>NC_059075.1:82240673-85226923 GCF_020497125.1 Mauremys mutica
TGTATTTACAGTGAACCCTCAAAGGATTATATAGAGGTGATGGAATTATGCTTATAATGTGTTTAAACCAGGCATGTCAGGGGGAGTTGATAAACAGGTTTTCTCTTTTTAAAAAAAAATAAATAAATAAAAAAAAGGAAAGAGGCCAGCACCTCAAACCAGAAGTGGCCAAATTCAATGGGGTATTCATTTGTATTGGAGGTTGCAGAAATTGGTCATTTGCAGTGTAAAAATCATCCTTGGGAAGAAGACTGCATGGAGTCTACACCAGACATCATGGCTTCCACACCCAGCAGGAAAAAGGAACTCTTTCTGGGGATACATTTAAGAACAATAAATTTCAAATGTTTACTGATCTATATAGCGAGGGGGAGTGAACTCCTAAGTTATTTTACACCTCAGGAGACAAGGAAAGCCAGTGCTTTTGACTCTGCGGGGAACCTGGCTAAGAGCCAGGCAGTCTTTGCTGGAAAAGGAAAATTGGGGAGGAAACTACCTTGAAAGACAGTAGTTAGGTCTTATCTCTTAGAAAGTGTATTTTTATTTCTGTTTGGTTGTAACCCTTTCTGTCTTTGGGCTTGTCTACACTTACAGTGCTGCAGTGGCACATCTGCACTGGTGGAGCTGTGCCGCGGTAGCATTTAGTGAAGATGCTACCTTCGCCAATAGGAGAGCTTCTCCCATTGACGTAGGTACTCCACCTCCCCAAGAGGCGGTAGCTATATCAATGGGAGAAGTCTTCTAATTGACATAGCGATATCTCCACCAACAATTATACCAACATAAGTTGGTAGTGTAGACCAAGCCTTTATCCCTTGAACCTGAACTCACTTAAATCTATATATTTTTGTTTAATAAACTTGTTTTACTTTTACTATAAACCAATTTAGTGCTGTGATTAAAATAAGAATGTTTGTCAATTAATGAGCAGTATTGTATTGATTCTTTAAAGGAGCAAAGAACTTA
This sequence comes from Mauremys mutica, assembly GCF_020497125.1. Classification (NCBI taxonomy): domain Eukaryota; kingdom Metazoa; phylum Chordata; order Testudines; family Geoemydidae; genus Mauremys; species Mauremys mutica. The sequence goes on from NC_059075.1 coordinate 82,241,640, forward strand.
ACTTCTGTGAGTGTTCTAGGAGAGGGCTGGACACTGCAGGGAGATGGTGTTGGGGAAAATCAGGGCTGAGGCAGCGGTATTAGTGTCACTCTGCAAATAGTAACTGGGTGGTAGAAGTCAGGATGTGACCTACATGGTGGCTGTTGGTGTCTGGGCTATGAACCACAGCAGCATAGCATTTAAGGCTCGCAGAGTTACAGAGTAGGTGCTCACACATCCCCGCACTTGTCTGGGTTAATCCCCAAAACTTCAGTTTTCTTTCTTTCTTTCTTTCTTTCTTTCTTTCTTTCTTATATATTAAAATAAATATACATCCAGGTATTCTAACCCTGATGGCTTGCTTTTCCTGATGGCAAACCTCTTTGCCTTCAATGGTTCAGGATTTCATCTAGAGTGCAGAGCCACTAGGTATCTCAGGCTTGTGTTGGTCCATCTGGAAGTTTAGAGAGCCCAGGGAGAAGAATTACTGGGCCTATCTGTAACCAGAATCATCATTTGAACCAGGTCTATTCTCTACTACAAGAGACACTACAAAAGGGACAGAATCAGGTTAAAAATCATAGGTTGGATTTGCACCTTCATGAAAGAAATCTATCTAGAGGAAAGGAAATGCCATGTATTTCAGTGCACTGAATTTCCTCCTGATTGTTCTGTTGTGTGGTGCCCATCTCTGTGCTTCCTGGGCCCCTTAAGGGAAGCATGCCCTTCAAAAGCACAATACCCGAAGGCATCACTGCTTGGTCAGTGCATCTCCTCTTAATGCAGCTTACTCTTATGACAGCTGTTATAACAGCGGCTTCTGGATATAAGATCCTGTATGATCAGCTATATTCATCACCTACATATGATTTAGAAAGATCTCTGTAACTGTTATTAGGTTTGTGCTGGTAAAGGCTTACATTTGTAGTCCTGGAGTTTGATTTTGCTTAATTTGTATGACCTGTTGTTAGGAATATTTTAGATCATGATTCAGTCAAGGTTTTTCAAGCGCTTTTATATTCTCTTTGCATTCCTTGATTAGGCTGTTATAATTTCACTTGTTTGAATTTCCTAAGTGTTCTTTCATGAAATCACAAATGGTAATGAATTCACCTAATCAGGCTTTAAAGGGGTACCATCAACATGAAATCTAGTCAATTACAAATAAATACACGAGTAAAAAATATTTCTTGTCTTACACCTGTCTCTCGAGTTCTCCTGTTTTTCTCCCCTGTTGCTGAGTTAAAGGTCCACACAAGCAACAGGGGAAAGTGATGATTCAAGAGAAACATTGACAGTGACTAAGTGAATAAACTAGGAAACATTTTTTTCCATAGTCTCTTTCGGTTATACTAATTATATATGCAGGGAGATGTTTGTAACAATAATAGGTAAAAATACTCAGACAAATGTATATTTAAATTTGACAGTATCCCTTTAACAAGATCAAGAAAGGAATGTGCTGTGGATCACTGCAATTTATAGCCAACATTCTGCAGCAAGGGTGAGAGAACTTTGTAAGTGAGAATTTGTTTTGAGGCATATAGATATCTAGGATTCCACAAATTGCAGAATCTACTGTTGGTTAGACATTTCCAGGAAAGCTTACTTTTCATGAGTCATTGGACTAAGCCTTAGTGGTAGGTTAATCTTTGGTTTTGTAGGCTAACCCTTTTAGCACATTTTAAATACAGAATACAAAAATGCAAGTGTTGCATGGCAATTTGCCATTGATTTAAATGGGAACAAGACCTCTAAATTGCACTTATATCCAGAACTATTTCCAAAGCATTTTGAAAATGTAACTCCTGATGCTGCCCACCTTTTGCAAGTAGTTGCAAGAGTGGTAGGATCAGGCCACAAACTCCCAGACAGGGGCAGTATAATGTTGTTGCCAGTGCTGTCAGTGGCCACCTTCCTATTGTCATACTACAGCTAAAACTCACACATGGTGCTATATTACTTTCCTAATATTAATGTTCACATCTAAGCAATTGCTGTAGTTGCTACAGAAAAGTTATGGGATTGCAAATGGGAAGGCAGTGGTCTGTGTGATTGTGAATGGGTGGGAAGGTGGTCAAAAAACAATCTCTCTCTTAAGATGTGGTCCATGCTACAAAAAAATTGGGAAACGCCTGTTTAGCGGGGTGATCACCCGCTCCAGCCCTGAAGGGGTTGGAAAAGCCCTGCAGAGGGCTAGGGCTGGGGAAGGGAGCAAAACCCCAGCTGACTGGGGGAAGTGGCTGCAGCTGGAGCCACGCCCCAAACAGAGCAACCGGGCCTTATAAGAAGGCCAGGGCAGCCAGGACTCTCTCTCTGCCTTTAGAGGGAGAAGGGCCTGGCTGCTAGGGAGCGTACCTGGGTACCTAAGGTGGAGCAGAGCTTGGGGAAGGCAAGAGGAGCTGGGGAGCTCTGGCCTGGAAACCCCTCAGGCTGCAGGCCTAGGGTAAGGCCAGCTGGGTACTGGGGTTGCAAAGGGGCAGCCCACGGGTAGGCAGAGGCAGCAGGTCCAAACCCCTTTGCCTGTGCTGAGTGGCTGCAGTCTGCCCCAGACTGGGGGCTAAGTGATGATTGGCAGTAGCCAAGATTGAGGTGAAGTGGGGATAGTGGGTGGGGGTTCCCCTGGAAGGGGGAGACCCAGAACTGTGGGGTTACTGCCAGGGGCCAGCACCCCAGATAACGGGGCACTGGGTCCTGGGAGGACATGGGGGCCAGAGTGGATCACCGGCCTGCAGAGGGCGCTCTGGAGCTGGGATGAGCTAATTCCCTCCGACGACCAGCAGGAGGCGCTGCAGGGGTGAGTCCACTCCCTTACAGCCTGATATAGATAGGGTGACCAGATGGCAAGTGTGAAAAATTGGGACAGAGGGTGAGGGTTAATAGGAGCCCATATAAGAAAAAGACCCCAAAATCAGGACTGTCTATATAAAATCGGGACATCTGGTCACTCTAGATATAGAACAGCCAAACTCTGTAGTCCTTACTTGAGCAAACCTCAAGTAATGTTTTGCATGAGTCAGGACTGCAGAATCTGATCTCTGTTTAATGTGTAAACATATGTATAATATGTGTATATATTTTGAGGGCAGAAATTAATTCTCTAAGGGCAGGTCTACACTAAGGGCGGGGGTCGAATTAGGGTACGCAAATTCAGCTACGTGAATAGCGTAGCTGAATTCGAAGTACCCTAATTCGAACAACTCACCCGTCCAGACGCGGCGGGGTCAAACTCCGCGCCTCCCCCGTCGACTCCGCCAACTCCTTTTGCCGAGGTGGAGTACCGGAGTCGACCGCGGCGCTTCCGGAGTTCGAACTATCGCGTCTAGATCAGACGCGATAGTTCGAACTCCGAAAAGTCGAACTCTCCGCGTCGAACCGGCAGGTAAGTGTAGACGTACCCTAAGAAATGAACACTACTCCTAGTGGGAATGGTGTACATGAAATCGAGGACAAATTAGCCTGATAATTTTATTGCAGTCTTTTTCTTTCTTTCTTGAGAAGAAAGTGTGACAGACTGACAATTTCCTGTAATAGCTTGAACAAACCTTATGGAATTAAGATAAATTGTATTGAATTAAGTTAAACATTTTTGAATCGGGGTCAATATCTTTGGGATTCATTGTATTAAAATGCAACCGTGTAGGTGTTATTGTGTAATTGTATGTATTTTCACTGGAAATAAATAGAATAATACCAGGGGTGATTAGGCAAATTCATGCAGGTTGTGACATCTCCAGAGAAGCCCCCCTTGTGGAAAGCTGCACCTATACTGGTACAGACTGGATTCTCCAGAGACCAACAAAGTGTTTGTTTATTTAAAAAAAAAGTGTTGTTAAACTGACTTAGGGCCTTCTTCCTGATCCAGCAAATGAACCGGACCCCTGGTCCATGGAAGGCCTCAGTCCTTAGGGTAGGGTTGGAAAAACTGTGCCTTCTGAGGCCTCATAAGACTGTTCTGAGCTGAAGCCGTGATGAACTTGTAACCATAAGGAGTCCCCTTGGGTGGGATGTTGAAGGACTGCTCCTGCCAGAATCCATATTAGGGTGAACTCTGGTAAGCTTATTAGCATGCATGTAAGTTCTTTATTGTCTTTTAATATGTTTTATCTGCAGTGCATTTTGTCTTAAGAATGAAGTAGGCTTGCATGGGAAGTTCTGTGTAGTACCTTGTATATGTAGCAATTATACCAGTTAACTGTCTCTGAATATAAGGCAGGCAGGTGTCCTTGGGCTACCTGTCTGTAGTGGGAATAACACAGAGTAGGCAGGGAACTGCACAGCCTGGAAATACCCTGGTCAGAAGGGAGAGAGATTCAGGTCTCCACCCAAGAGAGGAAACAGTTGGGGAGCTGGAAGCCTCAGAGTGGGTGCCCTTGTTGGGCCACAAGGGGGAAATACAGGTTCCGTTGCCCTGAACTGTGACAGGAAGCACAAGAACACTACCTCTCCACCCCTGCCTTTTTCGGTCTCAATGGGTAGTTCTGAAGAAAGCATGTGAAGGATCTCAGTGTAATAAACTATTACTTCATTTCTTATTCTTGGGAGAGATTGCCTCCTAGTCTGGCCCTATGCACAACTTTGGTGGTATATAGAGGCCATCATCACACTTCCAGAGACTGCTGTTAATGAAGGCACAGTGGAACTACTGCCCCCTTGCAAAGCCTGGCCTTGGTGACTGCTAGGGGAGGTGTCAGGAAGTGTTGGGGTGTGCCATGTAGAGTGACCAGGTGTACGTTTTTTGACCGGAATGCCCCGTAGAAGAGGGACTCTGATAGCTCCGGTTAGCACCGCCGACCAGGCCATTAAAAGTGTGGTCGGCAGTGCTGCGGGTCTAAGGCAGGCTAGTCCCTACCTGTCCTGGCACTACGCTCCGCCCTGAAAGTGACCAGCAGGTCCGGCTCCTAGGCTGGGGGGCCACGGGGCTCCATGCGCTGCGTCCGCAGCCCCCGAGCACTGGCTTCGCACACCCATTGGCTGGGATCTGCGGCCAATGGGAGCTGTGGGAGTGGTGCCTGTGGGCAAGAGAAGCTTGCAAAGCAGCCTGCCGCACCTCCGCCTAGGAGTCAGACCTGCTGGCTGCTTCCGGGACACAGCGCAGTCCGTGATGCCAAGACAAACAGGAAGCCTGCCTTAGTACCCCTGCTGCACCACTGACCAGAAGCCACTGGAGGTAAGCCTGCACCCCAACTCCCCAAACCCGTAGCCCTCTCCTGCACCCCAAGCCCCTCAACCCTGGCCTCACCCCAGAGCCTGCATCCCCAGATGGAGCCGTCACCCCCTGAACCCCAATCCTCTACCCCAGTCCAGAGCCCCCTCCCACACCCCAAACCCCTTGGCCCCACCCCCCAGCCTGGAGCCCCGTTTTGCACCCCAAACCCCTTATCTCCAGCCCAGAGTCCACACCACCATCCAGAGACCTTACCCCCTCCTGCACCCCAACCCCCTGCCCCAGCCCAGAGCCCTCTGTGGCACCCATAACCTCTTATTTCTGGCCCCACCCCAGAGCCTGCACCTCCAGTTAGAGCCCTCACCCCCTCCTGCACCCCAACCCACTGCCCCAGCCTAGTGAAAGTGGTGAGGGTGGGGGAGAGTGAGCCACCAAGGGAGGGAGAATGTAGTGAGCGGGGGGCAGGGTCTCGGAATTGGTGGAGTAGGGGCGTTGCCTTGGGGAAGGGGTGGAGCTAGGGTGTTCGGTTTTGTGGGATTAGAAAGTTGGCAACCCTAGTGCTATAGGGATTCTGGGCTGCAGTAAAACCCGGGATGGGCTTCCTGGAACTGTTGTAACTTAAGGATTTTTTGGCCCCTGGAGCAGCCCAAAGTTAGGATGGCACATAAGCTACTCTTGTCCCTGCCACTCCACTGGGCTATGTCTTGTGTGCTACACCTCCTGGAGGCACAGCTGTGAATCAGGCCCACTATGTTCAAGGGAAGCTGATATTTATTCCTGATTGTGCCAACACCCTGTTGTGTGACTTCAGGTGAATTACTTCACCTCTCTGTCAGTTTCCCCATGCGTAAAATGGTGATGATGATATTTCTTTTCCTCTGAAAAGCACTGGAATCTCCAGATGTAAAGTACTAAATAAAGAGCCAAGTGGTGGTGGTGGTGTGTGGGGGGGTGGTTGTTTAACTCGTATTATGTGAAGGGCAGGGAAGAAAAATGACTCTCTTTTAACTATGAAAGAAGGTATGTGGTTTGTTTAATTGCATTGAAACCTTTTGTCACATGCAGAATTTCACCTTTTGTTTTCTGTTAGGTCACCTAAACCTTGACCGTGGAAGCTTTATGGTAGGCTGACAGCAGTATAGGATAGATTTACCTTTTGTTGCCATGTGCTACAATGGAGAAGGAATGGTTCAGAATAATCTAAATCCCTGAGCCAAAGCTATTGTAACTCACTGAAAAAGTCTGGTGCTCTGATCTGATAGTTCTGCAGTTCTTGGGTTGGGCACATTCATGTGGTTTCTGTCTAATGCAGAGGAGAGAATTATCCTTCTAGGCATGCTAAGGAAATATCATTGTGCAAGCTGGCCTGTTATTTATTTTTAATGTTAAATGCAGAATTACATCTGGCAGTTAAGCCAGTCAAGGCTTAGAGTTTGTTGCAAATCCTGCGTTGTTTGTAAATACTTGTATCCTTTTTATTTTATTTTCTAGGTCTCTATTTTGTCTGCATACCAGATATATACATAAATCTCATTCAGTACTTCTCTCTACTAACAAGTGAACATTTGCTTAGTCTGGTTATTGAAGATAGTAAGCAAATCTAGGTAGCTAACAGTATACTCTGTTAGTGAAATTAACGTTTTTGGACCTACGTTGGAACTTGCCTACATTTTGTCTGGGTAGAATTTAAAGGTGGGAGTGTTATCTTTCTATCCCCTGAATCAAAATCCCGGAGATCGGGTTTCAATGGCCAGCGCTGCCACTGACTGACTTGGTGACCTTAGGCAACTAATTTAATCTTGTGCCTTAGTTGCCATCTGTGAAATGGGGTTAGTAATCCTGCCTCTTTCCCACCTTTGTCTGTCTTGTCTATTTAGAGTGTAAACTCTTAGGGATGGGGGCTGTCCCTTACTATGAGCTAGATTGTAATCTCACAATCTGCTTTAAGTAAGGAGCAGAGCAAATACTGAATTATGGCTCTAATGCAGTGTTTCCCAAACTTGGGATGCCGCTTGTGTAGGGAAAGCCCCTGGCGGGATGGGTTGGTTTGTTTACCTGCCCTGCCTGCAGGTTCAGCCGATCGCAGCTCCCACTGGCCATGGTTCGCTGCTGCAGGCCAATGGGAGCTGCTGGAAGTGGCACGCGCCAAGGGATGTACTGGCTGCTGCTTCCAGCAGCTCCCATTGGCCTGGAGCGGCGAACCGCGGCCAGTGGGAGCTGCGATTGGCGGACCTGTGAACAGGGCAGGTAAACAAACCGGCCTGGCCCACCAAGGGCTTTCCCTACACAAGCGGCATCCTAAGTTTGGGAAACAGTGCTCTAATGGCATGTCTACACTACAAAAAATAAATAAAGCCCACAGCAGTGAGTCTCAGAGCCTGGGTCATCTGACTAGGGCTCGTGCTATGGGGCTAACAATAACAGTGTAGACATTTCAGGCTTGGGCTAGAGCTGAGCACTGAAACCCAATGAGGGAGAAGGGTCTCAAAGCTCCAGTCCGATTCCAAATGACTATGCTGCTATTTTTGGCCTCACAGCATGAGCCCGAGTCAGTTGACCTGGGCTTTGAGACTTGCTGCTGTGGTATTTTTGCAGTGTAGACGTACCCTGAGCTGCAATTTAGTTGAGGCTTTCCCCTTGCTTCATGAGGGTAGTAAGCTCTGCCAGCCTTTTTTCATAGCACAGCTATTTTCCCCTCCATGCTGGCTCAGGAGTGCTCACCAATGTGTTGGGGGAACAGGGCTGGCACCTCACTCTTGTCCACCTTACTGTGTAGAAAGGGGATTAGTGACTTAGCAGTTTATGCACTGCCACCCATGATGTCAACTTACTCCCTCACATGAGCAATCTGGAAGGGTCATATTCTAGCCCAGGGGTAGGCAACCTATGGCACACATGTCAAAGGCAGCATGCGAGCTGATTTTCAGTGACACTCACAGTGCCCAAGACCTGGCCACCGGTCCGGGGGGCTCTGTGTTTTAATTTAATTTTAAATGAAGCTTCTTAAACATTTTAAAAACCTTATTTACTTTACATACAACAATAGTTTACTTATATATTATAGACTTATAGAAAGAGACCTCCTAAAAATGTTAAAAAGTATTACTGGCAAGCAAAACCTTAAATTAGAGTGAATAAGTGAAGACTCGGCACACCACTTCTGAAAGGTTGCCGACTCCTGTTCTAGCCCTAGCCTTGTACAGTGTGTAGCAAAATAGGCTTGATCTTAGTAGAGGCATCTAAAGCATTACTATGATACACCTAATAGTAGTGATCCAAATTAACCCATATTTCGAGCAGTGCCATGGTTAGGTTTGAAATTGGCATCAGAACTAACTTTCTCCACACATCTCTATTATTAACTAATATAGATGGGCCCGAGTGGAGGATTTTTATATTTCAAAATTTGGATCTGTTGCCACTCAGAAAGAAAACAAAAACATTCAAAATGATCCACAAAAGGAAATAGAACCCTGGCTCTGGAACAGTCTACATGCAGGTTGCTGCAGATCTTGGAAGCCCTGGGGTTCCTGGTCGTGAGGCAAACCTCCTGGCAGGGTACCAAGAAGCAAAGCAGGCAAGCTGGCAAGAAACCAGGCAGGTTTATTAAAATTGAACTGTCTCTGGAAAAAAAAATGTTAGATTTCAATGAATCAGCAAATTTCAACCAAAAAATCTTTCATCTGAATTTTACTGGCCAGTTCCAGTTAATACATAAAATATCTGTAATCCTACTAAGCAAAAATAGAGCATCATTTTGAAGTTTCCTTTGCCCTAATTGGGAAAGTCTTGCTCGGACCAAAACATTGTAAATGATAAGAAATAACAATGTTTTTGGCTAAGCAGTAAATAAATAAAAGAAGAACCCAATCAAAACCACAGAAGTCAGTTCAGGTAAAACTTTAATATATAGCAAGCCACAAATGATGAAATCTGCATACCCATATGCTGGGGCAAAAAAGAGAATCTTCTTGTGTTAAGTGCCTTGATCTAATCTATGTAACAAGGCAGAGATGGCATTTCTGTAATAAAATTTAATTACCTTTGTATTTGAAGTATCACAAAAATGTTTTCCTCATTGACAATGATGGGGGCGGGGGCGGGGGGACCAGATAAGCACAAACAGCAAATTAGTAAGCAACTGAGTTATTCTGCACTCCAGGGAGCTGGACTCGAGGTGAATATCTTCAATAAGCTCTGGGTTTTTTTCCCCCTCCCGTTGTAAATCTTTTTTAATTCCCTTGTGTCCTTTGCCTTCCACATATTAAAGTCTTTTTGATATTTACGTAGCCAAGTACAGACAGAGGCTGGAAGCAGAAAGGCTGGAAGATAATATTGCTTTCCCAAAACGCTTACATTATTCAGGTAATGAAGGGAAAATATCAGGGGAAAATGAACTTTTTCCAGAGAGAGAATTATACTTTATCTATTACTGTATAAGTAAGAAGGGAAAATGCACTTTTAAAATCATAGTAGTGTATTACATCAATGTCACTTACAGAGAACTGTGAATAGCTAACTATTCATACAGTAAGATTCTCCTTTTAAATAATTGAGGAAAAAAACATATTGAGATAATAAAACACAAACTCTTTTGTATGTTGATAGCTATGCGCCTTTTAAGATCTTCTGTCCAGGGTTTTGTAGATAAACTATAGCATCCATTGTTTTAGGGGTCTTTTCATGAACAAAATAAAACATTGGTGGCTGTATATAAATTGAGAAGTATTTATATTCTTTGTCTTTTTAAACTTTTGAAGAATTTTCTGTTAAGGGGGTTGATGAAAACATCAAAATGTATTGAATAGAGAGGTGTATATTGTCTGAGTTGAAGGTTAATGCATTTGCAAATGTACTGAAGTCACTATATATATCATTCAATCCAGAAACACATGAAAAGTTTTGCGTTATGGACATTCATTTCAGAAGTGCAATTTTCTTTTGAAGCTAACATTATAGAAGGTAGATACATTAGGAGGTCCAGGGGAAAAAAAAAACTATTACACTTTTGAATAATAGCTTTATTGGAATTCATGCAGCCAATCAAAATGCAATACTTTTCATATATCATCTAATTTGTTAACATTGTTGCATTTCTAGAGCATAGCACAGAACATGCTTAAGATCTCTGGGAGATAGGAGCTGGACTCATTCAAAGGAATTTACTTATGAATATCTGTTTGTTTGTTTTTTGCCCTGCATTGCTGCAACACAATACAAGGAGCCATGGTTCTCGCAAAAATTAAGTGAAGTAGCTTAGTGTTCTTGAACACGCCAACTACAAAAAACCCTCTGCTTACTCCACCCAAAGTGCAGCAAACAGTACTGATAATAAGCAATGTCTAATGAATATCATCAATTATTATAATCAGGTTTGTTTAAAAGGAGTAAAATCTTTAAGAGAATCTTCCAAATATCTCTGAGTGAGAAAGGCAAAGTGCTTGCAGACTGGGACTTGAATCTCCATTGTTTTACACCCTGATCAGTCATCTACACCAGTACAAACAGAAATATCTGTTTGTTTTGTTTGATTGTTGGCAAATGGAAGCTGAAAACCAGAGACCCTAACTAAACTGCCATGGAAATGAACACAGACCCTGAACTACCATGGGACCACCCAAGGGACCAGCCAAAGTTGATTGTATAGAACAGGTGGCCTTTAACTAAAGGTCAAACAAAATGTGCTGGAAACCATGGTTACTTAAAAGAAGGCACTTAAGACATTGGGTTTCCAGAGGGAGGTGGCCTTTAGTACAAGCTTCACTATAATTACTGTTTATAAATACTTAGTATAGTTTATCTAAAGAGGAAGTTTGATTTAAAGAGAGAAATAGTATAAGCCGAAAGGAGCAAAATGTTATTTTTTCACTACCTTGATTATATCACTCTCTACGGTGTATCTTTACACTGGCTCCATCTTGCCTTCAGCTTCAAGTTCCACTGTCTCAACCTTATCTTTAAGGCCTTGGACAACTCTGCTGCCACCTACATATTTGCTTTCATCTCCTCCTCCACCCTCTTTGCTCCTTTTGCATGGAACAAGCCACCTGCCTCTGTATCCTTCTCCCAGACTTGTCTTTATACTTTTGTACATTGAGTAGTCTCTCTCCCCTGGATTCTGATGCATGAAAACACAAAATTACACACTTAGGTCTGGTCTACACTATGGAGGGGGTCAAACTAAGGTACGCGACTTCAGCTACGCGAATAGCGTAGCTGAAGTCGAACTACCTTAGTTCGACTGACTTACCCGTCCAGACGCGGCAGGATCGAACTCCGTGGCTCCAAGGTCGACTCCGCCACCGCTGTTCGCGGTGGTGGAGTTCCGGAGTCGACCGGAGCGCGTGGGGAGTTCGAACTATCGCGTCTTGATTAGACGCGATAGTTCGAACTCCGAGAAGTCGAACTCACCGCGTCGACCCGCGCGGTAAGTATGGACCTACCCTTAAATTCATCACTGTTCAGAAGAACAGTTAAGCATGTGCTTAACAGTGTGCACATGCTTAAAGTTAAGCATGTGCTAAAATGCTCCCCTGAATTTTGAAACAAAATCAAACCAAACCAAACTCTGCACTGAGTAGAAATCTGTCTTCTAGTCACCAAATGGATTATTTTTATTTGAATTTCTGGTCATCTTAGGGCATGTGTACCTGTACAGCGCAGCTATGCCACTGCAGCACGTCTGGGGAAGATGCTCAATGCTAATGGGAGAGAGCTCTCCTGTTGGCATAAAAAAACCACCTCCGCAAGCAGCAGAAGATATGTTGATGGGAGAATCTCTCCCGTCAACATAGTACTGTGCACATGAGCACTTATGTCGGTGTAATTTCGGGTTGTTTATTCACATCTCTGAACGACATAAGTTCTGCTGACATAAGCTGAGTGTAGACGTAGCCTTAGACTGTAAGCTCCTTGTGACTGTGATCACCTTGATTTTCTTCTGTGTTCTTTACAGTGCCATAAATAATATCTGTAAGAAGCACTATAACTTGAAGGCCCTAGGTTTATGGAGCCAGAAAGAATAACAAATCAGTCAAAAAATTAACTCACCTAGAAATCAAAGTACATTAAAAATTATGAAAGCAAATCTATATCTCCTGTCTAGAGACTCCAAATACAGAATGGGAATGGGAAGCTAGTACCTGATCCTTATGCGCACAAAACTTTCACTGAAATCACTGGGGAATTTTGAATATACTAGGATTTCAGGATTGGGCCATTAGTTTGTACATATCTCTAGCCAGAATAAAGGGATAAGATACTGAAATAAACTTGATAGGAACCAGTCTACAGTAATTTTTTCTAGCTCTCTGTCTGATCTATTGATTGATTTAGGTTTTATAGCTATACTGTAAGGATGTTGTTGGTTATTAGATGTGATTAGTCATCATTAGTACTTTAGAGGTTTATAAAATAAAAAATAGAAAGTCTAAATGGACCCATCACCTATTATTTAGTAACCATAAAGATTCATTGTAACATTTTCAAAAGCATTAAAAAGCATGTCTACACTACGGCTGGGAGGTGTGATTTCCATTGCAGGTAGGTGGACTCCTGTTTGCACAACTCAAGGTAGCATGGCAGTGTGAACATTGCAGCATGGGCAGCATCTTAAGCTTGCCACCTATGCTCCAATCAAGGAGATTGGTTGGACTTGGGAAGCTAGCTGTAGCCACTAATAGTGCGGCAACATCTATTTTTTGCGTACTTTCTCGAGTTGAGCTAGCCAGAGTCTGTCTCTCTGTGATGGGAACCACATCTCCCAGCTGCGGTGTAGACATACCCTAAGGGACTTAGGAGCCCAGGTTCCATTTTAATAAAGCAATTTAGGTACTTAAGTCTAAATACCATTGAAAATTAATGAGATGTAGGAGCCTAAGGCTTAAGGCACTTTTGAAAATAGGTCTTAGGCTCCTAAGTCACAGGCATTTTTTGAAAATTTACTTGAGCTTTAGAATGAAACTTTGAGCTGTTTTCATAAGTTAAAGTTTAGAATGGTAAATTCATTCTTTCTGTAGATTCATCTGAGATGACCTTTATTGTTTAGACACAGTATAACAGTCCATATGTGGTACCATGCATTTAACTGTTGCTTATTATGGGCCCAATTCTGTAAGCCTTACTGATATAAGTAGTCCCTTTGGCTTCAGTGGGCTGTTTGTTTGAGGGAACTATTAATGAGAGTAAGCCCTAACTTCCATTATTTACTTTTCATAAATAAACTATACATTTTTTTCAAAGCTTTAAAACAATGAGTTGGGTATATGGCCACTTTGCTGAATCAATGGTCATGTTTTCCATTAAAGTATATCTATTAATTATCTTCCATGTGCTACATATGGTAATTGTGAGTATAGCTAAGGGAGGGACTAGGGATATTACTACTGTAATTATTTATTGATTACTGACAGTGAACTCATTGCTTTTCAAGCATAAAAAATCACGATTCCTCTCTATCTCATTCATTGTTACTGTAAGTTAACTTTAAAAGCTATATAAATGAATGTTTCAGAACCCAACAAGCAAGGTATGGAGCTCCTCAGCTCCCACTGAAGACAAGTGGAACAGAGGACACGCAGCACCTTGCTGGATCAGGTCATAATTTTTGTTATCTAGTGGGTGAGAATCATAAAGTAACCAGCCAAATGCATAACAGTAGCTTGTGAATAAATGGAGATTCAAAATTCCCTTCTTACTGTTTTTTTTATATTTAAAAAACAAAACAAAAACTAATGGTTGTTTTGTGGCCTAGATAAAATAAGTTGGTTGCCCCAATACAGTTTCTAGTGGACAAGTTACCCCTATTACTATTGTCACCTGTATTGATCATCACAGCAGAAAAGCTAAGGACTGAATGAGTTGGGAGTTATGCTTAAGTCAGTTGGGGCCTATTGATGGGGCAGTATAAAGAGCATTGTGTTGCTCTTGCCTGTGTTGTATCTGTTTGTCTGTAAAACATTTCTGGGAGCTTATAGTGAGGAACTTGGAAAATATACATAGCCTGTGTTTTGAAGCTTAATTAGATGTTTGTAAAGTGCTTTGAGATCTATGGATGAGAGACACTGTAAAAATACCAACAATTATTATTATAATGGAAGGTACTAGGTTATGTCCTCTCAAAGGAGAAGGTAAAGAATTCTCCTTGGTGTGGAAGGATGTTATTCTCTGTGCCTTAGCACATATCTCTCCTTTTAAAATATTTATTTAGATTGTTTAGTTATATAACAGAGATAAAAAAAGCTTTAACAGCCAATGAGAACAGTCAGCAAGTTAGAAGCAAAGAACGGAATGGACACCGGAGCAATAAATGCAGATTTGTGGGAGTTCGAATACAAACTATGACATAATACTAGTGGTTAAGTACATAAATACAAGTAGTTCTGGGTGAGCACAGAAAGCACAGTTTTGTAATAAATTAATAATAATGCCTAGCATTTGTATTACTTTTCACTCATCAAGCAAGTATTATTCCTGTTTTATAGGTTGGTGAAATGACCTCCCAAGATCATGCACCAGATCAATTGCAAAATTGGCTATCCCAAGAAGCAGTCTTGTGAAAAAGTGTATCAGCCTTTTCACAGCCTTGATGCATAAAATATTTTGTTCTTTTTTTCAGTATCTCAAAGCCCAGTATTGACTTCAGTGGAAATTCCCTGTGCAAAATGCTTGCAGGATCAGGTCTTTAATATGACAAAGTGTAATGTCTTATACAAACCACAGTATGTCAACAAAATACTTAAGTAAAACCTTCTAAAATAGTCTGGCAAATTTCTGGGTGTCTTAAAGAATCTTGAAATGATTATTGCAAGTCATCAATAATGTTTAAGGTAGGAAGGCCAAAACTGAAGGACTTCAAATATTCCTGGCTGACGTGTATCCTAGATAATATGAATAAAAATTACAAGATAAATAAACAGAGAATTTTTGTATTGAGACTGCATGAGGGCACACAGCATTCACAAGTTGTTTTATGGTCATCAATTTTATTTGGTGTTATCCTTTTCTGAAGCTTTTTTTTGATTATTTCAATTCCTTGTGAAATGATGGGGTACAGTGAGTTTCACTGAGTGAAATGTTGAAAGTAGTACCCTGTGTTTCTAAGCAAGAAATACAAGAAGATGTGCTGTTTATCAGAGTAGAGTTTCCCTAGCCTCAAAGGCAAAATGCTTCCTGGAAAAACTGCCATATTCCTAAAACCACTTCCAAACTTGGTTGCACACTTAGTTTCACACTGTTTGTTTCTATGTAAATACAAACTCATAATATAAATTGAAAAGCACAGATAATTTAAACTGTAGCTACAGAAAAATAATTCACAGAACTGAAAAAAAGAGAAGAAAGCTGCAAATGAATGAAACTTTAGAACATTCAGTGTCATTGAAACAATTTGTATAGTGGGGATGCTGAAAGCCATCGAACAAAACTGTAAACCACTTCAAGCCAGGGAGAGTTGCCGCACCCGCAGCACCCCACTAACATTTTAAATCTTTGCTAACAGTAGACTTTCTGTGGGAGATTGACGTAAAGTAAACTTTTGTGTGTGTGCAAAGAATGATTAAGAGGACTTTTCCAAAGACAATTGAGTTATTATTCTGCTACTTGCTAGCTGGTTGTAAGCAAAATGTTATCAGGTGAGTTAACAATGTTTTAAGTTTGAAGTGAGATATATTTGTAGGTTCCAAATAATAACCTTTGAAGTTTATTAAAAAATATAACTCAGATCTTGGACTTGGCCACTGTTATATTGGAACTTGGCTCCATTCCCATACTTAGGTTTGGGAACTAGTTATGTTAAGAGCTGCCTTACAAAAATATTTTCTGCTTCTAAGTGGAGGTCCACTCTAACCTTCTTCAGCCTTATCTTCATAGGACAAAGGTATGTTCTTATTTTGAGTTACAAGGTAGTTGTAGTATTAACCCTTTAGCAGATCAAGGTAAAATTTAGACTTGCCTCATGTCTTTTAACTTGACCTGCTATCACACATGAAAGCTACAAACTGCCTTGTTTTCACTAGGATTTTACATATGCCAGTGACCATGTGTTATCTAACACAAGAACACCTTTTTTCTTGGTTTTGCTGCAGTCTTCTAAGCCTTTATTCAGGGTGGATTGATTTAAACCAGCTATTTAAATCATGATTCAAATCACCAAGTGGAAAGCCTTGATTTAAATCAATTTTAATCAACTTTTGTGTTTGAACTTCCTTTATTTTCTAAAGAAAGGTGCATTCTCATTGGCTGATATAATCATTAAAACATCACTAGCTTTGGTGCATCTTTTTGCTACCTATAAGGGTACACTATAACTATATACATGTATGCAAGCAATTATATAGCTCAGTATTTTCAGATTCTTATTAACTGTAAATTTTTAGTATGCTAGAAAATGGTGACGTATATACTGCATATTTACTATATAATTAACTTTTTGTTCATGCTTTGTGTCAAGCTGCATTAGGATAGTAACCGGAATTTAATTAAACACAGAAAACAGCATACAATTTTTTTATTAAACAAAATGAGCCCTTAATACGGTACATGACCTATTGTGTTCTATTTTTAAAGCTTGACCTGAAACATTTTTTCCCTGATTCTAATTTATTTCTCTGTTGAGAAAAACAGCTTTTAACTAGTCAGCATATTTATATTTTACTTAGCTGTTTTAGGAGATTATAAGAAGTTTAAGCCTTAACATATTTTGTATTAAATTCAGATTTAATCTTAAACAGGTTTATTTTTAAAAAGAAAAAACTATAATTTAAACAGCAAAATCAAAAAAATCCAATTTAAATAAAAAAATCTGAAAAAAATCATCAATGTGTATCCATCTTGCCTTTATTCATCAAAGTAGAAAGACTTTTGCTGCCTCAGATATTTTTATCTTCAAGAATGCACTTGAGTGGATTGTGGTTTTGAGACTATTCCAATCAGATTCCGCCGAAGAGTGAAGACTACTAGAGGAGTTAGCTTCTGAATTAATAGTATTAAGAACCTTCCAAAATTTGCTTTGGGATCTAGAATTATCTTGTTATATGCTCTCATTCTTTGCGGTTTCTGTAGCCGCCTTACCAGTTGGTAAGTTACAAAATTATGATATGTAAATTGATTTATTTCCCGTCCACTTGATTGCAAATACCAGATTGTACGTGCTCTCCTTTCATCTTTCTGTTTTACCAGCAATAATATAATAATTTAGTGTACATCTGTGTACAATTTTGACTTTTAAATTTCTCTTCTCTTCTTCTCGCTGTTCAGGTGCTGTTTGTTGAACATTTGGAACCTGATTCTTCTCCACTTTGTCATACCAATTTTATGTCAGTGTAACTTCAATGAAGTTATACCAGCATAAAACTGCTGTAATGGGATTATTTCCATTGACTTTAGTGAGCTTTGTATAAGGCCCTTAGTCACCATCAGACTTTGTTAATAATAACCTGCATATGGTTATTGGCACAATCATACTATTGGAGCAAGACTGTACCCTACCACTCATATATATCAGTTTCTTTTTTATCTGAACTTCTCTGTGATCATAATTTCAGTTTGCACATTGCAGCATGTTGAGATTTAAGTATAAACTGAGTATTTCTATATAAATTCACAACATATGGGTTGCATCATATGGTACTGTTCTGATCATGATAGCTCTGTTCTGATAATCAACAAACTTTAATATCTGCATTCAGCAGGCTGTTTGGACTTTTAAAGTAGAGATTTTTCTCCTCAGTTAATTTACCAAGCTGGAAACTTGAAACTACTTCTGCAAAAGCAGCAAAGAGTCCTGTGGCACTTTATAGACTAACAGATGTATTGGAGCATGAGCTTTCATGGGTGAATACCCACTTCGTCAGATGCATGGTTCCACTTCGTCTATAAGGTGCCACAGGATTCTTTGCTGCTTTTACAGATCCAGACTAACATGGCTACCTCTCTGATACTTCTGCAAAGTGATCTCATATTGTAACTTCCTTCTAACTGGCCTTTCTTCTGCATAGTGTGCAGAGGTGTGAATGCACTGGGACCATTCGCCACAGTCTCTCTCCTAAAATCCATCTGAATTATTTTCTTGTTTTAAATGCATCAGTAGTCACTGGCGAAGTCCCAACTGATCTTCTCTAAGATGTTGGCTTGGTAACATGGGGTGTGTGTGACAAATCTGCAGAGCCTAAGTACGTTCCTCAGAATACTGGCAGAAAGGCTGCCTATTACTTTTCTCTCAGGACTGAGACTATTCAGGAAGGAGACTCCTGTTTGTCTTTCTTCAAAGTTAATAATTAAAATACCTTTTTCCACCAGTTGCTATGGTTCAAATGGCAAACTTTTCCCACAGTCCAGTTTGTCCCCTGTGATTCTGTAACTGAAAAGTTCCCACAGGTACATTTTTTAACTGTTTTGGAAAGTAATAGTTTGGATAGATTGTCCCCTTCCAGCAACAAAAATATTATTGCAAAAATGAATGTTTGCATCAAAATCACACTGCTCTTGTCAGGACTAGGAGGTTGTAATTCCTGAGTTTGAATCCCAGCTCTGACAGTGACTTCTTCTCTAGCCTTGGGCAAATCACTTCCCCTTCTTGAGCCTCAGCTCTCTATCTGTAAAATGAGTCTAACATTTATTTATTTACCAGACTAACAGTATAGGATTAATTCATCAATAATCATAAAGTGCTTTGAAATGGAGGTTCACATGGAGCCCTAGGCTGAATTCCTTCAAATACCATAACCCTTACTCAAGTCAAGTAATGCAGAATCAGGACTTTAATGCTCATTTTTATTACTGGAATGCTGGAAACTTGGAATGAATTTAATGGGTTCTTGCAACACCTGCACAGGGACCCTCTGTGTGTGACTCTTCCCACACAGAAGGGGGAAGGGCAGGAGAGAGGCTCAGCTACTTCTACAGTACAGTTGTTCTTTCCCTGGCCCCTGTGGAGGGTGCCTCTTGAAGCCAGGATTTGCAGGGACTCAATAGACTGTTGCAGGGAGTGGGTGGCCTCAAGCTGGGTCTGGTTTGAGCCAGAAGGATGCTTGCCATTCCTTCACCGACCCTTAGAGCTTAGTAAGAAAAGAGAATATAACTTTTCACTGTAGTCTTTGTTCCTTCCTTCCCCTTTAATGGGGAATTCATGTAGCATGAGAGGTCACGGAACTGGATGCCACAACTGCTTCAAAGGTGAATGATCTCCGTATAGTTCGCCTCCTACTGACTGCCAAAATTTGTGGCTGTGGGGCAGACCCTAGTATCTACCCCACAGCACTATTCACTCATCCCTCTCCTCCCCAGCATGGTATGCTATCAGGAAATTTCTGTAAGGCAATCCTCGCAGAGCTTTCCTCCTACTGTATGTGTCATAGGTGCTGGAACTAGGGGTGCTGCAGCACCCGCTGGCTTCAAGTGGTTTCCATTATATACAGGCTTTATAGTTTGGTTCAATGGCTCTCAGCACCTCCACTATAAAAATTGTTCCAGAACCCCCGGGGTGTGTGTGTGTGTTAGATTTTGGCCAGTGTTCATAAATAAGGCACTTAGGGACTGATACTGGAAGGAGTTGAGCTGAGTTGGGAAGGCTCAACTTTTCTCAGGACGAACAAAAATTATAACATAACTGTTAATATTGCCATGGTTGAAGTTATTTGAATTTCCTTTGTATGAGGTATCTTTGGAATGTTTGTGTGTATTTTATTCTATTTATATTATATATGTCTATACCTGATTACATGAGTATGACACACACCCCAAGATGTTTGTATCAGAGCTGTTCTGATCTCATTAAATATATTAAAAAAAAAATGAGGAGTCCGATGGCACCTTAAAGACAAACAGATTTATTTGAGCATAAGCTTTCGTGGGTTAAAAAAACACTTCTTCCCCACGAAAGCTTATGCCCAAATCGATGGCACCTTAAAGACAAACATTTGACTCCTCTTTTTTGTGGCTACAGAAAACATGGCTACCCCTCTGATACTGAAATATCATAACTTTCATAATCTTCCATAAAGATTTTAAAAAAAGATAATCAAGAGACATTTTAAAAAAACAAAAGTAATAAACACAAAAGGTTTAACACTAACCAAACAGTCTGGGAGATTCCAAATTATGGTTGATGCTTTTCTCTCATCTCTCACCACTCTTCTTTTTGTTCAATGAAGCACATCAATCATATATGAAACTGAATTTCCTGACTTTCATTGGTTTGTGCCACAGTCCTAATGTTTTTAAATGTATTTTTTTCCTGATGTAATCCTTTTTATATTAAAAACAACCACTAATGTGCTATTAAGAGGAAGTATTGTCCAGTGGCTAGGAGACTAGTTTAGTATTTGGGAATATGACTGCAATTTGGGAAACCTGGCTTCAATTCCCTGCTGTACCACAGACTTCTTGTGTGACTTAGTACAAGTCTATGCCTCTGTTCTCCATCCGTAAAGTGGGGATAATAGTACTTCACTGCCTCCAGAGGTGTTTTGAGGATAAATACATTAAAGTCTGAAGTGCTTTGATATCTACTTATGCAAATCACTAAGAGATAAGTATTATTATTAAATTACCACAAAATGCAGTCATATTGTACTGTTCTTAATTCTAGGTAGCAAAGATATTTTTTTCCAGTAAAGAAAAAAAATGAATTCCAGGCAGCCACATTAGCTACAGATAATTCATATTTTGGCCACATAATAGCCTTCAGCAAGCAAGACCAATTAAGAAGCGTGGTCCAGTGAATAAGGGATTGGACTGGGCATTAAGGAGAGATGGATTCTGTTCCCTGCTCTGTCACTGACCTAAGGCAGGTCACACCACTCTGCTTTTCTTCTCACCCTTTGTCTTTCTTGAGTATTTACATTTTAAGATTTTTCAGAGCCGAGACTGTCCCTTACAATGTATGTATACAGCACTTAGCACAGCAGGGTCCTGGTCTCCGTTGGAGTTCTGCTGTAATACAAAATAATAATGATGATGCTTTATGGAAAAGCCTTTGGAATGTAATGGGGACAAAACCAAGACAGTTGTAAAAATGCAACAGGGCTCTGTCAGCTAAATTACCAACCTTATCTCAGCCACAGCAACCAAATCAAACCTCTTTTAACTTGTTTAAAAACTGCACCAAATTAGTTTCATGCTGCTCACAGCCCAAACAGCAAAGCTGAACAGAATTGTCTGTGAATTTCACTTCACAAATGGACACAAGTTTGGACTCAAATGTATTTGGTCGTCTTACACTCTGGCTGGGTCTACCATACTCTAGGAACCGTAATTCTTCATCAGTACAACTCTTCTGTTGGTTAGGTCAGACTGTGCCTGAAATGTTGTTTTCCCCTTTGCTACCACTACAGGAGCTGCAGTAATGAGGAATTATAGTTCTCATTTTTTTTGCCAGTGTAGATACTGCTTTTCACTCTCCCCTTTCGTACTCCTGGTTCATTTCTCTACACCCGGAACCCAAACAGTCAGGTGCTTCCTATCCATTTGCCTTGTTGACAGTCCAAGGAACTCTTGCTATGGCTTCACTTTTTATTAAACCTAATAATATTCGTGGGAGCCAGAGATTCAAGTGATTATTCTCTCTACAGTTCCAGCAATGGCTCTTTAGCAGGTAGTTTTTACTTGAAAATAATCATGCAGCAAAACTTGGGAAGTTTGAACAGATCAGCTCTTCCTTTGCGTGCTGTTTAGATTTAGTTTATCAACCCTATACCAGGTAGCTTAAATCCACTACCCTGCATTCTTCTTTGAGTAGTGTCTCTGTGGGTGCTCCACTTCAGGTGTGCCTGCGCCATGTGCCTTTGATTGGAGATTTTTGGGAGAGGTGCTCATTCGGCCTGCGCATGTGCCCCACACATCCTCGTGGCCCACACCAACCCCCCTGTCTTTATAGATCAGTAAACCTTTGCAATGTATTCTCTGAAAAGTGAAACCCAGGCCAACCTTTTCTCCAGCTGGAGCATAGATGCCATGCTCTTGGCTTGATAGCTTTGCCTGATATGTAGATATACCTGGTGGTCAGAGAAGCAAGCATATTCCTTTGTATAGGGCAGACCTGTTTACCAGTTCCCCTGACATGCCTGGTTTAAACATGCTTCAAATCATAATTTCAGCATATAGAAATCATTTTTAATACACACTGCGTACATGCATCACACAAGACTATTAATGATCAGTGAGATATTAGTTTTCAAATGATACTGCACAAGGCATATTTTATACAAAATTATTACAATAGCGTGTAGGGTGTGAATACAGGATCAGAACTGCATTTTCTCTATTAGATTTCTCAAAGAAGACAGCCTTCCTGGTAGCAATCACTTCTACCCAGACCCCCCATTTATGGTACTCACCAAAGATAAAATGTCACTATGGGTCGTTCCAAGATTTTTACCTAAGGTATCCTCAGAATTTCATATTAATCAAACCATTCATCTCCCATTCTCGCCCCCCCCCCCAAAAACCCCCCCCACAAAAGAAAACAAAAAAACCCACCACACATCAGAGTATCAAGAAGCCATATTCCATACCCTAAATGTCAGGAGATCATTAGCCTTTTACCTAGATAGAACCAAATCATTTAGAAGATCTCCTTACTTGTATCCATTGTGGACAGAAACAAGGGTTTGGTATTTTGAAACAGAGGTTATCAAAGTGGATCTCCAGATGCACTAACTTCTGTTACAACAGAACTCATGTTCAACCCCTTTTGAGAGTGATAGCACATTCCACAAGATCACTATCTACATCTATAGCGTTACTTAAGGATGTACCAATTTCAGACAGCTGTAGAGCAGCCACTTGGTCCTCTGTTCATACTTTCCCTAATCACTATGCCTTGGTGCCTCCGGTAAGATCAGATGCTGCTGTACGCAGTGCATTTCTCTCTTCTGTATTGGACTCTGCACTGAACCTCCTGCCTCCTTAGGGAAGTACTGCTTAGGAGTCACCTGAAGTAGAACACCCACAGGAGCACTACTCGAAGGAGAAGTTACTCACTTTGTGCAGTGACTGGAGTTCTTCTAGGGTGCTTCCTACCTGCTTTCCATCCCCTATGCTTCGGAATCTCCCTTGGGGGACTTTGCAGTGGAGAAGGAACTGAGGGCGGTTCACTCACGTGGCCCCATATAGCCTTGGCACGAGAATGTGTGGGGTGCAGGCTGAATGTGCACAGCTACCAAAAATCTCTGATCAAAGGCACGAGGGCACATGCATACCTAAAATGGAATACCCAGAGGGGGACACATCTCAAAGAACTCTAGTTACTGCACAAGGTGAATAATATTCTCCATATATTACCTGTTGAAATGGTTTTTTTAGGGAGAGACAAAAAATGTGATTTTTTAAAAAATGTGTTTTCCTAGCTGCCACCAGCTAATCTGTTTTGCTCTGCTACGTATTGACCTAGTATATTTTGGCTTTATATGATTTAGTATCAGTGGATGAAAAAGAAATCCATTGAAATGTTTATTCTTTCTATTGACTTTGGAAAGCCGCATTAATCTACAGCTCACTGAAGCAGTAAAATACTCCCCCAAGAATTTTCTTTTGTAAATAGTCTTGCATTAAACTGTTGTAAACTGGCTTGCTTTCAAATATTTGAATTTACTATTTTAGTCTTCATGATTAATTATAGGTTTATAGCTGAGAATAGTAACAATGGTGCTCACAGTTAGATACCAAATGGAGTTGTCCTTGACCAGCAATAACAGGATGACATGACTTTAGTCTATTTGGTGTGCTTTTGCAATGTTTGCCATTAATCTCCCATGAAATTGGAAGCATTGGGCCTGACTTTCCATTGCCCTGTCCCTTGTATAGTCATTTGCTCCACTGCAAAGTGAGCATAAAACGTTAAATCAGAATGGTAGCCTTTTACGCCCCCCTTGCATTCGAATTGCACTGGTGTAATTGATTGCACAAGGTGCTGGGCAATGGAGAATCAGCACTGTTGAATGTATTTGACTCAGACTGGATCCTGAAACACCACAGTAAAATGTTCTTCTAGTATTTCTCTACCCATTCACCAAATACACTATTTCCCTGGGGCCTAGTAGTGAGGTCCTTACACTGTCAGGCCATCCTTTGAAGTCCACAGGTGAAAGGTGGATCTTAATTTTTACTCAGTCCTTGCTCAGGCAAACTGCCACTGAAGTCAATGGGAGTTTGTCTGAGTAAACTGAGCCAAACTTAAACATGGACTTTAGGATTTTCCCAGGATGTCTTTGTTGACAAATCTACTCCCATGAGAGCTTCATGGCATAGTGAAGTTAACTCAATAGCCATTTGTGGTAGGGAGAGCATGTTGTCTACAGGCTGGGGTATCATGACTCCTGGATTCTGTTCTAAACTCTCCCACTGAATTGTTTTGTGAATGACTTTAACCAAATTGATCAACCTCTGTGCTTAGCTTGCCTCTTTTGTAAAATACCTATAGATTTCTTAGATTTGTTTTGGGGGTTTAATTGAAAAACAGAGAAAAAATATTTGGTTTTTGGCAAGTGAAAACTGAAAGATTTTGGTGTTTTGGTAGGCAAAAAATACAAAGCAATTTTTTAAAATGAAAATCTGAAGACTTTAACTGAAAATGGACATTTCCGTTTTGGAAAAAAGGTATTGTATGTTGAAAAAAGATTGAAAGAAATTTTTCTACCAGTTCTGCATATGAGACCTTTTGATGAAGATGTTGTAGAAATATAAAGCTAAACACCTTGGTTCAAAGCTACTTAGTTTACAAGTGAAAATGTGTTTGGTTTTAGCCTACTCCATACTAGATGTTTGCCAACATCGCAAATATCTATATTCAGTTTAGCATGACTGAAGGTTTGCTGTAGCCAGGATTGCAATAGTGTTGTTGTCAATGGATACCGACAGGCCTGGGGCAAGGCATCCACTGTATCTGCATGCACTAAGTGTGCCTCCATGCAGTATTATCAGTCCTTCACTTCCACTGCATATTTGTAAAGTATCCAAGCTCATGGGTCTCATCCAAAAAGCCTTTCTTTGGACAATTTTCCTGCTACCTCCCCATCATTCATCAGTGAACTGTACAGGCAGTCCTCGGACGTATGACATAATTGGTTCCTGAAAACTGCATCATAAGTCGAAACGTCGTAACTCGGAACCGCAATATACCAATTGCGGGACTAAGTGTTGTAAAGTTTAAACCAATTGTCATAAGTCAAATCAGGGTGTCAGTTCAGAAACGTTGTAAGTGCCGTTCATTGTAAGTCGAACGTTGTAAAGTCAAGGACTAGCTGTATTTCAAATAGTTTGTGCCTGTCAGACCATTCTGTTCTTTTAATATGGTAGCATTTTTTTGAAGTCATATCCATATATTTTGTACAAATAAGACTCATAATACACCAACCATTCTGTTAGCATTACATTTAATTTGGAAGCTCTTTTTATATCTACATTATTCTATTGAAAGTAATGTTTGTACTGGGAAAACTACTCCCTCGAGTCAGACTCAATCCAAATGCGGTTTACAACATTACCATTTAGGATCAAGCCTGGTACTCTTGTCATCTGTTCTGGATCCTTTTGAAGATTGGGTGTGATGGGGAAGAAAGGTCATCTCTCTTTCTCCCCCTCCCCTAACCACATTATTCCCATTGCACTCTGACAACTCATACAAATGGGGGAGAGGGAAAAAGAGGTAAGAGAAAACAGATAACTTCATTGTTAAGTGTACATTAGTTTAAAAAATACACTAAAACCTCAATCTGAACCATGTTTGAAACTTTACCTATAATTTGCCTTTGTCTTGTGTTTTGTGTTGATAGCCATATGAGGTAAGAAAAACTGAACATGCCTCGCAGTCCAACATCAAGTGAAGATGAGATGGCACAAAGCTTTTCAGATTATTCTGTCGAATCTGAATCAGACAGCTCCAAAGAAGAAACTATTTATGATACTATCAGGGCTACATCAGAGAAACCAAGCAGCAGAATGGAAGACAATAGGAGCAACACATTAGTGATACGAATTATAATACCTGACCTACAGCAAACGGTAAGGGGAATTGCATTATAAGGTTTTTAAATGTTTGGCCAGATCCTCAGCTGGGGGTAAATTGAAGTCAATAGAGTATTTCAGTTTCTATCACCTGAAGATCTGGCTTATTATGCTAAAAATTTCAGAGTGCCTAAGACTGATGTCCTGATTTGTTTCGACCTCCACAGTTATGACCCACGTGAGACACCAGAATGGGTGTTTGTCCTAAAGAGATTATACTGACCGACAGCCTAGCCAATATAGTCAGTCTCACATATGTACTTGATGAAAACTGTGACCTTATATCTACAGTGTTTTTGAGAAGGGTCAGACCAGGGAATTTCAGAAGGTTTGTGAATGGCTGAGAACAAGAAGAGCTAGAGAACTATAACCACAGTGGAACACAGAGATTGAAAACAGAATTCAGATGTCATCTCTAAAACTGCCTGGCACCTCACCATCTTTTACATTTTCTCTTCCCATGACACTGTAGAGAATGGTTTGTTAGCTTGTGGATGTGACCTTGAGGTGATGGTGAGACACTCACCAAAATCTCTCCCCCACCCCAACCCTCACCTTACCAAAAAAAAAAAGAGAGAAGGAGACAGGTATAGATAGATCCCTCCTGCTGTTGCCATCCATCCCATCAGGCCTGCACCATCCTCAGCACATTCATCTTGGGGAAGTTGCATAAAAATGATGTTGGGGATGGCTGCCTGGACCCCACATTCCTGCTGCCCATCTGGGTACACAGGCTATTTAAAGATGACCTGCAGGGGAAGCATAAAACATGGCCCCCTAGGGGGGTTGGGATCATTGTGGTTTCATAAACACAAACTACCTACCCTTCCCTGCTCCCTAACTGTTACATTAGCTATAATGATCTCATCTTGGAGGATTTCCTGGGAATTAATGATTGACTTTACCTAGGACTCTGAGCTGTCCTAGTTTATGATTATTTCCATGGATAATCTTGGGCCTTCTTGAGCACTGTTTCCTAAATTTGCATTTTGATAGTTGACAGTAGGCATCCCACTTTTTAAATTTATTTTTATTTTCAATGATGATTTTATAAATAAATTATGTTCTTCAGACATGTGCTATGTCATTTCATGCTGCCATTTAGGGTATATGCTTGTTAAAAGCTGAAACTATTTCTTCCTTTTTTAAAAAATGAAGTAGTAGAATATAGAAATCCTGTCTGGACTAGGGTTGCCAACTTTGTTTAATATTTAACAACTGGACATTCCAGCAGGAGTGCCAGAACCTCCCTTGCCTGCCTCTTCCCCTGAGGCTCTGCCCCTGCTCCGAGGCCCCCCCCAGGCTGGGCCTCTTCCCCCTGAGGCCCTGCCCCCTGTTTGCTCCTCTTCCTCCCCACCCCATCACTTGCTGCTCTTCTCCTCTTTCCTCCCCCCACCTCCTGCCCAGTTTGGAAGGGGCTCACCTGTGGAGCTGAGACTGGGAGCTGCAGCTAGGAGGTAGTCCTGGCTGAGATGGGGTTGGTGCAAGTGATGACCTGGCATCTTCCCTACCTGCAGTAACCGTATTTTTGGTGTCCAGTCAGTAGATCTGATCGGGCACTGTGAGGTCCCCTTTTCGACTGGACTTTCTGGTTGAAAACTGGGCACCTGGCCATCCTAGTCTAGAAGCTGACAGAGAGAGATTAATTCTCTCTTCTTGATAGAGGAAGGCTCTTAGGCTATGACTACACTAGAGATCTTACACTGGCACAGCTGCACCGATGCAGCTGCGCTGCTGTAGTGCTGCTAGTGTAGATACTCTAAACCAATGGGAGAGAGCTCTCTTGGCGACTTAATTACTCCAGCCTCTGTGAGCAGCAGTAGCTATGTCAGCAGGAGAAGCTCTCCTCTTTCTGGGGGAGGGATAGCTCAGTGGTTTGAGCATTGGCCTGCTAAACCCAGGGTTGTGAGTTCAATCCTGGAGGGGACCATTTGGGGATTGTTCCTGCTTTGAGCAGGGGGTTGGACTAGATAATCTCTTGAGGTCCCTTTAATCTATGATTCTATGACCTAGCACCATCCATACCAGCGCTTAGGTCAATGTAACTTTTTCACACCCTTGAGCAACATAACTTACATCAACTGACGCTGTAGTGTGTACCAACCAAAAAAATTGAATAAATTTTTTTGCTTCCGGTCAATCCAAAACTAACATTTTTCAAATTTTTCAGCAAAATAAAAAAGTCAAAAAAATGTTGCTTCACATCAAACTTGTTTAAACTGAAATGAAACATTTCATTTTATTTGAGGTTTATCTTTTTAAACAATAAAATGGAAATAAAATTTGGGGGAAAAAAAGCCATTTCAAATTCAAAAATCTATACATTTCATTTTGAAAAATTCAAACAGACATCTTGAATGGTTTGGATTGTGCGGGGTGGGGATGGGGAAACAATTTAGTAAATTTAATGTGAATTTGAAAAATGTTTAGGCCCACCTGAGTGTGCATTTTTTGGAAAAATGAAGTTTTGTCCAAAAATTTCACTCAGCTCTAATCAAAGTACTTATATGCACCCCATCACTGCCAAACCACTTTAGGTACCTAAATAAAGGCCAGATTTTTACAAGTGTTCAGCACCCAGCTGTTCCTCCTGTGACATTTGTGGCCAGGTTATTCTGAAAGTCTGGCTCTAATGATGGACCCCGAGCTCTTTTTAAAATTTCAGCCCAAGGTCACATAAATCTGTGGTGGAGCTGAGAATTGTGCCCAAATCCTCTGGCTTTCTAGAACACTGCTTTAAACATGCAACCATCCCCTGTTCCTTCTCCCACTGAAGTCAGTGGCAGAACTCCCATTGACTTGTATGGTACAGGATTAGATTGTAGACTGTTTAATGATTGGGTTCTAAGAAGGGGAAGTGCTGTGGAGTGTTGGATCTTGAGTAAGAAAAGGAGGCTCTCTAGGAAGGAGCAGGAGCTGAAGAGAGCCAGGGTGGTTTTGCTGTTTTACTTAGGAACTTGGTTGCATTGAGCCTGCCGACTTTTGTTTTGGATTTGGCAGAAGGAAGTCCTGTTGTGTTGGACACTTAAATGGATCATATGTAAAAATATTTATGGCTTGCAATAAAGTCTTCTACTGTGGTTTTTAGAATCTACCTTGGCATGACTAGAACTCCATTCCTGCTCCCACCTGTCTATCTTTTGATTAAAATGGCTACCTCAAGTCAGTTTTATGCTTAATTGTTGTTACACCTTAATTGTATTGGTGCTTTGCAGCATGGCTCTAGATCTTTATTGTTTAATGACTTAGGCCCCAGAACTTTGGTCTGATCAAAGCAGGCAGATTCCTACACCTGAGCATAGCCCCCTGTCCTGACCACTTAAAAATGTTTAAATTTATTAACTCTGGACCGAAAATGGATTTTGTGAATATGGGCCATTTTTCTGCCTTCATAGAACTGCATTGCCTGCAAATAGCTTTGTTACAACACAAAATCCCCTTCATGTGAATGGTCAAAACTGACTATTGTGCTTTATTTAGCAGTGACATTTCAAAGGCTTATGTAAAGGTATTGATGAGGTGCTACTGCTTTGTTTTGTTGTTACTTTGTTGTCGTAGATTTAATTTAACTTTTATTTTGTCCATCCCTTATCCATCTCCCACACATTTCAGTTCTCAATAGACACTGTAGTATTACTAAAGGATTTGAATTCCATTTAACAGTGCTCCTTTTCTATTAAAGAGTGCTAGAAAGATAGTAGCTGTGTTGAAGAGCTCTCAGTTTATGAACTATTTCTGATATGTAACAAATAATAAAAATTATTTGATAACACTTTCTACTTCTAGTCCTACCCATCTCAAAACACTTTACAAATATTAATGGACCAGATGCAGCTTTCAATCACTCCAGATTAGGGCTGGTTGAAAAATTTCCATCAAAACTTTTTTTCAACAGAACATTGGGTTTTCGATTAAACAATAATTTCATCAGAAAGTATCTGCTTTCCTCAAAATGTTCATGTTTTTTGTACGGGAAAAACTCCAAAATGTTCCTGGTTTGGGTTTTTGTTCTTCCAACAAAAGAATTTTTTTCTTATTTTCATCAAAAATGTACATAAAAACAAACCCAATTTTCCAAACAACTGTAACTCCAGATGTACACTGGCAGTGAGATCAAAAGTAAGCCCAATATATTAAATACCACTTTGAGGGTAGGACTGCATTGTTTCCATTTTACAGGCCAGGAAACTGAGACTTAGAAAGATTAAGTGAAGTGCCTTAGGTTACATTTAAAGGATGTGGCAGAGCCAGGAATAGATTTCAAATCTCTAGTTCTGTATTTTAGCTACAAGCCAAACACAGTCTTCTCCCCCACTCCCTATATAATTACAATTACTTTAGCAGAAAAGATGTTTTAAAATTATACTGCTTAATCAAAGGAGAACAAAATTGCATCAAATTACTTCTGTGTTTTTGTTCTTGACTATCATTTCAGAATCAAGGTTCAGACTAGATCAGTTTTTAAAAAAAAGCTAATTTCAGGACTTGGAGTAAATGGCTGGTTTTCTATTTTTAACAAAGGCTTATCCTTTTTCTACATTGACTGTGTGTTCACCACTTTTATTTCATTGTGCATGTTAGATCAAACATTGAACATCATAGGGAAAGATGTGTTATTGTAGAAAAACTTGTAAATTTTCACCAGCTCTGTGAAATTTACCTTCCTATGCTTTTATTCTGACCTGGAACTCTAACATGCTTTGTCAGCTGCTGTGGCATAAATATTGTAAGTCTTGAAAAGGCTTCAGCAAACTCACTGAAGCTTATAAGTAGTTCTATTTTTCAACTGCTACATTAGTTCTTTATTTGTCTAGATGAAATCACTATTTATGGTAATATATAGTAATTTCTTGTTGTCTCTGTTATTTGAGGAATATGTTATCCTTACTGCATGTGTGTAGCACACATTACAGCAAGTGGAGATTGTGTTCACACTAAGAAAAGGCATTAAACTCAGTATATAAAATAATTTCTTAAATCATTTCTAGTATCAAGGAAATGGAGGGCATAGACTGCTTAAACACAACTTACACGTATGCAGCACAATGATTACAAAAAACTGTTTTATTTTGGTTGCACAGACAGAAAAAGAACATAAGAACAGCCGTTCCGGGTCAGACCAAAGGTCATTCTAGCCCAGTATCTGTCTACCAACAGTGGCCAATGCCAGGTGCCCCAGAGGGAGTGAACCTAACAGGCAATGATCAAGTGATCTCTCTCCTGCCATCCATCTCCATCCTCTGACGAACAGAGGCTAGAGACACCATTCTTTACCCCTCCTAGCTAATAGCCATTTATGGACTTCACCACCATGAATTTATCCAGTTCTCTTTTAAACACTGTTATAGTCCTAGCCTTCACAACCTCCTCAGGTAATGAGTTCCACAAGTTGACTGTGTGCTGCGTGAAGAAGAACTTCCTTTTATTTGTTTTAAACCTACTGCCTATTAATTTCATTTGGTGACCCCTAGTTCTTGTATTATGGGAATAAGTAAATAACTTTTCCTTATCCACTTTCTCCACATCACTCATGATTTTATATGCCTCTATCATATCCCCCCTTAGTCTCCTCTTTTCCAAGCTGAAGAGACCTAGCCTCTTTAATCTTTCCTCATATGGGACCCTCTCCAAACCCCTAATCATTTTAGTTGCCCTTTTCTGTACATTTTCTAGTGCTAGAATATCTTTTTTGAGGTGAGGAGACCACATCTGTACACAGTATTCCAGATGTGGGCGTACCATGGAATTTATATAAGGGCAATAATATATTCTCAGTCTTATTCTCTATCCCCTTTTTAATGATTCCTAACATCCTGTTTGCTTTTTTGACCGCCTCTGCACACTGCGTAGACATCTTCAGAGAACTATCCACGATGACTCCAAGATCTTTTTCCTGACTCGTTGTAGCTAAATTAGCCCCCATCATATTGTATGTCTAGTTGGGGTTATTTTTTCCAATGTGCATTACTTTACATTTATCCACATTAAATTTCATTTACCATTTTGTTGCCCAATCACTTAGTTTTGTGAGATCTTTTTGAAGTTCTTCACAATCTGCTTTGGTCTTAACTATCTTGAGCAGTTTAGTATCATCTGCAAACTTTGCCACCTCACTGTTTACCCCTTTCTCCAGATCATTTATGAATAAATTGAATAGGATTGGTCCTAGGACTGACCCTTGGGGAACACCACTAGTTACCCCTCTCCATTCTGAGAATTTACCATTAATTCCTACCCTTTGTTCCCTGTCTTTTAACCAGTTCTCAGTCCATGAAAGGACCTTCCCTTTTATCCCATGACAGCTTAATTTACATAAGAGCCTTTGGTGAGGGACCTTGTCAAAGGCTTTCTGGAAATCTAAGTACACTATGTCCACTGGATCCCCCTTGTCCACATGTTTGTTGACCCCAAGCCAGGAATGCAAAGTGTATGGGTTCAAGAGCCACATTAACTCAGCCATGTTGTACTTCTTGTATATTTTAGGGTAGATATTTTATGACAAAAATAGTATAATGCAATGGGACACACTGTATTTGGCCTTTGAGTGAGTATATAGTGGAGGGAAAGTTGTGAAGAATCTCCCCTGC
The DNA here is from genome assembly GCF_020497125.1 of Mauremys mutica. NCBI lineage: Eukaryota > Metazoa > Chordata > Testudines > Geoemydidae > Mauremys > Mauremys mutica. The sequence continues at coordinate 82,274,373 of NC_059075.1, forward strand.
TGCCCTTAAGTCCTTTGTGTCAAAGCAGGGCACAGTTGTAATCTCTTTGGGGAAGGCCTGGTCTACATGGGTGGAGGGGGATTGATCTAAGTTACGCAACATCAGCTACGTGAATAGCGTAGCTGAATTCAATGTACTTAGATCTACTCACCGCGGTGTCTTCACTGTGGTGAGTCGATTGCTGACGCTCCTCCAGCGACTCTGCCTGTTCCTCTTGACCTGGTGGACTACAGGAGTCAACGGGAGAGCGCTCGGGGGTTGATTGATTGCATCTAGACTAGACGCGATCAATCGACCCTCTCTGAATCCATCACTGCCCGCTGATCCATAGACATACCCTATGTCTGTGCAGTGTTTAGCACAATGAGGTCTCCAACCTGCTCAAGACCTCTCTAGATACTTTTGCAATAAAAATAAATAATAATAATTGCAATCTTTGCATTTTCTTGGCTATGGGGAGTATTCCCTGCTAGTGTCCTGGAGTGCGAGCAGGGCCGGCCCACAACATTTTGACATCTGAGGCAGGGAGCTCAAATGATGCCCCCATTCCCCCCTCGCTTGGGCCAAAACTTTGAAAGGTCTCATTCTGCTTTCTTCCTGTTCTACTCCTCTCATGGTACTGCTCTGCTACCTACCCCAGTAAAGGAGGAGAACTAACAACTTAAAATGCCTTGTTCAAAAATGTTAAGTAACACTTAACTTTCAAATGCCTGAACAGAAAATGTAACTTTTCTTGTCTGCATAGTAAACACTGGCATTTTTATCTGTTTGAATAACCAAAATGGTGCTTTCCGTACCTTCTTGGTTGCAAAGATTTGAACTGCTTCTTGAAGATCCACAGTCTGGGCCAGCTCACTCGCTATTGAGATGGTTGCAGGGCCGACCAGCTTCTCCTGTGTCATTGTGGAGCGTAGAAGTGTTTATTAATTTCAGCTTGGAGAAGCTGTGTTCTCCACCAGCAACTGTTACAGGAAGTGTTAGAAGTATGTGCAGAGCAACAAAAGCATTTGGAAAGAGGGTGGTCATCTTATTTGTGCACATATATATTCCAGAACAGCCTTTGGAGTTGATCCTGCTGAAATGTATCTTGAAAGGGCTTTCAGTTCATCACCTAAATCATTTGCCTCAATATCGCGCATGTCATCAAGTGTCACTGTCTCTAGTGCCCTTCATTGCTGGTGTAGGTTTTCAGGTATAGTGAGGAGTTTTGGAATATCATACAACATCCCAAATATACTGCTGTGTTCCTTGAGCTGCATGAAATGTTCAACTGACTGTATTGCACAGTCTAGCAGCTGGATAAAGAATTCACCATTTAATTGTTTGGGGTCTCTTATGTGATTATCCCATGCCTCGTAATCAAAATGTCATCTTCTTCAGTGACTCTTGTATCCTTGAATGGGTGGGAAAATAGCTTCAGTGTGAAGTTCCTCTGCAAACTTCTGTGCATTCTTCAGAACGTTTTGAAATCCCTCATCTGACCGGTAAAATGGTAGGTATGACTTTGCTTTGTTCAGTTGTTCCATTGCTCCAGATATATCAAGGTCAACACCTTGGAGTCTCTTGCTTACAACATTTATTTAAAACAGTATGTCATGCGACAACACCAAGCCACACAGAAATTTGAAGTTATGTATGTTTCTGGTGATTCCATTCCCCTGACACTGTTCTCCCACAAACAGTTCCTGTCATAGTATTATCTTCCATAATGGCAACTATGGCATCATCTATCTTCCCAATTTGGTGTTTGATAGGCTTTATTGCCTCCACTCGACTTTCCTATTGTGTGGCACTCAGTGGTTTCAGTGTCAGAGAGGATGTTCCCAGATGTTGTTTCAAAATTTGCCATCGAGGAGTTGATGCAGAGAAATACATAGATGCTTTGAATTATATTAAAAAATTCAGCAGCCTCACTAGAAGCTGATGCTGCATCACTGACCACCAGGTTCAATGAATGACAAGTGCATGGGACAAAAAAAGCTCGAGGGTTTAACTCTCTGATCAGTGTCTGCACTCCTCTGTTCTTTCCTCTCACGTTGGCACCATTATCGTAGCCCTGACCTCTCATGTCAGCTATCACAATTCCCGTATCTTCCAGCTTTAAGAAGCACATTGGTCATACCAGCTCCTGTAGTATCAATGTCAATGAATTCTAGAAAATGCTTTCTGACAGTCACCATTGCAGGGACGTTTTCACTGGGTTCTGTTGTTACAAATATCAGAGGGGTAGCCGTGTTAGTCTGGATCTGTAAAAGCAGCAAAGAGTCCTGTGGCACCTTATAGACTAACAGACGTATTGGAGCATGAGCTTTCGTGGGTGAATACCCACTTCATTGGACGAAGTGGGCATTCACCCACGAAAGCTCATGCTCCAATACGTCTGTTAGTCTATATAGTGCCACAGGACTCTTTGCTGTTGTTACAAAACGCACCATTAAAGTCATTGGTTCCGTATGTCAGGTGTGCAGTCCAGAATAACAGTAATATCTTGCTGACATCCAGGGCCGCCCAAAGGATTCAGGGGGCCTGGGGCAAAGCAATTTCAGGGGCCCCTTCCATAAAAAAGTTGCAATACTACAGAATACTATATTCTCATAGGGGCCCCTGTGGGACCTGAGGCAAGTTTCCCCACTTGTGCCCCCCCCCGCCAGGCAGCCCTGGGAAAAATAAACATTTAAAAACCCAGTTTTGAGAACTTCTTTTCAAGTCACCTTTACAAGGTATCACTGGTTCTTAGCATCAGCTAGTGCTAAAAGGCACTAAAGCTCATTAAAAGGGTTGGGCAAATATTTTCCGTCAAAACTTTTTTTGGATCGAAAACTAGGGGTTTTTAAAAAGCAGAAAAAAATCACGGACAATGTCTGCTTTCCTTTAAAATTTGTTGTTTTTTTTTTATTGAAAAGCTGAAATTAGTCTGCCCAACCCTGAACATGGTTTGGGGTTTCAGAAGTGTGTGGCCAAATATTTGCCACTTGCTGTGTTTGTTTAAAGAAACAATAAAAAAAAATTCTGCTTAAAAAAAAAATCCAAAACTTTTGAACCACCTCAGCTTGTGACCAAACGCTTGAGCCCATCCAGTCAGAGATTTTTCCAGATTTCTGATACTCTGCTGGCTTCCTTGACTCATATCTGTCTCCATAACTTTGGGTTCATTTAGCTTAGAACATAAGAATGGCCATACTAGGTCAAACCAAAGGTCCATCCAGCCCAGTATCCTGCCTGCCGACAGTCGCCAGTGCCAAGTGCCCCATAACAGGTAATGATCAAGTGATCTCTCTCCTGCCATCCATCTCCACCTTCTGACAAACAGAGGCTAGGGACACCATTCCTTACCCATCCTGGCTAATAGCCATTAAAGGACTTAACCTCCATGAATGTACCTCTTTCCTAGAGACTGGCTCCACGGGGTCCCTCACAAACTGGAGACGGTTACTCTGGGTTTGTCTTTAGTATAGCTTATGTACATACTCCACGAACTGAGCATTTGAGCTTGTTCCAGAATCTTAGGGCTAGTCTACACTTACCAGCCGGGTCGACCCGGTGAGTTCGACTTCTCGGAGTTCGAACTATCGCGTCTAATCTGGACGCGATAGTTCGAACTCCGGAAGCGCCGCGGTCGACTTCGGTACTCCACCACTGCAAATGGCGGTGGCGGAGTCGACCTTGGAGCCGCGGACTTCGATTCTGCGGCATCTGGACGGGTGAGTAGTTCGAACTAGGGTACTTCGAATTCAGCTACGCTATTCACGTAGCTGAATTTGCGTACCCTAGTTCGACCCCACTTCTTAGTGTGGACCAGCCCTTAGATGAGCCTATGTTGTGAAAACTGAAATGCTCAAAATAGCACATGCATGTGAATGGACACAGGATGCTAAAATTAAATTAACCCAGGGGTTCTCAAACTGGGGGTCGGGACCCTTCAGGGAGTCATGAGGTTATTACTGGGGGGTCACAGCCTCTGCCTCAAACCCCGCTTTGCCTCCAGCATTTATAATAGTGTTAAATATATTTAAAATTGTTTTTAATTTATAAGGGGGGGTCATACTAAGAGGTTTGCTATGTGACAGGGGTCACCAGTACAAAAGTTTGAGAACCACTGAATTAACCCCTCTGGAGCCTTGGGGAATGCAGGGGAGGGGGGGCGGTCTCCCTTGGTAGGGTTGGGAAGGAGGTAGGTGGTATAGTATATTGCTCTTCTCATGTGATTCCTCCCCCACGGAAAAGATAACAGCTTGGCTCTTTTTGTTAAATAGCTGTCTGCAAGCCTCAAACTGCTGAATGAGCTTTAGGGTAGGGAAGGCTGTGCCTCCTCAAACAGCCTGGCCCTGCCCCCTATCTGATCCCCATCCACTTCCTGCCCCCGACTGCCCCCCTCAGAATTCCCAACCCATCCTACTCCTTGTTCCCTCACTGCCCCCCTGCGATCCCTCTCCCCAACCACCACCCCAGGATCCAACCCTCACACCAACCCTCCCTGTCCCCTGCCTGCCCTGATCCCTATCCATCCCCCCCGAGTCCTGACAGACCCCCGGAATGCCCACGATCCAACTCCCCCTTCCTCGTCTCCTAACCGACCCCCCCAGAACCTCTGCCCTCTCCTTGTCCCCTGACTGGCCCCAGGACTCCCTGCCCCTTATCCAACCCCGTGAGCCCCGGCACCATGCCATGCTGCTTACCCCTGCCTTCCCCCTCTCCCGGAGCCTCAGCGTGCTGCGTCCAGGAGCGGCCCTCGACAGCACTACAGCGGCCTGGCTCCAGTGGGGCCGAAGTTCCTGCTGTTCGGCCTGGAGCTTGCAGCCCTGCCCCCTTACCACGCTGCTCCGAGCGGGAAGGAGCTCAGGCCCTGCCCAAGCCACGCCGCTTTAGCTCTGTCCAGGGCCGCTCCAGGGTTACCCCCACCTCTCCCCTCTCTCCGAGCCTCAGTGCGCCATGTCCAGGAGCTGTCCTGGCCCCTGGACAGTGCTGCAGCGGCGTGGCTCCGGCGGGACCGGAGCTTGCAGCCCCGCCTTCTTACCATGTGGCTCTGAGTGGGGCGGAGCTCAGGCCCCACCTGAGCCAGACCGCTTTACCTCTGTTCAGGGCTTCTCCCTCCCCACAGGGGCGGCTCCAGGCCCCAGCACGCCAAGCGCGTGCTTGGGGCGGCAAGCCGCGGGGGGCGCTCTGCTGGCACCACGAGGGTGGCAGGCAGGCAGGCTGCCTCCGGCGGTTTGCCTGCGGAGGGTCCGCCGAAGCCGCGGGACCAGCGGACCCTCCGCAGGCACGCCGCCAGAGGCAGCCTGCCTGCCGTGCTTGGGGTGGCAAAATCCCTAGAGCCGCCCCTGCCTCCCCGGGTGGCCCTGCTGACTTCAGATCTGTCACAATCTTCTGTTTGACTTTTGTTGCCAGTAACTGTGTGATCTCATTTTGAATTGTTTTTCCAAGATAGTGGTGTGTGTACATTTCTTGAGTGGTGACTCTTCTTAGATGCTCCTGGAATACAGCATCAAACAGCCATCAGCTCCACAATTTTCAGGAAGTTTCCATTGTTTGGCACATACAGCTGATCTGAAGTGCTACGCAGTGCTAGGTTTTGTGTAGCAAGCATTCTCACAATGGCAATGAGCCTTTTCAGAATATTTTGCCAGTAGAGAGACTCTGATGCAGTCTTCTCTTGATGCTGATCATTTATGGTGGCCTTTAACCTTAATCTCATCTCAAGCTCTTTCCACCTATGGAATGATCTCTGGTGATTTGCTGTCTTCTCATGGCATGCCAGATTTATAGCCATGTATTTCTAGTCCTTTGTTCCTGTGGAACCCTGTAAGCATGTGGACTCACCCTGCGGCGCCTCCTGCTGGTCTCTGTTGGGAATTAGCTCGTCCAGCTTCCGGAGCACCCTCTGCAGGCCGGTGATCCGCCTTACTGCTGGCTCCCATGTCTCTCCCAGGATCCCGGTGCCCCTATTTCTGGGGTACTGCCTCTCTGGAAGTAACCTCTTGGTCTCGGGGTCTCCCCACCCAGGGGAACCCTCACCCCCATCCCCACTTTGCCTCAGTGTAAGGCTACTGCCAGTCAGCAACTAGCCCCCATTCCCTGGGGCAGACTGAAGTGTATGCCACTCATCACTGGCAAGGGGGGTTTGGACCTGCTGCCTTTGCCTACCCCTGGGCTGCCCTGTGCAACCCCCAGTACCTATTAGCATGATGCTAGGCTGCAGCCTGGGGCTTTCCAGGATGGAGCTTCCTGGCTCCTCTGCCTTTCCCCAGCCCTGCTCCACTCAGGTACCCTGTCTCTAGCTCCCTGCAGCCAGGCCCATCTCCATCTCCAGCTAGAGAGAGACTGCTGAGCTCCTGGCTCCCAGCCTCTTATATAATGGCCAGCTGGGCTCTGTTTGGGGCGTGGCCGCTGCCTGCCACTCTGCCTGCTTCCCCCAATCAACCCAGTGGCTGTTTTCTCCTGCCACAGCTCTTTCCTAGGGCTGTTTTAAGCCCCTCAGGGCAGGAGCGGGTGTCCACCCCACTACAAACCCAATGTGGCTTGAACATTAGACTGGAAGAGTTTGCAACAAAAACAGTATGCAGCATTCTGGGTTTTTGAGTATATAAACCCTGGCCTCTCCACTTTGTCACCATTGGGGATTTCACACCAGTAATGTGTTGGATGAAGTTTTTCACTTGCTATGGCCCATGCAGTACAAGGAAGTCCCTCAGGCTACTGCTCAAGTGAGTCCACAGTCCTGGATCATCTAGACTTAAGGAACTAAACTCAACAGCAGCTGTTTCTTGCACTTCCACCACACTCTTCTCTGATCTACACTTTTCTTCAGGAAAAGATGGAGATATGGATGCTGCAGTAGCTGCCTGGTCACCTGCACTCTAACTGGAAGATCAGGCATCTCCTCACCACTCACATCCTCACTGCGGCCAGAAGGCTCACCGTGAACATTTGTGTCTTTCTTTCTCAGGCGAGCTCCTTCCTGCTTAGATAGAAAAGCTTCTTTGCTTTCTTTCTTTTTCTGAATGCTGCCCCAGAGGGGCGTTTTCTTCTTTTACTCATGACTGCTGTTCTGTGCCAGCTATAGTGGCTCTCAACACTCAATTGAAGGGGACAAATAAGCAGGGCTTGAGTGAGAGAAGATATCAGCGTCTTAAGGTCCTAACTGGCTCCTACTACTTCAGTTAACTGCCTGTTCTCCTCAAGTGGGTTCAGGGAAGCAGCAGGAAACAGGAAGCTCCCTAAGAAGCTGGTGTTAATCAGTCCAGGCTCCTGCAGGTGCTAGAGAGGTACATAAGAGGCTCCTCCTCCTATCTCTCCCTACAGCTGCTGCTGCTTTCTGTTATTCTCTCACCTGCTTGTTATGTCTCTTGTGCCCTCCTTCTTCTAGCACAGCACTCCACCATCTCTGTGCATCTAGAGCAGAGAGAATACATATAGACACAATTTTCTACACTCTGGGTCCTAGTGGTGCCCTGCCACAGTTTGGCACCTGAGGTGGCCGCCTCAGTTCACCTCATGGTAAGGCCAGCCCTGAGTGCGGGTCACCTTTAAAGAATGGGAAGCAAGTAGGATCAGGCATCTCTTCCCAGTGGTGTTGGAGATAGTTTGCACCCTCTTAAGTGAAAGGGCAGCAGCAGACATTGTGTCCCTGCCTGTTTGGAAGTCCCGATTAGCACTGTGCACCATGTCTCATGCTGCAGCCATCCATGTGACTTTACTTACAGTCATTTTAAACAGAGCTCTAAGAGACCTATTTAACATGAAAGCGGTGACTAGACAATAGTATACGTGTACAAATTAATATTTTGTCAAATTGGTCAAATTAATATTTTATGAGATCCTTTGCTTTTGTGTTTCCTGACAATTTGTGATTTTAACAGTGTGCCTTTAAAGTTGCTCTCACACCCATTTTTACATTTAATTTCCTTTGTATTTTAGGAGAACAGTGAATAATTAAAAAAAAACCCCAAATTACTCAAACTGCAGTACTTACAAAAGTCACTTACAAGTTCATTGAATCCACAAATGGCACTTAACTAGCTGTGTTTGCATGCACAGTACATTCTTATTTAAGTAAACGTGAGTAGATGTAGGCCTAAATCTGCCTAAAGTTGGGCTCCTAAATCCATATTAAGGCATCTAAACGAGTGACCTAGTTTTCAGAAGTGTTGAGCACTAATTTCACTATGCGTGTTGCACTTTTGAAAAATCAGCCCATATATTTAGGTGCCTAACTATGTACTTAGGAACCTAACTTTAGGTCCCCCCACTTTTTAAAAAAAATCTTGGTCTTAAGGTCTTTTTTCTATGGTGCACTCTCACTATATAGTTTTCAAAGGGATATGTTTTGGTTAAATAATGGATGGATAGATAGATTTCAAAACATGCAAAGATTCATCTCTATTGAGGACTGTGTCTGAGTTTTTGTGAGTATGTCAAGTTTCAAATTTCAGTAGCCATGGCTTTAAAAAAAAAAAAGTGAGCAGGATTTGTTCTGGGGTGAGCCCTTGTGGAAGGAAGTGGTTATTGCAGATTAGAAAGAGGGTTGTTAATGGACAGAGACGTGAAAACCATTTTAGAAAAGGGAAAAGTGAATTGGAAACTATTTTAAATAGGAAGCAGCTCCACATTGTTAAACACAATCACAGTGGAACCTAGGAAATTCCTTACATGGAAAACTGGCTTTATTTTATAGAGAATGGGGTTTGAAAATCTGTGATGTAAAAGAACTTTAAAGCAATATTAAGTCTTACTTATTTGAGCCATAAGCTAAGAGCAGTCTGAATACAATGTGTCCTATGTGAGAGGCGGTTAGTATCTATAATACTTTCCAGAGCTTTTATAGAGAGGACATGGTACCCGATTTTCGACCAAAAATCTGGTCGAAAAGAAGACCTAGCAGTGTCCAGTCAGATGTACTGACCATACAAAAATCCAGATATTGCAGGGCCAAGGGAGATTTTAGATCATTAACCTGTGCCAGGCCCTGCTTAGCCAGTGCTGACTCCAACCTGCAGCCAGGCTCTTTGTCAGGCTGCAGCATCTCCCATGCTCCCAGAGCAGAGGGAGCCTATGTAGGGGAGGGACGGAGGTGGAAATGATCCAGTGAGCAACATGGGAGGCGGGAAGAGAAGCAAGTGACAGAGGTGGGGTCTTGGGAGGGGAAAAGGGGAGCAGGGGCAGAGACTTGGAGGAAGTGGTGGAGAAGGAGATGGGGCCTCGAGGAAAGAGGCAGAGCAGGGATGGGGCATTGGGGAAAGAGGCAGAGAAGGGGCGGGGCCTCATGTGGCAATCCTGGAGCCAAGGTTCTGGAATAGTAAAGTATCTTGTTTTACCCAACATCTGATCATAGAATCATAGAATATCAGGGTGGGAAGAGACCTCAGGAGGTCATCTAGTCCAACCCCCTGCTCAAAGCAGGACCAATTCCCAACTAAATCATCGCAGCCAGGGCTTTGTCAAGCCTGACCTTAAAAACCTCTAAGGAAGGAGTTTCCACCACCTCCCTAAGTAACCCATTCCAGTGCTTCATCACCCTCCTAGTGAAAAAGTTTTTCCTAATATCCAACCTAAACCCTCCTCTACTGCAACTTGAGACCATTACTCCTTGTTCTGTCACCTGGTACCACTGAAAACAGTCTAGATCTATCCTCTTTGTAACCCCCTTTTAGGTAGTTGAAAGCAGCTATCAAATCCCCCCTCATTCTTCTCTTCTGCAGACTAAACAATCCTAGTTCCCTCAGCCTCTCCTCATAAGTCATGTGCTCCATCCTCCTAATCACTTTTGTTGCCCTCCGCTGGACTCTCTTCAATTTTTCCACATCCTTCTTGTAGTGTGGGGCCCCAAACTGGACACAATGCTCCAGATGAGGCGTCACCAATGTCGAAGAGAGGGGAATGAACATGCCCCTACTTATACAGCCCAAAATGCCGTTAGCTTTCTTGGCAACAAGGGCACACTGTCGACTCATATCCAGCTTCGCGTCTACTGTAACCCCTACGTCCTTTTCTTCAGAACTGCTTCCTAGCCATTCGGTCCCTAGTCTGTAGCAGTGCATGGGATTCTTCTGTCCTAAGTGCAGGACTCTGCACTTGTCCTTGTTGAACCTCATCAAATTTCTTTTGGCCCAATCCTCTAATTTGTCTAGGTACCTCTGTATGCTATCCCTACCCTCCAGCGTATCTATCACTCCTCCCAGTTTAGTGTCATCTGCAGACTTGCTGAGGGTGCAGTCCACACCATCCTCTAGATCAGGGGTCCCCAACCCCCAGTCCGCGGCCCGGTACCGGTCCGCGGCCTCTTAGAAACCGGGCCGCGAACCGACCCAGTGGAGCTTCCGCAGGCATGCCTGCGGGAGGTCCAGCTGAGCCGCGGGACGAGCGCTCCCTCCGCAGTCGTGCCTGCGGGAGGTCCGCTGCTCCCGGGGCTCAGCTGGAGCTTCCGCAGGCATGCCTGCGGAAGCTCCACTGGAGCCGGTGGACCTCCCACAGGCGTGCCTGCGGAAGCTCCAGCTGAGCCCCGGGAGCCAGTGGACCTCCCGCAGGCACGACTGCGGAGGGAGCGCTCGTCCCGCGGCTCAGCTGGACCTCCCGCAGGCACGCCTGCGGAGGGTCCGGCAAACGAAACCGGTCCCTGGACCTAAAAAGGTTGGGGACCCCTGCTCTAGATCATTAATGAAGATATTGAACAAAACCGGCCCCAGGACCGACCCTGCCATTCCTCTTTGTAAAACATCATGTTCCCTGAATCTTTTCCTGTTTCTCTCTTTTAATGTACAGCTTCCCCTAATCAGGCTAAAACCTTTTGCCAGTGTGACCTGAGAGTTGTGCAGTGTGGTGGAGGTTTATATTTGCATGGTTATCGTTATTTATTATTTGTATTGCAGTCGCACCTAGGAGAGGCATGAGGAGTGTAGTACTCTCTCTTCCTTTCAACAGGAAATGTTTGGTCATTCACAAAAATCATGTGGAGTCCTCTTTTAGATATTAGTTTAATTATTTATAGTTGGAACATGAATTAAAATAATATTCCCAGTGCAGTCTCCCCCACCCTCTTCCAGCCCTGATTTCTACATAATTTACTGTATGAGTCATTGTTGAGAAGGTGGATATTACTTCTCCAATGCCATTCTTTCTATTAAATGTTTTTATCTTAGCAAGTAGAGCTGGACTAAGGGTAGGTCTACACTTAAAACACTGCATTGACACAGCTGCACTGCCGAAGCACGTAAGTGAAGATGCTCCTATGCAGACAGGAGAGCTTCTCCCATCAGTGTATTTAATCCTCCTTCCCAAGAGGTGGAGAAGCTCTCCCATTGACATAGCATTGTCTACATGGGTGGTTAAGTCAGTATAACTACATCATTTGGAGGTATGGATTTTTCACATCCCCGTGTGACGTAGTTATACCAATACAGTACTATAGTTTAGATGTGACCTAATGGAATGTCTACACTTAAAATGCTACAGTGTAGACGCTACCTACACTGACAGGAGGGATTCTCCCGTAGGTAATCCACCTCCATCGACCAAATGAACAGGCATTGAAGAAGTTATTAAGACTTTTCATATATGGCAATAATACAGGCCAAGTCAAGTGAAAGAGCTCATGTTGGTGGCACAGGAAAAATTTCTTTTTGTTGGCTGGGAAAAAAATATGCACTTGTCCTAGACTATATTATTCTCACTTCCCTGAGATAGGCTTACTAGAAGATACTACCACTAAACAAATGATTGAGTATATAAAATCAAATGCTTTTTGTTCTATAATAATGCCATGAACAAAAAGCCTCTGTACAAACAACTGTTACACTTTCAAAACCCAGATGTATGAAACACCCTTTTAAGATGTCAGATCAAGACCCCAAATGAGAGAGACAACAATAAATAAAAGCAGGAAGCTTGAACTGGTATATAGTCAATTTCTTCCGCACAGCTTGAGTCTTCCATAGCATTGATTAGTTCATGGAAGATAGGTCCATCAATGGCTATTAGCTGCAAAAAACCCCACCTAGACGAGAGTCATAAGGCTATTTGCACAGAGGCTCCAGTGCTCTATTGCCAGTGTAGACACTTGATTGCTTTCTGTGCTGTAATTGGCCTCCGGAGCTGTTCCATAATGTCTCAAGTGACTGCTCTGCTCATTGTTTTGAACTCAGCTGCCCTGGAGACATACGCCCCTCCCCTTTCAAAGCACTGTTTCTGGCAGCCTTTGGGTGCTGTGCTGCTCTGCTCCGGGACACAGAGCAAACCATTAATGTGGACATAGAGGCAGGTGTGTGTGTGTGTGTGTGTGTGTGTGCGCGTGTGCGTGTGCGCGTGCCCAGGGAGGGAGGCAGGGGCTTATGTCAGGGTTTCCTCTTCCCCCTGCCTCAGGACTGGTTGCTTCCTGCCGCTGTCTGAACTTACAAGACAGCCTGCTGACACACTCTCTGTCCCCCAAAACACACTGTCTCTCTCACCCCGCACACTCCCTGTCACATACTCTTTTGTCCTTCCCTTCTCCCCCCTACTTCAGTTGAAAAGCAGCCGGCAATGTAGTAGGATGCCCATTGAACAATGGGATTGGGAAACCTGCATCACGTGACACTGTGCCTGCCCCATGAGGCATTGCAAACCCTTCCCAAAGCACCCTGTGGCCAGTTGCACAGTGGGATAGCTACCACAATGCACTGCTGTCTTAGCCGTTGCAAGAGCTGCTAATGTGGATGAGCTCCAGTTTCACAAGGAGCACAGTGTGGACCTGCAACAGCAGTTTAATTCCCGCATTTTAATAAAAGTGGTATAATTTGTGGCACAGAAACTTGACAGTGTAGACATACCCTTAGTCTTCATATTGTGATGTTTCACAATGGCCCACTTACTTTTGATAGTCTTTCTTGATGAGCATGAGAACCATTCTTCCTGCCTGGGTTACAAATTCAAAGCAGGCATTTATATAGTTATAAAGCAAAGCTTACATGTTACCTTATAGCATGGGATACAGACATTACATGTAAGATTAATACATAGAGCAACTTGCAGTCACTTCAAAGAGACTAAACGCAGCTTTACAAGTCTAACATCTGTCTTGAACAATACTAACATGTAGGTGAGCTGGACTGGTTTCCAAAAATGAATGTCAGTGCTCAGCTGATGTCTACAGCCGTGGCAAGAGCAGGCAGGTCTACCAACGTCACAGTCTGTGTTTGGGGGAAATTCAACTTCCCTCCAATTATATGTGATCATTTTGGGTTGAAAATTCAACCTTAAATGGACATGGATAAATGTGTCTCCCCACTGGCTGCTCAGATGGGGGATCCACTTACCCTTGCCCAACCTGTATATTGTGGGAGATGCTATTTTCTGCCTTCCCCATCTTCCTTTCCATCAGTCCTGCCTCCTTCGCCTTCAACTGACCCCACTTTCCCCTCCTTGCCTTTTATCATCTCACCCGCCACCCACCTTCTGTCTCCATTTTCTTCCTTCACTTTGTCTTAGTCATCTTCTTGGTATTATTTATTATTTGTATTTACCATAGTGCATAGGACACCGAGTCACAGACCAGGACCCCACTGTGTCAGTGCTGTACAAATAGAGGACAAAAAGATCCCGTCCTCAAAGAGCTTACAATCCTAAGTATAAGATGAAACAACAATGTATACAGACAGATAAGGGAGTATAAGGAAGCAAGGAGACAATATTGGTCAGCATGATAGGCAGTGGTCTCAGCACACCAGTGGCATAACCATTGTCAAGTTTTTTGTAGGCATCCTAGCAGAGGAAAGTTTGAAGGAGGATAATGAGATAGCTTTGTAGATGTTCCCAAGGATGAAGGGCAGCATTGGAGAAAGCACAGAAGTGCTCATTTGAAAATTTAACAAGTGGCCAATAGAGACTGGCACCAGAGGCTGATTGGTGGCCAGAGTTGATATTTTGATACTGGCTGAGAAATTATAGAGGAGGATAGGCCATGAAGTACCTTGAAAGTGAAGACAAGAATCTTAAGTTTGATAGGATTACAGAAGAAGGAGCTAGTGAAGGTACTGATATGGTTGAAGCAGTGGACTAGGCAGGCTGGTGAGTCAGCAGCATGGAGATGGTAGTTGAATATGTGTTTACAGATGAGATTATGCAGAGATAAAGTATAGAGGGAAAAGAGAAAGGGACCAAGGACAGAGACCTGTGGAACCCCCACAGAAGGCTGGAGAGGGGATAAGGAGGATCTTCCAAAGGACATGCTGAAGGAGCGATCAGAGAGGTCAGATAAGAACCAGGAGAGGACGGAGTTACAGAAGTCAAGGGAGGACGAAGATTTCATGAAGAAGAGCATGGTCAGTGGCAATGAAGGTGGTTGACAGGTCAAACAGGGTGACGATGGAGTAGTGGTTCTGAGCTCTAGCTAGGAAGGGGTCATTAGAGACTTTGGCAAGAGTGGATTCAGTGGGGAGCAAGGGACAGAAGCTTGATTGGAGAGGGTCTAGGATGGAATGGGAGGAAAAGAACTCCAGACACCAATTAGAAATAGAATGTTCAATGATTTGAGAGATGAGAGGGAGAAGAGAGATGAGGGCAGTAGTTCGAGAGGCAAGTAGGGTAAATAATGGTGTGGGGTTTTTTTTAAGAAGGAAGAGACAAAAGCATGAGGGGGAAAAGTCAGAGAAGAGTGAGAGGTTAAGGAGAAGAATAACTGAGGGGATGTGGCCAGGTGCAAGGAATGGGATGGAGTTACCAGGGCAAGTGAAGGGGTTAGACAAAGAGAGAAGCTGATAAATTTCTGTGTTTGTGACCAGGGAAGAAGGAGGAGAGAGTAATATGAAAGGGGGGGGGAGGGGAGGAGAGGAGGAAGGGAAGGCAAGCCAAGAGGGAAGGGAGATGTATTTTGTCAATTTTCTCTTGGAAGAAATCTGTGAGATCCTGTGCAGAGAGAGCAGTGGAGTCAGGAGGGGAGGAGGGTTGAGAAGTGAGTCAGAAATGGCATATAGGTGACTGGGATTGCAGATACGGGTTTCTGTGGGAGAAGTAAGAGTTGTTCAGCAAGGAAAATGGTAGAACAGAACGTGGAGAGAGTGAATTTGTAGTGGAGGAAGTTGGACTGGTCACGAAATTTCTTCCAGAGATGCTCTGCCGTGTGAGAGCAGGAGCTGAGGAAGTGGATATTGGAGGAGGAGCCAGGTCTAGGGGATGATAGGGGAGACCTTGAAATGGGACAGAGGGACAAAAAAGTCAAGCATGGAGAGAATCAACAATCATATTGATGAAAGAAAGGGAAGAGAGGGCAGAGAGAAGAGGGCTGAGAGCAGGGAGAAGCCATCAGAGCTGATGGACTGGAGCTGAGTGACAGGGTGTGGGGGGGCAGCTGACGAATGATGCTGAAAGAAATAAGTTGATGGTCGGAGAGGAGGAACTCACCAACAGAAAGATTAGAGAGAGAGCAAGCCTGTCTCCTGGAGTCTGCCTTCCAGGACCCCTGTGACAATCTAGGAAAATGTCTGTAATATCTTTTATGAATATTATGTGTGACTCAGTTTCCCTGTTGAATTTTGTATGCTGCCTGACTGAATGTATAGAGCTAAATCAAAGGAGCCTATAAGGAGGTTGTTACAGAACCTAGCAAGAAGGGTGGCACGATGACAGAGAGGACTCACCCTCACATAAGTAGCTTCAAAGGAGTTAAGATAACAGTGACTGGATTATCAGTTGGTGGGAGAATTCATCTAGCTAGCTCCATCTAGGGTAAGCCTGAGGCCTTGTCTACACTACAAGACTATTTCGAATCAACTTAGTTCGAATTTGTGGATTCGACCTTATGAAGTCGAATTTGTGTATCCATACTAAATACACTAATTCGAATTTCTGAGTCCACATTCACGGGGCCAGCGTCGAATTTGGAAGCGGTGCACTGTGGGAAGCTATCCCACAGTTCCCGCAGTCCCCGCTGCCCATTGGAATGCTGGGTAGAGCCCCCAATGCCTGCTGGGGGGAGAAATGTGTCGAGGGTGGTTTTGGGTAAGTGTCGTCATTGAACTGTCAATCACAACCTCCCTCCCTCCCTCCTTGAAAGCGCCTGCGGGCAATCTGTTCGTGCACTTTTCTGGTCAGTGACAGCACGGACGCCACAGCACTGCAAGCATGGAGCCCGCTGCGATCATCGCCATTTTCTCCTCCTCGCACTTTATCGTCCACCTCTTCCACAGTCAGCTGATGAGAAATTGGGCTACTTTTCAATGGTGCTGCAAGCACTGGGGGACCATAGGGGACGTTTTACAAACATCAACGTCGGGTGGCCGGGCAAGGTTCATGATGCGTGTGTTTTCAGGAACTGTGGGCTGCTCAGACGCCTGCAGGAAGGTAGTTTCTTCCTGGACCACGAAATAACTGTTGTGGATGTGCAGATGCCTATAGTCATCCTCGGGGACCCAGCCTGCCCGCTAATGCACTTGCTCATGAAGCCCTATACAGGCGCCTGGGACAGCGACAAGGAACTCTTCAAATACCAGCGAGCAGCGTGACCTGTGACTGTTCAGTTTCTTTACAGAGAAGCTGAACCTGCCCCTGTTTCTTTACCCAGTTACTGTTGACTCTCCTCTTCGGTTACATACCCCGTTCACCCCGTTACCCCCACTTCCAGCACACGTGTAAAAATAAAATACATGTCCCATTATTACTTAACAAAGGTTTCTTTATTCATGACTTTTCGTGAAAGGGTTGAAACTGGGACGCAGACTGTGCTGGGTAGGGTGTGCGGTGATGTAAAGACCGCCTCTAAACTCAAGGAATGACAGGCTCCTGCTCCTAGAGCGGTCCGCAGTGCCGGAATGCTTCTTTCAACGGAGCCTGCCATCCCTCTTTATGGAATTCTGTGTGCGGGCGGATATGTGACCTTGTGGTGGAGGAGGACGGATACAGATTCCTCAGCTGCGTGACTCAGCGGTCCAGGACAAGGACCGCTGTATAAGATCTGTAACCGCCCTCCCCCGCTGCAAAGTCACATCTCCCCCGCCCACACAGATCCTGGAAAACACCTCCCATACCGACCAGGGTGCCTACTGACTGCACCGTGTGTGTGACCCGCTGCTGATCCTGCCCCCGTGTCTGTACCCTGGGAAAGGTGACTGTCATATGCAATTAACCACCCCCTTCCCCACGCCCCCCATTCAAACACAGTCTTCTTTGAAAAAACATAACGGAAACAGTAATTAACAGCAAAGCATTTTTATTAATTAAGTAGACAGTTAGGGGATGGGACTGGGATTGGGACTACTGTGAGTCTGGAAGTGAAGGACTTCGGCAAATGTACGGTATGAGAGCTTTTGGGTACTTGAGCACTGTGCTGTGGTGCAGTGACAGTATTCACGTCCCCGGCCGCCCCTCCTCCTGATTATTTTCGGGGAGGGGGGTATGGGACTTTGTGGCGGGGGAGTGCGGTTGCAGATACACTGCAGGGTGTCTCTGTCCTCCTGTGGTCCTGCAGAACATCCACAAGGCGCCTGAGCATGTCCGTTTGCTCCCTCACTAGTCCAAGCAGCGTTTCAGTCGCCTGCTTCTCTTCCTCACGCCACCTCTCCTCCCGTTCGCTGTGTGAGCGCTGCCACAGAGAGACGGTCTCCCTCCACTGGCTCTGCTGGTCCGCCTCTGCTAGGTAGCAGCCCATACGTTCCTCGAACATCTTGTCCCTTGTCTTTTTCTTTCGCCGCCTAATCTTTGCCAGCCTCTGCGAGGAGGATGATGTGTCAGGTCTGGAGACAGTGGAAGCTGTGAGATGGGAAACAGGGAGTGAATTCCTTGCAAAGATACATTTTTGCGAACAATTAACTGAGTCTAGCCTGTGTCTGTGAATTCTGGGTTGAGACCCCTGTGCCTGCTGGGGAACAAATCATTTTCGCGGTGGATTCTGGGTAAATGTCGCCAGTCATTACTTCCTCCGGGAAAGCAACGGCAGACAATCATTTCAAGCCCGTTTTCCCAGAATTGCCCTGGCATACGCCATAGCGTGGCAACCATGGACACTGTTTTGCCTTTTGTGTATGTCACCGTATGTGTACTAGATGCCGCTGACAGAGGCGGGCCAGCAGCGCTACACAGCAGCATGCTTTTGCTTTTGCATGACAGCTGAGATGGTTACCAGCCATATTGTACCATCTACCATACCATAAATTGGTAATAAGATGGGCATGGTTACCTGTCCTTTTGCACTGCACCATTTGGTGCTGTCATAAGTGCCCCTGGCCGAGCAGTCAGGGGCGCAAAAGCAAAAATTGGGAATGACTCCCTGAGTCAATCCCTCCTTTTTGGTATCTAAAAATAGAATCAGTCCTGCCTAGATTATGGGCAAGTGTACTAGAGAACCACTGTATCATAGAACCAGAGAGCACAGCTGCTCTGTGTCCGATCCTGCATAAATTTGGAGCTGTATGCTATTCACAAGGGGGTGCTCCTGCAACAACACCACCTGTTCATTCCGGCCTTCCCACAGCCTTCCTGGGCTACCATACCATTGTCCCACCACTTGTGTGATGAAGTAATAAAGAATGCAGGAATAAGACACAGTGACTTGTTTGTGAGAAATGAGTGGAAGGAAGCCTCCAGCTGCAATGATAGTCCAGGCAGGACATTAATTACTGTGGATGAAGGAGCCCATCATCCCTCTGCTAGTCCAGGGGCAATTCAATCTTTTCTTTACACAGGAAGGGTGGGGGCTGATGGAGCTCAGCCCCCTGTTGCAATGATGAGGACGGTTAACAGCCATACTGCACCATCTACCATGAAAAATTAGGGCCAGGCGCCCTTGATCAACCTCACAGATGCTAGTACGCATGGTTACCAGTCCTTTTGCACTGCCCCATGTGCCAATAGGCTGATGTTGAGGACGGATACCCATCTTTTTGTACCATCAGCCATACATAGCGTGGGGGGAGCAAGGATGTTGGTGTTGAGTGCTGCACCATCGCGTCTATCTGCAGCATTCAGTAAAGATAGGGTGACATGTAAAAGAGTCAACAGAGGATTGTTTTCACTTCTGGTGGTGGGTGGGGTGTGTGCGCAAATTGCCGAACTATGCCCTGACCCACCGCAGACACTGTGTTTGACCCTAGAAGCATTTGGAGCTCATCCAAGAATGCAAATACTTTTCGGAGACAGCAGGAACTGTGGGATACCTTGCGTCCTCATTCCCCCCTCCCTCCATGAGCGTCCATTATATTCTTTGGCTTTCCGTTACGCTCGTCACGCAGCTGCGTGCTGAGTCTGTGCTATGCCGTCTGTCCGTAGATTTTTTAAAAATACTTTGGACCAGGCGTAAAATTACAGTAATTACCCTAATTAGATGCAGGAGTCTCCAAGCGAGATCACCCTGAGGAGGGTCACTGAAGGAGATAGAGAGCGCATGCTGCGTGAAAGCTAGCACGAACCAGGGCCCGATGCAGCCGTGCTTGGGGAGGCAGTGCTCCCTGAGTACCTCATGAAAGCCTTGCGCGGAAAACTGTGGTACCACGGAGCACCCAATAAGGCAGCTCTCCCCAGGAACCTCCTGCTGATGCTTTTCGATTAATGCAAGGAGAGCTTCGTGGAGATCTCCAAGGATGATTTCTGTTCTATCCCCATATCTAGACAGACCTCCTTTTCACACAGTTAAGATTCCTGTTATATTAAGAATAAAAGTTAACATGGTTAAAGCACTTACCGACTGCTCCTTCCCCTGATTCAGGGTCCGGGTTAATGGCCGGGGAGGGTTGTTGGGGGATCTCCGTGACGGTGATGAATAGATCCTGGCTGTCGGGGAAACCAGCGTTGTAAGCGCTCTCGCCTGCCTCGTCCTCCACAAACCCTTCCTCATCTTCCCCGTCCGCGAACATCACCGAGGAACTGGCCGTCGACACTGTCCCATCGTCAGAGACCACGGTCACTGGTGGGGCAGTGGTGGCAGGCTCCGTAGCGCCCGCTTGCCGCTTTGATTTTTTGGTAGCCTTGTCTGGGGTCCTTGATTTTCACGCGGCCCTGCGTTGCATCCCGCCTGTATCCTCTGTCTCTCATGGCTTTGGAGACCTTCTCGTAGGTCTTCGCATTCCGTGTTTTGGAGCGCAGCTCCGAAAGCACAGACTCCTCGCCCCACACACCGATCAGATCGAAGAGTTCCCAGTCAGTCTATGCTGGGTCCCTCTTTCTATTCACAGATAACATGAACTCCTCTGCTGGAGAGCTCTGCATCGTTGCAGGTGCTGCGGAGCTCGCCCCGATGTCCAGCCAGGACGTCAGATTCAAAGTGCCCAGACAGGAAAATGAATTCAAATTTTCCCGGGTCATTTCCTGTGTGGCTGGTCAGAGAATCCAAGCTCCGACTGCTGCCCAGAGCGTCAACAGAGTGGTGCACTGTGGGATAGCTCCCGGAGCTACTAAGTTCGATTTGCATCCACACCTAGCCTAATTCGAGCTAGCCATGTCGAATTTAGCGTTACTCCACCTGTCGGGGTGGAGTACCGAATTCGAACTAAAGAGCCCTCTAGTTCGAATTAAATGGCTTCCTGGTGTGGACGGTTGAGCGGTTAGTTTGAATTAACGCTGCTAAATTCGAATTAAAGTCCTAGTGTAGACCAGGCCTGAGATCAAAAGAGGATGTAAACCCTAAAAGACCCTAGAAAAGGATGTTTTTTTGTGGATGAGCTGAGAAAGGCAGATCAGAATGTGTCAGTCTGACTGACACTCACAGACAGAGGGAGAAGGCTGTAAACAGTGTGGGGTGTTCCTCCCAACTCAGAAATGGGGAATAAGCCACACCTGCCTGAGCTATGGATTGAGGTAGCATTTAAGTAAGGGAATATGGATGCAGGCTTCTGTTTTAAATCTACTTCTCTAAGCACTGTATACCACTAGTCAAAATAAATCATGCTTTGTTTTGAAGAGGCTGTTACTGTATCACTGTAAATGTATGCTGTCACAGACTCCAAAGGAGAAACCCTTGCAGGGTTCAGTCCCAGATGGACCTGCTGAATTAGTCGTGGTTGGTACCAGGGGGCTGTAACCCAGGTCCTGATCTGAGAATGAGCAAAATGTGGAATTCCACTCTACTAGAGGTAAAGGCCTGAAGCCTGACACCTGTGGTGGATGCACTCAGAGAGACCTCAAAAAGGGACAACAGTATAGTTAGCCCAGTAACCACGTCCCTTCTTCTCCTTCTCCCTTCCCACTATTCTCCTGAGCACAACATTCTCTCTCCTTGCCCCCCACGTTCCCTGACCCCTATAATTTCCTTATGTATCCTAACAGTAGCCCAGGACAGTATTTGAAGCACGTCTCAAAAAACTTCAGTTTGTACCAATTGCAAAGAGAAACAAACTGAGATGTGATTCCCAATGATCCATGTGTGGGAAAAAAAAGCATAGTAGAGTTGGATTTAAGTTAGTATTCATAAGCCTACCATATTCCTTCAGCAAATGGGTGATTGTGTGATGCTGTCATGGCAGCTTAGCTAAAATGTTTCTTGCCAGGCAACAAGGATGAATAGAGGATACCTAATTATCAGTGTCAACTGATCTTTTAATTTGAGGAACAATTGGCAGAATCAGAGCCAAACATTGATTGCAATCCCCTAAATTGCGGTTTGTGAGCAGGTCAGCTTGCCACACAAATAATATACAGGGCCAGACACTGCTAGTAACTCCTATTTCTATAGGGCAATATCTTGAGATATGCTGATAACCAGCTGAGCACCTGCAATGCCCAGTGAAATTAATGGAGAATTGAAAGTCCTTCATGGCTCTCAGGATCCAAGAATGTTTTTCACTGATAGGAATATTTCCCCCAAATGGAGAAACTGATTTAGAAAAAAAAGCATTGCCACATAAACCCATAAAGTGGTAAATTTTGCACTTGATTTAGCCATTTGAATGATTTGGTTAAATATATGAAATCAGAGGTTTCAGAACTGCATGGTATCTTGTCAAGTATTGACATGTTTATCATTAATAAATCCACAGTGATCAGTTTTTTACATGAATGATTTACATCCAGAGAATTTACAAAATACGTAACCTACAGATGCTGCAAAGATGAGCACTATAGAAAGCTGTAAATTAAGTTGATACATCAGATTAAAAAAAGTAATTTCCCTTTTCTGTAAGGTGTCAATTTGTATTTTTCTGTACTGTTCCGTTCTTCTTATCTACATATAGAAATGTACGTTGAAGAATATAATTGTTAAGCACATAGAGATCTTCAGAAATGACCTAAACAGAAATTTAATTACATGTAGTGAAAAGCTGAGTTCATATTGTTGTGGTCACAGTTAAGGCTGCTATGTGCATTTTGATTTTTTTCTTGTATTTGAAATATTATTGGGGGTGGGGGTACTTCCCTGGGCCTCCAGAACAGCCCCTGTATACTGCTGGGGAAACATAAGAGGACCAGAATAGTCTTTAACTGACCAGGAGAGAGACTGACATAGCAGCCCTATGCCATGCTCTTTGCAAGTCCCAGTGTAGGAGGAGGGAGGGGCATATCAAGGCAAGAGGACGGGCCCACTGTACATATCACTGCTGCCACATAAAGGCAGCTGAGGACAAGCTGCTGTAATTTAAACCTAAATTATGTTGAAGGCTACACGGGTCACCAAACCAAATCAAAATTAAAAAAAGGGTGCTTGAAGTCTCATTAGCCTGCCTTCCCTGGGTTGTACCAAGAGATGCAGCGTACTCACACATGATCTACGAAAGAAGATATGATTTCTAAAGTCTGAGAGAGAACTCAGGATGCCCTATGTTTTTATAGCACCTCTGTGTTTGATGTTGTTAAGGAACAGATGTCTGAAATCTAATCTCCTTGTTAATGCAGTTCTTTGTTTTAGAATTTAATTAAATGTAGATTTTCAGCTTCTTGTGCAGGGAAATGCAGACAAGTACCAGATTATTTGTTTAATTTGTTATAGCCGATCTCATTCATTTTGAGCTCAAGTTATATGCTTTCTTCTCTTCCTCTTTGTTTAGAAAAAGTTGGGTAAGGAATTGTGAACATGAAAATGAAAGATACCAAGTATTGTGGAATATTTTGCCTTGTGGCTGAGCAAAATTTTCTGCTTTATATGCAAGTGTATATTATATTGCGTTTGTATTTAATTTTTGTGCACTCTTTGCAGGCTCTCCCAATATTACTTATATGGCTTTTTGTTACTTTAGAATGATCTTTATAAATCTCTCATAAGTTTTGTAACGTTATTTTGTTTGGCTTTACAGAAATGCATTAGATTTAATCCTGAAGCTTCAGTATGGGTAGCAAAACAACGAATTTTATGCACTTTGAATCAGAGTTTGAAAGATGTCCTGAATTATGGGCTGTTTCAGCCTGCCAGCAACGGGAGAGATGGGAAATTTTTGGACGAGGAACGACTCCTTAGGGAATATCCACAACCAGTGAATAAAGGTGTTCCCTCCTTAGAGGTATTTTAATACAACTGTACTAATTTTAAAGCTTTACTATCTGAAACATTTTTATTTATGGTATGATATGTATATATAGTAAGTCTTATTTGAGGTTTCTAAATGGATGTGAATTGCGTTAGGAAGTAGTGATCAAAGGGCTGATCTTGAAGCCTTGATCACACAAGTAATGCTGTTTGTTTCAGTGGGGGTATTTTATGTATAACTCACATAAAGGTTACCGGATCAGGCTCAATGACTTTCTGTGGTGGGATGTACCAGCCCTTTAATGCTAGAAACTTGTGGGGCCAGCACTACTCTGTTCCAGGATTTTCCTCAGGAAACATACCAGTAGAACAGGAGTCATGATCACGGATGGACAGAAAGACATTTCAGGGTAACACTTTATGATTTGGTGGAGAAATCTAAGGTGCTAAACTATGCTTTAAGGACCAAACTGCAGTTTCAGTTGTAGGGCATGCTGGAACACTTCTTTCCCCTTAGCAATGATGGGCTGCTGGGAAATGTCATTCCTGGACAGCCAGGTGTAGTATTGCGCTAAAGCAAGACATGCTGGGAAAAGAGACTATATAAATCCTGTCACCCTCTGTCAGGGGTGGCTCCAGGCCCCAGCACGCCAAGCGCGTGCTTGGGGCGGCATGCCGCGGGGGGCGCTCTGCTGGTCGCCGGGAGGGCAGCAGGCAGGGTGCCTTTGGCAGCATGCCTGCGGAGGGTCCGTTGGTCCCGCCTGCGGGAGGTCCACCGGAGCCGCGGGACCGGCGAGCGGTAGAGCGCCCCCGCGGCATGACGCTGTGCTTGGGGTGGCGAAATGTCTAGAGCCACCCCTGCCCTCTGTCAAGTGAGAGAACTGGAAGGGCTGATGGTTTCTCCCAGATGAAAGAACAAGTAATCCATTGCCTGACCTACTTCGCTTGTTATTGATACACTGGGATTTTTAGTTGAAAAAATGACTGTAGCACACCATATAGCAAGGGCCAGGTGGAATCCAGAATCCACATTAATTGGTCCATGTAGACCCTGCTGGTTCACGTTAAAAGTTCCCTAGTGCAATGTTTCCTATATGGTGGGTCCCGATCCACCAGAGGGTTACAGGAAGGTTCTAGAGAATCATGGGCCTAATGTGGAAGGGAGAACCTGGGGACGGGGGCTTGGAGTGGGATTGGAGAGGGAGGGCGCCCTACACTAACCCTGAAGTGACTGCACTTACCCAGCTGCAGGTACCCAGCTCCTTCCTGTGGTGCTGGCGTGGCTTCCAGGTGTGGATATTGCAACCTGGCATATGGGACAAACCTGAGAGCACCAGGTCACTACTCCCAGAGTGGGACCCACCATTTGGAAAACACTGCCCTAGGGAATCTTTAGTGGACACTAGCAGGCTCTACATGGATCAGTTATGGCACTACACATAAGTGTGTTTTAGGAATCACCCTCACCAGTAGTGTGCATTACCCCACTGCTCAGACAAGCCCTTAGTATGAGTAATCTAAATTTTGAGTAAAATTAGGGAAACAGGAGATTAATGTATCTTGAAATGTTTTTGTATTAAGGCTATTCCCTAACTCACACAAATTACTCTCTGATTTTATATGTAATGCTTCCTACATTGAATCAGTAATTGCTCAATTTTCTCTGGAGGAAAGGCCAAAAAACTATAGTAGACAGGAAAAATGAGTGGAATTTGCAGGTCTGACATCAGTAGATTTACATTCCAAATAAAAGGAAGTTCTTCTTCACGCAGTGCACAGTCAACTTGTGGAACTCCTTACCTGAGGAGGTTGTGAAGGCTAGGACTATAACAGCGTTTAAAAGAGAACTGGATAAATTCGTGGTGGTTAAGTCCATAAATGGCTATTAGCCAGGATGGGTAAGGAATAGTGTCCCTAGCCTCTGTTTGTCAGAGGATGGAGATGGATGGCAGGAGAGAGATCACTTGATCATTGCCTGTTAGGTTCACTCCCTCTGGGGCACCTGGCATTGGCCACTGTTGGTAGACAGATACTGGGCTAGATGGACCTTTGGTCTGACCCGGTACGGCCGTTCTTATGTTCTTATTGGTGTAAAACTAATGGAAGTGAGAGCCCTACTTACTCTCCCAGCTGAATTCTGAGGGTCAGTCACTGATGTTTCTGCTATAACCCTGAACAAAGGAATAATCACTATATTTCAGTCTACTGTTTTCCCCAGTGCACTGGTTAAAGTACTATTTTAACTGTACGGGACTTGTCAGCAGAATTCCTCTACGTGCAATAAATGGGGAAAGGGTCCTTTTTCTCTGCAGAATTCAAGTACATGGCATGTAAAGGATAAAAGTGTTCTGCCTGAAAAGCTGATATTCAGGCCCTATTCAAAAAATACATAGCACTCTTTGAATTCTACCTAGTAAACAAAGATCTATTTTTGTCTCTGTTCACAACATGTAATTACCAGTTCAGAGAAAATTGTAGCATGTTGAGAGCATGAACAGTAGTTACAGTAGAATCTTAATGAACACAAAGAGACAGAAATACCACAAAAAGCTAATATTTAAAAAAGGGGAGAGGGGGCTTTGAACTTCAGACATAATCCAGAAATATTATGGGCCAGATAGTGAAGGGACCTTGTGTAGTGACACACAAGAAGCTTCCCCAACATTACACAGTGATGCAAAAGCTTATTGTTCTAGGGCACACCCTGCCTGGGTCATGGGTCAACCCTCCTGCACTGGTGTACAGGGTGGGGCCAGCAGACCAGAGCAAACAGTCTACTTCATTCATTAGGATGGAGTAGATTATACATCACAATGAGCAAGGAGCACTGCAGCTTCACACTGCCCCTTTACAGGGAGGTGTCATCAATTCCACCATCTAACCTTGTGAGAAGAGAGGTGGGGGTGAAATCTGTGTTTAAAAATACATTTTTACATGAAAGCCAGTTAATCACAGAAGAGCCATTTAGCATTCTAATGAACTGTAAATTGTGGTTTGCTAGATGAGTGGTAAATATATATCATGGTGTAATGGTGACCCCATGAATTTTCAGCTTCTCTGTCTGCTCTAGCAATAGGCTAACTAGTCAGAATAAAATAAGAACTGGCCTCAGCTGAACCAAAGCCAGTCCTGTAACCTTTATGCACGCAAGTAATCCTTATTCACAGCAGATGTGCCATTAACATCCACAGAACTACTCCCATGAGTAAGGATTTTCAGGAATGGGTCTTATTTCTGAGATTCAGAAACATTCTGCTGTTTTTTGTTTTGTTTTTTTAAACGCATGTTTTAAATTTTCACATGCCTCTGCAATTCCTTTTTCTGTCTGGAAGTGAAAGTGCTGAAATGTCTTTAGGGAAAGCTCTTCACATGGTATTTTCAGTTCATTAGTGTAGATTCAAGGGGCCAAACTCATTGCTCATGTAATTTAATTGACTTCTCGATGCTTATACCAGGTACAAATTTGGCTTATAAGGATTGTAGAATTTCAATAGTACTGTTCCAAGCATTCTAACATCTTGGGGTTTATTTATTTATTTGTTTATTTAAACTGTCGTCCCAAGCCCTTTTTTTTTTAAAGTTTGCCCAAATCTACATTACTGTTAACAGATGTCACATTCTGATAATTTCAGATCTTTTTCACTATTAAATAAAATATGAAATTTTGACTTAATCTATTTGTTTCCCTATCAGTTTCGGTACAAGAAGAGAGTGTATAAGCAATTAAATCTTGATGAAAAACAGCTGGCCAAGCTTCATACGAAGGTATGTCCAATTTGCTGGTGATAAGGGAGAGCATCCATTTTCTGAAAGTACTAACGTCAGATGCACAATGACCCTCTGATTAGAATCATTTGATTTTAATGACAGTCTAAAAAATACATACAGAGTGCAGCCTGGATAGTTCTAGCATTGATCTTGCAGATCTCTGTTCATGTGAATAGTCCGACTGAAGTCAAGAAACTGCTTATATGAGTAAAGCCTGCTGGACTTGGATTTTATATACAATAGACCAGGGCTTCTCAGACTTCTGCATGTAGACCACATCTAAACAGAAGTTGTCTCGTGAAAGTCTCCCCTCCCACAACTGACTGGACAACGTGAAGCATCCTTGCGACAACTAAGGCAATTGCTTAAGTGGAAAAGTAATATTTAGAAAAGTATGTATTTTAGCACCTGGAAAATTAGGGGGAGATCTGCTTTAGGTGACCAGCTGAGCAGTCTGCAGACCACCAGTAAGTGTCCATGGACAGTGGGTGGTCCAGTGACGACAATTTGAGAATTTTTCTTACAGTATATTTCATATGTTTGACTTTGCCATAAATTTACAAGTAATTTTATATGAACATTATATAATACAGCAAGTTTTCAATATATCACCAGTTTTATAAATACTGACATACATATCTTTAGAGGCCCTTACACGTTGGATTAATTATGATCTCCATCTTATCAGTCTGATTTCTTTATGAATAGGACTTCTAGTAATTTTTTTCCTGAATGTTGTAAGCAGCATATTCTTGTTTTTAATTTTGACCATTGCATTCCGTAGAATCTATGCTCTGATTGAGTACAATTTTAGGGCTTGATCCTCAACTAGTGTAAATTGGCACTGTTCTATTAAGGTCAATGGAGCTAGTGATTATACCAGCTGAAGATCTCAGTTGTAACTGGAATATTCTTCATATGATCTGAGGACTTTTCAATCGTCACTCTTTGTTTCAGGCTAATTTGAGAAAATTTATGGATCATGTTCACCATCTCTCAGTGGAAAAAATCACAAAGATATTGGATCGGGGACTGGACCCTAACTACCATGACCTAGAGAGTGGAGGTAAGAGATTAATGAAATCAACAGTATAAAGTGGTACACATCCTGGTTTTACTGTATAAACAAAGCCAAATTCTACCCACTGAATCTATTGCCCTTTAAAGTCCTGGTCTTAGCAAAACACATAGTTCCAATATGTGAAGGGGGTAAGTTAATAGTTTATGATATTCTTAGGGCAGTGTTTATATGTTTTATACTTAAAAGCTAACAAAATATTTTTGAAATATTAGTACCGGTAAATACTTTTTTTGGTTAAAGTTGCATGTCTTTTTCCCACACATTATATTCTTTTTGTCTTTAGAAACTCCTCTAACTTTGGCAGCTCAGCATGATAATACCGTAGAAGTAATCAAAGCTCTGAAAAATGGAGGGGCACATTTAGATTTCAGAGCCAAAGATGGAATGACAGCTCTGCACAAAGCAGCTAGAGCCAAGAACCAAGTAACCCTCAAGGTAAATTCTTTCAGAGCCAAATTATACATTATTTTATACAGAACAATATATAAAGGAAAATGCTTCGGAGTTAATTATCATATTGTCCTTAATGGATCTTTTAATTTGTGCTTGCTTAAGTATTTATCTCTAGGCTTTTCACTTTCAGGATTTGCATTCAACAAAGGGCCCTTTCATTTTCAGAAGCTTATGTTTCAGAAGTGATGGTGAAACAGACTTTATGTTTACACTAGAGACCTTACAGTGGCACAGCTGTACCAATGCAGTAGGGCCGCTGTAAGATCTCTCGTGTAACTGCTCTATGTCGATGGGCGAGAGCTCTCCGGTCAATATAATTTAACCACCCTCAATGAGTGGTGGTAGCTTTGTTGGCAGGAGAAGCTCTCCTGCTGACATAGCTCTGTGCACACTACCACTTATGCTGGTGAAACTTGTGTTGCTCAAGGGTGTGGTTTTTTCACTCCGAGTGATATACATTTTGCTGACCAAAGTGGTAGTTTAGACATGGCCTTAACCTTGTGCACTGATAAGTGGTGTAAGATCTCTCTGCAGGAAGTGGGAGTAGTGTTATTGCTGTTTATCTGTCTTTGAAAGTGAATGCCAATAGCATGGATTATACACTTTATCATTTTAATACTGGCCCCTTTGTTTTTTCTTCCTGCTCTAACTGGTATTGTTGATTATTTTGACATTCTAGATTAAATCTTGTGTTTATGAAATTCCATTACTTCCTTCTGGACAGGATTTCAGATTACACAACATTTTTGGTAAGGCGCACTGCAACTGAAGAGTGGCCAAAAGCCACAACTTTATTAAAACACACAATTTTTCAACTCAATAACTTGATGGATAGTGGGCAGTCTTTGCTACTCATTCTGTTGCTGGAGCGCCTGCAGATTCCCTGACTACCAAAGCTAGGACTTCACATAGTGCACCAACTGGCTGAATTACCATGGGCCTTTGGCACTGTGCCATAGCTCTTCTGAGGCTGTCTGTACTGCAGCCCATTCAGTCAGCTTGTATAAACAGTAACAAAAAATGCCTCCTACTAAACAATACTTTGGAAAGGACTTTAAATATACACCGAGTCGTTCAGTTATTTGCTCAGACATGTTCACCATTTATAACTACTTGTAGACCCTTTTAGAGCTTGGAGCATCTCCTAACTACAAGGACAGCTGTGGATTGACACCACTATACCACACCGCTGTAGTAGGAGGAGACCCTTATTGTTGTGAACTTTTACTTCATGAACATGCTACAGTCAGCTGCAAAGACGAAAATGGATGGCAAGAGATTCATCAGGTATGAACGATTACTCTTCATTAGATTTTATATTTACTGTGAGGTCAGGAAATATGCCTGCTCAACAAATTGCTTTCCCAGGATTTTGCGTATTGTGTGGGACTCTGTAAAATATTTTATTGGAAGATATTTAATTTATATATGCAGAGATTTCTTTTTCTTTTGTTTTGTTTAGCACCATGGAATTTGCTGTTAGTGAAGTGAATATCCAGTCTGTTAGAGTTTTGCAGCAGTCAAGCCTCGCAGTTTCTATGGACATAGTTGCACAAATTACTGCTCCAGCTGGCTGGTATTGCACATTCTTCTAGCGGACTCTTGGAAGTCTGCATTGTAGCATTCTGTTACAAATGCCCCACTGCAAAAATATTGCTGGATCTTTCTCTTTAAGATGCCACTTTCCATTTTCTCGGTAATGCTGCTTGTTCCTTTATACCAGAAATATCTTGACCTTAGTCATTGGTGGTTATATAATATAATATATAATATATATATAATATAACGAATATGTGGACACAAGTCCTATCTGACTCTGGAATCCTTTAGTGTGCTGTACGGAAGGATGTTTCTCACTGGTTTGCCCTAACTTTGCCCTGGTTTGCCTCACTGGTTTGCCTCACTGGATATTGCTGGATCTTTCTCTTTAAGATGCCACTTTCCATTTTCTCGGTAATGCTGCTTGTTCCTTTATACCAGAAATATCTTGACCTTAGTCATTGGTGGTTATATAATATAATATATAATATATATATAATATAACGAATATGTGGACACAAGTCCTATCTGACTCTGGAATCCTTTAGTGTGCTGTACGGAAGGATGTTTCTCACTGGTTTGCCCTAACCAGTTCAGAATTTGAGGTTTGCTTCCTCTCTTCTAGATAGAAAGTTTCAAGTGACATTTCCCCTTTCTCCATAACTGGGTCTCCTGACTGCTCTGCTCAAGTAGTTTTCAATATTTGGTAGGCAAATACATTTGCTGCCACCTGGTCCACATAAGAGAGTGATTTAGGGCCTTGTTTAGTCTCAGTATGCCTTAGGGTTCTGGTGATCTCTTGAGCTAGACAATAGTGTACCATGATTATTTTTCAGGTATAGCTTGTTCAGCTTTGCAACAACAACCAGGAGTCTTTCTTTGGGAAATGATAGGCATCCCGTGTCTATATTCCAGAAGCCTATGTATCTCTTTCTTCATAGAAATCCATATAATTTGGTAAGATGCTTTTTGGTTGAGACTTGTTTTTTCTTAGGCCTCTTCTCCTATATGTTCTCCTAATAAGCCTGAATTTCCTCTAAGACCTTCAGATAAGGGATTTAGCAGCAGTGTGCTTAATGCACATGAAGTGAAGTGGTGGATTATGGCATTCTAAGTGCAGTCACTGTATTAAGGGAAGGAGGTATGTAGCTTACAAGAAATCAGCATAAAACTGATAACATCCAGCATTGCTGGTGTTTCTCTAGGCCAGGGGCTCTCAAACTTCATTGCACCATTGCCCTCTTCTGACAACAAAAATTACTACATGACCCTAGGTAGGGGGACCGAAGACTGAGCCTTCCCAACCCCACCCTCGCCCCGGGTTGGGGGGCTGAAGCCCAAGCCCAAGGGCTTCAGCCCCTGGCGGAGGGGCCTGTAACCTGAGCCCTGCCACCCAGGGCTGAAGCCCTCAGTCTTGATCCCTGGCCCTGGGCCCCAGGAAGTCTAACATCAGCCTCGACGACCCCATTAAGATGGGGTCATGATCCACTTTGGGGTCCTGACCCACAGTTTGAGAACCGCTGCTCTAGGCAAAAGGATTGGAAGGGTTGCTGCACACAGATTGTGGTATGGCATCAGATATTGGGTCATTTTGTAGCGCTAAAGTCGTGAGACAAGAAATGAAGGAAGCTCTGTGTGTGTGGGTGCATGAGCGTGTGCACGTGCAAAAACTATAGCAGAACTTTCTTTCCTCGGTAGGCTCTGGAACTTGGATGCAGTGCTGTAAATGGTGCATAGGCCTTTTGATGAACCTTTCCACAGGGCTGAATTTCACACTTGGTACCTGATTCTCTGAGTTCTTGAGCATATTTACCTCTCACTGACATTAATTGGATCTGATGGTGCTCATCACCTTGCCAGTCTGGACCCTTGGAAGGTTTAGCTGTAGAATTACCAGTGGCCTGGGGATATCATTTTGGGGAGAACTAAAGTTAAAAAAAAAAAAAGGCAGTAAGAGTCCTATGCAAATGTATCAGAGATACTGTAGAAGCCTCTTCGGATATGCATCAGAAGCAGCTCAGTACCCTAGTATATTCCAGCAGTTTCCCATGTTCAGTGTAATTATTTTCTCAGTCTGTCTTCTGTATGGATTAGTTTCTTGGTTACTGCTAAAATGAATTGGTCTGGGATTCATAGACTCATAGATTGTAGAGCTGGAAGGGACCTCGAGAGGTCATCGAGTCCAGTCCCCTGCCCTCGTGGCAGGACCAAATACTGTCTAGACCATCCCTGATAGACATTTATCTAACCAACTCTTAAATATCTCCAGAGATGGAGATTCCACAACCTCCCTAGG
This sequence comes from Mauremys mutica, assembly GCF_020497125.1. Taxonomy (NCBI): domain Eukaryota; kingdom Metazoa; phylum Chordata; order Testudines; family Geoemydidae; genus Mauremys; species Mauremys mutica. The sequence continues at coordinate 82,306,857 of NC_059075.1, forward strand.
CAATTTATTCCAGTGTTTAACCACCCTGACAGTTAGGAACTTTTTCCTAATGTCCAACGTAAACCTCCCTTGCTTCAGTTTAAGCCCATTGCTTCTTGTTCTATCCTTAGAGGCTAAGATGAACAAGTTTTCTCCCTCCTCCTTACAACACCCTTTTAGAAACCTGAAAACTGCTATCATGTCCCCTCTCAGTCTTCTCTTTTTCCAAATTAAACAAACCCAATTCTTTCAGCCTTCCTTCATAGGTCATGTCTCTAGACCTTTAATCATTCTTGTTGCTCTTCTCTGTACCTTCTCCAATTTCTCCATATCTTTCTTGAAATGAGATGCCCAGAACTGGACACAATATTCCAGTTGAGGCCTAACCAGCGCAGAGTAGAGCGGAAGAATGACTTCTCGTGTCTTGCTCACAACACACCTGTTAATGCATCCCAGAATCATGTTTGCGTTTTTTGCAACAGCATAACACTGTTGACTCATATTTAGCTTGTGGTCCACTATAACTGCTAGATCCCTTTCTGCCATACTGCTTCCTAGACAGTCTCTTCCCATTCTGTATGCGTGAAACTGATTGTTCCTTCCTAAGTGACACACTTTGCATTTGTCTTTATTAAACTTCATCCTGTTTACTTCCATTTCTCCAATTTGTCCAGATCATTTTGAATTATGACCCTATCCTCCAAAGCAGTTGCAATCCCTCCCAGTTTGGTATCATCTGCAAACTTAATAAGCGTACTTTCTATGCCAATATCTAAGTCGTTGATGAATATACCGAACAGAGCCGGTCCCAAAACAGACCCCTGCGGAACCCCACTTGTTATACCTTTCCAGCAGGATTGGGAACCATTAATAACTACTCTCTGAGTACGGTTATCCAGCCAGTTATGCACCCACCTTATAGTAGCCCCATCTAAGTTGTATTTGCCTAGTTTATTGATAAGAATATCATGCGAGACCGTATCAAATGTCTTACTGAAGTCTAGGTATACCATATCCATCTCTTCTCCGTTATCCACAAGACTCGTTATCCTACCAGAGAAAGCTATCAGATTGGTTTGACATGATTTGTTCTTTACAAATACGTGATGGCTATTCCCTATCCCCTTACCACCTTCCAAGTGTTTGCAGATGATTTCCTTAATTACTTGCTCCATTATCTTCCCTGGCACAGAAGTTAAACTAACTGGTCTGTAGTTTCCTGGGTTGTTTTTATTTCCCTTTTTATAGATGGGCACTATATTTGCCCTTTTCCAATCTTCTGGAATCTCTCCTATCTCCTATGATTTTCCAAAGATAATAGCTAGAGGCTCAAATACCTCCTCTATTAGCTCCTTGAGTATTCTAGGGGTACGTCCATACTACCCGCCTGGGTCGGCGGGTAGCGATTGACTTCTCGGAGTTCGATATATCGCGTCTCATCTAGACGTGATATATCGAACTCCGAACACGCTCCCGTCGACTCCGGAACTCCACCACCGCGAACGGCGGTGGCAGAGTCGACGGGGGAGCCGTGGACTTCGATCCCGCGCCGTCAGGACGGGTAAGTAGTTCGAACTAAGGTAGTTCGAGTTCAGCTACGCTATTCGCGTACCTTAGTTCGAACCTCCCCCTACTGTAGACCAGGCCTAAGATGCATTTCATCAGGCCCTGGTGACTTGCAGGAATCTAACTTTTCTAAGTGATTTTTAACTTGTTCTTTTTTTATTTTATCTTCCAAACCTTCCCCCGTCCCATTAGCATTCACTATGTTAGGCATTCCTTCAGACTTCTTGGTGGAGACTGAAACAAAGAAGTCATTGAGGATCTCTGCCATTTCCAAGTTTCCTGTTACTGTTTCTCCCTCCTCACTGAGCAGTGGGCCTACCCTGTCCTTGTTCTTCCTCTTGCTTCTAATGTATTGATAAAAAGTCATCTTGTTTCCCTTTATTCCTGTAGCTAGTTTGAGCTCATTTTGTGCCTTTGCCTTTCTAATCTTGCCCCTGCATTCCTGTGTTGTTTGCCTATATTCATCCTTTGTAATTTGTCCTAGTTTCCATTTTTTATATGACTCTTTTTTATTTTTTAGATCATGCAAGATCTCGTGGTTAAGCCAAGCTGGTCTTTTGCCACATTTTCTGTCTTTCCTATCCAGCGGAATAGCTTGCTTTTGGGCCCTTAATAGTGTCCTTTTGAAATATTGCCAACTCTCCTCAGTTGTTTTTCCCCTCAGTCTTGATTCCCATGGGACCTTACCTATCAGATCTCTGAGCCTTCCTGAAATCCATTGTCTCTATTTTGCTGTACTCCCTTCTACCCTTCCTTAGAATTGTGAACTCTATGATTTCATGATCACTTTCACCCAAGCTGCCTTCCACTTTCAAATTCTCAACGAGTTCCTCCCTATTTGTTAAAATCAAATCTAGAACAGCTTCCCCCCCAGTAGCTTTTTCTACCTTCTGAAATAAAAAGTTGTCTGCAATGCAGTCCAAGAACTTATTGGATAGTCTGTGCCCTGCTGTGTTATTTTTCCAATATATATCTGGATAGTCCCCCAGTCCCCCATCACCACCAAATCTTGGGCTTTGGATGATTTTGTTAGTTGTTTAAAAAAAGCCTCATCTACCTCTTCCACCTGGTTAGGTAGCCTGTAGTAGACTCCTAGCATGACATCACCTTTGTTTTTACCCCTTTTAGCCTAACCCATAGGTATATCTACCTATGTGTGTTCATGGGCAAATATCCTGGGATGTCAAATCAGGTTTTCTGACCTAAGAAGGATGTTTACTTTTCCTTCATCATTGTTTTCTTAGTACACAATTCTTTTCCTAGTATGTGGTGGGTATGAGTTGCAAAGTTTGGACTCGTATTCAAGCTTTTTCAGTGTTCCAGGGTGTTCAGATCTTGGTTATTTGTTTGGGTCCATCTCTATTAGGAAGTAAGTAAAAGGGGTTTATCTACCATTATAATTGGTTTGGTGGATTGGAGGTAGGTAAGCATTTCTTTTGATTCCCTCAGAAGTCTAGGTGACAGTGATGGGGAGGAGCTTTTCTTTCAAGGAATGGTCTCACCTGCAATCTCTGGAAGTACAAAGAAGAATCCTTCCTCTCTGTATGAAAACCCAACTTAATAGATCTATATTAATTATTTCTCTCACTGGAAGGGGGCTATGTTTTCCAAAATCACCTTCTTGGTTTTAATCCTAGATAAATCAAGGAAATTTATGTCTGGATTATGGGTTAATTGAGCAATCCATCCTCCGTAAGCAAGAATGTCAGTACCCCTCTCTGATATGTGAAAGATGGCAGTATAAAGCTATCCCATCTATTACCATTTTTGAGAGATGTGAAGTGACCTAGGATAGTAAAGAAGTCATTAATCACAGCTTGGTTTCTACACATTTACTAGAACAGTCATTTAGGCCCAGATTCACATTAGGTATTAAGTACCTAATTTAGGCACCTAAATCCCAGTTCCACAAGACACTGCAATCCACAAAACTCCTGCTCAGCTGCCATCTAATTCTAAATTGACTTGGTGCATAAATGTTCACTGTAACAGTTCCCTAGGCACCTATGTTTCTGCCTCTCTGCATGGGCACTACTGCTTCCCTCTAGTCATTGGGGTACCAGCAGGATCCACAATCCTGGGAAGATAGGGGAATGCCTATCTCACCTGCAGAGCCTGATCCAGTAGGCATGCACTGAGTGCACCCACTGGATTAGACCCCATCAAAAACCGAGTTGGTGTTGCCTCCCTTATATCTTTAAGTGGTTAGAGCACTCATCTGTAATGTGGGAAACCTAGGTTCAATTCCCTTCTCTGCCTAGTGGGGAGAAAGGATTTGCACTGGGGTCTCCTACCTCTCAGGTGAGTGCCCTAACCACTGGACTATGGGATATTCTGATGTGGGGCTGCCATAGTCTCTCCTGTTGAAGCTGTTCCACTTCGGCTCACAATGACTGTTTTAGTATTTATCCAGAGGGAGAGAGGTCCAGTCCTCTTGCTCCAATGACTGACTATTTATGGAAAGTGGAACAGCTTCAACAGGAGAACTTAAGTCAGACGTACATCAGACTATCTGGCAGCCCAGTGGTTAGATCACTCTACTGGGGGTGGGAGACCCCTGTTGAAATATTTTCTCCCCATCAGGCGGGGTGCGGGGGAAGAGGAGGGGAAACTGAACCTGGGTCTCCCACATCCTGGCTGGGTGCTCTAACCACTGGTCTAAAAGTTATAAGAGAGGTGGTATTTCCTCCTTCTCTTTCATGTGGAGTTAAGAAGGTTCCTAACTCATCTTGCAAGAAACAGCATAGACACCTCCAGGAGAGGGGTTCCCAGCTATGGATCACAAGCAGAGATAGGTGTCCCCCGAAGCCCAGACTTAAGTGCTTAAGGGTGGAGTTTAGCATATTTCTCACATCAGCATCTTCCATTGGCTAGTTAAGGCTGCTCCCTGCTTAGCATGCTGGCTTTTGTGGATCACATTCTTAGGTGCCTATCACTCCCCATTTATTGTATAGGGAAGCTAGGCACCTAGTTCAGGCTTTGTGGCTCCCATTTTAGTTCCAGTGATTTCTTAGGTGCCTAAAAGTTAGGCGTCACAATGCCGAACATTGTAACCCCCGATACTTTTGTGGATCTGGGCCCTAGTGATTAACCCCCTTTGAGGTAGTGTCACAGGCTGGGTGGCCTTTTAAGGGGAAACAGGCTAAGCTCTGCTTGTGATATAGCAACTATCCGTCATTTGATCCTGATCTGGCAGTTTAATTATCCTTAGAAACCCCAGCTATAAAAGGGTCAGGGAAGACTACAGAGAGAGGAGAGAACTCAGCAGAAAGGAGATCCATGAGACAGGAGGTAGAGTTCCCTCTCTCTCTCTGGGAAGCGTCTGCAGAAGACAAATTGAAGAGGACCCTAGGGGTGGAGTTCATCTCTGTTTTGGCTCCTGGAAAGGGGGAAAGGCCCAGGGAGGCAGCATTGTGGGTTGGTGTTCCAGGGGAGGAACAAGGAGCTGGGAGAACCTAAGGAGAAGCCTGAGAGGTCTGGGAACCAGAGGAGAGGCTGTATTTAACCACAGGCTACTGGGAAACAGCACAAGGGGTTGCCCAAGGTCATGTAGTGAGTCAATAGAAAAATTGGGATTAGAAACCTGAGATTCTTCTTCGAGTGATTGCTCCTATGCATTCCAGTTAGGTGTGCGCGCCACGCGTGCATGGCTCTTCGGAATATTTTTACCCTAGCAACACCGGCGGGCCGGCTGGGCGCCGCTATAGCGCTAGATATATACCCCAGCCGGCCCGTCCGCTCCTCAGCTCCTTCTTCCCGCCCGTGACGGCCGTTGGAACAGTGGAGTGCTCGTTTGTCCTCCACATCCCTAGCTCACCTCTGTTCTAGTTTCGTAGTTAGTGTATATAGTAGTTAAAATAGTTAGTTAAGTAAGTTATTAGGTAGATTAAGGGGAATGAGGGGGGCTTAGCCCCTCTTTTCCCGTCCGGTGTGGGCGTATGCCCAAGACACCGGGGTTTAAGCCCTGTGCGGCTTGCCAGCAGCACATGCCGATTGGAGACCCTCACGACTCCTGCCTGCGTTGTCTTGATGAGGCCCATCGACCAGATAAGTGCCCGATTTGCAGATCGTTCAAGCCTAGAACGAAAAAGGAGCGGGACATTAGATTAAGGCAGCTCCTAATGGAATCGGCGCTTACCCCTGCGGTGCCGACACCATCAGCTCCGCCGTCGTCCTCGGCACGGAGCGCTCCAGCGGTCCCCGACAGGTCCGGTACCGAGACTCTTAAGAAACAACCGGCACCGAAGCCCCGGCACCGTTCCCTCTCACCATCGGGGAAACGGAAGCCGCAGCCAAAGTCTGGGAAGACTGCTGCATCGAGACTGCTTGTCCAGCAGCCAGTGTCGGCCCCCTCGGTACCGACCTCGACAGCGCACGGACCGTGCGCGGTACCGTCGACTCCAGCGCCGACAGGGCCGTTGAGTCCGGTACCTCCGTGCTCCCCGGTGCAAACCGTGGTCGAGCTGCCTCTCCCGTCCACGCCCGAAACGTTCTCGACGGTGAGGGAGCTCATAGAGCTAACAGAGGCACCGAGCCTCCGGCCCCCGGCACCGCCGGTGCGGGCTGTGCAGTCAGTGGGCAAGCCGGCCATGATACGGCCTCCTTCGCTTGAAAGACGGGATAGAAGGCGATCCAGGTCCCACTCCCGATCCCGATCCCGGAGACGGTCACCTTCACGCCGATCCAGGTCCCGGCACCGGTCACCATCCAGGTACCGCTCTCCGTCTCGGCGCTGGTCGCAGTCCCGGTACCGCTCCTCATCGCGGTACTGTCGCACTCCCGGAGGTGATCCCGGTCCCGGTCTCCGGACCGTCGGCACCGAAGAAGGTCTGGATCCCGGCACCGCTCCCGGCACCGTTTTCGGAGCCGCTCCCGTCGACAACGGTCGAGATCGCAGTCGACCTCCTGGTACTCACGCGGTCGACGGTCCCGCTCTCGCTCCCGGTACCGCGACGATCGGCACCGGTCCCCGGCACCGTCCACGGACAGACTAGCGGCATCGACGGCGCAGTCCCTGAGCGCCTCTGCCCCCCCATGGCCTTCCCGCCAATCGTCGGTCGCCTCGCACGAGGGCAGCGGTGGAGATCACCGGGCAGACCCCCAAGGACAGGACCACGATCCACAGCAATGTGGCTTCTGGACCCCCTGGGCCTTTCACGAGGCTCAAGGCACCCCCTCCCTCCAGCGACCCAGGCCCTCCGACCACGGGGTGCCGGAAGCCACTGTCAGCAGGCCCCCTCCATCACCTCCGGTTGAGGTTCCGCCGCCACCTGTACCGGCAGAACATCCCGTAGAGGCGGAGGCTTCGCACCCCATGGACGAACCACAGCTACAAGCCATTGGTCAGGGCCATTCCTCGTCTTCCTCGCCGGACGAGGCGGTGGCGGGGTCCTCATCATCGGATCCCCCACCGATTGACTTGCGTGCCCATCAGGACCTCCTCCGTCAGGTGGCACAAGCCATCAACCTCCCAGAGGTCACTGAGGACGAGGATCCGGTTACTAATGTGATTGGAGCTGAGGCCCCGATGCGAGTGGCCCTGCCCTTCATTCGCACTATTCAGAAAAATGCCACTATAATCTGGCAATCACCTGCGTCCATCCCTCCCACTGCTCGAGGCGTGGAGCGAAAGTACTCAGTGCCCCCGACCGGGTACGAGTACCTGTATACGCACCCGGCCCCAGCCTCCCTCGTTGTGCAGTCGGTGAATGACCGGGAGAGAAATGGGCAGCCCACGCCAGCGCCGAAGTCCAAGGACGCGCGCAGGATGGACCTGTTGGGCCGGAAGGTCTATTCGGCTGGCGGCCTTCAACTACGGATATCCAATCAGTTGGCTCTCCTTAGCCGCTATGCCTACGACAACTTCGTGGCCCTCTCTAAGAGGGCAAGAAAGCCTCCAGGTCCTCCATCCAGGCCTCCCTGGACTCTGCAGATTCCGGAGCCAGGACTTTGGCATCAGGAGTGACCATGAGGAGGATCTCCTGGCTGCAATCGTCTACCTTGCCGCCAGAAGTCCAGTATACCTTGCAGGACCTGCCCTTCGATACCAAGGGCCTATTCTCGGAGAAGACAGACTCCAGAATCCAGACCCTTAAGGATGGCCGTATTGCCATCCGCACCCTGGGCATGCACACGCCTGCTACCCAGCGGAGGTCCTTCAGGCAGCAGCCCTATCGGCCATTTAATCAGTCCAGGTCGCGGCCTGATAATGGACGCAGAGGCAGACTGAACCGCCGTAGACCATCGGGCAATTGGCGTACCCAGTCCCAGGCGCCCTCTAAAGCCCCTCAAGGGCCGAAGCAGGCATTTTGATGGGACGCCCGAGGACGGCCCATCAGTCTCTTCACCGGATCCTTCCCCGTTATTTTTCAACCGTCTTTCCCACTTCCTCCCTGCGTGGTCCCAGATTACAACGGACAACTGGGTGCTACGCACGGTAGAGTCCGGTTACCGTCTTCAGTTTGTTTCGCCCCCGCTCTCCCACCCACCCACCCCGTCCCTCTTCAGGGACCCCTCTCACGAGCAAGTCCTCTTACAAGAGGTCGAGTCTCTGCTGAGCTTGGGTGCCATAGAGGAGGTGCCGAGCGATATGCGAGGCAGGGGATTTTATTCCCGATATTTCCTAATCCCCAAGGCGAAGGGAGGTCTACGACCCATACTCGACCTCCGAGAGCTCAACAGGTACCTGCTCAAGCTCAAGTTTCGCATGGTAACCCTGGGGACTATCATTCCCTCCCTGGATCTGGGAGACTGGTTTGCCGCCGTCGACATGAAGGACGCATATTTCCATGTCGCGATTTACCCTCCTCATCGACGCTACCTGCGTTTCGTTGTCAACAACACGCACTACCAGTTTGCAGTGCTAACCTTCGGCCTCTCCACAGCGCTGAGGGTCTTCACCAAGTGTATGGCAGTGGTTGCCGCGGCCCTCCGCCGTCGTCGGATACACGTCTACCCGTATCTCGACGATTGGCTGGTCCGTGGACCATCCCGCCAACTGGTAGCGGGTCACATGACCACGATCCTAGCCCTGTTTCAGCACCTAGGACTTATGATAAATGCCGAGAAGTCAACGTTGACTCCATCGCAAAGGGTGGAGTTCATCGGAGCGGTCCTGGATTCCAATTTGGCCAGGGCCTGCCTGCCCCAACCTCGGCATCAGTCTCTGGTCTCCCTAGTTCGGGGCCTACAATCCTTTCCAACAACAACAGTGCGTTCCTGCCTCCGCCTCCTGGGCCACATGGCTTCGTGCACGTTCGTCACTCCGTACGCGAGGTTGCATCTTCGCCCGTTTCAAACTTGGCTTGCGTCAGTGTACCATCCCCACCGTGACTCCATGGATATGGTAGTCACGCCCACGAAGCCGATCCTCGCTTCGCTCACCTGGTGGCTGGACCCAGAAGTGGTGTGTGCCGGAGTCCCATTCCGCCCTCCTCAACCATCCGTCACCCTGACCATGGATGCTTCAGAGCTAGGGTGGGGGGCACACCTAGCCGACCTGCACACCCAAGGTCTCTGGTCGCCCCGAGAGCTCTCCTTACATATCAATGTCAGGGAACTGCGGGCGATTCGCCTCGCGTGTCAAGCCTTCCGCTCCCGTCTCCAAGGGCGTTGTGTCGCGGTGTTGACGGACAACACAACGGTGATGTTTTATGTCAACAAGCAGGGTGGGGCCTGATCCTCCCTACTTTGCACGGAAGCGATGCTCCTGTGGGACTTCTGCATAACCCACTCGATTCACCTGGTAGCGTCCTATCTTCCAGGAGTGCAGAACACGCTGGCCGACCGTCTCAGCAGGTCGTTCCTTTCACACGAGTGGTCGCTGCGTCCAGATATGGTGTACACAATTTTCCGCAGGTGGGGGTTTCCCCAAATAGACCTGTTTGCCTCCAGAGAGAACAGGAAGTGCCACCAGTTCTGTTCTTACCAGGGTCGCGCCCCGGGCTCCCTGTCGGACGCATTCCTCTGCTCCTGGACGGGTCACCTCCTATATGCCTTCCCTCCGTTCCCGCTCGTACACCGGGTGCTTCTCAACCTTCGGAGGGACAGGGCCCACCTCATACTCGTCGCTCTGGCCTGGCCGAGGCAGCACTGGTACACTCTGCTGCTCGAGCTCTCCGTCCGGGATCCCATTCCCCTCCCGTTGTGGCCGGATCTGATAACGCAGGACTTCGGCAGGCTCCGCCACCCGGACCTGCAGTCCCTCCATCTTACAGCCTGGTGCCTGAGTGGTTGACCCACGCGGAGCGTGCCTGTTCAGTGGCGGTCCAGCGAGTCCTGCTAGAGAGCAGGAAGCCCTCCACTCGCTCGACTTACCTCGCGAAATGGAAGCGATTCGCAATCTGGTGCGATCAGAGAGACCTGAATCCGTTTGTCGTCCCTATACCAACGATCCTGGACTACCTCTGGTCACTTAAGGAGCAAGGTCTTGTGGTCTCATCGTTGAAAGTGCACCTAGCGGCCATATCCGCCTTTCGGCTGCCCGTCGGTCACCGGTCCATCTTCTCCGATCCGACGGTTTCCCGCTTCCTCAAAGGCCTAGATCGCTTGTTCCCGCCAGTACGGCGTCCTACCCCGTCCTGGGATCTGAATCTGGTTTTGACCAGGCTCATGAGAGCCCCCTTTGAGCCCTTGGCCACGTGTTCCCTGCTACATCTGTCGTGGAAAACAGCTTTCCTCGTCGCCATAACCTCAGCGAGGCGAGTTTCCGAGCTTCATGCCCTGACGGCTGGTCCACCGTACACCATCTTTCATGCAGACAAGTTTCAGCTTCGGCCACACCCGGCCTTCCTCCCTAAGGTGGTGTCGGCCTTCCATTTAAAGCAGGACATTTTTCTTCCTGTTTTTTTCCCGAAGCCTCACGCCTCGAGTCGGGAACAACAGCTTCACACCCTGGACGTCTGCAGGGCCCTTGCTTTCTACATAGAGCGAACAAAATCCTTCCGGCGTTCGCCCCAACTATTCGTAGCAGTTGCGGAGCGTATGAAAGGCAAGCCGGTCTCCTCTCAGAGGATTTCCTCCTGGGTCACTGCATGTATCCGAACATGCTAAGAGCTTGCTTGTGTACCAGCTAACCGTCTCACCACTCACTCTACGAGAGCTCAAGCCTCGTCTGCCGCCTTCCTGGCCCATGTCCCCATCCAGGACATCTGTAGAGCGGCCACCTGGTCTTCTGTCCACACCTTCGCTTCCCACTACGCGTTGGTGCAGCAATCCAGAGACGATGCAGCCTTCGGCTCAGCAGTCTTACACTCTGCCACGTCTCACTCCGACCCCACCGCCTAGGTAAGGCTTGGGAATCACCTAACTGGAATGCATAGGAGCAATCACTCGAAGAAGAAAAGACGGTTACTCACCGTTGTAACTGTTGTTCTTTGAGATGTGTTGCTCCTATCCATTCCAGACCCGCCCTCCTTCCCCACTGTCGGAGTAGCCGGCAAGAAGGAACTGAGGAGCGGACGGGCCGGCTGGGGTATATATCTAGCGCTATAGCGGTGCCACTCCAGGGGGCGCCCAGCCGGCCCGCCGGTGTTGCTAGGGTAAAAATCTTTCGAAGAGCCGTGCACGCGCGGCACGCACACCTAACTGGAATGGATAGGAGCAACACATCTCAAAGAACAACAGTTACAATGGTGAGTAACCGTCTTTTCCAACATTTTAGTCCTTTGCATGCCTCCACTCACTAGCTGGAACTCTGGAACTCAGCATTTGTCTATCCTAATCTAGACTGTACTTGTGAACACAAATATACATTATCATTTTGCAGTGATAGATTTGGGCATCCTATATGGCTGTTCCATTTGCTCCTTGGTGAATAATATCTTTTAGAATAAATCTTTCTATTTTCATTTAATCTGGGTTTTTTTCCTCTACTTGGGCAAATAATTCATAATGAGTAAACTATTTAACAAATATTGTTTTTTCCCCCCTTTCTGCTTGTGGATGGTCTGTGACCAGAGACAAGAATAATGGTCCACTAGTTAGGGCACTAGCCTGGGACTTGGAAAACCTGGCTTCACTCCCTGCTCTGCCATAGGATAACTGAGTGATGTGGGACAGGTTAATTAGCCTCAGTTCCCCATCTGTAAAATGGGGATAATAGCACTTCCCTGACTTGCAGGGGTGTTGTGAGGATCAATACATTAAAGATTCTGAGACATTCATGTACTATGGTAATGGGAGCCAGATAAATCGCTAAGATTAATAGACAGAAATACTGTGATTTTTTTTCCCCTCAGATTTATTCATTAATGAAAATTATTCACCAGATAACTTCTGTGAATAATTCATGGTCTCATTCAATGAACAATTAATTCCACCTAATCGGTATTTGAAATTTGAGCAGTGCATCTGGCCAAATAATTCACAGGTTTTCTCTCTTTGGATCAAAATCAGACCCTCTGTATGCAGCGCCTCTGCATTTATTGTTAAATCTCAGTCATCTTTTTTGAGTTATGTTTTGTAATTATTTTGACTGTTCTGTATATAATACATATTTCTGAAGTACACTCTTGTAGCTCTTGTGCTCACAGATCGGAGGAAGATATTCAGAAGGAAACAATGTTGTGAAAAATCATTGACTTAAAATACTTTGGCTGATCTAATTCTCCAACATATCTTCACTCTTTAAAAGCAGTGTTCAGAAATCAGATCATCTTCAGTGCCATCTAGTGTCACCTTTCCAAAAAAGCTTGATTTTCTACTCTAATGCTCATAAACAGAAAATAAATGCTTTTCAGCCAAATATGCAACATATTAATTTACAGTCTCAAGGTTTTTAATCATAGTTTTGAAAGTGAATGAATATTTTGTCTTGGTTCTGTTGTATACAGTTCCCACTGCATTAATACGAGTAACAAGACCACGTTGGTAGGTAAATAGTTCCAAATTATGTATCTTATTGTATCTTAGCCTGTTATCCTCCAAATTCTTAAGCACACGTTTAACTTTATGCACACAAGGACTCCTATTGATTTCCACTTTAATGTGCAAACTTGAGCACATGTATACATTTTTTACAACATCTGGACCTTATGCCCCAACTGGGCCTCTATTGAAGCTAGTGGGAGTTTTTTCCATTGACTTCAATAGGAGGTGGATCAGACCCTTAACTTGCTCAGTTTCATATTTACTATATCAAAGATTATTTTCATTTCAAACCTTACTTCCATTTTAAAGTGTTTTTTCTGGAGCCAACCCAGGCACCTAGTGTCAGCTGTTGTGCACAGCATCCAAGTGTGGGTCCTGAACCCTTCCTGTGGTAAACATAGGAACACTGCAGAGACAGCACTCTCAGCTCTTGGAGAAGGAAATGTGTCACTTGGTAATGACTGGCTTCATCAGATATAGAAGCACTCTCTTGGGAGGGCCATAACTGTACCAAATGCTGCTGTACTGAAAGGAGGATTATTACAGGTGGAACTTAGGAGGGAGAAATAAAGGAGGGGAATGATGGAGGTGGTGTCTCTTGGTGTTCCTACTGGGACTCTAGAATCATACGGAATAACTGAGAATTAGGCCATAAGGATGTAGCATATACTTGTATGAAGAAATGTCTAATTGGGATATTTACCTGGTACAGTAAGACTGTATAGTAATCAAAATGTTAAATTTATGTCTTTATAGGCTTGCCGATATGGACATGTCCAGCATTTAGAACACTTACTTTTTTATGGAGCAGATATGGGAGCACAGAATGCCTCAGGAAATACAGCATTGCATATTTGTGCCCTTTATAACCAGGTTAGTTATTATTCTTCTATAGCTTTGTATTTCTGTGTCTTTTTTGGGAGTTTTTAAAAAATAATCTTTCATGAAATGTATGAAGTAGAGTAGAACTGGAACTGAAATTTTCTTCTTGTGGAAAACCTTGGATTTATGAAAAAATTTTCATTCCAATTTGGAATAAATGAAAATTCAGAAATGTGAAGTTTTCCATGGGAAATAAATTTTAGAAAAAATTGAGACTAACAAGGCAGCCGGGAAGGGACAGAGAGTCTATTTATCGGAAACTTAATTTAGAATTAAATAAGAAACACTTACAGAAATATTGAAGAAAAATTGTCTCCATTGACTAGGCAAAGTGGGCCTAATTCTCCACTGCCTTGTATCTTATGTAGTCATTTACAACTGTGTAAACTGGATAAAAAAATATAACCATTCTTATTTGATAGCATTTTGCATTAATTTTGCATATGTGTGAATCAACTCATATAGGTAAGATCCAAGTCTGGATCTTTATTTGCTAATACTTAATGGGAAATGCATACACCCAAGTTGGAGATCAGCATTAACTATCAAAAACTATTACAGAAAATTTGAATTCCTCTTTGAGAATGGATTTTGCCCTACTGGGCTATATTCTGACTTTTCCAGCACTTTTGTGTAAGGGCCAGATTCTGCAGACAGGGCCAGCTCCAGGAGTTTTGCCGCCCCAAGCAGCCAAAAAAAAAAAAGCTGCGATCGCGATCTGCGGCAATTCAGCGGGAGGTCCTTCGCTCTGAGCGGGAGTGAGGGACCCTCCGCCGAATAGCTGAAGGTACCGCCCCGCTCCGGAGTTGCCACCCCAATCACCTGCTTGATAAGCTGGTGCCTGGAGCCGGCCCTGTCTGCAAACATACTAGTATAAGGTCTTGTAGAATCTATCCCTAAATCCAGAGTAAACCCATCAAAGTCAATGAAATTACTCTAATCTATGATGAAATAAGTCAGATCAGAATGTGTCCCGAGGATATATCTGGAATATTGGTGGTTTTTCTGGGTAGGTTTAACTATTACTGGGTAGGTTACTTTTCTCCAGTAATAAGGCCCCAGTTCTGCAAGGCATTCACACAAGTGCCTAAATTTAAGCCTCTGCGTAGTCTCACTGACTTTCATGGCACTGCACCCACCGACCATAAGAAGATTATTCAGATGCTTGAATTTAAGCATTTAAATGAAATATTTAAAAAAAAACAAAAACAAATTAAATTGACTGTCAGCCAGGTCAACATGGGAAACTTAAAATATTGGCTTCTGCAGTTAACTCAGTCGTCTTCACCTTCATTTTCCTGTTTGTTCATAATCTGGAAAAGAAAAACCAGCTTTCCTGCTTTTTCAGGTCCCAAATGATTTCTCAATTTGGAATGAATTAGTTCAAAGGAAGAAAATATTCTTTCTACACCAGCAGAAGAAGCTACTGCTATTAAAAGTGAAATTATCACTTCAACAGTCTCTGAATCCAAGTGCTTAGGTGACTTCTACCAGTTCACTGGTGTGACTTTCTTTAAAACATCATCAGCAAACATATTTCTTGAATGGTTTGCTTTATCTCTGAAGTTTATTATAGTTAGCATTATGGAGGGATGATTGCTGGATGTCCATGTCATAGCCAACTCCCCTTCTTCAGCAGTTAAGGTTTGACCCTGGTACCAAGTACTGAAAATACTTGCAAGAAAATGAGCTGGAGATAGTGTTTGTCCCATTTGTTTTTTTAATGCTTGTAATTTAACTCTGGCCTTGCATATTTCTCTTTTTAAGATCTCACTCAGTTCCTTCCAAATTTCAACAGCATCAGCAATAAAACAGCTATTTCCCTGCATTTCGTTCAAGGCTGCAGAAATAGGTTTCAGGGTACTTAGCCTGTGTTCAGCATTTCTCTTAAACCCAATGTTGAGAACGTTGGCTGTAACAGTGCCATTTATTTTTTCATGATTTTGTTCATAAACTGTCGTCAGATTAGGCCAGTTCTTGATATAGCCATTGCACGTCTTGCGGGAGAGTTAGCTTGGTTCCTCCCACTTTTTTCAGAGCAGCTGCTGTAAAGTGGTTGTTACAGAAGTATTTTGGAATTTCAACAACATTAGCCTTTATTTATGGAACACTGAAGTCTTTGGCTAGGAGGCGCATCAAATGAGCACTGCAACCGTATATTATTAGCTTGGGACTCTTCACTCTCTTCTAAATTTCTTCTCATCTTGGATACATTTGCAGCATTTTCTGTGACCAAGCTGCGTACTAGACATTTCAATTTTTTTTCAGTTTGTTATAGCTTTTACTGCTACTTCTTGTAAATATTCTGCTGTGTGTGCATTTCCTGATGTATCAATTGTTTCTTTAAGGAAGACATTCCCTTCTTCTGTTGTCACACAGGCACATACAACAAGATCATTGTGGACATTGCTCCATTGCTCAGGTTAACAATTTTACCCTATAGACCTTTTGCACACCGTTCAATTTCTCTTTCATACACTTTGTCCAGCACTTTGCCTGCAACATCTGTTCTGTTGGGTGGACTGTATCCTGGTCGTAATGAGTGAACCATGTTAATGAAGTGTGAGTTCTCAATCATACGGAAAGGAGAGTTTGTTGCATAAACAAACCGGGCAATTTTTTAATCAATTATCTCTTTTTGTAATCTGCTGGTTCTTATCACAAACTTATCTATGGTTGTTTCTGGATGATGGAGATTTTTTTTCTTTTTGCTATAGCTGATATACTGTAGCTATGTGACATACATGATGTGACTGAAACAGTATCTTTGGCAGATAACTCTGAAGCTATAGAAAAAGATGGTGATCTTGAAGGTGAATAGTCTTCAGAATCCTGTATGTTGAGGATGGATTCTCCTAAGCCAAATAAGTCAATGCAGTTAATTATTATTATTACCATATTACTCATTGCATTCACTGATACTCAGTACTACTTTAAAGGTGAAATTGTAAAAGGAAGGAAGATCTGCTTATTTCGTCTATTTATTTTTTATCATAACTGCATCTAAAATGATAGTACCATAGAGTAACAACTATATTTTTTGCTCAAACATGAGAATTCAAGAATACTACAGAAGGAAGACAGGCAGTCCTTAAGAAAGAAGTAAGAAATAAAAAAGTTTACCATCCTGAAGATCCTGCATGTTCAGACATGTTCCTTTCATCGTCTTCAACGCAGCTTCTTCCTGAGAAGGAACACTTCTCATGATGTTGTTTCATTCAGGGCAACCAGGCCTTGCAGTTCTTTGTTGCACTGTTTACATTTTGCACGCATGCCTGTCTTACCCACAGGTAGAGGAACTTCATTACAATATTCTCAAACTGGGTCTCTTTTATGGCCTGCTGCCATTAGAGGTTTTCCCTTCTAGTGAGAGAATGGCATGGTAGATCTCAAGTCAATGAAGACTACACTCAGAAAGACCTCAAGACTTCTGGAATATGTTGCTCAAACAGTTTCACTTTTGTTTCTACTGCCTGTCCCTCCCTTCTCACATTTATCTCCAGACTTCTTCTCCTTGTCCAGATCTGTTCCACCCCCAACAATCTTCTATTCATTGAACTTTTTGAAACTTTGCACTTTTAGAGAGAGGTAAGGGATTGATTCTGTGAATGCAAATTTGCAGAGGGACAGTGGAGTTAAGGTCTGTTATTTCTCACCTCTATATATTATTTATTTAAAAACATTTTTGCTGTTAACAAACATGTTATCTCCGGAGACACAAATCCACAGTTTGAGAACTGCAAAACTAAGCATATCTGATAGTATCTTTTAGACTAAGCCCTGAGTCCCATTGGGTAGATAGAAAGATTAACTTAAATTATCTATACAGAAGCCCCTGGAGCCCCATAAAATTGGGTCTCTAATCCATGAACTACTGGAGCTCATTTACAAAACTTCCCTTAAACATTATATTAATATATTGTCTCATACTATACAATTAGAATTTATAATCCCTATTCCATGATGAGAGATCTTTGAGCTATAATGTATCTTAATTAAAACTATCTTTAGATAGGTTTTTTCCTCCAAAAAAAAATTATAAAAAAAAAATCCAATTTAAATAAAAAAAAATCTGATTTTTTTTTATTTTAAAAAAATGATTTTTATCCACCCTGGGGCCAACTTTGCCCTCACTTACATCTGGTAAAAAGATTGCATGAGTTGTAGATGGTAGAAATTTGACCCTGAGCAGATAAACTAAATAAAAGGCTGCAAGGAACACAGAGATGAAGCTCTTAAAATATAGCTTTCTGTATCGGCAGTTGTTTTGAACAAATCATCTTTTAATAACTATGGGGCAGACTGCAGTGAGTGGCTATGTATGGGAGTAAAGGGGTTTAAGATACCATCCATCACTCTGAGTTGGCTGTGCAGGACCTACTCTGGTCTTGAATCCAGACATTAGGCAGAGAGCAGAGGATGAGAGTCTGATTCTCTTGCCTTGCATGAAAGTGCATAGGGAGAAGTGGGGAGTTGGCAGAACCCTCCATGCACCAACAAGCAGAGCTATCTGGACGTGGGGACAAGTTTGGTGCTTTTGGTAATGATGTAGCCTATTTTGCCAAGATCTCAAGAGGGGTTGGAAGTCAGAGGGATGTCCAAGCTGAAGTTCTTGGAAGAGACCTCCTGAGGTCTCTTCCAATCCCAATTTTCTATGATTCTTTCCACAGCTACTACTGGAGCATCACACTTTCTCAGGAATGAGAGTAAACTCTCAATCTAATCCTCTATTAGGAATGAAGTTTGGCTGCATTATGTTTGAGTTGCAGACATAGCAATGAGCTGCTACTTGTAGATGTGCTTCCCTCCTTACAGCCTATTGTTTTGCATATTTGGATATGCAAATTCAAAGGCAAAACCTTCTTGCTTTATTTAAATGAGTAACTTTGAGAGGTCAATGGGACTACTCCTAAATATAAGGCAAACAGGGCTTTGTGCTTTTATTTTCATATTGGGTCATTTTATAACATTCCAACACTGTATGTATTAAAACCATGTTAGGGCACTGTGCATGGAATGCTACATTGCATTAGAAAAACACAAGTAATGAGACATGATTATATCTAGTAAAACATCTGTTAAAGCATCTGTTTCTTAATTAATTACCATCTTGATTGGAAAAGCCTTGTCAAAGCAGATTTCTTCTCTTCCTTTAGTATGTCTAAAATATCTTGACATTTTCAAAAGAGACGCTTTTTGGAATAATTTAACATTTTCAAACATCAGTACGTGTGCCAGTTGATGTTAGTTATTAGGAATCCAGTTCTGCAAATCATTCCTGCTGCCTGCAGTGCTTATTGTTGGTTGCGGTATGCAGGTAACATGGCAATGGGAGCTGTACTAGATAGAGTGCTCATGACTTTGTCTGGACCCGCTGTTGTCAGTAGGGCCATGGCCTAAAAGGGCATAAGGGCCGGCACAAAGCCTGTGTGGTGGGGTATACAAACCCCACACTGGGCTGGAAGGGGTTAAAAGACAGTACTGGGCCCAGGTAGCTCCCCGCCCCCTCCAGCCTTGCAAAGCATGCTGTAACTGGAGAAGGGGTGGAAAAGGGAGCATCTCAGCTCAGAAGGGGGAGGAAGACAAATCTACCTTGAAGGCTCCTGTCAAGGGTGCTGGAGAAGCCTCCCTGAGGGAGTATTACTATATGCTGAGCCCAGCTGGGGCTGACAGTTTGGTTACCTTTTTCTTTTTCTTTTCACTTATCTGGGACTGAAAGCAGGGAAAGAAAGGCAGTGGTGGGAAGTGACCCAGGGAGGGTAACTCAGAGGGCACCTTGGAGGCCAGACACTAGGACCCTCAGTTGGATGCTCATAGACTTGAAGGTCAGAAGGGACCATTTTGATCATTTAGTCTGACCTCCTGCACAACACAGGCCACAGAATCTCACCCACCCACTCCTGTAATAAACCCCTAACCTATGTCTGAGCTATTGAAGTCCTCAAATCGTGGTTTAAAGACCTCAAGTTGCAGAAAATCCTCCAGCAAGGGACCCGTGCCTCATGCTGCAGAGGAAGGCGAAAAACCTCCAAGGCCTCTGCCAATCTGCCTTGGAGGAAAATTCCTTCCCGACCCCAAGTATGGCGATCAGTTAAACCCTGAGCATGTGGGCAAGACTCACCAGCCAGCACCCAGGAAAGAATTCTCTGTAGTAACTCAGATCCCACCCCATCTAACATCCCATCACAGACCATTGGGCATATTTACCTGCTAATAATCAAAGATGAATTAATTGCCAAAATTAGGCTATCCCATCCTACCATCCTCTCCATAAACTTATCAAGCTTAGTCTCGAAGCCAGATATGTCTTTTGCCCCCACTACTCCCCTTGGAAAGCTGTTCCAGAACTTCACTCCTCTAATGGTTAGAAACCTTCGTCTAATTTCAAGTCTAAACTTCCTAGTGTCCAGTTTATATCCATTTGTTCTTGTGTCCACATTGGTACTAAGCTTAAATAATTCCTCTCCCTCCCTGATATTTATCCCTCTGATATATTTATAAAGAGCAATCATATCTCCCCTTAGCCTTCTTTTGGTTAGGCTAAACAAGCCAAGCTCTTTGAGTCTCCTTTTGTAAGACAGGTTTTCCATTCCTCGGAGCATCCTAGTAGCCCTTCTCTGTACCTGTTCCAGTTTGAATTCATCCTTCTAAAACATGGGAGACAAGAACTGCACACAGTATTCCAGATGAGGTCTCACCAATGCGTTGTATAACAGTACTAACACCTCCTTATCTTTACTGGAAATACCTCGCCTGATGCATCCCAAGACCTCATTAGCTTTTTTAATGCTGATGCTGATCGAGTGCGTGGCTGGGCTTCCCTACCACTGCCCCACAATAGGAAGAACCCAAACCACCTGTTGACCTCACCGCACCTCTGATTAAAGTAAGACCAGAACTGTAAGACTCACCCACCTGGAGGGGTTATTAGGTGTGCTAACTACTTGGCCACCTAACCCACCAAGGACTCTGTTACAGCCTATGAACAATTTAAGTTTTAGTTAAATTGCATGTAGTCTGAAATGAGACTTAACTGATGCAAAAACGTTGGAGGGTTGTGTTGCTGGCAGACCAGATGCCAGCTCATGCCAAGGCCCCCAGGTCTCAACTGAACACTAACAAATACATAGCTGGAATTAGTCTGGCTCGCCTGTGTGTTAGTAAAGTTAAAATAGGTATTAGTATGATAAAAATGCTATTAGTATTATAAGAATGAGTGTTTAGACTTTGAATGCTTGTAGCATCTGTGTCCCATACTGCAAGGTAATATTTAAGCATTCGTATTGTAAGCCTCTGTAAATCACCAGAGAGGAGAGAGACATTAGCTAGTGTAAAGTGCTGCTCTCCAACAAAAGATGTTATGTCCTGGCTAATAAGGAAGGCCTATTGACACCGGATGGACTTTTGTGGAACATTAAAGAGGACAAAAAGCTTATATTGAAACTTCACATACTGTAGTTCACAAACCTTTACCACACATTGCAATCCTTGCATATAGTAGCTTTAGTGGACATTTCTAAGCCAAGAAGTTCTCCTTCTGGATCTTTTACTGGAGCCTTTGCATCCTGTAATTTGACTGTTATATCCCACATGTTCCCTGTTTTCAAGGCTGGCTCATCAGGGATGTGTGAAAATTAATAATTATTTACTGGCAGTGTTGTTATAACCAGTAGGTAATTGTTATAGATCTCTACTAATCCATTCCTTTGTTCCTTCTGTTAAATAATGTGTTATTTTATGGCAAAGGGGAGGGAGGTGGATGGGGAGGACAGGATGGGTGACAGTGTCCTTTTTACCCTGTAATTCCTGTAGGTGGAGTCATTACCCATTTGATTTTGTTTTAAACCCAACCTGAGTTGCTGGGAAATACTGTCATCAGTCAGTAATTGCCCCTTCCTGGATGCCAATTAAATGAGAACCTAAATATGTTTTTGTTTTAAGGTCACTTTACAGCCTCTGGTCTCTCAATAAAATTCTAGGAAGAGAAAAAAAATTTAGAAATTATTAGTCTATATTTTTATAAATTATGCAAGTATGATTCCTTTAAAATACAACCTATTGAATTTTTTTTTACTTCTGTGCTACTATGAAATCAACTAATAGATATTTGATTTTAGGCAACAAATTAAATTGAATCTGCTGACAGCCCACACATCTTTATAAAATTCACTTAAACCGCAATGGCTAAAAAGCTGCTTCATGTTTATTTTATATACCATAAGTAAACTGCATTAAATGGTAAATATCAAAGCTTATTAAACTGTACTTTGTCAAAAACAAGAATTGTAGCATTGATAGGAAGAATCTTAATATTTAAGAGTTCCAAAATATATGATGTAGACTTTTTTTGAACTGATAAACTGAGCTGGTGGAAAAACGCAAATAGCTTTTAATGGGAACTGTCCCATGAATATTTAAAAAAAACCCTAAAATCTGAAAATGTTTTGGGTTTTCAGTTCTTCATAGATTTCCAAGGCCACAAGGGACCACTGTGATCATCTTAGGTGACCTCCTCTATAACACTGGCCATAGAACTTCTTCAAAATAAAAAACATCCAATCCTGATTCATAAATTGCTAGTGATAGAGAATCTACCATGACTCTTGGTAAATTGTTCCATTTGTTAATTAACCTCAACATTAAATTTTGCACCCTATATCCAGTGTGAATTTACCTACCTTCAACTTCCAGCAGTTGGATTTGTTATACCTTTCTCTGCTAGATTGAAGAGCTCATCATTAAATATTTGTTCCCCTTGTAGATACTTATAGGCTAATCAAATACCTTTTAACCTTCTCTTTATTAGCTAAATAGATCCAGCTCTTTGCTATAAGAAATGTTTTCTAATCCTTCCCCACCCTCTTCCTTTTTATCTCTCTTTTCACTGAAAGGGAAAAAATAAAAAGAGTGGGGAAGGGGAGAGAAAGGGGGCAACTGGAAAATCTTTTTATAAAAAAATTCAACTATAACAAACATACAGTATGAAAACTTTCATTTTAGTGAAAAATCATTTTCATGGTACATCTTTGATGGAAAATTTTTGATTAACTCTACTGATAAGGCATTAGGAATACAATTATATTGTGGTGTTGCAGAAAAACACAACAGTTGTATTTACATTTGTAAATCATGTCCAAAATTTTAAAAGGCATGAAATAACTATTGTAGAATCCCAGTGTATTTCATTTGAAAGCATAGCCAATATATAAACTGAAATTTAAGCAAAAAAAGCCTGTAAAGTGTCGCAATTCTGTTCTGCACATTGTACCATGGGCAGAGTTTCTCATGTTTTATAAAACACACTAAATCCCAATATTTTGTGGTTATAAAGCTCACCCTGTGAGGTGAAGCTTAGTACACATATTAATTGCCCAAACAATACAAATGTACTAAAATTTGTAAAACCCTGAAACAAACCAGAACAGTGGAACTGTTGGATAGGAACTGCAAAAAGAGAGGGGTGGGGGAAGGGGAAATGTATTTTCAGAACTATTTTGTGTTTTATGAAAGACAAATTATAAAATGTGAATTTTAAAATTAAATAATCAGTTTATAAATACTGTAAGTTTCAGGACACGCAATACCTTAATGATCAAATTGTGGACCAAGTCAGGAAATTTGGAACTTTAATATGCAAGCTTGTAATCCACACTTCCCATATTTTCTAGTAGAACATATTGTAATAGTGAATATTACAGGAATGATACATGCAGTCCGCCAGCCTAGGATCATCTGGTATGCATTTGAAATGGGGGTCACTTGTTGGCATGCTAGAACAAAAGCCCTATCAACATTATTTAAATCTTTAGATCTTTCTTTAGACTATAGCATTTGAATTTTCTCTTGGCTGATTATTAATATGTAAAAATCTTTGGAAAAACAACATGGTCCCATGAATTAAATATATATGTAGAGATATATAAAAAGAGAGACACTTCCTTGCCTGTCCCTGTTTAGCACTGTAAAATGCTCTCCTGAGCTATTGGTTTGATGCAGTTCTTAGCACAGGTCGGAAATACTATATAACTAGGGTCCTACCAAAATTCACAACCATGAAAAACACGCCACAGACTGTGAAATCTGGTCTTTTGTGTGCTTTTACTCTATGCTATACAGATTTAATGGAGGAGACCAGCGTTTCTCAAATTGGGAGTCCTAACCCAAAAGGAAGTTGCAGGGGAGTCGCAAGATTATTTTAGGGGGCCACGGTATTGCCACCCTTACTTCTGCACTGCATTCAGAGCTGGGCAGCCAGAGAAGGGTGGCTGTTGGCGAGGTGCCCAGCTCTGAAGGCAGCACCCTGCCAGCAGCAGCACAATAGTAAGGGTGACAATACCATACCATGCCATCTTTACTTCTGCACTGGTGCTAGTGGTGGCTCTGCCTTCAGAGCTGGGGTCCCGGCCAGCAGCCGCCACTCTCCAGCTGCCCAGCTTTGAAGGCAGTGCCACCAGCAGCAGCAGCACAGAAGTAACAGTAGCAGTACCACAACCCCCACTATAATAACCTTGTGACCACCCCATAACTCCCTTTTGAGTCAGGACCCCTACAATTACACCACCATGAAATTTCAGATTGAAATAGTTGAAATCATGAAATTTATGATTTTTAAAATCCTATGACCATGAAATTGACCAAAATGGACCATGAATTTGGTAAGGCCCTATATATAACTATATTGTCTAGCATCCTATCTGTTTTAAAAATATTAAATTATCTCTCTGTGACAGGTGCTAGAATCCTGACTAGAAATGCAGAGCCAACCTGCTTGATTAGGTGGCAAAAAGGGAGTAGGTGGCAAAAAGGGCTTCATGTTATCTGTCTTTATGGAACCCTGATCCTGAGGGCACCCAGGGCCAGTTAGGGCAACTATAAGTCGTCTTTGTGCTGAAGTGGGCAGTAGAAGGGATTTACCAGGGCCAAGGATCTGGCTCAGTATATCGGAAAGCAGAATGAGGAAAATTACTTTTAGGGGCAATCTCCATATGTACACCCATCTGTGAATCAGGATTTGATTTATAAGCTTGTCACAAAACCAGTAAATTATGTGCTCTGTTATCTGTAGCTGCACACTTATTATATTTATAAGCAGAAGATAGCACATTGAACTATCTCGTTGACTGGAACTTTCTAATGTAACATGACGACAAATCCAAAACACACAGCCAAGCTAATAGACAAGACACAAAAACATTCTGAATTGTGGACTGGTTTAGTAAAGGTCCTGAGATGAACATTAAAGATGATATGTAGAAATCAAATACTATATATGGATCAAGAAAAAGTTAAGTGCACTGAAAAATGTCAGATCTATAGGAAAATTTCTATGAGGTTATAATCAGTAATATTTTACAACAGTACAGACTAGTGTCTTACTGCAATACAGTGTATTCAACTAAAAATTATACTGATAGGATTTCAACTACATATTCTGTAGCAGAACCTGATCTCATGTAAACTGATCTCTCATGATTTGGAGAGGAGGTTGGAGTATATTAGTTGTGTTGTGGTGTTGTTTGTGTATGGAGGACTGGCTTTGTTATATTATGAGCAGCTCAAAAAAAGTTTATTTAAAAAAACGTGTATTAAATATGCTGTTGCATTAAAAACTGCTAACTGTTTAGTTTGAGAGAAATGCTGATAAATCAAAGTAAAATTGAGGTAATAATCTGTCCTTTCTGTTTAGTGGATGTCTATATTAATTATTTAGGGCCAGGTTGTGGTACCCTTGATCATATAACACAATAATTTATTCCTTGAACAGTTCCCGTTGGCTGGAAGGTATCAACATGACCAAAGACCTTTAATGTACAAAGTTTAATTTGAAAATACTAATTTTGCTGTAAAATCTGGTTTGTTTAATAACTTGATGGAATTTTTGTAATATGTTTTTCTGAATTGTTAACAAGGTATTTAAATCTCAATAAGTACTGCAGTCCCCTTAATTGTTACTTACAGTTGCATGCAGGGCTGAGATGGTGTCTCTAACCTCTCTTTGCCAGAAGCTGTGAATGGGTGTCAAGGGATGAATAACTTGGTGATTACCTGTTCTATTCATTCCCTCTGAAGCACGTGGCATTGGCCACTGTCAGAAGACAGGATACTGGGCTAGATGGACCTTTGGTCTGACCCAGTATGGCCATTCTTAGGCTGTTTCCAGTACACTGGAAAATTGAACTGTGCCCATAACTACAGTATTTAAGAATTTTCCAACTGTATTGAAAATTATAATTATTTTAATCAATTAAATCCTCTGATTGGAACAGAGTTTCATCTTTCTTGGACTGTTGACTTAATGTTTTATGTTCAAAAACATATTCCAAATCACCAGCAAATCTTATAATGTAAAGCCTAGTTTTAGTGATTAAAGATTATAATTAACAAGTTCCTCCTTCTCCAATTTGCAGGACAGCTGTGCAAGAGTTCTGTTGTTCCGAGGAGCCAACAAGGAGTTAAAGAATTATAACAGCCAATCTTCATTTCAGGTAAAAAAAAAAAAAAAGGCTATCTTTAAGGATTAAATTTGCCCCTGTGCAGAGAATCTGCAAAAGGCCTATGCATTCTTCAACCCTGCTTTGACTTATATGACATATTGGACTTGTGCTGGCCTTCTGCATAGGGTGCCAGTGGGGATTTCATTCTAAGATGGAAACAGACGAGTAACCCAGTTATTGCTGCAGTAAAGTTTGAGACCATGATATTTTAACTGGACTTGGAAACAAAATCTGATTCAAACACTTTCAAGCTTCAGGACATTCAGATTCAGATGCAAACTTTGTGGCTTTGGACCATAATTTTAATATGTACTGTGATAAAGTTCCTCCTGTACGTTGGTGGGTCCTGCACTTATTGGCGGATTTTGCTCACCTCAAAGATTCACAGTAGCCCTCAGTTTGGTCACTTTCGTGGCTCAAATCTGCTGTTCACTCAGATAACCTTGTCATTGGCCAGTATGGGGGAAAAAAAAGTAAGAACAATCCCCGCACTTTCTGCTGATCCACCATGTGGGTCAGGGAACAGCCCAGAGACCTTCCCCTCTGGTGGAACCTCCTGTGTTGGATCAGGAGTTGGGAGGTTTGCGGGGAACCCGGGCCCGCCCTCTACCCCGGGTTCCAGCCCAGGGCCCTGTGGACTGCATTTGTCTAGAGTGCCTTCTGGAACAGCTGCGCGACAGCTACAATTCCATGGACTTCTTCCCTATGGCCTCCTCCCAACACCTTCTTTGTCCTCACCACTGGACCTTCCTCCTGATGTCTGTTAACACTTGTACTCCTCAGTCCTCCAGCAACATGTCCTCTCACTCCCACCTCCTTACACACACCTCACTAACTGGAGTGAGAGCATTTTTAAACCGGGTGTCCTGACTAGCCTTAATTAATTCTAGCAGCTTCCCAATTGGTTACAGGTGTCCTAATTAGCCTGCCTGCCTTAATTAGTTTTAGAAAGTTCCTGAGTGTTCTGGAATAGTCCCTGTTATCTTACCCAGGGAAAAGGGACCTGCTTAACCTGGAACTAATGTATCTACCTTCGACCAATCTCTTGTAGCCATCTGGCCTGACCCTGTCACAGTACCCAGTACTTTTAAAACATATCAGTCACCATTTTCATAATGGAACAGCTACAGTGCAGGTGATTAAATCTTCCCCTCACCACCATACCAAGGAGCTTCGTCCCAGTTCAGGAATGAATCATTTGAAGGGGGCAGAGAAATTTAGTCTTCCTTAGTCCTGTTGTATTAATTCAGATGGAATATATGTGCCCAGTGAGTTAAAGGTGTTAATGTAATCCAGTCATGGTCCAACATCAGACAGCTTTAAACAAGGCTCAGGGTTTGGTATACAGAGGCATCAGCCTGCTTAGTATCATGCCAAACACATTATTAAAAATCCTTTTAACCCTTTATTAAAGAAATGGGGGCTGGGGGGCAGCTAAAGAGTTTGAAATGTAAATTATTAAGCAAGGCTTTCATTTTAACAACATCCCTTGGTCTCTTTCTCTTTAGCTGGAGAGAGTTTTTAGAAGGAAAACCTTGATGTTTGACAGTGTCTTAGATGGTAATAACTTGTACTTTTTGTGGAAAGGAGAAGAAATTAGTTAAGATGGGCTGGAGCTGTTGTTGTTGCTATTAAAGTCCTATCTTGTTTCCTAGAAGAAAACAAGCCAAACAAACACAAAAGGAGGAGAGAAAAAATAGCGAAGAGAGAAAATCCAGCTCCTGTCTCTGATGTTGATTCTCATTTGCAGCCTCACTGCTGGAGAAGCATAGGCATTATATGTGGTCTTATCAGCCACTCTGCGATTAGGCAAAATTGTACAAGCATTGGGCTGTTTGGGGGCATTGAATTTAGCTGCCTCTTTCTGGTCACAGGCTTACAGCAGTGTTGCAAAATAGTCTTATTGGACAGATGGTAAAAGGGGATGGATAGAAAAGAGAAAGAAATAAGGTGGGGAAGGAAAAGAACACAGAAGGCGTATGTGTGTATGAGGGGGGATGACAGTTTCACATCCCAGATGTTATTTGGGATTTAGCCGAAGCCTCTGGTGATGTCATCTAACTCCCTCTCTTTGGCCTGGCCTTGTCAGGACATAAGGATAAAAAGGTCTGAAGTCCTAAGAGACATGGGGGTGGCACCCATGAGAGTGAAGCTGTCTCCTTCCCCTTCTTTTGTCTTTCAGTTAGTCAGCATCGTGGTAGGCAGCTTTTCCCCCCGTGGAAGTGATGGCAATGAGAACCCCCAAAGGGAGTGATGGGTGGAATAGCCTGTCCCTTCATTTCTTTGTTAAGCCTAATTTCTGACACACCAATTTTGGTTGATTGATTTCTGGTCTCACACTGTTCTTGTTTACCAGGCATAAACTTAACAGAGTCCTTGAATTATATCAGTAGGCCTTTTTTGTTTGGACTAATTCAGTCTGTCTCCTTTCTGCACCTTTTCCTTACAAGATTTATTGTTATAGGTTATTGTGACATTTTATGAACTTTCACTCACCTCTTACAGTTGATCTCACAATTAGGGTCAATTTGTAGTCTGAATATCAGAATGGCTCCTCTAGTGAGACTGCCAATAAGGGTAGCAGTTGTACAAGCTATTGAATACAGAACTCAAAACAGTTGGATGTACTAGTGTTGTTAATGCCCTGTTTAATGATTATCTCAGGTATGGTGTGTAAGACATACAACAAGTGATGCCCCGCTGAGACAAGCTGTGCTGGGTTTCTACTGATGTAGCCAGAGACAAGCTTTTGTTGCGGTCTGATGGAGTTGCTGCCTATAAACCACAGGGATCTAGGTTTGAGTCTTGGATGCTGTAATATGAAGGATGTGCACAAACAGCAAGTCCAGTCACTGTGTCTGGAGGGGATGCTGCTAATTTGCTAAATCTCCTCTATCCATCTGGTCCCCCATGACTATAGAATCTGGTATTCTAGTGCCAAGTGGCAGATACAGTTTAAAGAATTTCCATTAACAATGTGTTGGGTCCACAAGCTATTGACATGTGACAGGGTCATGTGTCTCTTTAAGAGATTGTTTGGATTTTTGCCTTTATTTTCCCTTTGGAGAGTCAGGTCAGTGTGTGGCATATCTCACAGGGGTTGTTTATTAATCTCCAGCAACATCTACTAGGTAGCTCTGAAGCCAGAAATCAGGGATACTAGGAATGAGGAAGTAAAAGTTGAAGTATCAATGGTAAAAGCATAGGCTACCACCAAAGAGAAAGTGAAATCTTTCATGGGATTAGCCAAGATTTGCCAGAAATTCATTCCACAGTTTTCTCATATTACAGCACCTTTGACAGGCTTAATTAAGAAACCCAAAAGGAAAAAAAGTTATCTGGCCAAGGGAAGATACCCCGAAGAAGACCCTTTTTCAGAACCTGTGTTAATTAGTCTGGACTTTAATAAACCATTTATAATGCAAACTAATGTGTCAGAGACAGGATTGAGAGCTGTCCTGTACCAAGAGAGGGAAAGAGAAGAATGTTCAATTCTATAAGTGGAAAGTTGTATCAAAAGCAATGGTACAGTATGATTGATTGAAAAATGTCTTATTGTGAAGTAGGAGCTGGAAGTAGTATTTCCCAAAGTGAGCCCCCTTTCAGGAAAATGAAAGCAATTGCACCCCTTTTCAACTCTGCAATGTGGTATTAAAGGCTTCCTTATTTTAATTCATATATCTTTTATACCATGCCCTCAGGCCACTTCAGACAACACTGAAACAGAGCTCATAATATAATACTTCCTGTCCTTTCTTACATGCTTTGAATAGTGGAGTAGTTAAGTCATGTTGATGTTTAAATGTATCATAATTGGCATCTGAGTTAGCTCCAGTGAACATGAATGGAGCCAATCATACCTCTGAGCTAACATTAAAGGTTCTCTGAAAACTCAGGCAGATGCCTGCTGCATTGGTTATACTTGCTTCACACTGAAGGTTTTCCAAACCACCATAATAGCTTGAGACTAACTTTTTTTTTTTTTTAACATGAAAGCTGAGATTCTGGAGAACAGCTAAGAACTCTGTATTCAACTCTGGCCAGTTCATTGCTCAAACTTGGAAACATGTCCTCTGTTTTGGGAAATAGTGCATTAAGATATTATCTCTGAGATACCAGGTTCACACTTGTAATAGATCACCACCCAGTATGATATGTCATAATGCAATGTGAGACAAATGCACAAGTTACTAGGTGCTATTAAGCACTACAACTTAATGGTTTCAAGTAAGACAGCGTGGGAGGCCAACATAACAATTCCGACTACCTATCCAGAGATGGATTAAAAAAATGGATGGAAGTAACAAAATTGGAAACATAAATTCTCTCTTAAGAGGCAGGGTATGGGCCAGTGTGGTCTGTCTCTATAAGAGATGTTAAATTTTTTTATTACTTTATTTATTTATTTATTTATTTTCTTTCTTGTTCTGAAATTTCTTGTGGTGTGAGTAAACATGATATAAATGAGGCGTGAAAGGTTGGACATCCTTTGTTTGTTTTTTCTCCTTTTATATTAATCACAGCAGTAGTCTGTCTCTTTGTGTCCTTATCAGAAAACTAGGGAAAGGACAAATAGGCAAATGCATACATCTGTGTAAAATCTACTGTTGGTGGTTGTCAGGCTCCTAATGATTTGAAGGGTCAGATGAGCCAAACCATGCTGGAAGCACAGGCACAGCAGGTTAGCAAGTGGGAGCTGGAAACCTCAGGAGAAGTGCTGCTGCATAGCTGGCTAGTGACCCATACCCCATTATTGTGGGACAACAATCCCTCTGTATGTTATGCAGTCATTTATATTATTTGCATGGATTGGGGTTTTTATTTTTTGCGGGGTCCATTTTCCTAAGGCGGTGAGGACTAATGCATTCAATTCATTTTACTCTACCTGGACTGGAGCACCTTATCCTTTATAAAGCTTCTGTATGGGTAAGTCTGCATTGCAATTAAAAACGTGCAGCTGGCCCATGTCAGCTGACTTGGGCTCTCAGGGCTCAGGCTAAGTGTCTGTTTAATTGTGGTGTAGGTGTTCAGGCTCATCTCTCTCCCCTGCAAGGGGGGAAGGTCCCAGAGCTCGAGTCCAGCCTGAGCCCGAATGCCTACACCATAATTAAACAGCCACCTAGCCCGAGTCTGAGTTAGCTGACATGGGGCAGCCGCGGGTGTTTAATTGGAGTGTAGACATACCCTAAATGAATACAGTGTCATGGTACTATGTCCAGTGTAGCTATTCATGTATTTCACTAGGTGGTGTATCGTTTTTAGTTGTGGAGAATGTTAAACTGGGGAAGCTCTAGTTGCTGTGAATGCAGCAGAGGAAACTGTAATGTCAGCATTGCAATAAAGAAGCATTAGAATTAATTCAGTGCCATCTGTCTTTATTTTGTTGACCCGGTCAATCAGACAACACAAATGGAACTGTTACAAAATTATGCTAAATCCCCTTGAGTTAATAGGATTTTGCATACTAACAATGTTTATTCATGTAATCAGCAGAACTGAACACTGAAGCCTCTTGTATGTCCATAATAATGTTCACTATAGCTACTGCAAATGCTCGTTAGCTATTTTCAAACATATCATCTCAGTGATAGCTTATTTATATTTTCATAAAGTCAAAAGGAATTAGTCTTTCTCGAGGAATGGCTACCTTCAAAATGTCCAATATGAAGAGTGACCTTTTCCTTAAAGTATCTAAACTCTTCCTGAATTTTGTGGGTTGTTTTAAAAGTCTGTCTAAATGTCATTTATTTATTTTTTAATAAAAATTGAGAAACAAAGTTGTATTTTGGGTGCCACTTGTATGCTGCCTATAAGAGTGTCGTGATGTGATTTCATTCCTATCTGGGCTATGACTTTAGCTTTACATTAAAATCAAAAACAGAGAACAAAAGAAACATTCCTCAGTTTTTGGGGACTCGAGCCTGCAAATCTTTACTCCTGGAAGTAAACTTTACTCATGGAAGCTGCCTCATTAATCTGAGAAAGAATTTGCAGGACTAGATCCTTAGTTGCCTTTCTGTTATCTAACATAATTGCTGTTGTAGGATTACATTCTCTCTTGTTGGTTGTAGATAAAAAGAAGTAGAATCATCTCTCTTCTGCCTGATTTTTTGAGAAAAGAGGTGATTGGGGTGGTCTTCCTGCTCCAGTGGCTGAATGGAAGAGGGGATAAGTGGTGTTGTCTTCAACTGTGGCTAGAATCAGTAGGGATGAGGGGGATCATGGGACTGTAGAAAGGCCTGATAAGCAGCTGCAGTGCTTCTCCCATATGAGCATGAGTGAGAACGCTTAGAGTGAATCTTTGAATATTGCAGCATCCTTCTTTCTGTGTTATGAGATTAATCTGTTATTTCCACCAGTTTTATGCAAGATCTTTTAGGGAATCTACAGTATCCTGCCGTGATCAGTCATCCACCACACACCTGATTCCCCCTCCCCTCCCACATTTTATGCTGTTAGATTTATTTCCACATATTACAATATTAATCTAGTAGTTCAGGAGCATCAATGTTTTGTAGTATATGTGAGCTACTAAAGTTCTGTGGTGCAATTTGAAGTTGGCAGATGTGCATCTTGTCAGACAACAATCTCAAATTTTAAAAATGGATAATAACCCTGTATAAATATTGCATATGTTTCCCTATGGCTTGTATTACATAAGCAAATCCAATACAGTATTAGGTGGAAAAACACCCACAAGGGTAAGAACATGTAGAACTTTATAACTTGCCGGTATGTATAAAATCCCACTATTTAAATATACATAAGAACTATCGTGGGGTAGGGCTGCCCAGAGGATTCAGGGGGCCTGGGGCAAAGCAATTTTGGGGGCCCCTGCGATAAGAAAAAGTTGCGATACTATAGAATACTATATTCTCATGGGGGCCCCTGCAGGGCCTGGGGCCTGGGGCAAATTGCCCCACTTGCCCCCCTCTCTGGGCGGCCCTGTCTTGGGGATGCATTCTAGGTCCAAGACAAAGGGCAGAGCTGTCTTTGAGGGTGCAACATGGGTCAACATGAGTACTTCATTTGCTTACACTGTACAAACTTCAGCAGAAATAGTAGTGTCAGCAGTGGCTGGTAACACTGCCTATTATTAAGATTGCCCGATACTTCTCATTATACTACCCTATTTTTAATTACTTATAACTTTGCCAAAATTCAACATTTTGTACTGAATTTTTTTCCATGCCAGATTTCTGCCTCATGATTAATTTTTTGGAAACCTTCAGCCAAAATGATAGTCATTTCAGAATGTGGAGCTAGGGAAAAATATGTTTTGCCCATGTTAAAAAAAGCTCTAATGCGCCCATGCCCTGGAGCAGGGGCTTGAAGTTTGGCAGAGGGGTGGCCTTTGTGGCAGGTATGTGCCTTTTCCCATCATTGTGAAAATTTTCATAATTTGGGGAAGTTATGTAGGCCTTCGGAGGGGAAAAAGCAGTTTGCACATGCTCAGCAGAGACATTTTTAATTTTAGCTTCTAAAATCTCAGAAAATTCCATCATCACTGAGCATGCTTAAGCCTCTCACGGTTCCTAGTGCTGACCAGACTGTGCATGCACCATCCCCACACAGTAACGGTGCATGCCTCAGTCGAGGGCTACAGGGGCCAAGTTGGACTTTCTGCAATTTCTGCTCCTAGCTTCTCTTGCTCAGAAGGGTTCAGGTACCAGAACTGAGAGCAGGGAGGCTGTCTCTCCTGTGCTTTCAACTGCCCTACTAGAGCCCAGACATCATGGAGGAGGAATTCAGAAGGCAGGATGGACATTACCCCCATAGTGAGAACATATTCAATATTTTGTTTTCTCTGTGTGGCTCAGTGTGTGGCCCCAGGCCTTATTTACTTCCCCCCTCATTCAAATACTGATGTGAAGACACAATTATTAATTTCCGAATGGGCTTTTCTATGGTGCTTATCATTATAGTATCCAAGTGCATCACAAAAATAAATGAATTATCTATACAACAACTCTGAGTTGGACTGGACATGCCTAACCCCCATTAGCATGAATGGGAGTTTGAAACTGCATTAAAGTGAGGATATAACTTTAACCTTATGTATATCCTCTCTGATTATCCAACATGGACAGTTTGCTGTAAAGGCTTCCCTAAGCCTAACCTTTATTTTGCTAAGCTTTTTTGGAAATTTTGAATTCTGTAAATTATCTCGTTGAATGATAGTAGGTTTTTTGTTTTTTTTTAATGGGATAGTGATTCTTACCGACAAAAAGTCTTCTTTCTCTGATTTATTTTTGAAAGCATGAAAATGTGATAAGGCCAATTTTAAATTCTGAACATATGTCCATTCCCTTAAGATATACCTTTACACATGTAAAATAGAGGTGCTTCCTCTCTTTGTAGATTATGTAATTGCAATACTAATGGAGCATGTTAATTAACTTGACAAGAGAGTGTGATCTAGCCAAGTTTTTGACATTCCCATCCCTGAGGTGTAACTCTTTTCCTAAAGCACCTGTGTGGAAAATTTGTCCCCGAACAGTCCAGCGTATCCATGACAATATTTACAGATGTCTTGCCATGATGCATGCTGTCCTTAGTTAACCTGTCAAAAAGATCCTGCTTTTGCCCTGTTTGAGTAAAACTATATAATTTGTTCTATAAGTTTTTGGTTCATTTTTTTTAATGTTAGTACTATCCTAATGCTAATATGTCCCAATGAGGATAAGAGCCTCATTGTGATTTTTCATTGTTGAAATGGAGGATAGGATACAGTTCCTGACCAGAAGAGTTTACAATCCAATGTACCTCTGTTCTATATTTGCAATCTGATTCTGACATTTTATGCCCACAAACAAGCCACGTAGTCAAGGTATTGAGGCTTAAAAAAGTTGCATGAGATATGGAGAGTTTGTATTACGCATTTACATGAGAATAAAGGTGTAAGAATTGTATCTTGAATTAGTTTAAACACACAATTTGTGATTGAGAAAATAAATTTTAGCAGTTCAGCAGTCTACTTTGTAAACATAGGGCAGATTGTGACTGTCGTGCATTTGTACTGGAATGTTTGACTGGGTTTTTGTACTGAGAAAATAAGATATTAACACTGATGAAGTAATACTAATAATCTGATTTTAAAATGGTTACAGATTCAAGAAAGTCCACAGTTAGGAAGAATATTGCTCTTAGGAATTAACTCTCTAGTGTATGTGTATGTAACATCACAGACTTATTCAGATATTTCAAAGAACTAGGTACAATTATAGGAGCGTTAAAGATAGAAGAACAGAATTAATTTTGCTTGCTTTGCAGTTTCTATGGCTACACATTATACCTTACCATCAGATTTTCTGTGTGTGCTTTTATAGCTTTGAGAGTAGATAATTGCTGAAAGGATTTGCCTTCCACACCTCTTCCTTTTCATCGGGCCCCTGTGGACTTTTCCATCGGGCCCCTGCCCCGTGGACCCAATCGGGCCCCCCACCTTTTCACTGCGAGCCGGCTGCACAACCTGCAGCCAGTTCTGTTCCAAACCGTGCCAAGGAAATATCTGTACATGCTCGTGCTCCACACTCTTCACTTCCTCACCCTCGCGTCCCGCACCGACACAAAGTGGTGGGACTTTCTGCCACCTCTCGAGGGTGAGATGCCCCGTTAGGCTATCTTGTACTCCTCCCTGATTCCAAAGCCCGCCGGGGATATCAGTTGGTGGCTCCTTCACGGGGCCGTGAGCATGGGCGTGTACTTGGCGCGGTTTACCCCTCTCCCAAACACCTGCCCCTTTTGCGGCATGAAGGAAAGCCTGGCGCACATTTATCTAGAGTGCGCCAGGTTGCAGCCCCTATTCCGGCTCCTCTTAGATCTCTTCTTACGTTTTTGGTTGCACTTTTCCCCTCACCTGTTCATCTATGCACTCCCCATCCATGGCCCCACAAAGTCGCGGGATCTCCTTATCAACCTCCTCTTAGCCCTGGCCAAACTAGCCATCTACAAAACCAAGGAGAGGAAGTTGGCCGACGGGATTTCCTGCGACTGTGGGGCCTATTTCTGTTCCTCCGTCCGTTCACGCATCTGGGCAGAGTTCCTCTGGGCGGCGTCCGCTGACTCCCTTGACGCCTTTGAGGAGCAGTGGGCATTGTCCAGGGTTCTCTGCTCGGTGTCCTCATCAGGTTCCCTTTGTTTAGCCCTATGACCTCACTCCCGATCCTGATTTTTTCCTTAGTTGTCCCCCATACTTATTTGGTATCACAGACCTGTGGATTCTCCCCTTAGGCTGGGGGGAGGTCCTTTAGCAGTGGGCGGGCTTCGCCCACCCACTTCCTGGATACCAACAAGACACCTCTTCCTTTTCACCCAGCCAAATAACATGGCACAGGACATAGCCTGCGGAAACCTGATCCAAAGTTCATTGGAGTTAAAGGAAAGATTTGAATGGGCAATGGATCAGGCCCTAAACCTATGACAGACTTACTTTAATACAAAGTAGCCCACTAATATTTGAAATTTGGCATGTCACGTTAAAATAAAACATCGTTTCTTGTATGTGTTAATTACTTGACAAAGGGTGTCCACTGATTACCCAGTTATGCAGAAAATCCACAGCCTGGAATAACATTATTTTCAAGCTTTCAGCCTGCTGTGCCAAAACGGAGGGCAGATTCCCATAAATCATTTTCAAAGAGTCTGAACGGATAGAGATAGAGGAAGGAATACATGAAACTCAAATGCAGAGTTGGTGAGATTGTTCCATCAGAAGATGCAATTAAATAGAAAGAAAAATAGCAATGGAGACGGTAATAAGAATTTCTAGAGATGATCCTATTAAAACCCTAACATGGAGGCATCAAAAGGAATTTTCTGTCCCTTTTGCAACTACATACAAGTCAAACCAGATCAGAATATTGATTTATCTTAAACACACACACACATACATACATTTGCCACATTTATCTTTGAAGAGCCCAAGTGGAGTCTATTATAGTGGGGGGAACATCTGACAATTGAAATTTTATCTCAGAATATAGAAGAGCCACACCAAAAAAGCTCATGAAACACTGAGGTCCATTTGACACTAGAAACTGGAACAATGTTGGTGACTGAGTTAGGGGACAACTGTGTTGTAAGCAGGTTCCCTGCCATGCTTGAATTTACAGTGTTGACAGGACAATAGTTAAATGTTTCTCATTATATAAGCATAAAGTATCATCATAGAGGATCAAATCTTAGTGTAATATACAGCTGGATGTACTGGGGAGAATACAGGAAGTAACCTTTCCTGCTGAGGTCATGGAGCAGCTGCATTGATACTGTGCAGCTACTTCTACACATTCAGGGGTTGTAGCCCCAATGGTTCTCATTCCTTCTCTTCTTTGGGGTTTGCATAGTCTTTTGATTCACTAGCCATGCCACTTCCCTCCCTAATCCTCACCCCCTTCCAAAATACCTCAAAACACTCCACAGTGTGTTAAGGTGCAGAGAATCCCAGTATAGTACAGCTTCCTGGTGCACAGTGGGTATAGACCTTCCTCATGGAATCCGATAGTTCTCTCCCTCTCCACTACAACCACACACCTGTACAACAGAATTGATGTGTATGTGCAGAATTTGTTACTATTAGTTACACTTGGATTAAGAAGGAATGGAATTAGGAAGTAACACCTAGACAAGAGAGAGATTTGGATATTTTAACTTAAGTATTGGCTCCTAAAGATCATAAGGAAGCAAAGCCAGTAAGTCAGGAAGTACAACTTTTTTGCGGGAGGGGGGCGGAGGGGAGAGGGGGAGAAATTGATGACAGAGAATGTATGGCTATAGCATAGTGAAGTATATGCTGTGTTAGTAAAAGATTTAAAAACAGGTGTAGAGGATGGCCTGTGGGGTGGCATAGAGCTCAGTTCATGAGGATGCCAACAGACAGCAATTCCATAAGATCTTACCAAATATTTCACCAGAAGGTGGACTCAAGCCGCCAAATGTGGATCAGAATTACAACACCCCAGAGTTTGGAGGTGTGCAGATCCAGGGTAGTGGCTTGGCTTGTAGTAAGTAAAGGAGCCGTTTGTTATTGTTGGGTTTTGAACAGCCCCAGAGGCCAGGGGGATGGTTTCAGATCCAGCGTTCTTCTTCAAGTGATGTCCCTGTGGGTGCTGCACTCCAGGTGATAGTGCGTCCTGGTGCCTTTGATTGGAGATCTTCGGTAGCAGTGCCTGGTCGGGACACGTGCTCAGCTGCTGCCTCGCGGTCTCATTAGAATCTGCCTGGGTGTGCGCGTCCCGTGCCCCCCTCAGTTCCCTCTCAACCATCCTCAGCTGAAGACAGGACTTGGGGCAGTGCTAATCCTCTTCCCTGGTCTCTGAAGGAAACAATTACAAAAAACATAGAAATCGTTAGTAACGTCACAGTTGTTTTCCTTCCTTTAGAATAGCTATTAAACAAACAAAAACCCTTTTTTCCTCAAGTTTGTCTCCCGCTGAGAGTGCAATAATGTCGGGGCTTCAGGAGTCAAGAAATGTGATTCCTGTTAAGACTCAGTCTATGCCAAGGTCCGATGGACACCTACATTGTATGAAGTGCCTCGGCGAGACACAAATCCCTGCCAAGTGTGTCCATTGTATGAGCCTCAAAACCAGGGCTCGTCGTGACAGGGACCTGTGCCTGAAAATGCTTCTGATGCAGAAATTCCTATAGCCGCCTCTGGAGACAAGCAATGGCAACCCCTCTTCCTCACGCTCTCTGGCCAGGTCGGAACCAATTGGGAGCACAGCTTCACCCTCTCAGGCGAAGAGGCAGGAAGCCCAACTGTCTCCATGCAAAGACTTTCACAAGGGCAAAGGGTCTCCTGCGAGATCCTTACCCTCAGTGCTGACAGTGCCGAAGGCAGGCGTCTCTGACCATCCCAGCACCTCAGCCATGGCTCCCGCAGAGCGCAGACGGGAAGGTCTCCTCAGCACCAAAAATAGACTTGGTGCCGACAGCGTGCTCTGCCTCGGTGCCAATGAGAACGCTGACACCAAGCCTGCCTGCTGCTCCAATAGCAGCAGCGGACTTCCCGCAGGGCACCTACAAGCGACCCGCAGCACTGGGAAAAGCCAAACAGAAATCCGGGCACGCTTCTGAGCACAGATCGCGCTCAGCAGAATCACAGCCCAGGGTGCAGCAACAACAGTTCCTAAGTCAGGACAACCTCTCAGTGGCGCCTGAGCCTAACTCTCTGCTCCGGACACACAGTGCTCACTCTTTGACCAGCCGCTCTCCCCACCTGACCTGGCTACCTTTACTGACAGCGAGCCTGATATGCAGCAGCAGGTGGAGTTCTCCCCATCTACCTCTCCTCCTCCACTGGAACCTTTTGCACCTTTTGCCATAGCTCACAACCCCCAGCCTCAGTTTCCCTACTTTGCCCCCACCATGGGCGGCACCTAACTTTTCTTATCCTATGCCTTGGCCTCAGTGGTCCAGCTCCCTTTTCCAGCTCCTACTGCCACCTGCCCTCATGCTTCTTCCATCAGACCTCAAGCTCCTTCTGCACCTCTATCTCCAGCTCCGTCTACTTCTAGAGCACCTGAACCCCCCCTCTGAAGAGGTCGGCTATGGACCATACCCTGATTCACTGACACCTAACTCTCCATCAGCTCCAGACAGAGCCCTCATGTCTCAGCCTCCACAGAATGTGGATGACTTTAAACAATTCCAAGAACTTTTCAAGAGGGTGGCACTCAGCCAAGACATCCCTTTAGAGGAGGTCCAGGAGACACAATACAGACTCCTCAAAATCCTCCATCCCTCTGCCCCCTCAAAGATCATGCTTCCCATAAATGAAGCACTCCTAGAACCAGCTGACACTCCCTGGCAGACCCCCACCTCTATCTTACTGACTTGCAAAAAGGCTGAATGTAAATATTATGTTCCTGCTAAGGACGTAGACTTCTTATTCTCTCATCCACAACCGAATTCTCTTGTAGTGGATGCAGTGACACACAGGACGAAACATCCACACTACCGGCCCACCCTGCAAGACAAGGACCTCAAATGCCTTGACCTCTTGGGCCACAAGTTTTATACCTCCTCCACTCTGCAATTCAGAATTGCAAACTATTTCGCCCTACTTGCAAGCTACAACTTTGATAACTACAATAAACTCTTTGATTTTACCTCCCATATCCCAGAGGACAGGAGAGCAGACTTTGTCAGTCCTCGTCGAGGGCCAATTGGTATCCAGAACGGCCCTAAAAGCATCTCTAGACATGGCGGACACAGCAGCCCGCACTACCGGAACTGCAGTGGTTATGTGCAGATCTTCCTGGCTCTCTGCATCTAGTATTCCCAACCACCTGCAGACCAAATTGGAGGACCTCCCCATTGATAAAGATAAACTCTTTTCCAAGAAAACTGATGAAGTCCTTCACACAATGAAAGCCTCTAGCGACCCTGCACAACCTGGGCATTTACCCATCCCTTCCCAGGAGACAATGATATCAACCTTATCAGAGGCCACACACAACAGTATCACTGCCCTCAGCCCAGACCATACGATATACCTAGGAATCGCGCTAGACCTCATAGGCATAGACAAAAACACGCAAACAGCTACTTCCCACCCATCAGGAAATAAACAACAATTTTGAAGCATTGGTTGAGGGTTTGCATGACCACCCCTTAACTCCACTGCCTATTTGCCCATTTGGCCACCCCCCCCAGATTTTCCACCATGCCTGGCAGCAGATTACACAGGACCATTGGGTCCTGGAAATAGTTCAGTCCAGTTACTCCATCCCTTTTATACCCTACCCTCCTACACTTCCCCTTTCCCCGTCCCTCTTCAGGGACCCCTCTCACAAGCACCTACTTTGCGTAGAAGTGACTCATCTTCTACAACTAGATGCAGTGGAACCTGTGCTGACAAAACATGGAGGAAAAGGGTTCTACTCCCACTACTTTCTGACCCAGAAAAAAAATGGGGGATGGAGGCCTATATTAGACCTGCGCCGACTGAACAAATTTGTAAGGGTACAGAAATTCAAGATGGTCACACTGGGCAGAATAATACCTGTGCTGGGATAAGGGGACTGGTTCACAGCCCTCAACCTACGGGATGCCTATTTTCACATATCCATTCATCCAGCCCACAGACGCTTCCTATGATGCACACTCGAACACGACCATTTTCAATACAGGGTACTCCCTTTCAGAGTCTCCACAGCACCGAGAGTATTCTCCAAGACCCTAGCCGTAGTCGTGGCCCACCTCTGCAGACACGGGATCATACTTTCCCCCTACCTAGACGATTGCCCCATCAAAGGCAACTCATACGACTAGACACTACAAGCTACTCATTTTGCCATTTCCCTTTCCACAGCTTAAGCCTGCAGACAAATGTCCAAAAATCCACCCTGACACCTACACAGCAAATGGAATTCATTGGAGCATACCTGGACTCAATTTGAACCAGAGCCTCACTCCCACACAACAGATTCCTCGCTATCACACATCTCATACGCACGCTCTCTGTTTGTCCCAGGATACGGGCAAGAATTTGCCTACAACTCCTTGGCCACATGTCAGCCACCACCTTTGTGGTCAAGTACGCCAGGCTGCACATGAGATATCTTCAGGGTTGTCTCAGCTCCAACTACAAACCCAGCAGGCACAGCTTCTGCATGCTGCTAACTCCTCCAGCGAATGTACTAGTTTCCCTATAATGGTGGACAAGACCAGAGAACCTCTGCATGGGCATTCCCTTCCATCAACGATCCCCGACGCTCATGCTCACCATGGACCCTTCCCTGATCGGTTGGGTAGTGCATCTGGGGGGACACACAGCACAAGGCCACTGGTCCGTGCCAGAGATGCGTCTACACATAAATCTCCTAGAGCTCAGAGCAGTGAGACAAGCCTGCCTTCACTTTCTTCCCCTCATAAAGAACAAATCTATCCAGGTCCTAACAGACAATATAGCATGTATGTTTTACATCAGCAGACGGGGGGAGCACAATCACACTCCCTATGTATGGAGGCCATCCGGTTGTGGAATTGGGGCATACAACATCACATACAAATTATTGCTTTGTACTTACCTGGCTGTCACAACACTACTGCCAACACACTCAGCAGACACTTATCCACAGAACACGAATGGGAATTGCACCCCACGATATTACAACAGCTCTTCTCCCAATGGGGCACCCCATCAATAGACCTCTTTGCCACAACCCAGTATCGCAAATGCCACCTGTTTTGCTCCAGAGCGGGATTCGGGACTGCATCCCTAGGGGACGTGTTCCTCATCCCGGGGAACAACTCTCTCATGTATGCCTTTCCACTGATCCTCCTCATACACAGCTTCTGCGCAAGATCAGAGACGACAAGGCCTGGATCATACTTATTGCCCTGGCTTGGCCGAGACAGACATGGTGTCCTTACCTGCTCCACATGTCTGCCTGTCCTCCACGGACTCTCCCCAGCAGACCAGATCTGCTTTCTGAGGACAATGGGTGGATTCTTCACCCACAGCTCCAGAAACTCCACCTGACAGCGTGGTTCCTTCATGGTTCCAGACCCACGAACTAGCCTGTTCCGAGCAAGTCCTATATGTCCTCCTGCATAATAGAAAAGACTCCACTCATAAAACTTACCAGCAGAAGTGGAAATGTTTCTCCCTGTGGTGCTCACATAAACACTTAACACTCCATCCAGTGACCCTTCCTAACATCCTAGACTACCTTTTGAAACTAGAACAGGACGGACTCTTGCTCAGCTCCATCAGAGTACACCTTGTGGCCCTCACCACCTTCTGTGATTTGTTAGGGCCGCACCACCATAAAACACTTTCTCACAGGCTTACAAAATCTCTACCCTGAGATTTATCCATCGGCAGCTGCATGGAATCTCAATCTCATTCTTCGCGGTCTTATGAAACCTCCATTCGAGCCCTTAGCTAGCTCATCTCTTCTTCACATGTCCATGAAGGTAGATTTCTTGGTTGCTATGACATCAGCAAGGAGAGTAGGGGAAATAAGCGCCCTGATGGCCTACCCTCCCTACACAACCTTTTCTAAAGACAGTTACCCTGTGGCCACACCCTAAATTTCTCCCTAAGGTGCTGTCCACCTTCCACCTTAACCAACCAATATACTTACCTAAATTCTATTCCAAACCTCATGAGACTCTGCACAAGGCGATTTTGCATACCCTCGACATCAGACGAGCAATTGCCTTCTATTTAGACAGGACTAAACCATTTTGTAAGTCCTCACGACTATTTGTTTCCACTACCAAGAGATTGAAGGGTGCGGCCATCTCTAAGCAACGTCTTTCCAGGTGGATCACTGACTGCATCAGATCCTGTTACCGCATTCAGAATGCTCAACCGCCCGAAGGCATCAGAACTCATTCTACTCAAGCTATGTCAACATCCGTTGCCTTCCTCCATAACGTACCCATTCCTGATATCTGTAAGGTGGCCATGTGGTCATCTGAACACACATTTACCAAACAATGTGCTATCGCGCAGGATACCATGGCAGACACCATAGTAGGCCATACAGTACTGTCTACAGTACTTACTGCTGCAACTCCAAAGTTCCACCAGCCATAGTGGGTACTGCTTCACATTCACCTGGAGTGGAGCACCCACAGGGACACACATTAAGGGCAGGTCTACACTAAGGGCGGGGGTCGAACTAGGGTACGCAAGTTCAGCTACGTGAATAGCGTAGCTGAACTCGAAGTACCCTAGTTCGAACTACTTACCCGTCCAGACGCCGCGGGATCGAAGTCCGCGGCTCCAAGGTCGACTCCGCCACCGCCTTTTGCAGTGGTGGAGTACCGGAGTCGACCACGGCGCTTCCGGAGTTCGAACTATCGCGTCTAGATCAGACGCGATAGTTCGAACTCAGAGAAGTCGAACTCACCGCGTCGACCCGGACGGTAAGTGTAGACTAGCCCTAAGTGTGCCTGTACAGTTTTAATTTGATTCCCTTGTGCATATCTATTATGATACAATCTTTAATTACATGATCATATACAATTTTCTCCAATAAATTATTAAACTTTGGCAAAGTAACTAATGTAGATTGGGACAAATCCACTAAATGAATATAATAATAATAATAAGTATCTTGCATCCGATGAAGTGGGTATTCACCCACGAAAGCTCATGCTGCAAAACGTCTGTTAGTCTATAAGGTGCCACAGGATTCTTTGCTGCTTAGTAAGTATCTTGTTAGTGTGGTGCATTTAATTCTAAAATATCTCAAAGAACTTTTCAAACTATGTGGCTACACAGTGTACTAAATACTATATTCCACAGTAAATGTTTGTAGAATCAGAATCCCTTGACACACACTACTTCTGAGAGAGAGCAGAGGTTCTCAACCTTTTTCTTTCTGAGGCCCCCCCAAATATACTATAAAAACTTCATGGCCCACCCGTGCTACAACAACTGTTTTTTGGCATATGAAGTTTGGGCCACTATTAAGGGGTAGCAAGCGGGGCAGTTCCCCGGAGCCTTATACCACAGGGTGCCCTGTAAAGCCAAGTTGCCCAGGCTTTTGCTTCATCCTAGCATGGCAGGGTTTGGGCTCAGGCTTGGGTTTTCTATCCTGGGCCCCATAAAGTCTAACACCAGCCCTGCTTGGCAGGCCCCCTGAAACCTGCTCATGGATCCCCAGAGGGCCACGGATCCCTGGTTGAAAACTGCTGAGATAGAGGACAGCAGTTAATAGCAATTGTAAGCATTTGGTCCAAAAAACATTGGCAAAAGGGCCTATTTGTGAAAATATATCCACTTCTGACCTTTCTGGGGTTTAAACTTGGGTTTAGGGGCAAAAGTCTTGTGCATTAACCCCACTGCAACTTCCAGGTTTGCTTGGCTGTGATTGTTCCACAGTTAAATGCCTAGAATAATTTCAGAGTAAGTGTAATGTAGCAGAAACTCTGTATCATTCTTAGATTTTTCTACAATTCTGCTGAATCAAATTGCATTTCATGGTGTTTTGATTTAGCATAGCATTCACAGGAAGGGAAAAATAGGAAAATTAAGTCAAATCTATTTTATTATTGGCTCTGTCTCTTATGTGTTTCATCTGATGTTGCAACCAGGCATTATCTAGTTTCAATTAATCCTCCCTTAAAATTACTGCTCAACCATCTAGCAGTAATAAGAATTATGTAATAACTAGCTGTTGATA
Source organism: Mauremys mutica (assembly GCF_020497125.1). NCBI lineage: Eukaryota > Metazoa > Chordata > Testudines > Geoemydidae > Mauremys > Mauremys mutica. Next base: position 82,351,795 of record NC_059075.1, read on the forward strand.
GGTCTTTCCAGTTTGTACTGGATGTTGCCGTGGAATGAGACTGTAATTCTAAATGTACATATTACAGAACTTGCTCTTCCTTTCTCATATTAATTATTAAAACAAAACGAAGGGATTTCAGAAATGCATCTGGCTTGTGAATTCTTCGGTAGGTGGCATTTGTAAGCTAGCAAAAAAACACAGAAGTGCAAGTTCTTGTCTTTAACGAGTGAAAGGCATTAGGTTTTTACATGCTTGGAGTGAGGGAAGGAAGAGGCTTAAGTACAATTTGATATAAAGTAGGTAAGCCTAACAAGAAATCCTGATTCTCAACTAAAAACTACTCTATATAAATCAGTGGAGTACTGCCAGGGATGAATTTGGCTTGTTGTCCCTAATGACACCCCCCGCCTTTTCTTTTTTTTTGGCCTCCTTTCTTGTTTCATGATGACTTTAATCTATTTGTCCATGTTTTTAGTTTAATAATTGCTGGCAAGATGCTTTTTAAATCACAGAAGGTTCTCTTGTCATATGAGGGAAGTTTGTATTTTAGAGCCCAGTGAGTGAGATGATTTAGAAATGATTTATTTGCATGTTGTGAGAAAAAGACTTACATTTTTTATATTCTTCCATGCAGGCTTAGTTTAATCTTGAGACCGTATTCAGTCATGGTTTATTTATGAGAGTAGTAGAAGCGCAGTGGGGAAAGTAACTGAAATACTTTCCTCATGGATTGTATTTGTCCATTTGGAAATCTGCCCTAAATGCTCAATTACTGAGGGACAATCTATACTTATTCCCATATTTGCTTTCTACAACCAACTCCCTGTATAACTTTTCATGAGTGATGTACCTGAATGCTCGGATGCTAATATCTAAACTGTATCCTTAAATGTACTCACCTAAATTTGGGTTACTGTTGATTATGCACTATATGTATCTTATTACTTTAAAAACAAATGTTGTATTTGTGGATAATCTAAGCACTATAGCCAGATGTACAGACACTGTTTTCTCAACCTATGTATTATATACTTTTTTTAACATTAGCTTTAATAAACATTTTAAATATGTTTTCAGAACATAAGTTGTGGGTTTTCATGAAGGAACAGTGTAAAATACAACAAAGTCTTCTTTTTAAACAACATTAAGGCCTCTGGAAAATGGATGTGGCTGCCCAGAAAGGCAATCCCATCAGAGCAAACTAAGAAAACACTGCAGCGTGCAGACACCTAACAAACAAATAAAATGTCATATAATACAGTAGCCTTCTCCTAACTTTCACTTACACCCACTATGCTAGTCAATCCCACTACTGCTGCTTGGATACCAAGAGCCCTTCACAGATTTCCAGGGTTGCAGGAAAATCTGTTATCAATACAAACAGCATTTCAGCAATGAAAATATATAAAATGGTGTATTATGCTTGGCCTGCACCATTTGTTAATATATCTTAAATGCATGGCACACTGAATATACAGGAATCAAACTTTAATAGCATTATATTTTGTAAAATATGTTGAAAAAATACCTGTTCAAGGTAAAATTCTAGTTCCAGTGAAATCAGTGGTAAGATTCTCATTGACTTCACTGGGGCCAGAATTGCTGTGTCATACCTTATGTTACTGCTTGTTTTGAGCTATAATACTCCCATTACCTTCTAGCTCTTTATATATTCTAATTTATTTCATTTAAATATATTTATTAATATTAGGGCAGTCGATTAATCGCAGTAACTCACGCAATTAACTAAAAAAATTAATCGTGATTAAAAAAATTAATCACGATTAATTGCACTGTTAAACAATAGAATACCAATTGAAATTTAGTAAATATTTTGGATGTTTTTCTACATTTTCAAATATATTGATTTCTATTGCAACACAGAACACAAAGTGTACAGTGCTTACTTTATATTGTTATTTTTATTACAAATATTTGCACTGTAAAAATGATAAACAGAAGAAATAATATTTTTCAGTTCATCTCATACAAATACTGTAGTGCAATCTCTTTATTGTGAAAGTGCAACTTACAAATGTAGATTTTGTTGTTGTTATGTAAGTGCACTCAAAAACAAAACAATTTAAAACTTTAGAGTCTACAAGTCCACTCAGTCCTACTTCTTGTTCAGCCAGTCGCAAGACAAACAAGTTTGTTTACATTTACTGGAGATACTGATGCCTGTTTCTTATTTACAATGTCACCTGAAAGTGAGAACAGGCATACAGCTGGCACTTTTGTAGCCGGCGTTGCAAGGTATTTAAGTGCCAGATATGCTAAACATTCATATGCCCCTTCATGCTTCAGCCACTATTCCAGAGGACATGCTTGCATGCTGATGATGCATGTTAAAAAAATAATGTGTTAATTTAATTCGTGACTGAACTCCTTAGGGAAGAACTGTATGTCTCCTGTTCTGTTTTACTCTCATTCTGCCATATATTTCTCAGATGATAACCCAGCACATGACCAAGCTGGGAGGGGTTACAAGTGTTTTTGAGGATAAGATAAAATTCAAAATGATTTAGAGAAATGGTCTGAAGTAAATAGGATGAAATTCAATAAGGGCAAATGCAAAGTACCCCACTTAGGAAGCAACAATCAATTGCACATATAGAAAATGGGATACGACTGCCTAAGAAGGAGTACTGCAGAAAAGGATCTGGGGGTATGTCTACACTACAAGAGTAGTTCGATTTAACTTAGGTCGAATTTGTGGATTCGACCTTATGAAGTCGAATTTGTGTATCCACACTAAGGACACTAATTCGACTTTGTGAGTCCACACTAACGGGGCAAGCGTCGACATTGGAAGCGGTGCATTCTGGGCAGCTATCCCACAGTTCCCGCAGTCCCCGCTTCCCATTGGAATGCTGGGTAGAGCCCCCAATGCCTGCTGGGGGAAAAATGTGTCGAGGGTGGTTTTGGGTAACTGTCGTCATTCAACCGTCACTCCCGCCCTCCCTCCCTGAAAGCGCCGGCGGGAAATCTGTTTGCGCACTTTTCTGGTCAGTGACAGCACGGACGCCACAGCACTGCGAGCATGGAGCCCGCTGCGATCATCGCTGCACTTATGGCCGTTGTCAACTCCTCGCACCTTATCGTCCACCTCTTCCACAGTCAGCTGCTGAGAAATCGGGCGAGGAGGCTCCAGCAGCGCGGTGAGGACATGAAGTGTCAGAGTGGCACAGACCTCTCACAAAGCACGGGACCCCGCGCCGCGGAGATCATGGTGGCAATGGGTCACGTTCATGCTCTGGGACGGCGATTCTGGGCCCGGGAAACAAGCACGGACTGGTGGGACCGCATAGTGCTGCAGGTCTGGGATGAATCACAGTGGCTGCGAAACTTCAGGATGCGTAAGGGCACTTTCCTTGAACTGTGTGACTTGCTGTCCCCTGCCCTGAAGCGCCAGGACACCCGGATGCGAGCAGCCCTGAGTGTGCAGAAGCGAGTGGCCATAGCCCTCTGGAAACTTGCAACGCCAGACAGCTACCGGTCAGTAGCGAACCACTTTGGCGTGGGCAAATCTACCGTGGGGGTTGCTGTGATGCAAGTAGCCCACGCAATCGTTGACCTACTGCTCTCAAAGGTAGTAACCCTGGGAAACGTCCAGGTCGTCATAGATGGCTTCGCCGCGATGGGATTCCCAAACTGCGGTGGGGCTATAGATGGGACTCACATCCCTATCCTGGGACCGGCCCACCAGGCCAGCAAGTATATTAACCGAAAGGGCTACTTTTCAATGGTGCTGCAAGCACTGGTGGACCATAGGGGACGTTTTACCAACATCTTCGTTGGGTGGCCGGGCAAGGTTCATGACGCGCGTGTTTTCAGGAACTCTTGTCTGTTTAGACGCCTGCAGGAAGGTAGTTTCTTCCCGGACCACAAAATAACTGTTGGGGATGTGGAGATGCCTACAGTGATCCTCGGGGACCCAGCCTACCCGCTAATGCCCTGGCTCATGAAGCCCTATACAGGCGTCCTGGACAGTGACAAAGAACTCTTCAACTACCGGCTGAGCAAGTGCAGAATGGTGGTGGAGTGTGCTTTCGGACGTCTCAAGGGGAGATGGAGGAGCTTACTGACTCGCTCAGATCTCAGCAAAACCAATATCCCCATTGTTATTGCAGCTTGCTGTGTGCTCCACAATCTCTGTGAGAGCAAGGGGGAGACCTTTATGGCGGGATGGGAGGTTGAGGCAAATCGCCTGGCTGCTGATTACGCTCAGCCAGACACCCGTGCGATTAGAAGAGCCCAGCGGGAAGCGCTGTGCATCCGGGAGGCTTTGAAAGCTAGGTTCCTCAGAGAGCAGGGTAACCTATGACTGTCCAGTCTCTTTACAGAGAAGCTGAACCTGCCCCTGTTTCAGTTACTATTGACTTTTTTCAGCAGTTACATACCCCGTTCACCAGGTTTCCCCCCTTCCAACAGACGTTTAAAAATAAAGTTAATGGAACATTTTTAATTAACAAAGTTTTCTTTACTAACGAATTCGCATTAAAGGGTTCAAACAGGGACGCAGACTGTGGTGGGTACGGTGTGCAGTGATGTACAGACCGCTTCTACACTCGAGGAATGACAGGCTCCTGCTCCTACAGCGGTCTCTGGGGGGAGAACGGTTACAGGAGGGTGTGCAGGAAGGGGTGGGTTTGCAGGAAGGGGTGAGGGGTGTGTGGGAAGGGTGAGTAGGTGTAGGGGGATGATGGCTCTGGCTGGGGCTCAGGGCATCGGAGAGGCTCATGGCTAGGGTGGAAGGGCATGGTAAGGGCAGCCTGCCTTGCCATTTGTGGATGCCAGGCGCTCGGACCCTGGGGCAGCATACACCTCCCAGACTGACCTGGGGCAGCAGACACCTCCCAGAGTGACCCGGGTGCCTAGTGACTGCACTCTGTGTGTGACCTGCTGTTGATCCTGCCCCCATGTCTGTACCCTGGTAATGGTGGCTGTCCTATGCAATTAACAAACCCCTATCTCCCCTTCACACAAAGTCTTCTGCAAAGAAACATGACGGAAACAGTAATTAACAGCAAACTATTTTTAATACTCAACTACACAGTTGGGGGATGAAACTGGGATTTGGGATTGGGTGAGCCAGGAAGGGAAGCAATTCTCATACTTTAGGGAATGAGAGCTGTTTGGTACATGAGCGCTCTGCTGGGGTGGAGTGACAGTTTTCACAGCCCCTAGCGCCCCTCCTTCTTGTTATTTTGGGTGAGGGGGGGACAGGACTTTGTGGCGGGGGAGGGCGGTTGCAGATACAGTTCAGGGGGGCTCTCTCCTCCTGCCTGCGGTCCTGCAGAACATCCACAAGGCGCCGGAGCGTGTCCGTTTGCTCCCTCATTAGGCCAAGCAGCGTTTGAATCGCCTGCTGGTCTTCCTGCCGCCACCTGTCCTCCCGTTCGCTGTGTGAGCGCTGCTGCTGAGAGAGGGTCTCCCTCCACTGGCTCTGCTGGGCCGCCTCGGCTCTGGAGCAGGCCATCAGTTCAGCGAACATCTCGTCCCGAGTCTTTTTCTTTCGCCGCCTAATCTGCGCCAGCCTCTGTGAGGGGGATGCCGGGGCAGGTCGGGAAACAGCCGCAGCTGTGTGATGGGAAAAAGGAAGTGATTTCCTTGCAAAGATACATGTTTGCGAACACTGAACACAGTCTAGTCTGTTTCTGTGAACAAGACCATACACGGCACCTATCTCATGTGCTCTCAGGACAAGTTCGAATTTTTGGCATTCGCTTTCATTGCCTGGGGTCTTGCACTGGAGATCAGACAAGCGGGGCAGGACAGCAGAATCCGTGTAGCAGCCAGGCCTGGTAAGCCGTAAACTTTAGGCTGCTTAAAAGTTAATGGATAGCAGTGCCCTCCTGCTGCAGGCAATCTGGAAAGCATAAACTCTGACCCTGTTCCACCCCCTCGCAGCTGTCCCCGGGAAAGATCCCTGTATGCTTTTCCTCTGCAGCCTCCACCACGTGGCTGTTAAACGACGCTTATTGTTATGCAAAGGAAAAGTGAAGCATTCCCAATAGTAACATTACACTAATTCCCCTAATTAGATGCAGCAGTCGCCGAGCGAGATCACCCTGAGGCGAGTCACTAAGGCCACGTCTATACTTACCCGCCGGGTCGACGCGGCGAGTTCGACTTCTCAGAGTTCGAACTATCGTGTCTGATCTAGACGCGATAGTTCGAACTCCGGAAGCGCCGCGGTCGACTCCGGTACTCCAGCGCGGCAGGAGGAGTTGCCGGAGTCGACCTTGGAGCCGCGGAGTTCGCTTCCGCGGCGTCTGGACGGTAAGTCATTCGAACTAGGGTAGTTCGAATTCAGCTACATTATTCACGTAGCTGAATTCGCGTACCCTAGTTCGAACCAGGGGCTGTGTATAGACCAGGGCTGAGAGAGACAGAGACCGCATGCTGCGTGAAACCCTGCACAGACCAGGGCCCTATGCTGCCATGCTCGTCGAGGCAATGCTCCCACTGTACGTGAGGATAGCCTGGCGCGGAAGAGTGTGCTTCCACGGAGCACCCAATAAGGCACCTCTCCCCAGGAACCTCCTGCGGAGGCTTTTCGAGTACCTCTACGAGAGCTTCATGGAACTCTCCCAAGAGGATTTCTGTTCTATCCCCATATGCATTGACCTTCTTTTCATATAGTTTTTATTCCTGTTTTTTAAAAAATAAATGTTTACATGTTTATAGCACTTACTGACTGATCCTTCCCCTGATTCAGAGTCCGGGTTAACGGCCGGGGAGGGTTGGTAGGGGATCTCTGTGAGGCTGATGAAGAGATCCTGGCTGTCGGGGAAAGCAGTATTGTAAGCGCTGTCACCTGCCTCGTCCTCCACAAACCCTTCCTCATCTTCCCCATCCGCGAACATCGCCGAGAAACTGCCCGTCGACACTATCCCATCCTCAGAGTCCACGGTCACTGGTGGGGCAGTGGTGGCAGACCCACCTAGAATGGCATGCAGTGCCTCGTAGAAGCGGCATGTCTGGGGCTGGGCTCCGGAGCGTCTGTTTGCCGCTTTGATTTTTTGGTAGCCTTGTCTCAGGTCCTTGATTTTCACGCGGCACTGCGTTGCATTCCGGCTGTATCCTCTGAGTGCCATGGCTTTGGAGACCTTCTCGTAGGTCTTTGCATTCTGTTTTTTGGAGCGCAGCTCCAAAAGCACAGACTCATCGCCCCACACAGCGATCAGATCCAAGACTTCCCGGTCAGTCCATGCTGGGGCCCTCTTTCTACTCTGAGATTGCATGGACCCCTCTGCTGGAGAGCTCTGCATCGTTGCCGGTGCTGCTGAGCTCGCCCCGATGTCCAACCAGGAATTGAGATTCAAACTGGCCAGACAGGAAAAGGAATTCAAATTTTCCCGGGGCTTTTCCTGTATGGCTGATCAGAACATCTGAGCTCGGACTGCTGTCCAGAGCGTCAACACAGTGATGCACTGTGGGATAGCTCCCAGAGCTACTAAGGTCGATTTCCGTCCACACATAGGCTAACTCGACATAGCCATGTCGAATTTAGCGCTACTCCCTTCGTCGGGGTGGAGTACTGAATTCGAACTAAAGAGCCCTCTAGGTCGAACTAATTAGCTTCCTGGTGTGGACGGTTGCACGGTTAAATCGAATTAACGCTGCTAAATTCGACATAAACTCCTAGTGTAGACCAGGCCTGGGGGTTATAGTTTGTTACAAACTAAGTATGAGTCAACAGTGTAACACTGTTGCAAAAACAGCAAATATTATTCTGGGATATATCAGCAGGACTGTTGAAAGCAAATTGGAGAAAATCCAGAGGAGCGCAACAAAAATGATTAAAGGTTTAGAAAACATGACATATCAGGAAAGATTAAAAAAAATGGGTTTGTTTAGTTTGGAAAAGAGAAGGGGGCAGGTGAGACACAACAGTTTTCAAGTACATAAAGAGTTGTTACAAGGGAGGAGGGTGAAAATATTGATTGTTAACATCTGATGATAGGACATGAAGCAATGGGCTCTAATTGCAGCAAAGACAGTTTAGGTTGGACAGTAGGAAAAGCTTCCTACCTGTCAGGGTGGGGAAGCACTGGAAAAATTGCCTAGGCAGGTTGTAGAATCTCTGTCATTGGAGGTTTTTAAGAACAGGTTAGACAAACACCTGCCAGGAATGCTCTAGTTATTAGTTAGTTCTGCCTTGAGTGCAGGGGACTGGATTAGATGACCTACTGAGGTCCCTTCCAGTCCTACGCTTCTATGATTCTATGTTCGTTTTAAGAACACACACAGCAGATTTCACAAAATGCAAAGAAGGTGCCAATGTGAGATTTCTAAAGAGAGCTACAGCACTCAATCCAGGTTTAAGAATTCGGTTTAAGAATCTGAAGTGCTGTCCAAAATCTGAGAGGGACAAGGTGTGGAGCAAGCTTTCAGAATCTTAAAAGAGCAACACTCTGATGCAGAAACTACAGTACCCAAACCACCAAAAAAGAAAATCAGACTTCTAATGGTGGCATCTGGCTCAGATGATGAAAATGAACATGCGTCGGTCCACACTGCTTTGGATCGTTATCGAGCAGCACATGTCATCAGCATAGACGCATGTCCTCTGGAATGGTGGTTGAAGCATGAAGGGTCATATGAATCTTTAGTGCATCTGGCACATAAATATCTTGCAACGCCGGCTACAACAGTGCCATGCGAACTATTCTCACTTTCAGGTGACATTGTAAACAAGAAGCGGGCAGCATTATCTTCTGCAAATTGTTACCAAACTTGTTTGCCTGAGCGATTGGCTAAAGTAGGACTGAGTGGACTTGTGAGCTCTAGTTTTACATTGCTTTATCTTTGAATGCAGTTATTTTTGTACATAACTCTACATCAACTTTCATGATAAACTGATTGCACTGCATTACTTGTATTTGGTGAATTGAAAAAATATTTTTTGTTTTTTTTACAGAGCAAATATTTGTAATAAAAATAAATATAAAGTGAGCACTGTACACTTTGTATTATGTGTTGTAATTGAAATCAATATATTTGAAAATGTAGAAAATATCCCAAAATATTTAAATAAATGATATTCTATTATTGTTTAACAGCACGATTAATTTTTTTAATCACGTGATTAATTGTGGTTAATTTTTTTAATTGCATGACAGCCCTAATTACTATTAATCTATTTTGACACTATAGCACTGTCAGGAAGCAGATTCTCTATGTGACATGTAATTGATATGTTTAATAATGTTTTTGCTATAGATATGATATATTTTCACTGTAGAAGAGATCCCCTTTTCTTCTGCCCTAAAACTCAGTAAATGGGTTTTGTGCAGAGATGTCCCTGGGGGTGGGATGGATATAATTTATCCCCCAATTCATGGGTAGAATGAAGGATGTCTCTGCAGCCCCTCCAAGACCATTATTTCAACTATGAATTTTGTGTTCTGTTTCTACTCTCTGCTGGGTTAGGCTCCCTGTGATCATGCTGTATGTGGGAACTGCTTTCTGACCTCTGCAAGCTGGGTAGGCCAACATGCTTGCCTTCTTACTGACATTGTTTTGCCCCTGTGTTCCATGCACTCCCATACCCGTGACTTCCTACCATCCTATTTTCTACAAGTTATTTTACTGAGGAAAATAAAACACACTTTGTGCATTTTATAACCTCTGACTCCTGCACTTCTCTCCCAATGACTTACTCCTTGACTATGCCTCTTAACTTCTCCATCTATTATCTATCTTAGAATGCTGTAATGAATTCACCGCACAGGGTCTGATTTAAAGTCCATTGTAGTCAATGAATGATTCTCATTGACATCAGTGAGCTTTGGATCAGGCCCACAATGTTGATTTGCTGCTTTAAGTATGTAATTCATGCCATATACTGCTGCTTTTTATTATTTAACTTTGTAAGGTAAATTTTAGAGATGCAGTTACTAGATAGTCATATTGTGTACTTATAACACCCTTGGGGTTCAGAGAGCTTGGCCCTCTTAAATCTATCTTGTGATGGGGGAGGTGCTGATTGTTCCAGAAGGAGGAGGTGCTCTTGGGATGAGGGGGAAGGAGAGAGAGGGAGAGCGACAGGGTATGTGAGTCTGGAGCTGCAGACCTAAGGGCTGCAGCAAGCAGGCCCTCACATCATGAAGCATTCAAGAACCTGCCCGAAGCCTAGGAGGGACAGAGCAGCTGATCGGGGACTGTCCAGGACAGGAGGCAGGAGGAGCACTGTGCCAGGGAGGAATCACCCAAGAAGGACAAACCCGAACTGGACCCAGTATCACTTCTTCCTGGAGCCGTATGGGGCTGTGAGTACTGTGGCTTGTGACTTTGAATTGGGAATAAGGAGCAAGGCTGTTAGCTAGTTAAGTGGGGAGGTTGTCGCTCTGTGTGGCTTTGCCGAGAGCAGCAGAAGAGGACACCAGAGGGGTTTGTTGGGGAAAGTTTACTGTCACCAAAGATGACCAGGAGCACCCAAGACTCACCACTGGACTGGAACTTTGCCCAGGACTCCTGAACTCTGTGTGCTGACACATTGCTCCGTGTCTGCCCAACCACTTGGTTTTTTGTGCCTTGTGTTGAATGCAACCCTGTTTTACTGCTCCCTTTATATTTCTCCCGTTGTTTTTCTCCACTCATCTCTCTATAAATAAATATTTCCCTTTCCTATATTCATTGTACTCTTCTGGTGTGTGTGTTCACTTTGGAACTGGTGCCCCTGGGGTGGAAGAGACTTTCGCTGCTGCATTCCTGCGTGTGCCTTCTCTTGGCTGGAGCTGCCTGCAGAGCAGACTCCATCTTGGCCATGATGGTGCTAAAGTTACACTTGGTGACCTGTATGGGGACTTGCAGTAGCAGTATACACATGCACAACTATGTTGCACACCCTGGGTGCTCCTTCACAGAGCAAAGAAACACCTGAGTGACTTTCTTCACAGCAAAAAAAAAAAAGGAGAGGGGATTGCTAGAAGACCTGTCCGAGGGGCACGAATCTCAGTAACCAAGTCTGTGCAGGTGGTGGGGTTCCCGGAAGTGATGGAAACAAATGAAATTGAGGAGAGCCTGGGGAGAGTGAAGGTCCATACCTATATTTACAGCCACAAAGTGAAGGGCATGGTGTCACTATGTACTCATTCCAAGAAAGCAAATCTTGATAAGGTGCCCAAAGAGGTGCAAGTAGACAATTCTGGGGCGAGAGTGGTCCCCTACTAGTGTGTCTGTGTTGCTCGAAGTGGATTCATTAGCGCAGAAACTACAAGCTCTGATGGTGGATGAGAAGCGGACACAAGAGGAATTAATTTTGGCATTAGGAGGGGCTTCAACACCTGCAGCATCCAGCCTGGTGGAGTGGGCCAAAGAGCTGGGGAACACCCTCAAAGATGCATTGAAGCCGGCATATGAAAGTGCACCATACAAGCGGTTACATTCTTTTCCGAAGGTGTCACCCAGACCCTCTCGGGAGGATGATTATGAGACCTGGAGGAATTTTGTGATGCCCCTTGTCTAAGAGTGGGAATGCTCTGATGCTGAGAAGTGGAAACGTGCTCAAGAGTCCGAGGGGAGCTGCCATGCGGATTGTCCGAGCCCTGAAAGACTCCCAACCAGCTGCAATGATGCAAGACTTTTTAGCCACTCTTGAGAGTGTCTACAGCACTACTGATAGCCATGAAGACCTGTATTATTGTTTCCGCTGTACCTATCAGGAGCCGCATGAACGGTTGTCAGATTTCATCAGGAGGCTAGCGGATTTGCTATAGCAGGTAGTGCAGAATCATAGAATCATAGCCCTGGTCTACACTAAGCTCGGGGGTCGAACTAGGGTACGCGAATTCAGCTACGTGAATAACGTACCTGAACTACCCTAGATCGACTTACTTACTGTCCAGACGCCGCGGAAGCGAACTCCGCGGCTCCAGGGTCGACTCCGGCAACTCCTCCTGCCGCGGTGGAGTACCGGAGTTCGAACTAGCGCTTCCGGGGTTCGAACTATCGCGTCTAGATCAGACGCGATAGTTCGAACTCCGAGCAGTCGAACTCGCCGCGTCGACCGTCCCGGTAAGTGTAAACGTACCCATAGATTATTAGGGTTGGAAGGGACCTCAGGAGATCATCTAGTCCAACCCCTTGCTCAAAGCAGGACCAGTCCCCAAATGGCCCCCTCAAGGATTGAACCCTGGGTTTAGCAGGCCAATGCTCAAACCACTGAGCTATCCCTCACACCACTGCTAAACTCAGGGTTGTGAGTTCAGTCTTTGAGGTGGCCATTTGGGGATTGTACTGATTCTGCTAGGTTGGACCAGATCCTTGGGAGCACTCGACAAGACTCGATGTTGTGGCAACTGCAGCTGAGGGAGTGGGCCCAAACCCCACCCCCATTCCACGATCTCATTTGAGAGATAAAGGAAGAGGAGAAGCAATTGTTGCAAGTGGACACAGTGGTGCAGCCAAAGAAGACAGGGAGTTACGCTACCGCAGTGCTTGGAGAAACAGAAGAGGTCCCATCAGTGGCAGTGGTGCTGAGAGATTTGACCTGAGCAATGGCCATGTTGAAGGCTCAGGGACATACTGTGCCCTCCACAAGAGGGGAAAATAGCAGGAGGGGTGATAGCCTACGAGGTTTCTTTTACAACTGTGAGAGAGATGGGCACTATGCTGTTGACTGCCAAAACAAAACAGACCATTCAAGGGTATCTTGGAGATTGCAGCAAACCATTAGGGAGCTTCAGGGAAATGCTAAGGGGGTTTGGGGAAGGAGCAACCCAAGACCCTGAAATTTCAAGGCTCCCCAGCAAGAACCACAAGCACAGGTTACCCAGATGGTGGGACCCCAGACTGTAGTACCTGTCTGTATGGAAGGACAATTGTGTGAGGCATTGCTGGACGGTGGTGAAGTTTTTGCTTTATTATACCCCATGCACATACTGCCTCCTCAGCCGCCCCGGAACCTGCATGGGGCATATCAAAAGCGTCTTCTAACACACATTTTCCCCTAGACGGGAGGCAGCTGGCCCGGGGACAGGGGCAGCTCCAGGCACCAGCACGCCAAGCGCGTGCCTGGGGCGGCAAGCCACGGGGGGCACTCTGCTGGTCGCCGCGAGGGCGGCAGGCAGGTTGCCTTCGGCGGCATGCCTGCGGAGGGTCCGCTGGTCACGCGGCTTCGATGGACCTCCCGCAGGCGTGCCGCTGAATCCGCGGGACCAGGGACCTCCCGCAGGCAAGCTGCCGAAGGCAGCCTGCCTGCCGTGCTTGGGGTGGCAAAATACCTAGAGCCACCCCTGCCCGGGGATCCTCCAGGTGTGGGGGATGGCACTCGGGGCTTCGGTCAGTCCGGGGCCCCTCCGGTTAGGGTGGGGGTGGGGAGGGGCAGGTGGCATCAGGGCTCCGGCCGTGGGGTGGGTGTGGGGGGTAGAGCCGGGAGGTAGCCTCCCCAAAGAGGGGCTCTACCTGCCGCCCATCTGTGACTCCTGCCCTTATCGCAGATATATCCTGTTGAATGTCCAGTTTTAAAGGACATTGCAGGGGTAACTGAGGAAATAGAAACAGTGGCGCTGGTCTTCCCAGATCCAGAGGGAAGAGAGTATTCACCTTTAATCATAGGGACAAATGCAAACCTGTTCCAGAGATTGGCGCGTAAGTGCCGTGAGATGGTCGGGAACAACTATCTGCAGGAGCTGCCAGTGCACTCTTTATGTAAAGCTGCATAGCAGTGAGTAAGGGCCTCCCATCTCAAGAGATCAAGGCTAGACTTTTTGGGAGGGATGGTTTCCAGTTTGGGGATTCCCCCATTCCTGCTGAGTGGAAGGACCATGTGTTTGAGAAGTTAGTGAAAAGGAAGGCTCTTTTTTCCATGCACAAGTGGGATGTTGGGTGTGCTCATGATGTGCAGCACCATATCTGAATGCAGGATGGTCAGCCTTTTCAAGAGAGGTCAAGAGAAGTAATCCCCGCTGATATCGAAGATGTGAGACAGCACCTACAGGAACTGGCTCAAGCAGGTACCATTGGGGAATCCAGGAGCCCCTACGCATCACCGATTGTTGTAGTATGAAAAAGAAGTGGCAAGGTGCACATGTGGGAAAACTATTGCACCCTGAACCTGCAGACGTTCCCCAACCAATACCCAGTGCCCTGGGTGGATGATGCCATGGATAGCCTGAACTTCAGCTCTGTCCTTGATCTCTGCAGTGAATACTATGAAGTCCCAGAGGAATGCGAGAAGACAGTGTTCATCTGCCCTTGGGGCTTTACCAACTTAATCACATGCCCCAGGGAGAGTCTGGGGCTCCGGCCATGTTTCAGCGACTCATGGAGCAGGTGGTAGGGGATATGTACCTGTTAGAGTGTCTGGTGTATCTGGATGACAGTGGTGTTCGGGTGCACTTTAGAAGAAAATAAGACTCGGCTGTGCAAAGTCCTGGATCATTCGGAAGATGCTGGCCTCAAGTTATTCTTAGACAAGTGCATCTTCTGCCAGACATCTGCAGTATGTGGGACACATTGTGCCTGCATATGGTATAGCTACGGACCCAGAGAAAGTGAAGGCAGTAATCACCTTGCCGAGGCTATGACTCTCAAGGAATTACAGTTATTTCTGGGACTCTGTGGCTATTACTGCAGGTTCATAAAGAATTTTTCGCACATTTTTTGGAAACTCCATCTTGGCCACGATGGCGCTAAAGTTACATACTACTAAGGACTGAACCCTGCTTACCCCACCTAGAGCAGAGCAAACTGAGATACTCCCTCCAAACATAATGATATGTGTCAGTATTGTGTACATAATTCAGCTTTAGAGCTAAATTCTCTTTTTCTTACTCATGCAAATAGTCCCCTGTAGGGGACTTCAGTAGGGTTTGGTCCTACATTTTTATTATTTCAAGTGTGTTGCACTTTTAAAAAATTGGTTTCTGAGACAGCTTATAGAGCAAATCGCTGCTGAGCATGGGTAAAGGAGCCAGAATTTGGTTCTTATACATTAAACTCAATGTCTTATGTGTTTGGATAGCATGTAGCATAATGGGCTTTTGGGTGCTACTGCAATATAAACAAATAAAAGTACACTGATCTTCATTGAAATGCAAAGTGAGCAAGGCAGACCTTTATTGAAACAATATTATAATAATCAAGAGAATGGTGAAGAGCCTCAAAGAAATATTGGCCATTTCCCATAATTTATACTTGCAGATGCTAAAACTAGTTGTTGAACAAATGTATAATGGCTATTTTAGGATTACTGCCTGTCAATATCTGGCTACAGATGGCACCATGAATCATAGCTGGAAGAAGGAAAATGTTAGACACTAAAGTATGGTTGCTAAGAGATTTTTGTACACAGGATGCTAACATGTGCTGGCAAATTTGGGAACAGCAGCAGTATGCTTTTTGAGAAGAAATTTTCAGTGGTGAAGAAATTATCTTCAAAGGACTATTTAAAGGAAGATATCATTATTATGCCCTCTATCACCAAGAAATGAAGATGAAATTTTGACCTAAGCAGATAGCATCCAAAAAGGTAAATGTAACCCCACGATCCAATGGAGCAAGGCACAGCAGAGAACAGAGATAGAAAAGTAGAAGTAAAAAAAAAAAAGGTTTTTTTTCTTTTTTTTAAAGTATGCTTCTAGAAGAGATCAAAAGGGACAGTGGTCATTCATAATTTGCCATCTGCTGGATGATAGGAATATTAGTATAAAGTTAAATGCTTTTCAAATATATATTTTGTTTGTATTACTTTATATAATTAGATTTTTTCCCAATAATACAAGCTGTTTGATACTGAAAATGCTAAGTAGAATTTTCTAGTTATGCTCTTTAGTAACATTACTGGTAAAGTGGTTCTGCAAAAACTGCTAGCTCTTTAATGCCCTGGTGCAGAAATTAAACATACGTTAGGGTTATTGCTGTATTTAATGTAAATATCTATCAACTGCTGTATAGAAGAGAAAAATGGAATGGCAAAGTAGTGAAACTCTAGATACTTCTTTTTCTGATGAGTTTTGTTAAAACTTACAGATGGTGGCATACCTGAAATAATTTGCAAAAACTTCAATTTCTTTTAAATCAGTAATATATTTTAGGGGAAAAAAAACCTCATTGGGATTCTGACATCCTGGACCATGAAACATAGGTATTCAACATGAACCACAAAATGGTAATGCATAAATGATGTATACAAAATATTATAAAGCTACAGGTTTGCCCTTATTTTTCTAGTTAGATGTGTTAGACCTTGACTCAACAATTGATTACTTTGTATAGAAAGTCTTGGAGTTGCTTTCCGTGCATACATTTTCAAAGGAAACATATGTAAATCTATTTGAATCATATGTATCTTATAACAATGCCAATGAACGATGCTATGAGAATATGTAACAGAGACACTAGAAAACTAAACATTTTCATTGTATTCTACACCACTTTACTTTAGCAATTTACATCCTAAACCTGTATTTTACAATGTTGCAAGCTAAAAGCCAAGTCACAAGTGCAATAAGTACACTTACAAAATGCTATACCTTTTGATTACACCCTTTGATTTCTGAAAGTTAATAGTAAAATACCAAATCTAGAAGTTCCCTGGTATATATTTTTAAGCTATATAGCTATAATATTTGCATTGAGCTTACAAACTGATTTAGAAAGAGATTTAAGCTTTCTCTTTATTTATTTCTATGTCCTTAAGCTTAATTGAAAAATCCTAAGTGCAATTTGTGCTTTTGTGCCTAGTATAGTAGCTGTCAAATTGTCATATTTCACTAAGATGTTACAAAAGAATATATTTCCTAAAGGAATTGAGCCCCAGATCTATTTTTGTTTTTATTTAGTAAATAAACATATATTAACATAAAGGTTTCTGAAGTTGCATGAGAGTCCAATAGTACCTAGTAAATACTTTTTTTCCCCTTGCATCAACTGAAGAGAAATTAGGAAGGAAATCAGTTTTAAGGTCTGTTTTTTCACATAAGACGAGATCAGGTAATGGATATCACTTAGCAGTTCTGTGCTGCGTGCTCCTGTATCCTCCCATTTAACAAGGACCTCATGGAATCAGACCATAACCACATGGCAGACACCTGCCTTCACACTGCCTACATCTCTCAGGACAGATAAGAGAGCAAGTGCCTTCTCAGGAAGCAAAATTCTTCTATATGCACCATGACCCCATCATCCCTTGTAGTCGTGGTGAATCACAGAAAAGACAGTATAGGTCCACACTGACAGACAATGAGTCAAAGAGACTATATTTATTTGGCTGAAAAACCTGTTCCTCTGCAAGCCTACAGTTCCATGTTGCCTATTATCAGGCCATACTGACCAGATATGACTTTTGCATACATGGGAAGACTGTCAGCAAAGGCCAGCAGTTTTTCAATGACACTCGGAAGGACTTCACACCACTGGTTAGTGAGGGTCAGCTTTTAGCCAGGACAAGTCTCTAAACGGCTCTGGATGTCCCGGAGATGGCTGCCAGATCAATAGCAATGGCTAATGTTATGTGCTGGGCCTCATGGCTTCAGAGATTGGGCTTCCCCAGAGAAATATAAACCACGGCAGAAGATATGCCCTTTGAAGGAGTTGAATTATTCAGCTCTAAAACTGACAAGGACCTTCACAAGCTGAAGGACTCACGAGCCACCTTGCGTTCCCTCACACTCTACACACCAGCTCCTAAGAGGAAGCAAATGAAACAGCAATACGTATTCAGCCATATGTCTATCACCAGAAGTTTTCAGAATGACCCAGAAAATTACAGCACTTCCATAACAGGAAATAGCCTACCATTACACATCAAACCTCCAAGTCTTCACTGTCCCAGAAACATTTAATTTTGATGGGACAGTTGAAATATATGTCCTATATCCAGTGACTCTGGAAATCAACAACCTCCAATTTTGGAATTGCTTAGCTCATTTCAGGCATGCATGGTCCCTTATCATCATCAACCAATAGACCATGGATATAATTACACATGATTATTCCATCCAATTTTCTGCAATGCTTATTCCCGACTCCTCTTCTCTGTCCCTTTTTATGAGGATCTATAATGTCAAGAAGTTCTCATACTTCTCTCAAAGTAATAGAGGAAGTTCCTGCATCTTACAGTGGGAAAATATCCAACAATTCTACAAGTCCTTTTATTTAATATCAGGACAGTCCATCCAGATCATGATTGACAACACAACTAGATATTTTACATCAACAAGCAGGGTAGGACCAATTCCTCTCCTTTCTGCCAGGAGACTGTCAGACTTTGGAATTAGTATGTCAACCATCAAATATACCTAGTGCCAATAAACTTATATGGACTGGACTGGACTAGCAGACAATCTCAGCAGGCACTTTCTCCCAAACCATGAGTGGGGTATCAACCACAAATGTCAGAGATTCTACACAAGAGGAAGGATGAGTCTGCCGTCCATAGTGGATGCATTTTTGGCTCTGTGGTCAGGAAGTCTGATGTAAATTTAGCTTACAGCCCCATTAATTCCCAGAGTGTTCCACAAAAACTCAGCCAAACTAATCATTATAGCTGCAGCATGGCCCAGACAGTTCTGATTCACCGATCTGTTGAATCTGTCAGTATCCCAGCCCAGGACACTACCTCTGCTTCCAGAGCTCCTGACGCAGAACCAAGGACTGATCCTATGCCCAAATCTGGCATTCCTGAACTTCACTGCATGGAGGCTGAATGGATGTCATCAGTAGAGCAGCTCTGCTTTCCCCCAATTAGGGAGTGTGATGATCTTTGCTCATGGGGAGTGTTGCTTGGTGGTCAGGGCTTAGGCCCTTCGATATGCAGGGCGGGGGGTGTGGGGGTAGGGGAGCCTGGGCCCTCCCACTCCACTAGATTCGGGCCCAGAGCTCTGTGAGGGTGACACAAAGGTCTGTCATCCAGGAGCATCTTAAGGCTGCCCTCGCTGGGCTACATCCTACCACCCTACTATTGTGTAAAGTTCTCAGCCTACCACAGGAGGCTGTGAAGGAGGTCAGCTCACCATCTGGAACTTCTTCACAGCCAGGGATGGCGTGGAAGTGCTCTCCATCTTGGGGCAGCAGCTGCCTCCTCTCATGTCTTGGTCCTCTGGCCAGGTTGGTTCCAAATCTCTCCCCTTCAAGAGTAGTCCATTACCCAGGGAATCAGCACAAATAAAGTGGTTGTACGTGAGAAGGGGAAGTACCACCTACTCTGGGTATAACAGAAGCACATGCTCCCTTCCCTTAGGGAGGGACCTTATGCAGCTGTTGAAGGAGATACCATGCCTCCCCACAGCCTTTTTCTCAGTACCTGCATGATAGAGGTCCTTTCCCTTCACTGTTCTCCTCCCTTTTAACTCCTCCTCCAGTCTGTGCATCTCTTGTATGTGTGGTGGGGTGGGTCTGGTTGTACCCAAAGCAGTTCCTTAACCCCTTGTTTTCCCGTGTGAGCTTTGTATACCCCATCACAGGGAGGATATGATAAACAGTGGGAAAGACTCAGCAAGACAAACTTACCTGTCAAAATGGATGAGATTCTCTTATTGTTGCAAATGGAAGTCATTAATCCCTCTTTTCTCTTCAATCCCACAGATTCTTGGCAACTCACTAGAACTCAGAATCCATCTGTCAGCTTGTCAGGTCAAAGTGCACTGGGCAGTAATCTCAGCTCAGGACTTGCCAGTGGAGGATCATAAGGTCTTTACTTACCTCATGATCAATAGATTTTTGAATATATCCCCCCATCAGAGAACAGAGTCCCCCATGGGACCTAGTGCTCACAACCCTCATCAGCCCATCCTTTGAGCCCATGGCCTCCTCTTCCACACTGCACCTGCCAATGAAAATGGTGGGTTTGGTAGCTATGACTTTGGCCAGAAGAACATGAGATACTCAATCACTAATAATGGCTAAACAACCATATATAAGGTATCAGTGAGAACACATCTTAAGTTCCTTCCAAAGGCAGTCATAGAATTCCACCTTAATCAACCAATACATCTACTGTTTTCCAAAACATCATACATCCAAATCTGAGGCAACATTACATACTTTGGATGTAAAGAGAGCCTTGGCCTACCAGCAAAAAACCTTTCAGAACATTGCTGAGGTTGTTTGCCTCTAGTGCAGAAAGAATGAAAGGCTCTGCTGTTTCAGTGCAAAGATTATCCAATTAGATTTCTGATTGCATTAAAACATGTTATGAGGTGGCAAAGGTGACCCACAAGCCACAATTAGGATACACTATACCAGAGTACAAGCAACATCAGCAGCAACACTCGGGCTATGTCTAAATTTAGAATGCTACCAGTGGCATTACTGCAGCTGTGCCACTGTGGTGCTTCAGTGCAGACAGTTACTACAGTGACAGAAGGGTTTCTCATTGCTGCAGATATTCTTCCTCCCTGAGAGGTAGTAGAATTCTTCCATCAACTTAATGCTGTCTACACAGAGGGTTAGGTTGTCTTAGCTACAGGGGTTGATTTTTCATATGCTATGCCATCATAACTTTTCAGTGTAGAGAAACCCTCAGAAACGTAACAGTATCAGACATTCGTAAGGCTTTGATGCACATATTTTGCTTGGCATTATGCCCCAAGCCTGTAGATCTGATGTTGCATTCAGCAAAGCTGCCCTTCAATCATTATTTCATTAATTACTCTGAGCTCCCCCCTCCTTAATACGGTAATGCTTGTGAGTCATTTTCAGTGGAATGGGCATATGAACACTCTTGAAGGAGAAAGGAAGGTTACTTATCCACAGTAACTGGAATTCTTCAAGATGTAGCGTCCATATGCATCTTCCACCAACTTGCCCTTCCATCCCCCTTGCCTCAGAGTTCTTCTCTAAACGGTTCTGTGGTGAGAAGGAACTGAATGGTGGCAGGCATCACTTGCTCTTTTATATCCTCGCAACAGAGTATGAGGACTGAAGAGTGTATGTGGAATGTGCATATGGACAACACATTTCAAAGTCCTGTTATTAAAAAAGCTGCATGTGGCTCACGAGCAACAGTTTGGCCACCCCTGGGCTATTGCATTGAGTGAGGGTGGTTACAAACAGTAGAAGCAGCAGCACCAGCAAAATATCTCTGTGTTCAAACCCAGGAGCAACATTTTTGAATTTCTTGCTTCTGGACTCTCCTTTCAATTTCTAAGACTCTCTGTGTCTTAACCCTTCTCAGACTAATCAAAACCCTTTAAAGTCACATGCTGAGTTATCACTTCATTACCATCCACATCAACTAGCCAAGTGTCAGTTAAAATCATTCCCTTCCTCCCAAAACTGGTGAGAATCCAGCTGGGATTGCTTGGCATTAGAAATAGTAAGACACTTTAACCAGTTATGTTTGAAAGGGACCTGCCTCTGAGACAATAAGTGAGACAATAGGGTCACTGTAACAAGCTTTATTTCTAACAAAGCACATCAAGAATCCATTCTGATCACACTCTTGCTTTATACACTTTGACAGTTACAATCAGCTAAATTCTCCCCTCAGGTGCCTTAAGCAAAGAATCATTAACCCAAAGGCTTGGTGCATCAGGATGCTGTTCGAGTGGCTTGCAGCATGTATCTCAACTATGATCTATTTCAATGATTCCATACTTCTAATACTCTTTTTAGGGAAAAATGGTATGTCAGAGCATCACAGAAATAGAAGCCTCCATCTGTGTGGATTAACCCTGTGATGGGTTGGATCACAGAAACCCCCTGGAGGCTGCCAACTGATGTGCCAAGACTACTTCTGTCCCTGCTTTCCCTGCCAGCTTGGGACTCCAGCACTCTGCCTTGTTCAGCCAGATACGCCAGTCTGCTCCAACACAGGCCCAGGGTCTGAACCACGTGCCCCAAAGCTGCAGACTTAACTGAAAGCAGCTTAAGAAGTGTTCCTGTCTTTAACACTTAGATGCCGAACTCCCAATGGAGTCCAAACCCCAAATAAATGTATTTTACCCTGTATAAAGCTTATACAGAGTAAACTCATAAATTTTTCACCCTCGATAATACTGATAGAGAGATATGCACAGCTGTTTGCCACCCCCTCTTATTAATACATACTCTGGGTTAATTAATAAGTAAAACATGATTTTATTAAATACCAAAAGTAGGATTTAAGTGGTTCCAAGTAGAAACAGACAGAACAAAGTGAATTACCAAGTAAAATAAAATAAAACATGCAAGTCTAAGCCTAATACAGTAATAAAACTGAATACAGATACAATCTCACCCTCAGATGTTTCAATAAGTTTCTTTCACAGACTAAACGCTTTCCCAGTCTGGGCAAAATCCTTTTCCCTGGTACAGCCCTTGTTCCAGCTCAGGTGGTAGCTAGGGGATTTCTCATGATTGCAGCCACCTTTGTTCTGTGCCACCCATTTATATATCTTTTGCATAAGGAGGGAATCCTTTGTTCCTCTGGGTTCCCACCCCTCCTTCTCAATGTAAAAGCACCTGGTTAAAGGTGGATTCCAGTTCAGATGACATGATCACATGTCACTGTAAGACTCCAAGCCTTCATTCCTCCCAGTCTGACTCACAGGAAGGTCTACCTGCAAAAAGAGCCATCCACAGTCAATTGTCCTGGTTGATGGGAGCCATCAAGATTCCAAACCACCATTAATGGCCCACACTTTGGATAATTACAAAGAGTTATATTTCATATTTCTAGTTTCAGATACAAGAGTGATACATTTATACAAATAGGTTGACCACACTTAGTAGATTATGATCTTTGTAATGATACCTTACAAGAGACCTTTTGCATGAAGCATATTCCAGTCCCATTAGCATATTTTCATGAAATCGTATACAGTGCAACATCACAAACCCCTCATTCTTTTGACTGTTTAAGACCCCCACCCCCCCTTTCACTGTTGGTAGTCCCACTGTGAGTAATCCCACTGAAATTAGAATGCAAAATTAAGCACACACATAGATTGTGGCCTATATTTTTATTATGTTTATTGCTGAAATTTTTTAAAAAGTGAGGGCTTGCCTGCATGGGGACTTTGTGCAAGGCAAACCAGGGTGTGAATGTACAGCACACTCTGGTGGAGTGCAGGAAAAATAATTCACTTTGGATACTATGCTACTCAAATATTACACTGACTGGTGCCATTATATAAAACCTAGAGACCTACTGTATCAGATAGACCTCCAGTGGAAAGAATCCATAGAAACTAAGGCTACATCTACATTTGACCTGGAAGGTGTGATTTCCTGTCCACATAGACATACCCTGTGTAGCTCTGCTTGAGTGAGCACCTAAAAATAGCAGTGTGACCAGGGTATCACAGGCAGAAGCTTAGAGTACAAACTGACCCAGACCCTCTGGGTGCATACTTGGGTGGGTAGACTGAGCCATCACTTGTGCTACCTCCGCTACACTGCTCTTTTTAGCGCACTAACTCAAGTAGAGCTAACACAGGTATGTCTAGGAGACCTGGAAATCAAACTACCTACCTCAAATGTGGACAAACCCTAAGAGTTACTTGACCGTTCCTTAAGGAAGCGATAGTTTGATCCACTGTGTTGACAAAGAAACAGACCATTTAGTTGAAATGACAGAGAACTTATTTTTTAATGAACGAGCAATTATAAATGAAGCGATGCAAGCTTAATAGAATAAATTAATGTAAGGACTTTAAGGATGTGACTTGAGACAAAAGTACTTGTGGACAAAAGTACTAAACAAAAAGATATTCACTCTCAGAATGAAAAAGATCCTGAATTTTAATGGGATCACTGTATTTGCAGTACAAAACAGCTACCGTACATGACTCAGCATGACAGCACCTGGAGCAGGAAATCTCATCATGGAAGTGCCAACAAGCTCACAGTAACGTCTCACATCAAGGAATGTTCATGTGATACTTTTGGTGTTCATATGCATTAGGACATATGCTAATTTCCTAAGATTAAGAAGAAACTTCCACCTTTGGCCAAGTAACAGCACCTCTACAAATTAGTCTCCTTTCAGTTTTATGTTAGAAATGCAACATTTTTTCCTTGTGAAGAAATGCTCTCCTTTGGTATGTTTTAAAAAACAACAACTCTAAATTAAAAATCTTACACTCTGCCTTGCTCTCAAGTAGCAGTATTCTTAGAAATTTCATCCCACAGGAACTCAGTTATCAATCTGTTTAAAATGTAAATTAATCAACCTCCATGACTTTCCAGGAAAATCCTAATCAATGAGTTTTCCTAAAATGTAAAGAAATAAAATTAAATGTAATTATATAAATATTAGGGGCTGGTGCAGCTCCTATTTAAATCAACGGGAGTCTTTCCATCAACATTAATCTGTTTTAAATAGGAGCTTAGTTTTAAAATTGTCCATATAGTGCCTTCTTCCTTTGATAGCTTGCAATACATTGACACTTCATAAAAGCTTAATAATGTATTTTGCTGTAGTCCATTACAATCTCTTTATTCATTACATGAACTCCGCTCAGAAGACATACAATTCTTGGTTCAAGAAAAAGGTTGGTGGAGAAAGCACTCTGTGTTATTCTCCTTAGCTGGCTTAGAATTTAAAAAAATTAACCAACATAATTTTGCACCACTGGATTTTTCAAATTTGCCTTTCCTTCCTCCCGCCCGCTCCACCTCACCCACCAAGTTCAATGCAGTAAAGTACAATGGTGTTATGCTATTCAATATCTTGTACTTTATTTACTTTTTCATGCTCTCTTTAAAAATTGATACATTTTTCTTAATTTTGTACTGTTAGCATTTGATATAGTGTTGTAGCCACACTGAAGTATATTAAAGCAGGATGAATGATGGATTCAACAGCAAACACAGAAATAATTCCCTCAACTATTCTTTGTCTTTTAGCTATCTAATATAAATATCTCTCTTTTGAGTAATAAAACATGTTTACCAGTCAAACAGCATATTTGCATGTACACTTGGAGATTTACTGCTGTGGATCAAAGATTCTGTCATTTCAGTAACATGTCTGCTCATTAATACAGTTGCATTTCTCTTCTGAATTCCCCATTTGAATTGAGCATGTAAATAAGAGGTGGTGCTGAATAAAAATCTTGTCACTGGCTTATAATGTAAAGAAACTCTCCAAACTCTAAGCATGTCATAGGGCATGAACCCATGTAAATCAATCCTGCCAGTATAGGAAATATATGGTACAGTAGAGCCTCATAGTTACAAATACCTCCGAAATGGAGGTTGTTCGTAACTCTGAAATGTTTATAACTCTGAACAAAACGTTATGGTTGTTCTTCCAAAAGTTTACCACTGAACATTGACTTAATACAGCTTTGAAACTTTAATATGCAGAAATAAAATGCTGCTTTTAACCATCTTAATTTAAATGAAACAAGCACAGAAACAGTTTCTTTATACTGTCAAGTCTTTTTTTTAAACTTTCCCTTTATTTTTTTAGTGGTTTATATTTATCACAGTTTGGTACTATATTTGCCTTTTTTGGGGGTCTGTGCTGCTGCCTGATTGTGTACTTCTGGTTCAAAAATGAGGTGTATGGTTTACCAGTCAGTTTGAACTCTGGTGTTCATAACTCTGAGGTTCTGCTGTAGTTGAACAGCTTTACTGTTAGGCTCATAGAACCTACAGCGCCGTAATACTTATAGGTTACACTTTAAAATAATGAGACATTCATTGATAAGGGCCAGATTCTGATACCCTTACTCATCTTGAGCAGCAGCTTGCACCACAGCCCGCTGAGTATGGGTATCTAAAATCTTGTCCTAAATTATTACAGAAAGTAAACAAGCACAGTTTACATTGTAACAGTGATTGGTGTATGGTTTACTATCTCTCTATTTAGCATATTAAGGTTTCTATAGTGCCCATCAGTTTTGTGTCTAAGCACTACTATAGAGAACAGTCCATATACCATACTGTATGAAACAGGTCTTGCTCTGGCAATGACAATGGGTATGATTTTATAATACTGCATAATAGAATTGGTTGAAAAACAGTGAAAAAAGTCTGTGGATTTTTTTTTCCGTTTTTCATATACATTTTGAATTTTATGAAATTCTCCAGCCAGCTCTTCTCCATAATAATTATTGCTCACTGTAGTCAAAGCTGCTCCATCCCAGAATTCCCAGTAAGAGGATAATTGCCGAGGGTAGTTCATTGATGAGAGCAGTATGTAATGCAGCTAAACTTCTTGTCTGGGAGTTAACCAGCTTGAGTCATCTCAGCCTGTTCCCATGTCCAATGCATTCTATTCGAGCACATAACTTGGCAGGAAACCTGGCTGCTGATACTAAGGGTATGTCTACACTACAAGAGTAGTTCGATTCAACTTAATTCGAATTTGTGGAATCGACCTTACGAAGTCGAATTTGTGTATCCACACTAAGGACACTAATTCGACTTTGTGAGTCCACACTAACGGGGCCAGCGTCGACTTTGGAAGCGGTGCACCGTGGGAAGCTATCCCACAGTTCCCGCAGTCCCCGCTGCCCATTGGAATGCTGGGTAGAGCCTCCAATGCCTGCTGGGGGGAAAAATGTGTCGAGGGTGGTTTTGGGTAACTGTCATCATTGAACCGTCAATCACGCCCTCCCTCCCCGAAAGCGCCTGCGGGCAATCTGTTCGTGCACTTTTCTGGTCAGTGACAGCGCGGACGCCACAGCACTGCGAGCATGGAGTCCGCTGCAGTTATGGCCGTTTTCACCTCCTCGCACCTTATCGTCCACCTCTTCCACAGTCAGCTGCTGAGAAATCAGGCTACTTTTCAATGGTGCTGCAAGCACTGGTGGACCATAGGGGACGTTTTACCAACATCAACGTCGGGTGGCCAGGCAAGATTCATGACGCGCGTGTTTTCAGGAACTGTGGTCTGTTTAGACACCTGCAGGAAGGTAGTTTCTTCCCGGACCACAAAATAACTGTTGGGGATGTGCAGATGCCTATAGTGATCCTCGGGGACCCAGCCTACCCGCTAATGCCCTGGCTCGTGAAGCTCTGTGCAGTGGCCTTGCACAGCGACAAGGAACTCTTCAAGTACCAGCGAGCAGCGTGACCTGTGACTGTTCAGTTTCTTTACAGAGAAGCTGAACCTGCCCCTGTTTCTTTACCCAGTTACTGTTGACTATCCTCTGCAGTTACATACCCCGTTCACCCCGTTTCCCCCACTTCCAACACACGTGTAAAAATAAAATACATGTTCCATTGTTACTTAACAAACGTTTCTTTATTAATGACTTTGCGTTAAAGGGTTGAAACTGGGATGCAGACTGTGCTGCGTAGGGTGTGCAGTGATGTAAAGACCGCCTCTAAACTCGAGGAATGACAGGCTCCTGCTCCTAGAGCGGTCCGCAGTGCCGGACTGGTTGTTTCAACGGAGCCTGCCATCCCTCCTTTTTGGGATTCTGTGTGCGGCTATGTGACCTTGTGGCGGAGGAGGACGGATACAGATTCCTCTGCTGCGTGACTCTGCGGTCCAGGACAAGGACCGCTGCATAAGATTTGTAACTGCCCTCCCCCGCTACAAAGTCACGTCCCCCCCCCACCCACACAGAACCTGGAAACCACCTCCCATACTGACCAGGGTGCCTACTGACTGCACTGTGTGTGTGACCTGCTGCTGATCCTGCCCCCGTGTCTGTACCCTGGTAAAGGTGACCGTCCTATGCAATTACCAACCCCCTTCCCACCCCCCCTTCAAACACAGTCTTCTGTAAAAAAAACATGACGGAAACAGTAATTAACAGCAAAGTATTTTTAATAATTAACTAGACAGTTAGGGGATGAAACTGGGATTTGGGCTTGGGTGAGTCAGGAAGGGAAGGACTTCTCAAAATTTAGGGTATGAGAGCTTTTGGGTACTTGAGCACTCTGCTGGGGTGCAGTGACAGTTTTCACGGCCCCTGGCGCCCCTCCTTCTGGTTATTTTGGGTGAGGGGGGTATGGGACTTTGTGGCGGGGGAGGGCGGTTGCAGATACACTGCAGGGGGGCTCTGTCCTCCTGCCTGCGGTCCTGCAGAACATCCACAAGGCGCCGGAGCGTGTCCGTTTGCTCCCTCATTAGTCCAAGCAGCGTTTGAGTCGCCTGCTGGTCCTCTTGACACCACCTGTCCTCCCGTTCGCTGTGTGAGCGCTGGTACTGAGAGAGGTTCTCCCTCCTGGGGCATTTCCTGTGTGGCTGGTCAGAGCATCCAAGCTCGGACTGCTGTCCAGAGCGTCAACAGAGTGGTGCACTGTGGGATAGCTCCCGGAGCTACTAAGGTCGATTTCCGTCCACACCTAGCCTAATTCGACATGGCCATGTCGAATTTAGCGCTACTCCCCTCGTCGGGGAGGAGTACAGAAGTCGAACTAAAGAGCCCTCTATGTTGAATTAAATAGCTTCGTGGTGTGGACGGGTGCACGGTTAATTCGAATTAACGCTGCTAAATTCGAATTAAAGTCCTAGTGTGGACCAGGCCTAAGGAACTAATGTGATTTGTTTATTTTGAGTATTGTAAGAATAAGCCAATAGGGGACAATGCATTGACAGTAAAAATGAAAAATAATAATGAATCTCCATTAATGTCCTGCAGCATGACTAAGTTATTTGTATAGCAAAGTGATAAGTGTCTTAGAAACACCTTGGACACATGGAAGGTTATAAAGAATGCTGTTGCTCCAGTTGATTTAAGCTTCCTTTTTTATGCAAAAGATCAATTTAGTTTCTTTTAGTACAAAATACAGACATACTTGTGCTCTCCAACCAGTGCCAGTCATAAATGCAGTTCCAGAGGTAATTGCATAACATTCTTCTAGGCATTCGTAAAGTTCAGATTTTCAATCCATATGCAGTTCAATCAAGTGACGTAGGAAAATGGGATTTTTTTTAAAGCTGGATATAATGGCTAATTGCCTGAAAGTCCTCAGGCCCTCATTAGAAATGGTGATGAAGACATAGTGGACCTGATTCTCTGTTGCTATGCACTTGTTTGGTAGCACTGGGTACCCACTTGGGCATTGGTGTAAATGACGACACATGCGGCAGAACACTGGAAAATCAGGTACTCCTGTCTTATGTTGGGTGATTAGATTAAAAAAACCTTCCCCTGCAAAGGAGACACCTACTTTCCTCAGCTTGCAGGGAGAACTGAGGCCTCCTTGTGCAAAGTTATCATTGGGTTCTGCAGAATAGAGGGTCTGATTCAGGCCCTTCACCAATAGTGAGTTTTATCCAGAGGGAATAAAGCATGTAAATGCCCCCTACCTTGATGGAAGAGTTAAATCCTTTCGAGACTATAAAAAAGGGCCATTAATCTTTTCTGAAGTATTGCTTTTGGTCTACATTGTTCCTTTACAGGGAAATATGCACATGGGGAGGAAAACCTGACCCCTGAACTGTTCTGTTGAGAAAAGGGGGATGGGATTTGCGGTGGCCACCTCAGCCCCTAATCCTGTGGACTGAACAGCGGGTGTGTATCTCAAAAACATGGAGATCTCACAAGAGCAATGTGAATCTTGTGAGATATACTGGAGGCCAGCACTGTCTGCATGGAGGCTCTGTGTCTCTGCACTGTCTCCTGGCTGACTATAGCTTTCTTCCACTCCACCACTTGCTGTGTCGACAGGGCTTCCCTCTCCTGACAGGATGTCCTCTCCTGAAAACTTTCCTAAAACCCCAGAAAGGGGGTGCAAAAAAATTGATACAGCTTTAGAGAGTATTACGTTTTCAGCAGATTCCCTGCTGATTTCTGGATGACAATACACAGCACACATACCACTCCCAACCCCTAACCCCTTCTCCCAGAACAGATTCCTCACAGGAATCGATAGGGGTCCAGGAAGTTTATGATGCAAATAATCCATCCTTCTGTACTCCTCGGATTGCAATCGGGTAGTAATGGGAACTGATTTGACCCATTGTTAATGTCTCATAGCAATAAATTCTACTACATCAATTTTGAAGTATCACAACCTGAAAGTATCAAGGCACAGAGTTTCCCTACTATTGAAATTGTGAAAAGAAAAATAATTACACATTTATCCCCAATAAACATTTTGCATTGTACTATTTTACATTGTGGGCAGAGTTATTTTAATGGGAAAAATGTATATGTTGCACATACCCAGAACTGTTTGCTGATAATCAATTTTAAAATACATCTGTATAGCTGTTGTGTGTTTGTAAATATATGTATATATAATTAACACAGAGCATTTGTGGTTTGCGTTTAAGCTTTCATTTATGCGTGGCTGCTGTTCACTTATTCAAACATTCTCAATATCTTCTGGTTTAATAATATTCCGAAAAGTTGTTTGTATTACCATAGTGCCTAGGAGCCCTAGTCATGGACCAGAACTCAATTGTGTTAGGCACAGTACAAATACAGAACAAAAAAATGGCATCTGCCCCAAAGAGTTTAAAATCTAAGTAAGAAATGTGTTTCCTGTAAGAAATCATAATTATTACATCAAACTTTTACAGTGGACCATATAATTTAAGTGACCCCCTTTTGAGCTTCATTTGGTGCTCTAACGAAAAGAGGTATATTGGAAATGTATTTGTTATTGTGAGATATTTAGGCAATAGTGGTTTGTGTGGAGGACTTCAATTGTCAATTAATGACCAGCTAGTGGAGGTTAGACCCCAAACTGCATACACTTAACTCTTAAACCATGATAAATGATAAAAAGCATTGGTGCCGACTCTGTGAGTGCTCCGGGGCTCATGCACCCCAGAAAAAAAAATAGGAGGTGCTCAGCACACACGGACTCTGGCCCCGCCTGCACTCCACCCTGAGGTCTCATCCCCACTAGTCCTCTTCCCCTGAGGCACCTGCTGCTCGCTCTTAAGGCGGGGGAGGGTGAGAAGAAAGGAGTGAGCGTTGGGAGGGAGGTACTTGGAGGAGGAGGTAGAGAGGAGTGAGCAGCAGGTGAACATGTGGGGGGCCTCGGAGGAAGGGCAGAGGAGAGCAGTGGCGGAGAGGAGCAAACGGGTGGGGAAGGGCCTTAGGGGAGCGGGATAATCAGAACTTCTGGTCTCATAACTGAATCTTCAAAGATATGTATGTGTTTCAGGTTGGGAGGGAGGAGAGTAATGGAGAGACAGTTTCAGGCCTTCAGGAATGTCTCAGCAAAGTAGCCATGGCTATATATGTTGGGAGTTGAGGAGAGGGGAAAAGGAAGCAACCACTTTTTATTTTTTCTGAACCAGTTCCCCCATCTTTGCTGCGAACAACCATATTCATAAGTATTAATGAGACTTTTTCCAAAGTTAAGGTAGGAATACATGGTTGCAGGTTCACCTTGAGGCCCAAACATATGGTGCAGATGTTTGAGACTGCACTAATAGCAGAATGATGAATACTGTACAAATAATTTGGGCTTATCTAAAACTGTAGAAAATAAATGCATTTTTTTTACATTTATATATATGGAGGTGTTGGTTAGGTTACATTGAGTTTTTAATTTACAGTAGGAATTCAAACTCTGTTTTCTATACACAATACAGCGTATCTTCTTCAAATTTATAGACATAATCTGTGAGTAACATTTCCAGGGGGGATTTTAAATAAATTATTTATTAGTTTGAGTGTAATTTTTAAAACTGGGCACTTTATAAAATTTGTTCTGCTGAGACTCACCTTTTTTTAGTACAATACCTAAAACAATCACTGCCTACACAAACTCCAAACTTTATACATCTCACACTCTTGAGATACTTTTTTAAAAAAATGTATTTACTTCATCACCTGACATTTTATGAGCTAGCAGAGCTAGTGAATAAACTCTTCTCCCTTAGCAGTAAATTTCCAAAGTTCTCTCCTGTTTCAAAATGGCCACTTGTTCTCATTGTTGTAATAGCCTTGAGGCCATAGGTTTTCCTCAGCTAAGATGACCATCTTTTCTCTACAACCAATACATGTGGCAGTTTTTACTACTCATAAGAAAGATGTTCACTACCTCCCATTGTTCCCAATAGGAGAGAAGCCAGGCGGCTGTCTGGAAAAAGGGTGGTTCTCACTGACGTAAAGAGGCAATGAGAACCCTGAAAGGTGAAAAAATATTGTGGGCAAGAGTGGGAAAAAGGAAAAGGGTTACAAGAGTGTGAGTGAGTACCCCTGCACATAGACAATAGAGATACTCGCATTATTTAGTCAGTGCACTCAGGGGACTCAGGTTAAGGGTCTGTTTTAATTACAATATAGACATTTGGGCTTAGGCTGGAGCCCTGGCTCTAGGGCTCTTTGAACTGGTAGAGTCCCAGAACTTTTGCAACACAGTTAAACAGACCCTTAGCCCAAACCCCTCGAGCCTGAGTCAGTGTCTTAAATTTCTGGGTTCAGAGTCTCCACAGAAAAAAGCAGGGGTGCTGCATGTGATACTCATCTGGAATAACTGGAACTGGCACTAGATACGAAAGGGTCCCTATCCATTTACCATCCTCGTAAGCCCCCTCAGAAGGTTTTTTTAAATATGTAAAGTGAATATGGTTTAATGAGATGGTTTATTGTTGTTATTAAAATTATTTATTATTTGTAGTACAATAGAGCCTAGGGGTGCTAGTCATGGTCCATCACCACATTATGCTAGGCACTGTACAAAGAGAAAACGAAAAAGATGTCCTTGCCCTGAAGAGATTACAATCTAAATAGATAAGACAGATACATGGTGGGGGAAGGGGTTATAACACGCAAACAGAGACACAAATGTGATGATGGAAAATGTCATGTTAGTTCCATGATGTTTTATTTATTTTTGTTTTTTTGGGTGTGTTTAATAAAAGGGATCAGCTAAAGGGAAGGGAGAGAGGACATTGAAGGGAAGGTGGTGTGTGGGACAGGGAAGTGGGGAAGAGGAATGATGCTGAGATGAAGAGACTGTGAGGCACAGGGAGATGGAGACAGTGGAGCAAACAGCCAATCAGCACAGGGCAGAGAAAGTCCAGTCAAAACTGGAGAAAGTTCTTCAAAGGACGAAAGGTTCTTGCTTTGGCTTCTTCTGCTCCTATTGGCTGCAGTGACTGTCTAGCTCCTCTTTGCAGCTTTCTCCCAAGCCCAAGTAGAAGGAGAGGGGAGACATCACCGGGGTCCTAGTACCCCCATAATGATGGGTCTCCCCTTCACAGTTCTGGGTTGAAAGGGGTGGCCCTGTCTGGGCTCCATTTTTATCTCTGCTCCCATTGCAGAAGACCCTGCTTTGTATGTGTCTATGATACAAGATTCCTGTTTCTTTGTATTATGTTTCAGCAAATTAACATAAATTTAATAATATGTGCATGGAGGAGAGAGGGTCAAAGATGCAAAGTAAATGCACTTTATCCCATTTTGTTACATGGAACAATAAATTTATGTTTTGTGTACCAATATCTGTCTCTGTATAATGTAACATGTATATTTGTCAGTGTATGACTCTGA
The DNA here is from genome assembly GCF_020497125.1 of Mauremys mutica. Taxonomy (NCBI): domain Eukaryota; kingdom Metazoa; phylum Chordata; order Testudines; family Geoemydidae; genus Mauremys; species Mauremys mutica. The sequence goes on from NC_059075.1 coordinate 82,385,082, forward strand.
GCACATATTAATTTGAGCTATTTTACAATCTTTTAGGTGGCCATAATAGCAGGAAATTTTGAGCTGGCTGAATATATCAAAAATCACAAGGAAACAGATATTGGTAAGTAAAATATTTACAAACTAGTGACAATGAAAAGCTTTACGAAATGTTGATTGGAATCTTTAAATCCAGATTAAAATCCTATAAAGAACAGTTAAATCTGGTTTTATGTGAAATATAATCAGAAGGCTGAAAGTGCGGTCGATACGGAGAAATATTCTAAGTTTATCTTCCATTTTCTAAAATGTGAAGAAATAGGAAAAAAGGCCAAATTGTTTTTCAGAGAGTCTTTATTTTAGAAAATTGGATATAAGTATCACTACTGGATGATATATGTGTTCTGAGTAGGTGTTATCAGTTTTGGACAGATAAACACAAACACACACACACACACACACACAAGCCAGAAAGGGCCAGATTCTCCCCTTCAGCAAGGCTGCTGTGCACTGTGTCACCAGTGCAAAGCAGTGCTAAAGCTGGTGTAGCTGATCACAGGAGGATCACCTCAACACAGAGATCCTCCACTGGTTAGGACCTGCATGGCACTTCCTGCCATATGCCATGCCCCCTAATTGCAGCAAGTAGAGGGTGGTTGAGAGGAAAGGAGGATGTCTGAAGTAATCCCCTGTGACAGCCCCTGGGGCACACATACTTTACAACAGCGGATTTCAAACGTTTTTTCTGAGGACCTAGTAGAAGAAAATTGTTGATGCCTGTGATCCAACGGAGCTGGGGATGAGGGGTTTTGGGTGTGGGAGGGGCTCAGGGCTAGGGCAGAGGGTTGGGGTGAGGGCTGCAGGGCGGGGCTGGGAATGAGGGGTTCAGGATGTGGGAGGGGGCTGTGGGATGGGTCAAGGGGTTGGAGTGCAGGAGGGGCTGTGGGCTGGAGGTGCAGGCTCTGGGGTGGGGCCAGAGATGAGAGGTTTGGAGTGTAGGAGGGGCTCCAGGTTTGAGGGGGGGTGGAGCAGGGGGTTGGGGTGCAGGAGGTGGTCAGGGCTCTGGGCTGTGGGGTGCAGGCTCTGGGGTGGGGCCAGAGATGAGGGGTTTGGGGTTGGAGATGAGGGGTTTGGGGTGCAGGAAGGGATTTCGGGTTGGGGGGCTCAGGGCTGGGGTGGGGGATTGGGGCGTATAGTTGGGTGCGGACTTACCTCTGGTGGCTCCCGGACAGTGGCGTAGCCGAGGTGCCAGAGGTAGGCTTCCTGCCTGTCATGGCACTGCGGACTGTGCTGCTCTGGAAGCAGCCAGCAGCAGGTCCGACTTCTACGCAGAGGTGCGCAAGCGGCTTGACGCGGCTCTCGCCCACAGGCACCGCCCTCCCCTGGCTGGGCTGGGGGTGCAGGCTCTGGGGTGGGGCTGGGCATGAAGGGTTTGTGGGGGACTCATAGCTGGGGCAGAGGATTGGGGCACAGATTTACCTCCGGCAGCTCCCGGTCAGTGGCACAGCTGGGGTGCAGAGGCAGACTTCCCACCTGTCCTGGCACTGTGGACCGCGGTACACCTGAAGTGGCCAGCATCAGGTCCAGCTCCTAGGTAGAGGCGCGTAAGTGGCTCTGCATTGCTCTCGCCCACAGGCACTGCCCCTTCTCCCAGCTCCCATTGGCCAGGAACCAACCAATGAGAGTGCGGAGCCGGTGCTTGGGGTGCCCCCTGCCTAGAATCCAGACCCACTGCTGGCCACTTCTGGGGTGCAGCGCGGTGTCGGAACAGGTAGGCGCTAGCTTAGCTGGGCAGCACTGCCGACGGGACTTTTAACATCCCGGTCGGCGGTGCTTACCAGAGCAACCTAGTGCCTTACATGTCGCGACCCAGTAGTGGGTCACAACCCGAACTTTGAAAAATGCTGCTTTAGAACAGCCTTGAAGCTGCTTGAAGAGATTGACTACATATAAAATGGCATGGGTTTAATTTAAAATGGGATTTTAAGCTTACTTAGATTGATTGATTCAAAGGACTGTTTGGAGACTCTTATTTCGGTTTACACCAGGTTTATTTCAGTTTAGTTCATTAGTTAGAAACAGGTTCAAGCTAAACCAAAAAAGCCATACATACTGAAATAAGTGTGTCCACACAATCATTTGCACTGGTTTAACTAACTAGTGCAAGACTGTGTGTTGACAAAGCCTCAGTTATGCTGGGGCACTGGCACAGCTCATATCCCGTCCAGGATTGCAGGAATACAAATGTGGATTAAAGCCATCTTTACAACCCCCTTTCTGAGTGGCTCTCTGTGCTCATTGCTTGCAGTTGAAAACTAGATCAGATATCATGAGTTTTAATCTGATGTGATATTCTTTGTTTATTTTTTCCAAGATGTGTGGTTATTGGACAGAACTGAAGAGACTTGCGTAAAACTTAAGCCTTCTAGGTAGCCCTGTACTTAACATGGTGGTGCACTGAAAACAGCTCCCTTCAGTTAGTTTATTTTTCTTCTTTCTGCATTTACAACCAGTGCTGGTTTGAAAAAGTCAAGCTGATGAGGTCAAGCAGTTGCTGAAAATGAACCAATCGCCTATCCCTAATGAGCATGTTATCTTGTTACCCTGTGCTTACAAATGATTTTTGATGGTTCTAAGACTTTGTAAAGATGTTAAAATGAAAGCAGTCAATAGGGCTAATTCAAATGTTCCAATTTATTCCTGCAGTGTTGCTTTTTAATATTGTGGTTTTGTCCAATTCTTCTGTACACTAAGAAATATTACATTTTTCTGCACATAGTTTATTCTCTTTTTTAAAAAATTGTACACAGTACAAGAAAGAAATCAAGAAAAAGCAGAGTATAAATTATTAATGACAAGGCAAAGGCCCCATTACTGAAAAGGGATCCACCTACATGCAGCCCATGACTCCACTGCTGCAATGTCCTCAATATGTGATTAATGCTCAGCTCCACAATATTTTCTTATCAAGCATGGACAGTGTTGTTTCCCAGTTGTCTCAGTATATGACGGAAAATGGAATGTAGCTGAAAAGTAGCTGCATGAGACTCAATCCAGGGAAAGAAGGACCACCTTGTGGCTTTAGGCACTTGAGCAGGATTCAGGAGATCTGAGTTTAATTTCTGGCTGTTGCACAGACTTTCTTTGTGACACTAGGAAAGTCACTCTTAATCTCTCTCGATGCCTTTGTTCCTCTTCTGTAAAATGGAGATAGTGATGATTCATTTCCACACATGGGTGTTGTGAAGATAAATTCATCAATGCTTGTGAGACTTCTTGGTATTAAGTGCTGGCTGTAGATGGATAGGTATGATGGTAGTGGCTTTGATAAAGAGTAAGCCACTATGGATGTGGAAGCCCTCTACACTAACATTCCACACGAAGATGGACTACAAGCCATCAGGAACAGTATCCCCGATAATATCACGGCTAACCTGGTGGCTGAACTTTGTAACTTTGTCCTCACCCACAACTATTTCACATTTGGGGACAATATATATCTTCAAGTCAGTGGCACTGCTATGGGTACCCTCATGGCCCCTCAGTATGCCAACATCTTTATGGCTGACTTAGAACAACGCTTCCTTAACTCTCGTTCCCTAACACCCCTACTCTACTTGCGCTACATTGATGACATCTTCATCATCTGGACTCATGGAAAAGAAGCCCTCGAGGAATTCCACCGAGATTTTAACAATTTCCATCCCACCATCAACCTCAGCCTAGACCAATCCACACAAGCGGTCCATTTCCTAGACACTACTGTGCTAATAAACGATGGTCACATACATACCACGCAAAAGAATAAATGGACACAAATCTGACATCAGGAATCATAACATTCAAAAACCAGTGGGAGAACACTTCAACCTTTATAACCACTCAGTGACAGACTTGAAGGTGGCAATTTTGCAACAAAAAAACTTCAAAAACAGACTCCAAAGAGAGACTGCTGAACTTGAATTAATATGCAAACTAGATACCATTAACTGTGGTCTAAATAAAGACTGGGAATGGTTGGGTCATTACACCAATTGAATCTATTTCCCTATGTTAAGTTCTCCTCACACCTTCTATGGGCCATCTTAATTATCACTTCAAAAAGTTTTTTTTTTTCCTCCTGCTAACGATAGCTCATCTCAATTGATTAGACTCTGCCTGTTGGTATGCATACTTCCACCTTTTCATGTTCTCTGTATGTATAAATATCTCCTGTCTGTGTGTTCCATTCTATGCATCCGAAGAAGTGAGCTTTAGCTCACGAAAGCTCATGCTACAATAAATTTGTTAGTCTTTAAGGTGCCACAAGTACTCCTGTTTTTTTTGCGGATACAGACTAACACGGCTGCTACTCTGAAACCTGTCATTACTTGTTTGAATTTCTTCACATTAAGTTTGATTTAACAGAGGTACTTTTCCTTTAACATTTTTAACATTACTTTTTAATAGTGAAGTCACAACAATGTATATTTCTGGAATAGTTCCACAGTATGGACAAAGCAGGAAACTGAGTGAAAAAACTGAAATAAAGAATGAGAATGGAGCTTCTGTGAAGCTGAACATATAGACCAATGCTGGTGTTTAAACTTCACCAACTTGGCCTTGGTTTATACTGGGTGTATTATTATCCATTGTCTTCATCTATCTTTTGGCTGAGGTCAGACATATTTCCATATAAGTAATGCTCCTTTTTAAAGTCAGGAGGCTTCATGATGGAAAAAATGACCATCAGACAGCTGAGGAGTGGTTGAAAGAATAAGTTTCAATCCAACGTCCTGATGAAGATAAGAGGGGTGATTCAGATTAGAAGGTCTTTTGAGGAAGTTTATTATCTGACATCTCTAGAAAAATGTCCTCTGTTTTAGAAAAGTTCCTGAAATTGAGCAAGGTTATTAAAACACATTTTATACCTATTTAACAATAACTCTTCATTAAGGTGGATGTCTATCCTCCAAACTTGGGAAACATTTAGGAATCTAAGCAACCTTGCCGTGTGTGTCCCTTGGACATGGAGGATTCATGGAGGATAGGTCCATCAATGGCTATTAGCCAGGATGGGCAGGGATGGTGTCCCTACCCTTTGTTTGCCAGAAGCTGGGAATGGGCAATGGGGTGGATCATTTGATGATTATCTGTTCTGTTCATTCTCTCTGAAGCATCTGGCATTGGCTACTGTCAGAAGACAGGACACTGGGCTAGATGGACCATTGGTCTGACCCAGTGTGGCCGTTCTTATGTTATGTTCTTGCCCAGTGGAAGATTTTTGAATGGTTGGAGGATATGGAGTTCAGTGGTTATAGGAAGCAGACAAAAGTAGTAAACCTACCAACACAACCCAATTATTACCAATCTCGTGCATTTTTGTTTTGCTGTTTTAAAAAAAAAAAAAAGGAAAGGAACTTTTAATGTGGAATGAGCCTTTAATTTTAAAGCCTGTGGAAAATGTATTTGCATTATCTTAAGATGACAAAACAAAACAGAGAAACAACAAATCATGTCTGCTTATAGGAAGAAAGGGACTTCAGTATTTATGCATACAGGATTTAAACTTCATGTATTTCAGAACTTTTCTCTGCAGGTGGCAAGTGAGAGATGGAAATTGAACATGGGCTGCATGGAATATATGACAGGATTCTCCAACTACACAACAGGAACTTGAACAAATGCCAGCCTTTATTTTTTTGAAGAATAAAGCCAGCAATCTTCTAACTTTTGGCAGTCTTGGTAGACTCTGTGTGGCTATTGATACTTCCTTAAGTCAAAACATAATAGGCATCTAGCTAATGCAAATGGCAATCAAGATTTGTCTAAAAAAGTCCACCCTTCTCTTTCGCAGGTGTGCCATCTTAGGGATGGTCTATTTTAATTATTTACTCATTACAGGAAATGGCAGATTGGATCTAATTTCAATAACTTCATGAGCAGGTTTTCTTTTATCCTGACAGAAACAAGTTTTTGGATTTCTACAACTGAGGCATTTCAAATGTGCATAATTATTAATCGCTTGTGATCTGTAATCTTTGGAGAAGGACCCAGTCAAGGATGTTTTTACATTTACTAATTAATGTTCCTCTTAGACCATTTTCCTGCCCCAGACTATTGCAATAGGAATTGGAAAACACATGTACATTCCACACAGAAGTCATTATGTGGTAGTCTTGTACTTTATCAGTAATAGCTACAGGGCTGTGTCAGGTAATGCTGCCAAACCTGCAGTCATGGAGACCTATCACCCGTAGTGTGATGTTTACCATTCATGGTCCTGTACAACATGTTGTAAAGAATGAGCTGCTTTGTTCAGTAGCAGTGATTATAACTTGAGTCCACTAGGAAGTCAGGATATTGCTGCTTTTATAGTAGTATGAGTTGGCACACATTGCAGATCTCTCCTCCTATGAAAAAGGAAATCTCAGTCCACTATTCTCCTAATGTCCTACATAAGCAAACACAAACACCTTACTTCTGGGTACATCACCTGTTCCCGTATCCTATTCCCTTCCCACCACCTAACATTTCATAGACTTTTAGAGTGGGGTAGGGTAGGAAGTCACACACCAAACCATTGACCTTTCAATCGAGACGGAGAGACCAATTAATGGCTTTGCAAAGGGCTCTTCATGGATCTGGACCAGCCCCAACGAGCAATGCTAAGAAAATGCCTCTTGTTACTGATGGAGTTTATAGGCATTTTCCAATCCAGTAGAAAATGACTAATATGAAGCTGGATTGCATTTTCTCTTTTCCTACAAAGATGGCATCAGCTTTCATTCTGTGGGTCCAGCACTACAACCCTTACTCAAGCAAAATTCCATTTCATTTCCAGGGCAGTTTGGCTTAAGTGAAGGTTGCAATATCAGACCCTCTACTTAGAGCTATTATTGGTAATCCAGGGATGAGAAGGAGTCAGAAGGCCAAATTCTGCCTCAGTTTCCATGTTGTGTGTATATGTTGTGTGAAAACAGTGATGTCCCTACATGTGACAAGTTTGAATTCCATGGAGCCTGTCATAAATATAAAGGGAAGGGTAACAACATTTATGTATGCAAGTAACATAAAATCCCTCCTGGCCAGAGGTACAGAATCACTTACCTGTAAGGTGGTTAATCAGTTCAATTAACCTAGTTGGCACCTGATCAGAAGGACCAATGGAGAAAGAAGATGCTTTCAAATCTGTGTGTGGGGGGGAGATTTTGTTTGTGCTCTTTTTGTTGATTCCCTCTCGGGACAAAGAGAGAGACCAAGCAGGTAAACCAGCTACTAAAAGATCCTAAAATGATACATCTAAAATTACAGAAATTGTAAGTAATAGCGAGGAAATACGTTAGATTATCTTTTTTTTTAGCTTGTGAATTTTCCCTGTGCTAAGAGGGAGGTCTATTCCTGTTTTTGTAACTTTGAAGTTGAGCCTAGAGGGGAATCCTCTGTGTTTTAAATCTTTTTATTACCCTGTAAAGTTACCTCCATTCTGATTTTGCAGGTGTGAGTCTTTTACTTTTTCCTTTATAAGAAAGTTTTTCTTTTAAGAACTGGATTGATTTTTAGTGTCCTAAAAACCCAACGGTTTGGTTTGTGCTCACTTTGTTAACCTATCAGTTAGTATATTATTCTCAAGCCTCCCAGCAAAGGGGATGAAGGGGCTGGGGGGCATATTCTGGGAAAATAGGAACTCCAAGTGGTCCTTGGACAAGGAAAAGGTTTGTGCCTTGGCGAAGTTTTTAACCTAAACTGGTAGAAATAAGTTTAGGGGGGTCTTTCATGTGGGTCCTCACATCTGTTCCCCAGAGTTCAGAATGGGGAGGGAACCCTGACAGAGCCCTTTTGCAGAGCCCCTAGAGCTTCTCGTAGCTATGCCATCCTATTAAAACATCTGAACAGTTGTGTGGACTCATTCACCCGTGCCTTTGCTGCTCAGATCATTAGATTTTTCTTTTGCTTAATGGAGATACCTTGCTGGTTTTCCTTCCACCTATTGTCAATTAAGCTTAAGTAACTCTGCATTCCCATTAGTATATTCTGTAACTTGATGACTTTTCTGTGGCAGTAACCAACAGGAGAACAATTATCTACCACATCACAAACTGCTATATATTTCTTAGGTTGGACACTACCAGTTTTCAAACACAAAAAAAGACTCTTGAAAATAACTCGTGTATCATAAGAAACTCACTGGTATTAAAAAGGGATGTTCAGAGCAGTCTTACTTCTAACAAGAGTGGGTGCCATTTTGGAAAACCTAATCCTGTGTAAGAGATAAAGAATTCAGAGGGGAGGGGGAAAAGGTTAACACTGAGGGATTAAAAGTAAATTTTCATATCGTATTTCTTGTTAAACAAGGTTCTAAACAGCAGAGAATCTTTTTTTTTACAGATATCCAAAAGATAAATAAAAATTCTTATGTCAATTATTCTTCTGAAGTAACTGTGTTTGAAACAAGTTAAAAGTATTTTTGTAAGGCAAGAAAAGTTGTTGTTACTGTGAGGCAAAAGCCTCATAACACTCAGTACATCACTCAATTTACTTTAATCCAAGATGCTCCCTAATGAGCTTTTCCAGGGATGATAAACATATTAAAACACCTTATTTGAATGATTACATATTTTGAAACTCTTTGGAATCCAGAAATATCTTGCAGCTCTGTGCTCATACAATTCAATTAATTTCTCTATTTTGAAAGAGACATCACATCTGTTGTACAATATACTATCTTCATGAACTGCACAGCAGATTTGCACCCGTTTTCATTCTTCCTTTAATTAGTTGTACTGTCTTATTTTATTTATTCATTTATTTATTTATTTTTCCAAGCTAAGGGAAAGTAATGGATTAAAAGATGTGATGAATAGAAAAGTTAATCCCTGATTGTTTTCATCCAGCCTACAGCTGTCTGCAAGTAAATGAGCACAGGAGGTTTAGAAAGCATTTGCTATACAGCATTTACTATGGCTTCTATAGGATGGAGATACAAAAAAACAACAATAATATATATAGAAGTCCTGAAGCTCTCATTAGATACAGTTATGCAGATATTAAATATGTTGCAAGCTGATAATCCTTTGACTCGGATAACCTATTTTTAAATCTCTCTCTTTTTTTGCCTTGGCTCTTTGTGATGAGATGAATTATCAGATGGATTAAATGACATGGGTTGTTCTTCTTCAAGTGAACAAGGTTTGTTTATACCATACATCTTGTCCTCCAGCAGGTCTGATGATAGAAGCAAGAGGGTTTTTGTGTGTGTGTGTGTGTGTGTGTGTGTGTGGTTTTTTTTTAAATATGAAACACATTGAGCTGGTGTGTGAGTTTTTGGTAGTTGATTAGCAGACTAACTAATACTTGGATACTGTTGCTAGGCTTCAAGTCTGAGTTCCTGTATTCCTCTATAATTATGCAGAGATGTGAATGTGTGATGGTTTGTGGGTTTTTCAAGCAGATTTTTTTTGTAATTTAATAATTTTTGTGAATGCCAAAAGTCTGCTAATATATTAAGCCTATTCTTTAAAATATATATATTTAGTATAGGACAATTTCTTTAGAATTAAAAAAAACAACAACACTTGTCATCCCTAAGAAAAATAATTTGTTTTTATTAGCATTGTGGCAGTAAATACATTGTTTAAGATGAAACATGCATTTTGTTGTTAAATAAACAGAATAACTGTTTTTAAATAGCAATGATATGTTTTTTCAAGATAAACTTGCTTTTCTAACCTATTTTCTTTAATGAGATGAGAGTAATTGAGGTCAATATTGTTGGCTCTTCAGTTGCAAATATTTAAATTAAATACTATCAGGTCCAATACATATTCTGTTTATTTTTAACAGACATTTAGCAGTTTAATTTTTACAGATCAGATTCCTGCAGCATATTGTCTAAGCCAGTTATAAAAAAACACATTTAAACCAATAAAAGCATAAAAACAAAAGGTATAGTGTATCAAAAGGCATAAAAATCATGTTATTTAATAGAACCAGGAGGGATGCAAGTGTGTGATAAATGCCAAATGAACATGGCTATCAGATTAATCTTAACCTGTTTCATATGCCACATGGTATTTTCTCATGGAAAAGCACAATGTTATTAAAATAAATATAAAGGCAGCGACATTGAGATCTTTATCATTCACCATTTAAAATATATGCTACATATTGTACTGTAGATCCTCTTCATCTTTTGTAACCTCTTCTAGTTGTAGTCTGTTAGTCCCTACCATAAATGAATATTCATTGCTAATATCCATAAGAAAACTTCACATTAATATCTTCAAAATTTGGTTCTCATCAAAATAAGCTATTGATTAAAATAGGAAATAAATTGATTGTTGCCATCACTTATCAGTTATTATCAACTCATACCAAGGAATAGAGCAATTCATTTGACACATTTTGTCAGACTGTATATAAGTGAGCAAATTGGAAAATTGATTGTTTATCAGTTAGTGTACCTGTCTTACCTACTAGAATCAGACTTTGAATAAGATACAGTAGTTTCCTTGTCCCTTTGATCATAAGTAAAGTTTTTCTCTGTGTATGCTAGCAGGTAGACATGCACTAGATACACAATTTACATCAATTTGAAACATAAACATTATTTTCAGAAACTATATTTCTGGCTGATCTTTGTTTTAAATTTAGTTTAGTTCTTGTGCATATTAAAATATATAAAGTTGCATATTGATCAGGGCCGGCTCCAGGCACCAGCATTCCAAGCAGGTGCTTGGGGCATCAGTCCGTATGGTTTTGCTCCCAAGCAGCGCGCTGAATTGCCGCCGCAGACAGTGAGGGCAGTCCGTGTACCATTAGGGCGGCACACGTGTTTCCGCGGCAGTGGCAATTCGGCAGCAGCTTCTATGTTCAGCTGTCCGCAGCAGCGCAGCTTCTGTCTTCCGGCTGAAGACAGAAGCTGCCGCTGAATTGCTTCCACCGCGGAATGGCGTGTGCCGCCCTAAGGGCGCACAGACTGCCCCCGCCGTTGCAGTGGCAATTCGGCGCACTGCTTGGGGTGGCAAAAACAGTAGAGCCGGCCCTGATATTGATAATAGATTAATTATAGTTTAGACTTTTTTATCCTTCGAACTGATCTAATGTGAAATTGGAGTACAGTGTGTCCCAAATTACATAGTACATAATTATTGCTTATGATTTGTTAGGCTTATTCTCAAATCTAAAATGAAAGTAAGAAAGGAAATGAGAAAATATTGAGCTCTGAATAAATGCAGTAGAATTCAGAACATTATGGTCTGGTCTTGCAATCTAATCTTTTTGGCCAGACTCTTATTCCCATTGACTTCAACTGGTGCAATGATTCTCCTTCATGGACCTGATTACAGAATCATGACCTCCAGGCTCCTCTCCGTGGGGATGTAATTTTGAGTATACGCGGTTTTCGCTTTACGCGCTAACCGCGGAACGGAACTCCCGCGTAAGATAAGACTTGCCTGTACAACAAATATAAGCTACTAAATACAAAGTTATTGAATATACAAAGTTCTGTGTTGCAATTTAGTAACACATGCCGTATGAATAAAAAAATTAAGCTTAAGTATAATAAAGGAAAATATATGATTTAAGTATATATCAAGGCAACATATGAGAAGAAATTGGTAATAATCACTGAGAGACAAAAATGGAAAGCATAATAAGTCATATGTGAAACTGTTATTATTAAAGCAATAGATTAAGTTCTTGTTTCACAAAAAAATAAGGTAGGCGGGTGGGATACATTATCCTTTAAAGGTGGGAATTAAATGCTTAAAATGACTCTGCCATTGCAACTAAACAGATAATTAGAGTTAAACTATTAGAAGTTGGCCAGGCCCAGAATTTTGAAAGTAGTATTAAGCCAAGTTGAAAAACTTTTGGTGAAGATTTTAGGCTGCTCAGTAAGGGGTGAAATTCCCCCTTGTTCAAAGGATCATCACAAGGCCTCTGCATTAGTAAACTTCTATTTTTACAGCTGAAGAAGTACTTGAGTGAATTTACAGCTGAAGAAGTACTTGAATGCCTAATCCTGTGGGGCGCTGAGGACCCTAAACTCCCATTTAAATCAATGGGAGTTGAAGGCAGTTAGCACATCTCTAGAGGAGTTCAGTACCTTGCTTACTCAGGCCCTCAGAATAATGTGCCTGATCCTTCTCCGTTGAAGCTACATTGACTTAATTGTGTACAAGAAAAAACCCAAAGTTAGTAGCAGGGAAATACAGGACTAAAATAGACGTATGGCAGGATATGACTTTTCTAGATGTGAATTGTTTTCTACTGTTACATACTGTGTAATGAAAAGCTCACATGAAATGGAGAAACAAGTGTAAACACAGTTATTTTCATAGAGAAAATTTGAATTGGGCTGAGTAGCTTAAATTGAGGTGGCGTAAAAGAAGGTGGGTTTGTGTTTGTTTTACATTAATTTAGGACCTGAAATCTGTTCAAGATTATTTAAACTTGAAGTTTCCTACAACAAAACAAAGAAAAGTGTGTGGGGGATGCAGTGGAGGAAAGTTAGTGGATGGAGGGAGGTTTCACTAACTACCAGTAGGAATGCAATGGCCTTTAATGCATCTTCATAGATTATAAATCCAGGAAGGACCAGTGTGATCATTTAATCCAATCTTCTGCATAACACAGGACTTTGGAGTTCCTTGAATTAATTTCTGTTTGAACTAAAGCGGGAGTGGGCAAACTTTTTGGCCTGAGGTCCACATCTGGGAAAAGAAATTGTATGATGGGCCATGAATGCTCATAAAATTGGGGTTGGGGTGTGTGTGGGGTGACGGCTCTGGCTGGGGATGCCGGCTCTAGAGTGGGCCAGGAATGAAGAGTTCAGGGTGCGGGAGGGGGCTCCAGGCTGGGTTGGGGAAGTGAGGTGCGGGGAGAGGGGGGTTAGGCATCTGGGTGGTGGGTGCAGGCTCTGAGGTGGGGCTGGGGATGAGGAGTTTGGGGTGCAGGATGATGCTCTGGGCTGGGACCGAGGGGTTTGGAGGGCAGGAGGGGGATCAGGGCTGGGGGAGGGGGTTGGGGTGCAGGAAGGGGCGCAGATTCCGGCTGGGGGGTGAGGGCTCTGGGGTGGGGCTGGGAATGAGGTGTTTAGGATGCAGGAGGGTGCTCTAGGCTTGGATTGAGGGGTTCAGAGGGTGGGAGGGAGCTCAGGGATGGGGCAGGGGGTTGGGGTGTGGGGAGAGGCTCAGGGATGCTGGCTCCAGGCGGCACTTACCTCAAGCAGCTCCCGGAAGCAGCGGCATGTCCCTTCTCCAGCTCCTATTCAGAGGTGCGGCCAGGTGGCTCTGTGCAGCCAGGCGGCTCTGCACGCTGCCCTGTCCACAGGCACCGCCTCTGCAGCTCCCATTGGAGTGCTGGAGGGGGCCATTGGAGCACGTAGAGGCCAGAGGGGGCCATGCTGCTCCTTCCAGGAGCCATGTGAAGTGGACCCCGACCCTGCTCCCCGTCTGGTGTGGCGGAGGCGGGCCTTACGGCAGCTTCTAGGAGCCATGTGGAGTGGACCCCGACCCTGCTCCCGGCTGCAGTGCCAGAGCGGGGCAAGCCCCAGACCCCCCTCCTCAGCAGGAGCTTGAGGGCAGGCTTAAAATGGCTGGCAGGCCGAATCCAGCCCACGAGCCGTAGTTTGCCCACCCCTGAATTAAAGTATATACCGTATTGTCCCGAGTATAGGCCGCACTTTTTCCCCCTAATTTAAGTCTTTAAACTAGGGGTGCGGCCTATAAGCGGGATCTTGCCAAAAAAAACCCAATAAAAATACTTTCAATCCCAGCCGCGGCGGGGAATCAGAGCGCTCTGGGCTGCCCGCCGCGGCGGGCAGCCCGGAGCCCTCTGATTCCCGGCCGCGGCTGGGATTGAAAGCGCTAGGGGCTCCCCGCCGCGGCGGGGAGCCCAGAGCGCTCTGATTCCCCGCCGCGGCTGGGATTTAAAGCGCTCTGGGCTTCCCGCCGCGGCGGGCAGCCCAGAGCCCTCTGATTCCCCGCCGCGGCTGGGATTTAAAGGGCTCTGCGCTCCCCGCCGCGGCGGGCAGCCCAGAGCGCTCTGATTCCCCACCGCGGCTGGGATTGAACGCGCTCTGGGCTCCCCGCCGCGGCGGGCAGCCCAGAGCGCTCTGATTCCCGGCCGCGGCTGGGATTGAAAGGGCTCTGGGCTCCCCGCCGCGGCAGACAGCCCAGAGCCCTCTGAGTCCCGGCCGCGGCTGGGATTTAAAGGGCTCTGGGCTCCCCGCCGCGGCGGGCAGCCCGGAGCCCTCTGATTCCCCGCCGCGGCTGGGATTTAAAGGGCTCTGGGCTCCCCGCCGCGGCGGGCAGCCCAGAGCGCTCTGATTCCCCGCCGCGGCTGGGATTTAAAGGGCTCTGGGCTCCCCGCCGCGGCGGGCAGCCCTGAGCGCTCTGAGTCCCGGCCGCGGCTGAGATTTAAAGGGCTCTGGGCTCCCCGCCGCGGCAGACAGCCCAGAGCCCTCTGAGTCCCGGCCGCGGCTGGGATTTAAAGGGCTCTGGGCTCCCCGCCGCGGCAGACAGCCCAGAGCCCTCTGAGTCCCGGCCGCGGCTGAGATTTTCTTTAAGTTAAAAAAAGTTAAAAATTTAATTTTTTTAAAATAGCACCAAACTTTAAGGGTGCGGCTTATAATCAGGAGCGGCCTATACTCGGAACAATACGGTATTTTAGAAAAACATCCAATCTTGATTTAAAAATTTCCTGCAATGGGAAGTTGTTTATAGGTTCCAGGGCTTTAACTTCTCATTTACAATGGGAGCAAGAGGTGAGAGAAGTTGAATAAGGACACTGGAATAAAAGACAATCAGGATAAATTTCTTGATAAAGAAGCTGGAAGGAAAACGAAAGAAATTACCGAGTCAGTAAGAGAAGTAAACATAGAGTAAGACAAAAGGAAAAGGAAAAATATATTAATTCAAGTTTAGTGGGGTGAAGAATATTAAGACTGCAAAGACTTGTTCACATGCTTAAATTTATGCACTCTGAGTAATCTTACTGAACTACTTATAGGGTGTAAGGTACAGCGTATCTTTGTAGAGTCAGGATCTAGGCCTTTAATCCCTGAATTTATCAGGGACAGGCTTTGATGTACCAAGACTCTTTGTCTGGCCTTTAATATTTTTGTTACTGGAATTACTTAGTGTCCAATCCAACTCCCATTCAGGCCAATGGAAAGTTGCTTATTGTCTAATGGAATTTAGAGCAGGCCCTTAGATGGATGTGGTTTTAAAAATTGATACCATTTCATGATATGGCTGCCTTACCACATAAAATAACATATTTTGTGTCATGCAGAAAAACTAATATTTTTCTTCTAAATAAATTAGATTCAAATGGCATCTTAAGCAGTCACTTTAGTACCCTGGTTGCTATTATTATCTCTTTGCATACCAATATATTTCCTCCTTGCCCTCAGTCAGTCAGTGACTCCGCTACTCTGCCTGTCTCCTTCATTCCACTATGTTTACATTAGATCAGAAGCTTGTACCTTCATTTTTAACACCCACACATACTAATTTTTCTGTTCTACCTGGTTATTTTTTGCTGTTAAGTAGGTGAAATGCTTAACGTTAACTATACAAAGCAACCCTTCTTTTCTTCTTTATTTGGGCCAGCTACTTACAGATCCAAATTTAGTTCATATAAAAGAATATTTGTTATGGAGGAGTCCTCTCAAAAATAATATTTAATGAATAATCTCCTTTATAGAATGAACTTCCGATAGTACACGAATATTGCAATCCTATTGAAAATTGGCTTGCAAATGAATATCTATTAAAGGAATATAATTTTTGGTGCATACCATTTATTGTCACACTGTGTATGAAACACCATGAAATAGGAGCTTTTTAAATGAACAGCTGTGAAATAAATATGCCACATAATTAACGTTATTTATAGTGCCTAAAATACAAAGTAAGATAAAGTCTTGGCCCTGAAGAGCATACAGACTAAATTTTAGATGTGATACGTCAAGCGAAGGCAAACTATCCCATCCTAAAATATCACTTTGTGAACAAAGAGAGTTAGTGATCTTGACTAATTACACTGGTCTACAATTTTTGAGAAGTCGTCTGCTTCAGAGATAAAATGTGCTATTTATTATGTATTTTGATGTGCTGAATTCAAATATGACAATTAAAACAACTGATTGGCTACTGTATCTAAGTTATGTAAGTTTTTACATTTTATGTCTATGTATATTGTGTAGATAGTAGAGTTTTAATCATAAATTGTAAACCTAGGTCTTTTCATGTGTTTATGGTTGCTTTACATGATAATATTTCACCTGTCCTGTTTATGTAACACTTTAAAAATCAGCAAAAGGGTTATCTAACTAAAATTTATTATGAAACAAAAGGCAAAAAACTATTATGTACATAGTTTAGTCCTATTCAGTGTCTACTTGGCGCTTCTTGGCTTGTCTCTTGTATTCATTAAATGGAGCATCTCTTGTCACTGTCCAGCAATAGTCTGCAAGCATTGATGGGCTCCATTTGCCCTGATAGCGTTTCTCCATTGTTGCAATGTCCTAGTGAAATCGCTTGCCGTGCTCGTCACTCACTGCTCTGCAGTTCGGTGGAAAAAAATCTAGATGAGAGTGCAAAAAATGTATCTGTAGTGACATGTTGCAACCAAGGCTTTTGTATGCCTTGAGGAGGTTTTCCACCAACAACCTGTAGTTGTCTGCCTTGTTGTTTCCGAGAAAATTTATTGCCACTAACTGGAAGGCATTCCATGCTGTCTTTTCCTTGCCACGCAGTGCATGGTCAAATGCATCATCTCGAAGAAGTTCACGAATCTGAGGACCAACAAAGACACCTTCCTTTATCTTAGCTTCACTTAACCTTGGAAATTTTCCACGGAGGTACTTGAAAGCTGCTTGTGTTTTGACAATGGCCTTGACAAAGTTCTTCATCAGACCCAGCTTGATGTGTAAGGGTGGTAACAAAATCTTTCTTGATTCAACAAGTGGTGGATGCTGATCACTTTTCCTCCCAGGCTCCAATGACTGTCGGAGTGGCCAATCTTTCTTGATGTAGTGGGAATCTCTTGCACGACTATCCCATTCACAGAGAAAACAGCAGTACTTTGTGTATGCAGACCAAGCAAGAGAGCAACAACTTTCAAATCGCCACAAAGCTGCCACTGATGTTGGTCATAGTTTATGCACCTCAAAAGTGGTTTCATGTTGTCATAGGTTTCCTTCATATGGACTGCATGACCAACTGGAATTGATGGCAAAACGTTGCCATTATGCAGTAAAACAGCTTTAAGACTCGTCTTCAATGAATCTATGAACAGTCTCCACTCATCTGGATTGTGAACGATGTTGAGGGCTGCCATCACACCATCGATGTTGTTGCAGGCTACAAGATCACCTTCCATGAAGAAGAATGGGACAAGATCCTTTTGACGGTCACGGAGCATGACAAGGTCATTCAGTTCACCTTGTGTTCTGAGGTGTGGTTCAGAGGAGGAGGATGGGAGAAAATGTGGGTCCTGTGACATTGATGGTTCAGGACCAGAAGTTTCATCCTCTTCCTCTTCCTCGTCTGACTCGTGAGAATGATTCTGGTGCATCAGGAACCGGCAGTCCTTCTCCGTGGGGTACTGGGCATATAGCTGATGGAATGTTTGGATAATGCACAGTCCACTTTTTCTTCTTTGACACACCTTTCCCAACTGGAGGCACCATGCAGAAGTAACAATTTCTGGTATGATCTGTTGGCTCTCTCCAAATCATTGGCACTGCAAAAGGCATAGATTTCCTTTTCCTGTTCAACCACTGGCGAAGATTTGTTGCACAAGTGTTGCAGCATATGTGAGGGGCCCACCTCTTGTCCTGATCTCCAATTTTGCAGCCAAAATAAAGGTGATAGGCTTTCTTAACCATAGTGGTTATACTGCGCTTTTGTGATGCAAAAGTCACTTCACCACAAACATAGCAGAAGTTATCTGCACTGTTCACACAAGTACGAGGCATCTCTGCTCACTTTGGCTAAACAGAAATGTGTCCCTTTGCAAAATCAAACACTGACAAATAAGAGAGCACGACACTCTATGATTTCTAGAGCTGATATAGGGCAATTTGTTCAGCAGAGTGATGTAAGCTTCGTTATGATTGCATCATCCATGACTTCTAGGAATAACATGATGCAAATCATATCATGTATGACGCAATACCAGCTTCAGATTGCATCATTCATTGTTTTGCCTAAAAAGCAAGTACTGTCCAAACCCAGTCATAGATTTATTCATAGATCCAGTCAAAGATGTATTTTAGTCATTTCTGGTTTAAATTGAGTTCCCTTCCCTTTATAACTCACTTATCCTCCGCTATTCCCAAGTCAAGGGTCGTATATACTGACCCAATAGCATAACTTGAAAACTAGAGCCAATCAACAATTTTAAGCATCATTTTCGTTCTCAGTGACCCAGAATTAGTAAAGTTTGACTACATTTATTTCAGAAGCATTTTGGCTGTAGAGCAGTGTTACTGGCAGTCCCTTTTATTATAGGAGTGATGCCCCAAGCCCTGTCTCACAGGCATCACATTATATGGTTGCCTCTTTGTTCACACGATGGTATTTCAGGATGGGATAGTTGGTCACTAGCTCCTTGATATGTGTGATGGCTGCATCATATTGTCCATACTGTATCTTTGTCTGGTAGTCACCTCAGGAATTTCCACACATCTGAGAGCCTTGGAAGAAATTGTGTAAAGCCTGGTCTACACTACGCGTTTAAACCAGTTTTAGGAGCGTAAAACCGATTTAACGCCACAACTGTCCACACTAGGAGGCACCTTATATCGATTTTAATGGCTCTTTAAACCGGTTTCTGTACTCCTCCCTAACGAGAGGAGTAGCGCTAGTATCGGTATTACCATATCGGATTAGGGTTAGTGTGGCCGCTGATCGACGGTATTGGCCTCCGGGCGGTATCCCACAGTGCACCACTGACTGCTCTGGACAGCAATCTGAACTCGGATGCAGTGGCCAGGTAGACAGGAAAAGCCCCGCGAACTTTTGAATATTTCCTGTTTGCCCAGCGTGGAGCTCCGATCACCACGGGTGGTGATGCAGTTAAAAATCAAAATAAAGAAAGAGCTCCAGCATGGACGATGCGGACGTGATCGCTGTAAGGGCAGGCAAAACTGTTCTATCAGCGCTCCGTTACAGAAGATGAAATTCAAAATCATTTTTTAAATATCTCCAGACAGACGCCATAGCAGGGACTCAGCGCACTGCTGCGTGGCAAGCGTAACGGAAAGCCAAAGAATCAAATGGACGCTCATGGACTGGAGGACTCAAGCTATCCCACAGTTCCTGCAGTCTCTGAAAAGCATTTGCATTCTTGGCTGAGCTCCAAATGCTTCTAGGGTCAAAAACAGTGTCCGCGGTGGGTCAGGGCATAGCTAGGCAATTTACGCACCCCCCTCCACCCACCCCCAGAAGTGAAAGGGAAAACAATCCTGTCTTGACTCTTTTACATGTCACCCTATCTTTACTGAATGCTGCAGATAGACGGGATGGTGCAGCACTCAACAACAACATCCTTCCTCCCACCCCGCCATGGGTGGCTGATGGTACAATAGGACTGCTACCCGTCCTCATCATCAGCCTATTGGCACATGGGGCAGTGCAAAAGGACTGGTAACCATACCAACTTGCTTGGGACAGGTCGATCAAGGTCGCCTGGTCCTAATTTTTCCTGGTAGATGGTGCAGTATGGCTGATATCCATCATCGTCATAGCAACAGGGGGCTGAGCTCCATCAGCCCCCACCCTTCATGTGTAAAGAAAAGATTCAAGTGCCCCTGAACTAGCAGAGGGATGCACTCCTTACTGTCCTGTCTGGACTATCATAGCAGCTGGAGGCTGCCTTCACTAACAAGTCACTGTGTCTTATTCCTGCATTCTTTATTACTTCATCACACAAGTGGGGGGACAATGCTACGGTAGCCCATGAAGGCTGGGGGAAGAATGAAATGAACAGGAGGGGTTGTTGCAGGAGCACCCCCTGTGAATAGCATACAGCTCATAATTTCTGCAGGATCTGACACAGAGCAGCTGTGCTCTCTGGTTCTCTGATACAGTGGTTTTCTAGTACACTTGCCCATATTCTAGGCAGGACTGATTCTATTTTTAGATACCAAAAAGGAGGGATTGACTCAGGGAGTCATTCCCAATTTTGGCTTTTGCGCCCCTGGCTAAGAGCAGCCAGGGGCACTTATGACAGCAGCAAATGGAACAGTGCAAAAGGACTGGTAGCCATGATCATCTTATTACCAATTTATGGATTGGTAGATGGTGCAGTATGGCTGATAACCATCTCTGCTGTCATGCAAAAGCAAAAGCATGCTGCTGTGTAGCGCTGCTGAATCGCCTCTGTCAGCGGCATCTAGTACACATACGGTGACAGTCACAAAAGGCAAAACAGGCTCCATGATTGCCATGCTATGGCATCTGCCAGGGCAATCCAGGGAAAAAAAGGCGCGAAATGCTTGTCTGCCGTTGCTTTCCCAGAGGAAGGAGTGACTGACGGCATTTACCCAGAACCACCCGCGACAATGATTTTTGCCCCATCAGGCACTGGGATCTCAACCCGGAAATGCCAAGGGGCGGGGGAGGCTGCGGGAACTATGGGATAGCTACGGGATAGCTACCCACAGTGCAACGCTTCAGAAATCGACGCTAGCCTCGGACCATGGACGCACACCACCGATTTAATGTGTTTAGTGTGGCCGCGCGCACTCGATTTTATAAAATCTGTTTTACAAAACCGGTTTATGCAAATTCGGAATAGTCCCGTAGTGTAGACGTACCCTAAGATACAAATCCAGACAGTCTCTAAACTAATTTAATGTCTTTAAGTATGGGCATCTGCTATAATGCTTTTATATTTTGGGAGTCAGGTCCTAGCCCTTGGAGTACAAGTCTCTCATGTATAGTACTACAGTCAATTGCAATTTCATATCGTTTTTGCTCAGTTTTAGATTTACTTACCTGAGTCTTCTAGCAACTAGCTGGGTTTGTGATCATGATTTGCAATAGCTTCTGCTATTGTCTCATGTCCAGATACCTGAATGTCATCAGCTATGCTGATCCTTGAGAGTTTTGTTAGTATGTCTTATTGGCAGTGTTGATATTGTTCCACTGCAGGTATGATCCCAAATGGCATTATCAGTGATCTGTATCAGCTTGCTGGCATCCAGCATGTGATGAAGTAGCTGCTTTCCTTATCCAGTAACACTTGCCAATATTTGTCTTTTGCATTATGAGGTAAATGGCCCTGATATGGGCCAAATTTATCAACTTCAGATTGCTCTTAGCTCGGATAAGGTTTATATTTAATAAAACCTAAGACAGCCCCTTTGGCTTTGAGATAACCTTTCAGTCCATCAGAGTAAGTGAAACTATTGCTAGTTCCCCAATTCTTTACTAATAAAGAGACACTTATATGTTTAGAAGTGTTGGGAGAATGAAATATGACTGAAATTATGAGTGATGTAAAGAAATTGAGTGATGTAAGGAACCATAATAGATCATTAGGTTATTGAATATGTTTGAAATGTATAGAAGATGAGAGGAACTTCATCAACTACACCACTATTGAGGGAGGGTCTAAATCCACATCCACAAAGTCATCTCCTGATCCATGTTTTTCATATTTTCAGAAGGTGATCTATTCTTTTAGCTTGGTGATGTAGATTGCCAGTAGGGGATGGGGCTTTCTAGAGAGGCCAAAGAACAAGTTATCCCACCCTAACCTGGATTAGACCATGTTATTTGGTACAAGACTTGTGATCCCCTAATTTGCTCAGATGATCTCCAGGGATCTTGGGTGTAGCAAACTGGAATCACAGCCTTAAAAGTTTAAAGACCCTCCTCCTGGGCCACAACACCACCAAGAAGGACTGCTTAACCCCTTGTTGCCCAGTGTGAAGTTTCTATACCCCACCACAAGTACCAAGACCAGAGATAACATCACCTGTCTACTGAAATACAGAGTTGACTCTGATTCTCCAAAGATCAGCAAGCTAAAGAGCGAACCTTTTCCTCTAAGTCACTGGTTTTCAAATTGTGGGGGATGCGACAAGGTTATTGGGGGATACGAGATAGGTTGTAGGACTGTGGCCAGGGCAGTGAGACAGTGGGGAGAGTGTGCAGGGAGTGGTTGGAGGGAAGTGAGGAATGCAGCCCTGTCCCACGTAGCTCAGCCCCACCCTTATAGCAGCCTGACTGCTGGGAGACTCCTTGTGCACTCTCACCACAACTGCCCAGCCCTGGCCCACACACCTGGCAAGCTGGAGCCCCACATATTTTAAATCCTCTGGGGCCCTGAGCAAGGCAGGGATGGAGGGTGGGGAGTTTGGTTCTACTCTGCATCATGCTGCCACGTATTCCTCCAGGGACAGAGCCAGCTGGCTCCTACTGGTGCCCTGGGTATGAGCTGCCCGTTCCCGTTGGGGAGTCACTTTCTGCCCCAGATGGACAGGAGTTGGGGGTGAGGGTAGGGCTTGTAATGCGACTCCAATGGAGAAAGCGATTCCAGCAAAAAAAGTTTGGGAACCTCTGCTCTAAGTAACCTTTTTCATTTTTGTTTATCTTTTTATAGTATACCTGGCATGGATGCTTACCATCTGTATTATTGAATTTTCTTTAACATTTTTAAACATGTAAATGAGAGAGAATGCATATGTGTGTGCATTTCAAACAGCATGCACTTATCCTAATTTAAAGTAAATCCTACCTTAATTGCTTCATGTCACCCTGGGTTGTAGAAGAGTGTCTGCATAACACTACTTCATCCTCAAAAGGGAAATTATGGTTTGATTTTATAGAAATATAGATTAGGTGGGAAAAGAGTTCACTGTAGAAGTCATTCCATAAGAGGCAATTTTGATGGAGTCTGGTTATTGCTTCATAGGGCTGAGAAGCAGACTTTATTTTCTGAAGTTTCCAGGGTTAAATAAGAATTATTCATATGTTACATTAACTTCATCATTTAAGTCTTAGTTGTACTCATCTAATAATTTGGTGTTGATTCCATTCATTCCATGTTATTGTCAAATTGTTGATTTATTAATTCAATTCTAATTATAAATTTGATTAGGTAATTGTGCTACTTAATTCTTAGTCCAGGTAGTAAGAGTTGTAATAAGTAGTTTTGGTTTGAAGTTTACTTACTTTTAAGTTTACTTTTATTAATTTGTAATAAAGCCCATAAAATTATAAAGCTGTTTTTTCTGTCAAAAATAGCAACAAGGGTAAAGTACCCTCATCTGGGGCTAAAGGTCATTTGTTAAAGTTTCAGAGCCCTTTGACTCTGGCCTTAAATTAATACCTTATCCTTCACAACATCAAGTACTGAGAATATTTTTGCTTTTGGCAAGTCAGGTAATATTCTCAAGTCAGGTAAAAATATTCAGTTCTAGTAATTTGGTAGTGAACTCTTTTTAATGATTGGTTTAAATTGCTTGGGTCTATGAAAATGCACAGCTTATCAGGCTTCTCAGAGGTTATTATTCTGCTTATCCAGCTTGTGAGCTCAATGATTACTTCTTTTTTCATTTGCTTTATTGCCTCCATTGTTTTTTTCTTAATGCAATGGATAGTCTGCAAGCAAGGTGCTGTACTGGCTGAATCATTTTATCGATTTCCAGGTATAACATGCCTGGAAGACAACCCTGTCCTTCAAAAACATCATAGCAGTCTTTTAGCAGATGCCACAATGAGTTGTCTGCTCTTATGCTTTTTGTTTCCCTTGTCTGCCTATTGTATGAATCAGAGAGACAAGATAGGTGAGGTATTATCTTTCATTGGACCAACTTCTGTTGGTGGAAGGAACAAGTTTTCGAACTTAATAGAACTCTTGCTCCGGTCTGGAGAAGGTAATCAGTGTGTCCAAGATAAATACAAGGTGGAACAGATTAAGCATAAGGGGTTCACCTGGTGTAGAAGACCACTGTGATAGACCCAGGCCAGTTGGGAACAGCAGAGTAGTAGAAGAGAGATATACTGGCCACTGGATAAGCAGTTTTCTGTTCCCTGAGTGACCAGAGCAGGGTCTGCTCCAGGCTAATGAGAACACCTGACTCCAATTAACCTGATAAGAGTCAGGTGAGGCTGTTAAGCACCTGAATAATTAAGGTCCCTCTGATGCTATAAAAGGGCTCACTACAGTTAGGACAGAGAGCCAGAGAAAAGGAAGTGCGTGTGAGGAACTGGGAGCAAGAGGTGTGCAAGAAGCTGAGAGTGAGTAGGCATATTGCTGGAGGACTGAGAAGTACAAGCATTATCAGATATCAGAAGGAAGGTCTGGTGGTGAGGACAGAGAAGGTGTTGGGCTGTTTCCCAACCCACAGGGTGAATCTGTGAGGTGAGCAAATCTGCCAATAAGCGCAGGACCCACCAAGGTAGAGGAGGAACTTTGTCACACCACATAAAATGAAGTGGGCAATTAAGGGTTAGCAGGCAGTAGGGTGTGTTACAAATTGTTGTAATGAGCCATAAAACAAGTGTGTTTGTGAAGTCCATGGTTTTTAGTGTCCAGCAGAGTTATGTATATACCAGGCTTGTCTTCTGAACGTGCTGTGCAGATTTCCTTTATGAATGAGGACTGAGAGATCAGATATGGAGTGATTGCTTTGTGTAGGGTGACCAGACGTATCATTTTAAAGGGACAGACCTGTATTTAAGCCCGCCTGCAGGTGTCCTGACTTTTTCTTTAAAAAGGGCAAATTGTCCCATATTTTCTGTTTCTCCCCGCCCCCATCAGTACTGGTGGGTCCTGCTGCTGGCCGGATCCCTGCTTGCCAGCCGCCCACCCACCAGCAGTGAGTGGGGGAGGTCAAATGGCCAACAATGGGGGGTGGGGGTGCAAGGCTATTGGCGGGGCAAAGATGCAGTGCGCAGAGCCGGCCACTCCCCCGGTGGTCTGTCAGCACAGCCCCCACTGCGTGCCAGCTTTTGGTCAGCAGGGCCCTGCCCCGTCCCATTTCTGACCGGCGCAGGCTGTGCGCTGCGAGCTGCGGTGGCTGGTGAGTGCGGGCAGGCACCAGACAGCGGCCAGTTACGTGTCACCTCTGCTGCCCACCCATTGGCCCTTTATGTGCTCCCCGTCTCGCTGTCCTCTCCCTGCTTTGCTCCTTCGCCCCTCCCCTAGCCCCGCTGCTCCTCCATATCTCCCCCCAGCAGGGCATGTCCCACTCCCAGTGCCTTGTGGAGAACCAGCCCCTGGTCGGAGCGCTCAGCTCACCAACAGCCTGGCTGGCTGGCAACTTCCTTCCTCCACTGCCTCTGGCTGGGTTGGCACCCCGGGAAAGCCCAAGACCCTCTAGCCCGGGGTGCTGGCCAGGAGGAGCCAAGCCATGCATGTGCTAAAGCCCCACAAGAGCTGGCACGGGGAAGCTAAGTTCTGGAGTGGTGGGGAGGAAAGTGATTTCCAGCCTGTTCCCACCCTGACCATGCAGGCTCCCCAGCAGCCCCAAGGCAGGAGTTTAGCATCCTCTTCCCTGGGCCCTGGTGCACCCTTGTAACCCGTTCCTGCCCATGCTGTAGCCGGAGGTGGCTGGGTTATGTCAGTTGCCAGCAGCAGCCTGGAGGTGTTAGCTGCTTTTCATAGACTCATAGACTTTAAGGGTCAGAAGGGACCATTATGATCATCTAGTCTGACCTCCTGCACAATGCAGGCCACAGAATCTCGACTCTGTGCAGGCTGGAAGGGACAAGCTGCTTCCAGTCACATGGTGGGGAGGGCCGGGAGAGAAGAGGTGAACTCTGCAAAGACACGGGCCAGGTATTCCTTCCTCCCGACCCCTCGGCTAGAAGCAGCTCCCACCTCTTCCCTCTCCTCCCCTCCCGCACAGCGCTGAAAGGCTGCTGCTGGCTACATTCTGATGTGAACCCTGGCAGCAATCTGGGGAGTGGGGCATGTGACCCTGCGACCCTCCCCACATGTTGCCTTGGGAAGATGTGGTGCCAGGTATCAGGAGAGGCGGGTCCATCCCGGGGGCCCAGCCAGGCATGGAGGGTGGAGACCACCGGGCAGGGAGGGTTGGGTTGGTTGGTCATGCTCCTCCCCCCTTGTGAGAGGTGCACGGGAGTGTGTGTGTCACCTCTTCCCATATCAACCCTAAAGCCTGAAAGATAAGAAGGTAGAAAAAAGAATCCAGCTATGCAGTATTTCTTTTTAATAGAGGCTCAGTCAATTCGATGTTAATTTGAATGTTTGTACTGCATAGTGCCCATTGATTACCATTGAACTCACTTGAATACGAGTAATTTTACCCGGTGTCCCTATTCAGCATATGGAAATATGGTCACTTTAGCTTTGTGAAAAGGGTTTTTTGTTGTTTGTTTTTTATTATTGCTCTGTGTGGTGAGTTCATTCAAGAGCATAGTGATTCTCGTTTCACTCACATAGGTGGTGTTGGGGGCATTTGATGCACTAGATTAGGTACACCACATGTTGTGATACGTATGTGTAGGACCAATGGATTTTGAAAGGTGTGTTGTGAGGGTTGTAGATCATACAGTGGAGATATGTCCACATCTCTTGTTTGGCAGAATCCGGTGCTGCTTTGAGTTGGTGTGTCCCAGTCTGTGGAGAGTTTGCTTCTGATATTGAGCTTGGGAAGGTAGGTTATATGAATCATTTGTCCTAGGTTTGGTGTCACTAGAGTCGTGCATTCACTTTGTTACTGATAGCAGTGGCTTCTGTTTTACCTGAAATTTCAGCCTTTATCCTTTTATTTTGTATTTTCTTTTTCATTTAAATTGTCCTAGTAGTATTGTGATTTTTGCCATCATCATATAATATTAACTTAGGTTTGCAATTGCCTTGCTTCTCCACAAGGCAATTGCACATTTTTCTCTTGTATAATGCTGAGGAAGTCTTTGTAGCCTAGAACATTCACTGATGCCCCACCTTCAATTTGGATTCAGTTTCTTTTTTGTTTGTGTGCTTCTGCCTTGTCTTTGGATATGGTGAGAGTCTGAGCTTTACAAACCATTTATTTTTTATAGTTGTACACTGCATTAATGTCTCATACAGTATGTGCAAAATTTCATCCTGAATCACTACTTACTTCCTCAGTATGGTTCATTTTGGTTTGGTTATTTGTTTTTATTGTCTGCAAATATTTGGCATAATGAATTCTCTTGCCACAGTTGTTACATATGACTAGGGTGACCAGACAGCAAATGTGAAAAATTGGGACGGGGGGTGGGCGGTAATAGGAGCTTTATATAAGAAAAAGACCCAAAAATCGGGACTCTCCCTATAGAATCGGGACATCTGGTCACCCTACATATGACTCCATATGCAGGGCATCTATCATGAATAGGGCCTTTAGCCTTGTCTAGCATGACCACTGTACATTACATATTGGCCAGTCTTTGAGCATGCTGAGGTGGAGCATCTTATAGGCTCAAGAAGTTTGATTTCCAACTGCAGGGGTGGAATCATCCCCAAATCTCACCCTGACTGATTTGAAAAGATTTGTAAAGGTGTTGAGACCTCAAATTTATTGTGCTTAGTGGTTGTTTTAATTCAGTCAGACAGTGAGAGGAAGGTAATAAGCCCATTTAGCTAAAGACTTATTTAACCTAAAAAATAAAAAGCAATTAGGAAAATAAGAGAGCCCTGCTCTGCCTCTTCATTGATAGGAATGAAGACAAAGAACCCCAGCTTTTAGATAAAATATATTTGCTCCCTTAGTCCCAGCAGCATAAAGGTAGCTAGACTGTTTGACAAGCCAGATAAGAAAAGCATGAAAAGTGGGGAACCAACTTCCTTTGGTTTCTACTGCCTGAAAAGGGGTGTGTTTGGGTTCTTCAGAAGACACTGACTTGGCAGGCATACAGTGTCATCAGTCTCCGCATATGACTCTGAATAGTGCAAAACAGATAGATCAGTCTCTTGACAGAGGGATTTTCTCCCTGGTATTCTTGGCAGCAAATAGACTCCCTTAGCCCTTACCCCATGCTTCATTCCAATCTGTTGTTTCCTGGGTCTCATGCAAATATTTTCCACTTTGAAAAATTTACATAATTTTCAGGAAAATTATTAGTCCTTCAGTATTACTTGACACTTATAAGTAAGAAAACAGGCAATCTGAAGACCTTCATCAGTCAGATGAGAAAATAAATTTGGATAATTTGTCCACAGACAGCTAAGACTTCAAATTTTGTAGTCAATAAGAAAATATGGTGGTTCTGATACTTTGTTTGTGGACTCAATCTCTCAAGTAAATTAAAATGAAACCCAGTTACTACTGTGATTGTCTAAAGTCATTCTTATGGCTTTGGCTTGTTCTGTTTTCAATTATTTTACTAGGATTTCTCACTTTTTGTTCTTGTGTTTTTAATGTGTTTGTCTCTCATTTGGTCTCCTAGGTTTAGTTGTGTCCTCACTTTGCTATAAAATTACGGTTGGGATTTTTTAAAAACACTCAGTGTGCTGGTCTGCTCCCATTTGAAGTCAATGATGAAAGTCCTGTCAGATTCAATAACAGAAAGGGCAATACTGAGCACTGTTGAAAACCCAACCTAAAATCTCTTTGCAACCACAGGACTGACAATGAATCTGCACTGAGGCTATGTAGTAATTAATTGAAAAATCAAGTAAAAATTCTAGAGACAACTCCTTGGTTGGTATAAATTGGTGTCACTCCATTGACTTCAATAGCACTATACCAGCTTACATTAGCTATGGAGCTGACCCTTAATACTTAAATAATAATATGGATAATGTCCATTTGCTTTTAAATTTAGTGAATGAATGGCCTTTAGAAATTATCTAAAGAAAGGACTGCCCTCATCAGAAAGTTTCCCAGGTTTTC
This sequence comes from Mauremys mutica, assembly GCF_020497125.1. Lineage (NCBI taxonomy): Eukaryota > Metazoa > Chordata > Testudines > Geoemydidae > Mauremys > Mauremys mutica. The sequence continues at coordinate 82,413,901 of NC_059075.1, forward strand.
TGAAAATTAATTACACAAACCAGTTCTTCTTTATGAACCGAAACATGGGGATATGTAGGTTTCCATTAATGCTGAAAATTGTGATACATTTCTCGTATTTTTTAGCATTCTCATCAGTGCTATGTGTTTTACACTTCTTTGGCCCAGGGTACGCAGTATTATTCTCTGCTTATCCTGGCTGCATTTTTGTAACCAAAAATCCAAAGAGGATGGCCTGATGTATTGCAGAAATTCTTCATTTTTAAAAAAAATCAACCCAGTATGCGTGTATGTATATAGTTTCTATAAAACATGTTAAAATAGTTAGCTTGTGTGTAAATCAAGGATTGTTTTGCAAATTAAACTGCTTGTTACTGGTTGTAGCCATTAAATTCTGTAGCAAAATATCAGAGAGAGATGGTCTTCCTAAAAGAAAATCAAACTGTGCTTTGCACCAGCAACAAATAATCAACATTTTCCACAGAACTCTCATTTCTATTTCCTTGCCTGCTGTATTCTCCCTCTTCAGATCAAGTCAAACTGGGTCCTGCATCTTCATCCTCTGCTTGCTGCTGCTAAGTGTGCAAGGCTCTGAAAGTCAATTTACAGCAGTGCTTTTCAAACTTTTTGTATTAATGACCTCTTTCACACAGCAAGCCTTTGAGAGTGACACCCCCTCTTTATAAATTAAAAATGGGGGGGGGCTAATTTAATTTAATGGGGGCTCGAGACTGTCAGCCCCATAGAGCTGACAGCTCATGACCCCCATGTAACCACCTTGCTACCCCCTGAGTGGTCACTACCACCGGTTTGAGAACCCTTGGTTTATAGTCTACTCTGGCTTGGCGGCAAAATTAAACAGTTGCTTGCCTTTGTAACAACAAGAATTGCCTTTGAGTTAACTGACTATATCTGAAAAACCCAGGCCCAATCTGTTCTCTCCCCAGTCACCCCGAACCTCTGATCAGACCACCAATGGACAACCCCTCAGGCATGCTCAGAGTGCAGTTCCCCCTGTTTCCCTGCCACTTATCTGAAGACTCTGCAGCAGAGTCTCTGCTCATCTCCTTCTCTCCTACCTTTCAGCTAGCCATGCCCACTCAGCTTGTTCAGTCACCTTGTCCTTCAACTATCAGCTCAATGTTGTTGTGTCAGATGCCATTCAGCCCTCTCTCAACTTGTTATCTTTGCATTTCAGGCAGGAAACTTGACCCTTTTTCTTACCTAGATAGCATTCTGACTTGTCCCAGCCTTCTGGGCCCAGATCCTCAACTTACATAAATCAATCACAGCTCAGCTGACATTTGACATTATGACATTTTATACCAGCTGAGGATCAGTCCCCTAGGGTGCAGGATCTTTCCCAGACTGCATTAGTTCAAAGCAACCTTTACTCCTCTTCTAGAGCTATCCTTTTATTTCATCTTAAAGAGACAGTTTGCAATTCTAATGCAGCTCTCAATACACCACAGTTTGTAGTGTACCACATATACAATTGTAGCTTTAAAATGTCATAATTTGCAAATAGTTACCATACGTCAGTATTTGAGATCCATTGGCATCATTTTAAGTATAAGGAAATACTGTTTTATGGTATAACATGTACAATTTTGTTGTAACTATTAGCAGATGATGTGACCACTGTTTTATAAAAAATAATGGTAGTGGGATGCAAACAATGGGTTAACAGTTTCACCTGAGTCCAAAACAAGGTTGCATTAGGAGAAGTAATGAATTACCAGCAATTCCAGTGAATGCTATTGGTTTTATGTTGGAGCCACTGATGCTGAATTTCAAGCATTCTCAGACTATTCTTTTAGGGTCCATGAATTAAAAATAGCTAAAAGAGATCATTGTTCGTAAGTTCCAAGAATTCAGTCAAACCCCTATGGGTTATGGCAGTACTAGTCATGTTCTTTTGTACACATTTAAGATAAAGTCGTTTGTTTTTTTCCCCACAGTTCTGTTCACCAAGTTTATTAAAAAAAATCATAGTGAGGCGATGGTTCTGCAATATCATTGTAGTGATGTTAATCAGAAAAGATGAAGAAATCTAAGAAATAAAGCTAACTTTTTATTCTGATTACATGAAAGTGAATTGGTATTAGCTGGTTTCTTATACAGCATGTGCTTCGTTATGTAAGGAAACTAGACGAGGGCTTTGAACTCTATAAACAGCACTGTACCCTTCTCCATGATGGCACATAATATTCAGTAACATTAGCTTTTCTCTGTAAGTCCCCTGATGTGTGTCATAATGTAATGTAATTGATGTTTGAACCAAAAAAGGCATGGCCTGGGTTTAAATGATGGGCCGCTCTGGCTACATCTACACTGCATGCTGCTTTCTGCAGCGTGTAGAGTATGTACTCAGCAGGGGCGGCTCTAGACATTTCGCCACCCTAAGCAGGGCGGCATGCCGCGGGAGGCGCTCTGCCGGTCACTGGTCCCGTGGCTCCGGTGGACCTTCCGCGGGCGTGCCTGCGGAGGGTCCGCTGGTCCCGCGGCTCCACCGGAACCTCCGCAGGGACGCCTGTGGAAGGTCCACCAGAGCCGCCTGCCACCCTCCCGGCGACCGGCAGAGCGCCCCCCGCGGCATGCCGCCCCAAGCGCGCGCTTGGCGTGCTGGGGTCTGGAGCCGCCCCTGATACTTAGGTAGCCCCAGAGCAGCGTAGATTGTGAGGCATGCCCTAGGCCAGGAGAATACAGACATGACTGAAGGATGTGGTTATGTACTTGAGTAGCCCTACATGGCTCTCAACTTGCCCAAGTCCTGCCTCCTCATCTACACTGCTGGGTAGTGTCCTGCTCCCTCCCAGCTGCTGGAGCCTTCCCCTGCCTCAGGAAAAGACTCCGGCAGTGGGGAAAGGCTCTGGCAGTGGGAAAAGGCTCTGCCAGTTCCCTGCTGCTAGAGTTTTTCCTCACTGGAGGGAAAGACTCTGGCAGCAGGGAAAGGGTCTGTGAGTTCCCTGTCTCTAGAGACCTTCGCTGCCTCAGGGAAAGACTCCAGCAGTGGGGAAAGGCTCTGGCAGTAGGAGCAGAAGACTTTCCTCACTGCCTCCCCACTGCCAGAGCTTTTCACTGACCCGTGTAGCTACACACTGCAGCGTAGATGCAGCTTGCTTTTCACTGCAGCATGTAGCGACACATGCCACTGAAAGTGGTGTGTAGTGTAGCCTGTATGAAATGTATACAGTGATAGCAGTATTATTCTAATAGTATCCATTAGTTATTAATAGCAACAAAAAGGCTATAGACATGATATTCAGCAGTTAGGAAAACTATAATTTTTTTTAACCTGAGAATGAGAACCTCAGAAGAGCAAGAAAAATATTTGAGGAAAAGGAATCTCTTCCTTGACAAAAGACATGGGGTTAGCTCACTATTGAAATCAGCTCCATTGACTTCACTGGGGCTGTGTTTAATAAAATGGCATCAGATTCTGGCTGGCCTATGTGCATGGTCTTAATCCAAAGCTCACTGTAATCAATGAGTCTTTGTATTAGCTTTAATGGATCAGGCCCCAGATGTATAAGGTGGGTGAGTGCAGTTACACTGGTAGGGAGGGGAGGGCAGGGCAAAGCCAGGGCTTGCCCATCACCTTCTGTACCAGTAGATATAGCTAGATGCAAAGTGGAAAGCAAACTGCTCCATCTCCACAGGTGGCAGAGTTTCCCTAATGCAGTCCTAATGGTTGCATCAGAATTCCTATTTTCAGTTGCAGATGCAGAGTAGCAACAGTTGCCCTCCTCCAGAGCACAGGGGTAGGGCAGAATCTTAACTATATACATCTCATAGTTTCTGTATGATCTTAGCATGTGTGTTTCACTAGAGAATGTGCATACTGTAGAAGTGCCATCAGAATTGCTGGTAATGTTAATATCCAGGTATTTGTATCTGATGGAAGGATACATCATGACAGCTTTTTGACCATACAAAAGCATAATAGGATTATTTTTTCTTATGGTGTTTTCATTTTCATATTTTTCTTCATGAAAGTATCATGGAATCATCACCTAGAAGAGTGTCACTGAATATTGCTTTTTGAAGTTTACATCTCTTCTTTGGCCGAAATAATTATTAAAACAAAAGTAAAAAGAATGATAAAAATTTTATTTTAAAATCTACAGTGTTGAGTGATGTTTCTAAGAACAGTATCTGTGTGTTATATGATGCAGTGGTTGCTATGGTGATAGCTCTTTGTTTTGAACACTGTAGAATAATATCCTGTATGCTGCAAATGACCAGTCTGTGTTTTATAGGTACCAAGGGATTGATGTACCTTGCATGCTTTCCCTTTTTCAAAATGGTTAATATTTCCCTCCCTCACCCTTAACTAAGTATAATTTAATCTTTCAACCACAGTGTGATGATTTTGGGAAATCTGACTATATAATTTATGAAATCTGGTTCATATTGTGAAGTTACCATGAAATTGTTGTATTATGAATGCCTCTATCTGCATCTGTGTGGATTCTGCCATTGTTGGCAGGGCTGTTCAGTATCCCTGCCATAACAGGTACAATGGCAGGTTGTTAGAATTCAAGGGCAGCCTTTTCAGGTGGTAGCACCTGAATGACAATGGTTTCGTTGTAACCTGGGAGAAGATACTTCCTCCTATATGTCTGAAAAAGGAGGAAAGTGGTGAGAGTGGAAAGTTACCAGGACTAAGACAGAGATGTTGGTGGGACATATGAAGTAGAGATACAGAGGCACAGATGAAGTGTAGGGGAAGGAGAAAGGATCAGGGGAGATGGGCTGGCCTGTTACCCTTTCTTGGAACGAGCCAAGAAATAACCACAAACAAAGCAGTACTGAGGATTGATTTATTGCTTGCTTCCCTTATTTGCGCAATTATACTCTCACACACATCCCAGGCATGCTGGCAGGCTGTAGACGTGGGTGTTGCTTTCAATCCTAGGTGACTGAGACTGGCCAGGTTCCAGCTTCCCAGAGATCGAACTGCTAGGTGACAAGAGTCCCCAATGTCCCTTCTATTGCTCTACTGCTTTCGGTCCAGTCCTGAGTTTTTGCTGTTGTGGCTTACATCTCTCTCTGGCTGCTACTGCTGTACTTTTATATACAGCCCCATATACACCTTGGTTCCATAAAAGGCAATATTTGCTGCTTTGCTTTGCCATTGGCAGTCACTCACACTATCTCACTCATTCCTTATATTGATTGATTACATGTTCATAAGGAGGAATACAATTGGTGATATAGAGCATTTCAGCTTTAAGGACCTTCCGTTTTTACTCGTGGTTTTGTAGCAGCACAACAGGAAACCGTACAGACTATACGCGAAAGAGCAAGTGGGGGCAAGAAGTGGGGGCGTGTGCAGCAGGGCGCGTAGGGGCCATGTCCGGCTACACGGCCAACGTCAGAAAAGGGTAACTGGGCTAGAGAAAGCTCCATGTTATGAAACACAAGCCATGCACTGTAGTGGAAGGTTCTTGGATGCTCCAGATGACTCTGCGCCAGCCCAAGAGTACTCTGGAGTGGTGAAGAAACTGAGGCAGAAAGATGTGTGTAGGGTTGATTATTTTTATATAGATCTGTGTATATCTCATGTGATTAAAGAAAGAGCAGCAATTGTCTTAGAATCCCGCGCAAAGTGTCTGTATGTTTTATAACCTGCACCTACCACCTGCATCCTGAAGAGGTAAACTGTGGACCCAGAACACCCCAACACTGGAGTTCTGGGAGAGGGAGTGTTTGATATAGGATGAGATTGAGGAGTTTTAGGGGCTGGGCAGGAGGCCATTTGGTTGCAACTCTGAGGACGGGGTGCAAGATCTGCTCGCCAAGAGTGTTCCCTGAGGCCCTAAAACAGCAGCAATGCCTGGACTCTGAGGGCTTAAAATACCTGGGGATTCAGCAGCTGGATTTCATCACTGTAGTCTGGTCAGTGGTCAAGAGGGGGCAATTCATTGCACCTATGAGACAGATCATCCTTTTTCAGTTGGTTAAACGCCTTTTTTGACTTTTAAACGTAGTAACACGGGGCCAAACTGAGTTCAGTTTCATTAATGTAAATCTGGGCTAAACCCATTGAATTCCATGAAATTAATGTGGATCATGTTGATATAACTGAAACTGCTTTCTGACCCACAGAGGGATGTTTTTCCATTTGAGCAAAAGAAAAAGGACAAAATCCAATTAATTTATTCCTACCAACTGATGGGCTGTACTTTATGTAATCTGACTAAGAAATACTTCTTATATTCAAAGCATGGGTATACCAAGCAAAAATTAAATCATTGTTTTCAGACAATCAATATCAGAAGTTCTTTTATGAATTAAATTTTCCCATTAAGATCGTGAAAATGAATTGGAATAAGTTGAGGGTAAAAAATTGGTCAAGCCCCTCAGATTCTGCATTTATTATATTTTTATTTGCATGAGGGTTTTGTTTTAAAGTAACCAGCTGTATCTGTAATGTGCACTTAAAACACAAATATATCTCCCAAAGGTACTTGGCCAAATCTGAAATTTAAAATTATTAAAAGAAAATCTCTTGTTCTGGTTGGCACTAGTTTTTGGATGCCAAGGTAGTTCTGCTGCCAGCTCTGTTGAAACAATAAGTCACAGTGACATTAGCCTTGAGTCTAGTTCTAATACAAGGGTTGGCAACCTTTCAGAAGTGGTGTGCCGAGTCTTCATTTATTCACTGTAATTTAAAGTTTCGCGTGCCGATAATACGTTTTAATGTTTTAGAAGGTCTCTTTCTATAAGTCTATAATATATAACTAAACTATTGTTGTATGTAAAATAAATAAGGTTTTTAAAATGTTTAAGAGGCTTCATTTAAAATTAAATTAAAATGCAAAGCCCTCTGGACTGGTGGCAGTGTGAGTGCCATTGAAAATCAGCTCGCGTGCCGCGTTCGGCACGCGTGCCATAGGTTGCCTACCCCTGTTCTAATAGATTACAGCAGGGAACTTTATAAACACCTCCAGTACAACAGACACGTTACAAATATTGACTCTTGCTTTATAATGACTGTTAATGAATACGGCTAAATTTTCAGCTACATTTAAGTCTATGGTTCAGTGCTATTCTTTTGTTAGATGAGTAAGTTTTTTCTTTTTCTTTTTTTTTAAAATATTCTATAAAATAGTCTTTAGATTCATTAAGCTTCATATTTTACTGCGGAGGAAACTTAGAGAGAGAGAGAGAGAGAGAGAGAGAGAGAGATGAAAACAGTAAGAGCCATCAAAACACATATGTAAACCACTGAGGGCCAAAGTTCCTATTCTAGTTGAACTGTCCTTGGCACAAGACAAAAGGCTTGGGAAAGGTGACCCAGGTTCCTCTCACAAGCTAGAGAATACTCAGAGCCCCAAATTGTGTAGGTTGCCTTGGCCACACTCTCTTTCCCCAGATACGCACCTTGTACGCTGACAACTGAGATGGGGAAATGATGTAAGAACCACCAAGGTGACTCTTGCCCCTGAGGATTTTGCTAGGCAGGGAGAGTCCTCTAAGGGCTGGCTGAGCAGGCTATAGGGCTGCTGGAGCAGTGCCAAAGATCTGGCCCTTAAATATCAATGCAGACATAAGGCCCACTCCTGCAAACAGTCAATTACATTTATACTTCATACTCGCCTGAGTAGTCCCATCAAAAATCAGTGTTATAATAAGTTGTCTTAGTCAATGAGGCAACTCAAAAGAATAATATACAAACACATCAGCCTTTCTCAACTAATAACATAGGTGCTGCATTCATGTAATTTGGCTATAGCTTATGAGCAATGTCCTGTTCAGACAAGATACACAAAAACAGTATTAAAGAGCACTCCACAGGTTGCTTGCCTATCATGTGGCTGGAGGTGAATAGATATTAAAAAAAAAAACCAGACCAGTCCCAAAGCAGGGGATGCCTTACTTTTACACAGCTGAATACATGAATGGGTGAGTCATATTCTGATGAAGAACCTACATATCTTATTCTGTTCTGTCTGCAATGTAAATCACAAGTAACTTCACTGAATTCAGTGGAGTTACACTGCTCTGAAATGAGCTTAAGTAAGATCAGAATGAGAACCTCTGTTTAATAGTATTGAAGGTTTTCTTTTTGAACATATTATGTTGGTTTGGTTTAAGATCATTGTAGTTTTATTGAGAATATACATTGAGACATAGCAAATTCTGAATTTATTTTAGGAAATGTATAAAAAATTATTTAATGCTTTTTCTGAAACATGACTACCAGATATCTTGGAATTAGCTGCAAAAACTATAAAATCATAGATTATAAAGCCAGAAGAGGCCACTGGATCATGTAGTCTGACCTCCTGTATAACACAGGTCATAGGACTTCCCTGAATTAATTCCTCTTTGAACTAGAGCATACCTTTTAGAAAAACATCCAATCTTGATTTAAAATTTTCCAGTGATGGAAAATCTATCACAATTCTTGGTAAGTTGTTCCAGCAGTTAATTACTCTCACTGTTTTTAAAAATTGTGCCTCATTTCCAGTCTGAATTTGTTCTAGCCTGAACTTCCAGCCTTTGGATCTTGCTATACCTTTGTCTGTTCTAGAGTGAAGAACCAATGATCAAATTCTTCTTCCTCATGTAATTACTTATAAACTGTGATCAAGTCTCCCCTGAGCTGCCTTCTTATTAAGGTGAATAGAGTGAGCAACTTGGGTCTAATATAAAAGTCTAATATAGAATTCCCCCATGTTGGATGTAATGTTTTCTGAGTTAGGAAATTGTCGTCTTTAATATTAAGAAATTCCAAGGAAGTTTTAGGACTGGCAGCATGAGACCTCCAACATGTGTCACTCAGAAAGTCCCCCATAGTCACATAGCCTTTCCTCCCTATACATTAGAGATAGGTAGAGCCCTGCGCGGATACAAAATTTGTGATCCACAGACATGGTCTGCGGATATAAAGCGGATATCCGCAGATTTACAGGGCTCTATAGATAGGCACTTGAGGAGCTATTCACTCTATTCTCTAGTGGATAGTAGGCTCTCAAGTTTTACATTGTTTTGTTTTTAACTGCAGTTATGTAACAAAAAAAAATCTACATTTGTAAGTTGCACTTTCATGATTGAGATTGCACTACAGTACTTGTATGAGGTGAATTGAACAATATTATTTCTTTCTTTATTATTTTTACAGAGCAAATTTTTGTAATAGAAAATAATAAAAAGTGAGAACTGTACACTTCGTATTCAATGTTGTAATTGAAATCAATATATTTGAAAATATAGAAAAACATTTAAAAATTTAATAAATTTCAATTGGTATGTTTTAAGAGTGTGATTAAAACTGCGATTAATTGTGATTAATTTTTTTTATCACGATTAGTTTTTTTGAGTTAATCACGTGAGTTAACTGTGATTAATCGACAGCCCTATGTGAAAGTAATATTTGAAATCCGTTGTGGATCCAACCTGTCTGTTTGTGGTCTTAAAATCTTACCAAGTCAGTTATTTTTCTGGTGCATACTAATACCAAGAGATGCATACAAATCAAGCAGGTACAAGGCAGATTAGCTTAGTGGTGAAAACATATTTGAAATACATAGACCCTCAGAAAATCAAAGGTTCAAATCCTTATAGGGTCAAGTCAACCGTGTGATCCTTGTTGGGTAAATAACAGTTTCCTTCCAGAAGAGATCTTAAAAGCAGAACTCCAATCTAGATTGTGTGGACATTACCCCCCCCCCCCCCCCGGGATGCTTTGCATATAATAAAAATTTAGCCCTAATTGATTTTGCTACAAGTTCCCATTTTTCTCATTGGAATGCTCTATGCCAGATGGTTGCTACTGTCTATCCTGAAATAGCTGTATTTCAGTGGTGCTCTGTAGCTACTATAGTTCAGCATTCAGAGAGTTCAGTAGACACTCCACTCCTGCAAAGATTCTGCAGTGAGTGACAAGAGATCAGTGAAGGGGGATGCGGTGTGTTGGGAGAAAATGAGCGGTTGGAGTGGTGATAATTGTGAGGCGGAGGTGGTTTCAGCTATTCAAAAGAGCTCATGTTTGGCCAGCAATATGAGCCATGTCTTATTTTTTTCTGAACTACTATTCCATCTTTAACTCTAATTGTGCGTTGTTGATGCCAGACTCTTTTCATTATTTGTCACCATCCTATTTTTCTCACTGTAACTGATATATTGTGAATGCTATTTAGATTTTTGTTCTAAAATTCCTTTTTATTTGTCAGAAACCCCTTGTCACCCTCAGACAGGTTATCTTACATATCAGAGATTGATTGCCATGATTTTGCATTTCTTCACTTCACAAATGTGGCAGGAATGTTTCCACTATAATTTGGCATTTTATAATCTCATAGTACCTAGGGAAGTAGATAGGATTTTTGGTTTGAACCAATTATCATCAATAAAATGCTGGCATGAAATTTGAGGTATCTATTTTAAAATTGAAAAGTAACCTTCACCTAAACACTACTGCTTCTTGTCTGCAAATTAAAACACTAGTTTCCATGCCATTGAATAATCCAGTAATATTTTATTCAGATGTTTTCACTTACTTTGAGTGACCTATGGGGAAAAAATATAAAGCATAACTAGTGCACTTAAATTACACAGGTAAAACAGTTGAGCTATGTAAACCATATAATGCATGGATTTTGTCAGCCTATTGAGGATCCATGGTAAATGACAAATCCAAAATCATGGGCTAGATTATTCTGGAGCTATTACTTAATGCACAGTTCATTCAGTTTTTATGGAAATTTTGTAAACAGTAACTTCCACAAATCAGTAATCATCATCCTGAATTTCTTGGAATATAGAAGGTTCTTCAGTACATGCTGGAATATGTATATGGGAAGTCAGTGTGGTCTGTTTATCTCACTAGACTGTGAGTGAAACACTTGAGTTTTGTTCCATTGGCAAGTTGCTTAACCCCTCTGTGTTCCTAAGACACTTTAAAACTCAGATCCTGGTGGTCAGCACTGTACATAATATTCCAAATGAGACAAAACAAGATGATCATGTTGAGTCATGATTTGAGGATAATAATATCCACCACTGCGGTTGATAATGAAGGTGGAGGCAATAAAATCTTCCTTTTGTAAAGTACTTTTACCTCCTTAGTTGAAATGTCTTTATATATAATTTAAAACACAATTTTTATTTATCGTTATTTCTTGTGCATGGTTCCATAGTTAGCAGAAGAATGAGAGAGAGAATCATCCCAATGAAAAATGTACTCCAAAATTTAAATGAGGCAAGCTAACAAGGCAGCTACATCAAGATTTAAAATAAAGCAAAACAAAGCCAAGTTTTCCCAAGGTTCCACTCCTACAAAGAGATCCATTTGTGATGCCAGTGGGTGTCCAAATGAATGTAAGGATCCAGGCATACAGCTCTCTTTGCAGGATCAGGGCCCAAGTTCTCAATGACACTGTCAGTATTACAAAGGAAAGGCCAAATCCTGGTATACGTCAAAAAGTATGCAGCCAGGAATGGATCTATGATGGGGTGGACAAACTTTTTGGCCCGAGGGCCACATCTGGGTATGGAAATTGTATAGCAGGCCATGAATACTCACAAAATTGGGGGTTGTGGTGTGGGGTGAGGGCTCCAGTTGGGGGTGAGGGCTCTGGGGTGGGGACGAGGGGTTGGGGGTACCAGGAGGGTGCTCTGGCCAAGGACCGAGGGGTTCGGAGGGTGGGAGGGAGATCATGGCTGGTCAGGGGGTTGGGAGCAGGAAGGGGTTAGGGATGCAGGCTCTGGGCTTACCTCAAGCAGCTCCGAGAAGCAGTGGCATGACCCCACTCCGGCTTCTATGTGGAGGTGCATCCAGGAGGCTCTGTGTGCTGCCCTGTCTGCAGGCGCCGCCCCTGCAGTTCCCATTGGCTGTGGTTCCTGGCCAATGGAAGCTGTACGGGTAGCGTCCAGAGCCCCTTGGCTGCCCTGATGTGTAGGAGCTGGAGTGGGGACATGCCACTGCTTCTGGGAGTCACGTGGGCCGGATATGGCGCCCTGGCCATAGTTTGCCCACCCCTGACCTAGGAAGTACAACTTATTTGTCCTGGTCCTTACTTCCATGAATCTCCATAGATCTTTTGGACTGAGATGTGGAGGGATGACAGGTGCTTAGACAGTTCAGTGAATGATTTCAATTTTGTAACGTATACTTCTTAATTTGAGCATAGCCCTTATATAGCCACCCTTGTTGGATTATTTGTGATGTTGGTATGATTAATCATAGAAATGTAGGGCTGGAAAGGATCTCAAGGGTTCATGAAGTCCTGCTCCTGGACCAAATAAACCTAGACCATCTTTGACAGGTATTTGTCCAACCTGTTCTTAATATCATCCAGTGATAGGTATTCCACAACCTCTCTTGGAAGCCTATTCCAGAACGTAATTTAATTACAAAGTTTTTCCTAATATATAACCTAAATCTTCTTTGCTGCAGATTAAGCTCATTGCTATTCCTACCTTCAGTGTACATGGAGAACAATTGATGACCATCCTCTTTATAACAGTTCTTAACAGTCTTCAAATGTATTATCAGGTCTCACCTCAGTCATCTTTTCTCAAGATTAAACATGCTAAGTTTTTTTAACCTTTCCTCAGAGGTCAGGTTTTCTGAACTTATTATTTTTGCTGCTGTCTTCTGGGCATTCTCCAGCTAATCCACAGTCTTGTCTATATTCTGGGTTACTTCGATGCAATTTACGTTGCTCAGGGGTATGAATAATCCACACCCCTGACTGAGATAAGTTACACCGATCTAAGCGCCGGTGTAGACAGAAAAATTGGGAAGAAGCTGTCCCGCTGACATAGCTACCACCTCTCATCGAGGCAGGAGGTATTAATTAACTTCATGGGAGCGCTCTCTCCCATCGTCTTAGAGCAATTCCAGCATAAGGGCTTGAGTGGCACAGTTGTATCGATGTAGTGCTGTAGTATAGATGTAGCCCACATCTTTCCTAAAGTGAGGCACCCAGAACTAGACACAGTACTCCAGCTGGGATCTCACCAGCGCTGAGTGGAGAGGGACAATTACCTCCTGTGTTTTACATACAACTCTCCTGTTAATACATCCCAAAATATTAGCCTTTTTTGCAACTGCATCACATTGCTGACTCATATTCAATTTGTGACCTACTAGAACCCCCAGATCCTTTTTAGCAGTTATACCACCTAGCCAATTATTCCCCATTTTGTAGTTGAGCATTTACTTTTCTTTCCTAAGTATAGTAACTAGCAATTGTCTTTGTGGACATTGGGAGAGAAGTTATGTGGACACTCCTGGGCTGACTAGAATACATTTATAAAGTATCACTGGTTTTTCAGCATTAATGTGCATCTGCTCTCAGGTTAAATCTGAAGAGAGCCAGGATTTGGCTTGGGGATGAACTGTTCTTGGATAATTTCTGCAAATGCAAACACCTGGGCAATGCCTAACCTCTTTCCTCTTTTTTTCTTGAATACATGTAATTACAGTGAAAAACATTTGGAAAATCAGAGTCTGTTGCTTGTCTGATACTTGTTTCTCATTTATAGTCTGTTTTTTCTTAGGACCACTTCATGATTCCAGTATCATATTGTTGTAACTGCTGATATAGTTTTTTTTGCAAATTGACAATAATGAGGATTTCTTTGTTACACTGAACTGGTGCTCGCTTGTTTTACCTAGCCATGCAAAGTACTTTACCCTGATTTCCTCCCTTACCTCTTTCTTATAATTTAACACATTCCAAAAGGATAATGGTGTATCTCTTTTTCATAAACACCCTGTCTCAGGAGCAATTTTTATTTATAATATTTACAATATTTAAGGTAGGATCACAAATATGCAAGAAGACATAGGAGGAAGAGAGAAATATCAGAACCACTGATTGCAAACTCAAACCTAACACTAATTTTAGGTGGTAGTAGCTAGCTGGGTTTAGTAAGTTAACTAAGTAGCTATACACTCACAGGTGATTCTTGAGTCTTCAGTAATTTGGATAGTTTGTCATTTAATCAGGTGGCAGCCCAAACTTCAGAGTCATTTAAAACTAGACTGCACAAAACACTAGAAAATATAGTGTAGGGAACAATCTTCCTCTGGCCTGAGGGATGACTTTGATGACCTAACAGGTCTTTCCCCGTCTTTAATTTCTCTAGCAATTTCCATTTCTAATTTCTGTGGTCTTGCAGGACCCCCATCAAGATCAGGTTTATTCAGAATCATGTGTTTCATTCCTGAAGTCTTTCCTTGTGAACTGTTTATTTTATGCTCAACATTTCTAACATTCAAATATCATTTATCAATCTTAGTGTCCAACAGTATACACATTTGCCAGATGAGGCAAGATAAGAAGATTTTGTTGAGGGATTTTTCATGTGTTATGAGACCAACCACTTCCTGTGCATTATTCAGTACTGGAAGCTGCTACTTTACTACTGAATGACATCTAAAGCACAGTCCGTTAATATTACTCAAGTTTTTTTTTATATAAACAAAATGTAGAATTCTTCAGTCTTTATCTACCATCTGTGCTTGGCCAAACTTTACCCACACAAACCATTGTATTGTAAAATGTGCTTCAGTGGTTTTGGTTGAATTCTATGTAATCCATAATTGTCATCTCATATAAGTGATTAAGAAGACTGGAAAAATGCATTCACTGAATCCATTATTTGAAAATACAAAACTCCAGGCCCAATCCTGCAGTTTTTACTCAATCATAATTCCGGGGCCTTCCCTTCTTACTATGGAGAACGAAGGGGGTAACCTCTGGCACGTGTGCTACATGGAGGCATAGAAGGCAGTGCAGAAGCATGGAGCCTCTGGGGCTCTCCAAGGACTTGCAAAGCTAGAGGGCTCCTTCACCCCCTCAGCAAGTGGTAATTTATCTTTTCTTATCCTATAGGGGAGTTTTCCCCCATAAAAATGCAAAGCACTATCAATAACAATACATAGGTGATTTGATAGTGCTGAATGCTAAAAGGAAAGCATCTTTTGGGTGTACAATTTTTTTTATGTACCATAGTTATTTTTATTGCAAATGGGAAGGAAATGAATTGAATATCAAGTCACCTAACCACACCAATTTACCAATATCACAAAAGTTTCTAAAGTATAATTGGACAGGAACTAGTCCTCTGTAACTTAATGAATCAATTCAATGATTGTGCTTATATCAATCCAATCCAGAATACGTGTCCTTATCTGAAGATCTCACAGCTCTTTACACAAATTAACCAATTGAGCCTCACAGCACATTTTGATATGGATGCATGTTGTCATACCCATTTAGCAGTTCGTTAAATGAGAGAGATTAAGTCATTTTCTGAAGGTACGCAACAAGTCAATGGCAGAGATAGGAATTTAAACCAACAGTTCTCATTGAATGAAGTCAGGCATGCTAATGTACTTAAGTCTAATGAGAGTCTTGAGTTTGGTAAAATGTATAGTTATGCCTGACATGTAAAGTACAGCGAATGGCCAATAGGATAAGTATTTGGTAAAGGTTTCTTGCTGCCAGAACCGTCACCAAATCTATCCAGATGCAAGACACATATCTCTTGGGTGGTCATGGCTGGGCTTGACACGTTATGAATGCTGTAACAATTGAAGCTACACGTGAAACTGGCTCTTTAGCTGCTGCTTTGGTTCACTTGGCAGGGAAACTACAAAGGATTTCTCTCTTCTTATTCATTTACCATGGCATATATGACTTTTTTGTATTGTGCTCTTGTCAGTCTGTAGTGCGTGTAGAAAACATTATAAATTGGGTAGTGTTCAACAACTTAATGGAGTTGCACAGTCCACTATGCTAGAAAATTAAAGCACAACCATTATTCTGTTTGTCATTAATTTAAGATCACTTTGTTTTAGCATCTATGATGAATAATGGAAGGAATATTTGGCTACCTAAACTGTTGAAGTCCCCATGAAAAAACCCTATCACCTGTGGGTGAACACTTCACAAAGCGATTACTTGGTGTCTGATCTATCAGTCCTCATCCTCAAAGGAAACGTGCACAACACTTTCAAAAGATGAGCCTGAGAGCTTAAATTCATAACTCTGGTAGACACTAAAAATCATGGGCTGAACAGAGACACTAATTTAACAATCTGTAACCCACTAACCCCAACTTTTTGTCCTATGACTGTAGATTTGTTAACCAGTTTACTTGGTGACTTCAATGTGCACACTGTTGACGACCTATTAGATTTCACTCAGGAGTTCTTTCATAACCATAGGAGCATCCTTTTTGGTTTCTGGCTTTAAACTTACAGTTCGCTACGCTCAAGTTGTGATAATAGAGTTTGGGGAGATGACCACCATGAAATTAATCCTGATTCACACTTAGCGTAAGTGAGATCAAAATCAGGCCCTATGTCACAATGGGTATTCACAAGCAGGTAGAGTGGAAGTTGTGCATTCATCCTTAAATTTGGCATATAATGTTTCAGTGTTTAACTGTGCAGCCATAATGTCTCTAAGTTTGTTTTTTTTGGCATTGAATGAGATAATAAATGTGGTTTAAATCAGCCAAAATCAGAAGCAGTAAAACTATATATGATGCCCCACATTCTTCCCTTCACTAGGACCTCCTTGCACCATATCGGCATTGCAAAGAGTATTTTAGGCAGCATATCCAGTCCTGGGAGGATCACCGCAGTTTAAGGAGACACTCCAGTGGGATGACAGTTAATATGCAACCTCTCTAGCACTGCTGCCAATGAAGGACATGTGTGGCCTGTGAGAAAGTAGCTGTGGTTTCGACTTAACCCTAGATATACCCCAGATGGCATAATTGAAAGTATCCTTTAAGCTGTTTTAAGGCTTGTATACATGGGGAAATTGACTGGAATAGCTATCCCTGGGTGAACACTCTAGTCTGGAATAAAAGTAAAAACGATCTTATTCCAGAATAACTATTCCTCTTTGGAAGTGTGCTAGTTTATTCCATAATAAAGTTATTTTCATTCCAGAGTAGAAAAAGTGTCCACATAGGGAGAGTAAGCATGTGGGCTCACCCTTGCGGTGCCTCCAGCTGGTGGTCTCAAGGAATTAGCTCTCCAGCCATTGGCATGCTCTCTGCAGGCTGGTGTCCCACTACCACTTGCCCCCCCCGTGTCCCTCCCAGACCCAGTGCCCTGTTACCCCTCAGTCTTAGGCTCTCCCCACCCCACCCCACCCACTATCCCCACCTCATCTCAGTGTATGGCTACTGCCAGTCATTGTCTAGCCCCACGCCCTGGGGCAGACTGCAGTATCAGCCTACTCATCCCTGGCAAGGTTGGGTTTGGACCTGCTGCCTTTGTCTACCCCTGGGCTGCCCTCTGCAACCCCCAGTACCTATTAGCCCAATGCTAGGCCGCAGCCTGGGGCTTTCCAGGCTGGAGCTCCCCAGTTCCTCAGCCTGTCCCCAGCCCTGCTCCACTCAGGTACCCTGTCTCTAGCTCCCTGCAGCCAGGCCCTTCTCTCTCTACAGCCAGAGAGAGACTGTTTGCTTGAGTGCCTAGCTCAAACCTTTTATAAGGCCAGCTGGGCCCTAATTGGGGTGTGGCCTCAGCTGAACCTGCTTCCCACTCAGCCTGGGCTATTCTCCCAGCCCTCTCTCAGGGCTGGTTTTAACCCTGTCAGGGCTGGATTGGGTAACCACCCCACTACAGGGAGCTATTCTGAAATAGCTATTGCAGAGTATATTATTCCTTAATAGCTATTCTAGTCAACTTCTCCATGTAGACAACCCCTCAATTTATGCCTAGAGACTTGACAGGCAGACAGCTGGCTGAGGATCAGGGGAGCACCAAAGTGACTTTAAGCCACCTTTGTATCCCCTTCTCCTGGCTGCACTTTGCACTTATTGACTGAGGCCAAGGATCTGGGCCAGTCTTTCTATCTTAATTCATACCCACAGTTTGTGTCTTCCCTCCCCCATTAAATTGTTGTTTTTAAATTTAAATGTCGTCATGGCTTTTGCTGGTTTTAGCTAAAACATAAGAACTTTTCCCACACGTTTTTGGTGTTTTATTAGTTAGTCTCAATTTAAAAGTTATGCTGTAGTGCTTCATAGATGCTGTTTTTGTCAAACTGTGGAGTAGCTGGGATTATAGGTTGTCAGGATTTCAATTGTGCAGCGTTTTCTATCCTTATTACAGTCTTTGTAATGAAAATGTATAGATGTACCATGTTCTGTTTTTATTAGAATCTGGGGATTGTCTTGAGAACTGATTAGTTTTGTGACATTTTCTGCTCTTGTCAGAATCTGTCATGACAATTGCTTAATGAGAAATTTTAAAACCCCTTGGGTCCCTAATCCTATTGTATCTTTGTCTGATAAAGTGTTCATAAACACACAGTAGAGAATATCACACTCCATTCTATAAAAGTGGTGCGGAGAACTGAGTTCATTCTTATAAACCTGACTTCAACAAAAGAGAAAATTACACAATGCACTTTTGGGGGTAAGCTTTTGAATAGTGAAAACAGAGAGTGATGCAAAATATGACGAGCCAGATCCTTGGTCCTGCTTCTGGTAATTCAGGCTTCTCATCTCCAATTGCTTTGTGCTATTCAAAAAGTGGCTTACTGGCCTAGGGAGCTCTCCCTGTAGTGGCTCCTAGCCCAGTGCTTCCAACTACAGGAGGCCTGGCTACAGGCCAGTATCCCCACACTGTGGTGATCCCTGGTTACTGAAACAGCCCCTTGGAGAAATCTGCACAAATTAGAGTAGCTTTAAGGCAATCACAGGATTGATTTGCACAAACATGGCTTAAAGTCACCTTTGCATGCACCCCTCCAGAATACAGCTCAGTAAGTGGACAGATGTACTTAAATTAAATAAGAAACAATGATCCTCTCAGGAACTAAGGGAAGGTGACTTTTTTTTTTATAGGCTACAGTTTTATTGCACATGATCTGAACAGCTGTCCATGTTAAGGTTAGCTAACTGCAAATCTTAGTTATTGAAGGCAAATGACAATTTTTAAGTAACCCAGCCAAGAGCTTTGAAACAGAAATCTGTATTTGCAGGGGCCTCTCATTTTGTATAGAAGGGTTAGATCAGGACACATCATGTGATGTTATCTGACATTACACAATGCACCCATCACCTTGCATCATCATTGAAATAAACACTGTTCCAATTGTGGGCTTTTTCCTTCTGTAAAAGCAAACCAACAGATTTATTGTAATTGCACATGAGAACAAGTGGATTACTACTACTTTTCCTATATTTTGTCTCAAAAAGAGTGTAACTTGAGAGAGAAAGTTAAATTATAGTAGCTGAAATTTACTTGCTATCAGCTTTCTTAATCATTCATAAAGACTCAAGGCTTTGCCTTTGTGTAATTTCCTCCATCTTTTGCTAAACAAAAATAGTCTTAGAAATTAGAGTTGGCAAAAGAGCTGAGGTAGTACAATAGTTTGTATGATCACCTTTTGTCAGCCTAGCATTGTTCCCTACAGTATATTTCTTTGTGATTTGTCCAGTTTACTTTTCAATATCTCAGGCAGTTGGGGTTCCACCAATTGACTTGGGAGATTATTCCACATTATAATGTCTCTCACTGTCATGGTTCAATTCAGTAATATTCTATTGGCAACACATATATCTTGCCATGCCAACCTTCTGCATGTTAGGTCTTTACAATATACTTGGGGCAAAATCTTGTTCCCACTGATATCAATGGCAAAACTTTTATTGACTTCAGTGGATCCAGGATTTTATCCTTGGTTTATCCTGTGACCATTTGTCATGGTCCCTTTTCTTTTTATTGGGTGGCATTTTACTGCTTAGTTTGAGTCTCTCTCTGCTCTTTCCTCCCATTTACAGTCACATAACATTCCTGTGGAATCTACAGCAATCACTTGTGTGGAAAAATAACATTAGTAAATTGTTTAATGTAGTTCTAGTTTCTTAAAGGTGATTTAGGAACTGGAAATCAGTAGAAAAAAAATGTACCCTGTGAACATTCAGCTCCACAGAAACCATCACCAACTGCACTGAGGACCACCGTTTGACAACCAGTGGCTTAGACAAACGTCATATAAAAAATTAGAGGAATGAAAGGACTGATATAACTTTTCTTGAAACATAACCAATTTATCAACATCGTGCTGGTAGTGAGGTGTCGAGAAATGAATGAAGTATTCCAGTTATTGTCTTTCTGGAACTGTATAATAGAATAACAACTTCCATGCTCAGTCATGTGATTTTTTTTTGTCTTAATGCATTGTAAATTAATATCTAATTTCTCCATTAGGTCTCTTTGAGCATTACAGCTTTCCAACTTTTTCCCTCATTAAGCATGCAAGTGTCCTGGATTTATCACTAGATGTGATATAACAATATAATATAACAATATAAATTTATCTATAATAACTTGAATCTGTCATTCTAAAGTTAACCTTTTAAATGTTATTTTGTTAGCAGATCAAGGCTTTGTCATGAAGGAAAATTTTTTTTTTTTTTTTAGAAAATCCTAAGGCTGGCACTTTGTTTGCCTCAGATGTAGCTATAAACCTCAGTGGAATGCAGTTTAAACTTTGATATTAGCTTTGGTTTTCAAATGGTTTCATTTAATGCATTAAGAAGCGAGACAGAGAAAGGTCTAGCAATATCAAAGTATTGTAATTCCTTGGGAAAACCAAGTGGATGCTATGGTTCAAACAATCAGGGGCGGCTCCGGACCCCAGCACGCCAAACGTGTGCTTGGGGCGGCATGCCGCAGGGGGCGCTCTGCCGGTCGCTGGGAGGGCGGCAGGCGGCTCTGGTGGACCTCCCGCAGGCGTGTCTGCGGAGGGTCCGCTGGTCCCGCGGCTCCGGTGGACCAGAGCCGGGGGACCGGCGACTGGCAGAGCACCTCCCACGGCATGCCGTCCTGCTTGGGGCAGCAAAATGTCTAGAGCTGCCTCTGCACACAATTATATGATGACTTTTCAGAATTGACTTCATGATAGATGAATTTAAGATTTTCAAACCAAGGTTAGAGCAGCATCTTTGGGGCAGAAAATGTTAATTTGCAGGATAAGTGTTGATACATTTCTATTCATAAGTTATTTTTTGAAAAATAAAAACAAGTATATGACAACATAGATATTTTCCACTACTGCAATTTAATTGTGCTTTTCTTTCCAACTGTCCTAGAACACTACACAGATTAGACATATTTGTTTAGCCAGGCAAGCTTATGTGCATCTGCTTTTAAATACAGATAAAGAAAAAGTGCAGTCCTTTTGAAATAAACTGAAGGCTGGTAATTTCTAAGGAAGCACATAGTATGATGAAATACTGTCGATTGTTAGCATTGATTTAAAAAATGTTAAAGGGATACATCCAGTTTGTTCCAGGGACTTCAGAATAATTCAGTTAAATGATCTTTTAAAACCAAGGAAAATATTTGAATTTGAAAACTATTGTGCCAATTTTTAGAACTGTGTATAGTAACTTCTCTTAACACTACTGCCATTAACTATTCAGAGTTGGTGATATGAATATAACTTTGAGTTGTGGCCTCTGGGAGCTCCTTGGTTGTATGGAGTGGAAAGTCATCTGTGGGTCTGAGTCATGGCTTTGCCTACTCCCTTTCCAGTGAGTTGCTCCTGGGGGCAGCAACTTGGTAGCTGCTCTTGCCATTCCTTTGAGCACAGTGGCTGCAATTCTGACCACTCAAAATGTAGCCTACACCAGGGTAAGTGAGACTACTTACTGGCCCTATCCCCACCACTGCAAGGCAATGTGAGTAAATCGGTAAACAAAGGGACAGATTTTAAAAGGCATTGTGGGTGCCTAAAGATGCAGATAGTAGGATTTTCAAAAACTGGAAGGCACCTAACTCTCATTGATATAAATGTGGCTCAAAGCCTTTTAGGTACCATACAGGATGAAACTAGAAAATATGCCATCACTTAATTAGCAGTGGCCCACCACAATATTTTGTGTTGATTTCTCCTTTTTTTTTTTTGGTTTTTTTTTGTTTTAAACTAAGTAATGTCCTTAGTATTCACTGTGAACATCAACTAATTCTTATTTCAATGTGAATAAAATTATGCACAAACCCTTGACTAACACTTAATCATTCTTTGAATTAGGAAAAAATTGCTTGTTCTTGAATAAGACACAAGATCAGATAGGTTTGTAATGTCTGTTCTGTTCCCTTAAGAGCTTTGTTTCTACAAAAAGTAGGTCCAGTCTTAATTTATTTTTCTAAAACATATATTTCTCAATCTTGAACAATTAAAATCCATCGGTTCCTTATTTCTACAGTTCTGTTTATAAGGGTGTCTAGAAATGTATTCAATATTCTTAGTGCAGCATCTGTTGTATGCATCACTGCATTTTTCGCTTTTATATACTGCTGTTAAAGACAGAGGGTGTTTAGAAGGGTATCCAACATTATTGCAGATTCTGTGTATTTTCAGTGTTCAGACCATATTGCTATTGAGGATATATGCCGTTTTCTTCATTGGTTTCAATATCCTTTATATTCCATTTATCTTTCTTAGTGGTATGAAACCCTTCTTTGTCCATTCTCTCAGTCCATCCATTTCATTCTAATATTGTTGCCCATTATCTTGTCATCTTCAATCTCTCAAAAAAATGAGGGCTGGATTGATAACTTCATTGCATGTTTTGTTATCCTTTCTGAGTTATTTTCTTTCTTTTCTAACCACTTCTTTTCTTTAACCACACTCCCATCTGTCTCTGCATATTTTATTTTATGCACTCTGGGTCATCCTCCTCTTGTTAAGGTTATCTTTCTACGGACTTGGTCCTTCAACGTGCTGACCAAATGATTAGAGAGTTGAGAATACTCAAAACCATGCTGGGTAAAGCCCTGACTGTACTATTTAAAAACCTTTTTGAATATACTAGTGTGAAGAGTAGGCTCTCTAGGTCAGCAGATCATGCCACGCTAAGTGGCTCAATGACACAACTCAAACTGCATGCTCATGCCTCAACTTCAGTGTATAGTATATAGAACAGTATAAACAAGTCATTTCTGTATGAAATTTTAGTTTGTAATGACTATGCTAGTGCTTTTTATGTTGATGTAGCCCCTGGAAGACTTCTAAGTACCCCCAGGGGTACATGTACCCCTGGTTGAGAACCACTGCTCTGGGTGCTTACAAATTGATTGTTTAATAATTTGTTCCAGTTTCTTTCCAGTTTCTTTCCAGTGAAGTTAGGCTGACTGGTGTCTAATTTCCTGGGTCCTCTGTTTCCCTTTTGAAAGATAGGTATGTTTGCCATTCTCCAGTCCTCATGGACCTCACCCGTCCTCCATGAGTTTTTGAAGATAATTGCTAATGGTTCTGCGATTGCTTCAGTTAATTATGTAAGTACCCTAGGATGGATTCCCTCAAGCCCTGCTGACTTGAATACATCTACGGTATCTAAATATTCTTTAACCTGTTTCTCCCCCACCCCTTCATTTTGGCTTGCATTCCTTCCCCCTTGCTGGTAATATTAATTGTGTTGAAAAGACATTAGTCTTTTCTGTGATGTAACAGGTCAGGACTCACCCCCGCACCGCCTCCTGCTGGTGACTCCGGGAATTAGCTCTGTTCCAGGCAATGGAGCGCCCTCTGCAGGCTGGTGATCTGCCTGTCTTCAGCCCCCCCCATGTCCCTCCCTGGACCCGGTGCCCTCTTACATGGGGTGCTGCCCCCTAGCAGTAACCCCTTTCTCTCTGGGTCTCCCCTCTCCTCAGGGAACCCCCACCCTCTATCCCCACCTATTGGCTACTGCCAGTCATTGTCTAGCCCCACACTCTGGGGCAGACTGCAGTATCAGCCTACTCATCACTGGCAAGGAGGGTTTGGACCTGCTGCTTTGGCCTACCCCTGGGCTGCCCTCTGCAACCCCCAGTACCTGTTGGCCCACTGCTAGGCCGCAGCCTGGGGCTTTCTAGGCTGGAGCTCCCCAGCTCCTCAGCCTTCCCCAGCCCTGCTTCACTCAGGTATCCAGTCTCCAGCTCCGAAGCAGCCAGGCCCATCTCTCTCTGAAGGCAGAGAGAGACTGTCTGGCTCCTGGCTTCCCTGCCTTCTTATAAGGCCCTGTTCCTCAGTTTGGGGCGTGGCCCCCAGCTGCAGCCACTTCCCCAATCAGCCCAGCCTTGAGAGCAGCTGCTCTCAAGCCCTGCCAGGCCACTTTTAAACCCCTTCGGGCAGGAGCAGGGGCCACCCTGCTACAGGGAGCGCTCTGCCTGCTTGGGCTGCCCTGCTGGCTGGAGGGCTCCCCCTTCTCTGGCTGCCTTGCTAGCTGGAGCTCCTTCTCCCTTCCTGGGCTGCTGCTGCTGGCTGGAGTGCTTCTTCCCAGGACTGCTGCTGCTGCAACTGCTGCTGAGTGGGTGTGTGTGGGGTGGGGGGGGCCTTGCTGGCCAGCCCCCACTCCCCCACCTCTGGAGGGAGAAGCCAGGACCCCACCACCACCACCACTACAGCTGCCACCTGTGGGGGGTCCTTCCTGCCTAGCCACTGGGGCTGCTAGAGAAGGAGCTGCTGCTGCTACTGCTGCTGGAGCTGTGTTTGTCCTGGGGAGCTGCTGGAGCCTGGAGGAGGAGGGAGAAGAGGACTGAAAAGACCACCGGCTGCTGGGGAGTGCACAGAACACTGAAGACCACTGTGGAGGGGGCTCCCAAAGACTGAGTAACCCTTTACCTGTGCTCTAGTGGTGGGGGTTTAGACTGTGTTTGTGGGGACACAGGGGGTGTGGTGTGGAGCCTGCCCCCTGGTCCATCTGTGTCCCCCCGCCAACCCCCACCACCACCGCTGCCCGCTCCACCACCCCTGCAGGGCCCTTACCATCTGCCTCGGTTCCTGCCTCTGGGACTCAGCTGCTCGCCTGGCCTGCCGCGCCCTATTGCCACCGTTTGGGCCTCCAGCAGCAGCCAGCCAGCCATTGACTTTGCACAAGTGCTTGTGGGTGCACGCACCCCCCCCTTCCCCGGACTGACCCCTTCCCCTCAGCAACAGGCCCCCTAGCTTCGCCCCTTGTTGCCTGCCCCATTTGCCCCTCGTAGCCTCCCTGCCCCACCCCCCCCCGCTTCAGTTTGTTTGCCTGCCCCGCCCACCTCCCTTTGCAGCTTTGTTTGTCCTGCCCCAGCCCTAAAGCCAGCCCCTTGGTCCCTCTGCCCCACTCCCAGCCTGGTTGCTACCTTCCCTCCACGGCCCCTCACCCTGATTAGCCCCTCCCCTCGTGCGCCCATAGCTCTATCAGTGCGCTTGTGCCTCTCCCCTGTTTAAGTTGCCCCTCTTGCACTGCACCCCCCCATTGCTCTTGTTTCCCCCTCCCCTCCCCTAGTGCAGCTAGAGGAGCCGGAATTCGATCCTGTGTTGGTACCTGACACCCCCCCCCGAGTCCTTGGTAGTCCCCCTATCTGCCCCACCCGTTTTGGCACCCTCCTCCCCTGCCCACAGCCTAGCAGGGAGGAGTGGTTGACCTGTCCTTCCCCCCCCCGCGCCCCTTTCTCCGGTGTTCTCCCTCCCTCCCTACTCAGCATGGCGGGAGACGCGGTGGGTGGGACCCCTGGGACAACGCCTGTCCCCCCTCCCCCGCCTGCTCCCCCCGAAAACCCCCCAGTCTCGACCTCAACCGCCGCTGCCGGACCTCCTGCCACCGCTACCGCTGAGGCGCCGGCAGCGGCGACCGATGGGGTGCCCTCTGCTGCTGCCACGTCCCTCGCCCCTTCCGCCTCTGGGGGAGCCCCCCCAGCCGGCGGAAAGGGCCAGGGCAAAAAGAAGGGAAAGGGCCCCGCTAGGAAGACAAAGCCCTCCATGGCGGAGCCTGCCACCGCGGCCCTGCCACCGGCCGCGGCGTCCCTCCCCGCTGCCCCTCCCCCAGCTCTGCGGGTGCCCCTCCCTTGGCCCCCAGAGCGTACGCCCAGGTGGCGGCGGCCCCCCCGCCTGCCGCTACGTCATCTCCCCCGACCGCCGCCTCCGGTACCATCTACAGCGGCCGGGGCCCCTTCCCCACCTTGACCCGGAAGCACGGCGTCCGTTGCCTCCTGGTGCCCGCCTCGCCCCACGTGGAGACCTACGTGCGGGCGTTGGCGAGGGTGGTGGGGCCCACGGCCATCGTGGCGGCCTCCAAAATGTACGGCAAGGCGGTCTTCTTCCTTGCCTCGGAGGCCGCCGCCCAGGAGGCGGTGGAGAAGGGCCTGGCGGTGGGGGGCGTGTTTGTCCCCCTGGAGCCGCTGGAGGACCTGGGGGTCCGTGTGGTCCTGACCTCCGTCCCTCCCTTCCTGCCTAATGTCGCCCTGTTGCCCGCCCTCTCTACTCTGGGGAAGCCCATCTCCGTGGTGATCCCTCTCCCCTTGGGCTGCAAAGACCCCGCCCTCCGTCACGTCCTCTCGTTCCGCCGGCAGGTGCAGCTTCAACGGCCGCCGGCGGCGCGTGGCGGAGAGGCGCTCGAGGGGTCTTTCCTGGTCCCCTATCAGGGGGCCCAGTACCGGGTGCACTACTCCACGGGGGAGGCCCGGTGTTACCTCTGCCAGGCGACGGGGCACGTTCGGAGGGACTGCCCTTTGGCCCGGCACGGAGGAGCGCCCGGGACCCCCGAGCCCCGGCAGAGCGCTGGCCCTGTCATCGCCGGCGCCCCCGGCCGCCCGGTGCCCAGAGCCGCCCCTCCTCCTCCTCAGCCCATCACTGCTCCCGCTCGGGCCTCAGGGGGCCGTCCTCCCGTGCGCCCAGACGAGCGGGAGTGCCCTGCCTCTGCTGCCTGCACTCTGGCGGGGCCTGTGGAGGAGGGTGCGGCAGGGGTACTGCCGGGCGTGGGAGAGGGCTCTCCCCAGGGGGACTCTTCCCTCCCTCCTGCTGTCCCACCTGTGCCTCTCCAAGCCCCAAAACTGTCTTCTCTGCCCCCTGACCCAATCCCTGTTGACCAGCCCGCAGGCGATGCCATGGAGGGCTGGACCCGGGTAGAGGGTAAGCGGGGCAAGCGGAAGGCTCGAACTCCGCCCGTGCCACCTGAGGTGGAAGCCCCCCGTAAGACCAGAAAGGGGGCCGCCGACACCGAGCCTTCCGCCGTGCCCCAGGGGTTGCCCCATCTGCCGATGACGGCTAGGGCAGACGTGGCAGCACCAGAAGGTACCACCATCCCTCCTCCGCAGTCCCTTCTTGCGGAGGCCTCCGATGAAGCCCCTCCTGTTCCCTTGCCCCCCGCAATACCCGAGGTGAGCGTCGCCTCGGGTGCGAGTGGGGAGGACCCCGGGGTGGTGGGAGGTGAGCTCCCCTCCATCTTTGCGGAGATCGAGGCCCTGGGTCTGACCCCGGTCACCCCGGGGGAGGATGACCCTCTGCCCACGGGCCTCGACTTAGCCGACCTCACCCCAGCTTCTCCCTCCCCGTGCTCCACCGACCCTCCCGCTGCGTCCGCTCCCGCCTCTGAGGGTCCCCTGGACTCCTCAGCCTGCCCGGCTGCAGACGGCACCCTGCTGCTGGCTGCCGAGCCTGCTGTGGCAACGGCCGGTGCCTCGTGGCAGGGAGATGGGCTACCGGGGGTGTCCCTCGGTGGTGTGAGGCAATCGAGTTCCTTCCCGGGTGGGGGCCCCTCTGAGGGTTCTGCATCTCTCTGCGCCGAGGCTGCTCTACCTGCCGTTGAGCCTGAGCCCGGTGTCACTGGGGACCCCCTCCCTACCCCTCCAACTCCCGTACCTGGCCGCGAGGAGCCACTTACTGATGGTTCAGCTCCTGCGGCCCAGGGTCCCGTCTCTCTCCCTCCCCCCGCCCCTGCTCCTGACCCCAGCCCTGCCCCCTCCACCTCCCATGATGTTATTGCCGCCCCTGGGGCTGTCTCCTTCCCTTTCCTAGAGGATGACTCCCAGGGAGCGGCCTTTGAATTTCACAGTCCCGACCCACTCGGGGCTGTACTCTTCCCTCCGCCGCCCCCCACTGAGCCAGGGCCCGCCCCTTGCTTGCCCGTCCCGGTGGGCCACGGGGCTGCGCCAGAGGTCCCACCGGTGGACCCCCGGAGGCCAGTGACCCCGCCCCCCCATACGCTGCGGGAGGAGTTGCAGGAGTTCCTGGAGGACGTCCGGGGCTCCCGCAACAAGATCCCGCTTGCTCTCCAGCGCTGGGGGGACTTTCACAAGATCCTCCTGGCCACGAGGGCCCTCATGGGGGAGGGAAAGAGGACCGGGAAGCAGGGTGCCGCGGCTTACCATCGGGTGCGCAAATTCCGTGACTCCTTGCTCACCTTCGGGATGGGCCACGGTTTGTTGCGCGGCCCAACGGGGGCCGTGAGCGCCCCTGCCGACGAGGATCCCCCCCAGCCCTCCTCATGGCACTCGTCACCTTTGCCACACTGAACACCCGGGGCTGTAGGGTGGGCTTCCGCAGGAGCCAGGTGCTCTCCTTCCTTCGGGAGGGGGGGTACTCTGTGGTTTTCCTGCAGGAGACCCACACGGATCCGGCCGCCGAAGCTAGCTGGCGGCTGGAGTGGGGGGACGAGGTCTACTTCAGCCATCTCACAACCCGTCGGGCTGGAGTGGCTACCCTGTTCTCCCCCGACCTACGGCCTGAGGTGCTGGGGGTCGCCGAGGCTGTGCCGGGCCGCCTGCTGCACCTCCGGGTCCGCATGGAGGGGCTCGTGGTCAACCTCGTCAATGTCTATGCCCCGACATTGCCCCCGGAGCGGCTGCAGTTCTATCAGCAGGCGTCCGCCTTCCTTGGCTCCTTGGATCCTCGTGAGTGCCTGGTCCTGGGCGGGGACTTCAACACCGTCCTAGAGGAGCGGGACCGCTCGGGGACCGAGCAGAGCCCAGCCGCCGCGGACGTCCTCCGGGAGATTGTCACCCATCACTCCCTGGTAGACGTCTGGCGCGACCACCACCCGGACGATGCCTCCACGTTCACCTATGTCCGGGTGGAAGCCCATCGGTCGTGCCGCTCCCGGTTGGACCGCATCTATTTGTCACGGTTCCATCTCTCACGGGCCCAGTCCTCCAGCGTCCGGCCGGCCCCTTTTTCGGACCACCACCTCGCCACCGTGACGGCCTCTCTCTGTGCGGAGAGGCCGGGGCCGGCCTATTGGCACTTTAACAACAGCTTGCTGGAGGATGAGGGCTTCGTAGCGTCCTTCCGGGAGTTCTGGCTGGCCTGGCGAGGGCAGCGGCATGCCTTTCCCTCGGCGCGGCGGTGGTGGGATGTGGGGAAGGTGCGCGCCCGGCTCTTCTGCCGTGACTACACCCGGGGCGCCAGCCGACGGAGGGATGCGGCGATAGGGCAGTTGGAGCGGGAGGTCTTAGAGCTGGAGAGGCGTCTGGCCGCCAGCCCCGAGGATCCATCCCTTTGCGGGGCGTGCCAGGAGAAGCGGGAGGAGCTCCGGGTCCTCGAAGGCTATCGGGCCCGGGGCGCCTTTGTTCGATCCCGCATCCGCCTCCTTCGGGAGATGGATCGCGGCTCCCGCTTCTTCTACGCCCTGGAGAAAAGGAGGGGGGCCAAGAAGCACGTCACCTGCCTTCTGGCGGAGGACGGCTCCCCCCTCACGGATCCGGCGGAGATGTGCGAGAGGGCCCGGACCTTCTACGCGCGCCTTTTCTCCCCAGATCCGACCGATCCTGCCGCTTGCAGAGTGCTCTGGGACGGGCTCCCGACGGTCAGCGCGGGCGACCGAGACCGGCTAGAGCTGCCTCTCACTCTGGCCGAGTTCTCGGAAGCCCTCCGTCGCATGCCCACCAACAAGTCTCCGGGCATGGACGGGCTGACCGTGGAGTTCTACCGCGTGTTCTGGGACGTCCTCGGCCCGGACCTGGTCAGCGTCTGGGCCGAGTCCTTGCGGAGCGGGGTCCTCCCTCTCTCGTGCAGGCGAGCCGTGCTCGCCTTACTGCCGAAGAAGGGGGACCTCCGCGACTTACGGAATTGGCGTCCCGTCTCGCTCCTCAGCACGGACTACAAGATCGTAGCCAAGGCCATCTCGCTGCGGCTGGGGGCCGTGCTGGCGGACGTGATCCACCCAGACCAGACCTACACCGTCCCGGGCCGTAGCATCTTCGACAACCTGTATCTGGTCCGGGATCTCTTGGAGCTTGGGTGCAGGGATGGTCTGTCGTTCGCCCTCCTGTCCCTGGATCAGGAGAAGGCGTTCGACAGGGTGGACCACGGGTATCTCCTGGGCACTCTGCAGGCGTTAGGCTTCGGGTCCCAGTTTGTGGGTTTTCTCCAGGTGCTGTACGCTTCCGCAGAGTGTCTGGTCAGGCTCAACTGGACCCTGACCGAGCCGGTCAGCTTCGGGCGGGGAGTGCGGCAGGGGTGCCCCCTCTCGGGTTAGCTGTACGCCCTGGCAATCGAGCCCTTCCTCTGTCTCCTCCGCAGGAGGTTGACGGGGTTGGTGCTTCGGGAGCCGGAGCTGCGGCTGGTCCTGTCGGCGTACGCCGACGATGTGCTCCTCGTGGTCCAGGACCCGGGCGACTTGGCGCGGGTGGAGGCCTGCCAGGCTGTGTACTCGGCAGCCTCCTCCGCCCGGGTCAACTGGGTCAAGAGCTCTGGCCTGGTGGTCGGGGACGGGTGGCAGGCGAGCTCCCTCCCAACCGCGCTTCAGGCCATCCGGTGGAGCGCGGGTCCACTGCTCTATCTCGGCGTTTACCTTTCTGCCACGCATCCCTCTCCGCTGGAGAACTGGCAAGGTTTGCAGGGCAGGGTGGCGGAGCGGCTCCGGAAATGGACAGGACTCCTCCGGTGCCTTTCCCTCCGAGGGAGGGCACTGGTGCTCAATCAACTGGTCCTGTCCATGCTCTGGTACCGGCTCAACACCCTGGTCCCGGCCCCGGGGTTCCTGACCGAACTCCGGACGGTGGTTCTGGAGTTCTTTTGGCCAGGACTGCACTGGGTCCCTGCAGGGGTGCTCCACCTGCCCCTGGAGGAGGGAGGGCAGGGCCTGAAGTGCCTGCGCACTCAGGTCCACGTCTTCCGCCTCCAGGCACTGCAGAGGCTCCTTTATGGTGTGGGTAGTCCGGCATGGAGAGCTCTGGCACATGCCTTCCTACGCCGCTTCCGAGGGCTCCGATACGACCGGCAGCTCCTTTATCTCAACCCGAGGGGCCTTCCGCGAGACCTCTCCGGGCTGCCGGTCTTCTACCAGGACCTCCTCCGGACCTGGAAGCTGTTCTCTGCGACCAGGTCCGTGGCGGCCACCGAAGGGGCAGATCTCCTCGCGGAGCCCCTGCTACACAACCCCCAGCTCCGTGTGCAGGTGGCGGAGTCCCCCGCGGTGCGCCAGAGGTTGGTCCTGGCGGAAGCTACCAGGGTTGGAGACCTCCTGGACTACGACCGGGGAGACTGGCTGGATCCCCCGACGCTCGCTCGGCGTATGGGGCTCTCCAGACCTTGTACTCCCCGGCTCGTACTACAGGAGGTGAAGGCCGCTTTGCCGCCCGCTGCTCGGGCCTACCTCGACCGGGTCCTGCGTGAGGGCACGCCCCGCCCACCCCCCCACCCCGAGCCCTCCGGACCTTTTCATCGGGCCCCTGCCCCGTGGACCCGACCGGCCCCCCCCCCGCCCCTTCTCCGCCAGCCGGCTGCACGATCTGCAACCGGTCCGTTTCCAAACCGCGCCAAGGAAGCAGCTCTACGCGCTCGTGCTCCACACCCTTCACTTCCTCACCCTCGTGTCCCGCCCCGACACCAAGTGGCGGGACCTCCTGCCACCTCTGGAGGGTGAGGAGCCCCGGTGGGCCAGCCTCTACTCCACCCTGGTCCCGAGGCCTGTCGGGGATATCAGTTGGCGGCTCCTCCACGGGGCCGTGAGTACGGGCGTGTACTTGGCGCGGTTTACCCCTGTCCCAGACACCTGCCCCTTCTGCGGCGTGAGGGAGACCCTGGCGCACATTTACATAGAGTGCGCCAGGCTGCAGCCCCTCTACCGGCTCCTCACTAATCTCCTATTGCGTTTCTGGCTGCACTTTTCCCCACACCTCCTTCTCCATGCACTCCCTATCCGTGGCCCCACGAAGTCGCGGGACCTCCTGGTCAACCTCCTCCTCGCCCTGGCAAAAATGGCCATCTATGCGACCAGGGAGAGGCGGTTGGCCAATGGAGACTCCTGCGACTGTGGGGCTTGTTTCCGATCCTTAGTCCGCTCACGTCTCCGGGCGGAGTTCCTCTGGGCGGCGTCCGCTGGCTCCCTTGACGCCTTCGAGGAGCAGTGGGCGCTGTCCGGGGTTCTCTGCTCGGTGTCACCGTCAGGCTCCCTTCTTATGACCCTTTGACCGCACTCCTGTCCCTGTTCTTTTATTAGTTGTCCCCCGCAATTAGTGGGTTTCTGAGGCTCTGTGGCACCTCCCCTTAGGCTGGGGGGGGGTTCCGTCGCCCCATTTCCTGGAAACCCAATAGATACAGTGAAGACTGAAACAAAATAGGCACAAAACATGTCAGCATTTTTGATGTTATTAGCTCTCCTGCCCCACTAAGGAGAGGACCTACACTTTTTTTCATCTTTATCTTGCTCCTAGAATATTTCAAGAACCTCTTCCTATTGCCTTTTATGTCTCTTGCTAGGTGTAACTCATTTTGTGCCTTTGCCTTTCTGATCTTGTCCTTAGGTGCTTTACTGCTCATTTGTACTCCTCCTAATCAGTTTTTCCATGTTATCACTTTTTGTAGGATTCCTTTTAAATTTTCAGGTCATTAAAGAACTGATGGAGTTATTTTGGTATCTTCTTCCTATATTTTTCTTCTTCCTCTGTTTTTCTTATGTTTCTTTGACATTGGGATAGTTTGTGCCTTTAATATTGGCCCATTGAGAAACTGGCATCTCTCCTGAAGTCCTTTATCAGTTAGATTTTTTTCTCATGGGACCGTACCTACCGGTTCCAATTTCTAGAGTCTGCTTTTTTGAAGTCCATTGTCCTTACTCTGCTGCTCTCACTTGATCCTTTCCTTGGAATAATGAAATCTATCATTTCATGATCACTTTCACCCAAATTGCCTTCCACCTTCAGATTCACAACCAACT
Organism: Mauremys mutica; assembly: GCF_020497125.1. NCBI lineage: Eukaryota > Metazoa > Chordata > Testudines > Geoemydidae > Mauremys > Mauremys mutica. The sequence continues at coordinate 82,446,781 of NC_059075.1, forward strand.
CCTTCCTGTCAGTCAGAACAAAGTCTAAAACGACTGTTCCCCGGGTTACTTCCTCCACTTTCTGAAACAAAAAGTAGTTCTTGGAATGGAATCAGGACAATACATACTGCCTCCATACTGGATTACATCACTGCTAGAGAAATGACCTTTCCTGCTGTAATGAAAACAGACAAACAAAGAACAGGGTTCTAAGGGTACATCTGCATTGCAAAAACAAACAGTGCCCCCTAAATCAGTGTTTCTCAAACTGGGGTCCACGGATCCCTGGGGGGGGTCTCTGAGGTTATCCCAGGGGCCCCGTGGGCCCCGCTGATCAATTCCTCCCCCTCCATCCCAGCACCTCCTGCACGCTAAAAGTCCAGGGGCGCAGTGGCGGTTAAGACAGGCTTCCTACCTGCCCTGACTCCACACTACTCCTGGAAGCGCATCCCTGCGGCCCCTGGGGGGGGGCAGGGAGTCTCTGCATGCTGCCCCCGGCCCGAATGCCGACTCCGCAGCTCCCATTGGTCGGGAGATGGTGCCTGTGGGCAGGGGCAGCGCATGAAGACCCCCTGGTCCCCTGCCTAGAAGGCACTGCCAGAAGGATGTGCCGATCGCACCCCAACCCACTGCCCTAGCCCAGAGCCCACACCCCAGACCCGCTCCTGCACCCAAACTGCTGCCCAGAGCCCACACTCCCTCTCCCTCCCAGAGCCTGCACCCTACACCCCCACCTGTGGAAGGGTGTGGGGCAAGGGCTGAATGGAGTGGTCCCCAAAACATTTTAAATCAAAATGGGAGTCCTTGGGTTGCTAAAGTTTGATAACCGCTGCCCTAAAGCAATAAGTCTGAGTCCAGGTCAACTGACTGCGGCTCACAGGGGTCATGCTGCTGAGCTAAAAATAGCACTGTAGATGTTCCCACTTGGGCTGGAGCCCATCTACACTGCTATTTTTAGCCCCGTAGCATGAGCCCGAGTGGGTTGACCTGGGCTCTGAGACTTGCTGTTGTGTGTTGTGTAGACCTACCCTATGTGTGTCATTGGTGGGCCCCCACAAGTAAGTAGTTATTGAAAATCAAATATATCAATAAATGAAAAGTAATCATGTTGTAAGAGGCAATAATGTCGCCTCAGGTCTCCTAGAATCTATAATATGTCTAGGAAACAAGAGGAAATGAGTGCTTCAAGAGGGGTGGAAACAGGTCAGTGAGGGTAGTAACATTTGTGGTTTGACTTCAGTTCAAATTTCAGGCCTTGCATTTGTTACCTCTTTTACTGATGCCAAAAAAGTGCATAACAATAATGGCACTGCCAGCTCAGCCCTATAAGAAAATCAGATGCTAGGGTTTAATTAATCAGTTCCTAAAATACATTCTGCATTGAAACCGAATAACAAGATGATGCAGAGATCATCAGTGCTTAGTCTTCGATGTTATTTACCATTAACAATATATAGGACACTCTGGGAAAAGGGTATGTATTTCTGTACCATTAATTATCACAATCTCATACAAGTATCTTTGATAAACTTTAAATACAAAAGGTCCTGTTCTTCTGAACTCTTCAGCCTTCATTTTACCATATTTTGTCCAAGTGAGTATCCTGCCCAGGCACTTTAAACAATGAGCAAGTGGAACACTGGTCAAGAAGTACCAGCACTTAACTAAGATTCTGAGCCCCCACGCAGGGTGGATTTAAAATATTCATAATGCAATACTTGTAGAATTAGATGGAAAGACAATTAGGTCCCCCTGTGTCATGACTGGGATGTAGGTGGTCTGACCTAGTGGTCAGAGGGGGAGTTGGGAGTCAGACCAGATCAGATACTAGGAGATCCGCATCTGAGATATGACAGAGGGCAAACAGATACGTGTCAGGCGGCAGGCAGACAGGGGCAGGTTACCTGGAAGTCAGAGGCCGGCAGTAGGAGCAGGTAGTGCAAGGGAAGCAGTCCTAAGCACAGGAAACCAAGTTGCAGGGACAATTTCCTGTTCTTGTGCTCAGTTTAAAGACAAGCAGGAAGCCAATCAGGGGAATCAGATCCCAAGACTGGACTCCTCTGTCAGAGTTCAGCTTCTAGTTCTGGTGATTGTTAGTGGGTGACAGTTCAGAACTTACTGGCACCTAAGAGCCCTGGGGACCAGGGTTTGACACCCATGGTCATGACCTTGCCCCTGCTAGTGCAGAATTATTCCATACAGCATGTTTTAGAGTTTTGTCTGTTTTTGATTTAAATGTCCCAAGCACAGAGCCTTCCACCACTTTCCACTGAGAGATTATTTCACATTCTTAATAGATCTCACTATCAAAGCAATTTTCCTGAGTATTATTTCATAAAACTAGGTAATACTATTAAGGCACAATCCAGCATTGGTGTTAGTGAGAAAGTGTACCATCATCAGCAGAGTTCTAGGTGACACAGTGCCTTCTGAACTTAATGGTGTTGCAGAGAGACTCCACTGGTGATACTATCTTTAGATAGCTACCTTTATGCTGTGGTGACTGGTGTAGAGCAGCCCTTTTCCCCTTTATGACATTTTAAAAGTAACTTGCATGCCAGGGTCAGAGAGTGGTTCATGCACTCAGGAGAACATGAGTACTATAACTGTGTGAGAGGTTTTGGGGGCACAGGAGGAGGAGCTGAAGCTAGTTCTGCCTTCCCTTTTTGTGCACAGTCTGTGCTTGCAATTCATCCAGTTATTTGTAGTCATGCCTCTTTGTATCACTTTAAATAATTATTTTTTTCCTTGGTTTTTGTGTTCTTCAAATATTTTGATTTACTGGGTGAAATTCTAGTTCCACTGAACTCAATGACAGAACTCTCAGTGATTTCAACAAGGCCAGGATTTCACCCATGTGTCTTTCCCTCCTTAACCATCACTTAGGAAAACTTCAATAAGAGCCAATTAAGTCACTGGCAAAATTCTGTGAACTTCAATGGCATTGGGATAGTGCCCACAGTGTTTACTCTTAAAACTTTCCTAGTATCTTAAATTAGACCTTCCTCCCCTTAATTATTTATCTTTTGTTTTTGAACACTGATTTGACAATATCTTCCTGGTAATTAAATGCCTAGAACCAAGTTGCCTGTTACCACTTTATTTCTTAATATGATGTGTATGCAAGTTACATTGCTTTCTTGGCTGCATGTTACACTGCAAACTTGTATCTCCAATATGCTGGCCACTGTAATGCCTGAATATCTTTTAGCAATATTCCACAGCAGGGGTCTCCTTAGGATATCAGTGTTTCAGATAGTTCCCAGATTTATTAGCTTGCATATGTTCACCCTTAATTTCTCTGTATTTTATGCCCATACCTCTAATCCCTCTATTGCCCTTTGTATTATTTCCCAGTTCTCACTGGTGTTTGTATATCCTCTGTATTTTATTATTTGCTTTGGGTAGCTCCCATGATATGCTAGGTGCTTGCATGGTCCCTGCTGCAGATGTTTGTGTGATTTAGGAGCATCTGTAAATTTCATTACTGTGCTGTTCGCTCCCTCTTTCAGACAAGAATGAGGATGTTAAATCAGTCATGACAGAAGACCAATCTCTCTAATACTTCATTAAACAAGACTCCACAACTCAATGCATTGCTGTGTAAACATTCTCTGTTTTACAACCCTGTAGCCAGTTTTTGGTCCACTGGGGGATAAATTCTAAACTATGCTCCATCCCTTGGCCCCACACATGCATAACTAACCCTTATGCAATCCCCTTCCTGGAGACATGCCACAGGCGTTTTGAGGAGAGTACATGTGGCCAATACACCACTGAGCTCCAGCAGTCCCTGGTAGGTAGAAAGTGCCTTGGGGGCTGTGGACAGTTGCGTTTAGAGCAGCTCGCTAGCTATTCTAAAGTGTGCTGAAGGCTAAACCAGCCACTGGCCAGCTCAGGATTGGGGACCCACAAATGGATCTTGTGATTTTCCCACTAAACTGCCCTCAGTGGCTACTGGGTACAGCCGAGGACGGAGTCCTCTCTTTTGCTTTACTTTTCTATACAAATCTAAATGAATAGAAAAACCAGTTGGAATTCAGTTTTCAATTGAGATTTTCAAATGCAATACATAATCTGAAATGCAGATTTCATGATACCTCATCTGCTTTATCTATATTGACTCATTTTGTAACTTCATTAAAAAAGCAATAATTTGTCTAACAAACTGTGGTGTTTATAAAGCTGTGCCTTTTATTGCTTATGGCTCTGTTACCTCTGGGGATCCCAGTTCTGCCCTTAAATAGACAGGCTCAACTCACTGACTTCACTTGGAGTTGTGCCTGTAAATGGGTCCTAGATGTATAGTGCCAAATCACAAGTCATGTAAATAGTTCTTACTGCAATGCAATTGTGTGAATAAAGGCTATTAGCATTAGGATGTGATTACCAATCCAACCGCACGATATAATACTATCCCAAAACATCTAGAACATGTACATCTAGATTTTTCTTAGAAGAAAAGAAAAGAGCTGATTTAGTAGGGAAGAATGTGTAACTTACTTATTAATGCAATTTCTCTCCTTTATGTGATCTCCGCTTCTTTTACTTGGGCATGCATTTCCCAGTCTCTAAGCTTCAGTGTAGTCCTGTATGCACAAGACTAAGTCTGGTGAACAGATTTTGTGCAATTAGAACATGGAAGTTCAATTTTTTTATTCCAGAACCCATGATGTTTTGGGGTGTGACTGGCAAATAAGATTTCTAACACTTCCATTTTCACAGTAGTGCACTGAATTTTAGCCATACATTTTCCATTGAATTAATGGAAATCATGTGGCTAAATGCCTCCATCACTGCTATGAAAATGTAAGAGTAAAGTAAGTGGTAATACTTCCAAAATGATGTGTATACAAAATCAGTTATTGATAATGGGTTTTATGCATAGGTCTACTTTATTCTACTAGTTGCTAATTGATCTTTTACCTACTCTTACTTACTAAAATGATGTAAACAGCAGAATCTTTTTTCATGCTCTTATTCATAAAATAATTTTCTAACTGCTGTTGTAAATGCAACATCTCCAACCAGAGGCTTGGCAGGTCAAAATGAAAGGCAGGCTAACTTTTAAAAAAAAATCCTTTCTTGTATCTACTCAGCACTCTGTCTGATAGCAAGGGGAACATTCTGGAACATTGTGAAATGCAAATTACAATGCCTTATACTAGAGCTAGGCATAGTGTTCCTAATATTGCTTCAATTATTAATCTACCGTACAAATCTTAGTGAGCAAGCCTTCCTCTCTCAATGGAATTGACTGTTGAGAACATTACAAATACTACAAACACCTACATATTTGTACAAAGATAACCCCATGTTAATGCTGCAAGATTCCTTTTTTAATCCCCTGTTATTTATAAAAGTATGACTCATTAACAGTTATTTTTGAGATGGAGAAATGTAGCCTACTAATATAATTTAAAATACTGTTATTTTAAGCAACAACAAAGGCAGCAAAGTCTCAGGTTCTTTTTAATACCAAATGTCTTAGTAGCAGGAAGAATGGTGAGGTATTAAGGAGCCTAACCTTTTGCTTTAAAAAAAAAAATCCTACTTGCTTATGTGCCCTTTGAGTTTTCTTTCTCTTGGCTGAAAACTAGGAGGGAACAGCAGATTGTTCTTCAAGTGATGGTCCCTTTGTGTATTCCACATATTGGTACACGTGCGCACCATGTACCCGAGTCTAGAAATTCTTCAAAGCAGTGTCCATTGGCCCGAACATTCACAGTGGCTCTCCTTGTGCTCCCAACCAAGAGTATAAGAGGCAGTGCCAGTTGATGCCTCTCCAGTTCCTTCTTACTGCCACATGGCCTGAGTCAGAATTGTGTTCTCCTTCACTTTTGTTCCGTACATAGGGGACAGGTATAATAGGCATGGGGAGGCTAAGCTGCTGCCACCTGATGCCTAGTTGTGGGTTTTGGTGGTTTCCATGGGGAAGTTTTTGCTTATTATTATGCGCCATGCAGGCTCTGGGGTGGCTGAGGAGGTGGTATGTGCTACTCAGCTTCCTGGGTTCATTAGTAATCTCCCTGAACTCCAGCACATACCGTCTCCTCAGCCACCCTGGAACCTGCATGGTACATCTCAAAAGCTCAGGTTCTTCGAGAAGAGACAAGAGCTTTTCCTGCAGGGTGGCTTGGGGTCTCAGGAGGGAGGCACAGTGCGGCTGGGGCAGCTCTGGCCATCTCGGGGCTCCTTTGCGGCGGGGGGCTCCTCCAGGAATTGGGGGCAGGGAGGGGCTCATCGGGGGGGGGGCTCAGGGCTCCAGCCCACAGGGGGTGCAGGAGGGGCTTGGGGTTCCTCTGGGCAGGGGGGCTCAGGGCTCTGGTCATGGGGAGGGGAGACCTCTCCCCACCATGGTTCTATAATTTATGAAGAAAACATTTGTAAGTAGCTATATTAGTAAATTTTTAGTTAGTAGTTAACGTTTTTAGTATAGTATAGAGTGTTTCTTTCTCCCCATTTGGGGAACCCCCCCCCAAGCTCTGGGACTATGCCCAGATTGCCGGATTCAAGAATTGCATCTTCTGCCCTTGATCCTTCTTCATCAGTAACGAACATCAACACTGCCTGTACTACCTGGTTGAGGCACATATCTCTGTGAAGTGTCGCTCCTTTCCATCTATGACTCAAGAAGCCCAGGAGCTTTGCCTATGGAAACACCAGTCTGGTCCAGGAAAACCACCCTGTACATCAGCCTCAACTGACCAGCAGTGCCCCTCCAAGTATGTGCCTTGGAGTGGAGCCCTCAATATCTAAGCCCAAGGGCTGTGCTTCCACCCATGAGAGTGGAGGGTGCTTTCATGGGTGCAAGAACAGATCCCCATTGAGGACTATCCATAAGAAATGCACTTCCTCCTCAAACCTGTCCAGGTCAGGTGAGACATCGTGTATGGAACCGGCTTTGATAAAGACCCCCAGAATGGAGGGCAAGATGAGTAAAAAGGATGAGTGTCTGGTTCCATCAGTCACCTTGTATTGAAGTGTAAGGCGAGAGATTCACTGGTTCCATCTATGAGTGCTGGTCTGGACCCATCATCAGGGCCGGCTCTAGACCCCAGCGCGCCAAGTGCGTGCTTGGGGCAGCAGGCGGCTCCGGTGGACCTCCCGCAGGCGTGCCTGCGGAGGGTCTGCTGGTCCCGCGGCTCCGGTGGACCTCCTGCAGGCGTGCCTGCGGATGCTCCACCAGAGCCGCAGGACCAGCGGAACCTCCGCAGGCATGTCTGCAGGAGGTCCACCGGAGCCGCGGGACCAGCGACCGCCAGAGCGCCCCCCGCGGCGTGCCGCCGTGCTTGGGGCGGCGAAATTGCTAGAGCCGCCCCTGCCCATCATCAGTATTGCCTTGTCTATCTGAAGACCATCTGGTCACTGCACAAGTACAGGATCTGTCAGAACTTAACTGTGGGAACCCCTCGGACTGCAGGGTGTACCAAGTTTTATATAACATGCGAGGATATATTGCTTCCTTAGCCACAGTCACTGCTTCTTTCTGGCATGGCCCTCCTGAGAGATGTCCTTACTCTGAAGGAGCAGTCTACAGCACTGTCCCTGGAGCTGTCTCACTTCCAGTCATCTGGCAGGAGTGTCCTGGTACTGATGGCACCAACAATTTTTTATCAGCTTTAATTATAGGGCTTGATTTTCAGCCCTAGGTAGGCATTCATTTGTGCCTACTCTGCACGCTCACCACTGGAAGTTCTCATGCAAACAGCTTATTTGCATATACTGCTAGGCAGATAGACATCCATAACAGATTTGAAAGGGATAGAAGCTTTGTTTCTCTCTATCAGGAATTTAGATATGTTAGTACATTAGAAAGTGGGTCCATATGATTGCACATGCAAAATGTACACTTACGTAGGGTTTGAAAATGAGGCCCTTTACTGGTTACTTTGGTAAGGAAGGGATATGAATGATTAATTTACATAATCATTCTTAAGGAGCACGTGTACTGAAGTGAAAAAATAACATTGTGGGATTACATGCTTTTGCTGTCAGTGACTCCATATCAAAGATGTTTAGTCTGCAATTGAAATAATTTATTTATTTTTTTGTCTACCAGCCCTGCTAACATGGGCTGGGGTCAGAGAGTCCTGTTGGGGTCTTTCTTCCTGATGCAGCCTTACCAGTAAGGGATTCTGTGAGCCAAGGATATTCCCTGTTACACCTCTGTAACCCTACTTTCTTTAAATTCTGTCTCCAGTAGTTACACACTCATTGTCTTCAGATAGACTGCAGAGGTGTAGCTGAGAATTTAATCCTCTCTTTAAATTTAGTTCACAATTGTGTTGATACATGAGCCAGAATAGAATCTACCCTCCCTCCCTTTTCCATCACTGTGTTGACTTTGTAGAGCTATTGGTCACGAGTCATTAGAAAGCAGAAAGCATGGGAAGCAGAGGTTGAGTGAGATGGGGTCATTGTACTAAGGTCACTTTTCTGACCAAAAATACCTTTCGGGCCCAGATATGAGCATGGAGAAATGTCAGTTATGGGATTTGTTCTTCTCCAGCCATTAATATTATTTTTGAATTAGATACCATTGTGCAATGAGGTAATTCATACAGAATATATATAAGGCACTTGTTTTGTTTCCTCCGACATTTCACAGTGAAACTTCTCTTGATGGAAGTCAGTTAGCTTGTATGACCATTGTTAGAGGTGTGTGTGTGAAAGGCCCTAGGGCATTTTTCTGCCCTAGATGAGCTGCAGCATATGCTCCCTTCCTCCCCCTTCTCTGTTCAGTCTATCCCATTTACTTTCATTACTGATTTAACGTAACACTTTGCTTTTAAAATTTCCATTGTGATAACTTTTAAGAACTCTCCCTAGTACACTTTTAATTTCTTTTCATTCCTCTTATTTTTCTTTTTTGACTATATATGTCGGTTTAGGTTTTTTTCCTTTTCTCTTCAAACTTTTTTCCTGAAGGGTTTTATAACAGGGTGACTTGCCCCTTTAAAGGCTGGAGGCCTGGAGCTGGCCAGCCTTGTACAATTAGCCCTGGCTGCCTCAGCTGGGATGAGGTATGAGGTTTAATTAGTAGAACCAGCTGAATAAGGAGGAGCTTGTTCTACTGTAAAGAGCAGCAGGGATGAGAAGGGAGAGATAAACACTATTTGTTTATGGAGTCTGCTGAGGGTGAGTAGCTATAGCAGGGAATCCTGAGTTTTCAGGGGAAAGGCAGCAGGAAGACTGGGAGCATAGATTTGAGAACTTTTTGTTCCGTATATTTTATGTAAACGAATCAATCCTCAAGGTGGGGGGTTGCTGAATTTGAGAAGAGTTTGTTTTGATAATCAGAGGTTCCTGAAAAGTGGGGAGACTGAGCCAGGGCCCCTACAAAATGACCTCATGCCATAAGAGGGGCTCAGGAGATGGCTGATTTGTTCTCCCTTCTTTTATTCATTTTTCTGTGTTTGAGTTCTCCTCAGTCTTTTCTTTCCTTTTCCACAATCCCCCATCAATTTCCCCCTTCTGTCTTTTCTCATTCATACTTCATGCTACCAATATATTTTCCCCCGTTATTTTGACCCTAGTTTTCTTTCCCCGCAGAGACTATATTATTTGTTCTCATATTTCCCCTTCCATCCACCCATGGTCAGTTCACTTCAGATACCAAGAGCCACTCATTAATCCTCCATTCATGAGCCATCCACTCATGGTTTGTTGTGTTTTCTCTCTTGTTTTTCCTTCACTGTTCCTGGTTTCAACCAAAGACAATTTGAAGAAAGAGCCAGGGTGTTTTCTTTAAGACCCTTGCTTTTCTCCTCAGTCCACATAAGTTAGTGAGAAGGTGGTGGGGTAACCTATCTCATCCACTGGAAAACAAAATTGAGATACTAGATCTCCAGGCTGAGCGACTGAATGTACTGACTTGAGTTAGTAGCTAGTCTGCTCAGAGGGAGCTAAATTTTAAACAGCTATTCAAGACAAAATCTGCTGGAGGTGACAGCAGAGAGACTGTGCTGCAGTCAGGAAGGGAAAGCGGAGTGGGACTGGAGAATGGCAGTGGAGAACACTAGGACCAGAGAGCTGAAAGGGAGGGAGCTGTGCCTGAAAGAGGGGTTTCTTACTTTCTTTCAGACAAGTATTTATTTTTGTTCTGCCCCATTTGACTTGTTGCCTTATACCAACTCATGGTCCTGCATGGCCTGTATGGTAATGGCTCTGATTCTTCTCTTTTGTCCTGCTATAGATTAGGAGTAGCACCATGTTTGTGTGAAGAAAATGAGATGCAAAGTGTGTTAAAGCTGCATACATAATAGGTCAGATTCTTCTTTTCCTTGCAGTCTATGTTGTCATTTGCACTTGTGCAAAGTTGGAGTTACAATGTTACCAAATCAGAGTGGTAGCATTTTACACCCACTTTGCACAGGTGTGAATGATGACATGGTGGAAGTAGAACTGCACCTAAAATAGTTTTCAGAGTAGCAGCCGTGTTAGTCTGTATCCGCAAAAAAAAACAGGAGTACTTGTGGCACCTTAAAGACTAACAAATTTATTTTAGCATGAGCTTTCGTGAGCTAAAGCTCACTTCTTTGGATGCATAGAATGGAACACACAGACAGGAGATATTTATACATACAGAGAACATGAAAAGGTGGAAGTATGCATACCAACAGGCAGAGTCTAATCAATTGAGATGAGCTATCGTTAGCAGGAGGAAAAAAAACTTTTTGAAGTGATAATTAAGATGGCCCATAAGGTGTGAGGAGAACTTAACATAGGGAAATAGATTCAATTGGTGTAATGAACCAACCATTCCCAGTCTTTGTTTAGACCACAGTTAATAGTATCTAGTTTGCATATTAATTCAAGTTCAGCAGTTTCTCTTTGGAGTCTGTTTTTGAAGTTTTTTTGTTGCAAAATTGCCACCTTCAAGTCTGTCACTGAGTGGTTAGAGAGGTTGAAGTGTTCTCCCACTGGTTTTTGAATGTTATGATTCCTGATGTCAGATTTGTGTGCATTTATTCTTTTGCGTAGAGATTGTCCGGTTTGGCCAATGTACATGGCAGAGGGGCATTGCTGGCACATGATGGCATATATCACGTTGGTAGATGTGCAGGTGTACGAGCCCCTGATGGTGTGTCTGATGTGATTAGGTCCTGTGATGGTGTCACTTGAATGGATATGTGGACAGAGCTGGCATCGGGCTTTATTGCAAGGATAGGTTCCTGGGTTAGTGTTTATGTTGTATGGTGTGCGGTTGCTGGTGAGTATTTGCTTCAGGTTGGGAGGCTGTCTATAAGTGAGGACTGGCCTGTCTCCCAAGATCTGTGAGAGTGAGGGATCATCTTTAAGGATAGGTTGTAAATCTTTGATGATGCGCTGGAGAGGTTTTAGTTGGGGGCTGTAGGTGATGGCTAGTGGTGTTCTGTTATTTTCTTTTTTAGGCCTGTCCTGTAGTAGGTGGCTTCTGGGTACTCTTCTGGCTCTGTCAATCTGTTTTTTCACTTCAGCAGGTGGGTATTGTAGGTTTAAGAATGCTTGATAGAGATCTTGTAGGTGTTTATCTCTGTCTGATGGATTGGAACAAATACGGTTGTATCTTAGAGCTTGGCTGTTGACAATGGATCGTGTGATGTGTCCGGGATGGAAGTGTAAACAAGTATTCCTTTTTTAAAGGATCTAAAACATAATTACATTTATATAGTAAATGATTCTGGTATAATGTATATGCATGACCATGGTGAGCCAGTTGGCCAAATTAACAAGTTACGTAGGTTCTACTTCCTACTGGAAACTAATGATTTTCCCATTGAATGCTGCATACAGTTTGCACCTGTAGAAATGGTGTTGTTTTTCTAAATAAAATCAATATTATCCACCAACATTTTGGAAGTGCAGATGCTTTGTCCTACTATTTACTATCCAGGTTCACAGTTAGATGAAAGCAGTATGTTGTGAAATCAAGTAGCAGAATAAACTCTGAGCAACATAATCCTGCTCTTGCTGTGTGAAAGGCCAACACAAAGCAAGGGAAACTGACTGTATGCAGGGGAGACACGGAAACTGACTGTATACAAAGCACTGCCAGATGCACAAATTGAAAATAGAGAAACATTTATTTCTTCTAAATTTGTTCAGTTAGGGTAAACTTTGATGTTACTTGTAACCAAGAAGTAGGTAAAAGAAGTTAGGGGCTAGATTATGATCACAAATGTGGCTGCTTGTTACGATGGTCCAGTGCTACGAAGCTGCTGGAAAACCAACTCAGTTGGCTTCCTGAGGTTCCTCCATCCCTGTTACACACTTTGTTTGAAGGGAGGGGAGTAACCAAATAGTAGTAGTTTGTAAGTAAAATTGGGAAGTTTGTCCATTTAATACACCTCCTATACTGCTTCTAATATTTACATTATGGATACATGGTAAAATAAAAGTATATCCTGTATAACAGCATCCAAATATACTTTTTTTCTTCTTACTGACATCACTGCTAGATCTCATTCATGCTCTTAGTTTTTATTGACTGTCATAGCCTTCTCCTATGTCATTTCTCTCTTTGCAAATTACTGCTTCCAAGATAGCTTTCCTCTCTCTTTACTGGCTAGATTTCCTCCTTCTTGGCTTTTACTCTTTCTTCACATTTAGAGCAAGTTTCTTCTTCATATCTTAACTTCCCACAATTTTGCTGCTGTGTGCACCTCTGACCTAGTTTCTTCCTACATTTCCTGCTCCATACGCCACTCTGCTACTCATTGGAGCAGGGATGCTGTTTTTCTTCTGTTGCATATTGTAACCACTGTATATTAATATTATCTGATTTTACTGCAGTAGGCAGAGTTGCAGCTATTCACAAGTCTGGAGCTCAATACTTTGGCAAATAGTTCCTAAAAATTTATTAGAAAATCCTGTCCTGTCCATGATTTCAAGCTTTTATATGTCATTATTCTGAAGTCCGGTTTCTTCAAACCCCTCAAAGGTATTTGTCTTGAAACATAGCACAACATGAGGTGATTGAAACAAATAGCAGCTAGCCAATAAGAAGATGCTATTATAGATAGTTCCAAGTGTCTAACTATATCAGCATGAGGTTTTTTGAGGTCGGGGCTTTAATGCCTCATTTTTAGAGTTGCTGGGTGGGTCCATCTGCTTCATTTGCAGCACTGAGTTGCCCTCTGGCTGTTGGGGTTGTGGGCATGGTCCTCATGCTCATCCCTAATCTAGATGCTGAAGTATTGAGGCTATTGACAGCTTTATCTTAATGCATCATTAAAAAAATCTTTCTCATGCTAGATTTTTTGGGGGAGAAAATCTGCATCATGCAAACACTTCCTCTCATTAGAATTTGCTGGAATGAGTAGTACCATTTTTAATAGGTTGGTTTTGTACCCCTTAGTTGAGGGCTTCCCTTTGTATCTGTCAGCAGCATCACTATGGTCTGTGACTTAGTGTAACAAGAACTTAAAATTAACATACAGTTCAGTTCTATATGTTAGTTAATATGATCAGGAAGTAAAGAGTGAACTCTCCATCTTGTGGCTGAAACTTAATCCATTGACCTGTGTATGTAACCTAACCTTCATAGAGACATCCCTGAGCAGATGTATTTTAGACCTTCCCCATAACACCTGTGCAAGAGCAGGGAAAAGTTAACTTTTTAGGGCTTTAATAATTTGTTTTTGAAGTCCTTTGAAATATCCAGATTAAAGATGCTACAGAGTTGCAAAGTATTTTTACAATTGTGGGTTAGTGTAGCCAAATAATTGGATTTTATATCCCAAGATGTAGGTTCACACACTAGAATACAAGTTATAAAAGAATTCCTTAATGTAAAATGAAGAGAACTAAAATCGGACACTGATTAGAAACGTCTGCATCATGAAATGTGACTGCTTCTGCAAGAATCTAACAAAAAAATGCCTTCTGATTGGCTAAAGTAGCCTGCAAGTTTTTTCTTTTACTATATGTCAAATGCAATGACTGATCCTTATTAAATTAACACTTTCCTAGCATATCTGTATTGTATAGTATGTAACTGTCTTAGATGCCAATCAAAGCACTGAGACACATGTAGTGAGATGGTTTTGTGTGTGGTTTATTTATCATCTTGGCACTATCTTGCATGGACTAGACCCCCAAAGTCCTGTGCCAATGTCCATGGGACTCAGCCTGGGAGAGATCTTTTCTTCCTGACTAGGAACCTTAAGTGATATTGCCAGTTCTTCTCTGAGTAGTGTCCCTATGGGTGCTCCACTCTAGGTGCGCCTGCATCCCTGCACTGCTGATCGGAGAACTTTGGTAACAGTGCCCGTTAGACTTGCACGTGTGCTGTCGCCCCTCGTGCCCCATCACAAGGCTAACCGGCACATGAGGGCTAATCTCCCTCAGTTCCTTCTCCATCATCCCTGGCTAGAGACAGAGCTACTAGCAGTCCAGTTGCAATGGTTAGCTTCTTTAGCATTTCTAGTAGTTAGTCTTAGTTGTAGTTTTTCTCTCTTTATTTTCTCTCAAAAATAAAAACAAAAAAAACTTTACATTTTTTATGATGCCTACTATCAAGAGGCTCCTCAGGTATACCTTCAACCTGCCCATCCACCACCATGGTACGGCCAGCCATGGATGCCACAACCGGGCTCTATCCCACTGCCCCAGTGGCCGTACTGGGACCCCTGGGTGACATATTGCCCCCATACTTCTCGGGCTTCCAGCCTCACCCATGAACCTCTGAGATGTTCTCCCTTGAATGGGGCATCCAGAACATTGGAACCTCCGGAGGAGATTATGGAGGAACAGGAGGGTGGATTTGAGGAAGAGGTTACTTTTGTGAGAACCAACAAAAAGGGTTGCAGACACACTGCAGATAACCCTGGCAGAAGTCAAGGACACTCACCTCAAACTCCTTGACATCTTATACTCTTTCTTTTCCTCCAAAATAGCCATCCCCATCAATGAGGTTCTCCTGGATCCCACAAAAACTATAGGACAAACCCCAGGGTCAGTGACACCTACTTTGTAAACATGCCAATACAAATATTACATCCTGCCTAGGGAGACACAATTTATTTTTTCCCACGCTTCCTCCCAACTCCATCATCATGGATGCCAGCACCAAGTGCGATCCACCTTCTACAATAGGGATTGGAAATGCTTGGACCTCTTTGTGAGGAAGGCCTCTTCCTCCGCCACTTCAGTTTCAAATAGCAAATTATCAAGCCTTTACAGCCAGGTATGACTGTTAACTATTCGAAATTCAACAGCTTTATTGATTGGGTCCCAGAATCACAGTACAACCAGTTCTGAGCTACTGTCCAGGAAGGGCTGCTAGTAGCCAAACCTATGCTCCAGTGAGCCCTCAACACAGCTGATACAGCGGCTTGGTCCATCTCCTCAGCAGTGGTTATGCGACGTGTGTTGTGATTACACCTTTCAGGCTTCCCTAAAAAGGTGCAAACAACTACTGAGGACCTTCCCTTTGAAGACACATAAATCGATGGGAGGAGCCAGACTGCCCTCCCTCTGTGCAGAAGCACTAAAATTACAGAACTGGTGCTTCTGCCACATTACACTATCAGCGGCCTATCTTCCAGGCACACACAACTAGATAGTGGATCGTTTCAGTCGCAAGTTCCCACACGACCTGGAATGGAAGATAAACCCAGCAGTACTTCATGACCTATTTAGGTGGTGGGGTACATTGACCATGGACCTGTTTGCCACTTACCTGAACAAGAAATGTGCATTTTAACCCTGACAGAGCAGGGATGGCGCAACATTCCCTGGGCGATGTGCTCCTTCTTCTGTGGGACAAGGACCTTCTCTGTGCCTTTTCTCCATTTCCCCTACTGTCGAAAGTCATATTAAAAAGAGAGAGCGCACACGTCATACCAATTGGTCCCATTTGACTGAGACAGACTTGGGCATGTCACGAACTGTGACAGGTAAGAGTACCACCGATGGATCTCATTCCAATCTACTCCATACCTCCTATCAAAGAATGAAGGATGCACTCTACATCCCAACCTGGGGATTCTCTGCCTCAAGACTTGGCTCCTTCTTGGTTCCAGCACATAGAAATCTCCTGCTCAGAAGAGGTATAATGAAAATCCACAACACGGTGTACTTACCTGCAAAAGTGGTCCAGGTTGTGTAATTCCCAACAGATTTCCCTGACATCCGCTACTCTCCCAGGACTATCTCTAAGTTCACTCAGGGTTCACCTAGTGACTATAGCAGCCTTCCATCAACAAGTGGAGGGATACTCAGTATTATCACACCCATCCACAAAAAGATTCCTTAGGATTACAATTAACCTTTTCCCCCAACCCTGACATCCCACCTCTACATGAGACCTAAACCTAGTGCTGAAAGGCCTGACCAGACTCTCCTTCGAACCCAGGGCTACCTACTCACTTACATACCCCCCTGTGAAAATGGCCTTCCTGGTGGCAATCACCTCTCCTAGGAGAATAGGGGAAATAGTGACCCTGATGGCACATTCCCCCTACATATTTTTCTTTCAGGACCAGGCTACACTCAGACCACACCCGTAGTTCACCACCAAGATGACCTCTGCCTTTCACATGACCCAACTGATCCACCTTCTGACTTTTTACCCCAAGCCTTACCGTGACAATAGGGAGGCTATACTACACACGCTAGACCAGGGGTCAGCAACCTTTCAGAAGTAGTGTGCGAGTCTTCATTTATTCACTCTAATTTAAGGTTTCGCGTGCCAGTAATACATTTTAACATTAGATGGTCTCTTTCTAGAAGTCTATAATCTATAACTAAACTATTGTATGTAAAGTAAATTAAGGTTTTTAAAATGCAGATCTTATCAGTTTAGTGTGATCCTTGCCCTTGCTTTTCCTTGCTGAGTTTTCCAATGTCTGGCACATATTTGGATACTTTAAGCTGCACACAAGCTTCTGGGTGATCAGTTGTTAACCGGCTCCGAGAGGGACAGAGGACAGATTTCATGTGTGAAAATACCTGTTCACACAGGAATGTGGATCCAAATGCTGAAAGCATTGAAAATGCAATTTTCTTCAAACAGTTAAATTTCACTGTCAGGGACGTCCAACAGGTCAGAATAGAGGCCCCATGATCTATGATCTCTCTCGGTAGTTTCAAGTGTGCTCTGCAGATCTCCAAACTTTGATGCCCACAATTCTGAGCTTTTTAACTGAATGAGCTGCATTTCGAAATCTTCAACACCCATCCACTGAAATACAGACAAATCCAAGTCGCTTTCATTGAACTTTTCAGGTTTAATTAGAAAAGAAAGCATTGGGCCAAATCGCTGGAAATCAGTCAGAGTGTGGGAGGGAGCTCTGGGCTGGGGCATGAGTTTGGGATGCAGAGGGGGCTCTGGGCTGGATCCGAGGGGTTTGGAGTATAGGAGGGGCTCAGGGCTGGGGCAGGGGGTTGGGTTTCAGCAAGGGGTGTGGGGTGCAGGCTCTGGGAGGGAGTTTGGGTGTGAGAGGGGGCTCAGGGCTGGGGTAGGGTCTTGGGGTGCAGAGCGTGGGCTCTGGGAGGGAGTTTGGGTGTTGGAGGGGGCTCAGGGCTGGGACAGAGGGTTGGGGCTTGGGAGGGGGTGCAGGGTGCAGGTTCCGGGTGGCGCTTACCTCAGGCGGCTCCTGAAAGTGGCCATCATTTCCCTCCGGCTCCCAGGTGGAGGCGTGGACAGGCGGCTCTGTGCGCTGTCCCGTCCGCAGGTGCCATCGCTGCAGCTCCCATTGGCCGTGGTTCCCAACCAATAGGAGCTGAGGAGCCGGAGCTCAGGGCGGGGGCAGTGCACAGAGGTCCCTGGCTGCCCCGGAGCCTGGGAATCGGAAGGGGGGACATGTCGCCGGTTCTGGGATCCACGTGGAGGCAGGGAGCCTGCCTTAGCCCCACTGCACTACCGACCGGACTTTTAGTGGCCCCGTCAGCAGTGCTGACTAGAGCCGCCAGAATCCCTTTTTGACCCAGTGTTCTGGTCGAAAACCGGATGCCTGGCAACCCTGTGTGGCAGAGATCAATGACTTTTATTTGAATTGGAGATTTTTTTTTAAACTAGTTAATTTTTGTATCTGAGAACCAGGAGAATATATCTTAAATTTTTGTGTGGTTTACACCTGTAGCATTTCACTCTATCAACTAATTTTAGTTACATAATTATGCCATACTTTGGATTCTTGTAAAAGCAGCAAAGAATCCTGTGGCACCTTATAGACTAACAGACGTTTTGCAGCATGAGCTTTCGTGGGTGAATACCCACTTCTTCGGATGCAAGTACTTGCAAGTGGGTATTCACCCACGAAAGCTCATGCTGCAAAACATCTGTTAGTCTATAAGGTGCCACAGGATTCTTTGCTGCTTTTACAGAACCAGACTAATACAGCTACCCCTCTGATATTTGGATTCTTGGTAACACATTATTTATTTGTGTTTTGTGGTAGTAACTAGAGGCCCAGTCAGGGATGTAGACCCCATTGTGCTAGTCACAGTAATCACTTAGTGGGGAAAAAGATGATCTCAAGCCCAAAGTGCATTGGTAGTTCAGTTTAAAATATCAAAATTTGGCTCTAAATCTCTTGAGCAGTAATGGACTAAGGCTGGATTGAACAGAGGACAGTTAAGGTCCTCATGCATCAAATGGGTCCCCAAGTTTTGTAGCTAACCCCCATATCAGAAATAGGAATTTGGAATTCAGAGTTTCTGAAGGGTCCTATTTGTGTGTGGGTTTTTTTGTTTTGTTTTGTTTAGTCTATTACCTTTCCCTTCTTAGGGACAGATGAGCAAGTCTGAGAATCCATGGTATTGGTAAATCCAGGCTGTTTAGCCTTTACATTTTTTTTCTTTAGTTGGTGTTGTGATTAAGGCACAGAACTGGACAACAGGAGGCCTTGGTTCCATTCATTTCCTGTGTGACTTTGGGCAGTTCTCTTAAGCTATCTGAAGCTCATTCTGGGCCTAGGCTTTATATGCTGCATAAAATAGCCACAAGAAGCCTGGGAAGCATTTTCCCTAGCCCAGGAGCAATGTAGCATTGACAGTCTACCCTCTCTCATAGCCCCTGTGGGACAACCAATAAGAAGCTCTGAGGAAGCTGCTTCAAGTTAGAGATGCTCTTGGAGCTGATCTAATTTATGCTAGAGGCCATCTTGGCCCCTACAGTAGCCCAGGATTCACATGTCACAAATGTCTTCCCTTGACTACACCTTCTTTTCTGTGCATCTCAGCAAGTGCAGCACAGAATCTGCTTCTATCTCCTTTTGCTCATCTGCAAAATGGAGATAATACACAGAGTTATTGTTGCTAAATTTATTAATGCTTGGGAAGCTATTGGCTTGGTTGGAAGGCATTATAGAAATTCAAAGTGGCATTGATAATTGTAGTCTCTTTCCAAATCCCAACTCTAAAAGGTAATCAGTAAGATTAAGTTGAAATAGCAGGAATAACTTTCTAGTGCGCAGAAGCTGATGCATTCGTATCAGTGGCAATGTCAAGTTCTGATGTGGCAGTTCTTATTCTGTAAGCGGTTTTGACTCTCACCCTGAGGGCCTAATAAAATGCATATATTTATAAGTTTATGAATAAGAGTCCAAACTTATTCTACAGAAAGCTATACATGGTTTAGATAGTCAAAAAGACCATTCCTGTGCCCACAGGTTTTCTATACAAATCTGTGAACCAGTGTCAAATCCATTCATTTAACTTTATATATACTCTTGCCCCCATTTCCTTTGTATATTTTTCACCTATTGAGTATTTTGTTTTAAATTAGTGGGCTGAATTTTTATCCTCACAGATTTTTTTTAAATCTGTAATTATACCACTTTGTAAGAGTATTTTTTCATTAACAATAATAGCTACGTAAACACTGAAATTTTAAATGAATTGTAAACCGTTAATTATCAAGAATAAATTACTACTTTTCTTTACATTGTGAGTTATTTTATAGATGGTATATCCGGCATATGAAAGTAAAATCCAACTAAGTAATCCATGTGATCCCTCTCCCTTTTTTTTTAGTTGATGGAGTAGTGTTCTTAGCAACACAAAGATCTAGCGTTTAACTGTGGATCTTATCCTAACAATCAGCGGAGACTACTGCAATGGAGTAATTATTAGTACGCAGTTTGGGTTTATGCTGTTTAAATTTAGGTTAGTCTTTGTAAATCTTACTCCTTAGAAGCCGTATGTTGCATTGCTAAAATATTTATAAATATATCCAAAATGGAATTATGCAACAGCTAAGCATTCATTTTGTTGTGAATGCCTAAGTCCCATTTCCTATTTGTAGTGTTTTCAAAAAGGTAATCTTCAACTTTCTGGTTGTTTGTTCTTCCTCTGTAAGGATGTTTACACTGACTTTCACTGGTATCCATAGAAATTTTCCATGAATAAAACCTTTGAAAAGCTGCAATGGTTAAAGAATGTATTTGTCATCTGCATAGAATTCGATAAAGTAGCTGGGTTGCATGTTAATGTTTTTTCCCCTTGTACAAAAAAAAACTATTTTATTTCAGGTAATTATCATAATGGAGGGGGAGTAGAAAATAATTGGTGCTTGCATCTCATCCTTTTCAAACTGGAATATGGGTCATGTTCAGAAATGCCGTTTAGTGGCAGTTTGTCTACATTTTTAATGTAGGCATGGTGTGAAGCTTGCTTATTGTTAGATGCACACACACACTCAAATTGACTCTGACTCTGGACAGCATTGCAAAAGACAAGCAAACACATTCTATGCTTTTTGATATTTATCTGAACATTGAGATTCCGGCTATGCAAGTTTAAAAGCGAAGCACACTTATTCAATAGCTCCCATTTCTTTCAGGATTTTCCCTTCACAAGTTCTAGCTGTTGAAATGCTGATATGAAGTATCTTTCCATGAATGATTCCCTTCCTCCCTTTCCAAATATAAATTTTGTCCCCTCTTAGCCTGCACTGCTTCTCCTTCCTTCAGTCCTGTGTTTGCTTGTTCATAAATGCAATGATTACAAAAGCAGAGTAACGTCTGAAAGACTGTGGTGGTGGTGTTCACATGACTAATACTGTGAAAGATAGCAAGATTTTTTTTTTGAGCAGCTCCAGTCTACGCACAGTTGGTTCCCAGCTGACAGACAGAATGTGGGGTGGGCTTTGTCACCAGAACGCTGGGTACTGCATGCCCAGCGATGCTTGCAATTACACGGTGCCCAGAAACCTGCTGCTTATGTCAGGGTGCAAGCAGTTTAAACACATAGAAACTGGGTAGTTTTTTCCCTCTTTCTTCCTAGAAAAGGTTATGTAATGAGGGGATTGCTGCTAAAGTAAGAGAAAATGAAGTCTTTGTTAAATGCCTTAACAAAGAAAGAAGGTAAGCAATGAACTCAGAAAATTTGATGTTTGAGAGCTGATATTTTCTTGTGTACCTTTAATATGATCTGCTTACTTATTGTATAATTAATCAGTTCTTGCCATTTCTTTTTTCAAAATTCTTGTCTGTCAGAGCATCCATTTAGGCAACTAATTATTAGATCTTGTTGATACCTGACTTATTCATTTTAGTTTTAAACTTAGGTAAATATAGAAAATGTTCTGTGTTCTAAAAAATCCATCTGAAGATGTATAAGCAATTTCCTAGGTGAATATTATCACTGTAAGCTCCTTAATTGCCCTCTCATAAGTATGGATTGTTAGGTATAAAATTCTGAGAGCTGGAAGGAAAGTATTATTTAATTCTTAGGTTTGATATAAGGGTACAATAATTACTTGATTTGAAACTTAAAAGCATGGAATTCGTTGAGATGTTTTCATGTCATTTTATAATATTTGTTTCTCCAAACAACCTTTGCAATAAGAATTTATAAGATCTGTAAAATTAACTAACAATAAAAATTAGTCCAACAGAGTTTAAAGCATGCACATTTGTTTCATTATTTTGTGGTGTAGTTATTTTTTATTGTGGAAAATAATATAAATATTGCCATGTAAGAGGCAGCTAAGAAAATATCCACCCACTTACAGTTTGCAGATTGCCGGGGAAAAAACAGTTGGTTGGAATATTAATCATTTTGGGCATGAAAGAGGTTATTTTTAACTCTTTCTGCATAGATATGTGCCTAAAAAAACCCTAATTGTGGTTTTGATTATTTTCCCTTTATTACATTCACAAAGAAAATGTTAGTCTTTAATTCAAAAAGTAAAGACTAATTTTACTTGCAGCTATCTCTTTAAGATTATAAAATTGGTATCGAACCAAATGTTAATTCCAAAATGATTATTAAAATCCTCTGCACTTGAAGTATTCAGTGGGCAAAGATACATTTTTCATGAAACCTGGGAAATATTATAAATGTTTTTTATTTGGAGTGGTATGCACAGTTTTCATTTTTCTCAAACTTGTCAATGTAAATGTGCTCAGAAATACTCATCCCATTCTGTCAATTAGACCTGTGATATCTATGCAATATGCAGAACTATTAATCTCCCTCCCCCCCCAAAAAAAACACCTTTCAACTTTTTACAATAAATCTTCAGTAGATAGATTCTAATTTTTCACGAGCTTAACTATGAGCATTCAAAATCTTAGTGTGGCGTCTCCATCCTGTCCATTTTGTGAACTAACAAATGATTCTAAGGGCCACATCTGGGTCCTCTTTGAAGCCAAATGCAAAACTCCCATTGACTTCAATTGGAGATATATGTATATATAAATGCTATGAATAGGCAAGCCTGTACCTATTGTATCCACATTATTTTGTATAATCTTTATTAAAAGAAAATATTTTACCTTATTTTATCCTATAAGATCTTACACACCATCTGCTTCTCTTCAGTGACATTGTTAGTAAGAAGTATGCTAAAGGTCCCAAGCATAGCTATATACAAACTGTACATCCATATCACACACTACATGTAGCATGGCAAGACAACAGTCCCAGAAAGTATTCTAAAGTGGCAATGAATAAAAATTGAAAAAAAAAATGTACCTTTTTTGTAGAGGATTCAGACACACTCAATATGGAAGATTGTGTTGTGAATTTTCTTTAAGAAGTTTGGGTTGGCCTTGAGCTGAGTCTTTTAGAAGCATTGTGTCATACATTCAAAAGCACCTAAGTGGAGTTAGCAACACAAGTTCCATTGACTATCTTTGCAATTTTGCAATTATTTTTCCTAGGTGGGCATTATGATATACTTGAAAAATCCTCCTCTCTCAGAGGTTCTGTAGATTTTTGCTATTTCCATTATAAACTTAGCACTCTCTTAAGTCTCATCTTTCTTAACAACCTTGTTGGTAAAGATAACTATTTAATTTTTGCTTCAAATAAAATACAGTAGAATTTAATATCAATTTTAAATCCTGTTCTCTGTATGTATCTTTTTTTAATATTTGTAAGAGAAAGTTTAACCTAAATGAGAGTTTCAGCTACCTGGAATTTTAACCGTTTGCTATGCATTTTATGATCCTCCTCAGAATCACTTGTCAGTCGAGAATTCTAGTGAAAATTATTTGAGGAACTTCATTCTTTCAGCTACAGTTACAATTGGTTAAAATATTCTTCTTTTCCTGTCCTAAAATTGTGTGAAACATTTCTCTGTGATCTTATGCACTTGTTGTGTTTCACCCCAGAGATGGCTGCATATTAGGGGAGGATGAAGTGATTTCTGTGTATACTAATATCTATATTAAGATGTGTGTTTTTATAGTGTGACATATTTATTCTATTTTATATAAGCTTATGCTTTTAAAGTTTTGGTTGAGTACATAGTTATCTTTAAGATGAATGACATTGTATAAATGCAAAATATTATCTGGGGTTTCTTTCCTAACTGAAATATTATATATTTTTTTAAATTACAGTCTGCGTAGTCTTCTGAATTATTACAGGATGCCTTTTGTTAGTGATATCATTATTATTACTTTGCAGATTTAGATTTGTGAACTCTGGATTCAATCCTACAAACCCTCTGAGTCCCACTGAAGTTAATAGGATTATTTTGCATAAATAAGGACTAAAATAAATAAGCATTTTCAGGATTGGACCTCTATTAGTTTATGAAATTAGTAGGAAAAACCATCAAATCTAGGGTGTATATAAGAAACCTTTTATTAGAAAAGTCTCTTTAAACTTTACTTGAGGCTAAAGAACCCATTACTTTGAGAAATAGAGAGTCTTGGGGCATAGTGTTCACTAATATAAATTGCCCCATAATTGCAGTGCTCTGCTAGTAGCATTTGAAGGATCAGGTCACTAATTTGTATTTTTTTTTCTGCTAAAAATAATTAGTTAAATGATTTATTGCTATGTTTAGATATGTCGGTATATTCTCCCATGGATGCTTGTGGGAGCTGAAGTGAGCATATTACCTCAGGATACTGCACTCTCTGCTCTATATACAATAATAGGTGCAATAGAAATGCCTAGATTAGAAAAACAGACACCTAGGGATTATGTCAGTGTAAGAGTTCTAACAGAAGAAGAATCTGTCCTGAATTTTTAACCTAGCACATGGAGATAAGGTGACCGCTAACATTAAAGATTTCCAGGCTACTCCTGAACTGACAATGGAACCAAATTCTCTCTCTCAGTTTAGGTCTCTATAGGAAAAAGGAACTCAAAAGGAACAGCATGAAGGAAGAAGTTTCTGTGGATCTGTTCAAGCCCATGAACTTGTTTTAGGCTTCAAAGAAAGCTTGAGAGATAGAGAGAGCAAATAGTGTTGACGAAAGCTTGGCAAAAACCAGATGTCTGACATTACTATTTATTTATCATTGATGTTTCCAGTATTGTGGGGCTTAAGTACATATTACAACCAGCAAGTCAAAGTATGTTGCATATGAAAGTAGTTTTCAGTTTTAATTACATTTTAAATATAATTCTGTTATTTAGCTTGATTAGATAATCAGCAAAGATAGTTTTTCTCTCTTACTCTGCGCACCCAAAAAGGTGCCATATGTTGTTGAATCTCTTTAAGGAGTGATAAATATTCATAAATGATAAAATCAGATGTGATTACCATAATTGTTTTTCCCCTCCCCCTCTTAATACAGTGCCATTTAGGGAGGCCCCTACCTATTCAAACAGGAGGCGAAGGCCCCAAAGCACCTTGGCAGCACCTCGTGTCTTACTTCGTTCCAACAGCGATAACAATCTGAACATCAACAACATTCCTGACTGGTCAGCTTCATCTTCTGCTTCTTCACACCGCAGCCTTTCACCTCACCTACTTCAACAGATGCAGAATAATCCTAATGGAACTGTAAAAACTGTTGGGAGTTATACCCCCTCCTCTCGGAGTCGGTCGCCATCATTAAACAGGGTAGGAGAGGATGCAAAAAGACAGCAACATAGGCACATCAGGTGATCTTTTTCAATATTCCTACAGCATGAAATATACCATTTTATTGACACACTGACCACAATATTCATTAGTACAGATTTATTATAAATGTCCATCTTGGGCCCAGGATAGAAGTGAACATTTGAAGAAAATCATATGCATTGGAGCAATGTCCAAAAGCTAAACTTGTCAACACCTCTAACCATTGCTTTCAGATACTCTTATCTACTCCATCCCTTTCCTCGCAAAATCTGCGTAAATAGGTAAACCTAGCAGTATGATCTGAAGCTTACCAAATCATGCTTTGGAATCCTCTACCACTCCCCTCCTGTTTCAAGCAGGGTGTTAGAAGAGCTGGAGATAATTTTTTACTTTCAAAATGTAACACTCTGATTTTTTTTCAATTCCAAATGACCTTTTCTTTTGAATTTTGATTTTATTTTTAGAAGGTTAAACTCAAAAACAAAATGAAATGTTTCATCCAAAGCAAACATTGTTTTACTTTTTTCGGTTTACCAAAAAGTTTGAAATTTGAAATGTTTGTTTCTAGTTGACCCAAAACAATTTTTTGTTTTCTTGTGTTTTGGTTCAGCCAATGAATTGAAAAATCAGTTATTCACACAACTCTAGATGCAAGTAGCTTGGGAGTCTTGTATGGTTGTAACAGCTCTAATAAATCATGAGGAAAGAGAGAGACTCCGAGATAGTAGGGACCAAACTATCTCTTATGGCTGTAGTCTGCTTACTCTACAGCTGGGTGAGGGGTGCTGTTGTCCATAGGTTGTTGATGGAACCTGAGTCAATTGCTTTCTTCCGTCCCCCTTCCCAGACAGCATTCAAGGCCAGTTAGAGGCAACATACCCAACTCCACAGACTCTTGAAGTCCCACTTCCCCTGATCTGGAGCTGAGCAGTATGCAAGAAGGAAGAAAAAGTGGAGGACTGAGTTAGTGGGGTTGGTGGGGGCAGAGCTGGGGAGGGCAGCAGCTGTGGTGGTAGGGAACAAGCATCTTCTTCTGTTCCTACTTTCTGCAGGGCCCTAACACTTGAGGATTTTGCTGCTTTATTTTTTCCCCCTTGACTAGTGAGTGTGACCCAGTGGGTGCCCCCATCAACCTGCTTATGGGCTGTGCCCACTGGATGACAAGTCTTGCTTCATTGGAGAAAGGTGGATGCTGGCATACATTTTAATAGAACAAAATTGATGGATTAGGTGTGAATGCTTTATCTTTAAAGAATGTCAGTACACTCCAAAATGCGGCCCTAGAAAGGGATAATTGCGGTTTAAGTTAGGGGGAGAGTGAGAGACTCAAATAGAATTTAAATACATTGATCCAATAAACTTAATTTTATTGTCATTCAAAATAATGGGCTTTCTCTGTCATATTTCCTGATCTCAATATGAAAAAAGAAAACAAATATTGTCAAGTAGCAGTGTTGGCTACTGTTGGGTGTCACTTTGATATTATATATAATAGATTTATATCTAAATTTGTAGTCATTAAAGCAAAAGAGAATTTGGCTGAAGTTCTCATTTTCCTATTACTTTCTTCCTTTACTTTGCTCCTTTTTTTTCCTTCTCCTCCCCCTCTTCAGTTATGGGCACCCAGCTAACACGTTTTCTGATAGTGGCATCAGCAATACCACTAGAGTTGTCTAATATTGCAATCTACAAAATTCACAACACTTTTTTGTTTAAATCACATATGGCATTGACCACTGTATGAGAGAGGATTCTGAACTTCATAGGCCAGTGGTCTGATCCAATATAGCAAAGTGTTCCAATGTTGTATATTGCAGTAACTAGAACAGGAGTACTTGTGGCACCTTAGAGACTAACACATTTATTTCAGCATGAGCTTTCGTGAGCTACAGCTCACTTCTTCGGATGCATCTAAGGTGCCACAAGTACTCCTGTTCTTTTTGCGGATACAGACTAACACGGCTGCTACTCTGAAACATTGCAGTAACTGTGCAAAGTCATTCAGTTATTACCTTCGGTCTCACTCTTGCATAGAGAAACTCGTGGGCAGATCCTTGTATCTATCTGAACACTACAGTAGGATTCTGCATAGATGCAGGGGTCCACCTGTTAAATTGTCTTTGCAGGCCAGGGACCCTCCTATTTGTTCCTTCCAGTTAGAGGGAATGTGTTTTGCTTTCTCCAAAGGACAATCTAGTTAAAAGCTATTTAAAAACTTGGCTTCTAATTAGAATATACAGTGTTACTAGAATAATATCTCTAGGTTCCTGGAACATAATTTGTTGATTTATGGAGCTGGGCAAATAATGCAAAAACTTTCTGTGAATATTAATTCATTTTTTTTAAATGAATTTGCTTTGGCTGCTCTCATCCCTCTTCTGTGCTCACTATCTCTGAATGCTTGAGTGAGTTTCACCAGCATAACTGTTAACGGAAGCCAATTTCATGCTGGAAAATTTGTGGAAGCCAAATATTAAGTCCTCCATGTGCAAGTATTTGTACTGAAACTACTTGCACACTTATCCAAATATAGAGTAGAAACAGTGCCATGTGGTATAACCTATGAATATACATCCCAGGCACCTCCAGTGCATCTGCTGGTGGTCCACAGAAAGCTGGCTGGTCACATGGTGCTAGCTCTTATTTCCAGCTTCTAAATTTGTTGAAGACCACTGAAACACTTTCCTAATGTTCTGTGCAACCGTAATGCCAACAGACCCTGGTCGTTGGGATTGAACCAGGGACCTCTGGAGCTTAGTGCATGAGCCTCTACCGCATGAGCTAAAAGCTAACTGGGGCTTAGCTAATGCCGTAGACAGGGCCGGCTCTAGGTTTTTTGCCGCCCCAAGCAAAAAATTTTTTGGCTGCCCCCCCCACCCCCAGACATGAGCCCCCCCTGCCCACCAGTACCCCCCACTCACACCCCCTGTTGCCCCAGCACTGGCCTCCCCCCCAAATGTGGGATCCGCTACCAGCACACTGCAGCCGAGCCCTGGCCCAGCTGCGACTCCGTCCCCATGCGGGTGGAGCTGCTGGGCGGCGCGGAGCGGGAGTACTTCCAGGTGGCGGCACGGCTACGGGGTGGCGCAAAGAACACGGCCCCCTCCCTGGGCTTCGCAGCACTGCTGGTGGCCAAGGTGGATCAGTTCGCGCTCACCGCCCTCACCCTCGACATGCTGGCGGCCAAAGACCTGGAGAGCCCCCTGGACCTGCTGCTCTTCAGCCTCACGGTGCCCTGGCCCAGCCCTGGCAGGAGGGAAGGCGAGGATCTCCGGCTGCGGGGCTACTTGCTCAGCACCGACGAACCCAGTCGGCTGCTCACCTCCTCACACACTCCAGGAGCCCCTCACCACCATCGCAGCCCGGGCTCGGCTCCAGGGGACCCCGTTTCCCTCCCTGCCTCCCCGGCTCCTCACACACACTGGGTAGGGCCGCCCAGAGGATTCAGGGCAAAGCAATTTTGGGGGCCCCTTCCATAAAAAAAAGTTGCAATACTATAGTAACATGTATTTGGAAATGTAAAAAATAACTAGTGAAAATTAATTTGTAATAATTTGAAAATACACCAAATACATTATTTAAAAACATTAAATGCTTTACTGGTCTGTATACATTTGCCATTACAAAATGGGCTGTTGCTGGGTGATGGTTGGTGCCAATGGGCTGTCACTGCCTGGAGGTGGTGCTGCTGTTGCCCAGGGCTGGGTGGGGAGCTGGGCTCTGGGGGGTGCCCGGCTCACAGGGGCTGGGCTCAGGACTGTGAGGAGATGGGTCGGAGGTTGTCTGGCTCAGAGGGGCTCGCCTCAGAGCTGGGGGTCTAGGGTGGGGGGATGGGGTCGGAGGGTGCCCACCTCAGAGCAGCTGGGCTCAGAGCTGGGGGTCAGGGCAGTGGGGGATAGGGTCGGGGGTGTCCGGATCAGAGGGGCTGGGCTCAGAGCTGGGGGTCAGGGCTGTGGGGGGAAGGGGGTGAGGGGGGTGTCCATATCAGAGGGGCTGGGCTCCGAGCTGGGGGTCCGGGCTGTGGGGGGAATGGGGAGAGGGGGGTGTCTGGATCAGAGTAGATGGGCTCAGAGCTGGGGGTCAGGGGCTGGGCTCAGAGCTGGGGGTCAGGGCTGTGGGGGGAATGGGGTGAGGGGGGTGTCCAGATCAGAGGGGCTGGGCTCAGAGCTGGGGGTCAGGGCTGTGAGGGGGATGGGGCCGGGGGGGTGCCCAGGTCCTAGGGGCTGGGCTCAGAGCTGGGGGTCAGGGCTGTGGGGGGAATGGGGTGAGGGGAGTGTCTGGATCAGAGGGGCTGGGCTCAGAGCTGGGAGTCAGGGCTGTAAGGGGGATGGGGCCGGGGGGGGTGCCCAGGTCCTAGGGGCTGGGCTTGGAGCTGGGGGTCAGGGCTGTGGGGGGAATGGGGTGGGGGGGTGTCTGGATCAGAGGGGCTGGGCTCAGAGCTGGGGGTCAGGGCTGTGAGGGGGATGGGTTTGGGGGTGTGCCCAGGTCCTAGGGGCTGGGCTTGGAGCTGGGGGTCAGGGCTGGGTGAGGAGGATGGGTTTGGGGGGGGGTGCCCACCTCAGAAGGGCTGGGCTTGGAGCTGGGGGTCAGGGCTGGGTCTGGGGGGTAATGGGGTCGGGGGGTGCCTGACAAACACCTCCCTGAGACCCCCCCAATCCAACCCCCCTTCCCTGGCCCCTGATTGCCCCCCCCCCCACAGAACCTGTGCCCCCTCCCTGCCCCCGGGACTCCCTGCCCCTTAGCCACAACCCCCCCCCCCGGCTGTTTACCCCGGCTCACCGCGCGGCAGCCGCATGGCTCCGGAGGGGGCTGAGCTCTTCCCCAGAGCCGCGTGGGGAGGGGGCAGGGCCGCAAGCTCCAGGCTCAGCCCAGCTGCCTCCACTCGGCCCGGAGCTTGTAGCCCCGCCCCCTGACCACGCGGCTCTGAGCGGGGCGGGGCTCAGCCCCGCCCCCTCCCCCTCCCCAGCCAAGCGGCTGCCGGGCTGTTTAGGACCCGGGGAACAAGCGGAGGAGGAGCGGCCCGTCTTCTGCAGCCAGGCGGGGCCGCGCTACCGGTAAGGGGCCCCCCCTCTCCCCCAAGCGGAGCCGGTAGCGCGGCCCTGCCAGGCTGCAGGGGACGGGCCACTCCTCGGCTCGCAGCGGCAGGATGAGCTGGGGCCCCAGCCTTTTGCCACCCCCTATATTTTGCCGCCCTAGGCAGCAGCTTGTTTTGCTGGTGCCTAGAGCCGCCCCTGGCTGTAGAGCAGATACATTAATTTCTCTCTCTCTCTCTCTCAGTGGTCTCAGTGCCACTAGATGGAACAGAATACCATACCCAGAAAGTGTGTGGGTTATACAACTAGTGCTGTAGTTACCACAAAGATGTTGTGCAGTCATGAATGGGGGCATGCATAGGACTCCTTCCACCAATTCTCTTCCTTGAAGTGTCACCAAGCCTTTACTTTGAGCTTGAAGGGTAATCTTTGTTCTCTTCCCTTGCTGTTTGCTAGTGGTTCACATAAAACTGTCCCTCACTTTAGTCCAAAAAGCCTCAGTCAATTCAACAAAAGTTTTTTGTGGCTTTCTGCAACCTAAACCAAAGAAAGCAAAAAGGAATGAAAGTGAATAGCTTGCTCCAGCCAGTCCCCAATAAACATACATTTTCCATAAAACAATCTTTCTGTCGCTTCATGGTGAGCACCTCCTGCTCGTGAGTGAGCTTTTTGAAGAGTTCTTCCATTTCTCAGGAACAGCTTTCATCTCCCCATTCTCTTAAGGCCACACCTGTTTACAGTTGTGATTAAACCCAGCTGCTCCACTTTCTTCCTCTTCTTGGATCTACATTAACACCTTCCTCTCCCTCTGGATGCAAGGGGTTTGTACATCCCATCAATGAGGGGAGAATGCCTGTGATCATGATTGGAATGGGAAGTATTCACAAGAAAATCAGTCTATTAAAATGAAGGGAGGGGAGGCCTTACTCCCTCCCCCCCAAAAGAACGGAGGTTGAATCTTTTGATAGGTATGACATAAGAGGCTAGGATGTGACCATATGTACAATTGTCCTTACCTATTTCAGCCATCTAGTATTTTTCTTCTTGAAATACTAACCAGCCTTCACGATTGAACTGGGATTTATTGGAGTGGAAGATGCCAACTAAGATTAAAGGAAGCAGCATCTGTAGTACTTGGTCCTAGGAACAGGGTTAAAGGAGATCCACTCTCTCAGAAGGAAAGGGGACTCTTAAATCAAAGAAGTGGTGATGGTTCATATCCTAACTCATACAGTTTGGAGGATTTATACTCTACCAGATTAGATATCCTCTATGCCTCCAGCCTGCATAGCCACTTGAAACACTAAGTGGAGTCTGTCGTTATTGGCACCAGTCCTTGGCTCTAAAAGAAAAGAAGGAAAAATAAAACTAGAAAATGATCAAAGGCTCCTGATAGTGAATGGGTTACTGCAGTGAAATTGATTTGAGTGGATGGGGCAAAGTCTTCCTTATTCAGATGTTCCACTATGTTAAACTTCTTCCAAGCTTCCCTTGTTTACTTTTTATCAACAGCTTTGACACAGTCTTCATTCTTTCCTAGTCTCTCCTCCCTCCCCCCTTTTTGTTAGACTGTAAATAATTGATATTTGTTTCCGTCATACATTAGAATGCCTACTTTCACTTTGTCTTCTTTACACCAAAAATATATTTGTGAGAGCTCACCTTGTTCCCCTTAGGCTGAGCTAGCCAGTGAAGTTTTCTGAATTATCTATATATACCAGCTCAGGCAAAAATCCTGCTTGCTCTCCCTTGCCCTAATGGTGTTTTTTGTTTAAAAGGATATCTTACTCACTAAGCCAAATAAAAACACCCATCCTTCTCATCCCAAGCAATTACGCAAGTATTAACTCATTCTTGTTTTTTTCCCTGCCCTTATCTTTCCCCTGAAAACACTGATTATTTCTATGTATTCTTGTTTCCTTTGCATATATTCTATTTTCAGCATTTCCATGTAAGGCTTCTTGTTCCTTGCATTCATCCTTAGCAGTGGAACTGTAGCATGTTGCACCTTTTTTATGATGCCTTTTAAGATTCTTCTACCCACACTTGAATTTTACCATTTCCTCCCTGGCACCAGACATCGTTTCTTAACTATTGTAATATTTGATTTCCTGAAAGGAAATGCCTTTGTGGTGATGTGATCTAGCCCCAAGCTTCTCTATTTATCACCCTTTATCAATGAATTCTTCCTTATTCAAAACAAGTAGATAAGTGTTCATATTTTGATCATTGATAAGAAACTTCCCCTGAAATTCTACTGTATCAAACACAAAAGACATGATGCATCTTTGGGTACATTCAGAGTTATGGTTTTGGTTCAGGCCCATGAATGTTACTATAGAACTATTGTGAACACACCCATTCACAGCAGTAATTGTAGATTTTAGTAGTCTAAAGTGTTCTACTTATTTATTTTGCATCATTATGATGTGCATATATATATATAATATATATATCTATAAAGTGTGTAAAGTAAATTAGCTGAAGGGCTGGAAAACTGTCTGGTTGTCTCAGTTATTGTCTTTTCACATTTTGTTTTAACAAAACAGTCATTAGTTGACCTTTTCCACTTCAAAGATTATCTAAAAAATAGGGTGTCTAGACTAACAAACTAGTTTTGTTTTTCCAGTAATACTGCCTTTTTGCAAACTGCATACTTATTGCATATTCTCACCACTAAATATGTTCTGTTGTGTCATGAGAACAGAACAATATTAATGTCAATTTTAAATGATAAACTAATGCTATTTCATTGCAATCCCCAGTGCCGGTTATAATCCCAGTGCCAACAAGGATGCTATTGCTGCCTTGGATTATCAGGGTCCAAAACGCAAACTTTACAGTGCTGTACCTGGAAGACTTTTTATTGTCGTCAAGCCATATCAACCTCAAGGAGAAGGAGAGATTCATCTGCACAAAGGGGACAGGGTGAAAGGTTAGTCTTTTCTCCATTAGTTCCTGAGTAACCATAGCATTTTTTCTGATTATTCACAGATCTTGTTTTTAAAGCCCTACATTATCTCATCTATAATAGAATAATTTATTTGTTTAGCTCATATGTTAATAGATCTATTATTTTTACTCCAGTATTTCTTTACACCAAATTTTGCTAATAATTCGTGGACTTAGTTATATTTTGTAACCAAAATATATTCAACTACCATTTTTGTTATAAACAATTTATGCAGTGGGTGCCATTGAAACTTAAAAGTACCTGCAGTAACAATGGTATCTTCCTGTACTTAGAGTAAGAGGCACAGAACTGCAATTATTGTAGAGGGACAAATATTGAGTTTTAAAGATGTTGTAAGATGGTGTGCTATCTCATCAACCCAGGAAGGAAGGAATGCTGTTCATGAGTCTGATTCACACCTTACATCAGGGCACAATTTATTGGTTTAAACAAAAAAACGTGCAACACAAAAACAAAGCAATTCCCTTGCCCAGCATGGGCTGCAGTTCCCAGAGGCTTTTTCCTTTGTCTCTCTCTCTCTCTCTGTCTCTGGAAGGAGGATATACTGGGTCATGTGACACATTTTTTTCTGGCTGTTCTACATGACATGAGGGAGGAGGAGCACTTTAAATTGTGCTGGGGTGGGGGAGGGAAATACCTTTTAAGGTAAAAGGAAAATTAATGGCTACTAGTTTGCTTGAAAGCCAAGAACATGGTGCAAGTCAGGATCTAACTTAGGTTATGTCTACACTGCCCTGCTGTTCAGACTGCGGGGCTGCGAACAACCATGCGCACCAAAGTGATTTGTGTAAGTACCCTGTGTGGACACTGCGGGTGCAAACTAAAAGGTTCCTAGAAGAGGACTATGTTAATGAGACTAGTAACCCTTCAGTTCGCATCTGCAGTGTCCACAGGGAAGCTACAGAACAGCACTTCGGTGTGCACTGTTGTTTGCAGCCCCGTAGTCTGAATTGCAGGGCAGTGTAGACATAGTCTTAGGCTTGGTCTACACTAGGGTGGGGGGTCGAACTAAGGTACGCGACTTCGCGTAGCTGAAGTCGAACTACCTTAGTTCGAACTTCTTACCTGTCCAGACGCCGCAGGATTGAAGTCCGCGGCTCCCCCGTCGACTCCACCACCGCCGTTCGCGGTGGTGGAGTTCCGGAGTCGACGGGAGCGTGTTCGGAGTTCGAACTATCGCGTCTAGATTAGACGCGATAGTTTGAACTCCGAGAAGTCGAACGCTACCCGTCGACCCGGACGTAAGTATGGACGTACCCTTAGTGTTACGTTTCAAGACAGCAGATGCATCCCAGATGTGACATGCTCAGTTTGTGGAGATGAAGGGCTGCATTGACGCCATTGTTCTTGCCCTCCTGGACAGTAGTATAGTGCCAGATTGGTGAAGTTGGTAGAGGTTAAAATGTGGGTAGAAGGGCAGGAAACACACACACCTTTCCCATCTGGCCCACCGTTAAAACTTGCATCACTGTGTAGGTTGTCAGTAGTACTTATCTACATGATCAGTTTAGCTAATCTATAATGTTTGATTCCCCCACCTCTAAGATTATTAACCATTAATCATTGAGACATAGGGGCAGATTCTCTGTATCATTCTACAGTAGAACCTCAAAGATAAGAACATCAGAGTTATGGATGGAGGTGCCAAGTTTGGGATTTTCCTGGGGGTGATAGACCCCCTTTTTTCCCCAAGCCCCCTTCCCGCCCACATTCCACCCACCCCATCTCTTCATGTCCCTGATCCTCTCCCTCCCCCTCAGCACCTCCTGTATGCCGCTGAACAGCTGATCGCAGCAGGCACTAGGAGGGTAGGGGAGGAGCTGATCCGCGAGGCCTGCTGGCGGGCGGGAGGCACTGGGGGCAGAGGGAGGAGCTGATCCATGGGGCTGCCAGTGGATGCTGAACACCCACTATTTTTTTTCCTGTGAGTGCTTCAGCCTCCCCCTGCCCTGTGGCTTCAGCCCCAATCTCCTGCTTTGCCCCCCATGGCTGAAGTCGGTAACCTTCTCTTTAGTGTTACGGAACATTTCAGAGTTACAGACATCCTCCATTCCCAAGGTATCTGTAACTCTGAGATTCTACCATAATCCCTTTTGTTTTAGGGCAAAGGGAGTGGTTACAGCCTCCAAATCTCCTACTAGAGATACTCTGGCATGGGGGCATTCCCAATGGCCAACAGCACAAGGGGCATATTAGGAAAGGACATTTTAAGGTGTCTGTGTGGGGTGTGAGGAGTACCTGAGGACAATGCACTCCAGCTATCCCCATCTGCCAAACAGCCTTTTGGGCCATGGTCTCCTGATCCTTTGTGGCTTAAAATAGAGAAACCTCAGGACATTTAGAGTGCACCTCAACCCTCTCCCCCCAAAATGATTATGAATATTTGATCTTAATAAAATGATTAGTGTAGCATTTCTTTCTTGTTCTGATTATTAAACATGATGGAAATACTGGAGAGCGTAAATCAGGTTTTTCTTCGAATGCATGTTCATGTCCATTCAAATCAGGTGTGTGCACATGCATGTTGGCCGGAAGATTTTTCCCCTAGCAGCATCCATTGGGCTGGCCTGGGCGCCTCCTGGAGTCGCACCCTCATGGCACCTTATATATAGCACTGCCAACTCGCAACCCCTTCAGTTCCTCCTTACCGATAGTAACGGTGCCTGGAGCTTACCTTAGCTCTTGCTCAGCAAGTTCATTCTTCAACGACTAATTATATGCAACCATATAGTGTTGTTAGAGTTATTAGAGTCTTAATTTAGAGTTTGTTGACCCTCCCCCCGGTTCCCAGAGCTGTGGTATGCTGCGGTCCCTGGGTTTCAAAAACTGTGTGGCCTGCGCCAAGCACATGCCGAAGAGTGACCCACACTCATCGTGTCTACAGTGCCTGGGGGAGACCGATCAGAAAGATCGTTGTAAGATGGGAGTTCTGTCCGAGAACTCTTAAGGAAAGAGAACAGTGGCTCAAGGTGATCCTCATGGATGCAGCTCTATGCCCTCATTCCGACCTGGGCTCGGGAGACCCAACCCCTACTGTGTAGTCCTCAGTGCGGAGTGTCCCGGCGCCGTTGGTGAGCTCAGCGCCAAGAAAGGACTCTTCCCGAGACACTTGGCACCGACATGGCTCCTCACGGGGCCTATCTGATAGTAGGCACCGTTCCTACTCACTGGTGCCTCAAAAGAAGAAGAAGCCGGACGATCATTCTCCTTTGGCCAAGCCCCGGGATGTGCGATCCCAGACGGGCCTCTCCTCAGGATCCCCTGCTGGCGCCATGTTGACTCCTGCCCAAGTGCAGCAGTCGAGTCCGGCCCTGTCTTGATCACCGGCGTCTACACAGCAGCTGCAAGTCCTCTTGACGCCGGAAGTGTATCAGGCTGCTCGGGACCTCCTCCATCTTATGGCACCATTCTCGCCTGCCAGGGAGTCATTCTCAGCACTGGCAGATCTGCGTCCTCCGGTGCATTGGAAGGAGAAGCTGGCTATGATGTCGAGACGCTCCCCCTCGCCATGTCCCTCAGTGCCTATCCGCTCGGACAGAGAGTCTACCCGCTTCCTGAGCTCTTGACGTTCGAGACACAGAGGATCATCTCCTCTGTGATCTTCAGTGTTGGAGCAGAAGTCACAGATTGAAGTCCGGTAGAGACAGAAGAGAGCCCCAGGCATGGCCTCCACAGTGGCAGAACCCGCGTCAGTGGCCCTTCTGGACCCCCTGAGCTTTTCACCAGGGCCGGGGAGGAATCCAGGGTCCATGCTCTGCGACATCTTCCATAGCCTCTGCCACCTTCATGCCATCTTCTGCTGTGCATCTGCCCTTGACGCCTACGGTCCCAATGCTTCTGCCTCTGACTCCATCATCGACTCCGGCATTGTGCTCAGACCCGACCTTGGCACTACCCTCCTCCCTTCTCCCACGCCTACACCTTTGTCGATGTTGACCTCAATGCAGGCACCGGGCCCTATGCTTCTGGTGGCTCCTATGAGCGTGCTGATGTATCTCCCTGCCATAGGGCTGACGGTGGCACCGGTGCGTGCTTCGACACCTGCAACCCCAGCACCGTTGACAGCACCACTACCTCCAACATTGCCTTGGAAGTCACATGACCCCTCTGGGGCAGATGTTAAGGAGCTTCCACTACTAGCACACACTTCCTTCTCTTTGTCGCTGGACAAAGCATTGGTGGGGACAGCCATAGCCCCTGTGTTAGAGGACAACAGAGTGCTACAGCAGTTGCTGTGCAGGGCTGGAAGGGTCTGGGCATCAAGGCCGAGGAGGTGGTAGAGGAGGCAGATTGCATGGTGCGCATCCTAGCACCCTCGAGACCTTCATGTATAGCCTTGCCACTTATAAAGGCTGTGGACGCTGCCAGCGGAACCTAAGAACCTGTGGCAGACACTGGAATCCTTGCCACCTACTGCTAAGCTCAATGAGTGGCGGTATTAGTCCCCTCCAGAGGTTTCGAGCACTTGACTTGCTGGTGGTCCATGTGGCTAACCAGCATTGGAGACAGGGCTTCCAAGGACCCTCCCCAAAGAACAAGGATGCTAAATGCCTTGACCTTGTGGGGAGAAAGGTCTACTCGACAGGCGGTTTGCAGCTCCGTATCGCTAACCAACAGGCCATTGTGAGCAGGTACTCGTATAACACCTGTGCAGCAATGGCAAAGGTTACAGAGCTCGTCCCTTCAGATTCCCGGTCGGAGTTTACTGTCTTGGTGGAGGAAGGGAAGCTAGTCTCCCGGGCTTCCTTGCAGGCTGCATTAGACACTGCAGATGCTGCCACTAGAGTGGCAGCAACAGGGGTAGCTATGAGGCACAGTGCTTGTCTCCAAGTCTCAGGGTTACCCTACAAGGTCCAGCAAACCATTCAGGACCTCCTGTTTGAGGGTGAGACTCTGTTTTCTGAAAAGACAGACTAGCTGCTGCACAGCCTTAGACTCTCGAGCCACCCTCAAATCCTTGGGCCTGCACACCCTTGCCACGCAGTGGAGACACTTCCGCCCACAACCTCCTCAAAGGTTCCAGCAGCAGAGCCACCAGGACTGTTCTCGGAGGAGGAACAGGAGTGACAGGGAGAGGCTACACCCTTCCTCAAGTCAGGACTCTGGCAAGCCCAAACTGCCCTCTGGCCCTAAACCAGCCTTTTGAAGGTGCGGTCGAGGACGGTGCACCAGATCTTTGACTAGATCTAACCCACCTTACCTTTTCCTCCCGACTATCCCCTTTCTACCATGCATGGTGTCCCGTATCACCTCGGACCACTGGGTGCGTCACACGGTAGAGAGGGGATACTCCAACCAATTCTGTGCCCTCCCAGCCTTCCACCCTCCTTCCCTGTCCCTCTTCAGGGACCCTTCTCACGAGCAACTGCTCATTCAGGAGGTGCAGTCACTCCTATCACTAGGGGCGGTGGAAGAGGTTCCTCCGGAGCACTGGGGCGAGGGTTTCTATTCCCGGTATTTCCTACTACCAAAAGCCAAAGGCGGCCTCAAGCCTATCCTGGACCTGCGCGACCATCGTCTCCCTGGCCTCCCTCATCCCTTCACTAGATCCAGCAGACTGGTATGCCACCCTCGACTTGAAGGACATGTATTTTCACATCGCAATTGCTCAAAACTACAGGACGTTCCTCATGTTTGTGGTCAATGGTTCCCACTACCAATTTACCGTCCTCCCATTCAGCCTGTCAGCAGCACCTCGAGTATTCACCAAGTGCATGGCAGTCGTTGCCGTGTTTCTATGGCGATATCATGTACAGGTGTTTCCGTACCTTGACGACTGGTTGATCAAAGGCCGCTCCAGGACACAAGTGGAAACTCAGGTCGCGTTTATCATAGCCACCTTTGAGAACCTGGGTCTTCTCCTAAATGAAGCAAAATTGACTCTGTCCCCCGTCCAGAGGATAGAGTTCATAGGGGCAGTACTGGACTCCACCCAAGCCAGGGCATTCCTCCCACAGGTGAGGTTTCAAGCCCTCAATGACATGATCCAGGGAGTCACGCAGTTTCCCACCACTACCGTGAGAAACTGCCTGAAGCTTCTAGGGCACATGGCAGCCTGTACATACATGGTATGACACACCAGGCTCAGGCTTCGGCCGCTACAGTCATGGCTAGCGTCAGTCTATCAACCAGCCTAGGACAGCTGGACAGGGTCGTGACCCTGCCTTTTGCGCTATCCTCGATTCGCTCCGGTGGTGGACTGATGCCCAGCTGGTGTGTTCAGGGGTCCCCTTCACTGCCCCACAACCATCCCTGTCGTTGGTGATGGACACGTCGGATTTGGGCTGGGGAGCTCATCTGGGAGACTGCAGCACTCTAGGCCTCTGGTTGCAAGCAGATCTGTGCCTCCACATCAGTGTCAGAGAGCTCAGAGCGGTGTGCCTAGCATATCAGACATTCCGCCCTTACACAATGTCCGGTTAGGTATCAGTCATGATGGACAATATGGCTGCAATGTTCTATATCAACAAACGGGGGTGCATGCTCCTCATCCCTGTGCCAGGAAGCCCTCATGCTATGGGACTTGTGTAGAACATTCAGTTGACCTGCAAGTGTCATACCTCCCGGGATTCAGAACAAGCTGGCGGACTACCTTAGCAGGTCATTGCACAGCCATGAGTGGTCCCTTCGCCCGGACATCGCATGTTCAGTCTTCCAGAGGTGGGGATTTCCCCTGATCGACCTCTTCGCCACGCGATACAACAGGAAGTGCCAGCAGTTCTGCTCCTTCCAGAATCACAGCCCGGGCTGCACAGCAGATGCGTTCCTCCTCCATTGAGGAGGAGCTCTCCTATATGTCTTCCCGCCAATACCGCTTGTTCACAAGTTGCTGCTCAAGATCCGCAGAGATCGAGCTCGGGTCATACTGATAGCACTGGCTTGGTTCTGTCAGTACTGGTACACTTCCCTCCTAGACATGTCTGTGGGAGCGCCGATTACCTTGCCGCTCTTCCCGGCCTTCTCACACCGGATGATGGACATCTCCAACACCCAGACCTTCAGTCGCTCCATCTCACAGCGTGGAAGCTCTATGGTTGAATCCATTGGAGTATTCCTGTTCAGACCAGGTTAGACAGGTCCTCCTTGGCGGTAGAAAACCCTCAACGAGGGCCACAAACCTTGCTAAATGGAAGAGATTTTCAATCTGGTCGGCTCAGTGTGACTCGCTCCCGACGCTAGCCTTAGTGCCGCACATTCTGGGCTACCTTCTACATCTGAAACAGGAGGGTCTCTCGTTGCCTTCTATAAGAGTGCACTTGGCTGCCATCTTGGCATTCCACCCAGGTTGTACCTGCATGTTCGCCAACTG
Source organism: Mauremys mutica (assembly GCF_020497125.1). Classification (NCBI taxonomy): domain Eukaryota; kingdom Metazoa; phylum Chordata; order Testudines; family Geoemydidae; genus Mauremys; species Mauremys mutica. The sequence goes on from NC_059075.1 coordinate 82,487,322, forward strand.
GTTCCTGCCTGGGACCTCAACTTGGTCCTCTCTAGACTCATGGGACACCCCTTTGAGGCTTTAGCAACATGCTCCCTGCTCTACCTCTCTTACAAGGTTGCGTTCCTGGTGAAGATAACCTCGGCCAGGAGGGTGTCTGACTTCAGAGTCACGCTACACTGTGTTCTTTAAGGACAAGGTTCAGCTCAGGCCCCACCCTCCTTTCCTCCCGAAGGTTGTGTCACAGTTCCACATCATCCAGGACATTTTCCTCACAGTTTTCTACCCTAAACCTCATTCTAACAGGGAGCAGAGACTCCACATTCTGGATGTCCGCAGAGCACTGGCTTTCTACATCGAGAGAAGAAAACCATTCGGGAAGTCAGTCCAGCTCTTTGTGGCAGTGGTGGACAGTATGAAAGGTCAGCCAGTTTCGGCCCAGCACATTTCATCATGTATCAGGGAGTGCTACAACCTGGCAGGGGTTCCTGCGCCTCCAATCACAGCACACTCTACTGTGTGTGTCGAAGCACAGGCTTCGACAGCATTCCTGGCTCAAGTTCCCACCCAAGAAATCGGCAGAGCGGCGATGTGGTCATCCATACACACCTTCACCATGCACTATGCAATCACCCGACAGGCCAGAGACGATGCGGCCTTCAGAAGAGGAGTAATCTAATCAGTGGAGAGCTCCGACCTCACCTTCTGAATTTGGCTTGGGAGTCACCTGATTAGAATGGACATGAACAAGCACTCGAAGAAGAAAAAACGGTTACTCGCTTCTCGTAACTGTTGTTCTTTGAGTTGACCATGTCCATTCCAATACCCACCCTCTTACCCCGCTGTCGGAGTAGCTGGCAAGAAGGAACTGAAGGGGTGGGTCGGCAGGGCTATATGTTAGGCGCCATGAGGGTGCGACTCCAGGGGGTGCCGAGGCTAACCCGACAGATGCTGCTAGGGGAAAAATTTTCTGGCCAATGTGCACCATGCTATTCAAAGTTCACTCACGTTGGCTGGTCAGTATGCGCCTTTTTGGCTCTTTGATTTGGGCTCCAGAAACTCCTTAACATCACTGGCTCTGCTTAAAGGTCAAGGGGTTCTTGTCTCCCCAGGGCTGTCTGCATAAAATTACTCCATTTACATTCTACCAATCCAAATAATCATGTCAAAGCAAGACCTTGTTAAAAACTGAGATAAAATGAATGTGGAGCACAAACAATTTGACTGACTATCTAGCTGTTTAGCTTGTGAGAAGTGTACTGGATCAGGCTTTCTTTAGTTACAGTAAAATAGAGGAATTCTTATATCTCTTAGGCTATGGCTACACTACGCAGCTTTTAGCGACAGGGTAGTGCCGCTACAGCTGTGCCACTAAAAGGTGCACAGTGTAGCCACTGTTTGTTGGCAGGAGAGAGCTCTCCTGCAGACAAAAAATTTCTACCCCCAGTGAGCGGTGTTAGCATTGTCGAAACGCTGTTCACACCATCACTTATCATTGAGAAAACTTTTGTCTTTCCGGGGGATGTTTTTTTAACACCTCTGAATGACAAAACTTTTGTCTTTCACTTGCCAGTGTAGACAAAGCCTTAGGTATTTTTTCTCTCTCTGGATATGTGCTGATCACCTGAAATCCTCCTCCTGTCTCCTCTGCATGTGCTTATCAAGTCCCATGATCCAGGGCAGCTCTGAGGTGTTAGTGTTCCTCTCCACAGTGTTAAGTGATTGATCAGCTGTATTGTCTGGAGAAAACGAAAGACTTGGATCACCATGCAGTGATTTTTTTTCCCACTCAGTCTAATAATACCCTTTTCTCGCCACATGCTTATGGCTCTAAGTTGAGCATTTAAAAGATCAGTTTGCAATATGCATTAACCATACTGACCAGCCAAGGTGAGTGAACTTTGAATAGCATGTCCATTGTTTTGGCAATGGATGTTAGATTCTGCTTTCAGGATACCTGTGTACAGTTTGTATCAGGGCCTCTGCCTTTCAGGTGTAATGGATTTTCCTCAATATAAATTCTTATCTATTTTCCCTTGCTATGAAATGTACATCGACAGACTCCAGATCCTCTCTCTCAGCCTCTCACTGCAAGGTGATGAAGTTGCAAGAAAAATGACAGAACAACATTAGGAGTTTGCACACTTGTGTAGGCCAAGATTATTTCACACACCAGGGGCTCCTTGCAGCCCTCCATTTCCTCCCCCTCACAAGCTACTTGTGTACTACTCTCCCATCCCACCCCCTCTTTTTTCAGGGGCTCCCTACAACCTCTACTCCAGGGGTTGGCAACCTTTCAGAAGTGGTGTGCCAGGTCTTCATTTATTCACTCTAATTTAAGCTTTCGTGTGCCAGTAATATATTTTAATGTTTTTAGAAGGTCTCTTTCTGTAAGTCTATAATATATAATTAAACTATTGTTGTATGTAAAGTAAATAAGGTTTTTAAAATGTTTAAGAAACTTCATTTAAAAAATAAATTAAAATACAGAGCCCCCTGGACCGGTGGCCAGGACCTGGGCAGTGTGAGTGCCACTGAAAATCAGCTCGCGTGCCGCCTTCGGCACCTGTGTCATAGGTTGCCTACCCCTGCTCTACCCTATTAGAGGTTCTGTTTGTCCCCCATTCCAGTAAGTCTGTGTGCACTCGTATTCCCACTTCCCTCCATTCCATTTTGTGACAGGGGCTCAGTGTGCCCCCATATCAGATTTTCCCCAATGTTCCCTCCGACTAGGGGTTCTGTGTGTCTCCCCTTTCCCCTCACCCATTAAGGGTCCTCCATTCTCCCACCCCCGTGCCCTGGGCTCTGTTCATGCCTCCCATTACTACTTCTCAGTCTCCCCCATTATAATTCTTTCTGTCTGGGTAATAAGTCATTCAGGGTGTCATCATGTTGTTCGGGTTCCCCTGAAACCTCTTCCACTTGGCTCCCCAAGAACTCAGATTCCAATCTCATCACTCAGGTTCCCTTATCTGGCATACAGTAAAGCTATGCTGAATTGATCATATTCAAGCATAGGAGGTAGCTGTAGGGTATGCTACACGTACAAAGTTACTCAGAAAATCTTTTTCCATATACAGATTTACACATTACATTGCCTTTGCTATACACTGCATCATGTGTTTTTTTTTATTGGCTTGGTTATTTTGTAGGAACCAGTCCCTATACAGCATGCTCTGACCATGTACGATTTGCTCCTTACCTCATCTTTACATTCCCAACTTACCTTCTCTTGTTCTTAAGTAAATGGTTCCCTGGATGATCCCCCTCTTATCTTACCTAGCTCAGATGTCTTCTTTTGGCTTACCGAACCATTTATTTATCTTAGCACCAACATTTTATTTTCAGCCTAGTTACCTCCCTAATTCTGTTTAGAAGAAATGATGCGTCCATCATGTTTAATTATTCCTATCCAGCCAGGCCTATGCCTGATAAACTATTGGGAAATTGACAGGTTTCAGAGTAGCAGCCGTGTTAGTCTGTATCCGCAAAAAAAACCAGGAGTACTTGTGGCACCTTAAAGACTAACAAATTTATTTTAGCATGAGCTTTCGTGAGCTAAAGCTCACTTCTTCGGATGCATAGAATGGAACACACAGACAGGAGATATTTATACATACAGAGAACATGAAAAGGTGGAAGTATGCATACCAACAGGCAGAGTCTAATCAATTGAGATGAGCTATCGTTAGCAGGAGGAAAAAAAAACTTTTTGAAGTGATAATTAAGATGGCCCATAGAAGGTGTGAGGAGAACTTAACATAGGGAAATAGATTCAGTTGGTGTAATGACCCAACCATTCCCAGTCTTTGTTTAGACCACAGTTAATAGTATCTAGTTTGCATATTAATTCAAGTTCAGCAGTTTCTCTTTGGAGTCTAACTCAATTCCTCCACACTATTGTTGTTGAGTTGTAAAAGTGACCAGCTGCTTCAGTGTACAAAATATTAGGCCATATTTTCAGCCAATGGCATAACAGTTTACCCATAAAACGTAATTAAAATTTAAATAAAACTAAAATTAAATGCAATTTCTGCTGTACAAAGCTGTCACTCAACACACAAACAGTTCATTCACACTTCTTTGCAAATAATACATCCTAAATGTATCTGTATGTGTGACTTTTTATTTTTGCAGGAGGCAAATAAAACTTAGGGTACATGCTTTTTATATATCTGAAATCAAGATAAATAACAAAATATAAACATAGAGAGAAACATAATCTATAACTTCATGATTTTGTGGTGTGTTCAGTGCAAAATATTGAAATTAGAGTATTTACTTTAGGATTCCTTGGGACTTCCAGTAAATCAAAGTGTCTTCAGAATGTACTGTGTGCCTCGGACCTGTGCTGCAGGGTACATTTTTCAGACCTGCTTGAAACCCTAACATCCCATGATAAGAACTACAGTGAAAGTTGGGAGTAAGGATAATTAACTCAGGGACAGAGAGAGAACAACATGCTGAGGAGTGGGATTGGCTGGGAGTGACTCATATAGATTAAATTAAAGGAATAAGATGAGAGCAGTTGGAAAAGCTAGAGGGGGATACATTTCTGAACTGAAAAGTCTTCAGTAAGGATAACTGATAGTGTTTGAATCAGGTGGGTTTTCCCACCAAAGTTGATTTGTCCTTTCTGAATAATTTGATAGGGTGGCAGCAGGGATTCTTATTGGAGAATGTGACTGGAAAATAGAAGACCTGGATTCTATTCCTGACTTTGCCACTGTGTGGCCTTGAGGAATTCTCTTCCCTCTGTACATCAGTTTCTCCTTCTGTAAAATGGCACTATATTGCTTATTTACTGACCTTTGCAAAGCACTTTGTGATCTTCAGATTGTGAATCCTATGAAAGTGCAAAGTCTGTTTATTATATATCCAGTTACTTTAGTATAAAGCATCTAGCAGTGAGGTATCATTTTCTTTTAGAAGATGAATGTGTGTCATTGTAAGCATTTGCTAAGAAATGCATGAATGACAATAGATCAAAGTGTCTGGGACTGGAAGTGTTCAGAGAAAGCTATGTGTGGGCCAGGTTCAAGTAAAAACTTAAACGAAATACAGTGTGGTGTATTAATAGGATGTTGCAGAGCCTAGATAAAAATATCCGCTTTATTTTTTACCCATTAGTCATACACTGACATCATTTGTGTGTCTGCCACTCATGATACAAAAAGGGCTATGTCTAACTTATTAAAATAAACCTGATATTTCTATTTGGCCAGGTAATATCATAGAGATTTGATATGGAAACTATCTATTGCCTTCTGCAATGGAGAATTATTTCCTTCAGTGTTTTCTTCAGTTTGTTTAAAAATCCATCACAGTATATTTTTAATCACCCATATGTTTATATCTAACCTAGATAATATAGTGGATGCAAAATACGTTAATTACTATTACCACCACTGTTTTAAAAATGCTTCAAATTTCAGCAGCACCTATTTACAGTACCATGAATCTCAGCGAGAGATCGTGGTCTCCCAAAGCTCCTTGTCTTTTGTTGGTGATGAACTTGTAGTTTTCTGTATCATGAAAATAAGGCAATGCAGTAACATCTGGGTATCCTGCACAGGTCTACCAGTGACTCAAGTCTATGCTATTATATTTTGTTTTTAAATTGTGACAGATACTAGTGGGGGGTAGCACTCAGCATGATGGAGAGACAGACCATTTCTGGTGACTGAAAAATACAGTAAACAAAAGTTCTTTATGAAAGCACATGATCTTAAACAGGCTATGAAACTGTTCGGAGTGTGATTTGTCCTTTGCCAGTGACCTTGCTTAGCTCACTTATGGATCTGTTTCACATAGGGTTTATCTAACCACTCAGACTCTCAAATGCCTGTTACAAGAGTCTGGACACCTTTGTATCCTCATCTGTTCCCAGTCATTACTTCTGCTATTATGATTCTTCCCTTTCTCCACCTGCCACATGGTTTCCATTCCCAGCTCCCAGACCAGTTCCACTTTGGCCTGATGCATGATCCACGCCCCAGTTATATATTTTATCCTCCCTTTCTTAATTCCAGTGGCAATTCAGGCAGCAGCATCTCTTCCTTTTCACATGGAGGAAAGAGTCTGTGGTGGCTCATTGAAGATCACTAATGGGAGCAGCCATGTAAATTCTTTTTACAGTAAGCATTTCAGAGGTTCCCTGATTGGACTGAGTCCTGGCATGCTCCATCTTAGCTGTTGAAATTGGTGGTGATGGATCATCTTAGACCTCTTTGGAGAGGGAAGCAGCAGCAGCTACAATAGGCAAAATTTTGCCATTTCCTATTTTGCTGCTGCAGCAGGATCCCTCCATGACTTCTTTACAAGCAGTCAGGACTAGATTAAAAAAAAAAAAAAAGAGGAAGTTTATAAATTACAAACAGTGGAGGTTTCTTTGTCAGTCATTTTAAAAGAAAAGAACATTTCATCTGCCCTTCCCTACTAACCAAAATTGAAGAGCTACTATGCAGCTACACTTTAAAAAATCAGCAAAAGTGTATGGGCCATACATACTTTTCTAATCCTGCAAGGTGCTGAGCACTCTGAGCTCCCATTGGCTTCAGTTGGGGTTAACAGTGTTCAGCACCTTGCAGTCAGGCCCCAGGCATGGAATGCCCTTAAATAGCTCAAATATGCACCAGCACTTGTTTTGTTTTTTTGTTTGTCTCCTCTGATATAGATTGCAAGTTCTTCTGAACAGGGACTGTCTCCAGGTGTATTTGTACAGCACCTAGCATAATAGGGCTTTGATCTCACTTTGGGTACTGTGGTGGTGATGATTCAGGTCCATATGATAACTAGAATATCAGTAGCTTTTAGCACTAGAAATTCTGATCAGTGCTTAACTACTTCTGGTTCAGTGTGACCTCAGCTGGCTGGGCAACCCAAGCATGTAAGAAACATATTCATCTATAGTGAAATCCATCTTATAACTCAGCTTGAGAAGGAAAAGATTATTAAACCCCTACTGTGTTTGAAGAAATTACTGTCAGACAATACCTCTAGACAAAAAGAAAGTTGGGGTCCTGGGTTTTTGCGCAAGTTAGAATAGTAAATAAAATACGAGAAGAACTACAGAAAACCTGTTTTGTTTTTCAGCAGTAATTTTCCTACTCTGCTTGAGTAAATTCAGTAATCAGAGTGTTAAACTACTGGATAAGCAAACCTTAAGAGTAGAATACAGTAGAACCTCAGAGTTGCAAACGCCAAAGTTACGAACTGACCAGTCAACCACACACCTCATCTGGAACCAGAAGTACACAATCAGGCAGCAGCAGAGACACCCCCCCCCCCAAAAATAAAAAGCAAATACTGTACAGTACTGTGTTAAATGTAAACTACTAAAAAAAAAGGAAAGCAGCATTTTTCTTCTGCATAGTAATAGTAAAGTTTCAAAGCTGTATTAAGTCGATGTTCAGTTGTAAATTTTTGAAAGAATAACCATAATGTTTTGTTCAGAGTTACTAACATTTCAGAGTTACGAACAACCTCTATTCCTGAAATCCCTGATAAGAATAATTGTGACTTGTGTCATCTATACTAGAAATTGTACCCTTGCTAACTAATATCTCAGAATATTGAAACTAGAGCTGGGTGAAATTTTCGGAGGAACAGTTTATTCACAGGAAAAATGTAGTTTTGGTTGATTCAAAACTATTTGTGAATTTGACACTTATGAATGATTATGAATTGCTACGACTTGGTTACAAGATGTAAATCACTGTGCTACAATATATTGTAGGCATATTCTAGACACAGTCATAGGCAACTGTAACTTTCTTGAGGAGGCTCAAAGCAAACAGAAGCACCATGAGAGTGATCCTGGGGAGAGATTACAAAAAGCTGGTCAATTAGAATTCCTGAGCTCCCCAATTCCCTTGAACTGCCTCACTGCCTCATCTTTTCTACACAGGCCCTTGGTTCTGTTGTTGGAATCTGTCTTGCCAGGCACCATGCAACACTTCTATATTTCATGAAAGTGGATCTCCCTCCCCAGTCTCTGGTATAAAGTGGGGCCATTAAGAATGGTCCCCTCCTGATGGCAGATAGGGGGAAACTACTATTCAGTAATAAGAGCTCAGGAGAACTCAGGCAGGCTGATTTAACAGTGAAACTACTTGCAGACTTCCTCAGGATTAGAGCTGGGCAAAAAAATTTCAGTGGAAAAAAACCTTGTTTTTTCTGTGCGAAAATGAAAAAAATCAGTTTATGTTCTAATTGAACCCCCCCCCCCCAATTTGGCCACTGAATGATCAATTATTCACTCACCTCCACCCAGGAGCATTCCTACTCCAGGACCTAGCAATCTTTGGGGAGACTGGGTTCGCTTCTTCCCAACTCCCCTGAATGTCTGCAGAGCTGAAGATACTTGTTCCCTGCCTGCCTGCTGGCTGGCACTTCAGTCTTGTCCCACTGCTCTCTAATGACACCATAACATCTTTTTGATGCTGCTTCATACAGTCAAAAGGATCTGCTTACATGGCATATCCTCTTCAACATCAGCAGCAGGGAAGGAGGATTTCTGACAGTAACAAGTAGGAAAGGGAGAGGATTGGACAGGAGCAAAATACAATCTAAAATTAGAAAAAGTTACTTGAAAAACTAGAACAAAGTCAAACTAACTTGTGCTGACCTTAATTATTTACTAGGTAAGATCTATGACTCAAGATCAACTTCAAATGAAGACAAATGTTATGCTCCAAAACACTTGTTAATAGCCTCATTCTATTTACTTAGTTGTATTCAAAAATAGATTGAACATTCTCATTGTTCCTTCAAGCTTTGAATTTTGGGTCTGCTTAGGAGAGTAGGAAGTTGCCATTGTAACTTAAGGAGTTGGTTGTGTGAGTTAGAGACTGGCAGAAAAGAGTTTGTCCTGCTCTGGGGACTTAGATGGCAAGGCTATTTCCTTATCCAGGTGCATGGGTGGCAAGTGGAGCCCCCCTTTGGGGAGGCTAGACCCCCCATCTCTTCTTCCCAAGCCCCCCACTGCAGGAGCCCTGAGACCACTCCGCCCCCGCTCCTCCCCAGCTGGAGGAGCCACGGGCCAGCCGAGCTTTGCTTCCTGAAACCCCAAGGCACTGTGAGGTAAAAGCTCATCTCTTTAGGAAGAAACTGAGCTTTTTATATGCTCCAAGCTGGTTCCAAGGCAGCTGAGGAGGCAGTATGTGCTACTCAGCTTCCTGGGTTCTCCCTGGAGGGAGATTACTTATGAAGCCAGGAAGCTGAATAGCACATACTGCCCCCTCAGCCGCCTTGGAACCAGCACATACTGAGCTGCCCCGGAACCTGCATGGGGCATAATAATAAGCAGAAAACTTCCCGTGCAAACCCTGCAACTGGCATCTGGTGGCTGCAGCTCTGCTAGGGCAGGCTAAGCCTGCCATGGCCTATTATACCTAATGCCTATGTCCAGGTGAGTATTCTTGTGGGACTTATTAGTCACCTGAAACTCAAGTTAAATGAAGACATAACTCTGAAAAGTTCTATCAAAAGAGTGTTTTTACACACACACACACACACACACACACACACACACACACACACTTAGAATTCCCTCTAGCTCCAAGACAGAAAAACCAGGACTCCATCCATTTAACCAATTAACCCCTGTGTTTATTATTACCCATTAAAAGTAATAAATCAGGAAGGCAGATTAGCCAAGAAAAAGTTTTAGATCAAGGCTCGTTGGATGAGCAGAGTTTGAGTTTTGTACGTCTGGGGAGACTAGGCCTAGGTTTTCTGCCTAGTTTAGAAAGATTTCAACATTGTGAAGAATGAAGCCTTAATCTTTTTCTAGTTTAATGAAAAGCACTGTTGGGTTTGCTATCCCACTACCCCAAACTGTTCAAGCCTCAGCTATCTCCTGATTAGGGACCAATCATACCATGTGGTGTGATGCTTCTGTAGTAGGAGGGCCAAGAAGCCAATCAACCTATTTTTATTGTGATACTTAACCGGATTTAAACCCAAATACCCAGAATTGTAAAGACTAATACATTCTACCCAATATGCTACCTACCACCCTAGCTCCTTCTTACGGACACCATATTTTCAAACAAGCATCCTACATATAGTTCTGCCAAACTCCCCTCATTTAGTAATTGATAACACTTCAAACATTCATTTAATGATGATCCAAAGTGGGATTCTTAGAAATCTACTTGTGACATTTAATAATCACTCTTTACGGTGAATTCACCTGTGGACTCAAAGAAACATGCATTTTTCCACCTTGATGAGGATGAGGATGGACTAGCCATTTTCAGCTGCTACTAGCATGAACATGTCAAACTTTCCCTCTGGGTGTGAAATGCCTTATAACAAACCAAAATATAAATTCTATGTAGAAGCAGAAGCAGCAAAGTAATAGTCCTTGCGATGAGTTCCCCTGCCTTTCAGAGTGCCACCTGGGACTGGGGTACCACTGAGCTCACCTGATCCACCAGCCTGGGGTTCCCTTTACACTGTATTATTGAGGCAAGCTGACCAAGCCCTCCTTCAGGCTTCAGACTGCACTTTACCAGCACATATACAGGTAGGGACACACGCAGGCGCAGCTATACATACAGATGCTGAGATCAGCTCTGCATGGGAAGGCTCAGCTAAGGAATTGCCCACTACTCAAGTACATCCCTCCCCTCTAGAGGTAAACCCAAAATTGTACCATCTTGCACTGCCCAGAGAACTGTACAGTGTAAGCTCATGAAATTTGCCCCCTCCCTCAATGTGGAGAGGGATATACACAGCTTTCTGCTCCAGGTTATGATTTCCGCATACACTGGTTTTAGACCAAACAAAACAAGTTTATTAACTACAAACAATAGATTTTAAGTGATTATAAGGGATAGCAAATAGATCAAAGGAGATTACCCAGCAAATAAAACAAACATGCAATCTAAGCTTAATATATTAAAGAAACTTGTTATAAGTAGCAAATTCTTCACCCTAAATGTTGTTTTAGGCAGATTGCAGAGATTCTTGAAGGCACACTGCATTTGTGCTTGCTGCTTAAAACTCCAGGTATTTCTTTCACAGGCCAGACAACCCACTTGCCTGGGCTCAGCCCTTCTCCCCTAGTCCAGTCTTTTTGTTTTCAGGTGTTTCCAGCAGTCTTCTTTCTTGGGTGGGGAGCCAATGATGAACAAGCCATGATAATATCACTCCCCTGCCTTAAATAGTTTTTGCATATGGCGCAAATCCTTTGTCTCCCAGTGTGATTCCTACCCCTGGTCAGTGGAAAAACATTCATATCATCATGGAGTCCAGTACCAGGTGACTTGGTCACATGTCCCTGCAGCCATAACTCAGACTCTGTTTGCAGCATCCCCAGAAAGGCTTCCCTGGAAGGTGGGAGATTAGCAACTTCAAAGACCTATTGTTTTCCCTAATTGCCCTTCCCAACCGGCCATCTAGACTGATTGCATTCTGTAGTGGGCGTTCCCTAGGTGTAAACACATTTGTAATAGAGGCATAGACAATATTCCTAACTTCAGATACAGAGATGATACATAAATAGGATAATTATATTCAGTAAATCATAACCTTTCCAATGATATCTCACATGCCTTATCTTGCATAAAATACATCATAGTTATGCCATAATTATATCATAACATCTCTATGAAAAATATGAGGGCGTAGTGCCCCAGTCCTAACTTACATTAATAAAATACTAGCTGGGGGAAGGAGGAAGTTTTTTTCAGTTGCTTTGCGGTCTATGTTCTCCTTCCTGTCAGTCAATAAAATGAAATCAGTTTGAGATTAAGTGCTCAGAACTATCTATACAAAAAATAATTATTTGCAACAAGAGTCCTGCATTGTCATACATTTCATTATCTCTTCCATCTGACTGGAATCCCAGGCTAGCTTCCATTTTGGGGGGGAGGGTGAAAATAAAGAAATTAAATTGATCTACAATAGTAACTTGTACTCAATCATAAAATAAATATAATAATATCTGTATCTCTTATTAATAAAGTTGCATCTGTCCCTTCACATATAAAGACATACACCCTGTTCTTATCTGAAGATTAAAGACAGTGAATCAGATTCTGCTTTGTTACACTGACGTACATATGCAGATTTCCTCAGTCCTCTCTACTGTTGTTCTGGATTTTCATCAGTGTAACTAGGAGCAGAATTTTCCCCTGTATTTTATTAGATGACAGGTAGTAGCTCAGATGGAGATCTCTGCCTCTTGTCTGTTGAGCTAGTCACATAATATTGAATATTTTTTATTATAGGAATTGTAAATATATTTTATACAGCTGGGAAGATATTCCTCAGATTTTTATGTGTATGCAACTATTTCCAAGAGCAAGTGGGATATATCAGCATAAATTGTTCAGTTTTTTTTTCTTTATAAATGGTCCACACAATTATACTGAGTTTCTTCTGTTAATATCTCTAAAACACAAGTCTGGTTTTGTCATCTTCCCTCCCTTTTAAACACAGACCTGGGATTGTTTATGCACACAAAATATCTATGGCTTTTAGGAAGGTTAAAAAAATTCATTGAAGTTCAGTCCAATCTCTAATTGTATATTGTATATAGCCTGAGCAAAAGTTCATACATATTCATTGTCTTCAGTGGGAGCTGAGGGTACTCAGTCAGATGAGGGCCCTAAACCCCGATCCTGCAAATACTTAAGTACATGTAGGATTACTCACATATATAAAGTCATACAGATGCTTAATTGTTTGCTTTAGGGCTATATATAGATTCAAGTGGTCTGTGCTTGGGGGTCTAGTTGCTGGATTGTGGGCTTAAGTTTGTACTTGTTACTTTTTAGTATGACATTTGAAATGTGCATTCTGTAAGGTCTATACATCTAAACTTTAAAAGAAATAGAATTCTCAGATGAGGAACATTTTGCTGTCAAGTATTTTTATTTTAATAGACATTTAATAGGTAGTATCAGAAATAGCTACTATTGCATTACTGCCTTAAATCTAGGTAAACATTAATACTGTATATAATTTTATACAGGCCTTCTCAGGTGTGAGAACTAGATTTCCTGTTATTATTAAAGAAAGTACTACATTTCCTGCCATGCATGGGCTTGATTATTCATGTCATTTACATCAGTGTAAATCAAGTTAAAATTCAACTCCTTTGAACTCAGGGCTTGGCTACACTTGAGAGTTGCAGCGCTGGTGGAGGCTTTCCAGCGCTGCAACTTAGTAACTGTCCACATCTGCAAGGCACATCCAGTGCTGCAACTCTCTGGCTGCAGCGCTGGCTGAACACCTGGTCTGCTTGGGGTGTAGCGATTGCAGCGCTGGTGATGCAGCGCTGCTCGTCAGGTGTGGCCACACACCAGCGCTGTTATTGGCCTCCAGGGTATTAGGAGATATCTCAGAATTCCTGTTCAGCCACTCTGCTCATCAGTTTGCACTCTACTGCCCTGGCCTCAGGTGACCCACCCTTTAAATGCCCCGGCAATTATAAAAATCCCCTTCCTGTTTGCTCAGCCAGGTGTGGAGTGCAATCAGTGAATCTTTCCAGGTGACCATGTCTCCACGCGCCAAACGAGCCCCAGCATGGAGCAATGGCAAGTTGCTGGACCTCATTAGTGTTTGCGGGGAGGAAGCTGTGCAGTCCCAGCTGCGCTCCAGCCATAGGAATTATGATACCTTTGGGCAGGTATCAAAGGCCATGCTGGAAAGGGGCCATGACCGGGACGCGCTGCAGTGCAGGGTTAAAGTAAAGGAGCTGCGGAGTGCCTATTACAAAGCCCGCGAGGGAAACCGCCGCTCCGGCGCTGCCCCCACAACCTGCCATTTTTACAAGGAGATGGACGCGATACTTGGGGGTGACCCCACTGCCAATCCGACGACCACGATGGACACTTCTGAGCGGGGTGGGGGACAGGAGGAGCAGGAGGGTGGGGGGGAGGAAACTGAGAGTGAAGGTACTGGGGTGGGGGGAGACACCCCGGAGTCCCTGGAGGCATGCAGCCAGGAGCTCTTCTCAAGCCAGGAGGAAGGTAGCCAATCGCAGCAGCTGGTACTTGGTGAAGGACAAGCAGAGGAGCGGGTTACTGGTAAGCGGCTTTTATTTTCAGGATGGAAATTTTCGGGAGGGGGGGGTTAGGGCTGCATGCATGCATGCATGCCTAGATGTGGAATAGCCCATTGATGTGGTCTATCATGTCGCGGTAATTGGCTGCGGTAATCTCCTCAAAAGTTTCAGCCAGAGCGTGGGCAATGCGCCTGTGCAACTTTATAGGGAGAGCCATTGTGGTCCTTGTCCCAGTCAGGCTAACGCGTCTGCGCCACTGTGCCGCGAGGGGTGGGGGGACCATTGCTGCACACAGGCAAGCTGCATAGGGGCCAGGGCGGAGTCCGCATTGCTGTAGAAGACCTTCCCGCTCTTCCCTGGTGACCCGCAGCAGCGAGAGATCTTCCAGGATTAACTCCTGTGGAAAATGTTGGGAGACTGTTCAGTGCAGATGCCCCCTGTAGCTGTTTGCTGTCCCCAACGCACAGAAACCCCTGCACAGCCCTGAAGCAATCAGTCCCCCTTACTCACCATTTCGTGGCTCCTGTTGGGTTATGTGTGCTCTGTTTGGTATGGGAAAAGTATGCTAAAGTGAAGACTGAAAAATCCTTCAGTGTGTGGGAATTACTGTCTGGATGAGATTATGAACAATGCTACCCCTGTTAACTGTTGCCATTTTTGCCTTTCCAAAAGCGACCTTGACTGCTGGACTGCCTGTCTCCTCAACTGCACAGAGACTACAAAACCTAAGGAAGAAGCCGCGAAAAACCAAGGAGGACGTGCTGAAAGCAGTTATGGATCACTCTGCTACAGAGAGTAAAAACCTGCAGGACTGGAGAGAAAGGGAAAGCAGGATCCGCCATAGAAACGCAGTGGCCAAGAGGAAAAGCACAAAGCAGCTGCTAAGCATCCTGGCGTGCCAAGCGGACTCTATCCAGTCACTCGTAGACATGCAGGCAGAGCACTACCGTGCTGCACCCCCGCCCTCCCGTCCCAAAGCTTTTTCCCTTGTGCCCCAAGGTCAGCTCCAAATCCCCTTCCCCAGCATCCAGGTTCTTACCTCCACCAGCTGCCTCCAACACCTGTACATTCACCAACCAGGCCTGAGAACTACGACCCTTACCCTATGCACTCAACCCCCATCACCATGCAGTATATGCACCCTGAAGTGCAGCAGTCATTGCACAGCACTCCAGACAGGACATATGAAAACCTGTGACTGTACAGTTCACCAACCCACCCCTCTGCCCTTTTAGGTTCCCAAAATGTTGTGTGTCTGTCAAGGAAGTTATTTTCTTTTCAATAAAAGAATTCTTGGCTTTGAAAACAGTCTTTATTATTGCAGAAACTGAAAGATACCTTAGCCCAGTAAAGAAACAGGCACTGTAAATCATTTTAGGTAACATAGAATCCTACTAACGGTGTAACCACTGCACTTCACTCCCGTGCAAGGCAGCAAACATTACTGTTGGCTTTCAGCCTCAAATTCCTCCCTCAAGGCATCCCTAATCCTTGTAGCCCTGTGCTGGGCCTCTCTAGTAGCCCTGCTCTCTGGCTGTGCAAATTCAGCCTCCAGGATTTGAACCTCGGTGGTCCATGCCTGACTGAATGTTTCACCCTTCCCTTCACAAATATTATGGAGGGTACAGCATGCGGATATAACCGCGGGGATGCTGTTTTCCCCCAAGTCTAGCTTCCCATACAGAGATCTCCAGCGAGCTTTTAAACGGCCAAAAGCACACTCCACAGTCATTCGGCACCGGCTCAGCCTGTAGTTGAACCGGTCCTTGCTCCTGTCAAGCTTCCCTGTATAGGGTTTCATGAGCCAAGGCAGTAACGGGTAAGCGGGGTCTCCAAGGATCACAATGGGCATTTCGACGTCCCCTACTGTGATCTTCGTGTCTGGGGAAAAAAGTCCCTGCCTGCATCTTCCTGAACAGGCCACTGTTCCGAAAGATGTATGCATCATGCACCTTTCCAGGCCAGCCTGTGTAAATGTCAATGAAATGTCCACGGTGATCCACAAGCGCCTGGAGAACCATAGAGAAATACCCCTTCCGATTAACGTACTCGGATGCTAGGTGGGGGGGTGCCAGAATAGGAATATGCGTTCCCATCTATCGCCCCTCCACAGTTAGGGAAACCCATTTGTGCAAAGCCATCCACAATGTCCTGCACGTTCCCCAGAGTCACGGTTCTTCTTAGCAGGATGCAAACTTGCATCAACACGATTCCAACGGTCGACTTTCCCACTCCAAACTGGTTCCCGACCGACCGGTAGCTGTCTGGAGTTGCCAGCTTCCAGATTGCAATAGCCACCCTCTTTTCCACCGTCAGGGCAGCTCTCAATCTCGTGTCCTTGTGCCGCAGGGTGGGGGCGAGCTCAGCACACAGTCCCATGAAAGTGGCTTTTCTCATCCGAAAGTTCTGCAGCCACTGCTCATCATCCCAGACTTCCATGACGATGTGATCCCACCACTCAGTGCTTGTTTCCCAAGCCCAAAAGCGGCGTTCCACGGTGCTGAGCATTTCCATGAATGCCACAAGCAATTTAGTGTCACGCGGCAGGTGACTCGATATCATCGTCGGACTCCTCACTGTCACTTTGGAGCTGAAGGAATAGTTCAACTGCCAAACGTGTTGTGCTGGCGACACTCATCAGCACAGTCCTCAGCAGCTCGGGCTCCATTTCCCACAGAAATTGCGCTTCACAGAGAGAGAGTAAAACACAGCAAGAGACTCACAATGGCGCCAAACGTGGCCGGAAAAACTGTGACTGCTGGGATGTGAAGCGATGCACTACGGGGCGTTGGGACAGGAAGCGGAATGACCCGCACCCTTCCGTCCCCTTCCCACAACCCACGGCGCCAAAATGGGACGAGGTGCTCTGTGGGATAGCTGCCCACAATGCACCTCTCAATACAGCGCTGCAAATGCTGCAAGTGTGGCCACACTGCAGCGCTGTTAGCTGTCAGTGTGGCCACACACCAGCGCTGTCCCTACACAGCTGTACGACCAGCGCTGTAACTCCCAGCGCTGCAACTCTCAAGTGTAGCCAAGCCCTCAGTAGAGCTGCACTTGTGCAAAATGCAGTTGCAGTCAGAATCAGGTTCTGTAGTTTTAAAGCTTCATTGTTTCTCACAAGGAGTTTTGTGTGTGTGTGTGTGTGTGTGTGAGAGAGAGAGAGAGAGAGCAAATTAATTGTCTGTTTTAAGTATTTGGCATTGGTTTTGCTATTTTTGTTTAAAATGTCTACACAACCTTGTATTAATTTTTTCTTTGGAATATCTGAGACTTCTTATTATAGAGAGGTAATTCATTTACTCTAAATGTTTGATAATAGTACTGTATTTACACTGTTGTTCTGCAGTCCTCTGTCACAATCCTTGCTAAGAGATAAGAGCAATTTCAAGATGATCACCTATGCAAAGTAAATCTTTTCCTCCTGTTAGAAGAAGGTCATTCACTCCCCATTGTCATTTTCTTCCAGTGTGAAAATCAGCAGAGTGTTTCAAAAGGTACCCCCATTGTGTATATTAGCTTTGGGATATGTGAGTATTCATTATATGCTCACACCATGAAATTCATATTACTTGACCCAGATTCCAAGTCTCTGGAATTAACCGTTAAATAAAGTATTGTGCTCTTCAAATTATTGTCCCCACGGGTGCGCTGTATAAGGTATCTGCATATACCAATGCACTTTCAATTGGAGATTTTTGTCATTAGTGTCTGTGGGTCTGTGCCTGTGCCCTACACTTCGTGCTCTAGTACCAGGCTATATAGGGAGAGGCAGACTTACAGCCACTCCAGTTCCTTCTCAGCTGCCTACAGCTTGAGCTGGAGTGTCAGTGTCCACTACATAGCTCATTCATCCCTTACCTTATCTTGTTCGTATTTCTTTGTTATTGTAGTGTGCTTTGTTTAGTTTTAGCACACAGTTTGTCCTTTTGGGGGTGTCCCCCACCTTATTTTCAGTCAGGGCCTACTTTGGTCTCTGTCTGTGGACTTTCCTGGGTTATGCCAAAGATCTTGGGTTTTGCACCCAGCCAGACCTGCCACATGTCCTTCCGCTTCAGTGACAGGCATTCACCTGCCTTCTCTGCTTTGGAGAGTCTCACATCCCCTCTAAATACAAGGTCTGATTTGCTTCAAAAGCAGATCCAGAAACCTGAGGGAGAACAGATTGAAACTGCTACTTATGGAGTGTTCCCTGAGATCGGCAGGGTCTGAGATCCCCACCAAACATTGGCATCAACAGCTCAGAACGCTCTGGTGACTGTGCCAGCCTTGGCTCTGGTAAGCAAGGAACATATGGAGAGCCTTTGGAGTTTTTGAAATCCTCTGATACAAAGAGGCCCTATTTCCTGGAGAGGGAGCCCAGAAGAGGGGAATGGTCACCCTTAAAGCCAGGGAACAAGGAGGACGCATATCTCAGTGTGGGTACTGCTGAGAGTCCTACCAGTTCAAAGAAGTCTACCAGCAAGCAACCCTGGGTGGCACCAGTGTTGGTACTGGAATTGGATTCTTCAAAATGCATTGACTCATTGAAAAACAAGGATTTGAATCATCCTCTGTACTGACTTCATAGAATCACAGCAAGGAGTGCACAGATTGCTCATCACTACCACCCCCAGTATTGTTCAACATGTTTACTCCCAAGGAACAGTACCCAAAGTCACCAGCATCATTCAGATTCCTCTCCCATGCAGATCTTCATATCCTGGAAAAATATGAATTCCCTCTGCTGAGTTTTCCTGTAGGTACCAACATTTGGTCTGGAGCCAGCCTAACCTCTGGTGCTACCACATCACCTCATGAAGACGCAGACTCCAATACCAAAGTGGTTACCGCTCTCTCCTTGGCCTCTGCTGCTAACATCTGTAGCTCCTTCACCTGACATAGGAAAGGATGTGTCCTCTGCATCCATCCAGGATTCCATCAACTTCCTATTCCAGCCTCCCTCCCTTGAGGTACATCCTGAGAATGAGACCCGCCCCTCGCAGTAGACATCTGATTCGTCAGCCCTGGCAGGAGCACCCTGGGGTCTGACCCCCTTTTGGTTATGCCCCATCACAGTGGGCTTTCTGGAATCCTTGGGTCCCCTATGGAAAACAGTTCTACATGGTATTGCTGTGTAAGAGGACCCTTCAATAGCCACTGATGGTTCATTACCCTCTTCCTCAGGAAGAACCTCCAGAAGAGCAAGAGCGAGGTGTAGAGGAGTCACTACCATCCAATAAATCCTCCTTCTCACCAGACGAGGCTCATATGTGCCCCTTGCCATCCTGCACAGATGACTTAAAGGCTATTCAGAATTGCAGAGGCCTTGCAGATTCCATTGGAGGAAATGCAAGAACCTCAACACTCCTTGCTGGACATCCTCCAGATCACTTCTCAAGTCACGATTGCATTATCAATGATGCCTTATTGTCATTAGCCCACATGGTGTGGCAAACACCAGTGACCATCCCACCCACTTCCAAATGGGCTAACCTTAACTCTTTGGTCATTAATTCTGTCAACAAAAGAAATGGACAGTATTGGTCTAGATCAAGCCTCTTCAACAAGGAGCTTAGGTGCCTGGACTGTCTCAGTTGTAAGAGTTATTCTTCAGCCACTCTACAATTCCCAGTTATTAACTATCAGGCTTTGATGGCAAAATATGACTTCACAAATTACTTGAAATTCTCTCATTTTATTGATTATTTGTCTCAAGACTAGAGGGAGACATTTCAAGCTCTCATCACAGAAGGCCAGATGATCACTTAGATTTTCTTTCAGGCTTCACTTGAAGCAGAGGACACAGCTTTGAGTTCTGTGGCAATTGCTGTAGTCATGTGCTGTGTTGTGTCATGGCTGCAATGCTCTGGCCTGCCTAGAGAAGTACAGAATACCATGGAGGAACTTCTGTTTGAAAGGTTAAGCTCTTCAGTGTTGTCATGGAGTGATCCCTCCGCTCTCTCAAAGACAGGACAATTTAGCAATCTCTTGGCATCTATATACCTGCAACAAAGAGAAAATACAGTCAGTCACAAACCACTCAACAGTCTCCCTCTGTCCACTACCAAACCTCCATGAGACAGACTAAACCACCCAGAAACAGATCATATTTCCTAAGAAGGAGTCATCCTCCACAGTGACATCAGTCAATGGATTCTTCTAAGTGACCATTTTTGATGCATTGGTTGAGGGTCGCACCAACCTGGATCCTTTGCTGCCCCAATCCATTCTTCATCAACATTATGCAGTCTGCCTCTCCCATTTTCTCCTTCCTGGGAGCTCATCACCTCTGACAGATGAAACCTAGATGTAGTTTCAATTCCATCCAGTTCAGCTCCATCCATCCCTCTTCCTCCCCTTCCACACTCCTCTTCTGGGACCCTTCTCACAAGGGTCTCTTACAGCAGGAGTTGTATTCTCTCCTGTACTTCACTGGAAAAGAGTTCTACTTTATGGTTCCCAAGAGAAAAGGAGCATGGAGACTGACTCTGGAGCTCAGGATTTTAAACATCTTTGTCCTCAATCAGTGGTTCAGGATGATAACCTTGGCAGTGATCATTCCATTTTGGGATCTAGGGGACTGGTTCATTGCCCTTGACCTCCAGGATGCATACTTTCATATATCTATGCAGCCTTTCCACAGATAACTCCCATGAGTCATCATTGGCAAAGACCGCTATCAGTACCATGTCCTGACCTTTGCCCTTTCAACTGTCCTGAGGATCTTGATAAAAGTCCTATTAGCCATTGCAGTCCATCTTCATCAGATGGGAATAATTGTCTTCCTCTGTCTCAGCAACTGGATCTTACTCCTTTCTCAAGGTATAGCTCACAACTAACAAGGCCCTATCCTTGTTCCATACTCTGGACATCCAACTCAGCATGGAACAATCTGCTTTCACACCTATACAATGAATAGAATCTGTTGGAGCCACCCTGGAAACCACACTTGCCAGAGAGTACTCGCCTATGGACTGGTTTTCTATGATGTGACAGAGACTCCGCCCCCAGTTTCACCAAGTACAAAAATCTTTTAGTTCTTCTGTTAAAACTTGTAAGCTCCTGTCTGCAGAAAACATTGATTGTATCTGTCCTGTGAAAGATACTCTATTACTATGTAAAACTTACAAACAAGTTAATTGACTTTGTTCTTGAAGTGAACATTGTGAGCCTTAAGCTGTAATTGATACAATGTAAACAAGCGCTATAAGCCGTTAAGTGACTTTCACTTCATTGTAACAGCAACGGCTCCTAGGCCCATACCCCGAAAGTGGGGGAGACAGTAAATTAAAATATGGTTAAGATATGGAATGTATGTTGATGACTGCTTGATGTACATGAATGGTTAGGGAGGTGTCAGCCTAGAAAGGGAGTATCCATCGGCCGAAGAATGTGTCAAGTGGACCACCAGACAACCCCCGGAGGGTAAACTGGGATCCACCCCAACACCTGGAAGAATGAGAAACACAAACTTTGGACAGTGTGGAGCCACCAGGAATGTGCCATCTGCTGATTGAGTCAGCAACAGCAGGATGAAACAGCTCCCATAGACTAACATAGGAATTAATTCCTATAAAAATGAACTCCAAAGACTGAGGACTTTGAGTCTCTGGTTCTGTTGCCAACCTCCAGGAGCATCAGGTGTATCTGACACAGACTCGGCTCCATCCTCATGACCAAGATACCTGGCCAGTAACTTGGCATGATCAACTTCTAGGCTGGTAACTATAACACCTATACAGAACCTGAATGAATGATTGTGTGAATGAATATATGTGTGTGTGTGTGTGTGTGTGTGTGTGTGTGTGTATGTGTGTGCGCGTGTATAAGGAATAAGTAGTGATAGGAATAAGTAGTTAAACAACATTGTTTACTTTTATCTTTTGCTTTATTATTATATTTACAATAAATGTGGCATCTTTGCCTTATCCCTCTTAATAAGATCCTGCTGGTTTTTATTATATTGGTATAACAGCATCTCTTCCCCTCCCCCCCCAAATTGAGCAACCATTTCCAAGAATTTTCAGATCAAGGCAAATGGACCCTCAGTGCTGTTATTCCTCTATATCAGCATTCTGGATCTCAGAGTACTTGGGTATGCATGCTGTCATTTCCTACCCAACATCAGAGGTCACCTGGTCAAAGTAATGCTGGACAACAGGGCTGCAGTACATTATATAAAACACCAAGGAGAGCAAGATCTCAGTCCTTATGCACAGAGTCCATAACACTATGGAATTGGTGCATATCTCACGTCATAGAAATCTCAAAAGTTCACCTACTGTGGTTACAGAACACTGCAGCTGACTCCCTGAGCAGAGTTTTCCGTGAAGACCACAGAACAACACAGTATTTCAGGAAATTTGTCTCAGCAGGGGCTCCTCAAAGATAGATCTCTTTTTGTGATACTGTTCAACAGGAAGTGCCGGCACTTCTGCTTGAGGGGAGGGCATACTTCCAAGTCACTGGGAGATGCCATTGCTCCTTAAGTTCCTCAACAAGCTGAAATGAGAGATGGGTGTCCATCTTAGAACACTATCATGGCCACCTAGGTCTGGCCAACACAGTTCCTGCGATGGGCTCTTTGCCTTCCTCTGACAGCAGACCTCCTGAACCAGGAATCCGGCACCAAGACTCACCCCAACATCTTGTCTCTCCACCTAAAGGGCTGGCTCCTTGACGATACTCTGACATAGAAGGAGATTGGTGTCTAGAGGTCCAATAATGCCAATGGAAAGCTGAAAACCTGCCACAAGGAAAACTCACCTAGAGAAGTGGAATAGTTTCTGAGGCTGATTTGTCCAATGATCCATAATCTCCTCTTGGGTCTCTTCTCACGCGCATTTTCAATTACATGCTAAATTTAAAAATCATGGCTCTATCACTGACCTCAGTTAAGGTTCACTTAGCTGCCATTACTGTGTTCCACTGTCCGACTGAGGGTGAGTTGTCACTCACCCTACTGCTGCAAGATTCGTTCTGTTCAACCTGTTTCCACGTGTCAAAGAACCTACTCCACTTGGGGGCCTCAGCTTGGTTCTCAGTGCCTTGAGGAACCTTTTGGGGACCTGTTAATTTCTTCATTTGTGCTTCAAGACCTCATTCCTCATAACCATCACTTCAGCCAGATGGGTAGGAGAACTAGGAGTGCTAATGGCTGGTCCACCATACATGGTGTTCTATTGTGATAAGGTTACTTTACATCCCCATTCTCGCTTCCTACCTAAGGACTTATCAGATTTCCAAATTAGTCAGGACATTCAACTGCCAATTTTTTACCCCAAACGTCTCAGAGAGGAAACCAGTCTCTTCTACATTGATAGGACTAAGCCCTTTAGGGTTTCGCCCAGACTGTAATTCTTTTACGGAAAGAATGAAAAGGCATCTAGTGTCCTCCAAAAGTGTACCAAAATGAGTGTCAGGATGCATCCTGGCATGTTATGAAACCTCTGATGGGGTGTCACCCATTTAGTACAAATGGCCACTTCACCAGGGCTCAATCTAACTCCATAGTTTTATCCAAGAATGTACCTATCTTGGACATTGGCAAGGCTGTACTGAATTAATCTCCTCAACACCCTCATCTGTATTTGAGGTACTGCTTGGAAATCTCCTAACGTGGAGCACCAGTAACTCAAAGAAGGAGAGTTTATTTTCCTTGTACAGTATCAGAGGGGTAGCCGTGTTAGTCTGGATCTGTAAAAAGTGATAGAGTCCTGTGGCACCTTATAGACTAACAGAGGTATTGGAGCATGCGCTTTCATGGGTGAATACCCACTTCGTCAGACGCATGCTTGTATAATAACTAGCATTCTTTGAGGGGTGTTGTCCCTAAGGGTGCTCCACTGCCCGCTCTCCTTCCCCTTTGCTTTGGGATCTTTGACTCTGGACTTTAAGGTTCAGAAGAAACTGAAGTAGCAGCAAGTTTGCCCTTCCGTATATACCCTTGTAC
This sequence comes from Mauremys mutica, assembly GCF_020497125.1. Classification (NCBI taxonomy): domain Eukaryota; kingdom Metazoa; phylum Chordata; order Testudines; family Geoemydidae; genus Mauremys; species Mauremys mutica. Next base: position 82,511,258 of record NC_059075.1, read on the forward strand.
CGGAGCACAAGGAGGTGTAGGGCACAGGTGTGGGCCTGTGGACATGCTGACAAAAATCTCCAATCAAGAGACCATCCTGATGTGGTGCATCCATAGGGACTATACATCTTAAATAACTCATTACTGTATAATATAAATACTCTCTCCTTTTTCCTTAGGAAGTATAACATTTATGAGTAATTAAAAAAAATAAATTTTGAGACCCAGTTTACCAAGAATCTGAGCCTGTTATTAGTTCAGCATCTTCAGTTCTCATTCTTTCCAGTTTCTGAGATTTATGATTTTATAACATCTATATTGCAGAAATACAGTAGTATATTTAAAGGATTATGGTGTGGCCTTGGGAGTCATATGTGCACCTTGAGCTCTGTCTCAACAGTGGCTCCCTACTCCCATCCCCAGTAGTAATACTTGAGAATCACCCATGCTGGGGATTCTGTGCAGATGTTTTGAGAAGCAGAATTTGGCTTATTGTGCTGTGTTCATTTTCATTGGTGTGCCATTGTCTAAATAATCTTAGAATTTAAGTTTATTCCAGAGGAAAAGCGGTGAAAAAGCTAATGTTCCATTTGTCTTTCTCTTACAGTTTTAAGCATTGGTGAAGGTGGATTCTGGGAAGGCAGCACTCGAGGACTTGTTGGATGGTTTCCTGCAGACTGTGTTGAGGAAGTGCAGTGTAAACCAAATGAAAGCAAACCAGGTAAGCAAATACAATTCAGCAATAATTTGCACAGTAACAAATGAAACGTGTCTAGTTGAGCTCTGAGATGGCCTAAATTAGAATATATTACATGGCCTTATTGTACAACACTGGAAATTGAAGAATTAAACAAGGCTGAGGACTGGATTGAAAAAAAAATAAAGATCAGTGAAGATGAATTTATTGATCAAACTTTCCTGGTCTTTGTCTAAGCCAAAGAATCTTTTTCAGAAAGCACTCTCCGGTAAAGTACTGTTATAGCTGCCTGGTAGGAAATGATTATAGACATTTTTTAAGGGGGCACTATGTTGTAGTTTTATATTCTAATAATGTCTGAAAAGTATCTTGCTGGTTGATTAAGCACTTGAAGGAAATTTGACTGTTGGTGTCCCAAATTGGGATAGTGACAAAATATGTGTTAAATTGCCATTTATTATAATAATAAATCTTCTCACTACTTTGAGCCTTTAATACATTTTTGAAGATGTAGCTATAATTAAGGGTCTAAAGATCTTCTTCATAAACCCTAGTTTGCAAAGAGTTAGTGATAGAACTAAAAAAATCAAGGGATAAGTTTAGGATTTGACTGGAACCACTTTTAAAAACAATTAGAAAGTGGGGAGTGAGTGCTGTATTTTTTTAAATAATACAGTAATCTTAAAAAAAATATTAGTAGTTTGCAGGTTTCAAATGCTGGTTAATGTTTTTTAAAATTAAAACTGGTATTATTCTATGCAATGATGTTTGGCAAGAAACAATGAACAAATTTAGGTGCAGATTCTGCAATGAGCTTTGCCTGGGCAGACCTGTGGCCGTGGTAATCTCAGTGCAGGATCAGAACCTTAATCCTTCTGTTACTGTGTTCAGCTGCAGCTTTTGTGGCTTCTAAGGGATACTCCATGTACGTAGCACAAAGGCCACTTAAACGTGTTGCTGTACTGCTATTAAGTGTGGTACAGAGAACTGAGTTCTCCATTACTATGTGGTTGTGCCATAAATAAAGCAAAGACAATTTTATTTAACCACAGTTTATGGTTCCAGGTATTACAGCATTCATGAATCAAAAATAAATTGGCTACAATGTTTATTTAAAGAATAATGCACCTAATCCATCATAGCTACTTTCCCTATTTTTAAGGGAATATGGACATGCTCATATATTCAGATTGAAAGGTCACTGTGAACTATAACAACTTCCAGCGTATATTAGTGATCTAATATGTATGGACTGGATACAATGGAATGGTCTAAATGAGCTATTAAGGTGTGTTAGATCATTGATCTGTGAATTAAGAACTTCTTGAGGATGTAAAGACATTACAATATAATTTTTGTACTGGCATTCATACAAAAAGTATCAGTATTTCATAGATGATTATAGTCTGCCCATGCATAATTTGTGTTCAAGTATGACCTTTGTGTAGACAGGATAGGCTTGAGAAGGAAACACTGATCCAGACTGTTGAAGAATTAATGAAAGCTGAAAACTGGGTCTTGTAGGATTTGATTATTTTACTATGTAAAGGAATGAGGGTTCAGGGATAGGAGTTAGGGTACATCTACACAGCCGGCGACAGTGAAGCTCCCAGTCTGGGGCGATAGAGGTGGGCAAGCAGGCTTGCACTAGCACTCTAAAAATAGCTGTGTAGACCAGTGGTTCCCAAACTTCCACCGCTTGTGCAGGGAAAGCCTCTGGTGGGCCGGGCCGGTTTGTGTACCTGCCACGGTCCGCAGATTCACCTGATTGCGGCTCCCAGTGGCTGCGGTTCGCTGCTCCAGGCCAATGGGAGCTGCTGGAAGCGGCGCGGGATGAGGGACATACTGGCTGCGGCAGGTACACAAACCGGCCCGGCCTGCCAGGGGCTTTCCCTGCACAGGCGGTGGAACAAGTTTGGGAACCACTGGTGTAGATAGCACTTTGAATGGGCTCTGAAGCCCACCCTCCTCCGATGGCTTCAGTGTGAATACTTAAATATTCATTCAGACGGAGAGTGAATGTGAGTGGGAATGACCTCAAAGCACAGTGGCTTGCAGGTTATAGTTCCTGCTCCAATTAATATTTAAACATTTTATGCAAAATGGAACAGATTGAACAGGAAAGATTGATTCCAGAATACCCTATTGCCGTCACTGGGGAGATAAGTAATCTGGGTTCTAATCCTTGCTCCAAATCAGGCAGAGTTGGGATTTGAACCTGGGTCTCTCACATCTGGGACTACTCTAGCCATTGAGCTATAAGTAAGGTTAAGATTTTGTATTGGTTATTTTTTTAGTAAAAATAACCGACAGGTTGTGGGCAATAAACAAAAATTCACAGAAGCTCACAACCTGTCTGTGACTTTTACTAAAAATAATGTGGGTGGGGGGATGGGGAGAGAGAACTGAAGCCCAAGACCCATGGGTAGGGTTGTGGGGTGGGAGAATGAGAGCCCATGCCCCACTGTGGAGGATGTGAGGTCTCCAGCACCTGTGGCTGCCATAGTCTGGGACCCCAGGGCCATTGGTGTCCAGTGGCTCGGGGCCCCAGCTGGCTGGTATCTCTGGTCCTGCCACCCCAGGGCTGAAGCTGCCACACAGGTCTCTGAAAGTCACAGAATCTGTGACTTCCATGACAAAATCTTATCCTTAGCTATAGGGCATAAGGGCAGTGGTAGTACCATCACCACCACTTCTCTTGAGAAAGGATTGACCTGATTTAGGCATCTAACTCCAAGAGAGGATTCATAGCTGTGAATCCCGAGCAAAGATAGCTGCCTCTCTCCAGCTCAGATTTAGAGTGCCTAACTCCCTTTGAGAGACAACCCCTTGTAATGATTCACAGGTCTCAAACCCAAGTTCACAGGATTTATGTGAGAGGCCACATTCTAATCCTCCATCTGTCAGCCAGCTGGCAACTGCTGACCTAGGACCCAGTGTGAGAGTCCATCCCTGAGGTCCAACTGGTGGAGTTCCAGAGTGGGTGATTAGCCCACTTGGCCCTACTTATGCCAGCAGCAGGAACAGGAAGCTGTTCAAACAACTGGGCTCCACTCTGCCCTGGCTGTTTAAAGGACATTAGCTAAGAAGTGTCACAAACTTGCACAAGTTGTGAGAACTCACACCATAGACTGTGCAAAGTAGCTGAGATTTCATGCCAAGTCTTTAGAGAGAAAAAAAGATTCTCACAGTGTCCCAAATTGCACTGCAGAATTCAGCACTCTTTTTTTTATCCAACAGCACAGTAACTGATTTTGTTCATAGCATTTTCTATAAATGGGATCTCAGAACATTTCTTCAAGTAACCTGCCTTCTCCATTAAGTTTAGATTATAATGTTTAATAATAGCTTGTCACTGGCATGCCACAAATGAGCGAAAGAGAGCTTATTTGTGGAAAAACAAACTGCAATTAAACATTACATTCTCAATAAAATGGTATGGGCAGACTATCCTTGCCATGCTGATATAAAATCTCCCTCCTACAGACATGTTCACACCTTGGGCAGCCATATCACTATTGAGACCCTTCCATAGGAGTGGACTAGGCATTGTGAAACCACCAGTGCTGCCTGTGACTTTTTTTTTTCCTTCCTCTCATGTGCCACAGCTGGAGGTCTGCCCCAATACAAGAACTGTCCTCAATGACTCTAGCCCAGATTAACACAATCTGAGGCTCTATGCACACCATGACATGGCTCTTCCCAGTTGCTCCCTCCCTGCGCTATGGTTCTGGCGAGGGTCCCCAGAACAGTGGGTTTTGAAATTTATGCCCTATTGAGATGCATGAGGCAGTTCACCCCTCATAGAGCTATCGGTTCAGACTATCTGCACACTTAGGCAGATGTCACTGCATTGGTTACACTTGAGTCATGTTTTTAAACTTTTCTTCACTATCATGGGACCTGGAAAATGTTTTTAAAATGAAAATTCAGATTTGTCCTTCATCTCATGACTCCTGGACCTAAGCCTTATACACAGGTTATAGTTGTGTATAATGGCCCTGCAGGGACTTCAGTTGAAGCTGCAATTTTGAGCACCTCTGAAGAATCAGATTTCACTGTGGGTATGTCATGTTTGGCACCCAAAATAGTGGATGCTTTTTAAAATTTGGCTTAAGTGACTTGCTGAAGGATGTAGGGGAGGCAATGTCGGATCTAGGATTAGAAATGAGGAATTTCTGGCAAGCAGTCTTGTGCCCAGAACCACTTTTTTAAGGTCAGTTGGGAGTTCATTTCTCAATGAAGGAAGCTTGAACACTGGTACAATAAAAGTAAGATTCTTCTATTCCTGTAGCAATTGTTGACCAAGCAAACACTCAGCTTGATTGCATTTCTCTGGTTGCATAACTAGTGATGGCACATTTGATCAATTCCAAACATTCAGAGAATGTTCTAGGCGTCAATGGGCTGAACCCAATTAATTCTGTTATAAACTGGAAATGGGGAGAGACAGAGCCCCTTGTCTCTGGTTAGCAGACACAGCAGGAGCTTCAACCATCTCTGTAATTGTCTAAAGATCAAACAAATGATTGATGTGAGCCCTTAACATCTTCCATCATAAAAACACCCCACAGCTCAGCTCTGCCCTTAATCCCAATATGATATAAAATGTTGACACGCTAAAGATTTATCTCGTATACTCCATATCCATGGCCACATGAAGTCATGGGACTTCCTCATCAACCTTCTCCTGGTATTGGCCATGTATCAATCAAGGAGGAAGGGGTTAGATGTGGGGGGTGGAGGGTGGAGGTGTCATGCAACTTGGACTGTGGGGCTCAATTTTGTGCACTTGTCCATTCACGTGTCCAGGCAGAGTTCCTCTGGGTGCCATCCACTAGCTCTCTGGGCTCTTTCTAGGAGTGGGTACTGTCCCCAGTGGGTCTGTTTAGTGTACCCCTCTGGTACCCTGAGTGTAAATCTATGACCCTCACTCCCATCCCTATTATTCATTTGTTGTCCCTGGAATCAGCTGATCCCTGGGTGTGTTTTTTTTCTGGTCCTTCCCCTCTGAATGGCGGGGTGGGGAAGGTATTTTAGTTTACTAGATAGATCCCCTTTTTGCATCCATCATGTACATGAGGACCAAATAGGCTTAGATGGAAAGCAAAGAAATAAGAATGAAGGGGAAAGGGGAAACTGAGGGCACACAGTGCTTCTGGAATGAGGGGTGGCACACAACCTCGGGCGGGGGCGGGAGGGAGGAGGAGGAATTGGGAGAGCACCTAAGGCGGGAATCAGAGCCCCTGGCATGGGAGGAAGGGGACACACTGAGCTCCTCGCATGGCATGGAGGTCGAATGGGAGTCCTGGTATGGGGATAGGAGGAGATAGGGTACACCAAGAGCCCCTGTCATGAGGGAAGGGGGTGGGGTTTGAAGGGAATCACTCAAATATAGGGGGATGGGAGGGTAGAACAGGTGGAGCGATGAACCTGGCCAACAGAAGCAATAAAGTATATGACCCTTTAGTATATAAATTACTCTGTATTATATGACCTTTGGTAGTTTATTAAATCGTGGTGGGGGTTTTCTATGAAAGTCCTGAAAACAATTTTATCTGTATATAAAGGTCTGTTCTAAAAAGGATATTAAATAGTACCAGAAGCAAAATGTGCACTTTCAATGTTATATGTGGATGTCAAAGCACTATACACAGTAATCTCATGCAAGGATACTGTACACCAGTCTTGTGACTTGAAAAAAAGCTTAGGAATATGATTTAAACCACATTTACATAAGCTATTGGTGTTAACTTAGAGCTGTCCTACATTAGAACATGGAAAAAAATCTTTCATTCTGTCATATCTGGGTAGACTGGGAGCAGTGATGTGGGTAAGGGGACTAGATTGGAGGTGTGTTGGCAAGCCAGTCAACAAAAAAGTAGCTGATTTAGCAGCTCAGTGCACTAATGTTCAAGCAGTTCTGACAACCCTCTGTAGCTGAGACTGCAGTATCAGCTCCAGCTTTGCCTCAAGTAATGGGAGTCTAATGAATGAACCTACAACAGTAAGTTTTTGCATCTTAGCCTAGCTCGACAAAGCAGTTGTTTTCTCTATGATAACAAACAGCAGTTTGGGAAAGGGGTTCTAGTGAATTCGTGGCTCATGAACTGGGTTGACAGTATAGGTAATGCAAAGCCTCAGTTTACTTACCCACCAGATAAAACATTGAACAGTGTATGCTTCCCACTCAACCCTGCCAATGTAATCATCTCTGATAGAGTGAGTCTGTACAGGCGAGAGAGGTATCCACACTTATTCAGTCACTGGTCTTTCTAGCGAGACTTAAAAGTGTCTGTTATGATGGTAATATTTGTGAAGTGAAAACCTGTCCACTGCAAGATGAACTGAGCAGGGCCGCCCACGCCGAAGATCCGGCACTTTGGCGGCGGGTCCCGGGGCAGAAGGACCCCCCTGCCACGGGTCTTCGGGACATTTCGGTGGCGGGTCCCGGAGTGGAAGGACCCCCTGCTGCCGAATTGCCACCGAAGACCCAGAGCGGAAGAAGCTCTGGGGACCCAGGCCCCGCGAGAGTTTTCCAGGGCCCCCAGAGCGAGTAAAGGACCTCGCTCCAGGGGCCCCGAAAAACTCTCGTGGGGGCCCCTGCGGGGCCCATGGCCTGGGGCAAATTGCCCCACTTGCCCCACCCCCCGCTCTGGGCGGCCCTGGAATTGAGACTACCAACCTGTTTTCCACAGTTCACTTAACATGCCTCAAAAGTATAGTGGTTTTCTTTCACTAATGACCTGAGTTAAGTTCATAGGTGTAACCTAGAAGTATGAAGATTCTTTTTTCCCTGAATAATCTCCTAATCCATCCAATTCCCCTGAACATCATGGAACTATATGAGGATTAAGTCTTAGTTAGAAAGAAACATGAAAAATAACCCAAACGAATCTAAGTCTGTGGCTTCTGAGAAGCAAAATGTAGGCCCAAGAATTTTGTTTTTAAGCATACATCTGAATTTAATGTCAATTATGTCTTTTAACTCTGAAGACGTACATTGTTATTCATATTATTGTTGGGCTGTCCCTACTTCTCAGCTGAGATGCACCTCAACCTTTTCAGTCTGATTTTCACGGTTGTTAAGAGCCACTTATGAATGTCTCTAATCAGCTAAAAAAGGGTAGTACAATTCCCTAAAGAACTGAAATAAACTAAAAATAAATATGAACTAAGGAGAAATATAAAAATAAGATGAAACAATAGGCTACTCTTTGGACATTATACTTTTCAAATAGAGCTGGGATTGTTGCAGTGGTGAGTCAGTCACGTAAGCATGTGTCTTCCCTTCCATGATTCTTTCTGCCCCTTATCTCAACATCCACCTAGCTTCTGTATAGAAGAGTACAAATTCTTCAGTGTCTCAGAAAATCCAAGTGCAGGTGTGCTATTTTCATGCTCCTAATAAGGCTGGGCTTTGGCATTTTCCATTAATCTTCCCATTTTATCTAATTTTCAAAAGTAGTCTTTGAAGTGTGGGATCTTTTGGTCATGGCAGCAAAAATGCAGGTAGCAAGCATAAATATAAAATATGTAAAACTGCTTTCTGAGCTGCTGCTTAGAACAACCAAGAAGGTATGAGGCAGAGAGGGTGATGACATGTCATCATGTCTCAGTGGGTCATAGCTGAGAGTGCCAGATTTAGGACAAATGGGCCAGACCCACCCCAAACTCCTGGTTATTCTTCCCTGTTATATACCAATCCTGTAACAAAAGTAAACTTCTGTCTCACCACGCTCGTTAACAAGAAGTTAGAAATGCAGTCTCCTTATGTATCCCAGCCCTTGTTTCACCACCCAGACACTAGACTTACTGATGAGTAGTTATTTAAAACCAATTTCATCAAACAAAAGGTTCTTCTAATCCTAAGAGACCAACCACATAGCCAGGTCAATATATAGCACAGATCTTACCCAATAATCAGACTGTGGCCTAAATATCTAAAGGTTTATTTATAAGAGAAAAGAAAGAGGAGAGAGTTAAAATGACTAAAGGAACCAAGTACATACAACCACTGCAGAGTTCTTGTATCAAGTTTGAAGTAGTGATGGCATAAACTGCTGGCTTGTAAAGTTTTTGGTAACTTCCAAAAGATTAGAAGGTCCTCAGCCCAGGGGTGAAAGTGAGCCGGTATGGGCCGGTACAGCATACTGGTAAGAACCTGTACTGGCCCATACCTAGCCCACGGCAGCACTTTAATGTCCCTGCCCCTTTTGCCTCCCCCCGTCAGCAGCCCTGCTGGTAGGGTCCATACCGGCAGGGCTGCCAACAGGGGAGGCAAAAGAGGCAGGGAAGTTAAAGCGCTGCCGCGGCAGCGCTTTCAGGACAGTCCTTTGCTGCAGCAGTGCTTTAACATTGCTGCTCTCCCCCACCCCCATCGGTGGCCCTACCAGCAGGGCCATTGACGGGGGCAGAGGGAGAGCAGCAACGTTAAAGTGCTGCCGTGGCAAAGGACCCTGCAGCACTTTAACATCCCTGCCCCTTTTGCACCCCTCCCCCCAGCTGCTGATGGCGGGGGGGGGGAGCGCAAAGGGAGCAGCTGCCCCGGAGCCGGCGATTTTAAAGGGCCCGGAGCTCCAGATGCTGCTGCCGCAGCAGTGGCATCCAGAGCCCCGGGCCCTTTAAATCACTACTGGAGCCCCCGGCGGCATGGGCCAGGTGGCCTGGAAGGGCTGGCAGGGGGATGCTGACCCCCAGTCCCACCCCTTCTGCCTGAGGCCCTGCCCCTTCCATTAAGTGTCTGGAGTTACTTTCATCCCTGCCTCAGCCCATTGGTTGGAATGCTCCTTTTAGTGGATGTCCATAGTCCAGGGATCAGAGAAGGAAAGAGGCAAAATGGAGATACTTCCTGGGTTTTTTATACCTTTTCCCATGTGGAGGGATGCTCTCAGTCTTAATTTGTCGAAATTTACAGAAACAAGATGGAGTCCAGATCAAGTCACATGCCCTTGCATGTTTGAGTCATAGGAGCAGCCATTACTCATATTCTGGCTAAAACATCCACAGGAAGGCCCACCGGGCAAGGACAGGCTTCTTCTATGGTCTGTTTTGAAAGTTGTGTGTTCTTTAGTGGACCATCAACTTGAATAGTCCATTCACAATGTGCTGGCCAGACTGGATGAAAATTACCTTGTGTGTGTTACCTCAGGAGCAAACGCATTTGAAATACTGGTACACAGTCAATATTCATAACTTTAGATACAAAGATGATACAGGCGTACAAACAGGATAATCATATTTAATTGTAACTTTTCCATTGCTACCTTACATGACATATTTCATATAAAATTTGTTGCAATTATGTAACAGTGGTAGCAACAATGATAGATATGGTCATATTTTAATCATACAACATCACACAAGTTTGTGTGTGTATAAAACTGCCTTCTGAACTGCTGCTTAGAACAACCAAGAAGATATGAGGCAGAGAGGGTGATCACAGAGTGAGGTAGGCCTGTGAGGAGTTAAGGCTTCAATTTCTGGCCTGTTACAATATGCTTCAGGCTAAATCGGAGTTTAAGAGCACCATCACTGTTATGCACTGCGTGAACAATCTAGGAATAATATTTTACCATTATATAGTGCTTTGAAGATATAAACATTTATTTAACTAAATCAATAAAGCAATAATCTCACTCTCAAACAGATTTTCCATATAATAATTTATTGTGTTGCTAATGTCTCCATTGGTCTAACTTGTGCTAATTTGTAAAACAAATAAATTACAGAAGAATATGTTCTAATTGTAGAATCATAGAACTGTAGGATTGAATGGGATCCTTTTCTGTAGTACTCCTACCTTGGTGTTCATTCCCCATTTTGTATTTGTGCAATTATTTATTCTTTCCTAAGTGAAGTACTTTGCATTTGTCCTTAGTGAATTTCATCCTATTTATTTCACACCATTTCTCCAGTTTGTGAAGACATTTTGAATTCTAATACTGTCCTGCAAAGTGCTTTCAATCCCTCCCATCTTGGTATCATCTGCAAACTTTTAAGTGTATTCTCTATCCCATTATCCAAATCATTTATGAAGATATTGAATAGAAATGGACGCAGAACAGATCCCTGCAGGACCCACTTGATATGCCCTTCCACCGTGACTGTGAACTATTGATAATTACTGAGTATGGTTTTCCAACCAGTTGTGCACCCACCTGATAGTGGGTTCACGTAGGCTATATTTCCCTAGTTTACTAATGACAAGGTCACATGAGACGGTATCAAAAGTCTTACTAAAGCTTTATTGAAGACACTACTTTGCCAATGAGAGAGCTTCTCCTGTCACCTCTCCTGTCGGGTGGTAGTCAGTCCACCTCCCTGAGAGGCAGAAGCTATGTTGGCAGGAGAAGCTCTCCCATCAACATAGCACTTTCTATGTGGGGGGTTGGGTTGTTATAACTACATCACGCAGGGGTATGGATTTTCCACACTCCTGAGCAACACATTTATACCGATCTATGTCTGGCCTATGTGAATAGTGTAACTCAAATCGACGTAGCTTAGATCCACTTCCCGCGGGGCCCACACTATGCTCTCCCATCGACTCCCCGTACTCTTCTCAATCCGGTGGAGTACTGGAGTTGATGGGAGAGCGATCTGTGGTCGATTTAGCGGGTCTTGACTAGATCCGCTAAATCGCCTGTCGATGCATTCATCACCACTCATTGGTCCCCCAGTAAGTGTAGACAAGCCCTAATTCTTAACTGTTTCTTTGCCTATTTTACCCTCAGATTCTATCACATTTACACTGATGTGTGCACTATGTTACTCATCCAATCACTGCTAACCTTTCTGGTGAAAACTGAAACAAAAAAGGCATTTAACACTTCAGCCATTGCTGTGTTTTCTGCTATTGTCTTTCCCTCTTCATTGAATAATGGGCATACTCTTTCCTTGGTTGTCTTCTTGCTTCGTGCCCTAGTGTATTTGTAAAATGTTTTCTTCTTACTGTTTATGTCCCCAGCAAGTTTAATCTCATTTGTACATTGGTTTTCTAACTTTGTCCCTACATGCTTGTGTTTGGGTTTGGTTTTGTTTGTTTGTTTGGGTTTTTTGATAGCAAGAGGATGGGTGAGATATCTTTTATTGGACCAACTTCTGTTGGTGAGAGAGACAAGCTTTTGAGCTTATACAGATCTCTTCTTCAAGTCTAGGGAATGTACTCAGAGTGCCACAGCTAAATACAAGATGGAACAGATTGTTTAGCATAAATAGATAAAGCAAATTCCAAGGAACCATTCAAGGTGAAGTGGCAGTTAACATCTCTTTACTCATGGGGGTTGATGGTAAGGTTGGGTGGATGTTTTGTGGGTTATAGATTGTTGTAATAAGCTATAAATCCAGTGTCTCTACTCAGTCCATGATTTTTAGTGTCTAGCAAAATTATGTATTTAAGCTCCCAGGCTCATTGATTGAAGGAGTGGCTCAAGTTTCCATTGAGGATGAGGACTAAGATGTTAGATATAGAGTAATTGCTTTGCAAAAAGCCTTCACCCACATGTGATAGGGTGTTTTTGTCTTTTATAATTTTTCCATGCGAGTTCATTTAAGAGCACAGTGCTTTTCTTGTATCACTTACGTAGTTGTTACTGGGGCATATAGTGCACTGGATGATGTGTGACACATGTTGTGATAGGCATGTCTTACTTTGCTAGACGCTAAAAACCATCGGCTGAATAGAGACACTGGATTTATGGTTTATTACAACAATCTATAACCCACTAAACCTGTCCCCAACCTTTCTTTTTCATGACTGGAGGCATGTTAACTGGCCACTACACCTCCAATGGTCACTTAACATATGTGTTAACTACTTATGCTAAATAATCTGTACCGATTTGTAGTTGTCTGTGACATTCTGAGTACATTTCCCAGATCTGAAGAAGAGCATGATATAAGCTCAGAACCTTTTCTCTCTCACCAACAGAAGTTGATCCGAGAAACATTTTTACCTCATCCACCTTGTCTGTCTAATACCCTGGGCCCAACACAGTTACAAATTCTTGTTTTTTTATACTCATCCTTTGTAACTTAACCTAGTTTCCACTTTTTGTATGACCCTTTTTTGAGTTTCAGGTCTTTGTAGATCTCCAGGTTAAGCCATGTGGTGTCGTATAGACTTTAAGGTCAGAAGGGACCATTATGATCATCTAGTCTGACCTCCTGCACAATGCAGGCCACAGAATCTCACCCACCCACTCCTGTAACAAATCCCTAACCTATGTCTGAGTTATTGAAGTCCTCAAATTGTGGTTTGAAGACCTCAAGCTGCAGAGAATCCTCCAGCAAGTGACCCATGCCCCATGCTTCAGAGGAAGGCGAAAAACCTCCAGGGCCTCTGCCAATCTGCCCTGGAGGAAAATTCCTTCTCGACCCCAAATATGGCGATCAGTTAAACCCTGAGCAGTGGGCAAGACTCACCAGCCAGCACCCAGGAAAGAATTCTCTGTAGTAATTCAGATCCCACCCCATCTAACATCCCATCACAGACCATGGGGCATACTTACCTGCTGATAATCAAAAATCAATTGCCAAATTAATTGCCAAAATTAGGCTATCCCATCATACCATCCCCTCCATAAACGTATCAAGCTTAGTCTTGAAGCCAGATATGTCTTTTGCCCCCACTATTCCCCTTGGAAGGCTGTTCCAGAACTTCACTCCTCTAATGGTTAGAAATCTTTGTCTAATTTCAAGTCTAAACTTCCTAGTGTGTAGTTTATATCCATTTGTTCTTGTGTCCACATTGGTACTAAGCTTAAATAATTCCTCTCGCTCCCTAATATTTATCCCTCTGATACATACTTCCTATCTTTTCTGTAACAAGTTACATCGTAAGCTATCAGCAAGGAGAAGCTTGTTAATTTCTCATTCATGATGGTGACACTCTATTATGAATGGCAACATTTTTACATTAGGAAATGAGTGATTCCAACAGAATAAGGCCCTGAACCTGCAAAATCATGTGGGGTATGTAATGGAGCCATGACAATTTAGACCAGCTGAGGATTAGCCCCTGTGAGTAAAGTCATTAAAGTCAATGTGCATAACGTTAATCAAGTACAAATGTCTTTGCAGGATCAGGGCCTAACATAGCAAGGATAATATATCATTAAATTTACTTTGCATATTTATTTTTAACATTATGTTTCAGTTCAGTTTCATTGTGTATAAAATTTCATACTGAACTAGTAAGCAAATGTACCATATTATATAAAAATAATGAAGTTTTATTAAATCTTTGCTCAGAGATTGGGGATAGAGAAGCAGGTTTTTATGTGCATATTAGGAAGATTTATTGCAGGCCTGCACAACTCGTAAAGCGGCAAGGGCCACATTCCTCCAAAGAAAACAGGTGAGGGCCGAAACCTCCCGGCCCCGCAGAAACACCCTGCCCCAGGGCCGCCCAGCCCTGCGGAAACAAACCCTTCTTCCCCAGCGCCGCCCCACCAAAACAGCTGTGGGCCAAAAAGGAAGGTTGTGGGTGGGGAGGTGATACTTTATTTTAAATCAACTGGGGGCTCCCAGCTGAAGAGGTGGCTGGGAAACCCTCAGGGGCAAATTAAAGGGCCCGGTGCTCCGGCGGCTGGGGGAACCCGGCAGGGCCGGCTCTAGGTATTTTGCTGCCCCAAGCAAAAAAAAATTTGGCTGCCCCCCGTCCCAGCCCTGGGCTCCCCCCGGTACCCCTCTGCTGCCCCAGTCCTGGGCTCTCCCCCCACCCACAGCCGCCCCAGTGCTGGGCTTCCCCCTTTTCTCCCCACCAATGCCCTCTCCCCACCCTGCTGCTGCCCCAGCCCTGGGCTCCCCCCCCCCACCAATGCCCCCCCACACCTCCTGCTGCCCCAGCCCTGGGTCACTGGTAACTCTCTCCCAAGGTGGGTCATTCAGCAGGAATTTTAGATGTGCACAAAACACAGACAGGATTGGTTCCCATATGGTTACAGAGCTGCAGTAAAGTGGAACAATTTTCAGCCTGTGTGATTGGAGGATATCTGGATGCATATTATAAGACTGTCCTCCATAAATGAGGAAAAGTTGAGGTGCCTTTATTATTCTTTTGTTCCACTCTTTCTTTCTATGGGGAATTTGCCAATGCAATATCACTGTCTTCCTTTTAAACAAACAAAAAGGCAATGGCTGTTGAAAATAGCAATTCCAGTCCTAATAAGCATTTCTTGCTCAATTTTATCCTACTTTTTCTACAGCAAGTTACAGTGGATCAGTATATTTGATTTGGGAGAAATGAAGTAACAGCTGCCCAAACTGAGCTTGAGCACGCCTGAATTTTGAGGTGTTCAAATCTGGAAGGCAGGTGCTGGGGGCGGGGGGCTGTGGGCTCCGCGGGGGAGCATGGCAGCAACATGTCTGGAGCTGCATGGAGCCAGACACGCTGGTCTGAGTGGCACAGTAAGGGAGCTGGGGGCTGGAGAAGGGGTAGGGGGTTCCGGGGGGCAGTCAAGGGACAGGGAGCAGGGGGGGTTGGATGGGGTGGAGGTTCGGGGGGGCAGTCAGGGGACAAGCAGCAGTTGGATAGGCATGGGAGTCTCAGGGGTTCATCAGGGGACAGGTGGGGGTGAGGTCCTGAGGGGAAGTCGGGGGGATCTCAGGAGGGGGCAGTTGGGGACAAGGAGAAGGGAGGCTTAGATAGGGGCTGGGGTCCCAAGGGGCAGTTAGGGGCAGGGGTCTCGGGAGCGGGCAATCGGGGGACAAGGAGCAGCGGCATTTAGATAGGGGGTGGGATCCTGGGAGAGGGGTATCAGTGGACAAGGACCAGCGGTGTTAGATGGGGGTGGAGGTCATGGGGGCAGTTAGGGCAGGGGTCCGTGGAGGAAGAAATCAGCGGCCGCGGGCCTGGATTCAAAGGGCGCTGGGCTGCCCTCTGCTGCGGGCAGCGCAGAGCTCTTTGATTCCCCGCCACGGCTGAGATTTAAAGGGCTCTGCGCTCCCCGTGGCTGCGGGCAGCCCAGAGCCCTCTGACTCCCGGCGGCGGCGGCTGGGATTTAAAGGGCTCTGTGCTCCCCACGGCTGCGGGCAGCCCAGAGCCCTCTGACTCCCGGCGGCGGCTGGGATTTAAAGGGCTCTGTTCTCCCCATGGCTGCGGGCAGCCCAGAGCCCTCTGACTCCCGGCGGCGGCTGGGATTTAAAGGGCTCTGGGCTTCACGTGGCTGCGGGCAGCCCAGAGCTCTCTGACTCCCGGCCGCGGCTGAGATTTAAAGGGCTCTGGGCTCCCCGCGGCTGCGGGCAACCCAGAGCTCTTTGATTCCCTGCCGCGGCTGGGATTCAAAGGGCTCTGAGCTGCCCACAGAGCGCCGTGTGCAGGGGATTCAGAATCCCCCCGCGGGCCGCACAGTGAGGCTCCGCGGGCCGCATGTTGTGCAGGCCTGGTTTATTGTATTCAAACCTTGTTACTCAAAGATATTACTCCATATCACTTCAGTACTTAAAAATGCTATTTTTAGCCTGTATTTGGTTTTAATTATTTGACATACTCCATCATCTATGATAGCCAAATCTGAGGATTCTGCTCTTCTCGGATTTCAGAGTATTTAGGAAAGGATGATCAACATTTATTTTGATATCAGTGTCTCAAATCTGTGTAGTCTAATAACTCCTTTTTTCACAAATATAGATCTCATACAAGACATTATAATTGGATCTTAACTGGTCTTTACATGAACCCTTTATTTAAAATTATAGTAGTATTTGGCCTTAGCTGCTGTTTTTATCCTGAAAAAGCCCCAGAATTTGTCCTTTTATGATTTGCTTAACCATATTTTACTTTCATATACATCCCTATTCAAATGGTATTTATATGAGAATAGAACTTCTATTAAAACCATTCTATTTATAAACCAGTGTTGACTAGATTTTAAGTACTGGATGTCTTCTGTCTTGAAACTATGTAGCCTAAAACTTCGTAGGCAATTAGTTACTTCAGTGGACAATGTCAGTAGAATACATTTAGGGTACGTCTACACTACAAGACTATTTCGAATCTACTTAATTCGAATTTGTGGAATCGACCTTATGAAGTCGAATTTGTGTATCCACACTAAATACACTAATTCGACTGTCTGAGTCCACAGTAACGGGGCCAGCGTCGACTTTGGAAGCGGTGCACTGTGGGAAGCTATCCCACAGTTCCCGCAGTCCCCGCTGCCCAGTGGAATGCTGGGTAGAGCCCCCAATGCCTGCTGGGGGAAAAAATGTGTCGAGGGTGGTTTTGGGTAACTGTCATCATTGAACCGTCACTCCCGCCCTCTCTCCTTGAAAGCGCCGGCGGGAAATCTGTTCGCGCCCTTCTCTGGTCGGTTACAGCTCGGACGCCACAGCACTGCGAGCATGGAGCCCGCTGCGATCATCACTGCACTTATGGCCGTTGTCAACTCCTCGTACCTTATCGTCCACCGCTTCCACAGTCAGCTGCTGAGAAATCGGGCGAGGAGGCTCCGGCAGCGTGGTCAGGACAGGAAGTCACAGAGTGGCGCAGACCTCTCACAAAGCAGGGTACGCCGCGCAGTGGAGATCATGGTGGCAATGGGTCAAGTTCATGGTGTGGAACGGCGATTCTGGGGGCCCGGGAAACAAGCACGGACTGGTGGGACCGCATAGTGCTGCAGGTCTGGGATGAATCACAGTGGCTGCGAAACTTCAGGATGCGTAAGGGCACTTTCCTTGAACTCCGTGACTTGCTGGCCCCTGCCCTGAAGCGCCAGGACACCCGGATGCGAGCAGCCCTGACTGTGCAGAAGCGAGTGGCCATAGCCCTCTGGAAACTTGCAACGCCAGACAGCTACCGGTCAGTAGCGAACCACTTTGGCGTGGGCAAATCTACCGTAGGGCTTGCTGTGATTCAAGTAGCCCACGCAATCGTTGAGCAACTGTTCTCAAAGGTAGTGACCCTGGGAAACGTCCAGGTCGTCATAGATGGCTTCGGCGCGATGGGATTCCCAAACTGCGGTGGGGCTATAGATGGGACTCACATCCCTATCCTGGGACCGGCCCACCAGGCCAGCGAGTACATTAACCGAAAGGGCTACTTTTCTATGGTGCTGCAAGCACTGGTGGACCATAGGGGACGTTTTACCAACATCTACGTTGGGTGGCCGGGCAAGGTTCATGACGCGCGTGTGTTCTGGAACTCTGGTCTGTTTAAACGCCTCCAGGCAGGTACTTTCTTCCCGGACCACAAAATAACAGTTGGGGATGTGGAGATGCCTACAGTGATCCTCGGGGACCCAGCCTACCCGCTAATGCCCTGGCTCATGAAGCCCTATACAGACGCCTTGGACAGAGAGAAGGAACTCTTCAACTACCGGCTGAGCAAGTGCAGAATGGTGGTGGAGTGTGCTTTCGGACGTCTCAAGGGGAGATGGAGGAGCTTACTGACTCGCTCGGACCTCAGCGAAAAAAATATCCCCGTTGTTATTGCTGCTTGCTGTGTGCTCCACAATCTCTGTGAGAGCAAGGGGGAGACCTTTATGGCGGGATGGGAGGTTGAGGCCAATCGCCTGGCTGCTGATTACGCTCAGCCAGACAGCTATGCCGATAGAAGATCCCAGCGGGAAGCGCTGTGCATCCGAGAGGCTTTGAAAGATAGGTTCCTCGGAGAGCAGGGTAACCTATGACTCTCCAGTTGATTTACAGAGAAGCTGAACCTGAGCCTGTTTCACTGACTGTTGACTTCGATCTGCGGTTACATACCCCGTTCTCCAGGTTTCCCCCCTTCCAACACACGTTTTAAAATAACTTTAATGGAACACTGATTATTAATAAAGTTTTCTTTAATTATGAATTCCTGTTCAAGGGTTGAAACATGGACGCGGACTGTGGTGGGTACGGTGTGCACTGATGTACAGACCGCTTCTACACTAGAGGAATGACAGGCTCCTGCTCCTACAGCGGTCTCTGGGGGGAGGATGGTTGCAGGTGGGTGTGCAGGAAGGGGTGGGTTTGCAGGAAGGGGTGAGGGGTGCCGTCTTTGGGACGGAGTTTGGATGCAGGCTCTGGGCTGGGGGTTGGGGCATAGGAAGGGGTGAGGGGTGTAAGGGAAGGGTGAGTATGTGTCCGTGGATGAGGGCTCTTGCTGGGGCTCAGGGCATCGGAGAGGCTCGTGGCTAGGGTGGAAGGGCATGGTAAGGGCAGCCTGCCTTGCCATTTGTGGATGTCAGGCGCTAGGACCCTGGGACAGCATACACCTCACAGACTGACCCGGGGCAGCATTCACCTCCCAGAATGACCCTAGTGCCTAGTGACTGCAGTCTGTGTGTGTCCTGCTGTTGATCCTGCCCCCAAGTCTGTACCCTGGTAATGGAGGCTGTCCTATGCAATTAAAAAAACCCTCCCCCCCCTTCACACAAAATCTTCTGACAAGGAAAACGTGACGGAAACAGTGAATAACAACAAACTACTCTTAATACTCAACTACACAGTGGGGGGATGAAACTTGGATTTGGGACTGGGTGATCCAGGAAGGGAAGCACTTCTCATACTTTAGGGAATGAGAGCTGTTTGGTACATGAACGCTCTGCTGGGGTGGAGTGACAGTTTTCACGGCCCCTAGCGCCCCTCCTTCTTGTGATTTTTGGTGAGGGGGGGACAGGACTTTGTGGCGGGGGAAGGCGGTTGCAGATACAGTTCAGGGGGGCCCTCTGCTCCTGCCTGCGGTCCTGCAGAACATCTACAAGGTGCCGGAGCGTGTCCGTTTGCTCCCTCATTAGCCCAAGCAGCGTTTGAGTCGCCTGCTGGTCTTCCTGCCACCACCTGTCCTCCCGTTCGCTGTGTGAGCGCTGGTGCTGACATAGGGTCTCCCTCCACTGTCTCTGCTCGGCCGCCTCGGCTCTGGAGCAAGCCATCAGTTCCGAGAACATGTCGTCCCTAGTCTTTTTCTTTCGCCGCCTAATCTGCGCCAGCCTCTGTGAGGGGGATGCCGGGGCAGTTCGGGAAAGAGCCGCAGCTGTGTGATGGGAAAAAGGAAGTGATTTCCTTGAAAAGATACATGTTTGCGAACACTGAACACAGTCTACTCAGTTTCAGTGAACAAGACCATACAGGGCACCTAGTCTCACGAGCTCTCAGGACAAGTTCGAGATTTCGGAATACGCTTTCATTGGCTGCGGTCTTGCACAGGAGATCGGACAAGCGGGGCGGTACAGCTGAATCCGTGTAGCAGCCAGGCCTGGTAAGCACTACACTATAGGCTGCTTAACAGTTAATGGATAGCTGTGCCCTCCTGCTGAAGGCAATCTGTAAAGCATAAAGTCTGACCCTGTTCCAGCCCCTCGCGGCTGTGCCCGGGAAAGATCACTGTATGCTTTTCCTCTGCGGCCTCCAACACGTGGCTGTTAAACGAAGGTCATTGCTATGCAAAGTAAAAGTCAAGCATTCACAATAGTAACAGTACACTAATTGCCCTAATTAGATGCAGCAGTCGCCGAACGAGATTACCCTGAGGCGGGTCACTCGGAGAGAGAGAGAGAGGATGCTGCTAGAATCCCTGCACAGACCAGGACCGTATGCTGCCATGCTGGTGGAGGCAATGATTCCGCTGTACATTAGGATGGCCTGGCGCGGAAGAGTGTGCTTCCACGGAGCACCAAATAAGGCACCTCTCCCCAGGAACCTCCTGCGGAGACTTTTCGAGCTGCTCTCCGAGAGCTTCGTGGAAGTGTCCCAGGAGGATTTCTGTTCCATCCCTATATGTGTGGACCTTCTCTTTATATAGTTTTTTATGGAAAAGTTTTTATATAGTTTTTACATATTTTTTTATTCCTGTTTTTTAAAAAAAAAATGTTTCCATGTTTATAGCACTTACCGACTGATCCTTCCCCTGATTCTGAGTCCGGGTTAACGGCCGGGGAGGGTTGGTAGGGGATCTCTGTGAGGGTGATGAAGAGATCCTGGCTGTCGGGGAAAGCGGTATTGTAAGCGCTGTCGCCTGCGTCGTCCTCCACAAACACTTCCTCATCTTCCCCATCGGCGAACATCGCCGAGGAACTGCCCCTCGACACTATCCTATACTCAGAGTCCACGGTCACTGGTGGGGCAGTGGTGGCAGACCCACCTAGAATGGCATGCAGTGCCTCGTAGAAGTGGCATGTCTGGGGCTGTGCTCCGGAGCGTCCGTTTGCCGCTCTGACTTTTTGGTAGCCTTGTCTCAGGTCCTTGATTTTCACGCGGCACTGCGTTGTATCCCGGCTGTATCCTCTGAGTGCCATGGCTTTGGAGACCTTCTCGTAGGTCTTTGCATTCCGTTTGTTGGAGCGCAGCACCGAAAGCACAGACTCATCGCCCCACACAGCGATCAGATCCAGGACTTCACGGTCTGTCCATGCTGGGGACCTCTTTCTATTCTGGGATTGCATGGACTCCTCTGCTGGAGAGCTCTGCATCGTTGCCGGTGCTGCTGAGCTCGCCCCGATGTCCAACCAGGACATGAGATTCAAAGTGCCCAGACAGGAAAAGGAATTCAAATTTTCCCGGGTCGTTTCCTGTGTGGCTGGTCAGAGAATCCAAGCTTGGACTGCTGTCCAGAGCGTCAACAGAGTGGTGCACTGTGGGATAGCTCCCGGAGCTAGTAAGTTCGATTTGCATCCACACCTAGCCTAATTCGAGATAGCCATGTCGAATTTAGCGCTACTCCCCTCGTCGGGGTGGAGTACCGAATTCGAACTAAAGAGCCCTCTAGGTCGAATTAAACGGCTTCCTGGTGTGGACGGTTGAGTGGTTAATTCAAATTAACGCTGCTAAATTCGATTTAAAGTCCTAGTGTAGACCAGGCCTTAGAGTACAGCAGGACAAATCCCACAGTGATGGTTATTTGACATGTTCATAATTCCGTGCCTCATTCTCTTGAGTTTTTCTAATTCTAGGCAAAACATTTGTTTCTTTATCTTCTTTCAGCCATCTGAGTCATCCAAAATAAAAGGCTTGATAACAGTGGAGGCTGCATTTAAAAGAAAACACTTTCAAAATACTGACTAATTCTGTGAGACATAATCTTTGTGAATTTAAAGAAGGTGATAGGGCATCTGCTCACAGAAGGAGCAGAATTATAAGACTGATATAAGAAAATGGGCCTGTATAGCAGTGACTGGACATTCCCACTCTGCTGGTTTTTTTTACTACAGTCTCAAATCTTAAAATGATTTGAGAATCTGTCCTTGGCCTTTGCCTATAACCAAAGGCAGTAGAAAATACATTTGCTCTTCCTTCTGGGTAAGTGATCTATCAATGGCAGGAGAATTAGTTCAGAATATTTTAGTTGCCAACAACTGATCATAGCGTATCCCACATACCTCCTGGGTGTGGTGTTGTGTCCCATCTAATGGCACCGAGACCACTTAAAGGGAGAGATAAAATGAGTCTGCTTTACAGCCTTCGCTAACAGCCAGTTGGCTTTTAGCTCATGCGGTAGAGGCTCATGCACTAAGCTCCGGAGGTCCCCGGGTTGATCCTGCCTGCTGACAACCAGGGTCTGTCTGTGTTACAATAACAATATCATGAAAATAAGCAAATTTATGTTGGGTCATAAAAAAAACTTAGATTATGTTTTGTATTTGTTTACACACCAATTAAGGCTCTCATTCTGAACTGAAAATCATATAGGTAGATCTCTGCCCTCTGAGCTCCATTGACTTCATTATAGGACTGAGGCCTAAATTTACCTCTGAAGTTTAGTTTTCTAGAAGAATTATTAAAATGTTATGCTTGAGTATATTCTTAAATAGTCAAAAAGAATATCAAATCAAAATTGATAGTCTGAAGCCATGGACAAGTTCTTATTTGTTTTTCAGTAAAAGCTAGAGCTTAGTGAATATTTCCAAAACAGTATTCATGAACATTTGTTTGAATTTCAATTAGCTGTTGAGTTTGACCATGTTATTCATAACCATTCACATAAACAGAATTTTGTTTGCACAGAAGTTTGGGGAATTGGCTGTGTTTATGGGTCTGATCCATATTACATATTTGAACAACTCCCATTGACTTTCCTGGGCTTTGAATCAGGAACTATAGGATTAGCCTTATTGGTATGTGTGAACAAGGGAATTTGTACATGAACATGACTATTTGCCATTCATTTTTCTCTTATTTAAAAAGTTTCAATAATCCAGAAGCATAATCCTGTCAGAGAATGGAATCATATACGGCAAATATTCAAAGGGCATAATTTGCCAACACATAAACTATGCAGGAGTTACCAAATATGGTTGTAGAAATCACTATGATTTTGTGAACAATTTACCAACAGAAAACAGAGTTAAAGTTGTCTGGTCATTTATTTGCAACAAATAATTTGATCAGTTACAGGAAAGATAACTGAATTGATTCAACCTCAGCTCATGTTTGTAGCTCCTGTTAATCAAATGTTATGCAGAACAAGGGAACCATACCTAATCCAAAGAGAGGAGGAGATTTAAGAGATTTTCAGTGTTTTAGGTTAGAAATTATTAATATAACTCCTGGCAATAATAAAAGGAGTTGTGGTAATTCCCTATACAACACAGCAACAGTTTATCAAACATAATATAGTGTATTCTTCCCTCCGTATTTTATTTACATTATTTCTTGTAAAAAAATGAGTGAAGTAGTAATTTAAAAAACAAACAGCTCTAGAGTTTGTGAAGTAAAGATTAACAGAAAACCCCCAAAGGTAGAACTTTATTATCTTTTGTGTGCCAACTAATTGAATGTTGAATTATACAGTCATATAACTGCTCATTTTTATGATATGTAATGTAGTATATAAATGTACTGTTATGCTATTGAACACATTTGTGTGTCTGATAATGTAGTACAGAGAACCTGAACATGGTACTTTGTAGCCTTGGTTTTGACATTCATTCTCCCCATTACTAAGGATTCATTTAAGAAGAAGAATAGGTGTTTTAATATATATTGCAAATGTTACACACTAGATAGAATAAATACATAATCTGCAGACTATTTGGATAGCAAACTTGTTCCCTGAGTTCAAACACAGCACTACTATGAAATAGCTATGAACTGAAAAAGGGGTTTGAGCGGTGGATAAATAGACACATTCAGAAGCTGATTTAGAATGTAATCTTATTGAGCATGAAAATCTATTTTTCAATTTCTGGTCTTGCTGTTTGAGTTGACTGTGACTATAATGTGTCATCATAATGAATGCCAATGACTCACATGCCACTGTGAATGATGGAAATTAAGTTATAGAGAAACCATGCTAGATATTTAACGAAGGGGGTAAGGGGCTGCAACTTATGTGAGCATTACACATTTAACAAATACATGAATAGGATGACTGTCTTTTTTAAGCCCTTGGTGGGCCCTCACATATCCATATTCTGATTTAGCAGGGTCCCAAATCCCAGCTGGACTCCTGAATTATTTTTACAGAAGTACTTCAGTTAGTACCTATATATCTCCTTCCCCGTAAAGAGGAATTGGGCCTTCAGCAAGGCAAGTCCCTGAACCATGTTGCAGCTGATATTTCTATCTGCATATATTTGTTTAAGGAGATTCCTAGCTCAGCTCCCAAGTCTTTGTCTAAGTTTGGCAGAAAATAGATATCAAACATATTTTTGTGATGTATGTCTGCTAGGCCGGCTCTTCAGTAATGATAATATTTTGTATTTTTATCTTGTATTTAACTTCCATCTCAATTTTGTCAGGGGGCTTTGCAAAAGTTATTGTTACAACTGGAGAAACTGAGGCATGGTGCTGAGCATGTAACAGCCAGGCTCAAAGTCACACACTGATGAAGTAGTAGATGCAAAAATAACACTCAGATTTTCGAACTCCCTATGCTTTAATAATATGCGTCCTCTCTGAAGCCCTAATTCAGCAAAGCACTGAAACACATGTCTAAACCCTAATGATGTCAAGTCAATGGGACTTAGCACATGCTTAAGTGTTGTTCTGAACTGGGGCCTGAAGAGGAAAAGATACAAGAAGAAAATCTAAATTAACAGTTCATAATTAAAAAAAAACCCACCACCTGTTGCTCTAAAATATAAAACTCATCCCACAAAGACAGGAAACATAAGAATATTGCAACCTGGTGAGCAGCTGGCACAAAATGTGTAGATGCCAATTGCTATATCCTCCTTATGAGAGCTTAAATCTCAGTCAGCTATTGGCAACGGCATAACTTGTTTAAATTATTTTATTTTATTTCTTAGATTGTAAGATTCCAATGCTTCAAACATTCGACTCATGGTCATGAACTTATGGGCATGAGTATTTGCCAGATCAGGGCCAAGTCCTCAGCTACTTAATTATTAATGAAAAAATCATAAAGCAGACATAAGGCTTGGAATCTTAACTGTATCACTGTAAAGGTCTTGCCAACCCTTACAATGCTTTCCTCCTTTCTCTGTTGTTACTTGGTTTGGCTTCACTGTTAAATACTCCTGTTGTGATATAACTTTGTATATGACCTGGTGTTTATATATTAAAGTATTAAAACAAAAAAAGGAAAGGTACATGAAACTTCAGCTTCTGTTTTCAATCTGAAAAGATTTCCCTCCTGGGCTAAGCAGTTAGAGCCCAACCAAGAACTTTTCCCCACCTGGCATCTCAATGCCATCAGGACATCTAGCACTTGATAATCATGTATTAACCCTATAAATACATTCTTACTCTTAGGTGTAAAACCCTATACATGAAATGCATGCTTGTTCAGAGGGCCAGCACAAAGCCTATACATAAATCCCATTTAAGCCCTCTAAATAAGGTAAGGGATTGTGCTGGCCCTCTGCACAGGGGTGATACTCTTGGAGACCTTTGTATAGAAGAAACAATACTTTTCATTTCTATATATGTATCACCTGCACAAGGCACTTTAAAACAGAGAAGATTCAATGAAAACCACAGTCCATACTCTGAAGAGTTTGTAGCCTAAGGCATGAATGACTCCTTTCTAGTGAATAAAATGGCCATGAGATAGTGTTGCTAGGATTTATTTTTCATAAGAACAAGGTAGATTTAGGGAACGATTTCATATGTGATTGTGAAGACAGGGCTTGCTGTGAAGTGGCTGCTCCAAAAAGAAGGTGCAGATTGTGAATAAGCATAAAGATGGAAGCTGTAAGGAGAGAAGTTTGGATAGAGAAAATAAGAATAGAGATGGCAGCATTTGAAAATTTCCTACTGATTGAAGCATGTAAACAATGTGTTCTCAGATGCAGGAGGTCAGCTCTAGTTAATTGTTGATGTGATAGAGGCTCAAATCCACAAAGAGACTTAGTCATTTTAACACCCAACTTTTAGGTGCCTAGAAAATCACTGGCACAACAATAGGATCCAAAAATGCTGAGTTAGGTTCTAGGCTCCCTGTAAAATGCATGGGGACAGATGGGTGCCTAAGAGTGGGATCCACAAAAGCCAGTATGCTATTGGAGGAGCTGCTTAAACTAACCAATGGGAGATGCCAATGAGAGGAGTATGTCCTAACTCCCCTCCCCCATCTCGGCTTGTGACCCACGGGTTGGAATCCCTTTCCTTGAGTCAGATGGCCTAGGTGCCTAAGCCATTGCAAGAAATGCCAGAGGAAGTGATAGTGCCTACCTTATAAATTTGACCCCAGTGGTTAGGGTGCTCACCCACAAACAGGCTCAATTCTCTAACTACTTGGCTAAAAGTTATGAATGAGATGGCAGTACCACCACCTGGTTTGCAGATCATGCTGGTGCTTTAGGCCTAGAGTGAAGTGTTCTACATATGCCCAGAGGCAGATATTCAGGAGCCTAGGGAACTTTTACAGCAAAAATTTAGGCACCTTCAGAATTTAACCACCTACAGGGCTAGAATGCAGCAGCTGAGTGGGGGTTTTGTGGGTCTCAGTGGTGCCTAAAACTGGGACACAGATGTCTAAATCTAGAGTTTAGGCACATAGGTTCTTTTGTGGATCGGGGCCAGGATATTCCACAGTTGGGAGAAAAGCTAGCAGGAGAATGCAATGTGTAGAAAGAAAGTCTGTTAAGGCAAGGAACTTATGGTTGATAGGAGAGGGATTTAGC
The DNA here is from genome assembly GCF_020497125.1 of Mauremys mutica. Classification (NCBI taxonomy): domain Eukaryota; kingdom Metazoa; phylum Chordata; order Testudines; family Geoemydidae; genus Mauremys; species Mauremys mutica. The sequence goes on from NC_059075.1 coordinate 82,537,946, forward strand.
TGGCTATTGGAGGTCTTGGGGCTTATCAATTTAATGTCATGATTTCCTAGCAACATAGTTTAATGGCATATAAGCCCATAATGAAAGTTAGTAGCCTAAATACCTTTATGGATCTGATCCATAGCTATGAAATAAAAATTAACTATAAAAAGCAAAATGAACTAATGTCAAGTAACTATGGGCCAGTTCTAATCATTAATCACTCTGTTGCCATTGATTAATCTATTCTAATGCTTTTCAGCTTTTTCCAAGCTCTTCCATCGAACCTCACGCTTCTCTGGTCAATACTAAAACTAAATTGATTGAAAACTATCTTCTCAGTTTTAAAATGGCACCTAGTGCTTAATAAGACCCAAGCTTTAAATTATTCACCTGTTTTCAATTAGCCATGAAACAGCTCGCCATTATTAGTAGAGAAGCTAGTATGCAAAGTAACATCCTTGTCTCTGTTTCCTTATTTTGAACACCTGTTTTCCACAAAATGTGAAACAAGGATGCTGAAGAGATATTACTCTCATTCCTGACCCACCACTTTAAAGGTTAAGCAGTTATATCAATTTAGAAAACTAGTCATGCCTGGGAGTAAGTAGCTAGGAGCCTTTGCATAGGGCATGGTGTCTGAAAGAAGATTTGAGTAAGAGAGAAAGAGAAGAACTGCTTTCTGCTAGTAAGAAAGATGGACCAAATAGGTAAACTGTTTTTTTTGTTTATCTCATTTTTGCTTCATTTACAGAGAGTAAGTTAATGAGTTTAGCTTGTATTTTAAACAGCAATGGGGGAAACGTTCTTTTGATGGTTTGTTTAATTATTTTTTTTCCTTATGATAAAAAGAATGATTTTTTTTTTCTGGAAGTGAATGACTGAGGCTTAAGGAATGTGTTACAAACCTAGAGCTGGGTCACCTTTCTCCATCCAGCTGATGGAATAAAACTTAAATCTCCTTTTCTATGTTCTCTCTCTGATTGTTTGGGGGTGGGGGATTGAACCTTGCAGACTGAGCCATCCAGCCCACCCTTAAACCATGAAGTTCTGTTGGAGTATGGAGATATTTTAGCAGAGGCTCTATACCTCTTCATGAACCCTAGAATACAAGTTCACCCCAGGATGTATTTATTTTTCTAAGTAGTCTGTGAGAGTCTCTTTAAAGGAGTGGAGCGGTACTGTTGGGGTTCCTAATGCAGATCAGTCCAGTATGTAACCTCTCCTTGTGTGGATGCATTCCCAGAAGACTGTCTGGGGGGTGGAGGTTACTGGTGCTCACCTGAAAGAAGACTGAAACTTCAGAAAGTTCTTATTTAGACCTTTTTGCTGTTTTCATTTATATTTCAGTAGTGCTGTACAGATATCAGCATAGCCAAACACAGTCCCTGTCCCAAGGAGCTAATAATCTTAAAATTAATCAACCTCTGATTGTGATAAAAGGGATACACCTTAGAAGCAGAGTAACCTGAATGGTTGCCTGTGTTCTTAGTCCTATGCCTTTATATACAAACTATCTGTGACTGCCCTTGTTCTATATGTGTATGCTTAAATTTTAGGTTTTGTAATTGGAGTTAACTTAAAAAAAATAGAATATATCCTACTAAAAACCTGTGTAGCACTATCTGCAAAACACTGAACTGATTCTTTTAAAATAGCAAGTTCATCTCTAAATCATTCTTAGAGAGAAATATGACTAAGTGAAAATGCTAATTTATAGTGACAATATAATTGTGCTTAAAGTTACTTAGCTTTTCTGTAACACAGAACCTAGAACAGGTTTTGGAGGCTAGTAGTTAAATACATTTGGTGTGTATAATCTTTGGTATATAATCACCATTGTCTAAACATACCGCTCTGGCCATACTGAAGTGGAAAAATAGTAAACTTTAGATACAACTTTTAGATAATGTTTTCACCTCTTAGCTCAGAGATCTCCTGCCCCCCCCCCCAATCTTGGTTTGGAGAATTAATGAACATTAGATGTGAATCATGATCTGCATATATCATTGGAGTTCTGTGAAGGGGTCTGTCCCTGCAGACACACTTGTGAGATTGGGGGTGCAGGGCTTAGGTTTATGGACTTTAAAGGTTGAACAAAAGTGAATTAAAAGAAATTTTAAACTAGTAGATAAGCTACATCGTTGTGTTATTAGACTGTATGGTATTTGGTTTAATTGTATTTTCTTGTCAAAAAAAACTTTGGTATTGTGCATAAAAACCTGTAACAATTTTTCAGATTAAATTGATCTCAATAGATGCTGCCATTAGTTGTGGTTCTGTTAAGAATATAGCCACATGTGATTTGGAAAGAGTAGGTTCTTCTTATCCCATTAATTTTCCTGAAATATAGTGCCTTAAATGGATACAATTAAAACACAAACTGCAAAAGAATGCATTTGCAAACAGAACTACAAACAAACACAGGAACATTATATCACTTACCAGTGACTGACTTCAATTTGTTCAGCCTTTTTTGGATGGTGGGGGTGGGGGAGAGTTAGTTTGGTGGTTTGGTTGTGTTTTGCTGTGATATGTTAAATTTGAATTTTTTCAACAAAAAGACCAAGTAAAGAGCTGACTATCAGTCAATCGTACAGACCAGTCTGGAGTGATTGAAACATAAGGCAAAACCAACTACCCTTTAGTTCCAAACTGATAGTTAAAATCTATTGGTCGGTAGTATGTAAGGTCTTCTATATCTTTAAATTTGTTTTTGGTTGCTTAGTGTGTCATCTTACCAAAAAAAAATATTCAAATACTATAGAAGCCTTTAAGGTGAATCATTAAGCATAAATATCTCCAGAATGATCCTATTGGTTAAGTACGTTATAAAATGTGAATAGTCTTCAAGTTACCCTGCTGCTTATTGATGAGATACAAATCAGCATCATGCTGAATACAAAAGTGTCTGTTAGCTATCTTGATTTCTACTCTATAAGGATAGATGTACATTCAGGGAGACTTGTCTGTATGTTTCTTTGCATTTTTCACTCATTCGTTCATCAAAGCTATATAGTGTATTCCCCTCCTGAGTTCTGTTGATACTACTTGGAGTTAGTTCATTAGAGCAGTGGTCTCCAAACTTTTTTGATCGTGCACCCCTATCAGTAAAAAAAAATTTTGAGCACGCACCCCGCTCCTCTGGCTGCGCACACCACTTTGGAGACCACTGCATTAGAGAGACCTTGCTTTTTTATATTATTTACATTGCAATATTCAAACTGGTTTGGAGGCTGCTGGGAGATTGTTTTTTACAAGAAGCTAATGATACCTGCCCTTTCAAAATTGGATCCCTTTAAGGTGTCTCAGCTTGGTCACTCAAAAATGTGAGGCACTCAGAATCACAAATCACACTTGAAAAATGTAGGCCCTTCTGTTTACTCATCATGGTAATACATTACAGGTTTTAGTTTTATAAAAATAGGAAGCTAAATGCTTTCCTACTTGTAAGTAAGTTGTTCATCTTTGGGGAAAAAGCTGATCTTCTGTAATACCTATTGATTTTAATAGTTGATTTGAGAATGGACTTCAAAGTTTATTAAATGAATGATGGTTTTTTCCTTTGTCTGTTTTGCCAATTTAATGCTGAAGAGCTTCCAGGTCTTAACCTCTGTTGGGACATCCATGTGTTACTGTAATACAAATAAAATTTACACATAAAACTACATTAAAAGAACACAATTTATGGTTGCCAAGTCAAGCACCTCAATCTTAATCAAGGTAGCCTATGCAACTTTAATTCAGCCCCAGTATGGGTATGCATTATGATAGTTTTTAATCACATACTACTTTAAGGCAGGGGTCCTGCAGGAATTGAAGTCCAGTTCCCTCTCCCCACCCCCAGCCCTCACAGTTCCATTGTCACTAGACCCCCTTTCCCTAACCCTCTCTGGTTTGCCTTTTTGTCCCCTCTGAATTTGAATCAGACTATTTCCTCATTTACACTGTGTTATTCAGCATACTGAAGACAACTCTGTGCTCTCATTTCAGGAGTTGGGTTCTACCCTGTACTGGATTAGCCATTACAGGGAAACTTTGGCTTTGCCTCTGTAACCGAGCATGCTCAGTTGTTGTGTGGGGATTGGTCATGCGCTGTCCTGTTACTTGCAGAAACAGTAAGGGGCTGGAGCATCCTCAGTTAGGATGGGATCTTTGCAGATTTTATCTGCTAAAGTCTGTACTGAGCAAGTATGAACTGTGACTATTTTCAAAGGCTTATAACTTGGCCAAATGTGGGTGGATTTTCACAGGAATGGCAAAAGATCCCACCCCTGCCAAATTTCAAATCCCTGCCCCAACCTTAGGAGTCGCTAAGTTCTTGAAACTTTTTCTTGGGGAAAGCTTTAACAGTGGGAGGGGAGATTTTGGGGGGGTGGGGTTGTTTTGGTTTTTTTTGTTTTTCTTCCCTTTCCCTAGCCTCATTCTCAGAAATGGCTGATCAACTTTGGTTGAAATTTTCCAGAATAATTCAGCCTGAGGCAGATGCATCTAGTGTGGAGAATTGAAGCCCAAACAATTAACATTTTTCTATAAGCAATTTAAAACAGGGCGTTACAATAGGATGAGCTGAGCATCCATAATAATGGGTGGTGCAACCAGTCCTGCCCTTAAGAAAAGGGGAATCAACTTATTGTGTGCTTGAACATTGAGATTAGTTTAGCTATATACCTTTCATTCCACTGCACTTTTGTATAGTATGAACTTCAAACATGCCTTTTTACATTTTTTAGCTCTGAAGTGTAACAGTATAGCTTTCTCTATTTCAGATGTCAGTGTGGATGGAGTCATTTTGGAAAGGATATTCATTTTGAGTAGAGGGAATGAATGGCATCAGGCATAAGTATTCTTGAATCAAGGCTTTTATCTATCCGTTACTAGACATGGCTTTTTACTGAAGGCCGCTCAACACTACCAAATATATAGTCGAGAGATGTAGGCTTCTTGCAAGTAAAATTTATGTTCCTGATGGATAACTCTGGGATGGGAAGAGGGAACAAGATAAATACTGCATTTTAATTAATTTAAGCCTCTTTCTTATAGTATGTTGTGGAGATGATGCATGTTCCTCTTGTATTTAAATTGAATAAATAAGGGTCTGATCCTGCTCCCTACAGGAAAACTTCAGTTGTCTTCAAATGCAGGAGGAGTGGACCTGTTCTACAAATACAGCCTGTCTGTGTTCCTGTCTTCACTGAGACATGGGAATTTAAAATTCTCAGAAACAAGACTAGAACAAAATCATATCCAAGTACAATATGTAACTGCAGTATGCAACTCAGAATGAGACTGAGGTACAGCATACAGCCCCACCAAGGTCATGGATCTTCAGATTTTCAAGTCTGAATATATGCTCAAGTTAACAAACAAGATCCACTTTCTAGTGGTTTTGGAAGTGTAATGGGGTAATCATCAAATACAAATAACTCTGAGTTGCTTTTATTTGAGGACAAAATAAGTTCTTACTCTTGTATTATTGGAAGCTGCATATGCAGGTTGTTTCTAGCAAGTTTTTTTTTTTTGTTAAATTCATAGATAGGGAAGCAAAATCCTAACTTATTTGCAAAACTAGCTTTTTTTTTTTAAAGACAAACCCCAGAATGCTAATTATTATTCCAGAATGAGACCCAGTTCTATTATTTTTATGGCAAAGTTTTTGGTAAGAATGTGAATCACTGCTACAAAGTTGAGAGCATGTGAATTAAAATATATTTCTAATTAATAAGTATTCTAATGACTTGAAATGGATATTAACTCCATCAAGCTCAACAATTCCTTTCCTTTTCTTCACCAAAAAAAATATATGAAAGTTGATGGTTGATTATATATGGAATGAATGATTGCTTGGCAATTAGTAAGACCATAGAATCATTCTGTAACATGTCAACATGGGGGCTCTTGTCATTTAGTCTAAGAAAATAAATTCTGCTTGAGAGGAAATAGGTGACCCTTTAAACTCTTAGAATTGAAATACCTTGGACTTGAGTTGGACTTCTATTTCATCTCATCTGATGCCCTGCTTTAGTTAGTTTTAGAAGAAATCTAAAAGCTCTCCTGTCAATTGTGAAGCATAAAGGAGGGCGGATATTTAGTTATGTTCTAGATGACTGGTAGCTCCTTAAATGAAAGCATTAATTTTCTAAAGTGTGATAGATCATATCTGCAGTGTGTGAATGGTTGCATAGATGGAAGTTGTCCCGCAGATGAGAAAAGAAAAAAACCCATCTAAGTGTTTTGTGTCCCTTGTCACCATAGTATCTAAGCACCTGTTCAAAGTACCCCAGAATAGTAAATATCTTTCTGAAACTCCATGCTCACCCTATACTTACTGTCGACATAGTCAACCAATTCATTAGGTTTTATTTTTAATACAGAAAAATATCCTGTCTTGTGCTGGAATCTTGCCTGGCCAGTTTTGCTTTGGCCCAATTTCTTACACTGTTATATAATCTTTGATAGCAGAGTATAATAAACCTGCATTTGCAAACTGCTATAACAAAAGTCTTTAATTTGACACTCTTAAAGTTCAGTAAGGAATTTAACATGTCCTGCCCCCTTGTGGGTTAGGCAAATATGGTCCCCATTTTATAGCAAGAGAGAGTACAGCATGGAGAGGTGAAAAGACTTGCCTGAAGTCACATAATGAGTTTGTGACAGATCTGGGAAAAAGATTCTGGTCTCCTAGTAGGAAGCATGAGTGACAAGCCCATCATTTCTTCCTTACCCTTTGCAGCTGATATATCTAACAGTCCTTGTCCCAGATTGATCCTTCTTGGAATTAGATGCAGTACAGTGCAAAATTTTGAGTTTAATGAATTTTTAGTTTTTAGTTTTTAGTTTTAATGAATTTTGAGTTTTTAATGAATTGCAGTAAATTTGGTAAACTAGCCAATGGAAGATGCTGATGGAGGGATGTGTCCTAAACTCTGCCCCTCTCACAGAGTTAGGTACCTAAATCTGGGCTGCAGAGAGGCACCCATTTCTGCATAGTGATCAATGAATAAAGCCACCTGACTTCACGAGAGGGGTTTCAAGTGCCTAAGCCACTTTTAGGGGAGAAAAAGTTGGGCACCTGCTTAACTTTGCACAAAAGACCTGTTGGGGGAGGGCTGTCTTATAATCTTTAATGATTAGAATATTCACCTTGGATGTGGGAGACTCCAGTTTAGTTGCCACCTTTGCATGATGAAGATTTAAGTGCCCAAGTCTTTTATGGAATTTGGCTTGGGTGCCTTGTTGAAAGATCAGCTGCTGAGATGCTAATATATTCACTTAAATTATTAATTAAGCCAACCTACTGTACTAACAGAACTAAAATTTGTTAGGACAAGGCTGTGCTTGCTGCTGTTTTGCCTGTCAAAGAAGGTGAACTTACTTTGGGTCTTTGTGAAAAATCTTCTAGTTTTGAATCTTCAAGTTTCTACTCTTTTACTTGAAATACTGTGTATATACCTAGATGCATCATACATATAGCTTTTTATACTATTAAAATAATGCCTTCTAGTTGTCAGTATCCAAAATTCTCTGTATGAACAGTTTGGGATCTGGTCCATACCCGCAACACTGGGAGTGCAGAAATAACTTCCATCTCTAGATACTTGTCCTCAGAATATCCTATGAGAGAGCGAAGTATTACCTCCTTTATTGTGGATAGGGGATCTGAGAGACAGACAAAGGGATTAGCACAAGTTCACATAGGAAGTCTGTGGCAGAGCTCCCAATACTGAGACCATCTGGTCTTAGTCCCAGTCTAGGGGGTTAATCAAAAGACCTGTATCCTATCTTTGGAAAATCTAGTAAGTATTGTATATTAAACATCTTTCATAACAGTTAAAATCAGTGATGCAGTTCTGTTCAGTAGATGGTCACTAGATGGCATTGTTTGGGTGCAGAATTTTAAGTTAAATCAGTAATGCCTAAAAAGGAGTCTACCAATTCCACAGCATTTCAGTTCATTGTCTTCATGCGTACATATAAGAATTAAATTAAAACACTGCCTCCCCTACCCTAGAAGGGCAATCTGATAGAGGATAAGTTAATCAATCATGTTGTAATTCTTTGCCAGCCAACATTTTAGAAATACGATTACTGATTTTATTAAAAATGCAATATGTAGAATTTTACTTAGGTAATTAAAATTAAAAAAATTCAATCTTAATTGTACATATGGGGAGTAAAGACTGTTGGAAGTATTGCACATTCATGTTCTTGCAGTCTGACTTGAACATAATCAGCTGTATTTTAAAGTTCATTAATACTCTTTTCTGTGTAGGTCCTGATTCTGTTGGTTTATAGGTTAATGTAGATGTGCCTGTAGAAATGCTTTATTTTCATGCTTCTTTACAAGTGTTGACTCCACAGCTCTAGGTATCTGAACAAATATAAAAGCATAATGATAAACTTTCCAGATAAAATGACTAGGCCTTCCAGGCAATAAAACTGAAACCAACCAACATGAAACTTCCTTCAACCCACCCTCTTGGCAAAGTGCCAAGAAAGCTGTACTCAGTAGGTCAATAAACATGCTCACTTGACCCTCTCTGTGTTCAGGGAAGGCAGTTGGGGGGGGGGGGTTTAAAAACACACCTCCTTTGAAATGCTTTGCCACTAGTCCCTGTTTTGTTAATCAAGCTGTTATTTCAAGCTCCTCAAATGATCACAGCTGTGGCAGTATCAAATTGAGAGAGGCAGTTGCTGAAGTAGCTATACCATAGTGCTTGTTAGGTCAAAACCAAGAACTCAAGATGTACCCTAAGATGGTTTATTTCAGGGTAGATAATACTGGCATAATTTGTGCTCTGTGTGAAGTTCCGCTCACTGGCCAGTGCAGCATATCAATGCTTAACTTAATTTTTTGAATGATCCTGGTGTTACCCACAGTGCTGTATAGTAGAATACATTCAAGGTGACCAGGGTTCAGACAGTGTGCTTTATGAAGTCCTGCAACCTGACTTCATTAATGGGGAAATGTAGTTGAAGCTCCAGCTTCCTGCACTGAAGTGCAGGCAATAATCTAATGAAACCCCTGCCACACCCTTATACTGGAAACTTGAGTAACAAACACCAGTTCTTTCAGTTGGTGACTAATGTAATCTCTGCTGCATATTACAGTTGCATTCCTCTAGCCTACCACAGTTACCTGATTTGTCTAGATAGCCTTTATCAAAGCTCTTATCTAAGATGGATTCTGTTACTCATTTGCACTCATGGCTAGGTGATGTCAGCCTATTGAAGGTACTTACTTCCTCAGGTAACAGTCTTGCCAGTTACCAATAAGTTTGTCAAAAGACACCACCTTCAGCCAGGGTCTCATAAATGCTTCCTAAAAAGATAGATGACACACTTGCCCTCTTAAAGGGAGAATCTGACCATGCAGGGTCCAGCTTTTTTTTTCAAGTGACCTCTGTGTATTCCCACAAATAGAATAAGCACAGGCTATTGCCAAGAAACTCCTGTTTGTAAGTAAGTCATCAGGAAAAGATGAAGATTTCCAGATGGTTTTGGTGATTCAGAAGGTGGCACTGTTTGACTGAGAGGGAATCTAGGAGAGGTGGTGGTACTGAAGGACTTATTATTCAGATTAGATGTAAAGCTGGTGTCCTAATTGGCTCTCTTTGGAAATACCATGCAGGACCGGCTCCAGGCACCAACTGAGCAAGCAGGTGCTTGGGGTGGCCAAGGGGAAGGGGCGGCAATTCGGCGGTGGGTCCCTCGGTCCCTCTTGGAGGGAAGGACCTGCTGCCGAATTGCCGCCAAAGAAGAAAGCAGCACAGTGGAGCTGCTGCCTATCGCGGCTTCCCCCCCCGCCCCCTCCCCGCTGCTTGGGACGGCAAAAACCCTGGAGCTGGCCCTGATGCCATGGGATATTTAATAATCAGGGAAACAATATTCTGTAACTTAAATTCATTCCACTCCACCCCTTTGCAATTTCAGTTCTACATAGTATTTCATACTTTCTATATTATGTTGCGTAGCATTGTCATGCAGACCTAAATAATTATTTGCTATGTTTGCCCCAAATGTTGCTGGCCTTCGGGGATAGGTAAAATACTTCATAACGTTTATTCTATCAATTGTTTGCTTAAAGAACTTTGAGATGCTGCAGAATAAAAAAGTGTGTCTCTTACAAAGAAAGTTACAAGTCTGTTTCAGCTGGACCAGTCTTTTTCTGTATGCTACAGTGCATTCTAACTTGCAAGTCCTGAAGCTAGACATTCTCTATATTACATTTTACATCCCTGTGTGCCTCCTCTTCTCCCCTCCCCTCCCCCCGCCATGTTAAAAGAACACTATTGTGTTTGCAAAGTCAAGCATTCGAAACTGAGAGATTTAAGGTTTCCTGTGCAACCTTAATTTGGCCCCCTAGTGAGCTTTGGATTATGATAGTCTTTACCTGTGTGATCACATACTATTTTTCCCCCATGGGAAAATAATACTGTCATCCACTATGTGAATCAGTACTAGAGAGGGGATGGATGCTTTGCCCATGGGTTTAATAGACATTTGTCAACAGCAGAGGAATAGTGAGATGCTGGAATCTTAGGTTCGGTACCAGGATCTGCTGAGGAGTGCTCGGGTGAGCCCAGATGCTTTTGCCCATCCCCTCCAGCCTGTCTGTTTCCCAGTCCTAACTTCCCCACCCTCTGGGCTTCTTGTCCCAGTACCATTCTGCTCACTAGCCAGTCACTATTCTTCAGGTGTCATATCCCTGTCTGCTTGCCCAGCTAGTCTGTTTCCTTCCCCTCCCTTCTGGCTCCATTTTAATTTGTCTCCCTCCAGTTGTCTGCCCCTGTTTCCCATCTCCACTGGCTCCCAATCCCACTTTTCTTGCCTTCACCTATTTCAGTGTCCTCTCTCCACTGATTCTATTCTGTATAGGTTCTTCATACTGCACTCATCACCCTAGATTCCGTGAGCCTTCTGGTACTGAACAAAGCAATGTGACCAGGGCCAGAATTACACCTTGCATGCCCCTAGGCACAGCATCTTTAGTCTCTCCCTCTTCCCCCCCCCCCTTAGCTGACCTTTGGGGTGTTTTTCCCATTAAAAATTACAAACTTTTAACTCACTTTTAGGTGCCCCTAGAATGCCAGCACCTCTAGACACATGCCTACTGTGTCTAATTGGAAATCCAGCCTTGAATGTGACTAACATCTTTTATGTGTGTCTTCTCTCATCTCTCCCCAGTGACAGAATTGAGTGCAATGGAGTGTCTTGTTTTGGTAGGGTGACTTTTTTTCCCAAAATATACCTGTTGCTATGTACAGTAGAATCTCATGGTTATGAACACCAGAGTTAGGAACTGACCAGTCAACCACACACCTGATTTGGAATTGGAAGTGCACAATCAGGCAGCAGCAGACACACACAAAAAAGCAAATGCAGTACAGTACTGTTAAATGTAAACTATTAAAAAAAAAACGGGAAAAATAGCATTTTTCTTCTGCATAGTAAAGTTTGAGTTGTATTAAGTCAATGTTCACTTGTAAACTTCTGAAAGAACAACTATAACTTTTTGTTCAGTGACAAACATTTCAGAGTTACAAACAACCTCTGTTCCTGAGGTGTTCATAACTATGAGGTTCTACTGTATTTATGTTGGAGAAGGGAAGGGCAAAGAAACATGCCCTTTGCTTAGAGCAGAAGGTGATGAAAGTTTATTATAGCCCTTAAGGTATGTCTACCAGAGGCGGCTCTAGACATTTCGCCGCCCCAAGCACGGCGTCATGCCGTGGGGGGCACTCTGCCGGTCGCTGGTCCCGTGGCTTGGGACCAGAGGACCCTCCGCAGGCTGCCCCGAGCACGCGCTTGGCGTGCTGGGGCCTGGAGCCGCCCCTGATGTCTACACCATGAAATTAAGTTGATTTTTTTTTTAGAAATCGATTTTTATACAGTCGATTGTGTGTGTCCCCACTAAGTGCATTAAGTCGGTGGAGTGTCTCCACAGTACCGAGGCTAGTGTCAACTTTCGGAGCATTGCACTGTGGATAGCTATCCCACAGTTCCCGCAGTCTCTGCCGCCCACTGGAATTCTGGGTTGAGATCCCAGTGCCTGATGGGGCAAAAACATTGTCACGGGTGGTTTGGGTACATGTTGTCAGGCTTCCTCCGTGAAAGCAATGGCAAACAATCATTTCCCACTTTTTTTTTTCCTGGGTTACCCGTGCAGATGACATACCACAGCAAGCATGGAGACCGCACAGCTCACCGTCATTGTACATCTCCTGGGTGCTGCTGGCAGATGCGGTGCTGCATTGCTACACAGCAGCAGCTCCTTGCGTTCGTGTCAGCAGACAGTGCAATACGAGTGCTAGCCATCGCATCCTGGGTGCTCCTGGCCAACCTCTGTGAGGTCAGTCAGGGGATCCTGGACATAAAGGAGTGACTCCAGGTCATTCTCTTCTTTAAGTTTGGACTCATGGAGATTCAATCCTGCCTGGAGTATCATGTGAGCTGGAGGCTTCTGCCTCAGGCTGCTCTCCCAGCCAGCAGCACCACGTGGTCGCACCTACCCCTTGCTCCCATGGCTCATGAAGCCTGGACAGTAGTTCAACTATAGGCTGAGCAAGTGTAGAATGGTGGTAGACTGTGCATTTGGATGTTTAAAAGTGCACTGGTGCAGTTTACTGACTCGGTTAGACCTCAGCAAAACCAATATTCCCATTGTTATTACTGCTTGCTGTGTGCTCCACAATATGTGAGAGAGTAATGGGGAGACACTTTTGGCAGCGTAGGAGGTTGAGGCAAATCGCCTGGTTGCTGATTATGCGCAGCCAGACACCAGGGTGGTTAGAAGAGCACAGCAGGGTGTGCCGCACATCAGAGAAACTTTGAAAACCAGTTTCATGACTGGCCAGGCTACGGCGTGAAAGTTCTGTTGGTTTCTCCTTGCTGAAAACCTACCCCTTCGGTTCACTCTACTTCCCTGTAAGCCAACTGTCCTCCCCTCCTCCCTCTTTGATCACTGCTTACAGAGGCAATAAAGTCATTGTTTCAAATTTGCGCATTCTTTATTAATTCATCACACAAATGGGGGGAGAACTGCCAAGGTAGCCTGGGATGGGTGGGGGAGGAGGGAAGCACTGGGTGGGGTTGGGGAGGAGGGAAGGACAAAGCCACACTGCACTTCAAAACGTATTGAAGGCCAGCTCTCTGTTGCTTGGGCAGTCCTCTGGGGTGGAGTGGCTGGGTGCCCGGAGGCCCCCTCACCACGTTCTTGGGTGTCTGAGTGAGGAGGCTATGGAGCTTGGGGAGGAGAGTGGTTACACAGGGGCTGCAGCAGTGGTCTGTGCTCCTGCTGCCTTTCCTGCACCTCAACAGTATGCCAGTGAATATCCGTTTGATCCTCCAGTAGCCTCAGCATTGATTCCTGCCTCCTTTCATCATGCTGATGCCACCTATCATCTTGATCCAACCACCTCTCCTCTTGTCCTCACATTTATTTTGTGCTTTCCTGCACTCTGACACTGTCTGTCTGCCTCCATGCGTTCTGCTGGGCTCTTTCACTGTGGGAGGACTGCATGAGCTCAGAACATTTCAGCGTGAGTGCGTTTTTTGTTTTTGGGTTTTTTTTTGCCTTCTGATCTTCGCTAACCTCTGGGACCAGTGATGAGCTGCCAAAATATTAACAACCGGTTCCCTCCTCCTCACTCAGAGGGGGTTGTGCCCCCCCCCGGGACCCCTGCCCCATCCACCCCCCTTCCCTGTCCCCTAACTGCCCCCTGCCACCCCATCCAACCCCTCCTCTTATTCCTGATGGCCCCCCAGGACCCCTGCCCCATCCAACCACCCCTTCTCTCTGTCCCTGACTGCCCCCCACCACTTCATCCAACCCCTGCTCCTTCCTGACTGCTCCCCGGGACCCTTGCCCCCATTCAATCCCCCTGTTCCCTGCCCTGTAACTGCCCTGACCCCTATCCACTCCCCTACAACCCACCGAACACTCCCTCCCTCCCTCCCCCCTTACCACACTGCCTGGGGCCCAGGCCGTGCTGGAGCCGCGCGGCTGGGACTGGCCCGAGCTGGGGGCGCTTGGACGGGGCCAGGGGGAGCCAGACTGGGCTGAGCGCGCCGTTCCTCCCTGGAGCCCTCCGCATGTCCGGTCCCCTGCCCGGCTTACTTGCCTGCTCCTTGTTTCAGGCTTCCTGCAAACATTTGATTTGCGGGGGACGGGGAGGAGGGCGGTGCATTCAGGGGAGAGGGGGAGGTGAGCTGGGGCTGGGTGGACAGCTGCCCGAGCCTTTGTTAAATTTGAAATTTTTTTTAGAACTGGTTGCCCTGGAACAACTGGTTCTAAAAAGGCTTCTAAATTTAACAACTGGTTCCTGCGAACCGGTGTGAATCGGCTGGAGCTCATCACTGTCTGGGACGGAGGTGATATGGGGAACATTGAAACATTTGCAGCTGCAGGAGGGGGAAAAACAGGAGAGTAGGCACATTTTAGAGAACAATGGATAGACTGTTTCATGGTTAACCAAGCTATTAACATTACATAGCACGTGTGCTTTCTTTACAAGGTCCCATTTTTGCCTCTTATATTGAGGGCCTGCCGGTTTGGTGTGAGAGATCTCACACACACACACACACGGCCGGTGGGCAACAGAATTCAGCTTGCAGGCAGCCATGGTAAGCCACAGTCTTTTGGCTTCTTTCACCATCATAACATGTGGGAATGGTTTCAAACAGCAGTGCCCTTATGTCCCATACCAAGCACCCATTGGGTTGGCCATTTAAAAGGAGAAGCTGTGGTTTTTGGGTTAACATGCAGCACAGACCCAACTAACACACCCCTCTTCTCCCCCCCTCCTCCCCGCATACACCCAATTCTCTGGGATGATCACTTCACCCCTTCCTCCCCACCCCCCCACCGTGTGGCTAACAGAAGGGATGATTTCTGTTCAGCCACAGGCAAACAGCCCAGCAGGAACGGCCACCTCTGAATGTTCCCTTAATAAAATTCCCGTTTCAACCAGGTGACCATGAATATCCTTCTCCTGAGAACACGGAGAGAGAGGATTTCTGCTCCATCCCCATACACGTTAACAGACTTTTCCAGTAGCTGTACTGGACGCGAATGCATCCCAAGTCTTCAAGGCAAATTAAACATGCTTGCTTTTAAACCATGTATTATAGTTACAAAGATACACTCATCAGAGGTCCCTCCTCCAACTTCAAGGTCCAGGAGCCTGCCTTGGGTGGGTTGGGAGGGTACTGGCTCCAGGGTGATAAAATAGTTCCTGGCTGTCGGGGAAAATGGTTTCTCTGCTTGCTTGCTGTGCGCTATCTTCAAACTCCTCCTCATCATCATCTTCCTCATACCCAAAATCCGCATCCCTGTTGCATGAGAATCCATTGACAGAGTCCATGCACAGTTGTGGGGTAGTGGTGGCTGCACCCCCTAGAATGGCATGCAGCTGCTCATAGAAGTGGCATGACTGGGGCTCTGATCTGGAGCAGCCATTTGCCTCTCTGGTTCTTTGGTAGGCTTGCCTCAGCTCCTTAAGTTTCACATGGCACGACTGTGGGTCCCTGTTATAGCCTCTGTCCTTCATGCCCTTGGAGATTTTTTTTCCCAAATATTTGGGCATTTCGTCTTTTGGAATGGAGTTCTGATAGCAGGGATTCGTCTTCCCATACAGCGATCAGATCCAGTACCTCCCGTTCGGTCCATGCTGGAGCTCTTTTGCGATTCTGGGACTGCATGTCCACCTGTGCTGATCAGCTTGCCATGCTGGCCAAACAGGAAATGAAATTCAAAAGTTTGCGGGCCTTTTCCTGTCTACCTGGCCAGTGCATCTGAGTTGAGTGCTGTCCAGAGCAGTCACAATGGAGCACTCTGGGATAGCTCCCGGAGGCCAATACTGTCCAATTGCATCCACACTACCCCAAATTCGACCCAGCAAGGTCGATTTCAGCGCTAATCCCCTCATCGTGGAGGAGTACAGAAATCGATTTTAAGAGCCCTTTAAGTCAACAAAAATGGCTTCGTCGTGTGGACGGGTGCAGGGTTAAATCGATTTAATGCTGCTAAATTCGACCTAAACTCATAGGGTAGACTAGGGCTTAGTTCCTGTGGGAGTTGTCACTGTCTTGGATTGGTGCTCAAAAAAAAAAAAAAAAAGTAGTTGTCTGTCACACAGACAAGCTTTATTCTTATTGTAGCGAGGGGTAGCTGTAGTATCCCATCACTACTCGTTGGGTGCAGCTCTGCTGGAGGGACAATCACTATTTTAGGGCATTACCCTGGACACCTGCCACCTCTCTCAGGTGAGACAGCAGTATCTTAAGGTTGACTGTCTCGAATGCTGCACAGTTCCAGGAGGGTCAGAATGGAGGTCTGTCCTCTGGTGAGGAATGAGCACCTCTTATCCATGGATAAAGTAGTTGCAGTTCCATGTCCTGGCCTGAATGCAGATTGTGTTTAGTTAGGGTCCAAATATTAGCTTCTATTAAGTGAGCTTGTAGGTTGCCTTTGGTTAGTTCCTCTGAGCTTGCTCAGAAATTAGAGGTTTAACACTGCGTGGTAGTTGGGTTAGGCTTCTTGTATCCCGGGTATGTGTCTTCAGGGTTGGTTGAAATATTGCATGCTAGATGGAATGGTCCTTTCTTCTGTCACTGAATGAAGTTGCTCAAACACTTTCACAAGCCTAGAAGGGCATGAGTCAAATACACATGTTTTAGATTAAGACTCCCTTAAAACTTCTTGATAAGTGAATGCATTGAATTCTGGGAATACAGGTAAGCTGTTGGTTGGTGAGTATAGGCAGAGCAGTTCTGTGCCATTTTGAGACAGCTTCCCAAAAGACAGTGGTGATCTCACTGAAGTAGGCTGATCATTCGTTGTCCCTGTTGGTGCTTGATACTGATGCAGACTGTAGGCACTTGGGATTGATGAAGTGGTTTACCACTCTGGATAGTTAGCTTCTTAGGGAGGATTTGGCAGCTTCAATTAAATGTGATAGGAAGGTTGTCCTCACCTGTAATTCAGCCTTAGCATGGTTTCCTTATCCTGGTGTGTCTGCTTAGTCACAGTAATCTCTACCTCACACCTCCACTGGTTCCCAGTCCCAGTTTCTTTTTCTTCCACCCCCAAATTTCTGCCAGTCTCCAGTCCCAATCTACTATTCCCATCCCATCCGGTTCAACTCTTGTCCCCCTCTCCTTCCTCCTCCATGCTGCCTGGGCCCAGTAGGGTGTCATTGAGAGCACAAGGCAGACAGATTTCAATTGCAGGAAAAGTCCTGTTCTGCTCTTGGCTGGAGTTGCCCAGTATGGATGTAATCTTCAGGGAATTTATCTGCAAAGCTCTAGCAAGTCTCTACTGAGCATGTATGAACTGTGACTTTACATAGTCTTGTAAAATGACCAATTTTTTTGTGTGGATTTTCACAGGGACCAGTAAGATACAGACCACCCCATACGAAATCTCAATTCCTGCTCCAAGGCATAGGGGCATTAGAACACTTCAAAGGAAAGATCACCAAAAGAGTTTAATGTGGGGAAAAACTGCATTCTCTCTTCCCCCCCGCACGCCTCATTCTCTGAAATGACTGAACCATTTTGGCTGAACTTCCAAAATAATTCAGCCTGAGATGGACACTGAACATGGAAAATTTCAGCCCAGACAGTTATAGTTTGTCAAATGAACTTAAAACAGGGTCTTATAATGGGAATTATTGGGCCACCTTAATACATACATATATAATACAAATATATTATGTGGTAGCCCCACGTATAATTTCATAGATTGGTTCAGGTAGCCGTTCACATTTTTTTTTCTCTTTTCCCCCAGATGAAAGACTAATGTGACCAGGTGTAGACACCATAAAAAGTTTCTCCAAGCAGGAGAGCTACAATATATTGTTGCCCTAACTTCCTAGATGTAGAGGAAACCCTACTGTGTAGAAGTATGGCTGGGGTTAATTAGGGTAATGGGCCCTAATTGAAAGGTATCCCAAAGAAGAGTAAATGTGGCTGAGCTAAGCTGGAAACAAATTGCTTCATCATCCTGAGCATGCAATTTCTCTCTGACGTGACACAAACAGCTATGCTTTGTAGGCAGGGGCTCAAGTTTCCAGCTGTGAGAAGAGCAACTTGTGCATAATTACTGTTTTTAAAAAAACAAACAAACCCTGTTTTCTTTTCTGCTCTGATAAGACAAGGGACACTTAAATCCAATCACTGCACTTTTTTTCCCTGTGAGCCAGTGCAGAGCTGACCAACTGAAAGCTTTCTCAATGGCAATATTTGGGGCAGCTTAAAAACTTGAGGTTAGTTTTAGAGTTCTGCCACTTTGAAAAACAGCATGAAATAAACTTTTAGGAATATCATTACAGAACTATCACTTTGCAGTGCACAAATATCAGGTCTATGATGGTTCTAGATTAGATCTAAATTGTGATGCGTTTTTTCTCTTCTGGGATGCACTGTGAATTCTCTTGGGGATTTAAAGATTTGTTTGTGTTTTACCCCAAGGCAGAAAATATATAGTAGCTTTGCCAGTTGTAAAAACTACACAGTGCATTCAGTCTTAGGGTGGTATTGTAAGTCAATGGAAGTGGCTGCTTAGCTGCACTTGTTTACTACATCTGCCATCCTAAATAGTGTATTTAAGGGTGCAGGTCTTGTACTCTTCTAAACTTCTGTAATATGTTCTTAGTATTTTTTTTATGTAGCCTTGCATGTGTCTTTATGGCACTTTATAAAATCCAGAGAAAGATGGTACTGCCACTGTTTAAGGGAGAATGTGCAATTAACTGTGTTGGGTTTTTTTGTTTGTTTTTGTCATCTCTTCTCCCCCCCCTCCCTCCCTCCCAAGTTTTCTGGCAATTCCGAAATATTTAAAAAAATAAAGTTTTTTTTGATCAAGCAAAACATTTTGTTGGTCATAAAATGTTTCATTTTGATTTGAAGTGGGTTTTAACATTTTAATTTTTAAAATAAAATTGAAAAATTTTTAAAATGAGAAGTTGGAATGTTTGTGGTTGCCTGAGAGTTCATGATGTGGTTTATTCTGTAGTTTGTTTTTTGATGAGTTGTTTTCTGAAGGCCTGTCTCTGTCATTGACATCATAATTTAGATCTGCTTTGATTTAGTCCTGCTTTATTTATTTTTTTGTTTGCAGAAGAATGTAGATTAGGATGCTGTCATTGGAGTATGTGGACCTGGTTTCATTTCAGTCCATTTAGGATTAAACAGTTCTTCGAGTGATGTCCCTGTGGGTGCTCCACTTCTGGTGTTGGTGCATCCTTGCACCTTTGATCAGAGAATTTCAGCAGCAGTGTTCATCCAGGTTGTGCATGCACAGTCCCCATCTTGTGGTGCCATTGGCATGTCATTTAGTGTGTGCACAACCCAACCTTCTCAATTCCTTCTCAGCTGTCTTTGGCCTGAGACAGAGTTCTCTGCAGTATCATAGTTACCTCATTTAGTGTTGAAATAGTTTGAGTAGTTTAGTTCCTTAGTAGGTACTTACTCTCTCTTCCCCATTACTCTATCCCTTATATTAGTTAGGGCTTACCCTTATGGTGAACCATATTATCCCTGTTGTGCCTGAATCCGGGCGAGCCAGGCATAGCCTTTCATGTCAGGATGCATGCTAGTGTCAGATGGCTGCTCTCACTGCATCCACTGTCTGGGTGAGTCCCACGTCCCTCAGAAATGTGCCCACTGCAGCAACCTAGAGGCTTGCACTAGAAGTGACAAACTTATGTCTCAAGCTCCATTCTCATGGAGAAGTCCCTGCGTTTGGCTTCAGGCCCCAGCCAGTAGATTCCTTCTAGACAAGGGTCCCCAAAGATCTCACCCTCGTCACAGAGGAAGGCTCATTCTTCAGACAAGTCAATGAGGAAAAGAGCAGTGACTTTGCCTCAGACAGAGCCTACCAAAAAGAAATAGCTCTGGCTCGGTCTCTTTCTTCTGTACCAACCACGCTGCTGCCTCTGCCGACCACAGGCATGCTGGTTTAGAGTTGAGGCAAGAGCAGGCCTCCACTTAAAGAAGTGGTGCCCAGACATTAACCACAGTTAATGCCCGCCCCACCACTCACAGCGGCACAGATGGCCACAGTCACAATGATACCATCGGCACTGACAATATTATCATTGGAGCTGAACATATCGGCACCAATAACCTTGGCACCAAAACCACTGGCACCGCAACACTTTTTTCATCATAAGGACTTATTAATTTTTTTTAATGCTGGAATCACCACTCTTCAGCACCGAGGGCTCTCTAGTGCATGTGGTACCAGAAATGTCTGATTTACCACCAGCCCCTCCTCTGTCCACTGAGGAGGACAATGATGAGGAAGAGACTGTTTTCTCTTCAAGACACTCTTCCCCTGCCCAAATAACGCCAACTCCTGGACCCCTATGACTGAGCCTTTTATTATGGGAAAGGCCACCCATGGATGGACCCACCTATGCCATTCCCAACACACTGGCCCCAATCTATGATGCGCTAATGGAGCCAGCCAAAACAGTTTGGCAGACCCTGACCACCATGCCACCCACCTGTAAGAGGGCTGACAAATATTATGTATCCTCAAAAAGTGTAGACTTCCTATCTTCCCACCAGGCTCCAAATTATCTTGTAGTTGATGCTGTCAAACAGATTGGCGGACAGCAACAATACAGGTCTAGACCTAATGACACAGACTGCAAACAGCTAGACCTTTTAGGCTACCAAGTCTATTCCTCAGCAGCCCGGTAGTTCTGAGTTGCCAATTACATGGCTCTCTTAGCAAAATATGACCCCAGCGATTACTCAATGTATGGACTTCATTTATGGAATCTCAGAGGACAAAAGGGACTGTTTAAAATTCCTCATTCTTAGATGTGGCTGACATAGCAGCAAGCTCTACAGCCACTGTGGTGGTCATGCGCCAGGCATCATGGCTCTCTTTAGGCTTCCTCAGGGAGAATGAGTCTACTGTGGAGGACCTTCCATTCAACAGGCAGAAAACATTCACCATAAAGGCTGACTAAGTCCTCCATACCATGAAAGACTCCCGAGCGGCCCTCCATTCACTGCAAACAGGAGAAAGCAAACCAGATACCTGTTGCACTGGTGAGGCTGATATGCCCCATATGCCCAACATCAGTGCCAGTATGAGACAAAGGCACAGACCTCCAGAGACACTGACCTCCTGAGCCACAACCATTAGCATCTCAATTGTCCTCCAGGAAGCAACACTTCTTCGAGTTGTTCATATCCGTTCCAATCAGGTGTGCGCCTTCATGGCGCTCAATATATGACTCTGCCTACCCAGCCCCTCCTGAGTTCCTTCTTACTGCCTGTGGTGATTGTCGGATCTGCGAGTGGCTTGCTTACAAGTTCTTCTTGCTTCCCCTAGCTTTCTATTGTAGTTTACCTTAGTAGTTACTACTAGTTCTGTTAGGAGTGGGGGGGTTTCCCCTCCACCCTGACCTTTCCCCTTGGGGACCTCAGGGCATGCCTTGGTCCCTGGGGTTCAAGCCCTGCAAGTCCTGCAATAAGTGTCTGGGGGAGGCTCGCCAAGCCGATAGGTGCAGGATTTGCCTAAGTTTTCAACCAAGGACCACAAAGGAGTGGGATTTCAGGTTGAAACAACTCCTCATGGAGGCGGCTCTTAAACCACAGCCCACCTCAGAGCATGCTGGCATTGGTGACAGAATCGGCACGGTGGAAGATCTCCAAGCACGGAGACTCTTGGCACTGCTGATTTTTTTTTTCTTCCCCCGCCCCACATACCTAAGACACTGGGAACTGCCTGGCACCGGTTCCACTCTATGGCACCACAGAAGAAGCATGCCCAGCAGCGTAGAGGCAAATCTCCTGTGAGACCCTCCCCTGTGGTCTCAGCAAGTGGGGCGCGTCCCAGAGAGGAACACCCGGCCCTGAGACCCTTGGAGTCAGCTCCTGGAACTTCAGATAAATGAGTATCATTGAGCCTGGGACCATTGGACTCCCCAATCCACATGGTGGAGGAGGTGAGGCTGCCGTCCACTCTATATGCCTTTTGAGGCCATGCGGGACCTCATTACCATAATGAAACCATGGTCTCCATCTCTCTGCAACAAGCTCCTGGCACCACTGAGGGTGCTACCGTCCCACAGCAAGCCAACAATGATACACCCACCTGCATTCCCAGGTCACCGATTCCTGGGCACCACTCGGAATCCCGGCACTGCGCTCAGACCCATTCTAGATCTGCGCGGGCTCAATAGGTTCATGGTGAAGCTGAAGTTCCACTTGGTCTCTGAGCACTGCTATTCCTTCCCTGGATCTGGGAGACTAGTATGCCACCCTCGACATGAGACGCATCCTTTCACATAGCTGTTCGGCCTGCACACAGACTATTTCTGCAGTTTGTAGCCATCCACAAACACTATGGTCTGTCGACAGCCTCCCGAGTGTTCACCAGGTATGTCGGTCGTAGCAGCCTTCCTCCACAGGCGGCAGGTGCAGAGGTATCCCTACCTTGATGACTGGCTACTCGGGGCACACCAGGGAGCAGGTGGAGCCTCAAGTCTGACTACTCTGAGCGACTTTCAAGAGGTTGGGTCTCTTGCTCAATGTGAACAAGTCATCGGTGCAGTGCTGGACTTGGCGCAGGCAAGGGCGCTCCTGCTAGACCCCCAATTTCAGACCCTGACAGACTGTTCTCAGTGGTAGAAGATGACAGAACAAGGAGTAATGGTCTCAAGTTGCAGAGGGGGAGGTTTAGGTTGGACATTAGGAAGAACTGGAATGGGTTACCTAGGGAGGTAGTGGAATCTCCTTCCTTAGAAGTTTTTAAGGTCAGGCTTGACAAAGCCCTGGCTGGGATGATTTAGTTGGGTTTGGTCCTGCTTTGAGCAGGGGGTTGGACTAGATGACCTCCTGAGGTCCCTTCCAACCCTGAGATTCTATGATTATCCAAAACATCAGGTGGTACCTGACCACTACTGCGAGGGGATACCCGAGTCTCCTCGGCCACATGGCAGCCTGCACTTACATGGCTCGGCATGCCGGACTGAAGCTCAGATCGCTTCAAGCATGGCTCGTGTCGGTATACTGCCTGGGGCGTGATAGCCTGGAATCTGTGGTCACAGTGCCAGATCAGGTACTTGAGTCCTTCCAATAGTGGCTCAATGCTCACACAGTCTTCAAGGGAGCCCCCAGCCCTCTTTGTCCCTAGTAATGGACACATCAGATGTGGGTAGGGAGGTGCATCTGGGAGAATTCCAGACACAAGGATTATGGTCGCAGGACAAGCTCTTCCTGCATATCAATATCAGAGCTCAGAGCAGTACAGCTAGCATGCCAAACCTTCCTATCCTAGCCCCAAGGCCAGTGTGTGCGGGTAATGACTGAGAACACCACGGCCATGTCTTACATCAACAAACAAGGTGGAGCCTGCTCTTCTTCCCTCCCCCCCATGTCAGGAGGCTCTTCAGCTATGAGAGGTCTGCATAGCCCACTCCATTCACCTGGAGGAGTTCTGTCTCCCAGGTGTGCTGAACGAACTAGCGGACCACCTCAGCAGATCGTTTCGCAATCATGAGTGGGCCATCCATCCGGATGTCATGTATTCAATCTTTGAAAAGCGGGGATTTCCCCAGGTTGATCTGTTTAGGGACTTCCTGTTGCATCATCTCCAACATTATACAATTCGAGGCAGGTGGTCTCCCTCAGACATAATTACACATAAACCTATTAAAACTCCGTGCGGTTCGCAATGCGTGCCTCCACTTCCTGCTATTTGAACAAGAACATTAGAGTAATGACCGACAATATTGCTTGCATGTTCTACATAAATCGACAGTCAAGTCAAGGAACGTTGCAGCACCCCTAGATCCAGCACCTATGGAGACAAACTTGGTACTCTTACCTGATGTGGATGGCGGTATGTGCACCACACACTCTCCCACTCTAGCTGGACCTTCTCTCATGGGACGCGACACGGGTTCACCATCTGAACCTGAGGAGACTTCACCTGAAGGTGTCTCCTATGTGGTTCCAACATGATGAACCGTTCAGAACAGTTGAAACGCATATTACCAAACAATAGAAGAACAATCACGCGCGATACTTACCTTCAGAAATGGAAGAGATTCTCCATATGATGCCAAGGCAAATGAATTCCCACAGTTTATGCACTTCTGCCCTTGATAATGGACCACATCTTGAAACTAAAACAGTCTGGACTATCCATTAGTTCGATCAAAGTACATCCAGCGGCTACTACCACCCTCCACCACAAGATCAACAGGACATCGCTGTTTGCATACCCAATTCCCAAACAGTTCCTTGTGGGCATTCAGAACATTTACCCTGAAGTATGTGGATGCATGCCACCATAGGACCTGAATCTGGTATTATGGTGCCTTACCAGGCCCCCATTTAAACCCTTAGTGACATGCTCTGACACATCTGTCAATTCTTAGTATTCTTAGTATCTATTACATCGGCCCACCACGTGGGTGAGCTAGGAGCTCTCATGGCCCAGCCACCTTATGCCATTTTCTTCAAGGACCAGGTTTCTCTAAGATCACATCCAAAATTTATATCTAAAATATCTTCATCCTTCCACCTAAATCAGCTAATCATCTCCCAGCATTCTTTCTTAAACCTCATGGCAGTGCAGAGGACTACATACCCTGAACGTCAGACATGTATTAGCATTTTACCTTGACAGAACTAACCCTTTTAGAAAATCATCAAGGCTTTTCATTTCCACCATGGAATGTTCTAAAGCAGGGGTTCTCAAACTGGGGGTTGGGACCCCTCAGGGGGTCACGAGGTTATTACATGGGGGTTGCGAGCTGTCAACCTCCACCCTAAACTTCGCTTTGCCTCCAGCATTTATAAAGGTGTTAAATTAAAGGCCCTTTTTTATATATTTATTAGGGGGTGGGGTCACACTCAGAAGCTTGCTATGTGAAAAAGGTCACCAGTAAAAAAAAAGTTTGAGAGCCACTGTTCTAAAGGCTCCGTGGTCTGCACACAGAGACTATCAAAATGGGTAGCAGAGGCGAATGCACCCTGAGATCAACAAAAAACCTGCAACCCCCATCTGGGATCAGAACTTGGTCTACCAAATTGTTTAGGAAGGCTACTGAAGTTGCTATCAATGTTCCAATCATAGATATATGTAGAGCTGCCACCTGGGCATCTAAACACATTCATAAAACACTATGCGATTTTTTTCCAGAACTCAATCCTAGCAGTGCATTGGAGCCTAAGTGTTATCTTCACTCATTTATGCAACTCCGAAGCCCCTTCCATCCAACTTGGGGTACTGCTCTTCAGTCACCAAAAATGGAACATCCACAGGGACATTACTCGAAGAAGAGAAGGTTACTCACCCTGTGCAGTAACTGAGGTTCTTCGAGATGTGTGTTCCAGTACCCTCGTTCCTCCCTTCTACTTCAGAGTTCAAATGTGGACTACTACAGTAGAGAAGGAACTCAGGGCGTTGAGTCATGCGTGCGCTAGATGAGGTGCCAATGGCACTGTGAGATGGGGACCGTGCATGCACAACCTGGAGAGAGACTGCAGCTGAACTTTTCTCATCAAAAGCACAGGGATGCACCAACACCAAAAGGGGGATGCATCCCAAAGAACCCCAGTTACTGCACAGGGTGAGTAACCGTTTCTTTCTTGGCCCTTATTTTGGTATGATGTAAGACAATGCTGTTATCACCTATGAATTACATATACATGCAAAAACAGATCAGGCAAGAAAGAAAATTGATCAAATTACCTCTCCTGAGACAGGGTGACTCTTCAAATCTCTGGTTTCTGCTACATTTGACTAATCTTCCCTTGTGTCTTCTCCACTCATTTGTTTTCAACCACCTATCTTTTATCACTAGTTCTGTACCTTCATGCAGACTCAGTTTACCAAGTTATCTATCTTCCTATCCTAAATCCAGACTGCATGCCAGGGGAATCTAATCACATAGAATGTTGGGGTTCTTAGGTATTGGCTTGTTTCGGACTTGTTTTGAAATGGGATTAGCTTGATTTTTGGCTTATTGTGAAAGTCGGGGTGCTTATTTACCACATGAAAGTTGGCAACTGTGGATGGAACATGTTGAATTTTGAAAGATGTTCGCCAAAGAATGCCACAAAATGGTCTGGGATCACACATTGTACCACCAAGGCTTTTGGTGACTAAGATAATTGATGATTGACAGAGACTGAACATACAGCCAGGTGGTCATAAGGACCTAGCTAGAGATTGATCCAGGTGGCACTCAATCTGCAAGGAGGCTACATCCCTCTAGAATTTGCCATAATGGTGCTGAAGATAAAGCATTAGATGAAATTCTACATGTCCTTAAGATGATGCCAAATGTTGACTGCTTTGCAGTAATTCAATCTCATGGTGACTATGGCAAAGTATGCATCTTAAAAGGAAATCCATAAGTATCTAGTGAGGCAAAAATTATGAATATGGCTCCTGGCAACCTCTGCTAACTGAACACCCAGCAAGATTAATTGTGAGCATCTGTATTGTTCAGCTCTATCCATTTTTCCCCCCCTCAGAAGACATTTGAAAAAAAGCAGCCAGTGCTCCAGCATGTCCCACTTAAGTGGAATATGTTGCATAGTACCTTTCATCCTGAGGCACTCAGAAGATAGGCAATGATCAACCATTGCACAGAAAATTAACACTTTTAAAATACATCGTGAAGTTTTCAGTGCATGTAGAATATAGCTTCATGTTCTTAACCTCAGTTTGAACTGTCTGAAGAATACAAAAAGTAAACTGCATAAAAATGGAGTTTATCCAGTTTGATTAAGGAATTAATTACGCCTGCCTAGATTTGAACCTGTAGCTTCAGCGAGATTAAATGTTTCAAACCAAACATTGAGACTTCTCAACCATTCCTCTAATACACCTTTACCCTTGTATAAAGCGACCCGGATATAACACAGGTTCGCATATAGCGCGGTAACCCCAGGGCTCCGGTAGTGGGGCTCAGGCGGCGCTTTAAAGGGCCCTGGCTCCCCACAGTGGCTGGAGCCCAGGGCTCTTTAAATCACCGCTGGAGCCCTGCTGCCACCACACTGGGGCTCCGGCAGTGCTTTAAAGGGCTCGGAGCTCTGGCCGCTGTGGGGAGCCCCAGGCTCTTTAAATCACAGCTGGAGCCCTGCTGCCGCTACCCCGATATAACAGGGTTTCACCTATAACGCAGTAGGGATTTTTGGCTCCTGAGGACCGCGTTATATTGGGGTAGAGGTGTACAGCCTAAACACTTGGGTAACTGAGTGTACCTTTGCCTGCACCCTCCATTTCCTTTAATTTGCTTCTCCTTTTTTTTTCCTTCTAGAAAATGCTTGTCCGACAACTTGTGTCTATTCCATCTCAGTTTATATACTTTTTTAAAAAAAGTTTATTTAACATTTATATTGCAGTAGCACTGAAAGCCCACAACCAGGTGGGGGCCTTCTTTGTGTTTAGTTGCTGGACAAATGCATAATAAATGACCAATCTTAAAGACAAGACATAAATAAAAGGTGAGAATGTCCCATACCCATGGATCCTCAAGAATGCAAGTGGTGTCCTAAGGAACAAACATTCCCCTCACCCTCCCTCCCTTAGCATTGTTTTCTGCTCTCTTAAGGTGTACCCCAGAGCACACTAATGACACATTCTTAAGGATTTATATTGTCATAGCATTGTGCAAATACCAATTCTCACAATACTTCTGAGAAGGGGGTAAGCACGTGGGGTTTTATCCCCATTTTTCAAAGATGGGGATACTGAGATGAAGAAAGGTGAAGTGACTTATTGATAGCAAGCTGTCTCTCTGCTATTAATAATGCCTACAAGAGCATCCTTGCTTAAGTCACAAGTGACAGTTTGGCTTCATTCTAGATCATGTATTGGTATTGACCCACATCCTAAAAATACCACACAACTTTGCATAACTGTCAACCTTTTTGCTTGGAAGAGGGACAGGACTAGAAAGCAAAAATGATTACAAGTCAGGATTGAGGGTTTTTTTTTTTTTTTTTTTTTTTTAAGGCTGCTGCATTATGCTTGGCTGTTTGGTGTTATCAATCCTATACTTCAGTGAGACCTAAATTCACATGCTTATGAAACTTTCATGAACTCGGAATAAATAATTATTTTTAAACTAGCTTTGAAATTAAATCTCCCATTGCATTTCTGCAAATAAATTATATTCTATTAAAGCACAGAAAGGGAAGGGGAAAGAAATTTGATTTCTCTCTCTCACACACACTCTCTCTCTCTCTCTCTCAAGTGGAATTTATATAGCTTCTATGGCTTTCATTCAGCATGGAGGTGCTATCCTGCTGCACTGCCCAAAACATCAAGGGGAAAGTGGGTGTCTCTTAAAGCAGCCCCAGATATCTCTTAAGTAGTGTAATAGATACCATTAAAATGTTGACATTTGCCATTTGAAAATGACTAATGTTGTTGTAGTAATAAGTTGCAAAAGTAATTAACTTATAGTTAAAAAGGCAAGGAAGGAAATGCACATATATTAGGGGAATCTATAGAGATGGTCCTTAAACTTCTTATTTTTACTTCTGATAAATAATGTAGATATCTAATATCTGCAGTATTCCTTTGTACTTTAAAAGATTGGGGCTTATATTTCCTAAAGAGCACTGTACAAGCTGACCCCTTGCATGTTTCTCACTGCAAAATCAGGAGCTTAGATTGGTACTAAATAAATGTAGTCTATAGAAGGAATCATGCTTTTCTGTTCGTCCTATACTACATCTAGGATAGTTGCATGGGCTTTAAAAATAATGGGCAATTTACCCCACAATACTGTTTCTCTTTAAAAAGGTGTCAAGTCTTTTATCCATTGTAATGTCCACAGCTGGCCTCTATAAAAGGCTGTGAGCCAGGAGCCAAGGCAGTCTTCCTCTGCCTGTAGAGGGAGAAGGGCCTGGCTGCAGGGAGCTAGACAGGGTACCTGGGTGAAGCAGGGCCGGGGAAAGGCAGAGGAGCTGGTGAGCTCCTGCCTGGAAAGCCCCAGGCTGTGGCCTAGCATTAGGCCAAGAGGTAGTGGGGGTTGCAGGGGCAGCCCAGGGGTAGGCAAAGGCAGCAGGTCCAAACCCAGTCTGCCCCAGCAAACGGGGGCTAGAAGGAGACTGGGCAGTAGCCAATACTGAGGCAAAGTGGGGATAGTGGGTTGGGAGTTCCCCAGGGAGGGGAGACCCAGTTAAAAGAGGCACCGGGGTCCTGGGAGGGAGACGGGGGCCAGTAGCTAGAAGGCGGATCACCGGCCTGCAGAGGGTGCTCCAGGCTGCATTGAGCTAATTCCCTGGAAGACACCAGCAGGAGGTGCCGCAGGGGTGAGTCTGGACGTCTACAGGGTATCTTTGTTTGTTCCACATTGAAACTAAAAACAAATGTCAAAATCTCAAAAGTTGCTGAGAAACACAATTTTTGTCCGCCAGCCAGCTCTAGTATTTACCTGTGCTACTTCATACTCAAAACACTGTACTGGTAAAGTAAGAAATTATTTCAGGGTCTCTCTGTAAGAGTCTGAGTGACAGGATTTACTATTCATCCAAGAAAGCTTAAATGGTTCATGTAAGATTGCTCTGTTAGTCCTCTTTCTCTGTCAGTCACAACTAACAAAATAGTTTTCTAGTTTTGAGACCTGGAAGTTCAATGACTGACGGCTATGATTTAGCAGCAAAGATTATAATGCAACATATTGGAATCATTATAAATATTTAGATAACCTATATACATTTCAATAATATAAAGCTTTGTTCGAGAGAAACACATTAATGGGAAAATAAAGTAGCTGTATGCTTTAACTAGATTAAAGATAATGACTGGGTTACTTAGGACTTCTTAAAAGTATGGTATGTTGACCTCACAGATGCTAAATACACAGTTCATGTCTTAATTAAAAACCTAGTAGTAAAAATACTATAGTAGCTTCTACATTTCCTCATAAACAGTTTAAATTGAGTGATAGGTTACTGAAAGCCATTTACTCTCCTTCCCTTCGGTGGGTGGAGAGAAGCCAAGTGGGAGCAGGAATTGTGTAGCGTAGCTGAAGCAAGTGACCTATTCCCAACCACCTCAGGTGCTTGTGGAAGCCCCTCCATGGCTGTGAGATCAGGAGCATGTAAGTGGAGCAGCTTTTCCGTATGGTCTATTCTCTTGGGACCAAGAGATTTCCATGGGGAAATAGATCTCTAGACACATCCATGAATCCCCACTTCATATTGTCCCCATTCCTGAAGAAGGGGATTACAAGAATATGTGCGTGGGGAGGAAGGAGTACAATGCATCTATAGCAGGGATGGGCAAACTACAGCCCTCAGGCTGGATCTGGCCTGTCAGGGCGTTGGATCTGGCCCACAGGATTACCACCACCATGGTGCTGTGGGGCTAAGGCAGGCTCCCTGCCTACCCTGGCCCCGTGCCACTCCCGGAAGTGTCCGGCACCACGTCCCAGTAGCCTCTAGAGGAGCGGTGGGCAGAGGGCTCTGTGCACTGTCCTCGCCTACAGGGCAACTGCGGCCAATCGGAGCTACGGGGAAGTTACCCACAGATGAGGGCAGTGCACGGAGCCCTCTGCCCCTCCCTCCCCCAGGGGCCACAGGCACATGGTGCCGGACGCTTCCAGGAGTGGCGCGAGGCCAGGGCAGGCAGGGAGTCTGCCTTAGCCCTGCTGTGCACCACTGCCAGCCCGGAGCCACTCAAGGTAAGTGGCGCCGGGCCAAAGCCCACACCCCACCCCCTGCCTTGAGCACCGTGCTGCATCCCTGTTCCCAACCCCCTGCCGTACCCTCCACCCCCTGCCTTGAGCCCTCTCAGACAGCCCACACCCCTCCTGCGCCCCAATCCCTTGCCCTGAGCCCCTTTCTGCACACCGCACTCCCCCAACCCCCTGCCCCAGCCCTACATTCATGGCCTTGCATGCAATTTCCCCACCCAGGTGTTGCCCTTGGGCCAAAAAGTTTGCCCACCCCTGATCTATAGCATGATTGGCCATTAGCAACACAGTTTTTCAGGGATTTACCACAGATAGGGACAGTTTGGGCCAACATTTTAAAAAATGTATTCTCGTGTCCAATTTATTTCATTCTTGACTCATTTTCTAGCTTTCAATCCATAACAACCTGTGCTCATATAGGCTGCTAAACTGCTTAAGAGTGCAATTTTGTATTCCTGCTAGAAACATGTTACCTTCTGCTATTATCCTGATCAGTAGCTTAAGTAATTAAAATTCCCAGTAATCAACAGCCTAGTCTTTTTCAAGTTCTCCCTTTATATAATAGAACCTTAGAGTTATGAATACTTCAGGAATGGAGGTTGTTCGTAACTCTGAACAAAACGTTATGGTTGTTCATTAAAAAGTTTGCACCCGAATGTTGACTTAATAAAGTTTCAAAGCTGTATTATGCAGAAGAAAAATGGTGCTTTTAACCATCTTAATTTAAATGAAATAAGCACAGTTTCCTTACCTTGTCAAATCTTTTTTTAAACTTTCCCCTTTTTTTAGTGGTTTATATTTTAACACAGTACTGTACTGTATTTGCTTTTTCTCCCTCTCTTCTGCTGCCTGATTATGAGCTTCCGGTTCCAAATGAGGTGTGTGGTTGACTAGTCAGTTCATAACTCTGAGATTCTACTGTAGTTATTTTCCCGATCTACTTTCTTCAGTTGTCCTGGTGTTCTATGAGATGGCTGATTAAGTCTTTGGGCCAAATTCTCCTTTCAAATAGTCACATGAAAATTTATGATCAGGAGATCTGAGCACTTGTACAGTATCTGCAAGGAGAACTTTGGCCCTCGATTGAGTAATCTTCTCCCCTCAATCATTTAAAAAATAAAGATGAATAGATATTTTCTGCTTGCGTCTTATCATAGGTGCTGACTTTTGTTTTTGCCGGTCAGTGCTTTTGAAGAGGTGTGTATTTTGGGGGTGGGGGGTTATTTTGTACGCTTCTTCTTTCCTATTCTAGTTATTGAATGTGTCTGTCATTGGTATCTTTACTATATTTAGTAATTAAATTGTTATGAACTAAATAATTACATTATCATGAATTACAGTATATTACAATCATTGTAATTCATGATGCAAGCTGTCTTCACTAATGTCCCAGTTTAAAGACATAATGTCTCACTGTAGCTTTCTGAATAACTGTCAGAAATCTTATTTACATCTAGTTCCCTGATATGGTCTTGATGCATGTTAAGGACAGTTACATTATTCAGTTGAGTCTATCCCATTGATAGGAGATAACTTCTAAGTCTTCTCAATGGGGGTGGGGGGGAACAATAACAGAAAATGAAGAAATGACAGAGGTGCTTAATGACTTCTTTGTTTCAGTTTTCACCAAAAAGGTTAGTAGTGACTAGACATATAACATAGTGAATGTCAGTGAAAAATGATGTCGGATCAGAGGCTAAGATAGGGAAAGAACAAGTTAAAAATTACTTAGACGAGTTGGATGTCTTCAAGTCACCAGAGCCTGATGAAACACATCCTAGAATACTCAAGGAGCTGACTGAGGAGATATCTGAGCTATTAGCGATTTATCTTTTGAAAAGTCAGAGGATAGGAGAGGTTCCAGAAGACTGGAAAAGGGCAAATATAGTGCCCATCTATAAAAAGGGAAATAAGGATAATTTGGGGGATTACAGACCTGTCAGCTTAACTTCTGTACACGGAAAGATAATGGAGCAAATAATTAAGCAATCAATTTGCAAACATCTAGAAGGTGATAAGTAACAGTCAACAAGGATTTGTCAAGAACAAATCTTGTCAAATTAACCTGACAGCTTTCTTTGACAGGGTAACAACCCTTGTGGATAAGGGGGGAAGTGGTAGATGTGGTATATCTCGATTTTTATCAAAAGCTTTACTACTGTCTCACATGACCTACTCATAAACAAACTAGAGAAATGCAATATTCAATATTTTCATCAATTATTTAGATAATGGCATAGGGATCTGGGGCAAAAATCTGTCTGGGGATTGGTCCCGCTTTGAGCAGGCGGTTGGACTAGATGACCTCCTGAGGTCCCTTCCAACCATGATATTCTATGATATTCTAGAGTACACTTATAAAGTTTGCGGACAATACCAAGCTGGGAGGCATTGCAAGTGCTTTAATGACAAGCCTTTTGTTATCTTAATCATCCTGCCTCTGTTTATAAACAAACTCCCTGCCCCATGGGCAGAAGCTGTTAGCAGCACAGAACTTATCAAGCTTTGTCTGGGGCTAGGGAGTGCCCTGGGAGCAGACCTCAGGTACCAAACTATGGCTTGTGGGTGCCGAACACTCCCTGTTTTTTGTTGTTGTTTTGTTTTGTTTTTTTTTCCCTGTGGGTGCTTGAGCCTATGAGCACCCCCGAGACCACGCCTATGCTTCTTATACAAAAGAACATGATGGATCCTCCAAGGAAAATAACAGAATTTGGTTTGTACCAACTATTCATCTAAGGTACTCCCGATAAAGTAAGAATGGGGGCATATAATCTCTACCATGCCTTCAGTTTCAAGACCAGGAGAAATCATTAGATGTGCTTTCATTCATGAGATTTTTACGTATTTTGGTTATGAAAATGTCTCAGAAAACAGTGATCAATGCTGCATACAATAGAAAAAATACTGACTCCACTTTATACAACCAGGACCGCCCGGCGTGGGGGGGGGGGCAAGTGGGGCAATTTGGCCCAGGGTCCCCCACAAGAGTTTTTCGGGGCCCTTGGAGCGGGGTCCTTCACTTGCTCCGGGGGCCCTGGAAAACTCTTGTGGGGCCAGGCCCTCGGAGCTTCTTCCGCTCCGGGTCTTCAGCGGCAATTCGGCGGTGGGGGAAGATCCCAGGCTCCCTGAATCCTCTAGGCGGCCCTGTATACAACCTTGGTCAAACTATATACAAAGTGTAAGTTTCTAAATATAAGAGACATCTTCATGTTAATGCACCTGAAATTAGTAGAGCACAGGTATATGGTTGGGGCAAGTAAGAATGGAAGAACTCATTCTGCATAATTTTAAACGTACTTTATCATTGTGGGTGTAAATGTTCTAAATGTTTAATGTTACTGGATGAGATGTTATATGTGGGGAAATTCTAATTCGGAATAAAACAGTGGTCCAGGATCTTTAGCTGTGACTGAGAATCACTTTTAAAAGTTTCTCTCCACCAGGGGCAGCTCTAGATATTTCGCCGCCCCAAGCACGGCGGCATGCCGCAGGGGGCGCTCTGCCGGTCGCCGGTCCCGCGGCTCCAGTGGACCTCCCGCAGGTGTGCCTCCGGAGGGTCTGCTGCTCCCACGGCTCCACCGGAGCTGCGGGACCAGCAGACCCCCCGCAGGCATGCCGCCGAAGGCAGCCTGCCTGCCACCCTCCCGGCAACCGGCAGAGCGCCCCCTGCGGCATGCCACCCCAAGCGCGTGCTTGGCGTGCTGGGGCCTGGAGCCACCCCTGCAAGCTATAAACAGCATACACTGTCCAATGTGCTAGCACAGCTATGCCATGGGTTGGACTGGGTGGCAGAGCCAAGGTGATATATACATCCCCTCCCGGGCCCCTTATCTGTGTGTGTGTTGGGAGTGGGCTCTGTGGAGTCTGCTTCCCTTCTCACACTGCTTGCCATGATGTGGGCAGATGGCACAAACCAGACAACAATTTGTTCCTTCGTTTTATACGAATTGCATCCAAAGTGAGGAGCACACTGTGATATTTAGGTCTGCTGATATGACAGGTTTTAAAGACATGGATTTTAAGGCCTGATCCTGCAAAGAGCACATCTTCAAATGCAGGCTGCTCTTTCTTCTCAGCCATCAGGATAACTAGAAATCCCTCTCATCTATTACGAAACTCAACCTTTAATGAGAGGAAGTGACAAGAAAATGCCTGAGCCTCTGAGGAAACCACCTCAGCTTTCCTGTATTTATTTTATTATAAAATGCATTGTTATTCCTGAAAGATGCTATCTGGCCATATTCATGAAACACTTCAAGTGTGAGAGGGTGCATGGTCTAGTGATTAAAGCAGGGGAATGGTAGGCATGACTCCGGAGGGCTGCTGCTGACTAATGCAAACTTGAGAAAAATCACATAGGTCCACAATTTTCAGGCTTGGGTGCCCATAGGTACTAGTGAGGCAGGCTAGTGGAATAGGCTGTTAGTAATTAATAATACTTTACGCTTAAGGCTAAATGTTTAAAGATGCCTAAAAAGTAGCTGCAGGTGCATCTAGTGAAATTTTCAAAAGCACCCAGGTGCCTAACTCTCATTGATTTTAATGGGAGTAATATGCCAATGTACTTCTGAAAATCCCATTTTGTACCTTGCTTCATCTTTAGGTGCCTAAATACCTTTAAAAATCTGGCCCTTAGGTCTTTCATTTATGGATCTCGCAGAACTTTGCATACACTAATTATGACTCTCAGAATGTATTCTCCCTCCACCCTTTTTTTTTACTGGTGGGTTAATTAAAACAGACATCCAGATTTTCAACTCGGGTGCCTAAAATTAGTTAGAGTTTCGGCACATATGTTATCATTCAATATGCTAAGTTAAACTAAACATGGAAGTCATTGCAGTTACATCAGTGCTGCCTATGGCCCTGCACACTTAAAAGCATTAACATTAATCCAAACTCTGTGCTCTAAAAAATCTATAGGAGTTTAATGGTTATTCTGAAGTCTGTGTGATACAATCTTTACAAGCACTGTAAAGTGCTATATCTCCTAATGCATTACAAAATTATTTTTTTTAAATCAATGAAATGCTACATTATGGTCAACTTACTATTTTAAGTAATACAGGACATCTGGCAATCAGGGGCGGCTCTAGACATTTTGCCGCCCCAAGCACGGCGGCATGCCGCGGGGGGCGCTCTGCCAGTCGCCGGTCCCGCGGCTCCGGTGGACCTCCCGCAGGCAGACCAGCAGACCCTCCACAGGCATGCCACCGAAGGGAGCCTGCCTGCCACCCTCCCGGCGACTGGCAGAGCACCCCCTGCGGCATACTGCCCCAAGCATGCGCTTGGCATGCTGGGGCCTGGAGCCGCCCCTGCTCTCCACGCTCACAAGAGGCTGGGGCTGCTCTGCACTGGTATGATCTCTAGGGGAGTGCAGTAACCTGTCATAGGTTGCAAGAGCCCCAAGGAGTCATTAAGGCTACCAGAGACTTAGGGCACGGGGGAGCCCTGGCCCCTTGTCTTTGCCACCTAAGCTGACAGCTGTGAAGAGAGTGGAAAAAGGGAGCCCCTGTTGTGGCACTACACCACCTAAGGATTTTCTTGTTCAAGGGAGATTTTTCCAGAGATTCCATCTGTCAGGTTTAGGACTAACTGAAGTGTTGTGAAGAATCTAGCTCAGAATCAAGATCTTTATATATATAAAACACTCATTTGCCAATTGACTTTAGGAGAATCCTCCTTTTAAAAGGTGTTAACTTCTGAAATTCATTCAACTTTGAGGGAAAAGTAGGCTTTTAAAATAAAGGATAAAACTTTCTAGCTTTCACAGTGGCACTATTCATTTTGAAATTTTTAACTCAACAGGTTTTGTCCATTCAAATTACCACAATCGCTTCTTTTTTTTTTTCCCCCTACAGACTAGTTGAACTCCCTTTGTATTTACTATTGTCTGCTGTGTGGCCTTAGGCATAATGCTTTTGGCATTAAAAAAAATGCCAAAAGTGATATTAGCATTGTTCTTATTACTGTATTTGTAATGGGAAATGTACAGTTTTTACCTGACTGCTGTATTGAATTTAAGTGGTTTTAAAATGAAACCTTTTCTGTTTTGCTATGTTTATTCAGTAGAAGACAGGATTAACATTTTTATCCTAACAGCTTAAGTGTCCTAAACAGTATCAATGTCACTTACAGCTTTGTTCCTATGGAGACTTGTCACTGAAGACTCTGCTTCAGACATTTCACATGAATGATAATTTTATGACATATTATGCTTGCACAGTACTTTAGCATCAAGGGAACAGCTAGATTAGAAACACTTTTTTTCTTCACAAGAACAAAATCTAGAATTTCAATTGTATCTATTAATAAGCAACAATAATATTATTACAGTATCTGTCTTGGGTTGCCAGTCAGACTGAGTCACCCATTGGGCTGAGTGCTGTTCACACACGGGCCCTAGTCCCGCAAGCTGATCCACGCTGATAGGTAGAACGTTAATGCCTGTGTAGTATCCTAATAAAGTCAATGGGATTCTGCATCACCCAAGGGCCCACATGCATCTGATTCATGTGTGGGGCCCTGATCCCATGCAGAGTCCCGTTGACTTTATTGAGATATTGCACTGGCATTTAGGTCTACCAGCATGGATCAGACTCCAGGATCGTGGGGGCAGTAAGAGTCAGTCCCTGCCTCAATGATCTTATAATCTGAATTAAGAAAAGATGCAAACAAAGGAGGTGTAAAAAATAAACACACACCCTGAGGCAGAGGAGAGGATGTAGGTAACACTGTTTGCTATATATATATATATATATATATATATAGCAAATTTTATTCCTATAAGCAATTTTTAATATTTACAATATAAACAAAACTAGCATGTTATGCCTAGCTAGCTGGTTGGTTGCTTGCCTAGCCATGGCAGCACCTAAGTAATCAGACATTCATGAAATAGAATTTGTACATTATACATTTTTACTTATCAGGAGTGGCCATGTTGCAGTCCTCTGCACCTGTATGGAGACATCTCCTTAGTATGAATGCAGACATTGCCATTCTGATTATTTTCCTCAGTCATCCGTGTTCCCTGAAAACTGATATTAAATACAAAAAATGAATGGCTTAAGTTTGCACCATCTTTCAAGAGATTGGACATGGTATCTGTAAAGATACCTTATTCTATTTTGCAGTCTGGACAGCATAATGATGCATATAGTAATTAATGGCATTTCATAGTTTATTGATATAATATAAATGCTAGTTTGCTTTCTTTATTTCTTCCAACTTCTGGGTGTCAGCAATGACCAAAGTAATGATAGCCTTGCAGAAAATCTTTAGTGTAGTAGCTGCTCTTTTTCACTTCCACAAGCACCTAGCCTCTTTGAATGAGGAGAGAGATTACCTGCAATTTTAGTGGTAATGTAAATGCATTGTGTTCTCATACTGTAGAATTTTCCATGTAGAATTTTGACATGGAGGTGGAAGAAGGCTTTGTTAACCTCTGTTCCTCTCCAAACCAGACATGGTAACACACACTTCCACAAAGCAAGCGAGTACAGAAATTCGATAATTTTCTGTTTTAGAATTTCCTTTGATTGCAGTAATAGTGGATGGGTCAAACTTCTTGAGGTACTCCTATAAGCAGAATTGGGGGAGAAAGATGGCTGTCTTCATGAATCACTTGAAAGTATCCAGACATTCCTGATATCCAAAGCAAGCACAAATTTAAAAATGGACTTTATTTATTTATAAAATCTCCAAGAAGGGTGGTGGTTTTTCTTTTTCTTCTTTTCAGTAATTTGTACTTTCCACTAAGCTGAAGAGCCCTTTTTTCTCCTCCCACTAATTTAACTCCTCTGCCTTTCTGGGTAGGGAAGTCCACTTCATGAGCTCTCTAATTATGCATTCATGAAACTGCTAGTTTCTTTTTTGGCTAAGGAATACTCATTATAGCTTTGCTTTCTCAGAGCAAACTGTGTGGCTTTTTCTCTCTCCTACAGAATAAAGCAGATGTCTTTTGAAATTACAAAATAAGTTACAGATGTATGATTTCATTGA
This sequence comes from Mauremys mutica, assembly GCF_020497125.1. Taxonomy (NCBI): domain Eukaryota; kingdom Metazoa; phylum Chordata; order Testudines; family Geoemydidae; genus Mauremys; species Mauremys mutica. The sequence goes on from NC_059075.1 coordinate 82,576,624, forward strand.
ATGCTAAGCTAACACTAGTGACATGAAAAGGAAATGGTAATAAAGCAATTACCTTAATACTGACTTAACCACAAAACTGGGTGTGGGCAGGAGAGTGAGGGGAGGAAGGATAAACATTAAAGCCATTACAGAATTGGAGTTTTCCTGATTTTTATGTAAAATCTTATGTGACCTTGTAGGGAGGAAAACATTAATGCTTCTTTAGAGTGTGTTAAGCAATATTTTAAGCTATGGAGGCTTTTCGAGTTTAAATCTTTTCTACTTGCCTCCCTTTCTTTTGTCCCTTTAACTTGTCTTCCTCTATGCTGTCAAACTTTGTTTTTGCTTTTCCCTTCCTTTTCTCCTCTTAACATTTTAATCTCTCTCCTCTTACAATATGTTTGCAGTGTTATGTTTGATAGCATTACATTGACTAGTGTGTTTGACAGATAAAATGGCATTTTAAAAGAATTAAGTGTTTTTAATTTTTTTTCTTTTTGAAGAGCTCAGTCCTTACATTTTTCTTGGTTTCTCTTGTGTTCACATATGCCTTATACTCATTCATCATTCTCTGCATTAGCATTTTTGTCTTCTATTGTTTTGTCTTAATAGCTCTATCCACAAGATTAGTCTTCAAATCACATTATAATAAATGGCATCTCCCCTTAATCACTCATTATTCTCATAAGCTTTTGTCACTCCTTTCCTTAATGAGTGAAAGGATTCAAAGGAAAATTGTATATCTTCAGTTGGTGGCTACCCAAAATGGCAACATGGAATTCCCCTTCTATTTCTGCCCACAAAAACCCCCAACAAAAAACAACCTTCATCATTATGATGAACTAGAAGTGCGCTGTGTGACTTATGCAAAGCTGCTCTCTGCAACTAGCTGGAAAAAGCAGCTTTAGTAACTAGGCAAGTACTTACTGAGCCAAGAGTCTGAGGATAAAATAGACTTTAATGAAAGGTGCTTGTAAGTAATCGATTGCTTGCTGGTTAACAAGGATTAATGCTTCAGTTCTCATTGCAAGAATCTTCTCATTGCCAGTCTTGGTTCAATTACTAGATATTTGTTTCAAATTTATCAGGCAGTGTAAATAATAGTAAAGTAAATTATTTTTCATTGCTCATTACATACATTTTTCTAAACCAGGATGAGGTTAAATACAGATCTGCCATAAGCTATTAGATTGAAATTTGATGTTTCTCATCTTACCCATTTGATTTGCCTGTCTACCACTGATGTTTCAGCTGCAACTCTTGAAACTTCAGATCCATAAATCCACAAGCTTCCAGTTTATGACCATCTCCAGTATTCTCATCATTGTCTTCTAAATATTCTCTTTGCTATACTTAAGGACAATAGAAGAACTTAGTTCTGGTTCTATATTTGCCCTGCTACTGCCACCCCCTCCGCTTAGTTTTAGGCAATTGGGTTGAGAAGATGTCAGAAATTCTCATAGTACAGATTATGTAAATTTGTTACTGATGGACTCCTTTTTAATCAGCATTTTCAAGATGCCAGCCAGCAACAAAGATGCGGACTTGGCATCTCACTCCCTTCAGTTGAAGCACGTAGACTCCCCCAATCCACTTTAAAAGGGATAGCAAAACAAAATTAGGGAAAACAAAGCAGTTTACATACTGTGTGCACGTCTTCTGAAACCCTTACAATATATGCTAATTCATGTTGCTGAATAGCTGTTTCTCTAATCGGTAAATTTGCTTTCTCCATGGAGTTCTGAACTACCTCCATTTCTTTCTTATCCTAGCAAAATACAGACTGCCCTTTCTTTTGGATTTGTCAGGTGCTCTGAGTCCAAAAGGGTTTTTATGGCTAATCAGAGTCATGGACTGCACAAAATGCAATGTGTGCTCCTGTGTCTTGATCCTCTATTTAGGGAGGAACTGACTAAGGATAATAAGGAACCTTAGAACCAGTGAACATGAATTGACTAAATTCAGTGCACAGTAACAAGGAATGAGTTTGTGGAATGTAGCAGTATTAAGGATATTGGATTTCAGGAAAGCACACTTTGAAATACTAAAATCTACTACAATAAACTGGGAAATCCTAAAATGCTAATTAAACAACATAAGATAGTATAGTAAGAAAAGAATGAAAGAAATAAGAATCCTGTTTAATGTGATTTTTTTGAGGGATAATGTCGTTGATACACTTTCTGCATATTGCAGCTACAGAGGGACTGAACGTTTCTCATACTTTTTGTTTACACTGGACCTTGGCCATAAGAACGGCGGTACTGGGTTAGACCAAAGGTCCATCTAGCCCAGTATCCTGTTGGCCAACAGTGGCCAATACCAGGTGTCCCAGAAGGAGTGAACCTAACAGGTAATGATCAAGTGATCTTTCTCCTGCCATCCATCTCCACCCTCTGACAAACAGAGTCAAGGGACACCATTACTTACCCATCATGGCTAATAGCCATTAATGGACTTAACCTCCATGAATTTATCTAGTTCTCTTTTAAACCCTGTTATAGTCCTAGCCTTCACAACCTCCTCAGGCAAGGAGTTCCACAAGTTGACTGTGCGCTGTGTGAAGAAGAACTTCCTTTTATTTGTTTTAAACCTGCTGCCCATTAATTTCATTTTGTGACCCCTAGTTCTTGTATTATGGGAATAAATAAATAAGGAAAAGTTATCTACTTTCTCCACATCACTCATAATTTTATATACCTCTATCATATCCCCCTTTAGTCTCCTCTTTTCCAAGCTGAAAAGTCCTAGCCTCTTTAATCTCTCCTCATATGGGACCCTCTCCAAACCCCTAATCATTTTAGTTGCCCTTCTCTGAACCTTTTCTAATGCCAGTATATCTTTTTTGAGATGAGGCGACCACATCTGTATGCAGTATTCAAGATGTGGGCATACCATCGATTTATATAAGGGCAATAATATATTCGCTGTCTTATTCTCTATCCCCTTTTTAATGATTCCTAACATCCTGTTTGCTTTTTTGACCTCCTCTGCACACTGCGTGGACATCGTCAGAGAACTATCCACGATGACTCCAAGATCTTTTTCCTGATTTGTTGTAGCTAAATTAGCCCCCATCATATTGTATGTCTAGTTGGGGTTATTTTTTCCAATGTGCATTACTTTACATTTATCCACATTAAATTTCATTTGCCATTTTGTTGCCCAATCACTTAGTTTTGTGAGATCTTTTTTTGAAGTTCTTCACAATCTGCTTTGGTCTTAACTATCTTGAGAAGTTTAGTATCATCTGCAAACTTTGCCACCTCACTGTTTACCCCTTTCTCCAGATCATTTATGAATAAGTTGAATAGGATTGGTCCTAGGACTGACCCTTGGGGACCACCACTAGTTACCCCTCTCCATTCTGAAAATTTACCATTAATTCCTACCCTTTGTTCCCTGTCTTTTAACCAGTTCTCAATCCATGAAAGGACCTTCCCTTTAATCCCATGACAACTTAATTTACATAAGAGCCTTTGGTGAGGGACCTTGTCAAAGGCTTTCTGGAAATCTAAGTACACTATGTCCACTGGATCCCCGTTGTCCACATATTTGTTGACCCCTTCAAAGAACTCTAATAGATTAGTAAGACACGATTTCCCTTTACAGAAACCATGTTGACTATTGCTCAAGAGTTTATGTTCTTCTATGTGTCTGACAATTTTATTCTTTACTATTGTTTTGACTAATTTGCCCAGTACCAATGTTAGACTTACCAGTCTGTAATTGCCAGGATCACTTCTAGAGCCCTTTTTAAATATTGGTGTTACATTAGCTGTCTTCCAGTCATTGGGTACAGAAGCCGATGTAAAGGACAGGTTACAAACCCTAGTTAATAGTTCTGCAATTTCACATTTTGAGTTCCTTCAGAACTCTTGGGTGAATGCTGTCTTGTCCCAGTGACTTGTTACTGTTAAGTTTATCAATTAATTCCAAAACCTCCTCTAGTGACACTTCAATCTGTGACAGTTCCTCAGATTTGTCACCTACAAAAACCGGCACATGTTTGGGAATCTTCATTGTCAGCCATGAAGACTGAAGGAAAGAATTCGTTTGGTTTCTCTGCAATGACTTTATTGTCTTTAAGCGCTCCTTTTCTATCTCTATCATCGAGGGGCCCCATTGGTTGTTTAGCAGGCTTCCTGCTTCTGATGTACTTAAAAAAACAGGCAATTGGCCTGTCATAGTTGGGCAGACAGACTGTATTTGAATCCCAGAGCAGATAGTGTCTATGGATTCATGGGAATGTCTAGAAGCTTAATGAGTTCTCCAAACAGCAGCATTACTATTAAAAATGATGCTCTTTAATCAAGAATTCCTATTAAAAAGACAAAAGGTCATGATGGGGGAGCTCTGTTAAGAAGGTTGAACTGTTCCATCATTTGTCAGTGCAGTTTAGGGATTATGAATTCAGATCTCTCCTATTGCACAAGTGGAAGTGCAGTAACTACATACACAGCTCCACAATGAAAGAAAGTGTTAGAGATGCTCTTCCACTCAAATTATTGTGATATTTTTCAACACATGGTGTCCAGGATGAAAACCATACTTTGTAAATACAATCTCTATAAAAGTTAAATGTCTTAAAATATTCTTACACATAACACCAAATAGAATTTTATGCCATTTTTATGTTTAACAAAGTTCCCATCGATGTTTCACTGCCATAAAGAGAATAAGACTGCTAGTAGGATAGTGAGTGAACTTTCATATGTCAAGATGATAGCAATTAATGTTTCTCTCTCGAGCATTTAATAGCATTTTATACAGGTCACATTTTTTTTTGAGCATGGGTGAGTGTCTCTTTGACACTATTACTCATTCCTCATTAATTTAAACAGTTCTCCAACACCACCCACTGATGAAAGCTGTATTGATGTGGTAGAATACTGTGGCATATTTTGACTACTACCATTCTTGCAAGGTACAACTAAAATGGTGGAATCCTATCAGTAATCAGCATAGTCTACATTACATTATAAAAGTGGTACAAGGTCCAGCTGATGTTCTGCAGTTGCATATTTTGCATGTTCCTTGAGGAAATCTTTGAGCCAGACTTTCCTGCCAAACTACATGTTCAAAGTGAATATGAATAGCGATCTAAGATTGATTAGACCAGCAACCTTAAGGAAATATTAGTTAAGTTTCATCAGACATCATTTTAAAATATCTTTTTAGGCTTGAATTCACTGTGCTGTTGATTTGAGTGTTGCCCCTAATTCTGTGCACAGAAACACTTAAAAGCACCACCACACTGCAGTTAACTCAAGTTTGCTGGCCTGTCGGGGGTATAAGCTTAAATTTTGAGTTAGCAGCACAGGGTGATCGTTAACAGCTAACCCAATCAATCTGTGCACTTCTAGTATTCATTTTGTAGTGTGGCAACTCTCACCTGAGCTAGACTAACCTGAGAGGAATAAACTTGAATGTAGATGATGCAAGTTAGCCCTGCAATGAAGGTATAACCTTATGTCTCTTTAAAAAGCCACAAACTATATAAATGATTTCACTTTTTAAGTATAGGCGAAAGCTAATGAACATGAAGACAATTCTTTATCTTCTTGATCAGTCCTAAACATCCTCATTAGAGCTTGGCTAATACTTATCAAAGTATTTGCCAACAGTCATTAGAATGACTTTCATTCTATTTGTATTACTTTTCTTTTCTTTTTTTTTTCTGGAAACACTTGTCGGTGATTGGGGGGGGCGTTGTTTGTTTGTTTGCGGGGGGGTTGGTACAAGAATAGTTGCAGAAAGTGTGAACTTTATGCCCATATAAAGGTTCATAAAACTTCTGAAATGTAAGAACAGTAGGACAATGGAACAGACTGCCTAGGGAGGTCATGGACACCCCTTCTTGGGCAGTTTTCAAAAGGAGGCTGGATGGTCTTGGATGTTTGACCAATAAATCCTGCATCTTGGCAGGGGGTTAGATTTGATTACCCTTGTGCTCCCTTCTAACCTTATAATTCTATGTCAAGTGTGAAGGTGGCAGTCATTAATATTTTCTTTCTCCTCACCTACTTGTTTTGGGGGGGAAAAAATTGTTCTCAATTTAAAAGTCAATTTATTTTAGTTTGACAAAGAGAAGGTTAAGGGGTGACTTGATTACAGTCTAGAAGTATGTATATGGGAAACATATATTTAATAATGGGCTCTTCAATCTACCAGAGAAGGATATGACATGATCTAATGGCTGGAAGTTGAAGTTAGACAAATTTAAAATTGGAAATAGGGTGTAACTTTTTAACATTTAGGGTAATTAACCATTGGAACACTTTACCAAGGGTTGTAGTGCAGTCTCTACTGGCAATTTAAAAATCAAGATTGGATGTTTTTTCTAACCGATATACTCGAGGAATCATTTTGGAGAAGCTCTGTGTTATACAGGATGTCAAACTAGATCATAGTGATCCCTCCTGGCCTTACAATCTGTGAATCTGACATAAGTCAACTGTGCACATGGGCAGGGAATAGTTCTAACTACAACATGTAGACAGGTCCCTATGCATTTCAGAGTGGTGTAATTTGATCCTGAAGAACAATTGTATGGTAAAACAAAAAACTAAAACAAATAGATAAAAATGTAGTTTTTGTTTTTCATGGTTCCAGACATAACCTTGAAAACATGAGTGTAAATGTGATGCTGTCTTCCTGAGTGAGCATACAGACTGAAACTGTAGCTCTTGAATGGTTTGAATTGTCTCTTCATATCCGTTAGTTTCAGATTTAACTGCCAACGTGACTTTTTAGGCATTGTCAAAAAAGAAAAATGCAGCATATTAAAACTGAAATTGTAGCACCAGCAACAATATTGTTTAATATCAATATAAATAACTGTGGGGCTGCTCTGTGTGATTATATTGAATTTAAAGATGAAAATAAATATAAACTTCATTGGTTTTGGGGTTTTTTTGGGGGGGGGGGTGTTAACTGATTTGAATCTGCTGCAGAATTTTCAACAGTGCTCCACTGAATGCAAGGGACCTTGCCATGAAACTTGGGTCCAGCTCTCTGTGGAGTACACAGAGCTGTAACCTGCAGTAAATGTCACAAAGTTTTAGAGCAATTGCAGATAGCAACTCCTGAACATAAGTAGAGCTGGGGAAAATGTTTCAGTTGAATAGCGCACTTTGGGTTGACTTGAAACTGTTTACAATTTTGACACATCAAATCGTTTTGGCCAATTTTTTGGGGAGAGATGGGGGGAGAAGAGTTAGATGCCATGCTCGTAATGGGAGAAGCTGGGGTGTCCTCCTTAGAGCCTCTGTTCAAGCAGTTGAGTCATTTACCTGGCATATGAGAGGCCCAGTTTTAATTCCTAGCCCCCCTTTGCCTGATGTGGAGAGAGGATTTTGAACTAAGGCCTTGCACACTGCAGGAAGGTGCCCAGAACACTGAGCTATTGGATATTCTGGTCTCAAACTTTTTCTCTTGTTTCAAAACTGTTTCAAGTTCAAGTCCAATGACTATTTTATATAAAATGGGTGTCTTGTCCTGAGTAAGTCTCCTAATCACTAGCCATAGTCACTTTCACTCTTTTCCTCAATCTCTCTTCCTGGCCCAATGACTCTCTTCATAGTCATTCATAATGACAAATGGATTGGCACTATGAATAACCTACATCCCAGGTGAGCACCCTAGGAGCTGGGCTAAAAGTTATAAAGAGATGACCACCACCTCTTCCCCCAGCTGTTTTGTGAAGGTAGCCTTTTAAAAATACCCGAAACAGAATATTTTGGGTTGAATGGTGTGTTTTGTTTGACCCACATTTCTTAAATTCACCAAGCTCTATTTCACAATTTTGGGATTCAGTTGGAGATGGACAAATTTTTTTCAGAACTGCTAGCGAACCACAAAATCAGTTTTTCTCCCAGCTCTACATATAAGGTTGAATTTGTTTATAAACTATTCAATATGAATAGTCCAGCTCTACTCCTCTCATCCCTGCCATCTATCTCCAGATATGACACACATACTGTAAGGCAATTTTTAAAGTCTTGTTTTAATCTGTTGTAACTACTTGTCACTTATAAAACTAACTTCAGGATACATCAGAAAAGCACACTTAAAAGTAGTTACATGCATTTTCTCTCTCATATCGTAGATCTTTGTATCTAGGTCAAAGGTTTGTGTATTACATTCCTGTAAAAGGTATTTTGAGTGATAATTAATCCATTACATTGTAGGTTCTACAATGCTTATCTAAACATAATTGTTCATCCAGTTAAATCACTTTTGAAGGTCAAAAGAGGAATTTTAAGAATTGTTACATGGTTCATTCTTTTTGCTCTCTATGCATTGGAATAAGATTAATAGAATGAAATTATAAGGTAATAATTGGGGATATACCAATCTCCTAGAACTGGAAGGGACCTTGAAAGGTCATAGAGTCCAGCCCCCTCCCTTCACTAGCAGGACCAATTTTTGCCCCAGATCCCTAAGTGGTCTCCTCAAGGATTGAACTCACAACCCTGGGTTTAGCAGGCCAATGCTCAAACCACTGAGCTATCCCTCCCCCCATGCTTTCATGCAGGCTAAAATATTATGCTTTTTATTTTTAAAGGATCAGATTTCTGAGGGTTAATTCTGAATTCTTCTTCAAATGATGGTCCCTATAGTATTCCACTGAGGGTAGTATGCATAAGCCACGAATCCAGTACCAGAGAATTTTGAAAGGAGTAGTGTCTGTTGGTCTGCATATGTGCCCTTGTTCTGCCTCATGGTTTCATCTGAAGTGATAACGGTTGGTCCGCCCCATTCACACCCTCAGTTCCTTCTTACTGCCACATGATCAGAGTCGGAGCTGTTTGCATCAGTGAGAAACAAGAGGACACTTTTTAGAATTGTACATAGTCTTTTGTTGTTGTTGTTGTTGTAGTTTTTAGTGTTAGTAGTAGTTTTAGGAATTAAGAGGCTCTGGGGACTCCGTTTTCACTGGTTCTCCACCCCAGCACCCATGCCTGGGTATTGGATTATGCTGAAGATGCTGGGGTCCAAGATCTGTGCCCCCTGCCTGTATTTGTTTTCGGTCAGTGACAAGCCCCAATTCTGCCTTTGTGGGCTTCTCCCAAGCAGTATTTAATCCAGGTGCAATATCTTCCTCTCCTCCCAAGCTGTACCTGGAAGGCTGGACACTCTGCCTCAAGAATCACCTCATGGCGGTCGCCATGAGGTCCCAGTTGGATCCAGGCCAAGGAACCTCCCCTGTACATCAGCCTGAGAAACCCAGGAGTGTGCCTCTGACTGTGGAGAGCAAGTCTGGTTCCACTGGTAACATTGCTACAGATCCTGTACCAGGGCCTAGTCATGAGGCAAGGAAGCATGTGCATAAGCATGACAGTTAGTCTTCCTCCAGGCCCAAGAAGGATGATGCGCCTTCCATGAGATCCAGCCACAGAGAAACAGCACATTCCAAGGCTCACAAGCATGATGTGAAGTTGTACAGGCTGCTGGATCTGCCGGTTCAGTCCATTGAGCTGCATACACCTTCCACATTGGTATCCCCTAAGTTCAAAGGAACTGTCAGTTCTGAAGCAGTCCTCTGCTCCAGCCTCACTTCTGTCTATGGCATGTGTGCCACTAATGCTGAGGAAGCTGGAGGTTGCCCAGGCCCCATGAACTTTTTGCTCTTGGGGAAGCGAGGTCTCCACACCTTCTTCTACAGTTGGCGCTTAGGGAAATATGTTCTCCTACCCTAGGCTTGCCTCACTCAAGTCGTGCTTCAGCCCACTCCTCTACAGCTCATACGGTTCCACTGGAACTAGGCTCTGATTTATCGTATTTGGAGGACAAAGATGGGAGCACAGGGGCTGCCTCTTCCCTACAGCCAATATGTCTATCCTAAGGCTCTGCCAACTCAATAGCAATACCCTCCTTTTCCTGAGCAAAGGAGCCACTGGTACCCTGCCAGCTTTTCCAGAACTGCTCATGCAAAAGAGTTGCATGATCAGGCATCCCAATCTGCGGCTGCTTCACCTCGGAGCTTGGTTTTTGGATGTGTGTCTTTGCTAAAATGGGAATGTTCATTGGCAGTATGAGACATCCTCTCGAGCAGCAGGGAAGAGTCCACAAGGAGTTCCTATCAGGCTAAGTGAAAGCGTTTCACCTCCTGGGCCCAATAGAGGGGTCTTGCCCCTGAGGACGTGGACATTCCCCTTTCCTCTTTCTTTTGGGTTACCTTCCATCTCTGAAGATGTCAGGACTCGCTTTCAAATCCGTCAAAGTACACATAGCAACTATTAGTGCTTTACACACACAGGCACACACCATGGAAGGGCACTCTGTATTTACATATCCATTGACTACCAGGTTCCTCCAACCCTATCTCCCCATTCAACATATCACTCCCCAATGTGACCTTAACCTTGTCCTCTCGACATTAATGAAATCACCCTTTGAACCTCTGGCTTCATGCTCCGTATTTCTCCTTTCTATAAAGGTTGCCTTCCTGGTAGTTATTACTTCTGCAAGAAGGATGGGTAAACTGGGGGCCATGATGGTGGATCCCCTTGTATCACATTCCATAAGGACAATGTTTCTCTGCATCTGCACCCCAAGTTTCTGCCAAAGGTTGTATTCCACATTCATCTCAACTATCCCATACACCTTTCTTTCTGAAGCTTCACTCGTCAGTGGAGGACTGGCCCTGCAGGGCCTTCTACCTGCAAAGGACCAGACCATTTAGGAAGTCACCTGGCCTGTTTGTCTGCCCCTTGATCCTTTCAACTATAGCAATAATCTCCACACAGAGGATTTCCAAGTGGGTGTCAGGTGCATTATGATCAGCTGTTGGTTATCGGGACTGTCTCCACCCCTTAGGATGTGAGCCCATTCCACAAGAGCACGCACACACATCAAATACAGCCACCCTGCCCAATGTACTGCTTTCCAGACATATGTAGGGTAGCCATGTGGAGTTTGGTACATATCTTTGCTACACATTACACCTTGGTGTGAGAGACTGATGGATGCCTCGTTTGGCACAGCTGTCCTCCATTCAACCATTCCCTCCTCTTCCTCGCATGCTCCATCTACCTAGGTACTGCTTGTTAATCACCCTCAATGGGGGCCATCACTCGAGGAGGAGGAGGTTAGTTAACCTGTAACTGGAGGTTCTTTGAGATGTGTGGTCCCTATCTGTATTCCAATCCTAACCTCCTGCCTCTCTGTTGCAGACCTGTTTGATTTATGGTGGAGAAGGAACTGAGGGCATAGTCAGTCCACCCCACACTTGCTCTGCCTCATGATTTCATCTGAGGCAATAAAGGGCACATGCATGGACCAACGGGCATTACTCCTTTCAAATTTTCCGGCCCCAGATGCATGGTGTATACATACAACCCTCAGTGAAATGCAGATACAGTCCAAACATCTGTAATCTCCAGTTACAGATAAGTAACGTTCTCTTCCTGGAGATGCACTATATACTTATTAGTACCATAGTTTGTGTGTATATTTTAATGACTCTAATCCAAGTCAGTTGTACATCATATTCCATTCCAAATGAAATATAAATCATATTTTTAAAAGTCAAATCTTACAATCATTAATTGAAGCCATAGTCTCTGTTCATGATCAGCATTAAGTGGTATCTCATTGTGCTAAACTTTTTGAACCCTTCATTTTTCCACCATAAAGATTTAGGATGTCCAAAATCCCCAATATAAACTTGGCAATATTCTCCAACCTTGTGGGATACAATACCACTTTCCACAATCAAGGCAATTTTGAGACAGTGGTAAAATTTTGAGTAAACCATTCCCTTATGCCTAGGTACTGTCAGCCGTGAAGTACCTTTTTGGTAGAGGTGATCTAAAATAGTTCTCCCTTCCTTTCCCTGCCCCCACAGTCAGTATCTCTGAGTGTACTCACATGTGGGTGAGGTCTGTCCTCTCCCATTTGCAGCTCTTCTCCCTCCACCCATCTCCAATTAATGCCTTTCTGGTATAGGACAATCCTGATGAGGAATATGGTGATTTTATCACTTTATTGAAAACCAGTTAGGAGACTTACTCAACTGTTAATGTTTTCCCCCAACTGATGTTGCCCAATCACTTAGTTTTGTGAGATCTTTTTGAAGTTCGGCAGTCTGCTTTGGTCTTAACTATCTAGGTTAACCTTCTACCTAAAGGTCTTGTCCAAAGTCTAGCATTTTCAACCAAGCCTGCTCGAGACCCTTTTTTTTTTTTCCCCATGAAGTACACTCACTGTCCATTTACTTCCTCAGTGAAGGAAGTGTCGTCGTCTTTTGTCCCCCAAATATTTTAGAGCAAATCTTTTGATGATGCATAGGGTTCTTCTCTTCTCCCCCCACCCCCCGCCCTGCTGTTTGCTTTTTCCTGTTACTTTTCTCTGTTTTGAAGTTCTCAGAATCCTTTATTAGCATTTAATTCAGACCGATGAGCGGAGACCATTTGTGAAACAGAGTACTTAATTTAAATGTAAACAGCCAGATAAACATTTGTCTGACAGAGAACATGTTTTTCAGCTTTGGTGGTGATCAGTTCCTAAACAGATTTAAGAACATAATTTTCTGTGTGTGTGTGCAGGCGCGCATATATATATATATATATATATATAAATTATGTTCTTAAATCTGTTTAGGAACTGATCACCACCAAAGCTGAAAAACATGTTCTTATATATATATTTAAAAACCAAACTGCTTACACAACATCCATACATGCATTTTGCAGTATTGATGACCTTTGTGACACGGTCTCTTATTTGAGACCTCACATGATATTCTTTTGATGACTAGAATGTACATGTAGGACCCAGGAGATCCCTGTGCACCCACTCTGTGCTCCTTGCCAGTTGGTGCTAAGAGGTTTCTGGGTCACACTAAGGTAGATTTTTTTTTTTTATTGTTTAATATGAATTGCCACTTATTCCTCCTAGTGGGAGTAGTGACTTCATGTATGATGATCAATGTGTAAAACCTTGACTTTTGCAACTTCGGGTAATTCTTCATCCTAAATATAGGGAATGTCACAAATAGAATGGTACAGATGATAGCATCGGTACTATTTAAATAGTTTCTATTACATGCATTCTTATAGTTGCACTTTCAAATATGACAAAGGACCTTTTTGTACCATAAAACATTAAATTTGCATGACCCGTATTGACGTCAATAGAAGTGAATGGTATAGCTATACAATCTGCCAGTGATGCACCCAGGGGCATCATGTACTATAAAGATGTCAAAGTCCTTCTAACAAAACCTGCTAGAATTACTTCCTTCTGTCATCTTAGAGAAAAACTCTTTACTTGTGAAGACCTTTTCCTATTATTTTTAGAAATTTTAAAACTATATTTGACAAAGCACTAGAAACTTTAAATTTATAGACAGTTTAGTACTAGCTAGAGATGGCCTAATGCCATAAATAATTTCCCTCCAGCATTTGTGATGTATTTTGTTTTTGATGCTGGTGGTTCTGGCTTTTGAAGGCTTCATTAGCTAAAGAGAAGTCATTTAATGTTTGTGGATGACGTAACTAACAAATTAGGCTGAGTTTTCAGTTAGAAAAATCATCTCTTTGCTCATAAACAGAACACATTTCATTTGGATTCATTAAACACTATGGAATCCTACGAGGCCACTCCTACAAAGTTGGTTTTCAGACTGAAGTTGTAGTTTGTGTCCTGTCTTACAAAAATACTTCTGTGTTTTCAGTGTCTTGTGCTTTTTGTTTTTTTCCTCTAGATGTAGACACTGTGTAAGAATCAGGCAGTATGTTTGGCTTGGAGTATTTTGAGCAGAAATTATGACAGTTTGTTCGTTATGGAAATCTAGTTTATGTCCTCACTGTATTTTTATTGCAAATTATGTAATTTCTTTTTGACAGCTTATAAAAATACCTTAGCAGAATTACAGTAATGCTTGTTTGTGGTGTTTGGTCACCTTCATGTAAGAAATAAAAAAGTTGTTTGAGTAGGTCTTGTGGTTCTCCTTAACCTATTTCACAGTGACTTTTCCATCAGATAAGTACTATCTACAGTCATCTCATCTCCTGGGTTCCTCCTTGTTTCATAGAATAGGCAACAATCCATTGCTGTATGTAATATTGGTAATTCTCCTTCAATCTGATGGTATAGGTTTTACACTTCAAAAATGTAACTTGAATCCGCTGTAACCATTGCTCTAGCTGTTCACTGACCAATGACCTGAGAATACAGTTCCATCCTTGAATTTATCTCCTTTCATAAAGCACTTTTCAGTAGGTTTACTAATATTAAGGATGTCTCTGCACTATGCACAAGGTAATACATGCAGAAAAGAACCCTTAAATATGATCCTGTATTTTTTTCTATTTGGTTTCAAGATTTGTTGGAGTGTGTGTGTGTGTGTGTGTGTGTATGTTCCCTTTTTTTAAAGTATGATATATGGGGGGGTTGAAAATGTATGTTACAGCTCCAACATACAAAACAAAAACAAACAGATACTGTTTAAATTGCTACAGGACATAATCAAATATGTACAAGTCTCCTTCCACTAAAGAATATGAAAAGGAAACCTTTCTTATCTCTTGTGTCAGAATATAATTTTCATCTGTATATAGGATTAGATTAAAAATCTAGTACCATGGCAAAATTGCCAAATTCAGCAATTGGATACCGGTCAAGCTACTTTTTTTTTTTTTGGTCTCCGATGAATTTCAAGTGGTCTGAATATCTATCCTGAATTCATCAATCATGCTGAGATTTCTGGATGTCCTTGTTATGATTAGAATTTTCCTAAGCACTTAATGGAAAAACATTCAATACCTCAAAAATATATCTGCTTTAATTTTGGGGAGCCACAGTGGAATATGCTTTTTGAGATAGAATTCCTGTTCGAAACACTAACACCTGCGTGCACTCTCTGGCATTGGGCAAGTCATTTTTGATGCTCTCCAGATGTTTCTTGACCCTGATGGAGACATTCTCTCAAACTTTGGGTCTGAACTTCTTGGCTTAGTCCTGCTTCTAGTTGATCTTCCATTTGGATTTAACGTTAACTACAATTGATGTATTTTTAAACTGCATTATAGAACAACACTGGTTCTGCAGACTGCTTTTTAGTACACCTCTTTTGTCATTTTTTGCTCTTCCTGGTGCTATTAAAAACTGAATACACCTTTTTAAGATTATTTCAGATAGCAAAACCCAATGAATATTCCAGCTTATCTTTTAAATATTTAGATCTGTTTTCCTTAACAGTGTTTGACACGAGGGCCTTAATCAACAATATTAATTTATTGCTACTGCAGAGTTTAAATATATTTCTTAAGTGCATAATCCTGCTGCATTTATGGAAGAGCATCAGTCAGAAGCTATAACTAGAGGTCAACCAATTAATCACCATAAAATACTTTTTTTTTTTTTTTTTACACATTATAGAATTTTGACATGTCATGGAAAATTGCTGCACTGCATTTCACTGATGACGTATTGAAGTGGCCCATATCTTCACCTTTATAGCTAGTCACTCTGAAAAATAGAAACCCTAATTTGGTTTTATTTTTTAAACCCAAGACACATGTGTTTTCCCATATCTAGCACAACTGAGCTCATTTTTTTTGGAAATGTTAGAGCTTGCTGGAAAATCATTGTGTCATGGCTTTCTTTCAAAAACCAAACTGCTGTGAGCACCTCTTGATAACAATATCATGTTGTGAAATGACACTGTAAATGGGGAAGATGGGGAGATCATATGCAGCCTGTTGGACAGAAATGTGTGCCCCAAAATTCTACTTCATATGCACATTTTAGTCGCATTCACTAATGGTATGGTTCCCTCCACTCCATGTGATAGGTAGGTCCTGGAGCTTAAAAACTAGCTATATTTGAACAAACTAAATGTATAAACTAATGGACTTATTCAATGTACAATACAGTCTCATTAAGCTCTAACCAAATGAGATAAATGGAACATGGGACTAAGGACCACTGTAGGCGAGGTATGTTTCAAGATTTAATTGCAAACACTGGTCTGGCTTCCTTTTTCTTCACCTATTCATCTCGGCACAAAAGTTAGTTTAAACAAGTTGTTTGTATGTTTGGTTTTGCTGTTCTGGTCCTGGTCTCTCATTTATGGACCTACTACTCCCACTGTAGTTGAAACATTTTGGGTGTGTAGGGATGGGAATGAAGATATGGGGGTAGACATTACGGTATCTGAGGTAGAAGCCAAACTTGAACGGCTTAACGGAAGTAAATCGGGGGGCCCGGATAATCTTCATCCTAGAATATTAAGGGAATTGGCGAGTGAAATTGCAAGCCCATTAGCGATGATTTTTAATAAATCTCTAAACTCGGGGGTTGTACCGTTTGACTGAAGATTAGCTAATATAGTTCCTATATTCAAGAAGGGGGGGAAAAAGTGACCCGGGTAACTACAGGCCTGTTAGTTTAACATCTGTAGTATGCAAAGTCATGGAAAAAATGTTAAAGGAGAGAGTGGTTACGGACCTTGAGGCCGATGGCAACTGGGACAAATTACAGCATGGTTTTACGAAAGGTAGATCGTGCCAAACCAACCTGATCTCCTTCTTTGAGAAAGTAACAGATTTTTTAGACAAGGGAAATGCGGTGGATCTAATATATCTTGATTTCAGTAAGGCGATTGATACGGTACCGCATGAGGAATTACTGGTTAAATTGGAAAAGATGGGGATCGAAATGAAAATCCAGAGGTGGATAAGGAGCTGGTTAAAGGGGAGACTGCAGAGGGTCGTATTGAAGGGTGATCTGTCAGGTTGGAGGGGGGTTACCAGTGGAGTTCCTCAAGGCTCGGTTTTGGGTCCGATTTTATTTAATCTATTTATCGCTGACCTCGGAACCAAAAGTAGGAGTGGGCTGATAAAGTTTGCGGATGACACCAAGTTGGGAGGTATTGCCAATTCGGAAAAGGATCGGGATATCCTCCAGGGAGATTTGGATGACCTTGTAAACTGGAGTATTAGTAACAGGTTGAAATTCAATAATGAGAAGTGTAAGGTTATGCATTTAGGGATGACTAACAAGAATTTTAGTTATAAGCTGGGGACGCACCAGTTGGAAGTAACGGAGGAGGAGAAGGACCTAGGAGTCCTGGTTGATCGTAGGATGACTATGAGTAGGCAATGTGATGTGGCCGTTAAAAAAGCTAATGCGGTCTTGGGATGCATTAGGCGAGGTATTTCTAGTAGAGATAAGGAGGTGCTAGTTCCGTTATATAAGGCGTTGGTGAGACCTCATTTGGAGTATTGTGTGCAGTTTTGGTCTCCCATGTTTAAGAAGGATGAATTCAAACTGGAACGGGTACAAAGAAGGGCCACTAGAATGATCCGAGGAATGGAAGGCCTGTCGTATGAAAGGAGACTTGAGGAGCTCGGTTTGTTTTCCTTAACCAAAAGAAGGATAAGAGGAGATATGATTGCACTCTTTAAATATATCAGAGGGATAAATACCAGGGAGGGAGAGGAATTATTTCAGCTCAGTGCTAATGTGGACACGAGGACAAATGGATATAAATTGTCAGTCAGGAAATTTAGGCTTGAAATTAGACGAAGGTTTCTAACCATCAGAGGAGTGCAATTCTGGAACAGCCTACCGAGGGAAACAGTGGGGGCGAAGGACCTCCATGACTTTAAGATTAAGCTGGATAAGTTTATGGAGGGGATGGTATGATAGGATAACGGGTTTAGTCAATAGGTCAATAACGTGCCACACTGGTAATTAGTACAAAGGGTCAATGTTGGGATATTGTTGGCCTTTTCCAGAGGGTCTGGCTGGAGAGTCTTGCCCGCATGCTCGGGGTTCAGCTGATCGCCATATTTGGGGTCGGGAAGGAATTTTCCTCCAGGGTAGATTGGCAGTGGCCCTGGAGGTTTTTCGCCTTCCTCCGAAGCATGGGGCAGGGGTCGCTTGCTGGTGGATTATCTGCTACTTGAAGTCTTTAAATCATGATTTGGAGCATTCAACAGCAGAGTCAAGGGAGAGAATTAGTTCAGGAGTGGGTGGATCGGCTTATGTGGCCTGCATCTTGCAGGAGGTCAGACTAGATGATCATAATGGTCCCTTCTGATCTTGAATTCTATGATTCTATGAGAGAATGCCCAATGGCATATTATTCATTGAATGAACCACTTTCTGATGTATCAGTAACAACATCTCAACAAAAATGCATTCCCTCCAAAGTCTCACATTTGGCTACTGAGGTTCAGGGGGATGTGGTCCTTGAAACACTGGAAATTAGCACAGCCTGGCTTGTTGAATGGTAGAGGCAGGACAATATTTGGATGGGACCCAAAGCGCACACATTCAAAGTCCACTCTGAGTGCTTGCTTGCTTCTTCTGCCACCCAGCCAAAATATTCATTCTAAATTATAGAAATTAAATGGGAGAAGTGGTCATCTAATGTGCTTGCAGTGAGTATCCCTCAGTGGCCAAGAAGACAGAGGGGTGGCACTGAGGCTTGATGCAATATGTTTAAGAAGGTAATGAAAGCTTCCAAGTAAGCTGCAGCACTAACTTTACTGTCCTGTAGACCTATAATATCTTGGTCTGTTCAAGTACTAACTCCTATCACAGTAAGCTTTGTGAATTGCAGTATGTTGTAAAGTTAATATTAATCAGCATGGATAAAACTGGGTCACAGGTCCAGTGCTATTACACAAGCAGAGGATAGTCAAAAGTATAATCCGCGTAATGTGACTGTAAGGTTTGATACCTCCTACACTGCTACAGTTAGAAAAATGTGCAATACACCATAAATGGGTGAAATGCCTAGCTTCCAAATAATGTTACATTAGATTTTGGAGGTTAATGAGACAATGAAATGGCTACTGGTAGCTCAGATCAGGTCCAAGTACAGAGCATCAGAAGCCATTTATCAGACCGGCAAGGATACTGTCAGAGCCTGAGCATCCTGGCCCAACCTAACTCAAGATAGCATTGAAACACATCGTGCGATATCTAATGGTGATTGGAATTTTGATGGTGGTAGGGCTACTTAAAATATTATAAGAAAACATGCTCTTACTAAAAGAGTGCAAAAAAGCTCTTAGCTTAATTAAATGAACTGAAAATTAATTGCCATAATTTCTCACAAGCAAGGATTAGATGTTGTAGGAAACGGATATCTAAGATTGTCTATCAGTTCAGTATTTCACTGCCCAGCGGTCAGTTGGGCGTAATGTGGATGTAATGAACAAGACTTTCAACACTTATTTCATGATTTTAGCAAGATTTCTCTGGCAATAACAAACAAAAGAATCATATAAAATATGCAAAGCTATGAAACTAATGGTAACTTGATTGCTCTGAGGACTTTAGGATGCTTGGAGACCTTACTTTTTAATGTACCACAAAGGAAGTAAGCAAGGTCAGCTTTGTTCACCTGAGTATTTGATTAGACAACTTAAACTCGCTAAGCTTTCTGTAAAAATTTCCTATTTGTAAATAATACATGGCCAATTATTTAGCTATAGGAGTTCTTTAGTCTTAGCTTTGGTCAATATTCTCTAAATGAGGGCCCTAACCAAACCTTCATTGGTGGAGCTCGCAATCTGAATGACACTCCTGCATGCCAAATAAAACACTCATACTGTAACGTGTTCACAATGACAGGTACAGCCCGTCTTTTATGTATGTAACTTACATTAGTTATATCAGTGTGACTTAGATCTCTGTTCTTATAGCTGTATATGTCAATACAAGACAAAAATGCTATAGAAGAGTGACAGTCCAACCCAGAATGACACTGTGCCTTGCTGTAACTCCGTTGAAACAATCCCTACTGTCATCCTAACACAACCTAGTAGAAAAGCAAGGGTAGTCCCAGAGCAGCCATGAATAGTCAGTATAAGGTGCTATCACAATTTACCCCATCCGCGGATCTGCCCTGTGTGTTTTGTAGGGGGTCGTCATTCTTCTCTTCCCTCAGCACCCTGACCCTGGTTCAGGCAGCAGATGTGATCTGGCAGGAAGAATAACTTGTACTCTAGTATCGATTCTTGACACTTTTTCTTCCAGTTCCCAAGCATAGAGAAATTAGCACTTGCCTGAGGATAGAAGGAATGGCCAACAGGTAAAGGGGTGCAGGCATAGTGGACAGACAATAGGGTAGCATAGGGTGGTGTTAAAATGAGGGGGAAAGAGAAATGGAGTGGGAAGAGTGGGTGGAATAGGATAGAATGTGGGGGGGGGGGAAATGAATGAAGGCTAGAAGATCTATGTTTAGTTGGAGATTTAAAGGAGGCAGCGATGCCATGTTCTGCCAGGGAGGTGAGGCAGGAATCTTTGGCACAAAAATGCCTCTGGAGAATAGGAGGAAGCCTATCGTTCATGCCTCTTAATCGTTCATCCTAAATGCTGTAAGATTAATTTATGTGATAGTTAATTAAGAGGCATAATGAATATAATTTTGGGTTTTCCAGCATTCTGGTGTGTTCTCTGTGATATATGAAATTGTTGTCATTGTATGTCCTATGATATTCATCTCTAAAAAGTCTGCAGAAAACTAATATTTTGTGTTCATTTTAAATGCAGACTAGAGAGAAGGTGTATGCACACATACAGATAGCCTATGCTTTCTCCTAGAGGCTTTACTTTTGTACTTGTTTGGTTTTTGTTTAATCTAAAATAAACATTGATCTGACTGGATTAAAATGGTGACTCTCTGTGGATGTGGAAAATATTACATTCTCTTATCTTGTGATTCAATTTGCTTTATAATCTCAGAAATCTTGTAATTGTTCACTGTTATTGCAATAAGCACTATTATTCTTATAGCTTATATTACTAATGAGTTAAATGAAATATTCTTGCATAACTAGCATTTAATTAGCAGATGTAAAAATATTGGATTGTTAGGTGACTGAGCCAGCAAATGGAAAATTCTATTTTAAGAGCAACTTTATTCTGGGATCAAGCATGTTGATTACAAAAAGGATTTGATGGTTGTGGGGAAAATAGTATTTTAACCATCCAACCCAGTGAAGAATGGTAGTGAGAAGAGGAAACAAGGAATTAGATCAGGTTGCTGAGAGACCCCATCAAGCAGATTTTACTGTAACTGTACAAAATAGTGATCCTGTGAGAGCTAGAGCTCTGAGGAGGCATAAGCATCTTCCCATGAAAATCCCTTTTGTAGCATTGGACTCTGAAACAGTGTGTGGAGTTCTATGGCAATGTCCAGAATCGATGTTGCTTTGGAAAAGGTAGTGTAAGGTAACAGGCTTGGGGAAAAAATCAACTTTATAAGAAAAATTTTCAAGGGTTCAAGAAAAAGCAAATTATTCTCTTGAAATATGGACTAAATTTTTAGTAATCTGGCCAGGATACAAAACCGATACAAATACATCTCTAATCTTTGCAGAAAGTTCAGTGGTATCTTTATTGATCAAAAGCAGCATTTTGTGTTGCATTTAATCCAGGTGTACTGGTAACGATAGACTGCACCATCCTTAAGATTTAATAATGTTTCTGAGTGAACCTACTGTACCACTAGGGTTTTCCATGGCAATCTCCAGTCCAAGTACTGACCTGGCCTGATGCTACTTAGTTTATTCAATCAGACTATCTCATAGTTTGAGTGACTAGACACAGTTTATTGGTGAGGGGAGTGGGAAGAGGCTTCTAATGAGGACGCATACTTTAAAACTTAAGAAAACTAGGGAATAGAGGCAAAATAATTTAACACAATTGACAAAAAATAGTTGCCTTCCATAAGGATTGATCAATTACAGGGAAAGTCAGGTTTGCAACTGTAGCGGTGGGCTAGAGAGAAGCATGCTCAGTTGTTTTTTGGAGATGGAGCATGTGCAGTCGGGTCAGGACTGGGAGCTAGGAGCTGGGGGGAGGGGCACATGTTCAATGAGGATGGAATCTTCAGAGGTTTTAGCTGCTAAAATCTAAGAAATTTCTACTGGGCATGTTGAACAGCAACTTTTCAACAGCTATGACTTCACCAGAGTTGGGCAGACTTTCACGATGATAGCAAAAAGCACATTCATGATGCAAAGGCCATACCCTTATTTGATTTCAAGTCCCTGATGCAAATCATAGGGTGCTAGAGCTGTTCAAAGAAAAGGTCACCAGAATTTTTTAACATGGGAAAAATACAGCGATTTCTGAGACTCAAAAAATAATGAACAGCTAGGGCTGAAACTTTCAAAAAATGTTCAGCCCGAGGCAGATATCCAGCTTGGAAAACTTAAGCCCAAATGGCTTAATGTTTTTGACAGTTATTTGCAACTGAAGACTGGAGCTTATAATGGGAAGGGTCAGACCATCTTAATAGGGGGGTGCTACCTCTATATTTTTTTAATAGTTTTCATCCTCCCGACAAAACAATTGACTCTACTTGTCTTGCAGTAGCATCTGGTGATCCTTACTGTTATCCAGGGCTACATTGTGCTGTAATAAAAATGCAGCCCACGCCCCAAATTGCTAGCTTCCTTAGGATATGACAGGAAGCAATAGCTGGAAGAGAAACAAATGGGGATGGAAGGAAGAGGACAAGACAACAGAGAAATTACGGTTCAGTGTACTATGTAGCAGTCTCAGCATGCCAACTGTCTGTCCATTGTCATTTGGTTTCTGCACGACAGCAGAAGTGAACCTTAAGGAAGTGATTGTAGTGACTAAGAGTTCTCTGCATCTATACACAGTTATGGGAGACTGTGAACCCCATACTGCTGTGCATTGTACCAAACATAAATATGCTGGGTACTGAATTGCATGGATTTTATGTACAAGGATACAAACCTTTGCCCATTGTTGGTTGTAATAGTTTAACTATCTGGTAGAAACACACTATGCAACCCAGATTTTTATATTTAAATGAATTCCTCAGGAACTAAGACCCCTTTAATGCAGATCAAAGCATCAACCTTCTCATTTTTTATGGGAATAGCTGGTCAAAGATATTTTGCTTTAGTTATGGAGGGAAGGATTCATGTTTAAATAAATAAAAAATAACCATGGTAAACCAAATACATGCTAATGAATTGTATTAGTGTTGTTTTTTTGCATCAGAAATGGTCTGAATCCAGCACACACTCACTACCTGAGAGATTTTTAATATGGATTTTTGAAGAGGCTGTAGAAAAGAGTGGGTTTTCAAAAACAATAAAGCAGTTTTGTTTGGAGCAGTACAACAAAAATATAGACGTGATAGCTGTACCATGTTACTAATAGCTGGGTTGAATCATATTCTTTTCCTCTCTAATGGCATGCGTAATTGCTCTAGGTTTTCAGGCGTCCTTCACCCGCACTTATTTAGATTAGTGACTGATGCATTTCCATGGAAACCTGCACCAGGAAAAAAAATCTGTTGGTACAGTTTGGAATTAGAAGGATATGGGCTGTGATTCTGAGCCTACAACTTGTGTAAAATAATAGATTCCTTGGTTGATGCTGGATTTTTTATTATTATTTTTGTTTACAAGATTAAGAATTACTGTTGACGTCGTCATGGATTAAAAATTTAGAAGCTTCCTTTTTTCTTTTTCTTTTTTTTTTTTTTTTAATCCTGCACTTTGGAGCAACTTTTTGTGTACAGCTGAAATAGTAAATTTTGAAATAATGTAACTATTTGGATTGTGTTTGTTTCATCATGGAGATGCAAAAGATCAATACATTCAAGTGAGATGGTTACACCTAGGTTAGAAACTATGACTGAGAACTCAAGATTCAAGAAGAAAGTTCATTTTGGAGGTATTGTGTAACTTTAATGAATAACTCTGTGTGGCTTTTAAATGTAAAGATGAGAATACAATATGGAGTAGTGCTTGGAAAATATGGGTTCTATTTTAAAATTTTAAACTATAATGTGGGGTATTGCGTTTGTGCTCATAATTTCACACATTCTTATTAGTGCCTAACCTATATTCTATTTCTTCTTAAACCTAAAATATATATTGCAATTTACAGCACATGTAAAGAATAATTGAGAAATTAGAAAATAAAGTGAGAAGAAAAGGTACAATTCCAGATGTTTTACTCTAGGATTTGGAAATATATGGAAAGCTTAATTTCAATTTTTGATTTTTTTTTTTAAATATTTGGAATAATAGCAGGTCATAGAATTTTAAAAGGAACTTGTCTTTATAATGTTTGATCTAATTTAGGGATGTGAAGGCAATTATATACCTTCATTAATTTAGATATATATTCAATTAGTCACTTCTTTCAAACTCCATTCAGTCTCTCCATTGGACTGGATACCAGTCCAGTTTTCTAAACTGATCACTACAGTCTCCTAAACCAGTTTAAATTTCAGTTTTAGTCAGGCTTTGTGTTCATTTTTCTGTACATTAGCATGTAATACATTTGTACATGTCGTTTTAGGATAAATTGCCCCCATCAAAATAAAGTAGGTCATCTCAGTACCTTGAATAGCTTGCCAGAGTATCACAGGTGCAGTAGACAGTAGGTTTTGTATTGTATTAGTGAACAGATTGCTTTAAGGAACAGAATTTCTTCCATAAGACGTCTTGCATTTCATACAAGTTTGCACAATGATATTGTTCTGTTAAAATGAAATAGCAGCTCAGATTAATTAATTACCTTGAAATTAAAATCCCCATGTAATTTACAAATTTCCTTGGGGCAATGGCAAGAAAATGTTGCAGAGCATTCTGATGCTGTCTGTAATCTCTCTGAACTCATCTCCCTATGAGTATACAGTAATATTGCTGTACATGGATATATACAGTATCATCAAAAGTGAAATTTGGACTTTAAAGTACATGAGCACAAAAATGTGGGGGGACACGAGACTGAGTTAAGATTCAAGTTTGAGCTATTTAACTGAATTTCATTGTTTAAATATAGATTCTGTTTTTAAACTTCTCATTTTAAAATGTATTGATAAGCATTTTCAAATGGACATGTTTCTTGTGTTTTTTAAGGGTGTCCTAAAATGCATTTTGATGTACTGGCTATTAAAGGGATACTTGTGATCCAAATTTAGAAACATTCTTGCTCTCAAGAGATATTTAGCTTTAGGTTCTAAAGTGACCTTAATCTCCTTTATTCTCCTTCCTTCTCGTACCCCACAGACTTTCCATACCTCTGGCTTGTCTTCCTTTTCAGTACACTTCAGCATTTGACCTATGAGTTCTCTGCTCAGCTGCCCCAGCATAAAATATTTAAAATATTCTCAAGGTTCCCAATCTGATACTCAGTGTATTCCAGGGCATATCTGGTGGGGGAATAGCAGGGCAATTCAAAGTTGGAACTGATCAGTTGCTGTGGACACAGCTGCCAAGCTTTTGTAAGGTTCCATTTTTCTGCTAAGTATTGTTGCTCAAGATGGGTGAGGTGAAAAAGGACTGGGAGGAACCTTGAATCATCCCACATCCCATGCTCGTTCATACCCGATAGGTGGCATCATCCTTTTATTTAAAGTTTTTTTAAATATTTTTAATATAAAACTACTGTTATAGTTATGTGAGAATTCAGCATATGTTATTGATCCCTAAAATAAGTAGCAAGGATTTGTGATGAGGCTACCAGGAGAGTGCACTTAGTGAGGGGGAGAATATTTCTATTGTCAGCAATGATAAAGATCCTTAAGAATTTATTTTGGTAGAAGCTGTTGTGCATACAAAGCAGGCAGTTCTCTAAAGCAAATAAAAAGATGGATTTTCATGTCCCCTCATTCTCACCCAGCCTAAGGAAATAAATCTCAAGGCCATAATACATGCTGAGAACTAACTGTGTACACAGTTTCATTTGAAAATCAAAACAATTTGAAAAAAATTGGAGCTTAGAAAGACTTACTCAAGAGGAAACTTCATTGCTGTTGTGCACATAAAACCATGTAGAGTAGGATTGTTCCATGTTCTGTGGGCTAGATTTTTATCTCCATTGCACCTGGGTAAATGCCAAGTTCCTCTACTAATTTCAAATGGAGTTACTCTGAATTAACAACAGTGTAACTGAAATTGGTATCTGGTACTGTAAGTACAATAGTCATGATATTTTAAAAAAATCCTATAGCGAGACTCCATGCCAGGTTTTTGTGGCTGAATTATATCCTCTGGTAAACAGGCTTTATGAAAGTGGTACCACTAAAGTGTTGGTTGTCATGAGGGAGCAAATGTGTAAGCAGATGCTGGAATGATTATATCTGGTCAGACTTTGAAGGGTTTTTGTTGCTAGCATTGTCTTATCTTCTCCTCCTCCTCCTCACACTTGGAATAGGGCAAGTGGCACTCATCTTTGTCATTCCCTAAACATACTTGTCAGGAATGTTTTACAGTGATGCAGCTGGCATCTTCCTCTTTTCTAGAGATGGAATATATTAACTCCATTTCATGTGGACCTAAACTGGCATGGTGCCTGAAATCCCACTGCTGTGCTTTGGTCTCTTGGAGAAAGAAGGGCGGGGGCGGGGGGGGGGGGAACAGCTGCAGCCAGTTTTAAGACTGGAAGAAACAATTAGAAAAACAGCATTCAGTTAACTGAATGAGACTGATGTTGAGTGTTTTAAGATATTTTCTAGTTTCTTAAAATGCTTTTAACAACTTAATGGAATGAATAAGAATATAAATACATGCTGGAAGTTGTTCTAGTTTGAATCCTGCAAAGACTTGACCAAGTGAGTAACTTGACTCTCATCAGTAGTTCCATTTTACTCCAGTTATTCACGTTCTGGAATGGGGCTTAAAGGGGTCACTTGTGCAAACATTCATGTGCTTAATTTAAGTATGCAAACCCCATGGAAGTCCTAAAACTACTTATGGATGAAGTTAGGCATGTATGTAAGCATTGGCAAGCTCAGAACCTTAGTCAGCATTTCACTGTAGGGAATAAAACCCAAATTATACATAATGGCAAATCTTGTGACTATTTGGATTTATTCTTAAATCAATTTTGCTTGACTGTGTCTGCACTTTGTTTTGTGGTCTATAGATATTCTAGCAAATCATCGTACCAGTGAGTACACTAACTGCAGCATATTCTAACCCCATGTCTACACAGCAAGTTACTGCATAGCAAACTATACTGCAAATCTGTATTACACCAGGTTCCC
The DNA here is from genome assembly GCF_020497125.1 of Mauremys mutica. NCBI lineage: Eukaryota > Metazoa > Chordata > Testudines > Geoemydidae > Mauremys > Mauremys mutica. The sequence continues at coordinate 82,603,622 of NC_059075.1, forward strand.
ATGTGGAAATTGCTAGAGCACAGTGAAAGTACTGGAGTGCAGCCTACTTTGGGACTTTCACTACACTCTAGCAGTGTCCACGTCGGATTACTGCATGGCAAGCTGGTGCACTTCAGATATATATAATGTCGTCTTGTGCAGTAATTTGCCCTGTAGACTAGGACTAACAGAATGTTCTGGAATAGCTTCAGAAAGTGAACCACAAATTTGTAATTATGAACACTTGTACCAGAAACCCCTTCCAAAGAACTGAAACAACATAACGCGTGGCCTGTGTATCTGATCAAACCAATTTTAGCATCAGATAGCTAATATTGCAACAGTTGATGCATGAGCAAGCTCCAGATTCAAGATGTATCTTGACTGCATAACTTAGAAAAATGAATGCATTTGAGGATGTTGCAAAATGTTGACAGACAGCTCAGAACCAAGAGTGAAAACTAATTGAAATAATGTATTTGTTACAAATTGCTCATCCAGATGTCATAACTTTATAAAAAGCTTTAGCAAAATGTATTTGGGATTAAGTTTTAATTTTGGGCCTGATCATGTAAATAGGAATGGGAGTTGAGTGCTGATCATCTCACAGAATTAGGCTCTTGATATGTTTCCGTGAGAATAATTTTGTTTCTACTTGACTTTTTTTGTTTTGGGTTTTTTTCCTTTGGAACTAGTTGATATAATGAAGAGTCTGATAAAATTACAATAACTCATGATTATGGATTAGGTTGAGTTTCAAGGCTCTTTCTTTAGGATTTGAACTCAACGGGGAGATGTTTCACTATTGAAATTTACTTTTGATTTTTACAAACTATAATAAAAGCACCCATCCAATGCTCTTGGCATCTTCAAGCATCATTTTAAAAATATACTAAATTAGTAATCAGGCTTGATAACTCCCCCAGATCAAGTTAAATTACTCAGCAATGACATAGATATTATACTAATAAATCAATTCCCCACATAATCCCTAGAATCCCAGATAAACCACTACCCAAAATACATTTATTCATGGGCAAGAGAGCCTACAGCATACTCAGAAGACGAAAAGATTATAATACATCTTCAGTCAAAGGAAACGAAATAACCCTTGCCATGTCTCTAGTTTCTTCCTTCAACCAACCAACATCACCTCAGTCTTATCTAGGCTGAATTTAAGCCAGCTAGTGTTTGTTCATGCCTGAATCTCTCCTTACATGGATAATATAATTCTTCCAGCTGACTCAGTGGAGACTCCAGCCTGCTGGGGATACAACTTATGCTTCCTCCCTAACCAATGACCTCCATGCATGTATCACCCCTTTTGTTAACATGACAGAATACAGAATCCCACAGGAGGGAGCCCTCAGGAAAGAGGAGCAACTGCCAATTGCCACCCTCTGTGAGTACTCAGCAAAGTAAGCTGGTTCAGAGCCACTCAAAAGCAAACCCTTCTGTCCCCTTTGTGGTTTGCAGATGAGTCAATGCTAGTTTGCCTAAGACAGGAAAGGCCTTGTGAGGAAACACCAGCCGTCCCAGAGACTTGTTTCATCTTTGATGTTTGCATACTTGCATTTATTTCTTCTTAAGTAAATGCATGCAAGTGAAGTTAAATTAAAAAATCAAAAAACAATACAACAAAAACACACAAAAAAACAAAACCTGTGGAAACAGTGTGAGTTAACATAATAGTAAAATGGTGTCAATCGTGTTACATACAGCATCCATTTGATGGTCTCAGCTGTGTAATCTTTCTTTTAAAACAGAACATTATTGGAAGAAGAGAAGCTAATGCTATAACAATTGCTTATGTGGAAAAATATTAGGCAAGTATTATTTACTTTTGGCTTTCTTCTTTAGAGCAAATTTTTGAACTTCCCCCTTCCCCCTGATAATATCAATTAGTCAAAACCAAAACTTTTCATGGAAACCTATCAGTTTTGACAATGCTTTCATTGGGAAGGTTTCTTAGGTCCAGGAGGGAATTTTTGCAGAAAGACCAAGACTAAGCCACAGAATAGCCTAGTGGTTTAGGCCCTCACTAATTCAGAGCAGGGACTTGAATCTGAGTCTCCTACATCCCAGGTGAGTGCCTGAACCACCAGACTATTCCATGTGTCAGTCTCAGTCTTGGCTCTCTCTCCAGAAATGAGGTAAATCTCTTAACCTCCAGATTATTCTGGGGAGGATGTGGGGGAGAGTGGTCTCTGGTTTTGCACCTAAAATTTGAAAGGTCTCTGTTTTGTCCTAACAAGGAATTTTTTGAAACCTTAAATCTTCATGTGATGGGAAAATTTGTTCCTGTCTAGCTCTACTTGCAGGAGAGCTAAGTGCACTGGTAGTTTTCAGTTAACACTATGAGATCAGCAGACCACTGGTGGTCCATGGACTAGAGATTTTGAACCACTGTTCTCTATCATCGTTCCAGGCTGATGTTGCCCTTTTCATAAGTCTAATTTGTTACTTTGTAATAAGATGGTATGTGTAAGATTTCCTTTGCAAACAAACTCCATGATTCACTATATTTGATCAGCCCTTTCAGTATCTTCTGTGATTAAGCCAATTCACCATAATCCTAATAATCTTTGTCCTAATAATCACCATCTAGGATGCAAAATTGTACTATCAATGGTCTTTTATTTAAAATCCATAATTCTGGAAGAACCAGGGAATCACTACTGCAGGAAAGTAGTTTTGCTTCAAGCATTTTGTGTCTATTTCAAATGAAAAAATTTCAAATATCTTTAAAAAATTTGTCATTTTTCTGTCTAAAGAAGAACTGGTCTTAAACTGTGAGAGCCCAAGAGAGATGAACGCTAAGATATCAATAAAAATAAAATAATCTGTTTAGAATTAAGCAGTAGTCCTTTTTTTTTCTTAAGGATTTTGCAGTGTTCAAAAAAGACGACCTTTAATTTTGTTTTAAAAGAAATTTACTTCTTCCTAAGCTCTTACTATCTCTATTAGTAATCATAGTGAATCTTACCCCCCCCCCCAAAAGAGGTCACAATGCTATTTCTTCAAATTTGCACAAAGTACTCAAGATAATCCTTGGTTCCTCTGATATTAGCCATCACCTTGCATTATACCTAACTGCAGGTTTTAGTTCCTAAATAACTTGGGGGTACCTTTTAGTCTCTGGAAGTTGGATGGTTTCTGCTTGATATGAAAGCTGCCTATAGAACTGATTCATTTATTTTAGCTTCAAAACTGCACCCACAACTGTGTAGGACAAAGGGAAGGTCCAGACCTGCTTCTGAAGACCACCTGCAATGCTTACATAATTAGTTGCTTTGAAGATATTTTGGAAGACATGCATGATCAGACCATTGGGCATTTAGGGCCAAATTCAAGCCTTGGGTTTGAACCTCTAAGGTTTAGCCTACACTTAAAAGTTTTGCTGGTATAGCTCTACTGGCATAACCCTCTTAGTGTAACCACAGCTTATACTGACATAAAAATGCATTTGCCTGTATAGCTTATATTGGTTCCTCAAGCAAAATAAACTATACAGACAAAAGCACTTTTATGATGTGTCTACAATAGGATTTTTGTCAATTTAGAAATGTTGCAAAAATCACCCCCCTAACCAACATTGCTGCATTGGCAACAGTTTGCACTGTAGGCCTGACTGAAAGCTTTAAAAGCTATAACTGGGTAGAGAACTGAGGCATGACTTTTGGCCCTTATCAAATCTGCTAGCTATCTTTACTCCCCAGGTTCACTCTAGCAGGAGTAACACTGCTTCAGTCAGAATTATACCCATTTTGGTAACATTTTTCCTTTCGTTATAAAACGGTTTCTTGTGCTTACTGCAGGGGGGAAAAATGATAGGCATGCATATGTATTTTGTGGGAAATTGAAAAAATACTATTGTGCCATGAAGCGTGATATGCCTATCGGGTAAATTCTGGTTTAAGTAGGCAAGGTACCCAAAATGAACATGTGTACATGTATCCAAATTATGGCTGGTATCTGAACAGATCCTGTTCTCCCTGCATAGATTGTTCCTTCCCCCTGCATGTAGTTCGGGATCAGTTGTTGGACTAGGAACAACAACAATGCAGTTCACATCCTCTGACTTTGAAGAACCACCCTCTACTGTCCTTCCTTTTGGGACAGTAAATGGCTTTTCCACAAAGAGGCTTTATTTTGGCTGTCTCCCTATCTCTGCCAGTTACTTACTTTCTGACAGACCTATGCACAGCACCTGGCCAGAACCTGGCCCTCCGTATGGAATGTCTGTGATTACATATCACACCTACAAAATATCCCAGATACCAATATGAGGGGAGAAAATGTGCATAATGGAGTGGCACAAAGCCATTGAATTTATTGTGGCCAGCTAAGCAACAAAGGATTAGAACTCATGAGTGGTGATTTGGAATGGCTATGTTAGCTTGTTGGGTACGGGATTTGGGAAACACTTCCATACAGCATGCAGAGCTATTTCCTCAGACTATAAATTAGCTTGTTAGCATACAACCAAAGTCCTAAAAACTCTCTATCACAAGAAAGAAATGAAGTTGCCTAATATTTACTTTCTTTATGCATCACATGCACATGGCTGCCACTCTAAACTCTGCCCACAACTCTGGCAAGCAGTCTGACAACATATCCAATCAAAGATCAACCCACAGCAGTTGCCTAGGTTACCAACACACAGCTGTTGAAATGCACTGCTAACAGGAGAAGGGGGAAGAAAAGAAAGGAAATTGCTGCATGTTTTTTTCACTGTTTTTTTATTTATACTCCAAAACCATTTAAAATGTAGAATTCAATTAAAAATATAATACTATAATAGGACCAGTTTGGTTGGCATTGGCTGCTCTCTGTGTCATAGGGACATCCCAGTTAAGGGATAAGATCATTCTTTGCTCCCTAGGCAAACATTGCTGTGAGTAATAGGACTGCATCTTCTTAATATGGAGGTGTGTAGGGAGGCAGCTATGGAGGAAATCTTCTGGCCCAAAGATCAGGCTAGCATAGTGGGAGATCCATGTGGAAACCATAAGAACATAAGAGGCCGTACCGGGTCAGACCAAAGGTCCATCTAGCCCAGTATCTGTCTACCGACAGTGGCCAATGCCAGGTGCCCCAGAGGGAGTGAATCTAACAGGCAATGATCAAGTGATCTCTCTCCTGCCATCCATCTCCATCCTCTGACGAACAGAGGCTAGGGACACCATTCTTACCCATCCTGGCTAATAGCCATTTATGAACTTAGTCACCATGAATTTATCCAGTCCCCTTTTAAACATTGTTATAGTCCTAGCCTTCACAACCTCCTCAGGTAAGGAGTTCCACAAGTTGACTGTGTGCTGCGTGAAGAAGAACTTCCTTTTATTTGTTTTAAACCTGCTGCCTATTAATTTCATTTGGTGACCCCTAGTTCTTGTATTATGGGAATAAGTAAATAACTTTTCCTTATCCACTTTCTCAACATCACTCATGATTTTATATACCTCTATCATGTCCCCCCTTAGTCTTCCCTTTTCCAAGCTGAAGAGTCCTAACCTCTTTAATCTTTCCTCGTATGGGACCCTCTCTAAACCCCTAATCATTTTAGTTGCCCTTTTCTGAACCTTTTCTAGTGCTAGAATATCTTTTTTGAGGTGAGGAGACCACATCTGTACACAGTATTCGAGATGTGGGCGTACCATGGATTTATATAAGGGCAATAATATATTCTCAGTCTTATTCTCTATCCCCTTTTTAATGATTCCTAACATCCTGTTTGCTTTTTTGACCGCCTCTGCACACTGCGTGGACATCTTCAGAGAACTATCCACAATGATGCCAAGATCTTTTTCCTGACTCGTTGTAGCTAAATTAGCCCCCATCATGTTGTATGTATAGTTGGGGTTATTTTTTCCAATGTGCATTACTTTACATTTATCCACATTAAATTTCATTTGCCATTTTGTTGCCCAATCACTTAGTTTTGTGAGATCTTTTTGAAGTTCTTCACAATCTGCTTTGGTCTTAACTATCTTGAGAAGTTTAGTATCATCTGCAAACTTGGCCACCTCACTGTTTACCCCTTTCTCCAGATCATTTATGAATAAATTGAATAGGATTGGTCCGAGGACTGACCCTTGGGGAACACCACTAGTTACCCCTCTCCATTCTGAGAATTTACCATTAATTCCTACCCTTTGTTCCCTGTCTTTTAACCAGTTCTCAATCCATGAAAGGACCTTCCCTTTTATGCCATTACAGCTTAATTTACGTAAGAGCCTTTGGTGAGGGACCTTGTCAAAGGCTTTCTGGAAATCCAAGTACGCTATGTCCACCGGATCCCCCTTGTTCACATGTTTGTTTGACCCCTTCAAAGAATTCTAATAGATTAGTAAGACACGATTTCCCTTTACAGAAACCATGTTGACTATTGCTCAAGAGTTTGTTTTTCTATGTGTCTGACAATTTTATTCTTTACTATTATTTCAACTAATTTGCACGGTACCAACGTTAGACTTACCGGTCTGTAATTGCCGGGATCACCCCTAGAGCCCTTTTTAAATATTGGCGTTACATTAGCTAACTTCCAGTCATTGGGTACCGAAGCCGATTTAAAGGACAGGTTACAAACCTTAGTTAATAGTTCCGCAACTTCACATTTGAGTTCTTTCAGAACTCTTGGGTGAATGCCATCTGGTCCCGGTGACTTGTTAATGTTGAGTTTATCAATTAATTCCAAAACCTCCCCTAGTGACACTTCAATCTGTGACAGTTCCTCAGATTTGTCACCTACAAAAGCCAGCTCAGGTTTGGGAATCTCCCTAACATCCTCAGCCGTGAAGACTGAAGCAAAGAATCCATTTAGTTTCTCCGCAATGACTATATCATCTTTAAGCGCTCCTTTTGTGTATTGATCATCAAGGGGCCCCACTGGTTGTTTAGCAGGCTTCCTGCTTCTGATGTACTTAAAAAACATTTTGTTATTACCTTTGGAGTTTTTGGCTAGCCGTTCTTCAAACTCCTCTTTGGCTTTTCTTATTACACTCTTGCACTTAAGTTGGCAGTGTTTGTGCTCCTTTCTATTTGCCTCACTAGGATTTGACTTCCACTTTTTAAAGGAAGTCTTTTTATCTCTCACTGCTTCTTTTACATGGTTGTTAAGCCACGGTGGCTCTTTTTTAGATCTTTTACTGTTTTTCTTAATTTGGGGTATACATTGAAGTTGGGCCTCTATTATGGTGTCTTTAAAAAGGGCCCATGCAACTTGCAGGGATTTCACTTTAGTCACTGTACCTTTTAACTTTTGTCTAACTAACCCCCTCATTTTTGTATAGTTCCCCCTTTTGAAATTAAATGCCACAGTGTTGGGCAGTTGTGTTCTTCCCACCACAGGGATGTTGAATGCTATTGTATTATGGTCACTATTTCCAAGCGGTCCTGCTATAGTTACCTCTTGGACCAGCTCCTGTGCTCCACTCAGGATTAAATCTAGAGTTGCCTCTCCCCTTGTGGCATGTATTCCCATGTATTCCCAGCTGCCTCTCATTGGGTGGGAAGTGGGCCAAAATTTGCAGTCCACACATTGTCACAATGAATACCTTCATTTCTTTGAACCTGTCTGATAGTGACATCACACTGTCATTTGACTTTATACTGCAGCGTACCATGGGTATCTGTCTTCAGCAGTAAAATCTCCCCTTTACTAAATATGGGCTAAACTAATCTAAGTTTGTACCACATCTATCCCATATTATGAGTATCTCATTCTAGGTGCAACTCTATGGGCTTCAATGGACAATAGACTAGTGATAAATTTGTCACATTATTTTATTCTATGAAGAATATTATACTGCCCTTATCGCCATATTATCTGAGAGCCTTCCGGAAGGGCATTAAAAGACATAAATAAGTGTGTGTGTGTGGTGGTTTTGTTTTTTTCTCTCTCTCATATCCTTCCCAAGGTGAAGAATGTGTGAAGTGTTGTGATTTGGTAGGTTTCTATTGTTTATATGTATATACTGCTGAGTACTTGTATTAGAGAAAGAACAATCAATGAAGTGCACCTTGCACTGGAAGGTGAGGAGGCTTTAGATGGTTCTTTGTTCTTGTGGAAGTTTGCTCCACAGACTGGGAGTAGCCCACAAGAAAGCTCTGCGTCCTGTGCAGATGAGCTTTTACTCTTGCAGTGGACATTTCCAATGTGCCTGAAAAATGGAGTTGTCGACCACTGTCCTTATCCTGGAGCTTTAGACAACCTTCTTACTTTCCTCTGTTTACCAACATAATTTCTGTATCACTGAGATTCCGCTTGAACCAGCTGCTGTTCATCCATGAGCTGATCTCATCTGAGCACAGGGCTATCTTGGTTATGGTAGTATAGTCTTACGTGGTGAAGAATAAGTGGAACTGTGTGTCATCTGGATATTGCTCACTCTTGACTCCTTATCTTAGTGGTTCTCCTAGTGCCCATGTAACACTGACAGACCCCTGTTGTCGGCAGGTGGGATTGAACCTGGGATTTCTGGAGCTTGGTGCATGAGCCTCTACTGCATGAGCTAAAAGCCATATGCCCGTTAGCTATGGCTGTAGAGCAGACTCAATAATCTCCCTCTCTCCGAGAGATCTCGGTGCCACTAGATGAGACAGAAGACCACACCCAGAAGGTGTGTGGGTTACTTACTTTCCCTAGCTGAGGAAGCACATCCTGACCTTCAGAGACTTCCCAGTTGAAATCCCGGCCGAGCCCCTACTTGTAATGCCAACAGACCCTGGTTGTCAGCGGACATGATTGAACCTGGGGTCTCTGGAGCTTAGTGCATGAGCCTCTACTGCATGAGCTAAAAGCCATATGGCCATTAGCTAAGGCTGTAGAACAGACTCATTAATCTCTAAGTGGTCTCGGTGCCACTAGATGGACAGAATATCACACCCAGAAGGTGTGTGGGTTACGCCTGCATATAGTTGTTAAGTAGGATTGGTGAGAATTGATCCTTGTGGGATTCTACAACTGAAGGGTCTAGTTTCCTATCCCATCTCTTCCCTTCCCTTCGACTCATCCCTCCAGGAAGGATTTGAATCATTTTAGCATGTTCACTGGACTCTTGCAACACCTCTCAGATGGACAGCAGTATCTCATGATTGGTGGCGTTTAATGCTTCAGAGAGGTACATGAGGATGAGAATGGATGTCTGCCTTCCATCCATTGACAGCGGGGGGTAATCCATCTGTGCCACTAAATCCATTTCTGCCCCAGATTCTGGCCTGAATCCAGAACAATTTTGTTGTGCAACTACTTATATGTTTTTTGGCTCCCTTTGATTGATGTAGGGAAGAGAGAGGAAGCTGTTTTTTGTGGCCTCCAATTTATTGTGGTGACTGCTTCCTGACCCTTCTCTCTTTGTGGATTGTTATTTTATTGATACTGGCTAATAGGGTAGACTGGGTTGTGAACACAGATATCTGTAAGAGGGGTATGCCACAGAACTTCAGGGCTGACATATCCACCCAGGAAATTTAGTTCACCTTGTCCATAACATGTGCCTGGACTCTGGGATGGGAGACAGTAAGTCTAAGTATTTCCCTTAAGAATCCAGTGTTCTTCTTCGAGTGATTGCTCATATCCATTCCATGTAGGTGTGTGCGCGCTGCGTGCACGTTCGTTGGAAGACTTTTACCCTAGCAACTCAGTGGGTCGGCTGGGCGCCCCCTGGAGTGGCGCCACCATGGCGCCGGATATATACACCAGTCGACCCACCCACTCCTCAGTTCCTTCTTACCACCCGTGTCGGTCGTTGGAACAGTGGAGCGCTGCTTAGCTGACCTCCACTTCCCTAGCTACTCGTAGTTTCTCTCATTAAGTATCGTATATAGTTCAGATTTTTATAGTTGTAGTTAACTTTATTTGTTTGTAGTATAGTGTATTTATTTCACAGGGGTTCAGGGTTTATCCCCTTCCCCTCACCCGGTGCCGGGTCCGATGCCCGGTCCACAGGGTTTTATAATGCTCAGCCGGCCTCAAGCCGATGCCGACGAGATCCTCTCCTAAGTGCCTCGAGGAATCTCACCTCACAGATAAGTGCCGCATTTGTGAGGCCTTTAATCTGAGAACAAAGGGGAGCGGGACTTTCGTCTCAAGCAGCTCCTGACGGAGGCAGCTCTTGCTCCGCCGCTCTCGGCACCGAGCGCTGGTTAGTCTTCAAGAAGCGCCCCCTCGGCACCGGATCACCGGTACCGCCAAGGCCTCTCGGCACCGGCCGTCGATAGCTCCGATGTCCACCCGGCATGGATCCCTCTCCTGGAGAAGGAAGAGGCTCAAGATTCTTGCTGCGTCCGAGCCGCCTGCTCCGCAGCCCGAGCGCTATGCTAAGTCGGATCTCCCGGCACCGATGTCTGCCGCGGCACCGACAATATCTGCACCGCTAACTCTGGCCATGCAAGAGCCGTCGAGTCCGGTGCTGGAAAGCTCCCCGGTACGAACCGTGGTCGAGCCTGTTATTAAGCTGCGTCGGAGCCGCCTGCTCCGCAGCCGAGCGCTCTACTAAGTCGCACCGCCCGACACCTATACCTGCTGCGGCACCGACAGTATCGGCACCGTCCACTCCGGCCATGCAAGAGCCGTCGAGTCCGGTACCAACACGCTCCCCGGTACGAGCCGCGGTTGAGCTCGCTCTTCAGCGGCGTCAGAGCCGCCTGCTCCGCAGCCGAGCGCTATACTAAGTCGGTCTGCCCGGTTCTGATACCTGCCGCGGCACCAACAATATCGGCACCGTCGACTCCAGCCACACAAGAGCCGTTGAGTCCAGCGCCTGAACGCTCCCCGGTGCGAGCCGTGGTTGAGCTCACTATTCCCTCCACACCGGAAACATTTCCACAGCAAGGGAGTTGATGGCAGTGACACAGCCTGCACTGCTTCAACCCCTGGCACCGCCGGTGCGGGTTATATTGTCTATCGGCGAGCCTGTCTTGCTCAGGCCACCCTACGTCGGCACCACAGAGCAGCACCGTTCACGATCACGGTCCTGCAGATGTTCTTGGTCCTGTCGCCAAGCCAGGTGCCGGCACCGCTCACGGTCCTGGCACCGTTCCCCATATCAGTACTGGTCGTACCCGCGGCACCGATCAGCGTCCCGTTCCCCGACCTGGTACACTCGGTGCCCATCCAGCTCCCGGCACCGCTCCAGGCACTGGACTCCCGTAGCCACTCCCGGCGTCAAGCCTCGAGATCTCGGTCAGCCTCCTGGCACCGCTCCGGTCGCAGGTCCCATTCTCGCTCCCGGTACCGGTAGGCCTCACGGTACCGATCCCCGGGAGTTGAGAGCAGTCTGCCTTGTGTACCAGGAGCTTCAGCAGCACCTACAAGGCTGTTGTGTCTCGGTGTTCACAGACAACACAACGAACACCCGTTGCACAAACAAGCACGGAGGAGCGCGGTCCTCCTTTCTTTGCAGGGAGCTATCCAGCTCCGGAACTCCTGCACAGCTCAATTGACAGACCTGGTAGCGTCCTTTCTCCTAGGGGTCCGGAACACTCTGGCGGATCGCCTCAGCAGTTCCTTCCTGTCTCTCAAGTGGTTGATTCCTCCGGATGTTATCCATTACGTTTCCGGAACTTCGCTCTCGCGGGAACAGAACAAGAGGGAAGTTCTGCTCATGCCAAGGCCTCTCCCTGGGCTCGATCTTGGCTGCTTTTCTGATGCCGTGGACGAGCCGTCTGCCATCTGCTTTCCCACCGCTCCCGCTGGTTCGCAAGGTCCTAACACTCCGCAGGGACAGAGCGCATCTGATCATGATCGCTCCAGCGTGGTCCAGGCAGCACTGGTACACCATGTTGCTAGACCTGTCGGTAGCCAACCGATTCCCCTGCCTCTTTGCCCAGACCTCATAACGCTGGATCACGGCAAGCTTTACCACCTAGACCTGCAATCCCTGCACATCTCTGCATGCCTGCTGCGGGCCTAAACCGATCTGAGTTACTTTGTTCTGCCTCGGTTCTACAGGATTCTCCTGGGTGGTAGGAAGCCTTCCACTCGGTTAACGTATCCGCCCAACTGGCAGTCTTTCTCTTGCTGCTACGAAACACAATGTTTCCCCCACAGAGGTTCTGATCCATTTCCTCTTGGATTGCCTATGATCTTCAAACAGCAGCGCCTGGCGCAGTTCATCATTAAGGGTGCACTTGGCAGCCGTCTTTACCTTCCTCCCAAGGGAGAGTGGCCGCTTCATATTCTCACACGCTGTGGTTTCTAGGTTCCTCAAGGGCTTGGGGCATTTATGCTCCCAGGTTTGCCGCCCCCACCAACTCCTGGGTCTTCAACCTGGTTATAAGCAGACTTATGCCTGCTCCATTCGAACCACTGACAACATGCTCGCTGAGATACCTGTCCTGAGGAACAGGGTTTTTTTTTCCTTGTAGCCTTTGCATCGGCTGGACAAGTCTCCGAGCTTCAGGCTCTCACAGTGGACCCACGGTACACTATGTTGCGTAAGGCAAGGGGCGGTTGTGACCACGTCCGGCCTTCCTCCCTAAGGTGCTGTTGACCTTTCATATCATCCGGGATATCTTCCTTCTGGTCTTCTTTCCAAAGCCCCATTCATTGCGACGGGAGCACATTTGCCCTTCCTAGACGTCCGTAGGGCGCTCGCTTTTTATGTCGAGCGGACAAGCCTTTTTGTACGCCCCCAACTCTTCGTTGTATTGGCAGACCGGATGAAGGGCCTACCTGTCTCCTCCCAGAGCTTTCCATCTTGGGTGACGTCATGCATTTGCACCTCCTGTGACTTGGCCCATGTTCCGTCGAGCCACCTTACTGCTCGTTTCACCAGGGCTCAGGCTTCTTCTGCTGCCTTTCCGACTCATATATCCTTCCAGGGGCTATGTCATGCTACTACCTGGTCCTCTATCCGGACCTTTGCCTCTTTGGTCTAACTGTCCAGAGATGATGCAGCCTTTGGCTCAGCAGTTTGCATTCTGCAACATCTCACTCCGACCCCACCGCCTACGTAAGGCTTGGGAATCACCTACATGGAATGGATATGAGCAATCACTCGAAGAAGAAAAAACGGTTACTCACCGTTGTAACTGTTGTTCTTCGAGATGTGTTGCTCATATCCATTCCAAACCCATCCTCCTTCCCCACTGTCAGAGTAGCCGGCAAGAAGGAACTGAGGAGTGGGTGGGTCGGCTGGTGTATATATCCGGCGCCATGGTGGCGCCACTCCAGGGGGCGCCCAGCCGACCCACTGAGTTGCTAGGGTAAAAGTCTTCCGACGAACGTGCACACGGCACGCACACACCTACATGGAATGGATATGAGCAACACATCTCGAAGAACAACAGTTACAATGGTGAGTAACCGTTTTTTCCTTGTGAATACACTATTGGAAAGCACAAAAATGAAAATAGACTGCTGGTTCGCACATACTGGAATAGTTGAACAATGTCATTTGTCTTACTGCATTTTGCCTTTCTTCCCATCTGCTTTGAATATGTTGATGGAACGGTGATATCCTGCTGTAGAAAATAGCTTCCTGCAGCAGCATCTGGCTCCTTAATAGACTCAACTAACAGTATTGAGAGCGCTGAAATTTTCTGTTTTGTCCTGTTTTTTCTGATTTTCATTCTCTCTCAAATTGGCTTCTGAAACAGCCCGTGACACATTGTAAATGGGATCTAAGGATAGATTTCGCATGAAGTCTCACCTACCTTTTAATATAATTAGGATTTTCTGTGCTGTTCAGAACAATTTCCAAAAGAAATAGGCTCATTGTTATCTAGGCCATAATATATGTGGGTCACTTCAAAGTTGTTCTTTGGGGAAGCCTTCAAGGTTACTGCAGGTCATCAACTACATAAGCCAACAAGTACACTTGGGGGAAAAAGAATAATACATATACATCACATCCCTTACAATAGTGTCTTCTCTTGTTCAGATGGTACATACCTGTAGTTTATTACTAATACACCTGAATATTATGTAGCTACTTCAAATCCAGCCTTATAGCTTTGGGCAGTTTATTTTGCAGGCTACACTCACAGCTTTTCTTCTGTGAAAGGGGAGTGTATCTTCTTCAAGGATTCTCCTCCCTATCTCCATCCCCCGACCATTTAGCTAACTTTTTTGGCCATGGTTGAGCCTGAAGTGCTCCTCTCACACTTGCATGCTCCTCTCACACAGGAACCAGTGGTGAATCCCACTGAAAAGTGAATATAGTAGCTTGCTCTCACTCTTCAGTGAGGCCTTCTTTATACTCTGGCTTCTAGTTTCAGAGGCAAAAGGTAAAAGGACCATTGGGATGAGGGTGATACGTATAGCTTTGGTAAGATCTATGAGTTGTCTGGTGACGCACCAACTCATCTTGACATGGGAAGAGACAAACACCAGGCCCCAACAAAATAATTTGTTGGGAGCTGTAGAGCCATGGAGAGTTTTCTCTTCTGTTGCCATTCTACAGTAAGGGGACAATCTGGCCATCGTTTATATGAAACTTTTCTTATCTCTTTATGACCTACTTTTAATACATATCTTGTGAACTGGTCCACTTGTGTACATAATCTATTTCACTCCTTTTTCTGTTTTTAAGTGTGCTACATTTCAAAATGCAGAGGCAGCTGTGTATCAGTTTAATTGTTTAACTTTTAGGATAGTTTAAATTTGAAAAGCATTATTTAAATCAAAGCTTAATCCACCTAGTAAGTGCTCTCAGGAACTGGAGTTTCTGCATTAGTGCTGACAGTCCTTGGTCAAAGTTTAGCCCTTGACTACTTTTAATATGATACAGAAATAAAACCTGACTAAAGTGTCTTCTCAAGTCTAAGTACAATAAATGATGATAAATATCAAGGACAAGCTTTCCTGAAAAGGAAACATCTAGTGGTTAATTTGCAGGACTGTGGGCTGTATGAAGCAATCTTAGTGAGCACTGAGGACTTGGTGGTCTCAAGTTATACAGAAACTCTTGTTTTGAAATTGGGTGACAGATTATCAAGTCTCTGTAATGTGGTGGTAGTTTTAGGGACAACTTTAGGGAAACCTCAGGGTTTTTCCCAAACCAAACTGTAGTGATTGGAAATCACCCAAAAGTGTTTCATGTCCAAGATATTTGGCTTATTTGGAATTGGCAACTAACCCAACATATTGTGGGGATAATAAGCATGCTGAATACTCTAAAGTTGCTCTGTAACCTTATATCTCAAAATGTCATCCCGACATGATTTTTTGGTAGGTTATGCTGATTGGCTGTGGAGTATCACAGTGGTCCTTGTATGCAGGGGTAAATGACCAAGCCCTCTTGAGCGGAGCCCATTTAAAAAAAAACAAAAAAACCTCTCATTGCTTAGCAAACAGCTACCATTGTTCTGCACAAAGCTGGAGAATAGGCTGTCCCATTCTCTAGATCACTTTAAAATTTTGTTTTATTTTAGAGATTTCCTTGGAAGTTATGTAGTCTCCAAGAGTTGTGGACATTTTGGAGAAAAAAATTAACTACATACAGATAGTTTTGTTCTTTCTGAAAATAAATATGGCAACAGATAAACATTTACCCAATATCCTCTCCACAAAGATGAGTTTCCTAACCTCTTAATTACATATTTTGGTAGTTTTTGAATATTTTATGACTTCCATTCAGTTAGAAAGAAACTAACCGGTGGAGGCACTAGGAATTGCTGCAGCTCTTCGGCAAGTGTGGCTTGTTGATACTTTTGTAGGATCCCTGATTTAGAACTTTAAGCTATGAGATTTCCTTTTGATCACATGTGATTTCAGACCCCAAAATGGTGGTAATTCATAGATTCCAAGGTCTGAAGGGATCATTTTGATTATCTAGTCTGATCTCCTGTATAACACAGGCCAGAGAACTTGCACAAAATAATTGCTATATCATATCTTTTTAGAAAAAACATCTTATCTTGATTTAGAAATTGTCAGTGAGGTAGAATCAGTCACGACCCTGGGTAAATTATTCCAATGGTTAATTAACCTCTCTGTTTTAAAAAAAAAAAAAAAAGCGTTCCTTATTTCCAGTCCAAATTTGTCTCACTTCAACTTCTAGCCATTGGATTGTGGTATATTGAAGAACTTATTACTAAATATTTGTTCCCCTCATAGGTACTTATAGACTCTAATTAAATCATCCCTTGACTATCTCTTTGATAGACTCAGAGCTCAATCTATTTGGTTTATCACTGTAAGGCATGTTTTTTAATCCCTTAATCATTCTCGTGGCTCTTTTGGGCACAGTATTCAAACAGTAGTCACAACAGTCCCAAACACTGAGGTAAAATGATCTCTCTACTTCTACTCAATATTCCCCTATTTACGCATCCAAGGATGGCATTAGCACTTTTGGCCACAGTGTCACGCTAGGAGCTTGTGTTCAGCTGATCATCCACCACAGTCCCCAAACCTTTTTCAGAGTCACTGCTTCCCAGTATGGAGTCCCCCATCCTGTAAGTATGGCCTACGTTCTTTGTTCCTAGGTGTACACATTTATGCTTAGCCATATGAAAATTCAAATTTGCTTGAGCCTAGCTTACCAAGTGATCCATATCCCTCTATATCAGTGACCCATCCTCTTTATTTGTGCCACTCCTCAATTTGTGTCATCTGCACACTTTATTAGTGATGATTTTATGTTTTCTTCCAGGTCATAGATAAAAATGTTAAATAGCCAAGAATCGATCCCTCCCAGGGCCCAACTAGAAACACACCCACTTGATTCTCCATTTACAATTATATTTGAAGAGCTATAATTTAGCCAGTTTTTAATCCATGTTAATTTTATATTCAAGTTTTTTTTTAATCAAAATGTTGTGTGGTACCAAGTCAAATGCCTTACAGAAGTTTAATTATATTACATCAACATTATTACTTTTATCAAATGTGTAATCTCATAAAAGATATCAAATTAGGTTGACAGGATCTATTTTCCATAAACTCATGTTGACTGGCATTAATTATTATTACCCTCCTTTCATTCTTTATGAATTGAATCTTTTATGAGCCACTCCATTATCTTGCCCAGGATCAATGACAGGCTTATAATTACCCTGGGCATCCCATTTACTCTTTTTAAATATTGACGCAACATTAGCGTTTTTCCCCAGACTTTTGGAACTTCTGCAGTGCTCTGAGACTTTTTGAACATCAGCATTAATGGTCCAGCAAGTTTCCAAGCCAGCCCTTTAAGAACCCTGGAGTGCAAGATATTCAGACCTGCTGATTTTTTTTTTTTAAATGTCTGACCTTAGGAGCTGTTGTATAGTATCCCCCTGAGATACTAGTGGAATGGAGAAAGTGGTATCATATGATATGACTTTTTCACCTTTTTCCCAAATACAGAACAGAAATATTTATTGAGCATTTATCTTTTCTGCATTATTATTGATGATTCTTCTATTTCCATCTAGTAATGGACCAATACCATTGTTAGGATGTTCCTGATATACTTTAAAAACCTCCTTTTTATTGATAGTTTTTGCTGTACATCTTGAGAGAACAACTACAGATTATTTTGTATATGTGATGCTAAGTTTAAATCTATACTTAAACTTTTATCAACATTAAACCAATGTTAATGTGATAATAAGGTTTGGAAAAGTGGAAGGAGAATTTATTTGAAAAAACGTTTGTGGTCCTGAAGATGAGTTTGATGCTGCCACCCCTGTCTGTAGGCTTTATATATTTTTTTACAAAAGTGTCTCCCAAGCTGTAACATGGCTGACTTTTCAAATGGCTTTTTGGCAGTTATGTTGCTATGCTTCATCCCTTTTAAATCCTTTTATATTCCAACAGTACTGTCCCTTTTATAGATGTAAAGGGGGTACACATTCCACACTGATGTTGTTTTCTTGTGTGATTTGCTTGGCAATGATGGATGAGAGCACCCGTATCTCTTCCTCTGCCCCCATTTTCTTACTGCTGGTTATGAATTATTCAAATGGCTTTGATTGTGGTCCCAAAGTCCAAAATTACTATTTTGCATTTTTATTATTATCATCACTAAAAAGGGGGTTGATATTTTTAGTCCAATCTAGGGGGGAAATCAGATTAAGATTGGCTGTCAGGAGTTTACAGATGACGATGTGGACAGCTTTTGTCAAGTAACTTGCAACATCTGATCTTTCTAAGTAAAGAGAATTTCTTGCAAGTGATGCACTCGAAGAAAATTACTGCTAATCTTGTACTCAGTGTGTGTGAGTGATGTGGAATATCTATATTTTATCAATTGCAAAATTAACATTTTTCTCACCTGAAGCACTTGAGACCATACTTTGAGGTACTCCCAGTGGTTTGTATTAATATAAAACTGAGAAAATAATATCTGTTTTCAAATTACAAATAAAAAGAGCACTTGATTATTCTTCATTCTGTAAGTATAGAAGTATTAAAAGTTTTTTGTATCTTCCATCTTTTTATGCAGAAACTCGAACAGATAGAACAAAGAAATTGTTTAGACACTACACAGTTGGATCATATGACAGCTTTGATGCTTTAAGGTAAGATGTCTTCCTTTTAGCTAGTAATATTCGGATTACAGAAGTTTGTTTTATGCTTAAAAAAACTAATCTCTTTACATCTTTTGTAAATGTGGGATTATATCAGCATATAATTCAGGTAGGAATTGGGTCTTCAAAACTCAGCCAGAGCAACTCAATCTACTTTAGTGCTGCAATCTCTCTAAAGAGAGAGGTAATTAAGGCCCTATTCTATTAGGTGCCAACTGTTCCCAACTGCTACTGAAATCGGTAGGAGTTCAAGATACTCTGTGCTTTGCAGAACTGAGCCTTTGCTGATGATCTTTGCAGTGTAAATGGAACAGTATCTGGTTACAGGATCACAAACCCTGGCAAGAGGGCCATGAAATAGGTTCTCATATTTAGTTGTTTTATGGGGTGTTTCTCCATCTGAAGCAACATTGAGTAACAATCAGTTTAAATGTAAATTGTGGGATTTTTTTTACTTGCTGTTTCTGAGTATCTGTGTTTGTTTAAACAGGGTTTCCCCTCCCACACACACCATGAGCATGACCAACTTCTGGCAGGGAGGGTGATCTTGCAGCACAGAAACTCAATCTTCTCTTTTACCATAGTGTTGGGAAAATAATGGTGGCATATTGAAAATGTTTGATTTTTTTCCTGGTATTATGGCTCTCCATTCTCCTATCCTGACTAAATAATTAGGATTATTTTTAAAGAAATATGCACTGCCTAAACCAGTGTATTCATAAGTTCTGAAATGCTGTAATTTAATGAAGACACAACTTCATGCAGCAAGTATTTAAAAAATATTTGCTAGCAACATAAGATGATACCCAACTTTCTTAGCATCCTTGTCCTGAAGGTTAGTGGATAATTTTGCAATTCCTGATGGAAGCTAGTTAAGTGACTGGTGGTGAGGTGGTTTTTTGTTTTATTTTAAGACTTCCATTCACCAAGATCGTATCCCATTCTCCCTCAGAAGGCATGTGCTGCTGAAAAAGCAGTGGGACTAGTAGTATTCCACTGCACATGAATGTAAGCATCTGCAGACCCTGAGTATTAAGTTCTACTTAGGAAGAGCTTTATCATGCAGAACACAGAATAATGCTTTGGTGACTTCTTTGGTGGACATGCAACTATGTGGATTGACCACTTTTACCTCTCCCTGCATGTTGCTGCTGCAGTCTACTATAGCCAATATGTGGCAGGTCACAGAGCAGCACCCTTGATACTCTGCCTTAGCTGGAGAGGAACATATTTTGGGCCTTCACATAGCCTCTTTGTGATCAGGCCCATTACTGGGGCTTTTTACAGGAACCAGGACTGCACCTTCATGGCTGTAAAAATGCACAGGATAAAGTATACTAGGTAGACTTCCATAGTCTGTACACTACATAAAACGACAACTGCCTTGATGCAGTATAAGATGCTAAATATTTAAATGTTTAGTTAAGTGCCCATTAATAACAATTTCTTTAAAGATTCAGTGGTCCTTTTTTACTCTGTAATCTCTAGTGATGGGGCTATTTCATCTGTCACGGATGGAGCTGTTCTGGTAAAACTAGGAGCTATAGTTTTCTCAAGCATGTTTTCTCAGAGTTCCTGAATGCTTGTTTTGTCAAAGGAGAGTCTTTAGAACTAAGTTCTTGACAAACCAAGTTTGACATTAAATAATGAGCCACATTCTTTGTTGGCATAACTGCGCTGATTTCAGTGGAGTTATGCCAACAGAAAATTTTGTCCTATTTGTTAAAAAATAACTATTAGTATAACACTTCTTCTGTGGGTGAGCAGAGCTTAATTTGGGAAGAAGTGGAGGAAAAATTTCCCTTGCTCAATTGGTTTTATAAACATGGCGAGAGAATTGAAGGAAAGGGTCATCATGTTACCCTTGATTAGGAATTAAATACTAGAGCATTTCTCATGTAGATCACTTCACTGGCTACAATGCAGTATGTTAGGAGGAGAAGGGAGACAGCAAAGTTTTTTCCTGGGCTCTTCCAGGCTAGCTAAAGTATGGAAGAAAAATGATTTAGGTTCTTTTTCTCCTCCAGTTATTAGGTTATCAGACTGGACCCACTAGGAGTAGTAATGACTACCAGGCTGTAAAGATGGAGCCTGAGCTAATAGGAAAAAAGTAGGGGGAACTATACTAAGCCTTATCAACCGACACTGAAGAATCCACTTAACATATATGAAATAAACACCCTTTATATTAAACTAAAAATGCATTATGTAGAAATACTGTGCCATTAATTTATTTAAAATGAATTAACTTTTTAAATGAAGTGATCAGTTTGAAGAATGTGTGTTAATTTTACCTGTATGCAAGAAACTAGTTTTTGCATATTGTATGGAACAATTCCATCAAGAAAGGCAAAACTGTTTTTGTTTTTTTTTGTTTTTTTAAGCTCATGCACGTAGCAGAGCAGTGCCTCCAGTACTTATTCTGTTCTGCAAAATGGAGTGGATATAGGGTCTGATTTAAATAGGTCCTCAACAGACCTCATTTCCTTGAACCTGCAACACTAAGCACAACTAGATGCTTAAGCAGCTGACTGGTTGCAGATTCAGGTAGCTGTACATCTAAACATGGGTGAGCAAACTTTTTGGCATGAGAGCCGCATCTGGGAATAGAAATTGTATGGCGGGCCATGAACGCTCACAAAATTGGGGTTGGGGTGCGGGAAAGGGTGAGGGCTCTGGAGTAGGGTTGGGGATGAGGAGTTTGGGTGCTCCAGGCTGAGATTGAGGGTTTTGGAGAGTGAGAGGAGGATCAGGGCTGGTGCAGGGGAGGGGTGCAGGTTCCGTCTGGGGGTGTGGACTCTGGGGTGGGGCTGGGGATGAGAGGTTTGGGGTGCAGGAGGATGCTCTGGGCGGGGATTGAGGGGTTTGGAAAGGGGGATCAGGGCTGGGGCAGTGGCTTTGGGTGTGGGGAGAGGCTCAGGGGTGCAAGCTCTAAGCAGAGCTTAACTCATGCAGCTCCCGAAAGCAGTGGCATGTCCCTTCTCTGGCTCCTATGTGGAGGCATGACCAGGTGGCTCTGCACGCTGCCCCATCTGCAGGCACGGCCCCTGCAGCTCCCACTGGAGTGCATAGGAGCCAGAGTGGGGCCATGTAGCTGCTTCCAGGGGCCATATGATATGGCTCCTGACCTTGTGCCCCAGTTGGAGTGCCAGAGCAGGGCCGTGCCATGGCTTCTGGGAGCTGTGTGGTGCGGGCCCCGACCTAGTGTCCTGGCTGGAGCACTGGAATGGGGCAAGCCCCAGACCCCGCTCCTCAGCAGGAGCTTGTGGGCTGGCTTAAAACGGCTTGCGGGCTGGATCTGGCCCGCAGGCCATAGTTTGTCCATCTCTGATCTAAACAATGACATCAATGTCATCTGCAATCTGTGGGTGCAGAAAAGGAGCCCATATTTAAAAACTGGCCCATACAGTAGACATTTTCTGCCTAGGCCCAATAGATTTAGTCCCCAAGTTAGGAGAGCCCCCAGGGAAAAGAATAACTGAAAGGAAGAGAGATGTTGAACTAATACGGTTCTGGGGTAATGTACTGTTGACAGCCGTCTTGTTTTCAATGAGCTATTTCCAGATGTGCACCTTGCTTTGATCACTTTCTCTGTCATGAATCCTGGCACTGTAAGAGAAGACTATAGTGCAATGTCTAGTTATTTTCAAAGTAATTGCTGCTTTACTAAAGTTGTTGCTTTTATAAGATAATCAGGTTGTTGTAGAAGACAGGATTGAATCCTAAGCACTTTAATTTAACTCCTAATTTAGTTCTTTTTCAAAGGTGACTTGGTTCTCACGTGTGTCCCTTTTAGTTTCTTGAATACTCTACTGAAAGTCCCCCCTCTTTTTTTTTTTTTTAACCAGAGCAAAAAACACTGAGCAAAAGAGTTAATATGAATGCTTAAATCATGTACTAACAGGCTGATGTATATGAACCAAACATCCTGTATGTGCCATTTTTCATTTTAGACAGGTGAAGTTTAGCAAAGCACACATTTTTGAGATTCATTAAACCTCTTTTCAACTGTGAAGAGGAGGTCAGGTATCCATTATGCCATAACAGATTCATAGTTTATAAGAGGAGGGGGATATGTGATGAGTAATGTCACCATGTTTACCAATCCAAATCTATCTAAATTATGATTTTCAAAATGTGACAAGTGATTTTTTCATGTGAGGTTAAGCAGGTGCATCCTACTCACTCTGCTGTAGTGATGGCTAACAGAAGTGTTATGCTACCATTTGTGCCTTATTCTGTAACTGTGATACATAGCACTTGGCATTTTAGGTTTAAGTGATGCAGAAACTTGGATTACCATGGTTATGGGATTATTTTAATGTTACATTACACTCCACAGTGACTGAGGGATCTCTTTCAAGAATCTTGAGGTCTAACTTTTCAGTGATTACACCAGGTGTAACCCTTTTTACTTGTATTAAATGTGTGCTACAAGAAAAACAACTTACCCTAAGAGACAAAGCTGATTTTGTATGTCTATGCTGCAATTAAACACCCACGGCTGGCCCCTGTCAGCTGGTTCGGGCAAAGGCGTTGTTTAATTGCAGTGTAGACACTTGGGCTCAGGCTGGAGCCCAAGCTTTGAGATCCTTCCCCCTCACAGGGTCCCAAAGCATCTACTCTGCAATTAAACAATCCCTTAGCCCGAGTCCCATGAGTCAGAGTCAGCTGACATGTGCCAGCCACAGGTGTTTAATTACAGAGTAGACATAGCCCTATAGCCTTCAGAAATTACAATAGTAATGTTAGTATGGCTATCATAAGCTATTTAAATAGGCTGCAATCAAATATTTTCAGTTCACTCACAAAGTTGTGATTTAGTTTTAATCCATTTCCTTCAATTTAACACAAACAAATAAAGAGTGGAGATGGAAGGAAAAAGCTGGGGGGTGAGGGGTGGGAGGAGGCTTTGTTACAACCAGAGGTGAGTGAGTGTAGATTGGTTCATCCAGTGGAAGCTGGCACTGGACAAGCAGGAATAAACAGCCATGTCCCCAGATGTTAGGGTCTTGCCTCCATCTCCCTAGGTTTCAGCAAGGTGTTTTGACAAGCAAAATTTCCGCCTCTCTCCCAGCAGCGGGATTGGCAAAGGCAGCATAGGACAAATTAGTGGGGATCACATCCAAGATAGCTAAGGTGCATTGTCAAAACCAAAGAAACATCGTTGTCTTAGGCTCTATTTATTTATTTGATGCCCATTACACCTGCAACTTAAAGCTGAAAGTAGGAAAAGTAAATGAAAAGGGACAGACCCCCAACATACAAGTTGATAAAAGCCCCCATCCTCTGCCCTACAGAATCCTTAGAGGGCTTATATTTTATCTTAATTAGTGGAAGATTTCCCAGCCCACAAAAACATCAGACCATGACTTATCAGTAAAATGTTTGTTTGTTTTGTATAGTCCAAGTGCGCAGTATCTATTTAAAAAAAAATCTGTGCACCTCTCTATAGTCCTAATTCTTAAAGCAAGGCCTTAAGGTATATTGGGCCTTCTGCAAATGACTCTGGTCAAAACTCAGGACATCCCACAAGTCAAGAAAACTATCTATAGGCCTTAAAACTAGGACTGTGCAAATAACTGAATGTTTTGGTTTTCTGGCAGATCAAAAAATCCAAAGTAAGATGTGGTTCAACCCAAACAGAAACTAAAAATTTTCAGTAAATCAAAAAAGCTGGAAAATCTTGGTTTAGGTCAAATAAAATGTTTATTTTTAATGAAATGAAAGGAAATGAATGATGAGACTCACAAATGGAGGAAGCAGTGGTGGTGTCTTCCTCGTGACCTTTCAACCCCTATGAGAGTCACCTGGGAATGGGGATACCTAGGATCAAATCCCCATGCTAGATCAAGGACTTGGACACAGGTGTCCCCATCTCCCAGGGCCCTAACCACTGGACTAGAAGATGTTCTGATGTGGGGTTCAGCCTCTCCTGTTGAAGCAGTTAGGCTTTGTATGAAATAGTCATTGGGTCGGAGAAGGAGAGTGAGAATGACTCTATTGCGCAGCACCTGAGATGGGGGGGTAAGGGGCACATGGGCTCCAGTCCTTGCGCCAGTGACTCTTCAAGGCTCACAAACATCTGATGCTTAGCTTCTTCCCTGATTTCCTTATGGAAATTTTGTATAGTTCTACTACACAACCTAGTTAAGCCGTGTAAGCTAACAGCTGAGTGTCATAGTGGAGTTGTCAAGGCTGCTTCCCAACTCAGGCACTTCGAGTGCAGAAGGTGGGGGCCTGCAAGGATTCAAAAAATTAATACTGGCCACTCTAGGCTTGTATTAAACTTCCAAGGTTACAGCTTCTCTCTGACCACGCACCCAAGTGCAGAACCTCTTTGAGAACCCAGGAAGGTGCACTTGGGAATTCCTTCCTGTGGGATACCCTCAAGCCCTTTCACCGCCCCTCTCCAGGAAAGAGCTGAGAAAGGAGAGGGTGGGGAAAGAAATCAGCTGTTGCCAATTAAACAACATGTGCACAAACCTCTTAAGACACAAAAATCCAATTCTGTTCTTAAAGGTAAATTTTATTAATAAAAAAAGAAAGAAAATACACCTGGGAACTTGGGCATTTGCTAGATTTAAAAAAAAAACCTACAAGGATTAAGCATGAAAAAAGCTTTCTTGAGGTCCAGCTTAAAGGTTACAAGCAAAACAAAAAGCACCTGGGGTTAGCACAGAGGAATCCGTAAGCCATAAAGAAATAAGAGATAAACCTAGTCACATCTTCCTAGACATTTTTGATCTACTTACATATCTGGGGTTTCAAATGAGTAGTTTCTAGGTATGATACTGATGGGTTTTCATACCTGTCCCAAGCTTCTTACAACATAACTGCTGCCCTGTGCCCTTCTCCCTGGGAGAACAGACAAAGGGAAAGTTTTTTTCCTCAATTTTAAAAAGTTCTAGCCTTCCCATTGGCTCTTTTAGTCAGGTGCCCACTCAATTCCTTTTACCTATGCATAGCAGTGAGGCTTTTAACCCTTTACAGGTAAAGCAAGTAGAGAACAGCTACTAAGAGGAATTTTATAGCTAACTGGCTGGCAAGATGTCCATAAAAGAGAGCCACCCCGCCCCTTCATTTATCACAGAAGTATTTCCTCGTTGCAAAGAAATTTTCTTTGAGGCAGCTGAGACTACTGCCCAGAGACGACTACTGCCCCCGCCATGAGGCCCTGCCTTCTGTTTTCCTCTTCCCTCCAATGCCCTGCCACGGCCAGGCCAGAAGCCAAAGTAGTACCATAGTAAGAACCACACAGAGACTACTGGCCACTCAATTTGGCATGTAAGGTAGTGTTAGTGGCAGCTGGAAGGGCCTATTACAGATTTCAGGATTTATACTTGAAAAAAGATTCATGGTCCATTAAACTTTTTAGAACATTTATGGAAGCATGTCCAAGTAGTTGGACATTGCCTTTACTACTTCGTTCTTTGTGGTGCTGGGAATAAAGATCCTGCGTGTTCATTGGAAAAAGTGCAGATGTCAGTACAGTGGGAACAGGAAAAGATGTGAAATAGTTTGTTGATGACTATAGTAGTTGGAGCTATGGCTGGCTAATAAGTTTCTCCCCTTGGCAATTCGGCAGAGGAAGAAAACCAGGCTTGCTCATGTTTGAACATATTTCCTGCTTGTTGCACCCATTTTGTATCAATAGTTTGAGGAATGTTGAGTGTGAAGTCAGATATGCAACTGTAAAAATACATAGCTCTAATAAGGAGCAATAAGATTTTAGTAATAGTTTTTAACTCCGTGGATATACATTTGTATCCAATTTTATATCTGGCTTCTCCTGGAAATTTTGTGTGTAAGAGTTCTCTTGCTCCTAGAATTGGCAATTGTCTCAGGTGCTTCACAACTCTATCATGTCCTTGTCCATCTGTATTGTACTTAAACTGGATGGATGCCTTTGGGGGAGGTCTGGCCATAACTGATGCTGGACAGGGAGTCAGAAAGGGTGTTCTCCTTGATTGCAGTGTGGCATAATTTCATTTATGTGGTGAATCCAGCATCCCTCCATGCATAGCCCTAAATGGAGGAACTTGTGTCAGACATTCACTTAGTATGTACACCTATCACTGGTAATATAGTCAGTGATTATTAATAAGATTTGCAGGATTGCATTGACACTGTCAGTATCTTAAAGGTTTTGCACTCTGCATTCTCATCTGGATTCCCCAGGTCTGGAGCATGGTGAAGCAGAGGCTGGCAGTGTAATTAGCCAGCAGTATGCTTTTCTGGGAATACCTTTAGTCAAATCTGTCAGTCAGATGATGTCTATTCCTCTTTATGAATTTTTCATGTTAAGTGTAACATATATAACACATACGTGTTTAGAAAGCAGTTCATTTGAGTTGGGGTGTATCTGTTACTCTGTTCTGTTTCTGGGACAATTTTATATTGCATATTTTGGAAGGTATTTTAAAACTGTTCTTGGCTGCAGGCATTGGGTTTTAGACATTCTGTTGTCTCCTTGGTGGGGAGAGATGGGTTATCTCACTATCATGATATAGTTGGGGATTCCTTCCACATTCATTCAATTGAATTTGTTTTGGCAGATGTTAGTCACTTTTGTCACCAAGGCTGCTTGTGATTGTAGTTTGTGTATGTGCATATATTCATATGGAAGAAAATTTCCCTTGGTGTGCTAGTGCTGAAATTTAATGATTAAGGTAGACTTAGCCATTATGCATGCACATACATCTAAAGCCTGGACAAGAAGTAGTTAGCAGTAGTTATAATGAGGAAAAAATGTTATAGCAGGTAAAATGCCTTGGGGTGGGGGACAATTCTTCAGTGTTTAAATAGTTAGGCATGGCTGCTTGTACTATAAAATGAGTGAAAATTCAGAACACTATGATGATTTTTTTTTTTGAGGAAAAGTTATCTTTACGTTTAGATTACAAATAATGCAGCCTTGGATGCTTTGGCATTGTAGAATACTCTCCTATCTGACTATTACCGATACACTCCACAGATGGTTGAAAAGTTGGTAGAGGTGTCACGTGATTTGTCCCTCATCCTTCATTGAGTGTAAGAGCATGGTAGCATTTCAGTAATGTTACTGAATTAACTCTTTGGGGTGATTCTCTTCATAGAATATTAGGGTTGGAAGAAACCTCAGGAGGTCATCTAGTCCAATCCCCTGCTCAAAAAAGGACCAACGCCTGTTAAATCATCCTAGCCAGGACTCTGCACTTGTCTTTGTTGAACCTCATCAGATTTCTTTTGGCCCAATCCTCTAATTTGTCTAGGTCACTCTGGACCCTATCCCTACCCTCCAGTGTATCTACCTCTCCCCCCAGCTTGGTGTTATTTGCGAATTTGCTGAGGGTACAATTAATCCCATCATCCAGATCATTAATAAAGATGTTGAACAAAACTGACCCCTGGGACACTCTGCTTGATACCTGCTACCAACTAGACATTGAGCCATTGATCACTACCTGTTGAGCCCAACAATCTACCCAGCTTTCTGTCCACCTTATAATCTATTCATACAATCCATACTTTTTTAACTTGGTGGCAAGAATACTGTGGGAGACCGTATCAAAACTTTGCTTGAGTGATTCTCTCTTGCTTCTGTGGAATTAAAGTGAATTATGCCTTGGTCTGCATTTTGTGGGCTACAATTAGTGATTTTTATTTGGAACTGTCTCACATAATATGATTTCTTGGAGTATTAGATGCCCTAATTTAAATTATAATATGAAGATGTCATATTTGATCAATTCAAAGATGTAAAATTTAGTTCTAAAAATATGCTGTTTCATATATTGTGTACATTTTATTCTCATATAGTGATTCTGAGGCTAGGAGTAGATCATGATTTGGTCCAGGGCTCACATCATATGTTAAAGCTGTCTGAAAACTGTCTTAGTTAGAAGGGTGTACATCGAAATGTTTGGCATTTGGGTTTGGATAGATAAATATCCAAAAATTGCTTATACCAACCCATGGGTCTTTGAGCTTCAGAGTCCCTATGCTATGAAGGTAACACTTATTTGGTATCTCTGAAATCCTATAGAAGGTCTTTCCATCTAAATCTCGCAGACTTGGGTGATTCAGTCTAAACATTTTCAGGACTATTGCTGTTCCCAATGGAGTTTTGCCATTCCCTTCCATGGGAGTAGAAGCACGCTTTTGGGGACCTCAGCATGAGCTGCAAAGTCCCTATCCATGTCCTTGAAGCATTTATCTATGTATGTGTAGTGTCTTCATTCAGTGCCACTTAAAGTAGCTTTTACTTTAGTAAAATTATTTAAAAGAACCGGAACTCTTCAGGCAGCTTGAATTTTTAAAAAGGCCCTGAAAGGTCTAGAACTTCTAAATAAAATTTTTCCTCTAACTTATGACGGGCTAATTAATATTTTGATTTAGTGATTCTGTGGAAGCTTGATATAGTCGTATTACTTTCCATTACTTGGTTATTTTAAATGTTTTGAGGTAAAATTGAGTTCCTAGAACTGACTTCTACCACTGATAAAATTGGATTTAGTGTAGGTAGCCTGTGTAAGTTACAACTTTGCTAAGGGGCCTCAACCCCAGCTTGCAGTATCCAGTGCTATTTGGTAACTAGCTTAGCGTAAGAAGATAATTTGCCAAATTTTTCTCATGCTATCCATTGTAGCCTAGATTTAAGATCTGTGATCACTACTTGTGAAGTTTTTCTCTATTCTGTAGCAATAATAATCACAGGAAAGGTAGTTTTATAGCTATCAACTTGTTTTATATAGGTAACTTTATGTAGCCCTTCACAACATTATTTTTGGCATTCTTCTTGTGTTAAGAAGGTACCTGGCCTGCTTGCTGCAGACTTTGTGTAACACTGAGGGAGCAGGAAATGAAAGCTTGTTGAGCTCCAGTCATTTGCCATATCTGTCCCTCTAGCTGAGCAAGGAGGGTCTAGTACAGTAGTAGGAGAGGCAGCACTCTGGTGATATGAATAATGTATCATGGAGGTTTTAATATAATTGCCTTTGAAAAAGATCAAGTGCTTTAATAGCCAAATTGGTTTCTCAATCACTTTCTCAGCAAGAGATGACACATTCCTAGATAAATAAGAAAATAAAATCATTCCAGATCTTTTTTTAAACTAAGAACCTTTTCCAGATGGCTAAGCAGTTAAAATAAAAAACACCGCGTTAGCTTTCCCAGTTGCCTCATGTCCAGCTATTTGTTGGGAAACAGAGCCAACTCATCCCAGACATCACCCGACACTCCCATACATGCTTCCCTCTCCAGGTCTTTCCTTTTTCAGGCTTACATTATCTCTGCTCTGCTGCTCCAGATGATAAATCTCTGAACTGAAGTGCTTTATTCCCTTGCTTCTACTATTGTAATAGAACTTGCAGTACTCAAAGGCCCCTTTTGGGATTGGAGCACCGTTTGTGCAGGGCCCAGTACAATGCTTATAAAGACACAGTCCCTACTTGAAAAAGAACAGGAGTACTTGTGGCACCTTAGAGACTAACAAATTTATTTCAGCATGAGCTTTCGTGAGCTACAGCTCACTTCTTCGGATGCATAGAATGGAACACACAGACAGGAGATATTTATACATACAGAGAACATGAAAAGGTGGAAGTACGCATAACAACAGGAAGAGTCTAATCAACTGATATGAGCTGCTATCAGCAGGAGGAGGGGGAAAAAAAAACTTTTGAAGTGATAATTAAGATGACCCATAGAAGGTGTGAGGAGAACTTAACATAGGGAAATAGATTCAATTAGAGTAATGACCCAACCATTCTCAGTCTCTGTTTAGGCCTGAGTTAATTGTATCTAATTTGCATATTAATTCAAGTTCAGCAGTCTCTCTTTGGAGTCTGTTTTTGAAGTTTTTTTGTTGCAAAATTGCCACCTTCAAGTCTGTCACTGAGTGGTTAGAGAGGTTGAAGTATTCTCCCACTGGTTTTTGAATGTTATGATTCCTGATGTCAGATTTGTGTCCATTTATTCTTTTGTGTAGAGACTGTTTT
The DNA here is from genome assembly GCF_020497125.1 of Mauremys mutica. Taxonomy (NCBI): domain Eukaryota; kingdom Metazoa; phylum Chordata; order Testudines; family Geoemydidae; genus Mauremys; species Mauremys mutica. The sequence goes on from NC_059075.1 coordinate 82,634,047, forward strand.
GCACCTTAGAGACTAACAAGTACTCCTGTTCTTTTTGCGGATACAGACTAACACGGCTACTACTCTGAAGCCAGTCCCTACTTGGAGAAGCTTATAATATAAAAAAGCGACAAATCAGTGTAAGGGTGGGGCAAAGCATACAAACATAGTGAAGAGGATGCTGTAAGGCAATATTCTGTTAGCTCCTTGTCCTTAATTGTTTTATTATTAATTCTTTATTATTAAAGCCCTGGGTTATTTTGGTGGGAAGGCACCCAGAGCTAAGTTTAGGAAGTTGAAAGGATTCTGTGTGTAAGAAGAGTTGGTAAATGTGGGGGAGTGACAGATGGGTGAGAATTACAATGAACAGCGAGAGTGAAGGTGGGCAACTCAAAGGTAGCACTTTTATGGGCTGCGGGGAGGTGAGACAATGTTGGATGAACAAACAATAGCAACACCGTAAATGGGGTAATACAGAGGCAAAGTTTCAGAACTGAATAAATGTCAGAGGGCTGTGAATGTTCATCCCAGCTGCTGCTTTTTGATGTGCAGCAGAGAGCAAAGACCACTGAGCCCAGCGACCCAACTTGGTTCTTATGGGACTCTGTATGATCTTAATCAATTTCACTCTAAGGACATGCTATGAGCAAAGTGCATCAGTTTAGAGCATGGTGCCACATTGACTCTGCAGATGCCAGCCATGGTTGGCTGGCAGAGAAAAGATGGTGAATGGCTCCGGGGCAGCATTTGTCCCAGATTCCCTGAGGCACCACTCTGTGCCTGCCTGAGGCTTGGGGCAACGCCAGCCTCTTCCTGGTGGAGGGACTAGGTGGGGGCTGAGATGGGCCTTAGCCCTCCCCCTCCCCTGCAATGAGGCCCTGCCTCCTGTTCTCCTGTTCCCTCCAATGCCCTGCCACGACCATGCCAGAAGCCAGAGTAGTACTGTAGTAAAAGCCACCCAGAGAGCCTGAGCCACTCTGGGGAGCTGTGGACCCTCTACCTACCGTGGGCGGTGTGTCCTGATGGGTAGCATGCCCCGGGGGCAGGGACATGGGTAGGAGGCTGCTTTTGGATACCCCAGCACCCCACACGGTGTAGATGGAGAGCCCAGAGATCCCCACAATGGCCTGGGCTCCCAGGTCAGCTCTTACCACTGCCTGGCTCTGGCTTCTGGCCTGGCCAAGGGGCAGGGCCTTGGGGGAAGAGGAGGAGCAGGAGGCAGGGCCACAGAGGGGGATGGGGCTTCTGTATGTGTCCTGTTCTTGCATTTTGAAAAGGTGGTCACCCTAGATGCAGTATGTATAATACTTGAAAATTAAAACTTTTGGGTTTATAATGAAAATGGTTTTGCTTTCTAATAAACAACTTCTGCAGCTGCTAAAGCACTTTACCTCTTACACTGTCATACATGCTACTATGGCTGAGCTTTTTATGTTTGATTGTAGAGAGCATCCAGAGTAACATCTGAAATAGGAAATAAAAAGGCAGGTCTGTGATTTGTATGCAGCATCTTTTTTTTTTTTTCTACATCTGTAATATGAAAGTACAGAGGTGCATACTGGAGGCTATTAAAGAATGAAATTACAATCAGACTTGAGGCTATACAATGAATCCAAGCACCCAAAATTAGGTAACATTTTTGGTGTTTGGTCTCCATGCCTCAGTTTCCTATGTGTATCTTTCTTAATGTGGCACCCAATACTTTTCAACAGCAAACATTATATAAAGCATGTATGTTCTAGTCTAAATAAAGTGACAATATTAACTCTTTGTTTTGCTGAACTGGCATCCCTTTCACTGGGAATAAGAAACAGCAACTAAATTTAAGTTCTTATAGTTCAGCTATGTGTGGCATTAACAAATTTCTGGGAGTAAACTGGTCATGTAAACAGCTTCCAGGGGTCTATTTGTAATAAACCCCATGCAAGCTATAATGCTGTAACTCACTCAGGAAAACTGTAGGGGACACGCATGGTAAGTGATCACCATGGGTAAATGCACCCACTGTGTTTGGAGGAGATTTAAATTTATACATAAAGGATGGAGTATGCGTTAGGCAAGGACAGAAAAGTGGGAACCTCCATAAGGAAAGCAAAGCAAAATAATGATGTAGGAAACAAAAATGTGAAAACTTTGTTTAAATGTCTAATGGATGGTGTGTGCAAATTAGACTACATGCCAGGCATATCTAACTTAATACAGCAGGCTCAACAGACAACCCAAGGTGACACTGATTTGTCATTTGTCATTCCTACAGGAGGAATATTTTCATAATAGTGCTTGAATAATTTCTTCTGTGTATTAGATCCACATGCTTTCCATCAATGCCAGACCAGAATTTTCCCCTATTTTTCTTTGTATTGTAAATCACACTTATAATTGCCAATTCACAAGCATTTTATTGTTTACTTGCTGTTCTGCCCATCCCTTTTGTAGCCTTTTGGAAAGATGCAATCACACAAGAGCTTGTGCCAAACACAGATGATCAAAATAGTGGGTGTTTTTGGTGGGGGAACCCACCTTACCCTCTGTTCAGCTCCCACAATACTTTGCTCATGTTTGGAAAGAACCTCCCCCAAATGTATTTGCGGCTGCCCTCCATGCCTTCAGTTTCAACCCGAATTGGAACCAGAAGTACAGAGATACAATCTGTACCCTGTGTGAACATGTTCCTAGAAGTTTTCCACCCCAAGTTTCCAGATACAAGGGTTCGATAAGAATCCAAACCAAACCCTAATGTGGTGTTCTTTAGTTATCTCTGTTACAATCCTCTTGATTAGTTTTCTTTAGGGCCGCTCAAGTGTAATGGAGTAACCTCTTTTGTACTGTGTGTTTATACATAAAATATAAAAATGTGATCTTTTGTAAAAATAAAATTTGGATGCCAGTGTAACCTAGTGAATAGGACACTGCACTGGGACTCGGGAGATCTGTGTTCAATTCCTGGCTCTGCTGTGTGACTTGAAGGAAGTCATTTCTTTCCCTGGGCCTCACTTACACTATCTATAAAATGGCAATAATGATAATCCCCTCCTTTATAAAAGTGCTTTGAGATCTACTGAGGCTATGAGAGCTAGATATTAATAATCCTTATTTGAGTGTGTTAAGATGATTCAGTAGAAATTCCCCTTTCCTCATGGCTTAATGGCAAGAACAGTAAGGGCTATGAAGGCAGCTATTTTTAGGTAGGTAGAAATACCAACATTAAAAGTAGATCAGGTAAGTTCCCTTGTCTGTTTAAACTGACTGGCCCCCGTATTGTATGCTCTTGGAGTCATGATCTTTGCTCAAAGATTGAAGTGAAAACAGTGCAGGAGTGGATGGCTCAGACAATCGATAATTAGTTTTTTAGCAGTAGGCTGCCTGCTCAAATCAAGACAGAGTGGTAACTAAAAGTTGCAACTGTCTGTTTGCGTGGTTTGTATGAAATGAATTGATGGATTCTGTCTAGTCATCACTGGATTAGGATCTGCATAATAAAACCATCACATTAGGTACTACTAGGCATCCTGTATACTGCATCCTTAGTTCGTAGCTGTGCTTCATGTATGGCACTAGAGCTGATGATGATAGCATTTAAGGAATTATAAATAAAGTACGGAGTATGGTTAGGCATGGACAGAAAACTGAGAACCTCCATAAGAGAAAGCAAACCAAAAAAAATGATCAGGGGGCTGGGGCTTATGAGGAGAGGCTGAGGGAACTAGGCTTGTTTAATCTGCAGAAGAGAGAAGTGAGGGGGGATTTGATAGCAGCCTTTATCTACCTGAAATGGGGTTCTAAAGAGGATGGAGCTCAGTTGTTCTCAGTGGTGGCAGATGACGGAACAAGGAGCAATGGTCTCAAGTTGCACTGGGGGAGGTTTAGGTTGGATATTAGGAAACATTGTTTCACTAGGAGGGTGGTGAAGCACTGGAATGGGTTACCTAGGGAGGTGGTGGAATCTCCATTCTTAGAGGTTTTTAAGGCCCAGCTTGATAAAGCCCTGGCTGGGATGATTTAGCTGGTCCTGCCTTGAGCAGGGGGTTGGACTAGATGACCTCCTGAGGTCTCTCCTATCCCTAATCTATGATTCTTTGTAGTGAAACAACTGTTCAGTGGAGAGAAGAGGGAACTGTGTGTCCTGGTTTCTCCTTTTCCGTACTTTTATTATTGTTGCTAAGTATATGCATAACTTTTCACATCAGGAATAACTATAGGATTACAGTTTCAACATCATTTTCTTCAGTTTGCCCTGTAGTGAATATTTCTCACAAAAATAAAATTGGATTTTTAATGTGCAGTAAATCTTGTGGAAGTTGATAGTATGATGAAGTATTTTGATCTTTTCTTTCCTCTCTATTTTGGTGGACAAAGCATTGCATTGCTTCACCACAGGTTAGAGAGGTTTATAAACAATGGTAATTGGGCGGGGTGGGGGACCAAAATTAGTAATGTCCAATTCAACTGACATTCTTCCGTCATCAGCAAGGCAAATTGCAAAGGGATATAGCCTATTTCATATTGAGCACCACCAGTATCGATTCTAGCTTAATCCTTAGGATGGTCGGGCTGGATGTTCAGTTTCTATCTGTCATTGGTGTTATCATGCCATGAAAGCTTTTGGGGACCATCTGATTGTCAGATGTGTAGCAGCAGTCTTTTGTATATGGACTTTGTAATTCGCTGTATCAGAAAAACTGCTGAAGCTGGACCAGAGCTGATGTAGGCAGTTGCTGGGGTTGCCTAAGAATATCCTCATTTCTGATCTATATGAAGTGGCAAGACAAGAACAATTGACACAGACTATAAGAATAAAAAATGTCAATCATCTGTTCTTTAGTGTTCCGCAGTGCCCACATTTCACTGTGATACAATAACGTTGATATAACTGTGGTTCTTTAGATTCACAGCTTCATAGGAAGCTTGATGTAATGATTTCTCCTGAGATACCACTTAAGGGCCCAGATGGCAGCTGCTATGAAAGTGTCCATATCTTTTGAACACACTTAAGCACTGCCTCTAATAAATGCATTTTGTAATTCATTGGTCTTCCATTCTAATATGACAGCCCCAAGTACAGTAACTCCTCCTCACTTAATCATCCCGGTTAACGTTGTTACGTTGCTGATCAATTAGAGAACATGCTCGTTTAAAGTTGTGCAATGCTCTCTTATAACATTGTTTGGCAGCCACCTGTTTTGTCCACTGCTTGCAGGAAGAGCAGCCTGTTGCAGCTAGCTGGTGGGGGCTTGGAACCAGGGTGGACCGGCAGCCCCCCCCATCAGCTCCCTGCTCCCCTAAGTTCCTTGTGCAGCAGCTGCCCAGCAGCTACCATTTGCCAGCAGTTCAGCTATCCCTCCCGCACACTGCCATGTGCTGCTCCTGCCCTGTGCCTTGGAGCTGCTCCCTGCTTGCTGTGTGGGGGAAGGGGGGGTAATGTCAGGGTGTCCCCCCTGCTTACCCTTTCTCCATATAGAGCAGGGTGGGGACAGGGCAGAGTTCAGGACAGAGAGAGCTTGCTGGCCGCAGCTGCTGACTCAACATCCTGACTTTTTTTAAAGGCAATGTATTTAAGAGTGGGATCAGCATACTTAAAGAGGCAATGCACATCTCTCTCTTGCTCTCTCCCACACAGGGTGTCTCTCTCTGTCTGCCATGCTGTCTCTCCTCCCTCCATTTGTTCTGTCTTGTAGAGTATGAGGCTACATTAACAACCTGTTAACCCTTGAGGGCTCAGCCGAATGCTAGTTCATCATTTAGCAGTAAGGCATTCCCTGGGAAATATCCCACTCAACCAAGCTTCACAATCATCATTGCTGTATACAGTATTAAATTAAAACTTTTATATTTATATTGACTACCAGAATTCTTTCTTTCTTGCTTCGTGACTAGACAACATTCCGATGTTGAACTCATTCAGCGGTTCCTTTTGCACTTGACAAATGTGCTCAAACTGGTGTGATCAGTAGTTGATATTTGAAGGGCTGAGGGTTCAGTACCAAGCCGGCAGTGATCAGCACTGAGGTCTTGAAATAATGCCACTCCTCATCAGATGACAGAGAAAGTGAAGCTGCAGTCTTTCTTCAGTGGCTTTGAGAAGTTCAGATTGGAAAGCCATTTGATAGTTCATTTCTAATAAGAGTTTCAGCCCATTAGCTGGCTGTCATTGAAGTCAAAGGTGCAATTTTTGTCAGCAGGAGCCACAAGTCAGTGTCAGGTTCTGCAAATCTACAAACTCCTACATCAGTGACTGGTGTCTGCCAACTGTCCTTGACAACAACATGATCACAGGCCTAGTGAAACCAACTTGACTATACCAAGTCTGCTTGTGAATTTTCAGGTAAAAAGAGTGAGCCCATGATCACCATGTCATTGATAGCTGCAAATTCCAGCAATCACTACTCCTTGTTCTTTTGCTCAGCACCAAAGTTCCCCACTGTACTTAGCCACTCTGGGAATCCTTTCCTACCTGTACATTAAAGTTGCCCAGGGTCATGATGTCTTATCTTCTTGGGCTTTCATTAAAGATCACCTGCAGTTGCTGGTAAAACCACCTTCAGCTTCATTGTTAGCTGTGGTATTGGTGGGACTATACACAGTGATGATGGTAAGATGTCCACAGCCACTGCAGAATCAGACATTGCTGAGTTGCTCATTACTCACCTGCCAACTCTCCAGTGCCTACGGGACAATAAGCGAAAGTACAATAGCCAGCTTTTACTGGAGCAACCCATTGTGGCAATATAAGAAAAAAAAAGAAGAGAGCCCTCAACTTTGTTTTCACTGGTTCTTTGCCAGCATGCTTCAGATAAGGTGCAGCTTTTGAAGCTCAGGCTCTTCAGCTGTTTAACAAGGAAAACTTTAGCCATTTCAGGCAATGTTTGAATGTTCCAGGCACCAAATTTACATTTGCCACCAACATGTAGGATACCAGGGTGGCCTTATCACAAAGTTTCACTGATCATTTTTTACCTCAGTGGCCAGCACAAACTCTTAGCCATTTTGGCTTCAAATTGTTGACCAAATTGTTGCAGGTGGCTGGCTTCAATAGATGTGAATGTACCAACTCCAGGGTGTTATTTTTAAGATATTACAATTCTGGTAATTTATTCTTGTGACAAAGATTTGATTAACTCTTCCTCTGTCCTCCCTCCCAAACTGGATTACATAAATCTTAGTTTATAGCATAGATGACTACAAGAATGTAAGAGATACAAATTTACTTTATTTACACTTTCTCTATGGAAAGCAGTGTAATTTATATGTTAGACTTTGAGTGACATAAAGATGAATGAGAGTGAGTCCAAGTTTCTCTTTAGAAAGTAAAGTATTTTACTGCAGTATTTTAAAAGATTAATTAGTGAAAATATGTAGTCTTTAAAGACCAGATCACTTCTTACCACCATCGTTAATCTTATTTTCCTTGCAAATTTACTAATTATAAGGCTGGAAACAATAGTGCAACCTCCCCTGTTCACCAGCATTCATCAATTTTTTTTTAAAAGCTGTTAATGTTTCTTTATGTTCTATTTGGTAATTTATAGTAGTATGCAAGTCCTTATTTTTTTCCAGTGTGAGACAAATATCCAAAATCTTCAGCTAACCTCTCTTGGTTCCTCTACTAGTCCAAAAGTTTGATGCATATTCCTATATGGAAGAAGAGGAGACATTCCTTGGACATCTTGTTGTAGTACTTACACTTTGTATAGTGTTTAGAAGCTGTGGTGACTAGCAGTGATATATACTAACAGGGTAGTGACAATATTAAATGCTTTTGAGGCAAAAGGGCTGGAAGACAGGCATGTTGCTATAGGTAAAGCAGGAAGCAGCAATCTGAAAGCATTCTGCTCTTTCTCACTACTACCTTACTTGTCCCTAACGAAGTCAGCTGCAGAAGTCGCATGTATGTTCAGGAAGCAGCTCAGCTACAGAAACACAAGTGTTTTCTCACAGAATACCTGTGCACACCCTTTCTATTCTAATCAACATGAAGCTTTTTGGTGAGTTTTTGGGGCATGGGAAAGGAAGTCCTCAGGGAAGGTGCAGTTTTAAAAAAAAAAAAAAGTGGTGGGGAAGTTGCAGTAAACCAAGAGGTCGGAAAGGGGGAAATAGTTGGTTTTTTTTGTTTTGTTTTTGTGTTTTAATAAAATGAGAAAAATTCTACTGAAAGAGAGTGTACTGAAAGAGTGCTAGCCAGGCCATCACACAAGGGGCACTGGTATGGGGGTGCATCACTCATAGACGTTAAGGTCAGAAGAGACCATTGTGATAATCTAATCTGACCACCTGCACATTGCAGGCCACAGAACCTCACTCACCACTGATTACTCTGGCTAGACCCCAAATCCCTGGCTGAGTTACCAAAGTCCTCAAATCATGGTTTAAAGGCTTCAAGTTAGAGAATTCACCATTTACACTAGTTTAAACCTGGAAATGACCTGTGCCTCATGCTGTAGAGGAAGGTGAACCTCCCTCCCCCTCGCCCCCAAGGTCTCTGCCAATCTGATCCAGGGGAAGATTCCTTCCTGACCTCAATTAGGCCAGGAAGCCAGTTAAGTGTTTTGCCCCCTGCTGCTCCCCTTGGAAGGCAGTTCCAGAACTTCACTCTTCTGATGGTTAGAAACCTTAATATAATTTCGAGACTAAACTTGTTGAGGGCCAATTTATAGCCATTTGTTTTTGTGTCCACGTTGGTGTTTAACTTAAATAACTAACTCCTTTCCCTCCCTAGTCTTTATCCTTCTGATGTATTTATAGAGCAATCATATCTCCTCTCAGCCCTCTTTTGGTTGGGCTAAACAAGCCAAACTCTTTGAGTCTCCTCTCATAAGGTAAGTTTTCCATTCCTCAAATCATCCAAGTAGCCCTTCTTTGCACCTGTTCTAGTTTGAATTTATCTTTTTTAAACATGGAAGACCAGAACTGCACACAATATTCCAGATAAAGTCTCACCAATGCCTTGTATATTTGTACTAACACTTCCCTCTCTCTACTGGAAATACCTCACTTGATGTCTCCTAGGACTGCATTAGCTTCTTTCACAGCCACATCACATTGATGGCTCTTAGTCCTCCTGTAATCACGCAATACACCCAGGTCTTTCTCCTCCTCTGTCACTTCCAACTGGTAAGTCCCCAGCTGATAGCAAAAAATTTTTAGTCCCTAAATGAATGACTTTGCACTACTAAATTTCATCTCATTTCTATTATTCCCGTTTACAAGGTCACTGGAAGTTGCAGGTTCTCTGCAAGCACCTGGCAGGATCAAACCCAATGGCTGGCTGTAGACATATCTCTGTCTTTCTTTCTAGCTTTATTTATCACTCTTAAGTCTAGATGGCTGTCAGTGTTTTCCATATTTATTATATATTGTTATTACAGTTGGTTTTGTTGGGATAGCTTTAGAATTCCAAGGCCAGGTTATCGCCTACGTTCTTGATACTTTTACTCATAACCCAATGAAAATAGCTGATATTGGAAAATGAGTTTATGAAACCTCCCTTAGCTCTTATGGGATGGGGGGGTCTTCAAACTAATTTTTGCCATCCTCAAATAAAACCAATTCTTCTCTGTCAAGATTCCACAGTAAACACAAAGCAAGCCCTGAGACTTTTTGGAGAGGGTTCACAAGAGGATTCTTTGAGACACCTCAAACTTAATTGACTCATTTTACATAAAAACTGTATGTATATGGAGGGATGTTTAGGTCATCACCCAACCACCTATTTCAGAATCTGAACATAGATCATTGGTTTTGTTTTTTCAAGAGTATCACTAATCTGTGCAAGGAAAAGGAGAGAAACTTTTTTAGATGAAAGCGGATAGTTTCCTTTTGTTTCCATTTTGCAAATCTGTGATTTTTCACACCTGGCCAAAGGTCAGCTTTTAAAAAAAAATTAATAAATCAATGACTTTTTCCCCTTCATCCCATTCTTCTCCTACAGTCCAACTAGTGTACCATCAACTTCTTTTACTGGCTACAGAGTAGCAGCCATGTTAATCTGTATCAGCAAAAAGAACAGGAGTACTTGTGGCACCTTAGAGACTAACAAATTTATTTGAGCACAAACGCTTATGCTCAAAACATTTGTTAGTCCCTAAGGTGCCACAAGTACTCCTGTTCTTTTTACTGGCTAGTACTCCTGTAAATGGTGGTAGAGATGTTTATTCTGGTATCTGAGGAGGGTTTTCAGTCCAGTTTCCTGAACATATCCCAGTATTTTTATCCTGATAAAAGGTTACATTTTCCTTCAGTGGAATCATATCTTGAAAAGTAATATTTGCTACTGTCCATAAAGAAAACTGTTCACTGTTAAAGATCCATAAGTTAGATTTCCTTAGTGCCACCTAAAAAATCTTGCTCTTAACAACCAAAAGGATTTCTGCTATTCTATATGAAAGGAAGAGTTCAATATAAATTAGAATTTGTCTCTCCCTTTCTTCCTTGCAAAAATGACAAACTGAAATGGTTTTAGCAAGAGTAGATTTTTATTCTGTTGAAACCATGTGTGAAGTGTTTGATACGTGGGGAGAGACAAACTTTAGTCATGCTTTATATTTTAATAAAATTTGCTTCTACTAGATTTTATTCTGTTTATGGCAATTACTTTGCGAAAGCAAATAGTACTAGAAGAAATAAAAATACATAAAACATCTATATATATTCTGCAAAATGGAAAAAAAACATACTTCATAGAAACAAAAATAATAATGCTAAAACGTATCCAATAGTTAAGGTCATGAGGGGAGTATACGTATAAAGACTACATGGTAGAGAGATTAAAGAGTAAATTGCAACCAGAGATGCTATAGTCCAAGCTTCTGTAGTTCTCATGGCTATCATATAATTATTTTACAAAATAAATAACCAGAATTTAGTATCCGCATGTACATTTAAATAAGCATCAGCACAATCGGAGATCCTTGCATGGGAGGTACTGCAGAGAGACTACTAAAAGTTTGAAGATAAGTCTAACACAATATGATGCTGGTTCTATTTGGATTGTAAGCATTTTGGGACAGGGACCATTTGTGTATCTTCCCACTTATTCTGTATAGTGCCAAATGCACTCTTGCCACTTGAAAATAATTAAAAGCTGCTCAATGAATTATTCTCTCTACATTTTGCTACTGAATTGCACAGCTGGATGATCAATGGCCAGGGAAATTCAAGCAATCAAATGTAGTCTCTTCATTAATCTTGACGTTCTTAATTACTAGAATCAGCCTCTCATTCCTGAGCTCATTACAGTAAGGGAGATACCTATAAATAGTAAGTCAGATTGACCCATCCCAGCAGTGGCAGAACACATACTTCACTGGAATTTCATTGTATCTTGCAATAAAATATACTGTAGAAATTGCCTCAAATCTCAGGCATATCGGTGAGCTGCAATTTGGGATTCCTTGCATTACTCAAGCAGTATTAGAATTCAAATGTAGCTGCCTACATGGACTATTAAATAGAATGGAAACTGGGAACCTACATGGAGAGTTACTCTAGAATGGATAAAAGCTAGCTTTTCTCTACCTTGGGAGAGATTAGATGTGTACAAAACGGCCACTTGCATTTCTCTCCGTTGCTATGGGCAAAACACCTAACCTCCTTTCCTCAGTGTCCCAGTCTGTAAGAATCCCTAATTTTTGCATACCTCACAAAATGGTTCAGGTTTAAAAGGAGTTGCATACAAGTAAAGGAGTATGCTTTATATAATAACTTTTCCTTCAGTGGTGTGGTAGTCTGTTTCGTTAAATCCAACAAACACCAACAGATTTAGAATTAGGAACCTTTTTTTTTTCTGCCAGAGAATAATAGTTCAAAATTAGGAGCTGATGAACTGTTGTGGGGGAGTAAAGAGGCCTAGGTTAAACCTATCTGACAAATGGCCCATTTGGGGGTGGGAGGAGGAAATGGTCGGCACACTATAGCAGGTGGTCTAATTACATTTCATTTTGTATATGACACATGTCAGGCTTAACCAGTCCAGTGGTAAGGTAACTAATGCCCTGTACAACTAATAACCTATCGATTTTAGTACTCCTAACCTGACAGCCATAATCTAATAGTGGAAAAACTAACATTACCCTATGAACTCCTCTGTTAAATGTCTGTTCCTTAATTTTAGTTCAAAACAGGACAAACCTAAATTTACATGTTTTTTTACCTTCTGGAGTTTGGCGTATAGTCATCATCATAGCAGGGACCACTCAGTCTCATGTGGAGCCATATGGTCTACTCAAACAGCCTGTGGAAAATGTTCCTTTTATCTGTTGGAGACAAGCCCTCTGAATGGGCCTACAGCACCATGTATGTGTCTTACTCATCATTGGTAGTTAAGGCTTTATACCAGGGGTTCTCAAACTGGGGGTCAGGACCCCTCAGGGGATCATGAGGTTATTACATGGGGGGTTGTGAGCTGTCGGCCTCCACCCCAAACCCCGCTTTGCCTCCAGTATTTATAATGGTGTTAAATATATTAAAAAGTGTGTTTAATTTATTGGGGGGAGGGGTCGCACTCAATGGCTTGCTGTGTGAAAGGGATCACCAGTAAAAAAAAGTTTGAGACCCACTGCTTTATATGAATACCCTGTAGCTAAGTATTCACACAACCTTCAGGATTGAGGGAGTGCTACCAAGGTGGCTTGATCCATGATAATTTGACCTAGTTATGGGATGGGCACCATTTAGTCTGCTAGACCCATGTAGACTGCAAACAGGCTTCCAGCATGTCTTGATCTGCATATATTGAATACACCCTGCATAATATTAGATAAAAGAATCCCATGAGGACAAAATAAACGTGCTATATTGGAAACAATTTATGCGTAGACATTTTGTCGTCTTACGTGACGGAAAAAATGAGCTTGTTGCCTATTGATAGCTTCCCTTGCTCATTCTTCTACTGCTATTGGATTCCTGGCTCTGCAGAAGTGAAAACATCAATTTATGCCTACTCTGTCCCACTTTTAACTTCTGTTCTGAGACACTAGTTGACAGCCATAAAGTCAAGGCAAGTCCCTCCTTCCTGCAGGGTAGAGGAGAGAATGGCCACACATTCATTTTCTCAAATCTTTATTTGTTGCTTTTCTGTTGTTTGCGTATTCTTAAAGTGTAACAGCATGATTTACATTATTGTAAATAGCCATAATCCAGTGTCTTCAATATGTATTATTACAACAATCTGTAACCCATTAACCCCCCTTTTTTTGCTCTCTGGCTGCAGAGGTATTAACAGGCTGCTTAGTCTTGAATGGTCTCTTTAGCATAAGTAGTTTACACATATTCTAAACAACCTGTTCCACCTTGTATTTAGCTATGACACTCTGAGTACCTTTCCCAGAGCCGCAGCATATCTCAGAAGTTTCTCTTTCACCAATAGAAGTTGGTCATAAAAGATATTAACTTCATCCACCTTGTCTCTCTAATATCCTGGGACCAACAGAGCAACACCAACACTGCAAAGAACATTATTGCTAGGGAAATTCAGCTGGTTGCTTTGGCACTGGAACATTGATGGTGGGATCCAAAATGGAGAGAGGGTGGGTGCTAAATCTTGCATGTCACATCTGATACTTACCTTCATCATTTTTCTACCTGAACTGCCTGTAAAATGGACTTCTGTAAAGTGAAGCTGAGCTATAAGAAACTGTTTTTAATATATGAATGCGCTAGAGTTTGGAAGGTGTCCATTGGTGTTAGTTCGCGGTGTTTTAGTGTTATGATGTAATCGTACGTCTCTGTTTGTTCAGAGCTTTAAATATGCAGTTCCCACCATTTTTTCTTTATCAGAGTTCATCCCTCTTGGTTCTTTTTATAATAGTAGCAAAACAGTTTGAATCTCTTGCAATAGTGAATGCTTCCCTCCCCTCTGCAAAAGAAGCCTTAGTGCCTGGATTCTATAGGTGAGCCGTAACAGCCAAATGTGCTGTTTCAAGGCTCCCTCAAGCATCTCCTTTTTGAAGTTGATCTGCATGTATGGAACAGTGAGAATTAAAATTCACTCCTAGCTTGTATTTACTTCCATCTTTACTAGTAGTGTAGTTTTAAGCCCCACAGCACTGTTTTGTAGTACATTTTGTTTGTGGTTTAGTTATTTAACCTGTAACCTTGTCCTTATTTAGAAAATGCCATGCAGGTTTTAATGGGCAGTAGTATCTGTATTTCATAGCTGTGCTTAAAATTGTTTAATTCTCACCTTGTATTCACTTCTTATTAACCTAATTCTAATTACCTTGTACTGATGAAAGAAAGATGAGGGGAAAAAAAGTTCAGGCCCCTTAAATCTTTGTAGCTAGGCTTGCATATTTTAAAAAATATCCAAGCGAAGCCTGTTTTTATTTGCTTATTTTGCAAAACTGATTTTCTTCATACAGTGTCTACTTTTTTCTTTGATAACATGAGCAAGAATCTTAAAGCTACATTTTCTTTACTGCATGGAGTAATTTTACATTTTACATTGTAATTTTACATTGTCTGCATGGAGTTCTTTTTACTATCTCCCTGTTTTATAGCATTTCTCTGTTTTGCAAGGAATATGAAATATTTTTTAAAAATTTGTTTTCATGATTGCACTTGCCTTGTTACTATTTCAGTTATGCAGATTCTTGATGCTGTGGAGATTTGTGCTTGATGACGCCAAGGCAGCTGCACGTTGTTAGCATTGTAGGTTGTCAGATGATCATGTGGGATTCTTGCAGCATGCAACATTCAATAGGATTGAAAAAGGGCTTTTGATGCAAGGCATAGCTTTCTGACTATATTTGTGCCTTTTTAGCTAGCTAATACAGAAAACAGATCTAATTTAAATTTTTAAAATGCTGCCTCATTTTTCTTCTGGTTGGTTTCATTTTGGCTTCACTAGAAGATGCATCTGGTACATCCATGATTGAGGAGTTTATTAATGATATTGTCATTCAGCTCACTTTCTTTTCTTTTAGAATCCTAGCTAACCCACAGATGACATGATCACACATTCGTTCAGTCATTCATATAGAACACAAACCACCATGCATGATTTCTTCCTATTTCTCTCCTCTCTCTGCCTTTTCCTTCCCTTTAAGTTGCATTGTCATGTTCTCTTTTACCATTAAGCTTTCTTGTCTTTCCCCACATTGTTTGCTGTTATTTTTTTTCCATGCTTGGTTACTGCAATATTATTTGATTAACTGGCTGTGATGATGATGAACCTGCACACTGGAGGAGCAGCTACTACAGTGGTGATGAAGGGATGTAATAATGGTCGCTATCCTCGGAATTCTCTCTACAGTGACTGCATTATAGAAGAAAAGGCAGTGGTTCTGCAGAAAAAAGACAATGAAGGATTTGGATTTGTGCTCAGAGGGGCAAAAGGTATGCATTTTTCAGTGTCTCTGTGTGCATGTGTAAAAATATATTTTTTTATATACACACACATACACACCTCTAAATAAACGAATTATTCTTCGTGCACTTGGTTGCTAGACAACAGTGTTTGCTGTATGCTATGCTACTCAAATGGATTTTAGTGGTTTCTGTTTGAGCAGTTTGGATTTTGTACAGAGCTGTCTCATTTATAATCTTCCTTGGGGAAGAAAGTTTTTTGGTTTTATTTTTATTTCCAGGGCAATTGCAACATTTTGCCATTACCTATTCTGTTATCTATCTAAGCCAAACTACAGGTGTCTTGCTTCAGATGAAAAAAATTCTTACTTTGTGTATTTCAAATTTCAGTTTATTAAAATTATGTCTATGAATAGCAAATAGAAAATGCCGGATAGGGTTTTGCTTAAAATAGGTGTGGACCTTGTGCAAGGTGACATTGGCACAATTTTAGTATGAAAATATGATCCTTTTTTTATTTCTTCAGAATCTGCACATATGTTGCAAGGCCTGTAGTGTGTTCTAAAAACTGCTTTCTTCATATGTTTAAAATGTTAACCTTTTTCTTAGACTAAAATCTACTTTTAGAGGATTCTTAAGAGTAAAGCCTTACATTTAGTGCTCTGCTTTTTAACTTAAGCTTCAGTGACAGTAAATTTTACTCCTTTTATGTTTAAAAAATATATTGATGGTATGTCCCATCTCTTGCTCCCCCTCAGTTTTTCTGTGGGTTCTCCCTTGCCCTGCCTGGCTCCAAGGCTTGCCCACATGTGGTTATGAAGGATATTCCACACCCTCCTTCTGGGGACACCATTTTTATCTTCCCTCACTAAAATTATTAATAGGATCTTTCTTTTTTTAATGGCAGTAAAAGCATTTATTCTGTCCTCCAGGTTAAATGCATGTGTGTGGGGATCCCCACGAAAGATAATGTCTTTACCAGTTTGTTGCTTAACTGGCATGAGTTGTCTATGCAGCAAACAGAGGTTACACCCTCTGTGTAAGCCCAAGTATTTCTCACTCTCATGCTCTCTCACACACAAGTCTGAGTTCCTCAGGTGAAAGATCCAATGCCCTTACTAATCCTAAATCTTTTCTGATACAGGGCTGCTACCAGCTACTGTGCCTTCTCTTACTGTAGAAACTGATATCTCTTCTGCTCATGTTTTGAGATGCAAATAAATATAAAGAATTAACTTAGCTTGATTTTTACATTTTCATTTAATGTTGGTAAGACTTTTCCTTACAGCTATAGATCATAAACCATGTTAGTCAGTTATTTCAGAGAATGAGAATGGCATCTTAACATATACTACATTTCCAAAAGGCCTTGACATTCACTATCAAAACTGAACTACTGTTACACATTTTGATTGCTTTATGTGGCAATAAAAGGGAATATACTTCTCAAAAATGGAGAATTGTAGAGTACCAAGGCCAAGGGATTGCCTGTATCTAGATTATCTGAGGCCTAGTTTACTTTTAGCACTTATGATTTATGTAAGGCCAAAAACATGATAGTCTTTTTTCAGTAAAATTATAGTTGCAAATATTGTGTTATTTATTTGTAATATGACATTTATTTTCAAAGCTGATACACCTATTGAAGAATTCACCCCAACTCCAGCCTTTCCTGCTTTGCAGTACCTGGAATCTGTGGATGAAGGAGGAGTAGCATGGCAATCTGGCTTGAGAACTGGAGACTTCCTGATTGAGGTAGGAAAACATGGAATATGATTGTGTGTTCTGGTGGGGGAAATACCGTGTTTTATTTTGAAAAACTTACCTTGAAGTACTGTAAAATATGCTTATGACCAGTAGGGCAGAGGATGCTGTATTTTGATTTCATGCAACATTTTAGGAAAGTAATAACACAGATATTCAAATGTTTTGGGTGGAGCTTTTGGTTTAAGTTTGAAAATATACTATGCGAGAAATTCTTGGTGGTTGATTTCTCTTCTGATTTGGGGTAGCTGCATAGATTACTAATTCTATAACTTTAAAAAATATATTTTGAAGGGTCACTAAAATTCAATAGCACAGTATAAATTATGGCTGACAAAATATTCTAAATGAAAATTAATTTCTAGACAATAAAGATTTTATTGATGTCTGAATTAATTTTATACAAAAGGTAAACTACATTATGTCCTTTAATTGCATCCACAAAAAAAGCCTTTGTGCCAGATTTTATATTTGGTAGATATGGCCAGATAGCAGAGGATTGTTAAAGACCAGTAGGAAGAAGTACTGAGTGGTTAGTTGGTGTGTTTTGTTTTTGTTTTGTTTTTTTTAAACTGATTTATTGCTGTGACACAGGCCATGTTTGGAGGATGCTTCCATAACTTTTGTTTCAAATAGAACATCACTTGTTATATTGTCAGCATAGTTGATGCTTTGTTTCCAGATATGTTTTGCAACATGAATCTACAAACTAAAAATGATACTGTTCACACAGTATATGCATATGTGTTAGTGTTCAGATTTTTCTTCTGATGTTTTGTGTTTCTGTGCTGACTTATCTTCCCCACCCACCCCCGAGGTGTATCTGTATTTGTCAGACTTTTGAGTTGGAATACAAAACAAATTCTGCGTAGATGAAATGAAAGATATATAGGGTTCTATTCTGTCTTGAATATAAAGATAATTTAAGTTGTAACGCCCATGGTCATGCAATTAAAGTATATGCAAAAAACTCCCTATGTATCTGTGAAAGAATAGACTGAATAGATTTTTCAGGCTACACAACAAATGTACATCCCCCTCTGAGCTTTGAGTACATGTTACATATTGTACATATTTACTTGAGGTATGTAACTACTATGATACCTAGTAGATCATTGACTTCTAATTTACAGTATTAAGTACATATCAATTTATGTGCTTAAACATGCAAAAATACTTTAAAAATGGGAATTACTGGTGTAATAGATCTTTACCTAGTTTAAGATTTTGTTCTGGTAGTGCTAGGCATTTGGAGGATAACCTGCTATTTAGAGTGCTTTTTTTGTTTTGTTTTGTTTTTTGTTTGAAGATCTGTAGAAGTGTCTGCACTACATTTTCTGTCTTTAAGTGG
Organism: Mauremys mutica; assembly: GCF_020497125.1. NCBI lineage: Eukaryota > Metazoa > Chordata > Testudines > Geoemydidae > Mauremys > Mauremys mutica. The sequence goes on from NC_059075.1 coordinate 82,652,441, forward strand.
TCAATTTTCACAGGGGCTATTCACAGGCAGCTTTGATTGATCATGAACAATGGCTAACTTCCTAAAAGGGAGATGATAACAGGTTGACAAAATGACTTAAAAGAATTGCTTAGGAGATTCTGAGGAGGTGTAACAACTGTAGGATAATTAATACTGTACAATACTGTAACTTGGTTTCTTAACAAGCTTTATAATGAGTTAAATCAATGTCTAGTCCCCAGTTCAGTAAAATACGCATTTAAATACTACATTGAAGAGGGAAGGTGCCTTAATGAATCAGGGCCTTAATCCATACTTCAGTGCAGCGAAGTTGGTTTGTAGCCTGTTCTGACAGATGTAGTGATCTGAAAAGAATATATACATCTTCTTCTGATACAGCACAAATAAAATTGATGGAAAATGCAAGAATGACTTCAGATTTAGAATGGGCAAGAGCTGGAGATTATAATGTGTACGTTAATAAGCACTTGGGTATTCTAGATTTCACATAACTCTTGTTAGCATTGATAATCCATCATATATGGAATTTGTTTCCCATTTGACTTCTATAATTGTCCTTTCAATTATTCTTTCATTTTTGATATCTGTATGCATTATTATACTGTAGTACTTGCCCAGGTGGAAAAAGTGAATAAGAATAGAGTAAATTACTAATGCAGGAGGGCACCAAATGGTGTCTGAATAGTTTTCCATGACACTTACAGCGAAGTCATAGTTCCACAAGTAAAACACCTCAGTGATCAAGCTGACTTGATGAGTGTGATCATATTGAGCAATTCGATTTTTACAGCACTTATACATTGATTAAATGGTGTAAATATGTATAGACATGAAAAAAATTGTTTTTATGTATAATATATGTTGGAGGATTTTGAATCAATATGTTTGCAAGAAAGAGTCAGAACAAGGTACTTCTCTGGTTCAACCTCTCACTGACTTTCTGGGTGACCCAGACCCTAACCCTAACCTCTCTGCCTTTGTTTCCCCTGTGTAAAATATGGGTCACAGCACATCTGCTTCATAGGAGGGTTTCAAAGTTTAATTTTCTTAATGTTTAGTGCTCTGAGATCCTTAGATGGAAGATGCTATAGAAACACAGAATATAATATTTAGTGTAATTACACTCATGCTGATGCCATTAGGAAGCTATTTCCTTGTTCCCATGTCTGGCTTGTGAAATAGTTCTCTTGCTTCTATAGCTGTTAGTCTCTCTTGATGTTAATTTTGCTAAAATAGGAATTTTCCCTTGCATCTGAAACATTTGTATGGTTGTACACAAATATTGTAGAGTGACTAAAATTAACTTCTTATTTTATTGATGGATACTTGATCCAAAGATTCTTGGATACCCTATTTATAGGCTTATTTTTGCTATTGGAAACTTTTGGGAAAATGTGTGACAATTGCTCTTTTAGTATCTTCATTTTCAAACAGAAATAGATTGTTTCATTTGTATAAGGTATAGTTCTTTATAAATACATCTAGAGTATACTCATATATAATATATAATTTTAAAGTAACCTCTGAACTCTTAATTAGGGTATAATTAAGAACTAGTTTAACAATGCATAATTACATTGCCAGCTTTGCAAAGGTTTAGCATAGAACTATCAATTTTTAACGTCAGTATGAACCACTGTCGTCCTCTAGTCTGACTTCCTGCTTAGTGCAGGCCATTAAACTTCCCCAAAAACAATTCCTATTTGAACTTGTGTACACGTGTGTGAAATATATCTGCTAGTGCATCATAATTGTAGTGGCAATGTCGTCGTATACTATAACTGTATTATACTATACCTACTATAAAAATGAAACTATGTCTGGAATGTTTTACTAATACAATTTTATTCATTCCTCTTTAAGTGATGTTAAATCTCGCATTTGCAGGCAGATTGAAATTTTATTATCGGAGTACTGATTGTGTATAGTCTAACTGGAATTCCAAGTTGGTGACTAACAATCTAATATTTTATTATTTAAAAAAAAAAAGCAAAATTCAAGGTTTGATTGAAAGATTTAAAATTAAGCAAATACTTCAGTGGGTAACTATGTGGGGGAGGGGAACCAACTCTGAATTGATACATCAGAAAGGAATCCATATTAGATTTATGGAACAGTGGTTTCTAGACTGAGAGATCTTAATAGGAATCCTTTCTCCTTTTAATAATCTAGTTAGTACTTAAGAGTGACACATGAAGAGCAGTCCATTGCACATTCTTGATTTTTTTCTTCAGTTGTTAATTGAAGATTTATTTGGTATAAATTTGTAATTTAAGTATGGATGAAACGGAAGGAAATCATTTTATTTTTATTGTATATGGTTTTATTTAATATTTACATTAGATCAGAATATCCGTTTTTTGAGTGTAGATGCAAAGAGAAATCATTTTGGTCAAATTTTAAAAGCTGTATAATCAAAGAGCTGATTTTATATTCACAGGTTTAGCAATAGAAGTTCTTTTGTTTCTTTATGGTACCCACCAAAGCTTAAATGTAAGAACTGCATACGAGAATAATGCGATATTAAACTGATTTTAACTAGCAAGCTTTTACTGTTGAAACCTAGAGAGTGTAATTCGTATCTTCATTTTCTAAAAGTATAGTGAAGCTTCATTTTTAATATCTTTATTGGAATATCAGATTTGTGTAAAATATGAAAAATAGTAATTAAATATTTTGTGTGCATGCAGGTAGTACTTACTGCTGTGTGTACTTTAAGAATAGTTTATTTTTAAATAGATCTGTTTACAGACTAATCCTGCAAAGGTACTAGTATGACTAGCTTTCTTCCACAGATATGGCTGAAATTCACCCTTGTGCAGGGGGCCCACACAATGTCTTAAATCCCACTTAATCCTTATTTTGAGAATGTAAGTGGTGGGAAAGCCTTATGCCATCTCTCTTCACTGAAGGGGATTTCATTCATGTGTGGGAGGAAGCATACTTGAAGGAACGACTATTTGTAGGTTCAGGCCCTATGTTCACATTCAAAAAACTGTATAACATATAGTTTTAGATGCAGGGACCATTACAATAATCTACCTTGACATTCAATATAACATTTGGCCATAGCATTTCCCCTATTTCAAGCCCTCATAACTTCTGGCTGACCTATGGCATAACTTAAAATATCCAATCTTAATTTAAAGACTAGAGCCCAGATCCTCAAAGGGAGTTAAGTCCCAAGTGTCCATGAAAATCAGTCAGGCAGCTAACTGACAGAGAATCCTTCACATCCCTAGGTAGGTTGTGCCAATGATTAATTACCTTCCTTGTTAAAATTTTGACTGTCTTCTAGTCTGAATTTGTCTAACATCTGCTTCCAGCCATTGGATCTTGTTATGACTTCGTTTGCTAAATTAAAGATCCTTCTACTATCAGAGATCTTTGTCCATGTAGGTAGTTACAGATCATGGCCAAATCACTTTGTCACCTTCTCTAGGATAAATAGAATCTTTAAGGCAGATTAGACCTTAAATCATTCTTAGATATTTTTGTACCCTTTTCAATTTGCCAATATCCTCTTAGGGGTGGACAAGAGAACTGGACATGGTATTCCAGTAACAGTCTCTCTAATATTGTATTCTGTAGTAATAATTTCTCCCTACTCTTATTCCCTACTCCCTTTATTCTGTATTCGCCTGCATATACATCCAAGGATCATGCTGGCTTTCTTAGCCATCATGCTGCATTGGAAGATCATGTTCAGCTGGCTGTCCACCATGACCCCTTAAGTTCCTTTCAGAAACATTCCTCTCCAAAATACAGTCCACCATTCTGTGAAAGTGCATTGTATTTTGCTGTATTAAACCATAGGTTGTTTAAGTGGTCCAGATCATTATATGGAATGAACCTATCCTTATAATTTATCTCTCCAACAACTTCTGTGTCATCTGCTAGCTTTACTTGCTCATCATTGATAAAGATATTGCTTAGCACTGGGCGAAGAGCAGACCCCTGTGAGGGACCACTAAAAATACCCCATAGATGATCATTCCATGTTTTTTAAAATCTTATCAGCCAGTTTTTAGTCCATTTAATATGTACTACATTGTTTAGATTTTTTAATAGTGCTTTTTTTATGTTCAGAAACTCACGTCACATGGCACTAAGAAAAATGGCTTAGAGAAGTCTAACTATATTAACGCAGTTGCCTTTATCAACCAAACTATCATCAAAAACAATGTCAAATTTGTTTAAGACCTGTTTTCCATAAAACTTTGAGTGGCATTAATTATGCTGCAGCCCTCAATACTTTGATTGCATCCTGTATCAGCCCTTCCGTCAATTTTGCCTGGGGTCATGTCAAACTAATTGTCATTCCATTTACACAGTTTAAAAATTGGCACAATATTAGCTTCTTTCCATTCCTCCAGAACTTCCCCAGTATTCCAAGATTACTTAAATAATCAACCTCAGTGGCTCACAGACCATCTTGGTCAACCTTTTTTAAAAAAAATAAAATAAAAAAAAATTGGGGCATGTTTTCTGGTACTTCAGATCTAAATATGTTTAACTTAGCCGTTGCTGTTTAACATCCTGCCTAGCTTTGTTGGAATAGCAAGTATTTTATTATGACCTTAAGTAGTGACTTGTCATCCAGCTTCTTTCCAAAATACAGAACAGACATTTTTATACTATATAGCACTACTGCTGTTTCTGCATTATTATTGACATTTAGTTCATCGATATCTAGTAATGGACCTATTCTATTTCTAGAATTGTTTCTGTTAGATTTTTTTTTTTGCCCTTAACCATGCTGGCCATAGAGTTATTTACATTTTTCTTATCAATTGTCTGTATTATGATTAATTTATAGTTATTGCTGTCAACTTCCCCTTTTTTCATTTGAGATGTATATTTTAAAAAATGTTAACCAGGATACTTTATTAATAGAAGAAGCCTTCTTTTGATTGTGGAAATGGTTTGAGTATCTAGTAGAACATTTTTAAAAAGCTCCCAATAATCATTCATGCTGTTTTATGTTTTATTCTTGTCCATTTTGTTCATCATTTTCAACTTTGGGAAATGTGCTCTTTTTAAAGGGGTGTGTGTGTGTGTGTGTGTGTGTGTGTGTGCGTGCATAATATTACTGGTTAGGATTATAGATTACTTACATGTACCTAATTACATTTATTACAAGTGATCATAACCTAGGAAACCACTGTCGTTTTTTAGATCAATGATCAGTTGATCTTTAACTGTCAGATTGAGGTCTAATATAGAATTACCCCAAATTTAGTGTATATAATGTCAGCCCTGTATGTGATTAGAGGTGACTTTTTATCCTGTGACACACAAAAGCCAAAAGAAATGCGTAACTTCAGAAATGCTGAAGGATTTACATAAAATGGCTCATTATAGGCCTCAGTCTGTTTATCCTTCCATTTTCGTCGACTTTCTCCATTGCATCAGTTTTTAGTCTCTGAAAATGGGGTTGCTCTCAGTAGCAATTGTATCATTTGTGTATTGAGTCTGATTTGTTTAGAAAAATGAGAAAATGAAGTGCATTCACCCCAATTCTGTGCACTATTCACAGCTGTGATATTTACAGCATAGCTCTTTTTTTTCACATGAAGGGTGCATGTGGGGCAGCTTCTCTTTAGCTCTGTCTGCTCTGTCTTTAGCTCTGTCTGCAAAGATTACACTTCATGAGAGGGCCCCAAAGAAAAAGCAGAGTTTCATTGAACAGCCATGTCAAAGCATTTAGTGGTAGCCACAGTAGAGTACTCAGGTAGCATGTATGGAAGCATCCTTAATTAATGAGATCCTGTAAAAGTAAGACAAGTTGCAGTGCCTTGTGTGAGATTTTGATTTAGACAAAGAGGAGGTCTATGGGATATAGCTCAAGGCTATCTTTAAAATAAACCTTGCATCAGAGATTCTGATGATTGTCTTTTTCCCTTTCTACTAAACGTTTATGAATTCCTGCATTCAGAATTCTAACCACTAGAGTTTACTGAGGCCTACAGTTTTGATGTGTGTCTGAAATTTGTGGTGTTCAGTCTTTTTTCCCTCCTCTATCAGGACATCCATTGTCCTTTTTTCTTGTAAAGTTAATCTCTATTTGCACAGATGTTTACATATCCAAATTTTAAATGGCTAGATAAGCAATGGAGAAAATAAGAGAATTCTGTGGAATTATTTGGGCTATTTTATAGGATGTTTAATGCATTCCTATAGAATCTTCTTTAGTATTTTCTTGACTTGTGCTCTGCTTAACACTGGAAAATAGGAAGTGTGTAAGCCAGAAAAGAAGTTTAAATGCAAAAATTGTAAAGCAAAAGGTTAATATTGGCTTATGTTAATTTTATGCGTTGTAATTGTCTGTCTTCGTTCCGCTAAAAGACTCAAAGCTGACTGGCTAATGTCCACCCTAAAACAATACTTTGCAGTAAGTTCTGTCATTGCCACTTGGCTGCCTGCCTTTCTTTTTTATGACGTGATCTCCTTCATTTGAATATTGAGAGAATGGCAGTGCATATTGTAGAGCATTCTGGGTTCTATTCCTGGACAGTGTAGTCTTTGTATGTAGCTCACCAGGACAAACTAATCTACGATACTGTAATCCTTACCTTAAAAGTTATTCTTCTAATTTACTAGTTAAGGATAACCCTTGGAAAATTTTCTAAAAGGGGATGTCCTATTATGGTCTTGAGACTTATCTGGATGCATAGTACATTGCACTGAAAAAGTAATCTGGTACTGAAAAGCTAGCAAGAACCTCTGTGTATGCAGTATCTCATAGCAATAGTTTAATTTCCCAAACATCTAGATCAGACATTAATATCTCATAGGTCTGTGCTCAAAGAAAACTGAAATAGGTTCTGGTTTGACCAGAAATCCCTCATTACCAATTAGTCACACAATTCTCTCTGACTCTGGTGCCTCAATAACACACTTTGTGAGTACAACACTCTTGATGCTTGATGGAATAAAAATTTCTACACCCCTCCCCTCAACCAGTCACCGTCCATAAGAAAATTTTGGGTTTACACCTTTCTTGCTTTTAAATCTATGTAAGTGTTGGTATCAAGCAGCTATTGGTGTGTCTGTGGGAATAAAATAGGAGTGATTGTGCTTATGTTGGTGTTAAAGTGTGTCTTCCCAAAGGCAAACTCTGCTTCTACAAACCTGAACAGACTCAGACCATGCTGAGCATTTTTGCAGTTAATGAGAAGTCTTTTGCCTTCTTCACTGACAAACCTGACATCTCCGAGCTTATTAAACATTATATGGTGTTAGAAGTTGCATAAAATCCAACGTTGAAACTATTGTTCATCAGAGTCCACTGGATTTGCAAGGAAACCTTGCAGAAAAGTGGCACCTGATTAAAACCCTTCTCTAAGAGTACTGCAAACAAAGCACTTTACCTGCACGCAATGACATTGCTCCACATTGCACGTCCAGATTTACTAGTGTGAATGTCTCACGTTCTCAGCAGAATACCCCCAGAGTAACATGATAGATGAGAATGCTACTCAGGCTCGCTGACTGTGACCCTAAAAATCAATAACTAGTTTGGTTGGATCCTAAAAATACATTAATAAAAGAACTAGCTTCCTCATCACAGGGGAAAATAGGTAGATGAACAAAGACTTGACTTCCCACAAGACCTCAGTTATTCAAACTTAAGCAAATAATTCACTTAAATACAACTGAAAGGCAGAAAAAATCATTTGGTGGTTGTCCGGCATACAAAACCCATTGCCCAGAATGACATCCAAGCAACCAGTGTGCTTCAGAACAGATGATAGGTAGAAGCTGGTGTCACAGGTTCAGGGTAAGTATGCCTCCTCCATGGTCCAACCAGGACACTCAGTTTAAGCTTCTGGCTCCCAGCCATCACCTCTCTTGGGCGAAGAACCGCATCTCATTCCCTTGGGACCAGGGTTTTTCCAGGCTGAAAAGGTCCGTGCTGACTCTGTGATATTCTCAGAAAGCCAGACTGCCTAAACAAGCCAGCATCTGTGCTTTGCTTTCCTTCTAGAGGCTATGAACAGTGTAATTGCCCACAGACGCAAGTTACCACACAACTTTTGTTAAGCAAGCACATTTATTCTTGAGGCAAAAGCATTACAGAGAAAACATTTTAAAAATAACAAAAGAACCTACATGCATGCTAAAAATCTTACCAGATGTCACCCCAACCTCACCTCAAGCTATGGTAGGTGTCAGTCTTTCAAAACCCACAGCTGGCTTTTCTTCATAGTTACAAGTTCATAACTGTCTCAGATTCTGAACCAGAGTGCAGGCTGGACAGTTGATCTGTTTCTTTATACAGCTGGGGCCTTTGATCTAGTCTCTGGGAACAGGTAATCAGCAGATAGTGATGCACTTTTCAGGGCATAGCTTCAAAAGGCTTGGTGTGAGGAGTGGGGGGGGGGAGTATGCATTAACCTCTCCCTGTGTGTTCCCCAGAAAATCCACTTCTCCCCTATTCCCAAAAGTGTGTTCTTGTCTGACAGTGTTCACAAGACTATATTGAAAATGAGGCCTCACATCACATCTCCCCCTAGAGAGGCTACATGCAATTCCAGCTCACAAAAATGCATACATTTTGCATTTACTACAATAGACCCCCAAAGATACTTAAACTTAGTTAAATAAGGTCTCCCAAGGATATGCAGGAAATTGCTATATATGTTACCGATGGCAAATGTCTTTATCTGGCTATGACTCTGCTGTATTGTGGAGTTAGATAGTCCCAAAGTACCTCAGACATTACTAGTATTTACTTGAAATACCGGAGAGATCACTGATGACAAAGTAAAATATGGAAACGTACTTCCTTGGGGAAGAGAAGGGATTGAAAGAATGTCAGTAATTATTATAACATCCAAAGGCTCCAAACAAGATTGGCACCTGGTTCTGTTGGGCAAGGTGCTAACCAGGGCTGGCTCCAAGGTTTTTGCCACCCCAAGCGGCGAAAATGGGGGGGGGGGAGCCGCGATTGGCAGCAGCTCCACCGTGCTGCTTTCTTCTTCGGTGGCAATTCGACGGCAGGTCCTTCCCTCTGAGAGGGACCGAGGGACCCACCGCCAAATTGCCGCTGAAGAGCCCGACTTGCCACCCCTTCCCATTGGCCGCCCTAAGCACCTGCTTACTGAGCTAGTGCCTGGAGCCAGCCCTGGTGCTAACACAGTTTAAGAGATGGCCCCTGTCCCTGGAGTGTTTGCAATTTAAGGACAGATTGTGATATCATTTGCAAGTTGAATACTGCCTTACTCTAAGAGTAGTTGAAACCATTAGGAGTTACTTTTTATGAATAAGGGTAGTACAATCTAGTCTTCCTATAAACATTGTACCAGTGCCAGAAGAATAGTCACAAGCACCATCGAAGTTATCAATACAGAATCACTATGCGCTATGTTACTAAAGTTGCTTTAGTTTCCCAAGGATATGCAGGAAGTACAACCAGGCCCAAGCCACATTTTGATCAGTCTCTGGACTAAGTAGTACCAGTGGTCTTGCCCTAGGAGAACCAACCTGCGTAGATACATACAGGAACAAAAGTATAATTACATAAGTTTCTTTGACAAGAATTTCAAAATCCATTGACCAAATTATGGTATTGTTTTTTGTATGTTTTGAGATCTTTATCTTATACTGTAGATTTCTGTTTGTATAAATAACAATTTCTCTTGCCCTTCAGTCACATTTCCCTTTCAAAAATCAAATTGTAGGATGGATAGTCAATCTTTGAGCATTTACAAGTTTAAATGTGGATATATCATTGTAAATCACAGCTATGAATAGAGTCTTTGTTACTTTAGAAATCTGTGAATCCCCTCTTTTAAATGACTTAATGTTTAAGTTGTTAAGTTCTGAGACTAGACCTTAAATAGTGATGTTACTATGTATAGGAAAGCTATTTTAAGTAAACTTCAGAAGTTTATAAAATATATTTTATAAAATTTCCTTGAGGCCTGTACCTTTGATCTCATGGTACTATGGAAGCCTGGCTTTATGGGTTAAGAAATATGAAAAATAGCACTCATTTATATTTTTTCTAAAAATATGAGGTACATACAAATGCTATAAATGTGTGACGAAGTGGGACTGTTCTTAATGTTTCCTCTGAATACTGTGTGGGTGCCTCGGTTTCTGGCCGATACTCTGTCTCCTGGCAACTAATGGGCCTGGGCCCTTCCCACCTACAAGGGGATGCTAAAGGTGTGGGAGAACAAAGAGATCAGGTGACCTCCTAGCCCAGGAAAGAGACAAAGGCCAGAAAGGAGGGGCTGGAAGGGGTTTCAGTTTGGAGCTTGCTGGGGACGGAAAGTGAGTGCAGACAGGGTTGACTGGCTCGCTGGGCCCCAGAATGGACCCGGCTGAGGGGTCCCGTTCTCTGTACCTACAAGCTGTTTTAGACCATGTTCCTGTCATCGAATAAACCTCTGTTTTATTAGCTGGCTAAGAGTCACGTCTGACTGCGAAGTGGGGGTGTGTGCAGGACCCTCTGGCTTCCCCAGGACCCCACCTGGGCAGACTCGCTGAGGGAAGTGCATGGAGGGGCATGTGCTGAATGCTCCAAGATCAGACCTAGGAAGGTGAAGCTGTGTGAGCTTCTTGCCATGAAGACAGTCTGCTCCAAGGGAGAGGAGGCTCCCCAAAGTCCTGACTGGCTTTGTGGGGAGCAGTTCCAAAGCATTGCCCGGGGCTCCGTGACAGGAGGTGATGCTGCAAACTTGCAAAATTGTAGGGGAAGGAAGCTGGTGAAGTCATATCAATCAAAGGTGTAGTAAATGAACAAAACAAATATTGGCCAACATTCTATCACCGATGAAGCACAACTGTAAAATGTGTTTGGGGGCTGTTGTTTCTCCTCCTTCTCCCAGGTGGTGGTATCATTTTATGTTAAGACTGTCTCTTGTTGCCATCCTTGGGGAATGATACAGCTTGCAGTATGTTTTATGTTTAGAAAGCGGTCTTCTCAGTGATGTTGCTTATTCTGAAAATGACAATTGACTTTGTGGTTATGTAAGAATTGTACACCTTCCAGTAGTGAAGCACTAAATGCCTAGTTATCTCCTTTTACAAGCTTAAAGACTGTCTAGAGTTTGGAAATGAAGTTCTTTGACATCTGAAAAACATGCACTACGGGAGTCTTGATCCAAAAATAAAGTTATTTTGCAAGGAATATTATCACTTTCCAAATATCTGTGGAAATCAACATCCAAATATTGAAGCACATTTGCAGTTAACTCACGTATATTAAAATTGTCTAGACGTTTTTAATAAGTTCTCCTTTTCTAGTTTGGTTAGTAAGTTCCCTGTTACTGAAAAGTGCTTGTTAATATGCTAGTATGTTCAATTAATAAAAATCTTAGTATTAATGTAACGTTAAGGACTGCAGTCAGTTGGGTCAGGAAATTTGCACCATTGAGGTTTTCCTGCTATGCACATTGTGCAGTCAATATAATCTCTTCTGTGGGCTGATAAATGTTAATTAATATTACTCTTTCTTAAGAGAAAGAATGATAGAAAATGCAACAGATACAGGCAGAAAATACAACAGACTCAGGCAGGATTGCAGGGGCGCACGTAAGAGCCACCATATTTTTTGGAGTCTTTTTTCTTTTGAGTTCAATATTGCGAACAAAATACTGCTTTAATTTCATTACTGATTCTTTTGCATTTAATTTCTAATGTGTTCACAATAAATAAATTCGCAGGAAAAGATCCACTGCCCACTCCTTCCCATGCTGTTGTAGATATGAGATTCAGAACCAACAGCAAGCTTGTGTTGCAGTCTTTCTTCTCTCCTGCCTTCATCATTTCAATCTGAATAAGAGCACTTATGCAGCAGTTGTATGTTAACAGAAGGATCTAGCTTCCACCCTAGACCATGGAAGTGCTTTAACACTGCCACTGCAGTGTAGAACCTAATTGTTGTTTGTTTTTTCAAATCACACATGAGAAGCTTCTTCTCCTCTTAGCTTTTAAAGACCTAATTCCAGTACTGGATGGATTGATCCAAGTCTTGATGACTTACTATTCTTACCTGGTGTTGAGACAGAGTTATAACTGTTGGGAGGACAAGGTTTATGAGGTGAACGTGGTGAGAAGAAACTGTTTTCACAGGGATTACAAATGCTATTCATCTTCCTCAATGAATAACCTGTGCACTTTTTTTCTGAAAATGTCCCAAAATTCTTTTCCTTTGAATGTGAGATTCTGCCTCTTGTACTTCTCAGAACCACAGATGTATAAGGAAAATTCTGCAAAATAAACTAAAGGTCATGAGCTTAGATCCCACCCTACTGTCTGAAAAGTTTTTACCTACAAATGTTAAAGTAATACCAAAGATTATTGTAAATGAAAAAGATTACAGAAGAAACAGTATTTCTCTCATTTTTCAGTTTTTTTGTTTTTGACAGCAAATTCATGATGTCAACTGCCATGTTTCCCTTATATAGTCAGTTTCTATTTTTTTTTGCCTGTTAACGTTCTCAATCCAGTCTCATAGCTGTTTATCTTTCTCCTTGTGTCCTTGAGATAACTGGAACTCCTAGACCGCCTTTATGACAAGTAGCAGGTTCCCTTTTCTCTTAGTGCTGGAGGTGATTTGGAACCCAAGGTATGTAAGGGCTGACTGTCCTGTGCAGTGGAATCTTTCTGGCAAAAGCTTGACAGGAAAAGATCAGGTAGCTAAATGCATAGGCGGCAGGTTTGTATAATTTTTGGTGGGGCCCAAAATGGTGGTCTCCCCCCCCCCCCCGCTCTCACCCTGTAAGCTGATATAAAATGAAGCTACAATGCGTCAGCACCACAAGATTACAAGGGTCAGTTAAAAGTGGAAAGTCGGAATCAGCACTTGCCTGCTTCAATATACGGTATTAAATTTTGTTGCACCTGTTGTGACAAAGTGGGAATGTTCTTAATGTTTTCTCTGAATACTGTGTGGGTGCCTCAGTTTCCCCTGCAAAGTGCCAACTGACGGTGTTGGGGACAAAGAGATCAGGTGGCCTCCTTGTCCGGAAGAGACACAAAGGCCAGATGAGGGAGTGTCAGTTTGGAGCTGGCTGGGGAAATCGGGAGAGGCCCAGAACTTGGGTCTGGGCTCCCCACCCCCCAAGATGGACCTGACTGAGGGGTCCTGTTTTCTGTACCTACAAGCTCTGTTTTAGACTGTATCCCTGTCATCTAATAAACCTGCTGTTTTACTGTCTGGCTGAGAGTCACATCTGACTGCGGAGTTGGGGTGCAGGGACCTCTGGTTGCCCCAGGATCTGCCTGGGCACACTCGCTGCAGAAAGTGCATGGTGTGGAAGGGCATGCTGAATGCGCCGAGGTCAGACCCAGGAAGGTGTAAGCTTCTTGCTCTGGAGACAGTATGCTCAGAGAGGAGGCTCCCCCAGAGTCCTGACTGGCTTTGTATGGAGTTGTTCCAAAGCATCCCAGCATCCCCTTCCACACCATGCGCTTCCCGGAAGTCTGCACAGGCACTGACACTCCCTCCTCTGGCCTTTGTCTCTTTTCCAAGCATTAGGAGGCCACCTGATCTCTTTGTTCTCCAACACCTTCAGTTGGCACCTTGCAGGGGGGTGGCCAAGGCCATCAGTTGCCTGGAGGCAGGGTTGCAGCCATTCTCTGTGCAGACGGCATCACACTGGCCCTCTAGGGCTTTACAACAATCACACCCCCTTATCTCACCAGCTAGAGCCTTAAGAAATGCATTGGGGAAACCGAGGCACACAGACAGTATTCAGAGAAAACACCTGTATAGGACCAGTTACATACTTTGAAGGGTGTAAAATAATCAAATATTGTGCTAAATACAATGATACTCCAAACTGACCACCAAATTTAAGTTGCATGTTTTTCCCCTCAGGTGAGGGTTCTGGGGTGGGGCTGGGGATGAGGGGTTCACAGTGCAGGAGCGTGCTCGGTGCTGGGGGTGCAGGCTTTGGGGTGAGGCAGGGCTGAGGATGAGGAACTTGGGGTGCAGACAGGCTGCCCCAGGGCTAGGGCCAGAGAGGACTCCCCATCACCACCACTGGCAGCAGCAAGCTCCAGGGGAGGGACCCCTCCTCTCCCCCTTGCCCCCCACAGCACACTCACTCTGCACCACAGTCACTGCACATGCTCCTAGGGCCCCTCAGGTCCAGAAAGCTCACTCCCCTCCCCTATGATGGGTACTGGGGGGGGGGTTGCCATCACAGGTGGCCTTCCATGCTGCCCCTCACCATAACTTCACTGTGGATGGGTGATGGGGCTGCCCCTTGCCCAGCATGGGGCAGAAGTGGGGTAGGCAGGGTGGTGGCTGGCTATGGGGTGGGGGAGCAGGGTGTCATAAAATTCATCCAAGCCCCAGCTGCTCAGGTCTAGGAAGCCTCCCTCTCCCATCCCTCCTGTGGCGGGTGGATTGGTGGGTGCTGGGGGAGGGGGCATTGCCTTCACATGTGGCTTCCTGCCTCCCCTGTGCAGCCTGCTGTGCCTCACTGGGGGTAGGAGTGGGGGCTGGGGCTGGGGCGGAATCATAGGGTCAAACACTCACGGAAGCCCCAGCAGCTGCTAAGGTGAGTGATGTCCTTCTCCTGGCCGGAAGTCCCGTTCCCGTCTCCTCCAGGTAGGGGCAGGGGAGGGGAGAAGAGGCCCTCCTCCACTCCCCTCCCCCTCTACAGCAGCAGTTAGTTAGCATTGTTCTTATGCTAATACTGCAGCTGTAGCCTTAGGCTACGGCAGCAAAAGCAAGGGAGAGAGACACTCGCTGTGCGCTCTTTACATTCAGGCAGGGAAGCTTCGGTGGGTGGGACCTAGCTCCAAATATTGGTGGAGCAGAGCCCCTGATTATGAATATTCCTGGGGCTTTAGCCCCAAGAGCCCATATAAGTTGGCGCCCATGGCTAAATGCATCTTACTTTGCTGGATTTTTGTGGCTAGATCTGTAGACTCAAATGTGGTAGCCCACAGGCACCTGGGGTTGGAGCCATGGAAGGTGGATGTGCGTCTACACACACAGTATCACTCTTAATCCAGTATCACAGCTGGTTGCTGAAACAAGGAACTCTCAGTCAAAGAAGTATGACAATTATAGATAGAATAACTCATTGTGGAAGAAGACTTAAGATGGAGCATGCATTTCTGAGATCATTTGGCTCATGGAAAGTAACTGGTATCAGAGTGCTCAGAAATATATTTTTTTCCTCCTAGAGCTGCAAGTAGTGAGACTAGTACTGATTCATATCAGAGACCACATAGCTAATCCTCATGTATTATTGATTTCAGTTAACATCTTGAATATATGTCAAGACATAGGTGAAGTTCAAGCTCTGTTTTGCCCCCAGAAGCATAAATTCATTAAAGGCATAACATCTGAAGTTCTGGAATAGCATCCTAGAGATTAATTACCTATTGTCCTTATTATATCCCCATGTCATAAGGTTCTTTTAAAGCAGTTTTGTAGTGCAAGATTCTATAAGATCATAGGAAGTTTAATGAATACATAGGAATGTAATACCTAATTTCTCCAGAATTTACAGTCTTACAGTCTGTACTGTTGTTGACAAAAGTGAAGCCTCACTCATAATCTTTTTCTTCAGTTAACTTATTCTATAATATGTTCTGTTCCTCTAACAAAGTAAGTTATTCAGTCCTGGGGCTTAAACTTACACTCCTCTTACTTTTCTTCTGTAATGGTTGTGCCAGGACAAAATGACAAATTAAAACTCTGTTAGTTTAACAGATCATTTAGTTTTTAACTAAAAAGTGGATCATTATGGTTTTATTTCAATTACTAGATGCAAGAACAGCTCTCTTTAAATGAGTACAAAATATTTGTTGCAAGTATTTCTGGAAGTTTATTATGAGAGTTCTAAATATTTTTGGATTTTCTCTATATATAATCAGTCATGAAAAGCATCTGAGTAATGGATATGAGCAATGTCCTAGAAATATCAGTTGGAGATAGAAATGTGTCCTTAAATCCAAAATTAAACTCTGTCTCTGAGTGGCTATTTAGTCCTATTACCCACTATTAATTGAGAACTATCCCTCAAATAGCTTAATATGTTAAGAAATGCTCACTCTGCTAGCCGAGTTTTGGCTTTGGTGAGATTGGAAGTCCATGTAGACCTCTTTTTCAGAGGTGAGCAATAGTATACTAAACTACTCAAGATAGTTAAGACCAAAGCAGATTGTGAAGAACTTCAAAAAGATCTCACAAAACTAAGTGATTGGGCAACAAAATGGCAAATGAAATTTAATGTGGATAAATGTAAAGTAATGCACATTGGAAAAAATAACCCCAACTATACATACAACATGATGGGGGCTAATTTAGCTACAACGAATCAGGAAAAAGATCTTGGAGTTATCGTGGATAGTTCTCTGAAGATGTCCACGCAGTGTGCAGAGGCGGTCAAAAAAGCAAACAGGATGTTAGGAATCATTAAAAAGGGGATAGAGAATAAGACTGAGAATATATTATTGCCCTTATATAAATCCATGGTACGCCCACATCTCAAATACTGTGTACAGATGTGGTCTCCTCACCTCAAAAAAGATATTCTAGCACTAGAAAAGGTTCAGAAAAGAGCAACTAAAATGATTAGGGGTTTAGAGAGGGTCGCATATGAGGAAAGATTAAAGAGGCTAGGACTCTTCAGTTTGGAAAAGAGAAGACTAAGGGGGGACATGATAGAGGTATATAAAATCATGAGTGATGTTGAGAAAGTGGATAAGGAAAAGTTATTTACTTATTCCCATAATACAAGAACTAGGGGTCACCAAATGAAATTAATAGGCAGCAGGTTTAAAACAAATAAAAGGAAGTTCTTCACGCAGCGCACAGTCAACTTGTGGAACTCCTTACCTGAGGAGGTTGTGAAGGCTAGGACTATAACAATGTTTAAAAGGGGACTGGATAAATTCATGGTGGCTAAGTCCATAAATGGCTATTAGCCAGGATGGGTAAGAATGGTGTCCCTAGCCTCTGTTCGTCAGAGGATGGAGATGGATGGCAGGAGAGAGATCACTTGATCATTGCCTGTTAGGTTCACTCCCTCAGGGGCACCTGGCATTGGCCACTGTCGGTAGACAGATACTGGGCTAGATGGACCTTTGGTCTGACCCGGTACGGCCTTTCTTATGTTCTTATATGTTCTTATTGGCCTGGAAGCATTATTCCTTTTTCCACCTTCCTCCTCTTCCCCTGTTGAGAGTTGCTGGTTTTCCCCCCTTTTTCCTGCTCCTTCCTCATGGTGTGGGGAGGGGGTGACTCATGGCATGTCTGGGTACTTGGGCTTCTCCTACCCACCGCTACTGCCAGTTGGCAGTGGAGGTGATGCAGGTCTGTGTTATAAACTTCTGTCTTTGGGAGGATGAAAGGAAAGTATGGGAAATTTTCCAGGGCATGGTGATCCATTGCAGACTCACTGATTCAGCCCCACTCTTCACATCCTTATATTGGGTATCCTGGGATGACAGGAACGGCTGATCACCAGTTATAGATCTGAAAAGGCTTTTTCTCAATGACGAAATTAGCGAGCTGTTGTATGGGACCACTGCATCCAAGTGGTCTAGTTGTGGGGAGGGAGAGAAGTTGTTCGTTAGATTACGCTTGTCGCAACTTTAGGTTCCGTTGTTGTTTGCCAATTTAGTAAGGTTCATTTGGGAGTTCTAAATCCCAGTGGGTTGTTCTTGCATTTGTCCTGGGCACTTGCATGGCATGGTGAGGGGGCATACCTCAATGTTTGGCACAGCTGGTGAGGAGAGGAGAGGTCAGGACTATGGCATCTTGACAGGCTCCTTTGGCAGGACTTAGGGCAACTGCCTTCACCAGGGCCGGCTCCAGAGCCCAGCGGGGCAAGCACCCGCCTGGGGCGGCCCTTTTCTGGGGGGGCGGCAGGCTGGGCCGGCGGACCTGCCGCAGTCATGCCTGCGGGAGGTCCACCGGAGCCCCGGGAGCAGCGGACCTCCCGCAGGCATGACTGCGGACGGTTCGCTGGTCCCGCGGCTCGGCTGAACCTCCTGCAGGCATGACTGCGGCAGCTCAACCGGAGCCGCCGGACCTGCGAACCGCCCGCAGCTGCGGGAGGTCCAGCCGAGCGACCAGTGGACCCTCTGCAGTCATGCCCGCGGGAGGTCCGCTGCTCCCGCGGATCGGGGCCGCCTCCCGGGCATGACTGCTTGGGGCGGCCAAAAACCTAAAGCCGCCCCTGGCCTTCACCCTCAGGGGTCATTGGTGCCCATTTGAGATCTGCACTGAAATAGCCCTGCTGAGTAATTTGGGGTAATTTGCCCCAGTTAGGTATTTGTTAAATAAACCTGCAGCCTCTACACTTTAATTGATGTGGACATGGAAACAAGACGACATGCACACCACATTATACTAAAGTCAACACCTTTTAATATGAGTCAGGCTATCACTTATGTGCCTTTACCCTTCAAAAATGTCAACATCTAAAATTAAAGATCTTCTATAAACTGGCAAATACTAGAAAATTCAAATACAGCTGAAACACAGTCCATAAACTAGCATGTTCGTAGATACACATGGTGTCATCTTTAATATAGGCACAAATGGGTTATGCATGAATTGTCTCCTTAAACCCTCTTTTTCTATGACATGGTCATTTTTAGCTTGTCTCCAGAAGTTATTTTCATTTACGTAATAATCTTCTCTTGTTTGCCCCAAATGTTAGATCTGGAGACACTGGTTAGAACTTTCAAACTTGTCTGGGGGAGGGTCAGATGCATTTTCCATTCATTTTAATTTTTCCTTATAACTAATGAAAGATGTCTAAACTCACTTCAACAGCACTGAAAATCCCAACCTAAAGCACTTTACCTATTCACAGAAGTGTTGTAACACAAGCCACAATGATGTAAGCATCCCACACATTGACCTTGCCAATGTTTCTAAACTATATTTGGAAAGGACCACCTCTGGGCAAAAAGTAGTTCAGTGTCTCTGTACATTAATAATAATACCTAATAGCACTTTTTATCAGATCTCATAGTGCTTTACAAAGGAGGTACATTTTACAGATGGGGGAGCTGAGGCACAGAGGTGAAGTTACTTGCCCAAGGTCACCTGCACACTAGTGGCAGAGCTGGAACCTAGATCTGTATCCCAGTCCAGTGCTCTGTCCACTATGTCACACTGCCTTCAGTTTTTGTTTATCTTCTAAGGGTGCCAATTGTGCTGGGTTTTTTTTTTCTTTTGTTTTTAAAGAGGCAGACATTCGTTCATTAAGAACTAGATTGAGGTTACCAGTGTGTTTCATATAATCTACTGTGTGGTACTGGTCACTACTGATATTGGCTAGATTTGAACCAATAACTTATCTGTAAGTTTTCATGTTTCATAAATAATTCTCCTAAGTCTTCCGGGATTTATGAATTTTGTGTGTTTAATAACTAGGAATATGAAAGGTATGAAATTTTATAGATTATATATGACAACTGGCACAATATATTTTTTGTAATCAGGACTAGTACTTTTTAAATTGCTCTTTTCTCTGCAGTCAATAATTAATGATCACAGTTGCACGTTAATTTGCATGGTAATCCTGTTTATAATTTAACCGCTAAATAAATCCCTATTTATAACTTAACTTGCCTTCTAGGTGGTAAAATATATATATATAAGCTGTGTTTAGTCCAGCTTCAGTTTCTAACTTTAATGACTGTCAACAGACTTTACTAATCCTATTTAAAATATTCCTTAACAGTTTATTATTAGGCTAGCTATACAGGGGAGGATGAAAGTCTCTTAAATTCTGCAGTAATTGATTTGAATTTAAATCAGGTATAAACAAAACGGTCACAATGCTCTGTGGGCAATTTTCAGTAAAGAGAATTTAGTACAGTTCAGCATAATTGCTGGTTGTTCAGAATAGCTTGAGGTCAGTGTTTGGATGGCTGTACATGGCAGATTTATTTGTTGTCCCCTCTTAAACATTAGCTGACCTTCAATTGCCAGAACGGTACAAATCCATCAACGTGGAGAGCTCAATTAATATACGACAAATTAAATACCTAAAAATAGGGGCAATAGCCATATACAGGATGATACTAAAATTAAAGTGACCATCTAATCATAAATCAGATGAAACCAATTATCACACTGCTATAAAAAGTGCCTCAGATATCAAAAGGGTGGAGAAAATTACCAGAAGAAACTGATGGAAAATAGTTTGGCAGATTAGTTTTCCGTTTGCACAATATTAGCTTACATTAATAAGATCCCATTCTCTCCCCACCCATCCTCAGAATTTCATTTTCATTTTGTGCAGAGATGGGATTCCCTGAAATCCTGCTTAAAAACTGCTCTTAAATTGGCATTCAGGAAACCCTGAATACTTCTATTTTTATTGTATGTTGTTTTGACAATACCTTTATTTTAAATGCTTAATATTTTTCTTAAACTAATGGATACTTTTTATCTGAATCAGAGCTTTGCAGCCTGGTCAAGGCTGTGCAAAGTGGGGTTCAAATGGTTCCAGTGGAACCAGGCTCAGTCCTGTCAGAAGTCCATAAATGGCCCTGTTTACTTCTCGCTCTTTTCTCCCACCATGTGGTCCTAGCCTTTTCTGTAACCGCTGCGTTCACTTGACGTTGATGGACCTCATCCACATTCCTGAGCCCTGGCTTATTAGTTTCACCTGATATAACTCTGATTTTCAGTGATATTATGACCTTTCACTTGATTTCTCTGTGTTTCATGGCAACATTAGTTAGATCTTTCACCTGCTACTGTAGTCATTCTAAACCTAGCAGTTCATTCATGAAGAGCTTGGTGATGAATTTTTAGTCAACTGTGATTTCCACCATGAATACCAACAAGCACAAGAATAGTGCTCAAAAGTGCAAGCTGCAGCAGCCCTATGGAAAAGAAGAAACATGTGAGTGGTTTACAGAGTTTCTTGAAACATGCAACGTTCAACCATCTTCCTGGTAAACAATCTATGGATGGTTCTGCTACTCACAAATGCAAAGGGAAGCAGGTATTAAAACTGCAGCTCTTTGTCAAAACTCTTAATGTAGAATTATGCCAGAAATCTTGATTGATGTTCAGTTCAACTCTTGCCTCCTTGTTCTGTTTCTCTTGTTTATTTTTTCAAAATTCCTCATCTTCCTTTGTAAAACTGGATTCACAAACTTTTTCCACTTTAGTGAGTGAGTAGCTAACATGAACATTCAAAGGAACACATGGAGGCAATCATTTATTTGATGGAACTTACACAATAGTTGGAAATGGTTTGCACAACTAACAAAGGTTTTCAAACCGCCTATCAGATGCAGGACATACAGCACAATATTTTGTGTTATCTCTTGGATATTTTGCTGTACTGAGGTCAAAGTTGTTTAGCTTTGAGAGGTTCAGATGAGAAACTAGGCAGTCCTCATAATGGTAATGGATTTACTTGAATTGCTTGCATGGTATGTTAATGTGTTGTGAGATCATGTGGGAAGCTATTACATCTGGTACCATGAAGGTGATAAACTTATGAAACCAAATTCAAAATAAATTTATCAATAGGATTGCAAGAAAAGAATGCCAGGCTATTTTTGACGCGGTTAGAAAAGCTAAATACATCTCTCTTATGTATGTTTGCACTCCACACAACATCTGAGACATTTTTTTCTGTTCAGCAGAAAAGGTATGTTGATGTTTTGAAATACAGAGAGAGGGGTTGTTGAGAGCTTTGTAGATTTCATTGATATGCGTACCAAAATAGGAGGGATGTGTTATGGAGATTATTTTAGAGAAGCTGAAAAAAGTCTGTTTAAATATGGCTGATCGCAGGGGACAAAGCTATGACGACAAGCTAGCATAGTTGCAGCATATAAAGGTGTTCAAAATCAAATTCAGTAGGTAAATTAGTATGCATCTTTTGTCCAGTGTACCGCCCACTCACTGAAACTTGTTGGCGAAGCTGCTGCAATGGTTG
The DNA here is from genome assembly GCF_020497125.1 of Mauremys mutica. NCBI lineage: Eukaryota > Metazoa > Chordata > Testudines > Geoemydidae > Mauremys > Mauremys mutica. The sequence goes on from NC_059075.1 coordinate 82,674,346, forward strand.
TACTCCCAGTTCTATTTTTGAATTGTTCAAAGATTTTATACCATTTTCTGTTTCTACTAGTCATTAGGATGTGTTGGAAAAAGCTTAGTAGCATTACATTAAAATGCCAAAGTAGGACACAACAAGATTGTCAGCCAGTGTACAGGCAATCCGTCCACTATGAAGTCAGGTTGAGGTTTTCAATACTTTAGATGAGATCAAGACTTCACATAATCTTATGACAGAACTTAAGTCAGAAGCTGATAGCTTGCAAAAAACATTTTAGTTTTTTATTTCTTGTTTTGGCCAAGATATGGTGTACCATCTTACCAAAAATTAACATTCTAAGCGCAAAAAAAAAATCTTGACAGTTAAACAGCTTGTGATTTACTTGATGGCCTTCGAGATGTTGCTTTATCAGAGCTAGAGTCTTCCATTTTTGTTGCATGTAAGGAAGCTGCTGTTTCATAGGCTGAAAAGTTCAGAATATCCACACAGTTCAAAGAGAAGCTATCTCGAAGGAGGAAAGTAATGCCAGACCAACTTGCAAAAGGATAAAGCTCCTCAGATCCCAAAAAAGTTCTTGAATGTGAGGTTTTCAACCCTGTCTTAGACACCATATTAACACAATTGGATGATAAGTATGATCGAGTCAGAGAAAAGTTGGTGAGAAATTGAAGTCTCAGTAGTGAAGACCTAAAAAGACAGACTCAGAACTTAGCAGGTAGCTACCATGAGGATTTAAACATAGAGTTTTGAGAACAAGATGAGCTCTTCACCAGTTTTTGCAAGCAAATCTTTAAGGATGACTTGGAAACAAAGGAACCCATTGATCTCCTTACCTACACTCACAACACATCTTTAGATGTGTGTGTCCCCAAAACAAAAGCAGTACTGCATATTTTTTTTCTGTCTTCCTGTAACCATGATTGCTAATAAAAGGAGCATCAGCATGCTAAAATAAATGAAGATGTATCTAAGAATGTCCAATGACAAGAAACTTTTAAGTGATCTGGCAGTAATTTCTATAGCGAACACACAAGCAAGGTGGATATACTGGATGAATTAATAAGTGAAAATGCTTCAGAGAAGGCTAGGAAGAGATCCCTTTGTAAAAGTACATAGTGATGATTGCACAGCACTGAGTCTGGTTGTAGGGGGCAGGAATGTTAGTGTCTGACTCTCGGCAGTCAGGCCTGGTGGTAGGAATGGCCTTTGAGAACGAGTACCAAGGGTCAAAGCTGGATGTAGAGTCGGGGCTGGACTGAGGGCAGCACTGAAACCAGGGGGACAGGCCATGGATCACAGCTGGGATTAGAATCCGTAGACAAGCCAAAGAAGAATTGTAGGTGGCGTCTGAATGCAGGCTGAAGGTTGAAGCTGGATTAGAATCCAAGAGTCTGGGTGAAGAAGGCAGGAGCAGGGCTGGAGTGAGGTTGGAATAGGGTGCAGACAAGGCTGAAGAAGACTGGAATAAGGCTGGGACAGGATCGAGAGCAGGTTGGAAGCCTCGGGAGTCTGTAACGCTGAGGCAGCAGGAGGGTTCCTAAACAAGGGTGCTGTTGCCCAAACTGACTTGCAGCTCTGGCGGTGAGGATGCAATACCTGTGCCTTGGGGTCATCTGACCCAGGCCCTATGAAGGAATAGGCTGCTGCAGCATGCCTGAAGGATGAGTCACTGCAGACTCTGCTGGAGGGATGAGTCATTGTACCTGTTGAGCTCCCAGAGGGTGGGCGAGCACAAGTTCTCCTGCTTGCATCTAAAAAACCCTCCTTCAGCCTAAGGCACAGACGAACTCTGCCTGGCTGCGTGACCTAAGGGAGGAGTGAAAATAGAGCCCACAGTCGCAGAGCACCTCCCTGTCCAACATCCTTCTCCTGGTAGAAGACCAGCAGCTTGAAGAGGTGTCCCAGAAGATCTCTCAGATAGAGGGACAAGTCATTGTAGCTGAGCGAGCAGCTCTGGTCCAGCTGTGGGTTTGCCTCATGTTAGCTTCCTCCCTCCACCAGGGACACCTTTAAAGGTGTTTCTGGGCCAGGTGTGTTGGGATGGGACTGGTTGAATTCATGGAGCAGGTCGGGGACATGGATGATGATGTTCACTAGCTTCCATATTCTTCTCTGGGCTCTAATCTTTCCAATTCATGAATATAGGAGCTACCCTAGGAGGAGCTTGGAATCTAGGATATGACTCAAGATATTCTTCCTAACCTTGTACTATGACTGGAGGAGGAGGAAGAGTCTGCATTCAGCCTTGAAGGGAGTTGGGGATGTGCTTCTTCAGTACAGAGACATTGAATACCCAGGTGTACTCGCATTGTGGGGAGCAGTTGGGAGCAGAAAATGACCAGGTAGTCTAGTTTGTGGGAGGGGCAGGAGGTATCCAAGTGTTGTGTGGCGAACTATATCTTGTCTCTGGTGGTGACAAAAGGGTTAGCTTGGAGGCAGAAGTCAGCAAACAGCTTCTAGTCTGCCTTGGCTGTGTTTGGCTAAGATCTTAATTCCTTTTGGATATGATGGGGATGTTTGAGCAAGTCAGAGATAGCAGGGATGTGAGAAGTTGACGGTAGGGATGGGTGGAAACCTGAGTTAAAGAAAAAGGGGCTCTGATGGGTGGACTTATGCTTGGAATTGTTATAGGTAAACTCTGAGAAAGGTAGGAGTTGAACTCATTTGTCCTGGTGGAAATTAATAAAACATTGCAGGTACTCTCCTAAAATTCGATTCACCTGTTCTGACTGTCCATCTTTTTGGGGATGAAAGGCTGTGGAGAGATGTAGTTCAATATCTAAGGGTGAAATTGCTCCTCTTAAAAGTGGGAGTCGAACTGTGGTCTGCGATTTGACATGATGTTGGAGGGTAACCCACGAAGCTTCAAAATATGTGCAAAGTAAAGGGCTGTCACTTCTGCTGTGGGGATCTTGTGGCAGGGCACAAAGTGGAACATCGTGGATAGGAGGTCATCAACTGTGAATATAGTGGTGGTGGTCTGGGAGTTAGGGAGCTCCATGATAAAATCCATTGATATGGGTTCCGAGGATCGGGAAGAAATAGGTAGGGGACTTAGGGTGCGGTATGTTGCCATACCAAGGTTCCCCACATCAGTTGATGTAAGTTCTCATGGAGGTGTGCAATCTGAGCAACCAGAAATATCATCCAAAATGGTTGCTCTCAGGTGAGTCATGGCAACAGTCAAAGAATTGCCAGGCAGGTTCAGCCTTTGGGCGCATATATGTGGTCTTTGAACAGAAGTACCCCATTTCTAACAGACACGCCTGGGTAGGACTTAGCACTGTTTAGTCACAAATTGGTAACTTGGTAGAGAGTATTTCATGAGGGATAACAGGTCTGTGTTTTCTTGCACATGGGTGAAATGGCAGGGCTTCAGAAAGGTGATGGGTTCTGATAGTCCTTCCTTGCCATTAAAGTACTCTGGAAGAGCACATTAGGCTTCCCATTGCAGCCTCTGGGCCAATAATGTAGTGAGATCTCAAAATGAGAGACGAGCAGGGATCATTGGATCTGGGAGTAGTTGTGGGCCTTCACGGGTTGCAGGTGTTCTCAGGGTTTTTTTATGGTCAATGACTACCTGGATGGAAGAAAATGTGCCTTCCAAGTAGTGATGCCACTCCTCAAAGGCAGCCTTGATGACTAGCTGCTCTTTGTCATAGATTTCATAGTTGCATACCATGGGAATTAGCTTTCTGGAGTAGAATGCACATGGATGGAAAATGCCTGGTGACACCTGTGGTTTTGACAGTATGTCTCCAATAGCATAATTGGAAGCATCTGCCTTAACAACTAAAGCCTTGGACAGGTCTAGGTACCTCAATATAGGTGCAGCGGTGAAAGCTGCCTTTAGTTGCTCAAAAGCCCATTACGTGGAATTCTTATGGAGGAGTTGGATAATTGAGGCAACTACTCAGGAGAATACCATGATGAACCGCCAATAAAAATTTACAAATCCCTGGATGCACTGAATATCATGGGTGATCTTTGGTAAGGCATAGTTCACAATGGTGGAAACTTTCTGTGGATCCATACTGATCCCATTAGGCGAGATGATACAATCCAGGTATTGGCAGGGGTGCAATTGAAATCCTCTTTTTCCAGTTTGTCATACAGGCCATTTTTTCCAGAGGTGTTCCAGCAGTTTTTGGATGTGCTGGTCATGCAGATTCTGGTGCTCTGAAAAGATGAGGATGTTCTTTAAGTATTTCACAATGAACTGGTCTAGGACATTTTTGAAGATGTCATTCATGAAATGTTGGAATGTAGCCAGGGCATTGGAGTGGCCCGAGGGCATAACCAGGTACTCATGGTGGCCAAACCTGGTATGGAAAGGCTGTCTTCCACTCATTGCCCTCCTGGATGCATACCAAATTGTATGCGATGCGCAAGTTGAGCTTGATAAAGATCTTTGCTATGCCAACTCATTCTAGAAGCCCATTAACCAGCAGGAGAGGGTATTTGTTCTTGACAGTACTACTGCTGAAGGCCTGATGATCAACACAGAGGTGCAGTGTTCTGTCCTTTTTAACTAACAGGATGGGGGCTCCAACGAGGGACTTGGAGGGCTGGAGGAAGTTCTTAGCCATATTTTCATCCAAATAATTTTAGGACCTTGAATTTGGGTTCTGATAAAGGATAAACATGCACAACAGGGATCTTTGCCTCTGGCTGGAGGCCTATAGGGAAGATGTAGGGTCAATGTGGGGGTAGAATAACTTGCATTCTTTTTATCAAACATGTCCTCGAGGTCACTGTACTCGGTCAGAAACAAGAAACCCATTTCTCCCAATGCTGATATAGTACAAAGCAGGGAAGATGCTTTCCCAGGGGCCAGTTTAGTCTTCCTCCACACTGTACCTTACTAAAACCACACCTGGCAGAACGACAAGTTTAACCATACCTCCCCCGCTACCCAGGAAATGCCCACTATGATCCAAAAATGCAGCAAAAGGATCAAGTTGAACTGCATAATTTGCTGGTTGTCCCAGATCTTGAGATGGAGAGGGGCTGTCTTGTAGGAAACAGGCCCGGAGGACAGTATACTGTGTCAGTAGTTTCTACCTGCTCTGGGACAAGCTTTCTCCGGATGGGCAAATGGCTGGTGTGAGCAAAGGCCAAATCTATAAAGGTTCTGGACACCCCGGAGTTGATCCGTACTAGTGAGATTCAGCTTACTTTAGGTGTTGCTGGGGCCTGAAGGTGGAGCTGAATCTGCAGATGTGGTTAGCAGAGCTCCGCCAGTGCAGAGGCACGTATGGACTTCAGAGGGAATCTGGGAAACTTGCTCTCCGGGTTATGTCGAGCTGTGATCCCTCTACTAGGGCTGGATAGGGTGGTTTCCTGGCACCACAGTGGGGCTGGGTTTTGGCCATCTTTGACACCACTACTCTGTGGTCTGTGAGTTGTCTCCTGGAAGTGATGACCTGCCTGGACTCTGGTCCAGAACTGGGCAAAGGGTGGGGCCCTTCCAAGAGGGGCACGAAACAGTCTTCTAGAGCTTCTCCAGACAATAGAACAGCAAGCTGCACTGGTTAATAAATCCCTTGAAACTTGTGGTGGAAAATCCCCCTGTCATTAAACCTCTCTGGCAGGTGGATTTTCACACCACACACCAGGGCTGCTGCTATGGGAGGGCCCAGGGTCTGGAGAGAGGCATTCTCTAACTATAGCTGGGCAACCTGATTCTGGAGTAGGGATGCTTTCTCTGGTGGCACAGGATCCCAGTGCTGTATCTGGGCCCTGAGGTTCTGGGCTGTGTGTGTATGTTAGGGTGACCAGATGTCCCAATTTTATAGGGACAGTCCCGATTTTTGGGTCTTTTTCTTCTATAGACTCCTATTACCCCCCACCCCCTGTCCCGATTTTTCACAGTTGCTGTCTGGTCACCCTAGTGTATGTACGCGCATGCAAATTGTCAGGGTCTGGGCTCTAGGTGGTCAGGCCTGGTGGTTGAAGCAGTGGTTGGGAACAGGTACCTAGGGTTGAAGCTGGACATAGAGTCAAGACTGGGCTGAGAGCAGTGCTGAAACTGGATTCCAGGGACAGGTCAAAACCGGGGTTAGGCCATAGACAAGCCAAATCGGAATCGTAGTTCGAGTCTGGATGCAGGCCGAGGGTCAGAGCTGGGCTGGAATTAGTCCAAGGATCTGGGGGTCAGGAAGTGGGTGCAGCGATGGGGTAGGTCAGGAACAGGGCTGGGGAAGGATTGAGGAAGTCTGTAATGCTGCAAGGCAGAAGAGGGTTCCTAGCTGAGTGGTGCTGTTGCACAGACTAACTTGCAGCTCTGGCAGTGAGGGTGCAATACCTGTGCCTTGGAGTCCTGTGACTGGGGCCTACCCTGGGATACTCTGCTGCAGCATGCTTGTGGGATGAGTCAGTGCAGCTGAGTGAGCAGCCCTGATCTGGCTGCAGATTTGACTCTCACCTAATTATTCTCCTGCTTTTTAATATGCTTATGTTTAATTCAAACTTAGATCCAAAAATACTGGAATAATGCTGTAATGGATTGAATCCCCCTTTTGGGGTGCCACCTGATGTACTGGAATTTCACTGAGTCTCCTGCTCCACTGGCCTGGGTTTCCACTCCCTGTTTTGCTGAATTAGGCTCTTTGGCCTCTTGCAGCGTGCGCACACACACACACACACACACACACACACTCTTACACTTGCTGGAAAGCTTTTTTGTTGTGATCTGGGTCAAACAGTTCCCAGTGTGTAGAGCATCTCTGAGAGGTTTCTATTGCACACAGTTCCTGAGATGATCCTTATGCTTGTGTGCCTGCCTTCAATATATCACTAACATTGTTTAGCCTCATCCAACATAGCATATTTGAAATACATGGTCAATATTCCCAGATTCAAATACAAAGATGATGCATGCATACAAATTGGATAAACATTCAGTAAATTATAACCTTTCCAATGATATCTTACAAGACCCATCTTGCATAAAACATATGTTGTGCCATATTCATATCATAACCATATTTCTGTGAAGAATATGGGGTGTAATATCACAAGTGCCTTGTTTGTTATGAAGTTCTTTTTAATATTCATGTGAGAAGTACATCTGTGGCATTAGTTAAAAGCACACAGTTGTTTCCAACCTTGGAAGGAAACTGTATCACTTCAGGAGACAAAAATCTGATGTTCACTTTTCTTCCGTTCAGTTGTGCATGCTCTAACCTTTAATGCAGCAGGCAAAATTCCATTGTAGGCATATGTGCCCCTTGGAGTATGAGGGAGACCATAGAGGCTTACCAGAGAGGTTCAACAAGGTAGATGATTGGAGAACAGCTTTTGCAGGGCCCAGTGTGGCCCATCAACCACATGAAAGTTGTTTATGGAGAGCTTTATTTCACCTAGTCCTGACTTCTCTTCTGCTGCTGCTGCTTTTACGTGTGTAGAAGCAAATTTTTTTGATGAAGAGTACATGGGTGTAAGAGTCCAAAGCCACCAGCAGGAAAAAAAACTCATGAGCCTCCAACCAGGAACTCCCTGAATGAGATGCCTTGAGGTGAAAAGAGAACAGCAGAGGTGGGCAAAGGAAACAAATCTGTGCTGTTCCCTGTACATATACGAATACACAAAATAAGGTGACAGAGGGATGGTGTGGGATTATATTTCATCATTCCATGTAGGGTTTGAGGGGAAGCAGGGGGAAGAATTCCTGGCTTGGGCTATCAACTGCAGCCTTACATCCCCGCTAAGGTGCTCAGACCAGTGATAATTTACAGCTGTTGCTCCTGAATATAGTGGGGTTTTTTTGTCTTGTGAATATCTATAACCATAGTATGGGTCAGAAAACCATACATGATGGTGGTTTTTACTTTCTATATTCAAACTTCCTAAGATGTTGGACGATTTTAATTACATAGTGTCCAGCAGAATAGTATACAATTTATAAACATAGGGGAAAGGCGTGTATTCTTTCACATAATGGCAGAAAGATGGGTTTGATATCCAAAAAACACATCATGAATAAAACAGGTATGCTTAGAATAATGCCAGCTCAGATGAATATCTAATCTGGGGTTTTGTTTAGTTGTTTATTTCTTGTCTCATAAACAGTTTGAGACTTGGTAATGGCAAATGTTCAAACAATTTATTTTAAAAATAATTAGATATTGCATGTAAAGTTTGTTTTGCCATCACATCTCTTGTATCATTGCTTTTATTACTCTACAAAACAAAAAATGTGTGTTTGGGGGGAGCTTCTTTGATTACAGAGTATAGTGTGTTGTGAAGGGAAGGAAAACAGCCAGAATAACTACTCTGATTTTCTTCAAAAGGACCAAACACAATTTAGTTTCTTCTCTCTCTCTCTCTCTCTCTCTCTCTCTCTCAACATTGTGACATTTTCAAACCTTTGATAAATGCTTGATTTAAAATAACTAGCACAGTGGGCTGCCATGCATCTTCTGCTGGTCACTCCCAGTGTTCCCAATGTCATGCTGTATCAAGTGGCTCTCTTCTCAGTTTCCTTGGTTTCTTTCTTCTCCTTGATCCGGAGTTCCCCCAACCTTACTTCATGCTCATGTTGTTCTTTCTTGGCTTCCAGGAGCCTCGGTTGAACCAGTTCTGCTGCAGCAGTATCTGGGACATCACAATGCTCAGGCCCCGCTCCTTAGTCAAAGTTTATGAGCAAAGTTCTCAGTTCCTGATCTGAGGCTTTCTTCTTAAAGGATAACCCCCTTTCTTTATGTAATTTTTCAAGGTCATTTGTGTCAAGACCCTCATATGACTGACTGACTCACTGTAACTAATCTTTAACCCTTAACACTCTCAGTAACAAATCTAAAGTTTTAATAGAATCAGGTTATGATCTTTAAGCCCTATGGCATATGAATCCTGTCATGACTATGCCAGTTGTCCCACTGTCTGGAGTGGTTCACTGCTGTGAGTGCACACCTCAGTGCAGACTGTCAAAAAACAGGGCAGATCCCAAGCTGGTGGTGTGTTCTATAATTTGGATTTCGCCAAGCCGGTAACAAATGTGAACTCCTGGATCACTATACCAGTCTTACCATGGAGTCACAGACAGTTCCCTTAGACTCTCCAGCCTATCTTACCATCCAGACAAACTGAATTTAATGATAGTGGTGACTTAAACCAAAAATCACACCACATCAGGTTGCTCCCTGGTGAGAGACTGGTTACTTACCCCGATCAATTGGTACTCCAGGTCTTACACTAAAGACAACACTGGCAGCCAATTCTATAGTAAGCTAACTACCAGTTTATTAGCTAAAAGGAAATGAGAGCTATTGAGAAGTTAAAGCAGATAAAATATATTAACAGGTGAGTCACAGTTTGTAATTCCAAGTGGTAGCAGTCATGTAATAAATTGCCAGTTTCCCAAAAGTCTTTCAAGGTACCCAGACTGTCTCTGAGGATCTCTGCTTTCAATCCAGAGATAACAGATCTTTCTTTGAATCCATATTTATAGTTCCTTAACACAGAAAGCCAGCTGACAGTGTCTCTACCCACGTGAGATTTTCCTTTGATGATGGTAAGTGAGGAATGCACTTCGTTTTTTTGACTTCCAACCATCAGACATAATGACCGCTTGCTTAGAAATCAGCATTTTCTGTTAAAGTCCTTCATTAGCATTTCACAAGATTTCTTTGATGGATTATTTAGTTACAGGGGTATACACAATGTTTGCTATTACATTATAACAGGAACAAATAAGTGAAAACAATGCAATTAACATCCGGTTAGTTTTCCATTAAGTTTAAACACCCAATACACACTTACCATTACTGTGATCTATACTAATACACAAGCGAGTTGACATGAATACACTCTAGCATGACCTGGTCTGCCAGCGACACACGTAGCTCTTGCTATTTATCACAAGTCTCATAATATTTGTTGCCCTAAATCCTGCAGTTGTTACCATATAAGAACCTTGGCTTTTATTTTTACAGGGTTTTTTTTCTAGCCTTTATGGTTGCAGAAAGAAGTTTGAAAAATGTGAACTCTAAAGCTCCAAAAGCCAGGAGGCAAATAAATCAACTCAAAACTTTATTATTTTTAAAATCTCCTGGTTTTTTATTTTTTCTTGACTTGTGATTTTTGAACACTTGGGGACTGGAAATACTGTTACTACAAATAGTACTTAGAACTTAGTCCAGTACTGTACTCTACTGTAATTTGAGTTAGCACTGGGAGGTAGCTCCTTAGGTATCCTGTTCTTTTTATTCACTGTCCCTGATTCTGTCAGTCTGTTTCTCTTACTAGCTGGCTCCATGGCTGGAGAGTGTTTGATTTTAAAAGGTTTTTGACAATTGTTTGAAGTATCTATCCTCATAAGACCTGATACTCGGCCACCCTGTGGTGTATTTTTTCTCCTAATATGCAAGTTTCTTCTTTTAATGTAGATAAAGAATGCTTTCTTTGGTTTTGACCTCCAATACATATAGGCTCTTAATGAAGTACAGCAACTGTGTTCAATAAAATTTGATGATTACACCAGTACCTGCAGTTATTGTTCTGTAATGGTATCTTTGAATGCAATAGCTTTTTTGAATTATGATTTTAATTAGGTTTAGTTTTGGTTTTGTTATTGCTTTTCCTGTGTTAGCTAGAAACTGTCTTGTAATGAAGGAGTTTGCTTTTAAAATGGCATGATTGCTATTTTAAATATATACACTGAAGGTACAGATTGGGTACTGCAGAGGCTGTTATGTGCAAATCGAATGAGTGGAAAAAGAAAAGTTGGAATCTGATTACCTCTGTTACAATTCCCCCATTCTCATGGTTATACTCTGGCTGGAACTAATTTGAGAGAGAGGAAGGATATTGTTAAGGCTGTGGACTGGCACTTGGAAGATTTGGGTTCAACTCCCAACTCTATCATAGACTTCTTGTGTGACCTTGAGCAAGTCATTAATCTGTCTTTGTTTAAGTTCCCCATCTGTAACATGAGGATAATGACACTTCCTTTCTCCCACCCTTTGCATATCTCATCTATTTAGACTTTAAGTTTTTCCAGGCTGGGAGCTGTCTCTCTCTTATGAATTTGTCTGGATGAGAAGAGTCATCAAGGTTAGGTCAACTAGATGACATTAGTACAGGGGGCTCAGTCTCAATTGAGGCTTCTAGATGCTACTGTAATATCAATAGGGTGGCTGAAGTAATGTCCATGTAATGCTTTATTATTAAAGCAAAAATGTTAATAGTAATTTGTTCATTTCTTGAGAAATATCCATTTGAGCAGTGAATCAAAGAGGACCTCAACTGCTTCAAAGTAGTGACAACTACAAAGAACATTGGTTATTACTACCAGAATTAAAACAGGTTTGAGGCATGACCTATAAAAGCAAATAAAAAAAGAACTGTACTAGAGTCACAGATCATTTTTGCTCTGTCCACAAAGTTAAAACCCTAGGTTATGCTCCAAAATATTTAAAAAAATTGAAAGAAGAGAGAGCAGATCCTGCAAAAGAACTTACATTAGGGCTGATGGATGCTTTTTTTTCCTTGCTTATCTGTATCTTAAGATCTTCTGATTCAGCTACTGAGTATGTAGCATATTTGTGCAGCTTTTCAGAATTGTTCCTGATGCTTAATGAAAAATCAGTATTCAGATGCCCAATTTAAAAAAAAATTACGATAATCACAGTAGTCTAAACACTTTATTCTCCATGAGAGCGTTGATAATTCTAAAAAATCATACTGAACAAATGTTTTTGTAAGTTGGATATTTAGAACCTGAAATGGAAGAATATATAGTCTATTTAAACCATAATTATGAAAATGAAGTTTTTAAAATGCTGTATTTATTAAGGCAGTCATAACTCTAGCAATTTTCTCTGACGTGCTTGACTTTAGTACCTAAATAACTAACATTTTTGTAAGTAGTTTTCTACGTTTCTTTATTAAATTAAGAAGGTAAAACCAAATTCTGTTTATGTATAACTGTAGCAATGCCTAGGATTGCCAGGTGTCCAGTTTTCGACTAGAATGCCCGGTCAAAAAGAGACCATGGCGGCTCCAGTCAGCACCACTCACTGAGCCATTAAAAGTCCAGTCAGTGGCGCAGCGGGGCTAAGGCAGGCTCCCTGCCTGCTGAGGCTCTGCGTGGCTCCCGGAAGCAGTGACATGTTCCCCCTCTGGTTCCAACATGTAGGGGCATCAGGGGGCTCTGCTCGCTGCCCCTGACCCAAGTACCAGCTTCACAGCTCACATTGTCTGGGAACCATGGCCAATGGGAGCTGTGGGGGTGGTGCCTGCGGACGGGGCAGTGCACAGAGCCGCCTGGCTGCACCTCTGCATAGGATCCAGAGGGGGGACATGCTGCTGCTTCTGGGAGCTGCTTGAGGTAAGTGCCATCCAGAGCTTGCACCCCTGACACTCCTCAATCCCAGCCCAGAGCACCCTCCTGCACCCCAAACCCCTCATCCCCAGCCCCACTCCAGAGTCTGCACCCCCAGGTGGATCCCTGTCACCCCCTGCACCCCAACCCTCTCCCCCAGTCCAGAGCCCCCTCTGAACCCCTTGGTCCGCCCCCCCCCCACGAGCATCCTCCTCCACTGCAGACCCCTCATCCCCAGCCCCACCCCAGAGTCTGCATCCTCAGCTGGAGTCCTCATCCCAAACTACTGCCTCAGCCTGGAGCCCTCTCCTACACCTTGAACTGCTCATTTCTAGCCCCATCCTGGAGTCCACACCCCCAGCCAAAGCCCTCATTTCCCTCCCGCACCCCAACCCCTGAGCCAGCCCCATGAAAATGAGCGTGGGGAGAGTAAGCAACAGAAGGAGGGGCAAATGGAGTCAGTGAGGGGTGGGGCCTCGGAAGAGGGATGGAGCAGGGGGCGGGCAAGGGTGTTCAGTTTTGTGCGAATAGAAAGTTGGTAACTCTAGCAACGCCCCTTCATCGTGCATCATCAGGTTTTTAACCCTTAAGATTTAGTACTGCAACTGCCACTCGGTTCCTTCTTGCCACCTAAAAGTTCGGAAAGACTCATTTATGAAATTGCAGACCTACTAACTGTGGTATTTAACGTATCATTTAAATCTGCCTCTGTGCCAGAAGACTGGAGGATAACTGATATGACACCAAGTTATAAAAAAGTCTTATAGGTGATCCTGGCAATTACAGGCTGGTAAGACTAACTTCAATACCAGGTAGATTGGTTGAAACTGTAGTAAAGAACAGAATTGTCAGAGACAGATGAACATGATTTGTTCTGGAAGAGTCAACATGGCTCAAAGGGAAAACATGCTTCACCAATCTATTAGAATTCTTTGAGGGTATCAGCAAACATGGACAACGGTGATCCCGTGCATATAGTGTACTCGGATTTTCAGAAAGCCGTTGACTAGGTCCCTCACCAAAGATTTGTAAGCAAAGTAAGCAGCGATGGGATAAGAGGGGAAGTTCCTCTCATGGATCAGTAGCTGGTTAAAAGACAGGAAACAAAGGGTAGGAATAAATGGTCACTTTTTAGCACGGAGAAAGGTAAACAGCGGTGTTCCCCCAGGAATCTGTTGCTGGAACCAGTGCTGTTCAACATATTCATAATGATCTGGAAAAAGGGGTAAGCAGTGAGGTGGCATAATTTCCAGATGATACAAAATTACTCAACGTAGTTAAGTCTAAAGCAGACTGGGAAGATTAACAGAGGGATCTCGCAAGACTGGGCTACAAAATGGCAGATGAAATTCAATGTTGGTAAATACATAGTAATGCACATTGGAAAACGTAATCCAAACTATATCTATTGTGATAAACTCCGGACAGATGGCTGCAAGGGGGGGAGGGTAGAAAACAGTCCCAGAAGGTTAAAAGGCCCTCCTCCCTATCAACTGAAGAGGGGTGACTGCAAGTCAATCAGGTTCACCTGAGAAGAGGGTTATCAGAGATCAATTAGGATCAGCTGATTCCAACTAAGGGCTGCCCGAGACCTTTTTAAACCCTTCCCTTTTGGGGGGCAGAGAGAAGGAGTCAAGCTGCCAGTAGGCGAGGAGCAGCAAGACAGCAAGCCTCATCAGGAGGGGAGGCTGCATTCCCTCCCATACGCGAAAACAAGTCCAAAAGACTGGCTACCCCTGTTCAGCTAAGAGGGACTATTTTACCCCAAGGCCGACTCACCAAGGCTCAAAACAGCTGAGTCTGGTGAGACCAAGAAGGTGCCTTGCCACAATATGAAATTATGGGGTCTAAATTTGCTTTTACCACTCAAGAAGGAGATCTTAGTCATGTATAGGTCTCTGAAAACATCTGCTCAGTGTGTAGCGGCAGTGAAAAAAGCTAACAATGTTAGGAATCATTAGGAAAGAGACTGATAATAAGACAGAAAATATCGTAATGACACCATATAAATCTATGGTACGCCCACACCTTGAATACAGTATGCAGTTCTGGTCACCCACTGTCAAAAAAAAATATTAGAATTGGAAAAGATACAGAGAAGGGCAAGAAAAATGATTAGCGGTATGGAGCAGCTTCTATATGAGGAGAGATTAAAAAGACTGGGACTTCTCAGCCTGGACAAGAGACGACTGGGAGGGGATATGAGAGGTCTATAAAATTGTGAATAATGTGGAGAAAGTAAGTAAGGAAGTGTTACTTACTCCTTCACATAACACAAGAACCAGGGATCACCTAATGAAACTAATAAGCAACAGATTTAAAACAAAAGGAAGTACTTCACACAACACACAGTCAACTTGTAAAACTGGTTGTCAGGGGATGTTGTGAAGGCTAAAACTATAGTGAGGTTCAAATAATTAGATAAGTTCATGGAGGATAGGTCCATCAATGGCTTTTAGCCAAGATGTTCAGGATGCAACCCCATGCTGTAGGTGTCCCCAGCAGGGGTGGCTCCAGGCACTAGCAGGGGGTCCACTGGTCCCGCAGCTTCGGCGGCTTGCCTGCGGAGGGTCAACTGGACCAGCGGACCCTCCGTGCTTGGGGCGGCAAAATGTCTAGAGCCTCCCTTGGTCCCCAGCTTCTGGTAATCAGAAGCTGGGAGTGGATGACAGGGTGGATCACTAGATGACTGCCTGCTCTGTTCATTCCCTCCAAAGCACCTGGCATTTGGCCACTGTCAGAAGACAGGATACTTGGCCAGATGGACCATTGGTCTGGCCTAGTATGACCATTCTTATGTTCCTATGGCTGTACTGCAAGGCCTGACTTTGAAATAATAATCTCTGTATGCGTATGAAATCTGCAAAAATGTCAAGGAGACAGATCTGGAAATATTTAATTTTTTGAAGTAGGGTATGGGTGCCACGAATTTAAACCTTTTAAATGTTTTACCTGGTGTCAAGGACATGCAGAGTATATGAAAGAAACAAAACTATTTTGTGTTGCAGTATTGATATGGACAAGATATAGCAATTTACTTATAAATCATTTTGATATTATTTAAGCAAGAGGAAATTGAATATTTTCCTTTTTGACAGTGTGTCATAGAAGTTTGCAATCCGGTACATAAAATATAAAGTGCTTTAAAAATAATAGGAAAATATATTCCAAGCAAAATTCAGTGCAGATAATTATCAGTGTAGTATCACAATGTGTCTCTAAATCTAACTTTCATACTAAATATGATTCATGAAAATATATCAGCAAGAATAAAATACTGTGTAAAATATGTCACTAAATAAATAAATAATTTAAACTGCAAGTGTGGGGAAATAATATACTGATTGATCAACAAGTAAAAATGTCACCTTAATAGAGGTATAACAAACATTCTGTGCTCATAGTGCTATTTTACATTGGTAGTTGAGTTGTAACTCAGAGCAACAGCCTCCTAGCAACAATCATTGCACTGTGTCACTAGCAAAGATGTAAGACTTTCAGAGGAAAAAAGAATGAGACAGCTGTTACAGCTTTTAATGCTAGCCATTGAGTTTTCAGATTATATCTGTGTATGCTGAAAACAGAGACTAAGGTCCCCACAGAATTCAAAACAGTTTATTACAACAAACTCAGTTATGACTAATTCCTTCTGCAGGTGAAAAAGTTAAAATGATTAATTAGGACAATTGGTAGATGAGCAAAATATTGCTGAAATAACTTACATATCCCATTACGTGAGCATCCACGCAGATACCTCTTTTGTAGAAAAATTGCTATTTAGAAAATTCTTTTAAGTGCAAGCAAGATCTAGCTGAGATTTCCAAATAAACTGCGGTGCTTGGAAACCCAACTACAGGTCTCACTGGTGAGAATTTAATGTACAGTAACTCCTCACTTGAAGTCATCCCGGTTAACGTTGTTACTTTGCTGATCAATTAGGGAACATGCTTGTTAGAAGGGAGCATTGCACAACTTTAAATGTTTGGCAGCTGGCTGCTTTGTTCACTGCTTGCAGGAAGAGCAGCCTGTTGGAGCTAGCTGGTGGGGGCTTGGAACCAGGGTGGACTGGCAGCCCTCCATCAGCTCCCCGATCCCCTAAGTTCCCTGTGCTGCAGCTGCCCAGCAGGCTAGCAATTGCCAGCATTCAACTGTCCCTCCTCCCACTGCCATGTTCTGCTCCTGCCCTCTGTCTTGGAGCTGCTACCAGAGACTCCTGCTTGCTGTATGGGGGGGAAGGGGGAAAGTGGGGGTCTAATGTCAGGCTGTCTCCCTCCCACCTGCTTCTACACCCCGCTTACCCCATTTCCCTAGAGCAGGGGGTACACACTACAGGGTTCAGGATGGAGGGAGCTTCCAGACAGCAGCTGTGGTCTCAACAAGCTGATCTGATTAACAAGGCAGTGTACTTAAGCCTGGGGTCAGCTACTTAAAGGGGAAATGTGCATCTCTCTCTCGCACACACGGTGTGTGTGAGTCTCTGTCTGCTATGCTCTATCCCCTCCCTCCATGCCTGCTGCCTTGTAGAGTGAGGCTACATTAACAATGAAATATCTGTCAGTCAGCATGCCTCATCATTCCCCTTGTCTCCTCTTACAAACAATGCCATGCCTTTTTTCATGCCACTCTTGTGCTTGGAATATCCCCTTACATCCTTCCTGCCAAGGAGCTTCACTCCCCTTCTTGTCTCTTTTTTCCTTTAAAACAAAATCAGTCTTCCAGTGCTGACTTGGCCCTAGCTGATCTCTTCTCTATCATACTTACATAGTATTAAATTTATTGTTTAAAAATACAAAAGTAAATATAAACTATATTCATAAATTTTACTTTCTGTACACCAGTAGCACCCAGTAGGCGGTAGGCACTCTCCAACTGTATAGGAGGAGGCAGTCCTTGAAGTCTAAACAAAAGAACTAACAAGATATGTATGAAAAAAGTATCTCATATATCTGTGTTGTATCCCTCGTCCTTCCCATACACCTGACCCAGTGCTTTGCTTTGGCTCAGTATGTTATGCTGCTTTTAGAACCCAGTCCAACTCTTACTGAAGCCAAAGGAATCTTCCAGTTGACATTAATGGGAGTTCGACTGTGACCTTAGACTGTAAATTCCTTGGGTCAGGGAATTTGTAAACTGCTAAACACATTGTTATAGAAATAAAAGTAGGTATAAAAGCTAACAACTGAATTTATTCCACAAAAGGGAAATTCGGCTAACGCTTTCATTTAAACCAGTGGTTCTCAAACTTTTGCATTGGTGACCCCTTTCACAAAGCAAGCCTCTGAGTGTGACCCCCCCCCTTATAAATTAAAACCACATTTTTATATTAAACGCTATTATAAATGTGGGGGAGAAGCAGGGTTTGGGGGTGGAGGCTGATGGCTTGTTACCCCCCCCATGTAATAACCTTGTGACCCTCTGAAGAATCACGACCCCCATTTTGAGAACCCCTGATTTAAACCATATGTTAAGATTCTCAATTTGTGGAATTTTATAAGTAGATGGCAGACCTGTATTTGTATGATCTTGTAATGAGCTTTGCATTGAGCAAAAATTGACAGTTAAAATTTGAGGGAATTAAATCCTGTTTTGTAGCAGGAGCATTGGAAGCAGCTCAAGATATGCAAAGCCTTAGCAGGCTAAGGCACCAACTAATTGGGGTCTAGGTGAGTTGATGTGAAGAGAGGGGGAAAATAAAGGGACTTTTCCCAGGCGCGAGAGCACTGTTCTTTTACTACACTTCTACCCCATTATAACGTCACCCGATATAACACTAATTCGGATAGAACACGGTAAAGCAGTGCTCCGGGGGAGGAGGCGGGGCTGCGCACTCTGGCGGATCAAATCAAGTTTGATAGCTATAACGCGGTAAGATTTTTTGGCTCCCGAGGACAGTGTTATATCGAGGTAGAGGTGTAGTACTGTTCCCTCTTGGGCCATGCCTACACTAAGGATTTTATCACGTTGTTCTACTGGTGCATCAGAGGGAGCTTAGTATGGGCAACGCACTGGAGCCTTGTCTACACTGTGGCCTTGACTGGTTTTATTGCTGGTACTTCAGAACCAGTGATGTCAAAACAGTTCCACTGGTGCTAAACTGTGTGTGTAGGCAAGGCCTTGGGGTTGTATGGTGAGGGAGAGAAGTCAGGACAGATTTGCTTTCTTTTGCATTAAATTGCTTACCTCCTTCTTTCACCTTGGTTAGGTGGGTGCTGAAAGGATCAGATTTTCCTTTCTTGTTTCTGATGTTCCCAGCCCCACTAGCCAAGATGCACCCTATTTCCTCTCATGCTAACAACGTTCCAAGCTAAAATATAGAATCCACAGTAAAAGACCGTTTGAGTTACACCTGAATGGCTCATTTTATGGATGCTCAGTTATTTATTTCAACAGTACCATTTTGCTGATCTTAATAGCTCAATCTAAGTAACCCGCTGAAACATTTTTGTCATAAATTAAATGACTTTTTTCTAACTGAAATTATAAAGGAGAAAGTAAAAGCTGTATGTTCCTGCTTCCAGGTGACATAATGTGGCAAACCCAGGACAAACCCTTAAAAAGGAGGGGGTAGTAATTAGTCTTGGGGTTAAAAGGCCTCTCCCAATCCACTGAGGAAAGAGAACCACAGGGAAATAAGGTGCAGCTGGGAAGGGGGTTACCAGGGAACTAATTAGGTTCAGCTGGCTCCAACTGTTTGAGACCTTTTTAAACCCTCCCCGGCATGGAAGTGGGGGGCGGGAGTGAGAGTAGCAGGGAAGCTGCCAGTAAGATGCAGCAAGGCTCTGAACCCTTCCAGCAAGGAAGGCTGCACTCTGTTCCCAGAAGGGAAGAAAACAAGCACAAGGAATTGACTGAGGGAAGGAAGAGCCAGACCCTGTGCTACCTACAAGGATTTGCTTTGCCCAAGCCTGTGTCTCCAAGGCTAAAAAGGACTCCTCCTGCTGAGGAGAAGAAGGTACTTTGCCACAATAAATAAATAAATAAATGAACTCAACAGTTTCTGAATTTGAGATTTAAATATAATATCTAAATCAGTTGTCTAAAGTTTTTAGCAGGGGTGGATTTAAGAAAATCTTGCTCTGCTCCCCAGAGGAGCGATCGGGTAGGAGTAAAAGTTCGGGAGCCATGTGGTGCGCTAGCTGGGCAAGCTGAGTGAACTGTAACTACACACCTGCTTGCCCCACTTTCTTATATCTGGAGTAAAAGCTACCACATGGGGATAAAGCAGGAACAAACAATTGAGGGGAGAGGTGGTTGGGAAGGATCTGTTGAATCTGTTTGGGACTGACCTTCTCCCTAACTTGTTCTGCTTTGCTGATTCAAAGAGTTGCAGCTCTAAGCACACCAGCCCTTTGCCTGTATTAATAGCTGGGACCTAAGCATTGCTTGCTGAGCTATCAGCCCATTACAACTAACCCCGTTCTTGAGACAGTATCAAGTTCAGCCTCCTTTCTGCTGAACAGTTGCCATGAGATTCACAAAATATGCCAATTGCAATTCTTATGGGCTTTGCAGACCCAAAAAGGAAGGATAGTTCACACCCTTTGAAAATGTTTCAAGGTTTGCTTGGGGTTTTGGCTTCCCACAGACTTGAAAATACAAGTGAGACACTTTTCCCAGTAGGTCCCAGGGACTCCCTCACCATACATTCAAGTCTTTTTGGAGAATTGTTTGGTAGCTTGTAGCATACACACCATTTTTTGCTTCATGGAAAAGGTGACAGATCTTTCCCAGGATCGGTAGAGGTGAGAGGAAGTGACCACCAATAGCTTTCTGTTTCCATCAAGAGAGATGGAGAATTATCTGATATAGTTGCCATCTTCACCCGCTTTTCCCTAAAATCCTAGAAAACTGTCTGGGTGAACTGGAGCCTGCAACCTGTTGCTAAGAGCAGAGGAAATTTGAGGCCTGAGATGCCCCAAGGTTGTTCGGGAAACATCGGGGTATAACTGAATTATTTATGGGGCATCTTAGTTGCCAGGCTTATGGTGCAGGTAGTACCACTACAGTTTGAGGTACTGTATATAGTTTTCTTGTCCTGCTGGTCCCTAGTGAAATGGGTGTAAAAGTTGCAGGGAACCTATGCCTCCTCCGGGCCCTCCATTAACAGTCACTGTGTGCGACCTGAAGATCCTGTAAAGAGGACAGAAGACTGACTGAAGACAAGCGGAGGAGGTTGCACATTCTTGCATTCCTCTGGGAGGACCTGAACAGGATGGAGATGAGAAGAGGAAGGCAGATGTGAGGACAATGGCAGAGAGAGCTTGCTGTTGTGCAAATCCCTGAAATATAGCCTAGATTCTAAAACCTTTGTGGCAATCCGAAGCTGATATTTTTTTTCCTAAAAATATTTCACACAGGTTTAATTCTCACACTGCAGCTTCTTATAATTTTCCTATGAATAATATTGAATATATCTTATGTGTTTGGCTACATGGGGACTTCCTGGAAAATTCATCCAAATTAACTAGATACCATTATGTCATGAATACCCTCATTTGGAATGGCCTTAATTCAGTTTAGTTTAATTTTACTTCCAAAGTGAATTAATCTAAAGCGAATTAAGCCCACTTTCATTCTGAATAAGTGGATCCACACAGGGATTTAATGTGGTTTAATTAATCACTTTAAATTCACACTTCTAGTTAATTCAGATTACTTTTCCTGGATGTCCTTGTGTGGACAAGCCCTGTGTCTACATAAGGCATAATTGTAAGATACCAACCTTCACAATATCTACTAATGATTTAATGGAGAAAACACTTGAATGAAAAATTCACCATTACATAAGCATTGTCTCATAGGTCCATTTTATTTATTGAAGCTGTATGTAATGTAGTTAAATCTAGATTACCTTGTTTTATTACACAAACTGCTTAAGACTAATTAGTAATGTAAGAGGATAATACTGCTCAGAGTAGCTAAGGTTTTTCCTTTTATATTGAATTCCCTCTCCCTTCCCCCTGCAGTGTACCTGAAAGTTCTTTCCATCACTTATGCAGCTAACTTTCATTTTTAACAAAGTTTAAAGACAGTACAGTAGTGTCTAAAATCATCTCTAAGGCAGCTGGTTTATCTATGAGCTCTAGAGGCATATACTAGAAGTTTTATCGCTAGAATTTTTTTATTTAAAATTACCCTTCCCTCTATTTAAAAAAAAAATCCTTTACTGGTTGCTGCCATGGCTTTAATTACAGTGTTAGCGGTTATTGCCAAGTTCAGCTTTCACTTAAATTGTTAATTTGGTGTTGCATTAAATGAAGACACAGGAAACTAAAGAACATATGATTCTGAAAGGGCACAATTTTTGTGATATGCAATAAGTCAGTTAAAATGTGAACTGCATAGATAATCTTTATAAAGCCTGTGACAAGTTGGATCACAGAAACCCCCTTGGGTACTGCCAAGTGATGATGTGCCAAGACCCCAGCACCTTGTCTTGCTGAGCCAGACACGCCAGTCTGTTCCAACACAGACCCAGGGTCTGAATTACTTGCTCCAAAGCTGCAGACTTAACTGAAAGCAGCTTACAGAAGTGTTCTTGTCTTTAACACTCGGATGCCCAACTCCCAATGGGGTCTAAACCCAAATAAATCCATTTTACCTTGTATAAAGCTTATACAGGGTAAACTCATAAATTGTTCGCCCTCTATAACACTGATAGAGAGAGATGCACAGCTGTTTGTGGTCCCCCGCCCCAGTATTAATACATACTCTGGGTTAATTAATAAGTAAAAAGTGATTTTATTAAATACAGAAAGTAGGATTTAAGTGGTTCCAAGAAGTAACAGACAGAACAAAGTGAATTACCAAGCAAAATAAAATAAAATAAACACAAGTCTATATCTAATATAGTAAGAAACTGAATACAGATAAGATCTCACCCTCAGATGTTTCAATATGTTTTTTTTCCACAGTCTGGTTGCCTTCCTAGTCTGGGCACAATCCTTTCCACTGGTACAGCCCTTGTTCCAGCTCAGGTGGTAGCTAGGGGATTCCTCATGATGGCTCCTCCTCTTTGTTCTGTTCCACCCCTTTATTTATATATATTATTTAAATATATAAATATTGCATAAGGTGGGAATCCTTTGTCCCTCTCTGGGTTCCCACCCCCTCCTTCTCAATGGAAGGGCACCAGGTTGAAGATGGATTCCAGTTCAGGTGACATGATCACACGTCACTGTAAGACTTCATTACCCATTTGCCAGCACACACACATACAGGAAGACTTGCAAGTACTCTAAAACAGAGCCATCTGCAGTCAATTATCCTGGTTGATGGGAGTCAAGATTCCAAACCAACATTAATGGCCCATCCTTTGCATAATTACAATAGGCCCTCAGAGTTATATTTCATATTTCTAGTTCCAGATACAAGAGTGGTACATTTATATAAATAGAATGACCACACTCAGTAGATTAAGTTTTGTAATGACACCTTACAAGAGACCTTTTGCATGAAGCCTATTCCAGTTACATTAGCATATTTTCATAAAATCATATAGAGTGCAACATTACAAAGCCTATTTGGTTATTTCACGACTTAATATGATCTAAGTCATAGAGTAATTTCAAATAAAACTTTTTAGGAGAATATTGCTTTGTGCTGATAAGATGCTTTAAAAAAGTTACATTGCTCTTCTAAAAAATAGAAATTCATACAAATACATCATGGGGCACTATCCTACACCACTAAATTCAGTGGGAAAACTCTAGTTGGCATTAATAGTGTAGGACTAGGGCTTTAGACTTCAAAGAACTAAACTTAATTACAATAGCTGAGGTCTTGATACCTGTGTGGCATGCTGTGTTTTAGGCTTTTTTTAATGTCACTCTTCAGATCCTATCCTAGCATGTTGCCTACTGTATTAATATGTTGTGTACATCATACAAACTAAAACCAGGTGAAAGAAACTGCAGAAGTTCAGAATAACTGTCTTGGATTTTATGCATCATGTATTACTGCGTTAACAGTTTCAATTATATCCAGGTAGTCAAACTATTACAACGTTGCTATTGCATAAAGGTCAAACTGATTAATTTGAAACTTTATCACTACTGAGTTAATAATGGAAGCACCCAATTGTCTGTTTCAAATCAATTTACTGATTGGACTCTGCTTTACTTTCGAAAAAGAGAGAAACCTGTAAAACAGAAACAAATACTGAGAGAAATAATATTGTCCAGCCATTAATACCATAAATATTCAAGATAATTTTTGCTTTGTGAGTCAAAACTTATGTCCACATGTATTCTATTACCTGCTTGAACTGAGTTGCATGACTTAGCTGAGTCAAGGGTATTTTTGTTTTATTTATGTAAGTAATTTATAAAAGTACCCAACAACTGGACTCAGAATCCGGCATACCATTCTACTATTACATTTTGCCATCCCCTGGAGACAATCTGTTCGGCAAAAGCCTGTGTGAAAGAGAGAAGCCTTATTCTGTATCCGAATAACCAGCTGGCTGGGCTCTGGCAGACTAGTGAGGGAAGTGAGTTCTAGACCTGAGGGCCCTCCACTGAATGTGCCATCAGCCTCTTGATATTTCTATTTAAGCTTGATCATGCCACAGCTGATCTCTGTTTCTTCCCTGATGGTACACTAGGAGAGTGAAGGTAGCAAGAATCCAAACGAGGTAGAAATTCATGTCAGTCTGCATCATGGAAGGTTACAGGTATCAAGTGAGAGCAAATGCAGTCTTCATAGATCTTGTGTAATATTCTCCCTCTGGCTCATGTGACTGACAATAATTTTACACTGTCCCTGTCTTATCTCTTCAATAAATTTTGACTACGAACAACTAACTAGTCCACTATTGACTGACCCATGACCTAAAGTAGAAAAAGATAATTCTAGAGAGTTTGGAGGAAAAAAGACTTGCTAAGCCAAATTCTCTGCTGGCTTATGCCCCATGTAAATGTATTAAAGTGAATGGGTATCCACAAGGTGCAAGTAAGAGCTGAACTTGGCCCACTCAATAAGAAATTCAGTAGCGGTAGCTTTTTAGAAATGAAATGAGTACAAGACTGACCATTGTTTCCATTCGTTTTGTTTTCAAATATAGATGAAGATTATCAGTCTGTGAATTAAAACAGAACAGATTTCTGACTCTAACATTTATTGTCAGTACAAATTATTTTTATTAAAATAGCTAGTGTTGGTTGGAGAAGCCCAAACTGTGTCCCTATTTAAAATAATTGAAATAAAATATTTTTATCGTCTGATAACCACTCCCTTTGTGCACAAAGATGTATAACTTCTGCGCACTCCTTTGAAAGTAAGAACAAAATTCACTTATCAGCTTTTCTCAAACTACTTCCTTTTCTAAATAAAATTTAAAATGTTTACACTGCTTTATACAAAGCTCATTTTCCTAATTTAAAAGCCACATCAAGTGGATAAAAGCATCAATTGCAAGAGAAGTAGATTATACAAGTGCAAGATGACTTTATAATCAATATGGAAAACACAATTACATTGAAATAAAAATAGCTGGTTTTATTTTGTTTTTGATACTTGCGTCACTAGATCAGAATACTTGCTGCCTGTACCTCTAGTCACAACACATGAAGTCCTACAAATTTTTCCAAGCTCTGAAAACATGCATCACTTTTTTTTATCCATTGTAACTTTTTTACTTAGGCACAACAGTAAAATTACGGAGTGATGCTAATCAAAAAGAGTGTATTTGAGTCTTCACAATTCAGCAGGATGTGTTACCATCAGTGAATGTATAGCTATATTTGTCAGTTCATATGAGTAATGGTTAGTAACCAGATATAATGTGGAAATGCTTCATATTATGGTGATTGTTTTAAATAGGTCTGATTTCTTTCATTTCATTATATACCAAAAATTTAAGTCTGAGTTCCTGATTCTGCAAACCACTTAAGCAGGTGCTTAACTTGAAGCACGAGTCCTATTATTTCAGTTGAGCCTACTGCAGTTAGATCTGCTCACTGTGCAAAAAATATAAGCGCATGTGTAAGTCCAAGACTGGTCATGCAATTTACCTACAGGTCTAAGGGTTCCAGAATTAGGCTCCTAGGTCTTGGGTTTTGATCTTGGCCTTACACTCTATACAACCATTCCCATTAACTTCAGTAGGACTCTAAAAAATGCTGCAAGTTTTTTTTTATATGTACTTGAATCAAAGACAACCATATTCTGTCATAAGAATGACCATAATGGGTCAAACCAACAGTCCATCTAGCCCAGTACTCTGTCTTTTGATTGGTGCCAGATGCTTCAGAGGGAATGAACAAAACAGGGCAATTTATCTGATCTATCCCCTGTCCTCCTGACCCAGCGTTTAGCAGTCAGAGGTTTAGGGATACCCACATCATGGGGGGGTGGGAGTAGCTCAGTGGTTTGAGCATTGGCCTGCCAAACCCAGGGTTGTGAGTTCAATCCTTGAGGGGGCCATTTAGGGATTTGGGGATTGGTCTTGCTTTGAGCAGCGGGTTGGACTAGATGATCTCTTGAGGGCCCTTATAATCTATGATTCTAGATAGACATTATCTTATAGGATAGTTGTGAGAACGCAACTGATACTCACTGTTGGAACTTTTCAAGCAAGAAATATAAAGATTATTTCTCAGAATATCTAAATATGTTTTCCAATGAAGCACAAGTTTAAAAAAAAATTAGTGATTTATTTCTAATGCAACCTTTATTTTTGGTAATATTTGGCCTGGAAAATAAGTGTGCTGGAATAATGAAGCTATTGGAGTACTCTTTTGAAACAAGAGTATTTTACGTTTTGACAGGAGAGCACAGTCGCACACATCCTTACCCATGAGCAGTCCTTACTTCCTGAATTCAGGGGGACTATTCATCTGAGTAAGTACTTGCAAGATCAGCCCTACTCCCATCCATATACTTGGCAGTAAAGATAAGCTTGGTAGTAATGGCTTGCAAATTCAGGCCCTTTCCTTGAAACAAAGTATGGAGGTGTAAGGTGGAGCAAACCTTGATCTTTAAGAGGACAAAGAGGTGCTTAATATCCACAAGAGCCATTTGGCAAGTTGTTTTAATCAGGATCTGTATGTAGAGGAAAAACATTTTATATGGTGGCCTTTCATTCTGCTGTCCAAGAGTAGTGAACAGAAAAATAAACTTACTTACTTTCTTTGCATTTCTTTTGCCCTTTTATGCCCAACAGAGAGAAAGCAGATGTTAAAGGTTAATACATAAATGTGATGTTATAATTGCCTTATGAATACAATTTTGTTACATTAAGAATTTAACTGTTTTACTTAATCTCATTGATTTTAAAAAAGTCAGTATTTTTGTATTTTACCCTTTGAACAGCTTTCTTTATTCTTAAAGGGCAAAAGAGATAAGTTACTTGAAAGAAGCTGCTTTTTATATTTGAGCATCTGTAGATACAAAACTCCCAGTGATTTTGTTTGTATATTTTGAAAGCTTTTCTTTATGTAAATACATTTAGAAAAGTTGATTTCAACTAAAATATTTTAAATCTTTCAGTGAACACCAGTTGGAGTGGAAATTGCTAAAAATAAGGTCACTGAAGGCCCTTAGCCATCAAAGAATTTGCAAGACGCTTATACCATATTGAGCACAGTATTTCAATTTGAATGTGGCAATATCCTGGGGGTGAATTACAAGCTACTTTTAAGACAACTAAAAAATGACGATAGCCTGACAACAGCTGAAAAAGTCTATATTTATTTTATAATAACCATATATCTAAGTTATGAATAAATCCCAAACCTGCCCAGATAGTGGTACAATGGTATTTTACTGTACTATTAGTCTATTATAATCGTTTCATTCTTGGAATCATAGCATCATATGAAGTGCTGGAAGGAACCTGAAGAGGACATCTAATCTAGGGATTCTCAGGACAAAATTCTTGGTGGCCTCAGAATGCGGCCACCAACTCTTGCTGGTGGCCGCTCACACACTTGTTCCTAAAATACTTAATTAGCTCTAGGAAAAACAAGTAAATAGGCACATATACATGTCCAAATCATTGTAATTTATTTATTGCTAGCTAGTAAGTCGGCTCTGAAAAGTAATACTTGTATGTTTGTTAATATCACTTTTCACAGATTTACTCAGCCCTGGCAAGCCTGGGGACAAATTAAGCCCTGGATGTGGGGCCAGTGGAGGCAGCGGGGAGCTAGAGCTTGAAGCCCGCCATCGGAGTCTGGGGCCTGCTCCTGCACAGCTGGAGCCCAAAGTCCCACAGTCAGAGATTGCCACCCCAGGGCTGAACCTCAAAGCCTGAGCCCCACCACCCCTGGGAAAGTGGGGAACTCACTGGGTCCCTGCTCATCCAGCATTGTGCCTCAGGTGCCTCCGGAGAGGGGCAGGGCCCAACCCCTGCTGGTCACTCCAACAACCAACACCAAGGCACGGCCTCCAGGAGCAACAGGGAGGGGCCGCTATTTTGTCATTCCCCCTCTCTGCCCCCCCCCCAAGCCCAGGAGGCTGTGTCTGCAAGAAAAGTCTCTGGTGGCCACATGTGAGAAACACTGATCTAGTCCACCCCCTTGCACTAAGGCAGAATTAAGTATACCATTCTAGTCTATTCCCAAAAGGTGTTTGTCTAATCTGTTCTTAAGAACCTCCAGTGATTGGGATTCCACTGCCTCCCTAAGAAACCTATTCCAGTATGTTACTATCCTTATAGTTTATAAACTTTTTCCTCAGATGCAACCTAAATTTCCCTTGCTGCAATCTAAACATATTATTACTTGTCTTACCCTCTGTGGACATGGAGAATAATTGATCACCATCCTCTTTATAACCACCTTTTACATATTTGAAGATTCTTATTGAAGATTACATATTTGAAGACTCTCTTATTCCTCAGCCTTCTCTTCTCTAGATTAAACATGTCTAGTTCTTTCAGCCTTTACTCACAGGTCATGTTTTCTAAACCTTTATCATTTTTTTTGCTCTCCTCTGGACGCTTCCCGATTTGTCCACATCCTTCTTACAGTGCGGTGCCCAAAACTAGACAAACCACTCAAGCTGACACCTGACCGGTACTAAGGAGAGCAGAACAATTACCTCCTATGTCTTATATATGACACTGCTATTAATACATCCCAGAATATTTACTTTTTGCAGCAGTATCATATTGTTGATTCATATTCAATTTATGATCCACTATAATCTCCAGAACCTTTTTCTGTAGTGCTGCTGCCTAGCCAGGTATTCCCAGTTTTGTATTTGTGCGCTTGATTTTTCTTTTCTAAGGCAATGTCTACCCCACAGACCTGTACCACTGCAACTGAGCCACTCTAAGATCTCCCATGTAGCTGCTCTATACCAATGGGAGAGAGCTCTCTCGCTGGCATGATTCAACCACCCCAGCAAGTGGCGGTAGCTATGTCA
Source organism: Mauremys mutica (assembly GCF_020497125.1). Classification (NCBI taxonomy): domain Eukaryota; kingdom Metazoa; phylum Chordata; order Testudines; family Geoemydidae; genus Mauremys; species Mauremys mutica. The sequence continues at coordinate 82,703,030 of NC_059075.1, forward strand.
GCGGGAGAGTGTCTCCCACCAACATAGCACTATCCATACCAGTGTTTCTGTCAGTGAAACTTGTATCGGTTGGGTGGGGGGGTTTCATACCACTGATCGATAAAAGTGCTAGTGTAGACAAAGCCTAAGTGTAGAACTTTGTGCTTGTCTCTGTTGAATTTCATCTTATCGATTTTTAGACCAATTCTCCAATTATTTAAGATCATTTTGAATTCTAATCCTGGCCTCCTAAGCGCTTGCAATTCCTTCTGGCTTGGTGTCATCTGCACATTTTATAAATATGCTATCTACTCCATCACCCAAGTTGTCAATGAAAATAACAATAGTACAGGACCCAGGACAGACCCCTGCGGAGTACTTTAGATCCTGATATAAAGATGTCATCTGAGCCCAGCCCATAATTTTCTTTCCTATGCCATTGCCTTTTAATTCTGCATAAACCCAGCTGTATATCATATGGGCAACTATTGACTGTTGTGGGCCACTGTTGTTTTGGTGCTGAAAACCATGTCTGGAGGTTTAATTCCACTTTGCTGCCCCAAATGGGATGAGAACACATTATCTTCACAGTTGTGTCTCTATTAATCCCTGTGTTTTATAGACAAGATTCTATGTGCTTATGACTTTACATATAATTTATGGATAGGATTTTCAAAAATGCCTAAGAAATTTAAGAAAAATTAACTCTGATTAATTAATAAAAAGACTGAACTTTCCCTCTAAATATGAATCTAAATATGATATTTTTTAGGTTTGAAAATATGCATACAAATTTTAAACACCACCCCCACCCCCCAAAAAGTGGGGGGTCCTTCTGCCATTGTTGGTTTTGGCCAAAACAGGAAAAGTTTTGGTATCAGGCAATGGACTTTTGCCTCCTGGTTTAAGAAAAAAAAATTACTGAGTTGGGCATTAAGGTAGATATACCTTTTTATTCCATGATTGCTTGAAGTCCTGTGTCCCAGCTCTTGACATAGGATTGAAGTTCAGGTTCTGAAAGCTTAGTTTTTCCCAAATATTTGACTTGCCAAGCACAGCCCAAATGTTTGTTTTTCCACCTACGGAAATATCCTTATTAACTGTGTGGGGGTATGTTCCTCTGTTTAAGAAAAAAATACTCCTGCCAGTCTCCCTTTGGCCTTTCTTGCTTTTTAAAAAAGTGTGCTTTTTAGTACAACTGAACTGCACAATTATTTAATTTATAACCACATCCTCAAATCTTTCATGGAATGACTTTGCTTTTGAATGTCCTTTTAACCCATTTTATTAATGCAGTCAAGATTCAATAGGTTGCATGGCTGGTCAGAACTATGGATGGAGGCTTTTCCCTCCTTACAAATTCAGGTGCTAAGCTATTGGTCTGTAGGCTGTGAAGGTTAGAGCAGGAGGAGGAATTTGAAGCAGAACCTGGGAGGAAGCAGAGAGTGGGAGCATTTTAGGCACAATACTTGCATGAGTGGCAGAGTTGGGGACTTCTGAACAAGGAAGCTGGCTGCTGTTTTTCTCCTGTGTTCAGGGAAACAGGACTTTAGTACATTTTTGTAAATAAACAAGATTATACCAAAGAATATATCCCCGATTAGTGTCCTTGATTTCACCTTAGTGCAAACAACCCTGAAAGGCCCCAAATATTGGGTAATCACTCAGACCAAAGGAGCAACACCAGACATTATTTGCTATATCACTATGGCGATCTCTTTGGATGTCAGATTTTTGTTAGTATGGCCAATAGGAGGCAAATGCTTTCTCCATGCAACACTATGGAGCAGGCATTCTTCCACATGATCTGTGACTAATTTAGGGGCTGACCACCTCCTCTGGACAGTACTAATGGGAATTCCAGGGTGAACATCCTTGAGAAAGTCACATTAATTTTAAATGACTCAACTGATAAAAAGCACTGCCAATAGATTGAAAGTGAGCGTTTTCCAACTCACTTTTTGTTTTACGGAATTTTTTTTAATCATTTCAAATAAAATGTCAATGTTCTGTTACTACATTATAGGCTGCAAACTGTAATACTTGGTATGTATTTGTTTTTGCAAAGCTTAAAATCAAGGGAAGAACAACATTTTTAGTTGCTTCCAACCCCCCCATAAAGAAATGTGTTTACAAAAGAGCAAGCAAACATCCCTCACTGACTTTCATGTCTGTGTAGCACCGTGCAACAGAACTAACAGAGGTTGTAACATCTCCTTAAATCATTGATACGTTTGGCAAGCCATTTGAATTACACAATTCCTCCAAAATAGGAAGGAAAAGAAGGAAGGATTATGGATTCACATTGCAGCAATTTTGTTCTTCTTACTTAACAGAACACCTTTTAGTTACTTTTATATGGTTTTGAGATGATGTAGATGGAAAGTAGGTTTGTCTTAAATAAATCATGCTCCTGTTCACTGCTGCACTTAAGACATGGAAGTATGTGTGTCTTGCTACATTCATTTTGCTGCTATTGGTTAAGAAAAAGTAAGAAAGAGTACCAGTTCAATTTGAGTTACAAACTTGGGCTTGTGCAAAATATCTTTCTAGTTTTTGTGTCGAACCTCAATCCTCAAATTATTTCATATGCAATTATGACTTTGTCATTAAAGCAAAGGATTGGGAGCCAAGAGACCTTGGCTCATTTTCCCTGTCTCTGGTACTGACCTGCTCTGTCCTCGGGCAAGTCACTTAATCTTACTGTGCCTTAGTTTCCCCATCTACAAAAATGGGGGTGATATTTCCTTTCTTTTGTAAATGGTTTTGAGAAGAGTTTTTATTTATTCTATTAACATATGTAGACAGGAAACTGGACATATCTTTTGTTGAAATTAGGCCTTTTGGTGAGTTTTGTCGTGAGTTAGCTCCGGTACTGTAAAGTATTAATGTCTTTAAAAGAGCACATCCAAGAGAATTTCAGTACTTTGTATGGTGGTGTTGCCATTCACTACAAAAATGTGCAGATATATTATTTTAAATATTTCCTTTCCAAGGGACACATGGTCTCTGGTATAAATTCCAGTAATTGTGAATCTGTAACTTCTAATTATTTAAAAATAAAACTATTATACCACAAAGAAAAAGGTTACAGACTCCATATTACTGCATAGAAAAAGACAGCTAAAACATGGTAAGGTCCCAGTCCTGAAAACACTTGGGTACCTGCTTAATTTTATGCACATCAATAGTTCCCTTGACTTGAATGGGAATACTCACATGCATAGTTAAGTAGGTGTTTAAGGGAGTTCTCCTTATATTACATGTAAGTAACTTGCATTCATATTATTGTGAGCTGCATGTCTATGCCAAAAGGAGAAGGATCTTGCTCTCTTTCAAGTGATTTGTGACTTGTTCTGACATGAAGATTTGTTTAACGTAATTTACACATGCAGTTTGACTCTCCCACATAGTACCCAGAATCAGTATGCAGCAAAATGGATTACTCGCCATACCTATTGTATAAATTTCATTCACTGAGTAACTGGTAGAAGCAGAGGCGTATTATCGCGTAGGCCGCCTAGGCCTAGGCCTAGGGCGGCAGATTTGCTCGCGACCCCCTCCCCAACTCCTCCCCTTCCCCAAATCCCCAGCCTGCTTCCTCCCCCAGGCGTGCCGTGCTTCCCTTCTTCCACTTCCCTCCCAGGCTTGCCACGCGAAAGCACTGGGAGGGAGGGAGAAGCGAGTAGTGGTGCACTTGGAGGAGGCGGAGCAGAGATGAGCTTGGACCCGCGGGCATGGGGAGTAACTGGGGGGGGGCGGGAACCGCTCCCCACCCTAGCTCACCTCCGCTCCACCACTGCCATTCCCCGAGTGCGCCGCAACTCCCCCTCTCCCTCCCAGGCTTACTGTGGGAGAGCAGAGGTGAGGGGGGTGGGGGCCGCAATTTTTTGAGGGCCTAGGGGTGCCAAATTTGTTAATCCGCCACTGGGTAGAAGTGAAGATCTGGCACAAAAGAGCCTCTTGTAGAAAATCTCTCTCACAAAAAACAAAAAAACAAAAAAAAACCAACCCAGCTGTAACTGGTATCTTTCATTTTACTGGTAGACCCTGCCTTGACAATGTTGGGATAAGATAGATAGATATAGAAATGCACTGCTTGCATCCGAAGAAGTGGGTATTCACCCACGAAAGCTCATGCTGCAAAACGTCTGTTAGTCTATAAGGTGCCACAGGATTCTTTGCTGCTTCAAAGTATGAGGCATTAAAATGTGTTTGCATGTCTTTTTATTCATATTTTTCTTTTTGAATCATATACAAAAGTACTATTTCCAGAAAAAATGATCTTTGGATCTTGTTTTTTTTTTTCTTCAGAGTAAAATGGCATTTAGGCAGCACAAAATCTTGTATGCCTTACTGGGTTTTTTTGGAGGGGGAAAAGAGGAGTTGGGTAGGATTTCCTTTTTAGGACTATGCTACTATAAACTAAGCTGTAGCATTTACTTATCACCTTTATCAAAATTTTCTCCTTTTCTGGATCAGTGTTTGTTTTTTCTCAATGTGGCATATGAAACCCTAGAGTATGTGCACCCCCTTACCCTGTTGCTCAGTCATCTATAGTGACATGAATAGCAGACAGGAAGGTAGCAGCTTTACAGACACTGGAAGTGGCAGCATCAGTCCCTTTAGCATAAGAGGTTGAGAGTGTTCCACTTTGGGGTGTTGTCTTTTTTGATTAATAGTGTGTAGACTACACACTCTTCTTACTGTAATCAGTTTGGAGCTCCAGTTATCAAGGGGGAATAAATACACACACATCCACTATCGAGAGAGCTGAATGAAAAAGATAAACTTCTGAATAATAAAATTAATTTAACCTTATTGAACATCTACCATCTATAGATAACCATAATTGGTTTTGAAGAAGCATTCTATGAAATACATATTTCTATAAAAACATACTCATGTGTTCTTTTAAACAGTAGAAAAAAGTGCCCATGGTTTCTGTTTCTAACATTACCAATAGTTTGTAACATTCCATATACAAAGATCACCAGATGACTTATTCTTGAGTTTTACATATAGGTCTTGTAAAACAACCCCCCCACACACCTCCCTTCAGTTGTATTTTAAATACATTAATTATTCTTTGCAGATGGCACTGTATATTTAACAAAACAAATAGGCTCCAGTGGTTTTGAAGGAATTCTTAGTCGAAATAAATAGTGGAGTTCAATTTTTTGGACTTCCTAAATGTGAAGAGATACAAACGTATGCCATGTCTTTTTATACTAAGTATTTAGGATTAGTCCCTTTCAGCTCAACTCTTATGAACATGCATAATCAGTTGTGCAGGTGGATTTGAATATATGGCTTTCTAAAGAGCAAGAGGTTGGGAATACTAGCAGTTTGAAGGAGTAGGAGGATGGGGAGTGGAGGTGGTTGCAGACTGCAGAAATTATAGCTATGGCAACAGTGTTTCTTCTACTTTTAATACTTTTTTTTTAAATATACTCTCTATGTCCTGGAGAAATGCTATGTTACTGTACCAAATGAAATACTGGGGACCCTTATTAAGTGGTTTAACATAAATGAGAAATGAATATTAAATCCCCTCATCAGTACCTAATTTACAATTAAGGTTACTACAGTAAACACTTGTAAAGAACATAAAATGTTACTTTAAAAACTGGAGATTTTAAATTGTATGAAAATTTTGAGTTACGGTAATTCAACTAGGTAATTACCCACACCATTCATATGATCAGTTAATAACAATAATGACATGTAAAATTGTTTTATATATTCCTAAAACAACCTTAACTCTGTTCCACAGAACTCTTAAATCATACATCAGTTGCTATACCTACATATAGAATCATCTACTATGTAAAATATGTACAATGAATTGAGTGTATTCTGAAAGAATAAATCTGTTGGGTTCCACACGTGGAAAATAAAAGCCATGAAATCTGACCATAGGAACAGATTCAAAATATGTTTTCTTCCAAAGTGTCATGCAGTAGTGCTTATGAATATGTGTACATGTGAAAAATAAAAATCCAGTTTCCTACATACTCTTAAGAGCAAATCTAAGCATATGGCTTTCCTTATTTGGATGCATGTTTTGCCTTAGGTTAGATTTGGTTTATAACATGCCAACAAGAAAGACTATATTTCTTAGCAACTCTGCTCTCTTGGGACTCAAGGCTTGTCTGCCTGAGGAAATATATCAGCATATGGTCTCTGTGTGGACACACTTTTATTCTGGAAATGGGTCCCTTATAACATGGGGAGTTATACCGGTATAATTACAGCACTAGAAGTATAATAGTATAGTTACACCAATAAATTTTCCCATGTAGACAAGTCCTTAGACAGAGAAACTAGTTGAGAACTACCCAGAGCCAGTCTTGGTATTCACTGCTGGGGGAGAGGGGATGTTCCAGCCTGCTCCATGTAAGAACTCCAGGTTGGTGCCCTAAAACCAGTCAGCAGCTTGAGTTGTTTACAAACGTCAGACTGCTTCTCCAAAAGAATTCCTCATCCTCAGTGAACTTGCTATAGCTATTGTTCCAGGAAAACCGAGAATGGGTTAGCACTGGCCCAGGAGGTTTTCCCTCCTAAACATAAAGGCTGGTACACCCTGTTTCAATTTGATAACAAACACATATTTTATAAATATATGCCTGGCTGAAAGTCATTGGAATGAAAAGAATTTTTGAAACAGCTTCTTTTTCTCATATTTTAAAAAATATAACTTAGAAGGGGGAAGTATTGGCAATGTGCTGATGCTAGAGTAGACCACTGTTAGTTCATTTGTGACCTGGCATCTTTAAAGAACTTATTTGGGTATGGGGATGTACTAAAAATGGTAAGCGACAATGTCATTCCTTGCAAGTTCTGGCCTGTTTTTCCAAAATAATTTTAGAATAACTCCGTAATGTAATCTAGTAAATGCAAAAGGCTTCAACAGCCTGTTTGTAAATGAGAAGGAAAAAACTGTGTAACATCCTCTTTGCCTAATTGCCAAATATTGTTGGTCATTTGTTTTACTTTTTGGTAGCATACCTTTTGTGGAACATTCAGCTTTGCATTTCTTGTGAAGTACTGTATAGCCTTGTAACATGTATTTTGTGCAGACTCAAACTACAATAAAAGCTGACATTTTCTCTTGGTTTGGAGCTGATGTCTGCAACAGCCTTTTTAAATAGCTGCTGAGAGTTGCTTTAAAAAAAAAAGCCTTTCTGTTTAAAGAAATTGATAATATAACCAAAGAGTATGGTTGATTAGGAAAGGCTGCAAAAACATTCTCAGATGGTTTAGGTTATGGCATATTGACACATGTAATCTTGTATTGCCCAGGAATGGTGTCATGAGTGGGAGAATGGCATTTGCAATCTTCAATTCCCTTACTCCTTGTCATGCAAGAGCAGAAGAGAAAATATAGGTATAGTCTATGACCAGCATTTTGGAAGGTGGTGTTTTGTTTGGAACAGCTGTATTTTTTTTTCCAAGTTTTCATTTTCTTCTTAAAGAGGGTGCTTATCAACTACAGAGACTAGCTTTTTCATAATCAAGGTGGAAGTTAATCTTCCATTATAACGCCCAAATTTATTGAATGAGCTAGAGTTCTATGTCCAAACTAAACCTGAAATTTCACATGCATGTTCTTGGTCCAGGTAGAATTTTACTTTTTAACATCTTCCCAAGATTTGGTCTTGATCGTGTATCCTGGGTCTGTGTGTGATGGGGAATCTCTGTACAGGGACTCTCTTCTTTGTCAAATAGAAGGGGAAATCAGGTGGCTGTGGACTTTGTAGGCTGTAGATCTGCATACATGGATAGGGTCCTGTGCCTCTTGCTCAGCTTCAGGGCCCCTTTCTGTCTTTCCACTCCCTAGCAGGGAGGCAGCTATGCAATCACACTAAAAGGGGTTCTCCACAACCTGCCATTTCCTCCTCAGGGAAGGTTCCACATCATGAAGTAGAGCAACTGGGATTCCCCCTGGTTGTGATGGGAGTGTCCATTTGTCCTCTAATTATCACACAGGTGAACAAGCATGCAGGAAGTCTAGAGAAAAATTTCATGCAGCTGTTGTCAAGATTCTAAAAATGTAAATCAGTAAAAAGATCAGATCTTCAAACTCCACCCAGGCACTTTTCAGGCTCCACACATTGACAGTGCCTAATCTATCTTTGCTTATGCATTGATTAGAATAATGTTTCTTTGCTCTTATCCATGCTTGTATTAAACTAAAGCATTAAGATGAATGGATTATTAGCTTGTTAGTTAACCATCCTCAGGAGGAGAGGTTTATCTCTTTCTTTCGAAGAACTAAAACACTCTGCTGTTTTCACTCCATTGTAAAAGATGTGCTGACAATACTTCGTCCATATTTGCAATTTATCAATATTTCAAAGTGACCTAAAATATGGTTCTGGGACAGGTGGTGGTCCAGTTTTCCACAGTAGCAATACACAAACATTGTTTAGTGGGGCCTCACTACTATTACTGCCCTCACTTATAAAATTGAGACTTAGAAGAAGATATTATTAGTGTTTATAATAGTGCTTTGAAAACAGTTGTTACAGAATGATTGATTTTATTATTGTTGTTGGGTTCCTGCTATATCTTGAAGGAGCAGAAAGCAGCACTGCCTATGAGAGAGAGAGAGAGCATTTCATGGTAAATATGCTTCTGCCAGACCCTCTTGACTTGAAGCCTTCTCCTGCCAATTGGGTTTCTTTTGCCTGTTTCCAGAGGCAGAGTTTTCTCTCAACTCCCCCCTTCTCCCCCTCAGGTTTTGCTCCTTTTGTAGTGTGCCTTTCTGAACCTGCCAAGTCATTTCTATACAGCTGTCTTTGCTCACCTCATTAGGTGGGCAATGCCGATTATACAATTCAGTAAAAAGTTGCCTGTATCTGAACTGTAACAGGCCAGTTCCATGATCCAGTCAAGTTCTGTTGTTGATATACATCACTAATCTAGTGCATGTTGGGCTTTCCTTATAGTGGGAGGTGACAGTTCATAGAGAAGCTAGATCAGTGGCTCTCAAACTTTTTTACTGGTGACCCCTTTCACATAGCAAGCCTCTGAGTGCAACCCCACCCCTAAATTAAAAACACTTTTTGATATATTTAACACCATTATAAATGCTGGAGGCAAAGTGGGGTTTGGGGTGGAGGTTGACAGCTTGTGACCTCCACATGTAATAACCTCACGACCCCCTGAGGGGTCCCGACCTCCAGTTTGAGAACCCCTGAGCTAGATGTTGCAGGATTTAAAATAAAATGAAAACGCCAAGATGTGTTTCAAACCAGAGAAGGACCTGAATCAAAACTCTGGATCCGAGCCTCCCAACGTCAATAGATGGCAAAGTCTAGATTCAGGCCTGAAATTTCCAGCTAAACCAATCTCTGCCAATGATGCGCTGAAATAACTGGCTAGTGTGGAGATTGGTTTGGTGTGAAATGAATGCCCCTCTTTGCCTGGGTAATGTGCACATTGATATTTTCCCCCTTTTTACCCTGCATATTTGAGGGGCATTCTGAATATATGTCTAAAATGATTTAAGTTTTGTTAAAGGCCATTTAAGTTCACACTAATTTTCATCATTAGGATCACTTTTCAGTGACCTGCATTCATTGGGAGGTAATTTCATGGGTTCGGGATTCTCCTTCAGCCAATTTGATCGCATCTTTCATGCAAGCCACTTTATAAGCTTAATTACTATGGAAAATGTGTTTCTAAATGTCTTTACACAAAGACCTGTTTAGTAATACATATAATACTAGCTTTTATGTCCCTTGACTTGCTATATTAATCTAGACATCTTCCATTTTAGCTACCACTCTGCTTGTTAATTTAATATTTCAGTGAATTAGAACCTTTCCATAGTAGCACTGAAGAAAAACATGATATGGATTTCTGAGCAATTGTCATCTAGTTATAGTCATTGATTTTTTTTATACCAAATGCTGAATTCAGAATAAATTAGCTATTTGTACATTTTATATACAGTGTAATAAAGAATATTTTAAGTTCTTGGAAAGCAGAATTGCTGTTCAATCTGTAATTTAGTGCTACCCATCCATTCCCTTGTATAACCTGGAGATTACTATACAGCTTTATGTATTTACTTTTTAATTAGGTATTTTTATCTGTCTCCTAACTGTTTTCAGTTTTATATATTAAATATAGGTAGTTATATGAAACAGGCAGATTTTCTGCAAGGAGTTTAAATTTGCATTTCAGCCCAGAGGCGGCAACCTTTTGATAAATTTGTGTATCAGGTTTACTGATCTTATTAGGCCTTGTCTACACTACAGGACTATTTCGAATCTACTTAATTCGAATTTGTGGATTCGACCTTATGAAGTCGAATTTGTGTATCCATACTAAATACACTAATTCGAACTTCTGAGTCCACATTAACGGGGCCGGCGTCGACTTTCAAAGCGGTGCACTGTGGGAAGCTATCCCACAGTTCCCGCAGTCCCCTCTGCCCATTGGAATGCTGGGTAGAGCCCCCAATGCCTGCTGGGGGAAAAAATGTGTCGAGGGTGGTTTTGGGTAACTGTCGTCATTGAACCGTCAATCACGCCCTCACTCCCTCCCTCCCTGAAAGCGCCTGCAGGCAATCTGTTCGTGCACTTTTCTGGTCAGTGACAGCGTGGACGCCACAGCACTGCAAGCATGGAGCCCACTGCGATCCTCGCCGTTTTCTCCTCCTCGCACTTTATCGTCCACCTCTTCCACATTCAGCTGTTGAGAAATTGGGCTACTTTTCAATGGTTCTGCAAGCACTGGGGGACCATAGGGGCCTTTTTACCAACATGAACGTCGTATAGCCGGGCAAGGTTCCTGATGCGTGTGTTCTCAGGAACTGTGGGCTGCTCAGACGCCTGCTGGAAGGTAGTTTCTTCCCGTACCACGAAATAACTGTTGTGGATGTGCATTTGCCTATAGTGATCCTCGGTGACCCAGCCTGCCCGCTAATGCACTTGCTCATGAAGCCCTATACAGGCGCCTGGGACAGCGACAAGGAACTCTTTAAATACCAGCGAGCAGCGTGACCTGTGACTGTTCAGTTTCTTTACAGAGAAGCTGAACCTGCCCCTGTTTCTTTACCCAGTTACTGTTGACTCTCCTCTTCGGTTAAATACCCCGTTCTCCCCGTTTCCTCCACTTCCAAGACACGTGTAAAAATAAAATACATGTCACACTGTTACTGAGGAGAGGTTTCTTTATTCATGACTTTTCGTTAAAGGGTCGAAACTGGAACGGAGACTGTGGTGGGTAGGGTGTGCGCTGATGTAAAGACCGCCTCTAAACTCAAGGAATGACAGGCTCCTGCTCCTACAGCGGTCCGCATTGCCGGACTGCTTGTTTCAACGGAGCCTGCCATCCCTCCTTTTTGGGATTCTGTGTGCGGGGAGCTATGTGGCCTTGTGGCGGAGGAGGACGGATACAGATTCCTCTGCTGCGTGACTCAGCGGTCCACGACAAAGACCGCTGTATAAGATCTGTACCCGCCCTCCCCCGCTAAAAAGTCACATCCCCACCGCCCACACAGAACCTGGAAACCACCTCCCATACCGACCACGGTGCCTGCTGACTGCACTGTGTGTGTTACCCGCTGCTGATCCGGCCCCCATGTCTGTACCCTGCGAAAGGTGCCTGTCCTATGCAATTAGCAACGCACTTCCCCACGCACCCCATTCAAACAGTCTTCAGTGAAGAAACATGACGGAAACAGTACTTAACAGCAAAGTATTTTTATTACTTAAGTACACAGTTATGGGATGGGACTGGGATTGGGACTTGTTTGAGTCCGGAAGGGAAGGACTTATGCAAACGTAGGGTATGAGAGCTTTTGGTTACTTGAGCACTCTGCTGGGGTGCAGTGACAGTATTCACGTCCCAGGGCGGGCATCCTCCTGGTTATTTAGGGTGAGGGGGGTATGTGACTTTGTGGCGGGGGAGGGCGGTTGCAGAGATACTGCCGGGGGCTCTGTCCTGCAGCGGTCCTGCAGAACATACACAAGTCGCCGGAGCGTGTCCGTTTGCTCCCTCACTAGTACAAGCATTGCTTGAGTCGCCTGCTTGTGTTCCTCACGCCACCTCTCCTCCCATTCGCTGTGTGAGCGCTGGTACAGAGAGACTTTCTCTCTCCACTGCCTCTGCTGGTCCACCTCGGCTAGGTAGCAGCCCACACATTCATCGAAAATCGTGTCCCTTGTCTTTTTCTTTCGCCGCCTAATCTTCGCCAGCCTCTGCGAGGTGGATGCTGTGGAAGGTCTGGAGACAGTGGAAGCTGTGAGATGGGAAACAGTTAGTTAATTCCTTGCAATGATACTTTTTTGCGAACAATTAACTGAGTCTAGGCTGTCTCTGTGAATTTTTTGTTGAGACCCCTGTGCCTGCTGTTGCACAAATCATTTGCGCGGTGGATTCTGGGTAACTGTCGCCAGTCATTCCTTCCTCCGGGAAAGCAATGGCAGACAATCATTTCGAGCACGTTTTCCATGAAATGCCCTGGCACACGCCATAGCGTGGCAACAATGGACCCTATTTTGCCTTTTGTGTATGTCACCGTATGTGTACTGGATGCCGCTGACAGAGGCGGACCAGCAGCGCTACACAGCAGCATGCTTATGCTTTTGCATGACAGCAGCGATGGTTACCAGGCATACTGCACCGTCTACCATACCATGAACTGGTAAGAAGACGGTAATAAGATGGTCATGGTTACCTGTCCTTTTGCACTGCGCCATTTGGTGCTGTCATAAGTGCCCCTGGTCGATCAGCCAGGGGCGCAAAAGCAAAATTTGGGAATGACTCCCCGAGTCAATCCCTCCTTTTTGGGTATCTAAAAATAGAATCAGTCCTGCCTAGATTATGGGCAAGTGTACTAGAGAACCACTGTATCATACAACCAGAGACCACAGCTGCTCTCTGTCCAATCCTGCATAAATTTTGAGCTGAACGCTATTCACAGGGTGTGCTCCTGAAACAACCCCAGCTGTTCATTCTGTTCTTCCCCCAGCCTTCCTGGGTTCCAATACCATTGTCCCCCCACTTGTGTGATGAAGTAATATAGAATGCATGAATAAGACACAGGTTGTCGTTTGTGAGAAATGAGTGGAAGGAAGCCTCCAGCTGCAATGATAGTCCAGAGATGACATTAAGGGGTGTGGAGGAGGGAGCCACTCATCCCTCTGCTAGTCCAGGGGCAATTGAATCTTTTCTTTACAATGAAGGGTGGGGGCTGATGGAGCTCAGCCCCCTGTTGCAATGATGAGGACGGTTACCAGCCATACTGCACCATCTACCATGAAAAATTAGCAACAGGCGGCCTTGACCGACCTGTCCCAAGCAAGTTGGTATGGTCGTTATGGTTACCAGTCCTTTTGCACTGCCCCATGTGCCAATAGGCTGATGATGAGGATGGATTTCCATCTTATTGTACCATCAGCCATCCATAGCGTGGGGGGAGCAAGGATGTTGGTGTTGAGTGCTGCACCATCGCGTCTATCTGCAGCATTCAGTACAGATACGGTGACATGTAAAAGAGTCAACAGAGGATTGTTTTCCCTTTAACTTCTGGGGGTCAGGGGGGTGCGTAAATTGCCGAGCTATGCCCCGACCCACCGCGGACACTGTGTTTGACCCTAGAAGCATTTGGAGATCAGCCAAGAATGCAAATGCTTTTCAGAGACAGCAGGAACTGTGGGATACCTTGCGTCCTCGTTCCCCCCTCCCTCCATGAGCGTCCATTTGATTCTTTGGCTTTCCGTTACGCTCGTCACGCAGCTGCGTGCTGAGTCTGTGCTATGCCGTCTGTCCGTTTATTTATTAAAAATACTTTGGACCAGGCGTAACGTAACATTTCTTCCCCTACTTAGATGCAGGAGTCTCCGAGCGAGATCACCGTGAGGACGGGCACTGAAGGAGATAGAGAGCGCATGCGGCGTGAAATCTAGCACGAGCCACGGACCTATGCAGCCGTGCTCTGGGAGGCAGTGCTCCCTGAATACCGCATGAAAGCCTCGCGCGGAAAAGTGTGCTATCACGGAGCACCCAATAAGGCAGCTCTCCCCAGGAACCTCCTGCGGAGGCTTATCGATTAACGGCAGGAGAGCTTCGTGGAGTTCTCCCAGGAGGATTTCTGTTCTATCACCATATATACAGAGACCTCCTTTTCACACACTTCAGATTCCTGTTATATTAAGAATAAAAGTTAACATGGTTAAAGCACTTACCGACTGCTCCTACCCCTGATTCAGGATCCGGGTTCCTGGCCGGGGAGGGTTGGTAGGGGATCTCCGTGACGGTGATGAATAGATCCTGGCTGTCGGGGAAACCAGCATTGTAAGCGCTATCGCCTGCCTCGTCCTCCACAAACCCTTCCTCATCTTCCCCGTCCGTGAACATCGTCGAGGAACTGTCCGTCGACACTGTCCCATCATCAGAGTCCATGGTCACTGGTGGGGCAGTGGTGGCAGGCTCCGTAGCGTCCGTTGGCCGCTTTGATTTTTTGGTAGCCTTGTCTGGGGTCCTTGATTTTCATGCGGCGCTGCGTTGCATGACGGCTGTATCCTCTGTCTGTATCATGGCTTTGGAGACCTTCTCGTAGGTCTTTGCATTCCGTTCGTTGGAGCGCAGCTCCGAAAGCACAGACTACTCGCCCCCCACACCGATCAGATCAAAGAGTTCCCGGTCAGTCTATGCCGGGTCCCTCTTTCTATTCAGATATTACATGAACTCCTCTGCTGGAGAGCTCTGCATTGCTGCCGGTGCTGCGGAGCTCGCCCCGATGTGCAACCAGAACGTCAGATTCAAACCGCCCAGACAGGAAAATGAATTCAAATTTTCGCGGGTCATTTCCTGTGTGGCTGGGCAGAGAATCCAAGCTCGGGCTGCTGTCCAGAGCGTCAACAGAGTGGTGCAGTGTGGGATAGCTCCCGGAGCTACTAAGTTCGATTTCCATCCACACCTAGCCTAATTCGAACTAGCCATGTCGAATTGAGCGTTACTCCACCTGCCGGGGTGGAGTACCAAATTCGAACTAAAGAGCCCTCTAGTTCGAATTAAATGGCTTCCTGGTGTGGACGGTTGAGCGGTTAGTTCGAATTAACGCTGCTAAATTCGAATTAAAGTCCTAGTGTAGACCAGGCCTTAGATCCTTAAAATTAATAAAAGCAGCAAAAAGTCCTGTGGCACCTTATAGACTAACATACGTTTTGGAGCAGAATTTAGACCTTAGTCTATAAGGTGCCACAGGACTCTTTGCTGCTTTTACAGATCCAGACTAACACGACTACCCCTCTGATGCTTAAAATTAATATTAATCTATTTATTCCATGGTTCTCTGGATTCTTGTGGGATTGTTGGTTGAATATGAGTTACTGGCAGAAGATATCCCAGGTCTCTCAGATTGAGAGAGAATCATATTTGGAGGAAATATTCAGACATCATCTCTCCATACATATGCACCCACACCCCAGAACAGAAGAAAATCTCCTCTCCTTTCCTACCTAGGCCAAATGTCTGCCTTTTGTTCCCAGCCTCTTGAGAGGAAGCCATCAAAATAATTGTTGTTCTTCCTCTCTCCTCATGGTTTCAGGGAGGCCAACACTGGGAATTGCACACCCAGAGGAGAGGAAATAGGAGATTTTCATTTCTCTTCCCTTCTGGGGCCCAAGAAATAAGCACCAAGTTGGGAGGCTTCTCTCCACTAACCACCAGATGGGCGAAGTAAATAACCAGCAGCCAGATATTTTTAGACTATGAGAAATGTATTCTCCCTTGTAAGTGCGCTTGTGCTATTCCTCAGATCTATTTGATTCCTTCCCTGTATTCCCTGTATCTCTCTAACGACCTTTCTCAGGGAGTATTTTCATAAGTATATACACTTCTGTTTTTGTTTAGTACAAAATATTGTACACGTTTGGTTGTATGGAAGCATATTAATTCATTTGTAAGACGTCTCCTGCTTTAACTTCATTCCTTATGTTTTGTTACTTAACTATTCTCTTTCCCTATACCTCATCCCCTTAGCCTTTGATGTCTCCATTCCTTGTCTTTATACATTTTAAATGCAAGGTACCTAAATCAAAATAAATACCCAAAGGCAGCTCTCTACAAATTCTTTCTCCCTTAATTAAGAGGTGAGGTGTGCATGTACTTCTCAATTTGTACATGCCTTGGTATGTTGAAACACAAGTTGTTGCAAATTATACTGTCTCTCAACAGACCAAAGAGATGCATATAGCATATTGGCTAAAATACTCTCCAGATTTTTTTTTCATCTGCTCATATTAACTTTAATATTAAACATAAGAAAAACTGCAGAACCAAGCTTTTAAATATTTTCAGTTGCAATTTTCAAGCTTTTATCCATTCTGTTTTAGGTAAATTCTGTCGAGAATTGACTTTTTAAAAATATATATATTCTGCGTATTAGTCTTGTAATCTGGTCTCAGAGGCACTACAGTCCCAAAGGTAGCATTCATTGGGAGGTAATTTCATGGGTTCAGGATTCTCCTTCAGCCAATTTGATCATATCTTTCATGCAAGCCACTTTATAAGTTTAATTACTGTGGAAAATGTGTTTCTAAATCTAATTTGTTTATAGAGGCAGAAAAGTCAGAGGCATGTATGTTCCTGAACGAAGCCTCATCTTGTGGTTCCCCAGTGATTGCAAACAATCAGCATTTACTTGATATTCAATTCACAAAGGCAATTTTTTTCCTAAGCCGCCTCTTCAGCGTGTTTTTATTCAGTTCTCGTGGTTTTGCTGTGGAGTAATGCATATTTGTTGCCCTCCTTGCAGTTCATACTTGTTCCTCCAGGCCTTCTGAGACAGAAGGGAGGAAGGATATGCTCGCCATTCAGATTCTTTAGGAGCAGTCAAGGTATTGTCACTTTATTTTAGCAGGTGTAAGTTAACGATCTGATGCTACCTCCAGCTGTAAGCCTGCAACCCAGATGCTTCTATTCAGACCAGGGTAGGCAGCCTTCATTTTCAGGGAGGGTTTTTTTAGTTTTTAGTTTTTGTTTTTAACACAAAAGCTAGACTAGTCAAACAGAGGAGAGATTATTTTTAAATCTGTCAGTTTCAGCCTTGTATAGCTTAAAATTGTATGACTTATGTTTTGGGGTCTCCTGAAAACTGCAAATCCCAAAAAGGGAGCAAACTTTTTAAAACCAAGTTTAGTTGTCAGTACTCTCACCTGATCTCTTCTCTTGTTTTCCCAGCCTCTTTCTTCCCCTTGAGAGTTAGTTCTGTGTTCCTTTCCTCACAGAAATCTTTACTAGTCAGTAGGAAGCTGATCATCAGAGGGCCATTACACTCAAGATGTTGAAGTCACTGCTTCAACCAATTCTTCAAGTATTTCTCCCTTTCAGTTACCACTCTTACTCATGTTGACCTTGAGCTGTATGCTCTTCTCCCAGGTGGTTAGATCTGCCTGACGCTCAGACAGCTGAATGACTGTCCATATTGGATGTGAAAGAAGGGAGGAGTTGGGTGTCATTGGCTTTTTCTGGTACCGGAAGCCCAACTTCTCTAGTGTCCTCAGACATGCATTAAATAGCAGAGGACAGGAATGAGACATTTTGGACTCCATCTACGGGAACTACCATGAAAGGGGAGCTGCTGAAGAGGAATGAATGAAAGCAACTTCATATGCTCCAATCAACCCCCACTGGTCTTTAAGGTGAATTAGCAGAACGTCATGATTAAGATGTTTTGGAGACTCACCAGACCTAGGGGTCTTTAGCATGGTAAGTTAAAGCCTGGAAATAGTTTCTGTGCCTCCTACATTTCTATCTAAGCCACAAATTGGGTCCTGTGTTTATTCAGCTGTGGGGGTTGGGCCAGAGAAAATCAGTGGTGAACATGAGACCCCCTGGGCCTGTCAGCTTAGGTGCTTCTAAGTGACACTTCTATTCTAGTGTAGTTGCTCCTAGTGCTTTACAAGGATAAGAATGAGAGGTGGTTCATGTCTCAATGACTTTTCAGTTCTTATGTCAGTTATTTACTCCAAAATCTTAGTGAGTCCTCACCTGCCAAGTCACGGTGTTTGAAAAATTGCTTCTGTTTGGAAGGCTAAAATGTTTTTTGAAGACCAAGCTCGCTGTGTTCCTTTGTCCATGAAGAATCTCTTCTATAGTGAGAGCATGCATTCCTTACTATGTATGAGTCTCATGACAGGCATTTATTAACTGAAGAATCTCAATAGAGAAAACTCTGTGTGGGCATCTAGTGTACCTGCATGTGTCCAAATTCATTAGCTGGCTTGCCCTCTTGGAGATCATTACGTCTGTCATGGGGTGATTTTTTGGGGGGTGGGGGGTGGGTTAAAAAAAATCCATATGGCATTTTTCCACTTCCGTTTTCCCCAATTTAAAGTATTGCAGATGCTATGGGTTTCCAAACTCTTTGCAACCCAGCATTTGTAGCTTTTAGGCAGCAACTACCATCTTTAAGTGGGAATTCTCTGTTCAGAATTTTTATTGAAATAAAATCAGAAAGGGAGGAAAAAACTTTAAACTGGGGGCCACTCAGATCTCGTTTGCATGGAAACAGAGGTTCAGCAAGCGTAAAGAAGTTAAGGGAAAAGGTTCCTTCATTTTTAAAGTAGCATTTCAAAAGTTGTTTCTTATTTTTGCCATTCGTACGTTGGTTTCTATGGAAACGAGCAGAAACTGGGCCATCAGCAGCCAAGAATCCATTTACTCTTAAATTTACTGCTTGAGCGGCCATGCGGTTATCTTTCCAAATTAAACCATGATAGAGTAATAAGTGCTACATAAATGGGGGTAAAATGAAAACACCAAATGTAAGTTGTGTCCAATCAAGATGCTACATATACTTGGAAAAGGTGTTGTGCTGTTTATTGCTTTGTATGTGGTTGAAGGAGAGATCTTAAAATCACAGTCAAGTTACATTTGTTCCTAAAAGATATTTTGTTTACCTTTGACACTAAAAACACACTTTTGATTACTATTTTGACTGCTCCTGTTTGTGACTGGACTGTGCATGTACCATCCCCCTGTAGATAACGACTCACCAAGACCATTGTTAAGCTTGCGAAGTCAAGCACTCAAAAGTTTGAGAAATGCCAGAATTACGCTTGCATTTGTAACCTTAATGCAGCCCCCTTGAGTGAATACAGACGCTGCCTGGGTTGCGCAAGCCCCCACTTACACAAATTCGCATTTACGGAAAAAGTTCCATAAGCCCGAAATAGGATTTTCGAGTTGCGGAAATTTTTGCGTAACGTATGGGTATATGTTTCTGACTTACGCAAAATTTGAGTTATGCAAGGCTTTCCAGAACGGAACGATTGCGTAAGTCGGGGGGCGTCTGTACATTATGATTAAGCTTACGATTATGTCACGGAATCCGTGACTTCCAGCAACCTCTGACACATTGGGGGCCCCCACAGCTGACCAGCCACCCTGTAGTGTGAAAAACTATCTGACTGAATATGCCTACCTAGGGTGTACTGAGCATGCTCATGTGAACTGACCATGCTCAGTAACATCTGCTGAAGCCAGCAGCAGGGGACCTCCGCAGCAGTCTAGCCTCCTCGGACTGTGGGGGATCCCCACAACTGACTGGCTGCCAGCACCTGAGCTCCCCAGCTCCCAGCGGCAGAGGAACCTTGGAGCCGCTCAGCGGCCACAGGGGGCCCCCACAGCTTCCCAGACAATGCTGCTGACAGCCCCCGACCACGCAGCTGCTCAGCCACCATGAGCAGCCACCCTGTCCCCTCCTCCACGCAGCTCCCAGCTGCCTTCTTGCTATGGTAGAGGGACCCCACAGCAGCTCAGCGGTTGCTGGAAGGGGCCCCTCACAGCTCCCCAACCAGCGGTGGCAGGAGACACACACCCCAACTCCACAGGTCAATGGGGGCCCTGCGACTCCCAGCTGCTGCAGGCGCGGGAGGGGCAGGGTGCTGGACCCTCCTCACTTCCTGCTTTGTCAGGAATGTTTTTAGTAAAAGTCAGGGGTAGGTCATGGCTTCGGTGATTTTGTTTCTTGCCGTGACCTGTCCATGACTTTTACTAAAAATATCCATGGCAAAATCGTAGTCTTAATTATAATTGTCTTTAATTACATAAACACATACTATTTTTTCCACAGGAAGTGTCTCATTCAGTGCACAGGAAGGACAGTACTCATTTAATGTGCAGCTATTCAATATTTTGTTTTTCCCTCATCGTGAAATGTGCAGCTCCATACTTTATTTACTGCACACTTTTCAAACCCTGCTGTGAAGACGAAATTACTAATTTCCTCATGGGCTCTTTATGGCACTCATTACTATAGCATTTGAATGCTTCACTGACATTAATATATCTTCAAGACCTCTGTGACGTGGTGGTGAGGTGGTGGTATACCCATTTCACAGAAGGGGAACTAAGGAAGCAGAGATTAAAGTCAAAAGTATACACTGATTTTGGATGCCCTGTTTGAGGTGTGTAAGAGCTGATTTTTCAGAGTACCTAGCATTATATAGTACTTTATACGTTCACAACTCCTATTGACTTCAGTTGCAGCTGTGAGTGTCAGCTGTTCTACAAATCAGACATCCAGAAAATGAGGAATACACAATAAGTGACACTAATAAGTCTGGTTTAATTGGTTTGCCCAGGATCACACAGGAACTCTGAGGCAGCGGCAGGAACAGAATTCCAATTCTGTGGGGCAGCATTCAACTGCCTTAACTGTTTCTTTTCTTTTCCTGCAGTCCCATGCCTCAAAGGTTGTTACAAGGAGGAGGGAGAAGAATTGTTGTTCTTAACTTCTGAGGATAGGACAAGAAGCAGTGGGCTTAAATTGCAGCAAGGGAGGTTAAGGTTGGACATTAGGAAAAACTGTCAGGGTGGTTAAGCCCTGGAATAAATTGCGTAGGGAGATTGTGGAATCTCCATCATTGGAGATTTTTAAGAGCAGGTTAGACAAATACCCAGTCTCCGCCTGGAGAACTCTCCTGTATCCCAAACTCCTCATCCCTGGCCCCACCCCAGATGGAGCCCTCACCCCCCACTCTCCCACCCCAGCCCGGAGCCCCCTCCCACACCCATAACTCCTAATTTCTGGCCCCACCCTAAAGCACCCTACCCCCCAACCAGAGCCCTCATCCCCTCCAGCACCCCAACCCCAATTTTGTGAGCATCCATGGCCTGCCATACAATTTCTAGTCCCAGATGTGGTCCTTGGGACAAAAAGTTTGCCCACCCCTGATCTAGATCTTCTGAACATATAAATGTACTACCTTTACATATAATAAGCATAACATTGTTCTGCCTTTTTATTAAACCTACTCTAATTCCAGCATTTTGTTTGGCTTTTTGACTATTGCTGCACTCTAAGGAAAGCTTGTCTTGAGTTGAGCATTATGATGAGCAGGTCTGTCTTTCCCAGAGTGGCTCCCAATGAATTTAGAATTTTGAATTCAGGAATATGTATAAATAGTTCATGCTGTAACTTACAAATACAAGGCAAGACCTGCAGGGATTTTCAAAAATACCTTCTTGATTTAGGAGCACAAATCAGTTGACTTTCAATGGAATTTGTATTCCTCACTCACTTACGCACTTCTGAAAATTTCACCCATTGTCCATAATAAATTTCATCTACTATAGGGTGCCCATTCACTTTCCTTGCTTAGGACCCATTTGAAATTCTACAGCCTTCACTACTTGACTGACTAAAAATCTTTGTCATCTGTGGATTTTGCTTCTTTGCTATTCATCTCCTTTTCCAGGTCACTATAAATATATTAAACATCACCAGTCCCATTATGGAACCTTGGAGTAAAACGTTAAACATTTTTACTATATTGAAAATGAATGACTTACTCCTTTTTGTTTTGTCTCTTAGGGCTAGTCTACACTTACGAGCCGGGTCGATGCGGTGAGTTCGACTTCTCGGAGTTCGAACTATCGCGTCTAATCTGGACACGATAGTTCGAACTCCGGAAGCGATAGTTCGAACTCCGGTATTCCACCACTGCAAAAGGCGGTGGCGGAGTCGACCTTGGAGCCGCGGACTTCGATTCCGCGGCGTCTGGACGGGTGAGTAGTTCGAACTAGGGTACTTCGAATTCAGCTACGCTATTCACGTAGCTGAATTTGCGTACCCTAGTTCGACCCCGATTCTTAGTGTGGACCAGCCCTTAGATAGTATCTAATCCATGTCAATACTTTACCTCTTGCCCTGTAACTTAATTTCCTTAATAGCCCCTCATGAGGGATTTATCATAAGGCTTTTGGGAGTCCAAATAAGTGGTTCTCATTTAATACAATTATCTCCAATTATTTTTTTCATTATTTTCCTTTACAGTCATGCTGGTTTACTTGATCATAGCATAGATATATTTATGATGTCTTTTACAAATCCTGTTTTTAATTGTGCTAACCAGTTTCCTGTTACTGAAGTTATACTGTATTGTAATGCCTAGGGTCACCTCTTGACCTTTTAAAGCTAAGTACCACATCTGCTATCCTCTGGTGCTCTGGCATACTACCAAATTTTAACGTGTGCATATTTTTTGGCAATTTAGTCATTCCATTCTTAAGTTTTATAAAACTCTTAGATCAATACCATCAGGGAACTGATGACTTGTTGCTATATTACTGTTCGTGTGGTCCACTGTACATTACGGTTGAGAAGCAAAGTTTTTATATACATTTATACCATGAGTTCAAGTCAACTTTTTATTAACTTTGCATCTATTATACTTGAACCTACAAATTTACACTAAATTGTGAATTGAACTGTAAAAAGTATGTATGAACATGAACATAAGAATGGCCATACTGGGTCAGACCAATGGTCCATCTGGCCCAGTATCCTGTCTTCCAACAGTGGCCAATGGCATATGCCCCAGAGGGAATGAACAGAACAGGTAATCATCATGTGATCCACCTCCGTCACCCATTCCCAGCTTCTGGCAAACAGACTTAGGGACACCATCCTTGCCCATCCTGGCTAATAGCCATTGATGGACCTATCCTCCATGAACTTATTTAGTTCCTTTTTAACTGTTAGTGTCCTGGCCTTCACAACATCCTCTGCCAAGGAGTTCCACAGATTGTGTTGTGTGAAAAAAAAAATTTCCATTTGTTTGTTTTATAACTGCTGCCTATTAATTTCATTTGGTGACCCCCTAATTCTTGTGTTATGAGGAGTAAATAACACTTCCTTATTTACTTTCTCCACACCAGTCATGATTTTATAGCCCTCTATCATATCCCCCGCCTTAGTTGTCTCTTTTCCAAGCTGAAAAGTCCCGGTCTTCTTAATCTCTCCTCATATGGAACTTGTTCCATTACCCTAATTATTTTTCTTGCCCTTTTCTGTGCCTTTTCCAATTCCAATCTATCTTTTCTGAGATGGGGTGACCAGATGTGCATGCAGTATTCAAGATGTGTGCTTGATTGATTGCTTGTTTGACCAGTGTGACCTGGGAGTGCTTTGTTCCAGCTGGACCTGACTGTTCTAAAAAGGCAGTCGGCTGCGAACCAGCTGAGCAGTGAACAGCAGAGAGGCAAACAGAAGGAGTTTGCCTGGGATCCCTCTGAGCAGAGGTACGCTAAGTGCTGCAGTAGGGGGACTGCGCTGGTGAGTATCTGAGTGTCTGTTGGGGGGGGCAGTTTGGCAGTTTGACTGTGTGCTTGATTGTTTGATTGCTTGTTTGACCAGTGTGACCTGGGAGTGCTTTGTTCCAGCTGGGCCTGACTGTTATAAAAAGGCAGTCAGCTGCAAACCAGCTGAGCAGCGAACAGCAGAGAGGCAAACAGAAGGAGTTTGCCTGGGAGTTCGCCTGGAGAGAGCCTACTGAGGCCCCCCCTCGCAGGTTTCTCTGAGTAGCGTTTGCCACAAGTAAGGAAGCTCTTAGAAGGAAGAGACTATGGATGCTGAGCGATCCGCTGTTGAGACCTGCACAGGATGCGCCATGTTCGTCTTCCTTCCACAGGATAGGAGCGACTTTGTCTGTACAAAGTGCAAGCTGATCTCCATATTGGAAGAGAAGATTCAAGGTCTGGAGAAACGAATATCAACCCTCCGTTCCATAAAAGAAAATGAGGATTTCCTGGATAGACATCAGGATCAGCTTCATCGGGCACAATGTTCTGAAGATTCAGAGCAGGCTACGCAGCGGGGACAGAAGGCCAGTGAGGATAATTGGCGGCATGTGACTTCCAGAAGAGGAAAGAGTACCAGAAATGTCCATGTACCAGTAACACAGATGCAGGTGAGCAACCGTTTTCATGTTCTCTCCGCAGGTACTAGTGCAGAGGGTGGAGTGGATGATACATCTGAGGGAACAGAGCAGAAGGAGACTCCACTGATTGGAAGGCATGAGATGCACCGTCCTAGGGATGGGGGTTCCACGACCACCACTCCCAAGAGGAGGAGGAGGAGGGTGGTGGTGGTCGGGGACTCTCTCCTCAGGGGGACTGAGTCATCTATCTGCCGCCCTGACCGGGAAAACCGAGAGGTGTGCTGCTTGCCAGGGGCTAGGATTCACGATGTGACAGAGAGACTGCCGAGACTCATCAAGCCCTTGGATTGCTACCCCTTCCTGCTTCTCCACGTGGGCACCAATGATACTGCCAAGAATGACCTTGAGCGTATCACTGCAGACTACGTGGCTCTGGGAAGAAGGATAAAGGAGTTTGAGGCGCAAGTGGTGTTCTCGTCTATCCTCCCTGTGGCAGGAAAAGGCCAGGGTAGAGACCGTCTAATCGTGGAAATCAACGAATGGCTACGCAGATGGTGTTGGAGAGAAGGGTTTGGATTCTTTGACCATGGGATGGTCTTCCAAGAAGGATTGCTAGGCAGAGACGGGCTCCACCTCACGAAGAGAGGGAAGAGCATCTTTGCAAGCAGGCTGGCTAACCTAGTGAGGAGGGCTTTAAACTAGGTTCACCGGGGGAAGGAGACCAAAGCCCCGAGGTAAGTGGGGAAGTGGGATATCGGGAGAAAGTGCAAGAGGGGAGGGCTCCAGCCCCATACTGGGACACCAGGACGATCAGTGAGTTATCTTACATGCCTATACACAAATGCAAGAAGCCTGGGGAACAAGCAGGGAGAACTAGAAGTCCTGGCACAGTCAAGGAATTATGATGTAATTGGAATAACAGAGACTTGGTGGGATAACTCACATGATTGGAGTACTGTCATGGATGGATATAAACTGTTCAGGAAGGATAGGCAGGGCAGAAAAGGTGGGGGAGTTGCGTTGTACGTAAGAGAGCAGTAATACTGCTCAGAGCTCCAGTATGAAACTGCAGAAAAACCTGAGAGTCTCTGGATTAAATTTAGAAGTATGAACAACAAGGGTGATGTCGTGGTGGGAGTCTGCTACAGACCACCAGACCAGGGGGATGAGGAGAATGAGGCTTTCTTCCAGCAACTAACAGAAGTTGCTAGATCACAGGCCCTGGTTCTCATGGGTGACTTTAATCACCCTGATATCTGCTGGGAGAGCAATACAGCAGTGCACAGACAATCCAGGAAGTTTCTGGAAAGTGTAGGGGACAATTTCCTGGTGCAAGTGCTGGAAGAACCAACTAGGGGAAAAGCTCTTCTTGACCTGCTGCTCACAAACAGGCAAGAAATAGTGGAGGAAGCAATAGTGGATGGGAACCTGGGAGGCAGTGACCATGAGATGGTCGAGTTCAGGATCCTGACACAAGGAAAAAGGGAAAGCAGTAGAACAGAGACCCTGGACTTCAGAAAAGCAGACTTCGACTCCCTCAGGGAACTGATGGGCAAGGTCCCCTGGGAGAATAACATGACGGGGAAAGGAGTCGAGGAAAGCTGGCTGTATTTCAAAGAAACCTTATTGAGGTTGCAGGAACAAACCATCCCGATGTGTAGGAAGAAAAGTAAATATGGCAGGCGACCAGCTTGGCTTAACAGTGAAATCCTTGCTCGTCTTAAACACAAAAGAACAGCTTACAAGAAGTGGAAGATTGGACAAATAACCAGGGAGGAGTATAAAAGTATTGCTCAGGCATGCAGGAGTGAAATTAGGAAGGCCAAATCACACTTGGAGTTGCAGCTAGCCGGAGATGTTAGGAGTAACAAGAAGGGTTTCTTCAGGTATGTTAGCAACAAGAAGAAAGTCAAGGAAAGTGTGGGCCCCTTGCTGAATGAGGGAGGGAACCTAGTGACAGAGGATGTGGAGAAAGCTAGTGTACTCAATGCTTTTTTTGCCTCTGTCTTCACAGACAAGGTCAACTCCCAGACAGCTGCACTCTACAGCACGGTATGGGGAGGAGGTGACCAGCTCTCTGTGGAGAAAGAAGTAGTTCGGGACTATTTAGAAAAGCTGGACGAGCACAAGTCCATGGGGCCGGATGCACTGCATCCGAGGGTGCTAAAGGAGTTGGCCGATGAGATTGCAGAGCCATTGGCCATTATCTTTGAAAAATCATGGCGATCGGGGGAGGTCCCGGATGACTGGAAAAAAGCTAATATAGTGCCCATCTTTAAAAAAGGGAAGAAGGAAGATCTGGGGAACTACAGGCCAGTCAGTCTCACCTCAGTCCCTGGAAAAATCATGGAACAGGTCCTCAAGGAATCAATTCTGAACCACTTAAAGGAGGGGAAAGTGATCAGGAACAGTCAGCATGGATTCACCAAGGGCAAGTCATGCCTGACTAACCTAATTGCCTTCTATGATGAGATAACCAGATCTGTGGATGAGGGGAAAGCAGTGGATGTGCTATTTCTGGACTTTAGCAAAGCTTTTGATACAGTCTCCCACCGTATTCTTGCCAGCAAGTTAAAGAAGTCTGGGCTGGATGAATGGACGGTAAGGTGGATAGAAAACTGGCTAGATGGTCGGGCTCAACGGGTAGTGATCAATGGTTCCATGTCTAGTTGGCAGCCGGTATCAAGTGGAGTGCCCCAAGGGTCGGTGCTGGGGCCGGTTTTGTTCAATATCTTCATTAACGATCTGGAGGATGGTGTGGACTGCACCCTTAGCAAGTTTGCAGATGACATTAAACTGGGAGGAGTGGTTGATACGCTGGAGGGTAGGGCTAGGATACAGAGGGACCTAGACAAATTAGAGGATTGGGCCAAAAGAAATATGATGAGGTTCAACCAGGATAAGTGCAGAGTCCTGCATTTAGGACGGAAGAATCCCATGCACTGCTATAGACTAGGGACCGAATGGCTGGGCAGCAGTTCTGCAGAAAGGGACCTAGGGGTTACAGTGGACGAAAAGCTGAATGAGTCAACAGTGTGCCCTTGTTGCCAAGAAGGCTAATGGCATTTTGGGTTGTATAAGTAGGGGCATTTCCAGCAGATCGAGGGATGTGATCATTCCCCTCTACTCAGCACTGGTGAGGCCTCATTTGGAGTACTGTGTCCAGTTTTGGGCCCCACACTACAAGAAGGATGTGGATAAATTGGAGAGAGTCCAGCGGAGGGCAACAAAAATGATTAGGGGGCTGGAGCACATGACTTACGAGGAGAGACTGAGAGAACTGAGATTGTTTAGCCTGCAGAAGAGAAGAATGAGGGGGGATTTGATAGCTGCTTTCAACTACCTGAAAGGGGGTTCCAAAGAGGATGGATCTAGACTGTTCTCAGTAGTAGAAGATGACAGAACAAGGCGTAATGGTCTCAAGTTGCAGAGGGGGAGGTTTAGGTTGGACATTAGGAAAAACTTTTTCACTAGTAGGGTGGTGAAGCACTGGAATGGGTTACCTAGGGAGGTGGTGGAATCTCCTTCCTTAGAGGTTTTTAAGGTCAGGCTTGACAAAGCCCTGGCTGGGATGATTTAGTTGGGTTTGGTCCTGCTTTGAGCAGGGGGTTGGACTAGATGACCTCCTGAGGTCCCTTCCAACCCTGAGATTCTATGATTCTATGTGGGCATACCATGGATTTATACAGAAATAATATATCTATTACTTTCCTAATGTTTCCTGACATTATTAGCTTTTTTGACTGCTGCTGCACATTGAGTGAATGTTTTCAGAGAACTATCCACAATGACTCCAAGATCTTTCTTGAGTGCTAACAGCTAATTTAGACCATCACTTTATATGTATAGTTGAGATTGTTTTCCAGTGTGCATTATTTTGCATTTATCAACATTGAATTTCATCTGCCATTTTGTTGCCAAGTCATGCAATTTTGTGAGATCCCTTTGTAGCTCTGAGCAGTCTTCTTTGGACTTAACTATCTTGAGTATGTAAAAGTTCATAAGAGGTCACAATAACCAATAATAACAAATGTTGATGGGGAAAAGGTTTGAAAAGGAGACAGACTGAATTAGTTTAAACAAAAGAGCCTGTGGATATAACTCAAGGACTATGTAAAGATCATGCCTGGGAAACAAGAAAATGTGGGTCTGGAAATTAATGAACTGAAATTGATATGTTGAAAACTAGGCCTAATTGGTGAAACAAACAATGAAGGCATTGGCCATTCCATCTACTACTCCTTTTTTTTTGTCCTTAAAGAGCCTTTGGGGGGAAATAGTAAGAATAGATGGAGATTACTGAAGGAAGCTTCACCATTATGGCTGCCATCCAAACTTTTGTGGGATGTCTGTACCAGATTCAAATGACATTCCCACCCCTACCTACTCCAGCTGAATCCCAAACACACCTGAGCTGAAATGGGATCGGACTTTAGCAGCAGCAGCAGCAACAACTCCAGCCCATCTCAACTAACTTCTCTTTTACCCAAAAGGATCGTTATTACCATCTTTGATAAGAGACTGTCAAACGGGTATTTTCCTTCTTAAAAACTCTCTCCAGCTAAAGGGAAAGGGAGCAAGAAGTGTTGTTAAAGTGCAACCCTTACGTAATACTCTACATTTAAATGCTTTAACTGTTTTTTCTTCTCTACTCTGTTATTAAAATCTTTTAATAACATGTTTGTCATAGTACTAAGATAGCTGAAGTCTTTGCATACCTTGTTTAACATTATTATATGTTGAACAGTGACTGGGTTATATTAATATCTTTGGATCCAGATATTCCCTCTAAATTAATACAACACATCCCAACAACGCGAAGTACATAGTTTTCAGGTCCTGTCGTCTTAGCTTTTTTTTTTTTTTTTCTCATGAGCAAAAATACTGCTGGACATAATTATGTGACAGAGATGCACGCTAATCAGATTCCATCTGCAAAACAATTTTAGCAGATTTAATGGCACCCCCACACTTCTAAACACATTGAGACATATGTTTGTAAGCTAATTGAATACAGCTTCCATTCTTGGCAACAGTCCATTACACTGTTAATTCAACAACAGTATACTTAAAACTTTTTTCAGTTGCAGTATGTTAAATACTCAGCTCACCAAGTATAATTTTAAAGAACTTTCCACAAAAAGAAGCTATAGGTCTGTGTTTAAAAAAAAAAAAAATTACTAGGTATCTTGAATGTAATTCTACTTAACATTGAATTTTTTATTGGTTGGAATGCTATATAGTTGAAGGTTATTTGGCTTTTGTTGTAGTGTTTGTCTTTAAAGTTTAGGGTACAGCTATTTTCAGTTGTTTTGGGCATGATCACAAAGAAAGAATCCATCTTCTTTTTCTATCACACCCACTCACAAGGGATGTTAGATATCATCTATTCATACTTCGTGAAAGCCCCCAGTGCCGTTATCAATAAATGGATTCCTTTATATGGCAATATGCAGAATGTATCATGTGAAAGTCAGCATGCACAAGCAGTTACTACACCAGGGTATCACTGTTGGTATAATAAATTTGGGTTGTTCTATGGTTTCTCAGATGTTTCTGTCTGGCACTAGTTCATTTCCAGGTGTAATTTAACATAAACGTGTTGAATCCTGGTTACCTCAGAGAGACTGCCTTTCTCCTCTCTGCAGCAGTTTAAATCAGTCAAACTTCTTAATCTAAAGATCCCTTTGCATTTTATTTAGGAAGGACCATGGGGAAGAATACTCACACTGAAGTCTTTCCACACTTTCTTAATTTAAATTTAAATATACTCAATCTAAGAAGATTTCTTGTTTAATTTATAAGCTCTTTGTAAAAGGACTTGTTTAAGATCAACTTATAGTCTTGTATTGAAGTAAGATACCAACTTTAGTAGCTCTTTTCAAAAGCCTGTTTGCATCTGGAGAAGGGAAGGAGAGGAAGTATTCAATTTGTGGCCCGTTGCCTAACTTCATGACTAAAAAGATGACACAGTCACTCATGATACCCAACTGAAGTAGCAGATAGAAGTTATGCTGAGCAGGATCAGTTCTCTTTTAAGCAATACATTTGTTATAATGGTCATAATTATTTGTGTTCTTGATAAGAATTCTATCTATCACAAATATCTTGTCCAGACATTCTTGTCTCAAGATGACACCTATTTATGTGTTTTCTTTTAAACCAATCTTGGAAGTCCATCTTTAGGCCTAGGCTTTAGAATTTCAATTAGTCTTTTAAACACTGTAACAAGTACATAATGAGTAAAATAACTTGAGCACATGACATCATAATGTAAGAAAATGCAAATGTAAAGCATTTTACAAGGCAAAATAGAGATTTAAAAGAAAGCAGTAAGGTAATTTAAATTCCAGGATATGTGTGTATATGTAAAGCTAGAATAAATCAAATTTTGTGGCTAGCGGCTAGAATATCTGAACAGTAGTTGGTGCCAGCTAATGCACTAATGTGCAGGAAAAAACAAATAAACCATTTTAGGATCTTAAAACTTCAGACTGCTCTTTATATCAACCAATGAGATGGAATAGGCTCCAAAGGAGAAATATCCAATTTTTTTTTATATTTCTGGTTTTCATGAAATAAAATAAATTAAATTTACTATGTAAATTTGGGCTAAAATTTAACTTAGTAAAAATAAACTTCCTATGATTTATAAAAGATTTGCATTATATTTTTTTCCAAAAAAGCTAGATTTTAAGTAAACCTTCCCCATGTAGTATTTGAAACCCAGACATTGCAAAACCAAGGCATAGTAGGTGAAATGAATTAGACACAGAGGTGAAATATACTTTTGATTTACTTGTCCAAGCTGAAAGAAATGCACAAATTAACTACAGAGCAAAGGTACTGTGAAGTATCATTGGATTTTTTTTAACTCTCTCTTTAATTTAAGGTTAGTAACACAGGTACAGGAACTAATTTACTGTACACAATCAAAAACACATGGGTCTAGATTTTCTTTTCTGGCTGAGATGTGCTTGGTATAAGACCTAGCCTGGGTCTTATACCACTTTTGCTCATTTCCTGATCCCTAGCCAATTCAGTGCTGGTCCAGTCTCCTCATTCAAATTAGAAAAGTCTAGAGGCAGTTGGCATAGTTTGAAACATTCAGTTGCTCCAAGGGGCTGTTCCTGCAGGAGGAGGAGGAACAACAATCGCATTCACAGAAGAAAATCTTCTTATCTTATGTTAACAATGTTCTCCTTGGAGCAGAAAAAATAGTTACTCATCCTACTAAACAATAAACTGTCCAGTTGTTTATACTGTGCCCATCACCATGGCACTTGAGGGAGGATTTTTAGCAACCTTACAGATAGCATCTGATGGGCCAAGTCAAATTTTTCAAAAAAACAAAACAAAAAAAACACCCAAGGATCAGTGAAGTCATTCTAAGTAAATAAATGTAAATACTTAAAGTTATTTCCTTCCTCTCTCCTCTGGTCAGCCATAGGAAGGTTGGGAAGTGTCAGCAGTAGCAGTGCTGGGGAGGAGAACAGCTTTTAAACTACTACTCTCCTCTGATCATCTGTGTAAGTCTATGTGAGGGGCTTGGGGAACTCTCGGTTGGCAGCCAAAGCATGATATTTTTTTTCCATCATAGAAGTTTCATTTTTTTCAGTGAGTTTTTTGAATGTTTGTCTTCTCCTACTGTGAGGGGGGGTTTGTGGAGAGAAAATTATATTTTAAGGATAGTCTGTAAGAGGAGAGAGTCGTCATGCATCAATTTCCCTGACAGAACAGATCAGCATTAATCAAAGGATGAAGCAGATAGAGGAATGTGTGTGTTCTGGCTGAAGAGGAATCTATTGACAACAATTAGCTTTTATTTTAAGCATGTAACTTAATCAAATTGTTTTTTCTAATATGCTTGAGGGCTAGTTGTAACAGGTTATAGAGGCACCAGGATGAGACACACTGTTCTGTGCCCGCTCAGCTCCTCGCTACCTGGTTTAGACCGTTCTTCTGAGCCTTGTAGAACTGAATGAAATCCTCTAGGTCTGATAAAGTGTGTGCAGAACTTCAGTGTCATGAATGACATACAGTGAGACATGACGAAAAGGGGATATTTGCATGGAAGGAAAGGCAATATGTACTCATTTGCTTCTTTAAGGCCCAACCCCCACTCTCCAAACCAGGAACTTCCGATTTCTCCCACGCAACTGCTAATTACCTCACCCTGTCCCTACAGTTTGAATAATAAGCAGCTCATAGGAGAAGTAATTATTATATAGGGTAGCTTCTATCAGGAGAGTCTGCCAGGGTCCTGATATGCCTGATTTGGTCTTGATGCTAAATAAATACCAACATGTTGGTTTTTTAAAAATAAATAAATAAAAATCTGAAATGTATTTTCATTAATGCAAATTAAAATGTACTATTTAAAGGGACAAAATAACATTAATTATTGCCTGTTGTGGAGGGGGTGGAAACAGTCATGTGTTCTACACTGTACAATAAAGTGTAAGTTACAACAAACTTCAGAGTGGCTAGTGATACAGCCTGATCTCAGTTCATACATGCAACAAAGTGCATTGCATGCAGGGGTGGCTCCAGGCCCCAGCACGCCAAGCATGTGCTTGAGGCGGCATGCCACGGGGCGCTCTGCCGGTCGCCGGTTGGGCGGCAGGTGGCTCCGGTGGACCTCCCGCAGGCGTGCCTGCGGAGGGTCCGCTGGTCCCGCGGCTCCGATGGACCTCCCGCAGGACCAGCGGACCCTCCGCAGGCACGCCTGCAGGAGGTCGCCGGGAGGGCGGCAGGTGGCTTCGGTGGACCAGCAGAGCGCCCCCCGCGGCATGCCACCCTGCTTAGGGCGGCGAAATGTCTAGAGCCGCCCCTGATTGCATGTAAAAGGATTACAAAATCATGCAGGTTCATTCTAATTTGTGACTTGCTGTAATATCAAACAGCCGAGTATTCAGATAGCGTGAACACAAAATATAAAAAAGATGGCAAGAACTGGAATTAATTTAAATTGCATACTACATTCATGCTGTTTTCCTTCTTAAGTAAATAAGATGCTGAATATATAAAAATGCAGTTCATTAACACTTATCTGTTTTAACCATTTCTTATATAGTCACTAGACTGGGTTAAAATCTTAATTGTTTTAAATAAGTCATTAGGGGCAACTCTTGACAATGTTTTTTGTTTTGTTTTGGGTTTTTTTAGATGTATTTTGAGTTTCTAGTCATCACAGGAAAGAATTGGCAGTACTTATTAAGACTACCTCATGAATGCAGGACATGCTAGCTAAGTGTGCCGTGTGTCCCTTTTGTGGCTAGTCCAAAGAGTATAAGAGCCTACTACATCTCCCCAATAATGAGGTACTTTAGTTCATTGGCAGGGCCTGTGCTCTTCGTTCCAAAGAGCCAGGTTCTAACCCTGCTGACAAGCCTTAGGGCATGGCTACGCTTGCTGATGTAGAGCGCTGTGAGTTAAACCCGCCTTCGTAGAGCGCAGTAGGGAAAGCGCCACAGTCTGTCCACACTGACAGCTTTAAGCGCACTGGCATGGCCACATTTGCGACACTTGCAGCGGCATTGGGAACGGTGCATTATGGGCAGCTATCCCAACGTGCAAGTGACTGGAACATGCTTTTCAAATGTGGGGTGGGGTGGAGTGTGACAGGGAATGTGATGTGTGTATGTGGGGGGAGAGTGGGTTTTTGGGGTGCTGAGTGTCAGCATGCTTTCTTGTACGTTCAAACCCCCCTGCCCCCAGCCTCTCACTCAAAGCAAACAGTAAATGTTTGCTTTTTCTCTGAGCTGTTAAGCAGCCGGCTTCTCCAAAACGGAGCTTTGAAAGGGTATTTCTGCATTCCTGCAGCCGATTTCACAACAATGACAAGAGTGGCCACTTGAATTAAGGGGATTATGGGATGTTTCCGGAGAGTGATCACAGCACAGTAACACACCACCTTGTTCACACTGGCGCCGCAGCGCTCCAGCAGGGGCGCAGCAAACATTATTCCACTCGCCAAGGTGGAGTACCAGCAGCTCTGTAGCTGCGGAGTCAGAGCACTCTATTTGCCTTGCCGATGTGGACGGGGAGTACGCCCTGGGCTGCTTTATTGTGCTGTAACTCGCAGGTGTAGCCAAGGTCTTGGTGTGGAAGGGAATGTTACATCTTCTCAGGCAAAAGGCCCACTAAATTCAGTGAGAGTTCTGACTGTCTAAGTACTGGAAGACCAGGTCCTAAATAGAAACATATTTAATTAGTTTGGTTCCCAAATGTGCATGGAAACCCCCTCAAAAAAAATTAGCTGATCTGATAAACACCATTTATGGCGGGATGGGATATAATGAGAGGATTGGCAAGTGTACTATTTATTGCATGTTATTAAACCAGACCTAATCTAATTGAATTTGTTCTTCATGAGTATTTTATTTAAAAAATTGGTTTATTGTAAAAATGCCCCTCTGAACATATAGGAATGCACATACATTGTATAATTATAAGTGAAAGTGTATTTCGTTTGTAAAAGACATGACCTTGACGTCCAGTACCAAATTTTTAACATAAAACAAACTATGGTTACCATGAAGCTAATTTTCATTCTTAAAAGATTTTGTGATTACTGAAAGGTTGCTCTTAAAATTCATCAGTGTTAGGCATATCCCTGTTTGCAATAGAAATAGCAAAGATAAACAAATCCATTATCCCAAATGACCTAGACCTGCCTACCTCTCTCTCTAACATATTGCCACAGCTGTAGTCAACAAAAGGTTCTTGAGCTGGATCCCTGTCATTAAAAAAGAAGACTGCCAGCAGGGTGTTTGGAGGGGGACTAGCTGTTGGGGTGAACCTTATTAATTGTGCACTGAGCAAACATGATGTGGAGATCATGGAAAGTGACAATGTTTGTACAGAGCCATTTTTCAGACTAAAACTGCACTTTCAATGTAAGTTTGTCAAGGTGAGGGATTTACTATCTTATAATAGTAATGCACAGCATGTTATGAATATATAACATTAGCGATGTGGTGCAGGAATCTGGAAATCAAATCATACAAAAAATTACAACTTGAGTTATCTTTGTGAACTAGAATGTACATATTATGGCGCTTATAATAAGGTGATAAGTAACAGCATGGCTTTGTCAAGAACAAATCATGTCAAACTAACCTACTAGCTAAGGTTAAGATTTTGTCATGGTTATTTTTTCATGGACAGGTCACGAGCAATAAACAAAAATTCACGGAAGTGCATGACCTGTCCCTGACTTTTACTAAAAATAACTGTGACAAAATGGGGCTGACGGGGAGGGGGGATGAGAGCCCAATCCCTGAGGCGGGAGGGGAGAAGGGACTTCAGCACCTGTGGCAGCTGACAGCTCCAGGGTCTCCCCATGCTTGCAGAGGCATGGAGCTGTAGGGGCCCCCGGCCAGATGACAGCTCCAGCTCCGTCGAACTGGGGCTGAAGCAGAAAATCTTTAGGCTTGAATAAAGACTGGGAGTGGATGGGTCATTACACAAAGTAAAAATTATTTCTCCATGCTAATTTTCCCCCTTCTCTGACTCTCGCCTTCTTGTCAACTGTTTGAAATGGGCTGTCCCGATTATCACTACAAAATTTTTTTTTCTCCTGATAATAGCCCACCTTAATTGATTAGTTTCATTAGAGTTGGTATGGCAACACCCATTTTTTCATGTTCTCTGTGTGTATATATCTCTTCCTACTGCATGCATCCGATGAAGTGGGTTTTAGCCCATGAAAGCTTATGCCCAAATAAATTTGTTAGTCTCTAAGGGGTACGTCTTCACTACCTGCCGTATCGGCGGGTAGCAATCGATTTCTCGGGGATCGATATATCGCGTCTCATCTAGACGCGATATATCAATCCCCGAACATGCTCCTGTCGACTCTGGAATTCCACCAACCCGAACGGCGGTAGCGGAGTCGACATGGGGAGCCGCGGACATCGATCCCGCGCCGTGAGGACAGTAGGTAATTCGATATAAGATACTTCGACTTCAGCTACATTATTCACGTAGCTGAAGTTGCGTATCTTAGATCGATTTCCCCCCGTAGTGTAGACCAGCCCTAAGATGCAACAAGTACTCCTCATTCTTTTTGCTGATACAGACTAACATGGCTGCCACTCTGAAACAGAGGTCTCTGGAAGTCACAGAATCTATAACTTCCCGTGACCTCGATGACATAATCTTAGCCTTACTTATAGCTTTCTTTTACTGGGTAACACGCCTTGTGGATGTGGGGGGAAATGATAGATTTAGTATATCTTGACTTTTTAGTAAGGCTTTCCATACTGTTTCACATGATCTTCTCAAACAAACTAGGAAAATATAATTTAGATGGAGCTACTCCAGGGAGAGTGCATAACTGGTTGGAAGACTGTTCCCAGAGAGTAGTCATCAGTGGTTCACAGTCAAGCTGGAAGGGTATATCAAGTGGGGTCCTGCAGGGATCAGTTCTGCATCTGGTTCTGTTCAGTGTCATCATCAGTAATTTAGATAACGGCGTAAAGAGTACACTTACATAAAGTTTGTGGATGATACCAGCCTGGGAGGGGTTGCAAGTGCTTTGCTGGATAGGATTAAAATTCAAAATAATCTGGACAATTTGGCGGCATGGTCTGAAGTAAATAACATGAAAATCGATGGTTAAAGGTATAGAAAATATGACCTATGAGGGAAGATTTTTAAAAAATTGAGTTTGTTTAGTTGGAGAAGAGATGACTTAAAGGGTCCATAACAGTTTTCAAGTGCATAAAAGGTTATTACAAGGGAGGGAGAAATAATTGTTCTAGTTAACTTCTGAGGATAGGACAAGAAGCAATGGGGTTAAATTGAAGCAAGGGCAGTGTAGAAAATTCATAGAACATAATTTGGCCTCCGTACAATTGTATATCATGCAGAAATTTTGGTTACTTAATATATTGTATGACATTGTCCATACCTAAGCCTTTTACCCTAACTAGGATGACCAGATGTCCCGATTTTATAGGGATGGTCCTGATTTTGGAGGCTTTTTCTTATATAGGCACCTATTATCCCCCACCCCGTCCTGATTTTTTACACTTGCTATCTGGTCACCCTAACCCTAACTCACTTGCACATGAAAATACAGAGTGTAGTGTTCAGAAGGCAGGTGCCAATATCTCATCTAATTGATTCATCTTTAGGTTCATTGTTTTTCATTTAGAAACTATAAATAACAAATTCTGAGTTGAACTCAGCAAGGTCATGGGCCCAAGAAGTGATACTTGTATAAAAGTCACGCATGCAATATTTTAGAAAGTAAAGGTGCCAGTTTAAGACAATTATGACACTTTCTCAGGCTCTCCAGGTCACTGTGTTATACACACACTCTCTCTCTCTCTCTTTCTTGTGCTAGCTCGGTGTCAGCTCCCTTACACTGCCAGCCCGTCAGCCACTTAAGCACTCTCCTGTGAGCTCTGCCATCCCCTACTTGCCTTGCAGGTAAACATTTGGTGTACCTCAGTCCCCAAACTCCTCTGAAGCATCCCATTGTAGTGTCCAGCCCCTGTCACTAAACACAGTAATTATCAGGTTCACTACTTCTGATGGAGAAGAATACACACACCAGCTTGTTTCATTCAGCTGAGTATCATCTCCAGTGTAACAACACAACAGTTTAATTGAGTTATAGTGAAAACAAATCTAAGTTTTTAA
This sequence comes from Mauremys mutica, assembly GCF_020497125.1. NCBI lineage: Eukaryota > Metazoa > Chordata > Testudines > Geoemydidae > Mauremys > Mauremys mutica. The sequence continues at coordinate 82,740,856 of NC_059075.1, forward strand.
CGAAGGCAAAGATTTAAGAGATCATGAACAAGGATAATAAGAACAAGTTGTTACATGTATAACAAAAGTTGTAAATGCTTCTTAGAGTCTAAATTTAACTCTAATAAGCTAAAATCTTTGTCTAGAGTGAGTCCTTCGCTAATGCAACCTCCCAGTATCACTAACCCATAGGGCCAGATTCCAGCTTTCATGACTACAAAAAAGCACTATCCTTTTTGCTTCCTCAGTGAAGAATAAAAAAGGGGTGCATTGTCCTTCCTTTTATAGTCCAGTAAACCTTTGAAATGCCCCTTTTGAAGTGAACCCCCAGATAAGACTCTTCTCCCCTGTTGATTTTCTCTAGTGTGCTCCCCCCATTGGTTTTACATCCCTCGGTCACCCTGTTCTTCCGATTATCTTCACATGCTCCAGAGAGCTAACAATTCAATCAAAGCACTTTTTTTAGTGGTCCAACACTATGCTCTCCAGACATACATACAAAACAATGTATTATAAAAAGAAGATACTTAAAATTACAGACTAGACAATAACAGTAGACTCGTCTACCCATCAACTCTTCAGGTTTAATAATTTCCTACTCCTATTAAATCCATTCAATCCCATTATTACAGGAGTGCTCTGTCTCTATATATGTCTATGTAGTTAATAGATAAGGTGCTAGTAGATGCCAAGCAAAAACATTTAGCATAGATCCTGGATTCTGAAGGACCAATAAAACTTTATGCAGCTCTTTACATAGAGCTCTTAATACCCACCACTTTCTCAAATGTCTAGGAAAACAGTTCATCATTGCAGAGTTCACTGAAGGTCAGCAGACTTGGGCTCTGCTAGACTGAGGGAGGTAAGTAAATTCCAGTGTCAAGGTCCCTTCACTGATGATAGTGCCAGCACCACTTGTCTAGATCCAGGCACAGATCTCAGCTGCCATAGTACTGTTGCCGCCTCCCCCACTGCCTTTTTTGGTGTATGAAACTAATTTTTCACTATTGTTTTAAAAAAATAAAAAGTCCACCGTGTGCGATGTGTTTGGTTTTTTTTAAAAAAAACAAACACATTCAGCTGTAGCTGTGGGTTCCTTTCATCAGCACCTGAAAGTGGAATTGACTACAAGAAAAGGAGGACCAGACTGTTGTGGGGGGTTCTTTGCATTGCAAAAAGCTGAGGGAAATCAAAAGAGTAAGGAGACAGCATAAAGAGTTTAAAAGTTTTTTGTTTTAATACCCAAAGAGTTAATTAGTAAATGGGAAGAAAATCTGTTCTCTTAAAATAAGATTCTTAAGTCGATGGTATCCTTTCATAGCCTTGCTACTGCATTGTAAATTCAGAAATTTCATTTGCTAAATATTCTTAAAATAACTTTGGAGAGACACCTGATTTCTATCTGTTCTAGACATTCAAGTGACTTGACTAGATGCATTGCTTCTTTTGATTTTATTTCTTAATTGCCTTCTTGCTGCCAAATTCTCTTACTCGCTAAACCTAAAACCAAATGTACTAGGATGAATTTTAGATTGGTTGTCTCTTGTCAGCCCCACTTGCAGGCTGGTGTAGTGGAATAAGCAAGAGCAGAGATGTTAAGAGCTCCTGAGTTGTAATATTGGCCCTGCCACTGATTCACTGTAGTGATAGCTTGGACAAATCATGGAACATCTATTTTTTTTCCATCTATATCACTACTTCACATGAATGTGTGGTTTGCTCAGCACTTTGAAGATTTAAAGCTATTTGACAGGGTTTTTCAAGAGGACTGTGTGCGCATTTCCTCTAACAATAAATGGTTGGAAAGAAATTTTTGTAGGTGTCTGGCTAAGTTGCTGCTGAAATAATTAATTTAATGCTGCTGGGATTTTATTGTATTGAATTGTTGATTTCTTAGGATTCTTAATGCCTTGGATAGACATTCTTTTTATTTTAAGTCTAAATAAATCAAAATGCTAAGTATTAATAATGAGATGACCTTATAGTAGTTTATCACAGTATTTTGTATATCCTAAAGACCTTACCAGGTGATGCATCACATAACTGCATCTGTTCAGAGCACAATAACGATATGCCATATAGTGTTGAAAAAATTGTTGTGTACCTTATTTAATCTCCTTAAATAAGCTACTACAGTTTTGTGGTGGTGGACTTGGTTGTTATACGCCACCTAAAAACAAAGTTTTGTCTGAGATGACTAGAATAAATTAAAATAATCTGTGTACCTCTTCTTAATCAACTTGGTTCTAGTGCACATTGCACTGTGTCCAACAGATCAGCTGTTTTTATATATTTTACTCTTTTTTTTATATTGGACAGTAAGATCCCATTTCTTTCCTTGTCCCTTGAAAGGCAAATATTATATCAGGCTCTTATTTTCCTTAGAAGGAACACCTGCTCCAAATCATCCTTTTTTAAAGTTATCTTTAATGTTTCATAGTTATTCCTCCTAGCAGGACTACAATGACAAAATTCTTAAAGTACAACAAGTCTGTGTATGTGGGTTACTCCTACATGGCTTATTGCAACAAAAATAAATATATTTTTTTAAAAGTAAGAATGCTTTCAAGACTTCATTTGTAATAAAGCATTTTTATAACAAGGTTTTTCAGAAAGAGGCTGGCTTCTTTGCAGCCAAGATTTCTCCTTCATGAAATAGAAACCCCTTGTAAGCTCTTTGGGGTAGGGATTTTTGTAGTGTACATTGCTAAGCACATTTATCCGTGCTAAACAAATAATAATCCATTTTTTCTCTGGACATTAAACTCTGGCTGTTATCCAACATTTCAGCCTGCAAACATCCAAATGTAGTACACAACATATGCCAAAAACCCAAATGAGTGGAAGAAGAAAGCATCCATTTATAAAGTGTTAATAAATGGGTTAATAGAGGTTTTAGTAAGTGGTTTGTTCAATTGTTAGTCCAACAGGTTGCTTATAACCATGTATAACACCTTCTGCTAGTCTTATAACCCTCTCTGACTCATGCTAGTGATGTCTTTATCAAGTCTATAATCTTATTAACAAATTATAAACCACTTATAAATGGCACTATATTTTCATGATTCTTTATTTCTGATGTAAATAACTTTCAACAAAAAAACAGGAGCCGCCAAATTTGTTGTGCGACTTGAACTTCAGAACAATAATGAGTGACATCTCTTGGGACGAGGGACATTTGAGAGATGTGATCCAAACACTTCAATAACCTATCCAAATTCCAATACTTATGCCTCTTCTTCTCCTAAGCATATTACCCTCCTAGCCATCATGTTCAATCTCCTTGACTTCACCTGCAAAGTTCTACACATCTCTGCTCCCCTGTTTGGGTCACGTGCTCTAATTCCACTTCTTGTCATCCTGTTAGAATTCTTCTTCAGCAAACACATTTGTGCATTTTTCCTATTATTTCCCTTAGCCCTGTCATGTCTTGTCTAATTCTGTACACCCAGAAATCTACTCTACCAACCAACCTAATGAACTAACAAGATACTGCCCTTGTAACAGGCATTTTCATCTTGCCGGGAATATAGTTCCCTATTGCCCTGCCTTTTGTCTTCCATCTTCCCTGCATCTTGTCACATAGTGTTTAACTTAGATAGTAGGCTCTCGGGGCAGGAACCAGGTCTTTATATTTGTGTAAAGATTCATCTCCAGCATTATATAGAAGTATTAACAATTGCTTCCCCTTTTTTTGTCAATCCATGCTGGGCTACGTGGACCCCAGACCTGAGAAGTGCAGGGGACTGTGTGTGGTGTAAGTGAGAGAATGAAGCTTTGTGAATATGGGGCACAATGGGCCAATTCCCTCAGTTCTTGTTTGTTGGTTAGGTGGCGGAGGAAGGGGTCAGCTCTTTGGAACAACTGTTTTCTTACTAGGCTGGTACCCTTTCAGATTTAGGTAGCTCAATTATCAAAGGTTTTGGGGTAACCAAAATTTTCAGATAACTGAGGGCTCAGAAAAATCAGAAAAGTTATGCCATTGGAAACAAGCTGTCTGTTAACTCTGGAGCATAGACTTTAAGCCTGAGGCTCATGCCTCCGATTTTAGATCGTGCCAGCTGGCTTACCCCTACCCAGCTGGCTCTAGAGCACCTCCGAGCTTGGTGCTCACAGATAGTTTGCTGTTGGCAAACTTTTGTAATGCTAGTTGGCTTTCTGGGCAGGTGACTGTTCCAGGTTTGGTTGGCCTGGAGAGCATTAAAGATTTGCTGGATGGCCTAAGCACAATGAAGCTGTCAAGTAGGGGCTTGGCAGGAAAGCTCAGTACAACCCTGGGGTATACAATAAAACTTGTTGGTTAAATGGGTTTCTGTTAATCAGGGTTATACTCCTAGTATTAGGCTTATACATTGTTCATGAATTCTTTGATATGTTTGTAGTGTGAAAACCATGTGGCAAAAGAGGAAAAATTCAAAATGTGAAGCATCTTGTAAAACCTTCCCTTAGTTGTGTTGTGTGAGGAATGTTTTGTGGTCTGATTTCAAGGCATTTTTCCATGGCTTGTGGCTCTAGTTGCCTTCTCATTTCTGATTGCCTCAAGATACTGCCTTGTTACGCCAACTCTGAAACTTGATTGGCGCAGGCTGTTTTCAGCACCATTGTCCTCTGTATTTTTGTGAGAAAGATTTACAGACTGGGACTTCCCTTGAACCAATCCTTTCTAAATGGGAATTCCAGGATACTTCTCTTCCTTTTACCAGACAATGAAAACTCAAGTTTTCAGCCCCATCTCTTGCTTTGTACAGACAATCTTCCTTCATTAAATCTTTCCAGTCATGCTGTTGTGCCTACTAAATACATTCTCCGTCATTCCAATAAGATTGTAGAATGACCAAGCAGATGATATGGAGGGATCAGCAAGACTTATTCATCAAGGGACAATGATATGACAAGAAAGGAAAATAAGTTAATATTAACAGAAAAGGAAATGGAAAACTCTCAGACCTTCTGAATAGCGTTCTTCCCCACTCACTCTTTAGCAGCTAACAAATACCCATTCCCCTGAGCACCAGTGCAAGGAGCGGGAAACTGGAGCTCAGGTTAACCCATTGATTTATTGAGAACCAGGTAGTGACCCTGTACCCTATCAAATTTTCTTCTTGTGCCATAAGGATTTTCTTCATCTTCACTGAAATGATACTCTGCTCCAACAGCTCCACTGGTGAACTTGGTAAGTAGGATGAGGTATCGTTCCCCTTCTTACGCAAAGAATGCAGTCCTAAATCATGGCTTCCTTCTGCTCTAAGCCACCAAAAAGGATGAGAATTTAAAGCTGGGCAAGCAATAGGGAAGAATTATTCAAGAACTTGTTCACATCGCTGACAATTGATGAACAGGGAAAAGGGCAATATCCAAGTAATAAATTGTTTTGCAATAACTGTTTCAACCAGCTCTGGTGACAATTCATCATCTTAAGAGTTATCTATAAAATCATTTGGTACCTGATCCCCCTGCCCATTCAGCATCATCTGTGTAACATCTACCCCCAAGGGTTTTGTCTGTCTTGGCCACGCATAGATCCCAACCAGGCTTGGTCTTGGCCTATGAGCCTTTCTCTCTCTGATAGTTATATTCTCTACAGCAGCTGTTTCTCAGACACATACATGTGAAAGGAAGATCCCCTTTCTTCCCACTTCAGTTTGAGCCTGCTAGGGGGGTATTTACTGACACTCCCCAAGGATTCAACTGAGTATTCTCCTTTTCTCTTACAGGATTTCCTAACAGACTCAGAGTTGAAAAAATATTCTGCTCCAGTGTGTCCAGCCACTGCCTGCGGTATGTCATGTCTACCAATGTTCCTTCTCCCTCAGATGGTCTGTCTGCTTTTTCAGGAGTTAAATCACCCTGTAGCTGTGGAACTGGATATTCAAGAGAAGTCTAACTCTTCTATTTGTTCTGCCTCCCAGGGTTAAAGAGAAAGTAGCCCTTCTTTAATACTGAGGGATACTTACACTAACTGAGGAATTAATGATCCTACCAAGCCTTAATACCCAAGGATTCCTAAATCCAGGCCCAGTAATTGCGTGTCAGGTTATTCTTTAACCACCCTTTGGTCTCTGCTGTGAGTGAGGTATCCAAAGATCCTGAAACTTATGTTCATCCACAATGAGTAGAGAGTTAGGAAAGTGAGTCAGGGGTAGGATTTGTGGTCTTCTGTTTCTTTCTCTTCTCCATGTAAATGACATGTGGTTAACTATTTTAAGAATAGTGTTACTGGGAGTAGTATTCTACAAGATCCTGAATGAATATAGAATAAGGTTAAAATGCCTTAATGGTGCTTCTGTTAATGATGTAGATCTTTTTTGTAGCAATCCTCAATGGATCAGGTGACTTGTGTAGTTGTTGTACTTTAAAATTTAGCCTGTTTCCTCTTCCCTTTTAGTATGTAGTAATTCGTGACCTTGGCTACTTGTTTTCCTCTCTGTAATGAGATGCATCTGGCACAGAAGATACTCCTGGAATGAAATCCTGGCCCCCTTAAAGTCGATGGGAGTTTTGCCACTGACTTCAGTAGTGCCAAGATTTCACCCCAATGTCTTGCAGAATATCTTTTTAAGAACCTTTTATTCAAGAATGTCTAGACGTTTTGAAACCTTCTCTTGGGCATGTATTTTGTACTGACTATCACAGCACAATCCTGTGACTTCTACATTAATAATCAGGAGGAGTTCATATTCAGGTACTTTAGGGAAAGATCCTTAACTTACCCTTTTTGCTAACCATTTCCATACTAAAACAACACCTTGGCCAAGCTGAAGGAGACAACAATGGTAGAAAGTTCTTCAGTTTTCTTTCAGCCCTCAAATGTCACAAGAGTGTCTACCACATTAACAGTCTTATCATTTTCCTTGTAGAGACACTATCTTTGTCACTGTCCTCCGGAAGTTAGATTTCAACATTCCCCCCTGACATCATTGGGCTTTGTATCAGGCACTTAGGCAGTAGTAATTGCGTGTCAGGTTATTATTGCACTTGAATATTGTATGTACAAGTAATCCATGGTAAATAGTGATGACTATTAACTAATTTAACATAGCATTATCCTGACAAATAAGGAATAAGGGTTTACTAATAGCTATGAACGGTTGGGTTTTTTTAGATACTGTGCCCAGCAAATTCCTGAATGAAGATATACAACTAGCCCTCTCTCAGAATATCCTACTTGGCCTCCTTTTGAAATATTTTCTGCCATGATTCCTGGCATCTCCTTGAACAGATTTCAGATTGCTGAAAAAATAACTATTTGCAGGCCTCTAAAGGCATCTTAAAAAGCACGTAGTAAATCCCACTAGTGCATATGCTGCTTTATCCTTGTCTGCAAAATGTCCTAGTAATTTCCATAAATGCTCCCAATTAATTGAAGTTTAGCCTGTTTGCTGAATGCTGCTGCTTTTCATCAGAATTATCATTTCCATTTTACTTCCTTTGGTTATCGTACTGCAGTTAATGAGAATGTGAACCCATTCCCACTTCCTCAGATGCATTTTGCATTCATGCCTGTGGCTGTATCCCTCCCTTTTCTTATATGAGCCTTTTCTACATAAACCATAGATCTAGTACCCATGAAAAAGTGTAACATGTCCATTGATGTGCTTAAGGGAGCTCAGAAGGACAGAAGTCCTCTAAGTCCTTAGTTAAATCTTCAGACAAATTATTTCCTAGTTCCTTCTTCACTCCCTTCTGACTGAATACATCCCTGTGGCATGGGATTTATCACAGGTTGAGAGGGAAACTTTTGTGGGAGTCCTGTGTTTAAAATATTGTTAACCCACCACTGAACACACTCCTTGTGATGAAACAAAGCAGCTTTCCTTGGCCAAATGATCTTAGTTCCTCTCATTTTTAATAGTGCTATACTCAAATAACATTTGTGCCCTACTGAGCTTATAAAAGTATTTTAGTTTGCAGCCTTTGAAAAGGCTAAGATTGGAATCCTGCCCCCATTGAAGTCAATATCAAAACTCCTGCTGACTTCAGCGGAGCCAGGATTTCACCCTAACTCTGTTTTGTACATACTACCATAGTATAATGAGTGAATTCCCATGTTTAGTTACCTCTCTATATTGCATGAGACTTGATTCTTTTCCTGTTTTTTTCATACTGTCTTTTTTTCCTCCTGATTTAGAAAATCACATACAGTTCATTAACATATTCACTATAACACATTGCTCTTTTTTGACCTAACTTTAGGCATTTGAACCAATCTATTATTGGAAATTCATTAATACTACATCACAATAAAGGAACCCGAATTGGTTGCATGCATAACAAGAATTGGTTACTGGTAATTTTTTTTTTTTGTCCCATGATCACACTTTATCAGGCTTTCAAATACCTTTTTTGTAGAAGCAATTTCATCCTTAGAATTTCTGGTCATTGGGCATCACTAGCTCTCCTTATTTCCTATATAATCAAGATCTGTATTGATCTACTTTCCTAAAGTAACATTTTTATTAAAATGTTAATAAATTATTTTCTTTTAGCTCTCTCTGACTAGAATACATGGTAGTATATGCCCTAGTTCTTTAAAATAAAAAGCAAATAAATCGATGTTCTCTTGCCTTAATAAGCTATGATGATAACTGAAATTAAATCAGTAGCTGAGATGATAAAGTGTTTATCTCAGCTATTGTCTCTTTTCTCTCTGATGGGTGACACGTTCACAGATATTTGTTTAAATATGGATAAATGGTAAGTTGATGTCTATGTCCCTTATGACTAGTTGGCTCTCCTTTTCTTATAGTAGATTACCTGCAGAATCATCTATAAGAATGCAGCATTCTGGTAGTTATTCAGTAGCATCATTAATTTTTATAAGGCTTAGTATGGTGAATGGCCTTCAGAGCAGATTTGGTGGCAGACTGGTGGTGCAGCAGCTGTCAGAAAAGAAGTTCTTTTTTTTAATAGCACTTCCATTTCTCCAGCCTCTAAATCATTTTATTTAAATGTAAATATAAATTATAAATATAAAATATGAATTCTATAAATTCACTTAAATATAGGCTTTCCTACTGCACTCATCAAGTAGTATCTGAGTACCTTACGAGTTTAAATTGATTTAGTTTCAAAAAACACTATTGCGAGGAAGGGAAGTACTGTCACCAGTAGAGGAACTGAGGCACATAAAGATTAAGGGCCAAATTCTGCCATTCTTACTCATGTTGAGTAGTTTTATTTTTCAAGTAGTCATACTGAGCCTAATGAGATTATTTGAGGTGTATGGTACTACTCAATGTGAGTAATGGTGACAAAATCTGACATTTAGTGAGCTGGTCAAAATCTCCCAAGAGGTGCTGGTAATAGAACCCATGTCTGTTGAGTATTTCTCCTCTAACCTAACCACAAAACCATCCTTCCTGTATTAAGTTACAAGATTCTCTCTGGGACCTGAGCCCAGATATGTTTGTGTGAACCTCATAGCTGTGTGGAGCAATAAAATAAACTGTCTATTTAATTAGCTGATATATAGCATAGCAAATCTGTGTTATTCATTCACAGTGCTAAGTTGTTGGCAATTATTCACTGCTAAAAATTAAAAAGTAAATAACTTTCAGCGAGACAATCTAGTTTATTCAAAGAAATAGGCAACATTGTAGTTTTCTATTCAATGCAGACTTAGGTCCCATTTTTAGGGAAATTCATCCACCGACTTCAGTGAGAGATGCATCCATTTAACTGAGGGCAATATAGGTGACATCACATCTGCTATTTTGCACATACCTGGAATGTATTAGCTCACTCAAGAAGGAGACTTGTGTTGTGGCACTCAAGAAAGGAATTAAAGAATTCAAAGTTTCTCTCCTATTTAGGATCTTCTGATGATCTTAATGATTTTTCAGCGCTACTCATGTCAGTTGTGTCAGTTTTAGTCATAACTTTATTTTATGGGGATTGGGGGCAGAGGAGAGTACTCAAGGCAATGTTTATTGATCCTTTCTTTTTAAGATTAAAAACTTCTGTTTCCAAAGTTGCTTCAAAACTGAATTTTCAGATTAAATGTTACTTTTTTCCAACACAAGCTTGAAGTCAATGGACAAGTTGTGTTATTTATAAGACATGAAATTTTCACTTAGGCTGATTCTGAAAAGGATTCAGATTATCAGAAATTCAAACAAGTTGCTTGTTTTGTGTTGGAAAGAGGACCGGCTCCAGGCACCAACGGCGGAAGCACATGCCTGGGGCGGCACATGCAAAGAGGCAGCATTCCGTCCATTCTTGGGGTGGCCTAGTCTGGGCGGCAGCTTTTTATTTATTTATTTATTTTCCCCTTTTTTTTTTTTTTCCCCTTGGGGCGGCAAAAATAGTAGTGCCGGTCCTGGTTGGAAATCCATTCTGAAGCTTCCTATTCCAAGGCATGATACCTTTATTTCTTAAATGGACAGTAGTGAGACATAAGCTGTTTTCTCATCTTCTAGGGTGGTGGTGTGGCTTAGACACCTGAGTAAGCCAAGTGCCAAAATGTTCATTTTTTCTGCAAAAGTGAGTAGCTGAGCCATTTGACCACAACATAGGGCCCTAAGCCTGAGAGAAATCCTACTGGCAGTGCAAAAATTGTGCAAAATATTTTACAGCTGATGGCAATTTGGATCCCAAAAGGGATTAAGGCTTTTACTTCCATTTAAAAATAAACCCAACATTCAGTGAATTGATAATAGCACAGAGAGTACACTTATAAAGTTGGCAGATAAAGATACCAAGATACCAAATAAAGATACCAAGCTGGGAAGAAGGGGCTTGACACTTGACAGAGAAAGTTATTCTTTATGTAACTTTCAGAATCCCAACCATTGATCTTAGTCAGTATACAACAATTTCTCTTTTTGCCATATTTGTAAAGTAACAGAACTATTGTTATCTGTTTTTGTGTTTTGCAACTTTCGTCAGGTGTAGGGTTTTTGAAGGTGTGAAGTCACAAGATTATTTTGGGGCATGTAAATTGATGGAGCAGGATGCCTAGTCCAACAACAACAACAAAGTCTGTCACCCAGAGAATTTTTCTCCCAAATTGCTGCTTTCAAGATTGAAGGCTCATAGTAGTCCCAATCAGAATCTGGGCCCATATGCTAATTGCTATACAAATAGAGAGACCTAGTCTGTGACACAGAGCTATCACTCAAAGAAGGCTTCCCCTTTGTGGCATAGGAAGGAAAGGGAAGATGAGAACATCATTTATATTTTTATATACATTTTTTTAAAAAATCAACTCTCTTTAAATGGTGGCTAAAACTAGATATTATTATTTGGATGATTTCTCTAGGTCATTACATCATTACTGGCAGCTCGTATAAAAATACACTTGTTCTTTGTATAAATCTACTAATAGCATTAGGTGGATTGCAAGTACCTAACAAATAAGATGTAATGTACCTTAAATATATTTTTGCTGGCAGACGTTATGTTAGCTCAAGAGGTACAATCCAGCCTGTGCAAATTACCTACAGCCAGTAACTGCTTCTCCAAAAATCCTTCTGATTGATGCATTGATGGCAGAAAATATTCAGCAGGTTCCCCTAATTCTACTAATTCTTAGGCCTGTCTGATCCTCTGCCAAAGCACTAGATTTTGACACACAATAGCAGTGGGTAAATGAATGACTGCCCTTCTCAAAGGTTTTTCCTTCGAATTCTTCTGTGCTGAACTAAAGTGGACTTGTTGAAAACTTCCAGCAGGGCAAGCTAAGATAGTGAAGCACTCATCGTTCCTCTGGACCTCACAGTATGACACACTAATGCATATTTCATATCAAGATTTAGAAATGTTAGCAATAAAGCTGTCATGCCCTGAGTTTCTAACTACTTGAACATTTGTATTAGTTTTACCTGTATCCCACATTATATGTATAGGAAACATCTCAAACTTTGAAATTGGGAGAAGTATTTTAAGAGACCCCACTGAAATGTCAGGAGCTTGAATGAGGAGACTATAATAAAAAGCATATTATATTATACTCCTACAGAAGGTATATGGGAAGTCAGTGCTGTGAAGAACTCCAAAGCCTACCTTCAGACAGAAAGGAGATGAGAAGAGACAGCTACTAGCCACAGAATATCTATAATCTGGCTTGCACCTCTTGCTAGTGACCATCCTAATGTATGGTTTCTGAGAAAAGTCACTTAGCTTGTTGTGAGCCATTGTGTGGAAATTTATGGATTTTTGGGAGGGAAATGTAAGGTCTTCTGAGACTTTTCAGCAGTCTCTATATAATAAACAGCACATATAGAGTTGCCAGGTGTCCGGTTTTCGACTGGAATGCCCAGTCGAAAAGGAACCCTGGCCGGTCCGGTCAACACCACTGACTGGGCCATTAAAAGTCCAGTTTGTGGCACAGCGGGCAGGTTCCCTGCCCTCTGCCCCTGCCCCAAGCACTGGTTCCACAGCTCCCATTGGCCAGGAACCACGGCCAATGGGAGCTGTGGGGATGGCACCTGTGGATGAGGCAGTGCACAGAGCCACCTGGACATGTCTCTACATAGGAGCCAGAAGGGAGGACATGCCACTGCTTCCGGGAGCTGCTTGAGGTAAGTGCCACCTGGAGCCTGCACTTCTCATCCCCTCCTGCACCCCAACTCCTTGTCCCAGCCCTGATCCCCCTCCCATACTGCAAACTCCTCTGCTCCACCCCCCACACCCCCAGCTGGTGCCCTCACCCCCTCTCGCATTCCTACCCACTGCCTCAGCCCAGAGCCCCCTCCCACACTCTGAACTCCTCATTTCTGGTCCCACCTCAGAGCCTGCACCCCCAGCTGGTGCCATCACCCCCTCCCACACCCCAACTTCCTGAGCCAGCCAGGTGAAAATGACCGAGTGAGAGTGGGGAGAGCAGGCAACAGAGGGAGGAGGGATGTAATGGCAGGGAGGCGCCTCGGAGAAGGGGCGAAGCATGGCAGGGCAAGGGTGTTCGGTTTTGTGTGAGCAGAAAGTTGGCAACCCTAAGCACGTAGCATTAATTTTTGGAGAGAGGGTTTTTTATCAAAAACTGCGGGAACTCTTATTTTGGTGGCAGGCAGGAACCACTGCTTGTTCCCTATTGCTAGAAAATAACTCCTCAATATGGGAGAAACTGCAGGGTTTTGCAGATTTCTACAGAAGCTGAAAATTTACATCTTTTATTTTGGAATATCTTCTCTGACTGGAGTCTCTATGGCTGACTGCCTTTGAAGCTTGGAAGCCTTTTTTTTTTCCCTTCCTGATAAAATTAAAATTTAAATATCTTAAAATGTTTCCTATGTTCAAAAGTGATGTTTTCTTTTTCAGATGAAAAAATGCTTTTAAAATTTGAAAAATGGTCATAGACAGTTGCTTGCAGCTGCTATTTTCAGCCAGCACCTACAGGTACTTTTAAGAGGTACACTCGAAGTGATGCTGAAATACTCTTTCACATGAAAATGAAGATTTATAAGCTACTTTGAGATTGTGTTCTGCGACTGAAGGAGATTTAAAATATTTGCTGACATTCTGACATACAGCCCATGCAAATTTCATTGCTATCTTTTAACTAAAGACAAACCAAAAAAACCCACACATGATTTGCTTTTAAGGACTAAAAGAATCCTGAATGATGACAAATTGTGTGGAGTGACTAGGCAGCTCTAATGGAGCAAGTGGCACCAGAGCATGTGCATCTACCACTCTGATGAAGTGACAGCACCGTGTGTTGTTGTAAGTTGCAGACAGTTTTAAAGTTCTGTGCTTGCAAAAGAGAGACTACTTTCTACTTGCAGAATTACTATTTAGGCCTTGCTATCCCACATGGCAACACCATAACAGGTTAGTTTTATTAATGCTAATAAAAAATAAAGAACACCTATAACTTGGCTGACGAAGAAGAACCCTAGCCAAAGTTAGTCGTCATTATTTTTAAGTTTGGAAGGTATTCAGACACCAGGGAAAAGGATATAGTCTGAATCTAGTCCTTTTCATCTCTCATGATTATGAAATCTCCGTGTTTTTCAATATATGGAATAACTTGCTGTTAATGCTTGTGCTTTGTATATTATAACTTGATAGATAAAATTTTTAGACATTACAATATATTGCATCCTGTGTAGTATACTAAAACAAAAATGTTCATACATTAATAAGCTAAATGAAATAGTTATGACATTGAAAATTCCAGTAGTCTATTGCTCTGCATAGTGAATTATATTGAGGAATATTGAGTTCAAGTTTTAAAACTAATTTAAAAAAAAAAGTAACCAGCTATTCAAGAGGAATTTTAACTTAAATATATCAGGTTAAGAACATTGTTTAATCAATTTGACAAACTAGTGCAGTTTGTAATGTCTTTCATGCACAGTAGTGAACTTTAGGGAACTGTCAATCCAGCTATGTCTCATTTCACAGTTCCTTTTTGGCTTCTTTGTTTGGAGTATAAAGAAAGATCAATATTCCTGTTGGCAGTCAGAATTAGTTTATAACATTTGCTGAAGAGTCATTTTCAAGAAAGAGTGAGATTTTTAGTGGTTGAATCACCTTCCAGTTAAATATACTTTTTATTATGACAGTGTTGTGATTCAGCTAGGTTTTATATTTTTCTAAATGATTATATCTAAAATATGGATGGTGCAATTACAAGAAGCATTTAGTTTAGCCTGTGTCTTATGGGTCACATCCTTTGAAAACACATTTTCTTCTGCAATGTGCTACATCTGCTGCAAGATAGAAAGAGAGATTGCTTTGAGTTGCAGAATCTTGACAGTATGCCTAGGTTCTTTTCCTCTAAGCAACTCTGTTCCTCTGGTCAAGCTTTTTTACCTGCTATAATCTTTCTGTCCTCTCATGCCTAGGTGAACTCCATATCTTTCCATATCCTCCTTTCTTCGTCACCTTTGAAAATTTTGGTGTCCTTCCCATTGCATTCATTTGCAACCTCAATATCTTCTTCAGCTGCTTTCTTTTGCAGTCCTGACTGTCTCCTACTCTTGTTGGTTCTTGCTTTACATCTCTAAAACCTCTTTTCCTTTATACTCTTCCCACCAATAACTTTCTATGAAAATGCAGTATCCAAAATCACACTTTTCTTCTGCAATTCATACTATATTACTCTACTATTCAGAACATTCACTGACTTCTCCTTGCCTTCCCTGTAGAGTTCAGGTGACTTGGCATACCTTCGAGGTTCTATACCTGAAGGCTCTTGCTTCATTCTTTCCCCAAGTTTTTCCTTCTGCTACTCTCTCTCATATTATCTTCCAGCTATCATCTGTTTCATCATCCATGCTGACCTAGTCTCATACTCCAGATGATCTCCCATTGCTCTTTCAAATCCATCTCTTCCACAAAAATATTTTAAAATGTATTCTGTATGATTTTGCTACCACCTAAGATTCACCATGCTCATATCCCATTGTACTGTATGTCTAAATAGTTCTGTCTATACCAGATTGTATGCTGCTTGGGTCACAGGTACTGTTTCTTTAAAATATATTTTAATATATGGAGATATACCTATCTCATAGAACTGGAAGGGACCCTGAAAGGTCATTGAGTCCAGTCCCCTGCCTTCACTAGCAGGACCGAGTACTGATTTTGCCCCAGATCCCTAAGTGGCCCCCCTCAAGGACTGAATTCATAACCCTGGGTTTAGCAGGCCAGTGCTCAAACCACTGAGCTATCTCTCCCCCCCCACATGCGCGCGCTCTCTCTCTCTATCTCACTCACTCTCACTCATATATATGCAAAGAGTAATTTTAAAGAGTTATAGCTCCTGTTGAAGACAGTGGCATAATCCAGTTGACTTCAGAGGTACAGGATCAGTCCCTACATGTTTGGTCTGCTTTCACAATCTGCTTTCATTCATTAAATAATTGAATGATTGTAATATCATTCCATCCATTCAATGGGTCTTTCAGAAACTGGGTTGTGTCACTTTTACAAATTGTACAGTATTCAACTAGAACTTGTAATCTTTAGCTCTGGGTCTGTGGTAAAATAATTCATTAAATATGTTGTCAAAAGGCAGCACCCCTCCTTGAGAATACACTTCTATATTGGGACATACCCTTTTTCCCCCTATGTCAGACATACTTTTTGGAAAATTTACTGGTACCAACATGGTTCCGTTTGAATCAAAAGAGAGAGAATATAGTGGGAATCCGTGTTTCTAATTGGATAGGTTACAGATTATCTAAAGTTGGCATAACTCTCAGAAACCCACTAAATCAAATCACAGATACTGTATTCTGCTTCATCTTTTCTTAGCTATCATGCAAACTAAGGCCAGTAGGTAATTTCAGGTTGAAGTTAAAATAAAGCAAAATGGCTACATTTGCTTTAACTTCAAACAGAAAGCTAAATGGAAAATTTTGATTTTTAGAGGATTATTTTGGTGGCTACTGTTGTGATCCAGTTCTCATTAGTGCTGTGTAATGTTTTCAATAGCAAAATTTGTTGTTGGTTTTTTTTAATTGAAGTTTTGAACAAGAGTAACAGAAGGACAATTAATAAGTATTGCTGCCCACATATATTACTATATAAAAATTATAATATGTCAAGATTTACAAAACCAAAAGCAGACATAAAGGAGAAGTGGTAAATGGGCAAAGCAAAATAAAAAGATAACAGGAGAACAGACGTGGGCATTATTTCTCATGCTGTCACTTGGATGGTGTAGAGGAATCTGTACATGTTATGCCCTTTCATGTTGTTCTGCCCTGAGACAAATATGATGTATTTTGGGATATGATGCCTGTGAGGTACGGGTGTCTGTTGACACCATCCAGCTATCATGTTTTAGGTCTTCTGGAAGGTCTCTTCAATCCTGCTTTCATTGGGTCAAAGTTAGAGATTATTCTTGCAGGAAAGTTCGTAGGCATTTGGAGCAGATGACCATACCAATTTAAAGAGCATTGAGTGACCATTTGAGTGTGTGAGACCTGTTTAGTTAGGAAGCAGAATTCTTCATTCAGTTTGAATTTGTATCATAAGATTTTTTCGAACCTTCAAATATGCTTCAACTGACTGGTGTACAAAAACTTTTCAATCTGACAGAAAGGAGCCATGTTTCAGTCCCATAGGTCAAAATACTGACCACCAAACTATTATAGTCTCATCTCCATCTTTCTACTTATCAGGGTGTTCAGTTTGCGAAAGACATTATTGGGGAGAAACCTCATTTCTGACAACACTTTTGCTGTGCAGGCTTCAAGTTCTTGATGCTACCCATGTTGTCAACAACAGAGCCTAGGTCAGTGAAATCACTCACTGTCTTGACAGAGTGGTCGTCCACTAAGATGCTAGAGCTTGTAACATGTTCAAAATCACTAACTGGAAGAATTTTGATTTTACCCCAAATAATTTTCAGACCAACTCTTGCCACTGAGCTTTCCAGGGCTTTAAGTGCCACAACCAGCTTGTCCATTGATTCAACAATTAGCTCTATGTCATCAACAAAATCTGTATCAGTAAAGTTCTTATCAAGGTATATGCCTAAAATGCATTTACGTTGTGTCTGATCAAGCACATCATCTGTGACAGCAGTGAAAATTTTTCAAGCAGCAAATATCCTCATTGAACACCCAGCCTAATTCAGAAGAAGGTGGTTCTTTTCCCATTTACAAGAATGCAACTTGAGAAGTCATCATATAAGAGACAGAGAATTTTACAGAGCTTGTCAGTTTCAAGATCAGCCAAAGCAATTTCCCATCAATATAGTCAAATGAAGCGTTGATATCCACAAATGCAATGTGAATGGGGTGCTTGAAATCTTCTTGACAAGGGAGCACAGTAAAGATTTGCTCCAGAACCGAAGACAGCTTGTTGCAGTCTTCTCGTGATCCTTAAGATAACTGTGGCTCAGGCTAGCAAGATAGAAGCAAAAACTTTCCCCAGAATGAATAGGAGAGTAATGCTGCAATAGTTACAACAGTCTCACCTGCTGTCTTTATGTTTTCAAAGCCATAAAATAATGCCTTTTTGCTAATCAGATGGGACCAGCTCTGTTCTCCAGGTGATATTGAACAGCAGATGCAGCCACAAAAGAATAGGTGATCCAGTGCTTTTTAGCAACTGCACAGGAATGCCACAGATTCCTGATGCCTTGTTTTCCTTAAACTGCTTTACTGATCAGTGGATTTCATCCATAGTGAATTGACCAGGATCATTTGATGCACAGTGGGCCAACTTGGCAGCAGCGTTAATGTCAAGGCCAAAAGAAATTGGGGTTACATTTAGCAGCAGGGTGTATTTTTCGTTTCGGTATGCCATGTATTCTTCTTCTGTATTGATTAGCTGACCAAAAGTAGAGTAGACCTCACTGAGTGAATGAACTTTCTCATCAGTGAGGTCACGCAAGTGTTTATGTAAGGAAGTGCCATTGTTCCTGGCAGAAGTCTAGGGGGTAGAGTGGAATACAGTTTCAAAATATTCCAGCAGGAATATCAGACCATGCTGAAAAAGGAGCGGTGGATAGCATGTCAAGCAGGAAGGTGAGCACAATACCTGTTGAGGGGCACTGTGATGGGGTTTTATAAACTCTGCAGTAGGACTGAGGGATTACAGAGCAACTCTGGGCCCAGATGACCCTGCCTAGCCACACCATCAGAACTTGCCCCTGGATGGAAGTGGAACTTAAAAGGAAGCTAGACAGCTCAGAAAAGGGCTGACAAGCCAGGGAGAAGGACCGGCCCTGGGCGCTCCTTAGAAGGGATACTGTGCCAGGGAAAGAGGAGCCTACCTGCTAGGCCCAGACTAAAGGTTCAGTTATACATTTTCTTCAGTACCTTTTGCTACAGACTGCAAAGCTTAGGCTATAGAGTGGGAGTTGGGAAGTGGCCCAGAGAGGGCAGCTGTAAGGTACTCTTGGGTGTTTGGCCCTTTGGTGGGCCTTGGGCCAGGGGCTAGTGGAGTGGGACAGCCTGGGCTCCCCTACCAACTCCTTTCTGCATTGAGGAGGAATTGACCATCTAAGCACCGCTTCTATCAAACGCCAACCATCACAGGCACAAGTCTGTGGAGCTCGAAAGCTTGTCTTTTATTGGACCAACTTCTGTTGGTGAAAAAGATATTACCTCACCCACCTTGTGTGTCTCCATATCGTGGCACCAACATGGTTAAAACACCACTATAAAAAAGTAAATATTCAATAGTGTGGAAGTTTCCGGTAGCTGTTTACAATATCAACATGTGTCCTACATTTCTCTTTAGACTAGGTGCTTCCTTTCTTAAAATAATAAACATGGTAAACAGGTTATTACTAATTTACTTTGATCTCAAACCTGTTGTCACTAAACTAAATAAAAAATGATGGGTGGGGCCAACATTTGCAAACTTAAATGCGTAAAATTAGTAAAATTAGAAGTGTCCTGATTTTTCAAAGCACTTGGACTTTAGTGGGACCCTGGTTGTTCAGTGCCTTTGAAAATCAGGATCCATGCATGTAGGCACGCAGGATTTAAAATGTTGGTCTTAAGCGCTGACCTTGAAGCTCCTGTACTTGTTAAATGGAGAATTCCCTATGTAGCAGATTAAGTTATAACATGAAAGAGGAGGAAACAAAAGTCTGGGTGTTGTAATTGTTAGCATAAAAATTACCTCATGATTAATCCCAAAAAGACTTTGAGACTGAAAATAATACAGCTGTTAAAACCAGCACCCCATGTGACAGCTACAATGACCATACAAAATCGATGACGTTCCTTTAGATAAAGTATCCATTGTTACTCCATTGCCTGCAAAGAGTGGTTTAGTAGAAAAAAATATGCATTCATGGCCCTGAACTGCATCACAATGGAATGTTTGAAGCTTTTTTTTCCAAAGCTACCATGAGTTGAGAACAGCTTTCTTTAAAAACATTTAAATCCCCTTTTCTCCCTCCTGCATGTTCTGCTATATAGTGGGAAATAAATACCGAACTGTAACATTAGTTAATAAATAGGAATATAAATACATTTACCATATTTTGGGTACAATTTGCTTGCTTGCTTCTGTAGTGCTCGAGTTCTGCATATTATAGAGCAGCAAGCACCCAATTGATCCCAAACAAAGAGACTCTGGCAGCAACTCCCACACGCATCCTTTGCAACAATATCATTTGCTCTCTGAGACTTTTACATAAACAAAACAAAAAAAACCCATATTTTTCTTCTTCACATCCCTTCTTGGCACCATAGGAGCCAAGCACAGATATTTTGTCTCTTGAAAACTATTTGATAAACTGTTTCTCTGCAGAATTGCTTTTGCTAAGCACAGAAATTGCTATACTTCATTTCATTATTATTTTAATTTCTAATTGAATTTGACTAACCGCTGCGGGTTTTGAGGAAGGCATGAAGATGCAGACATACTCTGCATGCTTCCTCTACACTGCTCCACCATATCCCCTTTATCTGCAGCTTGCTACATCTTTGCTGTTCCAGTCCCCTTCCCATCGAGCACAGCTCACAACCTGTCATGACTTGTGATCTAGTATGTGTTCAGGGGCAGATTTTTAAAGGCAGATGCAGATAGACACCTAGTGGGATTTTTGAAACTTTGTAGACACCTTACTGGTCCTAAGGGACTCTTTCTACCCACCCCCCAAATATGTGTTAGGCTTTTCCCAAAGAACATGGACCATGTCCAGAGGAAAGGTCAGTCTTGATTTGACTGAACACTGCAAGGGTTAAAAACAGACAGGAGGAGTGGGGGGAGGAGAGAGGAAACACAAGTGACAATAATATCACATGATTACTTAATAAGACGTATGTGTATCTTGAAGGGAGTATCAAAACTTGGATTACTGGTGTGGAGGGGAACACGCAAGGAAATTGGATCAGATGTAGACAGAGAAGGCTACATACTGTTTCACCTAGGATTTCAATCCAGGTCTTCAGATGCAAAAGCTAGTGCATGCCATTGGATCCATATCCTATTCTGCAGTCTCAGAGGGCGGCAGTAGCCTGTTGGGCCTTTCATCATCTGCGCTTACCCAGGAAATTGCAACTACTCCTCTTCAATTTGGACCTCACAGGAGTCATCCAGTCTTTTGGCACCTCCAGAGTAGACTATCGTAACTGCTTAGGGTTGCTTTATGAAGTCTATCCAGCCGTTACACATAACAGGGCTGTTCCTTTTCCCAACAAAACAAGCCACTTTCAACAAAACAAGTGTGCCAGTCTCTACACTGGTTTTCTCTTCATTTCTGGTGGTATTCAAAGTGTGTGGGATCTTCCCAAGCTTTGAATATCTTTTATCCTTGTATCTGAGAGACCACCAGTCATCCTGTATCCTGTCACATTATTAAACATCAGCTGGGAGGCTCTAGCTGACAGCTCCCAGTGCTGAGTTCTCCAGGACTGACAGTTGGGTTTTCTATGCCATGACAAGTTGTGCGTGTTAAGGGCCAGATTGTTAAAGGTAAAGAGAGAAACAGCTTCTGAAACCTTCGGAGCCAGAGTTTAACAAACTTATTTCTATTCATCGCAAATTATATTCCTGCTAAGATTTCTGTAGCCACAAACGTTTTCCTTAGTGTTGCCCATTGTGGATAGTTTTCAGTGAGCTTTTTTATCTTGTAACTAAGTGCCTAGATGCTACAGCAATAGACACCACAGGCCAATCAATAAAGAGCAAGTTGTTTCCCAAAAGCTGCTTTAAAACAGTCAGAACTTTTCACTCCAGCCTCTTCCCTTCCTTTTAGGTTTAGATGAGACTTAGGTGATGAGCATTCCAATAATATTCATTCAACTCCAAACAGAGTTTTGAATACATTTTACCCATCTGGGCATAGAGGGAGGTAAAGTTACAGAAAACATTTTGAAAAGGAGCTTGGAGTCGGAATGTGGAGGACGGGTTATTGGCCGGGACAGTCCTTTTTTTTTTTTTTTTTTTTAAGACCTGTCCTGGCTGTCCTGACTTTTTTGCTTTATCAATTAGCAAGAGCAAACAGGACAAATGCCCACTTTTGTCCAAAAAGCGAGGCGTGGAGGAACATGTAGGGGGAGCAAGTGATGATGCCAGCCCCACACAGGGATGGGAGGCAGGGCTTGAGCGAGCAGTGACAGCCAGCCCCAGCCCCGTGCAGGGTGGCAGGCAGGGCTCAGGTGAGCAGCAACACCAGCACCAGCCTTTGGGAAATATGGTCACCCTATCTAGTATGTGTGTCACTGCTCGCCCCGTGGGAAGGGGGCTTGGGTGAGTGGCTTGGGCCAGCCCTGCAGGAGGTGGGGAGGGCTCGGGCCTGCCCTATGCGGTGTCCCGTTTTCCCTTTGGGAAATATGGTTACCCTACCAATTAGCCAAGTGGGAAAAGTATGAAAGCTGGTGGTGGCCTCCTTCCACAATTTAACAAGTCGGGGGCAGGGAGGGGAGAACTTTCTGTGGAAAAAATCCTGCTGCGGGGAGAAACTACAACCTTTTCTGAGGCCCATGGGATTTTATTGCTCCATTGTATCTAATTCACTTTGCTGCTCATGCATCTGATCTCTCAGGGTATGGCTACACTGGCGATTTGCAGCGCTGGAAAGCCTCCACCAGCGTTGCAATTAGTAAGTGGCCACACCTGCAGGGCACTTCCAGCGCTGCTACTCCCTGGCTGCAGCGCTGGCCGTACACCTCACTCAGCATGGGG
The DNA here is from genome assembly GCF_020497125.1 of Mauremys mutica. NCBI lineage: Eukaryota > Metazoa > Chordata > Testudines > Geoemydidae > Mauremys > Mauremys mutica. The sequence continues at coordinate 82,763,383 of NC_059075.1, forward strand.
AATAAGGATTCCAGCGCTGGTGCTGCAGCGCTGGTCATCAAGTGTGGCCACACACCAGCACAGTGATTGGCCTCCAGGGTATAAGGTGTATCCCAGAATGCTTTTATAAATTACTCTCTTTGTTTTGTTATGCAGCCTCTCTTTGTTTTGTTATGAACGAGCTCTGATCGGAGCTCTGTTGCTTATCTAAAAAACAAACAGAGCTCCTGTTTGCTGTGATCATCTGTACCTGGCTGTAAACAATCAAATGAGAGGCAGGCAGGGAGGGAGTGAAACAGTGGGGAGTCGTGTTGGCTGCAGGCTGTTTGCAATTAAGAGTTAAGACTAAGGGGTCGGAAACATGTTCTGATTTTTCAATGCAGGAAGCTAAACACACAGTGTTGGCTCCAAAAATCCCCTCTCTTTCCCCCCGCTCCCTGTCACACTAGACCCCACTCCACCCCCCTCTTTTGAAAAGCACGTTGCGGCCACTTGAACGCTGGGATAGCTGCCCATAATGCATCACTCCCAACAGCGCTGCAAATACTGCAAATGTGGCCACACACCAGCGCTGGTAGCTGTGAGTGTGGCCACACACCAGCGCTGGCCCTGCACAGCTGGATGACCAGCGCTGCAAACCGTAAGTGTAGCCATACCCTCAGAGGAGCAGCGGAGCAGCTGGAAAGAGGACAGAATGGTATAAACTCATAGTCTGAGCAGGCACTTGAATATAGAGGCAGAAATCTTTCTATACTTCAACTTCCCCTGAGTTTTTCTGTCTTTTTTTTGCCTGATTTTGTATATGTTCAGAAGAACGTGTGTGTGTGTGTGTGTGTATATATATATATATACACACATACACACACACACACACTAAAGCCACAGCAATATATATATGTGACACAGCACCCTGGAATTCATTTGTGTGAAAGTCATATAAGTTTATATGGTACACTATAGCCGATATTTTTATCTCAAAAGAAATATTCACATGAACCCTTCCTCTACATCATGAATCCTTCCTCTACAAATGCCTTCTCCAGTGTTAGTGATCTATTGTATATAATTACAGCATATGGGAAAAAGGAGGGAGAGAGCTCGAACTCCCTCACCAGCGCAGCTCACTGCCACTCTCAGCCTCTTTCCAGGCAACTTCTTAAAACGTTAAATTATTTTATGGGGAAAATGTAAAGGTAAGAAACATACATTTATTGTTGATGTATAAAGTTATATTTAAGAAGGAGAAAAGACTCCCTGCGGCAGGGAACAGCCACTGCTCCGTTCCAAAAAGGGTTTAATTGGTGAGGATAATACCTGTGTTCAGTGGAGAAATTCTGATCCTGAAACACGGAGCAGGAGGACAGAGAAGGGAGAACATTTCCTTGTGTGCACACAACCCTCCACCCCACCATGTCTTTCTCTTTTCCTTTGAGATTTGAGAGGGGCTTAGGGGTCCTCTCATTCCTCTTCCCCATGTGCTGGAGACTGCCTACTTGACATGCTGGAAGGAAGTAGTCTTTTCTCTGCATCTCCCTTCCTGGCCAGCAGTCTGCTGAACCGACTCTCTGCTTTGCAGCTCAGCCGTTGAGCAGCTCTAAGAGGTAAAGGGGGAGGGAGCAGAGAGAGCACTTCAAGACCTAGCACTGGGCCACTTGTCTTGCCCTTTTTCCCCCAGTACAGGACTAAAATTTAAGGGTGTAAAAGTCAGTGTCATTCTCCTTCCCCCACACACATACAACATCCACCCCACCCTAAATGTCATTGCTCATGTATGGCATTAAACTTGAGGAATACAATTGAGAACATAGGATCATTTTTTAGGGAGAGTGGTGGATGCTTGAATTCAGGCAGGTCTTTTGTTTTGCCAAACAACCAAGGCCATGTATTGGTCACTTGAGTCACAGCCCAAGCAAAGGCTCTTGACCCGAGGTTCTTCATATATTTGGGCAAGCATTAAGACTCAGAGATAACAGCAGTTGAGATGGTTTTTGTGTGAGAAATTGGTGGCTGGCTGAAGGATTGAACCCATCTATTTTCTGGAGTTCTGTGAAATCCAAACTTTGCTGCTCCTTTTCCTGTTTCAGTATCCAGCCGTGCTGAAAGTGGTAATGGGAACTGTATGTGCACCTTGAGTGAATCTATTCCAGCGCAGAGGGACTTCAAGAGGCTATATGTACCACCTAAACTTTGCCTAAAGGGCTTATGTGGGGTATAGGAACCTGTGCTGGGGTGAATTTTATCCATTGTAGAGAAATAGACTTGAGATGAATATCTTGTGCATTATGTCCACTTGTTTCTCTCTTTTCCTCAGTTTCAAATCTTTTCTGTCCACCTTGACACTATGGCAATATAATTTAGTGTGGGACTCATAAATAACCCCAATGCCCGTGCTGTGCTTCCCAGGCCAGAGCAATAGTTTTGTTCTTGTGCTTGCGCTATCAAGAGTACAGATCATGTCTCTCTTGCATGTTTAAACAAGTCCCTTTTTATTTACAGAATCCCTTTTAGAGAGTCCCACCATTGGCTACTAGCAGTTTCCTTGGTTAAAGCAGCTGGGCAGAGTTGTTTCTAGGGCTTGCAATTTGGGTAGGAAAGAATTTGCTTGGAACCTTGCCCAAATCTCCTCGCTCACTATAGAAATTTAAAGCTTGGAATACTTCAGGATGGAATTTGGTGCATTTTGTCACTGTATCATCCTGAATAATGTAGATTTGAGTAAAGGCTAAATATTGCTTTTACTGCCCCTGAAGAGTCATCACTTTTATTTAGTATCATAGCTGGCATAGCAATTGGAACAGCAGAGCTTTTACATGTCAACCTGCTTCCCAACTGAACACGTCCTCATGAGTAGACTCTGCCAATTGAACGGTTTAAACTTAGCTTACATTTGCAGATTCTAGGGCTGTGTAAGTCAGAACCTATTTGGTATTAAAGTACTCTAGCAAAGACCCCATATTCTAAGAAATGTGAATTATTTCCAGTAGGTGTGAGGTGTGAGGGGAGGGATAGCTCAGTGGCTTGAGCATTGGCCTGCTAAACCCAGGATTGTGAGTTCAATCCTTGAGGGGGCCATTTAAAGATCTGGGGCAAAAATCTGTCTGGGGATTGGTCCTGCTTTGAGCAGGGGGTTGGGCTAGATGACCTCCTAAGGTCCCTTCCAACCCTGATATTCTATGATTCTATTTGGAAGAAAAATCTTAGTATTTGATTTTGTTAATGATGTGATTCAGCTGTCACAAAATCAAAATGTAAGTTCACATTCTTGGCTGAATGAAAAATTCAATTGCTATAAACTATTCAGTGGCAAATTGTATTATTTTTTTTAAACAAGGAAAAAAGAGGGTGGTGCTATCAAAATAATCTGATATTAAAAAAAAATTGAGTAAGACATTTAATGATATTGTTGCTGTTCAGCCCCAATAAATGATGGCAAACTGTGAAAAGATTTAGCTATTCCTTGGTCACAGCAGGCAACATCCACTTGACAAATGATTTGAATGAAAATAACTTCTGTACCCTATTAGTAACTTAGATCTTGGGTGTGTTACTGTACCACACACAGAGTCCATAACTGTATCAAAATAGGAAGTTTTAAGATACAGGATTGTTTCTCCTTTAATATAAGTTCCCAGGCAAAGGCAGAAGGGAGCAGCTCAGGCTGTAACTGATTCTGGTTGGTTTTGCCGCACTGCACTAGGCAAAACTGTGTATATGTAACTTGTAGACAGAATAAACTACAGTTTGGCTCAAAAACTGAGTTGTTACATTTTGCGTCTTTTCAAACACTTCCCAGTGCAAGATGCCTTGAAACAATAAGGAACTATTTTGTGACCCACCATCCTTGCACTGAGTGTTGATTGCGTTGTAGCCCATTTGTAGTAGTGAAACGTATTGCCCTTTCCTGTGTATTATACTTCTAAATTCCTAAGAACTCTCCCACTGTCAGCCATTTTATCCTCAGCATGCAAGCACAGTAGGTATGAGAATCTCTTTTCTCGGGGAGTTCCAAATATTTTTTTCTTTTTGGTTCACTGTTTTCTTTTATCTAAAATAAATCATTTGAGTTGAGAACTGTTTGCACTTGAAAATGGAAAACCTAGTACTTCAGTAAGGTGGGCAGTGGCAGCGTTACCACAGGTATACTTGTGACCTCGGAGTACTCCATTGCATAGGATTTATGAAATAATGAAGGTGGAGAGAGTAGCTTTAAACAGCCACACAACACCCATTATCACGATACCTGTGATAATAGGCATCAGACTACTGTATTAATGGGCATGTTAAAAGTGCACAATGCTCAATGCTCTCTGACATCATCTCCTCTTCCTTGGAGCAATGGAAAGGAGACTCAAAAAGCAAAGTGACAGAGAAGAATAAAGCAGAAAGCTAGAGACAAAAGAGTCATTGATATATTAAGTTGGTCACTAACATCATGAACATTTTTATGAACATAACTGTGGCCAATTGGAGTGAGTAAATCATGGTTTTTCTTCCTTAAATGTTTATGGGTTGGTGTCTACTCTAGTAGCCGGGATGATCCAAATCATTCTAACGGAAACGATCATATAGTTTATAATTCTTAGTAACTGTTTCCTATGTACGCATTCTGTTGAGTTGATAGGGTATCCTAAGATGCATGTGGTCACTAAAGAGAAGCCATTCTACCTAAACTATCAATTGTGTAAAAATGTTTAATTCAGCTGAAATAAAAAGCTGATATTTTATATGTAGCTGTAACTCCTGATGGCTGAAGCAGGCTAGAGGCAGTCCAGAGCAGTGGCCAAGTACGCTTGATAGTCAGGGGGTCAAACGGTATCAGAAGCAATCCAGAGCAATGGTTGAACTAGTTGCAGGGGTCAGTAGCTGGGAGATAAAATCCAAGGGGCGGGGTCAGTGGGTTAGGGAGACAAGGGCTGGGTGAGGCAGCAGGGTGGCAAGGCAGCGCCAAGTGAAGCAGGGTCAGGCAAGGCAGCAGATCTGGGTCAGACAAGACAGTAGGGTAGTAAGGTAAGATTATGCGAAGGTAACAAGGCAAGGCTACCAGCAGGCAATGATCTGTTGTTCAGACAGCTTCCTCCTCCTGTTGAGGATCTTTATATTGTCCAGGTAGCTAATGAGATTGCAGTCTGTCCAGCTAATCAGGGATCTGCTGCTGAGGGAGTACTGGCCTTAAGACTAGTGGTCAGGAGTAATGGCTCAGTGTACCATCATTGTGTGGAGGCTAGAGATGTTGTCTAGGGATCTGTGGACCAGGGTTCAATACTGGGGTCCTCCTGACAGTGGCAGATACAGCCAGTTAAACATCTCTTATGTACTGAGAACCTCGTTAGCTGTGCTGTGGAGGTCAAGTACTGTGCACCCTGTTTCATCAGCATCTCTTAAAACCCCTCCTTCCAATCAATAGTTTTATTAAGTAGAGTTCAGCACATTGAATCTGAGCAAAAATGCATATGTATTTCTCTAGATATTTATTTTTGCCTGGACCTTTCTTACCACCTGACTTTATATTATTTCCACTAAACTGATGCCTCCAGATAGCATTTCTGTTGTGCATAAATATGCTGTGCAGCCTCTGTCAAAAAGATTTTGTTCAAAAGGAAAACAGTATAGCAGCTTTTGCTGATACGTGCTGTACCTTAATATCCTGCTCACACAAGTAAATTACTCCCTTTCCCCCCACATCTTCTAAAATAAATTGCTTGTTATTTCCTTCTCTCCCCCCACCGCGTGTGCGTGCACACACACTCTTTTAGGGGCACCTGTGTTAGTTATATGGGACTCAAAAAATCATTGCCCTCCATTTTCTGGAGCCGGGCAAAACTGAATTAATCAGCCCTTTAAGCATACCTTTAGGACTCTGTGAGACAAGACATTGGAAAGTGTTTAGTTGTGAGGAAGTTCTGCCTCCTTCTTTCTGTGCACGCCTTTGTGTGATGTAGCTGGCTACCTAGATGGCTTGCCAGATCTGTTGGCTGAGGCATAGGGGAGTATACCAGGGCCCTGTCCATATGGGGACTTGAGGGAGTAGGAAGTTAGAGTGACCATATTTCCCAAAGGAAAAAGGCACACTGCAGGGTACTGGCCCAAGTTGCTTGCCCGAGGCCTGCCCCCCAGCATGGTACTAGGGCTGGCGTCTCTGAGTCACCCAAACCCCACCTGCACCCTGCGCAAGGCTGGGGCTGGCATCACTGCTCACCCAAACCCTGTCTGTCCCCACCCAAGCCCTGCCTCCCTCCCACGCGGGACTGGCATCGTCACTCGCCCCCACCACACATTCTTCCACACCCCATTTTTTGTCAAAACTGGGAATTTCTCCCATTTGCTCTTCCCAACTGATCAACCCGGCAAGAGCAAACGGGACAAATGCCTACTTTTGCCAGAAAAGCCAGAATGGCCGGGACAGGGCTTAAAAAAGGGACTGTCCCAGACAAAACGGGCCGTATGGTCATCTTATAGGTCACCTGTATGGTCATCCTACATTTTATTCTTAATAAAATTAAAATAAACAAGCGTTTTCTTTTTTTACAAAGTAAAACTAAATTTTTATTCCATGTATAATACTGTAAATAGAGCATTTCACTAATTAAAGGGAAATGTACATGATATTTATAGCTGGCCTATATTCTGAGGGCAGCATAATGAATTAGCATTTCCTACCATAACATGCCTTACCTAGGTTTTCAGGGCACCATGAAACAGGACTTTATAAATCGTTCGGATATTTTAAAATTGTAAATTTCATTTTAAAATTAATTTTTTAATCAATGGGCATTTCTGAGCCTCCTTCATACACTGGCATCTTGTTGAAAAAATTGACATTTGTAACACAGGATTTGAAATGCTGATTGAAAGACTGTAAGCCAGTTTCTAAATTTGATAATACTAATTTGAAGCCCTAAAAAACATTTTAACTCTGTCTAAAATGAACCCTCAGGCTGTGTGTGTGTGTGTGTGTGTGCGCGCGCTGATAGAGGATATTGGTGTAAGATTATACTAGCCACTACTCACAGCCCATTTATTTAGTAAAGAATTTCTCCTTTTAATCATATCACATCCTGCTAATATATTCTTGTACCATAGTGCATATTCTTTCTTACCACCTTAGTCTCCTTTTCCCAATCCATGGCATGGATGACTATTCTGGAGCAAACCTCTTGAACTTAATATAATAGATAAAGGCACAGAAGAGGGCGTTAATGGCTCTATTTAATTTCTCCGCTTCCATGAACCAAGACTGAGTTAAAGAGGCATGATAATAAACTATTGCTATTGCTGTGACTAGCATGACCTTAGTAATGAGTCAAGCACTGTCTCATCAAGAAAGGCGAGATGACTTGGTGTTTGGCACACACTGATGGGACTCTCCAGAAGAATATGTTCTTACTTTCTCCTATGGAATCAAACAGGAAAAAGTAAGAGTTTTGTAGAGTGAAACAAGAACCAAGAGGCACGCGAGTGTTAGAGGAAGACATTGAGAGCCCCGCACTAGCTGCGCCTGTCTAATCTCAACCACCTGTGGGGGGAAGTAACAGTGATCAGTGTCAGGGGGGAGAAGTGGTATGGTAACTGTCCTGTAGGAGGTTTGTAGTGTCAAAGTTAGACTCAGGACTCACAGTTTGTCAGACCACTCTGTTTTATTAGCACAGCGCTCTGCTAATAACACCCAGATAATGTGAGCACCATGCAAGACACAAACTATCTTATTTATACAGATAAAGGGTGAGAACTTAACAAGATAACAAAGGAAGCAGAATCAGATAAGTTTACCTGGGCTAGGCATGCATATCTTATTTCCTTACTAACTATTACCCATCTTCTGTTAATGTTTCGCCATTAGCACCATTGTTTATGCCTAATGTTTCTTTTCCTGGCACCTGTATTTCAACATTTCTTATTTCTGCTTAAAGGTACATACAACATTTCTTTAATCCATTCTTATTTTTACAATATAATTCATTCTACTTTCACAGTAGCAAATGTCATACAAGTGTCGAGCATGTAGACAATTTTCCTTCTCTTCCACAAACTCTTCCCCACAACCACCACCACCACCACTGTTAAAATAAATAAATAAAAGGTAAAAATAAAAATTAAAAATCTGGATGCTGATGTGGGCTCTGTAGCAGTTTTAAAGCCAAACAGCTGTGTGGCACTGTATTAAGGTCTAAATAAGTAAAGCCCTTACTATCATACTTATTTAATATTTAGTTCAACATACAAATTTGAATCGAAGCCACGTGCAAAAACTGATGTCTTATTTAGCTCTAAAAAACCTGCCTTTTTGGCCATACTGAAAATTTGAAGTCTGGGATTTGCTGGCATTGTCTGAAAACTCCTGTCTGAACTTTTCTATGGTTTAAATACATTTTTTTTAAAAAAAAAGTTTGAGGACATTTAGTCCGCCCCAGCCATCTAGCTTACCTTGTATTCAGAGGTCCCTCGTAACCTTCAAAATGCCTTAAGGGATTGTGGGGCTTCATGCTCCTGACCCCTACTTTTCTTCTCCCCACTCCCCCCCTGAACTTTGATTTGTGGCCATGCTTCCTTTTCAAGTGGCTATTTTTTACTTCTAAATGACTGTCTAATAATTTTCCTTTCCCAGCCACTAGAAGGGGTTTTATTAGTAGAAACCTTTAAATTTAAGTTGAAACTTTTAAAACTTATTTTGGCTGACACTAACATCAGGGACATCCAGTTTTTTTAGTTAACTCACTTTTAGGCAGCCTTTGGCCAGATTGATATTATCGGTGAACACACTTCCCCTACAGAGGACTTTGGAAGAACCTCCAGAAGGCAGGTAGAACCCAAAGAACAGATATTGAGTAACTAAAATGAATTCTCAGACAGACTAGTCATCTTCTCAATTGTAGCTTTCTTTTCAAGTGTACGTTTGTAGATTGAGAAGACAAGTGTACCTCCCTGGAGAAGAAATTAACATTTTGCGAGCCACCATTCATGGCCCATTAACGCCCAGATTTTTTAGTTTTACTTTGTTTACTTTGTCACATTCTACCAAGCTGAGAGACATTTTACCCTCGGATAACTTCATATTTGATGCCATAGCTTAGCTGTATTTAAAATGTGTATTTTGGGCCCAAAATCTGAAAACTACAGATGGAGCCCAAACTAAAATGTTTAGATCTGGTTATGAACTTCTCCATATTATAGGAGAGAGCAAGGACGGTGTTGTATCCATGGTTTTCCCAGTGTAGTAAAACCATAGAGAATTCATATGTAAAGAGTGTGTGTGTGTGTGTGTGTGTGTGTGTAAATATATTGTTTTAACTTACATAATCATATTTTGATTGATAAGAATATGCAAATACAAACAATCCACGCACAAGTAACGTGTTTCATATACCAAGATCATATATCACTTTTTAAAACATCTTCTTTCCCCATGGTTGGTTCAGTACATTTAAAGTTAGGGACCAGTCCAGAAATTGTGATCAGGTTATGAACTAGTCCAGTGTGGGAAGGGAGGTATATTCACAGGCCAGGAACCTTATTTAGCTCAATATGAACTGCTGGATCTATTAGTGTACAGCACATACTATATCTTCTTTTCATTTACTTCAAACTGTTCTTTATCTTCCTTCATCCCATAGCAATGGTTCTTCTGAATAACAATGAGAGGTTATTTGGTTCAGCTTCATTCAATTGCATTTCATTCTGTTTGTGAACACTCAACCAATTTTTTCCACAGTTAGTGGCACATTAGAAAACCCAGGTACCTTCCAGTTTTTTTCATTACCCACAGGTGTCGTACTGAATGGGTGCATGATCTGACCCATTCAGCATCTTAAAAATTGCTGACTCCTTATGACTATTATGGATTATCTTCATTTAAAAAAAAATCAAAATCAAATTGTAAATGTTAAATTAGAAATGAGCTATTAAAGGTAAAATCTAAAGAAAACAGTTTGTCAACTATGAATGTCGTATAGGTGCATGTGACTATGTTAGAAATAGAGTAATTTCAAATGGGATAGGACTATAAAGATATAACACAATTACCATTGTCAAGGCACATTCCAATATGGTTTGTTTATTTTAGACTTGCATGAGTCATCCTTATTCTCATACAAAAAACCAGACAGAGGCAGAGCAGTTTTACTCGCTTTGGCCACTAATAAAAATAAGTGCAATTCCTCAAAATGCCTGTCTCAGTTAGATTATTCTTTATTGGCTCATTCAAACATATTTCTTGTTATATGACGGTGGAAAGGTAAAAATGGGTAACTATAGTTTACAGATGAGGGGATTATACTATCAGGAGATGGTTTAGCCAGGAAATGGCATCTACAATAGAAATAGTTCTAAAACTATATAGGGTTCAGCGAGGATTTTTTTTTTAGTAGCTGTCGTCATACAGTTTTAAATCCTAGCCCTGGGCCGTGTTAGATCTCCTGCAAGCCTCCAGATGGGCTGCAGTTATGTCAAACAAAATTCATCTTCTTTTCTTGTTAAATTAAGTGATAACCCTGGGGTGAAACAAAAATAAATAAATCCAATTTTGTGTGCTCTGGGTTAGGTGCTCTGTGCTAACTTAGGGGCCAGCAATATGAATGCTAGACAGTGAGGTAGCTCAAAGCTTCTTCAGTGGCTGGCTGCCTAACATTTATAAATGAGAGTAAACTAATATGCCTTTTTAAAGAAGTGATGCTTGTTTTAAAAAATAGTAGTAGTATGAAGAGCAAAAGTAAAAAAAAATAGTTGGCATGTTTTCCGCAGCCCACATTGAGTAACACTGTTCAAGTCAGAAGGCTTAATAGGTGACCCATTCATACTGGGGTTTGTGATCTCTTGATCATGAGCATGAATCAAACATGGTAATATTTAAACTAAGACTCCAAAGAACATAAAAACTAAGAAAAGTGGGGCCTCTACTTAGTGGAGGAAGAGAGCTAATAACCAATGGTGTCAAGAAGGCTGAGGTGTTTAATGCCTATTTTGCTTCAGACTTCAATAAAAAGGTTAATTGTGAGCAGATACTTAACACAATTAATATTAACAAGAAAAAGGAACACAAGACAAAACAGGGATAGAACAGGTTAAAGAATATTTATATCAGTTAGATTCCTTCAAGATAGCAGGGCCTGATGAAATTCACCCTAGGATACTTAAGGAACTAACTAAAATAATCTTAGAGCCATTAACAATTATCTTTGAGAACTCCTAGAAGAAGGGTGAGGTCTCAGAAAACTGGAGAAGAACATAGGACTTATCTTTAAAAAGAGGAGCAAAGAGGAAGTAGGGAATTATAGACCAGTCAGTTTAACTTCCATACCTGGAACGATACTGGAACATATTATTAAACAATCAGTGGGTAAGCACCTAGAGTATAATAGGGTTATAAGTAATAGCCAACATGGATTTGTCGAGACCAAATCATGTCAAACCAACCTAATTTCCTTCTTTGACAGGGTTGCTGACCTACTGGATGAGGGGAAAGCTTTAGAAGTGATATATCTGGATTTTAGTAAAGCTTTTGACAGAGTCCCAAATGACATTCTCATAAGCAAACTAGAAAATATTTTCTAGATAAAATTACTCTAAGATGGCTGAAAGACCATACTCAGAGTAGGTATCAATGATTTGTTGTTAAACAGGATGTGGAAGGGGAATATAGTGGGGATCACTGGGAAGGTATGTCTTGGGTCCAGTGCTATTCAATGTTTTCATCAGTGACTTGGATAAAGGAGTGGAATCTTTGCCTATGGTACGAAGCTGGGAAACGTGGCAAGCACTTTGGAGGACAGGATTAGAATTCAGAATGGTCTTGACAAATTGTAGAATTGGTCTGAAATCAACAAGGTGAAATTCAATAAAGACATGTGCTAAGTATTTCACTTAGGAAGAAACAAATCAAATGTACAGCTACACAATGGGGAGCAGTGATTGCCTAAGTTGTAATATTGCTGAAAAAGATCTGGGGGTTAGAGTGGATCGCAAAGCGAATGAGTCAACAAGGTGAAGCAGTTGCTAGAAAGGCTAATATCATTCTGAGATGTATTAACAGGAATGTTGTATGTAAGAAATGCAGGGATGAAAGTAACTTAAATTTCTTACCAGTACGGTCGTATCGCAACCCCCTCTTCCCACCTCCACTCCTCCACACTTAACTTAATGGATCCCTTTGCATGACTTTGATACAGTAGCTGTCTACTAGTTTTATTTTAGAGTATTGGCAGCGCTTTAACATGGCTGTGTAGTCATGGCTCCAGCACTGGGAGAGTGTGCTCCGAGTGCTGTAATAAAACCACCTCCTTGAGGGGAATAACTACCAGCACTGGGAGCGTGACTTCCATGAGGGGAATAGCTACCAGCACTGTCTACACTACCACTTAACAGTGCTTAGGGGTCTGAAGAAACACACATCCCCTGAGTGATGCAAGTTTCAGTGCTGTAAAGTGGCAGTGTAGCTAGTGCTACAGCACTGGGAGCTATACCCTTTGCAGAAGTGGTTTTATTACAGCACTGGGAGAGCTCTCTCCCAGCACTGGAGCCACAAGTACACAGCTGCAGCGCTTTAATGTCAGCTGTGTAGACATGCCCTTAAAGCTACTACCAATACCCTAGAATAAAACTTTAATATTGGAATAAAAGCCTGAACTAACCTTATAGAAACTCCCACATTGGCCCGTACAGCTGATCTTGCTGCTTTCCCTCTTCTCATCGTGCCATACCTTGAGATGAATGTGCTGCACGTCGGCCCTTTCCAAGCCACAATTTCACATATGGCATCAGATTCCTCTGAGTATAAGGAGGTCCCATACTTGAAATGAATAGCAAGTCTGCTACGTGATAAGTGGTAAGTGTGGTCCGTTTCACTGTAATGATGTTGTTCATCGCACTGAATCCCCTTTCACAGTCAGCGTTGCTTGCAGCAAGGGTGTCCACTGCAAGGACAAGTTTAAGTTTTCCAGGAATATGTTTTCCTCCAGAAGCCTTGAATTCCACAAATCCCAAGTGTTTCCTGTTGATTGATTCTCAGCTGATCAGCCAATGCTCTTATTTCCTTTTCTCCAAAGTGGGGATTCTCTGGATCCTCTTGCCATTTTTCAGGATTAAAAACCGTCAAATTGTTAATTAAGTTCTTATAATCAGAAGCCCTTTCTTCGCATGTGCTTTAATCGGCTTTGTTTGAGGCAGTTGTGAATAGTTTTGTCCTTCTGTTGTCAACAACTGCTTGAATGAATTGAGACGAGTTGATTCTGGGGCTTTTTCCAGCGCCGTTTAGTTTGCTGTTTTTGAACATCATGGATTGTTCAGCCTTCTGGGCTTGTTCAGAGTGAACTCCTGGGTCTGTTTTTAGACTTTCATTTCTCTTGATGTATATTTTCATTAAGTTGTCTGCTTTTGGAATGGTCATTTCTTGTTCTTGTAACATCTCAGACAAGTTCTTCAGTTCTGTCAGCATATCCAGCATTAAAGAAAGGTTTTCTGAGAAAATTTACAGAACACAGCTTTGAGTGTAGTCCTTGAAATTTAAAGCATTCACTTCCGACTCTCGACCGGTCTTGTGAGGCCTCCTCGAATTGTTTTGCCAAAGCAAAGTATGTCTGCCAGACTGAACTGACTGCTTTCCATGTTGACACCATCCACCTTAAATTGAACACTTTGCTGATTTTTTTTTTTAATTTAAGTACAATGTGTAATTCATTGGCATGAGCACTCAGTTCACAAGAGGTTTTTGGTGATTGACTGTACAACTAATATTATGCATCCAAAAAAGCCATAAGGTTATTTGTACCTCTGGTGACTTCTAAAGCTTCATCAACAGCAAGTTCCAGTCTATGGTTGAGGCAATGCCATAATATCACGTTAGGAGAATCCATTTGTAGTAGGGTTTCAACACCAGATTTGACTCATAACATCACATTTGCGCCGTCACTACAAAAGCAGATCAACACTTAGAATAATAGTTCTTTAGTGAACCCACAATGAAGCAAGCATTTTAAAATTTCCCCTTTAATGGCTGCTGCTGTTGTGCTTTGCAGCTCAATCAAGTCCAGAGGAAACATAAGTGGTCTCATATTTCCATCTATACTGGCTTTCAAAAAAATGTCAAGTTTCCAGCGAGAGTAGTCGATTCATCAACAAGTACTTGTAATTTTTGACTTATTGTCAATGATTTTGTTGACTATTTTTTCTTTTTCATTTCAGTATGTATATGATTGATTGTCTCCACAAACAGTTCTACTATGCAACAAATGCCCCATTTCAATTCCATTGATTTTGCTATAGGTCAATGAGGCTCTTGTGGTCACTGAGTGGCTGGTTTGTTTTGGCAATGTAGTAGGCTGTTTGGAATACATAAGCAGTATTTTCAAATGCCGCTTCTTCACTTTTAGCATTCAGATTAAGAGTTTCTTTTTTAGCCGTGGCTTGAATTTTTTCAGCCTCCTTGTGAACTGCAGATTTCTTGTGTTCATTTATTTTTTTGCAAAGGGAGGACAGCTCTGTCTCTCTATTCTTTACATATGAGGATTTTTGACAAGAGGCCCAATTTAGAGAGAGATTAACCCCTCCATGCAGCTTCAAATTGGCATGTATGACCGTTTGCCTCCTTTGTCTTTGTCAGGTAGCTTTGCCTGAGCTCCTTAACTTTCACGCAGCACTGCTGTGTGTCTCTGTTGTAGCTTCTGTCCATCATGCCCTGTGTGATTTTGGCATATATATTAGCATTTCTTCTTTTTGATTGGAGTTCTGCCTGTACAGATTCTTCTCCCCATACAGCAATCAGATCCAGTGTCTCTCGTTCGGTCCATGCTGGAGCTCATTTGTGATTCTGGGGGGACTGCATGGTCACCTGGTGCTGCTGAGCTCACCACGCTGACCAAACAGGAAATGAAATTCAAAATTTCCCAGGGCTTTTCCTGGGTACCTGGCTAGTGCATCACAGTTGAAAGTGCTGTCCAGAGCAGTCACATTGGAGCACTCTGGGGTAGCTCCTGGAGACCAATACCGTCGAATTGCGTCTGCACTACCCCAAATTCGACCCAGCAAGGTCGATTTTAGCACTACTCCCCTCTCTGGGGAGGAGTACAGAAGTCAATTTTAAGAGCCCTTTAGGTCGACGGAACTGGTGGGTTGTGTAGACGCATTCATTATAAAATCGACCTTACCCCATAGTGTAGACCAGGGCTAAGTAAGAACAGTTAGTAGCTAACCTAGTGGTTAGTGTAAGGGAAGGGAGGGAAGGAATTGAAATCAGCAGACTAGTTCTCTCAGAACATTTAGTAATTTATTCTCTCTGTATGGGAAGAATAGCTTTATAATGTCCCACGGATGTGTTGAAGTACTGTTAATTTGCATAAAAAGAATGGTAGGAGCCAATTACTTGTTTTGGCGAAGTACTCATGGATTGTGAGGTCACACAGCTGTGGAAGCAGTGCTCATATCTGGAGAAAAACTCAGGATATGGCCCAGCTTTGTCATTGTTGCAGCTGACAGCTGTGAGAATGGAGTTAGGACAATAGCTCTTACATAGTGCTCCTTAATTCAAGTGCTATGGCTGTCATTTAATGCAGAGAATAGAAGATTTGATGGACTGCTAGCCGTGTTTTCTCTCTCTCTGGCACTCCCTTTAATTGCAAGGTTCTGCTTTCATGTGAACTCAAGATACTCCCTCATCGCATCTCTGTGAATTCTGGAACCACACCTTCTCCCCTCCTATGGACATCATGGTGATATAGCTGCCTTCCTCTGGGAAGCAGAAGTCACCCTTTAATTGAAAGACCATCTCTTCAAACCCCCATTCCTTCCCCTCCCCCAGCCCAGCCATTTAACCCAAGCAGGACATCTCATTTTTCATTCTTTTTGTAATATCTTTTAGTGATCCTTGCGCTTTAACGATGAGCTTTTTTCAAATGACTTAGGCTCTGATGAAGCCAAGACTACTCCTGAACCTTTTCCACCTCATTTGGTCTATGATTGTACTAAGCTGCTTGATTTGGTGGACAACAGCTTTTCCTGCCTTGGAACCTAATAGGTTAGGCTGAGCCTGCATGTGGTTTTTTTCCCCTCTAGATTATCTCTTTATAGATTTAGAAAAAGTGTTTTTCTAGTAGAGATTAGAAATTCTTCTAAGTTTTGGAGATATTTAAATCTGGCCTCATGGACAGAATGTGGGATGTTATATATGACCTGACTGAGGTTTTTATTTGTAAGCCTATTGTTCAAAAATTTTTGCCCCTGGATATCTACAGTTTTGAACATTCCCATGCCCAGTGGGTAGGTCACCTAGTTTCAGTTGAACCTTTTGCCTGCATTTGCCTCTATTTCTCTAGCCAAAATTGTATCTGTTTTATAAAGAATGCATTCTTATTGGTAGAGTTGCATTAAAAGGAATGATATCTACAAATACTAATTGATTACTTGATTTATTTGCAGTCAGGAATGGGACTGTATATTTGGAAAATCCCAAATTATGATTGTATTGATATTGAAGTACTTCCTAGGGATCCCAGTCAGAGACCAGGACCTCATTGTGCTAGGCTGTGTACAAACACAAAACAAAAAAACTGCTGTCAGTCTATTTGTTTTGGTGCCTTCATAAGTGTAAGGGGACTAGTAAAGTAGGACCATCTGTGGGTGTGTGATGTGTGTATGGCAGAACACAGAGAGCTTTGGCTTTTTTTTCAAATAAAAATGCCTTGGATAGTCTCCATATTTTTTTGGTCAGAGACCCAATATTCCACTGTCGTTCTCCCATGATAAGAAATTAAGACAAGTTCTGACCCTGGCAAACAATGGAGCACTGAGCATTTTGGGTAAAATTTTGAAAAGCTCCTAAGTCCCATTTTTGAAAGTGAGGTGTTGCAAGCGCACAGATTTGGAGCAATGCACAAAGCAAACACGTTGCTTGACTGTGTGTTTTTTATTTTTGCTTGCAAGGATATTGCCCCAGGACAACCATTCTGTCATAAGGTAGCTGGGGCCACTTTAAAGGCCAGCACAGCATCTGACAAAGTGAGTATTCACCTACAGAAGCTCATGCTCCAATATGTCTGTTAGTCTAGAAGGTGCCACAGGACTCTTTGCTGCTCACTCATGTTCTGTGAGTCATCAGATCACATAAGACTAAAATTCCATGTTTAATTGTTTACAAATAAAATCCAACCTAATGGAAGGTTTAGTGTGAACATTACCCATTATAAAAAAAACAGGAGTACTTGTGGCACCTTAAAGACTAACAAATTTATTGTAGCATGAGCTTTCGTGAGCTAAAGCTCACTTCTTCAGATGCATAGAATGGAACACACAGACAGGAGATATTTATACATACAGAGAACATGAAAATATTAATTCAAGTTCAGCAGTCTCTCTTTGGAGTCTGTTTTTGAAGTTTTTTTACAATACCCAGCTGAAGTGAAAAAACAGATTGACAGATGAAGCAAATACTCACAGCAACCGCACACCATACAACATAAACACTAACCTAGGAACCTATCCTTGCAATAAAGCCACTTCAACCTTCCTAACCACTCAGTGACAGACTTGAAGGTGGCAATTTTGCAACAAAAAAACTTCAAAAACAGACTCCAAAGAGAGACTGCTGAACTTGAATTAATATGCAAACTAGATACCATTAACTGTGGTCTTAATAAAGACTGGGAATGGTTGGGTCATTACACCAATTGAATCTATTTCCCTATGTTAAGTTCTCCTCACACCTTCTATGGGCCATCTTAATTATCACTTCAAAAAGTTTTTTTTCCTCCTGCTAACGATAGCTCATCTCAATTGATTAGACTCTGCCTGTTGGTATGCATACTTCCACCTTTTCATGTTCTCTGTATGTATAAATATCTCCTGTCTGTGTGTTCCATTCTATGCATCTGAAGAAGTGAGCTTTAGCTCACGAAAGCTCATGCTACAATAAATTTGTTAGTCTTTAAGGTGCCACAAGTACTCCTGTTTTTTTTGCGGATACAGACTAACACGGCTGCTACTCTAAATTACCCATTATGACACACATGTTTTGGGTGATTGTTTCCTTCATACGTCTAATACTGTTTAGTAACCCCAAATAAATCAGTCTCTAGCATCTATACTGTTACTTGAGATGATAAAGGACCATTCTGCATGAATATTAAGTACAACAGAACTTTGTTAATTTGAAATAATGACTAGAAGACCCATTGTGAATTATTAGATTTTGTAACTTAACAATAGAACAAACAAAAACAACTTAAAAAAAAAACTCAATGGTGAACAGTCTCAGTCACAAATTCCCAATGCCCAGGAGTGGGAACTAGACCCAGTAGTACTTCACTATCTATTCAGGCAGTGGGGGATGCTGACCACAGACTTGTTTGCCACTTACATGAACAAGAAATGCCCACACTACTGTTCCATAAGACAACACTCTCTAAGCAATGCTTTTCTCATCCCTTGGGACAGGGATCTTTTTATGCCTTTCCTACTTTTCCCCTACTATTGAAAGTCTTGCTGAAAATAAAAAGAGATGGAGCATGTGTCATTCAGATCGCTCCTACTTGGTCGAGTCAGACACGGTACTCTTACCTGTCCCAGCTCATGATGTGCCTGCCGATCTCTCTTCCAGTCACTCCATACCTCCTCTCACAGAACAGAGGACATATCCTACATCCTGACCTGGCGATTCTCCACCTCAAAGCATGGCTCTTTGTTGGCTCAAACACCTAGAAAGCTCCTATTTGATGGAGGTGCAAGAGGTATTATTACACAGCAGAAAGTCTTCGACACTACGTACTTACCTACAAAAATGGTCAAGATTTTGGTGTACTTCCCAACAAGTCTCCTCAACATCAGCAACTCTTCCACATATCTTAGACTATGCACTGGCCCTAAAAAGATCAGGGCACTGATTAAGCAGTTACAAATTCACATGCACTCTTCTAGCTATCATAGACAGATGAGCTCTGAATAGTGATTTATATTTCTGTATAACTTAGGTATTTATAGTGTTTCATCATAGAATCTAGGCACAGATTAATTGTAGGCTTTGTGCTCATAATGTAAACATTAAGATACAGATTCTCTGCTGTGCTCACCTTCAAATTTTAATAAACATTTGGAGCATTTGCCAGAAAAGAGTATCTGAATATACCAAAATATTTAATTATTTTTCCTGTGTTTGTATAATTATTTTTGCATAAAACAAAAGCAAACTTAACAGAAGGCTGATCTGCCCTTAGGTGAAAACCCAGCTCAAATACATCAGGCAAGCACATATCAAGTAATGCAATCAAGTACTACAACAAAATAAACTAAAATATGTTGTTCAGCCACTCAAGGGCTAACCTGATTTAAGCCATTTGTCACTAGATACAATTGAAAATAGCAACAGAATTTATAAATCTGCAAACATGGTGTTATAATGAGCATACCAACAAAATGAGTTTCTTGACAATAGTAGCCAGGTGAGAACTCTTACAATATCCTTCGTTACCCCATAGATTTTAATGTCAGAAAGACCCATAAGATCATCTACTGTCTGGCCACCTGTATCACAGGCCCTTACGTTTCAACTAGTTACCCCTGTATTGAGATATCGATAACTTGTGTTTAGCAAAAGGATACATCTTTCTGGATTGGAATGCTGAAAAATCCACCCCTTGCCTTAGGACTTTGTTAATCGTGGTCAATTGCTGTTTAAAAAAAAAATTGTGCCTTATTTACAATTTGAATTTGTCTGGCTTCAGCTTCCAGCCATGGATTCTTGTTATGCCTTTCTCTGTGAGAATAGAAAGCTCTTTAATACCCAGTATGTTTTCTTCCTGAAGATACTTGTACACTGCAATCAAGTCACCTCTATCTTTTTGATAAACTAAACAGATTGAGGTCTTTAAGCTCTCACTGTAAGCCATTTTCTCCAGTCCTTGAATCATTTTTGTGGCTCTTTCTTGCATCCTCTTCAATTTGTTTCAAAATGTGGATACCAGAACGGGACACAGTATCCAGTATCTGTCTCACCAATGCTGTGGAAGGAATATCCCATCCCTACTTTTACTCACCACTCCTCTGTTTACACATTCAAGGATCACATTAGCCCATTTTGCCACTCACATCTCACTGGGAATTCATTCTCAGTACTTGTCCACTACGACCTTTAGATTCTTTCCAGAATGCAGTCCTCCATTCTGTAGGTATGGCTTGCATTCCTCATTCCTAGATGGTTGAATGGCTCCATCTTACCAAACAAGACAGATCACTGTGTGTGACTGCGTGGTCCTCATCCCTATTTAGCATTCTATCAAACTGTTGTCATCTGCGAAGTTGATCGGCAGTAATTTTATATGTCATTCCAGATCATTGCTGAAAATGTTGACTAGCATTGGGCCTTTAGGTTTCTGCCCACCCTGTCCTGTGATTGACCAGCTTTAGAGGCCCAGTCAGGTATTTAGCTGGGGAATCGCTGCCCTCCTGGACTCCAAACAGGGAAAACCAGTTTCCTTCAGCCTGGCCACTCTTTGTAGCAAGACCATTGTGATAGTGGGGTTCCCTTCGATTGGCCATTGATGACTCTTCTGTTTGTCTATTCGAGGAGGTCCACAATAAACTGCCTTGGTCTCTTCTTGACAGCTCTCTGCAGTCCATTACATGCTCAGAATGTAAGACCCCTACTTCAACATAGTGGTTACAATACAAGGGTGAAAGTAAAATCTCTCTCTTACCGGTACAGGGGAGAGACAGCTTTGCCTCCCAGAAGGGGAGGGGCCTCAGGTGGGAGGGGCTAGCTGTGCTGCCCAGGACTCCAGCGGCAACTTAAAGGGCAGCGGCCGTAGCCCCAGGCCCTTTTAGATCACCGGCCCCAGGGCAGCTGCTCCTTTTGTCCCCCCCACCCCCATTGGCCAGGGGTGGGCAAAAGCGGAAGGGACGTTAAAGTGCTGCCGTGGCAGGCTTCAAAGTCAGCAGTACAGGCGGCCACTTTTTACCAGTGCACCATACCGGCCTGTACTGCCTTACTTTCACCCGTTACAATATCAAGTAAAAGTCACAACTCTGATCCAAATTTGTTCAGGCATATACCGAGCTTTGTTATCCAGCATGTTGGGGGAATAGGAGGTGCTGGCTAGTCAAATATTCTGGTTAACTAAGAGTTATACTTACCAGTGAAGGGAGGGAGTTTGGGTGTGGGAGAGGTGGGGGGTTGGAGTGAGGGAGGGGTTTTTAGGTGCCAGATCTGGGCAGCGCTCACCTTAGGCAGCTCCCCGCAAGTGGGAACATGTCCCTGCTGTCCAAGGTGGAGGCGTGGCCAGGCAGCTCTGTGCGTTGCCTCTGCCCGCAGACGCTGCCCCCGCAGCTCCCATTGGCTGCGGTTCCTGGTCAATGGGAGCTGCTGAGCCAGTGCTGTGGGTGGGGCGGGGACAGCATGCAGAGCCACCTGGCTGCACCTCTGCCTAAGAGCAGCAGGGTCGAGGTGAGTGCTGCCTGGATCCGGATACCTGGCAACCCTAACAAAAATGCTGGTTTCTAAAGCTTTCCAGTTTGTAAAGTGCCAGATAACACAGCTTTTACTGTACCAATCAGTCACCGTACCATTTTGAAGTGTTCACAGGAATAAAAAGCTGTTCGGTGTGTGTGGTGGTGGGTTTTGTTCTGTTGTGTTTTTGGGGAGGTGGTTGTTTTCTGTGAAATACTGTAATGGATTATACAGCAATAGAATTTTTTTTATCCCATCTTACAAAAAATGGAATCTTTCTCTCAAGTTACCATGTGAAAATGATTGGCCAAAATTCCATTGATAACAGTATATTCCACTGAGATGTGCTTAATTGTGACATATCTTAGGAAACATGACTTAAATCCAGTGATTCATAATAGCAATGAGTACTACTTAATGGAGACAGTAATTCTGTTTAATGGGGGCATCTCCAGGTTACTGAGTGGTGCTTAGGTCTTCTGCGTGTCTGTCTCAGGATGGTTTTCTTTACTTACCACAGCTTCCAATTGCCCGGGACTCCAGCCGCGATTTAAAGGGCCTGGGGCTCCAGCTAAAATAAATGCCAAGAGTCTTGCAGCTGCCCCTGGTATGGGCAATAGACAAGCAGCAATCTCTGTCATAGTTCATATAAGTACTCCTTCCAACTTGGCAGGCCTGTAATGTAACACAACAGGCTATGCACCTGGCTGAACAGCAGCAATACTATTGAAATGGTGTTTTGTGTTACATGGGAATTCTTTTTTATGAGACAAATAATAACCCACTGAGGAATCAGGAAGCAGAGGGGTCTGTTGACTTGGGTATATTTCCATTACATGTTCTCTAAAGATGGATTTTTACAGAATACTCCCATTTAAGGAAGACCTTTTTTTCATTTGAATATACAGAAAATATAAATTCTTTAGAGAAAAATGTTTTTAGAACTTTAGTCCTAAAGAAAATGTTGGAAAAGGAGGTCTGATGTTGTTCCGGTTGCCCATGTGTCCTAAAATATTGATCCCATTTTCTCCTAAACTGAACACAGAGAAGAAGCAGCTTTTAACATGAGAGTTAGGAGCAACCACTGAATGAGAAGATGAGATTTTTAAAATGTATTAGTCTATATATATTTCCTCTCTTCTTACTGATTTGTGCTGATAATTAGGAGCTTGATTGTTCACAGAAAAACCTAGGTCCAATACAGGATTTTCTAAATTATTCTATCTCCAAGTGTACATATAGAAGTGTAATTCTTAAGTCACTGATTTATCTATTTTTGTTGGTTTCCTTATGGCAATTAGGATTGAGAATTTAATAGGGATGAAATTTCTCTAAGAACATGGAGACCTTACGGTTCTTTCTGTAGTTTTGTACAACTGTCCCATAGAATGCAGTCGAGATTTTTCTTGATGCATAATTCTAAAGAATGGTGAAAAGAAGATTATAGAAAAGCTATCATTTTCTATTACATTCTATAGGACTCTTCCATTAGGGTTGATACACTTTTCAGTATGTATCCTGAGATCTTTGAAAATTATGCAATCCAGCCAGGAAATTTCAAAAGAAGATGTCTACCCTCCCGTAAAAACTTCCCTGTTACACGTAGAAACTAACTCCCTTTATCCCCCTCAGCTGTCCTCAAATACATTTGTGTCTTAAACCTTTTCCAGTATTTCAACGGGATCTAGTGCTGCTGTTACAAATTTACATATGCCAAAGGGGTGGGTAGTGATCTCAGGAATAATCTGAATGAAAGACCACAAAGTGAATCCAAACAAATTCTAATATCCATACTGCAAAGAACAGGACTCTTTTGGCCATTATATATCTCACTGCAACACACACGAATGTACAAGTATATGCATGTGTACATGCAATATAAAAACGTGTTCGAATAAAATGTTCCAAGTGGAAAATATCTAACTTATTCACCAGTTTATTCACTTTATCAATCTTTTCTGAGGGCTGCATGAAAATGACACTAACAAAATGAGGTCATGTCTACACTACAAAGTTTTGCTGATACAAGTTGCGTCAGCATTCAGGCACCACAGTTAGCATAGCACTTGTGCACATGTATACTTAGCTCCATGCATCAGTGTTGTGCGTAATCACCAGGAGTGCTCGTGTCGATATGCAGTGCACCATCGGTAAGTATCCCAGTGTGCAGCCCAGCACTGTTAAGCATACTATCGTTTGAAAGTTTTGGCAATGCATGGTGGGGCTAAAACAAGTCTTTCGGGGTGACTGGGAGCAAAAAGTCAACTTCCCATAGTGCAACATTCTTCATCCCATAATTTTTTCGCCTATTTCAATTCCCCACAAACCCACTTGTGAGACTACTTGTCTGCCATCTCTGACAGAGGCATGGAGCATGCACGGCTCTGCGCTATTGTCGTGAGTGTTGCAAACACAGGACACCTGATTCTCTGGTATTTGCAGAGCTGCAGGAACACGATGATTTCCTGGTGGTCAGTTTGCAGTGGGACATAGTGAGGACCAAGTCAAAGTTTTTGGTGGCATTAATTGAGCAGCTGAAGGTGGTGGAGGACTGCTTAGGGGCCTGAGAAACAAGCACTGACTGGTGGAATTGCATCATAATGCAGGTTTGGGATGATGAGCAGTGGCTGCAGAACTCTCGGATGTGAAAGGGCACATTCCTGGATCTGTCTGCTGAGCTTGCCCCAACCATCCAACACAGGAATACCAAACTGAGAGCTACACTGATAGTGGAGAAGCGAGTGGCGATGACATTGTTGAAACTTGCCCTATCCTTCTCCATAAGTCTGCAATATTCATTCTCCAGGCACTCTGTTCGAGGTCTGATGCAGCATTGGCTTGCAGGATCTCACAGAATGACTTCCTGTGTCCTCTTTTTTTCCCCTTCCTTATTTGGCTTAGCTATTCCACTGGGATTGAGGGTGTAAAGTTCAAGGCTGCAACTGCCGCAGGTACAAATAACACAGAGAAGTGGTATTGTCATATAAAAGGAATTGAAAGTGAAACTTACGATTCAGAACTTCCCCCCCCTTCCCTTGTTCCCCTAAAACGTTAAACAAGACATACTTATTGGCACTTCTGCTTTGGAATTCCTGATACCCAGTGCCAATCTCAGCTCAAGCCATGATGAGTATGACCCGCCAGGAGAGAGGGACATGAGAAAGGTATTGCTCAGTTGCATTAAACTGAGTATAGGACACTGGCATTGAATACTGGCTCCATTTTGACAGGTGATGGTGGTTTTAGCTGGTATCTCACTCCTGAGGATAACAAAGGCAGAGAGAGCACAGCTACTGCTGGCATCCCAAAGTCGCCCACGCCTGTAGGCTGATAGGCACCATTACAGTATACATGCTATCAAAGTTATTGCCGATTGGGGTGGGAAAGTGTTCTACGGCGGAGGAAGAAATAAGGCAGGCATCCTTAAAAACCTTTGGCCGAGGATTGCAGTTTACTCAATGGAAGTTGTATTGTGATCTCTCAAGATTCAAGGGATATCCCTGTGTACATAAAGAAACTGCTCCACATGGCCCCCCTGCCTAACTCTAAAGGGGTAATGGAAAGCAGATAGCAATGCTACCTTTCTTTGTTGTACTGTTACCTCCTCTGATATAAGTAAGTTAATGAAAATTCGATAGCTGTGTCCTGATAAGTTGGGAGGTCACCATCACTGTAATGGGTAAGTGTGTAAATAAATTTCCCAGGGTTACTTCCCCAGCTTCAGGCTCACCGGTGCTCGACTGCAGGCACTGGTTGGACTCAAAAATAGGTCCTGGCTCACAGCACAGGTGGACCCCCACAGTCACCTATCCCCCATACACTTCCTCGTACACCACCTCCTTTTCGCTGTTCACGGCAAAGGCTTATGACTCTGGCTCCTCAGAAAGGTATTGACAGTGGTGTGCGGGGTGGAGGTGGGGTCTTGGCCAAGTGTGGCATGTAAGTCTTTATGAAAGCAGCAGGTCTGTGCCTCCCTGGCCTTCTGGTATGCCTGCTGCAGTTCCTTGGCTTTCCCGTGGCACTGCTGCTGGTCCCTGGCCTATTCCTCCTGCATGTCCCGATCAGTCTGCTTGTACATGCCATAGAAACACAGATTGGCTCAGGGTTGTGCCCACACAGCCTCTTCTCCCCACGGGTGCAGGAGATCCAATATCTTCTGTCTATACCAAGGCAGAGTGACTCTGGAATGTGTAGCCAGCATGGTCAGCTGGGCATTTGCACACAACAAAAGAGAGCAGATAGAGATGTGCTCACCAAGCTGGATGACCAGGAAAAGGCATTTAAAAAATTCACAGCCCTTTAAAGGGGAAGGGAGGGTTTCTTGTCTACATGACTCTTGGGTAGTAGAGTTCACTGTTGTGACCAGAGCAGTTTGTGTTGGGCATTATGGGACAGCTGCTGGAGGCCTGTTAGGGTCAACATAGATAACACAGTGTCCACACTTGTGCTGCATCGACTTCTGTATGTCGACCATGGCTCAATGCCACTCAGGAAGCTGGTGTTACTCTGTTGGCATAATGGGGCACTTACATCGATGGGAGACAAATTTAAGTGTAGACATATGCAGAACTAAGTCAACACAAGGTGGCTTATGTCAAGCTAACTTTGTAGCGTAGACCACGCCAAAGAATGATTCAAAACTTTTAGAAATACAGTAAGTTAATTACTAACTGGCAGTACGTAATGTTCTGCAAAACATATTTGTTACATTACAGCTAGACATACTTATCTCTGAGCATGTCACATCGCATAATGTGATATCATATTTGGCCTTCTAGGATTTTCCTCATTTGTCATTGTATGGTATACATAATGAGCCAATAGATTTTTTTTTTTTAAATCAGACTGTGGTAGATTTTAACAGACTACAGCACATTTCTCATAGGCCATTAATGGAATAGAAATTGTACGCAGAATGCAGAATTATTTCTGCAGTTTGAGACACGTGTGATGTAACTGCACATTTCTATTTATAAACATGATGGATATCTGTGTAATGGTATTGTCTCATACAACTCAAAAGGGTCTTTGTGTCAGTAAATCTAGGGGTTAAACTTTTAACCTGCAAGCCTCTGAATAATATTTACACTATCCTAACATCTCTCACTTGGGAGACAGCAATTAATTAATACCAGTGACCTCAAGATTGCTTTACTTATATCCCTTTAAAGCTTACTTAAGCATCTTATAGGCTGCATATGATCCTCCCCAGAAAACTTCAGCTGCTAGTCTTGCTCTTCAATACATAAATCTCATTACTAAGCAAAGAACACTGCTTGTATCCTCCCATCTGTTTGAAAAAAATGGTATAATGGCTATTGGGGAAGGGTTTGGGGGGATAGTGTAATGAAGAGAAGAGAGGGGGATGGAATTGCTTCTAACTTTACTTTCTAGAACATAATCGTATCGTAATAGTTTAAGGCTCAAGACAAATCTTTGTTGCTTAGTTTCAGTGGAAAGTTCACAGCATTTAAGCAGCTAAACTGGTGTCCAAAAGGGTCTTCAAAAGATTTTAAATAATGAATTTTTATCTAAATAAGAGATATTTTCCTATATATTAGGGATTTGTACTGTATCCTGCCACCATCGTATCTGAGCTCCTCCCCCAAAAAGCTAGAAGTATAGTGTAATACTTGATGGACTTCATAGTGTTCCCTGTAAATTTTGAATGTATTATTTTCCCAAATGTTGTAAATATTTAATTACTTTTTTTCTTTGAAGAAACCTCATAAATTCAATCCAGAAGCATAGCATTTATGAGCTATCCAATAACAATAAAGCAGTGAGCAAGTGTGCTGGTATAAAAATCATTGAGAAAATAAATTTCAGATTTGAGTTTCCAAATGTCAAGTTGTGTGTCCCACCAGTGTTTGTTTCTAAATCGAAAAATACTTGACACTGTCATTTCAAGTAAACAGCATGTATGGGACTGCTAATCGTGACTGTGTGGGGGGGGGGCGGAGGGGGGTACATTTTGGAGATCAGGATATCAGCTGCTTTACCAAAAGGTTTTTTCCTGTTTGCCTGCCCAGGCATAAATGGTCTCCTACTTCAGGAGTTGCTCAAGCATATTAGAAGTTGAATTCCAATGAGGAACCATCTGCTTCAGATGATGTTTCTTATGCTTCTGCTGCAGCTCAGTCAGTATTTGTGTAAACTTGTCAGAGATGCTGAAGTGGTTACATATTTTATGTGCCACTGTTACCATGTTTTAATGTTTGGACTACCACACAGGAAATCATTGATTAATTTCAGTGACTTGGCTCGCACAGTACGATGTACCAAAATCCGCATGTAAATCCAGTAGCGCTATTCAGATCTTGGCAAGTCTGTTTATAGCCTAATCTTGTTGGAAAGGGGGAAATAATGGTGCTCTAATAGAGCTATTTTGTGTGGGATGATGCATGTTTAGCGATAATCAAATCTCCCCATCTAGCATGAAGAGTACATTGCATGAAAAAGCCACATTTGGGGCAAACAAAACAACTGTCTGTGTGTGTGTTTGTGTGTGTTTAATATTAAATCCACAAAAATTGGCTTTGCAGAATTCTCTGGGTCAATTCCATATTTTACTTCATTTTTGAAGTAGATTCAGCTTTTAGGCATTGCGGTAATTTTCAGTGTTGTGTGCAGTTGTTGCATCTGATGGTTATAAATTAAATAACTGGCTCATTCTTTTTATGGTTGTCGTTAGAGTCTGCCTCACTGCCATGGCTAAAATCTGACCATTGGCCCCCTCTTTTATTGATGCATATTCAGGCTGCTGTCCCTTAGGAGGCCCTACATAATGTTGTCCTTATGCAAATAACTGTGCAAACAGCTGATTTTTTCAGTTATCTGGCAGTTCTGATTTTTTTTAATTGGTTTGAGTTGAACCAAAATCAAAAAATTTTGGCAAACTGAAAAAATTTATTTCTGTTGAATGGAACACTTCATCTTGGGTATTTAAAAAACAAAAAAAATAGGAAAGGAAAAAAGAAGAAAAGAAGGGCTGTATTCACAAAATGGTGATGGTGGTGTTGCCCAATTATACCCAGTAGTTAAGGCATTCAGCTGGGATGTGGGAGACGCATGTTTGAATCCTCACTCTGATGGAGGGACTTGAATCTACATCTCCCCACCCCCAAGTGAGTGCACTAACCACCAGGCGATGGGTTGCAACTCTCTTTCCCGTTGAAGTGTTCAACTTTATAAAAGGAATTATTCATGGAGCTGGGGGATATCACATGGGTTATCCCACCTCCCAGGTGAGGGTCCGAACCACCAGGCTCGAGTCATTTTCTCTCTCTCTCTCTCTCTCTCTCTCTCTCTGGCCTGGTGACTACGCAGGAATGTTATAGAAAGTGGACCAGCTTCAACAGAAGAGATTGAGAGAGACCCACCTGGGAACATCCAATAGCCTAATGGTTAAGGCACTTACCCATCATAGAGTGGCTAGTCTATAGCACCATCTTGTGTTTTGATAAGCCACTCCCCTCCAGTACTTTAATTATCTAAAGCAAATGACAAATGTAAGGGGCAGCACTGTATATATTCCTTTCTTTTCTAAAATTAAGTTTAGTTTGAGTTTTCACAGTGTACTTGAAAGCAGAGGTATGCCCAAAATGATACAGTAGGATGGATGCCTTAGTTGTAGGTGATACATGGCCATATACATATTATATTCCTGTGGAAATGCATGGTTCTACTTTTCTATTAGTGAAGCTAATTTGTTCTAATATGTATCTACTGTTGTTGAACAGTGTCTTTACAGCACTCCATCAAACTGTCATCTGCATCTTCTCCAATTACTGTCTTCAGTCATTGTTAAAAGCCAAAGCTTTCATATCCAATAGTAGTCTTCTCCTCTGGAGAACCCACACGTTAATTGTGCACATTTGAAATCAATACTGATATATACAAATTCAAAATAATGTGTTTGTCTTTAATAAACCCAAAAGTGTTTGTTTGCCTCATGACTGTTGCTTAATTTTTTTGTACAAAATCCACAGCCAGCAACTACACTGAGTTTGAAAACATAATCATTTTATATAGGATTTTTTTAAACAAGTGAAACTTCAAGATGAAAACCATGTTTGTTATATTTCAGATAACATAATTATATTTAATACCAAGATCCATATTTTAATCCACTCTGCTAGAGTTTCTATGCCATTAAAGGAATTGGCACAGGTGAAATATACATTTAAGTACTTCATTGATTATAACAATTACCTTCAGTCAGATTTTAAAGAACAAGTTGGAGAAATGCAGTAGTCATCTGGGATTATTCATTGCAAAGGCTTTCATAGAGAAGCAAAGAAGCACTATCACCAAATTACTTATACCTGCAGAAGTGCTACAGGAATAATATCAAATTAAAACTATTGGGCAGAGTTGATGCAGATTTTTTTTGGCAGCAGTACCATTCAGATAATAGCACTGCATATTTATTGTATTAAAGCCTGTACAATTAAATAGTAGTATCATTGTGTGATAGTTGGAAAGTAGTCCATTTTCATCCATGATGAACAATGTTTTACACTGATTTTCTGTTGTGTACACCAGAGGACAGTGGGTATAAAACACTACCATTCTGATTTGATCCTGTTTTACATTCACTTTGCATTCACTGCACAGGCATAAATGGCTGCAGAAGCTGCAGTGCAACAGAAAATCAGGCATGAAATCTTGGCCCCCAAGTCAATGGTGTTTTGTCATAATTGAAGTAAATGGTGTTTTATCATTTGGTACCCCTTTTATTTATAATCCAGAGTCTACAAGGTCTCCCCAGTAGGGTGGTGGTGGTGATAATGGATGTAAGACATCAGTTGGTTGCTTCTGCTCTGGTTTAACCACACCATATGCTTCTACCGCTTTCTAGAAGCAAAGTACCCTCATGCCTCCTTTCAACATCTTTATTCTTGTAATAAAAATTCTTTGTTTCAACATCTTTTTAATGTCATGTATCTGTGCCTCTTTAACAAACCCATTGTACACATTCAATTATAGATTGAATCTGAGACAGTTTTTGAAAAATATTCCTTCTATAAATTTGTTCCTGCTCCAAATGTTAAATAACATCATTGCCCATAATGATATGCCAACAGATGGTGCCATTTATCACTTTTTATAGTAAAGTGTGCATATGTTTGATTAATATTCTGTTGATTTATTGTAACTAACTTTTTTCCGAAAACATTAGGGGGTGTATTCTAATCAGTACTGACTTTGACTCTTTTAAAAGAAATAACTCCAAATTTTAAAAATAGTAAATGCAACATATAGATTCTAATTAGAAATACTTGTGTTCTGTAATGGAGTAATTTGCTTGTTGAATTGTTTAATAATGGGAGTTTCTTAGGCAGTAAAACATTCGTTCTAGTTCATAAAATATATTTAGGAACTCAGGAGTTACCCTACCAGATGCCAGTGGTGTAGCTAAATTAATACCCTGTCTCAGATACATCAGCCAATACCAGATGCTAGGAAGGTGTAAGGAATTTTAAAGCAGCTTTTGTCATGTTCCTTCAGTCATCTCTTTTTAAAAAAAAAAAAATACTGCAGCCAGCATTTAAAGTCCGTGAACTGGTGCCTGGATTAGAAACTGATACTTCGGATAGGTCCTTGGATCTTGGAGAACTAAAACAGGGTGAGCAATCAGGTATCTTGACACTGATGATATCAACAACTGATCAGGGAGGGCAAGGTAAGTCCATTTGGGGCATTAAAGGCTTATGCTTTTGTCACATACAAAAACCTGGGCTCAATACCAGGGCCAGCTCTACTGTTTTCGCCACCCCAAGCAGCGCGCCGAATTGCCGCCGCGGATGGTGGGGGCAGTCTGTGTTCCGTTAGGGTGGCACGCGCATTTCTGCGGTGGCGGCAATTCAGCGGCAGCTTCCGCCGCCGCAGAAACGCGTGTGCCACCCTAACAGCACATGGACTTCCCCCGCTGTCCGCAGCGGCAATTCGGCACACTGCTTGGGGGCAAAACCACAGGGACTGTCGCCCCTTGTAGATTGCTGCCCCAAGCACTTGCTTGGGATGCTGGTGCCTGGAGCCGGCCCTGCTCAATACAAGGGTAACTGGGTGAAATTTAATAGCCTGTGTTATAGAGGAGGTCAGATTAGGTGATCTGATTCCTTCTGGCCTCAAACTCTGTGAATCTATATTCTGAATAAAAAGTGAGAACCTAATTCCCAACTGATGTGCAGGTTTCTCCCAACTCCTCTCTATTTAAATGCATTGTTTAATGTAATTTTCATTTTTATGTGGAGTTGAAATTCTGCACGTATGGACATTTAAAATAGTTATTCGGAGTGTAATGAAGTTATTGTTACCCACACCAATACAATTTCAAGCTTCCCAAAATTCATGATTTCCCACTTAATACCATAACTTTTGGTTATTTCCAATGATTTAATATATGGAAGATGGGTTTTAAACATATAGTAATGAAACCATATAAAGGTTTTATACAGAGGTCATTAGTGAGAGGATGGGCTTAGTAAATACGTGGTCAGTCCTGAATGTCTAGTTTATTGTCAAATTCTGAAAAGTATGTTGTTCTGAGTTCTTAATTGCCGTTGTTAAAATCATCCTTCCTAAAGTTTAATGCTACAAGACTAAATTTTGGTATGATACTTCCTCAAGGGATGTCAACTCTATATTATGTGGTTCCCTTGTGGTGGGTTTTGGGCTTGTCTGCAAAGCTCTGCAGTGCAGATTACAGGAGTCTGAGTTGCAGTGCACACTTAAGTGTTGGGTTATAACTGCCCTGTGTACACCTTGCTAGCAGGAACTGAAAAGTGCCTAGTTTGCATTAATGTAGACCTGTGGACTTGGCAGCAAACATGTACTGCTTAATATTTTTGTATTCAGTTTAAATTATTTTAATATTTTATAACAAGCTTAAATCTTAACATAGGATGTCAATTTCAAATATCATTTTAAATGGCTTTAATAAACCAGGGCCGCCCAGAGAATTCAGGGGGCCTGGGGCAAAGAAATTTTGGGGGCCCCTTCTATAAAAAAAAAAACTGCAATACTATATTCTCCTGGGAGCCCTTGCGGGGCCCAGGGCAAATTGCCCCCTTGCTCCCCCCCACTGGTGCCCCTGGGAAACATAAACCTTCCGCATCTCAGCACAAACCCAGTTTTGAGAAAACGTCTTTACAAAGTATCACTGGTTCTCAGCATCAGCTAGTGCTAAAAGGCACTCAAGCTCATTAAAAGAGTTGGACAAATATTTTCCATCAAAACTTTTTCTGGATCGAAAACTAGGGGTTTTTTAAAAGCAGAAAAAAATCACGGACAATGTCTGCTTTCCTTCAAAATTTATGGGTTTTTTTTTAATTGAAAAGCTGAAATTAGTCTGCCAAAACCTGGAAATGGTTTGAGGTTTCAGAAGTGTGTGGCCAAATATTTGCCTCTTGCTGAGTTTGATTGTTTAAAGAAACAATAAAAAAAATTCTCCTTAAAAAAAAAAAATCCAAAACTTTTGAACCACTTCAGTTTGTAACCAAACGCCTGAGCCCATCCAGACAGAGATTTTTCCAGGTTTCTGATACTCTGCTGGCTTCCTTGACTCATATCAGTCTCCATAACTTTGACAAACAGAGGCTAGGGACACCATTCCTTACCCATCCTGGTTAATAGCCATTAATGGACTTAATCTCCATGCATTTATCTGTTTCCTAGAGACTGGCTCCATGGGGGTCCCTCGCAAACTGAAGATGGTTACTGTGGGTTTGTCTTTAGTATAGCTTATGTACATAGTCCACGAACTGAGAATTTGAGCTTGTTTCAGAATCTGGGAAGAGCCTATGTTGTCAAAACTGAAATGCTCAAAATAGCACATGCATGTGAATGGACACAGGGTGCTAAAATTAAATTAACCCGGGGTTTTCAAACTGGGGGTCAGGACCCCTCAGGGCGTCACAAGGTTATTACTGGGGGTTGTGAGCTGTCAGCCTCCACCTCAAACCCTGCTTTGCCTCCAGCATTTATAATAGTGTTAAATATATTAAAAAGTGTTTTCAATTTATAAGGGGTGGGGGGTCGCACTCAGAGGTTTGCTATATGAAAGGGTCACTAGGACAAAAGTTTGAGAACCACTGAATTAACCCCTCTGAAGCCTCAGGGAATGCAGGGGAGGGGGGGTCTCCCTTGGTAGGGCTGGGAAGGATATTGCTCTTCTCATGTGATTCCTCCCCCTAGTAGCTAATTTTAAATGAAGCTACCCTCCCCTGACATGAATCTCCCTATGGCACTGAAATTACATGTAGACTATAATTTGGCATTTGAGAAGTGAAAGGGATGGTAGCTCTAATGGAAAAGCTTAACAGCTTGGCTCTTCTGCAAGCCTCAAACTGCTGAATGAGCTTTAGGGTAGGGAAGGCTGTGCCTCCCAAACAGCCTGGCCCTGCCCCCTATCCGACCTCCACCCACTTCCTGCCCCTGACTGCCCACCCCCCTCAGAATCCCCAACCCATCCTGCTCCTTGTCCCCTCACCGTCCCCCAGAAACCCCACCCTCCACCACCACCTCAGAGACCCCACCCCTGCTCCCTGTCCCCATCCACCCCCCCGCTGAGTCCTGACAGACCCCCCAGAATGCCCATGATCCAGCCCCCCTGTTCCCTGTCCCCTGACTGCCCCCCCCAACCTCTGCCCCCTCCCTGTCCCCGGAACTCCCTGCCCCTTAGCCAACCCCCCTGGCCCCAGCCTCTTACCCCCGGCTCCCTTCTCACCCGGAGGCTCAGCGCGTCGCTGAACAGCTGCAGCGTGTCTCCAGCGGGGCCTGAGCCCCACCCCCCTCAGAGCCGTGTGATGAGGGGGCGGGGTTGCGAGCGCCACGCTGAGCAGAGGGAGCTGAGCTCAGCCTGGAGCTTGCAGCCCCGCCCCCTCACCACGCGGCTCTGAGGGGGGCGGGGCTCAGGGGCCTTGCCAGAGACACGCTGCAGCAGTGTCTGGGGGCGCTGTTTGATGTGCTGAGGCTCCGGGAGAGGGGCAGGGGTAAGGGGCTGGGGCGGGAACCTCCGCTGTTCTCTTCGGGGTCCCTGCGGAGCCTGGGGCCCGGGGCAAATTGGCCCACTTGCCCCCCCCTCTGGGCGGCCCTGTAATAAACCTATATTTAACTTAAATTAAAAAATCGGATTTTTTTAAACTATCGATTTTCATCCATCCTGATTTGTGTTTTTAAGACTTGGCATTTGTTTCTGTATAAATTCTACTAGCACTTGAATGTTGATCTGTTAATGATAATTACAAAATGTTCGTGCATAGAGGAGTCTGCAATTTTGTCTCTTTTACCACATCTGCCTGTCTCCATTTGCTGATGAATACTGTAAACTGTTTCCATTTTAAGGATCTCTTATTGGCTATCTTCTCAGCCTGAAATTGCCATTAGCAGGAAAAATAGTCGTGGTGCTTGATGTCAACCTTATAACTTAAAAACAATTAAGAGATCACATGAGATTCAAGTCAACATCATTTTTCTAATGCTAATGTAAACTAAAGATGGTGCCATTCATTTTAAAAATGAGTCAGGATAGACTGTTTATGTTGCAGAAAGCCACACAGAATGACAATACCAAGGCTCCAGGACTATGTACTACAGAAATAAATCAAAATGGTGGGGGAAAAAACAGCATTTTGTTCTTGTTTGGCTAAATAAATTAGGGGTGCAGCCTCATCTGGAATACTGTGTGCAGTACTGCTCACCCCATCTCCAAAAGGATATTGCAGAATTAGAGAAGATTCAGAAAAATGTGAGAAAGTTTAGGGGCATGAAAACATTCTCATAAGAAAAGACATTGAAAAGATTGGGATTTAAAGGAGACGAGTAAGAGGGGACATGTTAAAAGTACATAAAATGATACATGGTATAGAGGAGGTAGATCAAAAACTTCTATTCTTCCAGTCTTACAACACAAGAACAACAGGATATTCAGTTATATTAAAAGGTGATACATTCATAATTAGCGTGTGAACATATTGCCACAAGCAGTCACTGAGGCCAAGAACTTGGCAAAATTCAAGTGGATAACTAGGTAGATAAAATAGTTAATGATAACATTTTGGAGGGTGTACGCATAGCTTAAACCGGTCTCTAACTAAGAGATCTAGTGATGGAGGCAGGTTATCCCACAGCTACCACCTGTGGGTTTCTTGCGCTCTTCCCCCCCGCCCCACACCCCTCCCCCAGCATCTGGTGCTTGCCATTATTGGCAAGATGATAGTGGACTAGAAGGACTTCAGCTCTGATCCAATCAGGCAGTTCCTATGTTTGTGGTGTCCTGAATGATTTGTAGATTCATACTCAGTTCATCACCTAAATACTGCTCAAACAGCAGGGTAGAGGAGGCAGAAAGGGCTCTCTGTGCACATACTTTCCAACACCAATGTGACATGTAGTTTCTTCCTATCCTGCTCTGACGTAAGTAATAATAATACGAGTTCAGCTGCTCGTCGTCAGTTAACAATGAGCAAGCTGAACTAACTTAAATAGTCTAGGACTTAATAGTACTCCAATTGCATCTTTTCTCGGTGTATAAAAATTGCTATTTGATATTAGGCAAGTTTAAGGGGTGGAGGAAAATCAGTGGATACGGACAACAGTAAAAGAAAATAGTGTCTAGAGCATGTTACTATTTGGCCATATGTAGAAATGAACTGAAGCTGTGCCATTGTTTGTTTGAGATGTTCTATCACAGTGATCAAAGTAGAGGATATTCGATGGAGAGCACCTTCCTTCAGTTAAAATATTTACAATGTTGATTCATGACTCCATGTGTAACACATCTTGGATGCCACACAAGGGGTAGTTCAGTAGTATGTTGTATTTTGTGGTGGTTATTTTGTAAAAGATGTTAAGTGAAATGTTTTGCTTCATTAATTATTAAGCTCGGTGAACAATATTTATTGTGACATTTGACATGCTGAATAACTTTTGAACAGTTTCATTAATGACAGTTCCAGGTTAAATCAATGGCGCTCAGTATAGTCAGCTAGCCATAGAACACAGTGACTTAAATATAAATCTTAAAGGTTTATTCCAAAACCACAGATCCAATAGTTTTACAATATAATATTTTACACTAATATTGCACTTCTCATCCAAAGATCTCAAAGTCTTTCCAAAGATAAGTATTCTATATCCTCTATTTTATAAATAGAGAAACTGAGGCACAGAGTAGGCAAAATGACTTGTCCAAGGTCACATACACAGTCAGCGGCAGAGCCTAAACTGTAGCTTATGTCCACAGACTATGTGCAGTTGTAACGGGTTAGGGTTACACAATAGCTAACTTACTGTTCTCTCCTTTTCTGTGAGAATGCTTTTGGATTGTGCTAGCCCTGCTGTCAGTGCTTCTGTTACTTCGGGCTCATGCAGAGCTGGGGAAGGGGTGCGCACTGAAAAGCAAATAGAGAAGAGCATAAAATAAAAGAGCCTGTTAAGTGTCAGAATTCTTCAAAGGAGTGAAATTGAATTATTTCCTGGATCTGAACAGAAATTAAAACCCTCAAAATATCCTGTTGGGCGTATGAAGGAAAAAACAGTAGATATAATATTTGTGGGTAATGTAGAAGTAAATAGTCAACTTAAGGAAATCAATCCTTTTGCCTGTTGTACTCGGGGGGTGGGGGGAGTGATGTGACATTTAACTCTGAACTAACCCAAATCTCTTCCTTCTGATTTCATGGATAACAGTGGAAATAAAGAAATTGTGCATATATTTTAAGATCTAGTTTATATTTTCCTGTTGCAATGTCAGTTGACTTCCATTTTTGTAATGGATTTTCCTAATTTTAAAATATAGAAATTCTGTAACTTCCTGTGCTGCTCCCCCCATTTTTAGAGTTGAATTTTTTTTTTCTAATTCTTATCTAAAATAAGGTCTTTTTTTTTTCTTGTAGGTTAACAGTGAAAATGTAGTGAAAGTTGGCCACAGGCAGGTGGTGAACATGATTCGACAAGGGGGTAATCACCTAGTTCTTAAGGTTGTCACAGTAACCAGGAATCTTGATCCAGATGACACAGCTAGAAAGAAAGGTACATTTTTCTCTTTGCTGTCTAAATTTTTTCTGGTACTGCTCTAAGGAAAACAAGATGTAGGCTGGAGACTATTTACATTATTTTAGAGACTGCTATATAATATATTCCTTATCTTAAATATGCAACAGCATTCTACTATGTAATCTACAAGCTATTTACATTTGCTGAAGAAAAAGCCAGACTTCATTTATAGGTATATCT
Source organism: Mauremys mutica (assembly GCF_020497125.1). Lineage (NCBI taxonomy): Eukaryota > Metazoa > Chordata > Testudines > Geoemydidae > Mauremys > Mauremys mutica. Next base: position 82,801,019 of record NC_059075.1, read on the forward strand.
GTGCAGAAAAAGATATAGTTCATTCTCGTCATGTTCATTGCTGAAGTCCATCTTCCTAGATCATTCTGCAATGTGCTTTTAAGATTTTATATTCAGACTTTTTAACATGTTAGAGTATTTGAGGGAGATGAAGAAAAAAATCTCTCCCTTACTCAAAGCTATAAGCAAAAAGGCTGGGATTTTAAAACACACTTGGGCTTGGGCCTGAGCCCAATTCTGGGCTATGAGAATTTTAATTTTGAGTTCGTTTGAAAATACTGCATCTGTAAAAATAAGAAAATGAAGCACTAAAATATTTAGCTTGACATGTTAATAAAAAGAGCAATACATTTCGAGATGCCCACTGGTTAAAATAGATTGAAACTGCATGGGTAGCTATCACCACTCTAGCCAAGGAAGAAGAGGATCTCTCCCTCAGCTTTTAGCAGAGGAAAGGGTGTTGTGCTCACCCCCCTTACCACCTCTGGAGAAGAGAGAAGCTTCTGCTTCAGTAAGAGAGCAGATATTTTAGGATGACTTGATGTAACTTCAAACATAGCAAAATTATTTTCAGAATGTAGTATCTTTGTACCAAATAGGAGCTTTTTCATCTCAAACCACCCCACATATTCCCATTAAAACTAAAGAGTTAACACAAATGTTATATTTATATTAACTCCTTCAGTTTTAATGGGGATTGATGTGCGGCATCCCATGTACTAAAATTAGACTATACCCATAAGAGTTGTGACAATTCTTTGTATTCTTACTTTTTTTGGTATTTAATCTCCCAAATTACTTTGTAATTGCACTTGATCAAGGGTACCCAAAGTTTGCTTAAGCAGGAACTGCTGTAGCAACTTGTTAGGAGCCACTGGAAGCACCTAATTTGTATTAATCAGAGAATATTGTTGCTGACCTCTTCAGTACAACAGTGAGAGACACATGAACTTCTTTGCTCCTACCATGGATGTTCCATATTGATCAGTGTGACCTGACAGCTGAGGTCTCCCTGAGGTAATCCTACGTATTAAAGATCAGCTTTCCCCCCCAAGCCGCATCAACACTGAATTCTGTGGGCCTGACTTTAGTCATGCCTGCACTAGTCTTTGAATGGGAAGGATCAAACAAATGAATACCAGTCCTACTAAATGCATTTCTGTTCAAAGACGTGCCTTTTGAAGCACTGCACTCTGTTTACTTTGCTTTTTAATAATCCACTGGGAACTTAGATTTTTATATTGTGTGTGTGTGTGTGTGTGTGTGTGTGTATGTATATATATATATATACACACACACACATACACACTGAGCCCAAATAAAGCTTACCCAACTACTCTTTGTTCCATTATTTTTAACAATGGTATTGATAAAGCAATTCTATCTTACTGCTACATGTTCCAGACACACCTAGCATTTCTTTATACTGACATAGGTTATGTTTTCTGCCCATAAATAAGGCGAACTTGTGAATTTGTGAATGTTGACACTTCGCTACGGAAGGAGAGGTTGCTAGATTTTCTCAAGTCAAGCAGTCAGTAGTCCTCTACTCAATGATGTTGACTTTTAGCAAATTAACATCTTTATAATCCCCCTTTTGGGGGACAAGATTATTCAGAATGTAATGAAAAGGCAACACTTGAATCACCTGGAGGTCACACATTTCTTTGATCCCTGTCAACCGTGGTCTTGGTTTGGTAATTGTACAGAGACTATCCAGGTCTCTGTGGCTAAAGATCTCTTCCTGGTGATGGACAAAGGGTCAGGTGACCATTAAACATCTCTCTTGTGCAGACTTCTCAACAGATTGGTTGCAAGGCCACTGGGGGAGACAGTGAGGCAGTTTGGCCTGTTGTACAATTAGTATATTCACGACACAGCATTATCCAGACTCAGTGATTAATATATAGCTATGTCTTTACTTTCCCAGTGTCTAACTGACAGGAGCTTGGATAACAGTAAGGTGAATGAGCCTTAATTCAGATAGGATGTACGGGATGCTAGTTTAACTAGAGAGTATGGCATGAATTTTGTCGGTCTCCCTGATTGGTTTGCTACTCTTTGTCAAGGTGCTTCATAGTTTGATATACTTCAGGATCCTTGATTGCTCCTGGTCTCCCCAGAAGTCCCCAGTTTTCCTATCTACATTCTTCATGATGGAAGACAGTTTCTCTATAACAAATGACTCTCTTATGACCTCTCTTAATTTGCTCTACAGTGTAGCACTCCTTGAAAAGCACTTGGAAGCTACACGTGCTGCAAAAACTCTAATGCTCTACTTCTCTAGCAGTGTTAACTTTACATCACTGTTCCAAAGACTGTGCACTGGCCTATAGGTACAACCAGATGTTTGCATTAGTCTTTAAAGACTACATGATTTGGCTCCTAACTACCTGAGGAACCACCTCTTTTCCTATCATGACCACTCAGGTTAGCTTGTGCACTCTGATTTATGTATCTTCAGTGGAGGTTACTGAAAGCTGACCTTAAGGGCACAGTGTAAATTATATCTGTGTCCCTGGGCTACTGCCTGAAATGATGACATAAATTATTGTGAGGCAGACTCTTTTTAAAGTTATTTTTTGTACATGTGTCTGTACACAATGTGATAGGTAGATCTACAAAATAGAGGTGTATAAATACTTAGCTTAAAGATTTCTACTGTATATTATTATAAGCCTGCTGATTTTTTTTTGACTAGCTGGTAGGAAAGCCAGAAATGGTTAGAAATGCAATCCATGAAAAGGCTCTTAGGCCCTTCAGAAAGCATACTGAATGTTTTGTTTCCTGCCTCCAAAGAAATTACTGTGTACATTTATTTGATGTTGCTATAAAGAATATATTGGAAATAATTTTTTTAAATCTAATCAAAATGTATATTCCATGTGATATTTGGCTGAATCTAAAAAGTGTATATGTGAATATACAATGCTTCAGAGATGTATATTTACTTATACTTTATATCCTTCTATTTAATGCAAAGCCCCACCACCTCCAAAGCGAGCTCCAACCACTGCATTGACCTTGCGGTCTAAGTCAATGACCTCAGAGCTTGAAGAGCTTGGTAAGAAAGTGTTTTTAACAAGCATGCTGAGATAATGGCGATGTAAAGAAAACTTAAAATTATTTTAAATGAACTGCACCCATGTACAATACATGATATAGAAAAGTTTCAGGAATGCTGCATCTCTGGAGAGTTCAAAATATGCATGATGTGCATGAGTGATTTTTTTTTAATGTGTGCCTTTACTGCTCTGCAAGAGAATGTTGATACATTTTTTTTATGCATCATCAAAGTTTGGCATAGTAATGCTGTATCATATTTTATTAGCTTGCTTTTTAATCTTTCAGTTCATCTAATATTGTTTTGTTTTAAATTTCTGTGGCCTCTCATTAGTGGATAAAGGTAAGTTGCCAGAAGCCATTGTTGAAAAGCTGACAGTTGTTAAAACAGTACACCTTCAACTGCAACTAGTTCTCGTTAGACTCTCTAATCTGAAAATGTATATATATTAATATCACTTTGACTCTTCTGTTTGAAAACAAACTTAATAGAATATTCCGTTAACTTTTAGCAATGCAAAGTGATGAGCATTTTAGTGTCTGGCTCACTAATTCTAAGTGATGTAAATGTAGGTGTCCCAGCAGTAGGGTGTATATTGTAGATTTGTATAACTGCTTGAGATTTCTGATTAAGTCTACATGACAGGAAGAAAGGAATATTTTTTTCCGGTTGGGTCAGGAGAAAAGTGGTACTTCATCAGCCTAGACTATCAAATGTGTTATGATCTGACAGTATTTGCAAAAGACAAAAATAAATGTATGTTTAGATACAGCTGTCTGGCTAGGATAAATATCTGATGTGTCTTATATAAAGGAACTATATCACTCACTCACTGAGTAATAGACTTGATCATCTCTTAGGTCTCTTCTTTCCTTACTATGATCCTGCATGAATTTAACAATATAGGTTTCATAATCATTCAGATGAAAGGAGTCAAGTCTTGTGGATAATTAACCACATTAAGAAAATAAAGGTGATACGTTTGAAAGCACTAACTTTATGTGGAAGGAAGGACACTACCCATTCCTTAAGGGATGAAAACTCTCATTGTCTTTAAGTGGGAGTTCTGACCAAGAAAGGGGTACTGAAACGGGCCCTAACTATTCTGGGTCATATTACAACCAAGGATTATACTCTATTGGTTTAGGCTAGTGTGGTGATTGTACAAATCTCAGATTTTCATAGCTTTGATTATTTTTTGTCATAACCTTAGTTATTTGAATGTAAGTTTTTATTGTCTGTTAATTACCAATGTTTTTCCTTCAGGGTTTAAAATGTGAGACTTTTTTCCTTCATAGAGTATTAAAATTGTGTTTAATTTGAAATCATTCTGGTTTATCATGCAAATCTGCCATAAGCAAAATATTATTTAGGCAGCCCTCCTACCCACCCACTGCCAAAGTCTTCCAGGTCACTGTGGAGCCTGAGGAGATTCCTATATTTCTCCCTCTTTACAATTCTACTGTCATACTGTAGCCTATGTTTACACTATCAGATAGGGGTGTGATTCCCTGCTCTCATACACATGCTTCTGCTAGCTCTTATCAAGCTAGCACAAGTATAAATAGCAATATCGCTGCAGAAGCACAGGTAGCCTCAGTGAAGCCACGGCTTAGCTGTGCAAAGTACAAACCCCCCTGAGCCCCATAGGTACATACTCAGTACGACTAAGCGGTGTCTCCACTGCCACTATGGTACACTGCTGTTTATACTTGCACTTTCTCAGTGACAGGGAGCCCAAGTACAGTAACTCCACACTTAGTCGTCCTGGTTAACGTTGTTTCATTGTTACGTTGCTGATCAATTAGAGAACATGCTCGTTTAAAGTTGTTGTGCAATGCTCTCTTCTAATGTCATTTGGCAGCTGCCTGCTTTGTCTACTGCTTGCAGGAAGAGCAGCCCATTGCAGCCAGGGCCGGCTCCAGGCACCAGCGCAGGAAGCAGGTGCTTGAGGCAGCCAATGCAAAGTGGCAGCACGTCCAGGTCTTCGGCGGTGGGTCCTTCAGTCCCTCTCGGAGGGAAGGACCCGCCGCCGAAGAATGAAGCAGTGTGGTAGAGCAGCTGCCGAAGTGCTGCTGATCGTGGCTTTTTTTTTTTCCCCCTCTCTTCGCTGCTTGGGGCGGTAACCAAGCTTCACAATCCTCATAGCTGTGAACAGTATTAAATTGTTTGTTTAAAACGTATACTGTGTGTATATATAATATATAGTTTTTTTCTGGTGAAAAAAATTTACATTAATTCGTATGGGGAAATTAGATTTGCTTAACATCGTTTCACTTAGTCGCATTTTTCAGGAACATAACTACAACATTAAGCGAGGAGTTACTGTATGTATATGTGAGCAGGGGAATCATACCATCCTTCTAGCAAAGGAGGACTGGAAAGAACTCCTTCAAGAAAGAACAATGCTTTAATTGGCTCAAAAAATTGTTGTTGTGTAGCTGGAGCTGTTCTCTACCCAAAGGTGGACCATTCTTCAGTCCCAGCCCTACTTATCCCAGGGGATATTAATTAGCTCCACGCAGAGAAGGCTTTATGGCTATTGGCATCCTAATCAGAAACGATTTTGAGAATCAGTAAGGTAGCTGCACTTTTTTTTTTTTTAAAAAGCATGTCTTCCCCTACACTTCCATCCAGATGGGGCTAAACAAACCCTCCATTTTCAAGGCTTCCTTGGCCCAAAGAATACTGTTTAAGCTCAATCCGGAGGTACATTGTCCCCTAGAAGGCTGCACAGTACTGCATAAATTCTTTCATACAGAAATGTTCTTATTAATCCCCATTGGACACAGGTTGGTTTATGCCCTGAAGTACGAGGGGGGGGGGTGTATTTATACTAGATTTATATATGTGAATAATGACAACATCAACAGTTGACAATAGTTCATCTAAATCTAGTAAACTCAGTCTCAATGATGTCCTGTAGCAAAGAGTTCCCACTACTTATGTGCTATGTACAAATGTATTTTCTTTTATCAGTTTTAAATGTGTTGCCTTTTAATTTAATTGAATGTTCCCTTGTTATTGTATAGCAAGAAAGGGTAAAAAGGAATTCCCTTCCTTTTATATCATTCATTATATTGTATATCTCTATCCTGTCCCTTCTCTAGTCTCCTCTCTAAACTAGACAGTCCTAATCTTTTCAACCTCTCCATATGGAAGTCTCTCCCATCACTTTTGTTGCCTGTCTCCAAACCCCTTCTATTTCTGCTTGTATTGCCATATTTTTACTCTGTTCTCCATAATAGTGCATGGGTGTCCCATCAACTGCTAACCAATGGCAGTTGCTTTTATCCTACAAAGAAATTAATCCAAAGTATTAACTAATGGCATATAAAATTTGTCTACAATTCATTCCACTTCCAAACTGCAAGGATGTTAAATGCCCTATTTTCATAGCCCATTTATATATCATAAAAGTGCCCACATTGATAATTTTTAATTTTAAAAAATAAATCTCACACTTCATAGCCAAGGTATCTAAGTTTTATAACAATAATTTTCTATATAGTCAAAGTATAAACCCTGATAAACTGGGCTATGCCAAGATGTTTGTTTAAAGTGGTTTGAAAAATACATGCACAATCCACAGTTAGCATAGATTGACCTCTTAAGAATAGAAGAAAAATGTTTGTGTTCAAAAATCAGTCAAGGATTTAGCATTTAAAATGGGCTTACCTTCAGAATTGATTTACAATTCATTCCCTTTCTGTTTCCAAGCTTCAGTACGGAAGAAGAAGGGTAAGGGGAAGCATTTTGTCTCTTGTTTAATCTGTTTCTCACCTTTCCATAGTGAAAGATAATAGCATAACTATAAATGTTGGCATATGGTCCAGTTTATTTTATGGTGTCAAACGTACATTAAATATTGTATATGTTTTTAGTTATTTAGCTGATAACTTGCAAACACATAAAGAATTAACTTTCAGTCAAAAAAACACATTTGAAAATATTTCCCTCATTTCTTCCTTTGTCTTCTCTCCTCCATCCACTCCCATTTTTCTTCTGTCCCAGGTTTTTTCTCAAACCCTTGCATATCATCTCCTCAGAGTTACTGTGCTAACTGGCAATCACTGAGAAACAGGGGCAAGTAACATATCATCAGTGTAGTCTTACATCAGTGATTTCACTTGCCCTCTTAAATGGCCAAATGTTACTCACATAACCACATTGTCTGCCTCAGGAAATAGGGACTTCACACACAGCTTAAATTCTGACCTGGAGAAATGCTGCTCTGCACAATTTCAGTTTTTAATATAACCTCTTCCACACTGTCCCGTATGCATGAACTGATCCATAAGGTCACTACCCTCTTCTCATTTAAATCTCTCCTTGAGACCCGCATTTGCTGGGATTTCTATACAGCAGTCATCCACTTAATGATGGCTAGGTGGAGGGGCAGATAGATTGACCTTTATTTACATTTTGGTAAAATAATAAATATATGTATATACAAGTTTGTGTTTAGCTGTATCCTCCTTTCCTCACCCTTTGTATATCACTTACTTTCTTAGACTGTAAGCTCTCTTGGGCAGGGACTGTCTTTGTGTCTGCATAGCACCTTGCCCAAGGGAGGGCCTCAATCCTGACTGAGCCTCTGTGTGATACTTCAGTATAGTTATAATCAGTGGAAGAAAGTTATGATTGCTGATAGAAAAGATTATTTATTTGTAGGTAGCATGCCTCTTCAGTAGTGAACTATTTCTTCTGTATTGTGTTAGGATAATACAGAGTAAATTAGTTGTTTTCTTTTTTCTTTTATTTTTTTTTTAAATCTTTCCTGACTTCCCCTCATGTTGGAACTGTTTTCTGCTGCTAGCAAGATCAACTGCTGGTACATTTTTTTGCTCAAGGCAAGATTGCTTAGAAACTGTCTCTTCAGAATATGAAGGAATAAACAGTTATTGGTTTTCTGACTAAGATTTTTATAGCAATAAATAGATTTTCATTATATGACTATCAAGAATTTTTACATTCATTTTTGTAGGATAACTCTATAAAATTAATATTCCCTAGTTATAGGGGAGGGGACTTTTTTGTGTGTGTGTTTGTTTTCTGTTTGGTTGAAGGGAAGGGTATAGGCTGTTGGTATTTCTCTTCAGATAGGGATAATATTTAACATCCATACATAAAATTCCAGTTAGGTAATAAAAACTTTGTCATATAACCTCAAAGAAAAAAATTACCTAGGCATTATTCTAGCTTCTACTCAAGTTATCATATCACAGACCACTGAAACCTCAACAATACTAAGTCTGCTGCATTGACATTTTTCTGCTCACCACAATTGCCCACTACAGAGGGACAGCATCAGATTTCAAAACACACTTTTTTAAAGTACGAATCCTTTCTGTTTTTTCTTTTGTTGCTTGTAGATAAAGAATTAGTGAATGTGTGAGACATAGCAGTCTGTAACCTAACAAATCTCTTTATGTTGCAGCATCATGTTATAAAGCCACAGTTAGGGTGTGTGTAGGTGCCCCCATCAGTCTTGGGGAAGATCAAATAATTTCATGCATTAAATTAAAATAAGTAAAGAGGAGAAACAAATTTAAAAAGTAAAAATGAATTGATTTAATTTGTATTTGTAAACAAAATTGCTTAATTGGCTATTTGGGGAAGAAAATCTTCATAATATTGCACTTCATTTATTACCCTCATGACAAAAATTAATAAAATATTAGCTAAAAAGTCATCTTTCTAAGTCACTAATCAAATTACATTGAACTCTGAGTGATATGTTTTTCCCCACCATAATTTGTCATTTTATTTCAGTAGTCATACAAATAACGTTGGAAATTTGAGATTTATATTTAGTAGAATTAAGAGAAACTTGAACTCTATTTATTAAAAAATAAATAGGTGGAACTCATGTGGCTTGTGAAAAGCTGCTTTTAATTTTTTATCTTCAATTAGTATTTTGACTATTTAATTTTAGTCAAGTTTTTGATTGATACATGCTCTACATCCAAAAGGGTCCAAAGATCTCATGATTTTGCTAGCAAGGAATGGATTTGATTTATCAAGCAACTTCATATTTTAGGGCCTCTGCAGAGAACAGCAAGGATTAGCTGTTTTAGCTGGAGTAGAGAACTTTAAATGGTTAAGAGAGAAACTAAGATCTGGAGATAACACAGATATTATTCCATTTTTGCTGAGCCTACCAAAGACTGTGGTACAATAAAGTATGGATTAGATGAGAGGAAAATAAATAAGGATTACAAAATACTGGGTTAGTGATGGCTGGAAAGTTTTAGATGGTGTCCTTTTAGTATCCAATTCAAAAACAAAACATCTATTTTTGTTTATTGGGCTTAAGGTATAATGTAGGACTCTCCCTACTTTTGGCCAGATTACCTGCTAGTACAATCTTGCAGGTATATAATAATCATCAGCACAGAAGTCTGACAGGTATCTGGCATCAAGTAGTAGTATTTATTTATGAGAAAAATATCAGTTAATAGCATTCAAAATGAATATTATTGGCTCTGTCCTCCAACAAACATTCATACTCCATTCCATTACTGTTGTCCATTGTTTCAAAGGTGGCACACCTTAATGGCATCTGAAACAATGAAATCACAGAGCAAATAAATATGTGAATGCTATATTAAGGTTGAAACAAAAAAGTTAACTTGTTTGAAGAAATCATGAACAGAAGGCCCTGGATTCAGAAACCATTTTTAATTTCAACGTGGTGGAATATATGATCGAGATTTGTCTGCAGAAATAAAATGGAAATAACAACAACACCCCTTCTGCAACTCCCTTGATAACTTCCGCTACCAACATTGGTTGTAAATAGGAAAAAGGTTTTCCAGACCTTCACCAGACACTACATTGAAAGATAAGAAAAAAAATGGCACTGCAGCTCCAGGTTTAATGAAGAGTACCTGTAGAATGTTCTTGTAAGTAATATATTTTTGTTACTTATTGGAAGTGTTAGTTGATATTGTAGTCACAAGTAATGATAATGAATCTTGGAATTGTTACCATTAATTAGGACATGCAGTAATGGGTTTTGAGGACAGAATTTAGAACTTGTATGCCTCTGTTATTTTTGTGATTATAGATATTCTGCCCTCATTTATACTGATGTAGCTAAGAGTGATTATTTAGACTTTAGAGAATTTACTGTGGATTCACACCAGTGTAGCAGAGAATAGAATCTGGCCCATATATTTGCCATAGCTGTGGTTTTTTAAAATATTAAAGTATTTAGAGTTAGAGTATTGGGGGAAGAAAAGACTTTGCTTACATTTTCAAGTATCCATAATTTTGGGTGCCCAACTGTAAGTGCTTTGAGTCTGACTTTTCAGAAACAAACTCTGGAATTTCATCTGAAGTCAGTAGGTAAACAGTGGGTTTACCTACTGTTAAACAGTGTAAAGTTTACCTAGTGTTCAGTGTGGGTGCTGAACACTTCTGAAAGTCAGGGTCTGTGTCTCAAGTTGGGCACATAAAATTGTCACTCTTGAAAACGTTGGATGTCATGAATAGAAATGAGGTTTTTTTAGGTCTCCACATCAACATACAGCTGTCAGTTGCAATCAGTATTATTATTATTAATTTTTATTACTTTAAACCACATTAATCTGATTATTCCTAAACATGAAGCCCTTTCATGACAGGTACTTAGTTGTTTTTCTTTGCCACAGAACAGCAATTGAAGAAGGTTTCCTCACCATCCAAATAAGACAACAGTGTGGGAAAAGCTGGAAAAGAAATCGTAAGTGTTCAAAGGAAACAGTTTTTGTGGTATTTGGGGCCATGTGAGTGGGGATGCTCTGGCATTTGTGAGAAGAGAATTCTTATGAGTTATCATCAGTTAAATATGTAGTACTGTGTTCAGAGCAATGGGCTCTTTGAGCAGTAGAAAAAGGCAGAGATGTTTCCAGTGTGATACAATTGCATAAATAGAAAAGTTTTCATTTTTTTAATATGTTCTCTCTCTCTTTCAGGAACCAGGGAGATGCACGACAATCTCCCGCATGTCACCCCAAAAAAACTTTTTTTTTCTTGCCATTTCCCTTTTTTCTTCAATTGTTCATTATTCCATGTTCATTAACTTCTTATAAAGCTTAAAATAAATGTTTTAGATAATTTGTGGTGGTCTGATTTTCTTTCCTTGGTGTGAAAACTACGTCTCTCGGGATATAAGATTGCAAAAATGACTTAATTTCTTTTATTTCTTTCTGTCTGTCTTATTTTTTCTTTTTTCTGCGACTGAGCCCAGTTTTCAAATGCTGTCTCTTAAACAGGACATTCAAATGCCATTTTCTGTTCTCAGTCCTTAAAATCCCACCTGGCTTGCAGGATGGGGAATGGTTTTTTGTTTTTATTTTCTGTTCTTGTTTTTATTTTGTATACAGGGACCCAGTGATACACAATGACCATTCCTCTTGCAAGGTAGGAAACTCCTTGTAAGGTAGGTTGAATTTTAAGGCTTTAGGCACATTTTAAATGCCTTTGTGCTTCTTGGATATTGGACATACTGTTAAAGAGATGGTGCTTGAAAATTGGGCCTATAATAAGAATTTTAACATACCAAAGATAGCACTTGTCCATGTCTGCCTCTCTTAGAATTATCTTTTAAGGGTATGATATGTTCATAATATGGAAACGTGATCTATATGCACTGAGGTGAAATATACTGAGTCATAAAAGTACATATAAAGCCTGCTTGGAAAAATAGCCTAGATTCCTCTTAATTGTGAATAGATATATGCCAAATACTCTTGTGTCATGTTTTGCTGTTTATAGGTGATTGATTTATATGTTTAGTTAATCTGTTGTTACCAGCAAACAGTTTTTATGTTTTAATATTTATTTTTAGATATTTTATCTTTTTCTTGGTCTTCAAGTATAATGGGAGGTATTTCAAAACAAACATGTTGTATTTCTATCCAATTTTCTTAAAGGGAAACTTTTTTTAGATGGTTTGTCTTTACTTTCATGCTGTTCAGAAACTGTAGCTTATTTGGAACTATGTTGTAAAAGCTGGCATGACTTTCTCCTTTTACTACCCACTGAAGTTAAATTTTCTGCATAGTATTTGCACCACGGTAAATGTTTGAATCTGGTGTTATAACTAGGGTGTGATCCTGCAAACTGCTGTTTGAGTGGAGCCCTGTGGCCACATCAAGCATCTTGCAAGTCGGTGGTCCACATTTGTTCCTGATTAATATATATGTCCGCTGTGGCAAATTCTCCACCATGGAGCAATTTAAAATTGTTATCTATGAACATTGGCCTAACTTTAAATAGAAAACTGCAAATCTTTTATTATGCACAATTTTTTTAGCACAGGTATCTTTTTAAAAAAGAAACTGTAGAGGCCATTTGAATCTGACATATACTAGTCACTTAACCTATTCAGTGTTTTAAAACCTTAGCATTACTGTATTCTTCCATTTTAAAAGAATTTGTTTGGCAGATTTTGATTGTTTATATTATTTTCTTATCACAAGTGAGAATCCCAAAGTGCAGATTTGGATCTGGATTTTACCCTTCAGAACCAGGTTTCAGAACCAGGGTTTTGGCTGAGGCCATCTCTATGTTATCACCCCATGCACTAAAGAGTTGGCTATACTTCAGTCTTCCTAAATTTTCTTCTTTTGAGCTAATTTTTTTTCCCACCCAATCATACTTGTACAGGTAACTCAGGCTAACAGTTTCCAGCATGACTGCCTAAAGTTAGTCATGTAATTCTATCTTTAGACACCTGCATAAGTGAGTGGCCTAATTTTTCAGAGGTGATGAACATCTAGTGGGCACACAATTGCAGGTGTTCCTCCCATCACAGTCCGGGCATCTACTTTAATTAGATGCCTAACTTTAAGCATGCAAGCTTGTAAACATTGGCCTAGACCCACTGTGCTTCACTTACCTAATTTGCACTCACTTCTGATTCTGATCTCTATGCTAAAAACAATGAAAATTCTCCATAAACCAAAAATAACTGCACAAAAGTGGTTAAATTTTTGACAAAAATAAATGCACATAGTTGACAAACAGATTTTAAAAATACACATGCATTCCAATACCTGTGCATAACTGAGTATACCTTTAATTCCAGTACTATCTAGATCAGGGGTCAGCAACCTTTTGGAAGTGGTGTGCCGAGTCTTCATTTATTCACTCTAATTTAAGGTTTCGCGTGCCAGTCATACATTTTAACATTTTTAGAAGGTCTCTTTCTATAAGTCTATAATATATAACTAAACTATTGTTGTATGTAAAGTAAATAAGGTTTTAAAATGTTTAAGAAGCTTCATTTAAAACTAAATTAAAATGCAGAGCTCCCCGGACTAGTGGCCAGGACCCGGGCAGCGTGAGTGCCACTGAAAATCAGCTCGCTTGCCACCTTCGGCAGCCATGCCATAGGTTGCCTACCCCTGATCTAGATGCATCTAGTTGTTCCAAGGGAGGGGGTATATAATAAGGTATATTTGTCCCCTTGCCATTTGACAAAGACAAATAAGTGCTTTTTGAAGATTAATGACAAGAAAAAAGGAAGCATATATTGTGTGTGCTGGTGAAAGCAGTGAAACTGAGATGAACTTTGCCATCTTACATTTAGATAAGGCAGTGCATCAAGAATTTGTGTGCTTTAAATACATAAAGGGCTACGGTTTCAGAAGTGTGAGAGTGCGGGAGGGATGGGTGTACTGGATGGCCATCAGTTTTCAAAAGAAAAATGTACATGCAGAATCTTTGAATGTGGTTGATTGCAGATGCTAGAAAAGGTGGGTGAAACCACAGCATGAAGATGCAATTGGCATTGCATTGAGTTTTGTATAATTGATTGTACCTGGCACAGTTTCTGTCTGTATCTATCTTAGGTATTTACAAGGCACCTATCACCTTGGTACCTAAGCAGTTTGAAAAATGCACCTGCAACAGGAGGCATGATGCAGATACAGGCAGAGGCCCAGGTCCAGAGCAGCAGTGGCAGGTCCCAGGAAGCTCCTCAACTGCATTACAGCTGTTGTTGAGCTCCTGGCTACACTTGTTGTGCTCAAGGAACATCTCCACCTACCTGTCAGCAGGAAGACGCTGCCCCACAACTCAAGTCCAACAAGTCCATTTGTGGGGAAAACTAAAGATAATGGAAATGGCAACGATCCAGTAGCAGAGGTGAAAAAGAAATTGTGGGATTTGAAAAGGAGGGATTCTTAAAGAGCAGCACACTTCAGGGGAGGGATCCACTGCCAGTCCAAGTGGCAGGTAAGGCACAACACAGGCTTAAGTGTCTCAAATTATCTCAGATGAACAAAAATTAATTAAATACTTCTGTCCCTAGAGTCTGTCTGCTATCCAATGCCCAGTGTAGCCTGTGCTCTGTTCTTGGCCTGCTATCCCTACAGCTGGGTAGGCCTTGCAGTTCTCTTTGTTTACATTGCGTTTTCTGGTTTGTAATCCAATCTCCAGCATTCTGAATATGTTTACTGGCAAACTTGAAGGACCAATACCATGCAAGTGTGACAACACCTTTCATGGTGCATGGAGCCAGCACTACATGGCAGTACTCCAACACCATGACCTTATCCATGCCTCCAATGGTGTAGTCCTGCCTCCTGGCACTATTTAGCAGACGTCCTGCCTGCAGCATCCAGAATATGTAGTTTGCTATATACAGAGCAGGGAATGGGAAAACACAAAATAATGAACACAGAGATATGACAAATGTGTCACTCTGGCCATCAGAAGTTACAGCATTGCATAAGCTACCACATCAGAAAAGACTGATTGAGTGCAACAGGCACATGAAAGTGTCAGTACAGTGTGCACATAATCAGCCAGTCCTGTCTTTTGCCAGAGAAACAGAGGACTCATTTGACAACACAGAGGAGAGAGGGAGGCCTATAATACTGGCTCATTAGTCACTATGCACAGGCCAGCTTAAAGAAATAGTCAGGTCCGTTGATAAATGCAATAGAATCAGTAGGCTGAAGCAGAAACCATCTCACAGAGATCTGATTTTGATTTTGGAAAACAGGTGCATGCTGTGTGACCAGACGTTAAACTTAAAAGGGCAACGGGCCCTAAACTCCCAGATCTTTGGTATCTTCCCTGCTCACCATGTGCACACTCCTTTCTGACTTCCCTACTAGACAAATTGGGCAGTGGCTGAAGTCTCATTGTGTCAGGGTAAGGTGGAATCAGTGACATGGAATGAGTCCAAAATTCATGACACAATCAAAGCTTGTTGCTTCACCCCTTAAGGTATTTGTATGCTGCCAGGAAATAAAATGACTTTGTGAGAAGTGTAAGCCAGGTGTTCAACTGTGCAGTGTTATGTACCACTGTGAACAAGCTGCCTTATGTGGGTAGAGGCATTATTTGATTGGATGCAAATTATCATTGAGGTCAGAGGGAGTCTGGACAGTTCCTCACATTTCCCTTTGCCTTTGGCATCTCATCATGGGCAGCCACAACATGGTGCTTGTGCCCACTATGTTTAAAACTTCTTCTAAAAAGAGAGAAATGTCGTTTAAGCCAATTAAGAACAGAATTGGTTTGTTGATTCACATTTTGTTAGATATTTATGGTTTCTGTTGCACCAATGACCTGGCATATTTACTGTTGCTTGTGAGGAGTCAGCCCATTTCCAGGAGGTAGGGTTGAGGCAGTTAGTTCAGGTAACAGTTGAACTTTTGTTTTAATTCTCCTGTCACCAGTTGTCAGGGCAGTGAGCCACTTGGCCATCCATTCCGCCAGCTGAGCAGTACAGTTTCTAGGCAAACCAAATTTTCCATTTCCACCATGGTAGCTGACACACGACTTTCACTGTTTCAACATAGCAGCTGGTGCCATTATATTAATGAGTTCCAGTCTGAATTTATCAGGGCAACCTTTAGTCATCAAGGAAAGGATTTCTTGGGCAGAAACTGATACCTTTGACACTGTGGCCTGAGCTCTTGACCCTGAGCTAAAGTTTCCATGATTGCCCTGCAATGAATGAAAGTGTGTGTAAGGCTATGCCTGTGATACCCCCATGCCCATATTTAATAAACCTTACAAAAAGATAGTTACTTGGATTGGTTGAGTGCTTTGTTAAAAATAATATAAGTTATGAATTTAGTCTCTTTTTCATTAATAGCTAGTTAGTAAACCTATCCCAGTATCTGTGAATGTATTCATTATTCATAAGTATTCGCCAATAGTTTTAATAACTATCAGTCCATTAGTTATTCACGAACTGTTTGCTTAGAATATTTGTCATTTGTGTGATGATGATACTATGTCAGATGATACCGTTTCAGCTCCCTGACTTGGAGACAGAAAATATTTAAGTAGGAGAATGACAAATTGTAAACTTTCATAATTACATTTTTAGAGAAATAACCACTTGTGCTAATATTTGTGAAAGTTTCCAGGGTCACAGACACTTTCATAAATATCGCCCAGATATGTGTGAAAAACAAAAATAATGCCCCCCCCCACTAATTCATAAATTAGTGGGTTTTTTCTGTTTTTGCTCTTTTTAAAAAAAATTCTTTGACTTGTTCTGTTATTTACCATTGTTAGGAGGGCTCTGTTCAAAGTGCTTGGCAGGAGAATGGAGTATTCAAATATGGGGAAATTTCTGATGATGTATCAAAAGAATGACACATTTTGTATGACCAATGCCACAACTAGAATATATATTCCCTTTATCTCTCTGATTCCATACAAATTAACTGGAATGTGTGTTTGCTTTGTGTGGTAAAAAGAAGGCCCCTGTTTTTGCATGTCTACTCTAATAGAGAAGTGTTGAGAATTAATTTTCATGGTCCTATACTGTAGCTGCTAAAAGATAAAAGCTGTGGCTGTCTGAGGGGAAATAGAATTGCAAAGGCAGCAGGTATTAGAGGGATAATGTCCAAGTCCCTTTCAAAATTTTCATGCAGTGGAAGAGCCAATGATTGTATGACAAACTTGTCCCTAATATTCATTTCCATAAGGAGCTCATACCTTTTTACAAATACGATCTCATCCTCACTTTCCATAAAACATGCAACTGGACAGTCCAATCAGACACAGACCGAATGTGAATACTTTGAATGTGAATACTTTAAAGTAGTGAATATATTAAATGCACAAATAATATCCAGCATAAAAATTAATCAAATTAAATAATTATATTAAATCATTAACTGTAAGTAGCCCTTTAGATAAATATAATACTCAAGGCATTCAGATAGTGAGTGATGAGGACCCTAATGATAATCTAGACAGACAGAGATCAGTGTATAAATGTGCTGATAGAGGGATCCTTGGGTCTCTGAGAAGGGGTCCTAACAACCAAGAACAAAAATGTATATAAAAATCACTCCAGGAACTCCTGAACAAACAATAAGCCCATTAACAAAAATGATTAATCTGATCTCAAAAGCATCCATCAGACAGAAATGCACAACTCCAGCTGAAGTTCTTAAGAGCAGCACATGGTGTGTATCAGAAAGCAGAATGTAGTCCTTAAAGAGCAACGTGGTGCCAGGGCATAGATATGACATCCTAGCACCAACACTACAGAACAACCAGTTAGTCAGTGCTGATCAGCAGCTGTTCTTACTTAGATGTGATAGTCTTACAGTGGTGCTTCCACATATCCCTTGCCTGAGAGTGAAAAATGCAGGCTCTTTGGGCTAAATTATTGTATTATTTAGCCAAACAGCCCCAGATAAATTTCTTATCAAATTGTCTCCCCAAAACATGTGATAGACTCATTACTTATTTGTTTCAAGCATGAAAAGGGTGAGGGTTCCAGCCACAAATGTGAACAAATCAGAAATGGTGCTGAGTAGATCATACTGTAATGAGAGCCGATGATTGATGAGTGCAAAAAGTCTAGTCATTTTCAGTTGGTGGGAGTATATTTTTATATATGGGTGGATTTAGATTAAGCACATTTGCAATGTCCTCTTCAATAGCATAATTAACCACTCCTCCTTCCATATTAAATTGTGCACAGGGAAGCACTTGCACCCACATTTCCACCAAACGTCCTCAGTCAAGGGAAGACACAGCCAGGAGAGAGCAAAATGAAGTTTATCTTACATGGGAAAAAAAAATCCTGGAGAGCAATGTCCTCAAATAGGATCACATACTGTTTGGAGAAAGCAGTGAGAAAATAATGCATACATAAAAGATAAGGCTTGGGAGGCCATTGCTCACAGGATAAATGCTGTTGGCAACCACAGTTGCTCTACAGCTATGATTGAGGGGGGGAACCCAAAACACGGGGGGTGGAGGGGTGATATGAAACGTCGGACAAAAGAGAAGATAGCCAGCAGTGCTTCAGAACAGCAAAGGGCTACCACACAGACCAGTGGTGGAGCACATCTGACACCACAGGAGACTCAATTGGACAATTGACCCTGAGCTCATCACAGGGATTTCTGACTGTGACACCACTGCAATTCATAGGTGAGCTTTTTGAGAGGTTCACTGACACTTTCTGTCACAATCACAATGAGGTGTATTGGTAGTTATGCCATGGGATCCAGCACAGTTGTGTGTGTTATGGGTACAGGACAATGTGCACTTATATAAAGTGGTTAGTAACTTCAACTGCCACATACCCAGTTCAGCCACTAAACTTTAGTCTGCCCTTCTGTTTGCCCAAACACAAACACTGTGGTTTTCCCAATTGGCTTCTTTCTATGTGTTGTCCAATGCATGTAGATTCCTCCATCTTCCTGGCCTCAGATACAGTGGTTGTTGCTCCTCTATTTGATTGCCAGATGTCACTGGGGAACAAGATGGGGAGGTTCCTGGATGCTCGGGGCAACCCAGACGTCAGAGAGCGAGCTCACCCTCCACGCCTGAACAAGAACAGGAATCTTCAGAGCCTGCTTCCGATGAAGATTCACCAGCCAGAACTACAGAGAGTTGGCAGTGGCCATTGTCGTCATCAGAAACGCACAGCAACGTTGGGGAAGATTTTGAGGGATTTCAAACACCGGAGCGGACTCCAGAGTGTACAATGGACATACAGTCTCCTGGGGATCAGTCACTCAGTAGGACTCCTCAGTTTGAAAGTGACTCTCCTGAGGAGGAGGGGAATGATGAAATGAATGAAGAGCACCATGGTGTTCAGCCTGTCCCTAGGGATCAGGGTTGGAGAGGGCAGCCCCACCTAACAGAGGGGGAAAGGCTGTTGATGGAAACCAACAGTAGGATTGTGCAGCTGCTGGAAAATATCAAGAGGGAGCATGCACAGTCCATGGGTCTCATGTCACAGTCCATGGGCCGCATGGAGCTGCAGCTAGGCATTGTGGCTACATCCACAAGAGCCATCCATAACTACCTGTCTGAGATTTTAGCTTTCCTCAAACAGCCAAGGACGCAGGTCCTTGAAACACGTATCTCCCAAAGAGCCACCCCCCATGTTGAGTTAACCAGTGCCTCGACATGGACTGGTGAGGATGCAGTGGCAGCCTCCACTGTATACTTACCAGGGGATCAAGGAACAAGTGTCTCTCGAGAACCACCACAGGCCACTGTGCCTCGTTGCAGTGGCCGGCTGCAGAGAGCCATAACTGAGAGGGCCTCGTTGCCCATGCCTACACGCCAGGCAAAAGGGGGAGGGAAGAAAAAATAATCACTAACTATAGGATTTTTAGGGTTTTTTTATGTGCCTGTCCTTTTAATTCTTAGCCATAAGGCCATGAGTGGCAGAACTCAACCATTTCTACATTTTGGCTAACATTGTATTCTGGCTGACTAGATTAGTCTAACATTTTGTAGTTTATATTTGCATTGTTAACAATGTGTGCTGCTGGTATTTGAAGAACATTTGCCTCTGTTCTTTCACTTTAGCCTCATGAGAGCATTTTTTTACACTGTGCCAGGCATTCATTGCTTTTCTTACAAATACAAGTCATTTCTTGAGGCAGCTGTTTTTTGAGTTTTTTTTCTTCATTACCCCCATCCCCTCTGAGCAAGCATTATGGACTTGGTGGTAAGTATACAGGTCTTGGCAATACTAGCCTCAGAAACTGTGTTCAATCAGTTTTTGCCTGGTGTTTCTGGCATGCTGGCCTGAGGTGTTGGGGTTAGCCTGTAAGTGCCTTTTTGGATCATGATCATTCTTATCCTCTGTGGGTCTGACAAGGTCAATCTCTAGCCCTTCAGGTGGAGCTAATCCACATCTCTTGGCTATGTTGTGTAATATGCAGTCTTGCCAGGACTATATGGTGTATTGTGGGGCCTGTACAGTAATGTGCCACTAGGCACCTGACTCTCATTTTTAAGAGTTCCTTCTTCGATGCATCTGGTGGCTTGATGGGTGGGGATCATTATAATTTTCCTCTGAGAGAGTCAGGGGATATGGAACAGGAGTCATTAGCCATGTCTTTATGGGATAAGTACATTTTCTTCAACAAATAAATATATATAAATATATTATTGCGGGGAGACCGACCCTAGTAATACCTAGCAGCCAGACCTCCTGAGAATGTAAGAGTCATGACATGCTGTTGGGCACTGTGCTACTACGTCTGTGATTAAAACTTTTGCATCACAAATGACCTGCACACTGATAGAATGGAACTTCTCCCCGTCCCTTTAGGCCGTCTAATTTCCTGAGGGGAGAGTGCCCTGAGCAAAATATAGGTGCGATCAGTAGCACGCAGGACATACGGAAAGTGCACTTGGGAATACAATTATTTTATGACTGTTGGTGCTGTCTCTCTCGGTGAAATTTAATACAGTGGCACTCAGAAATTGCTGCATGCATGCAGAGGCATCAGACTGGCTTATACTTGTGATATCTCTGTGGTCCTCTGAAAGGTTCCAGTTATAAAGACCCCCTTGAGCAATGGCGTCTGTAACTAGGTGTAGCATGGCACCTGTGTTTGACTCTCCAGATCCCCATGTAAGTTTTCATTAAAATTCAGGAGAGTTTGATGGTCAAACGTACTGAATTTCTCCTCTGACAAATGTTGGACATTAATCTTTGGCCTAAAAATCCTGTCCTACGGATGAATTCGGGCTGTGCTCTGGCTGCTGAGCCAGTGGACACTCCTGTTTCCTTTCCCCTTCTCTGAGACTGAAGTTGGTCAAAATGTGAGCAGGAAACATTTTACTACTGTATAAATTAGCCACAAACTGCTCCTCATAACAGTTTGTTTTGCTTGTGGCTGCATTTTGCTAAATGACTGGGTTAATGATGAAATTATTCATGGTATGGGCTGACCCCTGGTGTAGGCATGTTGCAGATACATTTTCTAGTTAAAAATATTTCTCCTATGACCAACTGCATGCAGGCGCTCACCCTTTAAGAATTCCATTTGGGTCCACTTTCTTGGCCATGACACCAACACACCACTCATGCCAGGTGTAAATTCTTGCACCTGCATTTCATTTGCGCCCCATCTGTGCCTCTTCTAAATTTTGTTTTGTTAAAATTATTTATATAGGTAGCCTCATAAATAAATACATTTCCAATATCATGTGAGAGCCCCTCTTGGTGGTGCAAGAATACATATTACAAAAATGTCAAAACACAAAAAGGAGAGGGGGGAGGAGAAGTCCACTAGCAAAGTTAACAAAAAGTGTTCGTGTGCTGCCTTTTGAAAATGCATTTCTGGCACAAACACGGTTTGCACACTACTATTGCAGATGTGAACAACCTATTTTAAGGGTACAGCCCTTTGAAAAATTTGCCCTAAATATCTACTTTTTATTTCTTTTGGATGAGTTTATAGTGGAATTACATAGAAGTCAAGAAAAGGCCAGTTGACTCTCTTGACATAGGTAGCACATATCTAATAATATAATGAAAATGTATTTATTTACATAGTGCTGTCACTTTAAAAGTGTGGTGGAATGTGGGGCCATATATTAAGATTCTGGTGTATTCTGCAGGACCCGCCATGTAGCTGCTGCCATTTTGGATTACTTTTACTCCACCCTACATACACCCTAGCTGCTTTGGAAGCTTCAAAATTTTTGTTCTAGTTTTAAAATGCCATCTTACTGTTCTACATTTGTGCTCTGATCAAAGACAGCAGTGCAAAAGGACAAGTTGGGCATCATTTGCAACACTGCCTGTACTGCAGTTAGAACCACTGCTAGGTGCAAGGTGCCCCTCAAAAAACTTTTTTGCAGAACAACTTAATCATATCAACTTCTCCCTCCCCACTCCAACTTGCTTCCGCTGTTCTCAGCTACAACTGGAAAGGAACCAATTTGAATGGGAGCAGCTATAGGGTGAGAAGCACTGAGGAGCTGACAACATTAAAGCTGTAAAATCACAAAGAATAAAGTTCCCCACAAGCTGATGTGGTAGCAATATCAGATTTTGTTAGGAAATCTGCACAAACTGATATTGTGGTCAGGTCAAATACTAAGATCTGACTTCCAGTATTGTCTTGCAAAATCAGTACAGTTGGAGATTATGTATGTTTCATCCCCTAAATGAATATTTCCATGCTTTTCAAGTGTCTGTCATAGCCTCATCATTCTTTCCCTGTAGTTTTTTTGTTGTCTGAATAGGTGTATGGTTATGTGTCTGTTCAAAATAAAGGGAATACGTTTTTATATGATATATTTGTTGTTTACAGATTTTGGGTGTCTAGGGCTTCAGTCCCCAAAACACCCCTCTGTCTGGATCCCAAGAGCAAGTATTTGGTCTTCGGGGATCATATAAAGGGTTGGAGAGATGTAACATGAAATTTCCATGCCCTTGTTGCGATCAATGGTAGATACCCCTAAACTTGATTCTGCAACCTAGCCGTATTTTTTTTTCTGTGTACCTCAAATGCTTAAGGCTAAATCCCTGGCTTTCTGATACCTTTTGCCCATCAGAAGGTTACAGGTATTTTCTTCTGGAAAGTGCACAGTTTGAATTACTATTAAGACCATATGGAATGTGATTTTTTTTTTTAAAAATGTTTATTTTATTTGCTTGTGAAGGTTTTAAGCGTGTTTTTTTTTCTCTCCTCCCCCTGGATGGTCTATTATATGAAAAGAAATAAAGCAAACAAAAAATGTAATACTAACTCCAGTGGAAAGCAGACAGTAATACTTCCGAGTAAGCCAACCACCTACAACGTTCAACTTTATAATTCTAGCAGCTGGTCCTCTCCTGCTCTCTCCCTGTCACCCAGTGCTCCAAAAGTCTCCTCTCCCAGAGCAACAGTCTTCCCAAGCACAGAAGGCTGAATGTAGTTTCTCCATTTCTGCACCAGCCAGAGCTGCTGTTTAGGGAGAGACAAATCTCTCTTCCTCTTGCCTACTTCCTGTCCCTTACCACACTCCTAGAGTCTGAGCGTGGCTGCTTTTCCAGTGAGGGATCAAGCTCAAATCTGATACTTTGCATGGTGGTGCCACTTCTAGACCACTGGACAGCTGTTTTTAAGTCGGTAATAACCTAATGCACTAGTTCTTATTTTCTCCTAAACTAAATGATCAAACCTTTGAGATGCAGACATACCATACTTAACTCCTGAAAAGTAAGGTGTGGCTTGACTAATGCTTGTAAAAATTTTAAGTTGTGGAAGCCTAAGACCAGAGGAGCTACCAGGCTAAGGAATCACTGCTAGTTGGTTCTAGTACATTACTTCTGTGAATACACATGGGTTGTGTGACTGGTGCCCTATTGCTTTAGAGAAATTAAAAAGAAAAATGCCATCCTAGCTTAGCATGACTTGGGGTAGTACATATGGTGCCAGTTTGCAGTCTGAGTTCACAGGAACAAAAGATAGGGTGAAAGGGGCATTGCGGAAGGCTATTGGTTAGAGCATAAGTTTTGGATTCTAGTCCAAGTTCAGAGACTGAATCACTCAGTGGCCTTAGGCAAGTAACTTAATTACTCTGTGCCTCAATTTCCCAACTTGTAATAAGGGAGTTGTAAGACTATGGTTGATTGCATAGTGATTTGAGATCCTTGGACTTAAGGCATTATATTAGTGCTAAAAATATTAAATAATATTACTGCTGCATTTGGTTTATAGTCACAACTGGAGATGGGCCTGGGTCCAAACACTCCTGAACTTCGAGGGATCTCACACGTTCACAGATGGTTCCTATCACTATATAGCATGCTGAATCAAAATCCCAGTTCTGAACCACTGTTCCCCAGAGTTGGGAAAGTTCTGATCCAGATTGGAATTTTGCCTGTTGGGCCCATTTCTGACCACAAATATATGTTTGTTTTAACCAAAACTAATATAAAAGCACATTTAAAGTTTAATTAAACAGAGAGACATGGAGCAGTTTCCAATAATGCTAAATTATATTGTCTAATAGACTGACATGATGAATAGATTAGAAAGTAATTACTGGAGAAGAAGAATAGACATAAAGAGCACTTTTGAAGTACTTGTTATTGTCCAAAATATCACTGAAATTCTGGTGACTAAGTACTGTCTGCTTATCGCTATGTGAAACAGTGCTCTATGGGTTCATTATCTCTAAAGGTCTTCTTTCCGTTTCTATATAGATATTCTCCCTTCACATTTTGAAGGTTTGAAGAAGAGGATTGTTTTTCGAGTCACACTAAGTAAACATTAAATGCATGCAGGCTTAAAACTAAAGCATGCATGTTACGCAGCAGCAATAAATAAGTGCTCGGCTTGCACGACTTTTGATGCTCAAGCATTGCCTTGTTAAAATGCCAACAACAAAAAAAGCCACCCTTTTTCTTTGCATTTTTTTGAAAAGTAAAACTCTTCCTTTGACCTTGCAATAGATTAGATTTTCAGTCTTTGGACAAATTATATTTATTTTAGTGAATACTTTTATGTTACAGATAAAGTGGATGAAATTGTACCAGTTTCCAAGCCATCAAGAATTACAGACAATGTAACTGTGGACTCAAGAGTGGCAACAATTAAACCGCGGCCTTCCAGTAGATGCTTTCCTTCAGCTACAGATATGAATGTGAGTGGTGACTACAAAATTCTTGCTTTCACTTATGAAGCTGTGGTTCTAATTAGTTAGGGTGACCAGATGTCCCGATTTTATAGGGACAGTCCTGATTTTTGGGTCTTTCTTATATAGGCTCCTATTACTCACCCCCTGTCCTGATTTTTCATACTTGTTGTCTGGTCACCCTATAGTACTGCTTAGTAAGTCCAGTCTTTCTATACACACTAGTTGCCAAGCTGTTATATATACACCAGCAATAGGGGGGGGTTATAAATCTAGTTAATCATAATGATTATTCTTTATCACCGTTCTAAGCTTCGTCATTGACAATAAACCTAACATGAACCCTTGTCTCATTACTGGGTGTATTTACTCCCAACAACATTGATTGTTTTGGTTTTGACTAGATAAAGCTGAGTAATTTATAGGGGGAGGAGACAGCAGTAATGCTATAAAAAGTACTAACGACTGAAATTCTGTATCCTGGAAAACTACAGATAGGGTGTGTAATTCCTAGCTCAAGAAGACACAATCACACTAGCTCTGATTGAGTTAATGCCCTAAAAATAGAGTGCAGGCACGAACAGCAGGAAGAGCTAGCTGCCCTGAGGGTAGGCACACACTTGGGGCAGCTAGTGCTTCTGTCTGCTTGTGCCGCTGTGGCTACACTCAATTTTTAGCACACTAGCTTGATCAGAGGTAGCATGGGTAGCAGAGGTAGCATGGGTGTTTCTCCTTTATCTAGGAATTACACTCCCAGTTCCAAATGTAGACACCCTCAGATTTGAGTTTGCTTCCACTGGTTGTAAAGTTTTATGAGGAAAAAATTAATGTTTTCCCTACTGTCTAGCTGCATTTATTTTCCACTGAAGTAGCACCAATCCTTATTCATATGCTTCGCTCTTGTCCGCTGCAGAGGAAGGAATCCCAGAGTGTTCTGAATTATACCAGCAGTATTGTAGAAAATAAATAGGTTTGTGACATCTACAAGTAGGAAGGATGGGGCACTGGACTGGGACTTAAAAGACCATGGTTCAGTTCCTGACTCAGCCGATGACTTCTTGTGTGACCTTAGGCAAGTGACTTAGGCCTAGATTCTCTGGGAGAGTTAGGTGCTGAAATATCTTTGCGAATCTGAGCCCTAGAATCTCTCTACTTAAGTTTCCCATCTGTAAAATAGGAATAGTACTTCCCTACCTCAAAAGAGTGTTGTGTGTATAAAATCCACAAATCATTATGAGGCCCTTGGAGAACAACCTGTACATTGTTAGACAGATTGGGGGCAAGCAGCAGTATCTTTTAGTGAGTTGCAGACAATCACTTTTTGTGAAGGCGTTCAGCTGCCTGCTAACATAGCCCCCGTCCTAATCCCAAAAATAATAGAGCCCCTTATCCTTCCTCTTCAAGGCTTGGTGACCCACAAATGGTACCCAAAGTTGCCAGATCCCGCTTAAAGGAGTCAAGTTACAGTAGCCAAAGGGGAAGCAGTCCTAGAGTTGTTCTCTGCAGCAGAAAGGGAGATGCCATGTTGTCTCTTAACTAGGGGGGTTGGTCTGGAGAACCCAGCTCCACAAAGAAGAGACTGAGCCCTAAGGCGCCACTGAGCCTGGGAGGGCTGGCTGCCAGCTGAGCCCAGTAGGCCTTCCCTGCACTTGGAGACCGGAATCAGCTCGGACTTGAGGCCATCCTCAATTTACCCCTCTCCTTTCCAGGAATAACATGTTGTATATCCCATAGTCTGTTTGGTCCTAGATTCCCTGTAACTATAAATTCTAATGCCAAATGTGTGTTAGTTTTGCACTGGGCTGGAGGCCAGGTGAAGGCACCAAGTGCAAAGAACCCAGGCCTATTGAGAGAGGAGGGAAGAATTAAGAGGCTTTACCCCTTGAGGATCAGGGGCACCCTAGGAGCAGGCTAAACACTAATGAGAAAGAGGAAGACTACTGATTATTCCATGTTCTGAGATGTGTCCATAATCTGTTTTATAAGGGGTAATTTCTTCTGTTGATCTGCATGTATTCCACACTGAGAGGAAAATAAACTGGCTTTCTGTCTCACCTTCATCTGTTTGATAACAGCCACCTGATGTATCTTTGTATTTTTAATTTTCCCACCTCCCTCCCCATTTTAATTATCAATTTATTGCATAATTATGTTTAAAAAATCCTAACCTCTCTTTCTTGCCCTGCTCTGTCCTAGTCACCCTGCTTCTGCCCCCTCCCACTGGAGTCCCTTGGCTCCTCCCCTCTTTCTTGCTCCTGCAACACCACTTCCCCTATTCCTCCCCATCTGCATTCCAGTCAGGCGGCTTCCTCCTTCTCATCACTGCTTGTGTGCCAGCCTGGGGAGCATTATGACTGCAGGACAGTTTTTCTGCTCCCACTTTCCATATCTGGCACCACAATTGGTGCAATTGCAGGGAAATTCCTGCTCAGCCCCTGGACTGGAGCATGGCAGTGCACACGAAATATGGGAGACTGTAACTGCCGAGCTCTAACAAGTCTCTTCTGAGCATCTGCAAACTACAGTTTTTGGAGAACTTGGCCAAATTTGTGTGGATTTTCAGAGACAGCAAAAGGTGCATTGCTGACACCAGAGTGTCCCCCTGCCAGACTTCAAGTCCCTTCTGCAAAGCATGTGGGCCCTGGAGCTTCCTAATTATATAGTTGAACATTTTTTTAACATGGGCAAAACAATGCATTTTCCCCTATCCTTGTTCTTGAAAATAAGTGAACCATAGTAGCTGAAACTTCCTTTAAAAAAAAAATAAAAAAATTTTAGAACGAGCCAGACAGCTAGCATAGGAAAGTTCATCCCAAATGGTTAAAGTTGGCATTTATACACAGGTAGCCTTAACTATTGGCAGCACTCTCAGCTCTGTCTATAATGAATACCCTACAGTCATCTAGGCGCAGAATAAGCCTAGATAGGAAACTGCAGTCGCTAATTCTATTTGATCTTGAATATTTCTGATTCAATGGTGAGGCCATTTGAAGACCACCTAGCTCTTTCCAGAAAAACAAAATATTTCTGAAGTGCTGAGATCCTATTCTGTTGTTCCTGATGATCATGCTAAACCATGGTATTCAACCATAATTTCATAGTCAAAACACTTAACCTTCATAAAATCAAAATATAAGTTTAGGGCCAAATTCTGACTCTCACAAATAATTCCATTTGAAATCAGTGGGGCTACTCGTCTGTGTAGTATAAGCAGATTTATGAGTATTAACACACTAAACCCAGAAAATGTAAGGTGTCTCTTCTATGTCAAAATATCAGATCCCAGATCTATGTGCAGGGTGACTTGAATAGCAGTGTAGTTTGTAGCAATGTCTTTGGGAGGGAAATAAACAGAAATGTACTACCTTCAAATTTACCCTTAAAGTGTGCTAGAATAGATAATTTTATTTTTCCACTGACTATTTAAGATGAATAACAAAGTAGTATGTGGAACAGGAGATGAATTATTTTTCTCATGGTGTGTGTCTCTAAAATGGCCCTTTTGTACATAATATTTTTGTTTTGTTTTGTAGTCCATGTACGATAGACAGGGTATTGCTGTGATGCCACCTACTGTACCTGGGACACCTCAAGGTCTTTTTCTAGGTATACCTCGAGGTACGATGAGAAGACAAAAATCTATAGGTAAAATTTTTCTTATGTAAATTCTACACATTCATTTGGCACCTTTTATTAACGTCTGTTCTTGCTTAAAACATTTTGACTCCATTTTTCCTCAACTTAATTCAGTCATTAGTTAATTTTGATTCAAAGCTCAAGAACCAAATCAGTTTGCATGAAAACTATTACAACTTCCATGTTTTGCTTTGATCACTTTAGGCAAGAGTTGTGGGATTGTAATGGCTATGGAAGGTTGCCTTTAACAAGGAAAGCCAAGGGTGGTTCTTAGATTGCTTGCCCTCATCCATTCCAGTTAGGTGTGCGCGCGCCGCGTGCACATTCGTTGGAAGATTTTTACCCTAGCAACACTCGGTGGGTCGGCTGGGTCACCCCCTAGAGTGGCGCTGCCATGGCACCGGATATATACCCCTGCCGACCCAACGGCCCTTCAGTTCCTTCTTACCGCCCGTGTCGGTTGTTGGAACAGTGGAGCGCGGCTTAGCTGATCTCCACTTCCCTAGCTACTCGTAGTTCTCTCGTTAACTCTTGTGTATATAGTTAAAAATTATATAGTTGTAGTTAATTTACTTGTTTTATAATATAGTTAGTGTATATAGTTAAGAGAGGTTCGGGGATTAGCCCCTTCCCCGTGCCCGGTACCGGGGCCCATGGCCGGTTCACTGGGCTTCAAACCGTGCTCGGCCTGCCACAAGCCGATGCCAACAGGAGATCCCCACAACTCCTGTGTTAAGTGCCTCGGGGAATCCCATCTTGCCGATAAGTGCCGGATCTGCAAGGCCTTTAAGCTGAGGATGAAGAAGGAGTGGGACTTTCGTCTCAAGCAGCTCCTGATGGAGGCAGCTCTTACTCCTGCGCCCTCGGCACCGAGCGCTGGACAGTCCGCACCAGGCAGAAGTGCTTCTTCGGCACTGGATCGCACCAGTACTGCTAAGGCCCCTCGGCACCAACTGTCGCCGGCACCGATGTCTGCTCGCAGGGTCTGCTCCAGACCCCAGCGAGGCAAGCAGGCGCGTGGAGCGGCATTTCGTGGCAGGGCGGCATTTGGCTCCAGCAGACCTTCCGCAGTCATGCCTGCGGGAGGTCCACCGGAGCCCCAGGACGAGTGGACCTGCCGCAGGCATGACTGCGGAGGGTCCCTTCTTCCCGCGGCTCCGCTTGAGCTCCCGCAGGCATGCCTGCGGATTCTCCACCGGAGCCGCGGGACCACGGGACCATCCGCAGACACTTCTGCCCCTGCTTGGGGCGGCGTAATTTCTAGAGCCGCCCCTGTTTGCTCGGCACCGTTCCCTCTCCCCGCGGGTGAAGAGACGTAAGACTCCCGCTGCTTCTGTGACACCTGCACCGCAGCCGGAGCACCTGACTAAGTCGGACCGCCCGGCACCGACACCTGCCGTGGCACCGACAACTTCGGCACCGTCGATTCCAGTCCCGCAAGGGCCATTGAGTCTGGTGCCTGAAAGCTCTCTGGCGCGCGCCATGGTTGAGCTCACTATTCCCTCCACGCTGGAGACATTTTCCACGGCGAGGGAGCTGATCGCGATGACAGAGTCTGCGCAAGCCTGCCCTGATGAGACCATCCTCTGTCGGCACCGCAGAGCGGCACCGTTCACGATCACGGTCCTGCTGGCGCTCTCGGTCCCGACACCGCTCGCAGTCCCGGCACCGCTTCCCATCTCGGTACCGGTCGCACTCGCAGCACTGATCAGCGTCCCATTCGCCGCCCCGGTACTCTCGGCACCGATCCAGCTCCCAGCATCGTTCCAGCAGCCGCTCCAGACGTCGAGCTTCGAGATCCCGGTCGACCTCCCGGCACCGATTCGGTCGCAGGTCCCGGTCTCGTTCCCGGTACCGGTATGGCTCCCGGTGCCGATCCCCGGTGCCGTACAGAGTGAGATCAACTAGAGAGGGAGATTCTTCCCAGGGCTTTTCAGCCCCTCCTTGGCCATCTCGACACACATCTGTGTCATCTCATGCGGACAGTGCTTCCTATGCACAGGACCGTGACTCGGATGTGCCCAGTCTTCCAGGAGACCCAGGCCTAAGATCAAGGCCCCCATCAGTGGTCATTCTGGACACCTTGGGCAAATCACCAAGCCCAAGGTGTGCCTCCAGTGTCTTCTCGCTCTGTACCATCGGAGCACCGGGTGCCGGAGGCGACTGTCAGCCGCCCCGCGCCTACCGGTACGGAGGAAGCTCCCGTTCAGCCAGCAGACTCCCAGATCCCACCGGAGCCTGACGTCGCCCAAGAACAGGAGCCCACGCAGGACCCTCTTCTCCCTGGCCTTTCCTCTTTCTCCTCCCCAGATGAGGCAGTGGCGGGGACATCCTCCTCGGGCCCTCCTCCAATTGACCTGAGGGCCCATCAGGACCTCCTGAGAGGGGTGTCAGTGAATATGAGTCTTTAGGTGGAGGAGGTCCCGGAGATAGAGGGCCCTGTAGTGGATATTCTGTCTGCTGACGCCCCCACAAGAATGGCCTTGCCATTCATCCGCATGATCCAGGCTAACGCCGATACCATCTGGCAGTCTCCAGCCTCAATTCCACCCACTGCCAGGGGAGTTGAGCGGAAGTACATGGTACTCTCTAAGGGGTACGAGTACCTATACGTGCACCCTGCTCCCTCGTCGTACAGTCAGTCAACGAGAGGGAGCACCATGGCCAGCAAGCTCCGGCTCCAAAATCAAAGGAGGTGAGGCGTATGGACTTACTGGGCCGCAAGGTATACTCTGCTGGGGCCCTCCAACTCAGGGTGGCAAACCAGCAAGCCCTGCTAAGCCGCTACAACTATAACACTTGGGCGGCGGTGGGCAAGTTTACGGAGTTAGTTCCTCAAGACTCCCGCCAAGAGTTTGCTGCCCTCTTGGAGGAGGGGAAGAAAGTGGCGAGAACTTCTCTCCAGGCCTCGCTGGACACAGCCGACTCCACAGCCAGGACTCTGGCTTCGGGAGTCGCCATGAGGCGCATATCGTGGCTTCAGGTGTCAGGCCTCCCGCTGAGTTACAACACACCATACAGGACTTGCCCTTCGACGGTCAAGGTCTATTTTCTGAAAAGACTGACCCTAGGCTGCAAAGCCTAAAGGACAACAGGGTCATCATGCGCTCGCTCGGGATGCACACGCCGATGACTCAGCGCAGGCCTTTCCGTCCCCAGCCTCACCGCCCTTACCCCCCGTCTAGGCCGAGACAGGACTTCGGCAGAAGGCATGGCCGAGGCAGTCGCAGACAGCAGTCTGGACCCCAAGCGGGCCAAAATCAGGGTTCCTCCAAACCACCAGCGGGACCAAAGCCAAACTTTTGAAGGTGCGCCCGAGGATGGCGTACCAGTCGCTTCCCAGGATCCTTTCCCTCCCTTTTACAACCACCTCTCCTTTTTCCTCCCTGCATGGACCCAACTAACTTTGGATCGTTGGGTCCTATGCACGGTAGAATTCGGGTACCACCTCCAGTTTATTTCGCCCCCCCCCCCCACCTCCCATCCTCGTCCCTCTTCAGGGACTCCTCTCACGAGCAATTCCTCTTGCAAGAGGTGCGGTCGCTCCTCGCTATGGGAGCTATAGAGGAGGTACCAAAGGACTCGAGGGGCAAGGGGTTCTATTCCCGCTATTTCCTAATCCCCAAGGCGAAGGGAGGTCTCAGACCTATCCTAGACCTGCGAGGACTCAACAAGTTAATGATAAAGTTGAAGTTCCGCATGGTATCCCTGGGGACCATCATCCCGTCTTTGGATCCTGGAGACTGATATGCTGCCCTCGATATGAAGGACGCGTATTTTCACATTGCCATTTACCCTCCACACAGACGGTACCTCCGGTTTGTGGCCAGCCGTCAACATTTCCAGGTTACGGTCCTTCTCTTTGGCCTCTCTACAGCCCCAAGAGTGTTCACAAAGTGCATGGCTGTAGTCACCGCCTCCCTCCATCGCCGTCGGATACACGTCTTTCCGTATCTTGACGATTGGCTCATTCGAGGGACCTCCAAGACCCAAGTCACCCATCGTGTGGGCATCGTCAAGGACCTATTCAAGCGTCTAGGCCTGATGATCAATATAGAGAAATCCACTCTGGTTCCCATACAGAGAATAGAATTCATTAGGGCCATCCTGGACTCCAATCTTGCCAGGGCCTGCTTACCACAGCCTCGGTTTCAGGCAATGGTATCAATTATACAAGACCTGCAAAACTTCCCAACAACTTCCGCTCGCATGTGTCTCGGCCTACTAGGTCACATGGCGGCATGCACGTTCGTGACCAAACACTCCAGACTACGGCTCCATCCCCTTCAAACTTGGCTATCCTTGGTATACCACCCGGGTAGAGACAGTCTAGACACAATTGTCACGATCCCCCCAAGCATCCTAGGCTCCCTAGACTGGTGGTTGACGCCCTCCCTGGTATGGCAGGGATGCCATTCCATCTGCCTCAGCCTTCAATGACCCTGACAACGGATGCGTCATCTCTAGGCTGGGGTGCCCACCTCGGGCATCTCCGCACTCAAAGCCTTTGGTCAGCTCGGGAGCTGGGCTTGCACATCAATGTGCGGGAGCTGAGAGCAGTCCGCCTCGCGTGCCAGGTGTTTCAAGAGCATTTACAAGGCCGTTGTGTCTCAGTGTTCACGGACAACACAACGGCCATGTTTTACATAAACAAACAGGGGGGAGCGCGTTCCTCCCCGCTTTGTCAGGAAGCTATCCAGCTCTGGGACTTCTGCATAGCCCACTCGATAGACCTGGTGGCGTCTTTTCTCCCGGGGGTTCGGAACACTCTGGCAGATCACCTTAGCAGATCCTTCCTGTCTCACGAGTGGTCGATTCGTCCAGATATTCTCCATTCTGTTTTCCGGAAGTGGGGCTTTCCCCACATAGACCTCTTCGCCTCCCGCGAGAACAGGAAATGCCAGACGTTCTGCTCCTTCCAAGGTCTCTCCCCGGGATCGATCTCAGACGCATTTCTGCTGCCATGGATGACCCATCTGCTTTACGCCTTCCCACCGTTCCCGCTGGTTCACAGGGTCCTTCTCAAGCTCCGCAGGGACAGAGCCCAACTGATCATGATCGCTCCAGAGTGGCCGAGGCAGCACTGGTACACCATGTTGCTCGACCTGTCGATAGCCAACCCAATCTCCTTACCTCTTTACCTGGACCTTATAACTCAGGACCATGGCAGACTTCACCACCCAGACCTGCAGTCTCTTCACCTCACAGCATGGTTGCTGTGTGGTTGAGCCAGTCCGAGTTACATTGCTCAGCTTCGGTGCAACAAGTGCTCCTGGGTAGTAGGAAACCTTCCACTAGGTTAACATATCTGGCTAAGTGGAAGCGTTTCTCCTGCTGGTGCGACCAACATGATGTTATCCCCACTGAGGTATCGGTCCCTACTATCTTGGACTACCTCTGGTCCCTCAAACAGCAGGGCCTAGCGGTATCATTGTTGAAGGTACACTTGGTGGCCATCTCTACCTTCCACCCAGGGGAGCGTGGACGCTCCGTATTCTCTCACCCTATGGTTTCTAGGTTCCTCGAGGGCTTGGAGTGTTTACACCCCCAAGTACGCCGCCCCACCCCAACTTGGGACCTCAACCTAGTTCTAACCAAACTTATGACTGCCCCTTTCAAGCTGCTAGCGACCTGCTCGCTGCTGTACCTGTCCTGGAAGACAGCTTTCCTCGTAGCCATTATGTCGGCGAGACGAGTTTCTGAGCTTCGGGCTCTCACGGTGGACCCACCGTATACCGTGTTTCACACGGACAAGATACAGCTGTGACCACATCCGGCCTTCCTACCTAAAGTGGTATCGGCCTTTCATATCAATCAGGATATCTTCCTTCCGGTCTTCTTCCCAAAGCCACACTCATCACGCCGGGAGCAGCAACTGCACTCCCTAGACGTCCGTAGGGTGCTCGCATTTTATATCGAGCGAACAAAGCCCTTTCGTAAAACACCCCAACTCTTCGTCGTGGTGGCAGACCGAATGAAGGGCCTACCTGTCTCCTCCCAGACGATTTCATCTTGGGTGACATCGTGCATCCGCACCGGCTATGACTTCGCTCATGTTCCGATGAGCCACCTTACCGCACATTCCACCAGGGCTCAGGCTTCATCTGCCACCTTCCTGGCTCATGTACCCATCCAGGAGATATGTCGGGCAGCTACCTGGTCCTCGGTCCACACCTTTGCCTCACATTACACATTGGTTCAACAGTCTAGAGATGATGCAGCATTTGGCTCAGCTGTTTTGCATTTTGCAACATCTCACTCCGACCCCACCGCCTAGGTAAGGCTTGGGAATCACCTAATTGGAATCGATATGAACAAGCACTCGAAGAAGAGAAGACGGTTACTCACCTTTGTAACTGTTGTTCTTCGAGATGTTGCTCATATCCATTCCAAACCCTCCCTCCTTCCGCTCTGTCGGAGTAGCCGGCAAGAAGGAACTGAAGGGCTGTTGGGTCGGCAGGGGTATATATCCAGCGCCATGGCAGCGCCACTCTAGGGGGCGACCTAGCCAACCCACCAAGTGTTGCTAGGATAAAAATCTTCCGACGAACGTGCACGCGGCACGCGCACACCTAATTGGAATGGATATGAGCAACCCATCTCCAAGAACAACAGTTAAAAAGGTGAGTAACTGTCTTTTTTGGAAGTGCAAAGAAAAAGAATTGAGGAAGATCTATTGTGATAAATCAGCTATAGCTAAGAGTCATTCAGACGTGTTTATTGGCTTGAAAATACCATCATCTGCTATGCAAGGTGTGATATGCACCCTACTGGTCATAAATGTATAAAAGTGCTTTTTAAATTCAAAGTGATCGTTTTTCTTCACTTAATTTTTGGTGCATTTTCTGTTTAAATTGATCTACTTTACTCAAGGTATTTCTGAACTAATTATAAGCATTGTGCTTTTGTAAAGTTGTTCAGCAAAATACCCACAATAATTTCAAATGTTGTCTTATGGCATAGCCATCTTTTATACAAAATGTCATCCTCTTTGAGCAAAATCAGAAATTACTTTTATTACATAGAGCAGTGGTTTTGAACCTGTGGGCTGCCTGCAGCCCAATCAGCACATAGCTGTGGCCCATATGACACCCCCAGGGCCATTCAGGTAGTGTATATACTGTGTGGATGTGGCCCATATAACAGAGAGCTGCATATGTGGCCCACAATAGTAAATAGGTTGAGAACTACTGATAGAGGGTAACATTCTCTAAAACATCTAAGGGACTTAGGAGGTTCTGAAGAGCCTAAAACACTTTTAAAAAGGGGATTTAGGCTCCTAAATCACTTAATTGTATTTGAAAAATGTTATCCAAAATTAAAATTAAAATGTCACTTTTTATGTAATATTGATGGTTCTATATATTCCTTTTACTAAAACAATACAGGCAAAATTCCCAGAAATGCTTTAATATTGTACTTGCTGTGTAAGCATAGCATTACTTTGTGTGTTTCTGGATTGCTATAGCCAGACGCACAGTTTCTCTGTATAAGAATTCCTTCCCTTCTTGATATATTTCAGAGAAAATTCCCTTCTATGCAATTACCTCACACTCATACAGAATCTTTAATGTTGCTCTGAGTAGTTTTTGACTTTTTTTCATACCTTCACTTTCTTTTGAAGAGAAATACATTGGCCCTGAAGGTACATAAAACAAAAGCATTTGCCTACAATCAGTAATCAGTTCAGTTTTGTTACTGTTTCACTCCTCTTTAATACTAGCATGTGGCTTTATGGAAAATCAACATTAGAGAACTTTTAATGAGCAGGAATCAACAAGCCAGCCATGTTTTATTATTTCAGATATGCTTCATGCCATGCAAAATTGCTGTAATCTTAGGGCAGGGGTCGGCAACCTTTCAGAAGTGGTGTCTCAAGTCTTATATAACTAAACTACTGTTGTATGTAAAGTAAACAAGGTTTTCAAAATGTTTAAGAAGCTTCATTTAAAATTAAATTAAAATGTTGATCTTATGTCGCCGGCCTGCTCAGCCTGGTGCCGACCTGGGGTTCTGTTCACCTAGGCTGGCAGCGGGCTGAGCGGGGCTGGTGGCTGGGACACTAGCTGGCAAGGGGCCAGCAGCCGGAACCCAGACCAGCAGTGGGCTGAGTGGGGCCAGGACCCCAGACAGATGGCGGGCTGAGTGGCTCAGCCCGCTGCCGGTCTGGGGTCCCGGCCCAGTCCACATAGAGTGGGTACCTACCTTCTTCCTGGTTCTGGCCAATTCTCTTCCTCTCTCTCTGCACTGAGCTGAGGGTGAGGGGGCACTGAGCACAGGGCTGGGGGTGAAGGAGCAGGTTGGGGTGCAGGGTCTGGCCAGGAGCTAGAATGAGGGAGGGGGCTCAGGGTTGCGGCAGGAGGTTTGGGTGTGGAGCGCTTACCTGGGCAGCTCTCATTTGGTGCGAGGGGTACAGGTGGGAATGTTGGGGGGGGGGGCAGGAGCTCCCATTTGGTGCTCAGGGTGGGAGGTGGGGATGCGGAGGGTGCAAGAGTCAGGGCATGGGGTGTCGGGGGGGCTGAGTATATGTAGGGCGTGCAGGAGTCAGGGCAGGGGCTGTGGGGGCTGGGTATGTGTGGGGAGTGCAGGAGTCAGGGCAGAGGTTGTGGGTGGGGCTGGGTATGTGTGGGGAGTGCAGGAGTCGGCAGGGTGCATGTGAGGAGGGTGCAGGAATCAGGGCAGAGGGTGTGGGGGGGTGCAGGAGTCAGGGCATGGGGTGTGTGGGGGCTGGGTATATGTGGAGGATGCAAGAGTCAGGGTGTAGGGCTGGGGGTGTGTGGGGAGGGTGCAGAAGTCAGAGGGTGTGGGGGGCTGGGTATGTGTGGGGGTGCCAGAGTCAGGGCTGGGATTGTGGGGGGAGGGTGCATGGGTCAGGGCAGAGGGCTGGGGGGTGGGCTGGAATCAGGAGGGTGCTCCCAGCCCCCTGCCCTGAGGCAGGGGGCTAGAGGGATATGCCCTGATTCCATCTCCCTTCCCCAAGGCCCCGCTCCTGCCTCTTCTCCGCCTCCTTCCCAGTCTGAGCAGCGAGGGCGCTGGGGCTCCTCTTCTCCTCTCCTTCACAAGGGCCATCGGCGGCAGGGAGGGAGAGGAGGCGGGGCATGATGCAGCACGCTGGGGGAAGAGGCGGGGGAGGGGGAAGATTGGCTGCCAGCAGAGCCTGCCCTACAGCACCAGCCGGCAGGATCAAGCTTGGTTCTGCCCCCAGCCCCTGTCAGAGAGAGTGTTAGGTGGTGGGCGGAGAAGAGCGGGCTGGGCTGGGCAGGATTTTTAATGACACGCTGCTGCCTGCCGGGATCCCGGCCGTCGGCCCTGCTCAGCCTGCTGCCGGTGTTCGGTAGCGGGCTGAGCGGGGCCAGCAGTGGCCGCAGCGTGCCATTAAAAATCGGCTCGTGTGCCGTCTTTGGCACATGTGCCATAGGTTGCCGACCCCTGTCTTGGGGTATGTCTACACAGCCCACAGGAGCAAGCCTCCCTACTCAGGTAGACAAACTTGGGCTAGCAGGGCTTACCCTAATACTCTGAAAATAGCTGTGTAAACAGTGCTTTGAAGTTGTTGCTTCAGAGTCAGAAGCTTGGGGAGGGGGGAAGGGTGGGCTTCAGAGCCTGAGCTCCAGCCCAAGCCATAATTTCAAAATTCTGTCTACACAGTTATTTTTAGTGCAGTAGCATGAGCATTGCTAGCCCAAATCTGTTGACCTGGGCTGGGAGGCTCGCTCCTGCGGGATATGTAGACATTCCCTTAGAGTCATATCTTTAGTGGAAATAATATAACATTGGATTTAAGTACATTGCAAATTTTTAAAGTTTTCCCTTTATTCATTTTCTTTTTTTAGGAATAACAGAGGAAGAACGTCAATTTTTGGCTCCTCCTATGTTGAAATTTACCAGAAGTCTATCCATGCCAGACACTTCTGAAGAGATCCCCCCTCCACCACAGTCTCTACCCCCTTTACCACCACCACCTTCTCCCTCCCTTTATAACTCTCCCAAATCTCCAACGTCAAGAAGCTATGGAACAATTAAACCTGCATTTAATCAGAATTCAGGTTCAAAGGTTTCTTCAGGTAGATCTGAACATATGGGAACAATAATGAGGGAAAAAGGGATGTATTACAGAAGAGAATTGGACCGTTATTCTCTAGATTCTGAGGACTTGTACAGTAGGAATGTCGCATTGCAGGCAAACTTCAGAAACAAGAGGGGTCAGATGCCGGAAAACCCATATTCTGAAGTTGGGAAGATAGCAAGCAAAGCCGTTTACGTGCCAGCCAAACCAGCAAGGCGGAAGGGAATGCTAGTGAAACAGTCTAATGTCGAGGATAGTCCAGAAAAGACCTGTTCTATTCCAATTCCAACAATTATTGTGAAAGAACCATCTACCAGCAGTAGTGGGAAAAGCAGCCAAGGAAGCAGTATGGAGATTGACCCTCAGTCTTCAGAGCAGCCTGGACAGCTCAGACCTGATGATAATTTAAACGTCAGTAGTCCATTTGCAGCGGCCATTGCTGGAGCAGTGAGAGACAGGGAAAAGAGATTAGAAGCTAGGCGTAATTCTCCAGCTTTCCTTTCTACAGACTTGGGAGATGAGGATGTTGGCTTGTTGCCCCCAACACCACGTATGAGGCAATCCAAATTTACCGATGAGGACGTATTTAGTAATGAAGATAGTTTTAGGCAACTTATGTCACCATCTCCAATTCCTGCACCTAGAGAATCTGAAAATCTTTTTAATAGCAGTGAACCTAGCAATGAAAGTGATGCAAGGACATTAAACTCTTCATCCATAAAAAAAGTTACTGAAAACAATATGGTTGCAACTCAGACCGTTAATGTGTCCAGTTCGGATAATTATGTTCACCCACTCACAGGAAAGCTATTAGATCCAAACTCACCTCTAGCACTCGCGCTCTCTGCAAGAGATAGAGCCATGAAAGAACAAACGCAACAAACTCCAGGCAAAGGAGAAACTGATAAAGCAGACCTTAATAAACCACTTTATATTGATACAAAGCTGAGATCTAATATTGAAACAACATTTCCTGTGACTGCTGCTGTTACCAGGCAAAATACACGTGGCCCACTGAGAAGGCAGGAGACTGAAAACAAATATGAAACAGATATGGGGAAAGAGAAGAAGCCTGAAGAAAAGAAAAACATGCTGATAAATATTGTGGATACTTCACAGCAGAAATCAGCTGGTTTACTAATGGTTCATACTGTGGATGAAGCAAAGTCTGATGACACCCTTGAAGGTGATGAGAAGAGAGTTGAAATGGAAATGAACCCAGACAATTCTCCATCGGAGATCCCAGAAGATAGTGAAGAAGCAGAAAGTGGGTTGAATGTATCTGCTACACCTGAGCCACCTGCATCTCCCTGCAAAACAATTGTAGCAGCTAGCTCTGTTGATGACCCTGTCATTTTGCCATTTCGCATCCCTCCACCTCCTTTAGCATCTATTGATATTGATGAAGAATTTATTTTTACTGAGCCATTGCCTCCTCCCTTAGAATTTGCTAACAGTTTTGATATCCCCGATGACCGTTCAGCTCCAGGTTCTGCTGTAACGGACTTACTTAAGCAAAGAAAAAATGGAACACCTACATCTGTTTCATTTAACCCCAACCAATCAACAAATTCTTTAGACAGTAAAAAACAAGTGGGTCTTTCAAACTGTTTGCCTGCCTCATTTCTACCACCCCCTGAAAGTTTCGATCATGTCACCGACTCTGGGATTGAGGAGGTAGACAGTCGATCTAGTAGTGACCATCACTTAGAGACAACCAGCACTATCTCAACAGTGTCCAGCATCTCTACCTTATCCTCTGAAGGTGGTGAGAACTTGGATACTTGTACAGTCTATGCAGATGGGCAAACATTTCTGGTGGACAAACCCCCAGTACCTCCTAAGCCAAAAATGAAGCCCATAATCAACAAAAGCAATGCACTTTACAAAGATGCTCTAATTGAAGAAACTGTAGATAGCTTTGTTATCCCTCCACCTGCTCCACCCCCACCTCCTATCATTGCACAGCCCAGTACGGCTAAAGTTTTACAGCAAAGGACCTCCAAGCTATGGGGTGATGTAACTGAGGTAAAAAGCCCAATTCTCTCAGGCCCAAAGGCTAACGTTATTAGTGAATTGAACTCAATACTACAACAAATGAACAGAGAGAAATCCTCAAAGCCAGGGGAAGGGTTGGAGTCGCCTGCTGGAACAAAAACTGCAAGTCTCAGTACAAGGTAAATGAAACTAAAAGAATTAAAACAAGATCTGTACTTCTTTCAAGATGTAATTACTCTGTTCCTTAAACAAGAGCATGCTTTTGAGAATTTACATAAGCAGGCTCCACCATAAGAATTTTGATAACATTAAAGATCAGCCTAGGGTATAAATACACTATATAATTGACAATTTCCCCCCTGCTTATTCTGCTAGTTTCCAGTATAAAATAATGTACATTTTCATTGGAAAAATGAGCCCACTTTCTGAGGTTTCCTATAATAACCACCACATTGGCCAATAAGTCTACCCCTAGCTACCAGCTACAGTTAGCTCCATTGTAATTCCCGTTGCTAGAATGCCACCCCTTTAACACACACATTTTAGGTCTCTGTGGAAGTTCCTTTCAAGGACGGTTCAGTAAACAGCAAAAGCAAGAAGCAGAAACCAGCAGGAAGTTTATAATTATTTGTTTCCATTTTAAGTTGTGCTTTGTGGACACTAGATTGAAGGGCTTGTGTACATGGAGCAGCAATGTGCACTAATGTGTTGCACATTAATTGGTTCATAGATTCCGCAGATGCACAT
Organism: Mauremys mutica; assembly: GCF_020497125.1. NCBI lineage: Eukaryota > Metazoa > Chordata > Testudines > Geoemydidae > Mauremys > Mauremys mutica. The sequence goes on from NC_059075.1 coordinate 82,842,376, forward strand.
TAAAAGTTCCCTAATGCCCTTTAATGTAGTGCTGCTCAAAACAGTACTATGTTAAAGTGCAGTAGGGATTTTTTAGTGTGAACCAGCACGGTCTACATACTTGAATTAATGTGCAACACATTAATGCTGTTTAGAAATCACACCCAGTAGTGCTCGCATTACCCCAATGTGTAAACAAGCACCAAGAAGACCCTCTCTGCATTCTTATCTGAGGCAGAATTCATATTGACTTGAAACCGAGTTTTACCTGAGAGAGGAGAGCAGGAAAATGCCCCAAATGAATACTGAAGTCATGTATAATGCCTACTATAGGGAGACTGTAGTCAAAATATTGGATATATTGTATTGTTTACTTGTTAAAAGAAAACTCCTCATAAAATATATGACCAATTGTAAACAGAGGAAACCTAAAATTCATGGGAGAAGCTGATCTGAAGTGAGTATGGTTGCCTACAACTGGACTAGAGTTCTCTCAATTGCTATCACTTTGAGACACAGAGTATCCATTATTTTGATGTGAATTATTTAGGTTTATGTTTAAGAACTGGTGTGGTTTTTCTTTTACAATACTATTTATACAACAGAGTTCTTGCAGTTTTACTCAACAATTATAATTGTATTCAGTTCCACAACTGATAAAAACATCACTTTTCACTTAAGTCTTACTGCACACTCTCAGCATAGCGTCATTTGATTTAGTTAGATAACTCATTTAATCAGTAATATTAAATGTAATCCTTATAGTATGACAAGACATGAACCACAAAGATATTTCAAGAAGCTTTTTATTGACATCACATTGTTACCACTAAGCTGTTGATTTAAATAACAATATCTGTATGCAATATCTTTGTAAATCATCGGATATATTTACAGTTTTCAGTTTTTATTTATATTTCAGTTGCACATATTTGTTTACTGAACAATCTGTGAAAGAAAATTTCAGGGAGCTAGAAAAGTTTCTAGATCAGCACTCCTTTTGCAGCCTCACTCTGTTTACAATTGGAGATGTATATATTTTTTTTTATGGAATTGGTTTCCAAAGAATGCCTACACAAGTCCTATGAGGAGATCCCACAGGATATCTTGTATCCTTGCACATTCAAATGTATATTGTATTACACTGAACACAAAAATTGTCATTAAAAATGAGCTGGAAGAACAAGGGTACAATAACTCTTGATCACAGGCATGTGCAGAGGCCTGCAGGTAAATGGAAAAGTGTTTACATTTTGCTAAAGTAAGTATAGGTACGCCACACATCTGAAAAGTGGATATATTCCTCTAAATCCTAGATTTGGGTTAAAAATTGTTTCTTTAACTCCAGTTTTCTGAATGTTACCACTGTCCTACAGAGATTTGAATAATTGGGCTTGACCTGTATATTATAAGAAAATATGGTATCCTCTTTGTGGTATGGAGAGCTTTGGCATTATACAGAGTTTAGGAGTGGCTGCTGACCTGCAAGCCCATCTGACCTGCCATATGGAAATCCATTTTTGTTTGGAGCGTCTGTGCAAAAATGTTATGCTACTATATATTAAAGTTACTATCCAAATTATTCCCCCCAAGAATTACTGTGCTGGGCCCCAAAAGAAGAAACACAGCATGGCTCCCACTCTTTGGATACATCAGGGAGATGTTTGGCATTATAGAAAGAGTGGCTATTTTAATACCAAATGATCTCTCATTTAGGAAGCGGTATTATCTCAAGCCTCAGAGGATGGTAGTTAAAGTTTGTTCTTTCCCACTGGATATAAGCTGTTGAACTGGTGGCCATAAAGGAAGGTATGAAGGATCATACAGCATTCCTAGAATGAAGATATGGGTAAAAAAATTCCAGGAGCGTGGAATTCCTTTCAATTGTGCTTGACACAAACAGAGAACATAAGTTGAATTGTCTGGTGCACTTGAGAGGCCTTAATACAAAAAAGACAAATTCAATTAAATTTGTACAAATTGACCAACATATCTTGGTTGCTTAAGGTAGATGGTCTTTTACCAAAGGTGGAGCAGAAACTGACCTTAGTATAATTGAGGATGCCTTCGGTAATCCTGTAAAACAGGAAGTTGCCTAATCAGAGACGACAAGGTCAGACTGTATAGTCTTTCTGTTGCCTTCATGACTTCAGGGTTTTTTTTTGTTTTTTTGTTTTTTTGTTTTATAAATGTGTGCAGTACTTGCTTTTCTTTGTCTAAAGTCACATTAAATAGCTAGTGTACCTGGCTTTATATGCTTAATCTTATTTAATTCTTTCATTAGGAGTTCTTTTCCAGGTTACAGTGGAACTGAACATTTCTGTTTATTCCAAAATATTGAGTAGCAAATAACATGCTTTGCCATTCCTTCCTATTCTGAAATAATCAGAACTCTTAATTTCACTGCAACTCTTTAATGAGTCAAAATGAAGTGCTGCATTTACTGGGCGGGAAATGAAATGTAGAAATAAATGAAGAGATTTCTTTCTGGGGAAAGACAAAATTAGGTTGACATGGACGCTTTCAAACAGTTTTTGAAGAGCCGCTAAAGTATTATATTTAAAAAAAAAATTCATCATGCAGAAAAAGGGGTATTCATAGATGGTAGACCTCTAGAAATAAATTGCCTACTGGGAACCCTGAAGGAAGCAGTTACATTATATTATTCCCTCATAGGTTTGGTCTTTTCCTCTCCTACACGAATTCTTGCCACAGGTACAGTAACAGAATGAAATTTTAAGTTGTGATCACCAGTGAGTACAGAGACCTGATTCAAAGGATACCTTTAAAAATCAGAAATAAAGGCAAAATTAAATTCAAATTGACTGCAAGCTAATTCTTCTGTGGAAAAATAATCCCAAATGCACATTTGGGACAGAGAATGCAAGGAAGGAGTAATGCTGGAAGACCTAGGAGGTACAGCAGACAGCAAAATAACACACGTTTACAGTGTGATACGACAGTAAAAAAAAAAAGGCCTATAAAGTGTTGGTCTGCATATAAAGATGCATCACCTCACTAACAGGGATTTTACTCTTTCTATAATTCTAGTAGAATGCCTCTTGAATATTGGGGGAGAGGAAAGGTTTTGTTTGTTTTAATTCAGTATCAGAAAGGTGTAGACTGGGGTAGGCAAACTTTTTGGCCCGAGGGCCATATCTGGGTATGGAAATTGTATGGCGGGCCATGAATGCTCATGAAATTGGGGGCTGGGGTATGGGAGAGGGTGAGGGCTCTGGCTGGGGGTGCAGGCTCTGGGGTGGGGGCAGAAATGAGGAGTTCAGGATGTGGGAGGGGACTCCGGGCTAGGACCGAGGGGTTTGGAGGGTGGGAGGGGGATCAAGGCTGGGGCAGGGGGTTGGGGCGTGGGAGGGGTTTAGGGGTGCAGGCTTGTCTTGCCTCCAGCTCCTACGCAGTGGCACAGCCAGGTGGCTCTGCACGCTGCCCCATCCGCAGGTGCCGCCCCTGCAGCTCCCATTGGCCGCAGTTCCCAGCAAATGGGAGCTGCGGGGGCTACGCTTGGGGTGGGTGCAGTGTGCGAGCCCCCTGGTTGCCCCTACATGTAGGAGCCAGAGTGGGGTCATACCGCTACTTCCGGGAGCTGTGCGGACCCACCACATGCACAGAGCAGGGCAAACCCCAGACCTCACACCCCTGCTGGAGTGCAAGAGCAGGGCAAGCCCCGGATCTCGCTCCCTGGCAGGAGCTCAAGGGCCGGATTAAAACATCTGGAGTGCCAGATGTGGCCCCACGGGCTGTAGTTTGCCCACCCCTGGTGTAGATGCATATGAGGTATTTAAAGATAAGCAGAAAAAGGGAGCTGAGGAGCTGGATGATTGATATATGAGAAAAGACTTAAAAGAGCTAAATAATTATTTCTTGGCTGAGCAAAGATTGAAGAAATGGGGGAGAGAAATGGTCTACAACTATTTAAAGGATGTAAAAACCAATGGTGAAAGGAATTTTAGTGTGTTACAAGGGGGAAGTAGGAGAGTAACTGAAGTAATAAGATGAAATTGAGTCTGACTATCAGGAAAGATTTCTGCTGCTTAATATGCACAGGACTCTGCATTTCAGGCCTGATCTGCTCCCAATGAAGTCTGAGAGCCTTGCCAATGACTGCAGTGGGATTGGACCCTTTAGGTCTTTTTTTCTGCTTAACCTCCTCTGTGCTCTGCCTAGGGGCAAGAATGGATGACAAATTCCTGGATGAGGTGGAGGAGAGGAGGAGGAGAGGGCATGAGATGCTAATGGCAAACTCATGGGAGCGGACAGAGTGCCTAGTTCTCCATCCTGGCATTAACTTGAAATTGGCCCTAGCATGTGTGTTAATGTCTAGAACTGTCCACTTTAAATTCGTAGTTCTTCTCCAGAAACTGCCTGTGTAAAAGTATCACTGCCTTACTCAGCAGATCTGTTGCACCCTGTGTGTATTAGTCAAACATGCTGACTTCAGTGACAGAAATAAATTTTTTCACTGCTTTTAGTCCTCTCCCACCTACGACTGAATAAGTTCAAGATTGTATATTCCATTTGTGCATGATAAACAGAATTATTTGCTAAGTTCCAACATACTTTGGACTATCCTCCTGCCAAATTTTTGAGCCCTCAAGGCATTAGAATTCTTTTTAATATACAAAAGCATTGGGCAAGCTAAACAGAGGGATTGCTGCCTTTCGCTCTGCAAAGTAGTATTAGAAAGAGAACTAAGAAACTTACCTCAGAAATGCAGAAATCGTATTGAATTAAAGTAATAGCTCAATTAGCTCTGCCAAAGGGAAACTGATAAACATTTTAGTAGGCCTGGTAGACACCCTATCCAAAGAGAGCAGTGGTACACATACAGGCATTGTTCACAGGTTAGCTTGGGTTACCTTCACAACACTCAGCACCAGATGCCTGATGAAATTAAAACATGCATTGTTCATGTGAAATGTACAAATTTACAGCATGTGTAGCATTCCTAAACATTACTAAAAATTATCTCTGCACAGCTAGCAAGATGCTTTAACGGTAAGGCTTACTTCCAATTATATGATGCTTTGTAGCTGTCAGAACTGTAGCTCAGTCATGGTGATTGTATCATTTCATGGTACTGATTAAAATTTTAAGGATCATAGATGCATTAAATTATAGATAATTTGTGAGCGTTAATCAAAGAGAATAATGAAATATGACCTCTGTGTGTTTTCTGGTAAATGAGGACAACAGAAATGTTTCTGTACAGTAATGAGCAGAATTTCACACTCAATTATTAAGCAAGTAGAAGGAGCCAAGACATTTCTTTCTTCATACCTTGCTATAGTAATAATTCTTGTGTGTAGTTGTGATGGCCTTGGGACACTGAACATATGTTAATATTTAGAATCATTTGGCTGGAAAGTCTACTTGTGTCTCTACTGAATTACCTAATTTGTGGGCAGGGCAGGAGGAAAGAGATGAGGAGAAATCCAAAGGATGCACTTACTTAAATTATACTGCTAAAAGAAGAAACAATAACTAACTAGAGAGGGATTTGATCTGCTTTTGAATCTGGCCTGCAGCCATCTAGTTCAGGCAATTTTGGAGACCAGTCCTAATCGCAAAATGTTAGATAGTATGTCTAACGTACCTTCCTTCATTACCTACTTTCTTACACCCCAAGTCTGGATATCTGATTCTCACTGCCTCCCTTTTCATCCTTTCCCCTCCCACAAAAAAGGTTAGGCTTGGTCATTCGTGCAGGCTCTATTTGAGCCCAATTTATAAAAAGAGTTTTTAATAGTAGCTGGGTATATTCAATCCCAGGAATTTTGATTTAGGTTCATCTATTAAAAACAAAAAAATACTTAGCTGTTATTTGGAAAATAAATCTTCATTGTAGCACTGAAGGAGTTACATTTTTCCCACAATGTTGGGAGCTAATGTTAGCTGTTCTATAAATCCATTTTAAAACCTACAAGCTTCTATATGGGTCTGATAAAGCAAAATAGGAGAATAAATCAGGGTTTTTTAACCACTTTTAACAGATTACTGTGTACTCTGTGAACCAAGTAGTTGCTTAGCAACTTAATGATCAGTGCAACCTGGAGGATCCAGTGAATAATGTCAGTGTGATTAACACCAAATAAACCAAGTGGCTCTGAAGGGGAATAAAAAAGCAGCAGAACAGCCCAAGGTGAAAATGGCATCATTCACCATGAGTTTCCTTAATTGCTCCAGTCGGATTCAACATGCTAATAAGGAATAAATAGTAATGACAGTTATTGTAGTTTACTATCACTACTGTTACCAAATCACACTGCTTTAGACAGAAGTGGTTATAATTTATTCAGGATGTAATTCTTATATGGTTCTGTTTTGTGAAATGTTTTGATGTTTCTGATGTTAGCAGTGGGCCTGATTCTGTGTGGTGATGCTAAGTGCCTTCAACTCACATTGAAAACAATGGGAGTCAAACATGGTTAGGCAGCTTGCAGGATTGAGCCCTGAAGGGAGAAAAAAACGGTAGTGTTGGTATGTTTTTTTTTTTAATGAACTTGATATTATAAATGTTTTCTTACCTGTCTCAATTTTTTATATTATTTACCTGGAGAAGTGACATAATTTTATCACAACCAAGTAAGGCAGAGTTAAATTCAGTAGTGAGTTATGCATAGTAAATAATAAATATCAGTGCATTTGGTTATAGGGTGACTGCAACTTTAACTCAACACCATCATCTTTTTGTGACTATTCTAAACAATCAAACTACCAGTGAATTTTTTTCAGTTACTATTGTGTCCATTAGTTTCAGTTCATCTCATTAATTGTATGTCAGCCAGTTTCACAAGATCTCTTGCTTTGTACGTTATTTTGCAGTGTTTTAGTCATTCCATTTTGTCATTTTTATTTGCTCCCATGACTGCTGTTAACAGAAGAGGGTCATGCTGAAGTGCCATGAAGTAAGTGACGACAAAAAGCATAGAGTATTCTATGTTGTCCCTTCTCTTTTCTTTAATTTTCACTCATTGGTATCACATTTTTAGTGTTAACTTTGTTTCTAACTGCAGTTGGGATTGGTTTATCCTAATCCAGAAATGGTAGCCATTCTACAGTCACCGATTTACAGAACTAGATCTGATTTCAAACTGAGATTAAAGCCACCTTTTGCATGGAGAAAGATTTCAGCAACGATTCTTAAATGGGTTCCTAAATCCATATTTAGGTGCCTAAATAAGTGGCCTGATTTTCAAATATGTGGCGTGCTCAGAGCTTTGCAGGTGTTTGTGGGATTTTTATATGTTATTTACGTACCATTATTCTATTAGATAAAGCTCTCTTTTCCCCCTTCACTAGTAGATGACTTTGTTTGCAAAATGAGTTAACCACCAATGTTGCTGCAACATTTTAATTCACAAAATTTGTCAGATCATACACAGTTTCTCCAAAAGTAATCATTCACCTCTGGGGAGAGCACAGGACAGTCCAACGGCAAAACTCACTCACTCATTGATCCCAGGTAATGATTCAACAGGCTTTTTCCCACATAGCCTTATAGTATCCTCTTGCTCTGCTTTACCATTTTCACATTAGTCCACTTCGTTATTGGACCAATTGATTAAAACCCAGTGATAAATGAGTTATTTGGCCACAGATCAGTTTTGTTCATACTTTGACAAAATGAAGTTGCATCTGATTTTGTTTAATGCAAAGACAAATCACAACAACATAAAAGATTATCAATTTCTATTTTATAAGTTAGGCATGAGGTACAGCCAGGCTCCCCAAAGTCCACTACATCCTCTGCACTTGTAGCTGTGATTCCTTCCCCTTCGTACTTCTAGTCTGCTCCCACTTTTCCATCTTCTGTTAGTCATGTGAAAACTGCCCGCTCCTGCTGAAGCAGCCCCTCTTCCCTCTATCTGAATCCCTTTCCCTCACCACGGAGAGCATTCCTCTACTGCAGAGACTTCCTGAGCTTTCTCCAATACCACTGAAACTTTTACTCCAAGAAACCCACGAACCTCTAATGATCGCTGCTTGCTCCCACTGAAACCATATCCCCTGAACAGAGACGTCCCTTCACAGACCATTTCCCAATCCTTCCCAGCTAGCACTAAACTAACTACTCAGCAAAATGCTCTGTGCCCTACCAACCCGCACCAGCCCCCGCCAGGATTCCTGATCCTGCCTCACTTCCTTCCTCCCATAAACCACCCCACAATGTGACTCAAGGGCCTCTTCTGATCTCTCTAGCTAACAGATTCTGGCAACTAGCTTTTCAGTTTCTCTATTGGACTGAACTGAAGTAAAATACAAACATTTGTGATTAAAGAAAAATTTTGTTTCCACAAGTTAGGGCTTGAATAACCTTATTTCGTACTGTATTGCTATTTATATATTATTGGCTTTCTTTCGCTAAGACTTGTTTTTCTAAAAGAAGGTGGAAGAGCTTTGTCATAGACAGCAGGCCTTTAGGCAAGTCACAGTATAAAAATAGCTCTGATGAGAGCATAATGCATGGTTTTGTTGTTCCCTCCCCCCACTTCCCGCAAGGGAGCCATCTAGAATATACTGCAGCATGCTGTCTGCCACTGAATCTCTGTTAAAATTAAAAATATAACAGTGTATTTAAATCATGCAAATATGATTCAGAATTAGCTAGTAAAATTTCTTGTTTGCAAGCCACATGGACTGCTTTTGCACTAGAGAAATACACCATTGTGACACAATACTTATATATTATGATGTAATATGAGCCAGTGTAATATGCATTGCAGCCAGTGCAATCACACACAAGTGAATGTCTACACCAAAATATTATCATTTGCTGATTCTTAATAGGGACAGATTTATTTAAAATAATCGTTGTTCTTCACCTTTTCAAGTGTGCAAGTAAGGGAGAGAGTTCAGTCTGTAATTTATAAAGAAATTTAGTTTTAGGCAGGAGAACATTAATATCACTACTATAATATGATCAAACACACACCTTTATATTGACCAACTAGAATGTACATGAATCCATTGGCTACCATTTTGCTGACCTTCCTATCTTAACGATGAGCCACACAACAGTAGAGAACTGATATGTAGTCTTTCATATATAACTTTAAAAAACAGAAATGAAAGAAAAGAAAAATGAATTCAGAGAGTCTAGAATAAAATAGTTGCCATAGAAAACGAATAACAAAATATAGGGAGAATGGCAGTTACTCACAATTTTTTTTCTTATGTTATGACACTGAGTATGCTGAAAAAGCTATATAGATTTCTGTATAGCACATGTTGTAATGCAAGGATTGGCATGGCATGTAAGGACAGTCAAAGGAGGATCGTGTGATTTAAGGCACAGGATTAGGAATGAGGAAAGGAGGAGAGGTCTATTTCTGGCTGTGCCACAGACCTGTTATGTGACCTTGGTTGAGTCACAGAACTTCTGTGGCTATTGTCCCATCTGTACAGTGATGTTAACAGCTACCACAGAGGAGGCTTGTGATTGTAAAGTTGAATTCATTAATGTTAGTGCAGTGTTCTGGGTTTCTTGGAATGAAGGTGCTATAAAAGTGTAAATGTTATAATTACAGTATGTTGTTTGAGATAGAGCTGCTAATGTTTTTCATTGAATAACTAAAATAGATTTGTCCCATCTATCAGACAGTGGCATAGAAATAATGTAAATATTTATAAGAGCATATTAACTTTTTGTTAAAGGCATAATGCGGTTTCCATGTAAAAGGTACAGTAATAATATTTTTCTGAACAAATATATACTTGGAGTCCATTACAGCAGTAATTTATGAGCAGCGACAGTACGTTTTAAAGTGGAAGATGAAGATGGAACCCAGTGTTGTCAGTTATATTGCTGCTAAGCAACAGGAAAATATCAGTGCCTAGCACAATGGGGACCCATTCTTAGTTGGTCCCTTGGCACTACTGTGATGAACATGGATTAATAATCAAAACTTATTTTTTATAATAGTATAGGAAAGTTAAATCAAAGACACACAGTAGGTGGAGGTGTAAGGAGAAGTTTTCACATGCTAGTGGATTAGGCCATAGAGTGCAATCATTCTTTTTCAAAGCAAAACTGCCATTGTCTTCAAATGGTGTCTAGCCTTATTGAGGAATTTGGAGTGGCCACTTAGTTCTAAGTTAAAATGAGTAAAGTTATTTACTTCTCTTGGTTCATTGATTTCTTTCTTACTATATACGGCTTACAATATGCTAGTGCTGTTGGTTTGGGCCCAATCCTGCAAGATGCTGAGAGCCATTAGGCTCCAAGCAGCTCACAAAGGCAGTACTGAAAACCTTGCAGATTTTTACCTTTCTTGGTCAAATTACAATACTGTGCAATAATAGCTAAATTCTGAAACTATTGCTCCTACTATACTTTTGGAGTAACTAAAGGACTGACCCTGCAAACCTTAAAAGATTTTGCCTGTTCCCTTTGAACCTGTGGAATGGTTTGTGTGAAATCAGTAATACTGCTTGTGTGCATACAAAGTACTCAAAAAAGTAGGGCTTTGCAGGATCAGGCCCTGAATAATCAGAATGTAAATCCTGCTAAGAATTGATATGTTGTGTTACTCGAGCTTTTCAGATAAATCTGATTTATCTGACCTTTAGCTCTCATCATAGTGAATATAATTGAAATAGTGTATACTGCTAGTACTGGTGTTCTATATATGAACATCTATATGAACCGTTGGCTCAAAACTAATATGCCTGTAGAATACCCATTGATGAAACAAAGTCAGATTAAATTTAACCATTTTCATGGTAGCCAGATTGTATAAATTTGGAACTGCATCACTTAACACGTCATTTAAAACATTTTCCAGGGCACAAACAGACACCTCCGCATTGTTCACCAAAAAATAGGCAGACTATATTTTTATTAGACACTTCCTGTTCAAGTGACTGATCTGTCAAAACTCTGAGCACCCTCAATTCTCCTTATAGTCAAAGGGAGTTGAAGGCACCCAGCATCTTACAAAATTTGACCCAGGTAGCTGGAGCTGTGCCAAATACATAAAATAGGTTTTCAGTTTTAATTTGCCATTTTAACAAAAAGAAAAATAGATTAATAGGTTTTGTGGCCTGAGATGTCCACCTTGATTATCTAATTGTAACTGGAAAGTTTTTTGTCATGAGGGAACAGGTAGTCATTTGCCATGGGGAAAAATATCTGATTAGGGAAACCAAAAGTGGCAACATCATGACAGGAAAGAACTGACTGTTTAAAACATAAATGTGGTTTGCTGTTGGTTGGTTGGTACTCTCATCACACTTTTGGGTTGCCTGTTTGTTGACAAAAAATATTGGAAGCGAATTTTCCAAAAAACAGTGACTGGATGGCTGAAGGGTTTTGTAAAGGTATATGGAGCTTTTTACCGGTAGCTAGCTAGTTCAAATCCTGCCCAGGACAGTAGATTTCATAAAAGTAAACAAAAGTCATCATCTCTACAAAAAGATTGGTGATGCCAATCCCCTTCGGAATGTACCCATATCCATATAAACTATTAGCACCTTCACTAGGCAATGTCAGCAAAGGCTTTAGTGGGAACTTAAAAGACTAAACTAAACTTTCTTTCCAAGAGGTGGTCTCTGCAGGGATCATTTGAAGAGATTCAGTAAGCTTTTTTATATAGATGAATAGGAATCAAAATAGGCACTAAAATTAACTCATCATTTGATATTTTAAGTTCAAAGTCATAGTAAATAACATGCTTCAAGTAAGTTTCAAATTCATGTTTAAACTCTGCATTTTTTGAGATTTAAATCCTGACTTAGTCAGAGACGAGACCAAACCAAAACCAGCCACTCCCAGTATTTGAGGTGTGTTCATATTCAGATCTGAACTTCATGGCCTAGTTACATATCTAGAACTCGTACCCAAAGAGTCCTTGTGTTTGTAACATTTTCCCATTTAATTTTGAATTAATTTATAGAGTCCATGTAAAGGGAAGAAAATGTAAATGTATCATGTTCTCTGGCTTTTTTTAAACTTCTCATAGGCAAGATTTTCATTTATAATGACATTATGGCTTACCATTGATCATAGAGAGTTAGGTTTGTTTTGTGGGAAAGAACTGTGATAACTTCTTGGTGCCTGTGCCTTAACCTGACCGTGTTACAAAATGTACATTCATGTGTGAGATCTATCCCACCCCCCAAAAAAACTTCATTTTTGTTACTTCAAAATCACTTTTTTCTCTTGTTGGTAAGGAAAATCTTTCATTCAGTTGCTGATGTTTCTGGATGTTTTCTGTTTGTAATTTCAGGAGCACAGAAGTCATGAGTACTGTCTCAGGTACACGAAGTACAACCATCACTTTTACAGTCCGGCCTGGAACCAGCCAGCCCATCACGTTGCAGAGCAGGTCGCCAGACTATGACAGTAGGACATCAGGAGTGAGACACGCTCCAAGCCCTGTGGTTTCACCAACAGAGATTAACAAAGACATCATACCTGCTCCTCTGACTGCTGCTGCTTCAGCTTCATCTCCTTCTCCAACTCTGTCTGATGTATTTAGCCTACCCAGCCAGCCTCCTTCTGGGGACTTATTTGGCTTGAACACAGGACGCAGCAGGTCTCCTTCTCCCTCAATATTGCAACAGCCAATCTCAAATAAGCCTTTTACAACTAAGCCTGTCCACCTGTGGACTAAACCAGATGTGGCAGATTGGTTGGAAAGTCTAAACTTAGGTGAACATAAAGAGACCTTCATGGACAATGAAATAGATGGCACCCATTTACCAAACCTTCAGAAGGAAGACTTGATAGACCTTGGAGTGACTAGAGTTGGGCACAGAATGAATATAGAAAGAGCTTTGAAACAACTACTGGACAGATAAAAATGGCTACTCTTGTCTCTCAAACTTCTGTTATAAATAGAGATGGGCTGGTACTGAAATACGCAAAATGTCTTGGCTGTCTGTGAGTGCCAGCAAAAGAAGAAAAGGTTTAATTTAGCTGCTGGTACTCAGTAATGCAGACTGTATGTTTAGTGCCCAAGCTTAAACCCAAGTAAATGAAATTAATGGGGCTATTTTATTTCAAAGGTAGGGGTGGGGAGGTGTGGGGTGGAGATAGAGAAGAAAGATAATTGTTAACTTTGAAATATTACCTATCCATTTATGATGCCCTTCATCTGGACCCAGAATGTGTAAGTTTTCTTTTGGTTTAAAACCACAAGCATTTCATTTTTGAGCAAAAAATAACTTTATTTTATATACACCTCTCCCCTGCCATCCAGGGTAGTCCGTTCTTGACACACTCTTGTCATGGAATCTCAACATTTTTTTCCCTTTTGGGCTTTTTTGGATAGATCCTCACGTGCTTTACCTTTTTAACCAGTTTTTAATTAATAAATAACAGATGCACTACTTCACCCCCTCTTTCACAATGTCAGTTTGATCCAGTGTAGATCTTTGGTTTGTTGGCAGTGAAGCTGATAGTGCTGTTGGAGACTCTTGTTCAAAGGTAACTGTTCTGCTTTACTTAGGTATTTCTTTATTTCTGCGTTTATATTTAGCACAATTCCAAGGTAGCAGAATAGGTTTTAAACATGCTGTACTGACCTGATAAGTAGAATGTGGAAACTATGTATAGATTGGAAGAGAATTCTCTCAGAGATCCCATGAAATGAGGCTAGTTTGAACCAGACACCCCTATTTTGCAACCAGATAAACTGCTAATGAGGCCCAACATATACTATATGAGCAGATTAAAATGTGGTTGTGAAGAGTGTTGGCTATACTGTGTCGATGTGCATCTTTTAGACTTTTATAGTCAGATTTTTCAAACATGCTGAGCCCCCACAGATCCTGCTTAATTCATTGAGTTGCAACTACTCAACAACTGAAAAACTGGGATATAAGACAGGATATTGCTTCCATGGAAGTTAGTGGGGAATGTTGCCACTGACAACTGGGAGCAGGATTGGGGCCTGTTAGTAGAAATAAAAATGTTTCAGCATGTGATCACCTACAGTTTTAAAAATATTTAAAGGGTAAATGTTAACAAAGGAGGGGACATGTGGTGTCCTAGAATGCAAGTGTTCCAAAGGGCCAGGAAAACAGAGGTGTCCAGATTTATGGACTTGGTTCATCATTTCCTGGCTAGCCTGGGTTGGGCTGTTGGTGGAGGAAGCATAGTCAATGCCTAAGCAGGAGCAGAAAGCTTCCCATCACACTCAAGTGACTTCTTTACTGTGTTCCAAAATTATTAGCGGGGTCCAGAGAGTGATCCATCAAGCCCTGATCAGCATTACAGACGATTGGCCCACTTTGGGGTTGATTGTTGACTGCTTCTGCACTCTCTGTGTACCCTGGCCATACAGAGTTTTGGCAGATTTGACTTTTTTTTCTTTAAAGTTAACAATTTTCTCTCTGTGTCTGACCCCTTTTATAATTAACACCTCTATTAATTTCTGTAGGAGTTTTGTGGGTCTTACTTTCTGAACATTCAACCTGTTCAAGGCAGGCACATCATGTATGGACAGCCAGACTCTCAACCTACCATACTATCAGGTTCTCCCACCTTTTGGAAGGTTCCTGATTTTTTTTTCCTTGCTATGGTCCAGCCTCTCTCTAATTATAATTTTTTTTCTGCTCACAATCAAGTGTCTAATTAGGTCTGCAACAGCCCTAGAACAAGTAAATAAAATTTAGCAATTTAAATACCTTTCTTTACTGCAAGTTTAAATAGTTGTACAGATAGTTTATAAGCACAATATTTTAAGAAAATAAGTGGCTGGTCTACTGGGCAGCCTTTGTGCCACTTCAGTGCTAGAATGTTAAAAAAAATAAAAAAAATAAAAATTAAAAAAAAAAAACACTTTTGTGGTTTAATACTATTTCTGTGGAATAAGAAGTCTTGACCTTTTTAAATCAACCTCATTTGGATGCATCTGAACCAGCAGAGCTGTGTTATATTTTCTATTTTTCCTAGAACTTCTTCAAAGGAGGATGAATACTTCTTCAAAAGTGATTACACAATTAACAATGCATTAGCAAAGCAACTATTCAACCTCCTGCCCCCTTTATGGAACAAATCTTGACTTAACATCTGTTACTACACCCTTTGCAGGTCTATATTTGTATTTGAAAGTTCCAAGTAACCTTGTAATAAAAATCAATATTGAGGGGTTTTACTTTCAAGAGTACTGAGTTTTTCCATAGTTACATGGCTATTGTTGTAGAGAATGACATTTTCATTCAGATATTCAATAATGGCACCTTAGGGCCATCAAATACTTTAAAAAGTGTAAAAATGGTAATTCAGCCATCATTGTCTTCCATTTGGTGATATTACAGAATTCAGTAAATAAACCACTAATGCCATGCTCCTTTTTGTTTCTTTGACTACAGTTGGTATTACCTCTATAATATGTGCCAGAAAATACATTAGATAATACGGTAGTAAAAGAAAATGTAGATGATGACTTTTAAGCTGCTTTTTAATCACAACCTTATTGTTGAATTTAGGTTTAATGAGTGCTGACATACACAAGTAAATTACAGCTGATGGTATCCCTTTCTTAAACAAGTGTTGTTTCTTGCTTATGTATCTTTTCAGGCACTTAAAGAATAGGTACAGTATAATTAGTAGAACAGAGATTAAAAACACTAAAGAGCTAATGAAATAGTTTATTTTTACATTGTGTCTTATGATCTAAAGGGTAACAGGACCTACTTTTACCAATAAAATACACCTCTGCCAAGATGAATTGGTCTCTAGCTCTGTTTGATGACTTTGCTACAGAAAGCAATAGTAACAGATAAAACTCCTAGTATTTTCATCAGTTTTGGACATGTTGGGGTGAGGGAATGGCCCTATTATTTCACGCTACTATGATAGTGGAGAAGAAAATGTTAGAGCTCTATGAAACATGTTATGATATTCCAGGTTTTAGGATCAACTTTTGTTTATATACTGTAATTTAAATAAATTGCATTTACATGCCTAGTTTCTGTAATATTTGTGTATACAATACCAAAATCACACAAGATGTAAATTGTGTATAACTGCAGACTCCTTTCCCTGAGTGTCTGGGAACATTTTAAGTTTAATTCATATATTATAAAATGACTAGATGTGACTGTTGATTTACAGAATTTACATATCACAAAAGCTAATTATTTGTGGTACTTAAGTTAATAAAAATAGTGATTTTCTGAGTTCTTAAACAAGCATTACCCAGTTGATCTGGCAATGATTGTGTGTAAGCCACAAATATTGATAATTTTTCCATTACATTTTTTCTTTTCTTTTCTAGATATTAATGTTTCTCAATATAGTTTGTGTAACAATTTGTGTTCACGTTATCTATGTTGCTGTAATTTTTGTGCTTTAATTCCTCTTATTTCGAATTGATTAAAAATCAAGCTCCTGTAACTTGCACTTTCCCCGATCCTTAATACTCTTGTATGGCAACCAAAATTCCTGTAAGAAATAAATATAATATTGCACTAAGGTTGTGGTTCTGATTGCAAACAGTGAAAGCTGTCTGAATTTTTGTTAAAAAGTTGCCAAATTTACAATTTAATGTAACGTTATTGAAACAGCATAAAATGCTTTAACTGCATATAGCTAGAGAGAAAATAGGTTTATCAAATGTTAGGGAAAAAAGTTTGCTTTGGTTTATCTTTCTTAGTTAAAGCTTTTTACTGCTGAAACCAAATAGGTTTTAAATTTCAGATTCACATATGAGATTTTAAAAGTAAAGAATTTTGTTAAGTGATGGAAAAAAAATTTCTTTTTTGGCTTGGAAGTGATTTCAGCTGATCATTTTTCTGGACTTGAGGTCGGTCTTTATTTTGGTGTTATCAAATAAGTGTAACTGATCATGCAAGGCATTTGAATTGTTGGCCTGTTTAGCAATCTGGTGAAATTCTAACAGGTTTTTGTAGGAGAGAGCCGCATTACAAAGAGCGAAGAAAAAGCAGCAGCAGTCCTTATCCAGAGTTCAGGCCTCTTGTGCTAAAGACACTACCACCAGACTTCATTAGTACTTTGGATAAGTTGGGCTCCACATTCTTCTTCTATCTTTAATTGTTAACTTGAAGAATTTTTTTTAGATGTTGAAATAAATATTTTAACTGCAGTCATTCTGTTTCATATCTAATGTTTACTTTTGTTTTTCCTGGGATGATCTATTTCTTCTACCTTTTTTTGGATTTATTTTCTGTTTTTCCTACATATTATTCTAATATCAACAGCTTTCATTTATTTCAGGTATTTCAATAATTCAATTATACAGAATATCTTTGTATCTGTAGGTATACATGTCAGTACATGATAAAATTTAATAATAAAAAATAGTTGTGTAATACACAACTATAGCATGCTGTGGAACTGCTAATTCTATGTAGGACTCAAGATGGTTACACAACCAGTTTTCTGGAAGCAGAATATTTAATTTCTATTATCCAAATTATATTGGTGTTTTTAATCTTGTTCCTGTAATATGTTTCTGCATTTCACAGTTTTATGTCCAAGACCACACCAAAACACTGTCCAGTGCTACTAATCTGGAACAGTATGATTATAGTAAATCATAACTCAATGATGCTTCAAAACACACAAAAAGGGAAAAAGTGTGTGCCTTGGATGTTTTGAATCTGATCTGCATAAAACCATGTTGTATTCAAATGATGTACTTAGATGAAAGGAACATTTTATCATCAATGTATTGTCGTAGTTGATAAAATAGTTAGAGTGCCTTGTTTTCTGAACTGAGAAGTCCCTATCAATGCACAATTAACAAGGGTTAAAAAAAACTGAAATGTCAAGATCTAGATATTATTCTGGGGCCCTCTCTTGATCATGAGACTGATTTAATCACAGTCATTTAAGTTAAACTAAATAAAATAAAGAAAATTGAAATAAAATTGTGTTTGTTAATTTCCATTAACAAATTTATTTCTATAACATACACTTAGAATATAATTATTTAGTTAAGTGTACTGTATTTTGATTGCAAGGTAACGAATACAATAACTAGAACAAATAAGCGTTTGCTTTTAATTATGTTAATGTTTTATGCTGACATCTAGTGGTCTTTGAGGGCCATGGTCTCGGAGCTGTATTTTTATATAGGCACAGAATTTTTTGAAACCTTTATTTCTTTTGATTTAAAATATAATTAATATATGCATTCTTTCAACAGAAATTCATCAAAATGAATTTGACAACTGCATGTTGGGCCAACTATATAAGTCATAGAATAAGGCTGAATTATTGACACATTTTTTCAGTAAATAAGCAGTGTTTAAGGAATTGCAACGTGTTTTTCAGACTGCATCTCTATTCTGCCCCTTCAACTTCAGTAGGCATGTTTTTGTTAGGGTGACAAATAGATTTTGCCTGCAGCACTGAAAATCTTGGACCACTAAAAAAGTTTAATTAAAATGTTAAAGATAAGACAGAATTTTCAAAATCCAGATTGCAAATACCCTAAAGTTCATGGTGTTTTGAGAGGGGGAGCTAGTTCAGTAGATCATAAAGGCTGGTGGTCATTTCCCAAAATGTGGATGCAGAACTGTGCTTGGGTTTTTTAACCCACAGTGTATGCAGGCCTAAATCTAAAAAGCGTGTGTATGGATTTCTAACTTGAAGTTTCCTGGTTTAGAAGTCAGGGCCGTCCAGAGGATTCAGGGGGCCTGGGGTCTTAGGTGGTGGGGAGCCCCACTTGGGTGGCAATTCGGCGGCGGGGGGGGCCTTCCGCTCCGGGACCCACCTCCGAACTGCCCTGAAGACCTGCGGGGGGCTCCCCTGCCGCCGAATTGCCGCTGAAGACCTGGCACTTCGGCGGCGAGTCCCGGGGCGGAAGGACCCCTCCGCCACGGGTCTTTGGGGCACTTCGGCGGCGGGTCCCAGAGCGGAAGGACCCCCCGCTGCCGAATTGTCGCCGAAGACCCGGAGCGGAAAAAGCTCCGAGGGCCCAGGCCCTGTGAGAGTTTTCCAGGGCCCCCGGAGCAAGTGAAGGACCCTGCTCCAGGGGCCCCAAAATACTCTTGTGGGGTCCCCTGCGGGGACTGGGGCAAATTGCCTCACTTGCCCCCCTCCTCCCTCCCCGGGCGGCCCTGTTAGAAGTTAGTGGGAGTGGGAGAACAGCACTATATTTATTAAAATGTACTATACTCCTTTTCCCCTCATAGATTCTACAACCGCCACTGTAGAGAAATCTCAAGCTGGACTCAATAACGTTAATGTTTTAAAGAACTAGTTTTTCCATTCATGCCTTTCCATAACTTTAAATGGTGTCCATTTTAAACTTCCTTACATAAGAACTGAGATGAGATGGTAGATACCTTCCAGATCTCAGGCTTCAGTTAATATTCTCTTCCCCTTGAACAAACTTCTGAAAAAAAAAAATTCAGGAGATGTGTATGTTCTCTCATAAGGATGAGCCTGAAGAAAATTATAGGCTTGATGTGACTACATCACAGCTATTTCTAAATCAATATTGACACTGTAAATAGATTCAAGTCAAAGTGGCAGTCTCAGATCCGTCACCTGAAGGTTAGAGAACTGATGAACTTCTCTCACATGAGCTGGGTGAGGGGAGTTGACTTCCTGATGCAAAGGAGACTAGTATAAAATTAGAAATAGTGCTTATTTGCTGTTGCCAGTTTATCAGAACACCTCCAAAATAATTTTACTCAGATTTCTAAACAGACAAACTAGATGTATATATTTAAATACATCTTGCAAAAAGAATACTTTATCATTACTCTGGTAAGGCCACATCTCCTATCAACTATCCATTCTGTTACAGCAGACTTCTTACAATGTAATCAACTACCTTTCCTCTATGCAGGGAGGGATGGAATTACTGTGTATGAGCAACATTCCAAAAATATTGCCTGTTCTCTTTCATTCAGATGTAATACTTTACCAACACAATAATACTTTGCACCTTTCCTCTGAGAAGCTCTGACCACTCTAGAAATGTTGGTAAGTGTTCTCTGCAGGTGCAGAGATTGAAGCACAGAAAAGTGAAGTGTTTCGCTCAGTACTTTGCAATGAGCACAGAGGTTTAATTGTGGGAAATGATGTCTCAGGTGGCATTATTCTGGGTCTGGTTCTGTTCAATATCTTCATCGGTGATTTAGATAATAGCATAGAGAATACAATTATAAGGTTTGTGGACGATACCAAGCTGGGAAGGGGGTGAAAATGCTTTAGTGAATAGGATTAAAATTCAAAATGAGCTGGACAAATGGTCTAAAGTAAATAGGATGAAATTCCATAGGGACAAATGCAAAGTACTCCACTTGGGAAGAAACAATCATACCAAATGGGAAATGATGGTCTAGGAAGGAGTACTGCAGAAAGAGATTGGGGGGAGGGTCAGAGTGGATCACAAGCTAAATGAGTCAACACTGTTGCAAAAAAAGCAAACCTCATCCTGGGCTGTATTACCAGGAGTGTTATAAGCAAGACACGAGAAGGAATTCTTCCACTCTATTCCTTGCTCATTAGGCCTCAACTGAAGTGTTGTGTCACATTTCAGATGTGGACAAACTGGAGAAAGTTCAGAGAAGAGCAACAAAAATAATTAAAGCTCTAGAAAACACGACATGGGAAAAAAACTGGGTTTGTTTAGTCTGGAGAAGAGAAGACGGAGGGGACGTGTGGCACTCTGTACCTCAAAGCAACAGCCTGGAATCCCCATATTCATCCCTGTTGTATAATTATATTTCATACAAAGCATGCCATGTAAGTTGTTATATAAAAAGTCATGATCTGCTGAAACCCATTGTTCCGTCCAAATATGTGTACCGTTAGTATTCATGAAGCTGAGATTTTGCTGCATGGCTGTTACTGAAATATGTTGTAAGTTTGAGAGGCTCTACTGCTAGTTCCCCAGTGCCAACAAGGGTGGTGCTCCACACCCATTATTCAGCTAAGCTGTTGTAAGCAAGGGATTTACAGTTCTGTAAGAGAAGCACCACATAATGGGGGATTGCTCAACCCTGACTCAGCAAAGCTCACCAGAACATGTCTGGGCTAATGTTTTCCAGGCACATGGACTGAGAATATAAAATAGATAGTGGCATCATGCCTTTGCCTTTCTCCTCTCCCATCTATGCTGGAAGCAACATGAACACTTGGAAGATATAAAAAAATTCAACTGAGGAGACTGATCCCAGGCTTAAAAGGGGAAGCCTGCATATTAAGAACTGTAACATTCGGTGAGGTGAGAAAACTGCTTGATTCCAATACTGCGTAGTGTAATAAGATTTAAGATTTAGACGTATGCTTACCTTTTATTTTCGTTAGTAACTAGCTCTGACCTTTTATGCCTACCATTTATAATGACTTTAAAATAGATTTATTAACTACAGAAAGATAGATTTTATTTCACCTAAAACAATGTGTTTTGGTTGAAGTGCTTGGAAAATCTCAGCTCAGTCTATAAGGGCTAGTGTGTGTCCTCGCCATAGGGAAGGGTGGAATGGGTAATAAACTTATATTGCCACTGGTTAGGTTTCTGTCCAGGGCAAGACAGTACAGTTCTGAGATGTAAGGCTTGGGAACTGGGGGGAATTGCCTGGTGCCTTTCTCTGTGATTCATGCGTGGCTCAGGGAGCATTTATACAATCCAGATGTGTGTAGGGGGGGCTCCATATGCTATTGTGCTGGGTGATAACCGTGCCTAGAGGGATTGGCTGCTTGTCACTAGCAAAACATTGTAAGAAATAGCCCAGGCTGGAGGGTTAATGGGGCACAACAGTACCCTGCTCTCGGGTTGCTTGCCAGGGATCCTGTCACAGGACACGCTAATTTTCAAGTACATAAAAAGGTTCTTTCAAGGAGGAGGGTGAAAAACTGTTTTCATTAACCTCTGCAGCTAGGACAAGAAGCAATGGGCTTAAGTTACAGCAAGGGCAGTTTAGATTGGACATTAGGAAAAACTTCCTGTCAGGATGGCAAGCACAGGTAGTGATCAATAGCTCCATGTCTAGTTGGCAGCCATTATCAAGCGGAGTGCCCCAAGGGTCGGTCCTGGGGCCAGTTTTGTTCAATATCTTCATTAATGATCTAGAGGATGGTGTGGACTGCACTCTCAGCAAGTTTGCAGATGACACTAGACTGGGAGGAGTGGTAGATACGCTGGAGGGTAGGGATAGGATACAGAGGGACCTGGACAAATTAGAGGATTGGGCCAAAAGAAATCTCATGAGGTTCAACAAGGACAAGTGCAGAGTCCTGCAGTTAGGATGGAAGAATCCCATGCACTGCTACAGGCTAGGGACCGAATGGCTAGGCAGCAGTTCTGCAGAAAAGGACCTAGGGGTTACAGTGGACAAGAAGCTGGATATGAGTCGACAGTGTGCCTTTGTTGCCAAGAAGGCTAATGGCATTTTGGGCTGTATAAGTAGCGGCATTGCCAGCAGATTGAGGGACGTGATCATTCCCTTCTATTTGACATTGGTGAGGCCTCATCTGGAGTACTGTGTCCAGTTTTGGGCCCCACACTACAAGAAGGAAAGAGTCCAGCAGAGGGCAACAAAAATGATTAGGGGGCTGGAGCACAGGACTTATAAGGAGAGCCTGAGGGAACTGGGATTGTTTAGTCTGCAGAAGAGAAGAATGAGGGGAGATTTGATAGCTGCTTTCAGCTACCTGAAAGGGGATTCCAAAGAGAATGGATCTAGACTATTCTCAGTGGTACGAGATTACAAAACAAGGAGTAATGGTCTCAAATTGCAGTGGGGGAGGTTTAGGTTGGATATTAGGAAAAACTTTTTCACTAGGAGGGTGATGAAGCACTGGAATGGGTTACCTAGGGAGGTGGTGGAATCTTCTTTCTTGTCCATCTACTCAGGACACTCCCTACACTAACACCGGAACAAATCAACATACCCTTAGAGCCCCGACCAGGGCTATTCTATCTACTGCCCAAAATCCACAAACCTGGAAATCCTGGACGCCCCATCATCTCGGGCATTGGAACTCTCACTGAAGGACTGTCTGGATATGTGGACTCTCTACTCAGACCCTATGCCACCAGCACTCCCAGCTACCTCCGTGACACCACTGATTTCCTGAGGAAACTACAATGCATTGGTGACCTTCCAGAAAACACCATCCTGGCCACCATGGATGTAGAGGCTCTCTACATAAACATCCCACACGCTGATGGAATACAAGCTGTCAGGAACAGTATCCCTGACGATGCCACAGCACAACTGGTTGCTGAGCTCTGTGCCTTTATCCTCACACACAACTATTTCAAATTTGATGACAATATATATCTCCAGATCAGTGGCACCGCTATGGGCACCCGCATGGCCCCACAATATGCCAATATTTTTATGGCTGACCTGGAACAACGCTTCCTCAGCTCCCGTCCACTCACGCCCCTTCTCTACCTACGCTACATTGATGACATCTTCATCATCTGGACCCATGGAAAGGAGACTCTGGAAAAATTCCACCACGATTTCAACAGCTTCCACCCCACCATCAACCTCAGCCTGGACCAATCTACACGGGAGGTCCACTTCCTGGACACTACGGTGCAAATAATTGATGGTCACATTAACACCACCCTATACCGAAAACCTACCGACCGCTATGCCTACCTTCATGCCTCCAGCTTCCATCCCGGGCACACCACAAGATCCATTGTCTATAGCCAAGCACTGAGGTACAACCGCATCTGCTCTAACCCCACAGACAGAGACCAACACCTACAAAATCTCCACCAAGCATTCTCAAAACTACAGTACCCGCACGACAGATCAACAGAGCCAGACATGTACCCAGAAGCCTCCTACTGCAAGACAAACCCAAGAAAGAAACCAACAGGACTCCACTGGCCATCACATACAGTCCCCAGCTAAAACCCCTCCAGCGCATCATCAGGGATCTACAACCCATCCTGGACAATGATCCCACACTTTCACAGGCCTTGGGTGGCAGGCCAGTCCTCGCCCACAGACAACCTGCCAACCTGAAGCATATTCTCACCAGTAACTGTACACCGCACCATAGTAACTCTAGCTCAGGAACCAATCCATGCAACAAACCTCGATGCCAACTCTGCCCACATATCTACACCAGCGACACCATCACAGGACCTAACCAGATCAGCCACACCATCACTGGTTCATTCACCTGCACATCCACCAATGTAATATATGCCATCATATGCCAGCAATGCCCCTCTGCTATGTACATCGGCCAAACTGGACAGTCTCTAAGGAAAAGGATAAATGGACACAAATCAGATATTAGGAATGGCAATATACAAAAACCTGTAGGAGAACACTTCAACCTCTCTGGCCACACAACAGCAGATCTTAAGGTGGCCATCCTGCAGCAAAAAAACGTCAGGACCAGACTTCAAAGAGAAACTGCTGAGCTCCAGTTCATCTGCAAATTTGACACCATCAGCTCAGGATTAAACAAAGACTGTGAATGGCTTGCCAACTACAGAACCAGTTTCTCCTCCCTTGGTTTTCACTCAACTGCTAGAACAGGGCCTCATCCTCCCTGATTGAACTAACCTCATTATGTCTAGCTTGCTTCTTGCTTGCATATATAAACCTGCCCCTGGAAATTTCCACTACTTGCATCTGAAGAAGTGGGTATTCGCCCACGAAAACTCATGCTGCAAAACGTCAGTTAGTCTATACGGTGCCACAGGATTCTTTGCTGCTTCTTCCTTAGAGGTTTCTAAGGTCAGGCTTGACAAAGCCCTGGCTGGGATGATTTAGTTGGGGATTGGTCCTGCTTTGAGCAGGGGGTTGGACTAGATGACCTCCTGAGGTCCCTTCCAACCCTGATATTCTAAGATTCACTAGCATAAATTGCCTAGAGTAGTTGTAGACTCTCCATCAGTGGAGATTTTTAAGAGCAGGTTCAGCAAACACTGGTCAGGAATGATCTAGATAATACTTAGTCCTGCCATGAGTGCAGGGACTGGACTTAGGTGACCTCTCAAGGTCCCTTCCAGTCCTATGATTTTATGATGAGCAATGCACTTTCAGAGCTAGACACGTGGATGATAACCTTTCTAGTCCACCATCTCTGGACTTTGATAGCTTCTTACATTGCTACACTATTATGGAGAGGAATTGATGACACTTTACAGATGGTCTTAGGAAACCTTTAGTCAATTGTTAAAGTATTTAGAAGAAAAATATTTTTGCCATGAACCTTTTAACATAACATATGTTATGTAAGTTGTAATATTACAAATAGAAGAGCAATTTATGTGCTGTCTGGTAGCCTGATGAACTAGTTGCGTAAGTATACCCATGACTTCAAAAAAGCAAAAGTGTTATTTGTTCCCTTAGTCACTTAATTAGATGAGGAAAATCTAAATTCAGAATTTTTTTTAATTTTTTCTCTCTCTCGGTCTTCTGTGTTTGCTGAAGAATATATCTAGTATTTCTTTAGCAAGTAAGGGCTGGAGTCATTAGGGGAATTTAGGTGCTTAACTGAACCATTAGGCACCTCACTACAACATTTAGCTACCACTCAGCACAACCCCCCCTGCTCAGCTGCTGCCTTCTGACATTGTTGATGCCTACATTTGTATGGGTAAAGTGCCTGAATTTCTGCTGTGGACATGCACCACTGAACAGCCCAGCACCCTCCTTGATGCCTCCGCTCTGGTGCCATTCACAGGATGGTTTTCCTTGCCTATCTTGCCTGCAGGACCTGCTCTGGTAAACACACCCTGAGGCAGTCTTAAACACATCTATCAGAATGGCCCTCATGCAAAAGCGAGGAGGGTGTTGGTGAGGCCCTTGCTGCCCTTCTTATCTGCTCAGCTGGTGGTTAGAGCACTCACCCAGGATGTGGGAAATTCAAGTTCAAAGCCCCAACTGGGCCCTACCACCTTTTAAAAAAAATTAATAAGGAAGGCTGACAGTGAGTGGGTTCATGGCTGTGAATCCTGAAGAGTGGGAGGTGCCTCCAGCCAGCCCAGAGTTAGGCACCAACCTCCTTTGAGGAATAGGATTTAGGGCCCCCTCCCCTCACCATTTCCTACCGCCTACCTTAGGTGGTTCCCCACTCAGCTTTCTGGCTGTTGTACATCCCATCCTCTCCCCCTATATAGTACAGGGATCTTGGCTCCTAATTCAGGGCTGTGGATTCCATTAGGCAGGAGGTTGCCTAAAGATTAGGTGTTAAAACACTGTCTATGTGCCCTTTATGGAGATAGCTTTGAATGCCTAAAAACAGATGCAGCTCTAGTTTATCTAGATGGAGAGCGAGTTTGTTAGTGCTTCATCTTCTTTAAAGTCAATGTTGCATTCAGAAGATGCCCTTTTGGAGTGCCCTCCTCCACCCCCAAGTGCACCCCTTGAGCACCCTAGCGGTGACTTCCTCTCTTGTGTGCGGAGGCCATAGCACAGTCCACAGAACACAGCAAAGAACACTTTCATGCACAAGCTGAAGCCAGAACTCAAAATACACCTCAGTGGAACAGGAACCTTAGGATAGTGGTGAGGGCTTATTCCAGCAATCCTACTATTTTGAAATTTTACCTGGATCTAAGCCATCAAGTCTGAGGTAAGACCGTAGCAGTTAGGAGTCAAGAGCATTATAAGCTGGGGCCCACATAGCTGCAGAGTTTGCTCTAGAATCCACCCTTGGCTGAAGAACTATACTTCAGCATCCAAGATTTCATTTAACAAAAGGTTTTTGCTTGCTTGTGGTTGTGAAGAAAATCTTGAAAACCTTAAATCAAGGTAAACCGATACACTGATATTGTACCTGAAACACCTATGAAGGGTTTGGATTGCCTCATTCATCTTATTGGGGTGTTACCTCAACATAAAAAGTGTAAATAGCAAGTGTTAACTATAGCACTGCTGCTCATTTTAACATCCGGACCCAAAACTGCTTCTTTGCTTTCCTGAGTAGTAGAGGACAGTGTGGCTTTTGACAATCTCCCAGAGCACCCAACTCTATTTTGACAACTTCTGTTGAACTTATGGATTGCCAAAACTATATTGAAAACTGAAGTTAACAAAATTAATGGACTGTAATAGGAAAATAAAAGGGCCCTGTTTTGTTTATACTACTTACTTAATACCTCCATTTTAAACATTTAAATGAAATTGACAATTTCCAGCATACTACAGAATCCAGGGACTTTACCACAAAATGTACAGCCCTCATGCCTCAAAGTATGCAGGGCCTTAATTACAGTAGGTCTACCACAGGCAATAGATTTCACCCTTGAGACCAAGAAATAGCAATCATAAGGTTAGAGGTCTAAGGCAATCACAACAAATTCCTTTTTAGCCCTAAGGACTAGGTCTATAAATCAGATCCCTTTGTAAGCTAAATACTCGAGTTAAATCCTCCTGAAGTACTCAGATTTTCAAGAATTGCAGTCATTACATAATGCGCAATATAGTGTGTATACAGCATGTTTTCTGACTTAAGTAACTTACACATATTGATGTTTAGCTATTGTTAATTTGAAGCAAGGCTTGAGAGATGTATTAAAGAGCATGCAGTGTTCAGCTAAATGCCAATAGCTTGGACATTTATAACAATGAATGTACTGTTTAAGGGTTACTTGCATTCATAGTGTGAACCGAGCTTTTTATTCTTGAATATGCAAAGTGTCCCTTTTGAATTAGTATTTCAAGAGGAGTTGTTGCATACAGAGTGGCCTGGGTTTAATAAATGAGAGCATGCTTAGAAAAAGGAACTATAAAAAATGTGATTAAGCTGTGAATAAAAGTGTATTCTACCAAACCTTTACAGACCTCTGGAATAAACAGCATTCCTAGGAACTGTCAGTAACAAATTATGCCCTGACCTACATTGAGAGTAGCAGGCACATCTCTGCTATGACACGTGCTGGCTAACAAAAATCACAGTCCATAACATTAAGTGCTGTGTCAGGTATTACAACCACTATATATGGGAGGATATACTCCATGCAGAGTTATCTGCTGTAACAAAGAAGTGTCTATACCTTATCACTAATGTAAAATAAAAAAGGGGAATGCTTGTGCAAATGGCTTGGAGCAGCCCCATTCTAAAGATACATAGGCAAGAAGTATTGAATATTATTTCTGTTATGCAAAGCGTTGTTACCTGTATTTAATCACCTAAACTTCATGGTTTGTATGTTCTATAGCCAACAAGAGTTTGTAATCAATGCTTTGAATGTTTATTATATATAAAATGTGGTCATCCAGTCTATCTATATTCAGCAAGAATAGGTTGATTCAACTCAAGAACTATTACCAATGGCAAAAATACTATGTAAAGTCCACAGGCTTTCTTCAACAGCAAGGCTACCCTTTGGTACTATGAAGTTTGGTTGCATTTAACCCAGATATTCTAGAGTATAAGATGCTCCATGTGGAGTCATGGATCAAGCTAAGGCTGCAACTTTTATCTAACCAAATTAATGGAGGACAGTTATGCAGCTGGTTCCCAAAGAAACTACCAATGATGAGTCCACTATATTTTCCAAACACCAATTGGTGAGAGAAGAGTCCTGTAAAATTAATCCAGGGATCAGTACCACCCTTGTGCCTTTTCCTCATGCAAGAGATGAGGTTTAAACAAAGGGTATATCTTTCTGTACCAAATATATATACCTGCAATACGTAGCAAGGACCCAACCTGACAGTACTGCTAATGCCTGGTACTTCGGTGACAATCTCTGCACCCCCGCCCCCCCCAACCTAAATTAACCTTAACTGGACACTACAGTACTTTCCCCTAATCTCCCATCTTCTCTGAGAAAGGCAAAAACACCACCGAGGAACTATATTGTGGGGCAGAGACTAATGGGTGACAATGGTGACCCTGCCTTGCAGGAGCAAAGTAAGCTACATCAAACAGTCGGGCTAGTGAGGTACCTTGTGGCCCCTGAGTGGACCAGTCAACCTTTGGTGGTGAGAAGGGTGGGAACTAAGGGGCTCTGCCCAAGCCTTGCCCATGGATGAGGCTACCAAGAAGGGATTACCGCTATTCTAATGCTGACCAGGAATCTAGATTTTGTGAGTCTAGCCAAACCTCCCTACCCCATAGCAAGCAGGAGGGTGGGGTGGAAGGTTGTGAATATTAGCCAAGCCTTACAGAAACCATAAATTCCACACTATCCCAGTAGCTTCACTATTATAAGTGCCCAACACACCATATTTGGAGGACTCCACATCATAATCTCTCTGACACATACATCATTCCACAGTAAAGATTTTTAGGTGCCAATCAATTAGTCATGCTACCATCCCCTATGTTCATGGACTCAATGTGCGGAATGCCACAAAACTGGTTCAAAGCATGGGACAAGGCAAACTTCAGGGATTCTGAAGAGGGGTATGTATCCTGTGCTCATGGCAGACTGATACATGTAGCCATGAAGTCGCCTAGCAAGTTGGAGGGAGCATGACTTTTTGATCTGCAACTATAAAGCTCAGGTCCAGTGAGTATTTAAGGGGAGACTTCCAAGGAAAACCCTAGTTTCTGCAATAAATGGCTGTGGTTCAGTTGTTGTCAGCCTATGCGCTGTCTTGTTATTAACACCAATGTCCCAGCATGTGTCTAGGAGGCACTGTGCTGTTGGAGGGGCCCATATTTAGATAAAACTGGCATTTCTCATGCAAATACAAGTATCACTGCTGGTGCTGTACCCAAATTCCAACTTGGTCCTCCCCCTTGAATTCCAGTCTGAAACTCTGCCTTTTTCGCTTACCCTTACAGATTGCTGGGTACTAATACTAGCACAGAGCTGTCTTTGCATTTCAGTAGGGCTGCATAGTATGTGCTCTCTTCTGTGCATATATATTAAAGTTGTACACTGAGATTTTAATGTTTTTGACCTCTACATAGGTGTAACTAAACATAGCAGCAGCAGGACAAATTCTAATGTGCTGTAAAAGCTTTTCAAAATGAACATTTGTATTTTATACTATTAATACTAACAGCTTCATTGTAATAACATTCTAGATCATATCCATGTCTAGTGGCTGCATTAAACAAACTAAAAAGGCGAACATATAAACAGCTGGAGCTTAAATTACTTCTTATTTACTCAAGTGTAAAGCAGGCGTAATTCCATTTAAATCAAATGAATTATACCAAGGTAGATCTGATGTGACATTAGAATCAGGAGAGCAGGATTTGCAATGGAAATGTCTGTTAACATTTAGTGATATGTATCACTCTCCAAACATACTGTACCATGTGCCTGTCTTTGAGTTTTCATATTAGTAAGCTTTTATTTCTAAACTATTAGTACTTTCATGTTCCTGTTTTGTTTTACTATGTTGGCACGTACTACTGCCCAAGATCCCAGAAAACACCTGACAAGTTTTCCTGTATCATGTTGCCAGACTCACCAAAAACAATTTTTACATGCCATGGCTTCTCTCTGGTCTGCATGGCACCCTGATTGGCAAAAGAAAAAGTAGCACGTCAACCTAAAGAATTCTTCCCTGGACATGTATAATAAGTGCTATCTTGTCAAGTAAGCTCTTAAGCAGGAGTTTGCCATTAGCCTATTAAACAAAGCACTCTAGTCATCAACATCCCCTATTGGGGAACTACTTATAACAACAGAGGGCTGCTCCGTCCCTGTCCCCCTGTGCTAGCAGCTGGAGAGAGCTGGCATAGGAGCTGCTGTGGAAGTTCTGTGCCACTCAGGTGTGACGTGCTGTACCTCGGGGGGGGGACACCCTACACACCCATGTTCATCTTTATAAACTGATTGTGTGGTATCCAATGCAAAGTTTGTCATGGAGTCTTTGGAAGGCTCATGATGCACTGAGCATGGTTGTTATAATCATGGGCGCCAACTTATATGGGCTCTTGGAGCTAAAGCCCCAGGAATATTCATAATCAGGGGCTCTGCTCCACCAATATTTGGAGCTAGATTTTTTCCCCCTCCCCGGAGTTTCCCTGCTTGAATGTAAAGAGAGCGCACAGCGCGTCTCTCTCTCTCCTTTGCTGCTGCTGCTGTAGCCTAAGGGCTGCAACATTAGCATAAGAGGAATGCATTGCTAACTACTTCTGAAGCACTCAGGAGAGGGAGGGGAGTGGAGGAGGCCTCCCCTCTCCTGCCCCTACCTGGAGGAGACACAAATGGGCCAGGAGACAGACATCATTCACCTTAGGAGCTGCTGGGGCTTCCGTGAGTGTTTGACCTATGATTTTTTATTATGTTTGAGTGTTTGACCCTATGATTCCCCCCCTGCCCCAGCCCCAGTCCCAGCCCCTACTCCTACCCCCAGTGAGGCACAGCAGGCTGCACAGGGGAGGCAGGAAGCCACATGTGAAGGCAATGCCCCCTCCCCCAGCACCCACCAACCCACCCGCCACAGGAGGGATGGGAGAGGGAGGCTTCCTAGACCTGAGCAGCTGGGGCTTGGGTGAATTTTATGACACCCTGCTCCCCCGTCCCATAGCCAGCCACCACCCTGCCTACCCCACTTCTGCCCCATGCTGGGCAAGGGGCAGCCCCATCCACAGTGAAGTTATGGTGAGGGGCAGCAACATGGAAGGCCACCTGTGCCCCCCCCAGTACCCATCATAGGGGAGGGGAGTGAGCTTTCTGGACCTGAGAGGGGCTCTAGGAGCATGTGCAGAGTGCAGAGTGTGTGTGCCGTGGGGGGCAGGAGGGGTCCCTCCCCTGGAGCTTGCTGCTGCCAGTGGTGGTGATGGGGAGTCCTCTCTGGCCCTAGCCCTGGGGCAGCCTGTCTGCACCCCAAGTTCCTCATCCTCAGCCCTGCCTCACCCCAAAGCCTGCACCCCCAGCACCGAGCACGCTCCTGCACTATGAACCCCTCATCCCCAGCCTCACCCCAGAACCCTCACCTGAGGGGAAAAACATGCAACTTAAATTTGGTGGTCAGTTTGGAGTATCATTGTATTTAGCACAATATTTGATTATTTTACACCCTTCAAAGTATGTAACTGGTCGTATACAGGTGTTTTCTCTGAATACTGTCTGTGTGCCTCAGTTTCCCCAATGCATTTCTTAAGGCTCTAGATGGTGGGATAAGGGTGTGTGATTGTTGTAAAGCCCTAGAGGGCCAGTGTGATGCTGTCTGCACAGAGAATGGCCGACACCCTGTCTCCAGGCAACTGATGGCCTGGGCCACTCTCCTGCAAGGTGCCAACTGAAGGTGTTGGAGAACAAAGAGATCAGGTGGCCTCCTAATGCTTGGAAAAGAGACAAAGGCCAGAGGAGGGAGTGTCGGTGCCTGTGCAGACTTCCGGGAAGTGCACGGTGTGGAAGGGGATGCTGGGATGCTTTGGAACAACTCCATACAAAGCCAGTCAGGACTCTGGGGGAGCCTCCTCTCTGAGCATACTGTCTCCAGGGCAAGAAGCTTACACCTTCCTGGGTCTGACCTCGGAGCATTCAGCATGCCCTTCCACACTGTGCACTTTCTGCAGCGAGTCTGCCCAGGCAGGTCCTGGGGCAACCAGAGGTCCCTGCACCCCAACTCCGCAGTCAGATGTGACTCTCAGCCAGACAGTAAAACAGAAGGTTTATTAGATGACAGGGATACAGTCTAAAACAGAGCTTGTAAGTACAGAAAACAGGACCCCTCAGTCAGGTCCATCTTGGGGGGTGGGGAGCCCAGACCCAAGTTCTGGGCCTCTCCCGATTTCCCCAGCCAGCTCCAAACTGACACTCCCTCATCTGGCCTTTGTGTCTCTTCCGGACAAGGAGGCCACCTGATCTCTTTGTCCCCAACACCATCAGTTGGAACTTTGCAGGGGAAACTGAGGCACCCACACAGTATTCAGAGAAAACATTAAGAACATTCCCACTTTGTCACAACAGGTGCAACAAAATTTAATACTGTATATTAGGTATTAATAGGCAAGTGCTGCTTCTGACTTTCCACTTTTAATTGACCCTTGTAATCTTGTGGTGCTGATGCATTGTAGCTTCATTTTATATCAGCTTACAGGGTGAGAGCGGGGGGGGGGGAGGGAACCACCATTTTGGGCCCCACCAAAAATTATACGAACCTGCCGCCTATGGTTATAATAATTGTTACCATAATCAGCGTGGTAGCTGTGTTGGTCTGTATCAGCAAAAACAAGGAGGAGTACTTGTGGCACCTTACAGTAATGTTATAGTAAGGTTATAATTTCATGTATATAGTTATGAGGCTGAAAATGTATCCTCCTGGCTTAAAGCAAGTCCAGACAAAAACTCTCCCAAGAACAGAGAGGCAGTTCACACCTCATAGGGCATGGATGAGACAAACTCACAGAAACACCTGACACTGGCTTAGGCAGCAACAAAGGAATCAGTAGCCACTTGAGGGAGTCTCCCGCTTCCTTTGGGCAGTTTGGGACTGCAATGAGGTAATGCTCACCTGACTCTGAAGGGGGAGGGTGGCAAAGCCAGAAGGAAAGAAAGGATATGCTAAAAGGGAGAGACATTTTGCCAAGCTCTTTCTCGCTCTCATCTACAGACCATCACCACGCAACAGTACCACTGATCAAAGGGGAGCGCCTGAGTGAAGCACCAGCCTGTGGTGAAAAACATCTAAGTTTGTAAGGACACTGAAAGTGTTAAGATCAGCTTAGAATGAGTTTAGCTTTAATTTCATTTGACCAAATCTGACTTGTTATGCTTGGACTTATAATCACTGAAAATTGATCTTTATAGTTAATAAATCTGTTTGTTTATTCCACCTGAAGCAGTGCATTTGCTTTGCAGTGTGTCAGAGACTTCCCTTGAGAAAACAAGCTTGATACATATCACTTTCTTTATTAAATTGACAAACTTCTATAAGGTTTCAGCATCCAGTAGGCATAACTGGACGCTGCAAGATGGAGGTTCCTAGGGTTGTTTCTGGGACCGGAGATATTGGCTAGTGTCATTCGCTTGTAAGTAGCTGGGAGCAGCTTACATGTCAGAGCCTGTGCATGAACAGCCCAGGAGTGGGGGTTCTCACAGCAGAGCAGGGTAAGGCTGGCTCCTGGAGTCAAGGATTGGAGTGGCCTAGCAGTATATCCACATAACACCAGAGGGGAATGTCACAAACAGATTCCTGTCTCCTAGGAGATGGATAAGAAAGGGGATATGTTTAGCAATTGGACACTCTTTAAATTACAATGAGAAAGTAACATAATTTGCAATGGGACTGAATAAAACAAAATAAGAGTATAACCCATACATCTTCTGGGTGTGGTGTTCTGTCCCATCGAGTGGCACTGAGACACTTTAGGGAGAGAGAGAGCGATTAATGAGTCTGCTCTACAGCCTTAGCTAAGAAGCATATGGCTTTTAGCTCATACTGTAGAAGCTCATGTCCTAAGCTCCAGAGGTCCTAGGTTTAATCCTGCCCACCGACAACTGGGGTCCCTTGGCTTTACAAGAGCAGCCCACTATTAGGTATATTGAGCAAAGCCTGCCACATGCTGTGATGGAGTAGGGAGTGGGGAGGATTGACCTGTGGATGTTGCGGGGGAGTTTTACTGGTACTGTCTGCATTGGTGATGGGCTATCAGGGTGTGACTTCACTTGAGCAATGATACGTGAGCATGTAACCTGAGCCCAGGAGGGGGCTGGGGCCAGATGATACCTTCTGCTCAAGAAACTGGACAAAGGCTGGAGGAGGAGCTGAGGGTGTGGCTGAAGACTGCTGGAGGGGGTTTCAGTTTGGAGCTGGCTGAGGAAATGGAGGGACACCTGGGGATGGGCTCCAAGCTCCCTCCCCTCAAAGATGGACCTGATTGAGGGGGGTCCTGTTGTCTGTACCTACAAGCTCTGTTTTGGACTGTGTTCATGTCATCTAATAAAGCTGTTTTACTGGATAGCTGAGTGTCACGGTGAATCACAGAAAGTGAGGGGGTGCAGGGCCCTGACTCCCCCACACTCCGTGACAATTGGTGGTAGAGATGGGATGTGCTGCACCCCGTGGATGGTGCTTCCTGCAGTAAGTGAATGGGGAGCAGTAAAACAAGAGAGATTGATGAGGACCAGGCATGCTGAAGGCTCAGACTGAGCGGTTTCAGGGGGCAGAGACATCTAGAACTGATCCTCCGAATGCAGGGATATGTCTACATGTGGGCAGATGAGGCCCAGACTAAGGAGGACATGATTACTGGAGCAACTGTATGAATATTGCCCATCTGACCTGAGGATGTGGTTGGGGGACAAAAAGCCAGAGGACTTGCAGTGCGCAGGGAAGCTGGCAGATAAGTTTGTGGACCACCAGTCTGGGGGTGGACAGGAGTCCCAAAGGAATAGGCCCACCATGATGCAGAGAGTCATCCTGGGACCCTCCTAAGGGGAACCACCAGCATCAGGATCAACCGCTCGGCTCAGCTCCAAGGGACCAACGGAACACGAGCTGCTATTACTGTGGCCAGAGAGGCCACATATGGACCCAGTGCCCCAAGCTCAAGGACAGACTGAGCAGACTGAACCTGTACAGGCTTAACTGGGTAAAGATACAGCCGGAGGAGGGGCAAGCTTCCCAGGCGGGGGAGGCTTGCAGCTTACCAACTGCTCAGGAGGGAGGCGTTTCCCAGAGGAGCTCCTCTGGAGGGGCTGGATGCTTCAGACTCAAGGTTCTCAGTTTACAGGGTGGGTGTGGGGCTGTTCCTGCAGAGCAAGTGCCTTGTTCCCCTAGAGGGGAGGAAGGTGCCCCCTGCCAGAGGGTGGGAAAGGCCCGGGACAAGGGAAAGTGGCTTTGAGACCTTTGCCCATTATAGATGAGCCTTTCCAGAAGGTGGCTGTGGACATAGTGGGACCGCGTAGCAAGACGACCCTGTTGGGGAAGAAATATATTCTGGTGGTGGTAGATTTTGCTACTTGCTACCCCGAGGCAGTGGCTTTGTCTTCCATGAAGCAGACACCGTGGCAGATGCTCTGCTGACCATTTTCAGCTGAGTGGGGTTCCCCAAGAAAGTCTTGACAGACCAAGGATCCAACTTCATGTCAGCCCTGTTCCGGTGCTTGTGGGAGAAATGTGGCGTCCGGCGTATCTGGGCCTCAGCGTATCATCCCCAGTCCAATGGAACTGCAGCAGCATGCCATTAAAAATCCTGCACCGGCTGGCCTGGCCCGCTCTTCTCCATCCTCTGTTCCCCCTGCCTCCCCCCGGGGCCAGCCGATTGGGGCTCCTACTGGCTGCAGTTCGCTGTCCCAGGCCAATGGAGGTGGCGCTTCCCGCAGCCCCCATTGACCTGGGAATTGGCCGAACCTGCCGACACAGCAGGTAAACAAACTGGCCCGGTCTGCCAGGGTGCTTACCCTGGCGAGCCGCATGCCAGAGGTTGCCGACCCCTGCTCTAAATGGACAGACTCCACCTCCTGCATCCCTCAGTTTTTTCTTTGCCTCATCTGAAAGCAAGGAGTTCAGCTCTTTGAATCTAGCTCCTTTTAGTAATGCTGACAGGATTGAGCGAGAAATTCAAGAAGAGGAACAAGAACAGGGATGTCCCAGCCAGAAGAGGCACTCTCCAGTAACCCTAAATTGGTTGTACATGTAGTAGAGAGAGAGCGTGGAGCAAGGTCTGCACCAAAGTCAGCAAAAGCCATGCTATGAGCAAAAGTCAGTCTCTGTTATAAAGCAAATGCCTGCTTACAAGTTCACTGGCTGGTACATGAACCTGGCAAAAGCATGGCTAGCTTTGCTAAAACACAGGTACTCCGAAGTACTAGGTTTTGAATATTCATGTAATCACATTCCTGGGAGATGATACAGGAACACATCAACCTCAAGTAAGATGAGCACAGGATAACAAATGGGCATGTTTTGTTTGAACCAGTAGGTAACAATATGTAGGGTTGGTAACGTCAGGAGTGTAATACAAGACTTGTTTGTATCAATGTATACAAGAGCACCTTTGTCTAGCCTAGGGGGCAGCAGAAAGTCCTGCTGCTGACTGACCTGAGTCCCTGCCAATGGGCATTCACGTGTGAGTGTACCTGTAGACATTGATCTGGGAAATTATTACTGTGTCTTGAGGGCAATAAACTGTGGTCTTTCTGAGTACTACCATCCCGGTCTGCTGGGTTGGCTATCTGCAGACCCAGGCCAGCACACAGAGAGAACATGCATGCCAACTATCAAGGCTTCCTATAGCTGTTGTGCAGGCCTAGTAGCAGGAACATGTTCAGAGAGAAACGTTAACAGGACTGCATGCATGTTGTACAGGATCCCTCCCTCCCTGCTTCTGGAGGCATCAGCTGCTTCTTCTCAAGCCCTTTATCCCTTCCATCCCCCCCAAATAGATTCCAGCCAACCAGGTTTCTCTGCTACCACCACCACTCGCAGCTATCCCTCAGATTCTGCAGCCTGACTCTAGGGCTGCCCAGAGGATTCAGGGGGCCTGGGGCCCCTTCCATAAAAAAGTTGCAAAACTATAGAATATTATATTCTCATGGGGGCCCCTGCGGGGCCCAGGGTCTGGGGCTTATTCTTGCTGCTCCTTCAGTTTCTACTGCTGTCTCATTCCCTCCCTCATTCTTCTTCACTCAGCTAAATATAAGAAAGACCCTTGCTGGGGCTCTCTTTCCCCCACCCCATCCTCAGGTTTTCCCTAGCAGAAGCTGAACAAAGAAAGGGTCTCCCTCCCCAACAAGGAGATCCAGGGGAAAGCACGCTGGGCTCACAGGCACTACTAGCCTCTGTGCAGGCTTTTAGGCTCCTTCATATTGATCCCTGCTTGGAGGTTCTACTGCAAATGGCTCTGGTTAGCAGAAGCTGCTGCTGCTAACTTTTAACAGGGCACTCTTGCTGCTAGATCTTGTTTTATTTGCTTTTTGTCATGTCCCAGCAACTGTCAACACAGCTCCCTGGTTTGTGACTCTCAGATGAGCGTCTGGTTTAGCCCAGCAAGCTCCTTGAAAGACAGCCTATATTACATGAATTCAGCTTCCCAGAAACTGCTGTGATAGGCTCAGACAGCATCTCTCCCTCCTCTCCAGAAAAGAAATTGCTGGATCTTGGGACTTCCACTGCCCTCACCAAATAATGAGTGCTAGACCCTATGCAACTCAATAAAAAAAACTTTGCATATCTTTGTCCTCATGTAGTGTCTGTCTCCCGTCTTCAATCAGTGCTAGTGTTCCTTCCAACTTTTTTGTCCCCTTCTCATAATGCTGCATGCTCACTCGTCCTGCAATACTACCTGCTTTCAGTCTGTGCAAGATTCTCAATCTGCTTGTAACATTGCTTACTTCTGAGCTATGTTTCATCTCAATTTTCCAGCTGAACATAGATGGCAGAGAGAAACATAACTCCTTAAATTTTCTAAGCTGCTTCTTAGGAATGAGCACTGGTTACATATGCCTGTAGTCTGGAATTTTTTCACAGGATGGGAGACAAGAGGGGATAAATAAATGATAAGGGAAATGACTCACTAGCAATTTGGGTTTGCTCTTCCTCTTTTCCCATCCTGTATCCTCACGTGTCCTGTTTGGGTTGGGAGTTGGTGGTTTTAAAATTTACTGAGAAGAGGGTGGAAGAGTCTGTCCTTAGAACTGGTGCCTTTCACTACTCTTTGCTTCCCTCTTTTCAGGTAGTCTGGAGTTCACCACAGAGTGGGAAAAGAGGATGTCTCTGAATGACTAGCAAAGTAGTTTTCCCATATTAGATAGAATGGCATTCATCTAGCAGGTTTACATAAACTAAAACAGTGGTCCCCAAACTATTCAGGGTTGCACCCCACCCGTCCCTGCACTCCCTCCCACTCGGAGCCAGGACTGGGAGTGGGGCCGCAATCAGGAGGTGGAGGGGATGTGGACAGGGTAATAAGGCCAAGGCTGAGGCTGCAGCTGGAGGCACGTCTGGGACCAGAGTGAGGAGCGGAGACCGGGCTGGGGCTGGGTGCAGGGCTGAGGCCAGGGGTGGGGGCTGGGTGGCACTCCCTTCCTACACTCTGCAGGAACTGGCAAGGGGCCTGCTGTGCCTAGGGTGACCAGAGAGCAAGGGTGAAAAATCAGGACAGAGAGTGGGGGTTAATTGGCACCTATAGAAGACAAAGCCCCAACTATCAGGACTGTCCCTCTATAATCAGGATATCTGGTCACCCTAGCTGTGCCTCCCTGAACATTCTCCAAGCCCCCCTCGGGGAGCACGCCCCACAGTGTGGGGACCATGTCTGAATTAAAACATGAATAAGAGGGAAACCAGATGACAGTTCACTATGCTTCATCTTAGCTTCTCTCAGAAAAATGTTATTTTAGATGTCCTCTGTAGCCCTGCTTCTTGCAATGTTACACCTGGGATAAATCTTACAGAAATATTTCAGTCCAAAAGATGAATGTTTTGCAAAGCTATCACCATCTGAAAGTAAGGTTTTAGTAATAGAATTTATTTTTCAATCAATAGTCACTGCCACTCCAACCATAATCATCATGAATAAAGTTAAACGAATGTAGCCACCGATTTGTGTAATGCAGCTTTGAACCTAATCAGATGACAGCACAGTCCCACACATTAATAAGCACAGTATCCCCATTCTCACTTAAGTACTAAGCAGTCATTTACAATGTAGACTCCATTAACAAACTATTCATGTACTAATTTATGCTGAGCCTGGGGAACTCTAATAACTCTCTTTACAGATCTACAACATTATCATAGACTCTTGCAGGACAATATCATTCTGTCAGCTTCAGGCTTTAACATTAATTCCCCAAATAGCTTAATTTTTAATTAATCTCAAATACTTGCAACCCATTTAAGAAGTATTCTTATTTAATAAGTGGTAACATGCAAGAAACAGCCATATTGCTACCCCCGGTCTGAAAGTCATAATTACAGGAGACTAATGACCACGAGCCACGTGCTCTGAATTTGACCCACATTGCACATTCTGACACCCATGAAAGTCAGGTTAGTCTAGGAGTACATTGTTAAGAATATACAGTAGATGTTCTGAGGAAAGAGTGAAAGTTACTTTGCATTTTGAATAAATAAATTAACTTTGAACCCAAGTGAGCCCTAAAGAGTTCTGTTGTTTGAACCTGCCACTGAGTTCAGCGGTAAAGAACCATTACCCATGGAATAGGGACACGAGTAATGCAATGAAGTCACTTATGCATGGATAATTTTGTGTGGGTGAATAATCCCATTGATGCCAGTGGGACGACGTATCTATGTGAAGTTGCTCACATGCACAAATTGGTACAGTACTGAACTAAATATGGGCTTGGGAATTCCCAGTCCTACAGAGGTTGAGAAGCATTAGAGAAGAAGGATTGAGGGAAGTCTATCTTGTAGCAGCCTCCTAGCTGAGGGCGTGGTGGTGTCCAGATAGTGTTTCCATTCCACCACAGAGCAGCAATTGCATAGTCTGAGTCGGGGTGGTATGGAAAAAACTATTCAAATTCTTGGGGAAAATGTCTTAATTCATACATCAGAACACATGCACAATCCCCGGGACCTCCATCTGAAACCATACTAGAAGGGTATGGACATTTGAGACACCAAACAGACAACCTCTCCACTTCCCCTCACATGAAACCACTGTTTAAAGACTA
Source organism: Mauremys mutica (assembly GCF_020497125.1). Classification (NCBI taxonomy): domain Eukaryota; kingdom Metazoa; phylum Chordata; order Testudines; family Geoemydidae; genus Mauremys; species Mauremys mutica. The sequence goes on from NC_059075.1 coordinate 82,882,794, forward strand.
GTACATGATGAAAGACCCATTATCTGCATCTCACAACTCTCTGTCTTTACCTCCCCTTTACCACATTATGGGGCTACTTCTATTGACACAGTGCATCAAATTACATTTTAGTACTAGTGTGATGTTATCTGATTAAAATAAGACCCTGTAGATCATTGTTGCTAACACTGTTATTTATATAACTGCAACAAATATTGTACAAAGCACATCATGTAAGACTTCTATGGAAAAGTTATGATTTGCTGAAAATGATTATGCTATTTAAATGTATGTATCATTTTTGTATCTGAAGTTATGAATATTAACTCTATACCTGTATTTCAAATATTTGCTCCTATGGCAACACCAACAAGTATTTAGCCAGCAAATTGAGAAGGAACTTAATGAGTTACGTGGCCCATCAAGGAACACTTAACTCACAATGGACCATGGAAGATGACCATTCACAGCTGATGGACTTTCATGTGAACATTCTAACTAGAGTATGAGCTCTACTATGACTAAGCAAAGCATGCATGGACATGTGACTCCAAACACCATCTTGTTACCTGTAATTTCCCACAAACTAGAACAATGGGCTTCCCTTTCCTTGGCAGAACCTATAAAAGGCCATGGAAACATCTCCATTTTGTCTCTTTCCTGCTCAAACTTCTGGACTATGAACTTATATTAATGGGAGCATTCTAATCAAGGTTCAGTACTCTAGGTCTATATAAATAATATATGGAAATATACCTCTCATATAGAACTGGAAGGGACCTTGAAAGATCATCGAGTCCAGTCCCCTGCCTTCACTAGCAGGACCAAGTACTGTCCCTGACAGTTTTTGACAGTCTAGGTTTACTTGGTCCTGCCTCAGCACAGGGGGCTGGACTGGATGACTTATTGAGGTCCCTTCCAGCCCTAAATTTCTATGGTTTGTTTAAAGTCTCACCTAAAGGGAAGGGTTTAGGCACAGTCTGTGAGAAAACACAATTAGCTTGCACAGGAGAGATCACTGTATCTTCTGACTGTAGCACTGAGTCTCCTATTTTCATTATCCCAACCTACCATGGATGATAAACTAGCAGACCATTAAGTATACTGGATGCTTATATATAAGTGACAATAATTGTTCATGAATTTTGCCTGATTCCAGCTGACCTTTAAAAGTTAATCATTAAAATCTGCCATTGCTGAAAGCTCTATTGTTTGTTTGCAACTCTTTCTTTGGAGGTGCTCTCAACACAACATAAGTCAATTCCATCCCTTCCTTTGCATTACAAATTTAGACTGACTTTTAGGGTTTTCCTCCTTATGCGATAAAATATTTGCCCGTCACTGCCTCAATCTCTAAGACAAGAAGCAATTTTATGACTGTTTGTAAACCATCCTACAAACATTTTGCCCAATGTGACATAATGTGAGAGGCCAACAGTGCCATTAATAATGCATAGTTATACATATGTATACACACACAATCCTCCCCTAAATTTAATAAGCTTTTCTTCTCAGTATAACATAAGACCACAGATAAGAATAATCCTTCAAATATCCTTTACATTGAGTATAGTAAAAAATGCACTAATTATTTATACTTTTGTCTGAAACTTGCATGCTGCTCATTAACACTTGCAATCTCTAAGTAAAAGGGTAAACGCTAACTATATGAAATGAAATGTACCCTTAGCTCTTTATCATAGTGAAATGACTAAATGGTCATGCGTTAATGACCCTCTCCTTTGCTCTGCATAGATCATCCAGCAAATGACAGTTGCTGTGCTCAGGTTTACAATTATGCCTAGTACATTTTACAGGAAAAAAGCTTTGTCTTTAGCCCTTTGTTTCCTGGTTTTGCTGCCAGTCATACTGTTTGATGTTTTCCACACTCCCACCTTCTTGCTGTTATTTTGATAGTTTAAAGTCTCCCAGGAGATTTTATATTTGTGCCTTGAAATGTGTGGGCTTGTTCATAAATCCTGGGTTTGCAGAAGTGTTTTTCGAATACAACTATTTAATCTGAGGCACCTCTCACTTTGGTATCTAAAAGCAACTCCACTTGACATGATGGAGCCTTAAAGTATCTTGAGACTAGTGCTACAAGTCTTTCAAGTTTTGGATAATGTCAGCGATGGGCCATGGACACCATATGTCCTGGTACTGTACATAAGTGAGATTTTATTGAGACCCATATGCAGACTTTCTTTATGCCCTTTACTCAATATCATAAAAGGATGATTCAGGTCACCCCGCTGAAGCAAAATCTTGCAATCAGAGCAACTGCCACTATGCTACAGACTGTAATTTCCTCCACTCATTGTTTCTAGTTAACAGTCACAAACTGAGTAGTTGGATTTATCCCCACTATGGGGAGTCCAGTCACTATGTAAAACAGCAGGAAAAGACCCATTGCACATAAAAATCTAGAACAATATTCCACAGCTTCAAGGCTTTATATAAAACAAATTGAATGCAAGAGCATCCTTCACCATCTTCTTAAGTCTGCCATCTGGGCAAACTAAAAATAAAGCAGCAGCTTAAGGAGAGGTTTTAGAAAATGCACTTTATAAATACATTGATAAAGATTTGCTAGACTCTTAAAACAACTCTGATATACTAACTAACCCTCCTAGCTACGCATTGTGGATTGCATCTTCATCAGCCTCTTTGTATATATGGTTAAAGTATTACCTACAGTACCTTTTTAAATTAAAAAGACACCCTTGCTAGAGTCTTCACATTGGCCAAGAGCTCTCTCTCTCTCTCGCTCTGAAATATCTGGATAGTTTAATTGCTATCAAACTACCAGGAAGGGACAGGGCTACTCAGTCCTATTTAGGACATTTTATCTGATGGATGAGAGTGTCAGAGGGCTCCCTGAAGGCATCAAGATTGCCTGCAGTTAAGAGGAGAGAATCCTCAGGCACAAGGTGTGACAAGCTCTTCAGATCTACCGTACACAAAATAACTATTTCTGCCAGCTGAAACATGAAATCTTGTATGCACTGGGTTAACTATTTCACAGCAATATGCAGGGATATCCACCACATTGCTTCACCATATTCAGAAAGGACTGGGAAAGAAAATACACAGCACAACAGATGATCACAGCTCCTGCTGTACAAATGCAAGTGCATTTATCAGGGATGTTTCACATTCTTTGACTATTTCTCCACCTCCCACATAAGTGCCCTTCAGATTATGTTCTTCTCATCACTGCTACTAAGTGTTTTACAGACATAGGGAAGGGGAAAGTCTAAATGTTTTATGGAGCATTTTTATTACACATTTAATCATACTGTAAATAAACAGAAATATTGACATTTAAAAGATTTAATAACCAAATGTTTGGATACTGCATACAAATATTTAATGCTACCAGAGCACCTTCTACTGGAGGTAGACATCAATTGAACCTCACAGTATGCCTATGAATTAAGTATTATTCTATTCATTTTACAGAGTGGGTAATTGGGAGCAAAGAGGAATTAAAGAACTTACCCAAAGTCATACCGTGAATCAATGACAGAGCTAGTGAGAGAACCCAATTGTCCTGTTTCCTGCTCCTGTAAGTTACCTGCTAGGGTAACTGTTACATTTGGATAGTTCTTACAAAAGTATTGTTGCAGATTGCTCATGAGTGCAAGTACTATTTATGAACAAGAATCAACTATCTTGCTATTCTAAGGCCTGAAAATACCTTGAAGGCAGCAATAACATGGGCACACAGCATCTGTGGGTGCTACCAGAATATAAATATTTAATGGAAAAAAGCACACATTCAGAAAAAATAGTACTGCAAAACTTTGCTGCACCATTACATGCATAACAAATATAGACTTCTTCAAAAGACACCACTTATCCTCCTAAGATATGGGCTAGTTAGCAAGACCATAGATTTCTTGTAGGAAATTCTCATATTTATGTATGAAAAGTATTGCCTATTCTAAGGGTATGTCTACACTACAAGAGTAGTTCGATTTAACTTAGGTCGAATTTGTGGATTCGACCTTATGAAGTCGAATTTGTGTATCCACACTAAGGACACTAATTCGACTTTGTGAGTCCACACTAACGGGGCAAGCGTCGACATTGGAAGCGGTGCATTCTGGGCAGCTATCCCACAGTTCCCGCAGTCCCCGCTTCCCATTGGAATGCTGGGTAGAGCCCCCAATGCCTGCTGGGGGAAAAATGTGTCGAGGGTGGTTTTGGGTAACTGTCGTCATTCAACCGTCACTCCTGCCCTCCCTCTCTGAAAGCGCCGGCGGGAAATCTGTTCGCGCACTTTTCTGGTCAGTGACAGCGCGGACGCCACAGCACTGCGAGCATGGAACCCGCTGCGATCATCATTGCACTTATGGCCGTTGTCAACTCCTTGCACCCTATCGTCCACCTCTTCCACAGTCAGCTGCTGAGAAATTGGGCGAGGAGGCCCCGGCAGCACGGTGAGGACATGAAGTGTCAGAGTGGCACAGACCTCTCACAAAGCATGGGATCCCGCGCCGCGGAGATCATGGTGGCAATGGGTCAAGTTCATGCTGTGGAATGGCGATTCTGGGCCCGGGAAACAAGCACGGACTGGTGGGACCGCATAGTGCTGCAGGTCTGGGATGAATCACAGTGGCTGTGAAACTTCAGGATGCGTAAGGGCACTTTCCTTGAACTCTGTGACTTGCTGTCCCCTGCCCTGAAGCGCCAGAACACCCGGATGCGAGCAGCCCTGAGTGTGCAGAAGCGAGTGGCCATAGCCCTCTGGAAACTTGCAACGCCAGACAGCTACCGGTCAGTAGCGAACCACTTTGGCGTGGGCAAATCTACCGTGGGGGTTGCTGTGATGCAAGTAGCCAACGCAATCGTTGACCTACTGCTCTCAAAGGTAGTGACCCTGGGAAACGTCCAGATCCTCATAGATGGCTTCGCCGCGATGGGATTCCCAAACTGCGGTGGGGCTATAGATGGGACTCACATCCCTATCCTGGGACCGGCCCACCAGGCCAGCCAGTATATTAACCGAAAGGGCTACTTTTCAATGGTGCTGCAAGCACTGGTGGACCATAGGGGACGTTTTACCAACATCTACGTCGGGTGGCCGGGCAAGGTTCATGATGCGCGTGTTTTCAGGAACTCTTGTCTGTTTAGACGCCTGCAGGAAGGTAGTTTCTTCCCGGACCACAAAATAACTGTTGGGGATGTGGAGATGCCTACAGTGATCCTCGGGGACCCAGCCTACCCGCTGATGCCCTGGCTCATGAAGCCCTATACAGGCGCCCTGGACAGTGACAAAGAACTCTTCAACTACCGGCTGAGCAAGTGCAGAATGGTGGTGGAGTGTGCTTTAGGACATCTCAAGGGGAGATGGAGGAGCTTACTGACTCGCTCGGATCTCAGCAAAACCAATATCCCCATTGTTATTGCAGCTTGCTGTGTGCTCCACAATCTCTGTGAGAGCAAGGGGGAGACCTTTATGGCGGGATGGGAGGTTGAGGCAAATCGCCTGGCTGCTGATTACGCTCAGCCAGACACCCGTGTGATTAGAAGAGCCCAGCAGGAAGCGCTGTGCATCCGGGAGGCTTTGAAAGCTAGGTTCCTCAGAGAGCAGGGTAACCTATGACTGTCCAGTTTCTTTACAGAGAAGCTGAACCTGCCCCTGTTTCAGTTACTGTTGACTTTTTTCAGCGGTTTCCCCCCTTCCAACACACCCCCCTTCCAACACACCCTTCCAACACACCCCTTCCAACACACCCCCCTTCCAACACACGTTTAAAAATAAAGTTAATGGAACATTGTTAATTAACAAAGTTTTCTTTACTAATGAATTTGCGTTAAAGGGTTCAAACAGGGACGCAGACTGTGGTGGGTACGGTGTGCAGTGATGTACAGACCGCTTCTACACTCGAGGAATGACGGGCTCCTGCTCCTACAGCGGTCTCTCGGGGGAGGACGGTTACAGGTGGGTGTGCAGGAAGGGGTGGGTGGTGTGTGGGAAGGGTGAGTAGGTGTAGGGGGATGAGGGCTCTGGCTGGGGCTCAGGGCATCGGAGAGGCTCATGGCTAGGGTGGAAGGGCATGGTAAGGGCAGCCTGCCTTGCCATTTGTGGATGGCAGGTGCTAGGACCCTGGGGCAGCATACACCTCCCAGACTGACCTGGGGCAGCAGACACCTCCCAGAGTGACCCGGGTGCCTAGTGACTGCAGTCTGTGTGTGTCCTGCTGTTGATCCTGCCCCCATGTCTGTACCCTGGTAATGGTGGCTGTCCTATGCAATTAACAAACCCCTCCCCCCCCTTCACACAAAGTCTTCTGCAAAGAAACATGACGGAAACAGTAATTAACAGCAAACTATTTTTAATACTCAACTACACAGTTGGGGGATGAAACTGGGATTTGGGATTGGGTGAGCCAGGAAGGAAAGCACTTCTCAAAATTTAGGGAATGAGAGCTGTTTGGTACATGAGCACTCTGCTGGGGTGGAGTGACAGTTTTCACGGCCCCTAGCGCCCCTCCTTCTTGTTATTTTGGGTGAGGGGGGGACAGGACTTTGTGGCGGGGGAGGGCGGTTGCAGATACAGTGCAGGGGGGCTCTCTCCTCCTGCCTGCGGTCCTGCAGAACATCCACAAGGTGCCGGAGCGTGTCCGTTTGCTCCCTCATTAGGCCAAGCAGCGTTTGAGTCGCCTGCTGGTCTTCCTGCCACCACCTGTCCTCCCGTTCGCTGTGTGAGCGCTGGTACTGAGAGAGGGTCTCCCTCCACTGGCTCTGCTGGGCCGCCTCGGCTCTGGAGCAGGCCATCAGTTCAGCGAACATCTCGTCCCGAGTCTTTTTCTTTCGCCGCCTAATCTGCGCCAGCCTCTGTGAGGGGGATGCCGGGGCAGGTCGGAAAACAGCCGCAGCTGTGTGATGGGAAAAAGAAAGTGATTTCCTTGCAAAGATACATGTTTGCGAACACTGAACACAGTCTAGTCTGTCTCTGTGAACAAGACCATACACGGCACCTATCTCATGCGCTCTCAGGACAAGTTCGAATTTTCGGCCTTCGCTTTCATTGCCTGGAGATCAGACAAGCGGGGCAGGACAGCAGAATCCGTGTAGCAGCCAGGCATGGTAAGCCGTAAACTTTAGGCCGCTTAAAAGTTAATGTATAGCAGTGCCCTCCTGCTGAAGGCAATCCGGAAAGCATAAACTCTGACCCTGTTCCACCCCCTCGCGGCTGTCCCTGGGAAAGATCCCTGTATGCTTTCCCTCTGCAGCCTCCAACACGTGGCTGTTAAACGACGCTTATTGTTATGCAAAGGAAAAGTGAAGCATTCCCAATAGTAACATTACACGAATTCCCCTAATTAGATGCAGCAGTCGCCGAGCGAGATCACCCTGAGGCGGGTCACTAAGAGAGACAGAGAGCGCATGCTGCGTGAAACCCTGCACAAACCAGGGCCCTATGCTGCCATGCTCGTGGAAGCAATGCTCCCACTGTACCTGAGGATAGCCTGGTGCGGAAGAGTGTGCTTCCACGGAGCACCCAATAAGGCACCTCTCCCCAGGAACCTGCGGAGGCTTTTCGAGTACCTCTACGAGAGCTTCGTGGAACTCTCCCAAGAGGATTTCTGTTCTATCCCCATATGCATTGACCTTCTTTTCATATAGTTTTTATTCCTGTTTTTTAAAAAATAAATGTTTACATGTTTATAGCACTTACCGACTGATCCTTCCCCTGATTCAGAGTCCGGGTTAACGGCCGGGGAGGGTTGGTAGGGGATCTCTGTGAGGGTGATGAAGAGATCCTGGCTGTCGGGGAAACCAGTATTGTAAGCGCTGTCGCCTGCCTCGTCCTCCACAAACCCTTCCTCATCCTTCCCCATCCGCGAACATTGCCGAGAAACTGCCCGTCTACACTATCCCATCCTCAGAGTCCACGGTCACTGGTGGGGCAGTGGTGGCAGACCCACCGAGAATGGCATGCAGTGCCTCGTAGAAGCGGCATGTCTGGGGCTGGGCTCCGGAGCGTCCGTTTGCCGCTTTGATTTTTTGGTAGCCTTGTCTCAGGTCCTTGATTTTCACGCGGCACTGCGTTGCATCCCGGCTGTATCCTCTGAGTGCCATGGCTTTGGAGACCTTCTCGTAGGTCTTTGCATTCCGTTTTTTGGAGCGCAGCTCCGAAAGCACAGACTCATCACCCCACACAGCGATCAGATCCAAGACTTCCCGGTCAGTCCATGCTGGGGCCCTCTTTCTACTCTGAGATTGCATGGACCCCTCTGCTGGAGAGCTCTGCATCGTTGCCGGTGCTGCTGAGCTCGCCCCGATGTCCAACCAGGAATTGAGATTCAAACTGGCCAGACAGGAAAAGGAATTCAAATTTTCCCGGGGCTTTTCCTGTATGGCTGGTCAGAACATCTGAGCTCGGACTGCTGTCCAGAGCGTCAACACAGTGGTGCACTGTGGGATAGCTCCCGGAGCTACTAAGGTCGATTTCCGTCCACACATAGGCTAACTCGACATAGCCATGTCGAATTTAGCGCTACTCCCCTCGTCGGGGTGGAGTACCGAATTCGAACTAAAGAGCCCTCTAGGTCGAACTAATTAGCTTCCTGGTGTGGACGGTTGCACGGTTAAATCGAATTAACGCTGCTAAATTCGACAAACTCCTAGTGTAGATCAGGCCTAAGATACTAGTCTCAGTGGGAAGCTGTTAAATTAACAAATTAGGTATAGTCTCAGCTCCCCTATAGAGGGAGTTACATGAGTGAGTTCTATTCTCTAGATCAGGAGACATAGCAGCATCGCAGTACTTACTTTATAGTCAAATGCCTAAAACAGAGGTTATATACACATCACATATAAAACTGTAAGATGTAAGTTTCTGCAGAGGACAATTTAATCTTTGCCTTCAGGGCTTTTCCCTCCATAGTTGGCCCCTTACTTACTTACATTTAAAGCACAAAATTACTTCATGCAAATTACTAGCCTTTTTAGAAGTCTCGGAGGATACCAGCCAAATGGCAGTCTAGTCAAAGTTTCCCTACCAAAGTTAGAAGTATGGTAGTTTTAGATGCTATGCCTGTTCCCAAGTCTCCCTGACAATTTTTAAATTTGAAATTTATATTTTTGTTTTAAAAAAGTAAATTCCTGAGTAGATGGTGAAAAACTTACACAAAAGGGAAAACTGACTGCACAGGGAAAGCCCTAAAACTAACCACTCAAAAGTGCTGTCAAATGCATGAAACAAAACAATGAAAATTTAGAGAATATTTTTTCAGTTACGATGATCTTAGGTGTCTTTTAACATTCAGATTGAAAAAAAAACCAAACTCAAGCTGAGGCACGATTTAAACTGATAGCATCCCTTTAACATAATCTCCCCAATTTCCTGCTAGATGGAGCCTTCTTTACCTCCCTTTTGATTAACAATTTGTCACTTCTTAGAGGGCATAAGCCAGACACTTGGCTTTCTTCTTTATGTATTGTTACTTCCTACTTTATCAATTCTACTACTGTTGAGAGAATGTCGATCAGTTAGCATGAAAGTCCTCTGCTTATCCACACAGCAGCACACAATTACTGCCATCATGCGTGAAGGAGCTTTTAGAACAAACACAGACTAAAGTCTGCAGACACTGTTTCTGTTCTATACATAACTGGAGCCTACCTGGTCTGGCTCCAGGCCCAATTGCTGTCTCAGTTTCTTATCTTCTCTCACCTTCAGCACAGTTCAGTTGCTGAGGTAATTTAGCTTCCCAGCCAATTCAGACCCTTCCAGAGTACTAAAGTCCAAACAAACACAAAACCAGTCTTCTGTCAGCCTTAAGCTGGACACAGCCATGTTTTCTGAGAGTCTGTCTCCTTTTCTACCACTGCACCTGTGACTCTGGGTGCAGCTCTAGCCCCTCCTAGGCTCTGCTCAGTCTCTTTATCCTCCCCTTCTTGGCAGGGGTCATTGCCTCATCTTGCTTAGTAGAAAGGTAGCAACAACCAACTGCTCATTCCTCTCCTTACTGACTTGAAGTCACAGCACCCCCTCACAGGGTGGCACCATAAGGGAAACCCACACCCATTCTCTTCCATGGCTTCCCAGCCTTGTGAACCCTACACAACTGGGCTTTCTATCCCTGTTGCCTTTCCAGGGCCTGTTCCTGTACTCCTAGCTACGCTCCTACACATTACAGAATGCTGACTCACAGGGCTTCTTGGCTTGTAGTCCCTCTGTTTGATTCTTTGCTCTCTGAGAGCCACAGACTGCTCTTGTTTTTCCAAGCAGGCCAGCTCTTAGCCACTGCATTCCCTCCACCCCCAGTGAATTCATTTCCTCCACCTGTGGAGGCAAGCTACTCTGGCACAGGTGCTACTCAGCTCTAACCCCCTTAAAGGGCCAGTCATCCTGTGACTATTATATTTTCACTGATATAAAAATTAACCCTTGACACTCCAAGCCTAGATTTCCAACCACGAATCAGCTGTTATTGAATGTTTGAAGTAATTGTCATATATATTTATTCTTAAATGCTGCTTATGTGTCTGTATTTTAAAAGCAAGAGTGCTTAAATTAATATATCTGCTATACACAGAGGCCCCTATATTGGGCAATTTCCCAGCTGCAGAGTCCCATTGCCCCCTCCCCTAAATGTGCAATAGAATTTAAGATAAAGGGTTAGGAACTTAATTTTTCTTTGAGTTACAAAAAAAACCCCATACGAAGTATGAACTAAATGTAAAGCAATGCAGTGTTACCTTCCTGCACCTGCAGAGAGCCACAAGCTCTGAGATATGTACCAGGCTCATTCATCTCAAGGGAATGTTAGTGCCAAACCCTTGTAGCACTTAACAAGGATCTCTTTCCAGTTATGATCATTTTTGCAATAACATGCACCTAGCATACTCACTCATTTTCAGGAGATCCAGGTCTGAGTGAAGGGAAGAGCAGTGGGGCACCTAGTTACTAGCTAGTGAAGGGTTAGTGAGGCAGGAAATTTGGAATTCAATTTGCTCCCCAGAATTTTATGTCACCTATGACCCTGTCCACATGAGGGAAGGGGAAAAAATGGAGAACATGTATCTTCTTCCCCAGTACCAAAAGGCTCCCAAGCCACTCATCATTTCCACCTAGATGCTAGAAGGCCTGGCTGTGTCCTTGGACAGCTACAACCTACTCCCATCCAGCGTGGTTTCTACAACACAGATATGCAACTTGCTTTAGCTTTGTATCAAAATATAGTGGAGAAGCTAATGCTTCGGGACCTTGAATAGCAGGGCTATGAAGGTAAAGTTTTATGACACGCAGCAGCTGGTTTTCTTAGGAGTCAGTTATGTACAGCTTTTTTCTCCCCACAAAAACCACAGCTAAGAGTCAAATTTTCAAAGACCTCAGTATCCTGCAGCTCCAGTTGCACCTCTCATTCTCTGTGGGAGCTGTGGCATCCTGCATATGTTTGTTTTGGGCAGGGGTAGTCAGCTCACTTCACTGAGGTGCCTAAATGAGAGCTACGCTGTTTTTTAAACTCTGGCCCATAACCCCTTTATTTAAAATCTAAATGTTTCCATATGGGGGCAGGAACAGGAGCCTAGCCAGTGGATCTGTGTGTTAGGGAAGTGTTCAGAAAGTTCAGCAGGGCGCTGCTGGAACACTCATTCAGAAAGGTACCTATCACTGCAATAACTGGGCACTACATAGCAGTGTCCAGTGGAAGTGCTCATTATTCATGGTGTTAAGAATCTGACTGACCTGGAAGCCGATATGGTGAAGGTGACCAGATGAGTGAACAATGAGAATCTCATAACTGAAACCTCAACATTCTTGATACATCAGCTTTAAAATACAAAAGTAACCCATGAAAATGGTTCAAAAAGTTTATTTGAATATTTAATTTACAAAAAATCATATCTCCTATGTGGTGTTCTATGCAAAATTGGATAAAATAAACTGTATATAAAACCCAACCCAATCTATTAATGCAATACAACAAAAATGAAACCACGGAAGAGGAAAAAAATATATAGTCATATGACATACATGACATTAATTAAAGATTGTCCCAACCATCCAAGACTTGGTTTCAACATGATACCTTCTTCCAAGATACACTGTGCCATTTTATACAAAGATTTTCTGTACTCCATTGGTCCAAATGTACCAGTTCTACCCTGCCATTCTCATTTTGATCAGAAGGTGGATACAGACAGTATACACATTTAACATATGCATTATTAGCTGGAACTTACTATCTTTGGTAGGGACACTAACTTTTGTGGTGAAGTAAACCAATTTTTAAAAGTGACAAGAACTTCAATTTCTATTTTGGCAAAAAACAGGACTAACTCCTTTGTTAAGGAGAAATGTTACTGGCAGTTTCAGCTGAACATATAAAGAGGACAGTTGTCTTTGTGTGGATCAGAAGTGAAGACTATCTGGAATGGTTTTATGCTATTTGTATTAACATTTCTTCACTGAAATATGGTTATAACCGTCTTACTGAACTGCAAGCCTACCTGTTTCATTGTATGAACAAAAATGCATTGTGTGTACAAATATAATAGCAACATTGTACTTCCTTTTAATCTTTAAGGCAGAGAGACTGTTACTGTAGGTAGTGGGGTACTGGTTTGGATGCCAGTTTGGGGTTCCTTGAACAGACCATGCATGTCCTTGGGGGAGTCAACACTGAAATTTTGCAAGCACTTCTGTAGCAACTTTAAAAGGGTTTTCTGGGAGAGGGGAGAGAACGAAGCGATTAGCAAGAGCTAGTGCTAAGATGTCCATAGGGGAAAAAGACAAAAGCAGTAGCACCAGAAAGTCCATAAAAGAGCCAAGAGACCTCACTTTAAAATGAAATAATGAATAACTGGACTCTTTCCTTCATAGCATCAATACATATCTAACCATTGGCCAATATTCAAAGTTAGGTAGTTGTCATTAACTGTAACTCTCAAGTCCTTGTCTTCCCTTATCCATACACTATATATGGAAATACAGGGCTACTCCTACTTATGTGGAAATGCAAATTACCTACATAGCCATGATCTTTAGCTGACAACATTTACTGGAAGACTAACTAGACTTAATCACTAGGTAATTCTGTTCACTTACAGGTATGAGTGAAACATGCATTCTTATGACAGGCAGCTAATAGTCCTTGAAACGGCATTTAATGACAATCACTAATTTGGCAAAGAATAAGGAAAAACATTTCAAAATGCATAAAAACCGTTACCAGGGGCCTTGGTGGGGAACATAAGAGTTACAATATATTAGCAAATTCTGTGGCATAAACATTTTAAAAAGCATCAGCAAAGTATTAAATATAAAAGCAGTATGTATCTATCCCTCCATCCTCAAAAAAGCATCATGATTTGTAGTGTATTAAATCAGGTTTAATGACTATGGCATTAAGGCATAATCGGTTGACAATATTCTTTATTGCCTCAGCTCAACATAATTGGCTGGGAAGAGCCCATATCTGCCTTTGCACACTCCCCTCCACCAGCCGTCATCAATCATTTCTATGTTCGTGATGATGTCATCTGGATCGAAGGAAATCTCATCATCTCCCGCTGAGAAAAGAGTGGAAGAGGCAATGTGTTTAGTACTCTCACATGAAGTTCTACTGTGGTCAGCTTTTTCCTAGGTAATGGTATTTTTAGTAGCATTAAATGATTAAAAAGGGAGTTATTCACAGAGGAACCTTAGTAATGTTAGCTACCTTCCTCTCTCCAATGCGCCAAACAAAGACATTTAAAACAGGATAGAAAATGTGATAATCAAAAGAGTTCTCTGAGCAACAGGCTCCCTGTTAGTTGTTTTATAGTGGCAGCTTTCACCCTAAAAGGAGAACATTCAATTCTAATCCATTACACGTTGGGTATGCTGTTAATCTTGTATAGTGACTGCTACCCATCACACCAAGGAAAATTTTCTATAACCATAATATTCATGTTACTCTTCGGCCCTGGCGGTCACTTAATATCTAACTGCTAGAGCTGGGCTTAATGTATTCTGGGTGGGGGATACGTATTACACTAATATTACACTAGACAAAGTTATTCATAGCTTACAAAATTAAAGAGAACAAGACCTGCGCTTACCAGCCTGATAATCGTAAAGGGCAATGGCTGTAATTCCAAGTTCATTTTCATATTCATCATAAGTATTTTCTTCTAAAGAGTGTTAGAAAAGACAGACACATTAGAGGACTAAAACCACACTATGTATAGATAGAGCCTTCATTTATGAAAGTGTAACCTGGCACTCTTCTTCCACATCTCCATTGTAATTTGGACACAGACTGAAGTAAGGAAACAAACTAGCCAACTGTGTCAGTGTTTTGATTGGTTTCTTTGATATTTTTACAACAAATTAGAAATTGAGATGGATGGGGAGGTTGTTATAGAAAGGAGCATGAGAGTGTAGAAATGAAGACCCATTGCTTTAGTTCAGGAAAAAGTCTATAAAATGTCAATAGATCCAGGGACACACTTTGAAGAGAAATTTCATTCTCGCATGGCCGTGAGAGTGGGGACTGGGGAAGAGAGAGGCAGCTTTGAATTAGTTTATGAACAAATTTTGAGAAAAACAAATAAATACTTTTACAAGATGAAAAAAGTACCATCTCTCTCTCTCTCTCTCACACACACACACACAAAAGTGACATGAAAAAACAAGAACACATCCTTCCGATCTCTACTCCCCCATCAGCAGATTTAGCTTTCTAGGCTGAATGTCCCAGACTGCAAAGGTTAAAAAAATGCATCTGTTGCTTAATTCTAAAGGCAATTATTTGTTAGTAGGATTTTCAAGATGGCTGGCCAGCACTGGCTAAAATAAGCCTTTATTTGAAGTTCACCTTTGTATTTTTTTCCAAAGCCAACTTGTGTTATATGACATAAGCAGAAGCAAGAGGATGGCTCTCTCTAAGCTTCAGCTAAAAGCAGTCATTAGTTTGCATTATAGTTAGTTCAACATTAAATCATGAATCTTGTTTATTTTCAGCTTTGGAAATAAGGCCCAGTCATTATAAAGGCAGGTCAATGTTCTGCTTTGCCATATTGCCCCTTTAATTTGATATCTGCACATTTAAATTAAAATGTTAACAACTTAGATTATATGTTGCTGCCCAAACCAGTGACAGGGACATATCAGTACAATTATTCACTGAATCACTACCTACCATTTGAAGATACCAACTTAGAAATAAGAGCACTCTACCTGCTTGATAGAGGTCTCCTGCCCCTGCCACTTCATAGACTGTCTCTGGGTCATATTCTGACTCCCGCTGACTGACTGCTTCTTGGTAGTCTGACTCTTCAGTTTTGTAGCTGGATTCTGGCTCATGTACAGCTGAATATATTGTATTGGAATTCTTGTAGGTTGCTTCTGACTCATATGAAGCTGCATCCTAGAAAAACAAAGGTGAAACTTGTCAGGGTCACATAAGCAGCCCTTCAAACGTGACATCAATAGTACAGAAGAGAAGTTCCTAGGTACTGCATTCAGCACTAGAACTCAAACTAGCGAGAACATTTCTTTTGAAAACGGCAATATTCAATACTATCAGACAACAATATGTACACGTGCACGATTGTCTTGAGGTCACCCTAAGTAGGATTAGAATCCAACAGAACAGAACAGCTATTCTACAGATATCAAGTTAGTCTGCCATCACTGTTGTGATTCCAGGAACTACTGCATGATAACTTTAAATCTCTAGATACCACTACAATAAGTGCATTACAACTAAACAGACATGTGTCTAATGTCAACAGGTCCATTGTGTAAATATTGTAATATTGCTAATAAATGGTGGTTTATGATATAAGACAAGTATGTTTCTCACACTTAGACACTTTTTTGCTTGTTGCATTTATATGTTTCTTATTTACAATGAAAACAATAACATTTTAATACTAGGAAGAATAAATCTCTCTCACTTTATTTCAATTTCACCCTTTAAGGCTGAACTCTAACAATTGTTGTAAGAACTCCATTTCCCACATTAACCCCTTATTGATATTTCAGTAGGAGAGAAAAATCTTACAGATACAAGGCTACCTATACATCCCCTTATATTTACACATCTAGCTATAAAACCCAAATGCCATGACCCATTAAATAGAACTTCCTACAACAAGAAGGCAGCTTACCACTTTACTGCACATCATTACTTCACAGCAAAGCCACAAAAAATTACCCACAAATCTAAAGCCTGTTCACTACTGAAATGTGTTTGGAACAAGCTATTCAAGCTACTAATTGTGATTTTAACCAACCTCATAAACTGGGCTTGAGGGCAGCTTCTCATCAGCTGGCTGTGGGGTGGGAGATGGAGGTGGAGTTTGTTTTTTGGCTTTAGCTTGTTCCTTTATCAAAAAGAAAAAAGTGATTAAATTCAGGATAACTTTGAACAGTGTTTGACTCCAGGATAGTGACCAAGAAGCAGTGTGGGTGCAATGACCAGTGTTCTCTTAAACTAACTCTAGAAGGCCTGGTGACAAAGGTTGTTTTTTGGACTTGAAAACACAGCATCTAACTAATTGCATAATTAAACCTGTATGTTTTGTTTAGACTGGCCATAAGGTGTGTGAATAAATAGGGTGGATTAGGAGAGAGAGTAATTTATGTACGTTATGTGTAGAATGTAAAGCAAGCACCTGATTCTGCTCTTTGGAATATTTGCATAGCATCTGTAGGTTATCTGTATTCAGTATTTTAAATCCATGAACTGGGCTTCAAATTGTATTTTAATTCAAGTGTAGGGAACTTGATACCACATGTTCTAGTTACAAAACTGACATGTCATTTTTGATGAGAAACAATGTTTTAAGCTTTTCCTGGCATGTTAACCAGCTGACAAGGCAACAGGCTTTGAATAGCTAGGACAGAATTAAATTCGCAACAATGCTGTGGCCTGAACTTCCACAAGGTTTCCACATGGTGTAAATAAAAGCAACACTACCACCGCATTCTGCTATACAGTGTGCGACAATTTGGAGCTCCACACAGTCCACTGCATGCTGATTGAAACATTGCACTGATTCAGGTGCAGCCAAAAGGACGCGTGAATCTTTGAGGTTAATTTTGGACTGAGGTAGGATATTAAAATACAGGAAGATTAATATTACCATGATTTTAAAAGGTTATAAAAGTTAGGCATTGCCAGTTAGTATTTGCCTCTTTACCTGCAATACTCAGGAGTAACTGCTTGTGCCATTTAGCAACAGAAATTAACACGTCTGCCTTGTGTTTAATTCTTCTCACTAATGTAACAGACATTTGCAGGAGCATGCAGTACTTTGAGGACAGAAGTATGTGCTCTTTGCAGGGACACAGCCAATATCTTTTCTTTTTACAGCTCCCTTATGATAAAAACAGGGCATTTTTCACAATAAAAAAAAAGGAAGGGTAAGGAGAGGGAGCTACTGTGTTTTTCAATTCTTTAGAAAAAATTAGGAATATCAAGCCCAGACTTCCCTGTTAGGCCTTCTGTAGAAATCCCAGCCCACAGCTGTACAGCTTACACAGAAACCTTTGCTCCTCATTGTTTGTCAAGAGGCTGAGTTAAACAAGTGTAACCAACACACAAGGACAAGAGTCTTGAACACTGGCCCAGCTTGAAGAACTCAACACACTGGTGCTGCGCTCTTATGAAAATCTGCCCCAGTGTGAACAAGTTTCCTCTTTCTTTGCAATTGCTCAGGTTTTCGTATCTTGGAGAGTTTTCTCAGGGAGTTCTATAGCAATAGGGAATTCAAGACCTGAAATGTATGTATAGATGAACAAGCAAGCAGAAAAAAAGTTGAGAAAATTTAGAAATGTTCTTTATGCATTACTAAGAAGCAAAACAATGTTTTACCATTCACTTTTAAGTTCTGTAATTATTATTTTCTATGTAATATTTTGTAGATTTAGATAGATTTCCTCCAATGTAACCCAAAAGAGAGAGTTCACAGATTCCTAGTCCTAGATCTGCCATTGACTGTGATTTTGGGTAAGCTATTTAAACTGAGTGCCTCAGTTTCCTTACCTCTAAAAATGAAGTGGAGACATTGATATTGATCCACCTTTGAAAAAGGCTTTATGTTCTTTGGATGAAAAGCACTGAAAAAGTGCCAAGTATTATACTACATTAAATTGCTACAAGCGTAAAATAAGTGAAATTCTCTGTTTAAAGATAGCATTAGATACTTTCAACCTAAATTAGCAGCCTCAAATGTTTAAGTACAGTCTGAGTTCTGTGTTCTTTAAAATGGCTACATGCTTCTCAGACTGTAGTTTAGATGCCAACAGTGTAATTGCTTTTCCATATAACATTTAAGATGCTTAAAATATGGTCTTTCCAAGCAGCCCAGAGCTGGGTTTCTGCCACCATAAATTGCTCTACATGAAGCTTGGATTAGAAAGCAACTTCTAGCATTTGAGACTAACAATCGTTAGACATTGGCTGATTCAACAGAGCATTTAAAGAAAAGCTCCCTGAACATCAATCATCCTTGAAGTAAAATGAGCATGAGAGGGAAAACAAAACAAAACAAAAATTGCATGTGACCAACAAAAGCAGTGAGGTAATTAGTTGAAACAGTCTAGAAGGAGACAACACCCTCTGATTGGAGACACAGGAGTGTGAGAATTCGCATTCATGCCCTACGAAACCTATACTGCAAAAATCAGTCGTTCAATTGTAAATTAACAAGCCTATCTGCTATTATTGATTTGACTAATGTACACTAGTTGTATGTTGCTTTGCTTAGACACAGCTTGGTTTATGTAACAATCAGTGAATTTATTTTGTGGTCTTTTAAATCTCTCTTCCACACAGAGAATGTAACACACCAATTTTTAGATGTTTTAAATCTATGCAGTGCTGGACTGACCACCTTGAAGGCAGATGACCTCAGTACATGGGAAACTGTGCAAGGTTCCCTCAGCCTAACTTACAATACCCACAGAGAAGCAACGGTAGTTCATTCTCTAGACCCAGTCAGTCCTTGGTGTCTGTTGAAATAGCTAACAAGGATGGTTATTTGGGTAACATGGTGCCTTATCCTCCAAGAGAGAAGAATGAGATCACCAACTCATTTCCCAGGAATGGCAACTACCAACCTTGCCTGGATTTCAGACAGTGACCTAGATGTGAAAAAACACTTATTGCTAACACTCAAAATCATCTAGTCCCATTAATAGGGGAGAGTCATGACTACTCAGTGATGCTGGAAATGTGAATGGTTTTTAATTTTGAATAACGAAGTTTTACTGTGTTCTATGAAGCATGTCGAGGTTAAGCAACATTTTTTCCATTTCCAGTTCTAGGATTCCATTAGCTACTCAGTGGTTACATTTATAGCTCTTGTGGGAGTCCACTGTTTGTCTGGAGGTGCAGTTTGGTAGAAAGGGACCCTGGCCCCCAGGTGAAGTGCTAGCACCAGGATACTTAAATGTCCAAGTCTAGCAAGAGAAAGAAAGGAGCATGTTTCCTAGAGGATATACCCTTCTCCTCTCCTACTCCACACTTAGAAACCACCAGAGTTTGCCCAGAAGGGCTCTGAATCTTACTGACTTCTAGTTTCCTTCTCGCCTCCTCCTGTTCTCGTTTCTCCTGGGCCATTCTCTGTGCTCTCTCAGCTTCTGCTTTCCTTCTGTCTTCTTGTTCCTTGTCCTTGGCTAGGTTTTCAAAGTTAGCTCGGATGTTGCTTGTTTTACTATTCACTGTAACATTACAAATATTAAAAAAAAATATTTAAGATCAAAATGAAAACCAGACAAAAGTGTTCTACTTGCACAGAATCTCTGCAAGGTGCCATACTGGAGTCAGTTTACAGCCAGATTTCACAGTGGAGAGAAACACACTTCATGGGGGCTCCCCAGTGGTTTCCCCAGGAATTGAAATTAGGGGGGGTGTTCGAATTTACAGGGGGGGTGTCAGGACCAATGAGATATATAAAAGAGATATGAATAAAATAAATGTTTTGTTAGGATTATGCAAATTTAACATAAGAATAATGCAAGTTATACCAAAACACATAACAGGTCTAGATTTCTAAAAAAATATACATTTAAAAAAATGTATTTAATTTAAATTGACTTTTGAAAACTAAGCCATCATGGGGTAAGAGGAAAGTCCTCTCATGGATCAGTAACTGGTTAAAAGATGGGAAACAAAGGGTAGGAATAAATTATCAGTTTTCAGAATGGAGAGAGATAAATAGTGGTATCCCTGAGGGGTCGGTACTGGGACAAGTGCTGTTCAACATATTCATAAATGATCTGGAAAAATGGGTAAACAGTGAGGTGGCAAAATTTGCAGATGATACAAACTATTCAAGATAGTGAAGTCCCAGGCAGTCTGCGAAGAATTACAAAGGGATCTCATAAAACTGGGTGACTGGGCAACAAAAATGGAAGATGAAATTTAATGTTGATAAATGCAAAGTAATGTACATTGGAAAACAATCTCAACTATACATACAAAATGAAGGAGTCTGAATTAGCTGTTAACACTCAAGAAAGATCTTGCAGTCATTGTGGATAGTTCTCTGAAAACATCCACTCAGTGTGCAGCGGCAGTCAGTGATTCCCAACATTCTGTTTGCTTTTTAAAAAAGAACAGGAGCACTTGTGGCACCTTAGAGACTAACAAATTTATTTGAGCATAAGCTTTCGTGGGCTACAGCCCACTTCATCGGATGTAGCCCACGAAAGCTTATGTTCTTTTTGCAATACAGACTAACATGGCTGCTACTCTGAAACCTTTGCTTTAAAAGAGGGATAAATAATAAGACAGAAAATATCATATTGCCTCTATATAAATCCATGGCACATGTACACCTTGAATACTGTGTGCAGATCTGGTTACCCCATCCCAAAAAAGACATACTGGAAATGCAAAAAGTACAGAGATGGGCAACTAAAATGATTAGGGGTATGAAACAGGAGAAGAAATTAAAATGATTGGGAATTTTCAGCTTAGAAAAGAGACGACTAAGGGGGGATATGCTAAAGGTCTATAAAAATCTTGACTGATGTGAAGAAAGTGAATCAAGTAAATGTTTTGTTAGGATAATCCAAATTTAACATAAGGAAAATGCAAGTTACACCAAAACACATAACAGATATAGATTTCTAAAAAAAATTGACTTTTGAAAAGTAAGCCATCATGGGGTAAGAGGGAAGATCCTCTCATGGATCAGTAACTGGTTAAAAGATGGGAAACAAAGGGTAGGAATAAATTATCAGTTTTCAGAATGGAGAGAGATAAATAGTGGTATCCCTGAGGGGTCGGTACTGGGACAAGTGCTGTTCAACATATTCATAAATGATCTGGAAAAATGGGTAAACAGTGAGGTGGCAAAATTTGCAGATGATACAAAACTATTCAAGATAGTTAAGTCCCAGGCAGACAGTGAAGATCTACAAAGGGATCTCACAAAACTGGGTGACTGGGCAACAAAATGGCAAATTAAATTCAATGCTGATAAATGCAAAGTAATGCACATTGGAAAGCAATCTCAACTATACATACAAAATGATGGCATCTGAATTAGCTGTTAACACTCAAGGAAGAGATCTTGGAGTCATTGTGGATAGATCTCTGAAAACATCCACTCCATGTGCAGCAACAGTCACAAAAGCAAACAATGTTGGGAATCATTAAGAAAGGGATAGATAATAAGACAGAAAAATATCATATTGCCTCTATATAAATCCATGGTACATGCACACCTTGAATAGTGTGTGTAGATCTGGTCACCCATCCTAAAAATATATATATTGGAATTGGAAAAGGTACAGAGATGGGCAACTAAAATGATGAGGGGTATGAAACAGGAGGAGAGATTAAAGTGACTGGGAATTTTCAGCTTAGAAAAGAGATGACTAATGGGGATATGACAGAGGTCTACAAAACCTTGACTGGTGCGAAGAAAGTGAATAAGGAAATTTTATTTAATCCTTCACATAACACAAGAACTAGCAGTCACCCAATGAAATTAATAGGCAGCAGATTTAAAAAAAACAAAAGGAAGTATTTCTTCACACAATATAAAGTCAACCCAGGGAACTCTTTGCCAGGGGATGCTGTGAAGACCAAAACTATAACAGGATTTTTAAAAGAACTAGATAAATTCCTGGAGAACAGGTCCATCTGTGGCTATTAGCCAGGATGAGAGGGATGCAACGCCATGCTCTGAGTGTCCCTAGCCTGTTTGCCAGAAGCTGGGAATGGGCAACAGGGGATGGATCACTTGATGATTCCCTGTTCTATTCATTCCCTCTGAAGCACCTGGCCTTGACCACTGTTGTAAGACAGGGTACTGGGCTATATGGACCATGGGTCTGACCCAGTATGACCATTCTTATGTAAAAATTAATTATAATAAAAATGTTTAGTACAGAAACTCCCCAACATAATGACCTCCCAAGATAGCAACAATGTGAGATAACAACCTTGGCAAATACTGCATTTTAAAAATCTTGGCCTACTGGGAAACATATTTATATAAAAGTTTCCATTCCCAGTCACAAATCTAGCATTCTGGAGCAAAGTGACTAAAATATAGTCCAACAAACAAATGTTTATTTAACATGCCCCTCACTTTTCCCTCCACCACACTCCACTCACTGGTGTTGTCCTTAGTCAGTGGAGACTCAGAGTTCAGAGGTGCTTTCACGTGAGTACGCCTTCCAGGTGGGGGACAAAAAGGCACAGTTCGCTCTGGCCACGGCTGTTCGTTGTGCCACTGTTCACTCCACCACTCTGTTGCCAATGGCCCTGCACAGTCACCCTCTGCTGTCACCTACCACTGTGACTTCTGCGAGTTGGTCTCTTGAGGTTCCACCAGCTCTCAGTGATTTCAGCTGAGCTCTCAGTGCGGGAACCTCACTGCTAGTACAGTCTGGGCTGTCTCTTACACAAAAACAGTCCCCACAACAGGACTAAGCACTTAGACCTGATTGTCAGTGATTTCAGCTGCAGTGGTCACTTAACAGAACAAAAGACTATCCATGGAGCCTAATCAGCTCTGTCTTTAAACAGTGGAGAGGGACAGGTCCCCACCCTCTCTCTTGATGCCTTCAAATCATCACAGACTAAGTACAGTTCTACTGCCCTTTACTCATACAATAAGAACAACATTTCATCCCCCCTTCCCCCACATTCAAGTGGTTTGTAACCCAACCCCAGCCAAAATCTATCACTTGGGCTATGGCTACACTTGCACTTCAAAGCGCTGCCGCGGCAGCGCTTTGAAGCGCTAAGTGTAGTCAAAGCGCCAGCGCTGGGAGAGAGCTCTCCCAGCGCTGTCCGTACTCCACCTCCCTGTGGGGAATAACGTACAGCACTGGGAGCCGCGCTCCCAGCGCTGGGGCTTTGACCACACTGGCGCTTTGCAGTGCCGCAATTTGCAGCGCTGGAGAGGGTGTGTTTTCACACCCTGCTGCAGTGCTGCAAATTTGCAAGTGTAGCCATGGCCTTGGACAACACAGCTCTGTTTGCTGGATACCTAGGTAGATTAGGTGTGAATGTAAATATAATCTGGCCCTGAAGCCTTAGCCCCCAGCTCATCACTAGCTGTCAGGGAGAACTCATTTAGACTTTGCTTACAAATCATCATTTGAAATTATTAGGTTGGCCAACATCACCGAAATGAATGCACTGACATCATAAAAAACAGCTGTATAAGGAAGCTAGTCTATGTTCATACTTTTCAAATCTATTATACTTTTTCAGATACACATATTTTATCATACACTGTATAAGCTTTTAAAGTGTGTATTAATGTTTCAATTTAAATTCAGATTTCCAAACAGTCACTAAATTGGTATGTAACTAGCTCACAAAACTGGGGGGGGTGTTGGGAAAATTCAGGGGAGTGTAGGGAAATCACTGGGGCTCCCCACCCCCACAAGCTCCCTTTGTGCCATCCTCCCCTATTGATGGGAATCCCTGCAAGTCCCCATACCCCTAGCTCATGGCAGGGGCTCTGTGTCCCCCAGGTTTCATTCCCTCATACCATTGGATCCCATTCCTCTCTCCCCCACCATGGCAGCGGCTCAGTATCCTGCCAGGTCATCTTCCCCCCTTCAGATTCCCACCATACCCCTGTCAGGTCCTCATTTTCCTCATCTCTATTTCACCGCTTCCAGGTCCCTGTTCCTCTCTCCCAGGGCCCCATTTTTCCTTCCCCTTCTCCATTTCCTCTGACTCTGGGTCCCCACTTCCATGCCAACCAACCCAATTCCTGCTTTCCTCATCAACCCTACTGTCCATCCCATTGTGGGTTCCTGCCTCCCCAAATTGCCAAGTCCGCTCCCCTTCTTGCCTCCAGGTGCCTGCTTCCTCACTGGCCCTTAGTCCTTTCCAGATCACTGCTTCCTCCCCTGGCACCTGATCCACCCCCCTGCTCCCCTCACAAGTGCAGCCCCATTTCTCTGGATCCCTGTGCTTCCCATCCCCAAATCCTTCCTGTTAGGCTCTCTGGTTTTCTTATTTCTGTTAGAGTCCAGGCTACACTCTCCCCATGCAGCAAGTAGAGCTGCTGCCTCTGATACATGTAAGTCAGGGGTGGGCAAACTTTTTGGCCCAAGGGCCACGTCTGGGTGGGGAAATTATATGCAGGGCCATGAATGTAGGGCTGGGGCAGCGGGTTGGGATGTGGGAGGGAGTGCGGGGTGTGGGAGGGGGTGCTGTGTGCAGGAAAAGGCTCAGGGCAAGGGTTGGGGTGCAGGAGGGGGTGCGTAGTGCAGAAGGGGGCTCAGGGCAGGGAGGTGGGGTGCAGGAGAGGTGCGGCAGGGGGCTGGGATGTATGAGGGGTTCAGGGTGTGGGATCCGACCCATCACCATTTATCTCAAGCAGCTCCAGGGTGGCAGTGGTGCGCAGCATGGCTAAGGCAGGTTCCCTGCCTGCCCTGGCCCCATGCCGCCCCCGGAAGTGGCTAGCATGTCCGGCAGTGGCTCCTGGGTGCCCCAAAGCTCCCATTGGCCGTGGTTCCCTGTTCCTGGCCAATGGGAGCTGCGGGGGGTGGTGCCTGCAGGCGAGGGCAGCACACGGAGCCCTCTGATCCCTGACTCACCCAGGGGTCGCAGGGATGTGGTGCCAGCCACTTCCAGAACTGGCTTGAGCCAGGGCAGGCAGAAAGCCTGCCTTAGCCCCGCTGTGCCACGAGGCTGGCAATCCCGCAGGCCGGACTGAAAGCCCTGATGGGCCAGATCCAGTCCGCGGGCCGTAGTTTGCCCTCCCCTGATGTAGGTAGTGGCAGGGGGCACTAAAGATTCCTGGGATGTGACATTTCAAAAAGTTACTGCATTACAGACAAACAGACAAATGCCACTGAGTTGAGTGTAGAGCCTCATATCTTTTGGCCAATTAATACACATTCACTGTTGTAGCAACATCCTCATGGTATTAATTCAATGAGTTTTTGAGAGCTGAAGTGCAATTCATTCCCTGGGCATCCCAAATATATGCTAACAATGCTTTATTGAAATCTGCCTTTTTTTTTTTTTTTGTAAAGAGATCTGACACAGAAGTATAGTAGCATCAGTATTACAGCTTTTTAAGAGATATGTTTACATCTAAGTATCATTTCTTAAGATTCTTTAAGCTCAGTTACTACAAGCCCTTCTTCTGCAATAACTTGGTTCAGCACCTAGCTTTTTGTCATACTTCAAAGCCTTGACAGACAGGGAGGGAGGAAGAGACAGCCCAGACATGGTATCTCAGCAGCTACATTGCCAATACTCAAAATACATCTTAACCACACTCCTCTGCTCCTTCTTCTCCCTCTCCTAACATGTGAAGGAAAAGAAATATTCCCTGTTCCATCTTCTACAGCCCATGACAGAAACAAAAAAAAACAAAAAAAGATTCTGTAATCAAGAATGTAATCTTACCAGCTTCTACTGGCTTGGTCTTCTGATAAGTTGATGACAGTTTCTCAATATCTTCAAAAGTCGATGCATTCTACCAGTAATGAGAAAGTATCAACTACTACACAAAGCAGCACCAGTTCTCTCATCACATGCTCATTCAGTAAATAAGGCAGCACACACCTGCATGATCTTTTGCTGCAACATTCTAAATCAGAACTCCTACCTCCAAGGGCACAGGGTTTTCTTCCTTTTTTTTTTTTTTTTTTTTATAGCCCACTACATTTTTGGGCCTAAAACATGAAAAAGGGAATGAATTCTTTCAATACACCAGACTATTTAGAGTTAACCTTCATTCAGATACATGTCACACTAGATTCCTATTAACAATAATTTTATTACTGATTAATCTCATTTATATATTGATGAGTCATAAAAGTAGGAGACAAGGAAATTGGCTGAATGCTTCTTGTTCTCAGTACAAAATAACCTTTCAGTCTGTATAACAGAAGGGTTTCTACCAAGATAAAAACATCCAGCCTAAAATATAAAAAATAACTAAAGCAAACCCTAAACAGAGAGGTAGTTTTGAGATAGGTGTTTAAATCAAGCAATAAAAATAACTAAATAAGTGAAAGAGTTCCCTCGGTTAAAGATTTCCTGATATTTTGAATCATGGGTAAAATAATACACTGATACAGTAGAAGAGTTTGAAGCTTTGATACTTCTGTAAGTTAACAGATAGGTTTATTTAGTATGTTAAGTGGGTCTGTATACAGACCATCATCCTTTAAACTTGTGAAATAAAGCAGTATTTTTTGAAGTTTACATCACAATTTGTCTTTGATAAAAGATTAAAGTTAGAATTGTGGGTTCTGATGAAATTCTCATGCAGGGGTGTATTAGACAGTGCTACTTTTAGTTCGTGGAGTGGGTAAGTGACTATTCAAACAATTCGGTGTGCTACTTACTGCAGCAGGATGATGAAACATAGCAACATCCCCTTAAATTATAAATGGACAAATGAGGCAAACAGAGGCAACTATTTTTAATTAGTTGAGAGGACATTCACAAGGTGTAAGATGAGGTACGGTCTGGTGGTTAGAAGAGAAGACTGGTCAGCTAGATTTCAGGGTTATATTTCTTAATTCTGCTCCTCTCTGTGTGGGACTTTTGCTATCACTTAAGGTCTGTGTTTTAATTTCCCCCTTGTATATAATGGGGATAATAATCAGCTTAGTAAAATGCTTTGAGATTCTCAGATGAAAGGCGCTATATACTATAAAGAATTGGAGAGGAGAATTCCCTAAGCAGGATACAAATATAGAGATCACAGCACTACAGCTCCAGCCTCACTAATAATGGTGGAATTTTAAACCAATAGCCAGACTACTGAATTCATGATAATTTCAAACAATTTACCTTATCCATTCGATCCTTCTGTACCCCATACTTTCCACCAAACCCTTTTGAATAATCTAAAAAACAGGATAAAAAGGTCACAGGCAGTAGGCAGGTTTAATCTTTTCCCTTTAAGGTCTGTTAAATGCAAATGGCCATTTCAAAAAGCAGCTACATGCAGAATTCCAAAGACAGCAGCCAAAGAAAATGCAACTTGTTTTTTATGCAAATCAGGATATATATAAATATATCTATCTACAGAAGCCTCTTCATATACCAGCAGGCAAGAAAGATGTCGTGAGCGATGTGCATGCTTTTCACATTCTTTCAGTGAAAGTTAAGCTAATGATTGCTATACCAAGCAAAAAATAAGAGATGGCCCCTCATAATGCACCACTTCTAGAGCACAGCCTTTCACAGTACTAATTGTTACTTCCTGTAGTATTGGTCATATTACCCCAGCTATTTTCCTTTGTTCAGAGTAGTGTGCTATCAAGTTTGCAGTAACACTTGTCAGGGCACAAGTGTCACTTAAATACTCTTTATTTGCATGGCATTCATGGACTTGATCAAGTAAAGACACACAGCTGCCAAATTCACTTTTTCTCCTATTTTGGTATTGACCCCAGGTTCATGCAAAATTAAGATAGGTGTTCCATGTATCTGCAATGGGACTATATCACGTAGTTATCTTATTGCCTTATTGTAATAATGAGCAGTTACCATGTAAATGAAGAGTGCTTGAAGGTCTGTGCCTTGGAAAACTGACTTACAACTTCTTCCTTTGCTCCCATTCCCAAAACATAAGGTCCACTAATGAGGGACTTTGTGTGTGTATTTAAACTCCTAGTAAAGCTATCCTAGACTTCAAATGTTTGGAACTAGATCACGACAGTACGTAAAATATCGACTGCTGTTAGAAATAGTGTCTTTAGTGTGTATTGTCAATCAGAATAAATGCATGGCTTTATTAATCATCTTTATACATTGCAATTATACTATTTTGATTCAGGGTTTCCAAAAAAACCAACAACTCTACACTATCAGACTTCTCACTTTAAGATGTCAGCCGAAAACTAGAACTTGTAGTTCATACCTGAATTATCTCACAATGAATAAAGGCAGCTTTATAACATGCTATAATTTACTACTATTTCAACTAAGGCAAAGGTTTACACTTGGACTTTTAAGCTGGTGTGATTTAATGCTGGTGTAGCGCCATGAACTAAATATTGGAAATCTGTTTCTATTTTATTAGATGCAGCATTTGGAATTTTATGAACCAATATCCTTAATATAGGCTTGTTATGAGATCACGTTTAACAGCTCATTTTAAGGAAATAGCCTGATGTTGATAGATAACATGGGGATAGAAATTTAAGAGAATGTCTTCTTTAGATTACTTATGGCACACATCAGTCTTTTTACATGACTATTTAAGTCTGTGTTAGAAGTGGCTGCACTAAGAAAGTTACAACTGGAGACTGTGCCTTGTTGAGACTCATGCTTGGCTAGTTTCTCCTTGTATTCAAACCCCACAGCAGATGGGTCCTGCCTCTCTGTTTGAACACCGAATTTCCCTCCAAAACCACTCTTATAATCTGAAAAAGCCACATGTAATAAGGGAGGGGAAAAGGAACAGATAAGTTTAGTTAGAAACATTCAAAAGACATAACCATCAGCAACAATTCTGATGAATCAGGAGTACTTTTAGAAGAAGCTGAACACTCATTTTTAAGTGTATATTCAGAATGTGAACAATTCCACTTGGGATTAGGAAGAGGCCAGCTCCACTTAATATTAACAGGAATATAATAGAGAGAATTCCATGTTCTTAGCTATATTTTGCAGCTCTTCCTATACTGCAGACAACACTTCTCTGCACAACGGTTTATACTGTATACATGCACTCAGATATTAAAATATGTTCATGATCAGATTATGTCTGTATTCATATGTACTCAAAAGATAAATATAATGTGAGTAGGACAATATTTAGGAGCAAATAAAATTTATTTCATGGATGCCATCACCATTTGTACTTTATAGCCCTGCCTTGAAAGGAATACAGATCAGGAGGAAAAATTCCTAAAGTTCCTCCTCTTTGGCATTGTCAAAAATAAGGAATATTCTTGCTACTGCTCTGAAGAAAAAAAAAAATCTGTGTTCAGAACTATATTCCATTCATTGATAGCTTTTCTGGCACCGCCATTTTGATATAAGGTGCTAAGATGAGGGCACAGATCATCCCTTCTCACAGGAAGCTGCAAAGGGAAAAGACTTTGATCCCCTTTCAGCATGGGGGCAGCATGGACTGGTCCACTGTGGAAAAGACTATGGCTGCAGACCTCCCCATCTTCATGGAGGCCATGAAAATCTGGGTAAGAAGGAAGAGGTCAGTATTGCTGATGCTGAGTTTCTACCTCCTGCACGTGTGGGTATACATGGGGTGGGGGGGGGGAGCACAGATGGGAGGGGAGACAGGGCAAGGAAGAGGAAAATAGTTTGAGTACAGTGAGCAGGCTTTGTCCTGGTATATGAACTGGCAGTTTACATAAGACAGGAGTCATTTCTGACAGGCTGGCTTCCAAAATGTTACTGAAAAAAAAAAAAAATCAAGAATCCAAGCTAAGTGCAGATTCATAAGGCTATTGCAACATATCTCCTGGCCTTCTGAGTCAATATTTTCAGTGGCTCTCAATACCAGTCATGATATGTTAAACAGATTGTAAAGACATTCCACCAACTGCAACACAGTAACATTTCAAAGAATGGAGAAGCAACTACAACGTTAGCTACTATGAAATAGTTTTACCAGAGCTGCAGAGAAAATAAACTATAAAATGAACCAGAAGCATGTTAAAAGTGTAGTTAAGAAGTTGAACTCAAACATACCTTTCTGGGATTCATGCAGTTGCACTTTCTCCTGATGATCCCAACCAAGTGCACATTTGTCCTGTCTGTCTGTCTGTACACCAAACTTGCCTCCAAATCCTTTCACATAGTCTATGTACATAAAATTCCACAAGCCATTAGTGTGATTGTTACAGATAACATTTTGAACAAAATAGTGATATTATAGATGGGACAGTTTATCCCCAAGTATTTCATTATAATTCATGAATTATTTTCATGGTCCATTTCCCCCTGCCAAGTCACCTCCCCAGTGGGAAATGGGAAGCACAGCAATCCGAAAAACTAATATAAAAGTCAGAAAGTGAAGAACAGCCCACCCCCACAATACTCTGATTGACACTGTAGTAAGTGTCTCAACATTCACAGAATAGCTACATGGCAGGTAAGAGAAGGACAATTCTGATGCCTGCAGCACACCTCCTCTATGCTACCAAAAATCCATATTACGATATGGTTCTTTATCCAGATATTATTATTATTGCTGTTTATTATTTGTATTATAGTTATAAAGGCTGCAGTCATGCAATCTGATCTGCATCTGAAGACCATCACGTCCTACTGACTTCTGTGAAACTCCACACGGGTATCAAAGTCCTCCCATATGGATCGGATTGCAAGATTGGGGATGGATTTTGCAATTACATACTTTCTAGTTTTAAAAAAGTCTCACTGGCAAGAATGCTGATATTTTAACAGTATACTTCCCAGCTTTGAGGTTCTCATCCTTACTTAAGAGTGTTAGACTCAACCCATGCATACTTTAATTTAATAAAGTTTAATAAAAACCTTTCTGTGATTCGTGCTTTTCTGTTTTGCCTTGATATTCAAAGCCAACTGCACTTTTGTCCACTTTGTCCTTGTCAACCCCATATTTACCACCAAAGCCTCTGGAATAATCTGGAGTCAGGAGTAAACAGAATTTTATTTACAAATGTACAGTAATAAGACACTATTAAGACAAGACTGCTTCAACCATAGCCACTTGTTTTAAATTATGTATTAGAAGAATACTGACATCCCTGGCTAATCTAGATCCAGGATATTAAGTCTTAAATTCTTCAGAACGTATCACCTAACGTTTTCCCCTTAAGCAGGAGAAAATAAAACAGCAGTGTCAAAGCTAGCCAAAGCACTCAACGATGTGAGCAATTTTAATCTTTCAAAGAGTTCAGTTATAACTAGGCATTGAAACAGTGAAATGACAATGGAATTCTAAGGCTACATCAAGAGCAGTATGGTCGCCATTTTTTAAAAATAAAGCTTTGTTACTTCAAGTAATAATGTGATGCAAATATATTATTTAGCACTGGTCAGAAAATGGGAAGATTTTGAGAAAAATGTGTCCCTTTGTTTGCTGAAAATTTTTTAAACTTTTTTTTTTTGGTAAACAATTTTTTGACCAGCTATAACAACACTATATTAACTCTGGAAATCCCTAAGCATTACTGACATATTAGTAAAATTTACATTTTAACTATCAGGTGATTTTGTCAGAAATACCTCACTGCTGTATTTGAGCATTTAAGGTTTTAATATTAGATTGGTCAAAAAATTTCAAAAGTTGCTAGAAGTTTTTTTTGCAAAAAGTTTGTTGACCAGCTCTGGTTACTATGTAATTGAAACTTGACCTCCACTTGGAATCCTTGGGTTCATTAAACTAAAGTGTATGGTTTAAAGTTCTTCTTCAAGAAGAAAAAGTTTTCAGTAACCTTTACGACTTATCTAGTGTACATAATGATACAAAATATCTATCAATATTTACCAAAATGAAATATTTTACAAGACTGTTCCTGGTAAATGCACCTGCACCACATCAAAAATAGAACAAGAAACATGCATGTTGACTAACCTTTCTGAGATTCATGCTTCTCTGTTTTACCCTGGTAATCAAAGCCCACTGCACTCTTGTCTACTCTGTCGGCCTGCACTCCATATTTACCACCAAAACCACTTGAGTAATCTGAATCCAGAGAACAAAACACAATCAAACACATGAACTCACCATGTGTCATAGTCAATGTTGCAATGCAGAAATCCAGAATAATATCTGTTTGAAAATAGCTAACTAGCCCATAAAAGAAATCTTACAAACACAACAAGCAGAATTTAGCATAGTACTATGGCTCATGATGTCACAAGTACGTGTCAATGTTCCCTATTTGTAAATCTGGATGCTGTTAAAACTTCTGCCTAAGGTAATTTTGTGTTTTGAGTTTAGTCTGCCCTTTCATTTATAGTTGTCCAAAACACAGGAACCATTTACTCCATTAATATTAACCATATTAACACCCCCCGTCCCCCACGCAAGAGATTAAATGCAAAGCTATACTCTTATTTTGCTTTCTAGGAAGTTTTAAACATTAGTATGATCTTACCCCTCCACTTCCTGTCATATAGGCAGGAGAGGGCTTGGGGTGAAAATCATCACTGCAAGGAGAGGGAAGGGGCACAGAATAGAAAGGCTCTGCTATGCCCCATTCTCCACTACCATATAGTCCTTCTGGGAACTGGCATAAGTTAAAGCTGCACCCTGGGGGTTATTTTCACCAGGGTCAGGTGGCTGAAATCTAGGGAGCAGTGACCTCTCCCAGATAGCCCCACCCATCCCCCAGACTCTCTAGAGAGCTCATTCTAAAATATTTAGGGGGTGGTGAACAAAGGACAAGTCAGACCCTTAAAGACAAACAGAGCATTTCATTTTGTTAAGGCCAAGTGAGTAGTTTTTGAGTCCACTTACTACAAAAGAGTAGTAAATCATTTTGGACGCAGAATAATTGGATAGCTGACCATGCAGGTTGAGGCCCCATTGTGCTAGGCACCTTACAAACATTGTTTCCTCAACAGTTTTATATACAAGCTATTGTAGTAGAGTCTTACAACAAGCAACTAATATTGATAACAGTTATTTATTTACATACACACATTCACCTCAACACTTTACCTTTTTGAGAGGCATGTTTCTCTGTTTTCCCCTGGTATTCAAAACCCACAGCAGACTGTAGGAGAAATAATACAGTAATAAGCATTCCTAAAAAAAAGTTAGACATTAGTAACACAAAATAGTCTACTTCAGCAGAAAAATACTTGGCATAAAAGAAATTAGAACTTAGTGATGCTCTAAGCCTCTTGGTTCTGGAACATACGTGTCTGTTTAGATTTCCGGGCCAATATCCTCAAAACATTAAGCTATCTTTCTCAGCCACTGCCAAAGCAGATTGTTCCCTGCAGTACATTAGGGTCTTGTCAGGTTTAGTGACTCAGTACACTGGAGCTTCCACCAATTCCAGCAGGAGGTTATTTTATCAGTATTAGGTTCACTTCTTCTGGGGCACCTGGCATTGGCCACTGTCGGTAGACAGGATACTGGGGTGGATGGACCTTTGGTCTGACCCAGTATGGCCATTATGTTCAGTCTGGGAAAGTTTCCCTACCTCGATAGTCAGCCAAGTGGTTCAGTTTGCTAGGCGCCCCAAACCATGCTAAATTCTCTCCCTACCTGGTGTTCATCTTTCTGGTCACAAAAACATATGTAGCTTGGCTAACTGACATGTTTTAAATCTTTTTTTTCAAATCGGGCCATCCTTCAACTTAATTGTGGGGGAAGGATTTTTGTTTCTTAAGAAAGTATTAATCCATAATAACCAAAGCCAATTTACTGATATGCACAAAGTGCAGTGCTAAAAAATGAATGACAGTGATGTTTACACCTCGCAGTATCAGTTTTTAGCATGATAAAACCAATACCCTATGTAAACTGATGAACACAACTGCTGTACATAACTGCAGTGCTGTAGGAAATTACTTACCTGGTCAACTCTATCCATTTGTACTCCAAACTTGCCTCCAAAACCTCTTACTGAGTCCACTTGGGAGCAGTGTTTAGAAAGCTTAGATTGATATTCATGGCCAACAGCTGACTGAAAGAAGT
This sequence comes from Mauremys mutica, assembly GCF_020497125.1. Taxonomy (NCBI): domain Eukaryota; kingdom Metazoa; phylum Chordata; order Testudines; family Geoemydidae; genus Mauremys; species Mauremys mutica. The sequence continues at coordinate 82,916,856 of NC_059075.1, forward strand.
TAGAAATCCAAAAATGGATTACTGCATCTAACAAAAATGATAACACACCATACACTGCTACCTTGATAGATCACCACCCGATATAACACAAATTTGGATATAATGCAGTAAAGCAGTGCTCCAGGGGGGTGGGGCTGCGCACTCCGGTGGATCAAAGCAAGTTCAATATAACATGGTTTCACTTGTAACGCGATAAGATTTTTTGGCTCCCAAGGACAGCATTATGTCGAGGTAGAGGTGTACTTAGTAAGTCTAAAAACAAAAAAGTTTCAGATTAGGCACCACCTAGAAGCCTGTTTCTAATTTATGTGGCTCTTTAGACATGCAAATTGTCAGCATTAGTAGCAGTTGCATAGTGAAAGCCATGCATGTTAAGGGCCCAATTCTGCAAAATACCCACGTAAAGATTTATCATAGGAATAAGAATCTGTAGGATTGTGTCACCAAGTTGTTAATATAGTCCTAGGAAAAAAAACGATCAAAATCCCAGGAAAGAGTCTGGAAGCATTGACTGTATACTTCATGTGTGCGTATGTTTCACCCAGGATTTATAAATTAAACTACAGAGGTGGTAAAAGGAGAGATATTGAATCAAATCCTATTGCCATGATCCAAGAATTAGAAGGGAGCCCTCACTTCCAATAAAATACAAGGAGTGATAATTGTGTATGCAGCTATCGACCATACACAGTAGAAAAATTATCACTACAAACTTAAACACAAGATACTTCTTGGACAAAAGAAACTTTGTAGAATTCTGCAAGCTTAAAGCAAAAGGCTAACCTCAAAGGCTGCCTAGACTGAATGCAGCATTCACATCCACCAGACATTAAATTTATCACTGGATAGCAAGAAAAATTTTCCAACATAGGCTATGATGTGGTATTACATTAAAAAAACCACGAATTTTCATAGCCTAAAAAAAAAAAAAATCATTAATTTAGGAAAACAGGAATGACAGTTCTGGAAGATAACACCATCCAAAAGTTATGCAGATAGAAAATATACTTCCTCATATACTATTTAATTCTAGTTAAACGTCATTAGCTGCCTCAGATCACTAGTTTACTATTTGAGCCCCATGCAACTTGAACAACAAAATATGTTTCTAGGAATGCTATTCTTGTTTCACTTTGTTGGCCAATCACTTCATTACACTTTGGCAGGGAATTTTTTAAACCAGACAGAGAGGAAAGTAATCCGACTCTATTTACAAACAACACAGTTATCACAAATTCCTGTCTTTGCAAGCACACAATTTCAGATAGAGAAATATCTGCTAAAAGACTAATGGTGATCACTGTAGTAAAAATCAAAATAATTTCCATTGCAGTAGAAAAGTAGGCAGCTAATTGTTGAAAGGTATTTGATTACTGTAATAAACATTAAAACTAAAATAACTGAAGTTGGTTCCCATGATTGTTGGCACATTTCAGTTTTATGGTAGAGAAAGCTAGAGTTATGGCTATAAACAACTTCAGGCTAGGGCTATCATTTACATTAATATTTTAGTTAAGTATGCTACAGGAAGCTGCTAGACATTCTTTCTTCCCAAAGTCTATATCAGAATAAAGACGCTTACCACTTCCCCACCATTTGCTTTACAAGTTATCACTGTTATACAGTACAAAATGGCAAGTGACAGTACAAAGCACATTCCATCTCTTATCAGTCAACAGCTTTTCCAAAGCCTGGTTTCATGACCATTTCACGGCTTAATGTGTTTTTTTTTCCCTCTCCCTTCTGTTGCAGTCAGTCACTGGAACATGAGCCAGCCATAACATTTTAAAGTACAATAATGTCACATTGAATTACAAAGGAGGTGGGAGCAATCTTCAAATAAGACAAGATGGTATGAAATTACACACTAGAAAGTGCATCCTACCCTATCTACTGATAAAGCTTAAATTTTGCACTAATATAGTTACTAGTATAACCCCCAAACCCAAACTGAATAATTTGGTCAGCCACTGGGAAATGTGACAAGGAAGAGGATTTCTAGTGTCCCTGTGCTGAGCAAGAGGGCTCTGCGATTACTAGTCCAATCTAATGGCTGGAGCTGCTGCCACAGACCTTCCATAACTCCTCTCCACAAATGAAAGGTCTGCTGCACGTAGCTCTGCCAAAGATTGAGGAGCCAAGTTCTGTGGCATAGATCTGGCTCACAGCATGTTGTCCAATGCAGTGGAATGGCAATGGTTTCACTGCATCAGGCCCCTCTGTACCCATGGATCTGTAGATGAGTGGGGGAGGTAGAGAACTGGTTTTGATTCAAGTGAACATATCCTTATAATCAGCAGAACCCTGGCAGCTATATAATACTTGTGCTTTAGTTTTTGATGGTTTTGAGAACAAGCTGCGCTGAACATTTGGCCATTGAGGAATGCTTATTTTTCATTCTCAGCCTAATGGAATATGCAAAAAATACTAAAAACCTTGATTCCCAAATCAGCATCTTTCTCTGTAGTATACAGTACCTGCTTTAATATCTCTGACAGACATATGGAGTACACTGAATTTTAAACCCAGCTGAGCATCCCTGATAAAAGACATTCAATAGGAAGATGTTAGGTAGAGTTCCATACTGGAATTCTTGAGTATCTGACTAAATGAGTCACCTGGGCTCAAACTTCTACCATCTACTCAGTCCAGAAAGGCGTTCAAGCAACTGGCCTGAAAATTGTATGGGAACATGTTATCATTGAAACACACATGTGCATTTCTTAACACTTACCCAAGCTGCTTCCATGAGTCAAGATGACTGAGAATACAATACAAAAATGAGACATGCACAGCCCACACCAGAATCCAGCAAACTGCATTTTGCAGACAGCCTTCCTTTGGGAAGTTTGCTGCTGATTCAGAGAGCCACTAATAGGCATGTGCCAACCTGAAATCCTTGTGAAATGAGCAGTTCAGTACTGGCATAAAATATAACGCTGGACTCTTTAAATGAACACAAGGTCACCAGAAGCCTTGGCTAGCTAAGCAAAAGGTGAGTTTTGAAAGTACCTCCAGCTGCAAAGAATTATATTCTCAACACACAGAGAAGTGAAGCTTTGCTGAACATAATATTCTGAAGCAATTGTCCACTTACAAAATGTGGAAATTATTAATCTGAATATAATAAAGATGTTGCCAAATTCTGTATGCCAACTCTAATTTATATGTAGGTTAGACACTTCTTTGTAATTCTGACCAACCCAGTATGCCTCTTTCATGTAGCTTGTTGATAATGTGTGGTGGCCAGTTTTCAGTGACAATGTTTTTTTTAAGGGGATGGAAAAAAAATTTCAAAGCAGTGCAGAGAATTTATTCACACGTCTTTGTGGAAGATCTGTGGCTAAATCCTCCTGCACTGTTTTGAAAGTCTTAAGCCGTATGTTTAGCTAGATGTTTCTCTTCCTGCTTTAACAAATTCAACTAATTAAATCAGTACGCTGTTTTATCTTCTTCCATGGCACCACATCAGAATGGAAAGCTTCTCTTCCTATTTCATAACCAAACACCAAGTGTCAAGTACTCAAAGATGTACCTCTGTATATTTAAATATTCAAAAGATTGATTTTTTTTTAATCTCACTCCACTGGAAACCCGTGGTGAAGCAGTACTCTGGTAGATTTTAATTAATCCTGGAGCTCTGACCCATGGGTTATGCAAGTGATCAGTAAGGTCCACATCAAACTTATGACATTTAGACTTCAACCATTGACTTCAGTGAGCCAGGATTTTGCCCTGAACTCCCATTGAGTTAAAAGGAAGCAGGATTTCGCCGGCAGTGAAGAGCTAGGTAGATGCTCTTGAAAAGGAAAGGACTGATCTTTTAAAGGATAAATAATTGTATGGCAGTGTTTTCCAAACTCGGGACGCTGTTTGTGTAGGGAAAGCCCCTGGCAGGCCGGGCTGGTTTGTTTACCTGCCGTGTATGCAGGTCCAGCCGATCGTGGCTCCCACTGGCTGCGGTTCGCTGCTCCAGGCCAATGGGAGCTGATGGAAGCAGCGGCCAGTACGCCCCTCGACCTGCGCCACTTCCAGCAGCTCCCATTGGCCTGGAGTGGTGAACCACGGCCAGGGAGCCGCGATCACCCGGACCTGCAGACACGGCAGGTAAACAAACTGGCCTGGCCCGCCAGGGGCTTTCCCTACACAAGTGGCATCCCAAGTTTGGGAAACACTGTTGTATGGTATTGTGGTATCATTTTAAAGATCTGTTTGCACCATCATGAGTACTGATGGGCCAGACATCCAGACAGTTAAAATTTTGCTCTTTTACAAAAAGTTAAGTGTTACAAATACAGCACTATCTGCAATATTTGTTATTAGCTCCTCCCCACCCCCCAAAAATTGTTTACCACACCCCCCTAGAAGCAGTCTTAGCATTTGTTTATTTAATGCATTCAGTTAGATCCTAAATGGATGAGGGGAAGCTTAAGTAGCCAGCATTAGAGAGCTTGGAGCCCACAAGGTAGACTTAACAACTTAATCCAATAATTCTCTTACCCCAGTTCTCCATCGATTTGTTAGCTTGTTTTAAGGGTACAATGAGGGTTACATAGCAAATTTCTGTGAAACAATGGGGCCCTGCCTACAAACAAACCAAAATCCGCTGGATATGCTTAACAGGTAATGGAATATCTTGGAAGCCATCTTCCTAGGTACCCACAAAGTCAGTTAAGGAAGAAACTAAAATGTAATCTTATTTAGGCCTCAATATTTTAGCTCTCATTTTCTTATAGTACCGTATTGTGCTGCTATGATATTATAAGTTGGATAACTAATGGGGGAAGATGAGCAACTAGAACAACTTCTGGTCAGTATCTTTTAATATTAATACAATCACTATGCATGCAGCTATTTTAAAAAAACCTAAGGATCATTAGTATTTATACTGTGCATTGATGTTGACAGCTGTTTTAAACATTGACTCAATAGTTTATATTTCAAAGATTGCAACTACTATCTGCTTAAAATACAAAGCCATTTTCTGGATATCTGGGTTATTTCTTGCTGATCATTTTTTCATGCTTTTCTGAAGTGAGAGCTAGCTTCAAATTCAAGAAAAGATAAATACATTTATTTACTTATTCATTCTTAGGCATACTCAAATACACAAAGAATTGATGCAGCAAATGAAATAGAAAATGGATTTATTCATATCTGGGTACTTTCTTAATTTAGAAGAGTATCTTTAGAAACCTACACATTTACAGCAGGAAAAAGAACTCAGGGCCATGAATTTCTGTTTATTGCCCATGACCTGTCCGTGACTTCTACTAAAATTACCCATGACTAAATCTTAGCCTTACTAATGAGCACATGACACAAGCAAGGAGACGAGGTCTAAAAATCACAAGACCAGGAAGAGGTGTGGAGCACCGATGCATCAGTTCTCAAAAAGGCTTCCCTTTGTCACTCACAGATGACCCATTAACTCCCTGTGTAAAATGAGACACAGGACCTGATCACACAGAGCCTAGATCTACAGAAAGGTTTTACAAGTATAACTAGCATTAGTGGTGTGATATTTTGCTGATAGTTATATCAGTTACATCAACAAAAGCCCTAGAGTGAACACATTCATACTAGAATAAAGATGGTTTATACTGCCATAAGTTATTTTGATTCCCAAACTGAAATAATCTATAGCAGTATGAACACTTTTATACAGATATAAATGCATCTACACTAGGGAGTTTGCCACTTTTACTGTACTGATATAATTAAAACAGCAAAACTTTTATCTAGACACACCTAATTCACAAAAATAGTCCCATCCCACTGACTACAATGGAACTTATGTAGGTGAGTGAGGCTTGCAGCGTCAGACCCATCCACAATACATCTCCTGAGAAGACATTTTACACTTACTTTATCCATACGGTCTTGTTCCACACCAAACTTCCCTCCATAGCCACGGGAAGCTTTTGGTCCTGTTTCAAGCTCTTTCTCCTTGAGGCTCTGGTGTTCATGGAACACATTCTCTCTCAGCTGGTGAATGCTTTGAAACAGAGAATCCAGTAGTTATATAATAAATTTTATAGACATGGTTAACGTTAAGACTTCCTCAGAGACAAGACTTTCTACTTGATGTGCTAATTTTGCACCCCAAAACCTGATCTTACCAGGATTTATCTTTTAATCCTAAAGTTAAGTGTACAATACACATTTCATTTTTTTTTAATCCTTCAGTACACCAAGCACTTCAAGTCTGGTTTTAAAAAGTTTGACATTCATTTTCATTGCGAAATCTGTTTTCAAAAATCAAAAAATCCAGAACAAACCCTTCATTTTAAGATCTACCATCCTGCATTTGGGCTATAACAGAGAAGAGTAGTTTGCTATTTGGTATTAATCCTGAACAGTTGATTACCTAGTTACCAAATATGATTTTTTTTTGTTTACCCTATGTAGGTATTTATATGCCCCTCATCACTGTAGCATTCTCTTTTCCCCCTACTCACTCCTCTCTTCTTAGTTCTCCCCTAGTGTGGGCTTTTTTTGTGGTGGGAGAGAGGGGAAAAACAGACTGTAAGATTTTCATGGCAGGGACCATCTCTTCCAGCCCATTTGTACAGTACCTTCTACAATGGGGTCCTCATCCCAGTTGGGGCTTTTGGACATTACGCTAATATAAAACAAGGAGGAACTGAAAGTAGGTTGATTTCCTTTCCCCTCCGCTAAGCTCTCTCTCTGGAAATAGGAAAAGAGGCTGGATGTAGGGGGAAAACCAGTGATCTATGCTTGAAGATACTTTCCACATGAGTTTAAAGCTGCCTGAAGCATAATTGCTGTATATTTACCCTGTAAATATCATCAATGTACTCCAGAGAGTAAAACCGATCCCTAAAGTACACAAGAACAGCTATACTGGGTGTGACCACCAGTCCATCTAGCCCAGTATCCTGTCTACCGATAGTGGCCAATGCCAGATGCTTCTAAGAGAATGAACAGAACAGGGCAATTATCAAGTGATCCATCCCCTGTTGTCCACTTCCAGCTTGCCAGTTAGAGGCTTAGGACACCCAGACCATGAGGTTGCATCCCTTTCCTTAGCTAATAGTTATAGTTCTGGCATTCACAATATCCCCAGCAACAAGTTCCACAAGCTGACTGTGCATTTTATGAAGGTGTATTTCCTTTTGTTTGTTTTAAACCTGCTGCCTATGAATTTAATTCGGTGACCAGTGGTTCTTGTGGTATGTGAAGGGGTAACACTTCCTTATTCACTTTCTCCACAGCATTCATGATTGTATAGATCCCCTATCATACCACCCCCTCCTTAGTCATCTCTTTTCCAAGCTGAATGGTCCCAGTCTTTTTATTCTCTCCTCACATGGAAGCTGTTCCATTCCCCACTTTTGTTGTCCTTCTCTGTACCTTTTCCAATTCCAATTTTTTTGAGGTGAGGCAACCAGAACTGCACGGAGCATTCAACATGTGGGCATAGCATGTATTTATATAGTGGAATTACAATAGATAATAAAATAGAAAATATCTCTTTCCTAATGGTTCCTAACATTGTTAGCTTTTTTCACTACTGCTGCACATTGAGCAGATGTTTTCTGCTCAAAGTAGGCCATGTAACTATTAAAAATGTCATACTTCAGTAGTTCCCTATTTTCAGCATTTGTGACCTTTTACTCCTTCAGCAAAAAATGGGCACCTATATACTACAGTGACTAGTGCCCTATGAATATGTAAGATAGAAGGAAGAGCTAGAACACTCTTTAGCTTTCAAATGTAGAAGTCAGTTTTGAGACTAAAATTTCAAGCATGCCTTGTTAGGAAGTACGAGATTGAGAATTTGGTTGTAAAGGCACCTTACCATTTAAACAAGCTCACGAGCTGATGGTCCATTGTGACACATGCATTTTCCTTTCTGATAGAGGCTAAAATATTGTTACAATATATTCTGGCATCCCAGAATTTTTAGAAGGTAGGCCGACCATTTTTTAAGTTAATTCTAGGAATATAGGGCCTAAATCTATCCCAAGGAAATGGAGATGTGCGTACCACCTGCCTCAAAAATGTACATCATATGGTGATATACATCTTTTCACCTGAGCACAGCTGAGCACCAGTGTGTAATTGTGAATATTACAAAGAGCAGTTGTAAAACCTGTAGCCAGAGAGCAAAACTTTGTAAGTGCCTGCTTACACAAAGGAGGCAAGAAGAATCATGTTTCCAGTGAAGAAAACACTATAACATCAATTCTTATTTTATTTTACAACTAGAGATGCTGGCAGCCATAAAGGACTAGCTACTTTGGAAAGGATTTGTGTAACCAATGCTCTATAGAGAGCCTCTTATATTTTATCCATCAGGACGTAAGTTACTAAGGATCTGAACTTATCAAAAATTGCCTACATTAACAGACACAAAGGAATCAAGAAGAAGAGCTAATTTACTTGATGTGTTCTTGATGTCCAGATCCTTGCACAGTTTTAGCACCCCAGCGCTGTTCTTTCTCACTCACATCATTCTGTCAAAGACATGTAATAAGTTAAAAATTATTAGACTTTAACCCAAGATTTCAGAGTTTCAGCACTTTGAAGGCCTTAAGGTTCTCTCATGCCACTAAAACTAGAAAGATTAGTTAACAACCTCACTGCCCCATTCACCTGTTTCTACTACAATCACCTCCCTTCTTTTCTGTCATCGCCAATGCATAGAACATACTCCCAGTTCAAAATCATTACAAGGTCTTCATTTAAACCGTTCTCTTTTTCCTTCAGTGCCCAGCTAAATAAAGCAATTTAATCAATCACACACACATAAAAGGATCCTAGTTATTCTCTTGGGAAATATTTGGCAGCCTGTACATCTACTCTGCATATTTTGCTTAGATGTAGCTCTTCAGAGCAGGAACTATCTTCCCTATATAGCATCATCAGTACTTAAATAATAAAGTTTGGGAACCATACCTCAAAATCAGGATCTGTCTCCCAGTCATCAGCTCCATCACTCTGGTTGACAGAAATGGCGTGACCTGCAGTAGCCTTCCACATCTGAAACACCATCAAATGAAGTACTGTCACACTGGAGTTGCATTTAAATTAATTTCACATTATGACTGGATTGATTAAGGACTAGTCCAATATTCCGAATATGCTAGAAGTAAATTATTTAACTAGACAACATTTGTAATATTGGCAGTTACAGCAGATGTGGTTACTAATAATATCAATTGTCCAGTTGCATTTGCAAACCAGACAGATAACTCCCTGTGTTTTTTTCTATTGGCATTATAAAAAGGCCATAAATAATCATTGGCATTCTTTCAAAGAGAATGAGGAAGTTCCTTCTGGTAAGAGTCAACATGTGTGTGCTTGCTTCTTTTATTAGTAACATGTGATAAACCACTACCAGTGATGAACTCTGTTTAAATAGGTCTTCTAATTAAAAGTTTGCTTCACAAAAAAAAGACATTAACACTCAGATACTAAATGTGTACTTAGTCTTAAAAGTAACTTTTTCTAGCCTTTAGTAATGATGAGCACAGAAATTGCTAAATGCTATATTCTGTAGGTTTCTTTCATGTTTTACATTAATGAGATTCAAGTATTATGAAAATAATCTGAACAATTTAAAATGTTTGAATACCATTTTGATTTAGAAGGCATTTGTCCACTTGCATCCAATAATAGTACACAGACTACATTTTAAAAGATATTCATTGATTAAAAATATGTACATATCTTATATTAATGCTCTGTTTGCATAATATTTCAGTATAAAGCAGAAGGAAGAAAGTATTGGGATCAGGAAGTGGGAGCTTTCTTGTCTTTTTATGAAGATTTAATTTTGGGTGTCCAATTTGAGACACTGTCAGGGAACCTGATTTTCAGAGAGAAGGTGCTCAGCACTTTCTGAAAAATCAGATCCTTTTGCCGCATATCAAGTTGGGAACCCCGAAGTTAGGACACCTAAATCATTAGTCATTTTTGAAAATCTGGTTCAGCATAGATGCTGCTACTAACAGTGAGTTGTTTTAGGATTTCAACAAAAAAATATATGATTGGGAAATATATTTTAACTCTGAAATTGTTTATTTCACATGATTTGGAGGAAGTTGCTTTTCCTCCACTAGTGCACAAGGGTAAAGTTCATTAATATTCTATCATTCTGTCTTACTATACATACCTTTTATTTTCGAATTAAGAAATTGTTTATAAATGATTGTCACTTGTGGTGCAATATTTCACATACAAACACAATCTGGAAAAGAAAAGGCAAGTTTCCCCTCAGGTACAATCCAGAGGAAAGCGGACCATTCGAATCCAGAAATAATCAAGTTGTAGTGCTTCAGGCCAGGGATTGTGTTTGTTACACACTTGTACAGTACCTACCATAATGGAGCTGGGGTTTCTAGATTACAAATATGTTATGATGTGAACTTTGGTAAGGTCCTGAACCTGTAAATCCTCTGGATATAGAGCTCCTATTGAAGTCAAGTGTGAGTTCCACACATGATCAGGATCAGATCCAAATAATAGGATGCAACAGATTGCAGGTCTTCATTATTTCATAGTTTTAACTATACTAATATTTCTTTAAATAGACAAGGCAGATGAGGAAAAGAACAGAGTGTAGATTCTTTGGGTCACAGACTATTCCTTATATATGATGCATAGCACGATGGGGTCCTGATGTTGAATGAGGTCTCTAGACAAAGCTGGAGTACATATAAATAATAAGTGATCAGTCATAGCTAAGAAAATGCATAGGAAAGGTTAATTATAGCCTACCTGTACAGTCACTAACACACATAACCATCTGCAAGTATTGGCATAGTACAAGGTCCAAGGAGGGAGAGGAAATATTCTGGAGATTCCAGGAGTAGCAGCAACAGTAAGAACACTGAGCAATGGGTAATGGAACTTGAGTTGCTAGAAAAACTAAGGCTTGGTCTACACTATAAACTTATATTGGATTTTCCACACCCAAGCGATGTAGTTATACTGACCTAACCCCTGGTGTAGACAGTGCTATGTGGATAGGAAGGCTTCTACTGTTGACATAGCTAGAGCCCTGCAAATCCGTGGGTTTCCGCTTTATATTCATGGACCATTTCATGGACCAAGATGAGAGCAGCCCTCATAGTTCACCAGCGAGTGGCGATAGCCCTGTGGAAGCTTGTAACGCCAGACAGCTACTGGTCAGTCGGGCATCAATTTGGAGTGGGCAAATCTACTGTGGGGGCTGCTGTGATCCAAGTAGCCAAGGCAATCAAAGAGCTGCTGATATCAAGGGTAGTGACTCTGGGAAATGTGCAGGTCATAGTGTATGGCTTTGCTGCAATGGGATTCCCTAACTGTGGTGGGGCGACAGACGGAACCCATATCCCTATCTTGGCACCGGAGCACCAAGCCAGTGAGTACATAAACCAAAAGGGGTACTTTTCAATGGTGCTGCAAGCACTGGTGGATCACAAGGGACGTTTCACCAACATCAATGTGGGATGGCCAGGAAAGATACATGACACTCGCATCTTCAGGAACTCTGGTCTGTTTCAAAAGCTGCAGCAAGGGACTTTCTTCGCAGATCAGAAAATAACTCTTGGGGATGTTGAAATGCCTATAGTTATCCTTGGGGACCCAGCCTACCCCTTAATGCCATGGCTCATGAAGCCGTACACAGGCAGCCTGGACAGTAGTCAGGAGCTGTTCAACTGTAGGCTGAACAAGTGCAGAATGGTGGTAGAATGTGCCTTCTGGACGTTTAAAAGCACGCTGGCACAGTTTACTGATTCACTGTTATTACCGCTTGCTGTGTGCTCCACAATATCTGTGAGAGTAAGAGGGAGACTTTTATGGTGGGGTGGGAGGTTGAGGCAAATCCCCTGGCCGCTGATTACACACAGGGCGGTTAGCAGAGTACAAGAGGGCGGTGCGCATCAGAGAAGCTTTGAAAAACAGTTTCATGACTGGCCAGGCTACAGTATGAAAGTTCTGTTTGTTTCTCCTTGATGAACCCCCATCCCGGTTCACTCTACTGCCCTGTAAGCTAACTACCCTCCCCTCCCCACTTCGATCACCGCTTGCAGGGGCAGTAAAGTCATTGTTGCTTCACATTCATGCATTCTTTATTAATTTATCACACAAATAGGGGGATAACTGCCAAGGTAGCCCAGGAGGGGTGGGGGAGGAGGGAAGGACAAGGCCACACTACACTTTAAAACTTATTGAATGCCAGCTTTCTGTTGCTTGGGCAGTCCTCTGGGGTGGAGTGGTTGGGTGCCCGGAGGCCCCCTCACCGCGTTCTTGGGCATCTGGGTGAGGAGGCTATGGAACTTGGGGAGGAGGGCAGTTGGTTACACAGGAGCTGTAGCGGGGGTCTGTGCTCAAGCTGCCTTTCCTGAACCTCAACGATACGCTAGAGCATATCAGTTTGTTCCTCCAGTAGCCTCAGATTGCCTCTTGCCTTCTGTCACCAAGCTGATGCCACCTATCTTCAGCCCGCCACCTGTACTTGCATTCATACTGTGCTTTTCTGGACTCTGACACTGTCCGCCTCCACGCATTCTGCTGGGCTCTTTCAGTGTGGGAAGACTGCATGAGCTCAGAGAACATTTCATCGCGAGTGCATTTTTTTCCTATTCTAATCCTCGCTAGCCTCTGGGAAGGGGAAGATAGCGTGAGCGTTGAAATATTCGCAGCTGGTGGAGGGGGGAAAAAGGGAGCGTGGTAGTTAAAAAGACGTTTTAGAGAACAATGGGTAGACTCGTTCACGGTAAACCCTGCTGTTAACATTACATAGCACATGTGCTTTCGGTACAAGGTCGCATTTTGCCTCTTATTGAGGGTATGCCGGTTTGGTGTGAAAGATCTTTCATGCAGGGCCGGGCAACAGAATTTGGCTTGAAGGCAGCCATGGTAAGACAGTCTTTGGCTTCTTTAACCTTCATAACATGTGTGAATGGTTTCAAACAACAGTGCCCTCATTTCCCATACCAAGCAGCCATTGGGTTGGCCATTTAAAATGGGTTGGCCATTTAAAAGGAGGAGGTGCTGTGGTTTTCGGGTTAACATGCAGCACAAACCCCAACTCTCCCTCCCTCCCCCCTACTCAATTCTCTGGGATGATTGCTTCACCCCGCCCCCCACTGCGTGGCTAACAGCGGGGAACATTTCTGTTCAGCCACAGGCAAACAGCCCAGCAGGAATGGGCACCTCTGAATGTCCCCTTAAAAAAATCACCCCATTTCAACCAGGTGACCGGGAATGATATTCTCCTGAGGATAACACAGAGAGATACAGAACGGATGTTGTTTGAACGCCAGCAAATACCGGGACCATACGCTGCCATGCTTTGTTATGCAATGATTCCAGTCTACGTGATACTGGCCTGGCATGGTAAAGTGTCCTACCATGGAGGACAGAATAAGGCTGCCCTCCCCAGAAACCTTTTGCAAAGGCTTTGGCAGTATCTGCAGGAGAGCTTTATGGAGATGTCCCTGGAGGATTTCCGCTCCATCCCCAGACACATTAACAGACTTTTCCAGTAGCTGTACTGGCCGCGAATGCCAGGGCAAATTAATCATTAAACATGCTTGCTTTTAAACCATGTATAATATTTACAAAGGTACACTCACCAGAGGTCCCTTCTCCGCCTGGCGGGCCCGGGAGGCAGCCTTGGGTGGGTTCAGGGGGTACTGACTCCAGATCCAGGGTGAGAAACAGTTCCTGGCTGTCAGGGAAAACGGTTTCTCCGCTTCCTTCCTGTGAACTATCTTCCTCGTCCCCAAAACCCGTATCCCTGTTGCGTGCTACTCCATTGATGGAGTCAAAGCACAGGGTTGGGGTAGTGGTGGCTGCATCCTCTAGCATGGCATGCAGCTCATCATAGAAGCAGCATGTCTGGGGCTCTGACCTGGAGCGGCTCTTTGCCTCTCTGGTTTTTTGGTAGGCTTGCCTTAGCTCCTTAAGTTTCATGCGGCACTGCTGCAGGTCCCTGTTATAGCCTCTGTCCTTCATGCCCTTTGAGATTTTTTTCAAATGTTTGGGCATTTCGACTTTTTGAACGGAGTTCTGATAGCCACGGATTCGTCTCCCCATATGGCGAGCAGATCCCGTACTTCCCGTTTGGTCCATGCTGGGGCTCTTTTGAGATTCTGGGACTCCATCATGGTCACCTCTGCTGATGAGATCTGCGCTCACCTGCACCTTGCCACGCTGCCCAAACAGGAAATGAGATTCAAAAGTTCGCGAACCTTTTCCTATCTACCTGGCCAGTGCATCTGAGTTGAGAGTGCTGTCCAGAGCGGTCACAATGGAGCATTCTGGGATAGCTCCCGGAAGCCAATACCGTCAAACTGCAGCCACACTACCCCAAATTCGACCCAGCAAGGTCGATTTCAGCGCTAATCCCCTCGTCGGGGGAGGAGTACAGAAATAGATTTTAACAGCCCTTTAAGTCGAAAGTAACAGCTTCGTCATGTGGACGGGTGCAGGGTTAAATCAATCTAACGCTGCTAAATTCAACCTAAACTCGTAATGTAGACCAGGGCTAGGTGTAGGTAGTGTCTTCACTAAGCACTACAGTGGTGCAGCTGCCGCACAGCAGCACTGTAAATGCAGACCAGCCCTGAGGTAGAAAACTATGGAGTAATCTATAGGGAGGCCTTAAAAAGAATAGGAGTGAAGACGACAAAGGCATGATAACCTAACATACCTCAATTTCCAGTTTCTATGAAAATTAAGGAGAAAACATTAGTTAAACCACTCACTCTCTAAAATTCAATATTTTCAAGTTTTTTTAATTTAAATACTATGTTTTCTGCATTTATGCCCTTATCTTTAGTATATTCTCCCACTCAACGTTGTGCCTTCTTCCATGCTATCCATATACCAGAAATTCCCTAACCTTTAAAATCTGCCAGTCTTCATGGAAAACAACTCTTTTAGCCACACATATTTTTGAGTGTCAACCATTTTAACACTGAACCTCAACTTGGTGTTTGTGTTGGACTGCACTGTCTGATGTTGTTTGATTGTAAGCTTAGGACATAATTGCTTCTATTCTGCTAGAAAGACTGATGGTTGGTCTTACGTTGGATTTTCCACACCCCTGTGCGACGTAGTTACATCGACCTAACCCTCAGTATAAACAGTGTTATATTGACAGGAGGGCTTCTGCAGGCAGTGCCAGCTATATATATTATATATATATATATATATATATATATATACACACACACACACACAAATGTTCCAAGTATGTGCTTTTACATGCGATTACACAATACTTCCATTTCTGTCAGTCACTTTGGGAGGGATCCACAAAAGTAGTTTGGTGCCTAAACCCCAGACTCAGGCACCTCAGTCCCTGTTTTAGGCACCTACGTCCATGCAATCCACAAAACTCCCACCGAACTGTATAGGCACCTAAACTCACTTGATCCCTATGTTTCTGCCTCAGGCAACAGCGCACAACCTCTAGGCATCCGGCCACCTATCTTTCATCTAACCCCTATACCAATTCACGAACCAGGGAAGACAGGCCACCTAAGTTGTGTGCAAGGGCCCACTACAACAGGTGTGTCCAGAGGGAGCTTGCCAGTTTGGGTCCCATTCAAAATTGAGTAGGACCTTATAACTTTTAGTCCAGTTGTTAGAACACTCCCCTGGGATGTGGGAGACCCAGATTCAATTCTCCTTTTGATATCAGAGCAGGAGAAAGTATTTGAACAGGGGTCTCCTACCTCTCAGGAACATGTGCTAGCCACTGAATGATGAGATATTCTGATGTAGGGCTCCCTCAGTCTCTCATGATGATTGTTCTCATTGAGCTAGAGAGAAAGAATATGAGTAACTTTGTAGTCCAGTGGTTAGGGTGCTCACCTGAGAGAGGAGAGACCCTGGGTTCAACCCCCATGCTCCAACCACTTTTTCATTATTTATCCACAGCGGAACTGCTTCAACAGGAGAGAGATATTCTTTCTCCCTCTCTGGAAGCCGGGTAGGGGGCAGGGAGTGAACCTGGGTCTCCAAGATGAGTACTCTAATCACTAGGCTAAAAATTAGAAGATGGGCACCACACCACTTCCTCTTCAAGCCATTTAGCTGGACGCGAGGCAGGTGCCTAACTCATTCTCCACAAGAAACACCTTAGGCACCTAAGCCATCTGACTCCAGGAGGGGGTATCCATTCATGGATTGTCATGCACAGGTAGGCCCCTCCCTGCAGCCTGGACTTAGGTACTTAGCTCTGTGAGAAGCGTGGGGGCTTAGCACTGACCCCTCTGGTCAGCATTTTCCATTGGCTATATTAGGCAGCTCCCCACCAAACACACTAGCTTTTGTGAATTACATTATTAGGCACCTATTTCTCCCCCTTCACTGTGTAGGGAGCTTAGGTGCCTTACTTGGCTTTGTGGCTCGCAGTGTTGTTCCTGGATTTTCAAGGCACCTAATGTTAAGTGCTGTGATGCTCACTGTTACAATGCTTAAGTCCCTTCAAGGATCCAATTCTTGCTTTCTTAACCCAAACACACCCCACTGAAGCACTGATCCTCCACATGATTGTTCAGTGTTTGCACTGCAGCCTACAAGTTACAAGATAATAGCAATTCTAAGTTTAGCAATATCCAAGCCTAACTCTGAATATATTTGTTTCCTCCTCAACCTTGTTAAAAGTGGTAATCAAGAAAGACTGGAAGCTGAAGGACTTTTTATAAACAGTATTTTAAAAAAATCCTGGTCAGAGACTACATTATAACAACAAATAAATGTCCATCCTCTCCCCCAACCAGAGTTCTGTTAGGGTAACTATAAAGGGCACAAAGATATAGCAATTATAATAAAAATCAAGTAAGTTTTCTCATTTCCTACTGGATATAATTTTCAGCCCCACCATAATAGGTTTCCTCAGTAGTTGCTGCTCTGGCAGATCTCTTTCAAACTAGACTACAGAGAAACATGATCCATACTGTATCCAGGAGTCATTGACTCATACGGTCAAATTTCTGGAAAAAGGGAACTGCAGTTAAAAACACTCAGAGGCTAAATATATGCTTTTGATTTATCAGGCCACTTCTGTCCTTTATCACATTGACGAATCAGCAGCCACAGAGTTTTCCACAGAGCATATTTGGAGGTAGATGAATTCAAGCTCCCTTCTCCCACAAGGGGCTAAGAACAGGCTCCCTGAACAAGAGGGAGGTGCCAGTCAATTAACTCTGTCAGCAATGCTATATCTAGAGATGCTTGTTGAAGTCAAAATAATGTATGGGTACCTGTCACAGTGAAAGGGCTAACTGCACCTCTTTTCCCTTTATAATCTCTCAGGGTGTACTCATTCAGATGTTAGGCAAAGGCAGGAGGCCTATCTCAAGAGGAATTTTGCAATTCTTCCACACCAATCTGGGAAACTGAGGCATATGTGTATACACCATTTTTAACCTGCAGGCCCAACTGAGTGCAGGCACCTTTGGAAGTCTGACCAGTGATCACACAGCTTTCTTCAAAACAGACCAAAGCATTAGAAGAAAAACAGGATTTTAAAATGACAGGCTATGCACATCCAGCTTACCACCCTCTGATGGTAACCTAGAAAGGCATAAAGTCTCCAGGCACAACCAGGAGCAATTGTGTGTCTCGATCTGGTTCCCTTGAACAGTTTAACTATTGGCTCTCTCTTGAGAGAGGATCCCTTTTCAATCCTGCTACAGCTTCTCTGTTCTAATCGGTGTTCTCAACCCATCTGGTCAAAACCAGTTTCGTAGATTGGGGGAGACAAAAATAATCAAAGCTAGCCGTTCTGGCACTGTCCCTTAACAACTTCTGTTTGCTGAGAAGTGCCTACCTTCATTCAGTATTCTACCTACCTATTTCCTCAGACAGCTCTTTACTGAGGTAATCCAATATAGTCACACAGTAAGCATCCAAATAACAAGGTTGACATACAATATCTACGCATATTACTGAGTAGCTCCAAATCCATTACAGTACCCTGTTGTGGAAGTTCTACTGGAAAGCACCAAGAAAGCCAATGAAAAAGAAGTGTCTTGCACTAATTATTTATTGTCCCCTTCAGGATATAACCAGTTTTTTACTCCAGATAGACATTGAAAGATTGTCAGGCCTGCAGGGCTATCAAGCTCTGACAGTTTGGATGAATGAGATTTTCACACACAAAAATAACCCATGAGTGAGACACATGAAGAATCTTTCATCACCAGAGGCCATGTTAAAAACCAGACTTAAAATTAATTCCAGATGATAGTGACTCCTTCCAAAGGAAAACTATTTAGGAGTCAGCTGCGCTTAATGATGCTTTGTTCCTTGTGTCTGATTACAGAGACACCCCATTCCCTCCAGAAGTCTTGTACCGAGACAGCTGCTGTCGGCCCTGGAGTCAATCACACCCATCTGCATTTAATCCCAGATTCAGTAGGAGTTGACTGGCTTTTAGACAGTAACAGGGACATGGCTACCACAAGCCTCCCAGGCAGAGTGGAAACAACGAGCAACAGCCTTGCCCCCAATTTCAAACAGGTAAACCCAGTGAAAGAATGAAGCTCTCTGCTTCACCCACCCAGTATCCCAGAGAAGTCCACGTCCACCTCTCTGAAAGAGAGACCCAGGGAAAAGCCCAAACTGCCTAGTTCACACACACACACTTTCTCTCTCTCGGATGTCCCAGAGAGAGGGGGGAATAGCTGAAGGCCCTGGATAAGCAGCCACCGTTCAGGAGGACGGGGTAAGGGGAGAGAGAAAACAAAGAAAGTTAGTCATGTAGCTGCTCGGTGCGTGACGGGGAGGTGGGAGGGGCAGCTGCTGTGGACCAAACAGTTAACACCTCTCTGGGGCAACTAGTATCCTGCCCCCGCCCTAAGCCTCCCCCCGTCCCCGCTCCGATCGCAACACGCAGCCGAAGCTCCGTCATCAAAACGTGGGGCGGGAGGAATTAACCCGTAAGAGAAAATACAACTCGGGCACAGTCTCCTCTCACCCCCACCACCTTCAGCAGCCACAGCCGCCCACACCCCCAGTTAAAGCCAGGGCAAGCCCAAGCCCAAGCCCAGCTCCCGCTCGCTTCACTGGGGCTAACAGGGTGAACCAATCCCGGGTCGGCTGCCCTCCCCTCCCCCACAGGGGGTGGCCTGACTTCCCTTTGACACCCACGGCTCTGAAGAGCAAAACAACTGGCACAGAGATGAAGGCAACCGCAGCGTCCCCCGGGGGAAAGGGGAGAACACGGGAAAGCAAATGGAGCCAGTCTCATGCTCATCCCCAGCTTTCTGCCCAGGGAATTGCGCCCATGCCACTTACTTTGTTCCCTGCTCACTTCCTGACTGCACCGCTTCTGCAGCTGCTGGCTGGTGCTTCCCAGCTCTGCTGCTGCTGTTGCTGCAATTTCCGCTTCTCCCAGGCTCCCATTTCCTGTTCTTTCATCACACGTCAGGAGGTGGGATATGGCTGCACAAGCTTCAGTGCTGCTGGGGCCGAGCAGCGCTACCCGAGCCCCCCCGTCTGCTTGCCCCGGCAGCTTCCCAGATCCCTTTGTCTACGCAAGAATCGTTGCTTCTGGGATCGGAGCTGCTCCCTAGACCACACTCCGGGAAACCGACCATTTCCACTGCGCTTCCCACGTCTCACTCTCTGCACCTTTCCAGAGCCTATTATTCATGCATCCTAAGCAGTTCTCTGGTGCCGGGCCTTCCTTCTGCTGCTCCGCGGAGTTTATTTCAACAAGTCAGGCTTGTCAAACTGGGATAACCTGAATGAGCCACATGAAAGTACTAGTCTCGGATTGCAAATTCCGGGGGAGCGCGTAGATACATACTGTGGCAACAGGACCCACTAATATCGAGACGTCTTTTAAACGGCTGTAAATAAGCATAAAGGGGGGACTTTCTTGCCAAACGATAAAACGTAATAGCTGTACAGAGTATCGCCCCCACCTCATTGCAACAATATTGGGTAGCGTGAATTTAACTGTACAAATGACAAGGAAATAAAAATGTTACCTTGAGGCAGGAGTGTTATAATTTGAATAAGGGACATTAACTATGGATAATCTAAATGTCTCATTAAAAACACTTTATTCCAGTTTTAAAATTTGCTTTATAGAGGCCCCGGACTGGAAAATAATGGATTTTTTTTTTTTGCTTCTTCCCTGGAGGGACGGTCGGTACCTTAGTACTTTCAAACGTCACATCATGTCCTTCCTGATTTTGTGGACTGTCCTGTTGGAAGGCCCTGATATAGATGGTGTGTTTTTTCATCTCTTTAATAAAGATTCAGGAAGCACTTCAATCAAAATCCCCTCTTCCCTCTCCCTTCCACGCAGATCAATTGAGTGTTTGAATTAAACAAATGCTACTGGTTTAAAGTCTTGAGTATAAATCGCTCAACCTCAATTAAGGTGATTTTACTTGTTTGATGTGTTTATGTGGTCATGCTAGTTCTCTAGTTGTCCATAGTCTCAGAAAAAACAGGAGGCAGAGGAAAGAGAAAAGTCTTTTCAAATGAACTAGACTTGTAAATCTGGGTGCCACATGAATCTGACAATACAATATTTGAAAATGAATTTCAATTACAAGGGTGGTAAAAAAAAAGGGGGGGGGGGTTACTTGAAGTGCTCTCTGTGGACTTTAAAAAAAAATTAAGTTGTATTACTATAAAACAGTCTCTCAATTCCCACAAAGGTACACCCCGAGCAGTCTTTTGAACTACAGTTGTCAGACCTCCAGCAGCCATGGTAGTAGGTTAATCTAGGCTGCATTTTCCACAGGGCAAGCAACTGTTATGTTAATCCAAGTTTATTTTGTTCATTAGGTGTTTTAAACAGGGATCTCTGATCATACAACTTTAAGACTACAGGCCCAGCAGTGGTAGAAAATGCTTGTCACCCTTCTTTCAAAGAGCTTTTATTTATAATATAAACTATAGTGGAAGGTAAGAAGGGAGATGAGATTGAACGGTAAATTGTGTTTTCTGTATGAGATTGTTCCTGCTCTTAAAATCTACAAGAAATTACTCCTTTAAAGTTTTCCCAGTTGCCTGCTATCATTTTTCTTAAATCAACTAATGAAGTGCTCGCTTCTTGGTCATATGCACAAACTTTTCACTTTTACTGCAGCTACTGTGGCCCAAGCATTTGGAATACATTTGGCACGTTGCATACTGACATACACAAAACTTTTAAATATATAATCTACTTTACTTAAAAATTCAGGTTCAGATTTATCTACTCTGACACTCCAAAAAGTGTTCCTACATAAAGTTAAGAATGGCATGTTGCTGTTATGTTTTTCTTTGGTGATAGAGAGAGAAGGTCAAACTTTAAATTAAAATTAAAGATTTGTTAATACAATAAAAATAAATCAGTAGCATTATCACTTTTCTATTTGTCCTTCTACTCAATCTCCCTACCAATTCACAACTATTCCCTATTTTAGATAAACTAGCATTTGTCATTTTGAATACCTCATGGGAAAATGTTCCCACAACATTCTATAGGAGACTAATTCCCCAGTATATCCTCACTTTCAAGATGCTCTAACAGACATTAACTAAGGACAGCTTCCCTCATTTCAGTGCTGTAAAAAATCTTTACAGCTTTAGGACAGCACACTTTTCAACTGGAGGCCAGCAAAGAAAGGAAGAGGGTTTTTTTTTTTTAATTTAATCTCTTGCTCGTGAGAAAATTATTCTCTACAATTAGAAATGTATCCAGGCTGACATACAAAATGAAAGCTCATTTATGCAAGAAAAGGCAAACTGAAGTGTTATGTAATTGTATTTTAAAACATCACACACACAATTTTTCCATTTCTCATATCACACTGAATATGCAGCTGTTGTCCTGGAGGACAAGTTAAAACATCTCATCACTGAAAAATGAACTATAGAAAGGTAAAGGCAGACACAAGCTTCGTCTACACACAAGCTGCACTGATTTGAAAACCAGTTTAAGCGGGTGCAAATCCCAGTGTGGTTTTCTTAGAGTAGCTTAGCTTATGCTTGTACCACTGCAATATGTATTTATCCTCTAAATATTCAGATATTCAAAATTCAGACTATGAGAATAATATAAGTAGTTTGGTCTTATAGCTTTCTAATGGCCAGAAATCTTTGAAGTTACTCAAACTAACGAAAAGAACATTAGCCTTTTTCTATTTTCCTTTATGCAAAATAAGACATTGAGTGTTTAATTTACTCAGACTGGAAAGCGGAAGGATACATTGTAAACATTACTGAATTACTTTCCAGATATCAGTTGAAACAATAAAATTAGGGCTGTCAAGAGATTAAAAAAAATAATAGTGATTACACGATTAAAAGTAGAATACCATTCATTTTGTGGTGTAATTGAAATCAAAGGTACAGTACTCACTTTTTTACAGAACAAATTTGTAATAAAAATATAAATAGTATTTTTCACTTCATCTCATACAAGTACTGTAGTGCAATCTCTATCATGAAAGTTCAATTTACAAATGTAGAGTTATGTACAAAAAAACTGCATTCAAAAATAAAACAATGTAAATCTTTAAAGCCTACAAGTCCACTCAGTCCTATTTCTTTTTCAGCCAGTCACTGAGACAAACAAGTTTGTTTACATTTGCAGGAGATAATGCTGACCGCTTCTTGTTTATGTCATCTGAAAGTGAGAACAGACATTTGCATGGCGCTGTTGTAACTGGCCTCACAAGATATTTATGTGCCAGATGTGCTGAAGATTCATATGTCCCTTCATCTTCAACCACCATTCCAGAGGACATTCATCCATGTTGATGACGGGTTCTGCTCGATAACGATCCAAACCAATGCAGACTGACACATGTTCACTTTCATCATCATGAGTCAGATGCCACCAGCAGCAGGTTGACTTTCTTTTTTGGTGGTTCGAGTTCTGTAGTTTTGGGTTCGGAGTGTTGCTCTTTTAAGACTTTTGAAAGCATGCTCACATCTCACCCATCTTAGATTTTGGAAGGCACTTCAGATTCTTAAATCTTGGGTCGAGTGCTGTAGCTATCTTTAGAAACCTCACACTGGTACCTTCTTTGCATTTTGTGAAATCTGCAGTGAAAGTGTTCTTAAAACAAACAACATGTGCTGGGTCATCATCTGAGACTGCTATAATATGAAATACATGGCAGAATGAGGGTAAAACAGAGCAGGAGACATACTATTCTCCTCCAAAGAGTTCAGGCACAAATTTAATTAACGCTTTTTTTTTTTTTTTAAACAAGTGTCATCAGCATGGAAACGTCCTCTGGAATGGTGGCCAAAGCATGAAGGGGTATACGAATGTTTAGCATATCTAACACGTAAATGCCTTGCAATGCCAGCTACAAAAGTGCCACGTGAACACCTGTTCTCACTTTCAGGGGACATTGTAAATAAGAAGCGGGCAGCATTATCTCCCATAAATGTCAACAAACCTGTCTTAGTGATTGACTGAATAAGAAGTAGGACTGAGTAGACTTGTAGGCTCTAAAGTTTTATATTGTTTTGTTTTTGAGTGCAGTTATGTAACAAAAAAAATCTACATAGGTAAGTTACACTTTCACAATAAAGAGATTCCATTACAGTACTCATATGAGGTGAACTGAAAAATATGATTTCATTTATTTTTACAGTGGAAATATTTGTAATAAAAAATATAAAGTGAGCACTGTACACCTTGTATTCTGTGTTGTAACTGAAATCAATATATTTGAAAATGTAGAAAAACATCCAAAAATATTTAAATTAATTTCAATTGGTATTCAATTGTTTAACAGTGCAATTAAAACTGTTATTGATTGCGATTATTTGAATTAATCGAGTGACTTAGCAGCGATTAATCGACAGCTCTAAATAAAATGAATATTAAACAAATTGAATAATATAACAGATCATTTGGGGGCTGGTGACAAATGCAAACTTTGACCTCCATCACAAATTTAAATTGAAGCCATATTGAACATCAGTTATCTGCTGAAAGAATCAGTCATGTCTTCATTTGAAGCGAGATCCACATAGCAGCAATCAATTGTTAAGATGCTTTATTGACAACTCTCCAGCACTCACCACAAAAATAGCTTCATTTTTGCATACGATTACATCTTAGTTTTTTCAATAGCGTTTTATTGGCAGTGGAAAAATGCTTCAGAACTTTATTGAAAGAAAGCAATAAATAATACTGTGGTAAAAATAGTTCAAAGTACTTAGGCTGTACATACTTCGTTACATAATCAGAAGTACACAAAAAAGATTGTTAGAAAAAACATGAAACAGTAACAATGAATTTCAGTTGTACAAATAAACTAAAGAGAAGAAACCAACCAACCAAACAAAAAGACATGCTATATATATTGTTGCATAATAAATAATGCACCATGATCTGAACACATTTTTTACTGGCTTTTTAACGTGCCATTCAATGATACATTTTCTACGCAAAGCCTGAAATGGCTACAACCATAAAAAATTTTTTAAAAATCTGGACAATTTTTTAGAACAAGTTTACAAACGAATGCAAAAAGATGACTTACATAGGAAAAATAAGGCCTTTATTAGAAGTTGCACTACTTTATTCTTCAGCATACTGTGCCTTCATCTTTTACTATTCTTTTTTTACATTAGACTGCAGTGCTTCATGATTGGTCCACTAAGAATAGTTGCATCAGTGCCTTTCCACAAATGTTTTTAATCAAACGGATATGGGAGGAAAGCACTTTTTGTGGCCTGTGGATTACTACCAGGAGCTATTATGAAGTCCTTCCTTGGCTGAGAGAAAACATTTCTCAGTTTATGGCTTACGTTCAGTCATTGTAAAGACATGCTATACAAATACAGCAGACTGGAAGTTATGAAGGAGTTAACCAATTCTAAAACATGTTCCATAGTGTTATGTTCCCCCGTTTTAAAAATGTACTAAAGCATTAAATGAAGACAAATTCACACTACCTGACAAATTTTCTTTGTGAAAGAGGTACAACTATCAACAGAAATAAAAATAATCTCTTAGACCTGGTTACTAAAATGTTTATCTCAATGCTTATCTGAAAAAGACTGGTTTATTTAATTTTTAGAACTAGCTAATATTTTCAAAAAAGACAAAATATATACTGCTTGGTGTCATGATACTTTTACAAAGACAGTAAAATCCTTTTCACCTTCAGTTTCATTATTAAAAAACCCAATGATAATTACAATAACTGCATAATTTACAAAAGCCCTATATTGCTCATAGGGTCATATACTTACAAGCATTACAGTACATTCAGTTGGAAAGTAACAAATTAAGGATAAAATCAGCAAGGATCTGATTTATAGACTGAATACAGATGGAAAAGGTAAGTAACTATATAAATGAAAAGTCACATAGGTTTACTTAAATATAAGAAACATTTAATTCTAAAATATTTTCTCTATGGTACTCATGAATTTATTTGCTAATTAAAAACTCTGTAATAAAATATCTCAAAGTGTCCATTTAACAAGTATTAACAAATTAAAGATTCCACTGATTTCTAAAATATGGTCTTTGAGTTCAAAATGCTGCATATCACCGGTAGAAATAGTGTGGGTAAACTGCAAAATAAAAAAGAAATCTGTTATACAGTGTCAAGATAAAAAAAGCAAACATGCATTACATTCCAAGTTTCTCAGTTAAACAGCTCATTGTTGTGGCATGTATTTAATGGATTACTACCATTTCATGAAGTATACAGTTCTATTTGGTCCCTATATATGTTTCAGTTGCAATATGAGGCTTGAGGCCAGAGGTCAAATACCTTCAATTCCCAATAAGAGATTAACTTTTTTTTTCTGGATGATCTTACTGAGTAAAATATATATATTTAAAACAACAACAACAACCAACAACAACGTTAAGGCAATTAGAGTTAAGAGCTTTAACATTCACAAAGAAATGTTTTTAAACTATCTACTTGATTTATACAGGGATGGATCCAGCTCATTTACATTGACCTTCACCTTCAGGAACTTCCTTTCTCAGCATTTTATACCACAGAGCTCTTTTAGAGTACTTTTATATACTAACGGCTACAGACTTTAAAGCCCCAACTATAGTAGGATATTGACCTATTGCTATGAAAGCTTATCGGGACCAAGTCCCCTGGAGTGAAAGCTGAAAGTAATTTCACTAGGAATATAGATAAAAATATTTTAAGCATCATTACAGAAACATGATTTTTCGCTTGCAAGTGACAGACTTATATCAGACAACTTCTGAATTTCTGTCTGTTCTTTAAGAGGCAACTGAAAGATTGATTTGAGATGTATATGATGTAACCTAATATGGGGCTCCTTCCCACCTTGTTGTAGGATCTTCTGGGGTACAGTTAAAGGGCATCTTCTGCACATCTATCTATTAAGGCTGTGAATGGAAAACTAGAGACTATGAAAAATGATGCACTCTCCTATTTTGCATATTATATGAATATGTACTAAGGCATTTACATAAGTGTGTATTACATAGATTCTCCCCACCTGCTTCCCCATCTACACCCACCTATACCATGATTTGGCTCATTTTCAAGTTCCTCATGTCATAGCATCATCCCTCTGGTACCCTATGTGCCCCCTTTAAATCTTCCCCCACACCATGTGAAGTATTTGGAGCTACCTGTAATACTTTATGAATATTATATGTTCCATATATTTCTTATGGTGTTCGATATAGGATTACATGGGGTTACCTGCATGTATGCAGGAAAGGAGACAATAGCTTCAGGCAGCCCCATTTACTGTAACTTAAGGACAATGAAAGGCCTCTTTCACTTTAAAGACCATGATGAATTCAACAGTCTGGCATGACACATAGTGGGGAATGTCCACACTTATAAAGGGGGGGAACCCCCAAAGTGGGAAAACTGGAACAAAACTATTTGTAGTTATGTTCCTGAAAAATGCTACTTTAAGCGAAAGGATGTCAAACTAATCCAATTTCTCCCTAAGAATTAATGTAAATGGGGGCGGGGGGTTAGGTTCCAGGGAAATTTTTTTTGCCAGACAAAAGACTATATATACACACACACACACACACACACACACTCTACAAGTTTTAAACAATTTAATACTGTACACAGCAATGATTGTGAAGCTTGGTTGAGTTGGTGAAGTCAGAGGGTGGGATATTTCCCAGGGAATGCCTTACTGCTAAATGATGAACTAGAACTCAGCTGAGCCCTCCAGAGTTAACACATTGTTGTTAATGTAGCTTCACAATCTACAAGACAGCAGGAATGGAGGGAGGAGAGACAGCATGGCAGACATGGACAGAGACACACACCGTGTGTGAGAGAGAGAGAGAGACACATTGCCCCTTTAAGTACACTGACCTCACCCTAAGTACACTGCCTTTTTAAGTAGACTAGCAAGTTGAGACAGCAGCTGCTGCCAGCAAGCTCCCTCTCTGAGCCCTGTCTGTCCTGCCCCCCACCCAACCGCTCTGTGGAAATGAGTAAAGTGGGGGTGGGGGGCAGGAGCAGGGGAAGGGGGACACCCTGACATTAGCACCCCTCTTCCCCCCACCTCTGCATAGCAAGCAGGAGGCTCCAGGGAGCAGCTCCAAGGCAGAGGGCAGGAGCAGCACACAGCAGTGGGGGGAGGGACAGCTGAACTGCCCGGCAATTGATAGCCTGCTAGGCAGCTGCTGCACAGGGAACTTAGGGAAGTGTGGAGCTGTTGGTTCATCCTGGTTCCAAGCCCCCACCAGTTAGCTCCAATGGGCTGCTCTTTCTACAAGCAGTAAACAAATCAGGAGGCTGCAAAACAACAAAATTATAAGGGAGCATTGTGCAACTTTAAACAAGCATGTTCTCTAATTGATCAGCAACGAAACAACCTTAACCAGGATGACTAAGTGAGGAGTTACTGTTGGTTGTTGCCCACCAGGGCTGCCTCGGGCACAGGTAGTCCTATGAGGGGCCAGGATCCCCTGCTGCTCCCTGGAGTTGGAACTCTGGCTGGGCTAGGGGGTCTGGCCACAGCAGTACCCTTGTGCAGTTCCAGGGCAGGCATGTGGCCTAACACAGGTCCTTTCCCCGAAGCCCCCTTGTCCTGCGGTGCCAACGGGCCCTTCAGCTTCAGCCACTTTTTGGGCACTGGGGAAGGGGAATGGTGACAGGCGGGTTCCAGTGCTGGCAGTGCATTATGCGTTGATGCCAAAGTGCTAGGCATGGAGTCTGACCGGGAGAGCTCCAAAGAAAGACAAAGCGCAACTTTCACAAGGAGGGTCCTCCAGTGGATATCCTGCTCCCTTTGAGTTTCAGGACGAAAGTTCTTGCAGGTCCTGCACTTGTCTTTTCTGTGTGTTTCCCCCCCGACATTTCAAACAGCTACTGTGGGAGTCACTAATGGGCATCGGCTGGGTACATGATGAACATGACTTAAAGCCTGGGGAATGGGCCCTGCAGCTAAGTCCCAGCCAGGACTCTAACTACTATAACTTAATGGACAAACTAAGTACCTAAAAACTAACTATAAAGGAGACAGAACAATGGGCTGAAAGAAAGCTAACGCTCTTGCAATGCAAGCCAAGACACTCTAACCAACCATCATGGGCGGAAAGAAGAAACTGAGAGGACATAGGGTCACTGGCACCTGATATACCAATGCATGAGCGTGGCACTCTAGGGGGCGCTGCAGCGAACCCTACAGATACCGCTAAGGCAAAATCCTCCATCGAGCGTGTACAAGGGTGCGCATGCACCTAGAATGGAATCAAGATGAGCACTCAAAGAAAAATGCTGTGTATGGAGGAGAAGGTGCCATAAGGGCTCCTAATAATTCCGCTACCCACTGGCAGATGTGATGGTCATGAGGAAAGCCACTTTCATTGAAAGGCAGAGTAGTGAACAGATCACTAGTGGTTCAAATGGGGGTCCAGTAAGGCCCTGTAACACCAGATTGAGGTCCCATGATGGATTATGGGCTCGTATTTCTGAGTAAATGTTATGAAGGCCCTTGAGAAAATGCTTGGTGGTGGGGTGAGTGAAGATCAAGAACTCATCCACCTTGTGGTGGAATGCTGTGAGGTGTACTCTGATCAACCTCATGGAGAGGCCTATTTCTTAAGTTCCAATATATAGTCCAGTACCAGTAGTAGGAGAGAGAAAACCGCCATGATTTATCTATTTTGGCACCATGTATTGAATCGCCTCCATTTGTGCAGGTATGTATGTTGTATAGTTGGTCTATGACTGTTTAAAAGAATGTCCCTTACTTCTGCTGAATAGGTTATTTTGACTTCTCAGAACCAAGGAGTAGCCACTCCTTGAGGTGGAATCTTGTCAGGTTTGGATGGAGGGCCTGGCCTGCATCCTGAGAGAGGAGATGAGGAAGTGTGTGTGGTGGGCACACGGCCATCTTTAGGAGGTAAGGAAACCACATTTGTCAGCCACGTGGGGGCTTTCAAGAGGACTCTGGTGTCCTGATCTTGTGTATGACCCGGGATATAAGAGGGGTTGGAGAAAAGGCATATATTAGGGTGCATCCCATTTGATAAGAAAAGCATTGCTCAGGGAATGGGATCCCAAACTTGCTCTGGAGCAGAAGTGCAGGCACTTGGCGTTTTGGGTTGTCACAATACGGTCTATAGTTGGGAACACCCTATTTGAATATAGTACTCCCGGTTTATTTCCCCCTCATGGTCCTGGGGAAATTTTCTGCTTAGTTCATCTGCTGTGGTGTTTTGGCATCCCGGGAGGTAGGAAGCTGAGATGTCGATGTTGTGATTGATGCACCAATTCCATAACAGCATGGCTTCCGTGCGCAGGGATTGTACCTCTCCCCCTACCGATCAGGCAAGCAACATTGTCTGTGAGGAACTTTATAGTTCTGTCCTTGATCACAGGTAGGAAATGGGAACATACATTGTGAACTGCCCGCAGGTGCAGTAGATTTATATGTAGAATGGATTCCGATGGTGCCAGCAGCCTTGAACCATATGATTGCGCAAGTGTGCTCCCCAAGCTAGTAGGGAAGCATCTGAAAATTATTATTATTGTTGGAGGGTTCTGCGCAGATGTTGTTTGGTTGGGTCCACAAATGTAGAAAGTTTTTTACTTTGGTTGGCATCATGAGATGTTTGTTTATGCTGTGTCTGTGTGTAACATACATTGTCTGGAGTCAGGCTTGCAGGCCAGGAATGTGGAGTCTGGCATATTTCACAAACATTGTTGTGCATGTAGCCCAACAGTTGGAGGCAGGTCCTGGCTGATGTCTGGGGACTGTCTAGTGTTGTGGAACTTAGACTTAGTAAAGCTGTAAATCGGTGTCGGGGCAGCAAAGACTATACCTCCGGATAGTCGAGGTAGGCCCTGATGAACTCCAGTCTCTGCACAAGTGTGAAGATTGATTTGTGTGTGTTTATTTGTAGGCCTAGACATGTGAAAATAGCTACAGTGTTTTGAGTAGCTTCTGCTGCCCTTTCTTAAGTCGCTGCTTTGAGTAAGCAATTGTCCAAATAAGGGACTATTACAACCCCTTGTCTGTGGAGGTGAGCCACCACCACCGAGAGAACTTTTGAAAATACACCTGGGGAAGTGGACAGTCCAAAGGGCAGTACTTTCTACTGAAAATGGTCTATTCCTAGAAAAACCTGAGGAACCTCCTGTGTGAGGGATGTATTGTTATATGAAAATGTGCGTTCTGGAGGTCTCTTTCCAATGCTGGAATTATGGTTGCTAACGTGACCGTCCTGAAGTGTTGAGTCTTCATGAATTTGTTGAGTCTTCTTAAATCTAGAATAGACCTCCATCCTCCAGATTTTTTGGGGGTTAGAAAATAATGTGAGCAGAATCCCCTCCCATTTGTCTGACGTGATGATCTGCCAGGCTGGGTGGAATGGGGTCAGACAGTCTCTGAATCAGGGTTTTTTGCTGCCCCAAGTGGCAGGGGAAAAAAAAAAAAAGCCACGATTGGCAGCAGCTCCACCGCGCCGCTTTCTTCTTCGGCGGCAATTCGGCAGCAGGTCCTTTCCCCGAGAGGGACCGAGGGACCTGCCGCCGAATTGCCGCTGAAGAGCCCAACTTGCCGCTCCTTCCCCTTGGCCCACCCCAACCACCTGCTTGCTGAGCTGGTGCCTGGAGCCAGCCCTGCTTTGAATGGATGGGAGGTAGTGGGTGTTTCCAGCACTTGAAAATATGGAGTAACTAAGCTATTCTCAAAGGGTATCTAATAACTGAAACTTAATTTCCTATATAAGAGAAAAAAGTTTTGTTTTTGTTAGAAAAGAAGAAAATAAACAGTGAAGGAGAAGTAACTATAAAGCAAGCTAACAACAAACTTAGCTAAATAACTACAGTAACTATTCTTAAATAAAGAGGCACTACTAAGTGCTCCATCTCAAGCTGAGGGCAGTAGAGAAGGAACTGAGGAGGGGTTGGTTGCACAGCTCTATGCAACCGCCTCAGGTGGCGCAAGACAGGGAAAGCGCATGTGTGATCCAACCAGGCACTGCTACTACAAATCTCAGATTACAAGCACAGGGGCTCACAATCACCTAACGTGGAGTTCCAAAAGGGATACTCCTTGAAGAACCACCACAGGTAGCCAAACCTAGTCAGACATGCTAGGGTGGTTCAAGAGTGCTGTAGCCCCGGGCCAGGTCTAAGAGTGGGAAATTTGTGGGATTCCACCCAAGAACAGATGAAGACAACAGGCTTCACACCTGAGGGAGTGCACTGAGAGACCAAGCTATTCCCTTTTCTACCCTCTCTTGCTCCTCCAATTATCCCCATCCCACTAGTTTGGGTCCCCAAACATACTTAGCCCTGGTCTACACTGGGGGGGGGGGGGGGCATAATGTAGCTGAAGTCGACTGCTGCCACTTCCTTGTTGACTCTACCTGCGCCTCTCGCAGCGCTGGAGTACAGGAGTCGACGGGAGAGGGCTCGGGGGGGGGGGGGGTGTCGATTTATCGCATCTAGACTAGACACAATAAATCGATCCCCACTGGATCGATTGCTGCCCGCTGATCCGGTGGGTAGCGTAGACATACCCTTACTTAAGTTTTCCCATTACCTCTTTTTTCCCCTGAAACTAGAGGAACAGTACTCTGCACACTGTGAATGAAAACTATTTACTTCCCCCTCTCAAATTAGATTTCACTTTCTCGGTGTTTGAGATGTCATAATCCAGCTAGGACTACCAGCTGATCCTGTGAAGACCTTGAGGAAAATCAAAGTAGATAAGGCCTGAATTCCTAATGTAAAGATGACCAAAAATCCAACACTTTTTGCAGAAAAATCCTTTCATGCCTTTTTGAAAATATATCATAAAAGAACAAAAAAGAAAAAAGACCAATTTTTTCCCGTTGCTAATTAACTTTAAAATTAGGATTATATTATGTAAAGGTTGACAGCCTTAGCTATAAGGAACCACCTTAAAATTCTCAATGTAGTATTTATATTTTAAACCGATTGGTTTTCTCTCTTCTTTTTTTTTTTTTTTTTTTTTTTTACATTTAGATATTAATAGTTTTTGGAATTGGTTTAAACTTTAAAATTTATATTCTACAAAGGGGCCTATTTTAGTGCTATACCTATCCTTTTTACTCACCAACAGACGCCTTTAACAGGAGTAAGTCCTTACTGTAGTGGAATCCAGCCTTTGTGTTCCTGATACATTGCCTGTTTCAACAATCATAGAAGGAAGACATGCAGAACACAGCATGCAGTTAGTCTTCAAAAAAAAAAAAATCACACAGCAATGTGATTACAGCTACTGTATACGCTCAACTAAGGTTACAATAAATTAGAAAAGCAGAATTTAAAATAACCTTGAGTTTGTCTATTTACTAGTTTCAGTTTCAATGCTTAGCTTGACAAAAAAATCCTAATAAAACACTCATGCAAGCTAAGGCACTGTAAATGGCAGAAGTGAATCATCATGTCTAGAAGTACAACTATTAATATTCTTCTTTACAAGATTTCACTCAGTTTTTGACTGCACAGAAGAAAACTTGAATTTTTAGAATGTGAATGTTTAATTTTACATTTAAATCAAGTTACACATTATATGGTGCAAAGAACTTCTGGACTGGATATTTTACACTAGTGAGAATAATATTTAAAATGTTAAGCATCCCACTAACATTCTTAATATTTGTGTGTAATATACAGGGGTTCTTCTTAAACTTCATGTATTTAGTTCAAGTGTTCAAACAAAACAGGCACACTACCAAGGACCTTTGGTCTAAATTTGAAAAAAGGAAGTTCTCAAATTGTAATTGCCTGGTACATTCCATCACCAATAAAATTTTCCATTTGGCAAGCACTGATTTTTATCTGTGCTTTATAAAACCAAAAATTAAAGAGAAAGCTTACTCATCTGCTACCAAAAATTATATTTGTAATGTAGATATGATTACCTTTTTATATCTCGCCAAATTCTGCTCTCAAGTACATACACATGGCTCTTAATAAAGTCCACACCCATGGGAAAACTGTATTGTAACTTAATTTATCTTACAAATACATTCAATAGTTAAGTGATTTACAAAGCAAAAAGAAAACGGTGCCTTTTACTACTACATTATGCTGTATAAAAATAGCCTCAGATTTTTTGCTATTTTTTTTTAGATGAAATTTCCTACTTTTATTTTTGTTTTCCAGTAATTCTTATCAATGGACATTACTGCACTGCCTTACATCTAGGTCTTACTTGTACTCTTATCAATACTAATTAGAAATGTATAACTATTGCCCCCTTTTCACAAGGTAAGAAAATATCAGTAAAATAGTTAGTGGAATGTCATCTTATTTCCATATTCAGAGATACGGAAAAAGTATATCCTAGATAAAAAGACCTTCTAGTCTTTTCCTAGAGGAAAAAATCCTGAAAAGGAACTATATATCTGCTAGAAAGCTCACACAAGTTACTACAAAAATAAATCTATATTTGAAATAAAAAGTTTTACACATATTAACATGCACAAGGCAGATGCTTTTATGCAGATTAAAATTAAAAGATTCTGGCTACTTAATTCACTTACAACCTCAAGCAAAAAAGTTCATGCTTAAAAATAGCGAAGTAGTTTTTGTACCATCAATTTGCATCTTCTTTGGCTGCATAGAAGGTGAAGACATTGAGGAGGTAACTCTGAAGTTTGCAGGAAGAGTCTCTGCAGATCCAGCAGCTAAGCCTCTTATGTCCTTTGGTCTAAACTTCTTTCTCCATGAAGGTGCTCGTCTAAAGCTTTTATCATCATCCTGTCAGATTGATCAGCATCATTAGTAATTCTAAAAACAGGATTATTTACCATAAATTAAAATTAGAGCAGGATCAATACCTTTCCCCACAACTCCAAGCGTCTATATGAGTCAAGGTGCTTGGAAAAAAAGATCTGGCTGCCTATCAAAACCACAATAGTACTACAGTACCTCCCTAACTTAGGCATTGTTTCATTTTTAAGTGATTTGAAACCTTTTAATAGGGCTATGTTGAACAGAGTGCATCCTCAAATTGAACTATTTCCTCCCCTCCCCCCGACTCCCTAGTAGTGCATCTACAGCTTAAAAAATTATGTTTTTTACTTTACAAGAATGACACTGGACCTACTAACCAAGACAGCTGGTGCCCTGCCCGTGAGATACAATATCCAGTAGAAAAAAAATCTTGTATGTTTATGTGCATATATATGAATGGATTGTTTATATTTATTATCACAACCCACTACAACTAATCTGGTTAAACGTTCTGAACGTCAGTTTTTAAATCTCAATTTCTTTTGGATTTAGAATTAAATGGATGCAAATATCAATTCCTAAAGCAAGACCCCCATAATTTGCTCTGGCCCTTGTGCTGCATAAAAAGGCTGGAATGGCATAAAAGTGCCCTAAAAGCTCCTTTTTATATTGTGGGAAGATTTTCTGGTGCAGTCACCATGGAAGACAGCGGTAAAGATGCTTTCCAATGACCCCTCTTGCAAGCTGTAGTTTAGAGGGTAAGCCGAAGGTAGAAGGCATGTCAGGTGGGGCCGCAACACAAAACAAGGCAGAGATTCCAACTAGGCAGTGCTGCAGCCTGTATGCAGCTTGGGGAAGAAAATGAGACAGACACCCTCTTGCTCCTTGTGTTGTCTAAATTATGGTAGGGACCCAGATCCAGTGCTGCTCCAGAGAGCACAAGGGTGTCTTATGGCCACCGTAAATACCTCTTCCACCTCTTAAATATATCTACATTACAGACGTCTTTCGATGGTATGTAGAGTACATATCTGCATAGCCCCCCAGGATAGGTATAAACAGTAGTGTAGCTGGTGTGGCATAGCTTAGGCAACCAGAGTGAAGACGTGCCTGAAGGGTGTACATACCCTACATGCTTTCTACTCACCCAAGCCAAACCTTCCCATCTACACTGCTATTTCTAATATTGTGGTGTCCTGCTGTGGGAGCCTTTGCCCTCTGCAGGAAGAGATTCCCTCATTCAGGAGACAGCTCTGGCAGGAGGAGGCAGATGGGAAAGGCTTATCTTTTTCCTGCTGCCTTCCATGGCCAAGTCTTTCTTTGCCACAGAAAAGACTCCAGAAGCTCCCCATTTCTGGAACCTTTCCCCACAACAGGGAAAGGCTCTAGCAGGGGAGAGGCAAGGGGGAAAGCCCTTCTGTCTGCCCTCTGCCAGAGCCTTTCACAGACGCGTAGCTACACATCACAGCGTGGACACAGCCTGGTTTTGGCTGGGCCATGCAGCTACATGTACAAAGCTTTAGAGTTGTACCACAAAAATCTCAAAAAATGAATTCTTCAATTTCCTAATATGTCATTTGGAATTTACTTTAAATTTGTCTTCTAAGTAGTAGTAGGAAGAAACAAATATTTACATAAAGCTTTCACTATGAATGATCCCAGCCTGCTTGAAAGATTAAAAAAAGATCACTGGGCTATTAGTGACATACAGCTGTCTCTGGTAGTACATTCTGCACAAATACTATACAATATATTACTATGCAAGTTTGAATTTGGCTGGGAAACTAGGGTTTAAATCTCACTGCTTTCAAAAAGTACCATATAATCTTTAATAACTGCAAATGGAAAGATTCTTGGTTTTAACTCTCTTCTGGAAAATGGATACCTCAAGCGTCAATCCCCCTAGCACTATGTGGAGGCATCAGTCAAGTACTGAAACAGAGTAAGTGCCACTTATTGAACTGTCATTACCACTACTGCAACACTTGGGAGGCTTTCCATTAGTCTCATATCCAACATACGGAACAGATACTATCCTACATAAGAGATCTCACAAAAACACTGCCTTGTAGCATGGGCTGCAAGCCATGCTTAAGTGCACTTGCTAACTGAAAAGGGAACAGCTTAACCACATTTCTTGGGAAAAAAAGATCCAATCTATATAGATAAACTGGGCATTAAAAGGAGGGGAAAAACAAACAACAGCTGATTGGGTGGTCTTGTGAAAAAGGAGTGGAATGGGGTGCAGCCTTCAGAAGAAGAAAGTTCTGCTTTAAATTGTTCTTTGTAAAGGCAGATAGTTCCAACTTCACCCACTCCCACTATCCACTCCAGTAAAAAAATGGCAAGTCATAAGGTACCTAAAATGCTGTGCTGTGGAAAAAAGCAGCTCATAATATATGGAGATATACCTATCTCATAGAACTAGAAGGGACCCTGAAAGGTCATTGAGTCCAGCCCCCTGCCTTCACTAGCAGGACCAAGTACTGATTTTGCCCCAAATCCCTAAGTGGCCCCCTCAAGGATTGAACTTGCAACCCTGGGTTTAGCAGGCCAATGCTCAAACCACTGAGTTATCCCTCCCCTCATGTAACACAGACTGATACTGAACTATTTAGATGAAAATCAAATGGGTCCCACTTGCTAAAAACAGCGCTAGAAAAGAATACTAAAAACCAAAGTGAGCAATAATAGATGTAGCTTTCCTGGGACTAGCTCTCTCACTGAAGCAAGTAACTTTTTCCTTCTACCTCTGAGGTTATGCATGGCCTCTGAAGGGCATTCTGATGATTATCATGCATCTCTGCATTGAAAGTCATCAGAACAACATCCTATTTCTCTTGATAAGAGTGCTAAATAAACATTGTTACATATGTGCTGGGGAAATCCATTTCCTCAGAGATGTTTCAGATGTTCATAAAACCACTTTATAAGTTCTGTCATGGGACAGTAAGTTCCATCATAAAAGTACGCTTTTTCTTTCTTCACCTCAGCAGGTAACAAATCTGCAGTATGCCTATGATGCACTTTGCACTGCACATCTGGCTACATCAGCAGCATAGAAGTTCAAATGAACACAAACTCTTGAATATTTAATCCACCACTGGTGCCACTTGAAGAATAAAACTTAAATTTGTCTTTCATCTTATCGCTACTGTTTTTATTTTCTTCAGCTTCCTTAATATTACAGTATCACTTCTAACTTTTCATTTAACAACTGTGACCATCTACTCCATGTCCATGTTTTATAAGCACCTGAAAATACAGATGCTGCACTAAACATCACTTGTGAATACAAAAAACTACAGCATCATGATACAGTAAGATTTACTAACCCACTTGAGTAGTGAACAGCAATGATAAACACACTATTTTCACCTACACTGCTTAAGAACTAAGATGTTCTTGCTTTAAAAATGCATTCAGATCATAAATTGGATAAGGATACAAAGTATATGACAATTTGGTAATTTTATCTTGGTTTACATTTTACAAGTTATAAAGCCAACGGCCTACTAGTAGTGTGCTCAAGAGAGACCCAGAATTAGAATAGAAGGAGTGCTGCAGATTAAGGCTAGGTACATTGGCGGAGCTACATGCTTACACACACCTATATTATACTATGCCTTATTAAGTGAGTGTCAGTAGTCCCCCACTCGCTTATATTTTAGAAAGAGAGATGGATTCAGACAAAAAGGCATTCTCTAGCACTAACTATGGTTAAAGTTAGAGGCAACACAAATTTTCTGAGCACCTCACACTTCGAAGTTCTGAATAATTCTGTCTAAATGTGAGCCAAACATACACAAAATACATACAGTAACTCAAAAATATAAGAAAATTCAAGTTAAGGCTTCCACTTTTTAAAAACCATTCTCTGTATAGTAATAGTTTAAAGAGACTATCCAATCCAAATGCCTTCATTTTAATAATAGGTTGATCAGAGATCAGGCTTCTTCTTAATGCAAATTAAAAGAGACCAATAAATCAAAACTCACTTCATCAAATCTCCTGTCAGTGCCCATAACAAGAAGGTTATTAAATTCTCTCTCCAAAACAGCACGAGCCTAAATTAAAAATAAAGGCATTAAAGTGAGTCTTGAAAGGCCAATAAACCACAAGCATCTATAGTACATTTAAAAAACTTATTTCTATGTACACATTACAAAATGAATATATGGTAACACTATTATCACAGTAATATAGCATTAATTTAGTACTTGCTAAGTTGCAATTACACATTTAAGGGGGGATTTCAGTGCAGTCATAATCTTATATCGGTGTCATGAAAATTCATGATATCAGATCCAAAATTAATGACTTCACAGTGAAAACAATGCTTTTTCTTTGTATTTACAGAGCACCCAGCACACTGGGTATTACAAGAGACAAATAAGTGATAATAAAGGATAGGCCAATTTATAGGAGAAGATGTGCTGTGAGAAAACAAACCTGTTTAAACACAAATAAATTAACTAGAACACGATAGAAATTATGGAAAATTTTAAGTTATATTGCAATATGTTTCCAAGTCTATGGTAGAAGACACACTATAGATAACATTCAATTTTTAACATTTCTACAGTTGACTAAAATGATTACTTGCTTACATAAATTAGATTGTATGACAATATGGTTTATTAAAATGACTACGGAAAAAAAAAATCAGCAGACATGAAGTTATTACAGTTATTACCTGTGTGTTCTGAGTAGGTATTTGTAATAACAGAGCTAATGCATTGAAATCAAAAGTTTCCTCTAAGGCCACAAGTGCACCATGAACTCCACTTTCTATAAGGTTATTTGCATATTCTTTAAGACCGATTGACAGTACCCAGCGAATCATTCTGTCATTGCTCCATACAAGAACATCTAAAGAAGAAAAACAAATATGCTATATAAAACTGCATAACAAAATGTCTATACAAATAACTTGTTTAGTCTATATTACATTGGCATAGGATTCAGTTGCGTCATTTAGGCATAGGCCACAGCAAGGGGTGATATGGAGCCAACCAGTCCCTGGTAGAGTTCAGAGGGAGAAATCTGCTTGAAATAAGTATCAAATATTTGGGTTATTTAATTTGATAGTCAATTCATTTTATGCGGTCTCTAAATCTTCAATATGCATCAGATGTTTTTATTGACAACACAGAATTCCTTCCTGTGCTCCAGAGCGCAAAGAGAGACAGTGCTCATTGCCACACCTCTTCATTTACTGCCGTTTACGCTGTCCTGCTTTATGGGTGGGTGTGGAGAAGTGGGGGGATATAGCCCACCCTCCTCCCTGCCTGTGAGGAAGCATGGATGGAGTAGTCCTTGTGCTTCTCAGACTGCATGGACTGCACCTTTAGCCTGGCGCTTATGTGGGTGGAGAAGCTCT
The DNA here is from genome assembly GCF_020497125.1 of Mauremys mutica. Taxonomy (NCBI): domain Eukaryota; kingdom Metazoa; phylum Chordata; order Testudines; family Geoemydidae; genus Mauremys; species Mauremys mutica. Next base: position 82,956,396 of record NC_059075.1, read on the forward strand.
TTCCATCCCACAAACCCCTTTAACGGTTAGACATTCCTATCCTTGGAGAGCTGGGGCAATTCTATATTGATTGTTTTTAAAGAACTGAAATAACTTGAGTGATTTTCCCTATAGCTTACTACTGCATTTGATCCTTCTTCTTCCTTGGGATTGCAGGAGGTAAGGTGCGGGCTTGAATTCCTACTTCTGCTTCCCCACTACCTCCATCCCCTCTTCAGTATTCACAAATTAACTGGATGTTTTTCATTAAACCACCAACACCACAACCACAGTAACAAAATGGTTAATATTTGCAAACGATCAGATAACTGTAGGCTTCAGAGTTACTGAAAAAAATGGGGACAACTGTCATCTCAGAGATGTCTTCTTAAATAAAACAGTTTCTTTAGCTCACACTTGGAAAATTTTCTTCAGAACAATAAGGGTTAGAAACAAAATTAAATGAAAGCTCATTTCACTGCGCAATTGTTCTACAGTGGGTTCTATGGAATATTCTGTAGCTACTACTACTAATCTAATAGGTCGCTTCTGTATGGCACTTCTATGACACCATGAAATAATCCTTTCAATTTAAAGTAATTGACTTAATTTTGAAGTAATGCAATATTGAGGCATCTTACTGGGAAGAGTTTAAAATCTAAAGTGAAGCCAAGACAGTAATAGTTAACCTTTTATTTCATTCTGGCTTTCTTCTCTTCTTCTTTCAAGTTCTTTTCGGTCATAATTTAATTTTCGCAAACACATAATACCACACTGGAAACTGTTTCTGTTGGGAAAAGAAAAACGTATTTAGGGATAAGCTAGAACACTTAATCAAGAGTACAATGGAGACTGCTTTAAGTCTATTTACCTGTGAAAACTGTCAACCATTTTAAGTTGTCCACGGAGATCTTTCTTAGTCAAGTGATCTAGCATTCTAGCATCAACAAGACATTCCATGAAGTAGCTGCGGTATTGAGGGAGCCCCAAACTGGGGAGCCACTCATTGCCAATCCACTCATGGTTCATATCACCGTACGCTAGAGTCTGTTTTTAAAAAAATAAGAATTAAGTGTGATTTACTCATATCAAAAGCAAAGAAACACTAAATGTCTTTCCCTAAACTTCACATTAGTATATAGTATTTTTAAAAGTTGCCTTGCCTGCCATTTTTTAACTGGTACTTTTTAGTTTGGAAAAATACACTATGAAAGTGTTGAGTTGAAGTTTGCCACTTTACATTTAATCTTTTCACTGGAAAAGGATGCTTATTAAAAAAAGGGAATATAAAAACGTTCAGAATAAGTAAAATTGCCATTAATTTTTGTATCAAATTTTGATGACTTTTTGCATGTTCCTCAAATTCAGACCCCTTCAAGAACATCAGTTTGACACCATAACAATATAACAGATGAGATATTGAACAAACCATGTCTCATGAAAAAAAACTGTTTTTTTTCCCTCAAGTGGTATAAGGTATTTTATTTTCCTGTACTCCGCCCATTCAGACAGCCAAATTCACTGCAGACTTCTGAATATTAACAGGAGTTTTGGGGAATTGATACTGGTGAAAAAAAAACAAACAAAAAAAACCTGAACATCTTTTTCTGGGCTCATAGCTGTAACTGCTATTCCCTATTTTGAAGGCTCCTTGTCTTTGAATGACAAGATCTGGGGGAGATTTTCAAAGCGCAGTTAGGTGTCTGACTCCCATTAAGCTCTGAGCTTGAATGACAGTTATTCTGCCAATGAATTAGCTGGAAAAGTAGTTTAAAGGGGTTTTAATAAAATGACTACTAACTTTGCTTAACTATCGTTCTTCGAGATGTGTTGCTCATGTCAATTCCATGCTAGGGGTGTGCATACCATGTGCACAGTTGCTGGAGTTTTTTCCCTTTCTGGTAGCCATAAGGCCAGCCCTAGCATCTCTTGGAGCCCTGCGCACATGCACCGGTATAAGGGGTGCCACTGGCTCCGTACTCTCTCAGTTTCTTCTTGCCAGTAACTCTGATAGAGGGGTAAGGAGGGCGGATCATGGAATGGACATGAACACATCTCGAAGAAACACAGGTACAGAAGATTAATAAGAGTTTTTTCTTCTTCGAGTGCTTGCTTATGTCAATTCCATGCTAGGTGACTCACAAACAGTATCCCCAAAGGGGGGCTTAGAATTTACAGTCATGCCGACTGCAACACTGCTCTCCTGAAACTGGCATCGCGACAGGCCTGTTGGGTGATGGCATAGTGGGACAAGAAGGTATGAACTGACGACCATGTCACGGCCCTGCAGATGTCCTAGATTGGTAACTGCATGAGGAATTCTGCTGATGAAGCCTGGGCTCTTGTGGAATGAACTGTCACGACAGCTGGAGGCAGAATCTTCGCCTGCTCGTGGCAAGCCCGGATGCAGGTGGTTATCCAGGATGAGATTCTTTGGGATGACACTGGTAGTCTTTTCATCTTGTCCGCCACAGCTACAAAAAGCTGCGTAGACTTGCGGAAGGGCTTAGTCCTTTCGATATAGAAGACCAGGGCCTGTGTAACGTCTAATGTGTGTAGTCTCTGTTCCTGAGCAATGCTGTGAGGCTTCAGAAAGAAGACAGGCAGAAAAATGTTCTGTTTGATCTCTGTTAGGGAAGCCCTGCGAGAGCAAGAAGATTGTTCCAAGCAACCGTCACTGGCAGGAAGAAGGAACTGAGAGGGTGCAGATCTGGCAGTGCCCCTTATACCAGTGTATGTGGGTGGGACTCTAGAGGGCACTAGGGCCAGCCCTACGGATACCACTAAGGGAAAAATCTCCAGCAACTATGCACATGGTGCACGTGCACACCTAGGATGGAATTGACATGAGCAAGCACACGAAGAAGAAATTATACTTTCCATAACAGGACTGTGCTGGAGGCCAGAGAGGAAACAAGAAGTTGTATAGCCCAAAGATATTGGGTTAAAGAAGCCCTCCTCAGTTATTTTACTTTTTATCATTTTTCTATATTATATTCTCTCTCTCTCTCTTCCCCCCCCCCCGGACAGACTCCATCTCATTAGTTGAGGAGACAAATGGGATTTACTACAGATCTAAGACAGAACAACTGTGCAAGCAGGACTATATTGGTGACACAAAATCACACTGTGCCTGGACATAGCATCTCTATGATAACAGAAGTTGGCCAGTGATCATGGTAACGGTGAGATTATATTAGGGTCTTCCATAACAGGCAGATATTTTCCTTGAACCATTGGCCTGACACAGAGCCTGCATGTCCATAGCATTCTAGGCTTTAGATGCAATAAGGAGTTATTTTGTATTAAATCAATTCTCTAACCGTTTGATCTGTTCTGCTGTTCAATCCACAAAGTCATAGACCACAGTTTAAGAGAGAACAGTTTTCACATTAGCTTGTTATAATATCACAGAAGACAAATAGTTTAAGTAACAAACAATAAGCAGGACTTTTGAATATTCCTCTTATGTTAAATAGCCTTAGAAATTAAGAGGAAAGAAAAACAATATATTTTTATTTACAGACTTTGTGCAGTGCCCACTGTATTAGGATAGTCTTAACTTCTAAACAAAATGTGGTTGGTTTTTTTTTTCAAATTTGTTCATGATGCGTCAGAAAATTTTAAAATGAGTGAACTAAAAAATACAGTCTGAGAATCACATTGCCAGTTTATAAGGTTAGTAATAATATCTACAAATTTAGATTATCAAAACATTCTCAGAGGAAAACAAAGATTATAATTCATGCTTTAATTGCACTGTGTTGCTTTACATATACTGTATAATAAATTACATAAAATCTCCAACCTGAGCCCAGCTTCCCTCCTCATCTTCCTGATGTTATGTGGTTAGAAAAGCAAAAGAACACACAAATATTAGTATTTATAAGTTTAGTATTAAGAGCAAAGTTAAAGATGTAGAGCAGATGCAGTATCTTTATGGCATGCTAAAAATCTAAAGAATGCTAGCAACATGCATTTAAAAACAATATAAAATTTAATAGAAGTAGGAAAATGTTTGTACTGATAGGGTTTTCTGTAAAGAAGAAATTTATGTGCAAATAAACTGTACACACAACACAGTTAGTCTGCCTTCAGTAAGAATCATTGATTTTTTTTTTTAATCCCCAAGGGGGAAAAAAAGAGTAAAGTGTGAATTATAGTTTCATATAGGGTTAGTAACTAAAGGAAGCCATAATCCAAATACTTGAGCTTTTTTAATACTTTCATTCTTTTGAAAGACTAAAAGGCACATGATTCAAGCAATCAAAAAGTGGGAAAAGCACTATAAGGAACAGAAGTGGCAGTGCTGTAACTAACCGTTTGTGGCGTGGCTGTAAGATTTTCCATTTCTTCATGTGTTACCCAGACATTTCCCGTGGTCTAATATGACCCCACAGTGAACCAATCACATCCAATGAAAGGAAAGCAGTAACAAAGAGGAAAGGTTGCAGAATATATAAGCAATAGGTAAATATAAGGAGCAGGCATGGGCAAAAGCAATGGTTTCTAAAGTCTGAAGTACAAATTTACTTAAAATGATAATGTAGAATAAAGGTGCACTGACATGGGGCATCTCCCTTCAAAGATTATTAAATAATTACAAAGTGTGTTAAATAGTTTACATTGATTTGATTAACAAATCAACTATGACAAGAACTGGAATGGTGAACAACATTCTAAAATATTCATTTTAATAATGTCTCTTTTATAAGTTATTTGTTCTTAACTACAAATTATCCTTCGGTGTGTTGCATGTACTTCTGGACAACATTCTAACATAACTGCAATTTTAATTTTATTAAACATTTTTGTAATTCTGCACATTTAAAAGTATTCTTGAACTTTTTTTTAGTTACTATTTTCAGTGAGGAGTGATACTAATCTACTAAATGTCATATGTATTTTGCTAAAATTATTAACAATACTTATAAAGCAGTTTCTTCAATAGCCACTTGCTTCTGTTCAAACCTGAAATATTTCCAGAAATATTTCCCTACACAGTAGTCAGAATGATCATGCAGACAAAGATCCATAACACTCCCATTTAAGTAAATGGACCATTTGGTGCAATATGAATGTAGGATGAGAGCTATGTAAGATTTAGCATAATTATAATTTGAGAATCTGATTTTGGTTATATAAACAAAGACGGATTTTTATTATTATTGAAACAAATTTTTCCACATCTGCATAAGCCCACTACGTAAGGAAGTACCAAAAGAACCCATTCCCTAATAGAAAAGATATTCTACTTTACAAAACACTGCTACCTTATGGAAAAGGTATGAAAACACATAATACTTAAAAAGCCATAGTATTTAAAACTAACTATACTGATTTATTTTCTGGAGAATTTTTCTCCTAAGTTACTAACATTTGCATTAATATATTTTGTCTCATGCTTATGAACTCATCCCATTATGGCATAATGATCTGTCAAAATTCTTTGACTTGAGATTAAACAAACAAGGCATCAGCAACAACAACAAAGAAGGTTTGTTTTTGCACAATATCTCTAGCAACATAAAAAGGGGAATGCAAATAAATCAGACTATCCTTTACCCAGGATTTTTTTTCCAATATTTTCTAAGAGAAGTCATTGCCTCTCAGTAACAGTACATGACAGAATACAATTATATCAATTCAACCCTCTCCTTTTACTGGAATGTCTCATGCAATTATAGAAATACTTTAAATTATGCAAAGTAACTCAAATGTTTTTAAACCATGGCAGTTCTCCAGCAAAATTCAGAGCGTATATGCAACATGCCAATTACAAGCCCCAATACTGCCACTGGCTAAATGCAGATGTACCACTATGTCCACATGGAACCCATAAAATCGCAGACAGTTTCTCATGGAATAGTCACAATTCATGATCAATAAGGCTACGTTTTAATCACGGGTATTTTTAGTAAAAATCATGGACCGGTCACGGGCAATAAACAAACATTCACGGCCCATGACCTGATCATAACTTTCGCTAAAAATACCTGTAACTAAAACTTGGGCGGGGGCGGTCCAGGGGCACTGTGGGTGCTGGAAGAGGTGGCCCGGGACCCCCGCTGGGTCTGAGGGGCGGCATGTGGCCCGAGAGCGGCACCCCTGCTGGTGCTGGGGGCGGGGGGTAGGGTTGGCAGGGGCTCCCTACCCAGCTCTGCGTCCCTGCAGCTCTGCATGCTGCTCCCACCATAAGCGCCGGCTGCTGCAACTCCCATTGGCTGGGAACTGCAGCTAATGGGAGCTGCGGGCACAGGCAGCATGGAGCCCCCTCCCTGCGCCCAGGGCCTCCGCTGCCTAGGAGCAGTAGGGCAATGCCAGTGGGAGCCGGGAAGCCCCCCATCATGAGGTAAGCGCTCCCCCATCCCGCCCCCAGCCTTCTCCCACACACCCAAACTGCCCCTAAGCCAGCACCAGCTGCTGCAGAAGTCATGGAATCCATGACTTCCGTGACAGACTCGCAGCCTTAATAATCAATTATACTGAGATGCTGCCATTGCTCAGAATTCCTATCACCCATTCAGCTGACTTAATTTCTCTGACAGCAACTTACTCAATCTTTTACCAATCCTAAAATGAAGTCTTCCTTTCATTTACAACAGTTATACAGCGCTACCTCTATATAACGCCACACAATATAACACAAAATTGGATATAACGCTGTAAAGCAGTGCTCCGGGGGGGCAGGGCTGCGCACTCCAGTGGATCAAAGCAAGTTCAATATAACACAGTTTCATCTATAACGCAGTAAGATTTTTTTTGGTTCTCAAGGACAGTGTTATATCGAGGTAGAGGTGTATATATGTATGTCATAGTCCTTAATCAAAAAATTATACAATATACACCTGGCAAATTATACCTAGTCTTAATATTTCCATCATTTAAAATAGACTGTCATGTTGAAATGAAAAATAGCTAATCCTTCCCTAAACAAAAAATCAATTGACATCTTCGCTTAACTTCTGCAGTAGCATACAGTGTCTGCTTTACAATATTCATGTTTTTAGCAGTAAAGTAACATCTATTATAAGCTAATATGATGGTTATTCCACATGAGTTTTTTGGAAACAAAGTCTCCTCTTTTTAAACTGTTATGTGGTCCTTTGCAATTTAATGTACATTTCTGAAAATTTCTCTTAAAAACTCAAATTTCCCACCCACAATATTCTTCAATTAGAATTCTGGAGTCTGCTGAATTTCTGTATTTAACAGAGCAGAGAAAAAATATTTGATGTTGTTTCAGCAGTGATTTCCCTCCCACTAGTTAAGTTACTTCTAATTTTTTTCTTACCGTTCTTGACGTAGGAGGGGCAGATGGACTTGTTAGTGACATGATCTCTTGAATGGCAAGCCTCAGTTTCAACCTGTGCAGAGGATTACTGATTCCAATTTCACGCTGTATTTCCGTATCAGACAAGGCAGACATGATGGCACCACTTTTCACATTTGCTCGGCAAGCGGCCACATACCATGCTGGCATCCCTACCCATAACTGGCAAATAGAAATTATGTCAGTAGTATATGTAAATATATGTTTCTTCAAATCTTCAAGTTACTAAAATGCTACAAGTCTCCCGTGTATAGGTACCCTTATGTTTTAAAAATGGGATGACTTACCTCTAGCCACACCACCACAGTAGGGCCATCCCATTGTGCAAAAGGCAGACCTTGCCTTCTAGCTTCCTCAAGCAACTCATGTCTAAAATTATAAAAACAGTCATTAAATGAAAACAAAGTAATATTGAAATAGTCATTTAACTCTGTGTTTCATTTATTTAACACCAGTATTTTATTTCCTTTATCCAGCTTTCCTCCTTTAACAATCTTACAGACACTGTAAGATACCTGAAAAGAGGACAGGGCCATAGCAAATGTGGCATGGCATGTTCAGTGTAAGCATTTCTGCCATACTGAAATTTAAGTCTTTCTTTTTTGGAACCAGAAAATGCTCTGTGCCAGGGTTTGCAAACAGCGCCAAATGGTTGTGTTCACCCTGCCCATTTACCATGTTGCTAAATGAGAGGGGAGTCCCATGTAATTTGGAGGAGGATTGGTAGAAAAGGTTGAGAACCATCAATCTATGCTGGTGAGAGACTGATTAAAACAGACATCACTTACTGCTTATGTAGCAAATTTGCTATTATTCAGTGAATTAATCTGCTTTACAACTATTACAACATATTGCTTTGTCATAGGAACCCTCTGTAAACACTAATTTTAAAAGTTCCACTAGGTTTTCTATAAAATATCTGACATACTCCCCAATCCCTCTCTTCCCCAATTATTTATACCCCCTCATCCTCCGCAGGGAGAATTAAGCTTATACAACCTCACTCATATATCTGAAAACAGAACTTGGACTAACATTATGTTTGGCTTTTTGGATTTTAATATACATACACAGCATTAAAATATTACTGGACAGGGACTCTTTAATGGCTTCTAAATTAAAGAAATTATAATCAATATTGTTGAAACCTACAACAAGGAAATAATTTCAGACATCTTAAGCAACTGCATTCTGCACCAGATGGAATTTATACAAGGCCTTTTGAAGTTCAGTTTTGTCCATTAAGCTACCAGGATTTGCCCACTTGCAATGAAAAAAGACTAAGGCTACAGTATGGGCAGTACAATCCCAATTATTTACGTTACAGTATGCATGTAGTTATTGTACACATTATAAAGGCAGTTGAAGAGGTCCCAAAGAAGATGGTCAAAACCTGCTTTTGTCACAATTAGACCCAAGTAAACAGGCAAATGAGAACTTGCATTATGTGGCATTTATACCATGCAACAGTATTTGTATGTTATAATTATTAAAAGGTAAGAGAAAAATTCAACAAAAAATAAATTTAGACTGACAGCATGATTTTGTGCATTGGCAGTATACTTTTAAACAGACAAAATTAGAGCTAGCTAATTGGATGAATTTTGTAACATGTTTTAGTTTTGCTTTTTCTTCTTCCCCATTGTTCTATCCAGCTTATACATCTGGACCAGTTATTCTCATGAATGAATTTCCACAATTTTTTTAAATACAACAGTCACCAAGAACTTTCTTTACTAATCCAGCTCCATCTCTGGTACAGTATTCCATTAAAAATATATATGCACTAACAAGATACTGTATCCTTGGCTACATACTCATGATCTCTTTCCATTTAAGTTAATAGGTGTTCATCAAAAGTGAACAACGTCCACACCTATAATACTGAATGATTCTAGGCTTAAGGAATTGTCAAAATTAGGAAGTCTAAGAATGCTACAGCCACAAGATTACTTTAGTACAACTACGGCTCTGCAATGTAACAATTATGGTCAGGGTACAGAAAAGCCTTATATTTAAATTCATATATATCAAGTGTCAAGACTTTGAGAAATCCAAGAAATTAAGCCAGTCATTGGTGATCAACAGACAGATCATTGATTTTATTGTTTCGCCTATAGTTTTTTGTAGGTGAATGTATTGGCCCAGGAAAGATTTAATGCTCAACTGAAGTCCCAACTAAACAATAGTAATAAGGTTGAGAATAACCTTGCAAGCAAAAAACAAGTACTCATCCAGAAAATGAACACCTAAAGCTGACAAGTTATTTTCCCTACTGCCACGTAATCCACAACTCACATCCCATCACCTGTCTACACTCAATTTTGCATATGGGTTTGCAAATTTTAAGGAATTACAAAATTCCTATGCAAGGAATCAATTTCCAATAATCTTGTATTATTTTGTTACTTATACAGTATGAAAAAGCAACAACAGTGCAGTGGTGAAGAGGCTAAAAAGGGTAGCAAGACTGGTGTCATTCACAGAGTGGAGAGGTGACATATGCAACACAATAAAAAATAATGTAAGTTAAGCAAGAAAAAACATGAAGTGGGATAAAGCACAATAGTCAACCTTGCAAATGGACAACCACAGCAACACTGAAAAATTTAGTAGTAATAAACAGCTTTCCAAAACAGAGTTAAAATTGTTAGATCATATTAAGTAAGGTTGTATAGTTTTATAATTTAAATGAAGTACTGAAATTCACATGATGTACATTCACAGCATGCAGTGTAAGATAAACGGCTTTGTTTTTGTCAATGCCTTAACAAATACTGTTAACAGGCTTTCACTATAAATGCTTCAGCAGAACATTTCACTGCCTAATATAGAAACATCACCTCTTCTAAAAACATACATTTAATTTGCTGAACAATTAAGGCTTAATACATCATTAAAATCAAAGCAAGTTTCCAAACGAATTTCTCACACATCCACAACAATCCTAATAAATTAAATATAAACTTACCCTGATTTTGCACTACCACATCAAATGGTAATAATAAGGAAATAAAACAATGAAGGAAAAATGTAAAACTACAATTAAACTGAACTCATAACACAAATATAGAAACAAACAGAATGAAATAATGTAATACTGTAAACATAGGATTGTTAATAGAGCCTTCAAATAAAATGGTAACAATGCCTGTTGCAAACATGTTTGAGATTGTGTATACAGAAACAAACAAAAAAAAGATATGAAGTGATACACAACATAAGCACAAAGAACTTTTTAGTCACTGCTGCTACAGTTACATTAGGTTTCAGAAAGTATGAAATTCTTAATCTTTTTAATAAACGCTACCTAAATATTGTTGATTTTCAATATAGCGTATGGATTCTTACTGAGTCACTCAGATACTCTTCACTGTGTACATGTTTTGAAACTGAGCAATTAGCCTTGAGAATTTGCTCTGACACGATCCTTTTCATGTTTATGATTATTCCCACTGAGATGGCGATGGATCTTCTCTAGTTATTTCTAACACATTTTTGCTTCCTATGTTCAGTGCACTTTTATCAATCCATTCCAAAAGCTTGCCAAAGTATAGTACTATGATCTGAAGAATGCTAGATTAGGGTTGCCAACTTTCTGACTGCAGAAAACTGAACACATTTGCCCCACCCGCTGCTCCTTCCCTGAGGCCTCGCCCCCGCTCACTCCATCCCCCCTCCCTCCCTCACTCGCTCAATTTCACTGGGATGGGCAGGGGGTTGGAGTGTGGGAGGGGGTCAGGACTCTGGCTAGGAGTGCGGGCTTCAGGTTGGGACCAGAAATGAGGGGTATGGTGTGTGAGAGGGGGCTCTGGCCTGGGGCAGGGTTGCAGGAGAGTGTAAGGGCTCTGGGCTGGGTGTGTGTGCTCCAGGGTGGGTCCAGAAATGAGGGATTCGGGGGGGGGGGTGGGTGGGAGGGGAAACTCCAGGCTGAGGCTTGGGATTGGGGGGGGGCCTCCAACTGAGAGTGCAGGCTCTGGTGCGGGGCCAGGGATGAGGGGGCTAGGGCCAAGGGGTTCAGAGTGCGGCAGAGGGTGCAGGCTCTGTGAGGGAATTTGGGTGCAGGAAGGAGCTCAGGGCTGGGGTACGGGCTTTGAGTGGCGCTTACCTCAGGCGGCCCCCAGAAGTGGCTGGCATTTCCCTCCGGCTTCTAGGCGGAGGTGTGGCCGGGCGGCTCCGCACTCTGCCCCACCCTGAGCGCTGGCTCTGCAGCTCCCATTGGCTGGGAACCGGAGCCAATGGGAGCTTTGGGGCCGGGGCAGCGTGCGGAGGCCCCATGGCCACACATCCGCCTAGGAGTCGGAGGGAAATGCTGGCCACTTCCAGGAGCCACGCGGAGCCAAGGCAGACAGGGATCTGCTTTAGCCCCGCTGACCGGATTTTTAACAGCAGCCACCAGGATCCCTTTTCAACCAGGCATTTCAGTTCAAAACCAGACAACTGGCAACCATATGTTAGATCCTTACTCATACAAGACTGAAGAGTCCTACACTTTGCCCTGTGGGGCAGTAAAAGTAAAGAAAATGTACATTTTTGCTACATATTTCCACCAGAATAACAAGGCTTTTATGGCAACCTATGCCTTTTCGGTAATACTCTTTACATTTTGAAATTTACTATGAAAAACTCATCATATTGATCAGTAAGCACATATCAATGTGTCCACTGAGTGTACAGGACTAGGAATCAGAGATTTTGAAATCCTACATTTTGATCTTGGGAAAGCCACAATTTCCAATTCAGATTTGTCATTTGTAAATTATAACTTGATATGTAACACCTGATAAACATCATGGGGTTGTTTGAAGGATTAGTTAGATTATGTTTGTAACATACTTGCAAATGTGAGTAAATATTTTCAAAATAAATCAGTAAATGGATAACACCCAATAATCTGAATTGAATATAGTTTTCAGCAATGGTAGCAAAATTTTGAAAGACAGTTGCTGACCCCTGAGCTAGGTTAACATTTCTCTTTCAAGAAAGTAGAGGTAATATCGGAAAACTCCATAAACTATCGAAATCATTAGAACAGAATTTAGTCACAAGGCGGGATTCCATGTGTCAGCAATTTCAGGAGCAACAGTTCTGTGTGTCGTTACAGTCAAAATATATTACCAATATTCAAGGTTTTCAAATAAAAATGTTGCCAATTTTCTTGGCACTTAACCATACATTTCTTTTATTTGGTACTGAATTTAAGAGCATATTTTCAGCACTAAAGGAGTCATTTTCATTTAAAAGGGAAACTCTAATGTGCTTGCTTCTTGCACATTCACTACCTAATCTTCCTGAAGATGAAGCAAGACATCCATAATTGACCTCAAATCAATGTAGCTTAGTTTCTGACACAGAGGAAAATGATAGTTGGGTGCACTAAAAACAGTAATACTATTGATATGTAAAGAATATATGTTCTTGTTTTTGTAATGTACAACAATGACAGCCAACTAGTATCTTATTAAGAGGGTGAGTGGGAAGGACTCAATTAAATCGTAATTCTGCCAACCTATTCAAGTTTTCAATAGTATGCTATTCTGCCAGTTAAATATCCAGTCATAGATTACTATCATGAAAGATCTTGTCTGCCTTCTGCACTCATGAACTTTGCTATTTCTCTGCTACCTAGTTCATTTGGAAACACCACAAGATGCAGTACATCTTTAAAAGGTAAACAAGGTACAAAATTTTCTCTGCTTTAATACTTATTGGAAAGATTCCAAAACCAGGCAAAAAATTACTGCTGTTTAAAATATGTCACTTAAAAGAGCACATCTACACTTCGAACTGGAGGTGTAATCTCCAGCTCAAGGAGATATAACCATGTTAGCTCTAAATGCTCTAAAAACAGAAGTTTAGCCAGGGAGGCGCGAGCAGTGGGATGGGCTAGCTGCCACAATACATACCTAGCATCTCAGATGGGATCCTACTCAAGGCAGCCACCTCTCCCACTTCTATTTTTAGCATGCTACCTGAACAGAGCTAGCATGAGTGTGTCTCCTTAACCTGGAAATTACACATCCAGCTCAAAGTGTAGATAAATCCAAAGACTGGCAGATAAGTGTTCAGCAAACTAATGCACCAAAAAGATTCTGGGGCAAAATGCACCACCAATAGCAAAAATGAGTTGTTTTAAACTGCCAAAAGCCATGGGAGCAGATGAGAAAAAAAACCAGAAAAATCTTAAGTAATAAATTTAGTGAACAGACAAAATGAGTAGCAGCTGTTATGCAGAAAGGAATTGCTTCTTAGTCAACTGTTAAAAAGAACTAGCTGCTGGACACACTAGGGATCCCTAATGTTCCAAGAAGGGAGGCTTGCACTATGTGGCTTTCAGCTGGCAGACAAAGCCATCTGTTGGACTCTTGCCAGCAATTTACACACAGAACAAACCTCAAGAGGAGAAATCTAAAATGACCATCTCTGTTTCAAGACACGTTTTTCACTAAGACCATTTTTACTTTTCCAAAATTCATTTCTCATTTTTTACAGAAGTGATTTTAGTGCTGAACGCTATCACTTCAGGTTTGCCAAGACCACAACTCATTTTTAACACACTATATTGGAGATGTATGTAAAAAATAAGTCTGCAAAACTTAATGAGGCTTGATACTACATCAGGCATAATGTTTGGAATTTTTCCTTTAAAGAAAGACATTATTCATTTCCCCTAAATTACATATTTGATAACTTACTTTTTCTGTAATTTTCTGTTTTTTTCTGCCTGTCCCCCAAGTTTGCTGAGTCCTAAGGCATCTTGAGATGAATTCTCTGTTTCTGCCAAGCCAACTACAAGGAATAAAAAAAGGTACTTAGTGACATTTGTTTGTATTTTACCTTGAATGTATTCGTATAAACCAGCATAACTATCATATACCTGAACAAAGTAATTAGTACTTTGTAATGTTACTAATCAGCAGTAATTGTTCAATTATGTGTCTATCGGTAACTCATTTTATTAATGAAATGTGATAAGAAATAAAAAAGATAGCCCTTTTTTTTGCAGAGATACACTAAAGCATATAGTACTCGAATATGAGACATGAACAAGCATTTCAGAATATCTTTATTCTCTCCCCACTCCACGTGTCATGCACCTAGAATCTAAAATAAACATTACTTAGAAAAATACATTAAAAATGTATAACATGAGACTAAGGCCTTGTCTACACTACCGCAGTAAGTTGACCTAAGTTACGCTACTTCAACTATGTGAATAACACAGTGCTGCGTCAATGGGAGATGCTCTCCTGTTGTCTTCATCTTACTCCTCTCGTTCTGTTGGAGTACCAGAGTCGACCGGAGAGTGCTTTGTGGTCAATTTAGCAGGTTTTCAGTAGACCCGCTAAATCGACCCCCGTTGCATCGATCGCAGCAGCGTCGATCCCCGGTAAATGTAGACATTGCCTAAGTCTTTCCTTCCTTTTATACTATTGATAATACACTAGTTAGAAGATAACAAACCAACCTTGTCCCAATGATTCTTTGCTGGTTTGTCCAGGTCGACCCTTTTCTTTCTTACCAAATAAGCGACCTATAGAGGATTTGATCCCCTTCTTTTTAGGGGCTTTGTGAAGGGAATCTTGGCTACTATTACTGCTACTCGGGTTGCTTACTTGCCCATCTTGAGAACCTGTAGAACTTTAGAAAAAAAAGAACTTCTTTTAGTCTGTAAAAATCCCCACTTTCAGCACACTACATTTTTTATGGCAATTTGAGGTTTTGGTGGAAGCTAATGAAGACTGTCAAGTTACCTCAGCAAATTAATTTCCAGTTTTTAAACATTTCTCATCACAAAAGATGTGAAAAGCATCACCGGAAGATGTAGCAAAAGATTAAATGGTGCATTAAAAAAAAAAAAAACCAAAAAAACACTGGACAACATCCAATGTCTCAACATTTTACCCCTTTTCTTATTGAGATATCTTATTAGGGTGACTGACCTATGTCAAGCAACTGCAGGTTATTTGTATATCTTTTGTTGTTATGTATATTACAATCCACTAGATGTCAGATTCCCTACCGAGTTCAGATGATCATAGGTTGAATTTAAGCCACAGATCTGGAAATGAGTTGCATAATAAATTAAAATTTCAGCTTCCTTTCATCTACCTTTCTTCTCTATAATATGCATTTTTACATAAAGTGATAAAAAGAAAGGCAAATGGCTGGTACTTGATAACTTCCCCACAGAAAACCAACTGCCAGTAATGAACGTGCTAAGGGGACTGCTTATTAAGACTAACTTTAGCAAATCAACTGACATATTATTCTGACTTCTCCATTTACTTTGTCTTTTCAGAAGTTTTAAAAATCAATTTCTTAAAACTTGCATGATCTGAACAACAACTTTGTAGTCAATCAGCTTTTTAAAAATCTGAACCTTAGCTATGTTATCAGAATATTAACCTCATATTTTCTGCCATCTTGCTTACTTACTTTCTTATGTCCCTGATGTCTTCGTGGCTCAATGTATGCAAAGCTCCTTTATGGACTCTATCCAAATACAGAGATCGAGGCGAAGATGGTGGTGATGTCTCACATTTTATTGTGGTCTTGTCATCTCGTACTTCTTCTCCAGAAACTGGAGACTAAGGGGAAAAAAGAATGAAAACTTTAGAGTTTAGTTTCTAGCATGACTCCTACATTAATACTGTACAAAGAATTAAAAGACAATGTATCTGATTATTTTTTCACTTGATAGTGATACGGTTCTCCCAGCTCTTTTATTCTGAGACCATCATTTCTACTCTTTCATTCTCTCTGAACTTCCTCTTACTTTTGTAGACAACCAGTGTTGTTGAATTAATATTTCTGCTGGAAATCGGACCGTGGCAATCTTATGTAGAATTCATTGCCTCCCTATCCAGCAAATAGGGCTCAGAGCTAGTATACACTGCCTTTAACAAGTCCCTAAAACTATGTATGCTAATATTACAATATATACACACACCCTTATTAGTTCTTTCAGTAAAGCCACCAAGACAGAGGGCCAAGTAAAGCATTGCTCAAACTTCAATTATGAGGAACTAGAAGAGTTTTAAACAAGGTGTTCTAGATGTCATGGGCTTAGATGTTTTAATCACAACTTTTTAAAATCAGGAATCCATATGTCAATATTTATGGAGTTCCTTCAAGTGTGATGAGGATCAGAAATTCAAACTAAGTAATTTAATTGTGTATTGGTAATCTTCAAAATTCAGCGCAAGTATGCCTTTACAGAGATAGAGGAATGGCTATTGCAAATGGATAACATAGTACACCCTTTACTTGGGGTAAAAGCATCTCAAGCTAAATTACTATTGCTTCCTCTAAAGCAGATCATCTTCCTCTTCTTTTCTTTATTCCCAACATCATTAAAAAAACATTAATTTAATATTTTTAATAGCAGAGATTAAATTTGAACATGAAATAATTTGCAATTATTCACAAATACATAACTCTTGCAAGGGATCTCATTTACACTAATACTTTATGGTGAATGACATAGCAAAAGAACGTAACTAAGTGGCTAAAGAGTTTACCTTTCTACGGTGTTTCCTTAAATCACTAGGCTGACAGATGCATGCAAAGAAAAGAAATTAAGAGAAACCAGATTTATTGCAAACTCTGTAGCACAATCTCAAAGTATTAGCACAGACAAACACATTAGGGAGAAGATAATAGAGCAGAATATATGTGGAAGAAAGCTGAGATGCTCTCCAACTACAAAATATACTTGAAAATCTAGGTTTATAATGGAAATACCGTAGATACTTAAATAGCAGTTTTAGAGGATAACAATATTTCACTCATATCTACAAGGCAAAATTAAAAAAGAAAACAGAAAAAAATATTCTCAGCAAGAAAACCTGTAAATTAAGTTTTGTTTTGATTTTAAAAATAAATAAATAAATAAATAAGTAGAATACTGGGGCAAAGACTCTCCCTTGAACACAAGTATCAGAGGGGTAGCTGTGTTAGTCTGTATCCACAAAAACAACAAGGAGTCCGGTGGCATCTTAAAGATTAACAGATTTATTTGGGCATAAACTTTCATAGGTAAAAAACCCACTTCTTCAGATGCATGGAGTTGCCTTGATCACATAACCAAAGATACTCAAGGCAGGGTCTGAGGTTTCTATGTTGTCTGAGTTAGATCCTATGAATTTTAAACACTCTTCATTCTGAACCAGTTTGGAATCTTGTTCCCTTTTCTAGACTTAATATAATCAGAAACATTACAATATTTATCCTGAAGTCCAGAACTCTGGCAACAGTATTGAGAGATAACTTACATTTAGGTTGTTGGAATGAATATGCCCTATCACCAATAGTTGTTCTTCCCCACCCTCACCAAAATCTGTTGAATCTCACCTCTTAAACATTCCCAACCTTTAACAGTATGCAGAGCAAAAGATCAAAGATTGTTCATTAACTGAAGTTGTACATAAAGCATAATCATATCAGACTGATACTGGCAAAAAATTACATTCATATAGTTTGGGAAACAGATTTACACTGTACTTGGCTCAGTATTTTAAAAAGGACTTGTAGGCAAAAAAATTTGAGTATCAAAAATTCAATGCACTTCGTATTACAAACAAAGAATGTTTAGAAAGATAAGGTAGGTTTGGGCATTTGGTCCAAAAATAACTGGTCAATCGACCGGTCAAATATTAACAAGTAATTAAAAAACTATCAAATATTTTAGAGTACTAATATATTAGAACAGTAACAGGAAGAGAAAAAAAAAGTACAACTTTATCATCTCCAATAGGCATAGGGGAGATACTTATGCCTAATTACAAAAAAACAAATTACTTCAGTTATTTTAATTCAGAAAAATGCAAGACACAATGAAATTAAAAACTAAAAATGCAGACTGGCACCATGATGCAATGAAAATGGTAGGCTGCCACATACATCAGGGTATTCTTGTTGGAATATTTGAGAATACTGGCCATGGTCAATTATAAGGTCGTTGATTGATATTACTTGACTGGCTTGCCAAGTCTACTTGGATTAAAAATATGCCTTTTGCAAAAGGTTCCATGTTAGCTAAGCAAGGTAAATGTGTAAAGATTTGTTCAATCTTACATTAAAATATTTCTGTTTTGATCAATGTTACTACAGTAAAAGCTGTGTTATCCGGCACTGGCATTTCGGGAAGGGCTGTGGGGTGCGGGCTCTGGGAGGGGCTGCGTGGTGCTGGATCTGGGTGGTGCTCATCTCAGGCAGCCCCCCGCAGGTGGCGAAATGTCCCTGCTGCTTCTAGATGGAAGAACGGCCATGGAGGCTCTGTGCGCTGCCTCTGCCCCACCCAAGCACTCGCTCCGCAGCTCCCATTGACCGGGGACTGTGGCCAATGGGAGTTGCGGGGGCGGGAGCTGCGGGCAGAGGCAGGACACAGAGGTGTCTGGCCGCATCTCTGCTATGGAGCAGACCAAGGTGACCGTCACCTGGATCCGGCACCCCAAAACTCCTCCCACACCCAAACTCTCTCCCAGAGCCTGCTCCCCGCACCACCTCCCGTGCCCCAACCCTGAGCCTCCTCCCGCACCCAAACTCCCTTTTTCTTAGTTAACCGGAATTTTTGACTTACCAGCACCCCCCATGCCCCCAATATGCCAGATAACAAAGCTTTTACTGTATATTGTATATCAGAACAAGCTAATCAAATCATAGTATAGACTTAGTTTACCCTTGAGATGTCCATCAATAGAAAATAAATTAGATAACCCTGAAAGGTGCATCAAATATTAAATATACATGGATTCAGGATCTATATGTGCTATTTAAATACCACCCAAGGACATCATCCATTCCTTGTAAAGAAAATCTTAATATTAACAATCATTATAGGAAGAGGTCAACAGAGGAGAAAAATGAAAAAAATCGTAAATTAATCCAGACCTCAACACCCAGTTAATTTTGGGATGGCTAAAGTAAAAGACACCACCGCAAGAAATGAACACCAATGAAAAAAAAATTACAGAGTGTCAGCCAGTACTTGTTAAAGAAAGCTACAAGCTTTTAATTCACCAGTTTTAGTTAAACTAAAGAAGTACCAGCACTGAATTTTTAAAACAGTTAAACTAGCTTGTATCCACAAATCTGGAAAGAAAAAAAACAATCCCAAGACAGAAGTACTATCTCTGTGATAGCATTTGATACAATGACATGGGCTTAATGCAAGCTAACAGGCTTAATGTTAGCTAATGTTCATAAATACCAAGTGGATTTTTATTAGGAAACTACAAAATAATGTAAAAAATAATCCATTATTCACAATATACATTAATCAAAATCCCGTATCTCCACTACTGTAGTTCTGGTGGAAGTTTAGGATCTTTACATTACTATGCTTTAAAAAATTATTCGGTTATTGAATAAGCCAATAGCTCAGCTCAATACTACCACATCTGATTTGGTCAGTTCCTTTAAATCTTGGAGTTGTGAATTTTAATGGAAATCAATTACAGTTTCAATTACTATTGAACAATAAAATTCATGAAGATTTCTAGATACTACAGGACTTGCAGCTTATTTTTGCTCACTAAAACTAGATTTAAAAAAGTCACGCTGCATTGAGAGAGGAAGCCTTGGCAATAAATATCATTCTGACCTATTTTTTCTTAGAAACAGCTGTGAAACTCATTTTTGAGTCAATTTCTGCAAAGAAAATATTTAGATTAGACCTTGCTTAAAACATTTCCTTTATAAATTGCTAGCTCAAATAGATACATTTCAGTTCACGTCATAGCTGTACATTTAAAATGTAAATAGCACTTAATCATTAATCTGCAAAATTATGGGTTTCACATATTTGTATGAACTTATTTATTTGTTGAGCATTCAGTAGAAATGTGGATTATGACCAACAGGCAGCAACAAAACATGTATGATTTGAATAGACTTAAGAAAGAAGAGAGTAAATGGTGGTTGTACCAGGATTTGGAGGAAAAGGGCTAAGTTCTCCCAGGCACAGGCGGCAGCACAGAGTAAAACTAGGAGGAGATGACAGAATGTAGGTAAGAGATGTGAGCAGAGCAGAGAGCAAACTTTTGGAGACTTTTTGAAAGTTAAGATCAGCAATTTGAACTTGATGTTGAAGGTGAAAGGAAACAAGTAAAAAAATTCAATAAGGGAAAATGATGCAAAGGACAAAGGTTACTAGGGTTATTATTTAGGATGCAGATATTTTCTATTGTAGAGAAAAAAAATCTGATACTTACTAGTGTCATAACACCTAGTCTGTCCACTTCCCGAGCTGGACTATGTGGGATTCGCCTTGGTGTGGAACGGCCACTGCCAGGAGGAGAGGAACCAGCAAGGGTCCCACCAATAAAAGGAAGGGGAATGGAGTTCATTGACCGAAATCGTCCATTGTTATCTAGACTCCCGCTACCAACTCGACTTTCAATTTCCTCTGCTCGCTGCTCCGTATTTTCCTTTTCTTCTTGTATCAATCTAAAAAAAGTTTAAAGACTAGATGATTTTTTTTTTAATTTGATCAATTCTCTGTAAAATCAGTACATTTGCAAAAGCACTGCAAGACTCAATTACACTAAGATAAGTGATGGGGCTGGCAGAATAATAGTTTTAAGTTGTGTGGTTATTTGTATGACTCTAGAAAACTAGACCTCCACAGACAGGAAAGACAAGATAGCTGCAATTCAGACAGACAACATAACAAACAAAACAAATAGGAAATACGATGGGACTAAAGGTAGTGTGATTGATGTTTTGTTAGTATTGCAGTTCATGTGTTTTATGTTCTGTCAAATTAGTAACACTTCACAATGCAGTATAATATGTAGGCCTGTCGGAAGAATTTATTTTAAAGGAAGAGCTTGAAAAGAGTGTTTAGGCACAGATTAAGGACAGGGATCCAAACACAGGAAGTTGTATAGAAGGAGGACGAGTTTTAATATATTGTAATATTGTAAAAATATAATTTGGATTGAGAAACTGAAAGATAGTCTAAGAGAAAGGCTAGCCTTGTGGTGAAAGCACCAGACTTCCTCTGCGACCAGGGGCAAGTTATCATACCACTCTATACCTCAGTTTCCGCATCTATAAAAAGAGGTCAACACTTCCCTATTTCACAAGAATTTTGTGAAGCTAATTTGTAAAGTGCTTCCGGAATCTCATATGAAAATGTTATATATCCAAAGTATGTGGTAACTATTATTCAATAAGTACACTACCATTAAAATGAAAACCGAAGGTACTATTTAAAAGCAACAGAAACAAGGAAATCCAAAGAAGTTACAGCCTTTCTACTATTACTACTCCATCATGCCTAGGTATTTTACCTCTTGCACAGTACAGAAGATCATCCAGTCTAATACTCACTGGTAGAGTATTACGATAGTAGTAGTTACTACAGATAAATTTAGGAGAGAATAGCCAGCAACTTATCACATGGCAGTTTAAATGATGATTACGAACTTACACTCAATTATTATTAGCAGCAACAGCTACTGCCACCACCACCACCATTTATATAGTAACCTCCATCCATATATACAGTGTCAGAAGCATTTTACAACGTTGGACAAGCATAACCACTTTTAAATTATTTTTTTCCAAATAAAACACAGAAGTTGCATGGCTTACCCATAACCACACACAAATCAATGAGAGATCTTTAATTCTGCTATGAAAGAAGTTTATTTTATCTTAATTGTAGTTAACCAATAAACTATACCTAATCTCTTTGTTAATTGCATCCAATTGCTCTTGAAGCATCATGGCTAAAGTCTGAGCATCAGCCTGTCCACTAGGTGACAAAAGATCAACTGAACTGAATATAGTCTCTCTGTCATCATCACCATCCGAGACATCAACATCACTCTCGAATGCTTGTGCTACATTTGCCAACACACTTGCTTGCTGTGCACGTTCCCAATCCTGTTCATTAAGGGTTTGAACCTGTTTAAAAAAAAAAAAAAGACTAGAAATCCCAATCTAAATTGAAAAAAACAATATAAACCCTTTACTATGTAATTACTTTCAAGAAGGTAAAAAAATATAAAAACAAAGTTAACGAGTTCTCACTTACATGCTGTAGATATCCATCGAGAAAGCAATATTTAGAAAACAGTAAAAACAAAACCAATTCTTTAGAAAACTGCAGAATTATAGTAATGGTTCAAGTCATAAAAATCTTACGCATATCCCACCCAACTCTAATGCAATATTGCAAAGGTTTGCTAACAATATTAATCCACATTCCATCATACGTTTGAGGGACAACTCAGTATATTTAGGAACTGAGCCCTGTTGAAACTGAAGTATTTAAAGGGACAGAGGGATTGCTTGCCAAATGATGGATAGAGTGCTAGATTATTAAATTGAAATTGCAACATCTTTGTGCACACAAATTAAAATATAGATTTGGGTTGTTTCAGATGATATTTCAGTTTCAAAGTTATATTTTCTATCACACTTTCTAACAATGAATATGGTATCAAAATCCCTACTTTTTCAGTTACTAAATAACAATTAAAACATACATTAAAAGTACTGGTAATTATGTATTTTGGTGAAACAGGAAATCTAGTATATACAAAAAAAAAGCAGAATCTAGCAAAAACCTACACTTTAGTATACAAAATAAAAATGTCAATCCCTTAAAGAAAAAGAAGAGTTTTTAAACTTCTGAGCAGCCCACTTTGGGAAAAAACTGTGATAAACAATAAATATTCTAAGCGCAAAAAATTTTAGTGTCATTATTTAATAAGGCTACACTATACGAGAGGTCACATACTATGTACTTCTATCCTACTAACTTGCAATTGCCTATTAGATCAAAAGAATCTAAGCATATTTCGCTACCAAAGTAATAATGTTCCATTACCTTTGAAGGTTCATCTCGTAGCGCTGCCAAACGCCCTTTCTGAGGCCGTCTTAACACTGATGAGTTGCTATAGGGATCTGTATGACTGTCAGCCACAGATAATGGTGTCATCGGATATCTGAAATCCGGTACACTACCCAAATGTGGTCGGCTAAAACATGAACACAGATTAAATCTTTAGATGTATGGAAAAGACTATTCTTGCTCCTCCAGTTTTAATTTTTAGACTGAAAGTAGTATTGCAACTTTGGCATAGAAATATTATTCATTACTATGCTCAGTTAAAATGTTTAAAATGATAATAAAAAACTATACAATATAACAAAGCTGATTGTAACCTCTAGCAAAACAGTATTCTCATTAAATGTTTGTACCTATGATGAAGAGATGTGGCTCTGATCATCATTTGGTCATTTTCAGCCCTCATTGCTTCAATATTTAGTACCAATTGATCCTGCAAAAAATAGAACAAGAAAAATCAGGAAACAAAATGTACAAGAGCTCTGCCATTACATTCATTTAAAAAAAAATGTATATATCTTCCAGGCCCACAGAACTCATTTCCACTATTATGTGTTCTATACAACAGATTGCCTTCAAAACTACTCCTCAGTGAAGCAAGCCTTCAAAGACTTCTGCCACATTAACAGTGGTAACCATTAAATCACCACTACTGATCTACTAAACACCAGAGAGCAGTGCTGGAAGTACTGTAGTAATTGAGATGCCTCAGTCAATTATGCTAGGTAAATACCAATTTTTTTTAAATTGAAACAACTGAATAAGACATGTATCCACGTGTGAATGACTGGCTAACATTGATTAGAGTAAATGAGAAAACTGAATTAGTAAGGACAGCTTGAGGATGGCTGAAGCTCTATATGAAACAGGACCTTAAATCCAGCCACTTGCAACTAGGATCTCATCATGCTCCCAGAATTTTATATGTAAGTAGTAACTGAATGATTGAGTAAGTCACTTCAACAGAAGACTGAGAAGAGTGAAATTAAGACCTAGATAGCCAATGGCAAGGGGCAATTCCAAGGTTGAGAACTCCTGTCCCATGCCACAGATATTCAAAGCCCATCCTGCAGAACACTCTAATACAACCTGTAGCTTTTAGTTTCTTTAAATTTGCATAACTGATGTAAAGTCTGTGCAACTTGGCCAACCTTGAAACTCATTTCACAGCAAAGTATTTTAGGACACATAGTACATACTATTGCTGAATAAGCCAAACAAGTATTGTGATGTCAGAGCAGACATTCCCATAGCTTCTCACAGTATGAATCACCACAACTATGGGAATGAAAGGTTGTGACAACATTATTTAGAAGAAGTGGGATAGCCAGACAGTTAAAGGAATTTTGTGCATTCTGAGACCCCATAACCAGAAAGTGAAAGGTTTAAGCATAACCCACTCCTCTCCTCCAAAACATTTCCAAAACCTTTAGTGACAAGAGCTCTGTTCCTGATGATTCTGAGCTGCTTAATCCTCCCCCGACCAACAAGAGCTGAACACAGCAGGTGCTTCTCCTGTCCCACTCCACAATTTTTTAAGTAGCTTTTTAAAAAGTAGTGTACAAATTTTACAATATTGTTCAGTAGCAAGCTTCTCAAAATGTACACTGGATGCCTCGGTTATAAAATATACATTAAGATGCACTTGCAACGGAAAAGTTTTATTTGTGTTTTTACTACTCACCGCATAAGTTATGAAAAAAATATGAGTTAGACAGGGCCTTCAGAATCCTGGTAAATTATCAATACAGCCCCCTTGTTTTCACCTAATTTGTATTTAACTGAACTAAATTAAATAGGTAATTCTGCTGAAAAACTTAAGTCACCTGTAAAAGCCGCAACAATAATTCTCTGAACCAAAGGAGGCAACCAATCTTTTACAATGAACAGTAACAGTATTAATTGTGCCACAAGAAATTACCAAGACCAAGGCAAGAAACCAAGAAAGTTTAAATATTTTTACATAACCTGCTATAACTAGAAAGTTATGTAGTATAGTTTATATCATATTCCAGCTATGTCCCAATAGAACAGTTACATTTTTATTTGAAAAACGATCTGTATAATACCTTTTCATGTTGAAGATCCTCTACTTGCTTCTTTGCATTTTCAACTTCTCGAAGGAGAGAGTTCTAAAATAAAATTTCACAAAGTTATGTTACTGTTAAATCACTGTAAATCTTTCAATTTTTGAAGGGTGATTAAGGTAAGACAAGCTATTACAAAAGGTCCATTACATAAGGAGTAACTGCAGTACCTCTTAACTCATAGCTACTTAATTTATTAACTGAAGAAAACTATTGTGCCTACTACTGTTATTTTTTGAATATAATTAAAATAGATTCAGACTTCTGGTCTGTAATCCTCTATACAATTAAATTACTAGTGTTCTGGTAACTTTTATCACTAAACAGTTACTACTAATAACTAGAGCCCTACAAATCCACGAACCATTTGTGGATTAGATGCAGATATAGATTTGGTATCTGTGCAGGGCTCTACTAATAAACGGTGTTTTTATCTGTTTGCTAGTTTCCTTTTGACAAAGTTATTCTACGTAGCAGACAGATATAATTTTAATTAAAAAGATGTCTCAGACAGCCAAAGCAGGATTGTGGTACAGTTACTGATGTATAATCTTTCCTGGTCATTAGATTCCCTTAATACCGGTTTTATTTGTCTGATTTGCACAAGCATCATACAGTAATTTGTCAGCTATACAGTATTGTCAACTCCGGTACTCTCATAGTTCTCATTAGCAAGAATGCAGGGATTTGCATAGTCATCATATGGCAGTTTATCAATATCTGTACTATAAATATACAAATTTTATACAATAACTAGCTACTACAATCATGCTCAAACTGACTCCCATACTCAGGCTATGAAAGTTGTCTGTCAGCTACAAAGATCACCACCATCAAGGCATCTGGCTTCCTTCCAATAATGTATGTGATTGTAGTAAACAATAATAATGAAAATGGCATTGTCACTGCAAAAGGGAAGTTGTTTTAGGAAGTTTATAATCTTTTGACTCATTTTCTCCTCCCCCGCCCAAACCTGTTACACACTATCTTGAAAGTTCTTGTTTTTAAATTGTTTGAATCTTAATTCAGTTTTGAAACACTGGAAGCTACAATATAGGACATTCTGGGAAGAAAGGCTTAATGACCTGGATAGAGACAAATGAGATTCTATTCAACTGTCCATTTTTGTTGGTTTCCTATTAATCATACACTTATGCAGAAAAGTAACAGTATCTTTCTGAACATCAATACTAACAGTGAAGTATATCTAAAACTGTCTTTTTACTTCATGAATATCTCAAACTTAGAGAGTGTGCAGTCAGTCTTATTCCAGAAAGAGGTTTTGTACCATGGTTAGGCCAAACAGACTGCCACTGTGACCGAGTGCATAAAATATATTCACTGGTGCTGGGGGTAGGTCAGTGCTTTGAATCTTGCTTCCCCACTATGTTAAAGTCAGGGGCCAAATATTTCAGACTTAGGGAGCCTAACTTTAAGCACTTAATTCATTAGGGACAACAGGGCCACACTAGAGTTTTATTCAGTCATGCCTGATTTTCCTCAGTTCCCTTTGAGAACAAAAGCAGAGAGGAAAGCAAAAGTCCAGTTCTCTTGGGGTTGTAGCAAAGAAGCCATCTGCCTCTAAAGCCCTGGAATAGTATTGTCAGAAACTCAGCTGGGGTACTGGTGACAGACCACTTGATTATCACAGCAAAAACAAGTGCCTCTGAAAATTCAGATGGATCATAAAATATGCCAGCATGTTGAAGTCTTTAAAAAGAGGGCCATTTAACTTTTACTGAAAAGTTTTCCCAGGTGAGTACTGTATTCCAAAAGACTCAAATCTACATCTTCAATATGGGGGAATGCAAACTGAAATGATCATTGAACAAAAGGAGAAAATGCTACCACAGAAGGAACTTCCTTGTTTTCCTTTAAGGATTCTTTCATCCTATTTCAGAAATGCAGTGCCACCTCAAAGAGGAATCTCTGAAGAACTACAGATGAAAGAGAGCCAATAAGTGAAAATCCATGCAGGCTGCAAGATGTCACAAGCTGGAAGAGGCGCTGAATTAAGAGGGCAAAGAACAGAACCTTGGACAGAGGTCTGAATTGCGCAATAATTGATCACAGAAAAACTCCTTGGTCCAGTGACCTTTTTTATGGTCAAGTAGACATTCTCCTGTGAGGGAAAAGATATTTCATTTCTCTAGCTGAGAAGATTATCACCATGATACAGGAAACACTGGACTAGACAGAAAAGGAGGAGTGGGGCAAAAGATATACGAGAAGAATGGGACTCAAGATCTGGGTTCTGTTCCTGACTCTGCAACAGACTTCTTGTATGACCCAAAGCAAACACGTTTACATGGTCAGCAGCAAACATCAATAGGGAAGCATAAAAATCCTTTAAAAAAAATTAAAGGAATTTCCTCCCACCCCCCAAGAATTGAGTTTAGGACACAAAGCACTCTCTTGATAAACTGGCTTAGTTTTCTCAGAATCAGCTATTTTCAAAAAGTCATGCTGATAGTGTCTCTAAATGGAAGTTATTTATGGTAAAAGATACACATTTTACAATACATATATAATTTACTCTTGTAACTTTAGCTGTTAAATAATGTAACAAGCACATTGCTAAACATTTCATTAATTTTTACGCTACTTTCATCACATTAAATTATTTTCTACCTTATCTTCCAGAGCAGCCATCCTTTCCTTGAGATGAAGCTGAAGTCTTTCATTGGATTCAGACAGAAGTTTATCAACAGTATCTGATAAACGTTTATTATGTTCTTCATTCATCTTCTCTCTTTGTCTAGCCTAAGTTATTAGAAAGCATTAAAAGTATGATTAATTCAAAGCTGTTGATGTTATATGTCCTACGAAACATTTGAAAAGTACCATTTAGAAAGATCTCCAGGTTGTGAAAACTGTAAGGCTCACCACACCCAAACTCCTTATTTTCTCCAACGAAAGACACTTTCCTCAAAGGTTCAGAATTAATACAGATACCTTTATCATCCAAAAGCCTTCAGGGATACCCAAAACCTTCAGATAATCAGAAGTACTAGATTCGCAGGCTTCCAAGTGTGAGTTTACAGTCTAGTGACTGAGTAGATTTCAAAGCCTGCAAAGCAAACTCCAAGGCCAGCTGACTCAGTATGTCTACAGAAGATTATTTTTTTTTGTGAGAAGGGAGATCTAATTAGAATAAAGTATGGTAGACAGGTACTTTTAAACATTTTATTTCAAATTTCAGCTGGAAACTCAAAGCTCACAATTAAGTTCACTAACTTTAATTAAGAACAACGACTAGCAATCATCATAAATCCCCAAACCACGCCTCAACTTTTAGCACTGCATTAGAGGTGGGACATAGAAGAAGGGAAGGCCCAGCTCAACCATCGGCTACCATGCAAGGATCATAGTTTTACTTTTCAGTTTGATTTCTATACCAAAAAATATTTTTGTAATACCCTTTGCAATTCCTGATTCTTTTCCTCCAATTGTGCTTCCATCTGTCGTAACCGTTCTTCAATGTTGCCATGTCTCTCCTCAGCCTGTCAATTTGAAAACAAACTAGAACTAGTATTTAAGTCTTTAAGAATGTACTGAAAACTGATGTGCTAGCAAGAAGCATAACATGCTTGTGTGTGCAAACTGCCATTTTTGTCCATATGCAGTGCAAAACAGCTTACTACCAGAACCTAAGAATCCTCATTATGTTAAATTATGATCAATTAATCCTCCCACACCAGAATTTTATGGTTCAACCATTGCTGACAACTGACTTCTCACCAAGAAAATTTACATTCATACTTCCACAATGCAATAAATGTATAGATCCCATCACAGGATTTCCTCTCTACCCTCATCCCCATTTACCTATGTTAGTAATCATGAAAAGCAGAAAGCAGCAAGCAGAAACAAGGACCGATGTACAAATTCTACCTTCCTAAACTTGGAGGCAAGTTCCAATAGTTTAGCCTCTTTAGCAGCAGAGTTCCCAGAAGACAAAGGGTCAGACTACAAAGCCAATAAAGGGATAGGAAAGATTAAAAAAAAATGAAAACGAGACTTTAAAGACACTTAAGAAGTCCATTTATAGCTACTAGACATACTATTACTTCACACTATAAGCTGCTATTCTCCCTGCAGCCATTTAAGGACATATAATGTAAGCTGAAATTTGACTGCCCATTACTTAAAAGCTTCAGGTCAATCCTTCCTTAGGGCTGGCCTATACCAAAAAATTAGGTCAACAGATACATTACTCCAGGGTGTGACAAGTTCGCTATGCCCACCTAACCTTCAATGTCGATGTGGATAGGTCAACTGAAGAATTCTTCTGTTAATCTGCCTATCTCTGGTCAGAGAGGTGGATTACCTACAGCATTGGAAAAAACCCCTTCTGTTGCTGTAGGAAGCATCTACACGATGGCGCTACAGTGGCATACAGTAGTGCTATAGTGTAGACATGGCCTTAGTTTAAAAAAAAAAAAAAGGAAGAAATTGTCTTCTTCGCTGCCAAGACATAAGTTGCTGATTGTATTAAGTGACTCCCAGCACATTCTTTCTGGACTAAAGCAGATTTATACAGTAACAAAAACAGTAATCAAACAGCAAAAGGGAAAGGAAACAAACACTTTTCACAATGCAACACACAAAGCTGATACAAGAGCTGGTAAAGCAAACTCCCAATAATAGAAATACAGAAAAAGTCATTAGAATTTAAATATTTTGAACATATGCTAGACAATTAGGAGAATGAATAAATGGAACCACAGAATATAAAAAACATTTTACTGATTCTGTTTGGAAAAATCAGTGAAAAAAAGACAGAACAGAATTGCTATAGTTGGAATAACCACAGAAAAGACTCTCACAATTCAGTGAACTACTGTCCCCACCTTTGAAAGTGCTGCAACTCTCTGTGCCAGTTCAGCCTCCACCTCAGGCAAAGTCTCAGCTTTTCTCAAAGTCTGCTGCAACTTTTGCTCAGCCAGTTCCAGTCGTTCTTGCAACTGGCGGTTCTTATCTTCACTCTAAAGATCGAGAATGCAACAGTCACCATTTACAACTAAAATGGTAGCTACTTGTTCCTTTATCAAATACTGGAGTAGAGAAACAGACAGCTTCCTTTATTAGACTTATGGAAAACAATTTTCCAACACTGATTTTACTTTCCAAATACAAAAAGGAGAAAAGCAGCTTTCCAAACTAACTTTTAAAATTAAGTGTGTCACATAAAAGTGCTATTTCACTGAACTAAAAATTGAATTCCTTCATAAACACAGCCACAGCATGTGAACTATCATAGAGGCATTGCTAATGGCTCCAATTTTAAGGTTATGCGGAGGTTTGCAGTTATAGCGGAGATCAAAGTCCTTTGCTATTTAAGTAAAATTATTTATATGAGCACTAAATTTAGCACTTAGTTTTCTAGCAAAGTTAAAAGTAAATGTGTTAAATATTTTAGAAGTTAAGGTTAAAAATGACTCGATGTTTCCTTCTGTTCCCTCTAGCTAACAAGTGACTGATATATAACTCTTCAAAATTTAAATTAATTTAGTTGTACACAAAAATCTCAGGAATAAATCAGTTTTCTTTTTTCAATAAAATAAATAAGAAAGTGATGAGCATTATTTGGTGCAACTGTTTCTGTCTAAGCCAAAGGAAAGAGCTGGATAAAATTTATTCAAAACCAGAAACGGTTCCTATCAAAGACAAGTAAAATTACAAAGCTTAGGCACTTCACTGCTTGTTCTGTGTTCAAGCCCCTGCTCCCTACCAACTTTCTCAGTCCCCAGGCAGTCCACTTTCCTTCATTCTATCCTCTCTTCCAGATAGCCCCACTCACCTAACTGCTTCCCGTCCTAGACCCCTAGCTAGAGCCATCAGCCAGCTGCTCAGCCTATTGTGCTGTCTCTTTGCTAAGGTTCAGAGGGAGTCCTGGTATGATAAATTGAGCAAACCTGTGGGAGGCAATGGATAGGTTAGAGCAGTGGTCCCCAAACTGTGGGGCGAGCCCCCACCTAGGGGGACAAGAAGAAACATTCAGGGGGGCATGACAGGGCCCAGGCCAGCCCCAATGGGGGGCAGGAAGGGAGCACCATCCAGCCCCGATCTGCCCCCAGCTCTGGTCCTAGCCTTGGCCCCTGGCCTCGCCGCAGCCCCGCTCCCAGATTCGGGCCCCAGCCTCAGCTCTGCTCCCAGCCCCAGCCTCGGTCCCTGGCTGTGGCTCCAGCCCCAGCCTCGCCCAGCTGGGGAGTGGGGGAGGGAGGGAATGGGCAGGGCTAAGTGGAGGCATGATGTGAAAAGTTTGGGGACCACTGGGTTAGAGGCATGCATGCCTAGAGGCAGTAAGGATGAAAGGTTCATAGAGGCTCTACACCAGAAATAAGGGATGCAGACTAGTCATTGTGGGGAGACAGGTAAAGGAGGAAACAGCCAAGCATTAGGATTAATCAGTGGTGCTGAGAAGGGATGGGCAGTGGGGCTCCCCCCTTCTACCTCTAGCCCACACTCTCCTGTCCTGTTAAACTTTCAAACATTTTATAAAAAATGGAGTTCAAAGTTATTCCAGAAAGCGATGGAGTCCAGGGGCACGAAGGAAGCCGCAGTACATGAAGAAGAGGTATAGAAAGGGATCAAGCCTAGGGTGGTCCAGAGAACCAGCAGAAGCAGAGACGGAGGTGAAAAACTATAGGTGATTGGGGGGCGGGGGGGAAATGAGACAAAAGGGGGAAAAATCATAGGCAAAGTTTTAACATAATACGCTCCACTAATTCCAACACAGCTATAATTCACACACGTGCAAAGATATGCAGGAGGACAGCACCAGTGTGCCTCCCCAAGCTCTGTCAAGAGCATAACCTTCTCTGCCATAAGCTTTATATGGCAAAATGTTTAATTATTTGTTGCTAATGAACAAATCATGGAATTTCCACTCAAAATACTAAATTAGTTAAGAATACTTAACTACATTTCTTTTCAACACAACCATTTAGAGAAAGTTTCCTGTTAGAATTACAACATCGTCCAAGTGAACATTAATTAACACTTTTCACTAACAATCATACCCAGATACACAGAGTCCTCACCTCCACAACAAATTCTTTTCATTTCCAACATAAAATTTGAATTCTAACTCAAAGAAACACAATCTAAAATACAACCTTAACTTTGACCTCAGACTTTCATAAGTAACCACAGCACATTAGACTTATTTTTAAAGTATGACTGCTCGTAAGATATCGTAATCTTCTTCAGATAAAAAAGTGCGTGCCTTAGCACACATTGGGTACTACTGTAGTTTTAATATTACCATCTTCATCAGCAATATATTCAACAGAATTTTCATATTTTATTTAAATTAAAATTATTACCTGTCGGTGCATGGAGTCTTTATTAGCAATTTCATTTTCAAGTTTATCATTGAGGTCATGCACAGATGTAGCTTCACGCTGTGCAGCGAGGTAGCGTTTTTCAAGAGTTGTAATTCTCTCTTCCATGTCTTCCTTTTGGGCCATGGCCTATATTATGAGAAACATTTGTTGGAATAAAAAATTACATTTAGTCACTAAAAGCTATGAATTTTTTTTAAATAATCTAGGCTAAAACAGTATCAAACATACTTTCTCCTTCCTACAGCACAATCAGTAAGTATAAAGTGTTGAGATATTTACTTAGAAGAATTGTGTTATTAAATTACAAACTCACTTTAAAATTAAAAAAAGGACTAAGAGTCAAGTAGTGAATTACAGAATGCTTAATTATTTACCTCAAAATTATTACAATATAATAGTAGTTTTCCTTATAGTGTGTTAGACTGAACTTACGTACTTACGTTTTTTTAACTCTGGAGCCTTAAGTTCAGCTCTTAAACTCATATTCAGCATTAAATACAAAAGTGTCCTTTTTTCAAAGGTTGTGTGTACTCATAAATCCCACTAAAGTTCAGGTGTGCTGCAGAAGCTCAGTATCTTTAAAATCAGAATCTTTATTTAGGTACCTAGATATGGATTTAAGAGCCTAACTTTAGGCACTCAACTTTAAATATTTGAGGTAAGGCTTTGACATCTTTCCCAGATTGTCCATTTTTGCATAAGTGTACAACACTGCTTACATTTCCAGACTAAAATTTCTTTTAAAAATATTGTTCAATGTTATCTCCCAACTTCTTTTAAGTACACTTTAAATCACCTTTAGAACAGTGGGTCTTATTACACAAAGTTCCACATATCAAAGCAACTGTGAGGATTATGTTCTGTACATTGAAATCTTTGAAAATACAAAGTGTTTTATACTGTAGATATTAGGCATTTTAAAAACAATTTGTTATAGTTATCTTAAGGAAAAAAATAATTGACAAAAGTATCTAAATTTTATTCTTATTCCTAGAGTAGCCTTGCCCTTAGAGCATTACAGATCAAGCAATGTTTATCATGTTTGTGTA
Source organism: Mauremys mutica (assembly GCF_020497125.1). Taxonomy (NCBI): domain Eukaryota; kingdom Metazoa; phylum Chordata; order Testudines; family Geoemydidae; genus Mauremys; species Mauremys mutica. The sequence goes on from NC_059075.1 coordinate 82,990,064, forward strand.
TTCATGAATTTTCGGTAGCACATCTATTCTGAAAGAAGCATGGATAAATTCCACATCTTTTTTTCCCCTGGGGTAGCTACATATATGCAACACCAAATTTTCCTTGATCTAAGTCTAGACCCTAGCTGACAGTTATCAGGATACATTTCTTCCAGCCCAGAGGGCAGAATGTAGGACACCTATAAGATTTTCAATGCTTCTACTAATCAATTAGTAACCATCACTTTAGCAAACAATTAAGAGAAACACAAATTTGAGGATACACAATTGAACAATACAACATCAAGAAAATTAGCACTCAGGAATGAGCTAAGCAGTTAGGCCCGGATTTAGGTGCCTAAATCCAGGTGGTGGGTTCCCTCCATGGATTGCTAAATGGAGATGGCATCTCCATGAACCCCAGACCTAAGCATCTATCACCATGAGAGGGAAAGGGCTTAGTACACGCCTCTAGCGGCTGGCTTAGACTTTCACACTTCATTCCTCACCTCTCGTACATCTCTTTGCAACTTTGTACTCATTTCTTCTGATTTTATTAAATCTTTTCTAGCTGTGTCAAGATCTTCTTCCAGCTCTGTTACTCTGCTAGAAAGAGCAGTGAGACGTTCTTTCATTTGGCCTTGCTCATTGGTCTGCTTGTCTATAATTTCTTGGAGTTCTATAACTTTAGCAAGGTCTTCATCGTGGCTTGAAGAACCATCAGAAGATCTCTATTATATTAAAAAACAAAACCAAAAAGAACAAAACATCACCTTAAGTTTCCACACCATATAGAGCTTTGAAATATACTATATTACTTCAATATAACAAAGCTAATTAAGGTTAGTTTGTGCAGTCTATCCAATAATAAAGTTGCAATAATTACCTTGTGCTTTAATTATACACTTAAGACTGGACAAATATTGCAACCCATACGTGGGGAAAAAAAAACCCATCAGTATTAACAAACAACCTTACCTTCCCATTTGTACTTGGTGTATTCTCCTGATCATGATTTATATCCAGCACCCCATCAGTTAGTGTTCTTTTCTGATTGTTTTGCTCTTTCAGAATCATTAACTAAAACCAAAAGTTAAAAAAAAAACTGTAGCACATTTCACTTTGTATTTCACTTATCACATAAGCCAGTGGCCCCCAACGCGGTGCCCGCGGGCGCCATGGCGCCCGCCGGGGCATCTATGTCTGCCAGCCAGTACGCAGGCTCACAAGCATCTGCTGAAATGCCACCGAAAAGCAGCGTCACCAAGAGGCGTCGCTGCCGAAATGCCGCTGATTTTCGGCGACCTTTAGGCAGTGACGCCTCTTGATGACGCTACTTCGGCGGCAATGCCTCTTGACGTTGCCGCTTCTCGTCAGCATTTTGGCGGATGCTTGTCTGCCGGCCACGGTTCTCAGTGGCTTGTCGTCCGGTGCCCGCCACCTGGAAAAGGTTGGGAACCACTGACATAAGCAATAGCTAACATAATGCAATGGCCTCACTTTGAAGCAAATGAGTATGCTTGTAGTAATGAATTTTACTGATATAATATTTAGAAGATTATTAATGCTTTAAAGAAGAGACTGATTATGTATGCATGAGCAAGATGTAGTACAGGCAGCTAAAAACCTATTCCATGCCTGCTATGCTACTGCCATTGGTCTTAAACCAGAAAAAATTCTATTTGTGAGACAGCAGAATAATCAGCTCAGAAGTCTGTTTAGGAACTATACATATATTAACAAGAAATAAGGTGAAATCAAACTCATCCAACTGGGATCTAACTAAAAACAAAAATCTACAAGTAAAGAAAATAACTAAGAATCATCTATATATACTAATATTTGGAACAATATTGATTTGATACTATGGTATAAATTCTTCCACCCAAACATCCCTCAAAATTTTATTTTACAGGGACCTACCTCTTTATGCGTAGTACCTAGTTCTTCTTCCAATAAACTACACCTTTCAAGTGCTACTCGTAATCTTTCCCTTACCTGAAAAATAAAGTCATCAATAAAAATTTTATAGCTATCTTAGCACTGAGCAACTGTGAACACAAAACTAAATTTGAATGTGCCTAGAGGTATGGCTTCCCATCTCAGTATGCTTAATTGCTCCATCAGTGTCAATGACTTACACCATCAAATTCTGAAGTTTTAACATGCATCACAGAAAGGATCTTCTGGAAAAATGACTTAGGTTTTAAGATTAACCGTTGACTGACACTTTACCTAACTAGGAGACAGAACTTCTCCATTGGGCAGGTGAACTCCATTTGCTGCCAACTTTTAAAACTAGACTAAATTCTGTGTATTTAAATTATACCTCTCCCTTGTAAGGAACACTCAAACACCTGTGTTTGTATTGTCTAAGAAGTCAGTGATTTCAATTTATAGAATTTGCAAAGTTATAAGAAATACGCATTTTATTAGACACAAAATTTAGGAATCAAACTGCTAGTTGGGAATGGGGTTCACCTTAAGCTGCACCCATTTGCACAGCTGAGCTCTATGATAGCAGGCCCAATGCACAGGTAAACTGAGGGGCTCCAGGACTCCCCCTTTAACCAGCTTCCTCCTGTGTAACTAATCCAGGGTGGGTGGGGGCAGAGAGGATCTTTTCCCCTGTCCCTCCCTTTCTAGCCCTACTTCACCATTTTCCCCTCTTTTTTCCTTTTCTTCTATTACACACATATGTTGTCAGTGTAAGGGACAGGATGTGTGGACTAGGGAAAGGACGAGTGGGGTGAAAGTATGAAAGGAGGTGATGAAGAATGAAGAGTATGTGCAGATGAAGGGGTAGGATGAATGAATTTTCTACATTAGGAAAATTTACACAAGTGTAACACCAGTGCAAATAAGCACCCCGAAAAGATTTTATTCTTCTTTAAATTTTCCCCAGATGCAGCATGACTCCCCCAGCCCCAGAGCAGCCACCATCCTATCTTCCATGCTCTTGCACTTGAAGCAAGAGGCAGCAGCACACTCAAACTCCAACCAAGTAGAACGAACAGTTCGGGTGTAACAACGTCACATGTTTTTGCTTTCCCTGTTGACTGCACTGACTGAACTGGTAACACCTCCTCACTGACTCACTCACCAGTTCACTTAACTGCTTCTTTGATCTGCCTTGTCTAGGCCTGGTGTAATTGTTCACCTTAAGTACTGAGCCACTCACTACACTGCTACTAATTTCTCTCATTTCACTACTTACATACTCAAGTAACTGTCCCTTGAGCATTTTGCATTAGTGATTAGGAACAGAGACAGAAGGAATCAGTAGATGCCTTGTAATCACACTGCACTGTTTATTATTGGTACCACTCTACACTTTTTCCACTCATCTCTAACTTTACCATTTTCCTGCATCGCATTTACCTCCTTTTTTCTCTCCCTTCCCCTACTTCATCTCCCCTTCTATTCTACCCTCTCCCTATGTTACTCTCATCAGCTTTTCACTCTTCTGTTCTTCCTGTCCCATTCCACCACCTCCTCACTCCTACACACACAAATCATACCTCTGCTTCCCCTTTTGCCTTCTTCTGTTTGCATCTGGTAACATGCACCACAACTCTGACTGACTCCAGCTCCTCGCACAACCTTCCCTATCACCACCACCTTTTTCTCCAGTCCAAATGGGATATCCAAACCCCATTTAAAAAAAATGTCACTGCCATCCACAACCATCTCATCTCCCTTTCTCCTGTCTCCCCTTAAATTCATTCAAACTCTTGCTGAAAAAAGTCTTCCTGGTTTGTTGCTTCAACCACATAACCAATTTGTTTGTATCATTCCACTGGCTTCCCTTTTCCACAGCATCAAGTACAAACTACTTGTTTTCATTTTTAATGCCCGCTGTGGCCTGAGATCAGACCGATCTCTATTTTCTCTCCATCAGTGATGCCAGCCTTGATTGCCTGTGTCAAATTTTCCAGCATACATGTTTGTTTTCTCCCATGCCATTTCTTTTTCATGAGAACAGCACCCTGCAAAATGCCACACTACACTATTCTCCTTAAAACTCACCTGTACCATGACAACTACAAAACACTTGACAATGGTTAGACAGCTGGTATGCTGTGACTGCTGCTTATTTCTCCAGCCACAGCTGTCAGCATTTTTACCCTGTGCTCCCACTAATTGTTGTAACCACCTGTTGTCCATTGTCTTCTACTTCTACTTTGTGTGTACAGTATCTAGGCAATGACGTCCTTTATGTGTTACTGTAATACAAGTAAATAAGTGTGAAAACCCCTAATGTAGATATGTTGCATGAGCACAAAGCAGGGCTTTTTACACTAATGCAGCTTACATTGGTATGTTACTATATTAAGTTGCACTGGTTTTGCTTTAGTACAGCACATCTACATTAGGAGGTTGTACTGACGTAACTGCATCAGTGTAGTTACACTAGTGTACATTTTCTTAAAGCAGATGTGTCACAGTCAAAGAACCTAACTTTTGAAAACTTTTGCTCAGATAGTTATTAGTTCCACACTGGGGGGCGAGGGAGGAGACACATTAATTGGCACATTTCATTACCTTTTCATCAAGGGCTTTGTGATGTTCAAATAGTGATTTTAGTGCTTTGAGAACTTCAACTTCACTAGACACTCCTGCTGGAGACTGAGCCTGTCTCTTAACAACAGTCATTCTAAGGGACCGCTCATGTCTGGAGACTAGACATTCCAAATGTTCTAATAGCAGCTGAAACAAAAAAGTAAATAAGGAACAAGATGTTTATACACGTTTTGAACATCAGACTAGAATGACTTTACTTTCTAAAATATTAGGTTTGAGTTTAGAACTTTGAACCCAATGCTAAATATATTCATTTGTTTGCCTGTAACATTTCACTGATATCTTTGTATAAAGTTAACAAAATGGAAGAGGTGCAACATGGACCATTGTTCACCCCTTTTTTACCCAGCATTCTTCCCCAGACCTAGCCTCTAGGTAAGAAACCAGGTTTGAGAGAGCTTCATTTTAATCTTTGCTTAGATGAAATGGACAAGGATCTGAGAAGTCTTAAGTCTGGAAACTGCTTTCTAATCACCAGGACTGGTTGTACACAGGAAACGTATGAAGAAGTGGTTGGGGAGCAACTTCTTGAAACATGGTTGCGCGAGCTGTCTGTATGGATCGCCATGACCTGCATTTCTATTCCACTACTTCAGAGTCTTACGCTAATACAGAATCCCTTATCATGAAGGAACCCTTTGGCAGTCAGAGCCACAGTCCTTTATCTGCTGTTGGGTGGAATAGACACAAGGTGCAGTCACAGCCCTAAAAGACACTGCTATACTGACACTTCCTTATAATAAGGCACAATTGTACCAGCAGCGAAAACCCATATGGACAATACTTAAAGAAGAACTTACAAATTTTTATCTTTGAGTTTCAACTTGGTGTATAAGAACATGATACACAGTCTGAAGAGAATCTCAATATTAAGTTCAATTCTCCAATTAATTATATTTTCCTTAATGATCGTTTAATGGGGTTTATGGGCCCTTTAAGTAAAAGAGGAATTGGAGGGGGATGGAGTCAAGTGTCTCCCCATTCCAAGAGTCTCAACAGAACAAAGATCCTGGGGAGAAGTGGGGCAGATATGGGAAGAGAGGAAATGGTCTCAGAGGAAGACGGTCTTGGAGAGACTGTTAAAAGGACTGAAGCCAAGACTTTTATAGTGTAGATTTTTGTAGCTCCCTGTCTCCTAATCACTCAACCAATCATCCAACCAAAGAAGACAAAACCCAGGTAGGTAGGGGACAACACAGAAAGCTCCCTGTTCTCACTGTGAGAGGAGATGTTGTTATCTGGAAAGGACTATTTGCTTGCTGACCTTTCCTCCCAACCCAGGAGGGCAAGTATTGAGTTGGTGAGACCTAGAAGGCTAAAAGACAGCACCCAGCAGAGACACTTGTTTTGCATTTGAGGTAATTTCATTTTAAAACAAAGAATACTGCAGCCACTCTGGGTGGAGCTAGACAGAAAAATTTAAAGGGCCTGCCAAGAAAAAGGTACAGACTGGCTCTGGATGGTAAGCTAGCCACAGATGGCAATAACCAATAGAGATCAGACAAGTAACTAACCCTTGTATTATTTCTTTCTGCTTTCAGTTCAGCAATTTCTTCTTCCCTTTCGAGGAGCTGTTCCCTGCATATATTAAGTTCTTTAGTAAGTGCTGCAAACTCCTGGAATAAAGCAAACAACAATACATCAGTCTCAGAAAAGGTGTGCAACCTAATTATAAAAATTATTACCACAATAAGTAGTTCAGTAAAGTTGTAATCAATTATTTTTATTCAACTCATCTAAGCAAAAAGTTTATCCAGGAAGAGGAGGTGGTGGTAGAAGAGGGGTGATGTTTTTCAGGAAATGGGGCTCAATGACTCTAAGTCAAGAGACATGGATTCTCCTCAGTATGCAAATAATCTTGTGTGGTCTGAGTCAAGTCACTTCAATTATCTATGTTTTTATTTCCTTTTTTCTTAAAAACTTTTCAAGCCTAGCAAAATATACTGTTTACTGAGAACTACACATGCAAGTGTAGACAAGGCCATTGTGTAAGCTGGAGCCCAAGGTGCCCCAACTCCTGAGGTGTTCACTCTGGCAAGGCACGTAGAGCACTAGGACTCTGCGGCTGGAGCACCCCGGTAATCCACCTCCACGAGAAGCATAGCGCTTGCTGCGCCCTGGCTAGAGTGCTGTAGTGTCTGTAGACGCCCTGATCTATTAATGCGCTCTAATGGGCCTCCAGGAAGTGTCCCACAATGCTTGTTCTAGCCACTCTGGTCATCACTTTGAACTCTACTGGCCTGCCCTCAGGTGACCAACAGTCAGACCCACCCTTTAAATTCTCTGGGAATTTTGAAAGTCCCCTTCCTGTTTGCTCAGCAAAGCGTGGAGTGCTCGCCGCATCTTTCCAGGTGACCATGCCTCCACGTGCCAGGCGATCCCCAGTATGGAGCAATGGCGAGATGCTGGACCTCATCAGTATTTGTGAGGAGGAAGCTGTCCAGTCCCAGCTGCAGGAATTATGATACCCACGGGCAGATATCAAGGGCCATGATAGAAAGTGGCCATGACCAGGACACAGTGCAGTGCAAGGTTAAAGCAAAGGAGCTGTGGAAAGCCTACCACAGAACGTGGGAGGCAAACCACCACTCCAGTGCTGACCCCTCAACCTGCCGGTTCTACAAAGATCTGGACAAGATTCTTGGGGGGTGATCCCACCTCCACTCCAAAGAGCACCATGGACACTTCAGAGGCTGTGGCAGCCCAGAGCCAGAGGATGGCCCAGCATCCCTAGATGCATGCAGCCAGGAGCTGTTTTCAAGCCAGGAGGAAGGTAGCCAGTCGCAGTGAACGGTGCTTGGGGAAGAACAAACAGCAGATGAGGTGCCCGGTAAGCAGCATTTATTTTGAGAAGGGAGTTGTTGGGTGCAGGCTGTTGGGGCAAGAAGGGTTGCAGAAAAAAAAAGGTTAGGGCTGCGTGCATGCATAGATGCGGAATAGGGCGTTGATGTACTCTCTCACTTCATGGTAATCGGTCTCAGTGATCTCATCGAAGGTCTCATGCAGAAGCTGGGTAATCCACTTGCACAGGTTCCTTGGCAGAGCTACTGTGCTCCTTGTCCCAGTAAGGCTAACATATCTGTGCCACTGTCTTCCAGGACGAACCCATCCTGTGGAAAATGTGGGGAGAGTGTTAAGTATAGGGGGGCCCCTGCAGCCAAAAATGGCCAAAAACACACTCCACAGTCATTCTGCATCAACTCTTCCTGTTGTTGAACTGCTCCTTGCTGTTGTCAAGGCTCCCCGTGTATGGTTTCATAAGCCATGCCATTAAAGGTCTCAAAGGGTCACAATGGGCATTTCGACTTACCCGACTGTGATCTTCTGGTCCGGGAAGAAAGTCCCGGCTTCCATCTTCCTGAACAGGCCAGTGTCCTGAAAGATGCGTGCGACATGCACCTTTCCAGCCCAGCCTACATTAATGTCCATGAAATGCCCACGGTGATCCACAAATGCCTGGAGAACCACAGAGAAATACCCTTTCCAATTTATGTACTCAGAAGCTAGGTGTCAGAATTGGAATATACGTGCCATCTATCACCCCTCCGCAGTTAGGGAAACCCATTTGTGCAAAGCCATCCACAATGTCACGCACGTTCCCTAGAGTCACGGTTCTTCTGAGCAGGATGCGATTAATGGCCCTGCACACTTGCATCAACACAATTCCAACGGTAGACTAGCCCACTCTGAACTGGTTAGCGACCGATCAGTAGCTGTCTGGAGTAGCCAGCTTCCAGATTGCAATCGCCACGCACTTCTCCACCGGCAGGGCAGCTCTCAATCTCATGTTCTTGCGCAGCAGGGTTGGGGCGAGCTAAGCACAGAGTCCCATAAAAGTGGATTTCCTCATCCGAAAGTTCTGCAGCCACTACTCATCATCCCAGACTTGCATGGCAATGTGATCCCACCACTCAGTGCTTGTTTCCCGAGCCCAAAAGCGGCGTTCCACGGTGCCACAGGCAATCTCATGTTGTATGTTTTACGTGTGTCGACATCATTGTTGGACTCCTCATTATCACTTTGTGGCTTAAGGAGTAACTCGACTGCAATTCGTGACGTGCTGGCGAGACCCATCAGCATATTCCTCAGCAGTTCAGGATCCATTCCCGCAGCCCGAAAGGGAAGACAGAGCGCGCAGTACAAAAACCACTGAAAGATAGCACCAAATGTGGATGGATGCACAGGGATTGCTGGGTGAAGCGATGCATCACGGGGCATTGGGACAGAACCCAGGATGCCCCGCGCCCCCCTCCCCATTCCCACAGGCCTCAGCGCCAGTCCAGAATGGGAAGAGGTGCTCTGCGGGATAGCTGCCCATAATGCACCCCTCTGAAGCTGCTGCAAGTGCCGCAAATATGGCCATGCTACTGCGCTCGCAGCTGACAGTGTGAACACACATCAGCACTTTCCCTGCTGCTGTCTCCGAGGGCTGGTTTAACTCCCGGCATGCTACATCTGCAAGTGTAGCCAAGCCCTATGTCTAAAGCTTTAAGACAAAGCTGTTTTGAGTTAAGCTAGACATGCCTGAAAACAAATTTCTTTGAAAGGACGTCTCAACTGTACCTAAAAATCACTACTGCAATGTTAACATGTGCAACTAAAACAGACAGACTCAAAGCTGATGTACAAAAGTTTCAGAGCCCAAGGCTTTGTCTACACAACACAGCTTTTAGCGACACATTGGGCAGTGTAAACACTGTTTGTCGGCACTTTTGCCGACAAAATACTTCCACCACCTACGAGCAGGGTTCGCGTTGTGGACAGGAGAGTGCTTCTGTCATCAATGAGCCGTTTACATTGCCACTTGCCGCAGCAAAACTTTTGTCTTGGGGGGCAGAGGAGACTTTTTTAAGCATCTGTAAATGACGAAAAGTTGTTGTTGTTCAATTGGCAGTGTAGACAAAGCCTCATTCTGTAAACTGTATCCAAAAGATAGATCAGATTGGAAAAAAAATACAAAAAGTAACTTCTGTAACCTAACCCTGTGACATATGCTCTTGGGACTCCTGACACATTAGCCTGTTGAAAGTCACTATAAAAACAACAGTGGTACCATTGCCATCAATGGCATACAATACACTATCACCTCCCCTACCTCTTAAAAAACACAAATCTATTCATTGGAACAATTCAGATTACTACTGAGAGTGTAGTTCAAATGGATTTTTTAAGTCAATCATAAAAGATTGCTCAGTTTGAGGAAAAAGGGAGTCCTCCTTTAACAAAATAGGAAAAGCAAAACATCTTTACTCTTGTTGCATGACAATTAAATTCTTTTTGCCATTTTCAAGCAGGAGGATGCTAAAACTTCATTAGATCAGTTTACATTTAATGAAAACCTGATACTGAATACACATAATCAAAACCACAAAGATGTACTTCAAATGTTGTTCATTCTAAGTATGAATGCCTACATAAATTAAAACCTTCTAATGCTGCCAATATGAAGACCTTACTAAAGCAAAACGTGTCCTTACACGTCCTTCATTAATAAAACATCATCAATGCCAAAGACAAAGCACAAAACCATTCCCTCATTCCATTACTAAAATGACAACATGAGAAGAAAAAGGCAGCTCTCAAATAGCTAAAGTACAACTATTAGTGTTGGCTGGAAACTAGAATTCTCATTCCACAGGAAATTCTAAGTTTCCCAAAAAAAAAAAAAAAAAATTCTGGAACAGAATGATAAATGAAATTTTGAAGTTTCCTGAAGAACGGGAATTCCAAAAATTTTGTTTAGAAAATCAACCACATTTTCTATCAACCTTTCCCAGAGCCAGGAAGCTTGGGGAGCCTGGGCTCCCAGGACTTCTGGGGAGGGGAAGAGACAGGAGGTGCTGACAGACAGCTGGTGTTGCATCCTGGGCCAGCTGCCCTGCAACCGTGACAGGGAGCCACACCACACCTCAATAGTGAGGTGAGTATACCCCCTCCAGCACTCCTCCAAACTGTACCCCCTTTTTCAACTCCCTCCATGCTCTCCAGCTGTGTCCTCTTTTTGGGAACCTGAAAGATGGTAACCCTAATGCAAACTGCCATCTAGGAAGATTTGTTCTGTTCCACAGAGGAGTCCTTTTGTATCTTTTTTTTCCCCTATCATGCAGGGAGAGGGGTGTGAAAGCTGATCTAGGTTCCTACAGCTCAGGGTCCAGATTTGCTGCTTCTATCTAGCTTTGGGGAGGGACTCCATTAAGACACCCTGCCATGTCTAGCACTGCTGAGAAATGCAGGTATCCCAATCACAGAACATACTGTACCCCCCGCCCATATTGTACTCCACAAAGGTGGGAGAGGAGGGGATGCACCGATAGCATCTCAGCAGCAGACAGGCCATTAAATCCCATTGTCGAGAAAGAACTAGAAATCAAGCTACAGAAGGCAAATGTATGGCCAAAGTTGTTTGCTTGTTTTGTATGGCCAAAGTTGGTTGGTTGTTTTGTTATGTAGCCACAGGTCAGCCAAACCTTCTTATAGTCAGAGGCAGAATGAAAAACTGGCAGGTTATTCAGTGTAGCTAGCCACACCCTCTGTTATCAGTGACTGACAAGTCTGGTTCTGCCTGTATAGCTCCGTGCAAACAGAGTATATTGGTTTACTGATTTTTGCACCTTGCACATTAAAGAGAATACTAGGATAATGGTCTGAATAAACGTGGGTAATGCAACAAACATACCTATCTCCACTACTAAACTCTAAAACACGTGACAAAGTGGTAAACAATAAAAAATGCAGTTTATCCCAGATTTGCATAAATAGCTGTTCAGGCTATCATTTTACTGTAAACAGCCACATCTCTACATAGCACTATCCAATAGAATTTTCCAATGCCAGTATAAAACAACACTCCCTCCATATGATGATGTTGCTCATTTTATAAGAGAGAAGAAATTAGTATCTCCACTATTGCTGATGGGAGAACTTCAGTAAATCTCTTAATTTTGCTATTATTTTTCAATTTCATCTTGTGAGTTTCTACTGTGGTTAGAACAAAGTGTGTTTCTCAGAAAAGAACTTACAGAAACTTACACACTGTTACCCTAAGAGGAAGAATACATTTCAAAGTAGATAATTTTTGAGGAAGGAAACATATGACTTCAACCATTAGCTGAGTAGGCTGGGTTTTCTTTTTGAAATTAAAATTTTACATTGTGAGCAGTTCTACCTACAGTGGAAAACAGTGAAACATGTTTGCATTCATTTTTTTTCTTAATCTCAAGGTTTTTTTAAAATGTGCACAGTAAAAAGGAATTTTTTTTGAAAAAGCTGAATAGAAGAGTTCAGAATGGAATGAGGATATCAAACTAGTTTTTTTTCCCTTAAACATTTAAAATAAAAGCCTGTTTTGAGGTGTCTCAATACTGAAGATAAATTAGTCAATAATTAAGCATATAGGAATGCAGCAAGTAGGTTGTAGTAAATTACTAGTGTCACAAACTAGTCAAACCCACTAACATGAGCCAAGAGGTTGACACACCCCACTTAAAGCTTCAAACAGAATTCTTAACAACAAAAATGATTTAAATAGATATTGTGAAAAATTATCTAACCTTTGGGACCAACACCAATATTACACAATTACAAAAGTTATTTTTCATTCCAATATCTATCTTCATCACTTTCACAAAAACTTTTGAAGTTTTACTTCTCAGCCTAAAGTTGAATACAACTTGGAACACTTGAATAAAAATCAAGCAAACTGCTGCCTTACGCAACTATTAAGGTAACAGCTTACTTGTTTTTAAAAAACTGTCAACCTTTTAAAAAGCAAACCAGTTTTGATTTTTCAGCTGACATTCAAAATAAAATGTATTTATTTAATCTTCTGGAGGACAGATCTAATAATGTTTAGAAGAAAGTTACAAACATTTTAAAAATGCAACCCTTTTAATATATTGCAGTTTTAATTATTCTGAGCCACACATATTCAAAAGCACTATCAGCAAACCTCAAAGTTTACAAACACTGTAAACACCAGTTGAATAGGGAAAAATCTGGTTTTGTCCATTTAATTTGTTTTAATATTGACTATTTGGCCCTACCCACACCCGTGGCATCTCTAATGGTCATGAAGGGGGGAAAAAAACAAGCTTAAGAGTAAAGAAAATCTTTGGGTAAGCACCAGTGAAGTATTCTGGAGGTTTTATTCTCAGGGAAAGAAATAAAAACAAATCTTGAAGGTACACAAGTCTTACCTGAAAGCACAAAGACTTAGTACTTCAGCACACTGATACCCAATGCTACTTTTTATATTTTGTTCCAAGAAGACTCCTAAATTTTTGGAGAGGGACTATAATAGGCTAACATAAACCTGGGTAAAACATTAAAATATGGTTGTGGCATTAACTCTTACTTCTGAATTGTTAACTTTAGTGAGGTTTTTATGCTATGAAACATATTTGAGCATGTATTTGTTTTTTAAGAACAGAATGTGCAAATGGAAATATTTAGTATAATAAAACTGTATGCAATTAAACTGTAGTCCCTTAATTTTTCCAATTTCCAGTCATTTTCCTTATGTTTGGACAGTTATGACAACACCTCAAAAGGGGACATTCTATGTTTTCTATGGCTTCTAAAACACAATTCTAGCCTTACTAAACATGAATGGCATTAATAGACATCCTCTAATTAAAGGGCATATGACAAAATGTTTGGTTGTAACAGTCAGTAACTAACTTTCTGTTGACTTATATTCCACATTCAATATAACTTACAGAAAAAGAGTTACAGTACTGAATAAAGGCAGGGAAATTAGGGACTGCAGTGAGGGGAGGGAAGAAGTGGAGATGGGTGGAAATGATAATTACCTAGTTTTCAATATAGCACTTTTCATTGGTAGATCACAAAGTGATTTACAAAGGAGAACAGTATCTTTCACCATCTGTAAAATGGGGGTAAACTGAAGTACAGGGTTGTGAAGTGAGGTTATCCAGCCAGTAGCAACACTGGAAATAGAATCCAAGTCTCTGAATCCTAGTCCAATGTTTTTTGTGAGGAAGAGGGAGACGTGGAAGACCTTTTAGACTCACACTGTCCCCTCCCTGGCTGGGCTGTGGGGGATAGAGGACATGCCTCTCCTTCACACCATCTCTCAGTACAATGGCTGGGCTATGGAAGTGAATGCACCTCATACAAGCATGGACTGGGGCAACTGTGAACTCCAGCCTTTGAGAAGGGTGGGGACCATGCCACATACGAGCCAAAATCTGGAAGGTCCTGCCCCATTGGTGGCATCTGAGCCACTCTTCCTAACCCCCACATGAGAGGGGATGACAACGTCCACGGAGATGAATGGAGCAGTTCACACCCCTCAGTGCTATTATTTCAAGCCCTGTTCATCTACATAAAGCGTTCTCATCCAGCTCTCTCACAACCTCCCAGGCTGATGGATGTATGGCTTATCTTCACCATACATACACCAGGCCCAGATACAGGACAGGGATTCTGAAGATATATCTACACTACGGAGACTCTATTAGCATGGCTGGGAAGCCATAACTATGCCAGCATAATCCTGTAGAGCATAGACCCCAGCCTACATCAATGAAAGGGATTATTCCATTAGTGTACAACCACTACCTCATAGACTTAAGGTCAGAAGGGACCATTATGGTCATCTAGTCTGACCTCCTGCACAATGCAGGCCACAGAATCTCACCCACCCACTCCTGTAACAAACCCCTAACCTATGTCTGAGTTACTGAAGTCCTCAAATCGTGGTTTAAAGACCTCAAGGTGCAGAGAATCCTCCAGCAAGGGACCCGTGCCCCATGCTGCAGAGGAAGGTGAAAAACCTCCAGGGCCTCTGCCAATCTTCCTTGGAGGAAAAATCCTTCCTGATCCCAAGCGATGACAGCTACATTGAAGGGAGTAGCTGCCTTCCATTGACATAGCTACACTGGGGGTTAAGTTGGCATGGCTAGGACATACAGGGTGTGTATTTTTCACACTCCTGGCTGACTGACATAGCTATGTTGACCTAACCCTTAAGTGTAGAGCAGGCCTGCATTACCACTCCCCTGTCTCCACCTAGCACATGCACTTCTCACAACCTCACTACCCCATGGCCCTTCCAGACTTACCAGGGCACAAAGAGGAGGGTGGAGTTGACGTATGCACGTGAGGGGCTTGAAGCAGTGAGGAAATGGGGAAGCTCAGCACTGTAGAAGTGGTAAGAGCAATGGACATGATGGAGGTTATCCTGTAGGAACTGGAGCAGTGAAGCATGGTCAGAGCAGTAAGGGGAAATGTGGGGTGTGGTAAAGAAGTGCAGGAATGAGTGGAATGGAAAAGAGACCAGAGCTATGCAGCAGGGGATATTGGGATAGCTTCACCTGTTTGTTGAACAGGGTGTTCACCTCAAACACCCAACATACATATCCCCCTCATGCCTGTTTCCACTTCAGAAGATTTCCACTGACTCTATATTAGTCCCTGCACACTCTCCCCAGCTTCTCAACCTGCAGATCCTATGCTGGTGCCTACCTCTCCATAGTGGGGAAAGCTGAATCAAGAGCAAGAACCAGACTGTGCTGGATAGGCAGAGAGATGGGACACAAGGAGATCATGCAGGCACAGCAAATGGACTAATTTGTGGCCAGTGCAGTCTGTGGCTGGGTAATCACCGCCAAGAAGCCAGAAGCAACAGAGAGGGAGAGCCGAGTTGTAGTATATTGGGTGCTGACAATTTTTATTCATTTATTTATTTTAAACAAGGAAATTAAATTACCAAAAACTTTAACACAAAGTTAAGGTTGCCCAGTGTTGCCTTGAGACTTTTGAGAATGTAGTGTGTGGCTGCACTGAACCTCTGAAAACCAAGATATGAAGAAAAAGGTACATGACACCCCCACAATGTAACTTTAATGCTTCCCTCTTTGAGCTATGAATATTAAGCTATGTCTACTCTACCACTTATGTAGGTAAAAATTATGTCACTCAAGGGTGTGAAATAAAACCCCAGAGCGACATAAGTTACACAAACATAAGCGCTGGTGTGGACAGTGCTATGTCGGCGGGAGATCTTCTCCCACCAACATAGCTACCACTGCATGTTGGGGATGGATTAATTATAACGAGCACTCTCCCACTGGCATAGAGCGGCTACACTAGAGATCTTAGGGCTTGGCTACACTTACAAGTTGCAGCGCTGGGAGTTACAGCGCTGGTCATGCAGCTGTGTAGGGCCAGCGCTGGAATGTGGCCACACTGACAGCTACCAGCGCTGCAGTGTGGTCACACTTGCAGCACTTTCCAGCGCTGGATTGAGAGGTGCATTGTGGGCAGCTATCCCACAGAGCACCTCGCCCCATTTTGGCGCTGAGTATTGTGGGAAGGGGAAGGAAGTGTGCGGGTCATTCCGCTTCCTGTGCCAACGCCCCGTGGTGCATCGCTTCACATCCCAGCATTCACTCTTTCCGGCAACGTTTGGCGCCATTGTGAGTGTCTTTCTGTTTTACTCTCTGTGTGTGAATCGCGATTTCTGTGGCAAATGGAGCCCGAGCTGCTGAGGACTGTGCTGATGAGTGTCGCCAGCACAACACGTTTGGCAGTCGAGCTATTCCTTCAGCTTCAAAGTGACAGTGAGGAGTCTGACGATGATATCGATATCGATTCTCCTGCCGCGTGTGACACTAAAGTGCTTGTGGCATTCACGGAAATGCTCAGCACCGTTGAACGCCGCTTTTGGGCTCGGGAAACAAGCACTGACTGGTGGGATCACATCGTCATGGAAGTCTGGGATGACGAGCAGTGGCTGCAGAACTTTCATATGAGAAAAGCCACTTTCATGGGACTGTGTGCTGAGCTCGCCCCCACTCTGCGGCGCAAGGACACAAGATTGAGAGCTGCCCTGACGGTGGAAAAGCGGGTGGCTATTGCAATCTGGAAGCTGGCAACTCCAGACAGCTACCGGTCGGTCGGGAACCAGTTTGGAGTGGGAAAGTCGACCGTTGGAATCGTTTTGATGCAAGTTTGCAAGGCAATTAATCGCATCCTGCTAAGAAAGACCGTGACTCTGGGGAGCGTGCAGGACATTGTGAATGGCTTTGCACAAATGGGTTTCCCTAACTGTGGAGGGGCGATAGATGGGACGCATATTCCTATTCTGCCCCCCCCCCCCACCTGGCATCAGAGTACGTTAATCGTAAGGGGTATTTCTCTATGGTTCTCCAGGCGCTTGTGGATCACCGCGGGCGTTTCATTGACATTTACACAGGCTGGCCTGGAAAGGTGCATGATGCACGCATCTTTCGGAACAGTGGCCTGTTCAGGAAGATGCAGGCAGGGACTTTTTTCCCCAGACAGGAAGATCACAGTAGGGGACGTCGAAATGCCCATTGTGATCCTTGGAGACCCCGCTTACCCGTTACTGCCTTGGCTCATGAAACCCTATACAGGGAAGCTTGACAGGAGCAAGGACCGGTTCAACTACAGGCTGAGCCGGTGCCGAATGACTGTGGAGTGTGCTTTTGGCCGTTTAAAGGCACGCTGGCGTTCCTTGTATGGGAAGCTAGACTTGGGGGAAAGCAGCATCCCCGCGGTTATATGCGCTTGCTGTACCCTCCATAATATTTGTGAAGGGAAGGGTGAAACATTCAGTCAGGCATGGACCACCGAGGTTCAAGTCCTGGAGGCTGAATATGCACAGCCAGAGAGCAGGGCTAATAGAGAGGCCCAGCACAGGGCTTCAAGGATTAGGGATGCCTTGAGGGAAGAATTTGAGGCTGAAAGCCAACAGTAATGTTTGCTGCCTTGCATGGGAGTGAATTGCACTGTTTACACTGTTATTCTATTATCCCTAAAATGATTTGCAGTGCCTCTTTCTTTACTGGGCTAAGGTATCTTTCACTATCTGCTATAATAAAGACTGTTTTCAAAGCCAAGAATTGTTTTATTGAAAAGAAAAAAACTTCTTTGACAGACAGAGAGACACACAACATTTCATGAACACAAGAGAGCAGGGGTGTGGGTTGGTGAACTGTACAGTCACAAGTTTGCATATGTCCTGTCTGGAGTGCTGTTTAATGAATCCTGCACTTCAGGGTGCATATACTGCATGGTGATGGGGGTTGAGTGCAGAGGGTAAGGGTGGTAGGTATCAGGGCTGGTTGGTGAACGTACAGGTGTTGGAGGCAGCTGGTGGTGGTAAGAACCTGGATGCTGGGGAAAGGTGGTTTGAGCTGACATTGGGGCACAAGGCAAAAAGCTTTGGGACGGGGGGGGGGGGTGGAGTAGCACGGTAGTGCTCTGCTTGCATGGCAACGAGTGACTCTATAGAGTCCGCTTGGCACGACAGGATGCTTAGCAGCCGCTCTGTGCTTTTCCTCTTGGCCACTGCATTTCTCTTGCGGATCCTGCTTTCCTTCTCTCTCCACTCCTTCAATTCTTTACTCTCTCTAGCAGAGTGATGAAGAACAGTTTTCAACATGTCCTCCTTGCTCTTTCGGGGATTTTTCCTCAAATTGTGCAGCCTCTGTGCTGTGGTACATCTGCTCATTCCAGCAGTCAAGGTCACTGTAGAAAGCCAGAAATGTATACATTTAACAGGGCAGCATTGTATTCACTATCTCCAGACATTAATTGCTACACTGAGGGAGTTCTTAGTCCTCAGTTTAGCATTCTTTTATCACACACATAACACAACAGAAGCCACGAAATGGTGAGTGAGGGGTGCTTATAGAGGGAGAAGTGGGGCTTGAGTGATAGAGGGGTGCTGGTTGCTTCGGGTAATCTGGAGTGATAGAGGGGTTGAGTGAAGATGCAGCTGCAGGGGTGATCTTCACTATCTCCCTATCTCTTCACTAAAGAGTCTCCCAACATTTTTCACAGGAGTTAATCCTGGAAGAGATCTCCCTGCTGCGAGTCACTAGGGAACAGAGGCTCTTTTACAACAATGTGGATTCCGCCCTGGACCCTATGCGGCTTCCCTGTGTTCAGAAATGGTCCCCCCACCCCTTGCGGCACAGTGGCGCGGACGCGTCAGCGTGACTGGGACAAGGAACACAGTGGCTCTCCCTATAAACCTGCGCAGGCATATTGCCCACGCTCTGGCTGAAACTTTTGCTGAGATCACTGCAGCCGATTACCGCGACGTGATAGACCACATCAATGGGCTATTCCACATCTAGGCTGGCATGCATGCAGCCCTAAACCCCCTTCCTCTCCAGAAACATTTCCACCCAGAAAATAAAAGCCGCTTACCGGTAACCCGCTCCTCTGCTTGTCCTTCTGCAACTGCTGGCTGCTGCGATTGGGTACTTTCCTCCTGGCTTGAGAAGAGCTCCTGGCTGCATGCCCACTCTGGGGTGTCTTCCCCCATCCCAGTAGCTTCACTCGCGTTTCCCCCCCCCCCCGCCGCCTCCGCCTCCTGTCCCCCAGCCTGCTCAGAAGTGTCCATCGTTGTCCTGGGATTGGCAGTGGGGTCACCCCCAAGTATCGCGTCCATCTCCCTGTAAAAACGGCAGGTCGTGGGGGCAGCTCCGGATCGGCGATTACCCTCGCGGGCTTTGTAATAGGCACTCCGCAGCTCTTTAACTTTCACCCTGCATTGTAGTGCGTCCCGATCATGGCCCCTATCCAGCATGGACCTTGATACCTGCTCAAAGATATCGTAATTCCTACGGCTGGAGCGCAGCTGGGACTGCACAGCTTCCTCCCCCAAAACACTAATGAGGTCCTGCAATTCGCCAGTGCTCCATGCTGGGGCTCGTTTGCCGCGTGGAGACATGGTCACCTGTAAAGATTAACTGATTGCACTCCACACCTGGCTGCAGCAAACAGGAAGGAGATTTTTAAAATTCCCGGGGCATTTAAAGGGCGGGTCACCTGAGGCAAGAGCAGTAGAGTGCAAACTGATGAGCAGAGTGGCTGAACAGGAATTGTGGGATAACTCCTTATTCCCTGGAGGACAATTAAAGCGCTGGTGAGTGTCCACACCTGCTGAGCAGCGCTGGATCACCAGCGCTGCACTCCTTATACCCCAACCGGGATGGGTTTTCAGCCAGCGCTGCAACCAGGGAGTTGCAGCGCTGGCTGTGCCCTGCAAGTGTGGACGGGGTGTAATTGCAGCGCTGGAAAGCCTCCACCAGCGCTGCAACTTGTAAGTGTAGCCAAGCCCTTACAGTAGCACAGCTGCATCAGTACAGCTGCGCCACTGTAAGCTCTCTAGGGGAGACGCAGGGCTTGGCTACACTTGAAAGTTGCAGCGCTGGGAGTTACAGCGCTGGTCGTGCAGCTGTGCAGGGCCAGCGCTGGTGTGTGGCCACATTTGCAGCATTTACAGCGCTGTTGGGAGTGCTGCATTATGGGCTATCCCAGCATTCAAGTGGCAACAACGTGCTTTTCAAAAGAGGGGGGTGGAGGGTGGTGTACTGTGACAGGGAGCGGGGAAGATAGAGAGAGTGGATTTTTGGAGCCAACACTGTGTGTTAGCTTCCCTGGATTGAAAAATCACAAAATGTTCGCGAACCCTTAGTCTTAATTGCAAACAGCAAACTGCTTGCCTCTCATTTGATCGTTCACAGCCAGGTACAGATAGCTCCTGTTTGCTGTGATCAGTGTTTGTTTTTTAGATAAGCAGTTCAACGGAGCTCCGATCGGAGTTCACAACAAAACAAAGAGAGGCTGAATAACAAAACAAAGAAAGTAATTTAGTTAAAGCATTCTGGGATATCTCCTTATTCCCTTGAGGCCAATAAAAGCGCTGGTGTGTGTCCACACTTGATGAGCAGCGCTGGATCACCAGCGCTGCAATCGCTACACCCCAACCTGGCCAGGTGTACAGCCAGCGCTGCAGCCAGGGAGTTGCAGCGCTGGATGTGCCTTGCAGGTGTGGACGGTTACTAATTGCAGCGCTGGAAAGCCTCTACCAGCGCTGCAACTTGCAAGTGTAGCCAAGCCCATAGCCGTAGCAATTTATCCTTAAAGATGCTATAGAACACTTTGGGAAAAGAGCACTTGATCTGTAGAAAGAAGTTTAACATCTTCTCTTTGTTAAGGCAAAACTTTAGGCCAGGTGTGGCAAACAGGATCTACCTACACCACACCTATACTTAAACATTGTGCCTACACCATACAACCCCACCCAGAGCCTTGCAAAATGTTATCTCCCCTTCACTTGTGCCCTGAGCATTCCTTCGGAGATACTGCCTTCACTTACCATTCACAAAGCCCTGGAAACCATTGCCATGTTTGCCACCAGGCTGCTGACATTCCTTATGGCAAGAAGATACCCTTCTGCTCCTCTACTGACACAACCTTCAAAATTTATCATTGAAATAAAGCATACTTAATCTCAAGGTACACATGCACCTCTCTTCATATCAGTCACAGCTTTCCCAGACTGATCCAGCTAATCCCTGCATCACCTTTCAGCTATACCGAACAAAGTGAAGACAGCTGGTGTGCATGCAGGTAATTGCTGGAATTCAAATTTGTGGGTCCCAAGAAAATCAATGGCATATTCTCCTAGTCCTTCCTCATGTCTACTTATTGTAGATTCATAGACTTTAGAGACTATAAGGGACCATTAGATCATCTAATCTGACCTCCTATATAAAAGGCCTGATAAATTCATCCATTTACTACTGTACTGAGCCTAGTACCTTGTGTTTTAGTAAAGTCTCTCAAAGGCATCCAGTCATGACTTGAAGAGATGGAGACTCCACCACTTTCCTTGCTAGCTTCATTCTAGCCCTACTAAACAATTCACAGTAGCTATTGCTGGTTTCAAGGGGGGCAGCGCTGCAGTTGCACTGTGGGAGCAGCATTTTCTGTAACTTTTTATTTCCTGGTTTTCAAAGATTTAAGTTTTTTACATTACCTTAATGCTTCATTTTCTGGTTTTCAGAGGTTTATGTTTAGCTACTCTCTACATTCAAGAAAGACATCAGAGGCATCATTGGGCAAACTTAACTCTGCATTAATGAAGTTTTTAGGTATTTAATAAAGACACATAAGATGCAGTCTGAGCATTTCATAAAGATATACAAGAAGGGAAAAACTTGAATTTCTAGAAAAACAATTTAACTACAATATTTTGAGTATAGGTCTAAAGAAATTATAGAACAAACACAATCACTTCACTACAACCTCCTCCCTCCCCACACTTTAAAAGTGGAATTAGGAGGGAGGTGGGGGTAATTTCTAGATGTTACTCAACTCTATTGCTTCTAATGTGCAGTAAAAATCAATGGAGAAGTATTAGTCCCCTCTTCATGCGACTAGGAAAGTCCACAGAATATGCTGGCTCACCAATATACTTAAAATTTCTTTACTGGTACATCCATTCATGTGATGGATACAAGCTTATTTTCATCCTGCTCTTTTATTAGAAGCCAAGCCTCTGTCTTTAAGCAAACGTGACTAAATCACAAATATTTTTAAGTTACTATGCTACACACACTAAAGTCACTACAACTTGCATTATTTTACACCTATAAAACAAATCAAATTCAAATCTTCTAGAATGACAGACTCAAGGGTCAAAGACCTCATATTCATCTGAATGGACAATACTGCACTGCAGAAGCTTCATTTATCCAAAAAGATATCAAAGATTAAAATATGTCTATATTTGAGTACAACATAAATATTTCTTAACAGTAATAATCCTTTGTGAACAAATGAAAATTTGAAGCTCGATTGAAAATGGCTTATTCAGATTGCTCTCCCTCATTGAACAGCCTTCTTAAAGTAATACTTTCAAATGCTGGCAGCAACTTACAGCCAAAAGCTAGCAAATAAGAAGAATATCTCAAACAAGAAAGGACTCTTCTCAACTTGAAGTGAAACCTGAATATTTATTCATAAACAGGTGGTAGAGATCATCCCTCCATCATATGGCGGCTATTATTACTTCTTGTATTATGCAATGTATTTTACTTTAGCTGCTCTTGGCTGGACAGCATATTTCCACTAAAAGTATACCTACAGTACACACATTAAGGCTTATTATGAACCACATAACCTGTTGAATCTGAACAAAAAGAAAAAATGTTTTTAAAAGCAAATACTAAATTTAATTGCTAAAAAAAAGTATAAAACCATAATTTTACAGTGCATCACTTCTAATTGAATTACACACAGCTATTGTGACCTGGTAAACAGCATTAGTGGGTGTCCTAGCCAATACAGAATTTTCCTCAAAACTACAGATTAAGTACGAACAAAAATATTTGTAGTTAATATAGGAATAGAGTGTTATAATGCTCTGCATTTGACTCTTCAGTGGCATTGGGTCTAAACTTCTCATGAACACAGATGCATTTCTTATTACCACCTTAAATTAACGAAGTCTAACACTCTTCGGGACTAAAGAATCTTTCCAGGATTTCACAATAAGAACATTCAGAATCTTCTTTACCATCCCCCAATCGTGTTTTGATTGGCAACTGATACTGCACGACTTCTCAGAGATGCCTAAAGCTACAACTATCTATGGGGCTCATGTCAGTGAAGAAACTCCCACACCTACTTTTTCCTCATCTCTCACCACCATTATGGCAAAGTATACACTTTTAGTTTAATTAAAAAAGAAAATTCCTGTGCCACCAGTTTGACAAGGTATGAGGCAAATCCATCTAAATTTCAATGACATCTTTAAGAAGTTTTCTTAAGACCGTTCCCCTCTCCCCACAAAAACTGGCTGAGATCTTCTAGGATCCCACACATGCTGGGATATAACAGAGAAAGAGAGAGACTGTCTGTGTGGAGGGGCGAGGGTGGGTGGTATGTATGGCTCCTGTCCCCAGAATTCTAAGCCTGGCTCTGGGTACAGTATATTTACATTCGTGAAAATTTAATGAGGACTCAGCATTTCTGCTGGGACCTCACATTACAGGACTGACCAAAAGCAATGCGTTCTGAAAGACCAAATACTCTGAAATCAAAATTACTGAATTGCTGTTTGCCCAAAGGAACTTACAAGTATTTTTCTGTTTGTAAAGTACCAAGCATTCTTTGTATTAAAAAAAAAAATCAATAAATAATGGTAGAATTCTTGTCAACTGGCACTTTAGCATTAAATACATTTTTAGACTTTCTATAGCATTAAGATTTGTCTGCAATTCAACATTTATAAGACAATTAGTCACTACATGGGTATTTAATATCTAGTTTTTACTGACACCAAATCTAGATATTCTTGCAAGAACAGATGCTGGTCATAACATATTCTGCATAATAGTTTCAATGGAATGATGTTCCTGTTTGTGAAAGCTGTGAGAAGCAGCTGTGGCACTGCTCTGACCCAGTCATTCATCTTTGCCTCTGGCTGGCAGATTTAGCTGTATGGCAGTGGTTCTCAAACTTTTTTACTGGTGACCCCTTTCATACAGCAAGCCTCTGAGTCACACTCCCCTTATAAATGAAAAACACGTTTTTATATATTTAACACCATTATAATTGCTAGAGGCAAAGCGGGGTTTGGGGTGGAGGCTG
Source organism: Mauremys mutica (assembly GCF_020497125.1). Taxonomy (NCBI): domain Eukaryota; kingdom Metazoa; phylum Chordata; order Testudines; family Geoemydidae; genus Mauremys; species Mauremys mutica. The sequence goes on from NC_059075.1 coordinate 83,014,070, forward strand.
AGAGCTCATGACACCCCACGTAATAGTCTTGTGACCCCTTGAGGGGTCCTAACCCCGTTTGAGAACTCCTAGTCTATGGCTAACAGTTGTATAGTAAATTTTTCAAACTGTGTTAAAGGGGAGTGTTTTGGGAACAGCTGTAGGAGGTTAACCAAGCCACATGTGTTAGGCAAGTGTCAACAAGAATTCCTCCCTCTCTCCCTCCATCAGTGCTCTCAAATTTTTTTGCCAAGTGATGAACAGCGTGGTTTTATAATTCCAAACTTGCTCAAGCAGGTAGTGCTCAATAAGGACAGAAACCTGTAACAAGTCAACCAGCATTTGAGAGAGAATTAAAGTTATAGGTGCTTACATTTTTAATTGTATGTTTATGCTATATTATATACAGGGAGTAATATTAGTTATCCAAGTTTATTTGCCAGTTAAGAACTTGGCATTCACTCTGAGCAAAGTAAAATATCTCATTTTATTGATCTACAATGTAAGTGTACCTTAGGGTTAATAGCTACGGGAACTGTAACAAACACTGGGAAGTTCAAGAATTTGTTAGAAGTAATTTTGAAAAATATGCTTTAAACCAACCCGGCTAATATAAAAGAATCTTAGCAATCTTAAACCTGTAATTTTAAATTCTCATTTGTTGTATGCCACAGTTCTAAACATGAAGATAAACATCTTCATAACAGATATTTACAAGACATTTTGGTACAGTTACCTAATAAAGTAATTCAAGAAAATGATGTCAAGATTTCCCCAGTGCATGCTCTCCTCCCAAAATTACTCTTACTTTAAAACATAGTTAAGAATTTAATTTCTATTATACAAACTAAAAAAAAAGCTAATTTCTATTAATCAAGCAAAAAAATGTTTAGTTTCAAAGTCAACCATTGTGAAGTTAAATGCTGTATTTATAGTTGCCTGCGCAATTTTAATTCTGTTCCCTTGTTAGAGTGACCAGATGTCCTGATTTTATAGGGACAGTCCCAATTTTTGGGTTTTTTTTCTTACATAGGCTCCTATTACTCCCCACTCACATCCCGATTTTTCACGTTTGCTATTTGGTCACCCTATCCCTTGTGCATACAATTTGTGCAATACACAAGGCACGGTCCTGTGGAAAATACTTAGTATGTAATCTTGTCATTAAAGACTATATCATAGTGCATATGTACAAAGGGGCTGAATTAAAATTGTATATGTCTGACATTTAACTTTCACAACCAAAATAACTTTTTAATGTTTGTTTGCAGTTTCCCTTTTTTTAAAAATGTCTAAAATAAACTGTATTATGTATAATTATCAGCTCCCACAATCACATCATCATGGTTTGAAATCTGTCCCTTCAGCACTGCACAACAGAATACCAGCACTTGGGCTACAGGACTAACTCTATTAGGTGGCTGGAGGAGAAGGTTATTATCACAAGAGAGTGGAGGGGGGCTAATGGTCTCCTAAATATAAGTGTCACTACCACTCCTGCGATTAAGTAAAGGAATTTTCAACTGTGCCCCTCCTCTACCCCAACTACCATGAATTTTGACTCTGCATCACTGTCCTGTCCTGTAAAAGAACAGTGGGTCTTCAATGGATGTGTGAAAGGTAGGTAAAAGGTCATGTGACCTGTATGTAACTAGTAGTCAGAATATCTGTGTATAGATTCAGGGCACCAAAGGAAGGTCAGAGTTAAGGTTCCTCTTCAAAACTAAAAGCTATCCTTAACAAATTCACTTGTCTACTCACATTTAAGTTAAAATCATGGATTGAGAGTACTGTGCCAAAGCAGTGCCAGTAGTACAAGAGTTCAATGTGCATACTTCCCTCCTGAAGATAAATTCACAATGGGGAACGTAGACTTTTTGTGCAGTGCAGAAGGAAAGGAGCCAATTTTTTTTTTTTTTTTTGCTTCTTTACTCTCAACATCTACTACTGTGCTAACATTTGTACACATTAGTGGCAAGTAAAATAAAATATTCCGATTAGTTACCCACTGGATGATTTGTCAAGGGTTTACTGAATATCCTGAATGTAGCATTTACGTTCTCAGTCAGGATGTTTATTCTTGCTACAATTGGTGGGGAAGACATTTCTCAGACTTGTGCGCATTCATTTTTGTTGGTACTGAAGTATACTGTAGCACTTTATTCAGGACTGGTATCAGCATTTTCTACAAAACCCCCCTACACACTCACGCTTGGTCACAAGATATGTAACTTGCATGAAAAATTACATGGCGCCATTAGCTGCTACATAGGTTAATGTTATTCTGCTATCTCTAGTTTTATACAAAAAAATTGTTTGTCAATTCTCACATGCTCATTTGATACAGACTAGATAAACAGCGCCTGAATTTTTCAGTCCAGCAGCCAGAACATTCAGTTTAACAAACAACTATCATTATTAATAAGCTATTTAAGTGGGTTAGGATGATATGTTCAGAGGGCGCAGATTTGTTCCATATCTGCATAAGATACGCCAAAATACCTGATGTTGGCCATTATCCAGCACAAGATACTGGACTAAATGGATAACAAGTCTGATACAGTATGGTCATTCCTATGTTCTTATGACTTTTGCTGAAATGTTTGTAACTTCAGTTACCACTTCCATGCCTGATTTGCTGAAAAGTGGCTTAATTATCAAAAAGTGCTATTTATGCTGAGGCCTCTTTACTAGTTCTGGCAGCAAAAAGGGGCTGTAAAGTGGGATCCTTAAAGGTAATTTATGTCTACTTTAAGGCCCTTTTACACTGCCAGAACTATGTAATGAGGCCCAAGGTCTTGTCTACATAGGATAGTTTTACCATTTATATTGATATAGTTTCACCAGCATAACCCTCACTCCCTTGTGCAGATACTCTTATTCCAGTCTAAGAGTGGCTTTTTTTCTGTTTAGCTAAAAGACTTCCCAAGCAACATCCAGCTAAACCTAATTTTGTTCTAAAGTGGCTTTTTCCAATTGACCATACTGGGATTTATACCTGTTATAGACTCATAGACTTTAAGGTCAGAAGGGACCATTATGATCATCTAGTCTGACCTCCTGCACAAAGCAGGCCACAGAATCTTACCCATCCACTTCTATAACAAACCCCTAACCTATGTCTGAGTTATTGAAGTCTTCAAATTGTGGTCTGAAGACCTCAAGCTGCAGAGAATCCTCCAGCAAGTGACCCAGGCCCCATGCTGCAGAGGAAGGCGAAAAACCTCCAGGGCCTCTGCCAATCTGCCCCGGAGGAAAATTCCTTCCCGACCCCAAATATGGCGATCAGTTAAACCCTGAGCATGTGGACAAGACTCACCTGCCAGCACCCAGGAAAGAATTCTCTGCAGTAACTCAGATCCCATCCCATCTAACATCCCATCACAGACCACTGGGCATACTTACCTGCTGATAATTAAAGATCAATTGCCAAAATTAATTGCCAAAATTAGGCTATCCCATCATACCATCCCTTCTATAAACTTATCAAGCTTAGTCTTAAAGCCAGATATGTCTTTTGCCCCCACTACTCCCCTTGGAAGGCTATTCCAGAACTTCACTCCTCTAATGGTTAGAAACCTTTGTCTAATTTCAAGTCTAAACTTCCTAGTGTCCAGTTTATACCCATTTATTCTTGTGTCCGCATTAGTACTAAGCTTAAATAATTCCTCTCCCTCCCTAATATTAATCCCTCTGATATATTTATAAAGAGCAGGCATATCCCCCCTCAACCTTCTTTTGGTTAGGCTAAACAAGCCAAGCTCTGAGTCTCCTTTCATAAGACAGGTTTTCCATTCCTCGGATCATCCTAGTAGCCCTTCTCTGAACCTGTTCCAGTTTGAATTCATCCTTCTTAAAGATGGGAGACCAGAACTGCACACAGTATTCCAGATGAGGTCTCACCAGTGCCTTATATAACGGTACTAACACCTCCTTATCTTTGCTGGAAATACCCCGCCTGATGCATCCTAAAACTGCATTAGCTTTTTTAACGGCCATATCACATTGGCGGCTCATAGTCATCCTGTGATCAACCAATACTCCGAGGTCCTTCTCCTCCTCTGTTACTTCCAACTGATGTGTCCCCAATTTATAACTAAAATTCTTATCATTAATCCCTAAATGCATGACCTTGCACTTTTCACTATTAAATTTCATCCTATTACTATTACTCCAGTTTACAAGGTCATCCAGATCTTCCTGTATGATATCCCGGTCCTTATCTGTGTTAGCAATACCTCCCAGCTTTGTGTCATCCGCAAACTTTATTAGCACATTCCCGCTTTTTGTGCCAAGGTCAGTAATAAAAAGGTTAAATAAAAGATTGGTCCCAAAACTGATCCCTGAGAAACTCCACTAGTAACCTCCTTCCAGCCTGACAGTTCACCCTTCACTACGACCCGTTGTAGTCTCCCCTTTAACCAGTTCCTTATCCACCTTTCAGTTTTCATATTGATCCCCATCTTTTTCAATTTAAAAAATTCCCCACGTGGAACCGTGTCAAATGCCTTACTGAAATCGAGGTAAATTAGATCTACTGCATCTCCTTTATCTAAATAATCTGTTACCTTCTCAAAGAAGGAGATCAGGTTGGTTTGGCACGATCCACCTTTTGTAAAACCATGTTGTAATTTGTCCCAATTACCATTGACCTCAATGTCCTTAACTACTTTTTCCTTCAAAATTTTTTCCAAGTCCTTACATACTACAGATGTCAAACTAACAGGCCTATAGTTACTCGGATCACTTTTTTTCCCCTTTCTTAAAAGTAGGAACTATGTTAGCAATTCTCCAGTCGTACGGTACAACCCCTGAGTTTACCGATTCATTAAAAATTCTTGCTAATGGGCTTTCAATTTCATGTGCCAGTTCCTTTAATATTCTTGGATGAAGATTATCTGGGCCCTCCGATTTTGTCCCATTAAGCTGTTCGAGTTTGGCTTCTACCTCAGATGTGGTAATATCTACCTCCATATCCTCATTCCCATTTGTCATCCTTCCATTATCCCTAAGCTCCTCATTAGCCTTATTAAAGACTGAGGCAAAGTATTTAGATATTGGGCCATGCCTAGGTTATTCTAACCTCCATTCCATCCTCAGTGTTTAGCGGTCCGACTTCTTTCTTTGTTTTCTTCTTATTTATATGGCTATAGAACCTTTTACTATTGGTTTTAATTCTCTTTGCAAGGTCCAACTCTACATGGCTTTTAGCCTCTCTCACTTCATCCCTACATGTTCTGACCTCAATAAGGTAGCTTTCCTTGCTAATCCCGCCCATCTTCCACTCCTTGTAGGCTTTCTGCTTTTTCTTAATCACCTCTCTTAGATGCTTGCCCATCCAGCTTGGTCTACAACTCCTGCCTATAGTTTTTTTCCCCCCTTTCTTGGGATGCAAACTTCTGATAGTTTCTGCAGCTTCCACTTAAAGTAATTCCAGGCCTCCTCCGCCTTTAGATCCACAAGTTCTTCAGTCCAATCCACTTCCCTAACTAATTTCCTTAATTCTTTAAAGTCAGCCCTTTTGAAGTCAAAAACCCTAGTCCCAGATCTATTTTTGTTTATCCTTCCATCTAGTTTGAACTGAATTAGCTCATGATCACTCGAACCAAGGTTGTTCCCTACAACCATTTCTTCTATGAGGTCCTCACTACTCACCAAAACCAAATCTAAAATGGCATCCCCTCTTGTTGGTTCTTCAACTACTTGGTGAAGAAATTCATCAGCTATCACATCCAGAAAAATCTGAGTCCTATTATTGTTCCTAGCACTTGTCCTCCAGTCTATATCTGGGAAGTTAAAGTCTCCCATGATCACACAATTCCCATTAGTGTTTACTTCATTAAAAACATTAAAGAGGACTCTATCCATATCCAAATCAGATCCCGGTGGTCTGTAGCACACCCCAAGCACTATCTCAGGGGAAACTCTAGTAGCTTTCTTTCCCAGTGTGATTTTTGCCCAGACAGACTCTGTCTTATCCATTCCATCACTTATTTCTTTACAGTTAACCTCATCATTGATATACAATGCTACTCCACCACCTCTGCCATTATTTTTGTCTTTCCTAAACAGCACATAGCCTTCAATACCTGTACTCCAGTCATGACTACTATTCCACCATGTTTCTGTTATCCCTATAATATCCAGTTTCACTTCCTGATTTAAATTCACATCTTAGATTATACCAGTGGTTCTCAAACTCTTGTACTGGTGACCCCTTTCATATAGCAAGCCTCTGAGTGCAACCCCCCCCTTAAATATATATATAAAAAAAGTTTTTAATTTATAACACAATTATAAATGCTAGAGGAAAAGCGGGATTTGGGGTGGAGGCTGACAGCTCACAACTCCCCATGTAAATCTCACAACCCTTTAACGGGTCCCGACCCCCCATTTGAGAACCCCTGGATTATACTGAATAAAAAGCTCTATATACAGATAAGGCATTAGTGTAAATGACAATCAGGGCTTTGGGTTTAGAAGTCTCCTCCAAAGAACTCATACTGAAAGTGTGACAGTCACTCTTCCGCAAGCGAATCACCTTTATCACCATGATCAGAAATTCCATTACTAATTACAATGTTCTTTATAATTGTTAATTACAAATTACTACCTTGTGAGCTTTTAAACTATGAGACAAGAAAGTGGGTGCAGTCGTCTAAACATTTGACCTCAAATTATACTAAGTATTTTCCCAATTCCTACAGCCTACTTAGAACATGGAGACACATTGATATTGCACATCTAAATGGTGATTCGAGTCTTAGAATTTTCACTTCCTACTTTGGAAACACAAACTAATTGTATTGAGTATAGAACAAAAAAGGCTTAAGTTTCAGAAGGTGGTATTGCTGACCCCACCCATAAAATACATTTTAAAGGCTAGCACAAACTGCTCTAAGGGAACAAAAAAATCTCTAGTTACACTTGCCTGCCTGATGTCTGACATGTTTATAGTTGCATACAACACTAAGAGAAAAAATGAGCGTAAATTAAAACTTTGTAGTCTTCAAAGCATTTTCTGTTTTGTGTTACTGATATATGTTGTGAGGTTGGGAGATGCCCACAGCTAGTCCTTCAGTGGCAACAAAGGAGCACCTACTAAGACAGATTTACATCAGGGCCAACCATGGCCCATTAAGGGGAATCCAGGATCTTTCTAGCAGCTGGAAGAATGTATAAAAGAGGGACAGTGACATCACTTGGCCTCTCTCCTCCCCCATCTCAACATCTGGAAGATCATCTGGAATACAAAGACTTTGAAGTGGGGAGATTGGTCCCAGCCTGAATGGGAATACAGCCTGTGTATTAAGAACTGTGAGCTGCCTGTAATATCTTTTAGGGTGAAAAAATGCTTGATTCAAATCTTCCTTAGTCTACAGAATTTAGACTGTAAATTTATGTTTACGTCTTATGTAACCAACTTTGATTTCTATGCCTGCTAGTTATAATTACTTAAAATCTACCTTTCTGTAGTTAATAAATCTGTTTTATATTTTACCTTAAATAGCTTCTTCCTCCCAGGAAGATGCATTACCTATGGTGACTGGAGAACCCTCATATCAGCATAGGCAGGGCTGCCCAGAGGATTCAGGAAGCCTGGGGGCAAAGCAATTTCAGGGGCCCCTTCCATAAAAAAAAGTTGCAATACTATATTCTCGTAGGGGCCCCTGCGGGGCCCGGGGCAAATTGCCCCACCTACCCCCCCCCCCCCGCCCCGGGCAGTCCTGAGCATAGGTAGTGTCCACACTGAGGTGCCACAGCTGTGATGCAGCAGCACTTGGGTAATCAACAGACGGACTGCTGTGAAAATACAGACTGTCAGACACTTTTCAGTGGACCCCAGGGGCAGAGGCAACAAGGTAAGGGGCCATGCGTCCGTCCCCTGCCCTAACTGCTCTGGATGCCTCTGGAGGATATGCCCAGAAGCAAAGAGGCAGCACTCCTCCTGGCAGCAGTGCTCTGTGTTCCTATTTAGCATGAGGAGGGAGAAAGCAGCATGGCAGTTGGTTGAACTCCTCCCTGCCCCCTACATGGGGCCCTTCCCTGCTGCTGGAGTACCAGCACTGACTGCTTTGCAGACCATCTACAGGTGAGAGGCAATGCATGGGACTCCAGCAACAGGGAAGGCGAAGCAGCACATGTGCGGGAGGAGGAGGAGCTCAGTCAGTCACCCTGCTGCTTTCTCCCTCCCAGCAGACGCATGGAAAGTGCCACTGCCAGGGGGAGTGCTGCCTCCTTGCTTCTGGTCATCCCAAAAAATTGGGGGAGGAGGGATGTGACCCCCCCCCCCCCAAGAACATTTCATATGGGCCTTCATCAAGACTAGCTACAGCTACATGCCGCCTCTCCGCATGGGCTGAAACCATGTTGAGCCATGCTTGTGCTCCATGCAGTCCCTGGAGCCTCCAGCCCCAACCTGTCCCTTGAGCACATCCCCCTCTGGTCTCGTGCCCCCCGCCTGCAAGCAGTCCCCAGAGTCCCCCACCATGGCCTCATATCTTCTCCCCCTCCCCTTCAGGGCCAGACCCCAGAGCCCTCTCCAGGCCCCTCCCCCATCAGCCTCTTTCCCTTCCCAGTCTGCCTCCAGTCACCAGCGTCTGCCACATCCTGGCCTCCCCCCATCTCCCTAGGGCTGCTATCTGGAGTCTCCTTGGTCCCTCCCACTACCCGGAGCCTCCTTCCTGACCCTCTGCTATCCCAGCACCCAAAGGATAGATGGATCATAGTCCAATGGCTTCACCTCCTGTCTCTGAGCTCAAAAGTACTCAAACAGTCACACCCTATTCTGCTGCCCAGATCCCGGCACATACCCATTCCCCACCCATATTTGCTACTTGGCTTAATTGGGGGCACGAAGGAAAGTTTGGGGACAGGAGGGGAAGCAGCCATGCCAGGCAGCTCAGGCCAGCCTCGTGCATCCTGTTTTCAATTTAGGGAAATAAGATCACCTTACTCTCTGGACAGCGCAGGCGGGGAGCTGGCAGGTGATTGGGAAGCTGGCTGGGGGTATGGACCTTGAATATACTTTGAACAAGAAATTTGGACCTTGACAAAAAAAAATTATTTGACTATCCCGCTGTGACATTTCAAGTGTAGACAAATCCTCAGTCCTGCCTCAATGCAGTGGACTGAACTAGATGACCAATCGAAGTCACTTCTAGTCTTACATTTCTATGATTCTGAGAGTCACTGAAGGGAGCAGGAGGATCCCAACTAATTCTTCCCCAAGCTCAATGATGGAATTCAGTGGTTGACTGTTTTGAGCTATCTGAAATGACCTATTCGGTTTTTAAGCTTCAATAATGGTATCAATCTCTGCTTGCAAAACAAAACAAACTTGGAAAACTGATTCATCTTAACATGATTAATTAGTACTCTTTTTTGACCTTGAACAGTACTGCAAACATGACAGTGACTTATATTAAGGCTCTAATACTTGCTTTTCTGTGGAAAAACATTTTTCAAACAAAAACAGAGAAAGAGGAAAGAATTAATTCCATTTCGCATTCTTCAGTGGGATCCATTTAACCCTCTTTTAAAATTCTATTGTACTGGAAAAGATGGTGAATGCTCCACCCCAAATAAATATTTTTTTATGAAAAAGTTTTCATTCAAAATCAGGTGAAAATTAAACTTTGGTGTTTAATGATGGCTCATTTAAACTTAAACAGACAACCATTCCCAGCACAGCATTATATTAAAAATGAAGTGAACTAATTCAGAATGGAGTAAAATAATTAAATCATTCCTCTTCAGTCAGGAATTGTCTTTATATGTCTTGCACAGTCCTGAGCACAGCGCCAATATGTAAATATTAATTCAGTGCGGGTACTGAGCACTTTGTATGACTTATACCTTAAGCCACTAGCCTCTCTTCATTCAAATCCCTCTGCAAAACTCAGTGGTTCCATGATATTTACAAGTAATTACAACTAATTAAACTGAGGAGAAATTGTGTGAATGAAGTGCATTTATTTATAAATATGCACAAAAATATGTATCAAAAGACTCTGCATACTTTAATCATAGCCCTCTCTCCTACAACACACTTAGCCTGCAGGCTAAGATGAGAGGTAGCATGCCATCTTCCTATGCATTTGTATAGGATCTAGCATACTGGGGCCCGTATCCCAACTGGAAACTCTACATAACACCTCTGAAGAAATAAATAAAAATAAATAAATAAAAAGGAAGGCTCACTCACCTTTCAAAGCTGCATCTAAACTAAGCCTCTTCTAAAAGTCTCTCACTAGATAGCAATCCAAATGGTTAGCTTATCTCCAAAATTTCCCATTTACAAACTGCCTAACACTTTACTTGAAAAACAAAGCCTGAGGCCAATTTCAGGTTATTTTTAAAAATGTATCTGTATTTGAGGATTTAACACATCAGGATAACACTAAAGTTATTTCACAAACATAAAATGCTCAACACTTTAAAATTAAATTTAACTAACAGGGCTTTTAAAATAAGAATGATAAATCAATTTGAAAATGAATACAGGCACAATACCGTCAGTCATATACGATCAATGAAAATCTGCTCATCTATTGGTTACAGATGGATTTTGCTTTTTAATAGGAAAGAAACCACTAAAATAAACCCTTTAGGATTTGCACAAATTTATTTAAATTAGGGTAACTGAGCAGTCAAACCAAATGCTACAGACAAAAGCAGGGGTCGGCAACCTTTCAGAAGTGGTGTGCCGAGTCTTCATTTATTCACTCTGATTTAAGGTTTTGTGTGCCAGTAATACATTTTAACATTTTTAGAAGGTCTCTATCTATGTCTATAATATATAACTAAACTATTGTTGTATGTAAAGCAAATAAGGTTTTTAAAATGTTTAAGAAGCTTCATTTAAAATTAAATTAAAATGCAGAGGCCCCCTGAGTGCCACTGAAAATCAGCTCGCGTGCCGCCTTGGGCATGCGTGCCATAGGTTGCCTACCCCTGGACTAAAGTAACATACAGATGTCCTGAACATTCTCAAGCAGAGCCTGGAGTAGCTCAAATGTCTACTCAAAGATCTCAGAAGGTAGTTCTGAAACTGCTCATCTGCCCCAAGGACACTCTGACACACGGTCCTGCAAGGCTACATTCCGTCACCCCTTCTGCTCTACGTGGAAAGCTGGAAACCATTAGGAGAATTAGTGAGACATTATGAACAGTAGCGATTCTCAATGTGCAGACAGTATTCTGATTATAGCTTTATTGTTTGGGTTGAAGGAGATGTGGGAAACAAATCTATCCAGTGCTTAAGAGACTGGGGCTTCAGTGAGGTTAAACTGATGGAGGGAAGCAATTGGAAGAATGAGCAGTTTATTTTTACCACCTTGATTTAGGAGTTTGCCTTTTTTGGCACACATTTGCACAATCGGGAAGTCTTATGAGATTCCTGTTGCTTCTGGATAACTAACTCGCAGCTGTGGCCAAAAGTTTTGTTTTTAAATTTGATAGTCATAAGGTCTGCTATCAAATGCAGACCTTGCTGCAGTAATAGGTACAGCTTGGGACACCTCAAGACTGGATTGTTTTAACAAGCTCAAAGCTGTCACTTAACTAATAGTACTTCCCACAGAGAGTACATTACATTTGTGTTCATCATATCTGAGTGCAATTAAAGATGTTGTTTCTAATTTATAAAGCTCTAGATTATTATTTAAATTCAGAATGCTCCTTGACGACACAAAGAAAATAAACTGTTGCTGAAAATGTCAATAATTATAAAGATGAGACAACGGAATCCTGGCAGTTGCAAAATAAGTAATCACTGTAAATTATGGTCTTAAAAAGGTTTTAAGATTAAATGTTCAGCATGGTTTTGTAAGAATCTCATCTGACATATCTGTTCATGTTCTCCCAATTAATGTGATTAAACCAAAAATGGATTATTTATGTTCACTATATGTTTTGAGAAAGATGTTTATATAGATAGGTACCTGAATATTTTTTACTACCACAACTGCACCTGAACTCTCACTTGAATATCATTTGCAATCACTCACAATCAATATTTATATCTCCAAAAGTGCTAAAATGTGGAAATCAAAAATGGTACAGCAAAGATCATGGATCAGGGTCTTAATTAAAATAAAATACTACATACTGTTACCATAATAAAACCAAACCAAAACCATAAGCAGCTTTTCTCCTCATTCAGACTCTGCATTCCACTAGAAGCTCAAAGATGCATACACACAATGCAGTTCTTATTCCTGACTTACATAAACTTGATATTTTGAAATAAAGAAATTTTGAACAAGACTATCATCAATACAGAAGATAAATGATTCCATGCCATAATACTATTATTTTTATACCATGCAAGATGGTGAGTCAAAAAAAGAGAGGTTGTGTTAGCACACCTTTTAATAATATAGCTGAATATCCAGAATTATCTGTTTCTATATTGTTTAGCATAGTTTGTTTTAGCAACATCTAGAATATGTGTAAAACACATATGCTGCGATTGTCACCTCTGCACAAGTTGCTATGCATGCTAGTTATATTTTTTCCCTTTTATTTTTGGCACATATTTGTGTTCATGTAAATTGAAGTCTAATACAGAACTAACCTGAGCCACCAGTAGCATTGGCAAAGTTACAAAAGCTTCCATACACTGTTCATACATTAAGTGCACCCTACTAGTTCAGAATACATTTGACGGTTATAGTCTACAGTCAAGTGAAAGATGAAGGGCAGCTCAGTTCTCCTATGAAGGAAGCATTGCTCTGGTCAACACAGGAATAGCGTAGCTGAAGTCGACGTATCTTATTTCGACTTACCTCCCGTCCTCACAGCGCGGGATCAACGGCCGTGGCTACCCCCGTCGACTCCGCTACTGCCGCTCACCCTGGTGGAGTTCCAGAGTCGACGGGAGTGTGTTTGGGAAGCGATATATTGCGTCTAGACGAGATGGGCCCCGGAAGCAACCAGCAGCAGGTCCAGCTCCTAGGCAGAGGTGCGCAAGCAGCTCCAATGGCACTTGCCAGCAGGTTCCCGGGACGGGCGCAGAGCCCCATGGCCCCCCCACCTAGGAGACAGACCTGTTGCTGGCTGCTTCCAGGGCGCAGCGTGGTGTCGGAACGGTTAGAGCCTAGCCTGCCTTCACCTGGCAGCACCGCCGACGGCACTTCCAACAGCCCAGTTGGCAGTGCTGACCAGAGCCACCGTGACCCAGTGCCTTATATTCTGCAACCCAGTACTGGGTTGCGACCCACAGTTTGAAAACCACTGCACTAGGGCAAAATACACAAAGCAACAAACACAAATAAAGCTATGACAAGTTCAAAAACCACTTTGAGAAAGATATGACCTACTGCTTAGTTAACACTGGTAATCAGATGACTAAACAATTGACTTCTAAGTCAATTCTTATCAAATACTTCCTTCATTAAAAAAAATGCTGTATTCCTTTTATAGATTTGGAGAAGAAAAGTGATTAAATTAGATCTTTTTTCAAAAAACACCTTCATGATAATGACATGTCTACAATGGGCCTGCTTCCACCCGCACCTGAAATCAATGGGCAAACAATGGGCCTATTGAGAGAAGAAAGTTGAAAGGAATGTTCAACCTGAAACAGTGTCAGTTTATAAGAGTGAGTTAACATAGTTTCAAATACCATGCCTGCCACAGTTTCCCCACCAATTTGTGTGGATTTACCCATTTTAAAAATATTTCTCCCTATTCCCTCTTATTCTCTCCCTCACCCTCCATGCCACTATTCTGTGGAAAGCACCACACATGCAACTGGAAAAGACTAGCATATTAAGAAGTGGCAACTAACGTTGAGTGCCCAAATAAGACACCTTGGACATTATTTTCAAAAAGTGCTAAGCCCATGCAGTTCTTCCTGAATTACAGAGAACTTGAAGGTAGATGCTAAGTTTTTCTGAAATTCAAGCATTGTCTCAAGTTGGACACCCAACATTTGGTCATTTGTGAAAGTTTTGGGCTCAGTTTATTATTTCATTATACTGCTGTAACATTACTACATTAGCATATAATATGACATATATATATCTATATGGTATTGGATGAGTTCCAGTGTAATTTGCCATATCATAGTGATTATGTGTGTGATAGGAGGGTAACAACTGGAAAGATGTAAAACTATTGTATAGTCATTGAATCTGTTCAAGAAGGTAGGTTTATTTGGAATAAATGTGCTACATACTAGTGTGAGATCATCAATATATTCACAAGTAATGAGCAAGTAGGCATGCTGGAAAAAAGTGCAAAGTCATGGAAAAAAGCTATTCACTGGTTATTGTAGGGTTGCAGCTAAAGCAGAGCAGCAGTGTTTATCCCCCCCCCCCCCCCCCATAGAGTCTTAGTGCTTTAGATTTTATAAGCTGCAAAGTACAAGCTACTGTTATCTGACAGCAAGTCTCTTTTGGGGTGGGGGGGGGGGTGAGCTAACCAACTTTGACTGTACTCCTTTAACTGGAACTGGAAAAAAACCAGTGAGGTGCATAAACACTGCTTATCATTCCTGACCACACTCTACAATGCCTATACATCACAACACATGATACATATTTTTTGGTATTTTGCCTCCTACAGAGGCCAGCAACTAATACTTCAGTGGAAGGCAAAAACCAAACCCACCCCCATAATGCAATTATTGACCTAAGTCAATTCTGCAGTGTTCTTAGACTTCTGCTCCACCACAGCAACACAGCGCACATTAACACAGTATCAGACCTAACCTTTCAAAGTTTTTGTTACATTTATTTTAAAAGATTTTGTGCTACGTACAATATTTCCTAGATCTTAAATAAAAGCCACCAGAAAAGTCTACTTTCCATCGAACAACAAACAACTTATATGTGCTCTCTGGAATATTTTATTTCATTCACACATATTGTAAAGTATAAACAAAACGAATACTAAGATTATTACAAGATGTATGCCATTCAAAGCATCCATACCTGTGGAAGTGCAGTATTGAGCTGTCTCTGCAAGGAATCTCTTTCATGACTGACTTCATGTAGCTTGCCCTGGGTCAATACTAGCGTTTCTTGAGTCTCTCTTAGTGTGTCCAGAAGTCGATCCCTTTCCTCCAACATGGATACCATTAACTGCTCAAAATGGGAATCAGCATCCGACTGTAAAGGAGAGCCTGAACCATGGCCTCCATTTCCTCCTGAGGGAATCTCTGCCTCGCTGATGGTTGGCATCACCTCACACATCATCTTAAAATAAAAAATTCAATGTAAAGTTATTAACAGTAACTAAAAAGTGCAAAGACTACAAGTCCAAACAAAATGTTTGTAAACTAATATGCATAAGGACCCTGCCTATACTAGGAAAAATTAGCATCCACAATAAATCATCAATTTAGCTTCTGCAGTGATACCAACGCTGGAGGCTGACATAACTTAGGTGCTTACCGCTATGTTGTGTATTATTACAGAGATGCAGTGTACAATGAGCCAATTCATTGAAGTCTCAGTTTTTTAAAATATTGGTGCCACTGCCCATTAAAGACCTTATGATTTTCTTGCAAAGCTGTATTTCTACAGTATTACTTGTGACCTCATTTTCTAAGAGATTTATGTTTTTTCCTTTTTAAAATTGTTGCTAGTACCTTCAAAAAGTATTGAAACCACACATAGCCAACAAAAATGACAATCAATCATCTACTGTACTGCAAAGCTATTTGGAAAGAGCAAAAGAGGATTCCCCCAAGCTTGTGAAACTCTATTCTGACATCAAGACAGCTGGATTAATTCATGACAGAGCACCCTTGCACTCATTATACTGGCCATACAATCTCTACTTTAGCAGCTTGCTGCACGAAAATTAGCAGTAGCACATTTCTGTATCGGGATACAGCAATTGGAAAAATCAGACAGACAGATTAGCCCAGGGGAAATTAAAACCAAAGTTAAGGATGTGAAAGGACATTAAACCTCTCAGGTAATAGTACTAGAACAAAACCAACAAGGCCTGCAGTACATTATAGGCTGTCATTGTAGAGATCAATAGTAAAAGATGCCTGTAAAGAAAAACAGACTGAGGCACAGAAATTTAATAAAAATATGAGAGTATTTTTGTGCCATCGTGCTTAATAAATGGTAAAAAGTAACAAAACCTTACAAGAGGAGTTCAAACTTGGAAGATTGTCAATTTAAGTAGAACCCTACAGGCCGTTCTGAATGTTGAGCCATCATGATTTCCAAACAGAACTTGGAGAAACTTCTGTTCCTCAAATTTAAATGCAACGAAAACCAGAAAGCATTGTTAGTCAGCATTAGCACTGAGCCACTAAGACCTTAAGGAATTCTTGAGACAGAGTGTGCCTTAACCTTCTTTGCAAATGGATTTTTATTCTTGTAAGCTTGTAAACACACACAAACAGAAAAGCAATCAATTTTCTTATAGGGATTCAAAAAGTATATTGCACACTCCCCCCATGCTTTCAACTACTTATATAATGAAAACAGACTTCATATTTCATCTGAACATCTAAATTAGTAAAAGTTTATTCTTCTCCCAATCTGCTGAATAAACTTTACATTTCAGAAATAATTTCAAAGATATCTCACTCTTGGGAAGAAAGATTTTACAATGCATTTCAGAGATACTGTCTCACTATTTAAAAAAAATATATTTTAAACCATCAGAGGCCCTTTATTTTAAAGACCCCCAATTTATTTACCTTGTTCGAAGAAACAAAATGGCTTGAAAACAGCCCCCAAAATTCCAGCAACCCCAGATCTTTCCTGTTCTTTTAGCAGCTTTGTGTGATCCCCAGGCACCTTTCAGGCTGTAGAGTAGCCATCCACCTTGGGTACAATGTCCATTTACTAAACAACCCCACACACAAATGGATAAATAAAACTGCTGAGCAAAGAAAAGGTCCAGTAAGAGCACCAATGGTTTCAGCCGGCCAGTGAAGTCCCCAAGGCAAAAAAGAATGGGTGCAAAGAAGCCAGTCTCAGCTTCCCTTCTCTCTACTGATAGCCCACAGTTCCTGCAACAGCCCGAGTGGGGGAAGCATGTGCAAAGGCAAAACCACTTCTATCCTGCTGGTGCAACAAGCTTCAACAGTGCATGGTTCAGAAATCCCTCTAAGGTCACAATCGCATTATTCAAAAGAGTAAAAATTGAAAGAAAAGAGGGGATGGCTTTTCTTGTGGGGTATTTAGAAAAACTCTTTCTTTTTTCCCCCCTGTTAGTAACAGTAGGATCCTTTCCTTCCCTCAGTTTCCTGGGTCTTCTCTCACACATTTATAATCCCAGTGGTGGGTGCCGCTAGATGCTGTTTTGAAAGTCGGGAGGGGCTGCTGGGGTATTTGTACTTTGGGTTATTGTTCCATCCACTTACACTCACCCTTACACCAATGACTCTTCAGAAGAGGCTCCGGCACTGAGAGGTCCTGATCCAGCCCAGTAAACCAGTCCTCCCTCTAAAACTAAACAACAGGTATCCCAGAGGCGGGGGGCAGGTGGGTCCCGGGACCCAGAGACTGACTAACTGGGGGAAGAGATCGATGGTTTGGAGCCGAGGTCCCTGCGGTGTTGGGGTTGTTCTCCTCTCCCCAGAGACCCGAGTGGATTAGGAGGCAGGAGGCTTTTCCCCTGCCGGAGGCCCCAGGAGAGCGCCGGCCTGGGGAAGGGCCCCTTTCCCGAGGCCTCGCTCCCCTGAGCGGCTGGAGTAGTCTCGGCTCCCGGGAGCCCTAGCGAGGGGTCGGGTGGGGCTTCCTGGGTGCCGGAGAAGGGAGCCGGACTTGCAGGGGGGGGGCCCGGCCGCCGGTCTCTCTCCTGGGCCCCCGGGGCAGAGGTTGTTCCCGGATCTCTCCTGGCCTGGCCCGGCCCAGCTCCGTCCGCCGCCGCCGCCGCCTCCTCCACGGTGGCCGGTGCGGGACTGGCCAAGTAGATGCCCCCCCGGCGGCGGCCTGGGCCCAGCGATGTCCCCGCGGCCCTGGGGGCGGCAGGCTCCGTTCCGGGCCGGGCCGGGCCCCGAACCCGCCGCTTCTAGTAGCGCCGATCCCGCTGCCTCGCGTCCCCGCGGCAGCCGCTGCTCTTCCCGGCGCCCTCCGCGGCTCGGGCCCAAATCAGTGCGGGTCCCAGAATGCACCGCGCGGCGCCAGGGGCTCTCGGAGCCGCTGCCCCCTTTCCGGGTCTCCGCCACGCTGCGAGGTGGCCGGTTCGAGACTCTCCTCGTCCGCCCCCCACCTCGCGGGCCTGGCCCGGCCCGGAGCGCTCAGTACTGACGTGCCTCTGCTGCGTGCACAAACCGCGCTGCTGCCCTGCGCGGACGGGGCGGGAGCGGGGCGGTTCAGCCCGAGAGTCAGTGGTAGGGAGGGCTCAGGGCGGAGGTGGCATAGTCACTGCGGGCGGGGCTGGGCAGTGAGGGTGAACAACACTGATGTGTGGAAATGTCCCCTGTTCATGCAGTACCGTGGCAAACAACGCTGATGTCTTCCCTCCAGCCACCGTGCGTGGCAGGCCAGTATATGCACTGCCCTGAGCCTGCCGCGTGCTGTCCGCTGTACTGCTCACTGCTGCACATCGGCCAGGCTGCCGAAACCCAGGGCAGCAAACACACACCTACTCCTTGTTCTCCAAACTGTTAGCTTTTATTTAAAATAATAAGGATCATCCTATACTTAAAAGTTGTACCAATATCACTAGATCAGTTAAGGGGGTAATTTTTAATCAATATAGTTAAATCAATAAAATCCCTAGTGTGGATAAAGTTATGCCTTGGTGTATAAAGGTGATTTATGGCACTTATTCCCTTTCTCATACAGGACTAGCTATACTGGTATAGAGTATCAGAGGGATGGCCGTGTTAGTCTGGATCTGTAAAAAGCGACAGGAGTCCTGTGGCACCTTACAGACTAACAGACGTATTGGAGCATAAGCATTCGTGGGTGTCAAGTATCAGAGGGGTAGCCGTGTTAGTCTGGATCTGTAAAAGCAGCAAAGAATCCTGTGGCACCTTATAGACTAACACGTTTTGGAGCATGAGCTTTCGTGGGTGAATACCCACTTCGTCGGATGCAAGTGGTGGAAATTTCCAGGGGCAGGTTTATATATGCAAGCAAGAAGCAAGCTAGAGATAACGAGGTTAGTTCAATCAGGGAGGATGAGGCCCTGTTCTAGCAGTTGAGTGAAAACCAAGAGAGGAGAAACTGGTTCTGTAGTTGGCAAGCCATTCACAGTCTTTGTTTAATCCTGAGCTGATGGTGTCAAATTTGCAGATGAACTGGAGCTCAGCAGTTTCTCTTTGAAGTCTGGTTGTAAGCTGTTGGTCGGGGCTCAACTCTCCGGCTGGCGGGAGGGGAGCCACACCGACTCGCTTCTTTTCTTCTGCTGGTCCTTTAGGAGTCACAGGGAACAACGTTAGACCGCCAGGCCCTCTGGTGCAGGGGCTGGCCAACAGCAGTTCAAATAGGCCCAGGCCCTCTGGAGCAGGGCAGGGCAACAGCAGTTCGAATAAGCCCCGGCCCTCTGGAGCAGGGCAGGGCAACAGCAGTTCGAATAAGCCCTGGCCCTCTGGAGCAGGGCAGGGCAACAACAGTTCAGCTAAGCCCTGGCCCTCTGGAGCAGGGCCGGGCAACAGCAGTTCGAATAAGCCCCGGCCCTCTGGAGCAGGGCAGGGCAACAGCAGTTCGAATAAGCCCCGGCCCTCTGGAGCAGGGCAGGGCAACAGCAGTTCGAATAAGCCCTGGCCCTCTGGAGCAGGGCAGGGCAACAACAGTTCAGCTAAGCCCTGGCCCTCTGGAGCAGGGCCGGGCACCAGCAGTTCAGAGAAGCCCTGGCCCTCAGGAGCAGGGCAGGGCAACAGCAGTTCAGATAAGCCCTGGCCCTCTGGGGCAGGGGCTTGGGTAACAGCAATCAGTCCTAATAAACCCAGGCCCTCTGGAACAGGGACTTGGGTAACAGCAACCAAACTCAATAGACCCAGGCCCCCTGGAGCAGGGGCTTGGGTAACAGCAGCCAGTCTCAATAGACCCAGGCCCTCTGAAGCAGGGGCTTGGGTAACAGCAATCAGTCCCAATATCTGAAGGTTCACAGGTTCAGACCCTCTGGCAGGGGCTGAACACAAGGCACCCAGCCAGTTACTGGAAGCCCAGGCCCTCAGTCAGGGCGGGGCAACAGCAGTTCAAGTCTATGAGCCCAAGCCCTAGCTCAGGGCGGGGCAGCAACACCCAGAGGGCTCAGACCCTTAGGCAGGGCTGAGCAGCAGTTCAGGTTTATAAGCCCAAGCCCTAGCTCAGGGCGGGCAACAACACACAGAGGGCTCAGACCCTTAGGCAGGGCTGAGCAGCAGTTCAGGTTTATAAGCCCAAGCCCTAGCTCAGGGCGGGCAACAACACACAGAGGGCTCAGACCCTTAGGCAGGGCTGAGCAGTAGTTCAGTTAAGCCTAAGTCTGAGCGCTGGGGAGAGGGGGAGACTGCCACCCGTGAGTGGGGTGGCAGGGGGGACACAGGCCCACCCACTCCACTGTGTCCCAGCCCGGGGCCCTATTAGCGGCTAGCACGGCCGCTGGTCAGTGGGGTCCTGACCGAAACACACCGACATGGGCACCTCGGTGCCTATAGCCTGACAGGGGTCGGCTATCCCCGGGCTACAGTCCATCTCCCCCTCCGTGGGTACCTGCTCCTCGGTCGCCGGGAGATCGGGCCAGTCCATCTGCATGGGCTCCTCGGGACCAGGGCTTGGGGGCAGGTCCGGCAACTCCTGCGGGAAGTCCGGCCCGGCTGCCTCCGACGGCTCCTCTGGGTAACAGCAGGGCGGAAACGGCGGCGGCGGCTCCTCCTCGTACCGGGCGGGAGGAAGTCCTGGCGGCTGCTCCGGGTTCCAATCCCGGGGAAGTTCCGCAGGTTCCTCTTCGTACCGGGCGCGGGGCAGTGGAGGCCAGTCCGGATCGCCGCCTCGGGTCCTGGAGGGTTCCCAGTCCGGAGCTCCCGCCGGCACGTCTGCTCGCGGCGGTGGCTGGCTCCTGACTGAGCTCTGGCGTTCTCCTTTTCTACTTCCTGTCCCGCCCCTTGACTTCCGGGGGGCGGGGACAGGAAGTGGTGGCTCAGCCCAGCTTGGCTTCTGGGAGGGAGCGCCCTCTGCTGGGCAGGAGGGGAGCCACACCGACTCGCTACACACCCCCCCCCTTAAGTCTGGCGCCCGGCGGTCGGGGCCAGGCTCTTCCATTCCCCCAATACGGGACATGAAGTCCGCGTTAGTATGGTCCTTGCCAGCTCGATGCAAGATAGTAAAAGCATACGGCTGCAGGGCCAAGTACCACCGCATGATGCGGGCATTCTTGTCCTTCATCCGCGTCAGCCAGGTGAGGGGGGCATGGTCCGTAACCAGGATGAAGGGGGCCCCCAAAAGGTAGAACCGGAGGGCTTCGCAGGCCCATTTTATGGCCAGCGCCTCCTTCTCTACCACCGCATAGTTTCTCTCACGGGGGAACAGCTTGCGGCTCAGGTACAGTACGGGGTGGTCCTGCCCATCTATTTCCTGGGACAGGACGGCCCCCAGACCTACCTCGGAGGCGTCGGTCTGCAGGATGAATCCTCTATTGAAGTCCGGGCTGTATAGTACAGGTTCTCGGCAGAGGCATCCCTGGAGGCGCCGGAAAGCTGTCTCGCACTCCTGGGTCCATCTTACCTGCCGAGGGCTGTCCTTCGTAAGTAGGTCAGTGAGGGGTGCCGCTATGGAGGCGAACTGTGGGATAAACCTTCTGTAATATCCAACCAGGCCTAGGAACTGCCGGACATGTCGTTTGGTGGTTGGGGTCGGGCAGTCCATTAGGGCTTGGACTTTTCCCACCAGGGGTTTTACTTGCCCCCTGCCAACGGTGTAACCTAGGTAGGTAGTCTCTTGCCATGCGATTCGGCACTTCTTGGGGTTAGCCGTCAACCCTGCCTGCCTTAGGGACCTCAGGACGGCCGCGACCCGGAGCAGATGGTCTTCCCACCGACGACTATAGATGACTACGTCATCCAGGTACGCGGCAGCATAGTCGTGGTGGGTTTGGAGTAGGCGGTCCATCAGCCTCTGGAAGGTCGCGGGGGCCCCATGAAGACCGAAGGGCATCCTGGTAAACTGATACAGCCCCGTTGGGGTGGCAAAAGCGGTCTTCTCCTTCGAGGTCTCTTCCAGGGGGATCTGCCAGTACCCCTTGCTGAGGTCCAAGGTGGTGATAAACCGGGCCTCTCCCAACCGGTCCAACAGCTCGTCCACTCGGGGCATCGGGTACGCGTCAAAGCGCGAGACGGCGTTTACCCGCCGGAAATCGATGCAGAACCGACGGGTGCCGTCCGGCTTGGGCACCAGGACCACGGGGCTACGCCATTCACTTCGGGAGGGCTCGATAACGCCTAGGGCCAGCATCGCTTGTACCTCTTCTTCAACGGCCTCCCGCATTCTGTAGGGCAGCGGCCGAGTTGTTTCCCGGATCACCTTTCCGGGCTCCGTCTGAATGGAGTGGCAGACCAGTGAGGTGTACCCCGGGACGGCGGTGAAAGTCTTCCGGAAGGCCCTCAGGAGACAATTCGCTTGCTTGCGCTGGTCTTCGGAGAGCGACTCCCCAAGCATGGGGGTCGGGGGGTCCTCTGCCTGGGGTACTTGGGGACCCAGTTCCGGCTCGGGCGGGTATGGGTTGATCAGGAGGCCCTCTCGGTCCCGCCAGGGTTTTAACAGATTTACGTGGTAACGCTGCGTTTCTTTACGTCTACCAGGTTGACGCACTTCATAGTTAACCGCTCCCACCTTTCGGACGACCTCATACGGTCCCTGCCAGCGAGCCAACAATTTGGACTCGCTGGAGGGTAAAAGGAGTAGGACCTGGTCCCCTGGCTTAAACTCCCGAACTTGGGCCCCTCGGTTATAGGTCTGTTCCTGTCGCTCCTGGGCCTTCTTCAAATTTTCCCGTGCTAGGGTCCCCGCCTGAGATAGGTACCCCTGCAGCTGTAGGACATACTCCAGGAGGCCCTGGGCTGGGGAGGCCGCCTGTTCCCAGGTCTCCCGCACGAGGTCGAGGAGCCCACGCGGCCGGCGGCCGTATAGCAGCTCGAAGGGGGAGAACCTTGTCGAGGACTGAGGGACTTCCCGGACCGCCAGCAGCAAGGCAGGTAAAAACTGGTCCCAGCGGCGGAGCTCCCCTGGTGGGAACTTCCGCATCATCCCCTTGAGGGTTCGATTAAAACGCTCCACCAGCCCGTCAGTCTGGGGATGGTACACGGAGGTGCGGAGTTGTTTTATCCCCAGAAGAGTACATACTTGTTTCAATAGCCGGGACGTAAAATTGGTTCCCTGGTCCGTTAAAATCTCCCGCGGGAGTCCGACTCTTGCGAAGATTTTTACTAGTTCTCCGGCAATCGTCCGGGCGGTCGTGCTACGTAGGGGAACGGCCTCCGGAAACCGGGTGGCATAATCGACGAGGACCAGAACATACTGGAATCCCGTTGTGCTCTTCGGGAGGGGCCCCACCAGGTCCAGGGCAACCCTCTCGAAGGGTATCTCCATTAACGGCATAGGGATCAGCGGTGCTCGAGGGACCCCTGCGGGTGCGGCGAGTTGGCACGCCGGGCACGAGGCACAATACTTCTGGACGTCCTGGTGGATCCCTGGCCAGAAGAATCGTCCCAAGATCCGGGCCAGTGTCTTTTCCTGCCCCAGATGCCCGGCGGCCGGTACATCATGTGCCAACTTTAGGACGGCCCGCCTATGACACTGCGGGACTACCAGCTGGGTTTGCGGCTCGCGGGTGCGGGGATCCCGGTCGATCCGATACAGACGGTCCTGCCGCAGCTCGAAGTGCGGCCATCGGGCGGCTTGTTGGGGGTCCTGGACTACCCCATCCACCGCCGCGAGCTGCTCATAATAGCGGCCGAGCGTGGGGTCCGCTCGTTGGTCCCTGCAGAAATCGGTGTAGAGGCGGGGGTCCCGGGGGGGTTCCGAGGGCTTTTCTGTGTCGGTTGTAACTTCGGGTTCCGCCTCAGTGGCGTCCCCAGTGGGCTCGGGTAGGGGCTCCCGGGGTTCCGCTTCGAGGGTCGGCGTAGCGCGTAGCACCTCTTCGAAGGCAGGCCAGTCCCGCCCCAGGACAACGGGATATGCCAAATGAGGAGCGAGGCCGACGATCAAACGCCGGGTGACCCCTGCGACCGTCAGGGAGACGCGAGCACTGGGATAAGGCCGGATATCCCCATGAATACATTGCAGGCGTATTGGCTGCAACCCGGGGTCCGGCGAGGGTCCCAAGCTCTGGCGGATTAGTGTCTGGCCACAGCCAGAGTCGATCAGGGCCTCGACCTCCTGGCCCCCGATGACGGCAGCGACAGTGAGTTTGGGACTCAGGGCGGGCCGAGCTCGGTTGTGTCCTGCCCAGACCTGCCCATAACTGCAGTCCATCTCTGGACAGTCTCTCTGGAGGTGTCCTAGCTTCCCGCAACCAAAGCAGGGGCCGAGCTCCGGCCGTTTACTTCGGGTGGCCCCTCGGGTTGGACTTCGGGGTGGACTCCGTCGGACCCCCGGGGTTCCGGGATTGGGACAGGCAGGTCCGGATCGGGTGGCGGCGTCCCGCCAACGGGCTTGAGGTTCCGGCTGGGAATTAAGTCCGCGGCCGGGATTTCGCACCGCCTTCGCGGGGCTCCCCTTTTTCTCCAGGCGAGCAGTCTCAGGCCTGGGGTTGGGTCGCGGGAGCGTCGGCCCCATCGCCGTCTCAGCGGCGAGGAAATCCTCCATGAGTGTCACGGCTGCCGCGAGCGTCACCGGTCGATGGCGGAGCACCCACGCTCGTCCGCGTGAGGGCAGGATGCTAATAAACTGCTCTAAGACGACCTGCTCTGTCACCTGCTCTGCAGTCCGGAGATCAGGGAGGAGCCAGCGTCGGCCGGCCTCCTTTAGCATCTGGGCCACCGCCCGCGGCCGGGCGCCCTGCGGGTATGTCTGGCTCCGAAATCTCTGCCTGAACGTCTCAGGGCTGACGTCCAGCGCGTCTAGTATAGCGGCTTTGACCCGGTCATAATCGCGTGCGTCCTCAGTCGCGAGGTCTCGATAAGCCGTCTGGGCCGCCCCGGTCAAGTACGGGGCTAACAGCGTAGCCCAATGTTCTCGGGCCCATCCAGCGACTAGGGCTACGCGCTCGAAAGTAACCAGGAAAGCCTCAGGGTCATCATTCGGGCCCATCTTGGTCAAGCGGAGGGGAGCCGCCATCCGGGGGGCTCCGGCCCCCTCACCCTCCGGTCCTTCTGCGGGGCGAGGGCGGGTAACCAGGAGCTGCTGAAGCTGGGTCCCCAGCTGCTGTAACAGTTGCTGCTGCTGCTCCAGCTGGGCTGCGTGTAGCTCCTGGGTGAGCCGGAGGTGGGCAGCATCCCGTTGCTGCTGCTGCTCGTGCTGAACAGCCTGCTGCTGTTGTTGCTGTTGCATTAGAGCAGCCTGCTGCCGCTCTTGGCTCTCCACGAGGCGTTGGATTAAGTGCTCCATATCCATGGTGGCCCGGGGGGGGTAGATAAACCCCTCCCCTCTCGTTACCCTTTCTCACAGGGTAGAGGTTCGGCAGGTCCTCAGAGAAGGCACCAGTGTAAGCTGTTGGTCGGGGCTCAACTCTCCGGCTGGCGGGAGGGGAGCCACACCGACTCGCTTCTTTTCTTCTGCTGGTCCTTTAGGAGTCACAGGGAACAACGTTAGACCGCCAGGCCCTCTGGTGCAGGGGCTGGCCAACAGCAGTTCAAATAGGCCCAGGCCCTCTGGAGCAGGGCCGGGCAACAGCAGTTCGAATAAGCCCCGGCCCTCTGGAGCAGGGCAGGGCAACAGCAGTTCGAATAAGCCCCGGCCCTCTGGAGCAGGGCAGGGCAACAGCAGTTCGAATAAGCCCTGGCCCTCTGGAGCAGGGCAGGGCAACAACAGTTCAGCTAAGCCCTGGCCCTCTGGAGCAGGGCCGGGCAACAGCAGTTCGAATAAGCCCCGGCCCTCTGGAGCAGGGCAGGGCAACAGCAGTTCGAATAAGCCCCGGCCCTCTGGAGCAGGGCAGGGCAACAGCAGTTCGAATAAGCCCTGGCCCTCTGGAGCAGGGCAGGGCAACAACAGTTCAGCTAAGCCCTGGCCCTCTGGAGCAGGGCCGGGCACCAGCAGTTCAGAGAAGCCCTGGCCCTCAGGAGCAGGGCAGGGCAACAGCAGTTCAGATAAGCCCTGGCCCTCTGGGGCAGGGGCTTGGGTAACAGCAATCAGTCCTAATAAACCCAGGCCCTCTGGAACAGGGACTTGGGTAACAGCAACCAAACTCAATAGACCCAGGCCCCCTGGAGCAGGGGCTTGGGTAACAGCAGCCAGTCTCAATAGACCCAGGCCCTCTGAAGCAGGGGCTTGGGTAACAGCAATCAGTCCCAATATCTGAAGGTTCACAGGTTCAGACCCTCTGGCAGGGGCTGAACACAAGGCACCCAGCCAGTTACTGGAAGCCCAGGCCCTCAGTCAGGGCGGGGCAACAGCAGTTCAAGTCTATGAGCCCAAGCCCTAGCTCAGGGCGGGGCAGCAACACCCAGAGGGCTCAGACCCTTAGGCAGGGCTGAGCAGCAGTTCAGGTTTATAAGCCCAAGCCCTAGCTCAGGGCGGGCAACAACACACAGAGGGCTCAGACCCTTAGGCAGGGCTGAGCAGCAGTTCAGGTTTATAAGCCCAAGCCCTAGCTCAGGGCGGGCAACAACACACAGAGGGCTCAGACCCTTAGGCAGGGCTGAGCAGTAGTTCAGTTAAGCCTAAGTCTGAGCGCTGGGGAGAGGGGGAGACTGCCACCCGTGAGTGGGGTGGCAGGGGGGACACAGGCCCACCCACTCCACTGTGTCCCAGCCCGGGGCCCTATTAGCGGCTAGCACGGCCGCTGGTCAGTGGGGTCCTGACCGAAACACACCGACATGGGCACCTCGGTGCCTATAGCCTGACAGGGGTCGGCTATCCCCGGGCTACAGTCCATCTCCCCCTCCGTGGGTACCTGCTCCTCGGTCGCCGGGAGATCGGGCCAGTCCATCTGCATGGGCTCCTCGGGACCAGGGCTTGGGGGCAGGTCCGGCAACTCCTGCGGGAAGTCCGGCCCGGCTGCCTCCGACGGCTCCTCTGGGTAACAGCAGGGCGGAAACGGCGGCGGCGGCTCCTCCTCGTACCGGGCGGGAGGAAGTCCTGGCGGCTGCTCCGGGTTCCAATCCCGGGGAAGTTCCGCAGGTTCCTCTTCGTACCGGGCGCGGGGCAGTGGAGGCCAGTCCGGATCGCCGCCTCGGGTCCTGGAGGGTTCCCAGTCCGGAGCTCCCGCCGGCACGTCTGCTCGCGGCGGTGGCTGGCTCCTGACTGAGCTCTGGCGTTCTCCTTTTCTACTTCCTGTCCCGCCCCTTGACTTCCGGGGGGCGGGGACAGGAAGTGGTGGCTCAGCCCAGCTTGGCTTCTGGGAGGGAGCGCCCTCTGCTGGGCAGGAGGGGAGCCACACCGACTCGCTACACTGGTCCTGAAGTTTTTTTGCTGCAGGACGGCCACCTTAAGATCTGCTATTGTGTGGCCAGGGAGGCTGAAGTGTTCTCCTACAGGTTTTTGTATATTGCCATTCCTAATATCTGATTTGTGTCCATTTATCCTTTTCCTTAGAGACTGTCCAGTTTGGCCAATGTACATAGCAGAGGGGCATTGCTGGCATATGATGGCATATATTACATTGGTGGACGTGCAGGTGAATGAACCGGTGATGGTGTGGCTGATCTGGTTAGGTCCTGTGATGGTGTCGCTGGTGTAGATATGTGGGCAGAGTTGGCATCGAGGTTTGTTGCATGGATTGGTTCTTGAGCTAGAGTTACTATGGTGCAGGGTGCAGTTACTGGTGAGAATATGCTTCAGGTTGGCAGGTTGTCTGTGGGCGAGGACTGGCCTGCCACCCAAGGCCTGTGAAAGTGTGGGATCATTGTCCAGGATGGGTTGTAGATCCCTGATGATGCGCTGGAGGGGTTTTAGCTGAGGACTGTATGTGATGGCCAGTGGAGTCCTGTTGGTTTCTTTCTTGGGTTTGTCTTGCAGTAGGAGGCTTCTGGGTACACGTCTGGCTCTGTTGATCTGTCTCCTTATTTCCTCGTGCGGGTACTGTAGTTTTGAGAATGCTTGGTGGAGATTTTGTAGGTGTTGGTCTCTGTCTGTGGGGTTAGAGCAGATGCGGTTGTACCTCAGTGCTTGGCTGTAGACAATGGATCTTGTGGTGTGCCCGGGATGGAAGCTGGAGGCATGAAGGTAGGCATAGCGGTCGGTAGGTTTTTGGTATAGGGTGGTGTTAATGTGACCATCAATTATTTGCACCGTAGTGTCTAGGAAGTGGACCTCCCGTGTAGATTGGTCCAGGCTGAGGTTGATGGTGGGGTGGAAGCTGTTGAAATCGTGGTGGAATTTTTCCAGAGTCTCCTTCCCATGGGTCCAGATGATGAAGATGCCATCAATGTAGCATAGGTAGAGAAGGTGCGTGAGTGGACGGGAGCTGAGGAAGCGTTGTTCCAGGTCAGCCATAAAAATATTGGCATATTGTGGGGCCATGTGGGTGCCCATAGCGGTGCCACTGATCTGGAGATATATATTGTCATCAAATTTGAAATAGTTGTGTCTGAGGATAAAGGCACAGAGCTCAGCAACCAGTTGTGCTGTGGCATCATCAGGGATACTGTTCCTGACAGCTTGTATTCCATCAGCGTGTGGGATGTTGGTGTAGAGATCCTCTACATCCATGGTGGCCAGGATGGTGTTTTCTGGAAGGTCACCAATGCATTGTAGTTTCCTCAGGAAATCAGTGGTGTCACGGAGATAGCTGGGAGTGCTGGTGGCATAGGGTCTGAGTAGAGAGTCCACATATCCAGACAGTCCTTCAGTGAGAGTTCCAATGCCCGAGATGATGGGGCGTCCAGGATTTCCAGGTTTGTGGATTTTGGGCAGTAGATAGAATAGCCCTGGTCGGGGCTCTAAGGGTATGGTGATTTGTTCCGGTGTTAGCGTAGGGAGTGTCCTGAGTAGATGGTTCAGTTTCTTAGTGTATTCCTCAGTGGGAACTGAGGGAAGTGGCCTGTAGAATTTGGTGTTAGAGAGTTGTCTGGCAGCCTCCTTTTGGTAGTCAGACCTGTTCATGATGACAACAGCACCTCCTTTATCAGCCTCTTTGATTATAATGTCAGGATGGTTTCTGAGGCTGTGGATGGCATTGCGTTCTGCACGACTTAGGTTATGAGGCAAGCGATGTTGTTTTTCCACAATTTCTGTCTGTGCACGTCGGCGGAAACATTCAATGTATAGGTCCAGACTGTCATTTCGACCCTCAGGAGGAGTCCATGTGGAGTTCTTCTTTTTGTGCTGTTGGTGGGAGGGTAACTGTGTATCAGTGCACTGTTCAGTGTTGTCCTGAAAGTATTCTTTGAGTCGGAGACAGCGAAAGTAGGCTTCCAGATCGCCACAGAACTGTATCATGTTGGTGGGGGTGGCAGGGCAGAAAGAGAGTCCCCGAGATAGGACAGACGTTTCTTCTGGGCTGAGTGTGTGGTTGGATAGATTGACGATATTGCTGGGTGGGTTAGGGGTACCACAGTTGTGGCCCCATGTGGCAGGTAGGAGTTTAGACAGCTTACAGTCCTTTTTCCTTTGTAGAGAGGTGAAGTGAGTGATGTAGATCTCCTGTCTTATTTTAGTGAAGTCCGTTTGTATGGAAGTTTGGTTATTAATGAGAGTCTCCAGGTTGGAGAGCTCTTTTTTGATGTTTTCCTGTTTGCTGTATAGGAGGCTAATCAGGTGGTTCCTCAGTTTCTTTGACAGAGTACGGCATAATCTCTCACTGTGGTCTGTGTAGTATGTAGATAGCAGTGGATTTTTTACCTTTAGTCCATTTGGTATGATGTCCATCCGTTTGCATTTGGAAAGGAAGATGATGTCTGTCTGTATTTGTGCAAGTTTCTTCATGAGGTTGATGGATTTCCACTCCATACGGCTAAATGCAGTGCCTTGCATGGTGTCAAGTATCAGAGGGGTAGCCGTGTTAGTCTGGATCTGTAAAAGCAGCAAAGAATCCTGTGGCACCTTATAGACTAACAGACGTTTACCATTCGTGGGTGAATACCCGCTTCGTCAGACGCATGTGATGGAAATTTCCAGAGGCAGGTATAAATATTCAGGCAAGAATCAGTCTAGAGATAATGAGGTTAGTTCAGTCAGGGAGGATGAGGCCCTGTTCTAGCTGTAGACAATGAATTGTTTGGTGTGTCCGGGATGGAAGCTGGAGGCATGAAAGTAGGCATAGTGGTCGGTGGCTTTTCAGAGTAGGGTGGTGTTAACGTGACCGTTACTTATTTGTACCATGGTGTCAAGGAAATGGACCGCCCATGTAGATTGGTCCAGGCTGAGGTTGATGGTGGGGTGGAAGCTGTTGAAATCGGGGTGGAATTCTTCCAGAGTCTCCTTCCCAAGGGTCCAGATGATGAAGATGTCATCAATGTAGCGTAGGTAGAGAAGGGGCATGAGTGGATGAGAGCTGAGGAAGTGTTGTTCCAGGTCAGCCATAAAAATGTTGGCATATTGTGGGGCCATGCGGGTGTCCATAGCAGTGCCACTGATCTGGAGGTATATATTATCACCAAATTTGAAATAATTGTACGTGAGGATAAAGTCACAGAGCTCAGCAACCAGTTGTGCTGTGGCATCATCAGGGATATGGTTCCTGACAGCTTGTATTCCATCTGCATGTGGGATGTTTGTGTAGAGAGCCTCCACATCCATGGTGGCTAGGATGGTGTTTTCTGGAAGATCACCAATGCATGTTTTCTCAGGAAATCAGTGGTGTAACGGAGATAGCTGGGATTGCTGGTGGCGTAAGGGCTGAGTAGAGAACACACAATAGCAGATTTAAAGGTAGCCATCCTGCAGCAAAAAAAACTTCAGGACCAGACTCCAAAGAGTAACTGCTGAACGTCAATTCATTTGCAAATTTGACACCATTAGCTCAGGATTAAACAAAGACTGTGAATGGCTAGCCAACTACAAAAGCAGTTTATCCTCCCTTGGTGTTCACACCTCAACTGCTAGAAGAGGGCCTCATCCTCCCTGATTGAAGTAACCTCGTTATCTCTAGATTGATTCTTGCCTGCATATTTATACCTGCCTATGGAAATTTCCACCACATGCGTCTGACGAAGTGGGTATTCACCCACGAAAGCTCATGCTCCAATACATCTGTTAGGCTGTGGCTACACTTAGCACTTCAAAGCGCTGCCGCGGTAGCGCTGCCGCGGCAGCGCTTTGAAGCGCTAAGTGTAGTCAAAGCGCCAGCGCTGGGAGAAAGCTCTCCCAGCGCTGTCCGTACTCCACCTCCCTGTGGGGAATAACGGACAGCGCTGGGAGCCGCGCTCCCAGCGCTGGAGCTTTGACCACACTGGCGCTTTGCAGCGCCGCAATTTGCAGCGCTGGAGAGGGTGTGTTTTCACACCCTGCTGCAGCGCTGCAAATTTGTAAGTGTAGCCAAGCCCTTAGTCTATAAGGTGCCACAGGACTCTTTGTCAGTTTATACTGGTATAAAGCACCTTTATACCAGCATTAGTGCATGTACACTGGGGGTGGAGTGAGGGTGTACTGCTTTGACTATACCAAAACAGTTAAAGTGGGACAACTCTCTAGTGTAGACAAGCCCCTAAGGCTTTAGCTGTTACAGTTATGAAGAAAACCTCAGAAACATGAACAGAGCTCTCTAGGTGACTCTGCAGACTGCCTGGAACAATAGTTCTGAGAGGCATGAACTGCCCAGTTCATATGACTGAGGTTCAAAGGGTATGTCTACACAGCAACTAGACACCTGCCATGGCTGGACCAGGCCAGCTGACTTGGGCTCACAGGGCTCAGGGTTTGGGCCTGTTACATTGCTGTGTAGACTTCCTGGCTCAGGATCAGTCTAGGACCCTGTGAGATGGAAGGGTCCCAGCGTTCAGGCTCCTGGCTGAGCCCGGAAGTTTACACAGCAATGAAACAGCCTCACAGCCCGAGCCCCACCAGCCCAAGTTGGCTGGCACTGGCCAGCCAAAGGTGTCTAGTTGCTGGGTAGACAAACCCAAAGTTTCTGGCTTAGTGATGATAATTTAAATATCAACATTGTTAACTATTTCATTCCTCCTACCCTCCTTGGAGTCCAAGCATCTACAAGAAGTGATCCATAGATTACAAGGCCAGTAGGGATCTATGTGATCATCTAGTCTGACCTCCTGTATAACACAGGCCATAGAACTTCCCCCAAATAATTCCTAGAGCATATCTTTTAGAAAAAACATCTAATCTTGATTTAAAAATTGTTAGTGATGGAGAATCTATCAAAACCTTTGTCCCAGTGGTTAATTACCCTCACTGTTTAAAAAGAATGTATACCTTATTTCCTGTCTAAATTTGTCTAGCTTCCAGTTCCAGGTATCTGATCCTGTTACACCTTTCTCTGCTAAACTGAAGAGCACAATATTAAATATTTGTTCCCCATAGACTGTCATCAAGTCATCTCTTAATCTTTAACCTTCTCTTGCTTCTTGAGTCTATCACTATGAGGAATGTTCTCTAATCCTTTAATCATTCTCATGGCTGTTCTCTGAACCCTCTCCAATTTATCAACATCATTCTTGAAATGTGGAGACTAGAACCAGACACAGTATTCCATCAGTGGTCACCCTAGTGCCAGATACAGCGGTAAAATACCCTTGCTATTCCTACTCGAGATTCCCGTTTACACATCCAAGGATTGCATTAGCCTCCATGCCATAGCATTGCACTGGGAGCTCATGTTCAGCTGATCAGCTACCACAACACAACCACAAGATCTTTTTCAGAGTGTCTGCTTCCCAGGATAGAGTCCCACATCGTATAAATCTGGCCTACATTCTTTGTTCCTAGGTGTATACATTTATATTTAGCCGTATTAAAAAACATATTGTTTGCTTGCGCCCAGCTTACCGAGTGATCCAGTATCAGTGACATGTCCTCTCCATTATTTACCATTCCTTCAATTTTTGTGTCATCTGCAAACAATATCAGTGATAATCTTATGTTTTCTTCCGCATCATTGATAAAAATATTTAACACCATAGGGCCAAGAAACGATCCCTGAGAGACACCTGCTTGATGATGATTTCCCATTTACAGTTACACTTTGAGACATATCAGTTATCCAACTTTTAATATGTGGCACCTTAATTTTATATTATTCTAGTTTTTTAATCAAAATGTTTTGCAATACCAACTCCAGCATTTTACAGAAATCCAAGTATAATCAACACTATTCCCTTTTATCAACCAACTTTGTAATTGCATCAAAAAATATCAAGTTAGTTTCACAGGATCTATTTTCAATAAACCCATCTTGATAGGCATTAATTGTATTACCCTCCTTTAATTCTTTTTTAATTGAGTCCTATATCAGCCACTCCATTATCTTGCCCAGAATCAAAGTCGGACTGACAGGTCTATAATTATCCAGGTCATCCTTTTTAAATATTGGCTCAACATTGGCTTTCTTCCAGTTTACTGGAACTTCCATGGTGTTCGAAGAATTATTGAATATCAGCATTAATGTTCCAGCGAGCTCAGCAGCTTATTAAAACTCTTGGGTGCAAGTTATCCAGACCTTCTGATTTAAATATGTCTAAGTTTAGTTGCTGCTGTTTAACATTCTCTTGAAATGCTAGTTGAATGGAAAGAGCATTATCATATGATATGACTATTTGATTTGTTTTTTCCCCAGATATGAAATAGAAATATTTACTGAACACTTCTGCCTTTTCTGCATTAATATTACTAATTTCTACCATTCCCTTCTAGTAATGTCCCAATACCATTGTTAGGATTCTTTTTGCTCCTAATATACTCTAAAAACTCCTTCTTATTGTTCTTAATGCTGCAAGCCATAGATTTCTCCTTATGTCGCTTTGCTTTCCTTATCAATTTATAGCTTCTGATTTATATTAATTACTATTAACTTTCTCCTTTTTCTATTTCCAATATTAATTTTTTATTTTATTAATAAATGTTGCAAGAATGTTTCTCCGCTCCGCCTCGTAAACCACGCTGCTCTGATTCCTCCTCTGTGACTGCATACTAATTCCCTGTTGGAAAAGGCTAGAGCTGCAGAAAAGAATTAATTCTGCTTCTAGCAACATTAACTTTCTCTAGCAGTCTACTGATGTTGGAAGGGAGCATTTTGTCTACATCAGATTCCCCTCAATTCCAGACGGCCTCAGTTCCATCATCCTCCCTGTCCCACAGATCCCTGGCTGCACAGTGGTACACAGATAATTATGGGTGCAGAGGCTTCTAGGAAAGGAAGAATATGTAGAATTGACTCCTTTCTCCTCTTCTGATATTTTTTGGATTGTATCTGCTCTTGTGTATTCCATTTGCTTCTCTTTCACAGATTGAGTAGAGGGAAGCATATATGCCATGATGATTTTTGTATCAGCAGCTCTTAAATACAACAGTTAGAGGTGCACTGTAGAAATACCCTAAGCCCTGATCCTACAATCAGACCTATGCACATGAAGCCCTGCCCCTCATGCTGAATCACATTGAGCACATAGGCATAAGTGTCTGCTCCTGGGCAGCAGATTTCAGGATCAGGACCAAAATTAGAAACCTTTGTATCAAGTAATATTATACTCTGTACACAATACCTATAATGTATTTTTAATTAAAAAACAATGCAAGTCCTAGTTATTGTAATGTTTTTATAGAGTGTATTTTACAGATTATTTAGTGTTCATAGTCACTCTTAGCTCAAGCAGCAAAGAGTCCTGTGGCACCTTATAGAGTAACAGACGTATTGGAGCATGAGCTTCGTGGGTGAATACCCACTTTGTCGGATACCGACGAACTGGGTATTCACCCACAAAAGCTCATGCTCCAATACGTCTGTTAGTCTATAAGGTGCCACAGGACTCCTTGCTGCTTTTACAGATCCAGACTAACATGGCTACCCTTCTGATACTTGACTCTTAGCTCAGTGGTTTGAGCATGGGTCTGCTAAACCCAGGGTTGTAAATTCAATCCTTGAGGGGGCCATTTAGGGATCTGGGGCAAAAATCTGCCTGGGGATTGGTCCTGCTTTGAGCAGAGGGGTTGAACTAGATGACCTCCTGAGGGTCTATATTCTATATCAAGAAAAATATTTTTTTCCTTACCAAAAACTTAACCAGAGCATATAGAATAGGCATTGCATGAGGAGAATAAAACCTTGGCACCTTAGTTCCCTATAATCAAAGGAGTTTTATACCTCTCTTTGTACAAGATCAGCAAGCTGTCTTGGTAGTTGGGTGTATCTCAATGAATAATAAGATGTTGTTATACTTCTAGTTGTGTCTACATAGAGTCATTCTCTATGTCAGTGGAAATAAGGTAATCAGCACAATGAATCCCACATGTTAAATGTCTTGTTCAGCTGTTTCACCACAAGACAATCATATAATCAAGTTGAAACAAAAGTAGTTGGGAAATGGGAGGAAGAAAAAAACCTTTTCTTGGTCACATGGTAAATTAGATCTCAGTGTTTATCAAGCTCAGCAAAAGAGCAACTCCTACCACCCTCTTCCTCTTATAGTCCTACCTAGTTTTACACAATAAGGTCATTGGGTTCAGCTGTGCAATGAAGACAGACACCTGTTTCAGTATAAGTCCATAGGTAAGGTTTTAACCCAACCAGTCAGCTATAATATAGATCATGCAATCAGAATCTGAACAGACAAAAAAGGCTGTTCTTTCATGGCAGTATATAATGCTATTTATGCCTTAAATTCAAATGCTGCCCCCATAGTACACTGTGGTTCATTTGTATTGAGATTTTTCTTTTTGTTCCTCAAAGCCATCCTCTTACATAAAACCTCCATTGGGAAATCAAAGATTGCATGAGCTTAAAGTATTCTATTTAGCCCTTGTCTTGTATAGATGACTTTGACTTAACAGGAAAATATGTTTTGTACACATTTCAAGGACATTGCATGCTGAATTGAATGGGTAGAGAGAATAGGTTTGGTTGTTTTTTGCCATCAGCACTGATTATTCTTTTGTTAATAGATAGATGTGACTTAGACTCTGCCCTTGCTATAGAAGATGTATCTAGAGGTAGGTAGAAGAAAGAGATCACACTCTAGGGAGAAGGAATAAGAGGAAAAGAAGCCTGAGGGTAACCTACAGACAAGAGGACAGAAATAATTAATGGTAGTGTCCATTTATAAAGATAAGTGCATTCAAATGTATGTCAGCCCTTTGGCTATAGAATTCAAGATTTCCAAAAACTAGGGTCTTATTCGCCTTTCATTTACATCAGCTCTTCACTGATGTAACTCCACTGATTTTTCTGGAGTTACTCCTGATATATACTAGTATAAATAAGGTCAGAATCAGGTCCACTAAAAAATAATTGCATTTTTGAGCTGGATGCATGTTATATAAGCCAAGGGAAAACAAAACAAAAAAAGACATATCAATATCATATATTTGATTTGATTTAGCAAGAGCAAAAAAAAAATCAATCCCAGATTTCTAGTGATCTCTTAATATGCATGAAAAATGTTGTTCTTTTCCATTTTTTTCCCCAAAATTGAACAAAGAAATTTGTGGCTAAAGTTTCAAAGGCATTGGATGAGCTCATAGCCTTTATTTTATGGGGAATCATGCATGGCTAAAAATCCTGTGATATTTTCAAAATGTAGTCCCCATTCCTACAATGAGAACTGTATAGGCAGTCCCAAGCGCAGCCCCACTGAACACAAAAGGGCCCTCTGCCTAGGAGTTTGCTTATGTGATTCTCAGTTCAGGACTGGGGTCTTAGTACTGTACTTACTCTTGTCTTACTTTTGTGATTTATAATTGAGAGGAGTATTCCAAACTGGGAAGATTTTTAAAACAACCAACATTTTGATTTAACTCAAAGTAAGCATCCATCAAAATTCAGTAATATATACTAGACAATCGGCAAGGAAATTAATTTTAATAAATATTAGTCAAATAGCTTTTGAAAATAACATGAAGTTTGAATAACCAATTTAAAAATTCAAACAATTATAAATTAGGGACTTAAGATTGTACAGTAGATGTGAAGAAGAATCCATTTCTTATTTACTTTCTGTCACATGCATTGTTTTAATTTAATTAAAATTTACATTTTGGAAGGGTCAGATGTGTGCACAAGTATGTGACAGCTATGATAATTGAGAATAATAATGAAGCAAGAAGTGGCTAGAGGTAGAATTTCAGAAACAGCTTCAATGTGCCATGATTCTTGAATAACTAACAAATTGCTCAGATGTTTGGGAGACATTGCAAAGTGTGTTAGTAGAGGAAGTAAACCCAAATGAACATGATTGAAAGAAGACAGAAATAAACAGCTGTGTTATCAAGCTACAACTGCTAATTGCTTTGGATTCAGTCATTATTGCTGGTTTTTTATTTATTAATTTTAATTGGACTGAAGTTGATCACCTGTGTAAGTATTTGCAGGATTTGGGTCCAAAACAGTAGAATGAAGAGAAATGCAATGATGTTTTCTTAGAGCCTGATCCAGCCTGCACTGAAGTCAGTCAAAACTCGTATTGATGTCAGTACTGTAGGATGAGGCCCTTGCAGTAATAAATTTAAGTCATTATTATTTTAATACTTATACATGTAACTAACTTCATGTAGGTTAGTCATGATGAAGTGAAAAGGATCTGCATAGATGAAATGTTATGCCTGTGTGCAGAGTTCTGTTGACTTCAGCAGAATTCTGAGGCAATAAGTCTCCACCCATGTGGATCCCTTTGGAGGATTTTGCAGGATCAAGTCCATAAATTGACATACAATTTTATACACCACCAAAATGTATCCAGTACAGTAACTGTTAAACAGTGCCAAGCAACAATACACAAACTTTTCTTTTCTCTAATAATTCTCCTTTATAGT
This sequence comes from Mauremys mutica, assembly GCF_020497125.1. Lineage (NCBI taxonomy): Eukaryota > Metazoa > Chordata > Testudines > Geoemydidae > Mauremys > Mauremys mutica. The sequence continues at coordinate 83,051,974 of NC_059075.1, forward strand.
GAATTTAGGCATTACTTGTAACCATGGTAGGTAAACAATTTTCAGACAGGCTACATATGTTGGTTTTGCTTCAAAGAACACCAGCAACCTAAAAAATATGTTTCTGTGATTGATTGTAAATTATTTATTTACCAGTTGTAACACCTAAGCTTTCTATCAATTAAAGAGGATGAGGAAAAATAATCACTATTTCCCCCCAGTGTGCTTACAACGGAAGGGTCCCCATTGACTTAGGGCCTGATCCAAAGTCAATTTAAGTGCATTGGATAGCATTTTCCCACCACAGCAGGGAAGAGAAAAACTTTTTTCTAAAAAAAACCCCAAACACCAGACAGCATTGCTATAGTGGCAGATTTTGTAGTTGAAACTACTTTTAACTTTTTTTTTAAGAGACTAGCTTTCAAGTTGATAATATCCCTTTATTATAGAAGCATCATTTGTGTGAAATTATATCCAGCAGTTACTAAATCAATCTTATAGAACTGAATTGGATTGAAACATCCAGCTGTAGAATCTTTTACTAATTCCAGTATAATATAGCCCAGACAACAAAACCTTTTGGTGCAAGTTTTCAGTTCACATGAAAATACTGGTTTACAAAAATTGTTTCTAGAAAATCCATTAATTCATATACATATGCAATGGACACAAATGTATTTTTTTCATAATTTCTAATTTTTGCCTAGACATTTTGGCTAGACATTGCTGATTTGTTTAAATTAAATGGCTACTATAGTTCGAAGCCATCAAAGAGAACACAGCTATGCCAGGAAATCATAACAAGCACTGCAATAGATAAAATTTTTAAAAAGCATGGAAAAAAATTCAACTTGTGGTGACAGCAATATACTTGGCCAAAAATGAGCTTACCTTCAAGATCCCAAGGTTCCTAATTAAATTATCTGCCAATAGCTATGTCCCATTAAACTGCTATCAAAGGAAGCTCACCTCTAACACTATTGTCTTGTAAGAATCAATAGTAATTCTATCTTGGCTATATTTAAGGTAGAGCCAAACTATTTGAATCTGAATTTTTCCTTGGGCACTTGGACATGAAGAAGGCTGCTATTCCAGGATCAGGTAAGGTAAGTATGTTTGAGAATCATCCATGTAACAGTGAATACTGAGGTTATAACATCTAATATTAGCTGCAAGCAGCAACATACAAGTTTAAAAGAATTGGAACCAGAAATAGAATCTTCAGGGACTTACAAGTGAAATTTCAAAAAGGGCAGATCTACTGTGATCAGAGAAACAAAATGAGACCTTTGGGGATGGTTCTCTAGTCAATGCAAAATAAATCTGGGGGGGAAAAGGGTGAAGGAAACACAGCAAGCATATCTTCTCTCCTTTCAGAAATATGGTAAATACCTGTACTGTTTGTTAAAGTTGAAGGGATTTTGAATGTTTGCTTGTATGCTTTCCATTTATTTTCCAATTATCATAGCTTTTCTTTAAAATTCCTTTTTCTGCCGGCTGTTGTATGGACCTGCCCTGACCCTCCATCAGTAAATTAAACATGCCCCAAAGTTCTCTATTAAATTTTAAATATACTTCTCTAATAAATGGGGGGATATATCAGCTGCAGATCAGCAACTTGCTCTTATATGTATTTTTTTTACTACAATGATTGATTGAACATTGCTGCTGTCATACTATAATTTTTAAATGGGCTATTCATAGTGAGTGAAATTCACTTCACATTCATGAAACTGGAATAAGTAGACAATGTGGATGACATCTGCAAGGGCTGTAATAGGTAAAAATCCATCACTCCCCAACCCAGAGCCAGAGGACTTGCAGGACAGCCCTCTCCACAACAGTTACTCCCTCCCCCCGCCTAGGGGCTGGAATACTGGCTGGCCCCTTTCCCCTTGCTACTTGCATGAATGGTTAGTGCCACTGGATCCACATTTTTTTTTATGCGGGTGGCTGGCTGGCTGGCTGAGTTCTTGTTTGAAATTATTATTGTAATGCTGCTGGATTATTACTGTATTACCTTTTATGTATTATCCTACCTAGAGCCTTTCAGGGGCATCTTTTTATTATTTAGCTAAATAAATAAGAAAAATAAATAGCAGATCCAGTAGCTCCTCCTGTGGCCTGCCATCAGTGATGTCCTCTGTACTGGCCTGACCAGAGCCACCCTCCCAGCACACAGGGAATAAAGGAACCTCCTGTATGGCTCCTCCAACCATGTGTCCTCCACCAGCATAGTGCATGTGGAGGATTTAAATGGTGAGGACAGCCTTGTGCCGACCATTGGCACAAAGGTGGATTTCATTCACTATGCAAAGCCATAGAAGATAGATACCAATATATATCCTCTCAGCCATTATGGGTACATTCTGTACATGCACCTTCTGTGCAGACATATTATCTGACTGTTTAGAATGTATTTGTCTCCCTACCTTTTGACACTAATCTTTCAACTACACAATTGGATTTCAATCCAGATAGCCAAGTAACTAGATTTCTATTTTTAATTGATTTTAGGCCAGTAATATATCTGAGAAAATAATCCCTAAGGTAAAAGCTCACTGAAGCCTCCAGTCAATTCCTTTCTCAGTCATTGGTTTTAGTATAGCTTCTTTCCCACTCCTGCTAGGGACACATCCACTTATGAAGTAACAGCTAGCATTCAGAATGAAACAAAGCATTTTGGGATAATAATTGCACATCCTCGTTTTGGACTACTAGCACTCTGCATTTCTACTGTCATATAGTTTTGTCTATATTTTGTTCATCTTCTTTGCAGATTAGAAGTGTGTACTCTAGGGTGTCATAAAACTGAATTTTTATACTTCGTTATATTGGACTTTGGACCCAATGTTGCCATGCTTAAGCAGGCCTGGCTCCTGTTGACATCACTGGCAGATTTGCCATCTGAGGACTGTAGGATGTCATACTTGGAAAGAGTTAAAAAAGTGTTGCTATTGTGGATGGCTCATGCTTGTTGGACATGTCTTTTTCTCTTTAAATAGGTGTCACTTTTTTATGATGGTATCACACAGTTTTTATGGAGGTGTAGCAAAAGCCACATAAAATCCATCTGCTGACTGTAAGATTAGTAGACTAGCTATCTCTGGAGACAAGAAAGATGGGAAACATTGTCCCCTCTCCCACCTTCTGACAAAACATCTATTGTCTTGAGGGAGTGGGACAAGATCCTGGCTCAGCACTGCTTGTTGCTATATAATAATTATACTTAACACTTAATTAGCACTGTACAAGCATTAACTAGTTAATCATTAGCTAATATCTTACTGGACGATAATGTGATGATGGCAGTAAAGGCCTAGCAAATCCACAGTAACAGTCGTGTGTGTAATGAAGGGAATAGAAGTCCAGGATGGAACAGTCAGGAATCATTAAGGAAATCAGTCTATAGTTACTGACGCAGTAATAAGCAAGGGAGACATTTTCTTGCCCTCAGTTTATTTCCGGGCTAAAATTCATGTTCCTCTAAACTCTGCTCACGTGAGACATTTTGATTTGTGCCATATTATTAACATCATGACTCTCTCATAAAAGAGCCAGCATAAATATTTTCTTATGAATAGACTCCTAGGTTGGGCCATAAGTAAAGCTGTTAAAACAGAGGGGTGGAAAACATTACATTCTTGTGCATAGAAATGCAGTATGCTCACCCTTTGCCTACTTTAGGCAATGCAGAGAGTTTGTTTTAATTCAAAATATCCCAAATCAACATGCATATTATTCAAGGGACAAAAAGAGGTTCTATTATGTGTACAGTAGTAACACTTTATTTTAATGGTTCATATTTCTTCAGGTACAAAACCCACTATTTTGTATATATTAGATTTGGAATATTTAACTGCTGTGAGATTGATTTGATGGTCTCAGTCCAATTACCAGCACTTAGATGCCATCCTCACAAAAGTCACCATTGAAATTGGTACCAAATAGTACTTTTGTTGGCTCTTTCATCAATGAAGTCAAGGACCAAAAGGGCAGAGAGAATGACCTGCCCTTTACAACCTAGAGAGAGCCATTCAGGAGAGCATGGGAAATTTGTACTGCTGCTGTCAGAGCTGACTTATTTATGAATAACTAAAGGGCTTCATTCTTTAAAGGTTTCAGTCCAACATGCTTCATGAGCACTGAACTCACACGAGCTAAAAATGGACATAGAATGACCTCCCTTCCATTGTGGCCCATGCATGCTGCTCCATTGCCATCCAATGGTCATAAAAGCCCTGCAGTCAGTGATGAAAATTTCTCAAGTGTGTACAGCAATCATAACTGATCCTTTGCTGCCATCCTGCAGGGGGCATGGGGCTAGGGGGCAGAAGAGGTAATATCAGTACTTCATAAATTCTTTGCAGCTCCATATTAAGGAACAGCTCCAGGAAGGTTTTGTGGGGCTTCTGTAAATCAGAGAAACCTATGGTTGCTCTAATTTATACATGGTACACCAGCTGGCCCCTATAATGCTCCAGATTTGGGAGAGTGTAAAGAAGTTATAAAGCCATCTTTACTCCCTTTCCCTCAGGCTGCACATTCTCTACTGGGCCTCTTGACAGAATCTCTCCAAGAGCTATACCTTATGTGCTTATGGTTTATCTAAAAATAGAATGCAGTGTGTTAACAAAAGGTAGGGCTCCACCTGCAGGTTGCTACAAGGAAATAGACCCATATGGAGATACTGGCAAACTATAGTCCTTAGAATTGACATGGCATAATAAATAGTCCTTACAGGATAGTTTTGCTTTTCCAGATCATTTTACAATTATTTTATTTAGAAATGTTTGATTATATCTGGGCAGTAGGAGATATTTGATTTTAGTCTCAAACTCTTCATTGTAATCTCATAGTAAATTGTGCTGTTTTAGCATAAGTAACGTAAGTGTGATTCCAATATACATCATCTTCCAAGCAAAGTACAAACATTGCTTTTTTGCAGCAGTAATCAGCTATTGGATACGAGCTTGACTAACCACATGCCAAGGGGAATCTTGAATAAATTCAGCTAGCTAACCTTTTGGCTAATCAAGAGAATTTTCAATGTAACCTAATAGATGTGGTGGGACATAAGAGGGAATTTTGGATTATCAAAAGTGTCAATTTTCAGGCCTACCAGAATTTAGGGTGTCAAATTTAATAGTTTCTGGAGATAGGTGTGAACTGCAAAATCCAAATCTGGATTTGGATTTCCCAAAATTATGAAGTGCTTAGTTCTAGTGGTGGTTCAGTCCAATATATAAAAAGGTGGTAGCAGTGAAATTTGCATTTCAGATTCCACACTACTCTGGTGGTCAGAGGTTGATGAGGCTGGGAGGTTTGATTCAGGCCCTCCACTAATTTTGTTTTATTTTAAATATCTAGAAACTGTGGATCTGAGTCTGAGATATGCAGAGTTCTTCCTGCTGAAATCAGCAGGAATTTAGGTCACTCAGCACCTCACAGTAATTTTTGGCATTTTGCTGGATTGGTCTATAATTATCCTCTATTCTTTGAAATTGTTTTCCTTTATCGTGCCAAGTGGAATGAAGTAGCTTTTCTGTGCTGTATAAAACCACCACATTAAAGTTTGGATGCTTTACCACATATTCTGGAAAGACAAGGACATGTAATAATTACAGCATTATTGCTGGCAACTTACAGCAGAGAAGTCCTTCACCCCAGAAGTTGAACTGCCAGGAGACAGATTGTACATCTTACCTATATCAGTTTAAGGTCAGAATCCTGGAGAAAAGCCTGTATCCAGGGCCACTTGTTAATACTTGAAGAAAGTTCTATAGAGAGCATGAATGAAAGGTTTCTCAGCTCCTGTGGTTCATTTCAGTTGCATGATTTGTTTTGTTTTGCCAGCCTTCAATAATTAGTAATTGCATGCACAAACACGCAGCTTGACACACAATTCCCAGTTTTCATGAGTGAATGTGACCACAAAAACTGATGCATCCTAAAGTATTTTAGGAATATTTTTAGAAGACTTGAAACTAAGTTTCTTAATTCCTAGGCCCCAGCCGCTCTGCTGTACCCAGTCTCTGCTGGATACAGCAATGAGGAAGGGCTGTTAGGACCCAGTTGTAGTTACCTGATCCTAGAACTGTTTTTGTTTTTTTGCCAGTGTAAAGTACTCTGAAGGCAGCTATAAACTCTGCCAACTTGTAACAGCTCTCACAGTATGCTCTGCTAGTTGGAACGGGCAGAAAGCAGTATGCTCCAGCCCTGCCCCAAGGTAGACGTTCATAGGAGGCTGCCATGTGGTGGTAATTAAGAAGCCAGCTAAGCAAAACAGAGTAGGACTGCTAGCAATTCCCCCATACTGGTTCTGCTCACTTTGTGCCATGGGGGCAGGGTAATGGGACCAGGGTCTATCTTCTAGTTTGTATGATCCACTCCTACAAGGTACTGAGCACTCTTAATTCCCACTGTTTGTGTAAAGTGCTATAATTGAACAATATATGCTGTAATGCCACAGAAAGCATTTGCCCATGAGTCTACTGTTCAGAAAAGAAGATAGAAAGGGTGATGGGGTGGGTGGGGTGTTGAATTTATTGTTTAGATATAGTTAGTTCGGTGTCTAGTTTAATAGATGGAAGGGCTAAAAGAAGACATTTCTTAAAAGTAGAGACACAGGCCTACTTAAATAGAATTTATTAGGTCCTGAATAATAGCAGAGAGTGATTATTCTACAAGAGAAATGATGATGGGTTTGGAACCACATACAACAAAAATAAGAAAAGTTTCTAAGCCACTTAAAGAGACTACACATAGACAATTATTTTTTGAGCAAAGGCTTGCATGCACTCTTTTTTGATCCAAGTTTAGATGTCCACACTGAATTTCTGCAGTTAAGTCAGCTTGATCTGTATACAAAATCAGCTACCAATTTGTATGCACAAATGTCATTTTTGTACACAAGTGTCACAGGGCACCTGTGTTGCTACCTCACTGCCTGGCCAGTTCAGATGGTTTCACAGTCACAAACACACACTGGGCTGTTTATCTTATACCAAGGTGTTTGTTTATTTCCCTCTTACATAGTAATACTGTGCAATACAGGCTTACAACAAAGGTAAGCTTTTTCTAAAGCCCTCCCTGGCCCACACTCACCTTCTGAGCTCCTCTTGAGCTGCCCTTGTTTCCTCCCCTTATATTCTCCTCCCAATTACCTTGTTAGCCCAATGATTGTCACCCAGGTGCTCACCACCCCCCACCAGAAAGTGTATAATAGCCTTCAGCTGGGTCTGCAGCCTTCTCCAGGCTGCAGCAATGTCAGTGATCAGGGTGCTGCTGATAGCACCCTGTCACAACAAGTCACTTTTTGCACAGACAAAACTTTCACATATAATTGTATGCCAAAATATGTGCATGCAAAATTACACCTATAGTTCTAAAGGGCTGTATCCACTGCTCTTGAAAAATTAGCTCAACATATGAAGTACCTATTGTACTGAGTCCAAAGACAGCAAACTTTGCTCATATGACTTCAGTAGTAGTAAAGGGGTTTAAAAAAGCAACAAAAGCATGCAAAACAATTTTACTAAATGTTCACTTACAGTGGTTATTTCTTAGCACAAAAGTAATATGAAAACAGGCCTGCTTGCAAATTTTTAATGAATACATAGATGAACATAATTTGTTGGGGAATAGTAAACATGGTTTTTGTAAAGGGAAATCATGCCTCATCAATGTACTAGAATTCTTTGAGGGGGTCAGCAAGCATGTGGACCAAGGGGATCCAGTAGATATAGTGTATTTAGATTTTCAGAAAGCCTTTGACAAGTGCCCTCACCAAAGGCTCTTAAGCAAAGTAAGCAGCCATGGGATAAGAGGGAAGGTTCTCTTATGGATTGGTAATAAGTTAAAAGATAGGAAACAAAGGGTAGGAATAAATGGTCAGTTTTCAGAATGGAGAGAGAGAAATAGTGGTGTCCCCCAGCACGAATGCCGCCAGCTTTTTTGGCGCCCTAGGTGGCGGAAGGTCCTGCCCCCGTAATGGCGCCCCTGGCAGAGGTGGCAGAAGGTCCCGCCCCCGAAATACTGCCACTGACTGAAGATCCAGCTGCCGCGGTTGCCGCCCCGCAAATGTTAGCACCCTAGGCGACTGCCTCGGTCGACTAATGGGTTGCGCCGGCCCTGTCCTCCAGAGGGTCCATACTGGGCCTAGTCCTATTTAACATATTCATAAATGATCTGGAAAAAGGGGTAAACAGTGAGGTGACAAAATTTGCGGATGATACAAAACTACTCAAGATAGTTAAGTCCCAGGTGGACTGCAAAGAGCTACAAAAGGATCTCCGAAAACTGGGTGACTGGGTAACAAAATGGCAGATTAAATTCAATGTTGATAAATGCAGAGTAATGCACACTGGAAAACAAAATCCCAACTATACATATAAAATGATGAGGTCTAAATTAGCTGTTACCACTCAAAAAAGACATCTTGGAGTCATTGTGGATAGTTCTCTGAAAACATCCATTCAATGTGCAGCGGCAGTCAAAAAAGCGAACAGAATATTGGGAATCATTAAGAAAGGGATAAATAATAAGACATAAAATATCATATTGCCTCTATATAAATCCATGGTACATCCACATCTTGAATACTGTATGCAGATTTGGTCGCCCCATCTCAGAAAAGATATATTGGAATTGGAAAAGGTTCAGAAAAGGGCAACAAAAATGATTAGGGGTATGGAATAGCTGCTGTATGAGGAGAGATTAATAAGACTGGGACTTTTTAGCTTGGAAAAGAGACGACTTAAGGGGGGATATGATTGAGGTTTATAAAATCGTGACTGGTATGGAGAAAGTAACTAAGGAAGTGTTATTTACTCCTTCTCATAACACAAGAATTAGGGGCCACCAAATGAAATTAATAGGCAGCAGCTTTAAAACAAACAAAAGAAAGTATTTTTTCACACAATGCACAGTCAACCTGGGAACTCCTTGCCAGAGGATGTAGTGAAGGCCAAGACTATAACATGGTTCAAAAAAGAACTAGATAAATTCATAGAGGACAGGCTATTAGCTATTGGCTATTAGCCAGGATGGCAGGGATGGTGCCCCTAGCCTCTGTTTGCCAGAAGCTGGGAATGGGTGACAGGAGATGGATCACTGGATGATTACCTCTTCTGTTAATTCCCTCTGGGGCACCTGGCGTTGGCCACTGTTGGAAGACAGGATACTGGGCTACATAGACCTTTGGTCTGACCCAGTATGGCCGTTCTTATGCTCTTATGTTAGAAAGATGGGGGAAATGGACATGATATTAATGCTAATTGAGTTTCTGCAGTTAAAGTAAAAAAAGCAGTGATATGCTTGAAAATACACTAAAATTAAACAACTTCAGCCTCTGTCATTCATCATATGTCACCGGAAATGTGACATACAGATTAAAATAAAACAGTGCATTACAATGAACATTGCGAAAAGAAACCACACTGTGATTTTTTTTTTTGGTAAAGCTGTAGCTATTTTAGTGATGAATGGGTAAAATCCTCCAAAAAGTAAATCGGTATGAAAGAAATAAAGTCTGCTGATTAAACTTATGCCTACTTCAGTATACTCTCTTCATAGCCTAAAGGGTGGCTGCAAGTTTGTATAGGTTCCTACATACAAGTGGGTATGGGTTTCTTCATGTCATATGCATGTCTGTATGTGTTTTCTTATTAAGTTAAAGAAATCTGAGCTTCATTGGCTATGACCTTGGCAGAATATAATGTATTTCCTTTCCCTTAAATCTACTATTTCCAGCATCCACTGCAACATACAGACTCCTTATATAGCTGTAATTGCTCCAACAAGGAAGGGATTATGAAAGTAGCAACACTTTTTAAAGCTCTTGTAGTTTTATTAGTTGTAGTTCAACATCATGGAAGGAGGCAGTCCCTTATCCCCAGTAAAAAAAAATCTAACTTTCCTATGGTACACAGAAGAGGCAGTGAATTCATTTCTGTGATTTCATCATTGTACTTTTAAAATCTGCAGTAAAAACACTGGCACAGGAAATAAGTAATAAACCAAAGAGAGCAGTTCAGAAAATCTCTCCTAATGATGGAAATTTATCAACATATTTCAGGGGGTAAAAGAAGATCTCTGCAGGGAAAAGGAAAGAACCTAAAATAATATGAACCAGATTTAAAAATGGAAGTTAAAAATATTCAAGACACGAAAAGTATGAGTTAAGAAGACCGAGGTGAAAGGTACAGCTCAGAAATATTCAGCATGTACACAGACAAAGTGCTGCTTGTGTTAATGAGGGGACTATATACAGCAGTTAGCATGCTGGTATTTCAGGGCAGTGAAATGTGTGATAAAATGTGCTCCAGGGATAGACAATGTGGAAGCAAAACAAACATTGCACTTAAACCCTTTGCATAAAAGGAATTTTAATTATGACCCTACAGCATAAATACTTAAGTTCTTTAATTAATTTCTGAAAAAATAATTATACATGCTTTTTTTTTTACATTTAAACACATTATATATGATTCATATCCCAAAACACAAAGGCCAGTTGGGGAGAGGGGGTCAGGGAAGATGACAGCCCCACTATCTCCCCTCTCCAGTGACCTGATGAAAGAGCCCTCCAAAAGTACTCTGCCTGAGATCAGAGGTGGGAGACTTGCCCAGCATCCTTAGCACTGGAAGCTCATTTTGATATATATTTTTAAACAACTCATTAGCAGACCATGGGTCTGAGTAGGTAAGGCTTTAGTAATTCTCATGAAGTATTTGGCCCTCACAAGGTGGTGGAAGGATAAGGTATGAAGTTGCTAGAATGGGCATCACAGGCACTCATATTACAGTAATACATGCACTATATAAATATATCTATATTTTCAAATGGTATGATGTAACATTTGTACTGGAGTGACTATGCTAATGTCTGTTTAATCTCTGAGCGTGCCCAGATGTTTCCAGAAGCCTGAACAGACTCAGATTGAGCTGTGTTCATGCATTGATTAGAGGGCTGGAGCACATGACTTACGAGGAGAGGCTGAGAGAACTGGGATTGTTTAGTCTGCAGAAGAGAAGAATGAGGGGGGATTTGATAGCTGCTTTCAACTACCTGAAAGGGGGTTAAAAAGAGGATGGATCTAGACTGTTCTCAGTGGTAGCAGATGACAGAACAAGGAGTAATGGTCTCAAGTTGCAGTGCGGGAGGTTTAGGTTGGATATTAGGAAAAACTTTTTCACTCAGAGAGTGGTGAAGCACTGGAATGGGTTACCTGGGGAGGTGGTGGAATCTCCTTCCCTAGAGGTTTTTAAGGTCAGGCTTGACAAAGCCCTGGCTGGGATGATTTAGTTGGGAATTGGTCCTGCTTTGAGCAGGGGGTTGGACTAGATGACCTCCTGAGGTCCCTTCCAACCCTGATATTCTATGATTCTATGATTTTTTTTTTAAAGTGCTGTGCCTTCTCTCCTGCCCAATAAGCCTCCTGAGTCTTTACTGAACATTGCATGGTCAGATTTAAAAAGAGAGAGAAATTTAGGGCACTCTTTTACATCATATTTCTTCCCCATGCTACACTGTGTGCAGGGATTTGGTTTCAGGCTCTCCAGAGGAGGCAGAACCTTTCTGAGATTACACTGGTCTACTTTAGAATGATGTGGTACATTCACATCGCCGTACAGTGGCAATTGTGCCCCAGTAGTAACTATAAGAAATTCCAAGAGACACGGTAGTAAATCTTACATGTTATAGTGTTTGATTTTATTAAAATGAACACTAGTAACCAATGCCCAAAATGTAGGTTTTAGTATTGCCACTATTTAAAAACAAGGTTTAGTATTCAATTTAAATGTTTTAATTCCATTTAACAAGTATAATTGAAAACAAATTTTTGTTTGGCTTTAAGCATTCACCTACATTTTTTGTAATCTAAGCATTGCATCATTGCGCATGAGAACCAGGAAGTGAAACTGACTAGCAATGCACATTAAAAAAAAATCTAGTTTTATTTTTATTGTACAAAAAGTGAAATACAAAAAGTAAGCACAGAATGGGGAAATATTTCTAACATTTTTGAGTTTTAATGCTATTTATTATTTTAAGGATATGACTTTATGCTCTCCCTTTAAACTCTATATTAAAAGGTTATAAAGGCAGTAATATGACTTCATTTATAAGCCACATAATGTAGGGATTCACAGAATTTAAATGAGAGATTAGCTTTGCATGTGTTTCATTTAAACTTTTGCTGTTCATAATTTGTGAGTGGGTGAGGAAGCATTAATGACAATACTTTGTTCTCAGAGCTCCTGATAATTATGGTGAACTCTTTTTACTCCCATTCTGTATTTGGGGAAATTGAAGCATATAGAGGCCAAGTGATTTTTTTTCCTCTCCAAGCTTAGAGGAGGCTAGTGGCAGAATAAGGAACAGAAGAGAGGTCTTCTAGTTCCCCGTAGTAATCACAAGACACAGTTTCCCTCACAGTTTATGTGACTATAAGAAGCTGAATTTTGGATTTTTATTCACAACTTTTTGATATTGGGAACTCAAGAAAAAATTAAACTTTGAATGAAGGCTCCCATATTTCTCCTTTTCTTCCATTATGTCAAAACAGGGAAATATATAATTGACCACTGCACATTTTTACCTTTTTCTCCTCTACCAACACAGATACCAAATTCATTTTTTCATGAAAGGAAAGATGTTTTAAGAAATAACATTTGTGAAATGCACATATAAAATCTTACATTACAATTTCAACCTTACATGCAGAAATTCAAACATGATCTATTTAGTGCATCTTACCACTCCCCTCCCCCACCAATTACTTCCTTATTTCACAGGGTCAACAAATTTTATATTATGTTCCAATTCCTGAGCAAATTTCGTTTTAACCATAGTATGGGTCAGGTGCTGCTCCCTTCAAAAATAAAAAACTATTTCAGTTCTCAAAAGAAGATATTCTAATTACATGCAAGAAGTACCATATTTATAATCTTTGTATCATATATATAGGTATATCTGCTGTGATCCAAAAGACCATATGTTATGTTAAATATTGTGAATTAAGGGGAAAAAGTAATGAGGAGAAAATGCTTGGGACATTGAACTTTGAGTTGTTGCAGAGGAGGTTTGCTGTTTCACTTGCTATTTCACTACTCAATTACATTTGTGTTTTCTGTAAACATAACAGCTCATCCAGCCAACATTACCAATTCCCCCCCCCCCCCCGGGAAAATAGAGAATGATAGGCAGAACATTTTGAAACAGATAGTGTTATCTTTAGAGTGGGAAGAATAATGAAAAAAAATCCATAGACATTTTAACAAAATAATTTTTTTTGAATTAGTCATTCAGGTCAAGATTAGAATTTTATTCAGCACTGAATTCAGAATTTATTTATTCATTAGTTTTTAAAAACTAAACTCCTTCTGAAGTCTGTATGAGATACAGGAAAAGCAAGCTATTGTTCTATTACAGTTTAATTGCTTGAAACTGTATATGCACAAAGGCAAACATGTGAAAGCTAGAGCATCACCCTTTACTCCTTTCTGTGTAGACACTTGCAAAGATTGGTCTCTGGCTATTAAGATCATAAATATCTGTGTGCCAATCTTTCATTGTTCAGCTTCTTAAGAAAAGCCCTTATGACAATGTTGTATGAAGGTACTGGGTACACATTACTTCAACCTTTCTAGTAATTGTAATCATGTATTAACTTGTCAATTTCTGAAGCTCAGACATCAGCTGAACTGAAAATATGGAGACACTCATGATAGTGTTGTTTCTGCCTGCTGTCATTCCTGTGGAATTTCAGGCTTCTTGTCAATTTCATACTGGTGCTGAGTGCAGTGATGCTGCCATGTAGTGAGAAACTGACAGAGCAGTATGCTATCAGCTACACAAAACAAAACGAGACAGGTTCAACAGCAAAGTGAAGCCTCTCCCTTTAGGTATGAATTTTACATTACGTTCTTGGTAGGATGTTTTGGAGTCCACCAGCTGTCCTAGTCAAAGTCACATCAATTTTGATTTCAGAGGAACTCATGCAAGATGCTGGCACTAGACATAGGTAAGGTGACCAGATGACACAGAAGGCATGAAAGCAGGTCTTAAAGTAGGTGCAGTTTTCACAATCTTGGGTTAGTGTAAGGGCCAAATTTGAAGTTTGCAGGAGGCCCCACATGACCTTAAACTGGCCTTGCCCATTCATGCTTTTTTGACTGTGGGCTGTTTATGGGTTCCTTGAAGGGAGTGGTATTAAGGAGCTGATGTGAAGGAAAGCTGAAGAAAGCTGATGAAAGGAGTATTGGACCTGGAGCCACCTTCAATTAGAGCACCATGTGGTGAAGGAGAGCTGATCCTCATCTGCATAGCAGGGTGGATAAACTGTAGGTGATGGGATTATATTTTCTTCAGTAACTTCATTTCTCCATAAGAAAAGCTTCTGTTTATTCACTCTGTATCTCTTTATCTTAACATGCGATGTTATCAAGAGCACAGACAACTGAATTCTACTTTCCCATTGAAAACTGGGTGGATGATCCGAATGGCTTCTACTAGCAGGGTGGGCTGTCAGAGTCTCTGTGGTGGTGGCTGTGAGCAGCATCTTCAGATGTATAGTTACAATGGGGGATATCTTTTGCAGGAGGAACAAGGAAGGCCCCCTACGCAACTACAGGGCAAGGTCTTTCTATGTATTTTACAGTATCAGGATAGCATCCCTTTCTTTATGGCAGGGAAGGCACTTAATATAAACTTTTGTCTCAGGCAGTTTATTCTGAAAACAGGCACTTCTGAGCTGAGGAAAGGCCACGAGAACTGCTGGGCCCCTTGCACTGCAATCTTAAGGCCTAATTTGATATGGTGCTTAACATCCTTGCATGGAAAAGGAGTGCTTGAAGCACCATTCAGAACATATTCCTTACCTCTCAAGATCTGGCAGGAAGGGCAGCATACTGCTAGTATCTGTTTTGGGTTTTTTATTATGAACAAAATTATTTAGCCACCTTAAAAATTTGGAAATGCATAGAAGTTAGGTTCCCACAGCAATCACCTCAAGTATATATTTCAAGGCAAATTTTTAAAAGCACCTGCAGTCATACAAAATACCATATATGGATAGTGGGCTGAGTTATGGCTACTGAAGGAATTGCAACTTTGAATTTCTTGATTTTTGTGAATTAAAGAATAATATTTTGCACTTTGGAAGAAGCACTTCATTCAGGGAGCACAAACTTCCTTATAAGCATTACAAGAATAAGCTTCACAATACTCCTTCGAGGTAGGTACTGCAAGTCCGTAGTAATATTCCTATTTGGTAGATGTGGGAGGCAAAGAGAATTTCACACTTGAGTGACTAAATATGACTGTGATTTAAGTATCTACAAATCAGAGGCTAAGGCCAGAATTTTCATAAGATACTAATGATTTTGGATGCCTAACTTGATAAAAGATAAGGATTCTCAAAGGGCAGGTAATCAGCATTTTCTGAAATATCAAAACCTTTAAATTGCCTCAGATTGAGAATCCAAAAATTAAGGACCCAAAATCATAAGTGTTTTCTGAAAGTCTTGGTCTGTGTCTCTAAATGTGAATTTAAGCTCCTAAATCAATGATGGAGTATCCTAACTCTTGTTCTAACAATTAAACAGCATTCCCTCCTTTTTTTATTTAAGCTCTCAGTTTTAATGTTGCATTTTATATATATTGTTTTGATTTCATTTAGTTTTAGTCCTCCCATTGTAAAAGTTCATGTTCGACTTTGTCTGCTACCAAGTTCATTTTGCAATCCCGAAGGGCTTTTATTAAGTCAGCAACCTTAGCTTCCTTTCCCTTCCATTTCTGCCACTCTCGAAGTGACTGCATCAATTGTTCTTGCAAGTTATAAGGATTGGCTGTTAGAATTCTGTCAATTTTTGTATCAGAAATTCCTAATCTTCGAACTAGCATTTTCCAGTTCTTCCCAACGTTGTCACATATAACTTCAAAAGCTACATTCTGCTGACCTGAAAAATAAAATGGCAAAATCCAGTTTATGCCAAATGAGTGATTTACAAAGAGACACTTACAATGTGCATTTCTCTATTAATTCTTACTGTATAGGTTTGTCCATGTATATATTAAGGACCTCATTGTCGCAGTAAAGCCACTGGATGTGCTGAGGGCAGTGTAGAAACACCTCAGACCTGATGGAGTTTTCAGAGGCCTTGTGTCACACAATGACAAAACTTCTCCATGAGTGCCAGGGTAGCGCAGCTCCCCTATCTAAAAAGCTGGTTGCAGCATGTACTCCCTCACCCTCCTGCACGTGGCCAGTGCAGAAGCTAGTGTGTGAAATTCCATGCAGCAGTCTAGAGCCAGAAATAGTGCTAGTTTGGAAGTCCTTGTTAAGGGTGAGTGAGATTCGAATAATGCACAGTCCATGTACTGGTCTTTTGCAGAGGGGCAAATTTCACCACAAAACTATTTCTGACTATTTGAAACATTATTCACTTTTTTTTTTTAAAAGAGCGAGGCAGACCTCTGCTCCAAAGTGTTCCTGTGCAATAGTGTTAGGGGTTAGATTGAAAGATTTCCACATCTAGCCTACTAAAAAAACAAAAACAAAAAAACATTTCAGTGTTTGCCACGGTCTTAGTTTGCAAAATAAAAATAAGATGAGTCCACTTACATTTTTCTTTCTCATCTAGATGGTTGACAACATCGCCTTGTCCACCTTCTATGAACTCCTGTAGTTGCATTATCAGATCTTCTCTTTTAATGGTTTTGATCATGAGTTGGAGAAAATCTACCTTCTCTCTTTCAATCTCCCGCTGTTCAAGGAGGATGGTGAAGAGATCGCTGCCAGTTTTGACAGACTCAAGCTTTCTTTTGCCAATTTTGCTCAGGCACAGAAATTTAAGGGCAGAGAGCTCATTGTCAGATAAGCTCATGGAAAATGAATGCAGGAGAGACAAAAATGGGTCCATTTTGGTAAGCCCTGTGAAAGAATATCAAGAAAAAAATGCTTTGTGTGTAAGAAAACATACAGGAAGTCTCACAAGTTCTTTGCTTTCTACATGCCTAGGAAACACCTTTCATTTGAAGATAAAACTTTCTTTTATTAAATAGACACGTTCTTAAAAACAAAAATAAAAGCTCTTTGGCATGATTACCTCCCTGGAAGGCAATTAACATTAGCTATTTCTCTACAAACATTTCTTACTTTCACTTTCACAATGCACTGTCGTTATCAGTAACTAAAATCTTACACTTTCCAAAGTTTGGAACAAACTTCAATATACTTTCTCTTGGAAATCGAATTGTTATTATGAACAATATGTAAAGATATGTTTCATTTCAGAGGAGTTGCTACTTACTTCCGGGTTTAATCTATGTTGCCCTGAAAGCCTAGCTCCGATGAAGAAAAACTTCACTGTGCTGAAGGCTGCTTTCCTTTTACACAGAGATCTGCCTGTCACCGGAAATCACATGAATGAGTGATGCAAACGCTTCAGCCTCAGGGAGTGCTCTATTTTCCAGAGAACAGTAGATGGCAATATGATACAACTATCTATCCTACCATATACGCACACATACCATGTACACAATACTACTGGATAAATACATTAAAATCTGTAGTCTAAAGATCAACAGAAGACCTGTCCAAAATGGTCCTAAATTATGAAAAAGCAAAGCAATTCAACTGTATGTTAAGTAAAACATCACCGTTAAGGATTGTGTATATATGTAAATCAAATCCTTCCCCTTAAGAATTGTAACATCAAGAGTAAAAACTGATGTTCAAAAATACAAAAAATAGAAAAGAATGTGAAAATATTCGGAAGTTTTACTCTGAATTATTATGGTAGCTGCATAAAGATTTATTTCATACTAAAAAAGTGGGACAAATTTATGCCTGGTGTAATTTTCTTTAAGTCAGTGGATTTACACTAAGAATTAAGTTAGCGTTTTTTTTAACTAATCCAATACTAAGCCCTAATCATAAAAGAATCACAAGCCTATTTTCACACCTTGCTCAGTTCTCCGTACCTAAATTGGGCTTGAACTATGACATCATGTTTAAACCGGCCCCCTGGAAGTGTACTTGGATTTTTCAGTGTAGAGGTAGATAAATTAGGATGGGGCAATTATGGAGTAAGTCAGGGTGCTCACTGCTAAGTACATTGTGCCTATTCCATATACTGTAGTTTCCTGCAGAGATTAGTGTTTAGGATATTAACAGCACAGAAAAGTAGGTGACCAAGTTCAGAATACATATGAGGACAGGTTAAACCTTATTTACCATATAAACCATAGTGAGGACTGCATAAAGTTAACAGTCATTTTATGTTCTGTTATACAAAATGTATGTGTTTGGTGCAAACATTCAGTTCACCTCCTGCTGCAGGAAAAAGCAGGTCTAGCTGCTTGACTGGTTATCTGTGCATAGTTTCCTGCAGTTTTAAAACATTTGCGAATGGTAAGAGTTTAAATAAGCCAGGGGTTCTAAGCCCCCTTTTGCTGAAGGATTTTATGGCTTCTGGTCAAGTTTAGCATTTACATAGTGCTTTACAATCTATCAATCAGCACATAAATCTGAAATGCCTACTTATTATTTTCTCTTTACAAGAGGGGAATGAATCACAGCAGTTAAGTGGTAAAGTGAGTTGATAAAGGCCACAAAGGGACCCAGTGTCACAGCCAGAGTCAGACCATAGGAGTCCTTTATTCCTTGTCCCTTATGCTATTAAGATGCTTCCCCTAGTGGCCAAAAGTCAATGGCTGCTCAATGGAGGAGTCAACTCAGCTGCAGGAGTAGCAGCAGCTGCCTGAGTTATACTGCCCCATCCACAGCAACGAATTGATATCAGGTTCTTCTAAAAGCTGAGGGACCTATTATCATGAATTTCACTGACCTCAAAGGTAAAGCCTAGAATTATGAATACCTCATGATTATTAAGAAAATCAGACAAATTTTCAAACCCAGCAATTAATATTTTCAAGCCTATTTTTATACAGAGAAAGCTTTTAGTTTTAAGAAAAGCTCCCAGCATAAGTTTAGCCCTGATATTGCTAAGCTCTGGGGAACTTGCGATTATGGGCTTTTCAGGGACCAACCCCTGGACTTTTCCTCATGACTTGTAACCCAACCTGAACTTCTCCCCTGTACTCTGGTGTGTGTGTGTAGGAGGGGGAGCTCTCTCACTCTCTTCCCCAGACCACACACATTATTAATTTCCAGCACAGCCTTCAGTTTACTAGGCACTGTACATACACAGAAGGTACAGTCCCTGCCCCAAAGAGTTTTCAATCTCACCTACATAAACTCAGAGGTTATTGTCTGTGTCTCCCATATCTCCATCCTCACACCCCAGTTTTAAGGAGGCCAAAAGCCATTTTCTACAACTTAACTTTCTGGCAAAAATAGTAAAAAAATCCCAAAAGAACCAACCACCCCCAAACAAATATTCCCTTTACATTTTATCATCCCTGTGGTACATGTGAAACCTTCTCTGACCCTACCTCCAACTAATCACAAAAATCAGGATTAATACTGGTGTCTTTACCAGCCTCCTCTCTTCTTCTTTGATCCAGGAGAAGTGGGTGGATTTCCTATCAGGCAGGTGTTATAAGCTGCCTAATGTATATGCAGCACCACTGCCCTCCACTGGATGGAATATCAGACCTGCTTAAAGGGCTGGTTCTGTGGGAGCCGCAAATGCTGCAGGAAGGGGAGAATTACCAGCAGCAGTGTCATATGGAGAGGATATGATAATACTGGAGAGAATTATTAACACTGATAATGTAGGACATGATAGAACTCACTACAGGTACTTACATTCCCTAGAGTAGGGCTAGGTATTTTCTTTCTTGTGTCCTGATGATGCCTTTAAACAAAGGCATGAGACACCAGAGTTATTGTGGGCTGGTGTAATGAGGTCAAGCAGGAAAGATCCATTCACATCACAACAATTTGAAATACTCAGGTTCAGAATGTAAGGAGTTATCGGGCATAAGGCCTAGTAACAAGCAATATAAAGTCTGATTGTACAGAATGAGGCATTCCAGTGTACATTTTTATTCTGCAATAAAATATGAATCTATCAAACAGTGCACCATGAAACAAGAAAATACGTGGAACTCAGTTCAGGCTGAGTCTATGCAAAGGAACTCTAAATTACAATAATTTACACCTTTTTGGTAGCTCCCTCAGCATGTAGATTAAACCATTTTAAACTCAGGGTATGTCTACACTACCAGATTAGTTCGATTTAACTTAATTCGATTTTGTGGAATCGACCTCACAAAGTCGAATTTGTGTGTCCACACTAAGGACACTAATTCGACTTTGTGAGTCCACACTAACGGGGCAAGCATTGACATTGGAAGTGGTGCACTGTGGGAAGCTATCCCACAGTTCCCGCAGTCCCCGCTGCCCATTTGAATTCTGGGATTTCCCCACAATGCATGCTGGGAGGAAAAATGTGTCGAAGGTGGTCTTGGGTAACTGTCATCATTCAACGTGCTTTCGGACATCTCAAGGGGAGATGGAGGAGCTTACTGACTTGCTCGGATCTCAGCGAAACCAATATCCCCATTGTTATTGCAGCTTGCTGTGTGCTCCACAATCTCTGTGAGAGCAAGGGGGAGACCTTTATGGCGGGATGGGAGGTTGAGGCAAACCGCCTTGCTGCTGATTACGCTCAGCCAGACAGCCATGTGATTAGAAAAGCCCAGCGGGAAGCGCTGTGCATCCGGGAGGATTTGAAAGCTAGGTTCCTCAGGGAGCAGGGTAACCTGTGACTGTTCAGTTTCTTTACAGAGAAGCTGAACCTGCCCCTGCTTCAGTTATTGTTGACTTTCTTCTGCGGTTACATACCCCATTCACCACGTTTCCCCCCTCCCAACACACATTTAAAAATAAAGTTAATGGAACATTGTTAATTAACAACGTTTTCTTTATTAATGAATTCGCGTTAAAGGGTTGAAACAGGGATGCAGACTGTGGTGGGTAGGGTGTGCAGTGATGTTAACACCGCTTCTACACTCGAGGAATGATAGGCTCCTGCTCCTAGAGCGGTCTGCAGTGCCGGACTGGTTGTTTCAACGGAGCCTGCCATCCCTCCTTTTCGGGACTCTGTGTGCGGGGGCTACGTGACCTTGTGGCGGGGGAGGACGGTTACAGATTCCCCTGCTGCATGGTTCTGTGGTCCGGGACAAGGACCGCTACATAAGTTCTGTAACCGCCCTCCCATGCCACAAAGTCACGTACCCCCCACCCACACAGAACATGGAAAACACCTCCCAGACTGACCAAGGTGCCTACTGACTGCACTGTGATCTTGCCCCTGTGTCTGTACCCTGGTAAAGGTGACTGTCCTATGCAATTAACAACCCCCTTCCCCACCCCCTTCACAGACAGTCTTCTGTAGAAAAACTTGACGGAAATAGTAATTAACAGCAAACTACTTTTAATAATCAACTACACAGTTTGGGGATGAAACTGGGATTGGGGCTTCGGTGAGCCAGGAAGGGAAGGACTTCTCAACATTTAGGGAATGAGAGCCTTCTTGTATTTGTGCACTCTGCAGGGGTGCAGTGACAGTTTTCACGGCCCCTGTCGCCCCTCCTTCTTGTTACTTTGGGTGAGGGGGGTTTGGGACTTTGTGGCGGGGGAGGGCGGTTGCAGATACAGTGCAGGGGTGCTCTGTCCTCCTGCCTGCGGTCCTGCAGAACATCCACAAGGCGCTGGAGCGTGTCAAATTTTCCCTGGGCATTTCCTGTGTGGCTGGTCAGAACATCCAAGCTCGGACTGCTGTCCACAGCGTCAACAGAGTGGTGCACTGTGGTATAGCTCCTGGAGCTACTAAGGTCGATTTCCGTCCACACATAGCCTAATTCGACATAGCCATGTCAAATTTAGCGCTACTCCCCTCGTCGGGGAGGAGTACAGAATTTGAACTAAAGAGCCCTCTAGGTCGAACTAATTAGCTTCCTGGTGTGGACGGGTGCACAGTTAAGTTGAATTAATGCTGCTAAATTCGACATAAACTCCTAGTATAGACCAGGCCTCAGATTATTTTAGACACCCATAAGGGCCAGATTCAGAGCTGATATGTGAAGTGATGTAATTGCAGTTCGGTATGTAAATATGAGTGTAGGGGAGTCTAAATTGGTATCACTGACACACTGAGGGGCTTAAAGATATAAATCAACTCTGTTTAATTCCCTTACCCTCACCTCTGAAATTTGGCACAATGGAATTGCACTCATTTTTACCAAGCCTGAATTTGGTCTGTTAAGGCTAGTCTGATACATGCACAGTTGAAAAACCCAAGCAGCTTGCTTTCCTTTAGCCTATTGCCTCTAAAGCCAATTCACAGGGTTGAGTGAAGATGTCTGCCAGTGGGCAACAAATTGTAACCTTTTCAAAGTACAGAATAAAGTTTATCAAAAACTACCATAGGTATTTGACCAGCTCAGATTTCAGTGACAGTTTTCCAGATATTTCGCTCTGAGAGTGATCCTGTCACATAATCAAATGATAGCTAGATTTCATGGGCAATATCTTACAAAATCAGACAGAGGGAGCTCAAAGCTTTATAGAACATTCAACAGATCTGTGCTTCAGAGTTCCGAGAACAGCATTAGTAAGAACTCCAACTCTCTAGATTTCTATAAGGTGCCAGTCTCCAAGGTATCTAGGCATCCACTAAAGAATGCAAAATGTATTCTGTAAGGGATTTTGCTCTCTGCCCTATGAGTTGGCTTCAGTTACTTTGTGCATGTAAATGTGGTGTAGATGGTACAGCTTAGATGTCTATTGAGAGCCACATCATTTGTTAACTTGTTGTTGCTTTTAAAACAACATACCAAGTTGTGTGTATTGTATATTAACGATATTTAAGTGACGTATATAGCAATTGTTTTGCTAAGTGGGTTTTGGAAAGTGCTTTGCGTAGGCCAGCTTTGGCCCATCTGTCCGGGTTTGCCTCATTCTAGCAGTCTGGTCCCCTGCATATTTCTTTCTGTATTCTAATGGCTGGGATCACACAATGCTTCCTGTGGGACCAATGGTTTACCTACTCTAATCTAATGTAGGTATTAGTGCTGATTGCCATCATATTGGAGCTGCTGCATCCAGCTGCAATTACTGTGCTTTCTCTATTACTCTCAAGCAGTGTCCTCTGGGTCTGAGGACAGTGTATCTATACAAACTGGCCAAACAGCCTCATATAAACAATGTCTTCCACTCCTCTCCTCAATGACGTGCCTGTGGTAAGCTTGGAAAATAAGGGATCTGATTTCTTTATCAGACCACTCTCTTTCATTTAAAAAAGATTGCTTTCCCTTCCCATGACTGGGAACCCTGGGTATGAAGGATATAATATATATTGCGGTATCACTTTATATATTTAATCTCTTGCCTTGTTTCTGAGCTACAAATCTGTCAGTTCATATTTATTTTGTTTGCCTTTGATATGATGAAAGTCTAAATCAATTTGATACTTTAGCATGGTGCCCTGCTCCCTCATATACCTGAGTAGCTGAGGTAAGAGGGCTCACTGGATCGGTAGTAGCTCATGACTGAGATTGTACAGATTAGAGGAGAGCTCAGGAACATGTATTTAAAAGAGCTGCTACCACATATATGACCTGACTATCCGGATCAAAATTGGCGCCCCAGCTGCAGGGTGAGGAGAAAGCCAACAGGTTGCTTCAGAGGTAGAAGCTGGATTCAAACCGGATGGGACTTGAGAAAGCTTGCCTCCCTCCTGCTGTTGCTTTACAGGTGGATAAGTGGCTTTTGTAAGATTGGCTGGGCTGACTATCATAAGAGTGGGAAAACTGGTAAGGGCCATGTGGTTATTATCTTGACAAATAGAAAGAAGAAGGGGGCATCCAAAATGGTGTGATATTGAAATTAATTGCATTCCAGCCAGGTGTAATAAATCATTTTGCTGGCATTCTCTTCCTTTGGAATGGAAGGGATCTCCTAAAACACATCCCATCCAGAATGGGGCTGTGAAAGAAAGTAGTCTTACTTTTCTGGCCAGAAAAAAAGAGGAAAACATAATTGAAACAGGCAGTTGTCCATGGCTGAACATGGGAGTCAATTGGTAGCTGGAGAGGTGATGTCTTCAATTTAAATAGGCTTAAATAGATTTGAATGATGGAGATAAGTTACCTATCTGACTTTCAACTAAATAGGTATCGAGTATCATTCTCTTTTAAGGAACTTATGGGCATCTCTGACAGAAATACTGAAGAATATTGTAGTTAAGGAGAAACTAAGTAAAAATCCAGAGGGAAGTAAAAGAACAAGGAACAAGAAAAGTAATTTAGCTGGATAATATCTCATTTCTTTGTACTTCTAAGATAGACAAGCTGAGTTCCATGAAATTTGTTATATATCCAGGTTCTTACACTACTCCTATCTTGAGGGTCTTTTGTATGTGAGATCATGAATACTCTGCATGGACATTAAAGTTCCCCTGGTACTTTTCGTTAATGAAGTGGTTTGCCCTTGGGTCTTTGGCCAAAACTTACCCTTCTCTACAAGTGTGCTGTGTGCAGTGTTGTGGCTGCCTTCCACTCCACAGGTGGCTGCATTTTGATGAGGAAGCTGTTTCTATACTGTTTGTAAGTGCTTCAGGATCCTAAAAGGGAATTGTCCAGGATGAAAGGGACTATTGGAAATGTAAAATTATTATGGTTCAAAAGAGAGAAAATTAGAGATGGACTTCTGAAATAGCTCTTTGTGGGGAAAAATACACAAGTACAGCCAAGGAACTGAACTTTGGCATAAATATCTTGCAAACAGTTAAAACATTTGGCCAAGTAACAATAGCAACAAAAAATCAATTGTTACCAATGGCTGAATTTACTATTGAAACATGGGGAGCCTTAATCCAACCAACTGTTGATACATTTATGTTGTGTTGCTATTGGCAGGAGAAGGCTAGCATCAGTTAAATTAAATTAAATTACCTTTAGGGGAAAGGTAAATTTTAAACTTTTGTTTATTTTTCCCTAGCTAAAAACCTCTTATCTTTGATTTTTCCTTAAATATTTAATATCAATGTTTATCATACAATGTAATTAACAGACATTATACAAGTAACTATTATGATACATCCACAGGTTAGCTTAACATTACATTGCAGCCCACTAAAACCACACTTTTTAATTAAGCCACATATAAACGTTTACACATGGGGAAACTGAGGAACAGAGACACTAAATGACTTGTCTAGAATCACATAGTAAATCAGTGGCAGAGTTGGCACTCTAGGAGTCTTGACTGCCAATCCCAAAGCTAACTTGCTATCACTTAGTGTCTAAATATTGTATACATTTATTCTCTTACTTACCTGCCATCTTCCTTACAGTTCCCAACCCAATAAAAACAGGGGAAGGGAAATACTTAACAGAGCTGAAAAGTGTGTGTGTGTGTGTGTGTATGTGTGTGTTGTCTCTTCTTATGTTGGAAATACAAATGTCTAGACAGTTATAAAAAAAGAGGTTTAAAGTGCATCACCATGAATTATTTTACAGAGAGTGGGTCAATTTTTATACCAACTTAGGCCCCTCTCTTGGGAACACGTTTTGCAAATGCCCAAGCATGTGACTAGTCCCATTGATTTCAGCCTCTGGAATCCTGCTCCAACCTTGCTCAGCAGAAAAGCAGCAGATCTTCTGTGGCTGCAAAAGTAAGGATAAGATTTTTCCCGTGTGAATATTGCAGCCATGAGCTCTTCCAACTGAACATAGTTCCTTTGGAGCCTTCAGTGTTATAGCCCTTATTTCGCTGAAGGGGGTGCTGTTGAGTAACATATGCTTTTTCCTGCCAGCACCCAAATATTCTGCTTCTGCGCTCGCTTCCCAACACACTTGTAGACTGGAAAATAAAATCTGGTCTCCTCCACACCATCAGTTACTAAAATTCCAATTAACAAAGCGAATGAATGAAGCTGGCTTCATACTAAGAAAATGGGAAGTAATTCTGAATGGGACCTCACACTAGTTTTACATCAGTGGTGTTTTCTCCCCTGACTTCAGAAGAGTTACTTTTGATTGATAGTGATGTACGTGAGAGCAGAATTGGGCCTATTGTGGTCACAGTATTGAGCACAGACAATGACTCATAATTTAATACCAAACTAAGGTGCATTTATTTTTTAAAGAACAAGTGCCAATGCAGACACCTGGGATTGTTTAGTCTAAATATAATCACTGATTAGAGGTGTGACTAAGTACATTTTACTTTTCCCATTAAAGATCATAATCAAACAGTCCTTTCCCTTTCTGTATGAGTCAGTTGGAAGGTGCACATTTTTTGGACTCTGATTAGAAAGGGAGGTGCCCTGCCTGCTCAAACAGTGTTCTTCAAGTAGTCATTTCCTTTTACATTCCGGATGATTGAATGCTGCCAATAAGTGACACAGGATATGACTAGGCTAGTTACTCATAGGAATTCAGAAATAATGAGTAAGAAAACAAATCCACTGTCACAGAACCCCACCCTTGGCATTCAAAGTAAAGATTACCTCTGAAATATAGTATATTTTTCTATTCTTTAAACAAACCCTTCAATACATGATGGTTTCATAGTGCAGTGTTGAATTCAAATACACATTGTGAGGGGAAAAGGCCAGATGGCTATAGGAAAGTAGTGAGGAACAGGTATATTGGCCCCAGGCTAAACAAATCCTGTTACCATGGTAACCAAATGGCAGTTGCTCCAGGTCAATTAAGACACCTGGGGCCAATAGTCCATAGTGGACTGCCTTAGCCCATTGGCATACCACATTGAAAAAGATGGAAAACTAAAATGGGTACATGGTTCACAAATTAAACTGTTTACATAAATAATGATGTTTGAATTCTTTGCAGGAAAGGACATCCTGGAATCTGAGCACGAGGCGCAACACAATTTTAATCCATAGAAAATGAGACTCCAGTGTAAGGTCTGGATTTACTTGCTTCTGAGAACTTTTAGTGCTCAGATAATTAGAGCAATCATGGGAGAAGATGCAGCCCTCCTCATAAGCCAATACTGAATTCCTACCTGTGATCCAGTGATCGTTATGGAATGGTCTGATAAAAATACTATCCAACTCTTAAAATCCTTAGGAAATACCAAGATGTATGCCTGGGAAGGGGAAGTGGGACTTATAAACACCACAGGAATACCAAACCACTGGAAAATAGGGATTAAAATAAAAGGTCCCTATAGGGATACCACCTGGAGTTCAAGCTACCCACGATTACCATATCAGTGGGATGAGCCTGTTACGAACAGTTATTGTAAAATACTAGCCAATACCTCGTAGTGAATTGAACCTATGGTTCCCGGACACATGCACCAGAACCTGGACCAGAGAATATGCATTCAAAAGTGGTACCCCAAATTGTTTCAAATGGATTCAAAGTGATCCAGTAAAAGTCCTGATAAATCCACTATTAGTAAAAATAAAAATTGGTATGGATTGAAGTTAAAACATGTCTAAATTGGAATCCAAATGTTCACCCTACTCCCTTCCAGAGGTGAAAGTAAGCCGGTACGGTCCGGTACGGCGTACCGGCAAGAGCCAGTACGCTGTGCCAGACCGCACCGGCTTCCGTGGTGGGGATTTAAAGGGCTCTGGGCTCCCCGTGGTTGCGGCAGCCCAGAGCCCTTTAAATCCTGCCCGTGGCTCTGGCGGCCGGGCTGGGGCCGGGATTTAAAGGGCTCAGAGCTCCTGCGGTGGCCCAAGCCCCAGGCCCTTTAATTTGCCCCTGAGCCCCGGGGAGCTCCCAGCCACCTCTGCAGCTGGGAGCCCCGGGTTGATTTAAAGGCCCTGGGGCTCCCAGCCACAGCCGGTGCCCCAGGGCCTTTAAATCTTGAGAGGTGCTGCCTCTTCCGGTTAAAGCCACGCCTCTTCTGGATGAGGCCACGCCCCCCTCAGGACTCCAGCAGTACCGGTAAGTCCTGTAAGTTACTTTCACCCCTGCTCCCTTCCTATTATAATGGCCTGGATAAAAACACATCAACACGCCAATGGCCGAGCAAAAGCAGATGTAGTAGACACCATATTAGGAGAAGTTGGATTTGGAGCAGGAATTATGAATACTGTAGACCTGGAGGTAATTAAGAATAAGTTAAGTTACTTGTCACAACTATAAGATAGTGTCATTCACAAGCAGGCAGATAATACTGTGGATTTGGTACAAATAGGTCTGGGAAACCTAAAAGCAACATGGAATATGTGGCGGTGGCTAAACACCACCTCTTGGCTGCTGTATAAACAACAAATAAAATTAAGGAATAAAATTGCCTTGGCCATAGGATGTAATGAGATGCAAATTCTTAGTTTAGCATCACTGGAACATGAAACGTTTTGGGTAATATCTGGGAATGTTTAGGTATTAACGCATCTTTTAAAACAATGGAAGAGGCCTTTGTTTGACACCTACCAATATGAATGGATGCAATATGTTTCCAGCATGGTTAAGCCTGATTTATTATTAGGTGAAATTATGGTTATAATTGCTCACCAACAATCTGTGGAGACAGAAATATGGAAAGTGAGCCTGGTCCCAAAATTGACCATGGGATCCTTTTGGCTACCCTGAGTTATAGGTCAGTGGGTTGGGAAAGAGGAGAAATTATTGGATACCCAGAGGGTATATGAAATGGAGCCCTCAGAAATGGGTGTGCTTGTCCCTACCTGTCACCACAGAACCGTGCAGCAAGGACACATCATTGGGATCATGTGCATGGGACGAACTAGAAAAGGTGACTCAGTTTTTACAACTGACACAGAGGGAGATAGGGAAGCGTGTCATTCAAATATTACATGCAAATGGAGACATGCTAAAAATTGCTAAGTCTGAAAAAAGAACTGACCGCCTATCATTGGTACGATGTTTTTACAGGCTGGGCCCCGACCTCTAAGGGCATATTGTCTGTTATGTTTCACCCATTACTACTTGTGTTTGTTTGCTTGCTAGGAATATGTTGTATGTGCTGCTGGACAAAAAGAACGTTTGTTAAATTACAACCACAAGCTCAAATTGTCTCTCAGTATATTGCTATGAAATAGTTGTATAAAATATGACCCACTCAAGAATTGTTCTTGAGAGGTCAAAAGGGGGACATATAGTAGTAGTAGGATTTTATGTTTGTATTTTATATAATTTAGAATGAAGGATAAAGAATGATAATGTAGCATGTATTAAATGTATTGGTGTATGATTTGATCATATCCTGCCAGCCACCCTTTTTGAATAGCAGAAAGGAATGGCCTAATGGGCCATCAGTAGAGATACATCAGCCAGAATCTGTTTCTGTGCTGATTTCAAGGCAGTGACAGACCAATTTGTTGTAGGTTTAGCATTTTAAAATAAGTAAAAGAATGCAATGATGGTTTTTCTTTTGCATTGCAATTTGATGTTCCTGTTCAAAATGTTCTGTGTAAATTAATTTTGTTTTGTGTGTGAATGAAGAATGTGTGTGTTAAGAGATAAGTGTGAAGGCCATCGCTGAACCAGGTGGTCTAGGGAGGAACTGGAGACAGACGCAAGGGTGCCAGGAGGCTGCAACACACCCCTATTGAAATGTCAGAGGAAGGCAGATTGACAAGTCTAAAGATGAGACAGGCACCTATCAATATAGCTGTGACAAAACCAGCATGGGATAACTCCCTGAGGAACTTGATGAAAGAACAAGGCCTGGTCCACACTAGGACTTTAATTCGAATTTAGCAGCGTTAATTCGAATTAACCGTGCACCCGTCCACACCAGGAAGCCATTTAATTCGACCTAGAGGGCTCTTTAGTTCGAATTCGGTACTCCACCCCGACGAGGGGAGTAGTGCTAAATTCGACATGGCTATGTCAAATTAGGCTAGGTGTGGATGCAAATCGAACTTACTAGCTCTGGGAGCTATCCCACACTGCACCACTCTGTTGACGCTCTGGACAGCAGTCCGAGCTTGGATGCTCTGACCAGCCATACAGGAAAAGTCCCGGGAAAATTTGAATTCCTTTTCCTGTCTGGACAGTTAGAATCTCATTTCGTGGTTGGACATCGGGGCGAGCTCAGCAGCACCGGCAACGATGCAGAGCTCTCCAGCAGAGGAGTTCATGTAATCTCTGAATAGAAAGAGGGACCCAGCATAGACTGACCGGGAACTCTTGGATCTGATCAGTGTGTGGGGCGAGGAGTCTGTGCTTTCGGAGCTGCGCTCCAAAAAATGGAATGCAAAGACCTACGAGAAGGTCTCCAAAGCCATGAGAGACAGAGGATACAGCCGGGATGCAACGCAGCGCCGCGTGAAAATCAAGGACCCCAGACAAGGCTACCAAAAAATCAAAGCGGCAAACGGACGCTACGGAGACTGCCACCACTGCCCCACCAGTGACCATGGACTCTGACGATGGGACAGTGTCGACGGCCAGTTCCTCGGCGATGTTCGCGGACGGGGAAGATGAGGATGGGTTTGTGGACGACGAGGCAGGCGACAGCGCTTACAACGCTGGTTTCCCCGACAGCCAGGATCTCTTCATCACCGTCACGGAGATCCCCTACCAACCGTCCCCGGCCATTAACCCGGATCCTGAATCAGGGGAAGGAGCAGTCGGTAAGTGCTTTAACCATGTAAACTTTTATTCTTAATATAACAGGAATCTGAAGTATGTGAAAAGGAGGTCTCTCTATATATGGGGATAGAACAGAAATCCTCCTGGGAGATCTCCACGAAGCTCTCCTGGAGGTAATCGAAAAGCCTCCGCAGGAGGTTCCTGCGGAGAGCTGCCTTATTGGGTGCTCCGTGGTAGCACAGTTTTCCGCGCGAGGCTTTCATGAGCTACTCAGGGAGCATTGCCTCCCCGAGCACGGCTGCATAGGGCCCTGGTTTGTGCTGGCTTTCACGCAGCATGCGCTCTCTATCTCCTTCAGTGACCGTCCTCAGGGTGATCTCGCTCGGAGACTCCTGCATCTAATTAGGGGAATTACTGTAATGTTACGCCTGGTCCAAAGTATTTGTAAAAAATCTCCGGACAGACGGCATAGCAGAGACTCAGCACGCTGCTGCGTGACGAGCGTAACGGAAAGCCAAAGATTCAAATGGACGCTCATGGAGGGAGGGGGGACTGAGGACGCAAGGTATCCCACAGTTCCTGCTGTCTCCGAAAAGCATTTGCATTCTTGGCTGAGCTCAAATGCTTCTAGGGTCAAAAACAGTGTCCGCGGTGGGTCAGGGCATAGCTAGGCAATTTACGCAGCCCCCCACCCACCCCCAGAAGTGAAAGGGAAAACAATCCTCTCAACTCTTTTACATGTCACCCTATCTTTACTGAATGCTGCAGATAGACGCGATGGTGCAGCACTCAACACCAACATCCTTGCTCCCCCCACGCTATGGATGGCTGATGGTACAAAACGACTGGTACCCGTCCTCATCATCAGCCTATTGGCACATGGGGCAGTGCAAAAGGACTGGTAACCATGCCGACTAGCATCCATCAGGTCCCCCAGTGTCAGGTGAACCTAATTTTTCATGGTAGATGGTGCAGTATGGCTGGTAACCGTCTTCATCATAGCAACAGGGGGCACTGCAGACCGCTCTGGGACCAGGAGCCTGTCATTCCTCGAGTTTACAGGCGGTCTTTACATCACTGCACACCCTACCCAGCACAGTCCGTGTCCCGGTTTCAACCCTGTAACACAAAGTCATCAATAAAGAAACCTTTGTAAAGTTACAGTGGAAAATGTATTTTATTTTTAAACGTGTGTTGGAAGTTGGGGAAGCGGGGTGGGCGGGGTATGTAACTGCAGATGCTAGTCAACAGTCACTTGGTAAAGAAACAGGGGCAGGTTCAGCTTCTCTGTAAAGAAACTGAACAGTCACAGGTCACGCTGCTCACTGCTCGCTGGTACTTGAAGAGTTCCTTGTCGCTGTGCAAGGCGCCTGCACAGAGATTCACGAGCCAGGGCATTAGCGGGTAGGCTGGGTCCCCGACGATCACTATAGGCATCTGCACATCCCCAAGACTTATTTTGTGGTCCGGGAAGAAACTACCTTCCTGCAGGCGTCTAAACAGACCACAGTTCCTGAAAACACGCACGTCATGAACTTTGCCTGGCCACCCGACGTTGATGTACGTAAAACATCCCCCATGGTCCACCAGTGCTCGCAGCACCATTGAAATGTAGCCCTATTTCTCAGCAGCTGACTGTGGAAGAGGTGGACGATAAGGTGCGAGGAGTTGACAACGGCCATAACTGCAGCGGGATCCGTGCTCAAAGTGCTGTGGCGCCCGCGCTGTCACTGAGCAGAAAAGTGCACAAACAGATTGCCCGCAGGCGCTTTCAGGGAGGGAGGGCGTGATTGACGGTTCAATGATGACAGTTACTCAAAACCACCCTCGACACATTTTTCCCCCCAGCATGCATTGGGGGGAAATCCCAGAATTCCAATGGGCAGCGGGGAGTGCGGGAACTGTGGGATAGCTTCCCACAGTGCACCGCTTCCAAAGTCGACGCTGGCCCCGTTACTGTGGACTCACACAGTCGAACTAGTGTATTTAGTGTGGATACACAACTTCGACTTCATAAGGTCGATTCAACAAATTCGAATTAAGTTGATTCGAAATAGTCTTGTAGTGTAGACATACCCCAAGATAAAGGATGAGAAGGACAATTTAAGAAAACAAGCACTCATCAAACAACAATTGATTACAGCACGAGGATGCAAAACTCATTGGTCCCAATGAATGAAAATCACTATATAAACAGAGTGCCTTGCCATGAAACTTTGCGTTCGTCCTGCTAAGACTTCCCCAGAGCATCGTGTCACAACCAACAGAACCTGGCTCCTTCCTACCCGTGATCAACCTAGTTGGCCACTAGATTGATCCGGACTCTGGACTGGTAACTATAACATTGACTGGTGGGACTCTGTGTGTGTGTGTGGTGTGATTGAATGCATATGCTAATAGTTGTATCTTCAATAAATGTGGCATATTGCCTTTTTCCCTGACAAAGATCCTATGTGCTTCTTATAAGCATAACAGGAGGCCCTGAGGTAAGGGTGAAATAGACATAGAGGAAGTGGGGGCTGCTGTGGGGAAGTGGCCCAGGGAATTGTACTCCTTCTATTTCAAAAGTCAGCTACCAATAGCTGCTACTATTAGGGTCCCTGGACTGGTGCCTGGAATAGGGGGTGGGCCCGGGCTCCTCTCCCTGAGTAATCACAGAGACTGTGAGACAATCGAGACTGTGCGATGGAGGGTTGCTTCTTCCCACCTCCCTTACCATCTTATGACGAAAATGTCTCAGTAAACTGTGACCCTTGCCTCTAGAGAGAGAAGGGCTACGTGGAGGCTCACAGTGAGCCTCTGAGGCTAGCAAACCCCACCTAGAAGTGTGGGACCCACTGAGACAAGGTCAGAGCTTTGTCACAACATACAAACACAAATTAAGTATAAGTTCCTCGCACTCGAAAGTTTATAAATCTAGGAAGACAAGTGACACATGGAAGCTGTGGGAATTGGATACAATCAAATCTATACAATTTTTATATATACACTATATACATTTTTTAGTTTATTAAAATTATAACAATTAAAAGACACGTCCAGTATGCCTAACTGCACCTCAACATAGTTCAACACTTCACACTTTTTTGTGATAATTATACAGCATCTTTCTTAAATACAAAGTGCATACACTTACAACTATGTGGCTTGCAATCTGAGAGCACTTGTACACACCTACACCCACCCAGCCACATTCTCACTCTATTTTGCCATTTTTGTATAACTTTGAGGGAGGACCTTTAGAGCAGAGGGGCCTTTCCTTCCATCTCTGCTCAGTCACCTGCTAGTGAATGACTAGTATTTCTTACTCCTGGATAAACCAAACAGTGGCAGAGAGGTCCTTTTGTTGACTTTAGAGCTAGATCCCTCTATTTAGAGTTGCACCTGAACCAAAAGCTCAGAGCCAAACACCAATGGACTTGGGAGAAATTTGACTCCAGATCTGAAACTTGTGGCTCTTCCCTATAAGGGTCCAAAGCAAATCCCATCTGATCATACTGGGACTTAGGAGAAGTTCAGTTTGGGACCATCTTTACTTCTGCTCTTTGATCACATGGAGGCAACAGGGTACCATCACTGACATGTAGCTGCTTCACTTTTCTTTCATATCCACTGCTAGGACTCCTATTTCTCCTTTCCTGATCACCAGTATAAGGTAGTGCATGCTAATTTGTCCTGCACAAGCACCTAGTTTCCTATAATTTATATCCCCCCCACTTTTAAATTTATATTCGCTCTTGGCTGCCAAGTGCTCAGGACTTTGGGTTCCTTACCATTTCCTACTTTTTCTTCTAGCTTACTATTTTTGCAATTAAATTTGTAGACTTCCTTTGGGAACAATATCATCATTGGGCATTTAGGCCAGCTTGATGATTGCAACTGGACATCTATAGTATTTTTAAATGGTAGCGTAGTTCCTTGCTTTGATTTTACTATAAATAGAAGTCTGAATCTTTGGCAGGAGCACAATTTCCAGTGAGAATGCAGTAATTGAGGTAATGCATACCTGAGGCTGAGAGGAATTGCTCTGTCCCTTCTTTAAGCCTGAGAAAAAGAAAAACCTTATCCAGGGAGCTCTTTGGAGTCCTTCCACTCCAGTGAGCCCCAGCATGGGTTCTTGGAATCCACCTTTATCATGAGTTATTAGTGAGCTGGCGTGTACCACAGCATCCTTTCAGCGAGTAGTCTGCGTGAGAAAGTGTTGAACCACATCTCGCAATAGCCACTAGCATTGCCTTTAGCCTTTGTTTGAAACTTGAGGCTAATGGCATCCCTACTGAATGCTATGGCTCCATGGGGAAGTAGTTTACTGACTGGCCAAAGCAGGAATCTCACAGTGGTAGTGAGATCACTCTCTTGCCTGAGATTTATTTTCCTCTAGTGATTTCTTTGGGCTTGGGCTTTGCGTTGCTTTAATGTTGATTCACGGTAAAAAGGAGCCGGTTTTGCCTGCAGATGCAACATTTTGCCATAGCAACAAATCATGGCAAATACAGCCTTTCACTTTTCATAATCCAAGATTTTAACAGTTTGGAAAGCTCCACAGAGCTTTACAGTCAATATCTTTACTAGTGTTTACATGTATACAGGTATGTTGGAGCCAAACATACTCAGTACTTATATAGGACAACTTGGCTGTCTGGCAACATATGTTACCTGAACTACTTGTATTACTTATAGTTTCTATATCCACTTTTAGCTTTTCACAGGAGGATACAGTAAGCATAATCAGTACTATATCCTGTCCTATATGTGGGTAGGAAATGTCTTTGAATTCAGTATTGTTTCACACTGACTCTGTAGCACTGAATCCACAAAGGGAGAAATACCACAGAGCAATTCCCTTGAAGCTACTAAAATGTTATGTGCAAGCAATTAAAAAAAATGCCATTTTTAGCGCCTTGTCCAGACTTTAGCCCTCCCCACTTAATTTTTTTTTAATTTAAAGGGCTACTCTAGAGGGGTTAATCCAAAATGTCACTTATCTTTTTCTCCCTTTATGTCTGCAAAATCTTTCAATTCATTATATTTACTACCCTCTCTTTCCTCTGCAACAACAACAGAAGTTTCAGTGATTATTTTTCTGAATTGGACAATTAGAGGCACCATCTCAGGACTCGTATGCAACTGTACAACAAATCACATGAGCACTTGTGGTTTAGAGACCTGTTGGACTTGCAGGAGGTTCTGAGTTCTAAACCCTCTGTGGCTTTGGATAAGTCATGTCTCAGTGACTCAGTTTCCTTACCTGTAAAATGAGAATAGTAATATTTACATGGGAATAATTGCTTCTTTTATTATGGTATGAGCCTGGGGATAGGGCATGAGCCCGGATTCCATTCTGTTCCTACACAGACTCCCTATGAAACCTTGGGCAAATCACCTCTTCTCTCTGTACTTCTGTTTTTCATCTGTAAACAGGGAATACTACTACTACTTTACCTCGTATGGTACATTAGTCTATAAGGTGCCACAGGACTCTTTGCTGCTTTTACAGATCCAGACTAACACGGCTACCCCTCTGATACTTGGTTAATTACCAGGGCTGCCCAGAGGGGGGGGGCAAGAGGGGCAATTTGCCCCAGGCCCCGAGCCCCACGGGGGCCCCCACCAGAGTTTTTCGGGGGCCCTGGAGTGGGGTCCCTCACTCGCTCCGGGGTGCCCGGCAAACTCTTGTGCGGCCGGGCGCAGGAGCTTCTGCCGCTCCCGGTCTTCGCCGGCGGGGGGTCCTTCCGCTCCGGGACCCGCCGCCGAAGTGCCCCGAAGACCCGTGGCGGGGGCCCCCCTCCGCCGAATTACTGCCGAAGACCGGGCTGCACTTCGGCGGCGGGGGGGCTCCCACCGCGGGTCTTCGGGGCACTTCGGCGGCGGGTCCAGGAACGGAAGGGCCCCCCGCCGCCGAAGACCCCGGGCCCCCGGAATCCTCTGGGCGGCCCTGTTAATTACCCTCACTGTTAAAAATTTGCCCCTCATTTCAATCTGATTTTGTCTAACTTCAACTTCCAGCCATTGAGTCATGTTACACCTTTGTGTGCTAGACTGAAGAACTTATCAATTTTTTGTTCCCCATGTAGGCACTTACAGACTGTGATCAAATCCTGGACCGGCTCTAGGTTTTTTCCTGCCCCAAGCAAGAAAAAAATTTGGCTGCCCCCCACCCCAGCCCTGGGCTCCCTCCCACACTCCCCTGCTGCCCCAGCCCTGGGTTCTCCCCCTGCCATGCATACCCCCTGCCACCCCAGCGCTGGGCTTCCCCCTTCCACCTCCCACCAGTGCCTTCCCCGCACCCCCCATTGCCGCCCCAGCCCTGGGCTCTCCCCCTAACCTGCACCCTCCTGCTGTCCCAGCCCTGGGTCACTGGTAACTCACTCCCAGGACGGGTCATTCAGCAGGAATTTTGGAGTGTACAGAACACAGACAGGATTGGTTCCCATATGGTTACATAACTGCAGTAAAGTGGAACAATTTTCAGCCTGTGTGATTGGAGGATATCTGGATGCATATTATAAGATTGTCCTCCATAAATGAGGAAAAGTTGAGATGCCTTTATTATTCTTTTGTTCCACTCTTTATTTCTATGGGGAATTTGCCAATGCAATATCACTGTCTTCCTTTTAAACAAATAATAATACTAAAAAAGCAATGGCTGTTGAAAATAGCAATTCCAGTCCTAAAACCACTGGGAAGCATTTCTTGCTCAATTTTATCCTACTTTTTCTACAGCTAGTTACAGTGGATCAGTATATTTGATTTGGGAGAAATGAAATAATAGTTGCCCGAATTGAGCTTGGGCACTCCTGAATTTTGAGGGTGTACAAATCTGGAAGGCAGGTGCTAGAGTCCCTTTCTGAATATTAGCTATAGCTGGAAAGGAAAAGTCAATTTCTGCTTCCATGGCTCAGAAGTGGAAATCCTTCTAAGTGCCTGGTACTGTATCTAAAACTGCCCAGGTCCAGATCCTCCCCCTCCCTTACTTTTCATTTTAAATTCTAGTGGGATCCACGTACCTTCCTTGCTAGGCTTCAGATAGAAAAGGGCACTGTCCATTTAGTCCACCCAATTCCTTCTTTGGGTGCTGCAAGGTGAGGTCACATCAGTATCCCTAATCTAGTCTGGGGAAGTCTTCTAAAGGGGATGTCTGGGGCAAAGCCTTCTACTCCTTGGGCAAGTGTGGCCACACTCCCTACCCCTCCCTTTCCTGTTGATAGCTGCCAAGGGATTGCTGGGAAATGTAGTTCTTTCCCTGTTCCAGGGCTGGCTCTATAGGCAAGGAACTACAGCTCCCAGGGTCCCATGGGTTCGCAGCTCCCATGCTGGCTCCCCAGCTGCTCCATGGCTCTGCTTCTGCAGGGTTGTGAGAGGGGATGAAGTGAGTAAAAAAAAAAAAAAAAAAAAGGATGGACCGAATGCCGCCCCTTGCAAATGTGCCACCCCAAGTACCTGCTTGTTTTGCTGGTGCCTAGAGCCGGCCCTGATCAAATCACCCCTTAACCTTCTTTTTTTAAGCTAAATAGAGCTTCTTGAGTCCATCATTATAAGGCACATTTTCTAACCCTTTAATTGTTCTTGTAGCTCTTCTCAGAAATCTCTCCAATTTACCAACATATTTCTTGAATTGTGGATACCAGCAATGAATACAGTATTTCAGTAGTGGTCACATCAGTGCCAAATACGCAGGTAAAATATCTTCCCTACTTCTACTCAATAGTTCTGTTTAAACATCCCAGGATCACATTGTCTCTTTTGGCCATAGCATTGCACTGGGAGCGCATGTTCCGCTGATTATCCACCATGATCCCCACGTCTTTTCAGAGTCATGCTTCCCAGTTTAGAGTTCCCAATCCTTTAAGTATTGTCTAAATGCTTTGTTCTTAGATGTATAACTTTGTGCCATATTAATAATGCACATTGTTTGCTTGAACCCAGCTTATCATTACTTACCCCTGCCCCAGTCTTTGGGTCATCTGCAAACTTTATCAGATGTTTTCTTCCAGGTCATTGATAAAAATGTTAAAATAGCGTAGAGCCAAGAATGGATCCCTCTGGGACTCCACTAGAAGCACACCTGCTTGAAAATGATTCCCTATTTACCATTACATTTTGAGATCTATCAATTAGCCAGTGTTTAATCCAGATAATGTGTGCCATGTTAATTTTGTGTTGCTGAAGTTTTTTATCAAAATGTGCAGTACCAAGTCAAATGCCTTACAGAAGTCTGACATCAAAACTATTACCATTATTTAAATTTCTAATTTAATCAATAAAATATATTTTTAGTTTGAAAGGATCTAGTTCCATAAACCTATGTTGATTGAGATTACTTATATTACCTTCTTTAATTCTTTATTGAGTTCCATATCAGCTGATTCCATTATTTTGCCTGGGATCAATATCAGGCTGATAGGCCCATAATTATCTGTGTTGTCCAGTTTGCCCTTGTAAAATATTGGCACATTAGCTTTATTCCAATCCACTGTAACTTTTCCAGTGTTCCAAGAGTTATTGAAAATCAATGATCTAGTGAGCGCCCTGGCCAGTTCTTTTAAAACTCTCAGAGGCAAGTTATCTGGACTTGCTGATTTAAAAATGTCTAATGTTAGTACAGTAACTCCTCACTTAAAGTTGTCCCGGTTAATGTTGTTATGTTGCTGATCAGTTAGGGAACATACTCATTTAAAGTTGTGCAATGCTCCCTTCTAATGTCATTTGGCAGCTGCCTGCTTTGTCCACTGCTTGCAGGAAGAGCAGCCCATTGCAGCTAGCTGGTGGGGCCTTGTAACTAGGGTGGACCGGCAGCCCCCTATCAGCTCCCCGCTCCCCTAAGTTCCCTGTGCTGGAGCCGCCAAGCAGGCTATTAATTGCAGGCTATCAATTGCTGGCAGTTCAGCTGTTCCTCCTCCTGCTGCCATGTGCTACTCCTGCCTCTGCCTTGGGGCTGCTCCCAGAGACTCCTGCTTGCTGTGCAGTGGAGAAAGAGGAGGCTGTCAGAGTGTCCCCCCCGCCCCCGCTCCTGCACCCCACTTGCCCCTTTTCCATATAGAGCAGGGAGGGGACATGGACGGAGAGAGACATAGAGAGCTTAGGGCAGCAGCTGCTGTCTCAACTTCCTGATCCATTTAAAAAGACAATACTCTTAAGAGTGGGTCAGCTTACTTAAAGGGGCAGTGTGCATCTCTCTCTCCCACACACAAGGTGTGTGTCTGTCTCTGTCTGCTATGCTGTCTCCCCTCCCTCGTGTTTGTGCTGCCTTATGTGAGAGGCTACATTAACAACAGTGTGTTAACCCTTGAGGGCTCAGCTGAGTGCTAGTTCATCATTTAGCAGCAAGGAATTCCCTGGGAAATATCCCACCCTCTTCCACCCTCTAACTTCACCACCTCAACCAAACTTCACAGTCATCATAGCTGTGAACAGTATTAAATTGTTTGTTTAAAACATATACTGTGTGTATATCTATATAATATATAGTTTTTTGTATGGTGAAAAAAAATTTCTCAGGAACCTAACCCCCCCTATTTACATTAATTCTTATGGGGAAACTGGATTAGCTTAACATCGTTTTGCTTAAAGTCGCATTTTTCAGGAACATGTCTACAATGTTAAGGAAGGAGTTACTGTAGCTGTTTAACATTCTGTGTTCCGACTGGAAAGTGTTTCACCCCCATTATATGATATGACTACATGAAACAGTATCCCAAATACAGAACATAAATATTTATTGTACACCTTTTCCTTTTCTACATTATTATTGACTACAATTTCCATCTACTAACCATTATTAGGATTCTTTTTATTCCCAGTACACTTAAAAACCTCTATTTTATAGTCCTTAATTTCTCTGACCATTGATTTCTCCTGGTGTCCTTTTGCTTCCCTTATCAATTTTCTGTAATTCCTAGCTTCTGATTTGTATTCATTACTGTCAACTTTCCCTTTCTTAGTAATTGATTTACACAGAAGTCAAAGGGAGCCAAAGAAAGACCACCTTTGATTTCAGTAGGCTTTGGATTAGGTCCTAAAAGAGGATGCCGAAAGTTAAGACATACTTTTACGGTGTCCTTTAGGTCTTTTTAAAAATGATGTCCCATTTAAATAATTACTTACTTTCCCTAAGTACATGTCTGTTTGGCTAAAATAAAAAAATATTATTCTAATTTATTACTGTATTAAAAATGGCATATTGTGCTTAAATCATGAAAAATAGCAGCTTACATGTGAAAATAATTGCACAAGATGAGTAGAATAATAGTGAATTTTAAGACACATACGGATAAAAACAAGGATAGTTCTTTACTTCTGAAAATGTCATTGGAAAATTAAAATGCTTTCAAATTATCTAAAAGCATCAGTGCTGCCACACCCTCTCAAGTAAGAAGATGAAAAGCCCATTTTTATTATTATTATTATTATTATTATTAAATATCATGCAACAACCAGAAAGATCATTAGCAGCTACAGTACCATACATCACTGAAGGGTTAAAAATAAAAGCATATCTGTGCCTTGACTTGAGTCTTATTTACCCTCAAGCAATTTAAGTCTGCAAAGTATTTGTAGTGCAGTATCTTAGAAACACAATGACAAGGAAATCCAGAACGTTTAGTCTTGTAATGTCAACAGAATAGGGTGTGAGTAATTTCCGCTTCAAACATACAAACAGAAATTGTCTTTCCTACTTTTGTTAGTGAAAGATAAGTAGTGTATTATCGCAATATTTTAAAATGTTCTAGCTAAACACTTCCAACTCTAATCTTTCCTGCCCTTCAGCCTCCACTTGCTAAGTGCACAGTGGACAATGACAAGTCTATTTCACACATTCAGTAGTTACATCTTTGCATTTAAATTATTTTTTTGTCCCTTGGATAAAATTGGTTTTGCATTTGTGGGATCACTAGCATTTGACATTCTTTGCAGGAAGCAACCCTAGAATGCTAATAGATAGGATGTCAGCGAGCAGGCACTTTCATGTTAATGCAGTACTCAGCTGAGGGAGATGTAATTGCTACCCATCTTCACACACTGGACTCTTGCCCACACTATACCTGAGAATCACATTCAGGTCTTTGCAACTAGTGCTATTATTTCTTCCTCACTCCCAGCACTCTGGTTGTGAATTAATGCTCACTGGTGTTTCTGTTTAATCTTTTATGAACATAATCATTCCTCAAACTGTTATCTGAAAGGTGAAACAACAAACTTGCCTCCACTTGCAACAAGAATATAAACAGAGCTTTCATTAGCATCAGATAACTAACTGAATTCTCATCTCTATGGCACACCTACCTCCTACTTTGTCATCAATCTTTCAGAAGTGACAGAGTCAGGCAAACTGCCAGTTAATCAATGCCTTATCGTCTTTTTACAAGATTTGCTCACTCTGGTCCAAATCTATTACCTGAATAACATGAACTGTGACTCTGTTTGACATGGGTTATTGTTAAAGCTGGTTCTTAGTCTACTTGATAAGACATCTTGAGTACAAAACTAAGCTTTGTTCAGATAACACACCAGCCCAAGCACAATAATATAAAACACTGCACATTGGTTTCAGTGGCCTGATTAATGTTTCAAGTTAAGTGTGTGTTTTAATGCTTTTCTGATTTGCAGCCTTGTATGCTATATTAAACTCCTAAAAATAAACTATTTAAAGTGTCTGTGTGTAGTCTAGGAACACTTTTCAATATCCAATATCTCAGAACATTACACGCTACTTTCTAGTTAAATTCTAAGTGCACCGATCAAAGTTAGCTGAATTGCAGATTTTGAGGGCTGAAAGAGAAGACTGGTATGAAAGAACTTTTTCTTTTTTGCTCTACTGGAAACTCCAATCCAAAGGTTGGAGGACATGAAAATTAAACTGCTAAATCCATCCATGTTAATTGAACAGGTCTGCCAATTGCAATAAGGATATAATCTGCACAATCTACCCCTTTTATCTTCTCCACTCTTCCACAATCTAAAATGGGTTAAGCAAAGAGATTTGAGCCAATGATCCAGTGTTACTGCTTTAGTTTTACCCTTTTGATACAATAACATTTTTACCTGCTATTCAAACACATATCATTGCCAGGAGTCCAATTAAAATTATGCTAATGAAGACTCTTAGGTGCTGAGCAGCCTCAGCTCTGACTGAAGTCAATAGGAGATAAGGGCAGTCAGCATCTCACACAAGGAGCTTACAATCAGTGCTGGTGCTAGTCCATTGAGGGCCGTCAGCAGGAATATTTTGCTCCCCCAACACTTTAATAATTAATAGAGCCTCCCCCCCCCACAACTGCTCAGGGCCCTAAGCAATTGCTTAGTCTGCTTATGCCTAGCACCAGCTCTGCTTACAATAGTATCTATAAATGGATTGGTTCATGTATAATGGCAGAACGATTTCTCAGCTCTTGTCACTAATGCCCACACAGACAAAGCACAGTGTAAAGCAGTGGTGGGCGGCCTGTCCGGGTAATCCGCTGACGGGCCGCAAGACATTGTTTACATTGACCGTCTGCAGGCATGGCTGCAAACAGCTCCCAGAGTGGCCGCGGTTCGCTGTTCCCGGCCAATGGGAGCTGCGAGAAATGGTGGCCAGCGCCTCCCTGAGGCCCGCACCACTTCCCGCGGCTCCCACTGGCTGAGAACAGTGAACCGCAGCCACTCGGAGCTGCGGGTGGCCGTGCCTGCAGATGGTCAATATAAACAAACTGTCTTGCGACCCGCCAGCAGATTACCTTCACAGCCCGCGTGCAGCCTGCGGGTTGCCCACCATTGGTGTAAAGATTAGTGCATGTAACAATATTACTACATTTATGCAAACTGTAGTGCATTCATTCAACTCATTTTCCACGTCTCTCAAGTCCAACAATACTCATGTTTGCACACAGTCTGTAGTGATGACGGGGAATAGAATCTGTCCCACAGGAGAAACTCTTGTATATTTAAATTTATTCTGAATAAATGTTCAACAAAAAAATTAAAGCATTTCCTTTTCTTAAAAAATGGTTTCCATGAAAGGATTTTTATATAGTCATCTAAGTAGTAATACAGTATTTATATACAAAATCTCATTTCAAACAAACAATTTACTGTACAAAAGAAAGTATAACCATCAGTTACTCTTATGATTTCAGCAAATAAAATTTATGACAAATATGTACTTGGGTATAGTTTACTATTTACAGGAATGTCAGTATTAAGCCAGGAATATTAGATAAATTATTTACAGTTGAAATTCCTTCAGAGTAAGTTCCCTAACATTTATCTTTTTTTCTAGACTTTTTAGGTTATTAATAAATGAAATAAAGATTATATTTTCTATATGGAGTATGGACAAACCTCTGCTTGTCTTACTCATACTAGTGACTCTGCTGCAGTCAGTGAGCCTGATTTTGCATACAGGTACTACCAGGCACAGTGCTTACTCTGTGTGAGAATAAATCAGACAGGATTTGGCCCTATTTTACTAAACATCTCAAATTATAATTTAAAAAAATAGTGACAT
The DNA here is from genome assembly GCF_020497125.1 of Mauremys mutica. Classification (NCBI taxonomy): domain Eukaryota; kingdom Metazoa; phylum Chordata; order Testudines; family Geoemydidae; genus Mauremys; species Mauremys mutica. Next base: position 83,095,968 of record NC_059075.1, read on the forward strand.
TCCTGCAAGTCAAAATATTAGAGAAACAAGCATTAACAAAATATAAGCCCTTTATTAATAAAAATCTTTGGTTGGATCAATATTTTAAATTAGTTTTAACAATATTTGGTTATTATAATTCACTTCTTTCCACATAATTTCTCTTCTGGTGTCTTTTTGAACAGACTACAGAAAAAAACATCTGGAGGTAATCACATACTTTATAGTAAAACCAATAAATATTACAAAACAAAGTGTGATATTTTTAAAGTTCTGTTTTAAATCTTTAAATTACTTTGGCAAACAAAAGCAAAAAGACACCCCACCCCACTTATTTTCATGAAGTATAAGTCTTTTGACATTTGGTTTTGTAACAAACCATACAGTAGATAGACTGAAAGTTTTGTTTTTATTTGTTATTTGGTTTAGTTTATTGTTTAGCTTCCTGTTTTCAGTATAAGTGCCATGGACAAGAGAAGGTGTTAAAGGGAATGAGGTTAATTGCACCAATATTATTTGGAAGTGTAGTTTATCACTAGACAAACCTTTAACTAAAAATGTACTATACATGAAAAGAGTTGCACTGATGGGGTCTGGATATGCATTCCAGATAAGGATTTTAGATTTATTTTAAGGAAATGACATATATATTATATATAAGATAACATATTTTAAGACAAAATAAAAGTCCTCTAATTGAAGTTCTGGTCCTGTAGTTCCAGAGTAGGCAAAACTTCCATTAAAGACAATAAGATCATATTCACACAGAATCTACCCTTACTCTTCCTGGCATAGTCTGTGGTAGATGTTATTAGGATCAGAAAGTCTGCCATGTTGGGGAGACTGTAGCCAAGCAAAGTGGCTGTGATGGTGTGACCTCCTCTTCATTGCAAAGGAGAGTGAGCTGTAGAGAAGGAGCTGGTGGGGAAAGGTGGATTCGGTGTATCCTTTCAGCAACGATGGTGCCTAGATATTAGGCAGGGCAGTGTAAATTACTGTAGCTATACATGTGCTCATTAATTCAGGACACTTTTGAAAATGCTCCACAGTGCTCTGGCTGCTGGGAAATCCTATGAAATTGTGCTGCTGCTGTGCTGCTACTGCTTCAGAACCCTTAGTAGACTATAACAAGACCACAATACTGTCTAGGGCACCGGAGCACCTGCATCAACATGAATCATTCACCTGATGAGCTTTTCGGGTCAGTGAAGAGCTGTCAGTGGTGCGCAGAGTTGGGATTAAGGTTAACATGGTCTGTGCTGACTTCATCTTCTCATTTTTCTGAGTGGGGAAGTGCCCAAATGGAAGACTCTAGGGCACAGCAGACTGCTAGCAGGATCCCTATGGAGTCCCAGCTTTAAAAATAAAAAATAAAATAAAAGCTATTCTCTCCTCCCCGCTTCCCTGTTGATGGGGTGAATCTCCCAATGGGTAATTTACCCTGCATCAGCTTCAGTGTATATAGCCTAGTGACTGCAATGGGAGTTTTGTTTGCCTAGGATCTGCAGGTTCAAATCCAGATTATGTCTGCCAGGGGAGCTGAGCTGCATCTTTTGAAATTGAAGATGCCATATAAGGTTTATATTGTTTCCTTTCTCCTGTTAAATGAAATGCTAGAGCACATTGTAAAATTGACTTTGCATATATTTTGGAAATCTGCTCGAAGCCTTTCAGGAATGGACTGCCAAAAAGATTTAAAATTATTATTTGAAATTTACTTTGGTTATTTCTTAATTAATAAGCTAAAGTCAGATTCTCAGAGAACATTTTTAAGTACCAGCATTTTGTTAACACACACTAACATCCACAGTGTTATCTAACTATGAAATATAAAAATTCCCTGCGTTACTTAAAAAAAAAATCCTATCCAAAATAGAATGTGGCCTTCCATATTTGTAAGAAGTGCACTTCTCGCAAAGATGGGAGCAAAATGGTTGCACATACTTAAACATTCACCTGGGTGTCCATAAATCAAGTCTTGCCCTTTAAGTGATGGCTTGTTTATCAATGGAATGCCTCAACAAAACAAAACTACCCTCCTCTTCTATACATCAATGTGATATGAATGGCAGGAGGACATGCTCCCGCTTTGGCTCCTTGAGAGCTTGGGGCTGTGGTGGTTACAGTTTTCACCTTTTTTCATGTCTTTGTCTTTCCAGGTTTCTAGCATTTGCAGCTTTCCCTGTTCTTCTTTCATGAACACCTCCACCATGAGAACTTTCTCTTTATGAATCTGCTGACTAATATCCTTGGGAATGTCTGGGATAATCCAGTCCACAAAGTCACTCATAAACATGACCAAGTTCTGAAAAATAGATTTTAAGAAAACGTTAGCAAGGTCAAATGAAATGAAAATATACAGAGATATTTAGATTTTTGTTGTCGTTCAGAAGGGACAATATTCTAGGCTGGGCCTTTCTCTTTGTCACAAGCATGTTGAAAGTTCCATGTGTCAGCTATTTAGCTTTACCATCACTTTTCCATAAATATTAGGCGACGTAGGGAAAAATGGCAGGGATAGGTCTCCCTGACTGATGCAGAAAATATACAGTAATGAGAAGACAGAGGGAAATATTGTAGATGGTATATGGCTCTTTATGCTTGACATTAACAGTGCATGAAAAATGACTAAGAAGGCTGAGATTTTCTGACGGAACAGTTCACTGTTACAAAATGCTGATTTGACAAAACAGAACATTTCATGGGAACATAACCATTTTGTCAAAAATGTTGATGGAATAGTATCAAAACAGTTCAATAAGGTCAAATATTTAGTTTTGACTTCAATTTTGATGTTTATGTAATCCATTATATGAAATATATTTATTTAGCAAAAAATGCAGAGATCTTGGCTTTTTTCCTCCCAATTTCGGAGGAAATCAAAATTTTGAAATCTTAGCGTTTCCCATGGCTAGAAATTCATTTTTTGGCCTGCTCCAGAAATGACTCGTGATGAAATCCACTCAGGACCAGCATAGCAGCCTATGTACCATTTAAGCAGGCTTGATTTAAAGAATTTTGAGGCCCTGTGTTCTATGGAAATTGGGGACTGTGATGGGGCAGAGCGGCACCGCATTGGTACCACAGGGGTTAACCCTTCCTGCCTAGCAGAGGAAGCCATGCCTCTGAGGCTCAGCTGGGCATGCTCCAACTGGAGAACAAGTATAAAAGCCTGCAGAGCTGCTCAGTCTGGGCTGTCCGCTGGAGGAGAAGGAGGCACGCCGCCAGCTTCCAAGGAGGGACAGTCTGTGCTCCAGAAGCCAGCCAAGCTGGGATGCACCCTGATGCCCAGACGAGTACGTCATAGGAGGGCAATAGAACGGAGGATCCCCCAAAGCAGAGAACCCAGAGTTTATGGTAGGAAATGACCCAGGGGAACTTTAGAGGAAAACAGCATTAGAGCCACACAGATGCTCGGGCATGTTTCGGGTGGATCCCACCGAGCTGGTGGCAAGGAGAACTTGCCACTACCAGAGCCCTGAGTCAGGACCCGGTGAAGAGCGTGGGCCTGGGTCCCCCTACCAGCCTCACACCATGGGAATCAGATGGACTCTGGCCACTATGCCACACTACCTTGTCTGAGAGGGGTGATTATATGGGCTCTGGCCCTTGGGCCACACTACCCTAATACTTGGTTACCCGGACTCTGGCTGCTAGGCCACACTACGCCACCTGCGAGGGGGGAAATTATATGGACTCTGGCATTGGGCCACACTGCTACAATGCTGGGAGTAATTTATATGGACTCTGGCCATTAGGGCACACTACCCAAGGGGTGATTGCGTGGAGGGAGGCCATTAGGCTGCATTGGGCCGCCCACAGAAAGGCGAGCACATGAACTTGGGAGTGGTGAGGTTCAAATTAGGCCCAGTGACTGCCACACCTCATCTGCTGTCATAACAGAGGAAGTGGCTGGGCCAAACCTGAGGGATGCTGTGACTGCTCGAGCTTTGCTCCAGCTGCTGCCAGATTTGCACAACATGAATAGAGGGTGGTTCAGGAAGCACACCCAACCCATACATACCTACCACACCGAGCCCCGAATGCACCTCCCGACCAATATATACCTCAACAACTCTTCCCCAGACCCCACTTCTCCTGACAGCCTCCCATGTATCCCATCAGCCCTGACATACATCCCTCCCCACTGAAGCCCCCAGAACCACAACCCCAGTTGCCATTGCCCCCTCATCCTGGCCCCCCAACATGCCCCACTGTCCTCCAACAACCCTTACAATTCACCCCACTGCTTAACATTCCCCACTTGCCTCCATCCCTCACCCACAGCCCTAAATCCCTTCCCACTTGCCCAATAGACCACCAACAACTTACCCCCAGTCCCTCACCCTCTGCCTTGGGATCTTCCTGGGGACTCACCAGTGGGACCCCCGTCCCAGCCCAGCACTCTGCTGCTGTCCTGGGCTAGGGAGGCTCCTCCTAATGCTGGCTGCCCAGTGACTCTTCACTCCCACTGCCTGCCTCGCGCTCGCAGGACAAGACGGGCAGGCGGCCAGGCCAAATTTGAATGAGTATCATTTTTACATGGCACGTGGGATCACAGCGCCACTCAAGTTTGGCCCATTGCAATCAGGGGCGGCTCTAGGTATTTTGCCGCCCCAAGCACGGCAGACAGGCCGCCTTCGGCGGCTCACCTGCAGGAGGTCTGCCAAAGCCGCGGGACCAGCGGACCCTCCGCAGGTGAGCCGCCGAAGGCAGCCTGCCTGCCGCCCTCGCGGCGCCGGCAGAGCGCCCCCTGCGGCTCACCGCCCCAAGCACGCGCTTGGCGTGCTGTGGCCTGGAGCCGCCCCTGATTGCAATGCCATCAAATCCGGTGAGCAGAGCACCCCCTATGTTGGGGGCCATGTGCAAGTGTACTGAGTGCACATTGGTTACTCCAAGTCTGCTCTTAAATCCTTTCTTAACCCCTGCTTGTAGGATTTAAATGGGATCTGAGTGATGCCTCACCTCTCATTAAAGTTACTGGTCTACATACACTGCATGTGGTGCAGCGAGCAGTGTATCCCTGTGGGGGAATACATCCTGTGGCTGTTCTGTGGCTTTGCATCATGCTTGAGAAGGTTGTGAAGATCAGTGCCCTCAGGGAGGACCTTTGACTGGTAAATGATATTCAGTGGACTCTCATCTCATTTAGTTAAGGAATAGTTTTATGTATGTATATGTGATGTCTCTTTCCTTGTTAGGAGTCTGAAAAGCTTTACATCAAACTGTACCTGAAAAACTATCACAAATGCTAATCTTGCTGCTAGGACAGCCCAGAAGTCCTTTGAAATTTCATATTTGTTTTCAGACCATGGGGGTTCTCGGTAATCTTTGTATCTGTAAAACAAGACATCATAAATCAAGTATGTTATTTTAAAATGTTCACACAATTAGGATTTAGTACAGAGTATGCATTAAACACTAATTCAGACCTTCTTGATACAAATCCCTCTTACAGAAAAGGCTGTGTAAAAATCCAGCCAAACAAGACAAAACAAACACACAGCCTTCAAATTTTATGTGGATTAGAAGATGACGACTCTTAAATGTTTATGCTTTCTGATCAGTATGAACAATATAAACTCAGAGTAAAGAGGGGCTAAGCTGCAAAATTCAGATCACAACCTCAACTTCTTCCAAGTTTGGGAGGTATTTTATGTCTCAGGTTCAGCTATAAGAGCAAAATACTGATCTCAGATTGATATGGTGGATCAGAACTCCAATATTTAGATTTCCACGCATAGGAAGAACAGAAGATTGGATCAAGCTCTTGCTGAGTGGATATGAAAGAAGAATTTCATCATAGCACTGGCTTATATATTCGATGAATCTGATGTATCAACAGCAATTTTATTTTGTTTTTAAAAAGTATCCTGACCAAAAAATGGAAGAATTTAAATTAGCACCATTCTATTAAATATGTATGCAGGAATTATATCTCCATATTCTGAAATGTGATTTTACAAGAAGAAAGGGAGTGTGAGAGAAAAGATGGAATGAGATCACCTCAGGGATACAGAGGAAAGAAAAGGTAGGCAAGAGGAGATAACTTTGCTGATTCTACTTGGTTTTCACTTTCATGTCACAATAAAAGTGATTTTTAATTTTAATAGGCATATTAAAGTAACTTTTGATTTCTTCGATAGTTGTAAATAGTATAAATTAAGAAAAACTCTGATCTACCTTTTTCCCCCTCTTGTCAATTTCTGTCATTTTCCAATAGAAACAGACCAAAATCCTGTACTTTTTTCTGTAATGTCTCCAATCTTTGTCCTTATCTTTGCTGTTTGAATTGCTCTCATTGCTGCTCTTGGCTTTGATCCCCAATTGCAGGCTTTGAGAACATTTTGAAGCTGATGCATATCTAAGTTAGCCTAGGCAAAGAATGCATTTCAATGTTGACCCAGATTTCTTGACCAGCTGAAATATTCTGCTCTGCCCCACCCCACCAGGACCATAGCCTTCCTTGTACTTTGTGCTGAAGGGATCCAGCATCACTGGCCCGATAGCCACATAGAGGGTCTCTGCAGCTTCTCTGCCATGGCCCCATTCCCTCACTTCTATGACAGCAAGGCAGTAGATGTCTCTCTGCACTGCTGCAGAGCCAGAGACATCCAATCTTTGCAGACACAAGGTGCATGGGGGAGGCTGCACTTGCATCATTTGTAACCAATGGATATTTTTCCCCCTGTCTATTTCAATGCGGCAGTTGAAATAGATGTTTACCGATATCTAACGATTTAAATCGATTCCTGCCAAGTTGAATCATGATGCAATATTGTGACATCTTGGCAAAATGTCATCTTGTTGCCCCAAAGCATCAGTATGCTGTGAAGGGACTGCATCAAAACATCATGTCACAGCACAACATTATGATGTGATATTTTACAAGCCTCAAAAATATAATCATGGAAACATAAGATCATCTCAGTAAACTGGCACTATCCTGGAACTAGCATGTTCCAGAAGACCCTCATATGATTACCAGTATCTCCCTTTAGTTCTGTAGTGACTGGAAGTGATGCAGAGGCTTTTTGGTCAAGCAAAGGAGAAAAGTGCCTTGCACTGATCTACCAGCAGCTTTGGATGATTAAGAAGTGGTGTTGCCCTATCCTGAGCTGGAAGGATGGTGGTTATGACTTTGTAAACTCCTAAACTCACCAATCATGCTAGATCATGAAGTTGGATAGAAGAGTTACATACAATGTTGGAGGCTTGGGTTTGTATTTTTGTTTGATCCCTCCTCTAACACAAATAGTTGACAAATACTTAGTCAGCAATAAACACTTTGCAAATGCCCTGACAAGTTTTTAACATTTACATGGTAAGCTCATTTTTTCAAACTAAGCAATGCATATGCTGCAAGTGCTGTGGTAACTTTACCTATATGCAAAGATTTCAATGGTAACTGCTCTATATATAGGATAAAGAAGACTGAGCTGCCAATAGACTACAACAGGACCTAAATCAGGTGGTATGTGACCGTTTAACTATGAGTCCCACCAGACACATGAAGAAGCTAGTACTTCCATTCAACAGGGAAAATAATTTAAAATGGCTATCATTCAAGAGAGTACCTGCATATCCGAATCTCGTAGCCAAGTTCCATTGGGTCATTTGGAGCTGTTCCTCCTTGAAAATCGCTGACATTAAAAGAGGATAGTGTATGGTTCACGAAGCCATGCATGGTGCCATTCTCACTGTACATATACAGGTACACGAGGCGTGGAATGAAGTCAGATGTGAATGAGATCACAAATGCCTAAGCCATAAGAGTAAAGAATGAATGCAATATTCAGGAAATGCTTAGTGGATAATATACGCAAGTGTATCTTCCCCACATAATGCTTATGAGTCGAAGAAATGTTATGCAGTGGGCTGATTCAGACAATAAGGCTAAGTCTGCAGCCCAATGGACACTAAGGATATGGAAACCCCATCAATGTGATGTTTGCTGCTCAAGTTCCAGAGCTGCGTGATGTCAACTATAAGTAGTTTCATGTTGGCTGAGATCTCTATGTAAATAACTTGAGCTCCCTGGGGAATCCAGACATTGTCCCCTTTTTCGTTTTTCAGTCCCCATCACCCTTATGTAGCACAAAACCTCTATCCGCTATTCCTCGAATTCCACAAACACATGTACCAGTCCCGGACACACTACTTTTTCTGTTCCCACTTCAGCTCCCTCCCAACCCCTATCACAAGCCCTCACATTCTGTGTTTAGAGTAGACAGAAAGAGAAGATTGCAGACCGAACTTGGGCCTTGAAGATGGGGCCTCTAAATAAATGATCTTGCAGAGACCCCAGATGTGTTTCAGCTGGCCCTGCATATCAAATAGCTGATCACAACAAAAAGGGAACAAGATCTCCTTGTAGCAAAAGCTGCTAAAGATCACTACAACTTGATCAATCAGATCAGAGTCAGATTCTAGAGTTTCTTAGACTGCAGGGTTGGTTTTTTTGTTTTGTTTTGGTCTTTTGCTATTCTTAGATAAATGAGTAGAATAAATAAATAGCAGGTATTTTTCTTATTAAATACCAGTAATGTTTCCAATCTTAAAGGTGTCTTAGATTTTACTGTGCTTTGCTGTCACGTATTAATTATATTAAGTCTATGACTGTACAAAATAACATTGCTAAAAAGCAAAAACACCATGCTGTTTCCCTCTGCTCCAATTACAACTGGTCCCAGATGGATTGTATAAGCTCTGATTGATTGCTCTGGATGTACTTTTATGTGCTGCAAATAACTTATGGTGAATCAACTCTTTGAATGCCCTCTGCTTTGCAAAAATCTGTTAATTTTAATGAGGTTTTTAACTAGATCAAGATAAAACAGCAAGCATGCTGGGCAAGATGGTCTTTCTACAGTCACTAAAATTTCGTATTATCCTCAGGTTTTATAAATAAGCGTGATACACAGAATACAAGGAAAGCCAATTTAGTTGTGTTCTCAATATCTTTGGCTTTTCTCATTTATTGCTATCATGAAAGAGATTGTAATTTGCATGCAGCTCATGTATGTGCAGTACAGAAAGTTTTACTTATGCGAAGATAGAAAACAGAGAGTAGATTAAAGTAAGGAGAACAGCAGTGGGTAATGCCTGAAGAGAGATTGCAGGGAGGAATGTGGGAGAATAGGAAGAATTTTCTAAGGCAAAAGAAGAGAAGCAGGAAAGATGAGAAAGGGGAAATTAAAGGCAGCACACCAAAATATAAGACAGATTGGGAACTAGCTCTGCCAGCAATTCTAGGTGCTGCCTCTGTGAGACTTCCCTGCTTGGAAATAAGGGCTTGATCCAAAGTCCTCTGAAATCAGTGGAAGTCTTTCTATTGATTTCAATGGGTTTTGGATCAGTCTTCAGTGGAGAAATCACTTCTCAAGTTACTGAGGTACATGGTGGAGCTAGCCTGCTTGGAGGGACGGTGATGGGCTATATACTCTTTGCTATCCTGAGGACCACTTCAAGAGTGGCACAGGCCTCTGCGTGGCCTCTCATCTTCTCATTCCAGTTGGAAGAAGACTCCACAGTGACAACTGTCTAGTAGCTAGAGTAGGAGTTTAAAAGTAGAGATGTACAAATAATAGATTTGTTTAGTTCTGTCAAGTCTCAAAATTCAAGAAAATAATTTTGGGTTGACCTGAAAATGAAAATTTTCAAAACTTTTAATGAATAGAAAAGTTAAAAAAAATCATTTTGGGTCATAGAAAATGTTTTGTTCTACTCAAAACAAAAGGCTTTATTTTGATTTTGAGCCTCTCTTTTTTAATTTGTACAAAATGAAATTCAAGGTAATGTCAAAACAAAAAGTCATTTTGAATCAAAATGTTTCATTTGAAATGAAACATTTGTACTTTTTCAGAATTTTTTGTAGGTTATTTTTTTTTTGGCCCAAAGCAATACAACAAAATCTATACAAATTTGCACAATGTTTCAGTTGACCCAAATCTGCATTTTTTTCCTGAAAAAAGTTTTGGTTGAAAGATTTCATTCAGATCTATTTATAAGATAATGTAAAGGGAAATCACATCCTTAGAACTTAAGGCTGGGAGAAAACCAGAGACTCCACAGATGCACAGTATTCAAGACGAGCCACATGTCCAGCATTGTCTCCTCTTTTGTTGTTTCTAGACCCTCTTTTCACCTTGTTTGTAACTTTGACACAGATCTAACTTTTGTTGGGTGTGAAGGGACTGTGAGATGAAATAGTGTTTGTTTGTGTAACACATGTAATCAGGGCTGATGACAGGGGAGGGAAGCCGGTATAAATTACCGGGGCCCGGTGATCCAGAAGGGGGCCCGGGGCCTGGCTTCGTCGGCCCTGTTTAGCCAGTCTGCCTTTGCTGGGGGGCCCAAAATTTTTTTTTCACCAGGGCCTGAACCCGCTCTCGGCGGCCCTGTGTTTAATATATACACAGACACAAACACAGAAAAATGTGTAAATGTAAACGAAAGTCAGAGCTATTCTACTGTTTTAACCCCAGTCTAAAAGTTTTCTGAAGACTCAAATGATCCAAAGCAGTCTGATTGTATGACACATCGAAGTAGTCTTGCATGTTTTCCTAAGAGCCTAGTCTGCATTCCCTGAAGTGAACGAAAACATTCTTATTCATTTCTGTAGCTACACAGAGTCCTAAAGACATGGATCATATCACATCTTCCTAATAGGAACACATCATTAAGAGCCAGATCCCGAGGTGGTGTAAACTGAATGCAGTCAAGCTAAACTGATGTACACCAGTTGAAGATCTGGCCCAATAAGTGTAGAGGGGTGACAGGTTTTTTTCATTCGCGTTTGTTTAAAAATGTGGTCAAGGAAAGATACTTGCAAAATATCTAGACTACTAGGAAGCAAAGCTAGTTTAAGGTCAGCAGATGCAGTAAAAATAGTCTGGAAAAAGACGCAAGGCTACCACTGATTATGTTTACTATGGCTTTTATTGCCAATTAGTGTTTAGTGCTGAACCTTTTAATTTTGCAAGTTTTTATAATGCATAAATAATATATGATACACTGTGACAATGTAAAACTAAACCCTGGACCTGATTCTCTAGTCCATTAGCTTGCTTTAAATCATGTGACTCCACTGACTTCAGTGGAGATTAGTTAGAAGAAAACCAGTGTAATGGAGTGGAGAATCAGGCCCATTGCATTCAAATTTTACCGATAAAGAATTACTTACATTTATTATTACAGCAAGTTTTCCTACACCTCTGAGGATATTATACCAGATTCCTAAGGGAAAGACAAACATGGTTGTAAATGCTTTCAGATTGTTAAACTTATCATTGTTAACTGAAAATATCATGTATCTGCCACGTCTCATGATTGCACATCACTACAGCTTTATTTAGGCTTTTAATGTCTTCAGTTTGTAACAAACCCAATTTCATACAACAGAAACCAACAGGAACCTAAAATATGGCTCCATACATCCGTATTTAGACACCTGCCTCATTTTTAAAAGCACCCGAGCAGCCACTCTTTTGTGAGGGAAGGGAAGGGAAGGCAAGGTTACTGCAAAATTGAAGAGAGTAGCGGGTACATATGGAAAAAAATCATGAAGTTTGATCAAATGGGCCCAAATAATTTTTGGTAGGAAGGAGGAAAAAATGACACATGGGGAACTAGAATCTCCACAGAAGATCCCTTTGCAGAATATATTGCTCGGTTGAGAGTACCAATCTTAAGGGATCTGTCATAAACCAGGGCTTTCCACATGGATGCCTTATTTCTTTGCATTGCCTCTGCCCTCCTCACCAGCAGCATGGTTCCAATGGAGCCACTCTGGTAAGGTTTCTCCTTGCTGCCCACTTCACTGTATCTGGGAACCACTGAGCCTGGTTTCTACAGTATGGAGGCTGTGCATTCAAAAGCTATACTGACAGCATATTAATTTAGTATCAACTTTGGGGGTGTGGTGGAAGGACGATGCACAAAGATCATCCAGGCTCACTGCCCAGTCTCTCCTTACATTCTGTGGTGTCTTGGTATAACACACTGATTTTGTGTATCTGATAACGCACCCTACCAGCGACTGTTCCCCAGGATTGTAACAACCTTCTGGTTACTAATCACAGGTAAAAGAGTTCTCCTTTAGCTCATGTACTAGGGGCCTGTGCTTTTGGTGCTGAATGTCCCAGGTTTGATCTGTGCCAATGACTCTGGTATCTGGATGTATAAGGCCACAGTTCATGACAAAACAGCACCTCAGCTGGGACTTGAGCTTCTGTAGCCCTTAGACACTCAAGATGAATTGTCTAACATCTACTGGTTTGGTGTGTATTTACTATACATAAAGTTTCCAGAGACTAGCACCTTGTAACCTAGAAAATCCTATGCAATTAAGATAAACCCTGAGCAACTAATAAGTACAGGAGGAGTGCTGAAACAAATTGTATAGTGGGGTTGCTGAGAGGCATTAAATCAAACTGTGAATCATGTATATGATGGAAACCACTTCAAATCAGGTGGTGCGGCAGCACTCATAGTTCTAGCACCTATGAATAAGCATACAGTCAACTCCACCTTTCTCATCATTTATTCTAAATCTGGTCATTGTTAGTATATCTCTATTTAGCAACAGTGACTTAATTCATGTTTCAGAAAAACTAGGGGAGTAGACAAATGCATCTGTTTTTCCAACAGAGTTGTAACAGAATCAACAGAATCTCCTGCTCCTGTTTAAAGACCAATCTTGGGCTGTGTACAAGTTGTGCTTGGTGAAGAGCTCATTGTGGGAAGCAGGAGCAGGCCCCTGCTCACTGCCAATGATTGCATAGGATTTCTATTGGCTAGAACATCCCCTCTCATTATGCATGCTCCTCCTTTCTTTCTGTTGATTCCTGTCTCAAGCCTTGTGTGGTTTTCTTCATGACAAAGTGATATTTTGGCCCTGTGGAACCTTGGCAGAAACTCAGTTCATCTGAAATTCTCCTAAAAGATCTCAATAGCACTGATTTACAATAAACAGACATTTCAAAAACACAGAAGTTGCTGAAGAAGCCAGGGAACTCACACAAACTACAGAAAAAAGGATGTGATGGTGATGGCAAAACTTGACAAAAGGAATGGAAAAGACCACAGAGACAATCCCTCACGTGTCCTTCAATACCTAGACACAATGGGGAGCATTTAGAAATGCCTCAAAACTGGGGAACACATTGTATGGTAATTAACAGTAGATTTTCTTTGCTCATATTGACTTACACTATAACTTGAATAATTCTTTTAATTGAGTTTTCTATTTGTGAATTTCCAGTATCCAATTAACTGGTAATGAGGGAAAACAGTTTGCAGGGGCAAATCCATCTCTCATCTCCTCTGTCATCAAGAGAACCTCAGGTAGCAGATCTGGTATTGTGCTTCTATGCAACTGTAGGACCTGGTTTCAGCCAGGTCCGCTGCTGTGTCTAGCTTCCAATGTCCCAGAATTCATACTGGCCAGGAAGCAAGCAGCTGAAATAACTCCCACATGTTTCAGCAGTCACACAGTCTCCTCTTTGCCCCTATGTATCTCCCCTGCCCAGCTGAGAAACTGGAGTTTTTAATGCAGAAGCTTTTGTTTCCGCAATAAAACCTGCATGGCCAGGAAGAACTATTGATGGGGAAAACCATGCACTGTATCTCACTGTTTTATTGATCATTCCTGATCCTCAGATGTTTTATGCTTACTTAATAAAATATTAATCTGCTCTTAATATTTTAAAAGTAAAGCTTTGATAAGTTATGACAATTCACAGCTAAGTTACACTCTAATGTTTTCAATTGTACTATAAAGATCTTCCTGTTAATTAAGCCAACTCAGCATAAAAAAATTCCCGCCATCAATCAATAAATAAAAAAAAGGAGTAACATTACCAAATACCTAGTCATGAGATAATTTACTTACCTATATCTTTTGCTCTGACTGCAACTGGTCTTCTAAGCTCAGTGACAAATTTCTTTGCATCTAGACGTATTTCAATGATGTTGTTCAACAACGCAAACAAAGGAGCCAGCGGGAAGGATGCAACAAACAAAGTTACAAATCCAAACTGGATAACTGAAAAGAGAAACTGTGTCACTGAGAGTGCTCTGTATTTATGAACTGTGCTTTGGTGTGTTACAACAAATTAATGCTTTCCCCCTAAATGTTTCTACAAACCCTAACCACGGAGAGACACTTGCGAGTTATACCTCACACAAATTTCAATATGTAGTCGATTAATTGGTACTTCATCCAAGCATAAAGAGCCATAAGTCCCTGTTCTGATAGTTTGTGCTGGTCAGGCAGCACAAACCAACCACGAAGATGCCCTATAGGGGCAGTTGGGAATTCTTCTGACATAATTAAATCCCCTGAGTGATGCAAAGATGGTTTAGCCAGCTTTAGGCCACCTGCTCCCCATCTGAATAGGGAGCATGACAGAGGCAGGGAGGAGTCATGCTGGGAGTGGGGCTGGAATGCACCACACTTCAATCAATCCTGGAATGGTCATTATGAGACTGCAGCAACCAGCATAACACAGAGCAGTCCTTAGCATCCTCCAGGATGAGGGGAATGGGAAGGTGGATTACAGCCACCTTTCCACTGCTTCAACAATAGTAAGCTGACACTCTATGCTTAAATTAAATATTAATTAATCAATTACTAATAGGGCTGTCAAGCGATTAAAAGAATTAATTGTGATTAATTGCACTGTTAATAATAGAATGTCATTTATTTAAATATTTTTGGATGTTTTCTACATTTTCAACTATCCTGATTTCAATTACAACACAGAATACAAAGTGTACAGTGCTCACTTAAAATTTATTTTTGATTACAAGTATTTGTACTGTAGCGTTTTCAATTCACCTAATACAAGTACTGTAGTACAATCACTTTATCATGAAAGTTGAACTTACAAATGTAGAATTATGTACAATAAAACTTGCATTCAAAAATAAAACAATGTAAAATTTTAGAGCCTGCAGGTCCATTCAGTCCTACTTCTTGTTTAGCCAATCACGTTTGTTACATTCGCAAGAGATAATACTACCCGCTTCTTGTTTACAATGTCACCTGAAAGCGAGAACACGTGTTCTCACGGCACTGTTGTAGCCAGCGTCGCAAGAGATTTATGTGCCAGATGCGCAAAGATTCACATGTCCCTTCATGCTTCAACCACCATTCCAGAAGACATCCGTCCATGCTGATGACAGATTCTGCTTGATAATGATCCAAAGCAGTGCAGGCCCACGCATGTTCATTTTCATTATTTGAGTCAGATGCCACCAGCAGAAGGTTGATTTTCTTTTTTGGTGGTTCGGGTTCTGTAGTTTCCGCATTGGAGTGTTGCTTTTTTAAGAGTTCTGAAAGCAAGCTCCACACTTCATCCCTCTCAGATTTTGGAAGTCACTTCAGATTCTTAAATGTTGGGTCAAGTGCTGTAGCTATCTTTAGAAATCTCACATTGGTACCTTCTTTGCATTTTGTGAGATCTGCAGTGAAAATGTTCTTAAAATGAACAACATATGCTGGGTCATCATCCAAGATTGCTATAAACATGAAATATATGCCAGGATGTGGGTAAAACAGAGCAGGGGACATACAATTCTCCCACAAGGTGCTGAGTTAGAAATTTAATTAACACTTATTTTTTTAAATAAGCATCAACAGTATGGAAGTATGTCCTCTGGAATGGTGCCCGAAGCTTGAAGGAGCATACAAATGATTAGCAGATCTGGCACATAAATACCTTGCAATGCCAGCTACAAAAGTGCCATGCAAATACCTGTTCTCACTTTCTGGTGACATTGTAAATAAGAAGAGGACAGCATTATCTCCATTAAATGTAAACAAACTTGTTTGTCTTAGCGATTGGCTGAACAGGTAGAAGGACTGAATGGACTTGTAGGAGCTGAAATTTTACATTGGTTTTGTTTTTGAGTGCAGTCATGTAAAAAAAGTCTACATTTGTAAGTTGCATTTTCATGACAAAGAGACTGCACTATCATACTTGTATGAAGTGAATTGAAAAATACCATTTCTTTTATCATTTTTACAGTGCAAATATTTGCAAGCAAAAATAATATACACTTTGATTTCAGTTGCAACCCAGAATACAATATATATGAAAATGTAGAAAATCATCCACAATATTTAATACATTTCAATTGGTATTCTATTATTTAACAGTGCAATTGAGTTAATCATGTGAGTTAACTGTGATTAATCGACAGCCCTAATTACTAATAACAATTTGTGTGTGATCTGTGTAAGATCACTGGAGTATCTGTGAGGATTCAGCCCAGAATTCAGGTAACAGGGCCAAATTTTGTGCTCTCTTAAACCAGAATTAACTCTACTAATTTCAGTGGAATTATCACTGGTGTACACGGGTGCAACTGAGAGCAAAATTTGTCTCTTGGAGCCAAATGTACATGGTGCTATAAATATAGTATATTTCAAACTGTGTGTTACTGTTACTGTAACAAAGATCAACAGATAACATCTGGTATTTCAGTACTGTATCGAGGTATATGGAACCATGGCTGTCAGCTATTACCACAAATGTATGGTATGGGAGGTAGAAGCCAGCCCTTTTCCACTTGAGCTGTTGTTATAGGGCTCTTCTCTAGGTTAGCCACTTTAGGACAGTGATATGCATACATCCAGGCCATAATGCCATACCACATGAGCCAGTTAGTCACCCGTAGCAGCCAGCAGGGTTTCAGTTACTGCCAGGGAGGACATTTTTATAAAGTAGTGTAACATGAATCATATCTGCTAGTTCAAAGAACTCAACTCACCATCTCCACAGTTATAGTCATTACAGTTTAAATTTAATTATTTTCCACTTCACTCACTCATTTCCATGTATTCTGGAGTAAGCCCAGCAAAAGGCTCCAAGTTATAGTCCACTTCATAGCGTTGTTTTTTTTTCATATGCTCCTCATGATCTAAAGAGCGTTGTCGCTTTAATTTGATGTATCTTATTAATTTCTTCATTTTTCTGGAAAAAACAAAAATGATCATCTTAGCAGGTTTTTTTCCCCATTAAAACACACCCCACCCCACCCCCATTTGGAAGCTTCAGGAATGACAGTTAAATTCAATAGGCACAAAAAAGCCTTACGTCATCAGTTTTCATAATCTGTACAAAAACTGTGTAAAAGCCAAAGGTAAAGACAAGCAATTAGGGATCAGCACTTACTGATATTCAAATCTGGTAACAACTGAACCAAATGCTGAACATCGAACTCAGCTATAAAGAGTATAAAATCAATAGTCTTTAACACTTTTCAAAGAAGTCTGCATGTTACAAAAATACACGAGGAGTTTGAAAATGCTGTAGGGTGCAAAGGCACAGCTATATTGCAGGCATAGTCTTGCTGTACAGATTCCTTGCATGAGGACTATAAACCAAAAGAAGCCAGATGTTTGCATCATAAAAGGTTGATATGCAGTGTACTTTACGTATGGTATAAAATGAAGGTAACTATGTTACTTACGGGATACCAATCTCAAAGAGATTATTCTGAATCAGCTGTTTGCCCAACATGATAATACTAAGCTGGATACACAATTCCATTAAGCAACCACCAGGGGCACACTAAAGCCAAGAAAGGAGATTAAGTCAGCATTTTTGCCAAATCATTTGATCGTGATTCACTGTTATTTTCTTGATCAATGCTGAATAGCGATTACCTCTTCCATTCGGAAAGAATGAAAAATGTAGACATAGTCTCCGGGACGTCCAACAAATCTAGGAGAGTTTGTAAACAATGGTTGGAATTATGTTCTACCTTTTTTATACATCTGATCCTTCAGTCCTCCATGTAAAATAGCTAATGCTTTGAGTGAGAGTTACACATGCACAAGGACTTTAGGATCAGTTAATAATTTGTCATCACATAGTAAAGTTCAAAAAGGACAATTTTAGGTACTTGTGTTTGGAATATTTTAATTTTATTGTTTTAAATTTAATTGGTGAATTAGTTAAATTATAAAGTTTTTACTAAGTTTTCTAGGTACATCCTAAGTATTACAGATACATATCTGCAAACTTATTTTAAAAGTACATCTAAAAAAGAAAAAAAAACAAATTTCACTTAAAATGAGACAACATGGGGAGATGAGAAAGAAAAGTGGGACGCATTAGGAGAGAGAGAGACAGATAAATTCTATGGATCACACACTATCTTTAGATGTATGTAAGACTCCCAGTACTAGCTGCACACCAAGACTCAACCAGAACATGGGCATACAAAAATAATTTCAAACTACATGTCTAGGTTACTCACCGGCCTTTGAAGAAAGCAACATAGAAAATGGGAGTGTAGGCATTGACAAATTTCAGAAGGAAGGCCTTGAAGATCAGCCGCTCTTCAAAACTCTTGTCTGTTTTTGGGACCTCTGAAGTAAACAAGACACACATAAAGGAAACTTCTGGACTGGAAAGTGTTAAGGGTTTACGAAGTTGGGACTTTGGAAAACTCCCTAATGTAATCCAAACAACTATCCCCTTAAGGAAATATGAACATATTTAAATTGAGGTGGAGAAACCTGATCCGACCGAAGGCAATGGGAAAAGAAACAAGCCACATAGATAACTTATTCTGATTTTAAAAAACAACAACAAAAGAGCATAACAAAACAGGAGGGCTGTCCTCAAGTGAAGTCCATGGGAGCATGCCAGCTGTACTGATGACAGAACTGCACATTTAAACATACAGTTATGGCGGGGGAAGATAAGAAAATTGGTTAGAGAAAAAAGAAAGGTAATTTGGGGACCTACTTTACAGTATTTCTCAAACAATAGGCCCAATTTGATAACAACTCTGTGTCTGGAACTCCCATGACTCTCACTTGCAATGACAATAGCCAAACTACTTGTGTCCGTAAAATTAGTATGGATCTAGCATAAAACATGAGGTTGCATAAAATTTTTGGCCCTTCTACTTCTGGTCCTGTCTGAAAATAGCACAAGAAAATTGGTTCCACAGTGTTTTGGCACTTCCTTTTTCCATGGCTTTATATTTTCTGTGCTAAATAAATAATGATTGGATGTGAAAAAGAAAAAGTATCTGTACCAAACCTTAGAAAGACCCAAAATAAGTTGCATTCCCAAAATAAGTTATGACTGGGCACAAGAGTTTTAATTTATCCGGAACCACTCTGCCCAGTCATAATTGGAGCAATAGCAGCGGAGAGAAAAAGCAGCTAAAAATAAAACCAATTTCATGTGCCCTTCGATGTTTTTTCTTTAAGCTAAGGAGATAGAATTGAAGCCTTATGGCTGAATTTCCTGTTTTTGCTCATTTGTCTGAAGTTAGAAAATGATGCTATGTAAATAAATAGTTTTTGTACTTTACGAAATAACTGATCTAATAGAACTGACAATGATTTATACCTACCAATCTGAGTTAGCCACCTGGCTATGCAGCCATATACTTCATCTAGAATGATGATCACCACCAGATTAATAATAACAGCAGTTGCAGTGACTGTTACTCTAACACTAGATCGGCCAGAGGGAGTTGAGCTGAGGGCTAAGGCTGCTGCAGTGGAGATTCTGTATATAATGACTCCAAACACGATAGCAAATGTCAGTCCAATCTGAGAATACAAGATGGCATTATCTGTTATAAAAACACCCCACTGTCATTCATCAGCAAGCAGATTTAACTCTGAAATGCCTCCCATGTACTCCCTGGGCCTGATCCCAATCCCACTGATATCACTGAAAGGACTCTTATTGACTTCAATTGGCTCTGGCACATATCCTCTGTTCCTAGCACTTTGATCATAACAGTAATTTCATATCATGGTGTTAGCACTTAATAAAAAGGAATCTACATGCAAATGCTAGAGGTATAGTTTATATTAATATTGGTGCACTTCACTTTTAATTGATGCTCATAACATTAATGGATATGTGTTAAGTGGCTTATTGTAAAGGAAAATCCAGGAATGAATGTGGCCAGTAGATATGAAGAGGAGAATATTTCTGAGAGTGATACAGCTTAGCTTTTCTTTGTGTCTAAACTTCTGAATGTCCCTCTGAGACCTCCAATTTTGTGAGAGTTCAAAGATTAAACTAAAAGTAATGGTGCTGCAGATCAGCTACATATTATTTCAAGAGTACAATAAAACCCAGAAAAATATAGCTGACTCCTGAAAGCTTTGGGAAAAAAGCCCTGCTTAAATTGTTACACTGCTTAAATGGAAGAGTATATTAAGAACATGCTCCGCTAAGATACTGAGCACTTTCCTGAGAAGTGATTAGCTCCCACTGAAATTACAGGAGGCACTCAGATCCTCTCAGGATTGGGCCTTAAGAGGACTTCAGGAACATATTTCTGTCCTCTGATCCCAAATGGTGCAGGCCCACTCATTCAAAATAAAGAATTAAAACACCAAACTATGGGCTATTCTACATGTAGGCCTAGATCATTGTTCCCAGAATCAAACATTTCCATGAGTTCTTTGCTTTACCTGAAATGCAGAAGTGGGGAGTCAACTACCTGTGTAGCAACTCAGAGGCCATTCCATGGGTCTACACACTGGAATAGGGGCAGCAACTGGATAGGCCAAGTATAGACTAGGGCCTTGGACAATTTTGTCCTTCCTCATCCTCACAGAGATTCCCAGGAAGAAATAATATAGCCTAGGGTCTATATTATCTTTTCCCTTGCTCATACACACACACTAAGGCGGAGGACAGATAAGGCCAGAGGGAATCCCTGATAATGAGGCTGTACTGGAGCTGTACTGCTAAGAAGCTGAGGGGTTGGTAGCCACCAAGGAGCAGAACTGGCATGGAAGCACATGATCTCCATTTGAATGCCCCTGGCCTCCCTTAGAGTATCCAGATTTGGAGACCCCAGGACTTATTCCATGGAGACAATTTCACGGAACAATTAGTTAAGAACTCTGGAATGGGGATCCCCAGCCACCCCTCCTGCAGGTATTACCATGAGAAGGGACAATCTGAGTCATAATAACTACAGCAATTTCTGCACATCTACTGAGTTACAGACCCTGTGTTGTCATGTGACTGGTGAACTTGAACTGCTCTGACTCAGATGTAAGAGAAGACATACTTAATTTGGAACCTGTAATCCAAAAGAATCCATGACTGACAAACTCTCCAAAGCAGACTATGTGCGGTAAATTACCATCCCTTTCAAAGCAGTGCATGGGAAGTGTACAGTTCTATAGAGAAATATATCTTTTGTTTCCCAATCCTCATTAAAGACACTATGAAAGAAAGACATACAAGCAAAACAAAAGTCAAGTACCACCTGAGCAAAGTGATTTTCAAATGATTTAAACTTTAAAGTGATTGCGTAGTTTTTTCTCCTAGATAAAAAGGTGCCCATTGTAAAAGGCAGATTTCACAATGACTCACTAAGGTGAATCTTAAATATTTTCCATGAAATACTTACCATGAAGATAATGCCAACAAAATTGGTAAAATATGCTGGAAAACGATCTTTCCATGTCAGTTTCTCTTTATCAGTCTAAAATACGAAAGAAAAAAAACCACCCTGTAATTTAATACAGCATCTAAAAAGATCTCTTCTATTTGTTCTTGTAACAAACACACCAAGGCACAGGAAAACAGTCAAACACACAACCAGTTAGAAGGTAGAAGGATACAGTGTTTAAAGATACAATTTTATACAGGTAAATGTCTTACAGCTTCAATTTGGTGCTAAATCCTGCATTGTATAAATGAGTCTGAACCGCTTTTTTTGAGAAACACACTTAAAGTAAACTATTACGCTGTGAAATTAGATTTCTCTTAGTGTAAAATATTTTATTTTCCTTTCCCAGAAAAGATTTAAACTTTTTTTGTTAGAATATGTTTTCAATAAAGCACCATTAGGACTGTCCCTGCAAGCCTTACGCACATGAGGAATACTTAATCCTATAGGTTGTCCCATTGCAATATAGATTGCTCACATGGAGGAGGCTGTTCAGGATTGGGCCCTTAGTGCAACGTTGCCAGGGTTGATTTTGCTTCGCTATGGATCTAATCCTGTGAACATCTGAATATGAGTAACTTTTACACACATGAATAAAATTGATGCCAGTGCGACTACTCATGAGTTAAGTTACTCACATGCAAAATCTCTGCAGGATCACACTTACTATATTTGATCACTCTATTAATTTTGATCACACAATCTATCTGGGAAGGACAATCTCATTTAGAAAGTCATCTCTGATCTGATTTCATTTGTAAAGTTTGCAGAATGAGAATGATTTCTTAAAGGCAGAAAGAAAATGTCAAAGGAAAGTAACATTAAAGAAGATGACACTACATTGTACTGAACAACAATATCTCATTCAAAGTTACATGCATGTTGTCTGATAGAACAGCAGGCAACTCCGTCAAACATGTGGCACATGCTTCATTACAAAAATGCAACATCCATTCAATATGGTAACCCAAAGATTAGCCATGCAGTGCCATCCCCACTACATGTAAACACAGTCTATCTGGGTGCTGAAGAGAGGAGAAAATAACAACTGAATGTGAATATTAAAGGTTCAACAACCAAAGGTTGTTGAGAAAAACAATCAATTTGTGTCTTCCGTAATTACTCATAGTTTGAGTTTCTCCACAAATGTGAATGAAATGTACCAATTTCACCCCAGCCATGACTGTCTTAACTCTCTGTCTCCATTTGTTTCCTGTCTCTTCTGGCAAATGTCGACGCTTCTGATGGCAATCAAAGGAAACAAAAAAGGACCATGCGATACAACGTTACAAAGCATTGACTAACAATGCCAAATTAATCCACACACTCTCTGCTGAGTAAGTACACAGTGCAATTTAGCAACAAGTACTCCATTAGTTTGCTCAATGCTTTGTGTTCCAGCTTCAGGTTTATTTAAAAAACAAAAACAAAAACCCAACAACCCACTATTTGGAAGAAATCCCACTTTTAAAGGTGACCTGCAAAGAATTTACAAAATATTAGGCTCATGCCCTTTTCTTCTTCTTCTTTATGATGTATAAAGAAAGCCTGAAAGGCTTCTCTTCTGAAAGTTTTCATTCATTTTGAGGTTTGGTCTGAGAAATATCAGGAATTTCAGGTCTGTTTTTTCATGGTTTGACTGGCTTCCAAGAGGTCTCAGAAGGGATGTTTACTGTGAACTTTAATACATTGGCACTTTAGGCTGAAATTTACAGGAGTGAGACCTGTATTTCTAAAGTATTTAACAAAAAAAGTACAAAGCCCTCCACTTTTGCTGGGGAAATAAAAACAATGTATTCAGATCTTCTTTCTTCATCACAAAAAAGCTTTTTTTTTTTAAAGTAATGCTGCATGTAAGGTATTCCATGCTGAAATTAAAACCTTTTAATATTAAAAAGAGGTTAAGCTTGAACATTTTCTGCTATAGTCTAACTAAAATGTATCAGAACCAGCTGATGCCATTGTTTAAGAATGGCCAAACTATACATAAATGTAAGCATGTAAGAAAACAAAACAGACAAATTTAAAATAATTCCAGTCCAGTCTATTTAAGGTGTCCATCACTAAGTAACCTAATTGTCATATAGTAACTGGCTATACTAATAGCTTGCATTTACATAATACCTTCTGTCTTGAAGGATCCCAATGTGTCGTACAATCCAAACGTCTGCTATGCTGTACAAGCTACTCACAGGTATCACTTCATGCACCACTGAAATGCAGCCACCTCTGGGGTGACATGTAGCAAGTGTTTAACCGCAACACAACAAAAGAAGTTGGGACCAGAAGTGAAGGATACCTTATACAGCTGAGATGGCAGGGGGATTATATTTAGAAATGAGGAAGGTGATTGCCCAGGCTGGAATTCAGCCAGGAAATTGGGGTTAGTATTATTATTATTATAGTAACCATTTTATTAAATGCCATAGGATTTTTAAAAGCCACAAACATCTCAAGACCTATGTGCAGAAAGCCAGATTCCAATCCAGTGGCTGAACGTGTGTCTTTTAGAGGCATTTTTAAATTTGTGAACAGTCCATTCCAATGGATACATTTGCCACAAAGAAGGAGAAAGCAAATCTTAATTTCCCAATGGAAAAGTGGGGAGGAAAATCCATCAGAGATGCTTACTGAGTTTTCCTCTTCCATATACCTCTCCTGTGGGAAAATCTGCAGTAGGATATGAATCAACATTCAGTTTTTGCTCAGTTCTTATTCAGCCAGACTTTGATTGGAATAAGTAAAGGACCGCAAGGTTTGGCCCAAACAATTAGCATGTTGTTATGATGATGGATGCTAGGAAGGCATGATAATCTCTCCTGAGAAGTTCTAGTTACTTATAATACTGCAAGATACCAGGTTCAGTTATAGATTTCTCAAACTTTATCCATAGCCTAATAAGAATTCAAATGATAGTTGAAGAATTCTATTAAAATACATCTTATACCCAAACACTGAATTAATTTCTATATTCGTAAAAGCTTTATATATATGAAATGTATGTGCTACTGCAAATGCAATTAACAGTTAAAGAAATGTTTGGAAGCTTACACGTGATATACAACAGTGTCTTTAAGTTTATTTTTGTTTCCAAAATCTTGGTCAAACATAAGAACATAAGAAAGGCCGTACCGGGTCAGACCAAAGGTCCATCTAGCCCAGTATCTGTCTACCGACAGTGGCCAATGCCAGGTGCCCCAGAGGGAGTGAATCTAACAGGCAATGATCAAGTGATCTCTCTCCTGCCATCCATCTCCATCCTCTGACGAACAGAGGCTAGGGACACCATTCTTACCCATTCTGGCTAATAGCCATTTATGGACTTAGCCACCCTGAATTTATCCAGTCCCCTTTTAAACATTGTTATAGTCCTAGCCTTCACAACCTCCTCAGGTAAGGAGTTCCACAAGTTGACTGTGCGCTGCATGAAGAAGAACTTCCTTTTATTTGTTTTAAACCTGCTGCCTATTAATTTCATTTGGTGACCCCTAGTTCTTGTATTATGGGAATAAGTAAATAACTTTTCCTTATCCACTTTCTCAACATCACTCATGATTTTATATACCTCTATCATGTCCCCCCTTAATCTTCTCTTTTCCAAGCTGAAGAGTCCTAGCCTCTTTAATCTTTCCTCGTATGGGACCCTCTCTAAACCCCTAATCATTTTAGTTGCCCTTTTCTGAACCTTTTCTAGTGCTAGAATATCTTTTTTGAGGTGAGGAGACCACATCTGTACACAGTATTCGAGATGTGGGCGTACCATGGATTTATATAAGGGCAATAATATATTCTCAGTCTTATTCTCTATCCCCTTTTTAATGATTCCTAACATCCTGTTTGCTTTTTTGACCGCCTCTGCACACTGCGTGGACATCTTCAGAGAACTATCCACGATGATGCCAAGATCTTTTTCTTGACTCGTTGTAGCTAAATTAGCCCCCATCATGTTGTATGTATAGTTGGGGTTATTTTTTCCAATGTGCATTACTTTACATTTATCCACATTAAATTTCATTTGCCATTTTGTTGCCCAATCACTTAGTTTTGTGAGATCTTTTTGAAGTTCTTCACAATCTGCTTTGGTCTTAACTATCTTGAGAAGTTTAGTATCATCTGCAAACTTGGCCACCTTGGTCAAGTCATCTGTAAATGGATTTATTCACCAAAGAATTTTCCGTGGTTAAATACATAAATATTTTTAGCATACCTTTTTATGTATGTATTCTTTTCTCAGTGATTTTTCTAATACTTTAGCTTCATATTCTGCCCTGGGATGAGCCTGTGAAATAAGTCACATTTAATAGTAAAGAAATTATATCTATTTCCTAGTTCATCTATATATGAACAAATGATAAGTCCAGTTCCTACTAATTTCCCATTTCTCATACGGAATTCTAATTTACTATACATATCACTACCGTAAAGTTGATAGCATGTTGGAGCTAAAATCTTTGAAGTACTATATCATTCTAAATTCTATTTCACGGAATAAATGTTTAGGAAACAGAAAAAAGCTCTACAGAATATATCAACTGTAACCCTGTGCAGATCAAGCTTGGGTCATTGTGATTTACAGTGCAGCTTGCCGAGACTACAGATCACAACATGTGATGTCCCATCTTGATATGAGATATTGCCATTTGGATCAAGATGAAACATTGCATTCTACAAACTATAATCTCTATGAACCATGCTTCATGAAGGGTAGCTGTTATCTGCGATAATTTAGGCAAAATATGTGCAGCTCTTGGGGTACTGGCAAGTTGCCAATGAGTCTCTCAGGTGGGCCAAGTTTTAATACCAAATTTATTCATACCTACGGCAACATCCCTAGAAAGGTACATCTCTGCAATGCAACAGACACTGCATATTAGACTAACCACATACAATGAAAAGAGGAGATTTAGGAAAATAACCCGAAATAGAAGGAACGAGACAGCTGAAGGATTCCAAAAGTACCCACAAGAATGCACTGATTGGAAAAATAGAATGGATTTGAAAAAAAAGAAGTCCAACCACTGGAAAAAAGGAAAGAAAGAATCACTGTAGTGGGAGCTTTAAGGAAATTAGATGCTGGAAAAAAGAAGTAGGTGAAATCAAAAGATACCTTTCACTGATAGACAGGTAATAAAAAAGGTAGAGCAATTAAAAAAATTCCAAACCTTGACTGCCTCCTTCAGGAAACCAGAAAAGAAAGAAAAAAACAAAACACAAAAAAACAAACAAAAAAAAGATGATTATTGAACTGTTGCAAATTGCACTGAATTTATTTATTTTTAAATCACATGGAACAACATGATAGATAGAGTGGATAGACAGACACAACCAGGAAAAATCAGTCTGCTCTTGTTTTCATATTGAAGATATACTAACATTACTGCATGAAAGAGTTTACTGAATAAATGTACCCAACAGAAGATTAAATATTTTAGTATTTTTGGATGCCATCTGAGATCCTGATTCAGCAAGCATATAAGCATCTGCTTAAGTCCAATTGAAGTCAATGGAAAGTTAAGAGTGTAAGTGTGCTGCTAAACAAGGGGCTGTATTAGCTAGCGGGAGCATATTAAGTGAAGAGTAAAATATATTTTATTAACAGCTGCTGTCTCTGGTCAGACATTGTTTTTACTGCAGAGAACTCTAAACGCACTCACAAAGGGGATAGCTGTTGGAAAGATACAGTTAATCCTTTCCATTTTCATGTATGCTAACAATTAGATACCAAAAATAAAAGGACAGTCGTCTTACAATAGCTAGAAAAAAAAATCCTCATATTGTCATTCAGTAAAATAGCAGGCCTCAATCCTGCAGTGCTCTGGCACAGGATATGCCTGCATGGAGCACTTACCAGGACTGGGGCCCTAGAAACCAAACTTTCTTTTGAGAATTCAATTAAAAATAAAAAAGCTTTTGTAGAATTATAATATCAGGCCCACCAGGTAGCATGACACATTGTTTAATAAAAGGTCTCCTAAAATACATTCCCATAATACAATAGTATTTATTGTGAATATAATCACTATGTCTAGATTGCACAGGCAGCCATATTTTTAATAAAAGAACTACAGGCATAACTCCCAAGAAATGAACTTTACAAAGATATAGGGCCCAGTCCAACTCTCATGGAAGTTAGTGGAACAGCTACAGCTGAGTGATGGCTTTGAATGGTTTTTTGGGCTGAATAAAGCCCAAAATATTTACCACTCAGAACTCCCACTGCCTTCAATTCCAATTTCAATCCAAATATTATTGCTAAAAAACCCATAAAACCTGAGATGGAATAAATCTAAACTTTCCTCCTTATCTTCTGTGGGTGTTTTGGGTACGCCAAAGATGCTCAAATGAATTGTGCAGCTAGGGTCTCATCCAAAATGTATTGAAGTCACTGATAAACTACAACTGCCTTCCGTGGACTTTGGATCAAGGGCTTTGAAATGCAGATCCTCAAAATGACTCTTTTCCTTGTATTCCATAAACATTTTAATATTTAGCATCTCTCTCTCTCTCTCTCTCTCTCTCTCTCTCTCTCTCTCTCTCTCTCTCTCTCTCTCTCTCTCTCGAGAGAACAAACTCTTTTGCTTGGATCTTCCTATCTTTAACCACTCACAAATATGTCTTTTGGCACACACAGCAAAGACAACCTCCAAATTTGTGTCCTAGTATTTTTACACAATGCTCCATACCAATGTACCTGGAGTATTTTCCACAAAAATTGCCTAATTAAAATGTGATCCTGCACCATTAAAGTTTATGGGAGCTTTTCCCATTGACTTGAACGGAACAACTATGCCATTTTCAGAACCTGATTCTTCATGCTGGTTATACAATGGTGTAAACATTAATAACTTTCACAGACCCATTCCTGACTTATAGAAGAGTAGCTAAGAGGAGAGTAAGTCTCTTTGCTTTTAATATCCTTTCTTGAGTCAGGGAATTATGTATGAGCTATATATTCCAGGCCTGCATTACTAGGTATGACCTAACATTTTTTTTTCTAAAAAGTGTGTGTGTGCACATGCGTGAGGGGTGTTGTAGATATACAATTATGCTTCCATGGTAACAAGATGTGCTAGCAATACACCCACAATAAAAAACTCAGACATAGTTCACATACAGTATTTTCCTTTGCGCCAAGGAATTACTGCAAAAATCTTGCAGTATTCCATGAAGCAAAGTCTTAACAGTTTAGAGTACAGCGCCATTTACAGTATAATTATTGAAGTTAAAATGTAACAAAACAAAACCATGAAATGGAGTCAAACCAATCCAACTTAAAAACTAACCTCCTCTTCTTCAAACCCAGTCAAATCCCATCTATAGTTGAGACGCATCTGTTTTCTCTTCCAGTGTTCCATAAAAGTGGCAGCTGGGAATTAAAAATAGTTTGTTACAGCATAGTTATTTGGATCATTTATAAGGTCTTCAAAATCAAATTGGCCTGGGTTAGAATTTGTCTAAAGTATGTGCTTAGGTGTGTTGGGTCAAATTTATTCTCAGTTACCCTGGTGTAAATCCAGAGGATCTCCACTGAGAACAACCGAGAGCAGAATTGGCCTGATATCTACAAGATGTTAATAAGTAAAACTATTATGCATAAGGGTCTGATTTTGCATATCTGGCACATCCTAAACTTCCATTAGGTTTGAACAGAAGGTGGCTAGTTTTTAGGGCAGTTTAATTTCAGGAGCTGTTTTTTAAATAATTTATAATTAAATTGTAAATGGAAATTTATGTTAGTGAGAATTCTGAATTCCTCAGTAGGAGTACTTGGTAAATACTAAGGGCCAAACTCTCGGAGCCAACTTTTAACTATGGGAGCCAAAAGAAATGCATTCTCACATACCCACAAAACCTTTGTTTGTTCCTGGTAGTGGATAGTTAAGTGCACAATTAAGGCTGGGATTTTCCAAAGGTACCTCAGGGAGTTAGGTGCCCAAATCAAAATTAACTAGTATTTGTCTCTGTAATGATATTACAGGTATCATTTCTATATGGCTGCCTTGCAATCTGAACAGTATTAGCTTTATCCATACACAACAGTTGAGATCCCTAACTACACTGGTATAGTTAAAGTGGCACGACACCCCTCTTCCCCATCCCCAAGTGTGGGCACAGTTATAATGGTATAAAGGTACTTATAGGTTATTCCCATTAGGGAAGGAGAATAAAGGAGAATAAGCTATGCTGGTATAAGGCACCTTTATACTGATGTAAATATGTCCACACTAGAGGTTGTATTAGTATAACTGTTTCAATAAATAATCACAGCCCTATCCAAAATAGTTATACAAAAACTGCATACAGATCAAACCTTATAAATGTTGGAAATAGGGAGCTTTTTAATGGCCATTGTAAGGGGATCCACGGTGCAGCAGTCATTTTGTTTTTAACAGGGTAGACCCAGGAAAAAGGAGCAATGTGAAAACAACTCTTGAGTTGCAGCAAATTTCCGCTCTTTATCAGTGTATGTGCCTTTGAGGTGGAGGAAGTTCTCAGAGGACATACATTTTAATGCTGGGAACAAACCAGCACAGTTCAGTAAATAAGTAATTATGAAAGCAAGTCCATTGAGAAAGGCTAACCCCCCGAGAATTCTTCTGCAGTGAATACTAACAGATGTGCTCAACAAGATGTACCGTGATATTCAGTAAAACCTTGGAGGCAGAGAGGGGGAGAGAGAGACTAATATAGATAAAAGAGTGACTGGAAGCAGGCTGTGCTTTTAGCGTTCATCAGTCCTCCAAGTGAAATTCTCACGTACAAAGCCTACAACGGAACCCCTTTATAAATCTTATGCTTCCTGTAAATTGGTAAAATCATCATTATATCTTAAAACAGTCTGTGATATAACCCTTGAGTCCCTGCCCCTTCTCTGTGCCCCTGAGAGTTCTTACATTGTGGTCTGTAGTTTCCACGTATAGTGAGAAAATGAAAGACACATTGCTTCATGCTGTTACCAGAAATCATTTTACAGCATCAACTTAGAAAAATGTAAAATGAAAATATTACATCTGAAATATAGCCATCTGTTAGCTCATATGAGAAGCACCAACCGATTGCGGCAGGTTCAAAGAAGTAGCAAAGAAAGAATGACTTTCTGCCAAACACATATGCATTTTCACATTTCATCTGTGCCCATAAACACAAACTGAGCTCAAAGATTCTGGTAGACTGCTTTCTAGATCATTATTTGAGGTGGATTTTGAGGGATTCTGGATGAGGTTTCATACCACACAAATTCAGGCCTTATTTTTAGGGGACAGAAAATCAATGTCAGATTGCTAATTTAAGAGATGGGGGAACCGCAGCTCCCAGGTGCTGTGCGTGGCAGAGGGTCCCTGCAGCTCCAAGCTCTGAGCCACAGCAGAGGGGATCTCAGCAGCTGCAGATGGTGAGGGGACCCAGAGCTGCTGGCCCCAGAGCTCTGAGCCGCTGTGGGTAGCGGGGATCCCCACAGCTCCTAGTTGTCGTGGGCAGCAGGGGAACCCCAGATCTCTGAGTCGCTGCAGGCGATGGAGGGCCCCTTACAACTCTCAACAGCCATAGGTGGTGGGGGGCCCCCTGGAGCTTGAGCCACTGCAGGCGCCTATGCAGCTCTCAGCTGCCGCACGTGGTGGGGAAATCTGGAGCTGTCAGCTGCCCTGGGCGGCGGGGGGACCCTCCTGCTCTCTTCCCACAGTAGGGCTTGGGCTCAGCCCCATTTTGTCACAGGTATTTTTAGTAAAAGTCAGGGACAGGTCACGGGCTTCTGTGAATTTTTGTTTATTGCCCGTGACCTGTCCCTGACTTTACTAAAAATAACTGACAAAATCTTAAACTTACTGATAACTAATGAATGGACTCTTGTCTCCACAGCACTACAGCATGTGTGTTGGAGGTGTCATGAGAAAGACCAGTAAGTCACCGAAACAAAGTTATGGTATGGGAAAAACCCTGCGTTTGGGAAGCACAGCGTGCTATTGGCTTGTAGCAACAGTAGCAGATGTGGAACAACTGTGTGGGTGCCAGGCAGGGTGGCCATGTGCGAGAGGAAGGATGATCTTGTAGCTAAGGCCCTATCCTGTGACTCAGGGTATTGCGGTTCCATTCTCATCCCTTCCAGAGATTTCCTGTGTGATGTTGTGGAAGTCACTTAGTCCCACATCCACACAGGGTCTCAGGCACCCAGATAATCACAGGAACACCACCGTAGTCCACAAGGCCTGAGATAGGTGCCTAGGCTTCCTATACGATGAATGGGGAGACATAGGTGCCTAGGAATGCAATCCACAAAAGCCAGTAACCTAGGCCAGGAGCCAGTGGAATAGTTGATATGTCCTGAGGCCCACTCCTCGCAGGGAGGTGCCTATATCTGCTTGTGACACATGAACTGGGGAAAGATAAGGGTTCCCCTGCCAAACTTGTCTGCAGGGCCTGATCCAGTAGGTGTGGTCAGAGGCTGCCCAACTCCATACAAAACAGCTGGGGTGGGGGACAGCTCCCCTGTAACATTTAGCCCAGTGGTGAGGGTACTCACCTGGGGTGTGGGAGACCCCATGTTCAAGTCCACTCCCCTCTGCCTGATGAGGAGGAGGGATCTGCCACCTCACCGCTTAGTGCTCTAACCACTAGGATTCACAGTGATTCTCCCTTTTCCTCCAGCCCAATTAATATTAATCAATGATGTATTTAAAGTGGAACAACTTAAACAGGAGAGTATCCCACATCAGAGTACCAGTGGTTAGGGCTCTTAGAGAGGTGGCAGATCCCTGGTCAAAACCCTTCTCCCCCTCAGGCAGAGGGAGGACTTGAGCCCTTGGTTTCCCACTTCCTAGGTAAGTACCCTCACCACTGGGCTAAAGCTTATCAGAAACCTTCCCTTCCCCCAGTTATTTTGTGTGGAGTTATGTGGCAGCCTCTGAGCACACCTACTGGATCAGGCCCAGCAGACAAGTTAGGTGAATGAATGCCTATCTTCCCCTGGGTGTGGATTGCTCTGGGGCTTAGGGTAAGAGATAGACATCTGGGTACCTAGAGTATTTTGGTTGGATGTATTCCTGGAGGTTTCGTCACATGACATAATCTTTAATTAAAGATTAATCTTTAATTCCTGGAGACTCCAGGAGAATTTCTCCCGCCGACATAGTGCTTTGCACATGAAAACTTACGTTGGTGAAACTTAGGTCACTCAAGGGGGTGGAATAGTTATACCCCTGAGCGACATCAATTTTCTCACATAGGCAGTAGTGTTATTGCCTTACTCTAAAACACATGGGCAGCTGAGAGGGGAATTTTGTGGATCACAGTGGCATCTAAAAGCAGTACATAGCTGCCTAATTCTGGGGGTTAGGTGCCTATGTACCTTTATGTATCCAGGCCTGAAGCCTTGCTTTGAGGTACTTAAGCATATAAGTAGTATTATTAAAGTTAATGGAAAAATTCAAGTGTTTAAGTTAGGCATACGCTTAAATCCTTTTTGAAAATCGGGGCCTTGATCGCCTTATATCTCAGCTCTTCATTGTAAAACAGGGGCAATACTTCCCTGCTCCAAAGAATAACTTCACAAATGTCTGTGAGGCTCTCAGATGCTCTGGTGATGGAAGATATACAAGAATCCAAATACACAAGCAGTTGTGGGGGAGGTGTTTTGCCAACATCCCCCCAAGTTGTTTGTTTACTCTGACTTTGCATAATAATAGAGATTGCCTCTTCAATTACCAAAAAATGGGTGGAGGGGACTAATATACTCTGCTAAGGAATGGAACCCAGGCAATCTTCCATGTCATTGATATATTTGAATAGGCCACAGACCAATTGGAGTACCTGTCAATTCACATAGAGAGAGAGAGTGAGAGAGAGAGAGGGAGAGAGCGCAAGTAGATATTTGATTACCCACATGACAGAATCAGACTATTTAAAGTCTCTGACATGGGTTGGCATGCTGCTCCGGGTTATATCACATTTCTCAATATATGTAACATGACAAGATGCTGTTCAAGATAACAGATCACTCATCTCCACAGATTCTGCACCTCTCCTCTTCAGATTTCCTCTTGATTATCTTATACCTGTTTAATGAGTGCATTTTAAACCAACTCTCAACAGGACCATATAGTAGGTACCCACTCCACTTCCAACCTTACCTTACATTGAATAGAATATTCAGTCATAGCTGATGGTAGTGCAGCTTCTATAAATTGATGACTGTGGCCAGGAAAACAAAGTTCTTACTTTATTTTGAAGGATACACTAACCTTATCTTAAATTACTGCTGATAAAAAAAATGGTTCCCTATACATCTCAGTAAATGGAAACTAGGGTTGTATTTTCAGAACTAAATGAGATAGAGTATAAAAAATGGAGATCACTACTCATACATGAAAGCCTGCATAGGCAAAGATCTCCTTGTGCTGCTTTTGGTGATGCACTAGTGACGTTGTGGCTATTCAATGTGGTGGATATTGGGAATGAATCCCCGCCCCCGCCCCCAAGCTGGAGGCAGGCTATGAGGCTGAAATGCAGCCTGTGGGCTGGAATGGTAGCTAGCCTTCGTCTGTGCTCCCTACGTGCAAGGTTTATTAATTCTGTACACAAGTGACTCCAGACTATCTAATGGAAACCTCATGACTTGCAGAGGATGTGATTAGTCACTTAATTGGTATTCCCCCTCATCCAGGGCCAATGTGACGGTTCCATAACCAAAAGGGCCTTACTTGAAACCTCCACCAGCAAGCGAATGTCACCTATAAAGATTAGTAATGTTAGAAATTGGAGTTCTCTCTGTTCAGCCAACCAGCTAAAAGGAAACTATTACTTTGTGCTTCCCACCAGTGACAATGATCTTGACTAACTGAGTTCTCTATCTTAAAGGAATAAGTCCTTGGGTTACCTCAGCACTGAATCTCTCTTCAACAGAAATCTCCTGTGTAGACCCCTACACAGTAGGGGTACCTGTCAATTTCTGATACCATCTGGGCTACTGTCCACACTAGGAAATCTAGCTGAGACAATAGTAATAATGTTTAGCACTTACATAGTGCTCCTAACCACTTTACAAACTTTATCTAATTCATTCTCACAACACTTCCCTGGGACAGCTAATATTAACAACTCAATTTTACAAGTGGAAACTGAAGCAGAGAAACTTGCTCAAGAGTTCAGGAGGAGTCAGCATTCGAAAAATAATTAGATTGCAGCAGCTTCAGGTTCATGGTCCTCTGTGCAGACCACTAGTCCAGGCCTGTTTCCTGATAAACTTAATTGCATTTATGAGCACAGTAAGACTCAGTCATGTTTTGTTCTGAGACACGAACGGCCATTACGCTCCCCTTTCCCCTCTCTGCCCCACATATTCTATACATCTTTTCAGCAATGTTCTAATTTGGAAGCTGGCTCTAAATAAATGTTGTTGGCAAGCTATGCAATCCTCTTAATGAAATCTAGACATGCCAGGCAGAAGTTTTATGACATACGCTTAACAATTTCATTTTATATTCATCTGAGCAACCGCTTGAATTTTAACCTTCAGTCCAGAATATAAATTTAGGGAGGACAGTTTCATTGGAAAGAAGGGGGAGGGGGCTGGGTGGGAAGGAACTTGACATAATTAACTGTCCAAGCATAAAAATACTGGTTTCGCTTTTTTTGTTTTTGTTTTTTTTCCCCTCATGTATTTAAGAGAATTAAAAACCCCACGTCAAAGCCATAAATTTCTTACCCCACAGAGCCATAAAGACAGAGAAGAAGACAGTTGCTGGGTTGTCAAACAGGTGACTCGCTCGAGCAGTGGCACAGGAAGAGCTCATTTTCCAGTAACTGCATGTATTATCACAAAGAGGACACATGGTGATATTGTTTCTCTCATCACACATCTCCATACTGTGAGGAAAGCAACAGGTAAATGCAAAGGGTAAGGTTAATACATTTCATCTGCCATGCACAGGTTCTCTCTTCTGATAAGACATTTGTCCTCTGCATATGCTCCCGGTCACTGAATGCACATTCAACTTGCAGGGCTGCCAAATGCTCCCTTTGTATTTCTTCTCACTTCTCAACCTCTTCTTAGTATTGTTATTTATTTTGTATTATGGTCAGTCCTAGAAGCCCCAAATGACATCAGGATCCCACTATAGGCCCGATCCAATTCCCATTCAGGTCAACAGGGGTCTCTCCATTAACATCACAGGAAATTAATCAGGTCTTATGCTATTCACTGTATAAACACAAAGTGCGAGAGAGAGCCTGTTCTGAAGTGCTTACAATGTAAATAAAGGCAGACAAAAAGATAGGAGAAAAATAAGTATTAACCCCATTTGATACACATGCGGAACTGAGGCAGAGAGAGAGACACACACACAGTCTGTGGCAGACCTGGAAACTGAACTCCAATCTCCAGTGCATTAATCACAAAACTGTTCTTCCTCTCTACTGTCCTCAAGATGATCCCCTCACTTAGCTCTGTCTCTCGAACTACACTATCAGGAATATGTGACCTCAGATCAAGGCAACAATGTTAGAAGAGGCACATTAAATGAAATTGATCCAATGTTTTTGGCTTTGACCTGCACTCCATTTACTGGGGAAAAGAGACTGTCTGGCAGTCTGGTCTAAAGTTTGCTGTGTGGTATCAGAAAAAGTATCTCAGAATTGTCATTAGACCACTACTACATTCATGGATCTTAGCATCACATTTTTTAAGGTGCCTCAATTGAAATGCTAATTTTGCATCTACAATCAATTGCAGGTGCAATCAGTAGCATGCAAAAGTGATGGAGTTTAGGGACTAGATACTCTAGTCCTTCTGAGCTAAGCTAGGGATAGGACTGGTGGGGTGATAGGCAAAATTGATTTCAACCTGTGCCAATGCCAGCATAAAGTACAGCAGAAAGAGAACTGCTCTACTTTAAGCATGACTGCCTATGGTTCCCAGCAATTACTCTAGCAGCTGGGGCATGAAGATGAGCCCACTACACAGAAAACCCCCCTATGCTAGAGGCTGGTAAGGGGATATCAGAGTAGCTTCTATGCTGGCTGCTAAACTTGTCAGCAGTTGGAGTGATGCAAAGCAACCCTATCAGACCAGAAAATTTCCCCTGGACATCCAACTACATGATTTGTGGACACAGATCTCGTTGTTTCTGGTTGATATCTAAATTTCTATCATTTTCACATGAAACAGATTATGGAAGCAAAACTGGAAATGCAAAATTAGAAGCTTTTTTGAAAATGTACAATAAATAACTAAATAGTATAATTAAAAAACACCAGGCACCTGGATTTTACTAATTTGACCAGATTACTTAGTTTAGACATATGTATTCTTGAGCTGTCTTTGTTGTTCACAGTAGATACTATCCACTACTTTATAACAGACATATCGTCTGTGTTCTGGTTACACAATTTTTTAAATGTTCTTTTAAGATTAATTTATATAACGATCTGATTTACAATTATGAAAAAGGACAGAAAAGTTGCTGTCAACAAGTGAGCTAAAATAAATTATTTTTAGCACATACCTCATCAACGGGCCACACATGATTATTTTGTCACATCTCTGGAGATTTATGTGTATATAAACTCAAAACTAAGCAAGTGCTGATTCATCATAAGCTTAACTGTGACCTTCTATATTGTCTACATGCTATCTGTTTTTTACCCACAGCTGTTTTCCAGATTCTACTTTCTGAGAACATAAAATACGTACAGAACAAAATATATCTTTCTACTGTGGAGAACAAACTCTTAGATGAATACTGTGAATACTTATACAATGTCATGCACACCTATGGCACTGTATTAATAACAACAATTCACTATTAGATTATTAAGGTGGTAGAATACTGATAAAATAGCATTTTTGCCAAGTACTGGATATTGTGGGCTCAGTCCTGAGACCTGCTTCAAACCCTTTGCATAGCTCGAGCATTAAAAGGGAACAGAAAGAGGCCAAATGATCCCTGCTAGAGATTCCCCTGGTGTGGAAGAGTACCCATCAAGTGTAAAGTGCTCAAATAGATGAAGCATGCAGGAGGTGTGGCCAAAGCTGACTGTGCTCTGGCAATCACAGGCTGGCAGATAGACACTTGGGACCCATCGCCAAACAGCATATATTAATGCAGTCCATCAGACAGAGGCTGGTGTAGAGCTGGTTCCAGGAATGGCGAGTTGTAACTAGCTTCCTGGTGTGCCAAACTCTAGGCCTTAATGACACTACACTTTCATAGATATGTAGCATTTTATTTTGGGTTTTTAGTTGCTTCAACCAAGTACCAGAAGGAAAAACTGTTGTTCAGTACTAAATCATGCAATTATCTTAATTTATTTTACATATCCTACAGCACTGATATTTCCACTATACCTGACAAACTAAAATGAATGCCCAGAAATCTAATCTTTTCTCATTTCCAATGGCCAGAAATAGTTCACATCAATCAGATCAGGCATATGGAAGTTTTATGATGCAGCAGTTCTAAATTATAATTGTTCCAGAGCCAGGCTGCCTAGATTCTTAAATTGCTGGCATGGACATTCTATTTTACGATTAATTGTATCTTTACTCCAACAGCTAAGAAAATTTAGTGATGTTAAAACTTTGTCAAATTATCTGATAGGGGCGCATGTATTCACTAAAGCCTTGATTCTGCAAACACACATGATTAACTTTATACACCTGAGTAGTCACATTGTGTGTTTATGACTGCAGCCTAAGTGTGGAATTCAACCTGATGCTGAGAGACAGGGCTTATACTGGAATTGTGCAAAGGAGAAAGACTGGCTGCACAGGGTGAATTCATGTACCTTGTACACCTTTTCATAGATTTCATAGAGTTTAAGGCCAGATGGGACTATTAGATCATCTAGTCTGCCTGTATATCACAGGCTAGTAAATTTCACCCTATTACTCCTATACTGAGCCCAAATACTTGGGTTTAAATTGTTGTGTGCCACAAGCAGAAAACAGGAGAGACTGAGGTGCCACCAACACATTGAGGCCCCTGAAATAGAAGGGAATTGATTAGGTGAGATTTGCCCAGATGATCCTAGCAGGTGATTTGTGCTCCATGCTGCAAAGGAAGGTGAAAACCTGCTAGGTCTCTGCCAATATGATTTGGAGGGAAATTCCTTTTCAACCCCAAATGTGGTGATGAGTTGGATCTTGTGCTTGTGAACAAGATACAGCAGTCAAGCTTCTAAGAAAAAGGATTTTCTGTGTCTCTTCAGAGTATTAGTCCACCCTGTCTGGTGTCCTATCTCCAGCTGTGGCCACTGCCTGATTCTTCAGAAGAAGGTGACTGCCCCCTGCTCCCACCCCAAATACATCTGGCCAATTGTGCTTTGGGGGAAAATATCCTTCTTGACTCCTGCAGGTGACTGACTGAATCCCTGAAGCATGAGATTTGTTCATAATCATTATCTTGAAGCAGAGCTGCAAGTGTTTTGAGCATGGAGAGAGCTTCCTGTTCTCTCCAAGGCCCATGAAGGGAACAAATGAACATCAGGATTCACAGACTCTAAGGCCAGAAGAGACTACTACGACCATCCTACATCCCATGTGACTTCCTGCAGACACAGACAGATTTTTTTCCAGAAGCTGAATTTAAATATCTTTCTAAAAAGATATGCTTTATCTCATTTTAAAGACTCCAGACAATGATGGTGAGTCCACCACCACTCAGGTAAGATGTTCAAAGTTTAATAATCCTCCCTGCTAGGAAATTACATCTTATTTCAAAGCTGACTTCCAGCCATTGGATCTTGTTATATCTTTGTCACCAAGAATAAAAAGCCCCTCCATCAGATATCTTTTCCACATCTAAATACCTGTACACAGTGATCAAGTTACCTCCCAAACTTCTCTTTGATAAACTGAATAGATCAAGCTCCTTAAGTCTCACATTGTCATTTTTGAAATCTATTCAGTATGAATTCTCTCTATGCCATGGATGATGTGAATGAACTTTATGAAGGCAGTCTGATGGAAGGTAGGGGAGAGGCTCCACCATCTGTGTTTATGAAGATCTAATGATTCTATCACACTGCATAAGTGATGCAAAAGGGCTGTGGCCAGTATTCCAACTGATGGCCTGGTCCCAGGTAGGATTGAAGATTTCACTGCTCCAACCCTACTCAGCACCAACATAAAGCTTGAATTAACCATTGGTGTCATACATATATAACAGCCTGGATTCTGAATGGCGTTTGGATGTGTAAAGAAATAAAAGTGAGCATTTGCATATTTTTTTTACCTTGGTATATTCTCATCCACGGTTGCACAGCCATACAGAAACACAATAACCCCTACAATGGAAGCAGGAATGAGCATTTGAGTATAAACTCCCAGCCAGGCAAAATACAGTCCAATCTTCTCTCCAAAGTATTTTCTGAAATACATTGAGGGAAAAAAAAACAACGAAATGTTTACTACATCTTAAAATATATCATGGCTAAAATTATGAATCACAGCAGTATTAAGCTTGAAGGGGAAAGTAAACTCTTGACTAGCTGGAATGCATTTCCCCTAGGATTCCTTTTTGCATGCCTCTTGGAATGAATCCAGTGACGGAGGAACCAAAATAGTCAGTTATCCCTACTAGCCAAACTCTTCTGCTCCTCTCTGGGTCTAAACTGATATATTTAGATTAACCATGATCAAATCTCCCTAAACAAAAATTTTGCCCTTTTCTTTACTGAAATTACTCCATGGTCCCTGAATCTCAACAATGACAAAAAAACCTCATCCTCAAACCACCCTCCTGCCGCCCCCATGCACCTCCCCCGGGGCCCTGGAGCATCCTGGCCTCAAGTGGGTGGCTCCCCCGGCCCTGCAGCTCCATGCTATGCTCTGCTCCGCTAGCTCCCAGCATCAACTGCAGCTGCAGGGTCCTAGTACCCCCATCCACTAGTGCCAGGGCAGGCTGCCCCTGCCCCTGCCCTTCCACCCCAGACCCTTCCCTTTTCCGGCAGGACCCTCCACCAGCACGGCTCCCCCCCACCTGCGGTCACCGCTCCTGCCCCAAGCTGGGGAAGGGGCAGCCCCATCCCCCACCCCCAGTGAGGCTACAGCGAGGGGCAGCAGCAGGGGAGGAGGCGTGCATGTGATGGCAGTCCTCC
The DNA here is from genome assembly GCF_020497125.1 of Mauremys mutica. Classification (NCBI taxonomy): domain Eukaryota; kingdom Metazoa; phylum Chordata; order Testudines; family Geoemydidae; genus Mauremys; species Mauremys mutica. Next base: position 83,136,498 of record NC_059075.1, read on the forward strand.
CCCTTGGCACCCACAACAGGGGAGATGAGGGGGCTTCCTGGACCTGAGAGGGGCCCTAGGAGCACATGCAGTGACAGTGGTGTGAGGTTAGTGTGCTGCCGGGGGAGAGGAGGGCCCCTCCACCACAGCTCTCTGCTGCTGGCAGGGAGAGGGCTGGGGGGTGTCATCCTCTCTGACCCCAGCCCTGGGGCAGCCTGCCTACACCCCAAACTCCTCACCTTCAGCCCCGCCCCACCCCAGAGCCTGCACCCCCAGCCAGAGCCCTCACCCTCCCACACACCCCAACCTTCTGCCCTAGCCCTGAGACCCTCCCAAACCTCAAGCCCCTCATCCCCAGCCTGAGCCCTCATCCCCCCACACCCTAGCCCTCTGCCCATCCCTGAGCCCCCTTCTGCATCATGAACCCCTCACCGCCAGCCCCACTGCACAGCCCTCACCCCTGCACCCAACCTTCTGCCTGAGCCCCTCCCACACCCCAAACCCCTCATCACCAGCCCCACACCAGAGCCCTCACATTTTTGTATTATTTAAATAAATAAAGTATATATATATTACTTTATATTATATATATATATCGGCTTACAAGGCAGGGGTGGGAGGGTGGGACTTGGACCTGTTCTGGGCACCACCAAAAATTATACAAACCTGCTGCCCCTGCTATGGAGGGAAGGTAGCTTTATGTTCTAGCCAGGGAATCAGCACGTATACTGGGTGCCCCGGCCCGGACCCACCCCTAGCAATTTCTGCCCCCCTCTCTCACTCTGAGCTGCATCAAGGACTCCAAGTCTATGGAAGGTTTGTGTCTTTCTTCATCATCCCCCAGGGAGGACTTTCCACTGCCAGGAATCCCCAACCAGGGAAACCAGTAGAGTCCAGGGAGAGAATCAGGCCCTGTATCTGTATCTGTTAACTTTATGAGGGCAGTCTGGTGGAAGGTAGGGGAAGGGCTCCAGGATCAGTGTTTATGAAGATCTAATGATTCTATCACACTGCGTAAAACTTTATGAAACGTCTAGAATTCTGCCTGGAAACAGGACATTTAGAATTCTCCTTACCTCACCAGGTCAATTGGCTGGTATTTATAAAAGACTCCATAGCTTGCCCATTCCTCACACAGGAGCTGTAAAATAAATCACAAATGAAAGCTAAAATAAGCCATCATGTAAATGAGCCATTTCTCCTTTTGTTCCAAGTTACTGCACAGTTCATGTCATGCTCTGGTGTCACTCTTCTTGTGGTTGCACATATCTCAATCGACCAATACATGCGTCTGCATTAAGTATTAAAAACAAGCTTGATGGTTTGGCACACTGCATGCTACAATGATGAATTCTACTGCACTAAAAGCTCTCCAACAACAGCGCTAATGGATAGATGTAAGGGGGAGGGTAACCTTGATTTTATGATTTGTTGCAAATCATACATCAGTCAAGTCTTAGCAGAATGGATGTGAGTGTGAAGGATGGTTGTTCTTGGAGTTATGAGAGAGAGAGAGAGAGAGAGAGAGCAAACTAGAATAAACTAGTTTGCTGTTGCTGCACTAATATTTTGCATCTGTAGAGAGGAAGTGTACTGAAGTGTCCAAGAAACTGCATTTAAGATCTTAAGAAGAACACAATGATCTTCACTAATTATTTTCAGTCAGGATTTGGGCCAAAGAAAATAAAGGTCACCATTAATGGCTCACAAAATGAAATGAAATACTCACAAAACTAGGTTCATCTGAAAGCACTCAATGTATTATACAATTTACATTGTAAACAAAACTACACTTCTGAGATTTGATTCTTCCTGACCCAGTCCAATTCTGGAGAGAGAACAAGGAGGTATTAAACTGGCTACTTGACATCCTTCTTGCTGTTCAGCACATTTTAAGGTCAATATCTTGCCACAGAATATTAGTCTTGGTACAAAAATCTCATTGATTTCTGTGAAAGTTCCTCACACAGAACCAGGAAAAATAAAGCCCTAGGTTCCCATGATCTACCTGTGAATTCCAGTACAATGATAGTCTCTCTATTTAGTTTTCTTTCTTTAGTTTGAATTATTAATATAAACAATATAACAATGATTAATCCATGCAAGCAATACCAATGAATAGGTCTGTTTGTTCTAATTGTCACCACAGTCTTCATTCAATCATTTGGCAACGGTAAAACCTCTCAAATTTAAATGCATGAGTTGATTGCTTAACTGTAACTTTTGGTAAGAAAAAAACCAAAACATCAAATGTAGCACAGAGAATCAGAATCAGATTAATTTAATCAGCAAGTACATTCTGAAATAATAAGCAGGATTCTTTCAAAATTTGCTGCTAACTGCATCTCTTTTTCCTTTGTTTTTAGTTTAATTTTAACCAACTTAGCATTCCACCTATTATCACAGGTTACTTGCACCTTGGTTCTAGACATGAGGAAGCAAGCAAGTGAGCTGCATGCTCACTTGTTTCCCACTACCAGAGCATGTGGTAGGTGACTGGGCATGGATATGGGCATAGCCTGTGCCCCATCACCCGTACTTCTGGCTGGAATGGGGGTATAGGCCAGCAGCAAATTATTAACCTATCCTGCAGCACAGGGATAGCTGGGCAGGATTTGATTTGGAGGTGTGCCTCTGTATGTCAATGGCAACCAAGGCTATCCACCTGGGTGGTGCAGCTTATCATCACTTTTACCTAAAGCTGGGCTTAAAGTCAGACCCTCTCTCTGAATTGACTATTAAAAAACAGTAAGTGGAATATAAATAGCCCATGTGGGGCTGAGAATGGGGATGTGAACACTGGCCCATTTACAAAACCAAAGAGTGTTTAAACTGATTCATAGATGCAAAATAATTAAATAATAAAAACTACCATTGCCTAATTGTTAAATAATTAATTCAATAAAAGGCTTTTAACTTGTATGTCTTAGACACAAGAATTCTAAATTAATTTCCCTTAAGTGCAGATAAACCAATTTCAGATATTTTGTTCATATAAGAATAGGTAACGACAAACTGATGTTTCCTGAAGTCATTAGCTTATTTGAACCATGATGGTGAAACCTGACATCTCAGAAGCTTACAGTTCTACCATGAAATAAAAATAAATAAATAAATAAATAAAACCAAAAGCTTCATTGGCAGTCTAACTGCAGCCCAAATTAGTCACAGAAGTATTCTCCCATGTACCTAGTCTTAGCAAAGGAGATCATACAGGGAACATTATTCTTAGAGCAGTTTTGCAGTTCTCTTGCAGAGTGATTACTGAAGCCTTCAAAGCTTGCCTGCTGTAATTCACCTCTTCTCTAAATGTGTTCAAATCATTCAGAATAATTACATTTTATTTACATAAGAGATGTTTAGACAGTAAATACTAAGTGGTTTGCTTATTTTCCTCTTTGCAACCCAAATCAATCAACATTTATTTTTTTGAGCACAACAGTGAGAACAGTCATTTTAGGAACAGAAGGTTGAATGTCATTCTTTTATTATACACAAACATTCATGCTGATTTGCTGTTTAGATTTTTATTTTAATCTAATTTACACCAGTGATTCAGATTCTTTTGCTACATCACCAAAAGTTTTGTTATTTTGAGATCTATAGCCTGAATTTTAAAAAAGTGACTAGTGATTTTGGGCACCTTGATTTTCAGGTGCCCGAATTGCAACATTATAAAAAGGACCTGATTTGATTGGGTAAGTGCTCAGGACTTTATAAAAATCAGGTCCCTTTCAGGTGTCCTAAATCGGGCACCCAAAAAGTAAGGCACCTAAAATCACTAGACACTTTTGCAAAGGTAGGCGATATGTCTATATATTTGTATGTTTAGTATGGTCTTCCCAAAATTTATCAGAAAGATACTGAATTAAAGAGATTTTGCATCAATGCATATTTTTCAATTTTGGAGGACACTTCAAATCTAAAGGTTTATATTTGTAGTTCAAATATAAACCTATCACACCATTTCTGCTGTTTAGCTGACTGCTATTCAGAGTGCAGCTTCAGATCAGTGATTACGAAGCATCAGTGCAATGGTGCTAAATATTTATTTCAGGGCTATTTCTCAATTCTTCATTAGTTTTGTGATAAAGATGTAAGGCCTGAGCAACTACTAAATAAGATTTGAGAAAGTTTCAAGAGTAATTATTAAGAACCATGACCGTTTGCCAAAGAACTACTTGAAGGAATTGAAAGTCAGCAGAGAGTAAATATTTCAGAAGTTTTGGAACGAGTGAACTCATGAGTCTTGGAAAGGCACTGGTCAAGAAGATAATTCAAAGGCTTTGAAGAAATTTAGGCTTTTGCTCCTGCTTTTGTTTGAATAACTTGTTTTTCAATAAGGAAATTACACATACATGATATTTTAACTTAAGTATAAAGAAGGCGGCAGCAGAGTGCAGAGGGCTAGTCACAGAACTAGAATGACCGTTCTATGTGGTCTTTGGCATACCCAAATTTCCAAATGTGCCCTCTGATTCTGGGTGCCTCCATTTTGGGTGCCCAACCTGAGATGCCTTTTGTCTGATTTTCAGACATGCTGACCACCTGCACTTCTCACTGACTTCATTTGGAGTTGTGGGTATGCACCAATTCTGAAAGGCAGCCCCAAGCTCTCTCAGGTTTAGAAACCCAATAACTGAGGCCCCAAACTTAGTGTCCTCTTTGAAAACTTTGGCCTTAAGCTTTTTCTCTTAGGGCTTGGCTACACTTGAAAGTTGCAGCGCTGGGAGTTACAGCGCTGGTCGTGCAGCTGTGCAGGGCCAGCGCTGGTGTGTGGCCACACTCACAGCTACCAGCGCTGGTGTGTGGCCACATTTGCAGCATTTACAGCGCTGTTGGGAGTGCTGCATTATGGACAGCTATCCCAGCATTCAAGTGGCAACAACGTGCTTTTCAAAAGAGGGGGGTGGAGGGTGGTGTACTGTGACAGGGAGCGGGGAAGATAGAGAGAGTGGATTTTTGGAGCCAACACTGTGTGTTAGCTTCCTGGATTTAAAAATCACAAAATGTTCGCGAGCCCTTAGTCTTAACTCTTAATTGCAAACAGCCTGCCTCCAACACGGACTCCCCGCTGTTTCACTCACTCCCTGTGGTGTACTGTGACAGGGAGCGGGGAAGATAGAGAGAGTGGATTTTTGGAGCCAACACTGTGTGTTAGCTTCCCTGGATTGAAAAATCACAAAATGTTTGCGAACCCTTAGTCTTAATTGCAAACAGCCTGCATCCAACCCTGTTTCTCTGTCAAGCAAACTGCTTGCCTCTCATTTGATCGTTCACAGCCAGGTACAGATAGCTCCTGTTTGCTGTGATCAGTGTTTGTTTTTTAGATAAGCAGTTCAACGGAGCTCCGATCGGAGTTCACAACAAAACAAAGAGAGGCTGCATAACAAAACAAAGAGTAATTTAGTTAAAAGCATTCTGGGATATCTCTTATTCCCTGGAGGCCAATAAAAGCGCTGGTGTGTGTCCACACTTGATGAGCAGCGCTGGATCACCAGTGCTGCAATCGCTACACCCCAACCTGGCCAGGTGTACAGCCAGCGCTGCAGCCAGGGAGTTGCAGCACTGGATGTGCCTTGCAGGTGTGGACAGTTACTAATTGCAGCGCTGGAAAGCCTCTGCCAGCGCTGCAACTTGCAAATGTAGCCAAGCCCTTAGTTTTTCTGTCTGCAAAATGGAAACTTTTCTTCATGGAAGCATTATGAGAATTAATTTGATTATATTTGCAGAACACTATATATGTACCAAATAGTATCTTGTGCAATTGTCCTCCCATAGTTTATTATACATATCTTATAACCTTCCTCCTCATTCCTGCTCTCTTGTATTTTCTATAAAAATATTATATATTTAAAAACAGAAAACAAAAAGGTCTGATGAAATTATATCTATCTATATCTATCCATATCACTTAACACGGTGTCTTGAAACACAGTCAGTCTCAGCCAGTCTGAAGCACCCTGCATCAGGAGAGTAACACTTAAACAACATCCTTTAAGTCATGAACTTGGCTAAACAGGAATTAAAGTGAGATCCGATACTGCCTGTATGGCCCATTTGGGAGATGAACTGTAGCACTCTTAGCACAGGCTGGGAGTTAAAGATAAAAATTAGCCCTTAACTTAGATACATGACAGCAAAACCTTGTTTGAAACCAGGCAATCTTTTTTTGTCCAATAAATTCTAAGTATCAAAATGGTTACTTTTGAGATTATTTCCTCAGGGTCAGATTCTGATCCCCTTACTCCAGACTAGCGTGGCTATGTGTGCAGTTAAGTGCTGTTCAGTGCAAGTAAGGGGATCAGAATCTGGCTAAAAGGGTTCATATATGTGTTGGCCTGAAATTAAGTTTTGCAACTGTGACAGTCTGTACCCGCTTTTCAAGACTATGATAAATTTTGTACAAACTATGCTTTGTAAGGTACCATTTGAAAACTCATGATTTGCTGATCATTTTTGTCCTGGTAAAATATGTGGCAACATTGTATGTAAAGTTATAGGACTCCACTATATGATAGTACTAAGAGATATTCTAAATCTGGGGAAACAGCCACAAACCAGTTCCTCAGAGACAAAAGGCAAACTGATGCCTCAGCCAGGGGTCAATGAAATTGAATTGGACTATCACCTGGTTAAGTGGCCATTCTTCAGCAGGAAAAAGGATGCGAGTGAGAAATCTACATTTTGGCAAAGAAACAGCTGGAGATTCCCATCTCCAAAGACTTTGTCTCTTGAACCCCAGCTGGTTCAAAGAAGAGGAAAAAGAATAAAGAATGGGGAACCGATGCCCCAGTTTCTCTCCCCCCTTCATCTCTACTCACAGGATCGACAACACTTGAAGGACAAAGGAAGCATCATTGGACTGGGGAGGGATCCTGGCTGAAAGAACCAGCCAGTAAGACTGCTAGAACATATGGTGAGAGAGACCCTTTGCTTTGAGTTCACGTAGCTTGTTAAATTAGGCATTAGTTATTTCTTTGTTAACCAATTCTGACTTTTATGCCTCATTACTTGCAATCACTTAAAATCTATGTCTGTAGTTAATAAACTTGCTTTATTGTTTTATCTAAACCAGTGGGTGTTTGGATTGAAGTGTTTGGGAAACTTAATTTGGGATAACAGGATCTGTGCAGATCATTTTCTATTAATGAAATGATATACTTTATATGAGCTTGTGTTGTCCAGGATTGTGCTGGGCAGTACAAGACACACATTTCTGGGGAAAAGTTTGGGACTGGCAGTTTGCTGGTGTTGCCCTGCAGTATAATTCATGGGTGGCCGGTTATAGCACTCACGCAGTATAGCTGGGAGTGATTTACATATGTATGTGTGAGCAGACCAGGAATGGTTGCTCTCACAGCAAAGCAGTGTAAAAGGCACCCCAGGTTGCAGAATTGAGGGGACGCAGTTGTCCATCAGTCCAGATTGTACTTAATGTCACAGCAACCTTAAGAGAAATTAGAATGTAAATGCTGACATATTTCCTATGATGATGTGAAATACACCATTACATAGGGTAATTTATACACATCCATGTTGGAGTAAAATTAACATTTAGAAATACTTCTGCTATATGGCACTGACTGCCTTTCCATTATATTTTCTGGGAAATCTTGGCAAATGTCCAATTCCAATTCAAAAGTCCAGTGTGACTTGTGAGGCTAACACTCTTGAGAACTTGCTGAATTGCATATATCAACTTACTTTTCTGTCATTGAGCTCAACATTTTCACCTTCGTAGTCACCCTTTAAAAAAAGAAAAATTGCATCACCCAACAAGTCACACCCAGAGCTGTTATGCGTCTCACATACCATGTATCCTACTCACGTAATGGATCAAAAACAGAAAGGCAATTTGTTAAATAATGCTGTATTATATGGGGTCATTTCTCATGGCACACTTTGTCTTCTGTCATCAAGCACATTAAGAAAAAGTAATAAAGTTGGTCACTGGGTAAAAGGAATGAATAAGTAATAAAGGCAGCCTAAAAATGTTAAGGGAAGAATGTGATTAGAGATAGGCCCACATTTGAGTGATATTTGGGGTTTAATTCATGCATTATAAAAAGAAGAGACCGGCTTAAAAGGCTGACCCATATCCAAACTCTCCCAAAGCTCAGGGGTGATTAAGTCTGCGGCTTTGATTTGGGGCCATTTCTAAATATGATAAGGAATATAATTATGGAACAAATAAAATATACACATCAGTGGCTATCAGAATCTGTCTACATGTTTAATAAAGCACAGCAGAACATTAGCATGTACATGTAGTAGAATTTATGTAATCTTTTTTGAACGCTAAATAGTATCTCTATAGCAGATGCTTGTGATAAATGCCAGATACACAAAAGGCCGGATTCTGATCTCATTCACACCAATGTAAACCAGTGATAACCCCATTCAAGTCAATTAAGTTTTATTTGTTTTAAAGCCCCTGCAAGTGAGAGGAGTATGAGGTTCAAAGGGCCTTTTCCACCACGATGTTACTTCATCTTCACACCACGATCACAGAGCAGATGCAGCAATGGCATTAAGCACTGCTCTGTTGACATTCATGAAGCCTATACAGGAAGGGACCATCTGTAAATGTTTCAATACCATCCACTTCTCAGTCTCTTGGGTAAGGGTGTCAGTTAATGCTAACTGTGGTGTACCTATCAGTCCACTTTGGCATGGATAGTGATCCCCAAGTCATTTTATAAGGCCATCAAGTCAGAGGATGAAATCTTTGGGTCACTACCAACCTGATACAGATCCACACCAGTGCACCTATGGTAAATGACTCCATATAAAATTCCTTACTGTCCTCTGATCCTACCAGTCCCTATTGGCACTGTATATTAAAGTATTTGGACACTTCCCCAATGGCAACCCATTATACATACAGTCACTGACATTTGTTGGTTATATAGGGGGATGCCAGGGGGATTTAGACCAGGAAATTAGCCACTTGGAGTCACAGATATTAATACATTTCCTCGCCATAGTGCCAGAGTCCTTGGGAGCAGAAGGTCAAAAACTAGCAAAAGTATTTAATTTGCCAAGCCACATTAATAACTCCACTAACTTTATATTAAAGTAGCATTTTTGATGACCAGGGAACTAACTTGGAAGGTATTATTAAAAGCCAACACAGCTGACAGGTAAAGACTGTACAAGTTGTGGAAACTCATTATAAAAGCAGAGCAGGAAATTAAGCTTGTGAAACACTAAAGGTGTTTGGGATGATGCCATTAATATATAACACACTAAGGATTTCTTGGTGTCAGATTTGCAGAAATGTAAAATATATTCCAAGATCACTTACATCATGCAAAGGATATGCAGCACTGTAAACTCCATTGGCAAGCAGACTGGTGATTCCTTGAAAGACAAAGAAATAATAGTGATGTACAATTTTAAATTTGGACAGTCAAGTTAACATCCAACATTTCTTAAGAATTCCCTCAAAATAGCACTCATTTGGTTAGCTAATAAATCTTCTGCCATCTAATTCCTCTCCATATAGTTTCATTTTCATTCATACAGATCATTAAACAGGATTCATTTTACAAAATGGAAAACTGCAGAGAGTAAGAGGAAGTCATATGTTTGAGAATGAAGAATTAGGAGACAATGACTTGAAATCAGTCATTACAATAAATGATATTCTCTGAAAAGTCAGTCTGATTTGAAGAGCAAGGCTGCAGATTTTAAAGCAAAAAGCTGGATTGTAAGAAGAATATGGCTGGATTGATTGTGTAAGGGAACATACCTACTAGGGTTGCCAACAGTTCCTTATTACAAGGGACGTCCCTTATTTTTAAATCTTTGTACAAGAAGATAGGGAGTTTCTGAGTGCTGCAAAAGGCAGCAAGAAATACCCCTGGCAAATGTAGGGGAGTACTGCTTATTAGTAGTATTAATACTACTACTACTACTACCAGGAGGAGGGGCGGGGAAGGGGTGCTAAGAAACAGTTCCTTATTTTTGAAATACAAAGTTAGCAACCCTAATACATACGCACTCATCATACACTCAAAGTTTTTCAGATTGGTTAGCAAAGTTGTAGGGAAAGTCTTTGCAAAGACCTTGGCATAATACTTACCATATTTACCACATTTCCATCTTTTATTTAAAAGGGTAGTTTCCGTCTTTCTTCCCTCTCCTGTCCCTGTTTACACATTTGTCTATTAGTTACATACATGAGCCTTAAAGCAGTTAATGCTGCATCTGTAATGTGTGTGGGGTGGGGGAGTTGTGTGGAGTTTATTCTCTGCCTTGTGGAGAGTGATCTCATTCTTTAACTTATGGATAAATAAAGAGAAGTGAGGACGTAACAGGAGAAGTTATACATATAGTTAGAATTGTGCAATGGATGAAGAATGCACTTAGAAATCTCATCTTGCTACAGAATTCCAAAGATTGCTTAGCAGGACACGGATCCTTGGAGGCTATGGTATATAATTTCTAGATACTGTAAGTTTTATTATAGCTGTTGGCATTAATATAGCTACTGCCAAATATGGAGTTTCTACAAGTCTTTGAATGGGTCTCGTTACCCACTGAAGATATGTTTGGTGACTCTGCTATCTAATCTTGAACGATGACTTTTAAGATCACATCCTCAGTTGGTGTAAATTGACATTGCTCCATTGATTTTAACAGAGCTAAGCTGATTATCACCTGATCAAAATTGGGTCAGTGTGTATAATAAAAGTTTAAGAATATTACAAAGAGAAAACAACCCCCCCCAACCCGGCATATTGTGGTGTGTTCTATCTAGACAATTGTTTATTGATCCCTTACTGACATAACAGCATGGGTCTGGATGTAGAGAAATATAGAGTATGTCTACACCAGCAGTTTTCAAACAATGGAGCAGGTCTCCCAAGGAAGGCATGGGAATGTGCCAAGGGAGGCGCGAACTTTGTGCTTTTTTATTTATTTATTTATTTTAAAATAAGAGCTTTGGCTGTCAGCCCCGGGTGGCTGGGGCTCATGCAGAAGGGCTGTGCACACCCGGGAGGCAGGGATAAAGGGTACAGCTGGAGCCCCACCACTTAGGCTTGGCTTTCCTTCTCTCCCAGCCCCATCCATCATCTGGAGGTGGCGGGGCTCTGGCTGTCAGCCCTGAGGTGGCAGCAGCAGTGCAGAAGTAAGGGTGGCAATGGTGTACTAAGTCTAATGTGAAAAGTGATATTGATGAATATCACTTATCACATGGTCTCTCTTACTTTTGTGCTGCTGCTGGCACAGCGCTGCCTTCAGAGCTGGGTGACCAGCCAGCAGCCACTACTCTTTGCTCTGCCTTCACTGCTGGGTGGTGGTATATATACTTTGGGGGCGGGGAATAAACAACTACAGACACAAAGAAGGGGACCCGATCAAATAAGTTTGAGAACCACTCGTCTACACTATCATGTGGTCACAGCCTCTGACACATGCCCAAACCCCCTTACCATCCATGGACATGGACATGCTCTTCAATGTCGATATACCCTAAGAGCATGAACCAATGAAAGGTGTGTTTTTTGGTACTGTGGGAATTTTTACAAGCTCATTGAGGCCCTGATCTACAAGACATTAAGTGACTGCTGGAGGAGTTGCTGAGTGTCCTCAACCCTCAAGAGGTGCTCAGCACCTTTCAAGGCCATGCTTTAAAAAAAAATCCTACCAAGACTGCACAGTTATCAAGCAGCAAGAATTAGCTGCAGGTTTCACACTGCCTTCAGTTAGAAATGGGTAGCAGGCAGGTAATGCTCAGCCCTAGTGATGGCACTGCTGAAGATTTAAACACCCCACCTACTATATATGGACATGAAAAGTTTTGGACTACAATTCGCAGTTTCACAAGTATGCACTAATAAACAGCAAAGACTAGAGAGTGTTCACTGGGCAGCTTTGTTATTTCTACTTGGCAGCAAAGTTCAGAGGAAAGCACTTCCAATATATCCCAGGGTTACTAGTATTTGTTTAAATCTGTTCCAAAACTTTCTTTGATTATATAATGACCAAACATACAAGGTCAGATGGAACCACACTGATTTACACCCACTGATTACATGGCCCAATCACCTCTTTATATCATGCACTGTGTGTGGTTTTTCCATGTCCACATCTGGTGAAGGCGGTAGAAGGAAGGGGACCCAAAAAATGTAACATCTTTTTCCTCATTCAGGTAACTGTTAATGTGGTTCCGGTTTCTGACCAGGAAAGCAAGCAAGCAGCCAACTCTAGGACAAGATTCCACATTGAGCTGTGGGACTTTCCCCTGCCACAGTGCAAGTTCGTTATTTTGGCTATGAAACCGATCCAGCAGGAACTTTGAGAAAGGGAGGCCACTCCTGAATTTGGATTTCTCATGTTACATGAACAGTGCCTGGTTGCACCCAAAGTAATCTTAAGGTATATATGGACTCGCCACCTGTACACTGTAGGTTGGGACTTAAATTGCAAAGTCAGAGTATACAAAGCACTTCTGGCTTAATCATCCCTCCATTATTTGATGGATTTCTTAACAGCATTTTTGTCAATATTTGTTCAGAGCTACCTGTAATTCAAGTTTCCATACTTGTATTTAATTACCTGTGGACAGATGAATATTTTAACAGTTGCCAGTTTTTCCATTTGATTTTTTTCTTCCATGGGATATCAGGTGTGGAGATGACTGGACTTGAGGAAATTTAGTTTTTGCCACATATGATTTGGTTTATTATGAGCTATTTATTCACTTCAGTGCCATAGTTCACTGGATCCCTGCTTTTCATAATTAGTGTTAAAGAGACTATAAAACAGCTGAAGAGGGGATACATGGTCAGCAGGTCTTTATCAGGGTGACCTGATTTTTATTTCTTCCTGTTTACTGAATTTAACAGTTGGATCAGTTCTGAAGGCTAAAATCCCACATCCATAGGCAGCAGTAGCGTAAGTTTCCCCATATTACTCCTCTACTTTGTCACTGAACTGGAGAGACTACCTCTACATCTAGTGGTGAGGGATTAATCTAGTCCCCAGGCCCACTCCCATACGTGGCCTGTCTGCTGAGTTAGTGAAGAATGCCAATAAGGGCCAATTATGGTAGAGTTTTGAAGACTTGTCAACTGAGACCATTTCACACAAGCCCTTAAAGAGCTATCAGATGAAAACAATTTTAGGTGACTATTGAAATAGACTGGAATTATGTGGCTGGATCTAGACTGAGATCCTGAAGCTGCTGAAGTCCATGGCAATATTCTCATTGACTTCAATGTGGATAGGACTGAAACCCTAGAGATCAAGACATGACCACACATTATTAGTTGCGGGGCCATATCTTAGTGTTTTATACTGCCATCCAGTCCCTTTGTGAACGACCTCTTTGCGCCTGAAAATATTAATCTTGCTTTACAATTTGCTTAAAGATCTGACCATAAAATTGCTTTACAGCAATGAATCTACATCTTTACAGATGAAAAATGTTCCTGACTAACCATAAATCATAAACACAATATCTAAACTAAATGAACTTAAATCAAAATATGGAGGATAAAAACAAAAACAAATGAACAAACCATCCCTTCAGTTGCAATTTGCAAACGTTTGTGACACCTGAAAATGATGTTGAACTCAAACCTACATAAAGTTCCTTACCCATGCTATACTTGGCTTTGGTACATGTTGTTCTTTTCAGTATTTCATAAACCTATATTAGCAAGATGGAAGAAAAGAAAGCGTTACTTGAGATACTGCCATTGAACATCAAGATGTTCTGTGCAAATGAATCTTTTTCATAGTACAACCCAAATAAACATTTTTGGCACAACTGAGCTGTTGATCACAGCTAGTAAATCAACATTCTCTATTAAAAGCTTGATATTATTATGTTTTAAGGAATGTTGTTATTTTCATATACAGTATCTGTAGAAAGGAAAAAAAAGTTTGATGACTAAACTGTCAGTTAGTAAGATATAATCATCCCTGTTGTTTCAGTAAAGAGATGTGCTCTCATACAATGAAGCACATATTGGACCTGGAGGGAGGCTAGGGGAAATTCTTTTGTAATTAAAAATGAATGAAATAATAAATTAACTCTGTGAGGAACAGCACACTACTCCCCTTTACCCTGTCCAGTCAGGAGAACCACAAAGTGGTTTCTTCAGGATGCTGGCCTGCTCTCGCTCCTCTACACCATTCCCCAGCCTAGGGCACCATCATGCAATTTCCTTTTCCTCTTGAACTGAGTGGGCAGGTGGATATATGGGACATTCCTCTCTTCTTTCAAGGCAGGTGGTAGCCGAGGGTGCTGTTGCTCTTCTTAAAGATATTTTAGAGGCCCAATTAATGTTTATAACTTGCTAGTGCATCCACATTTATAAGTCAGTGCTTTGAGAGAGTGCACCAGTTTCAGAAGTGTAATGCTGAAGGACTCTACCACACAGACCTGGATGGAGCCAAAAGAATCTTTGAGATCTATTTAGTGAAGAATTTACATACTAAGGATGCCCAAGTATACTCTGGCACTGTAAATTACATGCCTATTCATATAAACATTCAAAGGGTTATTTTTGGATGTCTTTGCTTCTCTCTTATGAGGTACATATATGACTCCACCACAGAATGTGAATGCCTCATAATCGTGGGTGTATTTTATCCTTGCAACATTGAAGTGAGGTAAGAAAATATTATCCTCATTTTACAGATTGAGAACTGAGACACAGAGTAGACTAAGCAACTTGCCTAAGTTCATATAGGAAACCTGTAGTTGAACTGAAAATTGAATTGCAGTCTCTTGAAGCCCAATCAAGTTCCCTATCCACTAGACTAGGCCAACCTTCATCCCATCTGTCATTCTGCCTTATATCTCACTGTTTGCAGTGTTGTAGCTGTGTTGGTCCCAGGATACAAGAGATAAAAGGTGGGTGAGTTAATAACTTTTATTGGACCAACTTCTGTTAGTGAATCAGACAAGCTTTTCAGTTTATGGACTTTGAAAGCTGGTCTCTTTCACCAACAGAAGCTGGTCCAATGAAAGTTACTACCTTACCCACCTTATCTCCCTTAAATATTACTATTTCTTAACTTGGTTGAGCTCTCACTCTCACATGTGGCAACTTGGTTGAGCTGAGGGGTTGTTACAGAAATCAATTCAATAGTCTTATATGCTTACTAATGATTATATGTTATAAACTATAGTCCTATCTAGATATATCAACAAACATAGCAACTCTTCTTGAGACACATGCATTAGCTTCTCAAGGGACTGCTTGATCATATTGTCTTCGTCTTTGTTCCCTGCCCAAACCTTTTATCTCCTCCCTTTGCTCTTTTCTTAATTTAGGGCTATATTGTGACTACTCCTCCCTCACGTCCTACCCCGACACAGCCAAGGGGCATGTCTTTGTGGGAAGATTCCCTTGCCATCATACAGCTGTGCAAGGGCTACCTGAATCATAGTGTCTGGGGACGCTCAGGGTTTATACAGCAGATAAGCAAGGAAACAAGTTGGCAGGAAGTTAGAGGAGCCCCAGAGGAATCATTCCTCTATTATTATTTGCCCCTAAGGGTCCCAGATGAGATTGGGGACCCCATTATTATTTTCTGTATTTTTGTAGTGCCAGAACTCCATTGTGAAAACATGGCAAGAGACACCCTGCCCAGAAGAGCTTACAAACTACATGGACAAGACAGACAGAAGACAGGAGGAAACCCAGTCACAGAAAGGTAAAATTACCTGCTCATGGTGACATCATAGGTCAGGAACTGAGCCTGTAATACAAGCCAGGTTTCCTGACTCCACATCCAGTGCCCTATCCACTAGACTACATTACCTCTGACATGCGTAAGGCACAATCTAGTCCTTAGATTGTAAATGTTCTGGGGGCAGGGACTATCTTTATTTGCATTGCATATCTCTGGCACAAAACAATTAATAAATAATAATAGCTCTTCAGAAGAGCTCTGTGTAAGCTTGAAAGCTTGTCTCTCTCACCAATAGATGTTTGTCCAATCAATGGTATTACCTCACTCACCTTGTCTCTCTATGGCACTTCTACACACAGAGCATTAAGTCCTGCAATGGAGTTGCAGGGGTGTAAATTAGGGCAAATTTATAAAATGCTGTACAAGCGGTAGAAGAGGGAGTGTGTCTAGTGAACAGAACACCAGCTCTGGAGGCAGAATCTGTATTCTATTCCTGGCTCTGAACCAATTCACTGTATACTTTGGGCAAGTCACTTCACTCCCAAATGCTTCAGTTTCACCATCTGTAAAATGGGGCCGGGGGTAATGATACTGACTTCCTTTGTAAAGAACTCTGTGGATGAAAGATTCTATACACCTGCTAAATATTATTAGAGTTCTGAAAATCTACCCTAGCACTGCCTAAAGTGCACCATAGAAGTGAATGTTACAAGTTAATATAATAAGGGGGAATGATCATTCAGACAATAACTCTGATTGAAATTCAGTGACTTCTGTTCCTGTTAAGCTTGGTTTAATGCCATTTTTGTTGTTGTTAAATACAGATATTATTTTAAAAGTTAGGAGATGTAAATTCCGCTTCATAGCCCAATGCTACTTTAAAAATATCCAACAGTGCCAGTAATACGTAGCTCTTAGATAGTGTTTTTCATCAGTAAATCTCAAAGCTCTTTACAAAGCAGGTCAGTAGCCTCATTTGACAAATAGGGGAATATAGGCACAGGAAAGGGAAGTGACTTGCCCAATGTTATCCAGCAGACCCGTAGCAGAGCCAGGAAAGGCATCCAGATCTTCTGAGTCCTAGTCTGGTGCTCTGTCCGTTAGTCCGTGGTGTGTCCCAGAATTATTGAGATTCTAAGGGTATGTCTGCACATTTGGTGGTGTGTAAAGTACAGACACTGTGCGCAAAGTGAGCATGTGTATAAACAGCAGTGTAAATGGTGAGGCACAGCTTAGGCAAGCAGAGTACCCAAAATGCTGAACCCCCAGTGAATGTAGCCTACGCTGCTCTCTACATGCCTAGACAGCACCTCCCATGTCTATGCTGCTTTTTTAGCAGTGTAGTGTCCCGCTGCCTCCCTGCTGTCAGAGACTTTCCCAGTTGCAGTGAAAGGCTTGGGCAATATTGAAAGGCTCTGGCAGGTGGAAAGCAGTGAGGAAAGACACCTCATTGCCTCCCCGTTGCCAGAGAGTCTTTCACTGCTGCAAATAGCATGCTGCAGTGAGAAGTGTAGACACACCCTGACTTTCATAGCAGCATGTTTCTACACGTGTAGTGCCTGTACTCTACACACCACCATAAGTGTAGACAAAGCCTAATAGAATCAAAACTGAGTTATTGTGCAAAAGAAGGCATACTGTTAATCCCAAACAGTATTTAGCAGCCACACTAGAACTGTGCCCTGGAAATGCTTCATTTTGTTATTTAAATCATTTCTGTCATTGACAATTAGTGGCATTTGGTACTGGGAGTTTGGATTAAAACTAGCAAGGGAGCACTTGAAACTCACATACTTATGGGAATACCCCTGCTGTAAATTATTTTAAAATACAATACTTACTATCGTGCTTCTAGTTTTGCTGTCAAAGAAGGACTCTTTGTCAGACAAATCAAATCTGTTAAAACATTAGAAAGAAGAGAAAAAAAAAGATTGCTCATTAGGTAAAAAGCTGCCTATAATTTTCTACACTTGGTGACCTCTTTTCATTTATCCTGAGGATATTGCTGAGCAGTAATATTTACTGCTTGTGATTAATGTTATTGTCAATGAATAAACATAAAATGAATCTAATCTAATCTAATCTAATATCCCTTCTAAAGGAAATGCCCATCCCAAACTCCCCAGTTTAGGGGGTTTGGCAACAGGTTTCATTGGTTTTATAGATTCATAGATTTTTAAGGCCAAAAGAGACTGTTATGATCATCTACTCTGACTTCCTGCATAACACTGACTTAACATTTCACCCAGTGATTTTTTTGATCTAGCCAAGAGTTCTTTTGTTAATCACGCTGGCCCAGCTTTTGCCTCCTTTATTCCATAATTATTCTAAAAGTAGTTTCATTGGGAAAAAAAAAAGTGAGACCAGACAAGTGTAAGATCCTTCTCAACCTAAGTGCACGTTACTAAATATGACCCTTTGTGATACTCGGGCATCCGATTATTTTATTGGATGAACATCCCTCATGCTATAAATTCACATATCAGGTCAATTTCTACAAATCTGGACATATAGCAAAGGAGACATACTCTGCAAACATGTCATTTACATGCACCCATATTCTGCCTGATACCATCCTACTGCACAGCACCCTTTCATGTTCTGTGTCCACTAAAGGTAAAAAAAAATGTCTGTGTGGTGGAGATGCTGTGCCCAAAGACTATTATTTGCTCTGGGGAATTGTGTGTGGGTATACATATAAACCATGCCTCTTCTCCCAGAGCCACATCCTCTTAAAACCTCTCTGCTCCTGGGATGCGACACCAGGAGGGCCTGTAGAATGGTCTTGCCAGAGATTTCCAGAGGCGGCAAAACTTTTGCCAGCCTCTGCTTTTTCCATTTTTCCTGACATGCATATATACACAATTTCAGTTATTCTTGAGATCTCAGAATGGGCCCAAACCTGTTCCTATTGAAATCAATGACAAAACTCCCACTGACTTCTAGGAGAGCCAAATCAGGACCTCTCCTTGTAGATGGTACACAATACATGTATTACCTGCCCATATACTATTAAGGAGGCTATCAGTTATGTTTATCAAACCACACTCCCATATACAAATCTTACTGAACACTTCATTTTTACAGTGAAAAGGACCATAGTAAAACCATAAGTATTATGATATACATTGATCTTTGTAGTCAAAAAGGCATATTTGTTACTTTGGTCAGGAGGGTGCTACATATACAATTTGACAGCTAAAATGAACACAAATGCCACACAGAGATTCTTAAAAAGCCCGATTCCTGCACAGTGAACTAGATAAGATTTAACTTATTATGAAAAGGAAAAGTGACCATTTTAATGATCACTTCTGCAATATCAGTGCTGATGCACATTTTTCTAACAACTTATTCATGTCTGTGTCTCAAGTGGTATTACAAAGGCTTGATCCTGTTGATGCAAGCAGTTAATTTAGACGACGCTTTCACTTACAAGTGTTGTTTCTCCCGGGAGAAGGGGTAAGAGAGGCGTTTCACTGTCTCTGGTTTGTTTTCTGCTACTTTTGGTTGGATAGGTTCTGTTATTTTTTGAATTACAGAATTAATTTTTTTCAAAAGACCATGGGTTTGATTTATCTGATACACCTGAGAAGAAGGAAATGAACAATTAATACTATATTGCTATCAAATTATTAATAAAAGATACTGAAGTATAAGGAATAAAACCATCATTTAAATAAATACACTCAAATAAACTAATAAGGAGCAGTGTGCTATTGCTCTACCTTCTTTAAAAGGTTGAGAAACAGATGGACGAAAAGGGCAAATTGAGGCAAACTCAGAGTCCAATTATTCCCTAAGAGTCAACTCCTGCCCCTTATTCATTCCAAAGGATAAGGCTGACTGCTTCACAGAGCTAAAACCATAGAACTACTCTGTGGCCACTACAGCAGCTTAAAGGTTGAAGTAACTTCTGTGGCCATCGTAAGCCACTCTGTGGGGTGAGAGCAAGGACTGGAAGATCCACATAGCAATGGATTCCTTCTCCCAAGAACTAATGAGTGTAATCACATCAGGAGCACACTTCTGACCTCCAGGGTGCCCAGGGAAGCTTGCATGTGAATGCCCTGCATCATGGGCTTTTAGCATCCCGTCCCTTCCATGTAATGGAACCACAGTGGATCTACTTTTCACCAGTGCAGTAGGGGCAATTTGGGCCTATGGTACCAAACAAGTGCCAAAGTTATACAGGAATTGTACTAGAAGATTAAAAAAAAAAAGAATAAAACTTCACAGCCTGAGCCACAAAGTTCCACTCTAAAGCCAGATACAAACTACCTGAGGTGTCTAGATGAAGAGGTTTGGTTTGAGCTCATTTCTAGGTGCAGCCAAGTGAAAATTCATTCCTCATTTCTGCTAGGTACAGAGGCAATAACTGGACTATGCTTGAAAGCTTAGAAACCTCTCACTCACTCTCTTGACAAAAATGCCCTTTCCTATGTGATACTATTGCTCCAAGGAGCTTAATGGCCTTAACAAAAGAGGAAACATAATTAAAGTAAATAAAGCGATAAGTGGGCTAGGATGCCACTAATACAATATTTAAACCAAAAGTTTAAATTTAGTTTTACTTGCAATAAATTACTTTGGGCTTTGAGGCTGTCTCTTGTTCCATTAGAGACTTCTTTCTCTGCAGTGTCTGGAACCGGCACTTAAGAAATCATTAAATATTAATCCACCTCTAAGTTATGTTCACTGAAAAGTACAGCTACATATGAAAGATTATTTAAATTTTGGTCTCTGGAGAAAATACACTATCATTTTTATAATGATACTTCAAATATTCCAAAGGGTAATTTATCCTAAGCTAATTTAGTTCCAGACCCTGCAAACACTTACATGCATGATTAACTTTATGCACACGAGTAGTCTCTGAGCTCAATGGAATTATTTGCATGCAAAATGCTACTCCCACATGTGTGTTCAGGATTGGGGCTTTGCTGGAGTAAGAAAAAATAAACATTCCACATAGTGTATATTTAAGAGTCTATTATCAGCTACAATCTACCATTTCAAAATGTACTGAAGGTATGAAATATTGTACAAACTCATTTGTATCATGTGAAGAATAAGACCAGGAGCTAGGAACTCTTGATTTCTGTTCCCAGTTATGAACATGATTCTTTCTGTAGCGTTAGGCAAGTTAATTAGGCATTCCTCCTCAATTTCCTTCTGTGTAAAAGGCAAATAGGAATACTTACTCCCTTGCAAAGTTGTTGTGAGGATTAGTTAATGCTTGTAAAGTGCTGTGAGGATGAAAAGCCCTACATAACTGTTGGGTGTACATTCTGTGTGTATGTGGAGGTATGACTCTTGGAGAAAAAGAAAATGATCACGAACCTTTTTTGTGGGCATCTTGAGTTTCAGAAATTCTGCCTCCCGGCACAAAACATTCCAAGGTGCATGTATTTTTACAAATCCAACCCCATGTATTTTAGTCTAAAAAAGGAAGAGACAAACAGTAATTCAGATGAAATAAAATAAGATGCTATTTTTCTTCCAGTTTCATACACATTGAGGAATCAAATAGTCCACAACAGACAACATTATAAATCTCATCTGTTTAAAACAAAACTGGGAAACAACTGCTTCTAAATACCAACAATATTATCATTGAATAAATCATCTGATTTACTGTCCACAAGGTGCTCAAACCACAAACATGAAACAACATTGTCCTCCAACAAAATAATTATCCCAAGGTAGAATAATTATCTTATTTTAAAGTGAGAAAATAAGAGTTGTTTGGAAAATAAAAGGTATTTGCTATGGACAAGGAAAATATACCCAGTCACTCACATTTGAATCAGACAAGAGTATGTCTACACTGCAATTAAAAATGCACAGCTGGCTCATGCCAGCTGACTTGGCTTTCAGGGCTCACAGGCTAAGGGACTTTAACTGTGATGTACATGTTTAGGCTCATGGGGGTGGGTGGGCTGTACATGGCGAGGTGGGAGGGTTTTAGACATACCCAAAAGAGCCTGAGCCTATGAGGTTTGAACATCTTGTGCAAGGTGTTAAATGGATTGATGTAAATGGAGTTGAGGATAGTCAGCAGCGTCTCACAGCATATGTTCAGAACCTCTAAGGATCAGAATGACAGTCTTCTTGTAAGAAAGAGGCAAAAATGCTTCTTCTGCAGAGCTGTTGTATACATCTGAGCTTAAATGGTAAACTTTTATATTAATACTACAGAAAGATTTATAGGAAAATATCCAATTTCGTCATACATTGGTCCAGATTCTTCCCTGCATTAGGGCCACTTTGTACTGCATGGCTGACATGTAGCTGTCCGAAAGCCAGCATAGCTGACTATGTGAAGAGGCAGAGAGTTGGTGTAATGATTCCTATAACAATCCTGCTCCCTACCCTCCAAATGCTAGCGTACGGAGATGGGGTTGGCTGTCCCTGCTCAATCATGCAGAGTTGGGGTTCATTCATCTTTTCTATTATACAACTTATTTTTAACAAACACATTTGCTCTCAGTGACGTGTTCCTCACTATCCCCAGTAGTGACTCAGATGCTGAGAAAGTCCATGCTTGCAGCTTCTGAGCTGCATGTACTGAGTGCAGTATGTAATTACAAAGTTGAACAGACAGGACATGCCAATGCATTTCACAAGAGCAGACTGGTGACATTTGATTTGAGGCACACTGCTAGGCTTCAAAATCAGTGGTTAGAATTAAGAGGAAGCCATGGAGCTCATTAACACATACAGACCACGGGAATTGCTCCCATCTATTTTCTGCCTTCCTTTGGCAGCCAAGTTTACAAGTAATATTTGGGTCTTCGGATATTTTTATATTGTGTGACCTAAAAGCTGTGGAGAAGATTTGATTTCCTTGTTGAAGTACCTACTTGCCTCATCTCTGGCCTGCACATAAACGGAGGAGCTTTCACATGAACAGCTGTGTTATCTATGTTCAAAGGCAAGTAAGTCTGCTGAGAATTTTAAAGCCAGTAGTACAGGTATTTGAAAAACAGGAATCTTCAAAAGCATAACCACCTCTCTTGTAACACTGAAAGCAAGGAAGAACCTGGGGTGATTCCATGCTTTCAAAAGTATATATACTCACAAAGATGACAGATAACAGTATTGGGCCTTTTTGTTCCCGTGTGCAGTGGAAGTGCTGGAAACTCCAAATATGCATGAGGAAAAAAATGCCTTCCTCCTCCTTCTCCCCAAAAATATTGTCTAGATGCCATCATGCCACTGAAAAGGGGAATCCTAGGAAGGTGTGCAACTAGCAAAAGAAGAGTGCCTTGTCTGATTCCTGTGCTTGTCATCCTCAGCCATGTGCGGAAGAGATTTTCCAACACTTAGAGCTACCCACGATCCTTCAGGCCCTTGTCAGATGCACATGTATTTAAATGTACATTATATTGTGATAGTGGTTTTCTTCCCTTCCATTTCAAAACATTAGAGTGAATGGTTCTTATAATTCATCAGATCAACAGGCTATTACGTTTAAACTGAGGTATAGCTTTAAACAGCAAAAGACTTCAATCTTTCTGGCTTTATCTTTCCATTCTCGCTGCTGTACTTGCTTATGCAAGTATAAAAGCTTGTTTTCAGCCTGCAATACTCTGCACCTGCTTTCTGGAAATACATTATTCAGGGGACATAAATAGTTGCCATCCTCCGATGTGTCATAGCTTCAAAAACATTTATGAGTTAACTTCACAAAAGAGAGTTTAAGCAACTTAATATAGGTCTTCCTTTTAACAAGTGCTCACTTTTACTAGTATTAAAGATCTGCAGTGTGACTTCATGGCTCTTCCAATAATGCCTTTCAGACTCAAGCAAGTGGCTGCAAGCTTTTTGCCTTACACTCAAGCTTTGGACATGAAAGTTGATGTAGATCCCTGTGGCTCTCATCTCCGTACATTTCTTTTCTGTTTTGATATCTTGTATTGAGAGGACAGTGTCCCTCAGGAGGGGTATGCATGATGTCCTAGTTTGAACTCAAAGACCTTCAACATTATTTAAAGTAGTATTACATGTGATAGGTGGGGACACCCTGCCGTGTAAACTATTTTAATCTGCATGACTTGGCACAAGGAGATTGCCAATCTACTATGGTAGTTTTCAAATTAGATGGAAGGCTCTTGTTACTTATATTTGGGAATACAGAACCTGAAATGGAAACTCATTTCACTTTTCCAGGGTTTGTCCTATCTGTACATTCATGAATGTTTAATGGACATATTGAGGATTTTTTAATGTGCAGATCACAGATTTAAGACCCAGCTCTTAGATCTTGTAAATAAAACTTACAAAATGTTTACCTTCTCCCTCTGCAACCTCAGGCATATTGACTGGATCAGTTAATTAAAACATAGTCGCTTCCTTTGAAATGAATCTGACCATGGCTATCTCTGCTAATCACACTGGCAGCAGATCACATACACCCCCAATCATTTTACATAGTCAAACAGTCTTTTAATAGAACACATTGTTTTTGCTGTGCAGGTGAAAGGAGTTATATACAGCATCACTGATCTCTAATTATAGTGGAAGGATGAAATAACATCTGAAATCCGCACTTAATCTAGCACTTAATCTAGACCATTTACACAAGGCCCCCATGAACAGATTTCATTCCTTTGGAGGCTAAACTGAAATGTGACAATTTCAGTGTAAATAGCTCTTTTTCAAACAGATTGGAATTACAAGTGGGCCCAATCCACAGAATTTAGATGCAGTTTGGATATTGACCAAAGTTCAAAGGGTGTTTGAAGCTGGAGTTTTTTTTCATGCTCAGTTTTAGCTGTAATATTAAAGTGTCAGTGACTTCTGTTATAACAAAGGATACACCATAACATGAACTTTCAAGAGATGATCCTAAAATGAGAAACTTCAGATCTAGGTCAATATTTTAAACACAGCAATAGAAAGTTGTTCAATCTAAGGGTTAGGTCAAATTCATATCTCGATTTTGAACAGTCCAAAAAGTTCAGGGGTTTTCATATCTCAGGGTTTGATGTGGGTCCATCTTAAGGACTTTCAAAAAGTCTCTTAAAATACAGATTTTTTAAAAATTCTACATATTTTAACAAAGAGGCTAATTATGAAGAGTACCATGTAGATCAGTTAAAGATCACTTTTAGCAATTCCATGACAATTTCCCCCCCAATGTCTATATTAATGTATTTGCTGTTTTAAAAGCCCATGATGTTCAGAAGCCCAACTCTGAGATGTATTAAATACTGTAATGATTGATACTGGTCACCTCTTCTATACCTTCTCTCCTCCTCCACTCCACTTTTGTCCTCAGTTCCTCTCCAACAGGGGGGAGAAAGCTATGGCCAGGACAAACCCATATGAGGGGTACAATTGGAGGGAAATACTGAGTTCCTGAGGGAGAGAAGGCAGGATTTGCAG
Organism: Mauremys mutica; assembly: GCF_020497125.1. NCBI lineage: Eukaryota > Metazoa > Chordata > Testudines > Geoemydidae > Mauremys > Mauremys mutica. The sequence goes on from NC_059075.1 coordinate 83,161,533, forward strand.
GCCTTGGCTAGGAGAAAGGGCTCTCCAAAATATATGGATATCCTGAGATCTGCGGAGAAAACTTACACACATCTGATCTGGTCATCTGCAAAGATGTCCAGGACATTCACTGATGGCTGGCCCTTCTGTGGTACTCCCCTGGCTTCTCTTTTTCCCCAGCAGTAGGACTCCCTCAGGAACCATGCCTCTCTGCCACCTTGTTCCTTATCACCCCACACTATCTCTCAGGGGCAGGAGGGGAGGCGTGTCATAGACTATAAGAGACAGGTCCTAGGGGGTGGTGCTTAATCTTAATAGGGTCAGAACTCATTTCCATGGGAATTTCTCCACTGGTTTATCTTGGGACAATGCTTCATAAGGACTTCTCCATGCCACTGTCTGGTCACCCTCCCACTCCAACCCACAGAAACCTGTAGTGTCTGCATGGAGGGCCTTGTGTGGACTAAGTGAGAGGAGAGTGTGTGAACAACCAAGGGGATGCCATTCATTTCAGCCCCTCAACACCATGAGAGGCTATATATATATGCTACTGTCCTGAATGTGTTCACAGTATATTTGTTTGTTTAGGCCATGAACTTGATTGATGCTATGGACATTATATATAATATGAATAGCTGAGAGAATTTGAATATTACTACTGAGCATATAGAGTAACATTTTCCCAGTGGTTTCAAAATGTGCTATCAGTTTGTGTTATATTACATTTATGAAGAAGCAAAAGTTATATCCTATTATGCTAAGACAAAAATTGAGGTAATGTGTACTCTTCTCACAACTACTAGGGTTTATTCATTACTGAACTCAGTGACATATCAGGCTCTTTGGGGCTGTTGATACCCATCTTAGTTTAGTGCAGACTTCAGGCAGTTAAGATCTAGAAGCAGGGCCCCCAGAGGATTCAGGAGGCCTGGGGCAAAGCAATTTTGGGGGCCCCTTCCATAAAAAAAAGTTGCAATACTATAGAATACTATATTCTCATTGGGGCACCTGCAGGGCCTGGGGCAAATTGCCCCACTTGCCTCCCACCCCCACCCCGGGCGGCCCTGTCTAGAAGTACAGTAAGTTGCATACTAGTATCAGATAAGACAGTTCTAGAAGTGCTCCAGTTTTTTCTTCACTAACTGTTCAGAGTACTTCAGTTCCTGGATGGTGAAAATGCCATGAGAAGCCTGCATCACATGTTTTTTTCTTGAGAAATTAAAATCTGAATTTAAAAAAGTTAACAAACATTCACTTCAGAAACTGTCTTTTATATACTGGGAGATCAACTACACTAGGGGCTGACCTAGTTGCTAAGATGACTGGTATGAAAGGGAGTTCAGGGTGCTACAAAAAATAAAGGTCAATACTGGGAGGCCATGAGCATCTGTAACTCCCACTAGAGTCAACAGGGGTTTCAAGTTCTCAGGAACAGCTTGATATTTCTCAATATTTGGTCCTTACTTATCTTATTAAGGTAAAAGAGTTCAAAAGTTTATTTACATCTTCATCTCTTTCCAATTCCAGACCAGCCTCCATGAGGTTGCCTTCATACTCTTCTCTGCGGAATCTCTTATCATCTTCATGATAGTCCATGTGAGTCTCACTTTCTCCCACGTGAAGGTGCCCGCCCTTCCCAGGAAGCTGATGATCCTGTTTGATGCTTCGGGCACTTGAGTCATTGTGATGAATTCGTCTAGTGAGCGTCTTACTGACTGAGGATTTCTTGTAATGGTAAACCAAGATGTAGTCCACTTTCCTCTTGCCATCTCTAAAATAGAGTCCATGTTTGCAGTTGGCATCTGGATCCTGACACAGCGAATTTAATAACTGTGAACAATGTGGGAGGGAAGAGGAGTAATTACTACACTTGCAGACAAGGACACCAAACAAACCAAATATTAAAAGAAACCACATTCACATTGTTTCTCCTTGTACAGAGCAGAGAACATCTTATCTTCAAACACATGAGTTTGAGGACTGCCTCCTGTGCCACTTAGTCAAAGATTTTGCAAGTTAACACCTGCAATTCTGTTGATTGACCAGTTAGAGTTTTATTGGTCAGAAATAAATAGATAAAATGACTGGGATTTAATCTAATTACCAGCAGTCTAGTTCATAAGTGAGCTACTTGGTGGGTTTGATTTTCTCCCTTTGTAGGCTAATCACCAGTAAGATCATCTGTCCTTCACCAAAGACATCTGTGTTTTAATTCTGATAAACAGATTAATTTCATGTGCAAACATTTCTCACTGCTCTTATCTATGGCTGCAAGTTTGCATCATCTGAGGAAAGAGATCAGCTTAGAGAGAGACCAGCAGGAGCCAGCTGGCTATGTAGCTGAGCCAAAAATGCAAGTGGATAGTAGACAGGGAACCTAGTTCAGTCCTTGCTTAGTTTGATTTTTTTCTCATGTACAGTCCATGTCTCATTGCAATTTGATGGTAACAAAAGAGATGTACTCCAGACTGGAATAATTCACTGCAAATTAAAACCTATTTACACTGGTGTTATGAGATACTAGAAACTGCATTTTTGAAACTCCAACTCCAGTAGAACCCTAAATCAATCATTTCTTTATTAATTCCAGACTCAACAGGGTAAATACAAAAAATTAATGTTTATAAAATATTAATGCATAATACTATTTATATGCCTCTCATATACATTGCATTTCTCACACAATGCCAAATTCTGCCTTTGGATGTGCACACATAGCTACAAGGGGAGAAATTGGCCAATAGATTTTACTTGTTTTCACAGTAAATACTAATTGCAGCAGTGACGCTACAAAGGTTCAGGGGCCCTTGTACATTTTATGGCTTTTAATTTAGCAGACAGAATTTTAAGGCAAGAAATACTTTCCTCTGTAATAAATTGCTGGTGCAAATGAAAGCAATTGGCCATCAATGTCCAACTGCAATATGTGCATCTGCAGTTCGTTTGGTACATAAAACAGTGGATGCAAGCATTTGGGGGAACACAATTGTGTTCACAAAGAGGCCATCCTCAAATGAAGAGAGCTACATATTGTTACCAGTTTTGACGCGAGTGGCTAGTCAAAGTTTGGGGCCCTGGGATGTCCCTGTTGGGAGCAGAAATTGGTAACAGATTTCTTTGATGCAGTTTTGTTTATTTACAAAAAATGTACATAGTCCTGTGTCTCTAAATGCAAAAAGGAATCAAAGACCAGGAAACAGTTTCTTTTGCTCACAAACACCAAAAACGCTCATTTCAGCCTGCGTCCCTGACTGAAAAACCCCATCCAGGTTCTTCCAGGGTCAGACACCCTGCTTTCAGCTGCTCCTTTTGGCCCTCTCTCTCTCTCTGTTAGGCCGTTTCTACATTATAGATGCTACAGTTGCATAGCTACATCACCATTGCTGTGCCACTATACTGCTGTAGTGTAGTGGAGTCAACAGTGATGGGAAGGGGTTTCTCTGTTTCTGTAGAAACTCCACCGCCCTGAACCACAGTAGCTAGGTCAATGGAAGCATTCTTCCACTGACCTAGCTTTGTCTATACCACGGATTAGGTCAGGATACCTACAGCACTCCACTATGTTGACCTAACTTTAAGTGTAGACCAGGCTTCTATCTCTCCCTGTTTCCGTCTGTTCAGCTTTCTCTCCTGCCTTCCACCCACACCGGACTTACAACAACACTCAGCAAAAGCTCCTAGGTGGGTTCACATATTCCTTTTGTCTTAGGTGAGGGGCTTATCTTTACAGTTATGTTAATTGAAGGATGTGGTCATACCTATTGGTGAGGTTTTAATTCAAAGTATTACAAGGTTTGACCCTCTCATAACATTCAGAGTGCAATTAATTACAGCCTACAATAGACTCAATATTAAGTTCTTAGGACCAGATTAAAACAAAATCCTTCAGGATGCATGAAAAATATGTAAATTCTGCTAAAAGGTCAGTTTTTATTGGAATGGGTAGGCTGATTTAAAGAGGCTTCATCCCCTCTTCCTCTGATCCTGCACCAGAAGCACCTTCCACATATTTAGGGCTTCTTGGGTCTTGTTGAGTGTGGCCCAAGTACATCTCTTTCTGCACTATCAACCTACTGTCCTTCAAACCTGCAGGAACCTGCTGTCTTAGAACTCCTTCTGGGATAGGGCAGTTCCATACTTTCTCTAACGTAAGCCAGTGCCTTCAGGAGACAAACTGGGCCCAAGATTTTTGCCTATTATTAGGCCAAATTCTGAAGTCATTGTGCAATTTACACTCAGGCAATATTCTGACTTTGGCCAGCAATTCCCAATCTGCCCGAGTTGGAAGGGAGCCGATAAACACTTTAAATAGGGATCCAGGCTGGGGTGACCAAGCAAAAGTCTCTCTTGGTTTACGAGCATAGTAATAACATAGCTAATGGTAACAAGATATAATTTACTCATTGTTCAGTTGTTGATGGGGGAAGAGCCCAGATGGGATCACTCCTCTCCTCAGCATCCCCTTCAAGAACATCATTCGGACATTCGGTTTGCAGGGGGCAATTAAAAATGTGCAGATTTTGTGACAGAAAAATATTTGGGGATACAAAATACTTCAGTCTTCATGCAGTTAAACCTCTTAAGTGAAACAGCCACTCTCAAAAGGCCTGGGAACTCTGAGGGTTCCATCAAGATCACTTTCCATTTAATTTAAAAACTTGGGGTCAAATGAATTCCTCAATAAAATGCAGTTTGGTCAAAAAGGTAAAAGTTAGGGCCTGATCCTATGAGCACCTGCTATTCCCACAAAGTGAATGGGACTTTCTGGGGTGCTCAGTAACTATCAGTGGGCCAATTCTTAAAAGTGCCAAGTGTCTTCAATTCTTATTGAAATAAATGGGCTAGACTGTGGAAGTCACAAAGAAGCCATTTTTCAGCTCCCAGGTTCTGTAGCCAGTTCTGCATTGGATCAAGCAGATGGTTCCAGCAGATTAGAACAAGTGTGCCAGTTGATTATGGCCCACACTCAATGGGCCACCTATCATCTGGAGATCATCAGAGAGCAATGCACTGTGGCCACACCTTTCCCTGCCCCCAGAACATCCTCTGTAATAGAGGTGGCAAAGGATGGCATAGAAGATTTATTTGCTTTCTGTCCCTTTTAGCCAGCAGAAAGGGGACAGACTGCATTAAAGAATCTGGCCCAGTGGATGATGAGGACCAGTAGCACTTCTTTCAATTGGGCTCTTCCTTTGCGAACTCCCTTCCTCCCCTCCCTCCGTCTCTCTCTCTCTCGAATAATTCTAATGGAAATTTTCACCTTAATAAAAACAGATGTTATTCACTTTTTGGGGGGGGGGGGAGGGGAAGGAATGTTGTAATAGTTTTTGTCATGTTATTTCCCCCAAGCAGCATGGTCAACTTACTTAAAATGTGTTTTATTCCAGAGTGTTTGGTGAGCTCTAGTGCATATGTTTGGATTGGACAGTACAGATGGTTTAATTTTGGAGTCATTCACTAGTGATTTGCTAAGGTTTAAGAACTGCACCAGTGCTCCAAAAAAAGCATGGGAATAGCACCAAGAGTCAGAAACCGAATGGGAACTGTACTGAGGATCTAAAAAAGCAGGGAAACGTGCCAATGCTCTAGGGTACAAAAAAAAAATATGGCTCCTTCCTCTCTAGGTCCCAAATGGACTCACATTTGTACAGCTTTCATTCCCACATGATCTTCTATGGAGACTATAAGCACTGAAAGGATTCAACCAAGTATTTAAGCAGCTCATGGACTCATTTCATTTTCTAAGCCCAGCTCAGAATCGAATTGATCTTAGAAATTGTTAAAATCATTGGGACAGGGAAATCTACCCCACAGCTCAAACACAAATCTGGGTTAATATATCACAGACATTGAGATTCTCAGCTCTGTACCCCCTCTCCTTCCCCCACTCCCACTGCCCCACCCCACCCCATCCCCGAGTCCTACTTAAACTGTGGTAAAACCTGATCGGTTAAGGACTTTAAGAAGTCCATAGACGTGGCCTCAATAAAATTACTAAAGTATGAGGATATCATGAAGTCCACATCTGAACTGGCAAGGTGGAAAGATTTTAAGAAGCTTGCAAGTACCACTTGGAAGAAATATTGGTGCCGTTCTATTAACCAAGCAGCTACACTCCTGTAATCTGTAATATAATATCATTTATGTACTTGGGGGAGGATACACAGTTCCACATGGCAAGTATATCAGGAAGTTCTTGCTATAATGCTAAGGAAATTCCCAAACCAATAACCGCATTAACCTGGAGTTAAGGTTGAGAAGATATTGGTAGGCCATATCCTCATTTGATGTAAATCAGTGTAGCTACATTGAAATAAGCAGAGCTATGTTGATTTACACCAAATGAGGATCAAACTGCTCAATCTAAAGGTAAAATCACTAAAAGGACATTTTAGTTTTAAATCCCCACACTTAGGAGGCTGGTCATGTGCTATTCTTCACTCCCAAGTCAATTCCAATTAAGTATTCTCTCTCCATTGTGGAAGATAATATTCTATTTCTACTACATTTGCCTTGATCATTTAACATTTGTGTTTTGGCCCTTCTAAACCTCTATTCCCTCATCTATTATTATTAATCTTATTATTAATTTGTATAACCATAGTGCCTAGGAACCCTAATCATGGTCCAGGACCCCACTGTACTACATGCTGTACAAACAGGAGGGGGAAAAAAAATAAAAAGGACAGATCCTGCCATAAAGACAAGAGTATAAGAATAGAGACAACAGATGGATACAGCTGGACAAGGGAGTTCAAGGAAACAATGAGACAACATTGATCAGCGGGATAGCAGTGGTATCAACACACCTATATATATTCTGACCTTATACATGTATTTGAGATTACTGATTCCTAACCACCTGGGCATCCACATTACAACATTTAGAAGTTACTCCAGGGGTATTTAAAGTACAATCATTTTACTTAAAAAATTTAATGAAGGCATAACAAATGACAGTGAAAATCCATTCAGACAACAGGAATCTATACTGCAGGTTATTGGTGTAACATTATCAGTGCAAGCAGATCTAGATTTGTAGCTTTTGGGTGCATATTTGTAGACATTTAAGGGTTCTCTTCAATACAGCCACACAGATTCAAAAAGCTGCCATTGCCTCATTTGCTGGTTTGTTTAATCTGGGAATAAGGAGCCCTTTCTATGATTTAGCTCAAATTAGGATCCCTCAATCTCTCTCATTCCCTTCCTCCTATATATGAGTCAACACAAACCCTTTAAAGTTGCCTGTATTGTGGTTGCTGGTAACTGTTCACATCTGACAAGGAATAGTGCAGAACTCACACTATCCAAATCCCCAAACATATAGTTTTAACATTTATATATTTTTGCAGAGGGGTGATGGTGCCGAGAATGAAAGCACTCAGATTCCAGGGCGATGAGTCAGGGTACAAAACCCCAGAAAATAAGTACTAATAACTGCTCTACTCACTGTACTTTCACGCTGGATGTATCCGATGTCTTCAATAGCTCGGATGTTGATAATGTGAATCCCTTTCTCCTCAGCAGGTAGAGAGGAATATTTCTCATTCACTCTCATTGCAGTTTTATTCAGAGCCTCACCAAGATCTTCTGGCAGAAATTCCACCCCATGAAATGCACTGTCAGTGCCTAAAAGAAGAAGGAACAGGTTGGTCTAAACACTTTCATCCCAGTCTTAGTCCCTCCCAGTGTACCCCATCTGAAACATAACCAGTTCTTGCCTTTCTCTGCCCCGCCTTCCTTCTCTCTTCCCACTCTTTGTTGTTCCTCCCCTCTCAGCCTTACCTCCTGCTACCCTGACTGGGCCCTCAGCTCTTTCCAGCTCCCTTCTGGATAATTACTTCAATTGCTTTCTATAGTGCTTATTAAAACTCAAGATGTGTTTTCTAATGGTCTCTTCTCAGCCCCATAGGGACTTGAATACATCTTAGTTAAAAATAAAATTATTCTGCACATTAGCAGCAGAGTGGATGTTGCATGCCATTTTCCCATTGCACAGTAGAATTGTTTCCTCTATGTTGGTTACAAGGGACTCCACATTTTTTACCTAAAAGACAAGGCCACCATTTTGGGGGGGCATTTTTATACAGGAGCTCTGCTCGCAGTGCACATCCTGGCCCCAGGCAGAGCTCTTAACTGCAGCACAGCCTGAGTGTGAAATGTGAGTTCTGCAGAGGAGAGGTGCTGCTCCCAGCTTGTGCCCCTGGGGCAGAGAGTCCATATTTTGTTTACAAAAAGAGGCAGGGTGATTAAGATAAGAAAGAGCTGGTAATTAAATTAAGCATCTGGAAGTTGTTAGATGAACCTATAAAACAGGAACCCCTTTGCAAGGGACTTGGGGGGGCAGTGTTGAAGACAGAACACAGGGGACTCAGAAGAAATACAGCCCAAGTTACATTCAGAAAAGAGGTAGCTGTGAGGGGGATAGGTGAAAAGAAGGGGCCAAAACCAAGGGAAGGGATAGCGGTGGTATAGATAAAGTTCCCATTCTACCTGTGGTACTTATGTGGCCAAATTGCCATAGTATCTGAGCGCCTCACAATGTCTAACCTATTTATCTTCACAGCCCCTCTGTGAGGTAGAGCAGTGTTGTTATCCCCATTGTACAGATGAGGCACTGGGCACAGAGAAACTAGAGGCCAGATTTTCAAAGGTATTTAGGCATCTAGTGAGACTTTCAAAAGTGCCTAGAAGGTTAGGTGCTTTGTAAACCCCACTAGATGCCTAACTGCATCTTTGGGTGCCTAAAAACCTTGAAACTCTGTCCCTAAGGCACTGGCCTGAGGTCATAAAGGAAGTCAATGGTGGGAGTAGAACCCAGGTTTCTCAGGACTAGCTCCCTATCCACTGAAGCAGCCTCTCACTCTGCTGAAAAAAAGGACTCTGACAGATGGGAGCAAAACCAAGAAGGGCAGTTCTCTGAGACTCCACCAAACAGTCCCAAGGCAGTTGGGAAGGATGTCATGGCTGACATCATGAAAAGTAGCATAGAGGTCAGGAAGGACAACGAAAGAGAGAGTACGAGAGTCAGAGGAGAGGAGATCACTAAACCCCCAAGGAGTGGCAGGTCCTGCCATATGCTGTGTTGCAGAGTAATAGCTGCTGTGAAATTTTACATTTTAACTCAACGCTATTTTGTTTTGTAATTTTTTTTTTAGTTTGAGTAAAGGCAGGAGTGGGAAAGTATTGTATAAGTATCAAATGTGTTTATGTCTCAATTTCTTAGGGTTTCAGCTATATTCAGGCCAATTCCAGAGCAAAGAACAGAAATTGCATCCATAGAGTCCGTAAAATCAACAATTATTGTTAGGATTTGTATTATTCACTAGGCACCATCTATGTGCTCAGCACTGTTCAGAATATGTCAGAAAACATAGTCCCTGAGCCAATGTGTATAAAATGTGTAGCCCTGGATAAGATGGCTCAGATATTTAAGTGTATAGTTACTGAGCACATGTTAATATCTATGACTGGAGGCACTGATGACAGTAGGAGTTTTATCTGTTTAAGGACTGGAAGATTTGACCCTCCAACTATTTTCAAGAGGAAGAGCTGCCCAGAGCTCCTGTGCGTGTTTGTTTTCCTTTCCTGCCTGCAGTGGTCCTGATATACTTCAGAAGTCTCAATTTTTTTCTCAACTTTAAAATGTGGAATTTTCTTGGTGTTTGGTTTTAAATATTCTCCTGTGAGAACTGCATCTCAATCACTATAGTGTTGTGTTTAAGAGCCTTCTGGAAAGTAACTAGCCTTTAAACAGATGTGTAAGCAGTGTTGCCAATTCTCACGACTTTGTCATGAGTCTCATGATAATTATTGTTTTCCTTAAAGCCCAGCTTCTGGAGTCAAGTGGATATGTGATGATTTCAGCCTTCGTTCTTAAAGAAAAAGTAAGTTTCTAGCCCTTGTGGCAGTGGAGAAAGCTTCAAAAATGTGACCCCAGTGCAGCCTAGAGGTTCAAAAAGCAGAAGGCAAATAAAAAGAACACCAAATCTATTATTTTTACATAATCTCATGATTATTGGTGAGCCTGCCTCATGATTTTTGAACATTTGGGGTTGGCAATACTATGAACTATAGGGGTGAATCAGGGCACATTTCACTGCAAATAAAATTCTGCAACATTTTACAAATTTTGTTTTTCTCTTCTCTGAATTTATTCAACCCATACTTCAACCGTGAGGTAAATTTTCAGAAGGGGGCAAGTCAGGTAGTTAATGACAAGTTCTTGCACCAGCAATTCATTCTGTGCGTGCAAACTGGGGTTGAAAAAAGGGAGTCTTGTACTTAACTGGGCTGATAAAATACCCTTGTATATCTTTAATACAAGTTATACAGGCAAAGAAGTTATTTGGGTTTTTTGAGTTCACGAATTCTTAGCTTAATCTGAAATTGCCAACCTTCAGCCAAATTCAAATTTGCTATTTCAGTTTTAGCTGAGCTGTAAGGAATTATTTACCACAATAGTAGTCTGTAGAGGTGAATTCCACTGTGGAATTAAAGGTTGGCTAAAAAACTCTGTATATCCTTTTAACCAGTTTGAACATATACTTATTGTCGCAATTGGCACTACAGAAACACATACTGTGATAAAGGTCATCACAGAACATTATAGCCTGTGATAAATATTAACATGGAAAGATTAATTTTTACAAAACCTCAAAACCCAATGTGATCTACTCCCATTGAACCTGCATAAAACCCAAAGTATGTATCAGTCAAAGCATCTTTTGTGTTGTGATAAAAGCTACTCAGTGTTAAAATATCAATATTTACCTGTAATTCTACTTCTAGGAACTCATTAGAAGCTTTATGTCTGTACACACCCACACCCACCCCAGTACTTTAAGATGGAGTAAAGGTTATCAAAAAACCTAACACCTCCCCCCAGAGACACAGTAACTTAAAAGTAACAAAAAAAGTCAAATATTAAATTTAATAACATAAAATCAATCATTAAAAAAAAATTACCCTTGCTCTAATCCTCCCCGCCGCCCAAGATGCTAGTAAAAGTGAGATAAGGTTGTCTGGAGTACCTTAACTGAGTGTTTTTATACTATCAAATTCTAAACTGAATTTACAGTTCCTGCCTTTCTAATGTTTGGTTGTTAAAATGACAATGTTCTTGTGTGTATTTTTCCCCTATAAGGTTATTGATACTTCAAAAAATGTAACTCTAGCTTGAAGTTGGTAGTCGTTATAGTCGTTAGAGATTTCTTTAGTGTTTTGATAAAGTTATCAAGAAAAAAATTCTGGTACCTCAATTATCTACATATATTTTTGACTAATTACAGGATATAAATTACATTATATTTTAGATTTATGGTGTTTTACACGCTAGAATAGCACTAGAATTTCTTCAGATTGATACCTGTAGACTTTTAAAAACTTTTTTTTCTGGCTGCTTTGCTATGGACTTTAAGAAGTCTGCATACTTCATTAAGTCTCTGGAGACTTACATCCAGTGTGTTTTACTAAGGACTTTGAGGTATCCTTGCAAGGCTTAGAATCTTATTTGTAATTATTACATTAGTTCAGATTCATTGGGTGATATGATTATCCTGGTGTTTTGAGGATTGGCGCAGAGGAGAGTTCTTGCTCCAGGCTCAATTAATCTAGTGGCTTCAAAACTCACTTAGGCTAGGCAGGGCTAGAAGGTGGATATTATAATACCTTCCAGATTCCCTTGCAGGCTAGATGAGTTCCACAGAAGGACATGTAGGAGTTAGCTGTTCCACTGTAGTGAAGGCATTGACCCAGGATGTGAGAGGAGACGTGTATGTCACCTTGGCATAGTTCTTGTGCTTGTCAGAGATTTGGGGCAGCTATCCTTCTTCTTTGGAACTATGGGATCCGGATACTATGATTCTTTAGAATTCCCATTCAGTTCCCATACTTCTTTGAAATCTTGAACCCAGCTCTCATGCCACTTTAAAACTATGTACATTTCCCACACTTCTTCAGAACCTTGGCACAACTGTTGTGCTTCTTGGGAACCTGGATGCTCAGCACCCACACTCCTTTAGAATGGTGTGTGTTTCTGACACCTTCTTCAGAATACTGGTGCACAGCTCCATGCTACTTTAGGACTGTGGTGCTTTTCCCACACCTCTTCAGTTTCTTGGCACAACTATAACATTTCTTTGTAACTTAAGCAATTCATGAGAACCTCAATGACCAGCTTGCACACTGCTTTAGAATGGAGGTGCCACTCTTCTTTAGCATATGGGCATAGATCCCAAACCTTAGCAAATCATTAATGAACAAGAAGTTCAAACAACAAAAGGATTTTCTTTTGAGGAATGTAGAGCTGTGGACAAATCAAGAAATCACTGGAAAGCTCAATGCAACTTTATATTATGGAACATTAACTATTTTTATCATTCATATGTTCACACATATATAGGAAAAATATATATATTTACACACCCGCTCCCTACATATATAAAGGTGATATCCCTGTGCTAAGTTGCAGAATCCTAAGGGCTGAGTCATTCATTCTCTAGCTATGTAATGTTCAAATGGTTCTATAGCATATATTGAACACTACTCTGAATTTTCTTGTGCCTGATAAAATCCCAGTGACTTACTTCATTGGGACTTTTGAGGTTACCAGGAACATGGGAGCGGATCATTACTGCTTTCCTAAGCTAAAGGATCTGTATATATCTTCAGCACTTGTAAAATGTGTGTTTGTGAACTGAGGGGTGTTTGTCTAGGAGTTATCCAAAAATTCTAAAACAGATTAAAATACAGTGGTGCAGCAAAACATAAGTATAGATAAAGGCTTAAATAAAGAGAAAATTGGAAGTAGTTAATTGAGCCCTGTTTGTTGTGAGGTTGCATTTTTTAACAAATCATTGAGTCTAAAATGGGATACATGCAAGATCAGACTGGAACTCTGTCTAGATGACTCAGTGCTATTGTGTGAATTCAAACAATCACCCATCTGCCAGTATATATTTACATCTGTGTTTGCACACCAGTAGCCTGGCAATATATGAAAGAACAAATGTAAACGTAGTAGGTAAGGAACCAAACATTTTGTTTTATTATGACTACGAGAAAGTACGTGAAATGTGAGTACTTTATTGATATGATCCTAGTTAGAACAAGTTTGCAGTCATTTTCTACATCAGAATGTCATAATATAATTCAATATTGGATAGGTCAATCCAAGCCATTTAGCTAAAATCCCAACCTGCATGTAATTAGTGAATTCAAATTTGCTATCTGGCTTAAAAGGTAAAAGCACTCTGGTGCAAACCATTGCATTTATTTTTGGGATACTGTTCAGAATAGTAAGCATAACTGAATTTTAGTTTGAATGGCTTGTGGCCATACATTATACCTTCCCTTTGTACTTTAGCAGCATTTAAACAATTGTTGAAGCCACTTTTCCAAATCGAGACTTTCGTTTATGTAAACTATATGGATTTCAATTCCTATTTTATTTTAAGCAGCAAAGAATTCTGTGGCACCTTATAGACTAAGAGACGTTTTGCAGCATGAGCTTTCGTGGGTGAATACCCACTTCGTCGGATGCAAGTAGTGGAAATTTCCATGGGCAGGTATATATATGCAAGCAAGAAGCAAGCTAGAGATAACGAGATTAGTTCAATCAGGGAGGATGAGGCCCTGTTCTAGCAGTTGAGGTGTGAAAACCAAGGGAGGAGAAACTGGTTCTGTAGTTGGCAAGCCATTCACAGTCTTTGTTTAATCCTGAGTTGATGGTGTCAGCTCAGGATTAAACAAAGACTGTGAATGGCTTGCCAACTACAGAAAGGGTTAGGGCATAAATTGCATCATTCCAGGAGTAGCCCTGGGACACTACAACCCAGACTTCTGAGACATGATTCCACTTCTGTGGGCGTGTTCTGGAGGTGAAGGAAGTGAGTGGTAATTTGCAGATGGTCTATAACAGCAGCAAGTTATGACCACACCCCTTCTCCCCCCAGCACCGATATAGCCAAAGCGCCACGGGCCAGAGAGTGAGGACTGTAACCAATTCCCAGCTTTCTGCTCAGAGGTGAGCTTTGAACTCAGGGTCCAGGCAGGCTGCCCCAGGGTACAAGGAGAAGGTAGTCCAAATCACAACTGAATAATTCCAATTAGAAATACAGTGTTACAACAGTTTTTCTTATTTTCTTCCAGTAATTCTGCTTCTGAATCTGACAAAAGCTTTCAGTTGCTATGATCTTATGAATCTTTTCAGGTCCACCAATCAGTTATTCCTCAGGGCACTACCTACAGTTGGAGGCTGCATTTTTGTGGTAGAATGGTGTGTTACATATACAGGGTCAACTCAATCTTTTGATTTCCCCCTTCATTCTTAGAAAAAGGGGAATGGAATTCCCTGGTTACTTCCCTAATGTGTATGCAACAAGTCATCCAAACTCTGCCTAGAGGTAGATGTGTGAGTGCATGTTTTTGGGAAGAAGGCCATGCATGTAACAGCCAGTTTTGTCAGACAGATAATCCTCAGGGGAAAAGAGGTACTCATTAAACTTAAAAGCCCAGAAGACATCAGTTGCGATGAAAACAAAAAGTTAAAAAACAACAATCAAGCACTGGTCAAACACTGGTGAACCAAAGATAAAGAAGCCTGAGGGAGGAATATTATGAATAAGACCACCAGAAGAGACAGTCACCCTGAAAAAAAATACTATTGTAAAATTTAAGTGGGACAGTGGGGGAAGGGAATGGCACGTGCAGGAGTATTTTCCCCAATGAATTCCCTCTCAGTTGAAAACATTTTTCAAATGGAGATATACCATCTCCTGGAACTGGAAGGGACCCTGAAAGGCCATCAAGTCCAGCCCCCTGCCTTCACTAGCAGGACCAAGTACTTATTTTGCCCTGGATCCCTAAGTGGCCCCCTCAAAGATTGAACTCACAACCCTGGGTTTAGCAGGCCAATGCTCAAACCACTGAACTATCCTTCCCACACTTTGCTCAGACTTTAGAAACATGATTGTTAAGATTCTCACCCAAACTGTCCTCTCATAACTATAAATAGATTATTTTCTTTTATGCAGATTTGGGACTTGATCCTGCAACTCTAACTTACTTGAGTAATACTCCTTCCCTTTGACTTCAGTGGGAGTACCCATGGGAACAGGACTTCAGGCATGAATAAGAGCTGCAGTATTGGACCCCCTGGTTGCATACCAAAACAATTTGTTTAAATATTTTTAGTAATAAGTACTTATGGCCATTTAATGCTCTAAACCACAAAAGAAATTTTAATTAGAATCAATGGACGATCAGCAGGCAGGCTGAGTGTAACATACAGCTCTCAAGTAAAGTATGTTCACAGCTAAAAGAATACCATGAAACCACCCTGACTGTATGTAAACAAATTATTGCAGATAGCTGAATGAAATGTTTCTCAGAGATAATTTAACTGATGTTTTTTTCTTATTTCATCTTCATTTGTTTTCTATTTAAGGACTATGTTTAAGAAAATGGCTGGAATAAATGCATCTAAGTTTGAAACCTCAGTTGTTCCCAACACACACTGAAATCCAACAGAGAAGAGCACATTGTTCTGCCAACCTTTGCATGAATATAAGGATTAGAGTCTCTCATGTCAAACAAAGAATTAGTTTCATTGCCATGTAAGAAATATGGGTCTAATTTCTACAGTGGTAATGCTGGAGAATTAAAAATCATTCAGCGATTAGCAGTAAAAATAAACAGCATTTTTAACTGCGTGAAATAATTGTTTAAAAATCATATTATAGGTCCTTCACAAAAGGGGCTTTGGTATTGCACATTTGTTACTAGAATCCTTAAAATTATGGCACCATGTTTATTATTATTTATTGTATTACGGTAGTATTCAGAGTCTCCAAACCTGGTCATGGCCCCATCATGCTAAGTGTGTACAAAAACCATGTTAAGAAAGCTGGTGATAGTCTGTAACAAATATTTGTTTGCCACTTGTACTGACTTTTCCCCTCTCTAGATTCTACATTTGGCTTATATTGTGCTATACTTCCGCCTGCTACAAATAAAGAAAAATTGCTGTTTCAAAGCAGAATTTTCTGAAAATTTGACTTCCCACAGCATGGCTTTGTGGAAGATACATTACTACCTAGAGCAGGATTCTCCCTCAGCACCCTCTGCTTTCCCTTGATTTTCTGTCTACCTGCAACATTCAAAAGGTACAGGCTGTTCCATCAGGCTTAAACTAAGCTGAGAACAATCTTTCCCACAAAGTTGATCCACTTACCACCTCCTCTTTGTTTTCTTTATACATTTTAGTGCTTATAAAAAAACCGCAAAAATCCAGGAACAACAGATCTGGAAACTGAAATCCTTTCCTTGTCTCCAAGACAAGTACAGCAGGGATAATGTCAAGGAACACTCCGCCACCCCATCCCACCAATGTGGCTCATTTCTGACCTATGGTGAGAAGATTTCAGTCTCCATGATTCATTAAAACCTTTACTGAGAAGGCCACTACTTTATTCTACACACAATATTAATAGGTTCTTGTGAGGGAAGCTATTTATTTGTATGACTAATTGAATAATTTGCACAATTCTTATTATCTACATACCCCATAGTTGTTTATGGTAATTTATAGCCAAATAAAAGAAACAATGAGCCAAATTCTGCTCCCGTTATACTGATATACATGTGGGATAATTCCAGTGAAATAATTCTGTATTTACATCACTGCTACTGAGAGCAGAATCACTGTAACCCCTGCAAAGTGATTGCAATTGAAAGGCCTTAATCCTGCAAACTTAACTCACATGAGTAGCCATTTGAGTTCAATGGGCTTACTGAAATGAGTAAAGAGTACTCCAGTGAGTATGTTTTGAAGTGTTGGATCCATGCCATGGGCAATAGAAAAGAGAACAATAGAAAAGAGGGTAGAGCTGGTTATGAAGGGCAGTTAATTGCTTTTGTAGCCTATGAATTCTGATAGTTCCTTTTAAACAGAACTTTTACATATCAATTATTATTAATTTGCATGGCCCATAGGAGATGGGATGTCACTCCTAGTGTGAGGAGCAGTGCAGGAGAAAGGACAGAGGTGCTTGTGGGAGAAGAATA
Organism: Mauremys mutica; assembly: GCF_020497125.1. Taxonomy (NCBI): domain Eukaryota; kingdom Metazoa; phylum Chordata; order Testudines; family Geoemydidae; genus Mauremys; species Mauremys mutica. The sequence continues at coordinate 83,178,579 of NC_059075.1, forward strand.
TTAAGGGAAATATTAAGATATGTTGGTTTAATATGTATGTTTGAGCTATCACAGATATCGAACTACTGCTTTCTCCTGTTAATCCAAAATAAGTAAAAATGTAAAATGCACTTAGCCATAACAGCTTGCAATGCTGAACTTGTACAAGTGGGGGTACAAACATTATTACTTTTATTGTGCTACCCGCTGGACACACAATAAGCAGACTGTAAAGTATATAGGGCATGGCCTAAGGCCCTAATCCTGCAATGATTTTTGCACATACTTATCTTTACACATTGAGATCAATGGGACAACTCACTGCATAAACTTAAACACATGCATTAGTACTTGCAGGGTGGAGGTATAAGTACATATTGTTTTATCTATACATTTTATTGTAAATTAATACCATGTTGGGCTCTACCACCTTTTGGGTCTCTACAGAAGCATATACAGTAACTCCTCACTTAATGTCCTTTCGCTTAACGCTGTTTCAATGTTACGTCCCTGCTCCATTACAGAACATGCTTGTTTAAAGTTGTGCAATGCTCCCCTATAACTTCGTTTGGCCGCCTGCTTTGTCCACGGCTCGCAGTCCCCCTATGCGCCCGCCCCCCACCCCCCCCCGCAGCGCCTTCCACCCGCCAGCTGATTGCCACGGGCAGGAGGTGTGGGGTGCAGGGGGAAGGTGCTGATCAGTGGGGTCTGTCGGCGGGTGGGAAGCGCTGGGGGCGGGGCCATAGGGGAGCTGATGGGGGGCTGCCAGCCCATTTAATACCTGAATTGAATTGCTTGTTTAAAATTGTTTAAAATGTATATAAGGCCTTTTGTCTGGCAAGAAAAAAAAATCCCTGGAACCTAATCCCCCCATTTACATTAATTCTTATGGGGAAATTGGATTCGCTTAACATCATTTCACTTAGAGTCACATTTTTCAGGCACATAACTACAACGTTAAGTGTGGAGTTACTGTATGTTACTGAAGGTTTTGTAAGCATATAAATGTGGTCTAAAGCAGTGTTCCATATCTAAATGCTGCCATTTCACCTTACACTGTTATACTGTCAGATCTCTCAATCTACATGCAGTTGAGCTGAATCTGTTCTTGTATGAGAGATTTACAAAGAACACCAATAAATAGCATGTATTGCAAAATGGGGTGGGCTTGATTCAATAGGTTGTACAGAACCAATGCCTCAGCACTATGTTAAGAAATCCTGTGTTGAGAGAGGTAGTATCTGTAGTCATTAAAGATATCACAGTTTCACCTGGATGCAGACATCTTCTTCATTCCCTGTCCTAAACTGTAATGTAGTGTTACTGTATGATGTTAATAAGCTGCTAAATTTCATTGGTGGGTGAAGTGATCCTTTTCTATCTCTCACTGAAAAAGGTAAGGACAGGGGTATAATAATAGAAATAAGGTTGGAAAGACTCATTAGGTTGGGAACCATCTTGGATGGATATGAAATGTGCCTTTAATTTAATTAATGTCTGATGGTGTTCAAGGGAGGAAGACTACATAGGGAGCCTTTTCCCCATCCAGATAACAGGGCAGAATCTCTGCTTGTTCTCAAGGAGGTGTTAGGAGAGATTTGAATACCACACAGATCCCTGCACTTCAAGAGGGTGTAGCCTGCTAGCTGAGGAAGAGGTCCAACCCACAGCCTGCTAGTGCACAAGCTGGATCTGTGGCATATGCTGTCCAAGGAAGCAAGCTGCTCCTGTTTAGGATTCCTGGGGGAATCCCATCCTGGTAGCAAGATTCTTGGAGCACAGAATTCAGCTGTCAGCATACTCTCAACTTTCAGTGCTGGCCAGACACAGAATTTGGACCAATGTATTTATATAGAACTTTGAGATCCTCAGCTGAAAGGCATACTAGAAGTGCAAAGCCTTATTAATACAATGTTTAGTCTAAAATAATGAATTACTGTTTGAAGCAGTCCATAAAATCTTTATATTTTGGCCCTCACAAGGGATGCCAACTATGACTGTGCAGTCTACAGTATGCACCATAAACAGAGTCTCCTCTTTAACAAAGGTCTATTGTATTAAGCTGCTGTTTTGTAGATTAAATAAACACACCTATGGCAATTAATTACATCATGTTATCTCACAGATTTAGAACGGATTGAAACGATTCCAGAATTTGGTAAACAGGGCGTTGCCTTAAAGTCTGGTTCAAGTTAAATACTGGTACTTTCCAACATGCTCCTTGTCAGGGAAGTACAAGTGTTACTACAGCCAGGGAAATGAATAAAGACTCACAGAGGGCCAGATCACCCTCTCTTGCAGTAAAGTCCATCTGAAGGTACAGTGTATAGGAATTGGGTAGTATCCCTTTCAAACAACTGTTTTGTCTTTGCTTTCTGCACAACACTAAGAATATGAAGACACCATACAGGCAGTCAGATTCCAAAGAACCATGTTTACTACCTATATTCAAACACACAAGGCCTAGCTATGCATATACACTGCTGTTCTGTCAAGTTCTGGTGGTTTCAGCAATAATAGACGGGGAGTCTCATAAGAGGGCTCACAAGCTATCTGAATAGATACTACCCCATTCCTATACACTACAAAAAGGGATGAGAGGGGAAGTCTCCTGGAGGTTCTCTTCATGGAGTTTCTTCTTGATTTTCCAATTAGGGTGACCAGATGTCCTGATTTTTATAGGGACAGTCCCAATTTTGGGGTCTTTTTCTTATATAGGCTCCTATTACCACCCATCCCCTGTCCCTATTTTTCCACACTTGCTGTCACCCTAGTTCCAATGGCCAGCTACGAATTGTATTCCTTGGAATGAGCTGTGGCTTCTATCCTCAAACCTGGAGAATCTCATGAGTTTTGGAGGTGGCAGGGGACTGTACAGGAGCACAGATTCACAATGCTTCTTGGCCTGTCCTGTTCTCAAAATCACCCATATCTCCCTGCTTCCTGATAGCGTAGTTCCAAAGGACATCAGACAGGACTTGCCATACCACTGTTCTAATGTGGTCTTGTATCTTATGCAGCCAGTATTAGATGCTTCAAAGAAAAATAAAACATTATAGCATGGTTGAACTTTGACTTTGCCATGTAGTTTACTAATTTCAGGATAAATTGGTTATCTTCTATAGAACACCATACAGAAAAAAGACCTGCAACTAAGAAACTCCAGCAGATATAGGCTAGTTTTCAGATGTACTATGACCAGACAACCAGAGAGAACACAAAAAAGAGAATATCATCACCTATTCAGTGTTATCTACAGATCACCAGAAACCATTATGGTTACCATATCATTCTTATTATCAATCAAAGCTTAGCTACAAATGACTTCATGCAATAGTGTTCCCAAAACAGGGCGAGATTCTGCATTTCTTGTGCAGACAAATCTCCTGTTCATTTCCAAATTGCAATGAGAATTGTGTTTGCAGGACTGAGCCCATAAAACCTATTTTTATATTGTGAATAGAAAATATATAAAACTACCATACATCTAAGCAGCCAGCAAACAGGTTTATGGTTAGTGTACTTTTTCCTGCTTTTCAGAAAAATAGCTTTTTTAACCTTTAAATCAATGATACAAAGGACTACAAATAAATATGTTTACAGCACACAGAGAACGTATTGTTCTCTTGCAGAGAGGAGGGAGTCATTTATAAAATTATTAATGGTTTCTTCATGATCAAAGGGTATTTTAACATCACTGTGAATCTTCAGTGTAGAACCTTTAGGCCAGCATAATAAGGCATAGAGCAGGCCATAGCGTTCCACACTCAGTATGTGTTCTGATAACATAAATGAAAAGAAGAGAAATGGGAAATGCATTCACAGCACAAATGAAGATATATGGAAAGGGAGAGCACACATTAATTCTTGCCATCATTTCCCAGGGAGATTCCTGAAGGTGTTGTGTTCTTATTAGTAGATTTGCTCTAGGATGCACTCCTAGCCCCAGTGAAGACAATGGCAAAATTCCCATTGACTTCATGGAGCCAGGGTTTTACCCTAGAAGTTTAAAGAGAAGGGTTATTTCTCTCTCTCCTCACTTCTGTCTCCTTCCAAGATGGGATTAAGTTTATATGCTTCCACCATATGTTATTTCTATTTTTACTTTACTGAAAAATAGTTTTGCAAGAAAATAGTAAGCAAGTGCATTAGTTCATTTATCTGGTAAATGTTTGTCAGATAGTTCAGTGGGAATACTAAACAGTGGAATAAAATGGAATTAAACCTTAATATTTTGTTCTCCAAGCCTAGAAACATGATGGAAAATAATATTCCATATAATAGAAAGTTTGTGTTTTTATAAAAATATTTAGAGAAAAGCCATTTTCTTTTTTATTTTGGATACCTTGCTTCAGCATATCTGTAATTCCAAAAAGAGTTTCAACAACATATTGCAACTACAATCTATCTGCAAACTTTCCTGTTTTAGTCTTTATAATTTCTGTTCCACACCAACATGTTCAACTTGTTTTCAAAAGCATCATGCATTGCTTGCCAGCTAAAAGGTTTTTGTTTTCATGAATGTGCTTCTATTTCTGAAATGAAAACATTACCATTCAGTCTTTGTGTTCTTCAAAAATCATATCAAAATGATTGCCTTTAAAATTATTATACACTGAGAATAAATTTGTTGTTTGAAAATGGAAAATAAATTCATTTCAGCTAGCCACAGTACTTTTATTGATAGCAATATTTGACTAGAGTGCAGGGCAACAGCAATAAATGATGGCCTATAGATTAAAACCAAATATGGTGGAATATTGAGTTACGGAAGGTACTGTTTCAATCCTCATGTAGAAAGTTTCCTGGTTTTGCCCTTGAATTTACTCACATGCTGTTTTCTTAACCTTTTGGATTTTTGGAACCCTTGGCTGTTGCTATTTTTTTTTTTAATTAGGACTGACTGTGCACTGGAGATATTCTATTATGTGATGGAACAACAGTGGTAAGAGTAGAACAGGTGTGATGACACTGGATAGGCTATTGCTCTATGTAAGCAAAATATTAACTTCTGGCCTTTAACTCCGTCACCCTGCCCCTCCAACATCAGCATCAGAAGCAAGCTCTCCACTGACGAGGACACACCAACTCAAAGTGGCACCAGATTCTGCCAGAATAACAGATGCAAAACCTGTAGACATATGTCCACTGTTATGATGATCAATACCCCCCCAACACATCTTTCGAGATTTATGAGTCCTACACGTGCCTGTCACAACATGTGGCATACCTCATCCAGTGCATCGGATGCTCCGACGACGACTATGTGGGTGAAGCCAGATAAATTACTAAGCTCTCAAATGAACTCTCAGAAAAATTATAAGACAAAAACACCATATCACCCATAGGCAAACACTTTTCACAAAGTAATCACTCCATATCTGACCTCTCAGTCCACAACCCTAAAGGAAATCTGCACAGCCCCTTCAAAAGACAGGCCTGGGAACTTAAATTCATAACTCTGCTGGACACTGAAAACCATGGACTTAACAGAGACACTGGTTTTATGGCCCATTTTTTACAACACCCTGTTGCCCACTAATCTTCCACTGTCCTGACTGAAGAGGTGTTAATTGCCTTCTTCATTTTAAGTGGTCTCCTACAACATGTGTGATGTGTAACAATCTGCCCCACCTTCTATTTAGTTTGGACACTCTAGTTTCTTTCTCCAGACCTGAAGATCTCTGTGAAGCTCGAAAGCTTGTTCCTTCCACCAACAGAAAATGGTCTAGTAAAATATATTACTTCGCCCATCTTGTCTCTTGTATAAACCTATTGGAGGACAATGCCCCTGACCTGAAAAGCATACAGTCCAAGAATGAATACACACACATACAGGGCCAGATTGCTGGACTAGTTTCCAGCTTCTTTGCATAGCAAAGCAGCCACATTTGTCCCTGGCCTAGGAGAATCTCCAAGTGATATGGATACAGCATAGCGGGCTCTGCACTACACCCTTCCTTTCCAGCATAGGAGCCATGCTGGAGTAGTGGGGTGTGTGATAGGGGCTATTGCATGTGGTGCTTCAACAATTTTCACTGACATAATAGCCCCTAAGGGGCCAGACGGTGCAAAATACAGCAGCCTTAGTCAGTGGGGGAAAAGGGAGGGGAAGTAGGTACCATGATTTTCACTGAGGGTTAGCTTGGTCCCTAGCTAGATCCAGAACTGGAGAGGGGAGGGTGAGGGAAGAGCATAGTGGAAAAGTAGTTTAATGCACCTTTTTCTCCCAGTATACATACATAGTACACACACTCACAAATACACAATACAGAGGATGGTAGTAACTGTAAACAGGATCAAGCAACTGCATAGATCAACCAGGATACAAGTACAATTAAAGGAAAAGTTATTTCAGTATTAATACAAAACCTCAAATTCCTTAACCTATTTTCTTTATGTAATTTTTACCTGGGGCCTGATTCTCGTTTATGTGGCCTTGAATTCAGTTTCTTGAAGTTTAACTTGTTACATATTTTCAATAAAAGAAATTGTTTAGAATTTATCTCCACCATTCTCATCTTGTTTATTCATTGTCTCTCTGCAGGGCTAATTCCTGCCATTGGTGGCCCTATGGACCAAAAAGAGGAAAGGTATTTTGTACCTCCACAAATGTTGCTGTAAGTTCTGGATTTAGCAGACGGGAACTCAAGAGAGCATTAACCTATATTCCTGATTCATGTGCTGGGATGTTTCTCATAGCCTGAGAGGCTGGGATAAAATGGTGGCTTGTGGCAGGAGATACCCTGGTGATGGATTTATAAATATCTTCACCACTAAGTTTAGACAGAGCATGGCTAACTCCAAAGCTGTTGAGTGCCCGCTATTACAAAAGCACATATATGTATACTAGCATTAGGGTGACCAGATCACCCAGGTCAAATATCGGGACGCGGGGGGCGGAGGCAGAGGGGGAAAAATGGCGGCAGAGCAAAAAAAAAAATCCCCCACCCCCGATTCCTCCTCCCTCCACAAGCGCTGGAGGGAGGCCCGGGAGACTCAGGGGAGCACGGGGCCGGGGTGAGTGTGAGTCCAGCCTGGCCCCGAGCAGGCAGGACTCAGGCGCGGTATCTGGAGGGAGAGTACGGGGTGGCCTGCGGGGCCAGGCAGCGGCTGTTCTCCCCACCTGGGCAGCAGGACTCGGGAGCAGCCGCTGCTGCGGCTCCCACTGCCGCGGGGGGAGGAAGCGGCTGCTGGCCAAGCTCGGCAGCTGCGGCTCTGGCGCCCACGAATCCCCCGAGCCCGGGCCTGCTGCGGGGACCCAGCGCGCACGCTGCGCCCAGCCCCTGGCCAGTGCGTCTGGGCTGGCTGCCCAGCTGGTGCAATCCTGCGGGTGGCCAGGGGCTGAGCGCAGTGTGCGCGCTGCCCCGCAGCAGGCCCGGGCTCGGGGGGTTTGGGCCCGGGCACCAAAGCCGCAGCCGCCGAGCGCCACGTGCTTGGCCACTTCCTTCCCCCGCAGCAGTGGGAGCTGCAGCAGCGGCTGCTCCCGAGTCCCCTGCCCAGGTGGGGAGAACAACCGCCACCTAGCCCCATGGGCCGCCCCCCTACTCTCCCTCCAGGTACCGCGCCCGAGTCCTGCCTGCTCGGGGCCAGGCCAGACTCACACTCACCCCGGCCCCGCACTCCCCTGAGTTTCCTGGGCATGGCATGCTTGGAAAGAGGCGGGGATTTGGGGAGGGAGACAATGGGGCAGTGAGGGGGCGGGGATGGGGGTGAGGATTTGGGGAAGGATCCAATGGGGGACGGAGGGGGCGGAGTCGGAGGGCGCGAGCCCTTCGGGCTCCGGAGCCTTTGCTTGTTTGTCCAGTGTCCCGACCTAACATTGGTCGGGACGCGGGACAAACAAGCAAATATCGGGACAGTCCTGATAAAATCGGGACGTCTGGTCACCCTAACTAGCATTGTTACCACTGAACAATGTGGGCCAGCTGAAAGGGCACATCCCAGCACCTACTCCAGCCTGCCATGTGGATTTCTCCACTGCACTGTCAGGATTCCTTTTCAACTGGTCATATCAGATGGCTTCTCTACTGTCTCTGGCTGAGCAGGCCTTCAGGCACAAGTGCAGGACTTGGCCCAAGGCCTCCTAAACAAGATTCAGCTAATCAAATACCAACAGCAGCTCAAGACAGACAACTTAGTGTCTTCATTCTTCTTATTAAAAAAATAATAATTTAGGATCATGTTGACATAGCTGGAGACACACTGATCATCTGGAACTTTTCTGGTATGTTAATGCCCAATTTGGCTCTTTTCTTTATGCAAATTGCATCTGGGTGATTTATGATATTAGCCCTGGTGGTTTGGATGGCATATCACATACCAGCTCAATAAACAATTTGGAGTGCTCTTTAAATATTGAAATACTGTGGCAGCAGCACACCCAAGTGAAAATATGCTTAATATAAATCAGTGTGAGGTCGTGGTTTTTCTGTTTTGTTTTTTAACCAACAAGCTATTGTCTGACTTTAATAATATTTTTAATCAATCATATTGCATCATTGAGGAAGGACAGACAATTCTAAGATTTACAGATATCATTGGTGGTAACATCATTGCTCACGCCCAAGATGGACATTTCTATCCACTGATTATCTTTAAAAAAACCCTAAAGTTGGCTTTACCCAAGTAAAGCAATATTGCATTAAGAGCTATGTGATGTGACAATAACTAGACACACTGATAACATCAAAAACACTCATTTAGGATCTTTATGGGAACATAGTTCCCCGTGTGAAAGAGAATCTTGTATTAGCTGAGGAGTGGTATAATCCATGGCAACATAGTTCCATCAGAGTCGTGATGGGATGGGGGACTCAGGGCAGAGGCACAGGGCATCTGCAGCACGGCAGTGTGCCTGTAGTGGATGTGAGGGACATTAGAGGGATTCCCATGACTTGCAGGGTTGGCAGAGCCTCAGAGCTCTCCCTCCTCCAGCTCCCTCCTGTAGGTTTTACAAATAAATGTCCACACCCTTACTGATTAGGCTCTGAACAGCAGCAGAAAATGGAATAGAAAAAGGACAATAGCCAGCCTTCCCTCTCATTACAATTCAAATAAGAAAACAATTGGAATGGTCCAACACCGAAAGAGTGCGGCCAACTTTTTGTTTCAGAAGGTGGAGGAAGTATCCAGAGGGACAGACACTTTAGACTCCATTCTGAGTATCAGAAAGGACCTGGCTGTGAATCTGAAGATTGAGGGAAATTTGGGTGAGTGATTATGAAATGATAGATTTTATTATTCTAAGGAAAGGAAGGAGTGAGATGCAAAATAAGGACAGTGGACTTCAAAAAAGCACTTTAACAAACTTGGAGAAGTGGTAAATAAGGTCCCATGGGATGAAAATCTAAGGGAAAAAAGGAGTTCAGGAGAGCTAGCAGTTTCTCAAAGAGACAATATTAAAGGCACAACAGCAAACCATCCTGATGCAAACAAAAGAAGCCAATATGGCTCCATCAAGAGCTCTTTAACGACCTGACAATCAAAAAGGAATCCTACAAAAAAGTAGAAACAAGTACAAATTGCTGAGGATGAATACAAATGAATAGCACAAGCATGTAAGGGCAAAATCAGAAAGGCACAAAATGAATTGCACCTAGCAAAGGACATAAAAGGCAATTAGAGGTTCCATAAATACATTAAAATCAAGAGAAAGACAAAGGAAAGCATAGGGCCTCTACATAGCAGGGAAGGAGAGGTAATAAGAGACAACCTCAAGAAGGCCCATTTTGCTTCAGTCCTCACTAAAAAGGTAAACTGCGACCAGACTCGACCCAATTAATATTACCAACAAGGAGGAAGGAACACAAGCCAAAATAGGGAAAGAACAGGTTAAAGAATATTTAGATAAGCTGGATGTACTCAAGTTGGCTGAGCCAGATGAAGTTTGTCCCAGAGTACTTAAGGAACTAATTGAAGCAGTCTTGCAGCCATTAACGATTATCTTCAAGAACTCACAAAGGACATGTGAGGTTCCAGAGAATTGAAGAATGGCAAACATAGTATCCATCTTTAAAAAAAGGGGGAGGAGAAAGAGGACCCAGGGAACTGTGGAACGGTCAGCTTAACTTTGATATCTGGAAAGATAGTGCAACAACTTACTAAGCAATCAATTTATAATCACCTAGAGGATGATAGGGTTATAAAAAATAGCCAGTATGGATTTGCCAAGAGCTCATGCCAAACCAACCTAATTTCCTTCTTTGACAGGGTTACTTGCCTAGGGGATAGGATGGAAGTTTTAAACTAATATATCTTGATTTTTGTACGGCTTTTGACACAATCCTACATGGCATTCTCATAAGCAAACTGAGGAAACGTGGTCCTGTTGAAATTACTATAAAACAGGTGCACAAATGGTTGAAAGGCTGTACTCAAAGAGTAATTATCAATGGTTTGCTGTCAAACTGGGAGGATGAAACTAGTGGAATCCAGTAGTGGTCTGTACTGGGTCTGGTACTATTCAGTATTTTCATTAGGACTTAGATAATGGAGTGGAGAATATGCTTATTAAATTTGCAGACGACACCAAGCTGGGAGGGGTTGCAAGCACTTTGGAGGGCAGAATTAGAATTAAAAAAGACCTTGACAAATTGGAGAATTGGTCTGAATTCAACAAGCTATAAATCAATAAAGACAAGCGCAAAGTACTACGCTTAGGAAGAAAAGAAAATCAAATGCATAACTACAAAATGGGGAAGAACTGGCGAGGCAACAGTATTGCTGAAAAGGATTTGCAGGGTCTAGTGAGTCACAAATGGAATATGAGTCAACAATGTGACGCAATTGCTAAAAAGGCTAATATAATTTGTGGGTGTATTAATAGAAACATCCTATGTAAGTCACAAGAGGTAATTTCCTCATTCTACCCAGTGCTGGTGAGGCCTCAGCAGGAATACAATGTCCAGTTCTAGGTGGGCAAATTTGAGAGAGTCCAGAAGGGAGCCTGTATGGCACTCTGCCTCCTGATAGTTTACTAGCAGATGGTACTGGGGACCTTGACCATTTAGAGGAGCTCGGCTCTTTTCAGAAATGCTGTTCCAATGCTCTGTGCTTCTTCCCTGGCACCAGAGAAAGGGATTGGTGCTGACTTAAGAACATAAGAACATAAGAAAGGCCGTACCGGGTCAGACCAAAGGTCCATCTAGCCCAGTATCTGTCTACCGACAGTGGCCAATGCCAGGTGCCCCTGAGGGAGTGAACCTAACAGGCAATGATCAAGTGATCTCTCTCCTGCCATCCATCTCCATCCTCTGACGAACAGAGGCTAGGGACACCATTCTTACCCATCCTGGCTAATAGCCATTTATGGACTTAGCCACCATGAATTTATCCAGTCCCCTTTTAAACATTGTTATAGTCCTAGCCTTCACAACCTCCTCAGGTAAGGAGTTCCACAAGTTGACTGTGTGCTGCGTGAAGAAGAACTTCCTTTTATTTGTTTTAAACCTGCTGCCTATTAATTTCATTTGGTGACCCCTAGTTCTTGTATTATGGGAATAAGTAAATAACTTTTCCTTATCCACTTTCTCAACATCACTCATGATTTTATATATCTCTATCATGTCCCCCCTTAGTCTTTCTTTTCCAAACTGAAGAGTCCTAGCCTCTTTAATCTTTCCTCATATGGGATCCTCTCTAAACCCCTAATCATTTTAGTTGCTCTTTTCTGAACCTTTTCTAGTGCTAGAATATCTTTTTTGAGGTGAGGAGACCACATCTGTACACAGTATTCGAGATGTGGGCATACCATGGATTTATATAAGGGCAATAATATATTCTCAGTCTTATTCTCTATCCCCTTTTTAATGATTCCTAACATCCTGTTTGCTTTTTTGACCGCCTCTGCACACTGCGTGGACATCTTCAGAGAACTATCCACGATAACTCCAAGATCTTTTTCCTGACTCGTTGTAGCTAAATTAGCCCCCACCATGTTGTATGTATAGTTGGGGTTATTTTTTCCAATGTGCATTACTTTACATTTATCCACATTAAATTTCATTTGCCATTTTGTTGCCCAATCACTTAGTTTTGTGAGATCTTTTTGAAGTTCTTCACAATCTGCTTTGGTCTTAACTATCTTGAGTAGTTTAGTATCATCTGCAAACTTTGCCACCTCACTGTTTACCCCTTTCTCCAGATCATTTTTGAATAAATTGAATAGGATTGGTCCTAGGACTGACCCTTGGGGAACACCACTAGTTACCCCTCTCCATTCTGAGAATTTACCATTAATTCCTATCCTTTGTTCCCTGTCCTTTAACCAGTTCTCAATCCATGAAAGGACCTCTCCTTTTATCCCATGACAGCTTAATTTACGTAAGAGCCTTTGGTGAGGGACCTTGTCAAAGGCTTTCTGGAAATCTAAGTACACTATGTCCACCGGATCCCCCCTTGTCCACATGTTTGTTGACCCCCTCAAAGAACTCTAATAGATTAGTAAGACACGATTTCCCTTTACAGAAACCATGTTGACTATTGCTCAAGAGTTTATGTTTTTCTATGTGTCTGACAATTTTATTCTTTACTATTGTTTCAACTAATTTGCCCGGTACCGACGTTAGACTTACCGGTCTGTAATTGCCGGGATCACCCCTAGAGCCCTTTTTAAATATTGGCGTTACATTAGCTAACTTCCAGTCATTGGGTACCGAAGCCGATTTAAAGGACAGGTTACAAACCTTAGTTAATAGTTCCGTAACTTCACATTTGAGTTCTTTCAGAACTCTTGGGTGAATGCCATCTGGTCCCGGTGACTTGTTAATGTTGAGTTTATCAATTAATTCCAAAACCTCCTCTAGTGATACTTCAATCTGTGACAGTTCCTCAGATTTGTCACCTACAAAAGCCAGCTCAGGTTTGGGAATCTCCCTAACATCCTCAGCCGTGAAGACTGAAGCAAAGAATCCAACTTTCCAATGAAATTTCTGGAGGGGCCCTGCTAACCAAGGTAGAAATACCAGATGCCCATCCTGAGCGGGAAGGTTCAGAAGGAGTAACATCTTGCAAGTGACCCTCACCAAAGCTCTTTAGTCACCTGGAACAAGGGTCATGCATCAGCATAGACTTTTTGCAAGGCTTAAAGCTTGGAGATCGGCATAAACCCCAGTACAGGGAGACTATTCCCCTTGTATAGTAGGGATTTGATGCTCAAAGCTGTAATAAAAAACAACAAAGCAAGCCATGGTAACTTACACTAAAAAGTACTACTAGCTAACTATTTACAGAAGGGAGATAAACCCCCTGCAGTGGGAGAAAATGTACAGTAGCAAGCTGACATGCTCTGAATACTGATCCTGGGCAGAAAGAAGGAACTGAGGGTGGTTGGGGGCAGCCCAGGTCTGTATACCATAAAGGAATGGTGCACGAGTGCTAGGGGCACATACACGGCCCTGATAGATACTGACAGGGGAAAAAAATGTCCAGGTATAGTACACTGGGCACATATACTCCTGCCATGGACTGGACACATGCAATCACTCAAAGAAGAATATTATTGGCACCTACATACTTGGATCAATGCTTTACTATTCTCTATGTCCCCATTATGATGCTTCTTTGTGATATTAGAGATATAAAAAAAAAGAAATCTCTGAAATACTATAGGAATTCCAGTGCTATTTGCAAAAAAAGAGAGGAACAAACTTTGAAATTTTTATTGAAATTTTTCCCTCTCCTTCTGTTTTTTGTTGAAATCGATAATTTCCAGGAAAAAAAATCTTAAGTGAAAATAATCAGACTCAAAATCTGGAAAAATTTCAACTAGCTCTAAATAGAATTCAAAGAAAGAAGCAGAACTGATTTTAAAAAAAAAATCTTAAACTATAATGCAGTGCATTCTACCAGAATTACCCTGTTTGAATAATCTGTACATACAGGCTACTATGATATGGATTATGAAATGTATTGGTATCTTTATATATTTCTTTAAAACCTGAACAATCACTCATCCTATTTGAGCCTCACTAAGATATGGACTTAATTACATTGCTGAACGGTGTCTTAGTATCATGTAATATTACACATGCGAGTAGTTCCATTGATTCACTTGCTTTAAGTTATATACCTGCTTATTGAATCAGGTCTTTAAAAACAGTTAAGCAGATCCCATTAACAGGGCCGACCTTAAGGACATTTGAAACATGAGGCCAGAGAGAGGGCACTCCCAGTTGTGAGTATACCTGGGCTTATTGCCACCAAAACTCCTACTCAGTTCCATCATGTTACTTTAAAAACAGTTGCTTCCCACTGGCAATACTTAAGTGTTTAATTACACATTGGTAGAGCTGAGGTCTTCCTGCTTCTTCTATTTGCACATTAAAATAAGCTTCCCCCCTGTCTCAGAGAAAGGGCTGGAAAGGGAGAATGTGAACCAAGATATTTATGGTAACAGAGTCCAAGAAGTTTTGACATATCATCCCTTTCTGTTCATGCTGGAAAGTTCAGTGGACATGGTCAGAACTATATGCATATTGTAGGCTGAAGGATAAAGGATGCAGATAATGGAAACCACCTGGCATCTGGCCAAACCCTAGCCATAGGTCTAACCCATCCATCTCCTTCTCGACTCTAGAGTCCATCCCTAGATCCTAGTGGGGCCTGGGCCCTTGCCTTTAAACAACAAATTTCTAAAGCCATCTAAGCAAAAAGTGCATAAAATTTGAACACTTCCATTACAAACAGTAGCTTAACACTCTCTTACCTTTACATGCACATTAATTAGTTCTTAGCAATTTTCTTTTCAGGGGTGCAATAGCTGTTGGTATCAAGGAAAAAAAAAAGAGGTGGAAGTACTTCTATAAAGCCCTTTCCAAAATGTTTTTACCACATCCTGGATAATGGAATATGTACACATTCTGGGGTGAATAAGAGAATGTATCACTCAGAACAAGACAGAAGTCTAAAGTTTTCCATCTAAAGGTGAACCTGTAATTTTTGTTAACTACCTGTTTACACAAAAGCCATTACAGTATTCCATAGTAAGGCTTAAAAATGAATAGGACTTACCATACTGTAACCAACATTTTTGCATCATTTCTGTAAATACTGCATAATATTTTATGACATAAGGCCCAAAGCTTTTGAAGTTCCAAGAACACAGAATAGTACTGTGGAGAGTTTCCCTCCTTCTATTTATCTTTTAAATTCAGTAAGAACACGTGGATCTTTCTCCATTTATTTAGCATCTACTGAGAACTCCTTGATTCTATGTTGCAAACTCCCAATTTTAACAAATTCTCTCCACACTGAACTTTTGTAAAATGCTGAATGAATTCAATGACTTGTGCATTTGTAATATTTCTGCCTCTGATTCCTCCTTCCATGCATCCTGTTTGGCTTGTTCTCACAAACTGCCTCTCACAGGAATCTCCCCTTACACACCATAAAATATGTTTTGATGACTATCAACTTCATTTACACCAGAGAGATCATTACATGGTTTTCTTTTCATGTGAATAACAGAAGGGTAAAAACTAAGACTACAAGCCATCCCCTTGTAAAGCACTATATTTAGGATTTACATAGTAAGCTTTTAGTTTCCACTCTAGCACAGTACTAGTGCAGTAGCAATTTGTAGTATGTTGGTGTTATGTGTTGTGTACATTGTTATTAGTGTAAAATAACTTACAGGAGGAGGTAGCAGGAGAGAGGTATCATTGAGGAAGGGGTGAGAGAGGCCAGAGACAGAAGAAAGTTTCAGTGATGTCACAAATAAATTTATATCCCAGTTTTGGCACTATTGTAAAATGCTGGTAGGTTTACTAGCCTATGCTACTATGCTTATATCTCTCTGCATTGGCTTCCCCAGCTCTACTGCATTCAGCTGAATCTTCTGAGCATGTAAGGTATCTACAGCTCTGCTCTTGTCTCCATTTTGATTGCATGTATGCCTAGACCCATACACACCCTATGCTTTATCCACTGTTTTGCTGGACTTGGGAGTGAATTAAAACCTTAAATTTCTCTGAAGTGGAAAGTCATTTTAATTTTTGACCTACAAATGGGTGATAAGGGGTTTTCCAAAGCTATTAGTGAAGTTACAGGATTGTTAGACCAGGCTAGAACCTTCATAAAATGAAATGTCCATATGCAGATGGCAGGACAGCTGTTTTATTTTATTCCCTAAAGCACTTAATAAATTAATATGGCAGAGAATTTAAAGCATATCAAGGACATCATTACCACTATATGCTGGTACTCGTGCAATTACCACATCACTGGACCTTCTTCCTGATCCTGAACATTTTTTTTTAACCAGTGTAGACAAGAAGAGGAGAGTATCATTTCCACAAGAGGTGAACTAAAGACTCTTGCTATTCCCTCTACAGCATGTCAATTTCTGCATCACCTTATTCCTCCTATTTTTCTCTGTTTAACTTCTGTCTAACCAGAGTCAAGATCAGCAAGCCAGCACAAATCTAACCTTAGAACACTTTGCTGTGACCAGATTGGCATGCTAAAGTGATTTCATCTGCCCTGTTCTACCCACAGTTTTCCAATAACTTACGTGCAAACATTAAGTGATTGCTGGCACATTTTCTTTATCTTTTGGTTTTCTTTGCTCTCCCTCCTTATGAGCATGTGTCTTCTTTTGTGTCAAGAAAATACAGGCTCAAAACTTCAACACGAACTCTGAGCACTACTACGTAAAGTTGATTTTTCCCCTCCAACAGAAACATTTGGAAAGGATGTGAAAAAACTTTGAAGGCAGTCTTTTAAAGGGAAAAATCCTAAGTGAAAGAGAATATATGCGTTTAAACATTTAAAACTCAAAACTTTGAGTAAATCTTCACTTTGTAATTCCCCCCCTCCTTTTCCTTTTGTGCATGTTCAAACTAAATTCCTTAGTTTGCTCTTATACAACAAAGCAAAGCAATCCCTAGCAACAGAAATCCAAATACAAATTAATGTTTATTTGTTACTTTTGTACTGCCACAATATTGAGTAATTTGTATGCTATAACATCACAAAAATCTTGTTTAACCCTCCCATCATCACCCATGCCTCCATCCTTATCACTCCCCTTGCCCACTCTTTGACTCTGGGCCACATCCTCAGCTGGTATAGATGGCCTTCAGTGAGGCTACTCCGATTTATATCTGTTGATAATCTGGCCACCATACCTTCTTCCAATTACAGAAGTTGGCAATGAACCAGCTTCCAAATCAATATTCACTAAGCTTCTTTAAATCACTCCTAACCCTCCACCCACCCCCGTTGAATGTCCAAGGGGACATTAAATGAAACTGAAAGGCAGCAAAGAGAATCTTGATAAAAAGAAATACTTATTAACACAATGTGCATTAGCCTGTGGAACTCATTGCCACAAGATATCAACTGAGTCCAAGAGCTAAGCAGATTTCCAAAAGGGATTAGACATTTATATGGATAAAAAGAATATCCAGAGTTGTAACAGTAAATACAGCAAAACCAAACATGAGTTTTAGAAGGGATACAAAACCCTAATGCTTTGGGGTTTAGCAATGGGGCTGGGAGGAAACTTACATTGGGTCAAGTCATCCCATCCCATAGCTGCCTGCTGCTACACCTTCTTCTTAAGCATCTTGTGCTGGCCAATGTTGCAGACAAGATACTGGACTAGATGGACCACTGGTCTAATCCAGTATGATAATTCCATGTTCCTGCATTAACATCCAACTGCAACTTGCCTTTCAAGTTCTTGTAGTAATTGTACTATTCTGTGTATATCCTCAGAATATATGTTCTTTGGAGTATTTTTACTACTGCAAAGTGTTGTATACATCTGTCCTGCAGCATAAATAGGAATAAACTCTGTAAAATGTAACCCATGATTCTCCAAAATTTTAATCCCACCCAAAGCCCTTTAAAATCCTCCCAGACCCTTTTTCCCAGTTGAGCCTCTCAGGATGAACTGTCTCTTTTGTGCAATTCCCAAATGAAACCTTATCTTCCTCCTGCTCCTGAATCCTTGATCATTCTCCCAAGTAAGGCAGCCCTGCTTTCCCCAGAATACATGAATCAGATCAGATGTATGTTGCACAGCTGCCTAACACTGACTCATTGTTCCATCCGGGCGCCCTCTGACCGTGGGAAGCTAGGGGACTGGAGGGCACTCAGTGCCTCTCAGGAGCTACTCAGCCCATAGTTTACTATTGCAGAGAGACTGCAGCAGTAAATGTAGAGACATGAAAACAATGAATAGCTGCATTTGTTTTCTACACTGCATGCTAAACCCAAGCTCTGACTCAGGTTTGAGCTCAAGCCCCCTTCCCAGTCACACACAAAATCAGTCTGACTTGGGTCAGCAAGCACTCAGGTCCTAGGACCCTGCTGGGGACAGAGTCCGAGTCCCTCTAACTCAGGTTCAATGTCCCTCATTTTGCAGTGCAATGCAGCTCACGTAGCAAACTTGAGTCAGAAGATTTGCATAATACAGTATGTACATGTTTACTGTGAGACCCAGGTCCAGAAATTGTAGGCGCAGGTTTACAATGCCATGTGGACACTCCAGCATGGACTTGGAAACACCAAGTCCACAAGCCCAGGTCCCACAGACCCAGGTTTATGGTGCTAAGACACAAAATGGGTTAGCATCTCTCTTTGGAAGCCTGGCTTCAATTTCCTTTGCTCCAAAGAACGAAGTGTCCTGTTCTAACACACAGTTTGACATATTTCAACATAATATTCAATCTCTGCCCAGGAGAGGCTGGGGATTGCAACTGTATGAGCATTGCACACAAGGTGAATTGGAGCTCTGTAGGGATGCTTGGTTCTGACCACTCTATTCCTCCCTTGTGCAAGAAAATTGTGTCTTCCTTTCCCTGCCTGCTGACCAACAGATAACTCAGGAATATAAAATCATTCCTGGATAGAGCTTCAGATTCTACAGTCACTGGAGTATACAAAGCTCCCATTCACTTCAATGGGAATTATGTCTGCATAAACCATGGGAGTTGAGAGCACTTTTCCTATAGCCAGACACCTCGGATATAGTCCAGCAGTTCTCTGTGTCTATTGCTTCCTTCCCAAATATAACCATACCTCAAACTCAATAAATGACCCGATTTTTTGTATAAAAAAAGAGGAAAAGTAACCGGAAAAAAAACCAAGATGCAGAATTAAACAACCTTCCTTAAAATAAACTCTGTGATAATGTCTGCCTATTGTCAAAAGTTATTAGGGAATAAATGTGACAGACCTGTCTGCTAAAAGACTTCACTTGAACAGGGGACATACTTAAAACTTGTCAGAGATTTCCCCTCTGTTAATATGTCTGCTTACGCTTACTATACACACACCCTGTTACATTGGCATATACTCTTGCATTGTAGAAGGAGCTGATTTATTTGTTGAAGGAAAGAACACATTCCTTTTCCCCACCTAATTCTACCCACTTGGGGTTACAGCCTTTGTTTACTCTGAATACAAAATAGCAAAGTCTTAGACTAAAACCAGACTACCTAAAATTACTTCTGCTTAAAGGATAAAGTCAACAGGGAAGGGCTAATGCAAACAAAGGTGGAATTGACCCATCAAACAATTGTATACTAAGTTGCCTACACTAGATATTCTTTAAATAAAAGCTAGCACTTGTCAATATTTTATCAGGCAATTATAAATCACTAATTGTAGAGGGGACAGAACAATTCAGGGTAAAAGGCTCAAGAAAAAGACTGAACAAACTAGAGATGTCCCCAGTCCAAACACCAATGAACTTTGTGAGAGTCGGCTATCCAGAGCTAAGCTTTGATCTGAATTTTGCAATTAGGCCCTGTCTATGTAATATATAAAACTTGAATTCCAAATCCAAACTTCCTCAACTTTGGAAATGTTTGAAATCTGGACACCACCCTGCACCTGAATTTCATAGCTTGCACAAATATCGAGCAAGGGCTAAAGCTTAGAATGGATGAGGCAGGGAAAGTACAGTTATTTAGGAGGAAAATCTTTCAATTCAGGGGCTAATCTGTGGAATGGACTCTTCTAGTGGCATCAGTAGAAGATGTAATCATGAACATATTCAAAGGCATTAGAAAAGCACTTAAAGCTGAACTCCTGTGGCTTCTTGTCATGCAAAACTCTTAATGGGAATTAAAATAAGTAAAATAAAAATATAGCAAGCTACATACATTGGGCAGATAGGATTTAAATGGACCATAGAACTTCCTTCTGTACAAACAAAATGGCAGCATAGGAAAGGGAGGTGCTCCTTCTTCCTTTTCATCAAAACATGACAACCTGCTATCTGATCCTGCAGTTTTTTACTATACCAAACTCTGAATAGTATGAGAATACTGCATGCATAAGGATTCCCATAAATGCACATTAGTCAATACCATAATAAGGGAAGCAAAAACTCTCACTTCAAATGGATAGCTTTGAAAGCATGACCCCAGCCTGAATCCCAGAGGGTTATGACTTTTTTTATGATTTGAGTTATGATCCTATCTGTCTCTGAACTTTGGGGAAATTTGTTTGCTGTATTAAGGCTGAAAGTGGAGAGCTAAAAAACAAATGATTTGACAAGCACAGTACCCTGAGAGAGGTCTATAACATCATGAATGGTGTGGAGAAAAAGTGTTATTTTCTCTTTCAGATAATACACAAACCCAGGGGTCAAATGATGAAATTAATAGGCAGCAGGTTTAAAACAAACTACTTCTTTACACAGAGCGCAGCCAACCTGTGGAACTCATTGCCAGGGGATGTTGTGAAGGTCAAAATATAACTGTGTTAACAAAGAATTACATAAGTTCATGGCAGATAGCCATTATGGACCTATTAGCCAAGATGGTCAAAGATACAACCTCATAATACAGATGTCCTAAGGCCACTAACTACAAGAAGCTGAGGCTGGATGACAGGGGATGGATCACCTGATAAATTGCCTTGTTCTGTTCACTCCTTCTGAAGTATCTGGCACCAGCCACTGTCAGAAGTAGGATATTGGGCTAGATGGACCACTGGTTTTACCCACTATGGCCATTCTTGTGTTCTTATGTAAGACGGAATGGAAAGCATTCCGTGCTGAATTTTATGAATGAAGAGTTTAACAGTGTAGGAGCTCATCTGAACCACCATCCACATACATGCCTGAATTTCAGGGGAATTGGATTTGAATCCCTGGATCTGAATCTGTCATTACTGATCTGGTTAGGGATTGCATCCAAACCAAGAAGGGATCTATTTTCCACATCTAGTTTGAACATCATCCAATAAAAGAGAGGTCTCATGAAAGGACCAGTTTGAGATTAAATATTTTAAGGAACAATTTTTGAGCTTTTAGCACTCTTGAATCTGAATCCAGAGTAGCCTGAGTTTGATCTTGAGCCAGCATTCTGAACCCCACCTTAAACAGGCTCCAGATCCAAAATGAACACTGCCTCAGCCTATCACTATTATCAATAAAGCATTGAACAGAAAAGTCTTGCTATTGTAAAGTCATGCAAGGAATAACATTTCCAACGGTTTTGAATGCAAGTTGAAAACTCACCCAACTGGGGCTATTTTATTATGTGGTTTTTGGAACAGAATGTGGAAGCACAAAATAAGTTAAAATGATAAAGACCTGAATAGAAAATTGCAGTTATAAATGGAATGGTTGCTGTGAGCAGATAGTTCTGTACATCCACATCTGTTCCAGTTCAAAGCAGTTCATGTGAACTAGTGGGAGAAACTGTTCCCCCCACACTTAGACTACACTACTACAAACCTATCTGCATTTGCTCAACCACAGGAAGTGGAAAGAGGTGGCAACCACCCAAAAATTGGCTCAACCTGAGTTTCACTGGGACAATATCTCCCCACCCCATCCTTTTTGCTTCCATCTTCCGGATCCCCGCAACACTGCAGCATTGGGGGCAGGGGAGAGGGACAACAACAACAAAAAGATGGATTTTCAAATATTTATGGGAATTCAAAAGTTTGGTTTTGCTAAATTTATCAAGTCATTTGCAGTTTAACAAATGCTGCATTTTTGTCCTTCACTAGAGATTAGTATTTGTTTCACAAGTGTCCCCTCAGGGGTCACTTAGATGATAAATAAGGAAAAAGCTGACAGAAGAGTCAAGTAGGGAAATAGATATTAAAAATAATGAGGCTGCTCCAAAACTAATTCAGGTTCCGGACAGAATGCAAACTTCCAGGGCACAGTTTATTTTAAAGTGTCTCCTTCCCTTTCCACTTCTGTCTCTGTTTTATCTCCTGTAGCTTCATCTTTTTTATGTCTTAAAACCTATTCCTAAAAAAAAAAGACAGTAATAACAGAAACAGCCACACAGAGAAGAGGCAAGATGTAAACATTCTGTTCCAAAATCCGCTGTGAAACAAAAGGGCAATGGGATTACATTTGTTAAAGGCTGAAATTTGTCCAGTGTTTTGAGCTGAAACTGAACCCCACTCTTCTCAATGTGTTTGGATGTGTCACCCCTAGGAAAACTGATTATTTTTCAATTTGAATATTTTTCAGTTGATTAGTATTGAGCCACTGGTAGTTTATACACAGAATGCATTTGTTTTAACTATTCTTTTTAATAGAAGGTAGGGACGTGCTGAGAACATCTTGGAAAGTACTGTGCAAATTCAATTGCCTCTGAAGGTAGGGTTGCCATTTTGGTTGGACGTATTCCTGGAGGTTTCATCACATGACATAATCTTTAATTAAAATTTAATCTTTAATTCCGGGAGACTCCAGGATCAGGCCTTCATCCACTTGACCACCTTGTTCTTCACCAAAAGTGATCATTGGGACAGGCGCGGCTCTAGGGATTTTGCCGCCCCAAGCACGGCAGGCGGGCTGCCTCCGGCGGTTTGCCTGCAGGAGGTCCACTGAAGCCGCAGGACCAATGGACCGGAGGCAGCCTGCCTGCCGCCCTCGCGGCACCAGCAGAGCACCCCCGCAGCTTGCCTCCCCAAGCACGCGCTTGGCGTGCTGGATCCTGGAGCCGCCCCTGCATTGGGACTACTCACATGCTTAAAGATAAGCACATGCTTAAGTATTTTGCTGGATTAGAGCCAGAGGCCTTGGAAACTTGCAAGACTAGCCTTGGATAAACTACTCTGGAAAAATACATTGCAAGAGAGAGAAACTGATTTAAAAAAGAGGCTTCCTTCATTTATAATAGAAAAGTCAAAAATGTTATGTTTTGGAAACAAGAGCCTATCTTCTTTAGCAGAAGGATTATTAGCAAGCTGCTAAGAGGAGAAAGATTAAAATGAAATTCAGGTACCTACCATTTTAAAACAACTAACTTGAAAGGCTTATATTTATGCAGCAGGTATTACTAGGAAATTTTAAAGTCTAAAGTGTGAAAAAGGGTTCTGCTTTTCCATTGGCAGGGCTTAGAGGTTCTGCTTTTTATCATCCAACTAATCATTTATATTCTGGCAGTGATTTTTTTCCTTCAAGATTCATACTTCTATCAAATTTACTTACTGGAACAGCATGAAGAGAAAATACCTTTTAGATGATCATTTGAAATGGTATTGTTAAGGCGCAGTTTTTCTTCCAGTTGATGTTAGCGTTATTGTTATAACCGGAGTTTGAGACCATATTTGCTCTAGGAGGAAACTAATATGGACCTAAAATGAAGCCATATTTTCTAAATGTGCTGATCAGCCAATGATCTCTTTGAAGCAGATAGCCAAACTAATGAGTGTAGCACGACAGCTTTACACCCAGATCCTGAACTGTAGCTGAGGAACACCTGGAGCAGCTTAGAAGTGGGGTTGCAATGATGGTTTAAACACTAGCATTGCACTCCCCTGATTCTGGGCAGAAATATGCTGTTTTGGTCTCCCCCCCTGCAATTTGCAGCAGCCTAAGTTGCAAAAATGCCACTATGTGGCTCCATGTTTTATTGTCTCTCACTGACTCCATTTCAAATTTACTCAGGTTGAAAGAAAAAGGTTTTGCCCTCAACTGCCAGCCCAGCAAATTCAAACTGAGATCTGAAAGTCAAGTCCTCACTTCATGCATAATCATTTGTAATAAAGGTTTGGCAAACCAAATCATACTCTCAATAAGACCTGTGCAATGCCTATTTTCTCCAAATGATGCCCCCAGGTACAACTGTGCAACCCCATTGCAAGCTCATTATGGTTTGTAAGGTACTTTGATATCTGCAGTTGGAAGGTGCTTTAGAAGTACAAAAGATTTATTCCATTATAAACTCACCTCAGCAGGGTTATTCAGATTAATGTTACATATCAGTGTTTAACCCTTGGATCAATCTAGCCTCCTCATCCAACTTAAAAGAGAATTTCCGGAGTATGAGAAGGTCCTTAGGTACTGTAGCTCAGATATGTAACACATTCCTGTGGAAAGCCTGAACCTCCTATACAACACTGGGCCACAATAGCTGAACCTATCTCAGGGTTTCAATTATAATACTGAATTTCTTGTCTTTGTTGGCGTGCCCTAAACTGAGCTTTCATTTTGAAATCCATTTTAGCCCAGACTCAACTGCCTGCCAAATATCATTATTAATTGTGACTGTAAAGGTGAAATAATATTTCAAATCTGCTTCCCTGTGATCAGCAGAGGACCTAGAAAATTGTTCAGACAGAATTCAGGTCACCTACTAATAAGATTCTACTTTTAGATCATTGAATTCCACGTCCCTGGAAACCTGCAATCCCATGACACCGAATTAAAATTATTAGGGCTAAATTCTGCTTGTGTTTATAGGTGTCTTTCCTTGAAGAAAATGGAAGACGCAAGCATGGATCCAAGGATAAAACTAACTTCTATTCTTTTTTTTTCTTTTTTGCTGGTCAAACTTTCAAACTTTTATTTCATTTCATTTCATTATCTAAACATTCAGAATCTATGATCTGGATGCAATTCATCCCTGTGCAGAAGACTTTAACAAGGCTCTATATACTGACATTCACAGAAACTCTATTTTTCAGCAAACAGTACAACAGTAATTCTAAGGACAGGTGTGGATAAAGCTAAACATGTTATGGCTCCTAAAAAGACAAAAAGGAAACAATCCTTCCATACAAAATATATTTGCAAACAGAGGCTATAAAGAAATGCTAGTAGTGTGGATTAGAATGCACAGACACAGTACATACCGTACGTACCAAAAACTTAAGAGCCTGTATCTCATAAGCCCAGAAAAGGAATGCATGGATGGAAAAGGGAAAATTCTTATTTTATCTTGTAATACACACAAGGTCAGGGAGTAGATATCACTTAGAAACATATACGGTTATTGATATGATCTAAATTTCTTTAATCACTTGTCTGGACACAGCAGCCCTGAGGACTCTACCTATCATATTGAAGAGAGGTTTTAATATTACCCAAGTCATGTCTCTAGACAATTCAGTCGTTCCATTTTTATTAGGTGGAATATTTTGACATTAGTACAATGCATAGTGGACTTCAGTAAGCCCTCCCCATCCATTGTCCATACAGCATATCCTATAAGGCAAGCCCTTATATCAGGCATACATTATACTGCCTAAAGATGTACCTTTTAGTCAGACATATAGTCTACTTTATAAGGTTTGCTTTTGTGTTGGATATACAGAGTGCTGTACGGACCTAATCCTGGGACGTGCTCAGAGTCTCCTCTAAAGTGATGTACTCCCTCAATTCCCCATTGACATCCAAGCATATTTTAGATTGGGCCCTGTATTTTCCAAGGACACAGAAACTTATGTTTTGTATAGGTTGGAAGATCCTGATATTTTAGTAGATAATCCCCACAAAAAGGTGGGCTCTTTGCTTACTTAAAACCTGAATGAAATACATATATCTTCAGACCTATTTGAATTCAAGATTATGGGCTTGTTATCAGCAATATGATGAACTGAGAGTATGTGCTAGGAAGCTTAAATTATTTAAAAAATGTTTGCTTGACTTAATGAAGTGCAAGTAATTGTTATTTTGGACTATAGCCTGATCAATATTAGGAGTGGTGTTGAGGGAATAGTTAAATGGAAGCTCCCTCATGATTAATTATTTTAGTAATTAACCAACCTTTGTAGATTTCTTAGATTCTCTTTCGCTGATTTTGCAGATGCATTTATTTATGAGGTTTTTCCAACTCTCTCCACAGTGCTAAGGGGACAGGAGAGGGCATTTCCCAATAATCTACAAATTAAACATGTGAACATTCTGTATTAGAAAGAAACGTGCAGCAGAACCCTGGATCCAGTCCCCTTTCATCCTCAACTCAGATCACGAACCCAGGATCCTAATCCTCTACCCCATTGCAAATGTTGAGACAGTTCAGTTTCACATCCAAACTTGGTGACTCAGCTGCTGTACTAAGTCTCCAGGTAATTATATGGTTGAATAAAATATATTAAGTCACAGGAAATAAAGAAGGAAAAACCATTAATTTATTTTTAGAAACCTTGACTCGTCATTCATCAAAAAGAACACTCACAATGTGCACTCAGAAACCAGCATCTGTGCGAGGTTTGCCTGACCACATGCTGAAATGCATATTACATATAGAGAACCATTTTTCTTCTTTAGACCAGGTTCAGACTCTGTGCCAGTGAACACAGGATTTATACAGCAATGTAATAATTTCCACCAGTGAGTAGAACTGTTCCAGGGCTTCATTCTACATGATATAGCTTGCTTTGACATAGTCTGTTCAGTCTTATCCTCTCACTACTGCCACATCTGATGCCCCCAAACCATTCAATACACATCTTCCATTGATAGTGGCAGTGTGCACACTTGAATATTGGAGCAGAGGACACAGGGCCTAATTCAGCTCCCTCACACACACAACCACCAAATGGGCCCATACTCATGTTCAAGAAAGCAGTTTTAATACATGCCTGAATGTTAATTTCTCAGCTATCCCATGAGCAGATTGTTCCTGCTCATAATACCCCGTGTGCGTGTGTGCATACAATGCCACTATCAAGTCAGGGAGCATATGCACACAAGTCAGTGAAAAACACCCACAGGTCTGCTGCGCTCCCTGAAAATTTTCCTGCAGTGGCTCTGGTGCTAGAATAGGAGCAGAAAAGTGTATGCACAAAGATGCACATGCAGAATTCCCTTTTAAGACAGCAGTACCACAAAACTGTTTGGGTCAATTTAGTGACTTTTGGCACAAACACTTCCTTCTTTTGTACATTGCAATAATTTTTCCCTAGGTTGGCACAAAGTTATTTGAATTTCTACATGCCAGTCCAGAAAAAAAAATAAAAATCAGTCACTATACACAAACATATGGGGGATGGGAAACAAGATCTTGAAGTGATATTACAATATGACAGACTAGACATAAATGAATAGATTTCTTCCTGTTATTGATCACACCAAGCAGGCCCAGATCCTGTAAGGGGTTGAACACTTTCAAACCCCACTGAAGTTAAGGAATCAAATCCTAAGAGTCCTAAATAAGGCCCTATCCTATCCCACTGAAGTCAATTGTAAAACTGCCCCAAAAATAAAAGCAATGGGAAAAGATGGCATGGATAAATTATATTTTAGAGCAACTATTTATATTTAAAGCTACAGTGAAGACAAGAGTCTAAAAGTCTTTCATCCTTACTTTAACATTGGCCTTGTGATGCTGCTGAAGTAAGTATCTGCTGAGGATAGCTGGCTCAGGACAGTGGTTGTGTGATTTTACCTAGTACAACACCTTTTTAAGGCAACATGTTCTGAATTTTGTATTTGTGAATTTAATTGTTATCCATCCATTTCCTTTCCTGTCATTATTAACCAGGTGCTTTTAAATGTGTTTAATCTCTTCTCCTTGGACAGAATTTTGCTGTTTGATCTAATCAGCCATGCAGATTTCTATGCCATATTCTGAGCTTGTTCTGTGAGCGGAACTTCAACTGACATCAGTGAGTGCAGAACAGGCAATAAATATCTGTAGTGTGGACAGGAGAAAGAATTTTGCACATACTGGTGCATACTGATCAAATTTCCTGGCATACAGACAGGAATGGTCTGACCACAAGCTTGGTAGCCAGAAACACCTGAGTTTTAACCCCAGCTCTCAAACTAATTTGCTCTATAGCCAAAATTAAGTCACTGAATTTCTCTGCCTGAATCCTTCCCTCTGTAAAATGGAGATGATAATATTTACCAGCCTCACAGAATGTTGACATGATTCCTTAAATTTTTGTAAAGCAATTTGAAAAGTGCTGTAAAAAGGCTTAGTATCAGGATTATAATATGACCAATAAGCATCTTTGTTGTGTAACTGACCTAGGAGAAAAATGTTTTACAAGTTCCCTTGTAACCTCTAAAAAGAAAGTGGTGATTCTCTGTAAAGATAGCTATCTATCTATGGAAATTTAAAGATTATTTTAAAAGTGACAAATTTCATCTTGGGGAGTTGCACTCTAAGGGCTTAGAACCTGCAAAGCCATATACATGCGAGTAGTCCTAACCAGTGCTAATAATCACAGAGTATAAATATTAGCAAGGACCATTTCCATGAATAAGAGTTTGCACGAGAGGGCTCTATTTTGAGCCACCTATTTTGATTGCTACTAAAAGGCTAAACTTTACTTAAATTATCTCAGAGTAGCAGCTAAGACATTGCAGCATTTTCCTATACTTAGAACAGAAAATAGCAGCAATTTCTCAGATACCAATGTGTTCTAACCTTTGGCACAGGACTGACTTTTTAATAGTACCACTGGGGTACCGAAGGTGTCAGTGTGAAAGGTGTTCTACAAGTGATGAAGATATATGCATGAAAGCATTGCTGGAACTATCTAACTGCTCTTAAAGTCAAAGTAAGTTCTGCCTGCATCTGGATTGTAGGATCCAATTAGAAAGGCAGAATGTTTATGGCAAACATTGTTGGGGCTCATAATTTTAAATGTGCATGTACACATTTTCCTCTTGTCCCCATCTATGCTATTACTGTGATCTCCCAAGGTATACAGACCAATTTCACATAATATGGTCACTAGCCTAGCAGATCCAGTTAGATATTATATATCCAGAGGTATATTGTCAAGACCCCAGCCATTATCACAAGGGGGAAAAAAAATTATGACATATGCCTGCTTATGCCTATGGAGTCAAAATAAATAGATTATTATTTACCTACAAAATAACTGTGACTGCATATGAAATGGATCTCTGATGACTACAGTACTTGAAATGCTTTGTCACCTTGTCTGAGGTCAAGTCCATGTATTCAGTATAGGCCCAATCCAGACAGCTGCTCAACACCCTCATCTCTCATTGATTTCAGCATGCTCAGCACCATACAGGATTCTGCCCTCACAATATACATTGCGAGGCTGTACAAGCAATTCAACAAAACAGCTACCTTGATCTATTAGGATATTAAGCTCTATACAAAGGAACATTTAAGCACTTTGAGATATACTTAGCTTTGTTTTCAGAATGTATGGAAAATACCCCTACAGCTGGTGGATGAATTAGAGCTAAATGCCTCTCTTGTATTTACATGTTGGGTTTACTCTAATAATGTGTGAAGAAGGCTGCCATAAATGCACCAGAAAGAGCTGTTTGCCAAGGTCCCAGTTGTGCAAGGGGCTGAGCAGCTCCTGAGAAGTGCTCAGTGCCTTGAAGCCAATGGGAGATGAGGGCATTCAGCACGAGGATCAGGCCCTGAAATCTGCGATGTTTGCTAAGATTCCCCAAGAAAAGTGATTCTGATTTAATACAATCTTTCTCCCCACTCACAGTGAGTCCCCAGCATTTCCTTTTCTCATCAGAATCCAGGGGGTATAATAAAATTAAAAAGGACATTTTCCCCCTCTTGGTGCCAACAAATGCTCCCACTTCCCAGGGTGACTCTTCTGCCTTCCGTTTTGGCAGGCTACCCTTCTTCCATATTTCATAACTACAGTTGCGTAACGACAGAGCATAGCTATAGTAGCTTCTGGTTGTGGTAAACATGCTGGGTCTTAACCCCATTACCAGCTCTGCTGTGTCACTTATTTCCTGATACTCACTTGCTCCATAACCCCTTGCAGTAACTGGTGAACTTGCAGTCCTGCTCAGGGCCAGTGCAAGGATGTTTCACGCCCTCCCCCTTCCCCGAGCCCCTGCCCTGAGGCGCACCCCCCTCCATGGCAGCTCCCCTCTCCACCCTCAGGTGTGCCCCCTGTGGCAGCTCCTCAC
This sequence comes from Mauremys mutica, assembly GCF_020497125.1. Lineage (NCBI taxonomy): Eukaryota > Metazoa > Chordata > Testudines > Geoemydidae > Mauremys > Mauremys mutica. Next base: position 83,208,652 of record NC_059075.1, read on the forward strand.
CCCCCACCCTCTGCCCTGAGGCACTCCCCCCGCCCCAGCTCACCCCTGTTCCGCCTCCACCCCGAGCACACCATTGCCGTTTCACTTCTCCCGCCTCCCAGGCTTGCAGCGCCCATCAGCTTAGATGCCGCAAGCCTGGGAGGCGGGAGAAGTGAAGCAGCGACGGCGTGCTCAGGGAGGAGGGGGGGCAGGGGTGAGCTGGGGCGGGGAGTTCCCCTGCATGCCCCCCCCCCTTACTTGCTGCAGGCGGCCCTCCCTGTGCTCCCCTGCCCCAGCTCCCTCCGCCTAAATGCTGGCGGCGACCAGGGCGGATGAAGATCCAGTCGCCGCAGTCACTGCCGAAGAAAATGCCACCCCCCAAGTCCTAGTGCCCTAGGTGACCACCTAGGTCGCCTAAATGGTTGCACCGGCCCTGGTCCTGCTTGCCAGGCTTATGGAGGACTAGACATATTGTACTGCAAGTTATTCAGCAGAGTGAGACACCTGGCTGCAGACCCCAAGAACCGTCACTGAACCAAATCTACCTGCTGGAGGTGCTCAGGCTTAACACATACCCATCTCCATAAATGAATATGTTATTTCAAATTAAAACAAAGTTAATGAGGTGAATGACTGCAGAGCTGGAAGAGAAAGTCTAATTAAAATCAAAGCAGTTATTAGTCTCTTATCACTGCTGATTAATTATTAGCTGGAGATAATTTGTCACTTTAACTGGTAGCGGAAATAGCTCAAGTGTTATCAAGAGCAGAAATGTAATAAAAACAATAAATCTAAAGTCCTTCTCTAGAAGTTCCAATTCAGGGCTGAATAATCTCTTCTAGAGGGAGAGCCAGGGAAATGGGTATGGGGTGAAATCCTGGCAAAACTCCCATTGACTTTAGAAGGGTCAAGATTTCACCCCTGGGAGGGTGGGGGAAGGGGTTGATGGTTTAAACTTCACACATGGAAGTGGGGATTTGCTTCCATTCTAGCTCTGCAGGAGACCTCACCCTCCAGCCCCAAAGATATCCTGAGCCTCAGGCCCATTGCCTCCAAACTGCTCCCCAAGGTATCATCTTATCTATGTCAGCATGGTTCCTTCAGACATTATGTTGCCCATGCCTCCTTTATAGAGGGAGCCCCAGCACTACCTCTACTTGCAACTCCACAGCACAAGAGAATGCTGACAACTGTAAGCAATGCCACTATCACATGCCTATGGGTTTGCGGGGCCCTGACACAGCAAATGACACTCATCCCCTTTGATCTTTCCCCTTCATGCTACCAATGAAGCCCAAAATTCATGGAGGGGGCTTCTGACAAGTCAGTGGCAGAGGGGCACTGATGACAGGCTCAACTATAGTTTCACATAAGTCAATCTATTTTTGCAGATTTTTTCCTTTTGTTTACCCATTCTCTTCTGTTTTTTTAAAAAATAGGTTCCTCAATCCTTACTCCAGGCTAAATTGCAAAAGCAGTCAGTGGAAGTTTTGCCTGAGTAAGGACCAAGTAGAGACTTCAGGAATGGGACCTACATCTTTTTGCAGTGGGAGCAAAGGTTCCCAAGGTAAACTGACAATCTACAGCTCTGCAGTATAGTTAGATGACTTATATTTTATAAACATTCAAAAGAAGCTTTTTGGATGGCTTGTCAATAGAAATGCAATGATGTATTTGTGAGACCAAACTGTTCCCTGCTCATACTGATGAGATTGGGTACATTCAGTTCATGCTGCTAATGGGTGAATCAGTAAATTAAATGGAGAATGTCACTAAAGTATTATTTACAATTTCTCAGCGCTCTATTGGCTTATCACTTTGATTGCCTTATGATAAATAGCTGCCTGCCTCATGAGAAATAGTATTTCTTTTTAGTACCATTCTAGCATTTGGTCCTCATATTGATTTCACTGTTAATGTACTTTGATAGCACGTTAGCTTCCCCTGTTTTTCCTGCTTTTTATTTCAAAGTGCTCCTTCATGTTCATCTTTGAAATGAAGAAGTTACACCTCTTCTTCTACTATAAATATGTTAATACGGGGGCAATTAATGGACAGCGGAAGAGCAATATTTTGATATAAAACCCAGCTGTTTTCTGTCAGGTTGATTTCCACACGTGTTTTATTTATTTGTTTTTTATCCTGAGACACTCTGGCTGGTCTGAGATTTGATGAGCATACAGTGTTACTTTTAGAAATGGGCTGAACTCCAGTTAAATATTTGGCTTTTTAATAGGCAGACTTTAGGATAACAGTCTCCGTGGGAATCCAAAAAAAGGGAGTAAAGAAAGGGCTCCCTGTGCTATTCTTAGCAGCACACAGTTAGATTTGGAATTTTGATTGTAAAGCATGGAATTTATAAACGTTGCCATTCTAAATTTACTCCGTTTGTATACAATTCAGCTGGATAATCAAGTGTTACAGTATGTTCCTGCTTAGCAGCTCAGTTCTGAGTTTAACAGCCTCTAAACTAGGAGAAAATTTCATTCAATAAACATTGACAGTGTCATTTGTTTTCCAATTGTTGAAGTAAGTGAAGATTTATGATGTGTGCATATAGACAGACAGACACACACACAGATACATATGGCAATGATTTATTTCTAGGGGGAAGCCAAGGAAATTCTCTCCCTGTGTCCCATATCATCAAAGGTATCTGTTCTTTGGTTCTAAATGTTAAGTAAGTTCTCAGCCAAGGAACGTACTTTCACTCTCCAAATCGACAGATGTCCGTTTTCACTCGTTATTTATTTAACAAAGATATTACTGATTAGCTGCACACCTCATTTACACACACACAAAAGACATTTCAGTTTAAATCCTTCTTTGTTTGTCTTTGATTTTATAATGTGAATTCATTGAAATAGTATTTGTTTATATATCATTATCACATACAGCACTTTTCAGTGTTTCATGGGTAGATTAGCTTTGTAAAAAATGAGCTTTTAGTTGCTATATTTGGGCAGCTATGACTGATCATGTTCTATGTTTTAAAAGAAAATAAAGACTTTATTTTGCCAGTACTTTGCTAAGTAGGATATTGCTCCTGGAATTTTAAAGTATTAAATAAAAGATGCTAATAAATTCCTTAATATGGCACTTCTGATGGGGAGAGATGGGGAAAACAGCGTTTGGATAATCTGGTTTTCCTTTAGAATTACTAAACTAGAGTAAAATGACTTTCCCTCCAATAACATCCCCAAGATCCAAACTCTAAGACCTTTTGAATTTCCCCACATTGCTACAAACACTTACGTGGCCCCCAAGGTGCCTCTGGGGGGATTCTCTGCAGGTCAATCTCATCCTTATCCATTTCTTATCCAAGCCTGGAAAGCTCAGCTGCAAATTAGTACCAAAAAGAATATTTGAAATTGAAGGGATCCTTCCTCTTTGATTTTTAAATGTTTAGGGCTTTCATTCAATGGGCACAAGAAGCCAGTCAGCTACTGCAGGTTGGCACACGACATATTTGCAAGCAACCCTACTACTACCACCACTAATAATAAGAGCAGGGTCCCTGGAATTGAAGGCAGCCAAATTTAAGAGAAAAAAAACGGAGAAAATTCCCAACTTGATGCCCTGGAAAACAGAGCAGCTTAAAACGCACCTAAGAGCTGACCCTGCTCCTCTTGCACAAAGTCACAGATGCAGCCTCTGCCATGCACAGGGGTTTTAGATCGATCGCTGCTGCAGCCGCTGCTCGAGGAGCCCCCCTGGTGAAGAGCGAGGCACTGACTTTAAATAGCAGCGCTCTGCTCCGAGTCCGGCTCACACTAACTGCTGCTGCTGAAGGCATCAGGCAGTGGGAACCCAGCCCCCCACGTGACTCGGATGGGTGCAAAACTATGCACGAAAATCCAGCCGGGAGCAGGAGGATGGGAGCGTCTCTTTCCACATGATCCAAACCTCTCCCGGATCTGGGGCTCACCCACGCACACGCGGACCCTAAGCAGCAGGAGGAACCGCCCGAGGAAGAGTTGGGGGCACTTCCCGCTCCCGCAGAGACCAGCTTCGAGCTCCAGGCATCCCCCAAGCTCCCCATCGCGCCTGTGGCTGGGTTTGCGTGTGTTTGCTGGACTAACTAGTTATCCCGTTCTGGGGCTCTGCCCTGAGGCGCAGGGAATACGATCTCTCTCTCTCTCTTTTCACCGTTGGTTAACAGGCATTTAGATCCGAGCACCTGTAGCTGGGTGTTTTGTACAGGGATTGTGGGGAGAGGAGCACTCCCTTTACAGGAGGAGACGCATTACTGCTGAACGGGCGGGTATGGTAATCTCAGGCTCAGGTCAGACTCCGAAGTTGCGGGGAAGGGTGAAATTGGGGGTACCTAGAAAATGGAGAGACGTTAGGATGGAGGCTTTGAGGCCAAATGAGATTTCAGGCTCTCTCCTCCAGTTTTGCAGCAGGCAAGAGAGGAGAGGGGGGAAAAAGTGCTGAACCGCAGCCTGCAAAACAGCAAGGAAGGCGCCTTCTTATGTATCCATAAAACCCTGCAAATGACACCCATAGATAAATATAATAAATCCCAACCCAGATCTATCTTAAACAAAGTGGGTTTGCAGCAAGTGAACTGACCTTGGGCGTTTGAGTAACCCGCCTGAATGATGGCAGCAGCTGACATGTGCAGGGAGAATTCCTCTCAAAGGTCACTAACATTTTTTTTCTCCAGCAGGCTGCAGAAGCACAGGCAACTTTTGGAAACCACACACTGCAGACTCAGAAGAACTTTTAACGGGGTTGGAGAGAGTTCTTGGACATCACCCTCAGTGTTCAGGGCGCTGAGAAAATTAGTGTGTCTTGACTGCTGATAGTAATCAGAGTAAAAGATAATTAAGATGCTATTAGCACTATAAAGTTTTTGGTGGTTCACTGACATCAGCAAAGCCAAATGACACTTAACAGGGTAATTTTTAAAGATATTGATTTCTTTCTCCTCTGTGTAATATCTGACCTGTCTGCTTTTGGAGGATTTTCAATGTCCTAATCTGCTTGCGTGTATCATAGTTTAACTGTTTCTTTAACTTTCCCAGACTTCATGGATGCTGAACCAGTCTTTCATTAAAGACAACAAATCCTTTAGCACATTTTGGGTTTTTATCCAAGGAAAGGCCAAAATTTAATATGACTGTGGTAAGGAGGCCCACCTCATGCATCTTGCTAGTGCTCAACTGCCTAGTCAGAACATCATGATTTAATGGCTGAGTGTCCACCAGAATTTTATTTTTAACTTTATTTTCCCCTCTTTTTAGAATATGTAGGCCTTGTCATCTAAAATCATTCCTAAGGGCCTGGTTTTTAATGTAGATGCCTAAAGATGCAGTTAGGTGCTTTTGAAAATCCCACTAGGTCCTTACCTGCGCCATTTGGAGCCTACATATCTTTAAAGACCTGACTGAGCCTCATCAGTGATGTTAGAGATGGGGAAACAGAAGCAGAGCATTTTGGAGCTCATGAATACCTGTGCAAGGGAGTAAAGTGCAAAGGAACTCCCTCACTCACTTGGGTGGGCTTCGTGCATTGCAGGTTATATGTGGGGGTGTGTGTGTGTGTGTGTGTGTGAGAGCAGCTCTGCAAGGCTTCTGCTTCCCCTCCTGCACAAGTAGGCTGGGCCTTGGTTCTGTCCTCTCCCCAATACACTGGTCACCACTGCTTCCAAAATGAGGCAGACACAGTTTACTTCTCCCACAGAACAAGGAGGAAGCAAGGACCCTATTGTGACTGAGTCAGTTTGATGCCTGCATTGCACCTGGAGCAGTGCAGCTATGGTCTACCCCTTATTCAGGGCAGATTGCAGGGTGGCAGTGTAACTCCAGCTGGCTTACCCAAAGCCGCAGAAGTAATGGGGGCTAGAGATGGTATTAGAACTCAAATTCTTACCCTCTAGGCATAGCACTAGGCCACAGAGCTGATTCCTTTTCTCTCTCGCTGAAGGAGTGCTTCAGTCGTCAAACTCCTAATTTCACTCGCTCAGGTTTCCTTGGTGGTTTAACTGGTTAGGCTTTTATGGTCACTGCAGTACTAAAACAAAGAGAACAATCTTTCTCAGAATAAGTTTGAAATTGGACGTGATGGAGTGGAAAGACATAGTTGGGTAAATGTATAATCAAGGGAATTTTAGAATTTAGATAATTTCTTGACAGAATGTAATTCTGAGAGGCTTTGAAAATGAGTCAGTGTGCTTTAGGCTATTTTTAAAACCCATTGTTTACCCCCTTTTATTTTAATTTTTATGCAAATATGAATTTAGGCAATTTTGAAAATGTACAGTATTTACTTTATTATTAGAGTAGCAGTACAGTATGTTGTGTTGTAGATCTGTGATATATTTGAGCCTAATCTTGTTATGCTTACTCATGTGAATATAAACTGCTAGAGGATCATGCCCTTAATATCTAAGAGAGTTCTCTTTTCCTTTGGCTAAATTTCATTCATTCCTGCTGGAGAGTCACAGCAGAACCCAATATTTGCACAAGATCAAAATATATATTTCACAAAGTTTAAAATATAAAAAAAAGTCAAGTCCCCACCCCCACAGATTTTGTAAAGTAAAAACTGGAAATCTTCACATGCAATAAACCAACTGCCTATAGTAGTCTTGGAAAATACAGCCATAGGGGTCCAAATTCCAGTACTCTTACTAAATAAAGCCTTATAGATGTGAGTAGTCTGACTATTTAGGTGCTACTCAGTGTGACAAAATATCATGGGTTCGACTAGATGATCTCCTGAGGTCCCTTCCAACGCTGATATTCTATGATTCTATCATAATCTAGCCCATAAACCTCATTTCTAGGTTTTATTGCATAGAGTAACACTCAGCAACCTGGGATTTAACTCAACCTTTTTTATGAACACTCCCATACACAAAGTACAGCTGTATAAGCATAGAAGCATCCAGTTAAAAGAGTAGAAGTGATATTTTCATGATTGGTGGGTGTGAAATCACTCATTTATCTAGCTGGGGCTGACCAAAGTTAAGCCATCAGTGGTAAGCAAATAGCAAGTTGGATTTTAAGAAGGTGGAATACCTCACATCAGGCTTCTTACCATCTCTGAAGATTCTGGGCATCAGGACCTTTCCTAAACATACACACAATACATTGCAACAAAGTAGTCGTTCATGGCTTGGTTGGTATCACAGAGCATATGCCGTTTGATAAAGGCTACTCTTTGCAGATGACTTGAATGGGACTACAGCCCATTCAAAGGCAGCCCTTCTCATGATGAATGGTTTTGTAACTGCCTTGGAAAATGTTGGTCTGACAAGTAAGATTTCAAACATCAAGTTTCTGTGCCAGCCAACCAGTATAATTATTTTAGGTGTTTTATATGTTGAACCAGGCATCTGGATGAATGGGGACAATACTAAATGTTAATGACTGATCAAGCCTTCATTAGAGGTCTTGAAAATTAAAAATACAGTATGTGCCATGTACTCTTATAAAGGATCAAATTTGAGGACAAAGACTTGCATTCAAAGAAGCAGTCCTGTCTTCATCCGTCTACAAGATACGTTGCTTCCACTTATGATCATTTGCATTCATACAATCATCAAGGCATACAGTGCAACAATACTTTTCACCACATTGATAAGTGTAGGACCATGGACTTCTTTACTATCCTAACATCAAAGTACCAGGTAGCTTTCATAAGGAATGTTGGGGCATTCATGGATATAAAATGATCAGATAAAGCAAAAAACAATTCTGGTTTCACCATTGTACAGGCAGTGCCAGTAGATAGATGATTTGGCTAGCACACTAACATCCTGTGAATGGAGAACGTGCCAATACCAAAGCATGGAGCTCAGACTAAAGGTTCCTTCTTGCCTTGAAGTCTATAATTCTAAGTTGAACTGGTTCATGGGAAAAAAAGCATAAAAATCTTGCTCATTTTATTTATCCCCTTTACATCAGACTACTTATGTAAGTACAGCAAGCAAAATCTTCCCCTCAAAAAAGGTACCATACACTCAAATAGAATGTGCACCTGTACAACATTAACATATGTACATTGGAGAATAAGGCTGTTGTCACAGGGTGTCCTGGCTCAATGGCCAGGGAGAGGTGCTAAGTGTGGCCTTGTAGGTGCTAAGTGTGGCCTTGTAGGTGCTCCCTGCCTCCCTATCCCACAATGTCATCTAGAAGATCACTAAAGCTTGATGTAAGGAACAATACAGCCTTCCTGAAGGGGGTGGAGATCTAGTTTATTAACCAAAGATCCAATGAAAACACAAGCAAGCTTTCTTCCCAGCATCATAGTTGGAAGGGGAATATCCTGAAACAGATTATTCCCACCTAAGTCCATCTTTTCACTCCAGCAGGGCTCTCTCTGCCCAGACCCCGTTCCTGGAATCAAGCATCTTGCCACTACCTGGCCCTTCCCTAGAGCTAGAGGTCTACCCAGATCTGACAGCTGAAGCTCTTTTCTGGTACAGCATGTCATTCCTGTTAGGCTGGGCTTGCCAGCCATTGCTTAGCAGTTACCTGTCCTTCAGAGCACACTTTCCAGAGCCCTTGCTCTGGTGAGTTCTCCTGGGAGTGCTGGTCCAGCTTCCACTCTCTATAACTTATCCCAGCTGCACCCTGGTAACCCTTTATTAGGCTCATTAGCTGCCAACCAGCCACTTACAGATTTAATTCCTTTCAGGTGTATCAGAGTTGGCTCATTCTCTTACAGAAGCCTGTGGCAGGTAGGCTGACTCCCCTTAAAGGGCCAGGCTCTGTGATAGCTGCCAGCTGAACTTTCAGTAAATGTCAATGTTTTAACAGTGGGCTCTAACAACAGTATCCCTCCTCCGTCTGTGATAATCCCCAATATACCATTGGAGTGAGTACTTGCAAGAAGGAAGCGGAATGGACCAGTGTATGTATTCATATGTCTGCCCATTTGAACAAAAATGCTTTCTCACAAGCAGGGAAGGAGACAGCACCACTTGGCAATCAAGCTTATATTACATATACTTGCATGCGATGTTTATACTTTGCTCCTGAAAAAATATACTGAATACCTGGATAGTGTAGCAGGGATCCTCTCACATAATTTGAAACACAGAAAACAGACATTTTATGGGGGTTCAGGGTTTTCCCCAACTGCCTTGCAGTTGCCCTGGAATGATTTAATAATTTTTGTCCATGGATGGCTTAGAGGTGAACTCTATGGGTGGCAGGGAGATCACTAATTCTCTCCTGGCTTTGATGGTAGAATTTTAATAAGGTGCACCCCAGAGAACAGCTTGGTCAATAAAGCGAAACTCTTTGAAGATAATCACATGATCATGAAACAAAACACTGACTGTGTTTACAAGAATAATCCCATATCTAGTGTATTTTCTTCAATGGTGGCACTAAGCAATAACCTCCCACTCCCAATCGTCAGTTACAAAATGTCAACAGGTAAGGCACATACAAGGAATACAATTGGACCATATAATACCTAGCTTTCATATAGCACTCTTCATCCACAGATCTCAAAGCACTTGCTATCCTGCTATTTATATCCTATCATTCCCACTGAGGAATTCTCAATGAAGTCAGTTGGAGTTTTGCATAAGAAAAATGAACAAGAGGCTATGGCCCAAAATGTAATGACACCACCTCACCAATATGTGATTTCAATGAGACTAGCCAAGCTAGTAAAGGTAAGCATATATGCTAGTGTGCAGGATCAGGGCCCTCTTGTATAGGCATCATAACTAGCACAGGCTGACTACTTCTTTCCCCTTCAAATGAAAAATCACAAACTTACCAGCTGAAAGGTATGTAAGTACTAGTGCTAGAAGGACTTGAGCGCTTTGCTGCATTCGGGCAAGGGTGAGACAGGTATTTAGATTTCAATTTATAAACAGATATAGGGTGCATTTTTAGGGCATAGGACTGGGTAAAGATGTCAAACTGGGCATTTGCTACCCAAACTAATGTATTGCTTTCTCAATAAACACTTGTGCCAGGGTTATCCACAATGAAAGAGGTGGAAGTTGGATCACTATACATTTTAAAAGTCATTTAGCAAACATTTTATTGTATTAACAGTGACAGAAGAATGAAAAAAATAAAACCTGCTAGCAGAGCAGCAGGAGAGATAAGGAAGGTTTCAGATACAAACACTTTATTTTAAAGTAAAAAAGGGATCCCCATATTTCCTACCTTGGGATCTTCCCTTCTTAGCTCTACATGGAGTAACCATGAATAGTGCACAATGTTCACTGTGGCCCTGATCCTGCAAACACTTATGCACATACTTAACTTCAAGCACTAGTTCCCCCCCCCCCCAACAGTTATCACATACTTAAAGTTAAGCATGATCATTAGCTCTTGCAGAATCTGGGCCTAAATTATTATTTTATAGCAGCTGCTTACACACAACACATTTGATACCCCATTCTCCTTTGTATTACTTGTGTTTACTTTGCTCACTTTACAGCAGCCAAGATTTGGGGTCTCCTCAGAAGCTAACAGTAACTAGTACAAGTTTTAGCATTTGTACTGGTAAAAGTTTTCAAGAGACATTGAGGAAGCTAAAGGAGCTCAGTGCTTTTCCCACTGAGGAGGATACTGTAGGGTGTAATGCCATCTGTGGGTCCTGGGAGGACTTTGAAGGCTAGATTTTGACCAACTGCAAGAAGTTATGTGTAAGCTGCATTGCCATGGCAGTAGCCAGAGAGACACTGACTCAGACACACCTCTGAGTCACAGTTCCTCTTGCTCCTTCCTTGCTCTGGAGGGAAGGAAATTATAGCAAACCCCATGCCAGCCCAGCTGCACTGGCAATTGGGGGGAGGGATGGCACCAAGCCACTTGTCATTCCCCTCCCCCTGACAGCCACCTATTCCTGCATGCCTGGACCTAAGGTCTGTGTAAGAGCATAAGGAGAGTTATGACTCTTCTTACTCCCTTGCATGGGCGTGTAGTTCAAGTCACAATCTAACCCCAAATATAGGTTCTGAATGGCAAGCTTTACCTATGCCAGCCACTGCTGCATTCTAAATCTTATCTTTCTGACTCTACTGAGGTACCAGTTAGAAAAAGCAGACAGTGTTCCCCCTAGCCTAGAAAGCAAGATCCTTCATGGTTCTTGTTACAGCTAAAGTTCCTTCAGCCCCCTTTAGATTACATGGAGAAAAGAGTCGAGTATTTGTTTATGCGCTTTGGCATTTTTTTTTTAACATTTATAATATACTCTTTTCCAGAGATGCGTGTTGAATTCAGCGAGCCATTCCACACTGTGATGTTGCCTTTCCAATCTAAGATCACTGTACAATTTACAAGGAAAAGAAAGGAAAAAGTATAGAAAAGAGGTTAAGTCTTTTAACCACTTCAGGTATTATGAAACCTTCTCAGTGCTCCTTTTAGTACATCTCTTTAGCAGTTTGGTTAAATGGATAGTTGAAGACAGTAGCATACATATAATCAAAGTTATCTGAACAGCATAAGAGCAGCAGTCACTCCTGTATGCACATTTATCATTGGATCACAATAGTTCCTTCTGGCCTTAATCTATAATTATATTTCCTCTCTGGTTTACATTGAAATCAGAGGCAATTTGCCACCGCTATAATGATTTAAGGTAGACAAATACAGCTAAACATTGATACACCTTTATTACATATCACGGAATAAAATCACTAGAACACCTACCTACCCATGTGTCAATTATTTAATGGCACATTTGATGCAGAGACAGCAAATAATTTAGGGCCAGATTTCATCAATTTTATTATTCATATGGTCCCACTGAAACCAGCAGGGCTACTCATGGACTAAAGTGCTACTCAATGTGAGTGAACGTATCAGAACCTGGTCATTACAAAAAATGTATAAAAAAGATACACTATGTTGCAAAACGATCTGGGTGATGTTACCAAATGCACTATGGTTACACAATGTCTCAGGAAACAATCACATGTTTTATATTCATCCACTCGTGCCATAGGAGTTCAATACAATAATTATTTCCCCTGGTATTTAACATGCAAGTATTACAAAACCCATTTATAGTCAACCATAATTAGTGGAGTACTTATGTTTCATCCTTAACTGTATTCTACTGTTGTCAATATTTCTGGTTTGTTTTAAGTCAGTTGTCTTAGCTGTATCAGAGGGGTAGCCGTGTTAGTCTGGATCTGTAAAAAAGCGACAAACAGTCCTGTGGCACCTTATAGACTAACAGAAGTATTGGAGCATAAGCTTTCGTGGATGAATACCCACTTCACCCACGAAAGCTTATGCTCCAATACTTCTGTTAGTCTATAAGGTGCCACAGGACTCTTTGTCTTATCTGTGTTGATATAAATAATTCATCTCTACAGCGCTTGTGTTAAAAACAAACGAGGCCCAAATTCAAGCATGGCCCTTGAAGGTTTACTTGAAAAAAGGGAATAAACTATGCAGAAATCAGATGCAAGGATGGTGCTGATAGTTAAAGGAACAGATGTGTTGTCTTCTTCAGTCTTCCTACCTATATACCTCTATTGTATGTGCCCCAAGGGAAAACAAAACAAAAACAAAAAAAACCAAACAACAACAACCACCACCACCAACAACAAAACTTTCTATATGGAATAATTTAGCCAGGGAAGACTACATAGACCCAAGCAGGACTGAATATCACATAAGGATATGAGTGTTGGGTTTGGATGAGTGTACACATTTGAAGATTGTGTGGTCAGCCAATTAATTTTGGTCATTTCTGTCATCACTATGTGTGAGTTATTGGGGAATTGACAGGTCTGTTTATATTAGTATATTTTAAAAAAATTAATCAAAGGTGCCAAGAGTATTTGATGAGCACATTCATGTTATGCTTTGTATAATCTAAATAAAATCAGGATGCTATGATTGTTTCCCGATTATAATAAAGTACAAGGGCAGAGTGTGTTTGCACATACACAACTACATGTGAGCAATCAGCAATGGTGTAAAGTATGCTGCACATATCCCATTGCATAATTAAAACTAATACACCCATAAAATACACCTGGTGCAGCATCTGCAACACAGCATGCTTCAACACAAGCAGTAGCGTGTTAAAAATGAATAAGAATAATTTAAGTTTAAGGTGAACTTATCTAGATTAATTTGTCACATTTCAGTCTAGAAGTGTCAAGCAGGCCATTTTGTTTTAATCTCATCTTCTCTATACACCCTTAATAAATGGATCATTTGAGCCTTAAACTGCTGATTGGAAATTTCATGAAGTCTGTCCCAGAGAACTCAAATAAACAATCTTCTACCTCTAAAGAAAGGTAGCTGAAGATAAGTCATTTGGATCTTACCCTGCTTGGGATTCTCAGTCAAAAGCCTGGACTAAGGAATCCTCTCCCAGAATATGTGCTGCTTTCAGGGCAGCAGTCAGATGTATATACAGGAAAGTCCTAATAACCACAGATGAAAATTCAATTTAAGGGGCTTCAGATAAGAGTGTATATACCATCATATGTTTCCACAGATGATAGTATTCAAAAAATGCATGCACAAACTACTGTACTTGCACAAGCAAACTTGTGAACACATGGTGGCTAGGTTGAGGTCCCTTTCAAAATTTGCCTTAAAATGTCCCCTTTTGAAGCACAATGCATTTTGGCATCCTTTAGAACTTGCTGCATGCGCCATCCATCCAACCTGCATCCGCACCTCACTATTCCAATTGCTGTGCCACAGTCTAGTATTTCTCTTTTGGTAGATATGCTGCTGACATGTCATCATATGCTTCTAAATCAATGTGGACTACACACTGACACCTCAATTGCAACAGATATGATGGGTGTAATTTTCTGCCATTAACCCCAGTCCCAATCAAACGTGTGCTTGACAATTCTGCTGCTGACTCAGAGGAGAATTCCCAAATACATTTGTGTTAGTTCTGGGACCTGAATGCCATGTTTTTCCCCCTTCTCCTAGCTCTGTTTACAGTGTAGTCATTAGCCACTAAGTTGATATTATATAGCTATGAACAACAACATTTTTATGGTGCCAAAAGACAGACAGACATACAGGGTACATTTTATAGCCTTTCACACTCATCTCAAGATGCTGTTAAAAAAAAGGTACATAGTGTTAATATCTCCTTTTACAGATGGCGAGACTAAATCTCAGCACAGTTAAGTGACTTGCCCAAGGTATGAAAGCAAGTAAGGGACAGACAGACCTAGTTGTATAATACAGGTGCGGATTCTGACCTCAGAGAATTTCTATATGCCTGTATAGCACATGTAGGAGTGACATCAGAATCAGGCCCCAAGTCTTGTAAATCTTTGCTTACCATGCCTTCTCTGATTAAGAATACACTGAGTAGTATCTCACTCCACAGGTACCTAGTTTTGTTTTAGTAATCATGTCTCTATGAAATACCTCTATAATAGTGGAACAAATATTTTTGGTTCAAGAAAGCCATTGTAATAGAGATATTAAAAACAATTCTTTGGAAAATAGTTTTTAAAAGTGAAACAAAAATTGTCAGCACTGTCCAAATTTTTCATTTTAATGTGAATTTTTATTGTCAATATTTTCCATAACATTTAAACATTTAAAACATTTATGAAAAACAAACATGACCCATTTTGAGCCCTTGAAAATGAAATAACTTCAAAAGTTCAATTTTCCCCCCTTGAAATTAGATTTTTCAACTGGCTGCAGTATTTCAAGTTCTACTGTATGAAGTTTACTTCTTAAAAGGATTAAAAAAGCACCAGGCAAAATTTATCCTGTTCTTTTAAACACAAGGGGGCACCAGCAAGCTAGTGGAGCAGGATGAATGATTAAATTTTTCTCCTGCATGTTAAATTAGAGAAACCTGCTGCAAATCTTCACACTTTTAAAAGTGAAAATGATTGAGAACAAAGGGTGGCAATGTAATATGCTCTTATTAATTTATTAGATAAGAATTAAAACAAAAATCCTTGTTATGTGCCTCGTATGCTGGTTCTTTTGCTAGGTGGAATTGGAATAATTTCATATTACAGAGGGTAAAATCCAGTTTCTTTTACAATGTAGGGAAGTTATTTTAACATCTCAGTAGAAATTGTTGAATGCCAGGGATGTACGAGTGAGAACACTGATCCCAGAGGACATGCATGTGCTTTTTTTTTTTTTAAATGAAAACTGCAGTGGAATTTGAAGGATTAGGTATTAACTCAGTCCAAATGTCAGCTCCAGATCTGAATTTTGCATTCCTTTCATAGGCAATTCCAAACACTCTTAAACTTGGGAGCCTGAAATGTAGATTCAGATTTGAACTTTCCCATTTTAAAAGTGGAGGTTTGATTTGTCAACTCTGAACTTGAATCTGGGGTTTGGATTCAAGGCCATCTCTTTACATGTGCACATGCACATACCCACAGTGAAATTCATCTCAGTGCTGAGAGTCAGCATGAGCTCTATGCACCATTAAAATTCCAAAAACAGGGCAGCAGTGGCACATAAGAGGTAACTTGGATTGTCCCTCTTCACAGGATTGTCCCTCTTCACAGGGGTGAATTTTACTGAGTACATATAAACTTTACTCCATCCCCCACCCCCCAACAAATACGACTCAGTTTGAAACCAGTGCTGTTCTGTATGGAACTAGTCATCAAGGGATGTGTCACAGGCTCCTAAAATTTTTCTCCTGCCATGGGATGGTCCAAGAGTTGTACCGGTCATCCTGAGTTATGAAGCAGCATTTCCTTGCAATGTACTAGGATATATAACTGAAAAATGATAATTAAAGCCCTGAATGCCCTGTGTATGCCTTGCTTTCCTAATTCTCGCAATCCTACAGCACAATCCTGTGTCATGTTCTGAAGTTACATATGTGAAGGATCACTTACCAGTTATTTGCTATTTCCACTCTTGCTCATAAAAAGATACTCATATTCAATGAGCCAACATAACATTTGAGTGTAATGAATGAGGGGGGGAGCAATCTTTGGAATTTTAGGATTTTGGGAATAGCTTTGACAGAATGCTTTTGTTTCTAACGTTTTTTTTTTTTTAATCTAAACTTTCCTCATTGACTTCTACCATTAGAAATGTTGTCCTTAACTATTTCCTGCTTTTTGGGTGCTTTCTCTTCCTTGCTGGGTTTCATATGCCCTTGTAATTCTCAGGATAATTATCTAAGCCAGGGGTAGGCAACCTATGGCACACATAACAAAGGCAGCATGCAAGCTAATTTTCAGTGGCACTCACACTGTCCGGGTCCTGGCTACCAGTCCAGGGGGCTCTGCATTGTAATTAAATTTTAAATGAAGCTTCTTAAACATTTTAAAAACCTTATTTACTTTACATATAAAACAATAGTTTAGTTATATATTAAAGACATAGAAAGACCTTCTAAAAATGCTAAAATGTTTACTGGCACGCAAAACCTTAAATTAGAGTGAATAAATGAAGACTCGGCACACCACTTCTGAAAGGCTGTCAACCCCTGGTCTAACTCCTCTGTCTGCCTAGCCCATACAAACAGAGATTGAGCTATTTTTCAAAGGAATAAACCCTTTCTAGACGAGTTACAGGTTTTAAAAGCAGATTCTTCTAACTAAGAACTGATTCAGATATGAAGATGAACAAGTCATTTATTATTCACTACTGTAATAAACCTAGGTAATATTAATATTAATGCCTTGTCCAGTCTACCTATAAAATGTTCCAAGCAAGGGTTTTCACCACTTCCTTTGAGAAAACGATGCTAATTTCACCATGTACTGAATTGCACAAAACTTTTTTCTCCTGTGTTCATAAAACAGGGCAAGCTTAAGTTGTAACTATTACTTGCTAGTTGTTGATTTGTTTTATATAGAATTACCAGTAGAGTTTAAGGTTGAGAAAACTTGCCTGGTACTGTAAATAAACCCTCATTAAAGAAAGCGTACGATGTATTCTTTCAGTTCAATAGGCTTGAAAACATCATGCAAACTTAGAATGATTCTGTGACTAAAGCACAGGTGTGGCAGTCAATAGATCAGATCTTTCCTAGCTCTGGCAATGACGTGCTGCATGACCATTAAATCAGTTAACTTTTCTGAGGTTGACCTCCTCATCAATAAAATATTTACCTATCGTAAGGAATTCACGCTTTCATGACAGACACAGTTACTAGGAAAATCAAATACTACTGCAGACCTGGAACTAAACCTCTACTTTTGCAGCTCCAAAACCAAAGGCCTCGTTTGATCTAAAGGAGATGTTCTCTAACTCAGTGGCCCTCAAACTTTCCAGACTGCTGTACCCCTTTCAGGAGTCTGATTTGTTGTATACCCCAAGTTTCACCTCACTTAACAAAAAAAAACCCTACTTGCTTACAAAAATCAGACAAAATACAAAAAAAGTGTCTCAGCACACTACTACTGAAAAATTGCTTACTTTCTCACTTTTGCCACAAACTATAAAATAAATCATTTGGAATATAAATATTGTACTTACATGTAAGTGCATCTAGATCAGTATAAACAAGTCATTGTCTGTATGAAATTTTAGTTTGTACTGACTTTGCTAGTGCTTTTTATGTAGCTTGTTGTAAAACGAGGCAAATATCTAGACGAGTTGATGTACCCGCTGGAAGACCTCCACGTACCCACAGGGGTACACATACTCCTGATTGAGAAGGCCTGCTCTGCTCTAACTGACAGTAGCAGCAAATCTATCATCCCTGTGGGCCAGTCACTAGAGGGTAGAGGTGTCACATCCAAAGCAGGTTAGCTTCCACTCCTTCTCTTATTTAATATGAGGCTGTTGGTGGGGATGGAAATGGGGGGTGTGGAAGCATTTGGTTTGGAAATGTTAAGCTGGTACTTAAAGGAGGAAGAAAGGGAGTAAAATTTGGCTTGTCACTTATCAGTGGCCTTCACTGCCTATATATGCACACACTACTCTTAATATCATCATGATTCAGCTATTTTGTGATTGGGTTTTTGCACTTGCAAAAGCTTGTTTCCTTTTTATGTGATTGCACAATATTCCCTGTTTATCCAGAACTACCCTCAGACTGCACCACTTGAGCCAATAGCAGTCACCTTACTACCTGTGAGGGCTGTGGCACACCATTTAAGGGGGGGGCATAGATTTGCACCCCTGCCTGACCCTTCTCTTGCCCTCTCAGGCATCCCACAACCACCTCCAGCAGACTGACCCCCTGGCCCAATAGCCCCTACCCTCTCCAAATTTGAGGAGTAGCACTGGGGTCTCAGCACCACTGGAGTTTGGCCAAGCCAAAAAATGGTCAGGCCATGAACCAAGTGGCTCCCCACAGCTCCATGGCCTATGAACTGGAATAAGTTTATTCACTAGACTTTACAACTGGGACAGATAGTTTGGATTATAGCAAATGCAAGGCATCACCTATTCTACTTCAACCCAGGACTGATACCTCTATGTTTTTGTTGATCTTTTGTCTACAATTAGTACTTGCTGTAGTGTTTCTATATTTATCTTTAGTTTTTTCTCCCCTGTGAAATACCTTTGATTCCTGCTGCTTTCTTTCCATTATGTTCTCTTTTTCAGCTACAGATATTTTACATTTGTTCACAGACTTTCATCCCTTGCCATTTTATAGGCAGATGTACATACAACACCACTGACAACCATCTGCTTTGGGTGGTATCCAAACAGAATGCAACACAATGAACAACAGAGAGGGGTGGATCAAGGACACCAGAGCAAGCCTCTACTATTGTAAACAGTGTCCTAACATCTTTCATGTACACAAAACATCTGGTTCTCATCCATACGATCCTCATGCAAGAAAATTGCATGGTAATATAGCTACCTCAGAAGTATGAATCAACTGTGCTGGGATTTGAACATGTTGTTCTAAGGAAGCGAGACATTCCACACATGATACTCAATTTACTATCTAGAGCTTGTCAAAAATTTTGCATTGGAAAAGGCTCTTGTGTCAAAATCAAAACTTTCTGCAATAACATGTCTGAATGAAATTCTTCACTTAGAAAAAAATTGAAAAAGTTTCAATAAGGTCAAAAACGGAACACTTCAAACTTATCAGAACAGAATGTTTCAACTTTGTTTTAAAATGTATTTTATTTTATGTTGTATTATAAATTGTAATTTTACATAAAATCAAAATCTGAACAAAATATTTAATCATGTTTTATTGACCTGAAACTAAATATTTTCAAACATTTCCATTTGTAGCATATTTCAAAATGTCAGAATTTCCCCTGGAAAGGAAATTCTGAATTTTGACTAGTTGTATTATTAAGCCATCTGCTAAACAACAAGTTTGAAAAAAAAGTCTGATGGTTACACCATAATTCACTTTCTATTTTATTTTCAGTTTCCAACTAAGACTATTGTTTTGTCCTTTGAAAAATAATGGCCTGAATTCATAGACCACCATGTAACACATTAATAAAAGGCAGCTTCTAATACTGTACATACTGTAGACACAAGCTTTGATATCCAATAATGCATGTTTGAAGGCAAAGCTCTCCAGTCCACAATGTGTCTATCTATACTGTTGCATGCAGCATTGCTGTAGCGGTGTTATCTGCAGCGTGTAGCTCTGCTGCAAATTCTCCATTTGTTTTGCACAGAGAATTTCCACTAACATCAACCAAAATTGGATCTACAGAGATTTGTGCTCTATAACTTGTTACCTCTAATGCTTTAATTTTAAAAAGAATTGTAATGCTTACTGAGCACATTTGATTTTTACAGAAGTGCTGAGCAATCTAACAAACTTCAGATAAACTGGATTCTAAAATATACTAAAGAATCAAGATTACAAAATGAAATAAATTTCAGTCAGTTTAATGCATAGTAGTATAATCAAAGGGCTTCCTTACTTGGAAACAGTGGCAAGGAAGAACATTCTGCAGTGGAAGGTGCAGTTGCAGTCTCCTGTTCACATATTCTGGTTTCAGATGCTACAATGTGCTCAAAATAAAAGAAAACGTATAGTCAAAATTGGACTGCCTTGATTTATATGAACAGGAAGTTAATGGGGAAAAAATAAAAACATGCTGATAAATAAAGGTGGAGTTGAGTGTTCTAATGGAACATACCTTGAATTTCTTGAACAAGTTTATACGCTTAATTCGCAATTGACGTATGCCAACAATGGTTAGAGTGTTTCATCTTCAGGACAAGTTTCACAGGCCATCCTATCATGGCTAGGGCAAAGTTTGCGAACAGACAGTGATATGATTAAATGATAAAAACAAATTTTACTTCAAAAAGTGTTTTTTTCTTTAAAGACATTGACTGTGGAATTTTTTCCACGTTGAGGAAGACAACTCTTTCATCCTAAACTTACTCAACTGCTGTTCCCCATTCCAGCAGGAAATTTACTGACATTTCTCTGATCACAATGGAACATAAACAGCATAGTGTAATTCTTAGAGTGCATTTTGCCTGACTTGTGTCAGGGCCTGATCAAGGGGTGCCCAGTATCTAATGCAAGGCAAAGTCTAAGGAAATTGAGGGTGCTCAACACCCTGCAACATTGAGCCTAGACCCACAGAATAGCTT
This sequence comes from Mauremys mutica, assembly GCF_020497125.1. Lineage (NCBI taxonomy): Eukaryota > Metazoa > Chordata > Testudines > Geoemydidae > Mauremys > Mauremys mutica. The sequence continues at coordinate 83,229,096 of NC_059075.1, forward strand.
AATATATTATTGTTAAATAGGCAATGGAATTATGTAAGAAAACATTTAATGAAAACTACATGGAGACTGATTCTCCTCTGTCTACATTGGTGTAAATCAAAGAGTAACTTTACTGAAGTCAGTGTAGGTACACTGGTAAGACAGAGGCCTAAAGTACTGGATTGAAAGTCACTGAGCAGGGCTTAACATTTACATTCATCTTATTACAGTAATGGTAATGACCAACACATTGCAGTGCCAAACATTTATAAACACTTCCAGGGTATTAATGTTATCCATGATACACTGCAGCAGTAACCTTGCTCGTGTTATAAATAATGAAATAGGTTTTCAAGGAAAAGACATGTTTGTCTCAAAAAATGATCTCTGTGGTTTTGGTCTTTTTAATTAGTTCCACTTTCTGTCAGTCACTGGGATTGATTTTTACATGTTTATTTGTTCCAAACTCTGTGAGAAATCCATATATAAGTGCTAGAACTCAGGTGATATTTTGTTCATCTCTGAAGCTTTGTTAAAATGTTTTGAAAGTGAAAAATGGAATTGTCTATAAATATGTCAGAGAATCATAGCCAGTTTTTAAAAAGAAAGAAACTTGGAAATGGGCAGGAAAGGTTGAAATATGTTTTCTCTAACAGCTTGAAACATCGTATTTCATGTTGCTATTATAAACAGTGAAATGCTATATTACCTTTTTTGGTTAAAAATGCCTATGAGCTATATGCAGAAGGTATTCTGCCTTAAACATTTTTTTTTTCATAATGACAATTACATTACGTTGTAGTTGGCACACCATATTGGTGCTACTGATTTGTAAAGAGAACTATTGAAAAGTTCTGTTTTGAGGTACAGTTCACAACCTCTCTGTTTGGATTAACAGGAGAAGAATGTTTGTATGATTTTTTTTGTAAAAACCATGAGCTTCCAATGTTTAATGGAAGTGATATAATAACACAGTCCATGTCTCCAAAGTTATCTTACAATGAACAACAGAACAGTTTTAAATGCAAACATAGATTTCATAAACTTGAGTTTATTTATTTGATCTTTTTAAATGAGGAGGATGAATCTTACAGTCCAACAAAGGAAAAAATTGTTAGACAAGCATTGTGTTAAAGCTTATGCACTGGACAATTGTTTCCAAGGAATTGTATGTTTTATAGTCAAGATACCTATTTACCTTTGATTACACAATTTTCAATAACTGGAAGTCTAAACTACGCAAGGGTCTTTATGTAGGTTTGCATATCCTTTTTTCTTGGTTGCTTATCTGTTCAATTACGGTCTAAACATAGGTTTAGTATTTAAAAACGCTGCCCTGCCCTGATACTCAGACATGAATCACCACATATCTTCCCAACTCAGTTATGATATTTGTATAAGTGAAGTAGCTGACCTTACAAAGATACATGCCAATGCCCGCACATGTGTTGGGTGGCAAGACTTGATTCTAGCTCTACTAAATCACAAAAAATATGCTATGAGGAAGGATGTAAAATAAGCTCTCCCTACTTACATCTGCCAAGAACATGCTAGCTGCTGCTTCCCGCATCTTCTCTCTTGGCCGAGAATGGCGAACCGCGGCCACTGGGAGATGCAGGCAGCTGTGGAAACAAACTGTCTGGCGGCCTGCCAGCAGATTACACTGATGGGCCTCAGGTTGCCCACCACTGCCTTAGACTCATGAACTCTACCATTTCATGATCACTTTCACCTAAGCTGCCTTCCACTTTCAAGTTCTCAGTGTGTTCCTCCTCCTTTGTCAAAAATCAAATCTAGAACAGTCTAGTCCCTAGGAGTGTTGTAAACAAAACCTGAGAAACAATTCTTCCACTCTACTCAGCATTGATAAGGCCTCAACTGGAGTACTGTGGCCAGTTCTGGGCACCACATTTCAAGAAAGGTGAGGACAAATTGGAGAAAGTCCAGAGGAGAGTAACAAACATAAATAAAGGTCTAGAAAACATGACCTATGAGGGAAGATTGAAAAAAATAAGGTTTGTTTAGTCTGGAGAAGACTAAAGAGGGACATAACAGTCTTCAAGTACATAAAAAGGAGGGTGATAAATTGTTCTCCTTAACCACTGAAGATAGGATAAGAAATACTGGGCTTAAATTGCAGCAAAGGGGATTTAGGTTAGACATGAGGAAAAGCTTCCTAGGAGTAAGGATAGTTAAGCACTAGAACAAAATAACCTAGGGAGGTTGTGGAATTTCTGTCACTGGAAGATTAAGAATAGGTTAGACAAATACCTGTCAGGGATGGTTTAGATCAGGGGTCGGCAACCTTTCAGAAGTAGCGTGACCAGACAGCAAATGTGAAAAATCGGGACAGGGGATTGGGGATCATAGGGACCTATATAAGAAAAAGACCCCAAAATCAGGACTGTCCCTATAAAATCGGGACATTTGGTCACCCTATTCAGAAGTGGTGTGCCGAGTCTTCATTTATTCACTCTAATTTAAGGTTTTGTGTGCCAGTAATACATTTTAACATTTTTAGAAGGTCTCTTTCTATAAGTGTAATATATAACTAAACTATTGTTGTATGTAAAGTAAATAAGGTTTTAAAAACATTTAAGAAAATCTGCTCGCATGCCACCTTTGGCACACATGCCATAGGTTGCCTACTCCTGATTTAGATAATACTTAGGCCTGGTCTACACTGGGGGCGGGGGTCGAACTAAGGTACGCAAGTAGCGAATAGCGTAGCTGAACTCGAACTACCTTAGTTCTAACTACTCACCCGTCCAGATGCCGCGGGATCGAAGTCCGCGGCTCTCCCGTCGACTCCGCCACCGCCGTTCGCGGTGGTGGAGTTCCGGAGTCGACGGGAGCGCATTCGGAGTTCAATATATCGCGTCTAGATGAGACGCAATATATCGAACTCCAAGAAGTCGAACGCTACCCGCCAACCCAGGCGGGTAGTATAGACGTAGCCTAAGTCCTGCCATGAGTGCAGGGGACTGTTCTAAAAGACCTATCAAGATCCCTTTTAGCCCTACATTTCTAGGACTCTAACAGAGAGCAGCTTTGAACAACTTTGTCTGTGAATAAGTAAATCAGGTAAGCCACTCACACCATTCAACCTGATCATCAACAGCTTTGAGCTGCAAACTCAGATGAACGTGGACACCAAGGTTTTTTGGTTCAGGCTCAAATCAAATGCAAATTTCCACATAATACAAATTACTGTAGCAGAAATGCAATTATTTGTAATAGTGAAATGTGTAATTTAGGGCCAAATCCTGCAGCCTCAGGAATGTTTGTCTGAGTTTTGGTGTGCATATTAAATAGGATGTCCAGTCCAGAGTTCAGTTCCAGGGTTCTGATTCAGGACCATCTCTAGTTTGTATACCAAAGTGAGGTCCAGAGGATGAATTCACAAAGTAATCACCCGGATTGATATTATCCCCCACCCCTTGCACAGGGGAAGTAAAAGATCTATGCACAATTTTATTCCTACTTAAGCCCTCCAAATAGGGACTAAAGTGGTGTGTGAAGTCTCTCTGCTGGCCCCGTGCACAGGGGCAAGTTTCACATATTGTGACTAATTAAAAAGATTCCCAAGGTTTTGTCTGTTTGTCAGTTTCTTTTGAAAGAACTGTTGGTGCTCATGGGAAATATCACTAGGAGGCATAAAAGCCTAGTTATTGCATGCATACTACCAATACAATTGTGAGCGCACCATGCATCACACTGAAGTGTGATTCTACTCTGGAAAAAAGTGACTGTAAAAATGGCAACTTCTTACTGAACGTGTAACGTTGACAGAGCCCGGTTGCCTGTAGGATTGAACCTGGGACCTCTGGAGCTCAGTGTATGAGCCTCTGCTGCATGGGCTAAAAGCCAACTGATTCTTAGCTAAGGCTGTAGAGCAGACTCATTAATATCTGTCTTTTGCTAAGTGATCTTGGTGCCACTAGATGAGAGAGAACACCATACCCAAGAGGTGTGTGGGTTACACATGCATTCAGAATTATACCTGCCTTTAAACCACTAAAGATTTTTCTGCTCTTTTCTACTGCTAACTCTGCAGAACCAAACCAATACAATATTGTGAGCTGGATCCGGTTTTCTTGTGTGCATAATCAACAGAAGAGTTTGCACAGTTCCATTCTATACAACCTTGTTAACATAAATGGGTCTGCGTAGATATCACGGAGGGCATAATTTGGCCTGCAAACATTTTTTATTATGTACAATTAAGAATAGAATCAAACTTGATTCTAAAGTCTCAGATTGAGGTTGAAGGGTTGGCAGTGAGGTGGGGGGGGGACCTCTAATATTGAAAATCTGAAATTGATAATACATTTGATACTGAAATTGTTGAGTCATTAACATGAAATGCCACAATTTTACAGTCACTTTTTGGAGAGTAGAAATGCACCTTGTGTTCAGTGGCAAGAGAGAGAAAATGGTCTAATCTACTGTATACATAATTACAGGTAATTTCATAGTCTGTACGTACATATGCATACATTCACAGTGCACTCAGATTAGCAAAGTTTTCTGCATGCCTACATACAACACTGCCTTATGCCCCATCCTACAAAAACACAAAAAATAGAAAATATTTCAAAACTATAAGATCTGGTGCCATCTATCAGATTGTCCAGATAAATGGCAGCTTTCCAGTGGATCTTCTCTTCATTTGGAACATCTATTCCTTCCATCTCTACAGAGTGGTTATTAACATTAACAGATAGTAACTGCTCTGGAATGAGGAGGGAAAGGAACAGCTGGGTGGGAGGAGAAAAGTTATAAAACCAGATTTGTCTTTGTCAGGTCTACTGAATAAATACTGCTAATGGGGTTTCCAGCTCCTGAGAGTCTCCTAAAGGTCTTGTTTTTGGGACAAAGTCACCATGGGGGAGTTGCCAAGAATAAACCATAATTTAAAAATAAATATCATTCCTCTCTAGTTTAGAAGAACAACTCATAGCATCACAATTTCCCACAGACTTGAACATAGTTAGTGAGATGCTCCTTCTAAAGATATTTCCATTCTAGGGGGATTCCCCTTGAAAGATTCTAGCATGTTATTACAGAGTCACTATATGGCTGCCAAGGAGAGTCCTATGAGAAAATTACAACCGTGACATTGCCTCATGAGGTGTCTCTTCTCATTCTCCATGGGACTGGGAGAAAATGAGAACTGTGGGTGTTGCACCTCTCAGAATCTGGTGCATTTTGCACTAATTTAATTCTAATCTATATAGATTCTTATATCATGCTCACCACATTATCTGAATGCCTTCCAGTAGTTCATTAAGCGACGTGACTAACATCCATCACATGTTTGCTCTCTCATCCTGTCCCCAGAGGGAGGAGTGTGTTCAGCAGAATGTTTGTTATGGAATTTATTTTTATAACATACACATGTTGCTACATGTTTATCTTAGAGAAGGCCAGGTCAAAGAACTGTGCCTTGCTCTTAGAGCAGAAGGTTGTGAGGATTGTGATGGTGCTCAATTCTTGTGGGGTGGTCCACAGACTTGGGGTGGTCTTTGAAAAAGTGCGGACTCCTGCACAGATGAGTATTACCCTTAATGTAGGGAGTTCCATTGTGCCAGAGGAACATGGTTGTCCAACAGAGTCTTCATCTTGAGCTTTAGGCAATCTTGTAGATATCCTGGGCCCAGGCCATTGCCACCTTGAAAATTAGGATTGAGATCTTGAACTTGATGCTATATTCAATGGGAAACCAGTACAGAGAACATAGCACAAGTTTAATGAGCGAGGGTAGCCTGTGCTGCTGAGGAGATGCATTGCCGTGTTCTGTGCTAGTTGCACTTTCCTAAGTGCTGAAGGCTTCATGCTGAGGTTTATCACATTGCTATATTTCAGCCAGGAAGTGACAAAGGCATGAATAACTGAGGCCAGGTCACTGTTCACCAGGATGGGATGGAGCTCCTAGCTAACCAGAGATGGTAGAAAGCATTATTCTCTGGTGCTGCTATGTGGAAGCCTCATGTCACTGAGAAAGGAATCTAGGAGCAGTCCTAGACTACAGCCTGCATTGACCATGACTGGGTGTGTACCTTCAACCAAAGGACCTAGTATCTCACTGTCTTTGTTAGTGTTTCACTTGGATAACATCCATTCAGAATGTTTCTTCCTCTGAAGAAATTCAGACTGTAGGAGCTAAAGTCTCCTCCAATTTTGCCTTCATAATAGAGTGATATTAAAGGTATAATTAGAAGAGATAAGAAAATGGAGAGATTAAGTACTGAGAATATGGGAAACAAGCTTGTTCTGATTGGAGCTATAAGAAACTTAGTGTTTTGGTTCACAAGTTACATTTTGCAAAAACACATTTACCAAAATTTTGCAAAAAACACTAATTCTTGCTATATGTCAAGTACAGCAAGAGTACTTGTCTGGTCTATTACAACAATTCCTGAAGGCAAATTCTGAAGTTCTTAGTTAGGGACCCCCCCCCCCAAAAAAAACCAACAAAAACAACAACAACAACAACAACAACAAAAACGCAGCTTTAATACCCAGTCACAACTCTTAAAGATTTCTGCATTTGGCCCTTATTACCTAATCTTAGTTAAAGATGGCATCAATATTGCCTATGTAGCTATGTAACTAAAAGGAGGAGATGACTTTTTTGAAGAACTGGGGCTATAAATACAGTAGGACTCCCCCTACACAATCTATCCCATCCATCATGAGTAAAATGCAGGGTCATGACTTCTTCAGCATCACTCCAGAAAGTCTAACATACATATTCTATACAGAAAAATATAGTAGGTCATATTTTAATTGGAAATCCAGGTAGCTAATTATTGGTCACTTTTTCATTTCTACTGTACTTTGGAAATTAGCCTTCACCTCACTGCAAGAAAAGTTCTGCTTTTAAGTGCAGTTTCTAAGGGATAGCAGAATATTTACTTTATGAAAAGGACAGAGTACAGCTATGCTCGGGAAATGTTTTAATCCAATTATGGGCTTCAGTCCTTGCCATGTCAGACATAATACCAAATATTTCATTTTTGGCAATACTTTTCATTCTCTGAATGAATTTTCACACTCCAGAGGACTAACACACTAAAGGTAGACTGGATAAACATGGGTTGTGTTTATACTTGGTGTAAGTCCATTGATTTCAGCTGAGTTGCAACAGGGATAAATTTGACCCAATATTTTTATCTCCTTTCATTTGCTAAAGTAGATGCAGACAGTAAATCCTACTTTAGGATTTGCTACTTCCAAGTGCCATGTAATTTATGGGATTCTATAAGCAGTGATATTAATGCCCATGATAGCCAGTGAGGTACAATGATTCATTTTGCTTATATCACGTATGAGTGCTCCTACAGTATTGTTTTCATTCTTAATTCCAGCTAATCATTCTAAAACTTTGTTAGTATAAAAACCTGTATTTATGTGACCACTATTGAATTCAGACTGACACCCTGTTTTCCCACAAAACTCTGACCAAGTAGTCAAGCCTCTACTTGTGTACCGTGAGTTGTGCATACATCAATAAAATAAAGGAATCATTACTCTTTAATCTGTTATGCTATTAAAATGGGTGTATCAGGATTGTCAAGTCATTGCATACTTTTATTTCTTGTACTACTAGAGCTCATTCCTTTTGTAGAAATGGATTATGAATGTCACTGAAGAGGCCAATACTCATTACAGAAGAATTTATGTAGGCTGAGTGCATGATCTGGTATTTCATAAATAGATACCAAGTTTAGAAGTAATACTTCTAAAGGTACAACATAAAGGGGATGAGGTCTAGCGATGAAAGAACAGAATTGCAGGTCAGCAGTTCTGGATTCTGTTCCTGGTCATGCCATTGACTGTCACTTGTAAAGCAAAGCAAAATTTCTCTGTCCCAGTTTCCCTATCTGTATATTAGGGATAATGTGCACCTAATTTAATTGATCTTCATAGTTACCTTGGACAAGAACTGGTCCCCTTACCGAGACCTCTGTTTAAGTATTATCACAGAAGTAGATAATAAAGTAACTAACCTTAGGAAAGTACCTTGAGAATATTTGGTCATAGCTCCTGTTGACTGTACTATCATAGAAAGTTTAAAATAGCTTTTATGTTTAAATGAGATCTATACTTGATTGTGCCTGTTCATGATTTTTTATAACCAAAAAATTTAGGAGCATGATGGTTAAGATAATAGACGTATAGGGACTGATTTTTAAAAAAGAGAATCATCTAAATATACTGCATATACAGATATACAGCACATTCTGGGGATATAGCAGACTTGTACAGACTTAATGCATTTCACTGTATGCCATATCACCAATATATTGTCTACCAAACAGGAAAATATTTCCTATGAAACAAAACATACTTGTTTCATCATGTTGCTTGTTCCATATGGGTAGCAATGCCTATAGTTAAGGTCATCCACCACTTTTCATTGTAAGACCCTGTTTTTCAGTAGTATATAAGCTTTACGAGAACGTAAACCATTTGGGTTGAAATGTCATATGCTGAGTATCTGCTTAAGGCAGATTTTTTGGGAAAGTTTCAGCTAAAACAGTTCAGCTGTTGAAAAGTAGGTTAGGAAAAATAGGTTTTGCCCATGTAAAAAAAAAAAAAAAATTCTTACCACCATTTCATTGAGAAGTTTTAATGTCTTCATGCTTTGGAGATGGGACTTGAAACCAGAAATTAAAGACTATCATAGTGCATATACACAAGGGGGCTGAATTCAGGTTGCACAGGAGACATTAAATCTGGCTTTTCCTAACTTTTCAGTGCTTAAGTTTGATATTTCATCCAAAAATACATAAGAACATTAAAGTTGCAAATTCATTTAACACATCTCCTAAACCACTCAAAACAAAAATTTTTCTTACAATGCAGAAGTTTCCTGTGCTATACCAATGGGCTTGACCCTGCAAAACTTTATTCACATGAATAAACTATACTTTCACAAGTAGCCCTACAGAAGCAAATGAGCGCAGCCAGGAATTTTGGAACTACATACCTGAAAGGAGATATTTCTAGGTTTGGCCTGTATTATGCAGGAGGTCAGATTAGATGATCATAAAAATCCCTTCTGGTCTTAAAACCTGTAATACAAAGAAGTGTATTCTACAGATAGAGAACTTTCAAAAGTGGGACAAGGTGTACATATTCAAGGATGGAGTGGGGAGGTAGGGCAAGATAGTGAAGCAGTGCTCTAGTCTTTCACCTTTAGACAACTGTGTCCAAATCCTGGCTTATGTCAAAGTACTTAAGAGTTTAGCTGTTATGGTCCAAACCTAGTCCCTATTTGTTCAAGTTACAAAACCACTACAGGATTGGCAGCTCCTTCTGAATGACCTGTGCCTGGTTTCATTAGAACAAATGAGAGTTATTTCAACTGGAGCATGATGGAATTATAAGAGAGGACTAGAAATAATAAAGGGATGCAGACAAGGACCAAGATACTCTGGCTGACTTGTGTGTGAAAACTACATGCCACATGGCACTTAAGTGGGTGGAAGTGGTGCATTAATGTTAAATTCACACACCAGAAAAAAAACAAAACAACTGAAAGGTGTTGAAATGAACATAACTCCTGGGCAACAGTAATGAATAGGTAAGTCTAACTTACCTTGTAAAACACGACAGTCTGTTTTACTGAAGAAAAATGTTAATACATACATTACGCACCCCTCAATACATTTCATTGGGTACAGCACCACAAAACCCATTATTGAATGCTGAGCTGCCTTAAAGAAACACACACTAATATATTCTGAGCAAGTCTATAATTTTGAGAGAGAGCGCAAGAGAGGGGGGTAAAGCATTGAATGTTCTTTAAAGGTCATATTAATGTTTTAAGTGCATAACTTATATAAAAGACAGCTGGTAACTTTGTGAGGACTCTCATATCAATGATAGTGACAACATCAGCAGAACAATGAGTAGAAACTTTGCAACCCGTGTGTCATATTACCTTTTAATTTCTAGAAGTGTTTTCCTGTGGAATGTTATTAAAACCTCAGTAATGTGGATAAACTAGTATTGCTATGTCAACAATGAGATGACATTTTTCAGAGAAGGTACTATTAAAATCTCTCTCCAGTTCAGTATCATGGAGTTTGGACATAATAGAACTGTACAAAGTTTCTTACAAATTCCCCAAAATAAATGGATCGCTGCTGGTTTCCTATTTAATTACAAACCATACATTTTTGGTCACTTCTGAGTTGAGATACAGAGCCTTTTACATTTTAGATGGTTCAAACCCATCCCATTAACCTTTTGAGGCCTCTAATTCCCCATTATAATCCTTTAAATTTAAAACAGAAAAATGTAAATGTAATTGGTAAACTGCATCATCCATCAACCTTCAATAACTGGTGCTTTTAAAAAAAAAAATGTACTGAACACCCTGTTTAGAAACAATTCTGTTCACTAGTTACCTCTAGGGAGTCATTTGGTACAGACAATCTGGAAAAATGGAATTCTTTCTTACCTTTAAAGATAAGCTAATGCATAAAATTATGTTCACTATTTGTGATATTCTTTCAACTCTTGACTGGAGTCTGCAAAAAGAGACCCTGAATCCTCCACCTTAATCCAGGTTTTTTCAAAGGAGCATCAGGGAGTAAAGGTACCTAAATCCCCTTGACATGCAATTGGAATTGTGTTCTAAACTACCTCAGGCTCCTTTGGAAACCCCAGCTTACATATTAAAATAATTAAATTCCACTTCTTTAGAGTACTTTTTACTGGTTCCCAGACGAAGCAACACTTATAACAATTCTCACACATATTAAAGAACCAAATTATCAGTAAACAAGACTTCAAAGACAGTGGATATAGCATGACAATTTCATACAGAGACTAAATATTTGAAACTTGACCTTTCTTCCCCCAAAACTAACATGCCTAAATACATAAAACCACACACCTCTATCCCCATGATTATTTCTATCACAGTACTGCCTCAATGCTTAAAATGAGGCCTTTGTATCATTGCAGTAGACACTATCTTTCAGCACGTATCCTTGAAAGATCTAAAAAACCCAGCCTAATTCCAGTATTTCATAGTAACAAGTTTGTCCACATCCAACTCAGTTTTGTTGTTCTGTCTGGGGGACAATTCAGGTATGGCCTCCATACACTTGCCCTTCTCCCTCCTGAGGGAAGAGTGTTTAATCAAATATAGGAACCCATACTTTTGGAAGTTACTACTAGATATTTTGCGTGACTAGTTAAAGGTATGCCCCAAATCTACCATTTTTCAATAAAGAAAACAGGCTAGGAGATGTAACAGTTCTCCAGAGACACAAATTGGGGATTGGCCTGGAATACCATCTCTATAAAAGTTGAGATAACAGACAGAGGTCACTTGGTTTGAGAAGGTGGCTGACCCTGACCTGTTACTCAGAAAAAAATGAGAGCCCTGCTGCAAGTGGACTATAGTAAGATTTTTTTATATCTCTGCGTTAGTCCTTGCTGAATATATTTGAATTAATGTATCTCGATCATAACATTGCTGTTAGAAATGGAAGCAAAAAGCTTAGCCCTAAATGGACTTTTTGTGATCACATCAACCAGGTAAGAGAATCAAACAGCACAAACTATTTCATGATGCAATAAAACAAGCCTCAAGCCTCTCCCACCCAAAAATTAGTGAAGAGAAAAGCATGTGTGTAGTATAAGATGGTGGTTTTCATGAGTGAAAATTAAATGTAGCATGCTTGGAAAAGCAGCAGTGGAAAATATGTTTGACGGAGTCTTGCACATTTATGGAATTCATATTTTTGCAATTGAGTGAAGCTCTGAGCACATGCATACAAATCAATATAGGCCAAATCCTGCAGTCCTTAAGTCAGGCAAAACCGCCATTGATTCTAGTGGGAGCTCAGTTAAAGTCAATGGGAACTTTGTCCACAAGATCTGGTCCTGTAGTTACATTTTATTTGTCCTTGCCATCTTCATTATGACAGTTTAGAACATGCATTATCCCAGAAGAGACTGATGAAAGAGCACATGCCATTCAAAGGAAGGCTGGTTCAAATTCTGACTGGTTTTTCTACATTTTATATAATCAGCTCAAATTCTGCTTACCTTTCTCATGGAAGTAGTCAGATTGACTAATGGGATTACTGATCTGAATAACAAACAGTAATTGGCTCATCTTTGTCATCTTGCTGTATTTTCTACAAATAGAAGTCATCTTTTTCACATATTGTGCAGAAGCATATACCAAGGAACCTAGTATTAAAACACATTAAGAACAGTTATTTCCATTGCATTTGGCACCCTTGTTGCCAGTCTTAGAAGAGAGGCTAAGGATGCTGAGCCACTGTCTCAAACCTAGGCCTAGGCTGAAGTTCTTGATGCACAGTGCTGATACAGAAGGAGACACAGCAATCCAAGCTTGCCTTACACAGCCACCATTCAGTGGGTATGGATGCTGAATCAGTCTCTCAAGCCTAGCAACTGTCTCATCTTCTGCATCTGCTCTGTGCATATATAGAGAACTTCAGCCTAGGGCTTCTAACTGCATGTTTGTCATTAATGCTTACATTTATTTAGGAGAAAACACCTATTTTAAAAGGTGTATGTATTAGAGGCATACCATTCAGGCCCAATTCAAGAGTCTTTATAGGAGAGCTGTAATTAGACCCACAAGAAAAATAGGGAAGTTGGTTAATTAAATGCCTTTTTGTCAAGATATGATTCTTCCTGAAAGAGTTTTAGAATAGCTTGCACATTTTCTAGAAGGCAACAGGATTTTTCTACTGTAACCATCAAAATTCTCACATCAATTAGTGTGGATTTAGCAAAAAAAGATCGGATTGATCCATAGAGATGCAAGACCAAGATGGTCCTTCTGGTACATAGGAGATTCTACTCCACAGTTTAAATCATAGAATTACATGACCATTTTGGAAGGGATGTTTTTCTGTCCTTTTAATTGCTCTTTGTCAATACAGGATCACCAGTGTCAAGAGCATCAGTGACTAATGGGCCAAACTCAAACAATTCAGACATTGGTCATTTCATATTTAGTTGAATAAAATTGCCTGGAATTCATACTGTAGATCTCATGAGACCTTTGATCAGATTTTCATTACTTCTCAGTTTCAGAGAGGTCAGAAACACTGCACTGTATTTCTTGGCAGTATTTTGGAACCTCCATTTCTGAGTAACACACCAGGCAGTGCAGAGGCATGCAAGAATTAACACAAATAAACTAAAAGGTTAACTGAACTCATCTGAAGTTTAAAGTGTGAGGTTCATTTTGGTTCAAGATTGGACCCAGGTTTATATCTACTTATATTTGATGATAAAAAAAAGTGTTACCTTGAATAATAAAAAGACAGTGGCCAAAAGCCGGAAGCCCTTACTCAGGCAAAACAGTGATTGAAATCAAGGAAGTAATTAGTGAACAAAACTGGGTGAGGACTTTAGGATTCTTTTTAGAATACTGCCTAAATATACTAGCTTGCACATAACTTTACCCATGCAAGCAGTCCAAAGGGATAGTCATAAGCATGTACATAACTTTCATATTTGAAGGACTAGCACTTCACTTTTTACCATTATGTTAATTCAATTAGTTACTTTTTATGCCTTATTTACCTGGGTCTCTAATGAGATTAGACCAGTCAGCATCAGTTTCTGTTTACATTAAGTTTCACTTTCTGGTTTTCACTCTCACTAAATGTCCTGATCCAGCAAAGCTCTTAACCATTTGCTTAAAGGTAAGCACAAGCTTAAATGCTTGGCTGAATCAGGGCCTATGCTGTGGAGATCTCAAACGCCACAAGGAGGGTAGTACTTTAATTTAAAACGAACAACATTTCTCTTTCTGTGCGCACACACTCACAAAAGTTTAAAATTCTCACTATCCTGGAGTCTATTTACAGTTCAAAAGTGTCAATTAAAGGCTTACATACTTGTTTACATTTTACCATGATTAACTCTACCACTTTATCGTCTCCTTTTCCCTAAATGTGTCACACTGTATCCTTCCATTAAACACCGCAACATCATAGTTTAACTATGTTCTTTTGATAATAAACATGATATAAATATACCATTTGTAATAGTCTTCCTCATTTTGCAATAGTAAAAAGTCTTCCCACCGTGGGCTCTGTGCAGTATGGTCTCCTGGGACAAAGTTAAATATAAATAAATTTACCATTGCAATCACTCCAGAACATTGTCAATATTCCTAAGAGCCTCCTGTTGTCTGAGGAAGATTCAGTAGATCTAGATCAGGGGTTGGCAATCTTTCAGAAGTTGTGTGCCGAGTCTTCATTTATTCACTCTAATTTAAGTTTTTGCGTGCCAATAATACATTTTAATGTTTTTAGAAGGTGTCTCTCTAAGTCTATATAATATAAACTCAACTATTGTATGTAAAGTAATTAAGATTTTTAAAATGTTTAAGAAGCTTCATTTAAAATTAAATTAAAATGCAGAGCTCCCTGGACCAGTGGTCAGGACCTGGGCAGTGTGAGTGCCACTGAAAAAAAATCAGCTTGCGTGCCGCCTTCAGCACGTGTGCCATAGGTTGCCTACCCCTGCTCTAGATTTAGACTGAGGATAAGAGCGTTTTTGATTGCTCTGATGGAATCCGTTGGAAAAACAGGATATTATTTGCATAACCACATTAAAATGACTGGCAGTTTTCCTTCATGAGGGCAAAACAAACTTCCTGACAAAGATAATAGCTTAGCAACCCTTTGTGGTAACCGGAACACCAGCAACAGAAATATTTACACAGTTTTTAATAGCACTTTAGGACTTAGCTATCTAGAAGGCTGGAGGAATTTTTCTGTACTTCTAAAAATGGATGCCAGACAAAGGGTCTGAAAAAAAACAAAACGCAGTAACTTTTTGGAAATAAGTATAGTGACTACAACAGAAAATTTTGGCACTCAGTGCCACTGCCCAAACTCCGATGCTTTAGTCTTTGTAAGTTGCAGTTTGTGAATTTGTTTGAATATCATTTTAAATATTCTATTGATTATCATCTGTGGTCAGAATTTCCAATTGATATCAGTATTGCAATTATGTTCTAGTCTGAGTATAAGGAAAGACTTGTGAACTAGCAAAGGTTAAGTTTTTCAGTGTAACCACTGCCACAAATAGAAAATAGTAAAGAGCTGAGAAGGAAACATGCATTTGATAGTGAGTAAAAATACAAAGAGGTCTGAAGAACCTCTTAAATTCCACATTTGATACTTATTATCTAGGTCATTAAATATATCAAATATACTTAGATTACACATACACCGTTTATGCTGCAGAAATAGTACATACACAGGACCACTCAGTTATTAGAGAATGATGATGGTTTAAGGCCAGGTTGTGAAACTTTTCCACACACCCCCTCCCACACACACACACACAGGAGAGGAATTACACAGATAACTGAAGTCAGTGGGACAATGTGTGTGAATATCATTATGGCCCCTGCTGAAGAAACATACCTTTAAGGGTGCTTAAATATTAAGCACATGCTGAAGTACCCTCTTGAATAGGGATAAACTTAAGCATATGCTTAATTGCTTTCCTAAATTGGGGTCTATGGAGAGGAAAGGGTTTTGCAATCTGGTCCTTAAGGTGTAGTGGTTTAGTCACTGCTAAAATGTCAGTATTTACCAACAGCTACCCACAGAATTTTATCTGAGATATTGAAGTTCTTCCTATTCTGAGCAGAGAAAAGCAATGTTTCTCTCAGATACTGTGTTCAGTAAGGGCAAATGCTGATTTTTGACTGCTGACCACCACATGACAATACTAAGGTACAGGTGGATTTGAAAGCACCCACAGTGATTTACTGAGATACATGGCATCTCTCTCAAAATATAGGAGAAGGACTTGAAGGTACAACTCTTGTGCATCATAGGACTGCTCTTTGTCATAATTGTGAGTTGACCGGCTTTAACTCTATCTTCAGAGAGTTGCTCCATACAGAGGAGATCACGGTTTTCCTTGGATGAAGGCCTTGCTACCCTGCAGTGGAAGAGAGGAGGTTGGGAGCTAATCACAAAAAGAAAGGCTGAAATCCTAAACCCATTATTCATTCAGCTAGTGTAATAATGGTTTGTAATTTAAAGGTAAGTATCTAATCAGCTTTGACCATGAGCACCAAATGCTGCATTACACAGGTATTCAATCCCATGCTGAAATTCAGCCAAGTTCAAGTACCACTGGTATTTTGCAAAACACATTTTTCTTTGGCTGCAGATCCGGGTGTGGGAAAGTATTTTACCATTTTTTTTCTCCTGTGCCATTAAGGTAATTAAACCAAAAGTGATAGATGGAGAAATGCAGTTTCATTATACAGTCTCCATGCTCCCGCTATAGAGACTTCCCTCTCTGGAAGTACAGTACTTGCAAAACTTAAGTTTCTCTGTAGAACATCATATTAAGAATCCAATCTGCCAGACACTTATGTGCATTACTCATGATGTGAGTATGGTTCTCACTGAATCTCAGGGAAGGATGCTGAAACAGATGGAAATCCAGATCACCTGGAGAGGGATTATTAATTTTTAGAAAAAAAAAATCAAGCAGTAGCATGGAGAAAATACGTGTTCTTGCTATCTCAGGCCTATTATGGGATAGGGAGTAGCCCAATCAGTACAGCCAAGAAAAGCAAATTATCTTATTATCACTGTGTGCTCTGAAGACATTTAGTACAATATGCTGATTGAGTGTTGTGTTTGTCTGCTCAGCAACAAGACAGTTCTTGTTCTGTCTTGTTTACTTCATCCTTGCTCTTTAACTTATCCTTGTGCGAGACTGTGTGGAGGGGGGAGGGGCGGAAATCAAATCCACGTTTGTCTACTAAGCCTCTCCAACATGGCAAAATTTACTGAGAGTGAAAAAAAGGGTGGGACTCCCATGCTTATTTCAGATGAATGAAGGTGGCAAGGGAGGAATCGTTCCACATAGGTTGAAAAAACTTCTCCACTGATAAAGGTCTCAGGTGGAGAATTGTGTCCAGTTCTGGGTGACATTTCAGGAACGATGCGGACAAATTGGAGGAAGTCCACTGGGGAGCAACAAAAATAATTAAAAGGGTTTAGAAAACATGACCTATGAGAAAGATTAAAAAGTTGGATGTATTTAGTCTGGAGAAGAGAAGACTGAACGGGGAGACATGATAATAGTTTCAGGCACATAAAAGGTTGCTACAAGGAGGAGGGTGAAAAATTGTTCTCCTTACCCACTGAGGATAGGACAAGCAGCAATGGTCTTAAATTGCAGCAATGGAGGTTTAAGTTAGGAAGTTTTTCCTAATATCTAACTGTCAGGGTGGTTAAGCACTGGAACAAATTTCCTAGGGAAATTGTGGAATCTGTTTTTGGACGTTTTCAAGAACAGGTTAGCCAAACACCAGTCAGGAATGGTCTAGTGCAAGGGACTGGACTAGATTACCTACTGAGGTACCTTCTGAGGTACCTTCCAGTCCTATGATTCTATCACCATGTTTGGCTATGAGAGCCCTCTCACTCCAGTAGCCTTTATGGCCCTAATGTGTCACCACCATTTCCCTCCCTTGCCCCCCTACAATGCTTTTACATAAAATTGACAGATTAAAATGACTGAGCAATTTAAGACTTCAACTCATGCTAGGATTTCCAGCTTAGGTTTTCAGACACGAGTGGTTGGATCAGCTTCTTTTATTCCTTGGATGGGTCACTGGCAGCAGAGATCAAACATGGGACCTCTGAAAGCATGATCCTCCACTGCTCAGCTAAACAAACCAGCTCTTAGCCAAGGCTGGAGTAGACTCATCCATTTCTATGTATGGCTCAGCCACCATTATAGGGAGAGAGCACCTTGCTGAGCAGGTCTAGGTTACACATCCAAATCCGGGGTTTAATTCAGATAAGCATTTAGAAAAATAAGGGCAACATTTGGAAACCTAGTTGATTTAAGGATCTAACTTCAAATCCACATATTAGACCTAAATAAGAGTGGCCCAGTTTTTTGTCTTGTGGGTGGTCAGTGCTTCTGAAAGTCAGGCCACTCTTGTATGGGTGCTGATATATTCATTTAGACACCCACTTTTAAGTGATCTTGCCCCTTAGAAGGTCACCCATCATCTACATCCCTGGAAAAGCTATAAGCTCTCTTTTGTCACCAAAGGCACCTCAAAGACTGCAAAATTACTGACCCTTTCAGAAAATTGTAAAATGACCATTGTTGGTAACTCATAATGCATTGACTTATGGGACAAATCTCAGCTTGTGAAAACTGAGATACTGTACTACCAGCTGCTGATCTGGCCCATGAACTGTATGTAATTAATCACCCTCAATGTGTGTCCTAGGGGTTCTGAGACATGTCAAGTGAGCATCTCTACTAGTGCAAATCTATGTAGCTTTGCTGAAGTCAGTAGAGATCCTCTGCTGATGAAAAATGTGTGTATCTATGTTTAGGCTGGATCTAAGGGAGTGAAGTGCCCAACTCCTGTTGAAAGCCAGTAGGATTTGGGCATCTAGCTCCTTTTAGGCTAGGGTTTTCAATGAAGTCTTCGAGCAAAAGTTAGGATGTAGGTGGAAAGAGGGTAACAACTAGACCATCGTTCCTTGTGTAATTTAATGTGAAAAATGTATATTTGTACTTAGCATTTGCTTTCAGCATGCCAGCTGAAATTTCTTGTAAAACAGAAAATGAAGCTAGTCAAATCTACCTAGTGCTGTAATCTGAATCTGTAAGAATTTTGTTAAGTTTTCTAACAGAAGAATCTGTGTGGCGTTTTGTTTAATTTGCTTCATTATCTTAGTCAAGAAATATGACACAACACTTAAGAACGTAAACACTCTGACTTATGATAGTTTGTTGCTATACAAGTAAAAGACTTTTCTCAAAGCCATGGCAGACATGAACATACACAAAGATGTTCTGCATAGCAGAAAAGGCCACACACAAAGTTCTGTGAATTTAATTTTTTTGATTCACATTCCTTTTCTCCTATAAAACCCAAGGTGGGCCATGGCTGTTTTTCTCATAAATGCTGAGAATTCTCAAAGCCTTGCCACTAGTGCCTCAAGTATGGAGTGTCAGAAAAATCAGACAAGACCCTATTTTCATGTGTACAAGGGATTAGTGAACTCCTCATAAGAAAAGCTTAGATGGAGTGAATTGTTATGGAGATCTTATTCTCCTATGTTCTAAAGAAAATTCCCTGGTTGCCATCAAACCTTACTCCTAATGCCAACCAAAGAGCCAGCCACAGGAGATATTACTGCTAGAAAAATGCATTCTGAAGGTTGGCATCTATGTCTTGCAGCTGCTAAGCACACACTATGGGTGGTCGGAACTGTTGGCTCCTATACTGCAGCAGGCCAGACAGCAAAATAGATAACAGCAAAGGAGAAAGGAGACAGTCTCCAGTAAACATGTACCTGACCCAGTTTGTCTGGTTACCGAACCTCTATTTAGAACTAAGGTGACCATACATCCTGTTTTGGCCAGGACAGTCCCTTTTTTAAGCCATGTCCCAGTCATCCCAACTTGTTTTTGGCAAAAGTGAGCATTTGCCCTGTTTGCTCTTGCTGACTTGATCAGGTGGCCCGAGCAAACGGGACAAATGCCCACTTTTTTGACAAAAGTGGGGTGTGGATGAATGTGCTGGGAGACAGGCAGGCTTGGGCAAGCAACTACGTCAGCCCCAAGCTCGTGCAGGGGATGAGCAGTGCCACCAGCCCCGCACAGGGGGAGAGCGGACCCACGCTCAGGTAAGTGGCTTAGGCCAGTCCCACGCAGGGGGGTGGGAGGGCTTGGGCTAGCCCTACACGGTGTTCCATTTTCCCTTTGGGATATGGTCACCCTATTTAGGGCAGAAGTAGTATCTAGAAACATGTGGCTGTCAATGGAGCTCTGTGACTTTACACTAGCGGAGGACCTGGCCCTTAACATACGATTTCCATAGTACAAAAGTACAAGATATCTGTGTTTAGAAGGTTGAAGGAGTGAGGGAGAGCGCAAGGTGCTCTCATCTTAATCCTTTAAAGCATGGGATCTAGGAATATGTTCTTCCTCCCTTAAAAGGACACTTCCACTATTGAGACTGAAAAGAAATGAGCCAACAATGACATCTGTACATTTTACTTACATAGCAAAAAAGTAGGGGAGAAGTTGATTGTCTGTTTGTTGCATCCTGTCTAAAATTAGACCATAAGTAGTTCTGCTCAGGGACCACCTTGTTTCTTCTTTTAGGGGACTAGCATAGTTGCAGTGCTATAGAATATATAAACAACAATCCTGTTAGAACATATTTAAATGTCTGTATGTGCCAAGCAGCTGAGCAAATTCTCAGGCTTTTCTAGCTTTTTCTATAGAACTCAATCATGTGAAGCTCAGATTCATGCCCCACTTTTTAACACTAACACAATTAAGCTGCTGTACTTCTTCCTCAGACCAATACCTGACTAATTGCCATTTACTTGGGCACAAAGGAAATCCATATACATAGATTCAGTGGTGGAAGTATACTGAAACAGCAAATGAAGCTCTGCACTGGCTAAGGAACTGGGGGAGCTGAGGGAGAGCCCTGTTCCTTCACAACAAGGAGAGGAAGGGGAAGCTTCTCTACTTTAGCAGAAGAGTAACAGCTGTCCTCCCATGAAACCTCTTTACTTTAACCCCCGGCACATTTTCCAAAAAACATCCTGGTAGTACAAAAGTCAAAAATATAAAGGACCAACATTCCAAATATCTACAATAAAGGGGTTTTCATACTTCTCAGGACAGGAATTATGTTTGCATTTTTGTCATCTATAAAACTGAGCACAACATCAGCACTCGTTTAACAAACAACAAGCCTAACAGGATGGTGTCCCGATAGGTTCATGGACAAGCCTTTCATCTCTGGAGACCTGGGTATATCCTAATTTACAGTAGGTCACATGTAAAAGTAAGCTTGGTGGACTCATCCATCTCCCCATCATGCAGGTTAACATAACTAAGCATATTAGACAGTTTTTCCCCTCAAAATAAATAAATAAATAAAAATCCAAGGACAGCGGGGATATTGTTGCAGGTAGGAAATGGGTGGTATCGACAAAGCTTTGGAAGGGAGCTTTTGAAATTCTTGCTCATGGCCTTCTTAAAGACATTGAGTCTCACACTGCCATTTTAAAAATGGGAAAAAATAAGTATTAAAAACTCCACTAATCTAATTCCACAGTAATTTATCCAGCAGTGCCTGCATTTCTGGTACTGGTATTGGGGGGTATGGAAACAAAACCCTGACCTAAAAATCACAAGATATTTTTCCTAAAACTGATGAAAGATGTGTTTTGAGACTGCAAGCCAAGTCTCGAGTCTTCACGGGACTTTTTTTTTTGGTTGTCATGAATTTATAACAAGTATCAGCACTGAAGAGAGTTCACCATCTCCGATACCACACTGACAGGCACCATATAGGAACCCACACAGAGATGGGTCTGTGGGGATATATGCTTTTTTAAATATTTATTTTATTTATTTATTGCAGGCATGAATGAGATGTGCTTGAGCACAAGTCCAAGCTTCTTTTTATCATAACCTTGCTTGTTAGTGCAAGCATTCATTTACTACATCAAGATCTGATGTTTCCCCTGTATAACATGATCTTGACTTCCTATGAAAACTTGTACGTTCTCCTGGAGTTTGACATCCTGAGGCTGAATCCAGCACCTCTTTAATGGGTGGGTAAATATTTATACCACATTGTCCAGAATTTTGCATAACAACTTCAACTCTTTCTGTCAAGAAAGCCAGTACAGGTCACTCTGTCAATGGCAAGGCTTCTCGATAACTAAACAACACTCACTGGCCACTAATTTATATGCATTATAATTCAGATTTAATAACTTGTGTAGGCCAATAAAATAAACCATTCAGATACCAAATATTAATTTGCTGTGACACTATATTTACATTCAAGTACACAAAGGGTAGTGATTCAAGGGAGGACTTTAGAAGAGGAAGAATAGAGGATGCTTTTCCTTTCCCAGTTGTTTAATAGCTCACTGTATTTATGTAATGGTTTGATGCAAAAAATTGGAAGTCTATTTAGGGTGGGAGATTTTAATCACTGACTTCAATGGGCCAAATGATTAACACCACTCTTTGTTTTCTAATAAAATACATAGAAGAGATGGGACCCAACCCCAAACCTTTGAGCTAAACACACTTAAATTGCACCAGACATTCAGACCAAGGCCCATCCCTGGTAACTGGATAGTAATTGCTCTTTGCATGAAAGAAGAGACCTCTCGGATGTAGGCTGCAGCATACAACACTCTAAGTCATGTCATACGGTGTAGCCAATAGTGAACATACAGTGTAGTTCACTTATTGTTTATTATTTGTATTACCATAGCGACTAGGACCTCATTGTGCTAGGTGCTGTATAAACACAGAACAAAAAGATGGTCTCTGCCCCCAAACAGCTCACAATCCAAATAACTGTACATTATTTTGCCCTTCAAATTTGACACACATTCTGGAAAGTCAGTAGAATAGAAAACATTTTGTATGTATTTTTTTGAAAAAAAAAATAGTCTTGTCTTCCTTTTACAGTTCAGGATAAATGTACATTAAAAGGCTCAAGAGAAACTTATAGAGGCCAATTCTAATTACTGTCCTGTACTGCCCATTATGTTCTAGTGCAAGTGTACTTTTGAAATACTTCCAAACAGAAGAGTTCCTTTTCAGTGCTTAACACCATTCAGTACAATTCTAGGTACAAACCCCTTATACGTTCTCTGTAGCAGAGAAGTGTCAGAAGCAGTTTATATTTGATACATTCTCAATGCAGTGGGATTAACATTACATTACGGTATGCTACTGAAACCTCCTCAGGCATAACTCATATCTCTTGGCCTACATAAAAAAAATGAAATATATTTGCAAACAAGTTTTGAAGATCAGGTGCATAAAGAGGCTGTCACACTAAAGTGGACCCTTCATACTGTAGTTAGCTCTATGGCTATCTGCATATAACTGCGGTGATTGTTGTATCAAACCAACCAGGAGTGGTCTTCTCTTAAGCTCTGCTCTTGCATAGTTCTTTCTTTAATAGGTATGTTAGCCACAATAAGTTTCTCTACATTTAACTTGCTCTAGTAGAGACAAATCTCTCTCTATGCAGCACTGATAGCTTTCCTCCCTTAGGAGACTGACTACACAATCAGGAACGGACAGACTTAGAATGCAAGTTCCTTGGGGCAGAGATCATCTTTTAGTTCTGTGTTAGTACTAGGTGTTGTACAATGTGGTCCTGGTCCACCACTGGGGCTCCTAGGTGGTAAGGTAATATAAACAATAATTAAAGACACTCTGAGGCCCTAGGAACACCATGGCATAGCCCCCATTCCTTTCACTTACCTGAAATTGCAATATTGGGGGTCCTGCTCCCTCCCCACCTCCAGAGATGCAGGGTCATGACATGGGCCCCTTTACCTTTCCCAGGAGAAATAGCAAAAGTTCTCTTTCTCCTGACATCTCCTCATCTATAAAAGCAATGAAAGCAGCAGGAGAGTCCCCCTGCCCTCCAGCATGTAGTAGCTTGGGTGGATTAATGGCTGGCCAGACCCACTGCATCCAGCGCATCTTGTTAGGAAGAGATACCTATTCTGAAATAGTGTAGAAGAGTTGACTCATCATTAGAGTGCCCCCTCATGGATAAGCGTGGTACAGCAGTCTCTCCTGTGACCCCTGCCAAACATCACTCTGATCCCAGGGTAGTCCACCTTTCCTCCTGACATGGCCCTCCAGCTAGGTCACGCTTTTGTCCCTACCCCTTCCCAAATAAAGTCCAGCAAAAAAAGACAAATATCCAACCCCTCTGTGGGGTCTACTGCCCTCAATTGTAGTCCCAGAGGTTCATACCTCTCCTTCTCGTGTTCTCCAGTTCTCAGGGGCTTCCCGTCACTTTACCAGTGCCTGTAAGGGAACCCAGGCCTGCCTTCTACACCAACAACAAACTACACCAACTACCAGTCCAGTAACCCTAGGACAGGCAATCAAGGTTCACGCTGCCAGATTCCTTGCTACCAGCTCCCTGGACTTCTTCCTAACAAGCTTTTTCTGGGCTTTCTACTGGCCCTGCATGAGCCTTCTTGTTCCTTTGCTCTGACTATCGGGAGAGCGAATGCAAAGTTTCTCCCTACAGCCCCCTTCCTTTTCTTCTTCTTCTTATACCTAATAGAGAAGTAAATGCACCTACTGAGTCTATAACCACCACCTACTGTAGTCCTCATTACTTCACACCACTACACTCTCTTGCCCTGCTCTACAGCCTTAAAAAACATAAGAGCATTTTTTTTAATATTACCCCTCTTTCCCAAAACTCTCACTAAATACCTTACAGTATAGTCTGTCACCTCAAAGCATCTAAATTCTTCATAAAGAGCCTTTCTTTCCTGGGAACATTCCCAGCATTTCCATATCGGGTGAGCAACTGTTTCTTTATCCTCATATGTATCACATTTGTATTTATTCAATAAATATGTTATTATTCAAACCACAGCAACCAGTTAACATTCTAAACATGAGAACATCTCT
Organism: Mauremys mutica; assembly: GCF_020497125.1. Lineage (NCBI taxonomy): Eukaryota > Metazoa > Chordata > Testudines > Geoemydidae > Mauremys > Mauremys mutica. The sequence goes on from NC_059075.1 coordinate 83,253,615, forward strand.
GATCCTTTTATACCTTCGAAATGGTGCATGATCCTCTATCTGGGGTCATACATCATAGAATCTTCTTCCTCTTTTCACCTTATTCTACAATCCTTACTGATTTTTTTAACTCCTTTTCAGCCCCTTGCTGAACTGCCTCTGTTTATAACACCACTCAGCCTCACCCCAGCTGGGTTTCATCATTAATTAGACTTGACCCACTCTCCAGGTGCAACCAGGTGGGCTAAATGAATTCTCTGACTGCTTTTAACTCTTTGTTTACCTGTGTGAGGTAGACACCTCATCACAGGTGGTTATTATTATTTATATTACAGTAGCACCCACATACTCTAGTTATGGACCAGGATCCTATTGTCCTAGGCACTGTACAAACAGAACAAACAGATAGTCCCTTAAACCCTCCTTAAAACTATCTTTTTCTGTGATGCTTGCAAAAAACTTGAGAACTGTTGAAAGGTTTTGATAGGGTTCACAGAAAGGGGCAGTTTTAAGGAGGATAAGGCATTAATTTTATTGATGTTTTAGTTCCACTACCTGGAACTAAATTGCCTATTTAATTATTGATACAAACATCTTCAACAGGAGAGATTAAGGAACTCCCCCCAGTCCCCCTAATATAGTAAAGCACCTTAGTTAGGGCAGCCACCTGAGAAGAGACCTCTGTTCAGATAAATACTGCCTTCCCTTGAGGTAGAGCAGGAAATTGAACCCGAGTCTCCTACATACCAAATGAGTGCTCTAAGCTGAAAGTTCTACTATGCACACTAGCCCTTCCTATTCTTCCTCCTTCCTTCCATTCCCCCATTGTGATGGGGACACAGTCTTTTAGGTGGCCTCTGAGCACACCTAATGGATTGGGCTCCACAGATGAGATAGATGGAAGAGTGTGCCTGTCTTCCTCTAGTTTGTAGATCGCCCTGGGGCATAGGCAGGAGATAGGTTTCCAGACTTGCCTAGAGTGAAGCACCTGTGTGCATGCCCAAAGGCAGACACTTAGGAGTGTTAGGATTTTTTTTTCCTGAAAACTTAGGTGCCAATTGAGTTGAGGTGCTTACAAGGTTAGGTGGCAGCTGAATGGGGGTTTTGTGGCTCATGGCCTAAAACTGGGACTTAGGCATCTTTAGTGCTCAGTCTATTTAGTTTAACAAAGAGAAGGTTAAGAGATGACTTGATGACAGTATATAAGTACCTATTGGGGGAGCACAACTTTGATAAAAAGCTCTTCAATCTAGCACACAAAGGTATAACAAGATCCAATGGCTGTAAGTTGAAGCTAGGCAAACTTGGACTGGAAATAAGGTGCATATTTTTAACAGTGAGGGTAATTAAATATTGGAACAACTTACGGATTCTCCATCACTGGCAATGTTTAAATCAAGATTGGATGTTTTTCCTCTATGTTTTGCTCTACTTGAAACAGGGAAGCTCTGTGGCCTGTATTATACAGGAGGTGAGACTGGATAATCACAGTGGTCCCTTCTAGTCTTATAAACTATGAATTTATGAAGAAAAGCATTGTCGACAGTGACCGGTCAAGGAGGATGAGAATGGAGGACTGGGTCTGACCTTTGGCTAGGAAGATGTTATTAAAGACTTTGGCAAGAACTGTTTCAATAGAGTGCAAGGAGCACTGATGGCCTTAGTGTTGATGGGGTCCCACAGAGAAGTGGGTCTTGGAATTAGCACCCTATTGTGATGTCTGGGGTAGTTCATGTGTCTCAGAGCTATTGTGTCAGGCTGTCTGAAGACCCTAGTAGACGTCACTGCACCTGTTACATTCAGGTCATGTTTTCTAACATTTCTTCACAACTATGAGGGCTAGAAAGTATCTTTTTAAAAAAATAAAGCAAGCTGAAATTCTTATGTAATCACCTCTGTCCAGGAGCTTGGGCCCTACACATGCACTTGTATTGCCTATGCCTCAGTCTGGCCCTGTACACAATACAATAATAATAGGTGCAGTTAGAGATCTATATCTCTGTTAATTGAAGTCCAGATGAAAAACAAAATCACCCCCAATATATGGTGTCCCACAAAATTAAAAACACATACTCTGATTTACAGTGCTGAGTGTTTTGTTACCTATGCATTCTATGAAGCTGTTGCATTTAAAGGAGAGCTATGAACGATTAGTATCATAAGCAGTCCACACAAGCAGAACCTATAAACCAATATGAACATTTTCTCTTTCAAATAATTAATTTCCAATTGAAGAATTCTTTTTAGAAATCATTCATTTTAATGTGAAGTAGGCAGAAGTATGCTAAGCACTTCCTTTCTTCTGTTACAGTACCATAGCAGATAAAAGTCCTAAAAACAACTAAAGAGCCTGATTCACAACTAGACAAATTAGCATTTGTATAGGCATTCTTTGCAACCCAGTTTCCAAAAATAATTCAATAGAAGATAAGGAGAAAGGAATTGATCATGGGTCCTGAAAATATTAGTAATAAATCCATTTTGCCTTTTCACTGTTCACTGCAGTGAAGCAACCCATGAAGCATATGATAAATTCCAAAGTTAAGTGTATCTTCTTCTCATGGTTTAAGATGTATAAGGATGAAGATGAAGTAGGAGTTGTGAATTCCAGTACATTTCTATTGTTTTTGTCATAAATTGTGTCAGGTGTTTTCAAATAATTTTTTAATGTAATATCATTGGAATGTAGAGCACTAGATGGAGTTTCATCCAATTTTTTTGACAACAAAGTTGTATTTCTTTTAATGAACTTATTCACAGCTCTCTAGAGAGTACTCCTGTGGCATATCTCACAATTGTCACTGACAGATAGGAAGTAAAGGAAAGGAAGGATATAAACAGGAAAACCTCCACTAGTATTTAACACAGTAATATAGATGGCTCTAAAGCAGGGGTGGGCAAACTACAGCCTGGGGACCACATCCAGCCCTCCAGACATTTTAATCCAGCCCTCAAGCTCCTGCCGGGGAGAAGGGCTGGGGGGTTGCCCTGCTCTGGCATTCTAGATGGGGAGCAGGGTCAGGGGTTTGCCCCACTCCACACATGCCATGGCTTCGCATGGCTCCCAGAAGCAGCGGCATGTCCCCCCCTCTGGCTCCTACACATAGGGGCAGCCCGGGGGCTCTGCATGCTGCCCCCCCCAAGCGTGGCCCCCACAGTTCTCATTGGCTGGGAACCATGGCCAATGGGAGCTGCAGGGGCAGCACCTGTGGATGGGGCAGCGTGCAGAGCCGCCTGGCCATGCTTTTGCATAGGAGCCGGAGATGGGACATGTCACTGCTTCTGGGAGCTGCTTGAGGTAAGCGCTGCCTGGAGTCTGCACCCCTGATGCCCTCCCATGCCCCAACCCCCAGCCCCAGCCTTGATCCCCCTCCTTCCCTCCAAACCCCTTGGTCCCAAACCCCGAACTCCTCATTTATGACCCCACCCCAGAGCCCACACCCCCAGCTCGAAGCCTCACCTCCTCCCATACTCCAACCCCCTTTTTTGTGAGCATTCATGGCTCATCATACAATTTCCGTATCCAGATGTGGCCCTCAGGCCAAAAAGTTTGCCCACCCCTGCTCTAAAGGGACTCCTCTTCTAGTAAACTTCCTTGCTCATTGAAATTAGAGGCATAAAATGCCTTTTAGGCTTGACTAAGCAGAGTATCCTATGATTTTACACCTTCAGATTATTGTGTGTACATCTTATAATACTTTGACATCTAGCTAACTGTGGATAATTTTCTCTTCTTAATGGACTTTTTTTTTAAAAGGATCTCTAAATTGTATAAAGAAGTCTAGCTTTCTCCAACCATACCTTACATTCACTTACTGGAAAAAACTATCAAACATAAATTTTTGAGGCAGGTATAACTTGTTTGGGATTCTTTCAGAAGAAAATAGCGTCTGGTACAATAGATTTCCGATATATATTAAATCCGGATTATATTTGGCCTCAGTGAGCAAGACTTTAGATCACTGTGTTGAGACAAAGCAGAATCTGGTGGCTAAATACATAGAACTGCTCATCAAGCAATCTGCTTTCTATCTCTGACTCTGCTGCAGACTTGCTGTGTGACCTTAGTTGAGTCACTTAAATTCTCCCTATCTCATTTTCTCAAGCTCTGAATATTAAAAATATTAATTTATCTCACTGTGGGATTGTTAGGCTTTAAGCAATTTGGTGAATTAAAGTGCTTTGATAAAGAATGCTCCACCGATACAAAGTGTTATAGAACTCGAAGTATCATTATTATAACCATTTTGTTGTAAAGGAAATAGATGAAGACTCTACAGGTCTGATGTTATGATATTTATTGGTCGTTAATGAAATCACAGAGAATACCAGTAAAAGTGCAATCTCATATTCCATAATCAATTCAGTAGAACCTGTATCTGATCTTTTTCCAGTCTCACCACAGAATAAAACTAAATGGAACAGCCCTATAAATCACACATCTGAACTGTGTCTTGTTTTTATTCTGGGTAGGCGGGACATAATATACTAGCTTACGAATCCAATCTATGGCCTCCTGTGTTTTGAAAACTTGGCCAATGATTGAGTTAGAAATGGAGTGTCTTGATGTTCGAGGGCACACTGAGAATTTGTGAAACACAGTTTGGAAAGCATCACAGCGTGGCAGCCAGGCATAGGAAATTTGATATGTAACAGATTTAGAAGAGTTATGAGAAACAACTTCCTTTATGATGACGTCTAGGAAGTCATTTATCATCCCACAGAAGAGTCTGGCACCTTCAAGTGTTTATCTAAGGAAAGGAAATGGACCCCTGCTTCTAATAGAAACAGTATTTGATTAATTTCACAGTGAAATACAGTGGTCAAAAGAATTTTAAGTAATTATGGGCTCCAGCATTTGACTGTACCTGGTTCTTGTCTCCAGGAAGGGCTCAATCCATTATTTTCTTGGTGTTTTCCTTTCTTTTCAGCCCTTTCCTTGTTTAGGCAATCTTCCAATATGAAGATCCTCGTAGAGTCACATATTTTCAGATACAATGTAGAAATATGTTTAACTGAACAAAATAGATTTTTTTAGATACACCTAAAAAGTGGCTAATAAGAAAAACAATGAAGAGTACATTATATCTTTTTCTTATCTATAATGCAGACTATAATGCAGTGGTCCAAAGACAAAGCTGGCTCCCATACATAGGGTCTAAACCTAATGAATTTTTTTCCATTTACTTTAATGGACTTTGGATCAGGCTGTTAGTGCGTATTACACTACACTTCCTAATTTCTGTGCTCACCAACAGGTAATGCAAACTCAGAAGTCCATTTATAAGATGGAGGTGGCATTAGGATTGTAATGGTCCAGTAATGCACAGCCAGCAGGTACACACAGTTCTGGAGGTCTCCTTTGCCAATATATTCATTTTTCAAAATGATTAGAAGTGCACTGAGATGTGATTAATCTTTAATACCCAAAGCAATTCACCACCAGCAGTTTTTCTTTTCGTGCTCCTATAGAATAGGAAGCTGTAGATAAAAGTACAAGTCATCAGGCCTCATTGAGTGAATTGTTAACAATAACCTTTGTTTGCATAGCTGAAGGCTATCTCTGAAGCTAGCATCCAATCACTTTCCCAAGGAGTAGATTGCGAACAGTGTAACCATATTATAGGGCTTTAAATTGTAAAATAATATGTCTATCACCACCAATGATGTGCTTGTTGCTGTGTATAATGGAAGACATAGTCCCAGTCCTGGAGTGTAGGTTGATCTTAGTGTCACAGTTCAGATACATAATACATTGATTCACTAGATGCAGTCCAGTCCCAAAACCATGCAGGATGAGATTTGTTTTTGATGGATTATCATCAAAATCTTAGTGGAAGAAGTGTGTTTTAAGGAGGGATTTCAATGACTGTTTGGTGGAGCAGAGAAGGGAAGAGTGTATTCAAGCCTTCTTCCTGGCTTGAAACAAAGTGGGAGAAAATTGTTATGAGAGTGGTTTAAATGGGATGTATGGGATGGAGCAAAAATAGCAAGAAGATGTGATCCTGGTGTCTCCAGTCTGCAACAGTAAAGCTAATAGGGCAAGTAGGAAATGTAATGAATGACAAGAGATCTTATTCTGGCATCACTTTGTTCAAACCCAAGTATCACAGATTGCTCCACACACAAATAGTCATCTATAACAGATAATACAAAGTACAGGATAATCCTGCTGGTTAACAACTAGATGGGTACAGGATGGAAGAGGAAGGAAGAGGAGGAAACAAAGAAGCTGCCCCTTATTTGTTCGCTTTGCAGGGGCCAGGCACGAGTCCCATCTTTACCCTAAGGGGACAGATTGAAGCTAGTACTGACAGCTATATAAGCCTCCTGAAAGCTATTTAAGAAAGTGGAGGTTAGGGCTATGGCCCTGTCCCGTACTCTCTCTTGGCCAAAGGGCAGGAGGAATGCATAGTGGATCCCTGTAGCAAAGAGGTGTGGCCTCCCTCAGGGATTGGCAGAAAGGAAGGGCCATACACCCCCTGGTGGGCAGAACCAGGAAGTCCACACCCACCATGCCGGATGTGGAGAGGCGGGACAGGAACAGGAAGCATAAAAGGCAGACCCTGTAGCTCGGTTGAGCAGGAGCTGCCAAAGGAGGCAGACTCCTCCAGCTCACTGCTGGAACTGGAACCTGTGGTAGACTTCTGTTGCCCCGAGGGAGCAGGATTGCCAGACACACCTGACATTGAGGAGTTGCTGGGATTGCCACTGGCAGTATACCCTGAGGAGACCACTACTGGCACCCTAGACTGTTTGCTGGGCACCTGACCCCTGCTGGCACCCCATAAACTCTGCTTGGTGCTCACCCCTGGCCTGAGCCCATAGACTGTGGATGGTGCTTGCCCCTTCATGAGGACCAGAGCACTAGATTGCAAGGCGCTCTGCCCTGCCCCAGGGCCTGGACCCCTGAACTGTCCCTAACTACTGTACCCCACTTGAGGGCTGGAACTCTAGACTGCTTGGGACCCTGCCTCGCCTATGGGCTTGGGCCCTGAGGTTGTTTGCTGCTCTCCCGTGACAGGGTTGAGCCCGTGAGACTGCTAACTTTCCTCCTTTGATAGACTGCTACTCCAGGAGTGTGACAGCAACGAGGTGTGGCCTCCCTCTGAGATTGGTAGTGAGGGAGGGCCACACACCTCTACACACCTACAATCCCATAAAAGGGCCTGCACACATTTGGGACCTGAAGTTACTATTGTAACATGACAAGGGGATCATTTTTCCTAAAGAAGAAACATCCCTGAGCAACTGTTGAAACAATATCAGCTTTGTGTTATTGATGTGAAAAATCCATAGAACTGGATAAACGGTCATGGCTTGCAGAGCACAAGTGAAGCTCAGAGCTATTCACTATACAGCAGGGAAAGGAACTAACTGCTCCTTTGAGGTGAGATACAACAACAGAAACTAAAACCCATTAGTGTTCCTGGGACTATTGTAGTGGGTCCCCTTCTTCAGAGCTTAAAGTGGTGAAAGGAGGCGGCTGAGGATGAACAATTGCTTAGGGAGGGGAAGTGGATGTGATCGCTCTCCAGTAACACCATTCCATATGATCCCCTGCAAGGCAATGAGAGTGAGCTATGGACTCTCCCACTCTCCCTGTCCCAAGAACTGTATACAGGTGGGTTTCTGTCAGCCTTTCCTCCTCAGTTATATTTCTCTCTCTAACCCTTACTTCAACTGTAGTCTGTGGATTTCTCTGGACTCTGCTTCCAGCATAGTCAGCACCACATGGCTCCTACCACAGGATGATTCCCTTGTTTTAGCCATCCTTTGAGATTAAGGATTTTTGAGATAACCCTTCCTGTCTTCCCCTGTCTGCTGCTCTCAGAACCCCAGACCACCGTCTCAAGACTCCTCTTACTCCTCAGACTAGTTCAAATAAAACAACAAAATCCTCCTCCCAAAGGCTCTAATTTCACTGTGGTGCTGGTAGACCAGGAGCCAAGGAGCTGGTAGACCAGACCAGGAGCTCAAGCCAAGGCCCCTTGATAAATGCATAGCTGGAAACCAGTCTGGCTCACCTGTGAGTAGCATTGTTAAAATAGATGTAAAGTTGATAAGAATGTTTCGACTTGATGAAATGCTTGTAGGATGCTGCATGTATTGATCTCACTTATAACATCTGTAGCCCATAGTATAAAGTTATTTTGAGTGTTTGCATTGTAAACCTCCGTAACTGTACAACTCACCAAACAGGAAAGAGACATTAGTTAGTATAAAGTGCTGGTCCTGCCCACAAGAAGGTCCACTGAAACCAAATGAACTATTGTGAAATATCAAAGGACAAAGACTTTGTTGATTTCTCTCCACCTCACGAATGAAGAGGGGATCTGTGCATGAACTCATCCTATCAGCTTCTACTCTGGGGGGATGGAATAAAAATGCCTGACCAGAAGAAATTGGATCAGTATGCTGCTTGGATTTTGGAGAGGGCAATATATCTAAGCATAAGCAAGGGATCCCCAAGCTATTTGACTTGGGTTAGCCCTAAAAGACACATAGGGCTTGCATATTATAGCACATATAGCTTCTGGAACCAAGACACTCTTCATTTATGTGTGTATGTTTCTCTGCTTTAACCTTGTAAAATAACTCTATTTCTTTTTCATAGTTAATGAATCTTTAGTACTATTGGATTGGCTAAAAGCATTGTCTTTGGTTTGAGATCTCAGGTACAACTGACCTGGTGGCAAATGACTGGTGGTAACATGAATACTGTTGTGATTTTTGGCATAAGGGACCATCTATCACAAAGGCAGGCTTGCCTGGGTGGCAATATAGACTGGAGTGTCAAAGGGGACTGTCTATGACTCCATGCTAAGGCTGTAATAGTGCTTTAGGAATTTGGTGAAACCTAATTATAGAACATTAAACCAGTTTGGGGTTTTTGACTTGTTCCTTGACAGTCTGCCCTGAGGTTGGCCCTCATGGTTGTGTGCTACTCTAGACAGCTTGATATTCACTTTCTCAGCTATTGTACCAGAAACATGTTTATTGCAATATCCTTTATTTTGTCTTGCCATATCTATGGATGCGGTGGCATTCTCTAATGCTTTGCTATATGTAAGTTGCACTGCTATCTACTACATTTCTTATTGCCTGATTTTTTATTCTTGCAGACTTTTTGTTTTTGGCTGTCCTTTACTCTTACTGGCTGCTTGATACTTTCCATCCCTTTTGATTTCATTTGATTCTGTATATCTGGCCACTGCCATGAACTGTACCTCCCCCACCCCCATCAAATTTAAAGAACAAGTTTATGAAAAAAACATCATCTGCCTGAGAATCCCTTACTCTGCCCCTGACCCATTTGAGTCACTCAGTAAAAAGCTGTGTAAACATTTTTAGGAACTGCCAGAGAGAGAACAAACTTCTCATGCACAGATTAAAACAAGAAGTGTCAGTCCAGCTTGGTGGTCTAAAATTATGGCAGAATTGCTATAACAGAGCTTCACAGCTCATGACATCACACACCAGTGATGTGACAACAGAAAGTAGACCCCCTGGAACCAGATTGAGACAGCTTTTTATTTTTGGCACTTCTCCATTGATATGGATACAGAGCTATTTAGCTCCAGATAAAGTCAATGGGCCAAATTAATACCTGGCACAACACTGTTGACCCTCCTAGACTTCAGGGGTGTTACACCAGGGATTAATTTGGCCCTGATTCACCTACCTAAATCCACTCCTCCAGTGCAACAATACTCTTCTTATGGCATTTAATTGACCTTGTTTAGAACGATGAATCAGAGATAAAAGTAAAAAGCCATATGGAATTGCTGAACTGGGAAAGGTTGCTGGGTCGAACAAGCCTTTTATGTTTATCTCTATTCTGTGTTCCTGCTGTGTCACTAAATCCTTAAATCCACTCTCTCAAGTAAAATGTTCATCTTCCTCTCTAACTCATTAAACTTTACTTTATTTGATGGCCTTACTTGGAAAATTAGTCCTTTTGTTTACAATGTCAGTGAAATCTGTGGGCCTGAATCCTCAGTCTGTTCTTAATTTTCCTTTTTCCCTTCACTTGTGATGTTCTCAGCCTCATTTCTCATTCAGTTTCATCAATCTCGATTATAGATTTTTCAGTACCTCTAGAACTAACTTTAAAAGTGCTCTCTCTTTTGTTGAATTAATCCAACCTCTTTAGCGTAAGTCTTCTGGTTCCTCCCCCCCCCCCCCATGTTGTATCCTGTGCAGGACCATTCTTGACTTGCAGAAAGGTAGTCAAAAGCAAGAAAACCTGATGGAAGCTAATCTCCATGATGGCTTTAAGAAATAAATGGTCTTGGCCAGTCTAGTATCTCCTCTCACTTACACCAGTGTAAAGCCTGAGTAACCCCAATAAAGTCAATTGCGCTACCTCAGGAAAAACTTGATGTGTGGGGAGATTCCTCACACTGACCCCCCCTCCTCCAAAATGGTGAAATGTACATTTTCTTTAGTTTAATGGCAAAAATCCTTCTACTGAGCTATTTACATAACTGGCTGGGTTCAGAGACGCCAAGCAGAACCCACTCAGACTGTTAAAAAATCTTGGCTCACCATTCACACCCTGCTTCAAAGAAAACTTTCTTCAGGGGAAAGTCAGGAAAAAATCAATATAAAAAGAGGAGACATATACTTACGAACTGGAAAGGAGGGAGCAAAGGGGCGTTAGACTAAGTGTTGGCAGTCCCTAATTTTTAGGTGCCCTATCATCAGGTTAGGCACCCAGGCTTCTTATACAACACATGAGGAGAGTTAGGCATCTCAAATGGGAACCAGCACTCTGAGTGGGGATTAGCCTAAAATAGCTAGTAGGAAATGCCAAGGAAAGGGCAGGGTTTACCCCAACCCACAGAAGCAGTAGGTGCCTCCTTCCATTTGGGTTTCACAGCTGGGAATGCTTTCCTGGAGTTAGGCTAAGCCAGGTCAGGTCAAGAAAAAACAAGGGGGGGGAGTAACCTATACCTTTAGTCCCGTAGTTAATTCACTCACACAAGATGTCAGAGACCCAGTTGCACCCTCCCCTCCTGCCTGATACAGAACGCAGGGATTTGAACCATTGTCTCACAAGTCCCAGGTGATTGCCCTAATGCCTATGGGACATTCTGGGGTGGAGTTTTCTTCTGTTGAACCTGTTCCATATTTTATAAAATATTTAAATTTTACAGGAGCACAGCTTGAACTTGGGTCTCCCACCTGCTACATGAGTACCTAACCACAGGGCTATAGTCAGTCTCTCATGCTCTTTGGCCCAATGGCTATTTACATATTTTATGAGTGGAGCAACACCCAAAAACCTTTACAAATCTGGGCCACAGTTATGCTGTACTCCATGGAAAATGTAGTTTAATATTTTTGTCATGTGTTATGCAATTTGTCAAATTTACTAGATTTTTCACTTATGGCAAATCATGGCAGTTTCCTGGAGTTTGACTCAGACCCTTGTATAGCAGCTCTACTTGTTTACATAAGACTCTTTCTCTCTCTTCATACATTGAGGCTGATGACAATCTACCTGTAGTCCCATTACATGGGTCAGCAGGATGCCTAATTGTTCCACTCTAGCCTGCTCTATCTTTTTTGCCCAAAGCTTTATTTGCCAAAATTCATCTCTGATGTATATCCAATGACTTCTATGCCTACTTTTTCTATGTTGTAACAGAAGCCACTGCACTCAGTGGAAATTGACCTCTGCTACATGTCATGGTAAAATCTTTAGTAATCCTGACCCATCTCATATGAATTTGGCTGGTAAATAAGGTCAGTCTCTTCTGTATGTCAAACCTTCATTGCATACATCAACCCCAAGTTCTCGTTTACCTGAAAAATCCAAATCCCTTAAAATCATGCACCACCCTTTGTCACATCAATGCTTTTAATTTTGGTATTAGCCAAATTTCATTTCTGGCTCTCTCCCATCAGGGCCTCTTCCATTATCCTTGTCATTTAGTCCAGAGGACAAAGGGATTAGCAATTATCTAAAAATATCAATAAGGATGTCATTAATTTTGGTTACTTCCTTGGAAACTCACATACACATACTGTTCAGACTTTTGTCCACATAAGTGTATTCAGTCTTCCCATAGCCATTTCCCTTATGATCTAAACAATCTTTCACTCCTCCCTCTCCATGTTAGGAAATCTAACCCCCATGGGCCAGTAGTTCTTCAGACTCTCCCTGCTCTGTAAAGACAGAAGCTAAATAATTGTCAGATTAACCTGACATTTCCTTATCCTGTCTGAGATTCATCCTTTGTTCTTAGTGTGATTGTTTCTTCATTTACTTTCTGTCTATGCTGAATCTCCAGGGTTTCATTAATGTCAGTTAAAGTGTTCTGTTACTTTGTTTAATACACCTCTACCCCGATATAACGCTGTCCTTGGGAGCCAAAAAATCTTACAGCATTATAGGTGAAACTGTGTTATATTGAACTTGCTTTGATCCGCCGGAGCGCACAGCCCCGCTCCCCAGAGCACTGCTTTACCACGTTATATCCGAATTCATGTTAGATTGGGCCACGTTGTATTGGGGTAGAGGTATATTTCTTTCTGCTAATTAACATGTAACATACTATGTTTTCTTATTCTTATCAAATGGTTCATCATTTTAAAATAACATTTTTTATTATTATTCAAGCATCCAAAGATAAGCTGTGTGCCTTACAAAAGAAAAAACAATCCCTGCCCAAAGTAGCATACAATCTAGATTCAACATGATACAAAAAGTGCGTGTGGATCTGGATGATAGGGGTGGTCAAAAACAGACAAAATTGTGGGAAGGGAGAGGAAGAATAAAGGAGATTAGAACAAGATAAGCGCCTGATCTAATGCTCACTGAAGCCAATGGGAATCTTCTAATTGATTTAGCAGTCATTGGGTAGGGCCTTTTGATATGACCAACATCTTGATGGTTACATTAAAACAGCATATGTTTATTTATTAGTGTGTTTAGCATTTCCTCCTACACAATTCTCAGAGGCAAGATGGCAGAAGTGAGTTTTTAGATGGGATTTGAAGGTGTGCAAGAGGTGACTTGGTTGAGGGAAGGCATCCCAAATGTAAGGAGCAGCACGGGAGAAAGCACAAAGATGCCTATAAAAGAAGGATACAAACTGGGTATCAAAGTTGCTGTGCCATTGGTGGAACGAGGTAACAAGGCTGGTGTGTCACTGGTAAGAAGGGATGAATAAAAAGCTAAAGGCTGCCTGGTTAGTGAAGTACACTTTGATATGGCACCATTCATGTAAGAATCACAAAACACCTGAAAAAATAATGACCTCACAGCTGGATTTTAATAAATATCTAAATTTTCCATTGTACAGATGGAGCAACTAGATACAGTGGTTATGTGATTTGGCCACATGAGGGGACCAAGTCAGTGGCACAACTGGAAATCCAGGAGGCATGAATCCCAGCCGTCTACTATAAATTCTAGACAACACTCCTTCCATTTTTATTTCTTGACTACACCATTTTGTCAGGTTCCCTAATCAGGATGACTTGGAATGAGTTTTAATTGTAGTTTTGCTTTCTTCATGTTTCTTGCTTGTCTGGAGAAGCTCACATTGAAGAGTTTTAATTACAACTCCTCAGGGCATTCGACGTCCTATGGAAGTTTGGTTTCTTAAAATCGAAATTTTTCCTGTGTAATACTGTGCTGCCCCTGTAGTTGCAATATTGCACTATCACAACATCTCCTCCACAATCTCTCATACTGAGAGACTGATAAAAATAGCAGATAATTCACTAACTCCCACCTAGTCAGCAATGTCTCCGTCCTTCCACAACCTCTCCTCTGCTGCATATTTAAAGACCTGACCACTTACAGAGAATCACTTGGCTTATCTCATCTAACTTCTGTTCACACTGTCCAGCCAAAATATTTTACTGCATTTTATCTGCAAACTCACTGTGACTCATCCTAAATGCAGAACCTGCCCCCCCCCTACTTCTTCTGCCTATCATCTGTCATCTTCCTAGTTTAGCTGTTTCTGTTACTGTAATTACAGTGGCATCTACTCTAGTGAAGGATGAAATATGCTTTCCATTCTAATCCTCAGTTTTCCACAACATTCTTAAAAAATATCATCTATCTACATATCTTTTGGGCTGAACATTTTCATGTTTGGTCTTAGTCCCAAGAAGTTTTGAGGGGAAGTTTGAACCGTTTTTCAATTATTTAGCATGAATAAAAAGTATGTTTTCTTTCTGTCTTCCAGTAGTGATCTGATAACTCAAAAATGGATTAATTAGACATTTATACATGGGCTTGTTACTGAAGACTGTCAGTTTTAAATTTATGAATGATTAATGTTGTCAATTTTGCTCAGGTGCATTATAACGTCTCCGTTATTATTTTTTCTAAAAGGACCCATTTGTTAATGATTTATTTGTGTACGTGTAAATCTCACAGGTTGAATGTCTACATATCAAGCAACTTACACACCAGTGAATCATGTTTGAGTTAAGGATAGCTGATTGGGCCAGTAGTCTGCTGCCCTTATAAACTCTGCAGAGGAAAAAAAAGCCACCTGGAGGGGGAGTTTTAAGTATGTGCTCAGGAACAAAGAATATACAAGATCTGCTAATAAAACCAAAATCCCCAAACTAAATAGCCCTGAACTGTTATTTTGTGTTTGGGAGGGTAAATTCTCTTCTGAGTTATTCCTAAGACTTAAGTGGTGCATAAGACTTGTGCTGGGATGGAAATAGCACACTGAGTAAACAAGCCTCAACCTTTATATTACGAAAGGGAGCCTTCATTACACCCTATTATTTCTGGAAGAGTGGCAATGTCATTTTTCACACCTCATACTTGGTTGCCAGTCTAAAACTTGTCGGGTTTTATTGGAGACAGGAATAGGTGACAGACCATCCTTATTCTTTAACACAGACCAAGAACTCCTTTAAACCTATGGATAGAAAATGTATTTTTTAGGCTCACAAACAATAGAGCGAAAAGGGGTAAACAAGTTAAGACCAGGATGCAGCAAAGCACTTAAGCACATGCTAAATTCTGTTGTCTTCAATCACACTTAAGCACTTGCTTAAAATTAGGCAAGTGCTTTGCTGAGTCCCCTTTCTGAATGCAGAATACTTCAAAAGTTACTTCCTTAAGCAAGAAGAAGACCCGGGAATTAGAATAATATGAAACAGTGCTTTTAAAGAGTTTACTACAAAATGTCAGCTGCTGTACTGCCAGTCTAACATCTCTCTCCACCTAGATAGGGGCAGGCAAACTTTTTGGCCTGAAGGCCACATCGGGTTTCGGAAATTGTATGGAGGGCTAGTTAGGGGAGGCTTTGCCTCCCCAAACAGCCAGGTGTGGCCCGGCCCCCACCCCCTATCCGACCCCCCCTGCTTCTCGACTCCTGCCCCATCTACCCCACCCTCTTCGGGACCCCTGCCCCATCCACCCCACTGCTCCCTCTCCCCTGACCGCCTCCAGAACCCCCACCCCTGACTGCCCCCCACCACCGCTTCCAACCCCCCCTCTTCTTCCTGCCCCCCAGAACCCCTGCCCCATCCAACCCCCCCCTCCTTCCTGACTGCCCCCTGGGACCTCTGCCCCCATTCAACCCCCCTGTTCCCTGCCCTCTGACAGCCCCGATCCCTATCCACACCCCAGCCTCCTGAACTCCCCTGCCCTCTATCCAACCCCCCTGCTCCCTTACCGTGCTGTCTGGAGCACCAGTGGCTGGCAGGGCTACAGCCGCGCTGCCCAGAACACCAGGACAGGCAGCTGTGCTGCCCAGCTGGAGCCAGCCACGCTACCGTGCAGCTCATAGCACTGGGTCAGGCTGCTGCCCCAGGAGCTCGCAGCTCTACCGCCCAGAGCATTGTGCCAGTGGCGCAGTGAGCTGAGTCTGTGGGGGAAGGGGAACAGCAGGGGAGGGGCTGGGGGTTAGCCTCCTGGGCCAGGAGCTCAGGGGCCGGGTAGGAAGGGCTCGTGGGCCGTAGTTTGCCCACCTCTGACCTAGATATTTCTGTGGCCCCATCACTGTAGTGTCCGAATTCTTGTTTCAAAAGCTTCTTAAAATTTGGGCATTATTTATTTCTCACTATAAATCAGTATTATACCACCAACCAACTAATACATAACAGCATGGCAACAAATCAGACTCTCAAAGTAACCAGAAGCGGAAAAAAGCTTGCAAAAAATCCAAAAGGAAGAAAGATCCAACTTTCCAATCTAAATAAACCAAACCTATCTTGGCAGGAGATGTCAAGCCCCATCTACTGGCTACTAAACTGTACTTCCAATTTACCAACCTTGGGAACATGGGCCACATATATTAAAGGAACAAGTTGATGCATTAGCTTTGTAGAATGTCAGTCCTATTCCCATTTTGCAATATTTTAGTCCCTATTCCTTGAATATCTGCTGTATTTTCAAATGATAGAATTGTTGTAGTGATAATTACTGAATTCTTGTATAGTAAAGAAAACTACTCCATAGCAATGTGAAGTTGCAATATTTGACTGTATGTAGATACCCTTTTCAATAAACATAAAAACTCAGGAATTAATCTTTTGTTCTGTTCACAGTGGCTTTTATACACATCAGTTCAGATTTTCCAGAAAGATTTCTATTTTATGGTAATCCTGCAGTTCACACTCTGTGCACGACTCAGTCAAAACTCCCATCCAATACAACAAGGGACAACAGACAAAATTTACTTGCAAATAGCTACCTAAGGTAGTTAAAATAGGAGGAGAGATCTAATCACAGCAGTCAGAAGAGGGAGCTCTGCTTACACAAACCAAGGAGGGAGGCACTCTCCTCTGGTCTAACAGAAGAGAGGAAGCTGTCTTCCCAAGAACCAAGCATTCAATCAGTTCTATTTATTTGTTTTTGTTGCTACATATGTAGATGTGGTCATTGTATTTGTCAGTCTTTTTACACCAGTTCTCCACTCCCACACTTCCTTCCTTCTCCAGAAAAAGAATCATTTATTTTGTTGAAAGTTCTGGTATTTAAAGATCTATCTACTCGAATAGGCCATGATTCAGAAAGGTATTTAAGCACATCCATAACCTTAAGTATGTCAGGTGTCCTACTGAAACAAGGGGGAGTAACACAAGCACATGCTTAGGCATCATCTTGTACTGGGGCAATTTGTTTACTACTCAAATTCTTGAACATTCAGGGTGAAATCATACCCTGCCATGCACCTAAATAAAAGCGGCTTGTTTTGGTAGCTTCATTTTCTGGAAATATTATTTCAGAAGTTTTGCAATGTGTGGTCATTGGGAGATTCTGGTACGTGTATGCAGTATTAGTCACATAATTCATCTCTGCGGAGGAGAACAGAATTCCCACCAATGTTTCCTGGAGCAGTCTGAAGTGCTGATGATTTTAAGGGAAGAGAGAGCATAAGTCAAATGTGGGTAGCTACAGTGTTCTAGAGAGTTCAGACAATTTTAGTCTTTTTTTATGCCTTGCCAACTCATAATGAGCAGACACAACAATCTGGATGAGATAGAGGCAGAGACATTTGGAGACTCTGAGGCTAAACTAATGCAATGAAGAATCAAGACCTCTGTGTCTACAAATTCAGAGGAAATATCTCATCACTTGTGAAGCTGGAGGATGATATACAGTATGGATAAAATTCACCCCTAGGTAGAAGGATGCACAAGGCCTATGAACCATCGAAGACCCACTTAAGTGCTTAGGGACTTGAGCCTACACTTGTTGATGTCAGTGGCAAAGCTCCCATAGATTTTCATGGTGCAGGCTCAGAGCCTAAATGCATAGTTTTATGTTGCCCCTCTGCTCAGGGTCATCTTTATGCTTACCCACTTCTGTATACCCCAAACTGAGACTCTCATCCTACAATCACATTATTTAGTCTTTACTTAGGCAACATTCCTACCAACATCAATGGATATTTAGGAAGAATAAGGTATTCAGAAATGTCACTAAATTCTCACTAAAATAAAGAGCGTATGATATTAATATGAGAATAATTAATTAGCCAAAGTAATTTATTCTTACTCCTTCATCTATGGTCCAATGTATTTTTTCTTTTTAAAGCAATTCTTTAAATTTTAAATAAACAGCTGGATATAACACTGAATGATATGGAACATGGTTTGGGATAGAGAGGATTTTGTTTGTATTTTTCTTTTGAGTTTCATTGTATTAAATTGTGAGGCATACTGGAATTCCAGATGATATTGTGCTCGGGATACCTAAACATGTATAATATTTACAATTTATTTAAATTTCCAATTTCCAATTGTTCAGTAGTCAAAATTTCTTATGCGGAAAGTTTTTCTGCCAAAAAACATGGTTTAGTTGAAACTGAAATTTTTTGCAGGAAAATGTCATTTCTAATGAAAAATTTTGATTTTCCCGAAAGAAATGTTGAAACAATTTTTTTTGTTTCAAATCAACATTTCAAAACAAGATAGTGATTTGGTTGCATTCCAACATAAAACATTGTTTTCTTTTCTTTTCTTTCTTGCTTTTTTGTTTAAAAAACTAAAACTACTTCAAATGTCTATTTGAAATAACAATTTTAATTTGAAAGTGTACAAAAGTGGGGGTTTTTGGGTGTTTTTTTTTGACATTTATGTTTAGAAACTTTTCAGTACTTTGATTTCTGTTCCAGTGCAGAATGGAAACTAGTTTTGAAATGGTTGATTTTTTGTGAGACAAAACAACTGTTTTTACAAACAATTGCATAAGTATGTATGCACCAAAAAGTCAGGGGGGATCTGTTATTCAGGGAAAACATATCAATTCCTAATGCATTGAAGAAATTGTTGAAGAGCTGAGTATTGCAGTGGCAACATTACCCTGAATCACAATGCATGTCTCCTTTTAATCTTGAAAGGTAAGTCCCTGTTGAAATGGTCTGCTTGATTTCACTTTGTGTGTATAATGTGTGTACATTATTACCTATATAAGGAACTTATTACTTTACAAGAGCTAATTTTAATGAATGTATTCATTATTTGGTGTATTATTTTCAATAACCAATTTCTTAATACTGCCACCAGATGGCAGCCTGTACATGTCAATGAAATGTAGCTGTTTTTTGTTGTTAAGGTTGTTTTTCATGTCCATTTATTGCAATGCCATTCAAAGTAAATCTGTCATTGTACATACTGATTCCCAGGACGCCTTCATTTCAGCCATTTAAAATCACATGTAGCTGAACCCTGTGTGCAAATTATCAGCTTTGGCTCAAACTGTTGTGCTGTCTGTAATGTTTTAAATCGTTAATATCTCCAACCCTGCACAGCAAAAATGTTAAGGGCCAGATCCTGAGCTGATGTAAATCAGCAAAGCTCCACTGATATCAATGAAAGCAAAGACTAGTAAAATTATTAGGCCAAATCATGAAGTTCTTACTCAGGCCCCCATGATCTAATCACGATAATACTCTCGTCTCATCTGTATGGGAGCCTGCACAATGTGGATCACACTCTGTGTGTATGTGTGTGGGGGGCGGAGGGGGCAGGCTTGTGGAATAGGGAAGTGCCACCGCATAGCATGCTGCCTCTCCCTCCACCTCACCCAGGCATTCTGTAGGGCCCCAGCAACATGGATTTGGAGGGGAAAGGAAGCAAACCATTCTTTTCCCTCTCCCAAACCTAAGGGCAAAGCAGAGGAAGTTTCCCTGCTGCCTCCTCTGTGATTTGGATGCTGCCACCTCATCTTTGCAAGGGAAGTAGGGGGAGCTGGCAAGAGTTGTCCAGTCCAGGGGACAATGGGAGATGGTGGGCCCAGGGGACAGTGTGGAGACAAGGGTCCCCTTCACAGAAGACATATACAGGATTAGGAGATGCAGGGGAATCTCAGCTTTTTTTCTGTTCTTAGTTAGGCAAAACTCCCATGGCCTCAACCCCTCCAGGAAATGGCATCTCCGAGTCAGCTGGACTGTTGACAGTGTAAAGGATTGAGCAAATATTCCTGGATTTGGCCGAGGAGAATTGAGCACAGCAGCAACATCCTAACCTCCCCCATAAGATGGACCGAGAAAGCCTTGTGCTTTGTAAAGTGATCTGGGATAAGGTAAGTTGGCCCACAGGGCAATGCACTTCCTGCCATAGTGTGGCATAATCTATAAAATGGCATTAGGAAATCAAGTAGTTTGATTTGCCTGTTAGTGAGTCATTGCTGAGAAATGATAGTACAGTACAGGAGAAAGATTGTCACAATGGTGCCAGTGGTGATGCACTCCATAGGTATTGCTATATCTCATCTAGTAAATTAGGTGGGATGAGAAAAGTAAATACTGTAGTAGAGAAAAGGTTGTCAGAAAACAAATTCTTCTAAGTGCCTGATGCTGTAACCCTTACTGACCTTGGGTAGTACTTATGGATGTGAGCAGTCCTACTGAGTTCAGTGTAAGTGAAAGTGTTACTCACAGTGCGTAAGGGTTGCAGAATTGAATCCTAAGTTATTTTTCCCCTATAAGCCATGATTTTCAAGAATGTATGTGCCTAATTAAGGGTATAGGAGCTTAACTTCAGGCTCCTGTTTATGCAAATCTCAGACACCTACTTTAAATGTAGTAAAACAGGGTTCTCAAACTGGGGGTCGTGACCCCTCAGAGGGTTACAAGATTATTACATGGGGGTGGCAAGCTGTCGGCCTCCACCCTAAACCCCGCTTCACCTCCAGCATTTATAATAGTGTTAAATGTGTTTTTAATTTGTAAGGGGGGGGGTTGCACTCATAGGTTTGCTGTGTGAAAGGGGTCACCAGTACAAAAGTTTGAGAACCACTGTAAGGAATATATAGGTGTCACTGCATAGCAATGTTCCTTTTCTGAGTTACAATGCACCAGTAATCATATTATTTCCCAACAGAAACAAGTTCTAGCACTATTATTATGGATGGATCTGAACCAAAACCGTGGATAGAAGCATCTTTGAACTTTCTGGAGGAGATGAGATTCTGAATCCAAATTTCATAGCTGGCCCATATCTTTACAATGGGCCATACCAAAACTCTTCATCTGAACACACCTAAACTTTTGGGATGTCTGAAATCCTGAGCCAGGTGAGAGTTTTGGGGCTCAAGCCCTTCTGTAATGTATTGCTAGCAAACACTTACATAGGGCAGTAGTATCACCTTTTGGAGTCAAGGATAAGCCAATGAGCACACAGTACATTGCACAACAGTGCTGGGAAGAGAAATGTTGGTCAAGAAGAATGGAAATGCTAAAGGTGCCATGGAATTTCTAATGTCTATAAAGGGTAGAAAGGACCTTAATTTTATAAAGTTGCATCCTGAAAAACTCCACACAGCCAATTGCTTGGAGCTCATTTTATCTATACCACAAGGATATTGTGCTGAGACATCCACCTATGAATGTCAAATACAACCCAAATGAGTTATCTGGATGCCAAATCAACCTTTTCAAATTCTGAATGGTGGTTCTAAAGAATCTGAACCTGAATCCCAGAGCATGCTGTAAGTTAAAGGAGATTGCTATATGCTTAGGTATCTTGCAGTTAGGACAGCGAAACTGTAAGGCCCCGTCCTGTAATATGCTCCTTGCAAGCAGAACCCTGCATGCACCTGGATCATATTGCAGAGTCAGGAACTTAATTTAATTTTTTTCTTCTTTTTTTTTAAATAAGACATTTCTATAATTAAACTAGTCTAAGGCTTGATTTACGGTCTAATAATTCATGGAGAGGTTCACTGTTAGTAGGAGGCCAAATATACCTAGACATGAATATAATATCCCCCTCCCCAACAGTTCTCATTGCTTTTACCCATTCTTTTGTTCAGAATGTTACAAGTGGAAACAACGCTTACGAAAATGAGTAGCTAATAGCACTGACTCCAGCCAGGAAATATGTTTCCTCTCCCCCACCCCATCTCAGCCACCAATCCATATCTCAATCCTCATGTAACAGTACAACAGCACCCCTGCTAGTACAGTCCAAATAGTGAGGCCTTTCCTGGACAGAGACTACCAGTCACATGGGGATTTTATTACATCCACAAATGGGGTCTAATTGAGCAAACCTTTATGCACATGATTAACTGTGAGCATGTTAATAGTCCTATCGAAATCAATGGGTCTATTCATGTGTTTAAATCCAGCACATGCATACATTTATGTAGGATTGGGACCTTAATTGGGATTTGCAGCCTGCTGTTCAAAATTAATGAAGAAAGTTCATTAGTTGGCATGGTAACCAGATCTGCACCAGTAGGAAGGACTCTCATGGAGTGGAGCTAAAGAGGTTTCCTTCCCAGTGCTTGCTTTCCTCAATTAGGGCAGGAAAGTGCACCCTAGCCACAAAAATAGGCCAGGATATAGCCTGCATTGTTGACCAAATGTAATTGCTTATTGACTACTGGGTGTGATATAAAAAAGCCTGTGAATGATGGACCTTCTATTACACCTTAATTCCTGTAACTTGAAATCACTGATTTGCCCCTCTAAATAGTTATCTGAAAAATCCTTCCTGGCTCCACCTTGATATGGAATGCTTACACTCAGGCCAAATTTTGAATGCTAAGCTATGATTACAGGGTTTCTGGATGGCCCTTAACTCTACCATATCGACCAGATGCTGCTACAGATAGACAATTAGACCTATTGATCAAATCAGTGGAGCAAACAACCAAACCACGGTCACTGTATGATCAAAGGGCAAGTCAGCTAACTTACTGATCACCAGATAATGGGGTTTAGGCACCAAAAGTCCAACAGAAGCTCAGTAAGGCTGTCATGATCCTGCAGTGGGAGATGAGGATGTGCAGCTTTTCACAGAAGCTGCTTAGTACTCTACAGGTTCAGACCCCACATATTTATGCCATTATGAGTTTGGAATTTCTCAGCTGATCTCATGTTCTTTGTTTAATCTTGTATTTTATCCCTATATAAAAGTAAGCAAATTTTAATCAAATAATTGTAATGAGCCAAGGAGTCACACAAATAATGTGCTTTCAAAATCATGATACTGAATGTTTTAATTTGATTTGGCTTCACAATCATAGCTTCAATTTGGTTTGACTTGCAAGACTTAAATGTCTTTTTTAAAATGTTGCTTTAGCCAGGAGAGAAACAAACGTGTATTTGCCCTGTGAATCCACAGTGTCTGCCCACTTGAGTGTAGGAGTGAGTGCAAATTGATCCTGACACTCTGTCATCAGCACCCAGTGCTCAGCTCCAACTGGGACTGCCACACACAGCAGTTGTGAGTTCATGCCACCCCTTCTAAAGATAGCAAACGATGATCAAGAAGTCTTTGCTCTTGTTTCAAGCTCATTAGATGAGTGATGACAGGTTATAGTGGGGGTCCCTTGTGGCCAGCCAAGAAGCAGGGCCCCCAACTGCTGCTGTCCACTGCAATTGATGTTGAATTTAGCCAGCTGTTATAACAACCATTATGACATAGGATACAGACCTCCCTGTGCTCTGGTGTACTAGCTTGGCACTTTTTGTAGCTATTGCTTTGTAAGAGCCTTCTCAATCACAGTGCTTTATGCAATTAATTAAATATGTGATTATATCCTTACTGCCTCCCCTCCAATATGTCGGAAGCAGCTTTCCTCCCAGTCATGCTCCCTCTTAATCTGCTGAGCTGAAGCCAACTCAGTTGGGGAAAGCAGGTAGCTAAGCACTCTCCTCCCTACTATGGCTCTCTGAGCTGGATCTGCAAGTTTCTCCTCTTCTTTTCTTACAGAAATGGAGGGAGGCCTTGGGATCTCTTTTCACATCCTACCTTATAAACAAAGACCCAGGGGATGGATGTGTTATCAGCCCTGTTCTATAATCTCCAGTCATCATCTCATGAAGTCAAATGTTGGATTCTTTTTCTGGTGTAACTATATCTTACGATCAACAGAGCTGGGCCCAACCAGGGGCATTAGCATAGTGAAACTGGAAAATTCTCTGAACTGAGTGAAAATGTTTACAGTGGAAATGTGTACTGTTTATGAAAATTGATTCTGTTGGTTTCACTTTATGCAGGTTAGATTTTTGGAACATCATGATGAATGAGAGTGTTAGAATATTCTATAGAAGTAAAGTTGTTTGCATTCAGAATCAAGAAAAAATGCTGCCCAGAGGATTAGTAGCTAATTGATGGGCAGCCAGCAAAAATAGTTTAAGATGGATTTATGGCACTGTTTCCCCATTATAAGTATAGATGGATAATGCGTTCAAAAAAATAAGAGCTGTGACCAAACATTTACCTTTTACTAGATTCAAACTCAAACTTTTTGGTTCTAAAATATTCAGATAGGTTTTTTTCTAAATTCCAGACTTATGCCTGACTGAAGACAATATGCCTAAATACCACAAGAAAAGGTGTTCTCTCACTGTTATGAAAGATGAGCAGAAGCAGAAGTTCCAGGAATCTCCCATTATTCTTCTATCATAATATTTCTAGACTTATATTTCAGACTGAAAAGTTTTATGTAAGTTTCATATAAGCCCTCAATCTGAACCTTTTGAGGATTACTTAGTATTGTATAACCTTACTTAGATTCAAAGAGAGCATCTGCATCCTCCTTTGCACCCAACACTCACACAATTCATCCTTCCTACTAGTTCCTCAGTTTCTGGTTACTGCCTGAGTCAGATAGACCAGTGGTCTAATATATTGTGGTAGGTCCAATGTTCTAACAATCTGGATTTCAGCAATCCAATTGTGATGTTGCACTCCATAATGTTTTATGGAAATATGCTTATGGGTGTGAATATGATGTAACTGGAATATGCTTTATGCAAAAGGTCTCTTGTAAGGTATCATTACAAAGCTTATGACCTACTGAATATATTCATCCTATTTGTATGCACGTATCATCCTTATATCTGAAGCTAGAAATATGAAGTACAACTCTGAGGTCCTATTGTAACTATGCAAAGTATGGGCCATTAACAGTGGTTTTGAAACTTGATGGCTCCCATTGACTAGGACAACAGGTTGTAAATGGTTTATTTACCTGCACACCTTTCTGTATTTGTGTGAGCCAACCCAAGACGAATGGAGGCTGGGGTCTCACAGGACATGTGAACATGTCACCTGATACTGAAATCCATATTAAACCTGGTGCTTTTCCATTTAGAAAGAGGGGTGGAGACCCAGAGAGACAAAAAATTCCCGCCTTGTGCCAAAGCTATAAAAGGGGTGGAACAGAACAAAAGAGGCTGCCAGTCATGAGAACACCCCTGTTTTCCACCTAAGATGTCTGCTGGAACTAACAAGTACTGTACCAGAGGAAAGGATTGGGCACAGACTAGGAAGGAGTCTAGTCTGTGAAAGAAGTTTATTGGAACATCTCTGAGGGTGAGATTTTACCTGTAATCAGTTTCTTAATGTATTAGGCTTAGACTTGTGTGTTTTGATTTATTTTGCTTGGTTACTTACGGTGTTCTGTCTGTTATTACTTGAAGCCACTTAAATCCTACTTTTTATGCTTAATAAAATCACTTTTGTTTATTAATGAAGCGAGAGTAAGTGATTAATATCTGGGGGAGCAAATAGCTGTGTATATCTCTCTGTCAGTGTTATAGAGGACAGACAATTTATGAGTTTACCCTGTATAAGCTTTATACAGAGTAAAATGGATTTATTTGGGGTTTGGATCCCATTGCGAGCTGAGTGTCTGGGTGCTGGAGGCAGGGTACCTGCTGAGCAGTTTTTGATTAAAGTCTGCAACTTTGGGGGCGTGGGACCAGACCTGGGTCTGTGTTACAGCAGGCTAGCGTGTCTGGCTCAACAAGGCAGGGTTCTGGAGTCCCAAGCTGGCAGGGAAAACAGGTTCAGAGGTAAACTGAGCACGTCAGGTCACAGTCCCAAGGGGGCCTCTGACCGAACCCATCACACCAATATTTTGCTATCTATTCCCTACGAATATTTGGCAATATTATTTGGGAAATCTTTGGGGGAATCAGTGGAGGAATCTGATCAAGACCTTAGATGTCTATACACAAATGCAAAGATATGGGGGATAAACAGGAAAAACTGGACTATTAGTATGTAAGCTAAATTATGACTTAATTGGCATTACAGATAAGCCTAATGACTGAAATATTGGTATAGAAGGGTATTGCTTGTTCAGGAAGGACAGGCCTGGTAAACAGTGGGGAAGTACAGCATTTACATCAAGAATATATACACTTGTTCTGGGTCCAGAAGGAGGTGAGAGACAGGCCAGTTGAGAATCTCTTTGTAAAGATAAAAGGGGTAAAAATAAGGGTGATGTCATGGTAGAGATCTACTCTATACCACCAAATCAGAAAACAGAGGTGGATAAGGTATTTCTAGAACAAATAACAGAAATATCCAAAACACAGGACCTGGTATTAGTGGGGGACTTTAACTACCCAAAAAGAACAGGAGTACTTGTGCCACCTTAGAGACTAACAAATTTATTTCAGCATGAGCTTTCGTGAGCTACAGCACGAAAGCTCATGCTGAAATAAATTTGTTAGTCTCTAAGATGCCACAAGGACTCCTGTTCTTTTTGCGGATACAGACTAACATGGCTGCTACTCTGAAACCTTTAACTACCCAGATATCTGTAGGAAAAGTAATACGGCAAAACACAAAATTTCGAATAAGTTCTTGGAATGTACAGGGGACAATATTTTGTTCCAGAAGGTGGAGGAAGTAACCAAGGAGGCAGCCATTTTAGACTTGATTTTGACCAACAGGGCAGAATTGGTAGCAACACTGAAGGTGAAAGTTAATTTGGGTGAAAGTGATCATGAAATGCAAGATTTCAAGATTCTAAGGAAAGGAAGGAGTGGGAGCAGCAGAATAAGGACACTGGACTTCAATAAAAGCAGGCTTTAACAAATTCAGGGAACTGGAAGAAAATCTAATGGAAAAAGGAGCTCAGGTGAGCTGGTTGTTTCTCAAGATACAATATTAAATGTACAACTGCAAACTATCACAATGCAAAGAAAGGATATGAAGAATAGTAGGAGGCCAATATGATTCCATTAGGACTTGAAAATCAAAAAGAAATCATACAAAAAGGTGGAACGTGGACAAATTACTAAGGAGGAGTACAAAAAGAATAGAAGACACATGTAGGAATAAAACCAGAAAGGCTAAGGCACAAAATGAGTTATCCTAGCAAGGGACATAAAAGACAATAAGATGTTCCCTTCTAGGAGAAGAGAAAGATGAAGGAAAATGTAGGTCCCATACTCAGTGGGGAAGGAGAGCTAATACATGATGACATCAATAAAGCAGAGGTGTTCAATACTTATTTTGCTTCAGTCTTCACTAAAAAGGTTAATGGCAACCAGTTAATGTTAACAATAAGGGGGAGAGAATGCAAGCCAAAATAGGGAAAGAACAGGTTAAAGAATATTTAGATAAGTTAGATGTATTCAGGTTGGCAGGGCCTGATGAAATTCATCCTAGGGTACTTAAGGAACTAACTGAAGCAATCTTGGAACTGTTTGCAATTATCTTTGGAGAAAAGTGATGTCCCAAAGACTGAAGAAGTGTAAACATAGTAGCTATATTAAAAAGAGGAACAAAAAGACCTGGGGGAATTATAGACCTGTCAGTCTAAATTCAATACCTGGAAAGATACTGGAACAAATTATTAAACAATCAATGTGTAAGAGTCATAAGGAATAGCCAGCATGGATTTGTCAAGAACAAATCATTCCAAACCAACCTCATTTCCTTCTTTGACAGGGCCACTGGCCTACTGGTTGGGGGAAGCAGTAGGTGTATTATATCTTGACCCATATGACATGCATAAGCAAACTAGGGAAATGTGTTCTACATGAAACTACTATAAGGTGGTGCACAACTGGTTGAACGACTGTACTCAAAGAGTAGTTATCACTGGTTTGCTGTCACCTAGAGGGCATATCTAGTCAGGTCCTCCAGGGTCAGTCTTGGGTACAATTCAATATTTTCATAATGACTTGGATAATGGAGTAGAGTAGGTTTATAAAATATGCAGATGACACCAAGCTGGGAGGGGTTGCAAGCACTTTGGAGGACAGGATTAGAATTCAAAACAACCTTTACCAACTGGAGAATTGGTCTAAATTCAACAAGATGAAAATCAATAAAGACAATTGCAAAGTACTTCACTTAGGAAGGAAAAGTCAAATGCACAGCTACATAATGGAAAATAACTGGCTAGGTGGTAGTATTGCTGAAAAGGATCTGAGTGGTATAGTGGATCATAAAGTGAATATGAGTCAACAATGTAATGCAATTGCAAAAAACAGTAATATCATTCTGGGTGTATTAACAGGAGTGTCTTATGCAAGACATATGTAATTAGCCTGCTCTACTTGGCACTTGTGTGGCCTCAGCAGGAATACATTGTCCAGTTCTGGGCACCACACTTTAGAAAGATGTGAACAAATTGAAGAGAGTCAAGAGGAGAGCAACAAAACTGATAAAAGGTTTAGAAAACCTGATATAGGAGGAAAAGTTTTAAAAACTGGGCATGTTTAGTCTTGAGAAAAGAAGCCTGAGAGGGGATCTAATAACAATCTTCAAATATATTAAGGACTGTTCTAAAGAGGACTGTGACCAATTGTTCTCTGTGTCCACTGAAGGTAGAACAAGAAGTGATGGGCTTAATCTGTAGCAAGGGAGATTTAGGTTAGATATTAGAAAAAACTTTCTACCTAAAAAGGCTAGTTAAGCTCTGGAATAGGCTTCCAAAGGAGGCTGTGGAATCCCCATCACTGGATGTTTTTAAGAACAGGTCACACAAAAACCTGTCAAGGATAGTCTAGGTTTACTAGGTCCTGCCACAGTGCAGGGGCTTGACTTGATGACTTCTCAAGGTACTTTCCAGCCCTACATTTCTGTGATTCTATGATTAAAGTGATTCCAGGAAATAAAATAATCCTGCTGTTGTATGTATATGTGAAAAAAAATTGAACACTAAAATGCAAAGAAGGGGGGAAACCCCTGCAAACTTTGCTTTGCCATTTGTCAATGGGGTTATTAGTTTGCAGCTGGCGGATGTGTATTTATTTAGATCTCTAATCACAGTACTATCTTCTAGAATAATGTGGACAACTAGAAATAGAAAAGGGTTTTGAATACTGATTTATGGTATGCTGGAACTTCTCAGAATATGCTGAAAAGATTTTATTTCTACTCTGTATTACAGATCCAAATATTGATTCATTGTCCTTAAACTTTTTTTTAAAGCATAACTCCATAGTTGCTGCTATATGAGGCAATGTTGGGTAGCAAGGCATAACTTGCAGGCTAAGAACATGATGCAGCCTTTGTACTGTCTGTGATATTGGGTTATGTCATTTTTTAAACAAATTGCCATAACAACAAATACAGTATTCCTATTTCAGTCATTGTTTTCTGCTCTCAGGGAGACAAGGATCTTCCTTCTTCCCTCTTGAGAAATTTGTAATGATGGATGAAATGTCAAGATTCATTGAACAAAGTATTGATCTAAATCCAAATAGAATAAGAGACCTTTTATGAAAAACTCCCACCACATTTGTGAGAAGTGTGAGCCAGGTTTTGAGAGAGATTTGTTCTCTTAATGACTCTGATTTAATGTAACAATTTGTGGGATGCATGCCTTTAATTTCCTTCTTACTAATTTTGTTCTAAACATGAACATATTTTTTCCTTTTAATACCAAGCTATTTCCTGACATCTTATGCCTTGAATTCACTGCCATGGCTCTCTCAGTGATGCTGGCTTATTTGTAAAGATTAGCAGATATGTTTGTTGTCATGGCATAATGAGGATGTAATTGATGCAATCTTGATACATAATACAAATTGTGAACACACACTATGAGTGAAATTCTTGGCCTTCTGAAGCAAATGCCAAAATTCCTATTGACTTCAATTGGGCCAGGATATCACCCTAGTTCTTTTACTCCTTTGTGTGTGCTGGAGAGATTAATAGATTTCATAAATTCATAGATTCCAAAGCCAGAAGGGACCATTATACAGTCTGACTTCCTGTATAACACAGGCCACAGAACTTCCCGGAAATAATTCCTAGAGTATATCCTGACACAGACATGAATAGGTGAGTCCGAACTGATATAAGGCAATTAATAATGGGATATATAAATGCATGTAACTAACTAAACTTTTAAACTAATTCCCCTCAAGTTGACCAGTAGAAAACAACAACCTCTTATGAACCATTCATGACTGTGATACTGAACAAGATAAAAATTACAATACTTTCTAGCATTCCTAGTAAATATTTGGCACTTGTAGTCTTTGGACGTTCCAAATGTTTGCAGAACTGTTCGTGTCTGAGAGCAAAGGTTTCAGTCAAAAGCTGAAAAATTTAAACACCAACATTATTCCTTCTTTTTATGCTACACACAATAAATCTATGTTAAAAGAACATTGTTCAAGTTGCAAAGCCACGTACTTAAAAGTTAGGAAATGCCAGAATGAACATTGCCTGTGCAACTTTAAAAGGGATGTCTTGTGTATATGTTTTATGAGAGTCTAACTATATGATCACGTACTATTTTTTTCCATAGGAGTCCTGCCACATAGTGAACTGGATGGATGATGCTTACTTAATAAGCAACTATTCAATATACTGTTTTCTCCTCGTTGCTCAATGTGTGGCCCTAGGCCTTAATTACTGCGCACTATCCAAACCCTGCTTTGAAGATAGAACTATTCATTTCCTCAAGGGGTTTTCTAAGGCACTCATCACTATAGTATCAGAATGCTTCACAAACACTAATTAATTTATTTTCATAATACCTCTAAGCGATGTCTTTGACAGGGTTACTGGCCTATTGGATGAGGGGGGGAAGCAGTTGACGTGATATATTTTGATTTTAGTAAGACTTTTAACAAAGTCCAACATGACACTCTCATAAGCAAACTATGGAAATGTGGTTAATTAAATTATGGTAAGGCGGGTGCACAACTGGTTGAAAGACCATACTCAGAATAGTTATCAATGGTTTGCTGTCAAACTGGGAGGACATATCTAGTGGGGCTCCATAAGGGTCAGTTTTGGGTCCGGTACTATTCGATGTTTTCATTAATCATTTGAATAATGGAGTGAAGAGTACGCTTATAAAATTGGCAGCTGACACCAAGCTGAGAGCGGTTGCGAGCATTTTGGAGGACAGGATTACAATTCAAAACACCCCTGACAAACTGGAGAAATCGTCTGAATTCAACAAGATGAAATTCAATAAACAGAAGTGTGAATCATGACACTTAGGATGGAAAACTCAAATGCACAACTACAAAAGAGGGAATAACTAAATATGTGAAAAACTGAATGTCCTTTTATTAATCTGTTTTCCACTAGTGAGTTCATGACATGAGATTATGCACATTATACTGTGTTATGTAGAATAATCTCTGAGGCCTTTTATGATTTATTGTATTCACAAGATAATGTACTATAATTCAAATTCATCCCTGATATAACTTGAAATTCCAACATAAATTAATTTAACCAAATTTGTTTTTGTTCTGATTTACTGAAATCCTGGGGAAAGCAGTTGTATTTTAGGATGATTATGTGTATACAATTTGTTTTCATATATTTGCCATTAATTCTCAGATTGTTTAGCTAATTTAAAAAAGGGGGCTTGTGAAAATGAGGTCCGGCCATCTGTCACTTCGAATACATTCTGTGAAGCTTTGATTCCTAGATTCTTGCCAAATTGTGTTATTGTTCAGGTCCTTTGTCTTCCCATTAATGTCCTTAATGTTATGGTTTTGTCTGCAGGGTCAATGAGATTAGATTTCATTAGCACAGCAAACTGAAAAAAATATATAGAGAGAAGTTATTATATAACAATTAAAGCACATCTGTTGCCTTTTTCAGGGTGCCAAAGTCTGAATTCCATTGAACTAGTGACATGGCACTTGACCAATGCTTAATTCAGTTATGGTCAATGAACTGCAAAAGGATTACAATATCAGCAGCTAGTTGGTTCAACTTAATCCCTGACAGCTTTGTTTAAATTGCAAAGAAAGGTGCCTCTGTGAAAGAGAATGAAACAATTACAGCAAGAAAACCTTAACATTCTCTGGGCCCACTGCATAAATTGCACTGCACTGGTGCTCTTCTTTGGTATTATGCCAGAACTTCAGTTCCCCATGTGACCTAAATACTCTCATACTTGTATTGTCCCTATTGAAGCCCCTGACCAATTAAAAAGCCTCTGGAGATTTTTGAACCTGGAAGTTTGGCTGCCAGAGCATGTGACCAAATATTTTCTTATCATACAGGTATCTGATGTATACAGTAATCTGGAGACCTAGGTGGGTTAGATGTCCAGCTCCCATTGAATTTCAGTGTGATTTGGACAACTAACTCAATTAGACCTCTGAAAATCCCAGCTTCATTGTATACATGGGTGTCAGGTAAAGCTTCCCCTTGAGGATGCTAGCCCCCTGCCCTCTTCTGGCCAAGACCACCCCACTCACTGCTCACAGCTTCCCTGTGGTCCTGGCCAGGGCAGTGGGGTCTGAGAACTCAGACGGGGCCATTGGGAGTGTGGGGGCCTGAGAGCTCAGCCCCCTGCTGGGATCGAGCTCTCAACCTCAGCTGGAACCATACTGAGCTCTCATCTCAGCCCGGGCTGGAGCTCCAAGCCCAGAGCCCCTTCCCCATTCCTCACCTTCCACCTGCAGCCCTGCCCATGGCCCCATCCTGTTCTGCCTCTTCCCCTCGAGGCCTCGCCGGCTGCTGTGGCCCCAACACTGGAAAAGCTACCCTCCAGCCCCAGAGCTACGGCTGGGAGAGATTCTTCCAGGGGCCCCAAATCCTCCACTGCTCCCCCTCACAGCGGCGTGAGGTTTGGGGAGGCTTAGCTTCCCCCAGTCTCCCTTATGTGCCGCCTATGATTGTATAAATAATGTAATTATGAATTCACACACCAGACTGTAATTAAGTCTCTGGAATTATCTTCTGAAAACTACAAAGGCAGAAAGAGAACCAGCAAATATATTTTCAATTCAGACCATACAATTTAAGGAGCTTTTGTATGTTCGTAACAAAATTGTCACATATTCATCCATGCAAATTGTATTGATTTAACTACCTTATGCAGTGTGTGACGTGATCCAAAACACCAATGTTTAAGTTTGATGGTCATCATCTTCTTAAAGACAAGAATTACTTTTTGTTTCTTATATGTTAGAAATGTAGGGCTGAATCATCAGCGGTGCTAAACTCAGGCTAGGCCTAGCTGTGGAAGACGACGCAAAAGAGGGTCTAAGCCACTTTTCTGCCTCCACTCACCCTGGAGGTGGCAAGAGGCCACTTTGAGCCCTGATGCAAGTTATAGCACTCCTATGACTGCTATAACTTAGACTGGTTGGAACAGTCCCTTAGGAACTGTTGGGCTGGCGTAGGATGACTAGACCATACTATATTCTGGCCACATCCCGTTCCAATCAATACAGAGAGGGGTGAGTGAATGGCATGAACAGGGGAATTGCAGCTTTAAGTCCCTTTGCACATCTGCAGTATAATAAATCAGATTTAGCCTGTACCAAGGAACAGGTCCATAACATATTAAAGATGCAAAGCACTTCCTATGAGATGCTGAATGGATTTATGTCAGTGGCAACTGAACATAAGAATCTTACTGGAATTGCTTAGCACTTCAGAGGAGTGGGTCTTCCAGAGTCAAATTGTCTTTCTTTAGAATACGTTCTTCAAACTGAATAAATACTTTGCCATCTCGTTGCATGTATTAGGAACAATGGCTGCCTAGGTTCAAACATCTCTTATGCATTGTTTCCTATTTTAAAATGGCAGCAGAAACAGAAGTCATATTCATTGTTCATGTGAAAGCTCAGCTACCTGTATTGGTTGTCACGTTATAAAACTGTTTGATAACATGCTGCTTACTACCTATTGAAGCTTTAAGGCAATCTTGGCAAAGTGCCAGCCTAAGCATAGAAATTAATATCCAGCTTATGTCTTAGAAAAGATTGTTGGTGCATACCAGTGCAAAAATATTTTTAAACATTTAGAATTTCTCTTGGAATTTGCTTTATAGAGAATTGTCAATACTTTGGTAGAAAAAGCAGACGCTGTACCTTTTACAGACCTGGCTTGGAATTTTCTTGGCTTAAAATTCTGAGTAACAAGGGAACACACGCACTGGAGTTCAGCAAGGCATGGGGATTTCTTTCAATGTTAGGCATTAAATTGCTTTGCTTTATAAAGGCTTGATCCAAAGCCCACTAATGGCAACTAAAATACTCTCATTGATTTCAATGTGCTTTGTATCAGGCCCTAACTGTCTTAATAGTGTATTGACTAAATTTTCGGCTACGTATTCAGCACTCATTGAAACTGTCTTTCTAATGAGTGAGCCGTTCTATATCCAAGCAGAGACATGTTGTGGGTATGCTACACTGCTACCCACCTCTGAGCAGTACACTGTGCTAATAAACTAGACATACCTCCAGCTCTTGCACCTGTAATTAATGGGTAATGATATAAATACTTGCATGGCACAAAACTGAACACCATCAGGACATTATTACCGCAATGTTTTCTATGGATTTAGATACAGACAATTTGTAAAACAGCCAGTTAGCTAAAATGCTAAAACATACTGGATTGAGTTTGATGTTCAATTTGTTTTGCCTCTGCAAAATTTAAAACACATTGACTACATATTACTGTCTTTTAAAAAATGTATAAACAGAAAACAAAAACAGGTAAAGTTCTGTGTTTGTACAGAGCCTAGCACAATGCGATTTTGCTGCTCCAAGATTATGGCTCCTAGGCACTATGGTAATACAAATAATAATAATAATAATAATAATTAAGAGTAATATAGCTGAAATGGTGGATCCATTTTAAATATTCACTGAATGCCATCTTTCTGGATGCCTTTCACCCCACAAACATTTTCAACATTTTTTATATTTCCTTATAAGTACTGTCAACCCTGCCCTTGTTAATCACAGTAAATAGCTGAGGCTATATGATTTCTCTTTATTGTACTCCCGGTAAATCAGCACTCCCTGTCACAGCTTGATATTACTCACTTTAGTTATCAGTAATAAACAAGAGAATTGTCATAAACCAGTAAAACTGTAACTGGTGGTGAAAGGCAAATTAGAGATAAACCCTGTGATTAGATGTTTATAGCTGATGAATAGATATTTAGTCAACTGACTGTGTTTCTCTCAATTTTTGTTTCTTTCCATTACTGGCTTATCTATGTGAAATCGCATATGAAGGCGTAGGAGGCTAGCTATGTGACTGCTACCCTTTACCAGAAAGTAAGCACGTTGAAGAAAGCACTATCATTGGATAACTAATGCTCTAATCCAAGCAATTAAGGAATAACAACTGTGTAACTCTGAACTCCTTACCTACATTAAAAGGTCATTTGTATATTTTTGTTTCATTAGGAGTTATACTTTCCTTCCAGCCTTGTAGCACACTGAACACCAGAGATGTTTATAAACATTATGCACATCTGGAGTAACAAATAGGCCATAGAGAATACAGTAGTTAAATAAGCTCACATCTCTGTGGTTTTGTGCTCTTTAAGCCATAGTCTCATGCTCAAGAATAGCCATGATTTGAATTGTATTGGGCTAGTGTTTGTAACATAATTAACTGATGGACCTGAAGAACAGTCTTTGTTTCTTTTGCATCCGGATGGAATTTTGTAAGTTAATATATCATTTTGTAGCGTTTACTGTCAAATTCAGCCTTCAAACAGACGTCACAAGCTCACTTTTGCCAGGGGATGTCTCCCTCTGGTTTGCAAAATTAAACCAAAACCTAAGGACTCTGGATCAATGGCTGCATTGTCTTGTGACGTGCTGAACAGTGACACATCACTGGACCTATGGGATAAGATCATGTGTTACATTAAATGAGGTAATAAAACACAAAAGAGAGCAGACCCTTTCCTCGCATTCTGGACCTCAATAATATATCATTAAGCCAGTTTTCCTACTTTTGAGAAGGAGAGAGCAGGGTTCATGTTCACATGACTCAGGCATCTGAAAATGCACAAAGAACTAGCTCCCACGCCTGGGCCCAAAAGAACTCAGCTCCCAGGTAGGCATCCGAATGAAGTGGCCAGCTTTTCAAAAGTGTTCAATTCCCAGAAGCTCCCCTTGGAATAATAGAAAATGTCAGTGATGGGCTTTTTTGAAAATCTGACCCTAAGAGGATAGTTATTGGCACAATAATTCTGCTACAGACAAATCCATGCTATTGCTCTGTCTCAGCAGCTATTCATTTTCAGAATGTAGTTTATATTTTACTGGCTAAAGCATTAGAATGAAAAAATAGATTGCCTACATCATATTTAGTTTCACTTGGTACAATAGTATGAAAGAATCTAAAAATGTCAAAATTTCTGAAGATTTGGTTATATTGAACCATAAAACCACAAAAGTAAGGAAAGTCAGAGATGAAGCTGAAATGTACTGTATCTCTCTAATGCCTAAGATACCAAGGATACAAAGTTATAGTTCAGGATATGCCCTGACTGGTAAACTGTTGGAGACTACTTGATGTCTCTCATCCTTATTTTGTAACTTCTTGCTTCTGTAGGAATCGCAACAGGGTTAAATAGCGATGTGAGTAGCAAAAAGGTTCACCCTTCTTCAGGTCTCCTCTTTTCAAGGATAGCCACATTTTTCTGGACTAGTTTGGTAAATCCATCGTTCTTTCAGCTTTTAGGGCCTGACCCTCATCACCTTCTGTAGAATACCATCATGAATTTGTGGCAGAATGGCAATCCTGTGAAAGAAACGGCTTGCAGGATGCAGAGTTTGCTTGTGCAAATGGTTCACTCCATATGCATTGTTATTTTATTCTACATATAATTGCTTTCATTAACCACTTTCTAAGAGTTAATCTAGCAATACCACACTTTATAAAACCCCATGAAAAGTTAACATTGCCTTACGTTCATGTTACTTTAGTTTTCTGGAGAAACTTCCAGTTCTTGTGACTCATAACACCACCTACTGGACAACTTTGTATGTTATGACCTAAACTGTGACTAAAATGCTTTGTTAATCTGTGCATTGACCTATGTGGAATTATAACACATTCATATACGTACCTGCTGTTGTCACCATCTAATATATAGCTCATGGCCATTTGTTGAAATCGATTACTTCAGTCATGTTAAAATCAATTACTTCTTAGTGTCAGTGAATAAATATGTGCCAGGGTTTAGAACATGATGCTTTGCTGTGCTTTAGGCCTGGGGTATATTTTCAGAGCAAGGATTGGAAATAATGATTCACTTTTGGCATTTTTTAAATACCAGCAAGTAAATGCTCATTCAGCTAAGCAGTTATGTGTGTCTGTGTGTGATTTTATTTCTGTCAGCAAACTGCATATTTCCTTCCCTCTTCTTATTTCAATTGCTGTGGAAGCTGAATTTCTTAGATACTAAGATTTCATTACTAGGCCAATCTCTCGCAGATGTCACCACAGGGCTCTAAAAGCTCAGCCTAATGTGCAGTGGAAGGAGTTCTTCTGACTTAGTAATCATTGGATCAGCCCTAAGGTCTCTATTCCACAATGAGCTCCACAGAGGTGGAGCTCTGAGCTTCTGCACAGGGGCGGCTCCAGGCCCCAGCACGCCAAGCGCATGCTTGGGGCGGCATGCCGTGGGGAGCGCTCTGCCGGTCGCCAGGAGGGCGGCAGGCGGCTCCGGTGGACCTCCCGCAGGTGTGCCTGCGGAGGGTCCGCTGATCCCGCAGCTTCAGTGGAGCATCCGCAGGCACGTCTGCAGGAGGTCCACCGGAGCCGCGGGACCGGCGACCGGCAGAGGGCCCCCCCGCGGCGTGCCGCCGTGCTTGGTGCGGCGAAATGGCTAGAGCCACCCCTGCTTCTGCAGAGTCCTTATCAACTCAGTTCAACTCTGTGTGGGATGTAATTTCTAGGTTCACAACCTAAGTGAATAACCATGGACCAGATTATGCCATTAGATGTTAGGCTTTTTGAGTTCTGTTTAAAAAGTAATGGAAGAATATGGACCAATGTTAGAATCTCAGGACTCTTGGTTTAATTTGGATAAGCAAAAAATGGGGGGCCTTAGCTTTGGGAGATGTTTGGATCCAGTTCTGAACTTTGAACCATCGCTAATAAGCCTACAGACATTTGGATTCTTTTCTGATTCTTGTGGAACTGCAATATAGGGCTGAAAATCTCACAAGAACAACTTCTTATGAGATTACCAGATCTTTCTGCCTCTGTTCATGCTGGAAAGCCTCTTAGAAATCCTTTTGCTTAAGCATATCTGCTTCTGGTCGCTGCAGGATCCTTGGCCTCTGTGCTCTGTAGTTAGGTGGGGGAGAGACACTGATGTATCAGTACAAGACCCAAAGAGGAGGAGAAGTACCCTGGGTACTTAGTACTGCTGCCCCATAATCGCTGAGGTCAGATCCTTATATGAACTAATGGGTAGGACTTATACATCAACAGAGAGCCGTCAGACTCTATTTTACAAGAATTGATGAGATAGGGCCATTGAATCCCTGTGACCTAGGCCCTGTGGTCTCTGACTACAAAAAATGATCTAATTTATGAGATTCCAGAGTCTATAGATCTTTAGTTTGAAAGGAATATTTTGTTTAAGGGTGCCCAAAGGAAACGTTGAGAGTCTTCTTTTCACAATCTCAAGGGAAGTAAGTAACTTCTCCAACAATATTTGTGAACAGTATATATAAACTAGGCCCAAAGCTTCCCCTATCAGAGTTTATACCTGAGCCTTAATGGCTGGTGTGGTCCCATCTTTCTCCTTTCCCCTGAAGTATAATTGGTGTAGGCTGGTGGACCCACTCACCAGCCTGTGATAAACAAACCATCGGCCATGCCCAGTTCAGTTTGTAGCCCTTTCCTCAGGGCTTAATTTATCCCTCAGTACACAAACAGAAGGACATGTGGAACAATAACAAAAACAATAGTCCTGTTCTTGACAGAGACTATGGGGCCTTCTGGCCTCTGCTAGCTAAAGGTATGTCTAGGCTTTTGGAATAAGCCTCCCAGCCCCAGTCAACAGATTAGGGTTTGTGGGACTCTCATTAATGCTGCAAAAATAGACAGTGCTTTGAAGTTACGACTCAGGCTGGAGCTTGGGCTCTGAAGTCTAGGAAGGGATGAAAACCCTCCCCTAGAGTTGAGCATCTGGGGCCCTCATTTATATCCCCCAGGTGGGACTTGGATGCAATCACTTAATGTTCTCCAGCTGGGTCAGCTGATTAAATAAAAATAAATAAATAAATAAATTGAAATTTATCTATCACAAAAAGTGGAAGGGACCCTGAAAGGTCATCAAGTCCAGCCCCCCTGCCTTCACTAGTAGGACCAACTACTGATTTTTGCCCCACACTCCTAAGTGTCCCCCTCAAGCAGTAAACTCACAACCCTGGGTTTAGTAGGCTAATATTCAAACCACTGAGCTATCTGTTCCCCCAGCAGGTACCATCTGGGCTTCTCTCCAGAAGAGGACTGGCTATGCTCCTGACCCTGACAAGGACAGCCCACCCTGTTACAATTGGCAGATCTACCTCTTTTCTCATCATTTTCCGCTATTAATTCTTCATCGCCTAGAACTTTTCTGCTGTAAGCTCCTTGGGACAGGAATCTGTTAGCATGCAGTCATACTAATCATCCAAAGGTTAAGTGGTCTGTTAAGGATCAGGAGAGGAGGTAGAGAGAAGAGGAAGGCTAAATTGAATAAGGGAAACATCATAATGTTTCCAGCAAATAAGATATAATGGGTCAGGTGCATTAAAACTGGGTGCACTACATACATGGGACAGTAATTTGAGGACTGAAAGACAGATTGTAGTAGTCAGTTGTCTGAAATGGAAGCACAGGGAATCCAGACCTCCTGAGAGCAGAAATGCTGATTTCTCTTGTAAGGTTTTTAATCCCATCCATACTGTTTTATTTACAGCTGCCTTTTTTGAGTTGGTCAGAGAAAAGAGACAGACCAAGGTTAGGCCCCTGATACCTAGAAGCCCATTTATTCCATGAAGCTGTATAATTAAGGACAGAGAAGCGCATGCGACTGATTTCTTCATTAAGAAAAAAAGAGCAAAGGCATATTCTGGAAACCTTCTCCAGGGAATAAAGACCATCCTTTCCAGAGAGCTCAGTCTAGGGTAGGAGGCATCTGAAGGAAACAAGAAATTCATTTGGAAACTTGGGTTGTTGTCTGTGCTTTGTTGCCTGTCTGTTTTTTTGTTTTGTTTTGTTTTTGAAGTTGTTGACTTGTGCTTTATTTTGTTAAAATAAATTAAGATCAATCCTAAAACTGCAAATGCTGAGCCAGTGCATTTTTGTTGGCACTCACATTGCATCATCCATTTAAATAGCACCTACTTTTAAAATATGGAAATACATTTTTCTACAATAGACCAGAGCCATTTGTCTATTCTTAAGTGGTACAATCCTTTCCTTGCCCAGAAATTCAGATTAGACCAGGCAGTTTCTTTATCATCTTTCTGGAAATATTATAGCACATGTTGGATTATATCTCATTCCTGAATCTCGTACCAAACTCCCACATGTCTAAGAGATCTCCACAAAATTATGCCCTATCGGTAGAGCACACTCACTGCCAGTGCTCAGATTATCCTTCAATAGCTAGACACAAAAGGCTAGATTGTGATCTTGTCCTACATGCCTCATGGCAGCCTTTGAGGCCTATGGATCTTGGATCTGGGTCTGGTGTGGAGTGCCGCCCCTGCACACTGGCTACTCCCTCTTCAAGCAAATAGGTGGGCAGTATGTAGATTAGAGCAGGGGGGAACTAATTTGCATGATGGGGTGGGAGGGGTATTACAACTTTCTACCCAGAGGAGCAAGTGCAAACAAGTATTATGATACTCAGAGCATCAGTCTAGCCCAAAGTGATGAAGTGCTGTGGCTGCTTTAAGCCAGTTCCTCAGCTGGTGTAAATCAGCATAGCACCATTGAAGCCAAAGGATCTGACTTTTATTTTTAATGTAGTTGTTGTTACTCTTTAGGAGGGAGTTTCTCTAATAGTTACAACAAAGACCTGGTTTCAGATCCTGTGGTGTATACAGCTATGAACTTAAGATTCCTTTGTTTTCAATGCACTGAACTTCAAAATGTGAAGAACTCTAAGCACAGAGAGATCAACCATTTTATTCTCAGAGTTGCTGCAGCCTGTTCCAGAAAAGGCACGTGCATACAGCTCATCTGTGGTGATTTTGACTTTCTTTCTTGTTGTTTTCCTTAATCTAAAACGGGTAGGCAACCTATGGAATGCGTGACAAAGGCAGCACGCGAGCTGATTTTCAGTGGCACTCACACTGCCCAGGTCCTGGCCACCGCTCTGGGGGGCTCTGCATTTTAATTTAATTCTAAATAAAGCTTCTTAAACATTTTAAAAACCTTATTTACTTTACATACAACAATAGTTTAGTTATATATTATAGACTTATAGAAAGAGACCTTCTAAAAATGTATTACTGGCACATGAAACTTTAAATTAGAGTGACTAAATGAAGACTCGGCACACCACTTCTGAAAGGTTGCCGACCCCGATCTAAAACAAAAGTCTATATAGACAGAAAGTATATGCTTATCTTTGTGTCTGGAAAAACAACAAAACAGGTTCTTATTCCTGTGTGACCTTCTGAGTCCAATTTTGGCCTAAAACTTTCAAAAGCAGCTTCTGATTTTGGATGCCTCTATTTTTCAGTGCCCAACTTGAAACACATTGAACCTGATGTTTTGGGTGTGCTGAGCATTCACAGCACTCATGGACTTCAGTTGGAATTGTGGGATTGCAATTTATTCATCAATAAAAAATCAGCTGAATTGTCTTTTCAAAGGTGTAGTGTTATAAAATTTAAAGTTACTTGTTTCAATAACATTGTAAAACGGTTGTTTATCCAGGAGCTTGAAATCTCAGCGGCAATCGGGTTACTTGAGTTTTGCCCGAAAGTTACCTATAATGTTTCACTTAAGTGTCTTTCCTCCTGGCTGCATGCAGAACACATAAAACCAACATTTATGACAAAGAGTAGGCTTTATTGCTTACGATGAATGACATACCTTTGATAAAGACATTTCAATCCCTTTATTACCAGTACTATTGCTTAAGAGCCAAGAATTAATGACACAAATAAACTCATTAACCTTAAGTCTTAGATTGAAAATGTCCAAGAAAATTTGCTCAAAACTCCATGCAGAATATGTGTCTAAATGATATGCCTCTCCCCCATTCCTTATTTTCAGTGATGCTTGTATATATCCAAAAATGTGAGGGTTTTTTAAAGTTAGTTCTAACTTCTAATGACAAAACTGTAGTTGTTCTTTCCTTATCCCAAAGCAATTAAATGGAGCAAATTAATGGAGTAGCTTTCAGATTATTTATTACTTATTGTCAGATACTGTACCAGACAGTCCATGGCTCATACAAATAATTATCAGTCTTTTATTATGTCATTACTACTAGTTGCACTGGTAAACAGATCACATGAGTTTGGAAAAATACTTTGTAGTAAGAACTAAAATGTTCTGTGGTCTTAGATATACATGCGCAGTGGAGTGAAATCCTGGCCCCATTGAAGTAAATAGCAACATTCCTCTTGATTCAATAGGCCCAGGATTTCACCCGAGATAAAATATAGGGGCTAATTTTTAGTTATGCTGGAATTTCAGATGTTGGAATAATGCATTGATTAACCAGTTTCATGTTTCATACAGAGGCTGAGATAGAACACACATGCACATTCCAAAAGTGCAAATTTGCTCATGCAAAACCATACTTGGTGGTTGAGAATCTATTTTTGAAAAACTGGCCTTGTGAATTAATTCCAACTACTGTCTCTAAGAAGCACTGTGCTCTAGTTGCTAAATCAATATTCCTCGTATGTGTTCCCAGCTCTATCACACTTTTGCTGTGTGATCGTGGGCAAATCTTTTAACCACTAAAGAATGGGTATGTGGCTCAGGAGTTTGAATTCAAGGCAGATTCGCTGGTGTAAAACAGAATTGACACAATGGTGAATCAGACCATGTGTATCTACCGAAGTTACTGTCTAACAACTTCTTGTTTTAGCTGCTGATTGTAAGCAGTTACATTTCTTGTTGGTATAACTAAGCAACATGCCAAACCCCAAATTAAAAAAAAATATTATAGCACTTTCAGGTTCACCATGAAAAGCGATGGGCAAAAGGGACAGTGCTAAATCCAATTGTGTTTGAATTCAAAATTCTGGAGTGGAGTGAAGTATCTATGGAAAACGAGTCTTTCACTTTGAATATGTTATTTACCACTAGGTGGCATTGTTCTTTTTGTTTCTTTATTGTCTACTACTGCAGTTCACAGTGCTCTTATGTTTCACCAAGTCCTGTAGAGAGAAAATAGCCAGATGTCATTAATATTTAACATGCACATATATTATATACACCTGTTTATTTTATCTACACACTGTGTATGCAATAGCTTTTTAACATGAGGATCTAGCTATACATGGATTCTTTATGGAGTGAACATACATATTATTTTCTTTTCTAATCTATGCAGGATTCACAGCCATACATTTTATTTTGAGTTTTCAGTCAAAGTAACTGAAATTTGCTTTGGTTCCCATATAAACCACAGATTGGTTTGGATGTGAAATCATATGGCAACTATATATATATTAATATATATATAATAGTTGCAAATTCAAAATTCAAAACTCAGACCAGGTTCACCCAAAGGATTGCCAGGGTTTGAGATATTTGCAAGTGTACCTGGGTTGCCATATGATTTCACATCCAAACCAATCTGTGGTTTATATGGGAACCAAAGCAAATTTCAATATATATAAAAAATCAGGTAAGTTTCATGTGGATTCATAGAAGCATTTCATATGGCTCTAATATCAATATCTCTTTCTCTATATGTAGGAATATATATTGTTATATATAATATCCAGGTATAGCAATATGATGGGTGTCATTAGAGACTCCATAGAAGCATAGTGATTGCAATAGCAAGGCATTCCCTATTCTTCTAGCTAAATAACTTAGCCCAGTTACTGTAGACACCTGGGGTGGGGAATACTGAGTTTTTAATGGTTTCTATTTTCAAATGATTATAGACTTCGTTTCAAGATGTGCTGCGGTGCTCATGATCATATGTCTTTGAATGAATCCAGAATATTGCTATTTATAGTAACCATATTTGTGTGGATTTACAGCAACTTCAATATCTAAACCAAGTGCTTCATCCAGAGACACGGTTTCTGCAGAATTCTCCACAGCCTAAATTCTATCATACCAATTCTTCTTTAAGAAAAATGATATGTTTATATTTCTATGAACTTTTGAGTCAGTAGTATACTGTAAAGCAATCAAGACTCCTCCCTCAGCAATATCCCAAGAAAATATCCACTATTTGACAGAGAATATTATAAGTAGTATGGATAGTTTTGTGGATTTGACCTGCTTCTAGTTACTCTTTTAATAACGTAAGTCAGTAGTCACAGTGAGAAGTACAAGCCAGGCCTCCCTTCTGTATAATGGATAGACAGCAGTAACCTTGCATCTGCTCTTGTGTTAGTCTGTCACTCACAATCATAGGTTACTTGATGCCTAAAATAATTCCTCCCCTGACAACTAATTCATCTGGGAAGAAAAAGAACTCTGTCCAGATGGCGGGAATCTCACAGGCTTCTGGGGGTTTTTTTGTTTTTTGTTTTGTTTTTGGTTTGTGTTTTTGGTTTTTTTGTATAAAGACAAAGTGTCTCCTTTTTAAATAGACATTTTATAAGTTATATAATATTCTTGGAGCTATTCCTGAACTGGTCTTAATTTCTAAA
The DNA here is from genome assembly GCF_020497125.1 of Mauremys mutica. Classification (NCBI taxonomy): domain Eukaryota; kingdom Metazoa; phylum Chordata; order Testudines; family Geoemydidae; genus Mauremys; species Mauremys mutica. Next base: position 83,298,356 of record NC_059075.1, read on the forward strand.
AGGATAATAAAAATTCTTTCCCACAGTATGACAATGCCATTCCTCTGAAATAGGTGGACTCTTGCAATCCCTTACAAAATTCAAATATCTTACACTTATCTAGATGTAAAAAAAAAAATCACAAGGAACAGGATGGTAGAGAAGATTGGTAATGGGAAACACAGCTTTTGACCTCCTATGTGGCTTGAATTGGCTCAGGTTGATAGCGACTTTTAGGTATTTCCAACTGAGTGAATAAGCTCTTACCTTAAAATGGGGGCTCCCAGGCTCAGCCTTAAGATACGTCAGAAGAGTCTGTTGAAGAAGCTTGCACAGCTACAGCTTGCAATAGCCTTTTTCTATTGTAAAACTAAAGGACTTCAATCAACAAGCAGTGTTGCCAGCATTCAGGATTTTAGTGTGAGTCTCACAATATTTTCTTAAAGCCCCCACTCTAGTAGTCTAACATCTCCATGAGAATCTCAGCTTTCATTTTTTGAAAAGTTAGTTTCTAGCCCTCATGGTTACAGAGCCCTACATTTATTATTCTTTTACAATATCAGGATTTTTAAAGCAAATCTCATGATACTTTGGGCCAAATTCATGATATCTGAATGCAGTACTGCCAACCACAAGCAACAAGGATATCAATGTGTCATTTTTCATATGAAACATTTTTTTTTCTTCAGAAAGCAAATGAACAAAAAAAGATGTAAGATGAAACTGACCCTTAAGAACACCAAGCAACCTCCATTGCCCTTGAAATTGATGGAAGTTGAGGTCACTCAGCACAATGCAGGATTGGGCCTATTATTTATATCATGTCTTTTAAGCTGGTGATATTTTGCTGTAATAGGATATTTTTAAAAAGGAAGAAAGGAAGGAATTTTCTTCTAAAATTGAACCTCAATTTTTAGAGACTGTTTACTGTAAGTGCTTTCAACTATATACTATACATGCTTTCAGTGTAGGTACTGGATATCCAATAAGAACTTAGGAAATGTAGTGTATTCATAATATTGTGCAAAGAGATAATTTAAACATTTAGACTGGGATTTTCAACATATCCTAAGGGCATTAAGTGCCTCAGTATCACTGAAATTCAGTGGTAGTTGGATACATAAGTCCATTAAAGGTTCCTTTGAAAATATCCGGCCTAGAAATTAGAGAAGGTCCTGCAACAAAACCCCATATCTAAAGATCCCTGAATGTTTGGCTTAGGCCATCTCTGTATGGAAGATCTGAAATCTCTGAGTTCTTTCTATACTTAGCACAATTTTAAGCCCAATGACATGTTAACCTATACCCTGTTGACTTGTCCTAAGGTTCCTTCCTTCTTTTAGTCTCACTTTTATCCTTTTCCCAGGCTATCCCTTTGCTCATAACACCTTTCCTCTGTAAATCAATGCAATTGCCCAGATGTAACAGGGAGGAGAATTTTGCAGCAATTCTTATTTACAGAGCTCAAAACTAAGAGACCTTTCTTACTTATCCTCTGGCTGAACAGCTAGATAAAAAGATGCATATAAAGGAAGTATTATGGTATGGCTCCAGTATAGTGTGGAACTGACCGTATCCTACCTTGGTGAACTCCCATAACTTCTAGTAAAGTCCACATGGGAATCTAGTACTAAAAACTTTAGCAGGATGCAGCCTAAAATCAGGGCAGAGAAAGTACTGCTGGAACTAAACATTCCATGTGCTTATATTCACAGAACATAAGGTGTGATGGGAGCTCCCAAGTGGAAATATTATATAATCTAAAGGAAACTTGGCAAGAGCAGAGGACATTCAGAACACAAACTCAAACAGTATGTGGAATACTAATACAAATAAGATTAAAGAGAACATCCCTGAACTTAAAGTCATGATGTGAATAATAAGGAGACTTGTAATAATAAATCAATAGAGATTCATCAACTAAATCAGAACATGGGGTTTTTTAAGTAGGAATCATTGATCTAAAGATGCGCAGTGTTGTATTTTGCCATTAAAATAAGGAGAAAGGTCTGACAAGAGCTGAACTCCATTGCATATCTGACCACTAGCACTAAAGCATTAATTACCTAAATGAATGAACACTCAGTCAAAGTTTTCCTATCAAAAATTGAACAGTTCGGCTGTTTGCTTTGCTTTCTGTAAAAAATCAAACCTTCAGAAGGAGAAAGGTGTCCCAAGCTTGAAAAAAAAAACCATGCCTTTTTCTAGTATCTCCTTTGGGAGGATGTGGTAAACTAAAATATTATAATAAATAATAATAATAATAATAGGATGCTGCAAAACCAAAAATAGAAGCCATGTCTTGTGCATCCCAGGCCAGTACGTGGTCAGCTAAGCCAGGCTCTCTACATTTAATGGCTAATATAGTTAAGTACTGGAATAGGCTTCCAAGGGAGTTTGTGGTATCCCCCTCATTGTAGGTTTTTAAGAACAGGTTAGACAAACACCAGTCAGGGATGACCTAGGTATATTTGATCCTGCCTCAGCACAAGACTAGAGGACCTTTGGAGGTCTCTTCCAGCCCTACATTTCTATGACTCTAGTATAAGTTTTCTGCAAACATTCCATGGTGCTTTACCTGTATTCTTGTTTTTACAGGTTTTCAAGAATTCTACTTGTCCCCTTGAATTACAAAGTTTTAGGGCATGGCTACACTAGAGAGTTTACAGTGGTGCAGCTGCTTCAATGCTTTTTAAGTTGACATCGGTTTAACTACTCCAGCCCCTGCGAGCGGCAGTATTTATGTCGGAGGGAGAAGCTCTCACGCAGAAATAGCACTGTACACACCGGTGCCTATGCGATTTATTTAAATCATGCCCCTGAGCAACAGATCTTATGCTGACAAGCTGTAGCCTTAGAGACTCAGAGCGCATGAGATCTCTTTTCATAAGGGTTTTCATTTTATACTGACACCAGTGAAAGAGTCCTTTTACTTTTATAATTCACAAACATCTACTGGATCAGAGATGAAGGTTTGATTGTGACAGGTAGGCTCAGTGCTTTGGACTTTTTCATGTCAGTGTTTTCCCATGGGCACAGGATTGGAATAGCAGAGGTGGGCCTGATTTATTTTTTATTTTGGCAGTAGCCCTTTCTGTGAGGCTTTGTCATAGTGATCCTTGTACAGAATTGCACACCATTTGTTGGATCAAAGACATTTTGTTTACAGCTATCTTATGGCACCTTGTGGCTATAAGGTTTGCAGTTCTCACATTTGCTGGATGTCAATGAACTATAAAATAATTAGCTAAGAATCAGCCCATATCACTTGAATCAGTTTATGACACTGCATTTTCTCATCACTGGCTCAATTGCCTACAACAGCTACTGAGGGATGGGGATGGCTTAACCCAGGTAGTCCCATTTGTATCACCTTTAAATGGGATGGATCATACATTACTTAGCAGTTAATCACACATTGCCCTGTGGAGTAATTTCACAAAGAGCTGTATATATTAGAAGATGAAAAGGAGTTGGGTTTCACTGCTCTCTTAATCTGTGCAGCTGCTCCACCCTGACATCCCTTTACTAAATGTTCAGGAATCTTCATACATTGACACATCATTAATAAAAAGAAACCCTACTCTTTATTCTCCCATGCATCTTAGCTCGAGGTAAGAGTGACATCTTAACATTAACATCTGCCATGGATCCCATAAAACTGGCTCTACAACCAAAAACTGCTGTGAGGTGCTAACTAAGGATATGGACTCTAAGAAAATGAAATCAGAGAAAGATTTGAGTCAAAGAGTTTGGAACCAATTTCCGTCTTCCCTAAATTCATGAAGAATTTGAATCTGGAGGATTATAGTGAATGGGACAACTGCAAAGTCTGTACCTGGAGACAAACTTTACCAAACTTTGGAGGGCTTGGATATAGGGTTTGGGACTATCACCGCTATAGGTTCACTTAGAAAGGCTCAGTAAGGGTTTGATCTTATTCACCCTTTAAGTCAATGGCAAAGCTCCTGTTGCATTCAGTGGGGCTGGAACAATCCTATATCATTACTATTCATTAGTTAGGTCTGAGATGTATTAAAAAAGCAAACTGCTAATGTTTAGACATTTGGTTCAGCTGTGGAGAAAGATGGATTAAAAGATGGAAGCAAGAAAAAGGTAGACTATTTAAACCTAGAAAAGCAATATGATAAATGCATGTAATGCCCTTTTCCTTGCTGATTTTGACTATACAGCTTTCTATAAGATCAAGCAGTCAGAGGGCTTTTTTAAAAGGAAGAATGAACTTGCTTACTGAATTGTTTTTTCCAAGAATACCTCTCTTGTTTCCATGGCATGGTTCCTCATTACATTGATATGAAGAAGGTCCCTTTAAAAATTGGAACTGCTAAAAAAATAGGAATAAATTACTTTTTAATTCAGACTAAAAGTGTTGTCATCCTGGGCTGAAAATGCAATACAAAAATTAAGTGCAATGGCAATGGTATTAATCCTCTGTCTGCTGTATCTTGTCAGGAAAACTCGGTGTTTAGAACTTACCAAAAGTTTAACTCATTTCTCAGTCACTGGCATATATTTAATACTGACACTGCACTACTAGTGATAGGGAGTTAGAAGTTTAATCACAATACAATATTTTTTCACAGTATCAATACTAATGAATACTAATGAATGATTCTGCAGTCTCTATTCAAACAAACTCTTTGACTTCCATAGGAGCTTTGCCTGGGCAAGGAGTGTTTGATTTCCAGATCTGAAACTAAGGACCATATAGTCCTTTAAATACATGGACATATATTTAAGTGGGAAGATTGACTTTGTGCCTTTAATCACATCTAAATTTGTAGTTGCCATCAAATGGCTTGTGTAAATGAGCCAATGGTGCTGCTCAGCCATTAATTCTGGTTAAGCTATTTTAATAAATAATAAAAGCAGCAAAGAGTCCTGTGGCACCTTATAGACTAACAGACGTATTGGAACATGAGCTTTCATGGGTGAATACCCAGTTCGTCGGATGCGCCCACGAAAGCTCATGCTCCTATACGTCTGTTAGTCTATAAGGTGCCACAGGACTCTTTGCTGCTTTTAGAGATCCAGACTAACACGGCTGCCCCTCTGATACTTAATAAATAATGAATCTGAGCCATCATTTTAGATTGATTAAGATTCTACTGTAAGTAGTAGGATGTTTCTAATTTTCCTAAAATAAGTTATCTTCTTTTCTCTATTAGTTAACTAGCATTTAAGAACTTTAGACGATTAAAGCATATTATAACCTATTCAAGGGGGATACTCAGAGGATGTCTGTAGGGATCACAAAAAATTGTCTACAGTTTGAACCAAAATACCCAATAATGGCTTGTGAAGTCTCTGTAGTTTAAAAAGGCATCTTAAGATGTTATGTCTCCATGATTAGTTGAAGGGTTGATTCTGGTATTTGCCAACATTGCTCTATGTCTAATAAAATGTGGGTAACAGAATGGGATTGTATTTAAACTCTTCATATTAAGAGTCACACTATATAGTGATGCAGGAAATAACACTAGAAGGCATATACAATTCATAGAAACAAATTCTACTCTCCATATTGCTCATGAATCTTCTTTCGTCTCATAATGCTGTAACTATTGATTTCAGTGGAGTTTCTTATGGTGTATACTGGTGTACGTGAGAGGAGATTCAGGCTTACATTATCCTTACCAAGGGACTTCAAACTATTCAGCTCTTGTACAGTTAGAAAACTGTTCTAACAATATATTATCTATGGACTAAAATCTATGGCAAAATTCCTACTGACTTCACTGAGAGCAAGATCTGGCTACCAGGCAGAACACTTTTAAAAATCACAGAACACCTTTTTGACTATTCTCCCTTTGATGTGTCCATTCAATTCATGATAACATTAACATAAGTTGTGCATTTGCTTCCAGGAGATAAGGGATCATTTGGCCTGGATATCATTATACACTGAGAACAAAATAATGAAGAGTTAGGCTGCAATTTTCAAAGCCATGTAGGAGATTTTGGTACTCAATTCCTATTCATTTTAATGAGATTTGAACATCAATGCCCTTAGGCTTAGCTTTGAAAATTTCAGCCTAAAAGTTTATTCTGTGATAACTAAACAATGGATTTCTGAAGTTACCATTCAAGGGTTGGATGCTACAAAACTGATGGTCTTGCATCTTTCAAAGCTGTCATTCAACAAAGCAGATACTATGATGATCAGCCAATCTAAAATATCTAAAATGGGACCAAAATATTATAGGATTTTGACATTATTGAATTTACACTTGAATCCTCACCCCATTCATTCTAAACTGGATCCTCATCCAAATCTGATATTGCATCTTCAGCCCATCTAACTAGGTGCCTATTAAGTGTGCACCTCTTTTCAGCATGCGCTTTTCAGTTCATTTCAGTGAGGCAGAGAGTCATAAGGATTTAAAAGGTAACTGTAAAGGGCTTAATGCAATACATACTTTTCAATGTATGCTATTGCTGGATTGAGCAATTCTGCCACTGTAACATGGTTATGCCTCTCTAAGTGATGGTGCTTTTAAGAGGATCTGAGGTGGTTTAGATTATTATGTTGTTTAAAGATCTACTGTGCTTTAAAACCTCATGCCACTTAAGGATTTCAAGTTGTTTAAATGCTAATGTAGTTGTAAAGTGGCTCAAGCACTAATACGGGTTTAAATATTTAAAAAGAGGTTTAAAGATTATGTTCTCTTCAGCATCTGAAAGTTCTGAAATGCTCTGACCTCCTTCAGAACTTTTTGTTAAGAAATATAATGCAATAATATATATAATTTTGATATTGGAATAGCATCCATAGAGGCCCTAGTCAGTATTCTCATTGTGCTAGAAGCTGTACTAATATAGAGGTAGACAGAGTCCTTGCATTAAAAAGCTTACCATCTAACAATATATGACAGGTGGAGAAGAAGTAAATGATCAAAATATGAAAAATGCATATTATATATATATACACACACACACACTTCCTTATGTGTATATACATACAAACATACAGAGAGCTTTGTAATTAACTTAATACATAACAGAATATCAATTTTTTCCACACACCTCTCAGCCTAGCCATTAAAATGCTGGTTGATGTTGTGTAGGCATCATGGCTGGTGTGGGTTTTGAGAAAGGATTTGAAGGAGAAGAGGGTAGAGGCCTTAGAGAACTGTCCTGGGAGGGCAGCATTAGAGTTGTAAAGTAACATTAAAGCTGCTCAATTCATCCCCAAAAGTCAGGAAATGCAGAAAAATTAAAATTCTAATGGCAGTGCTGAAATCAGTTGGCTTGCACTAGGTCTGAATCTGGTTTTAAATGGAGCCTGATTCTTGATCCAGCTGATATTGGTGTAGGTCAGGAGTAATTCCAGTGAGATCAGTGGAATTGGATCAGTGTAAAACTGGTATAAGTGAGATAAGAATCTGGCCAATTTTTTCCCAAGAAGCATGTGCATAAAAGACTCTACAGCTAGACACATAAAATCCACTGTTCATTGTTACATATGAAGTTTGCATGCTGTTATATGTAAGTCTGGCTTTGTAAACATAAATTGATCCGTTTCAGTGACTTAACTGAAGGGTATAAGGTTATAATAGTTAACATATGTGTGAATGCCAGCTCCATAGGTCATCGGTAAAGTGGAAGGCTTAGCAATGGATCAAATTGTATCTGCCAAGTATATTTATCTTTCTGCTTTCTAAGTGTTAAAGAGACCTGGTTACACTGATAAGGGAACTGCTACTTATATTTGCAAAGTCTAAATACATTAGGTCATGACCTGGATAGGATAAGTGGTGGCTAAACTTATATGGCTTCCAACAAGAGAAAAATTACAGCAGTGGTAATTGGGCACCAAGTATGAAAGAAAATGTGAATAGCAATAAGTACAAAGGAGGACTATGACTTTTTGACTTCAGGCATGCTTTAGTGAGTATATGGACCATGCCACTATAGTTTTATCCTCACAAAGGAGATGTCTTTGAACACGCCGAGACTGACAGCTTTTTTTTGGCTCTGTGTGGGGTTAGAGTCTGGGGCCTGGCACTCATGTCACTGATGCATGACCAAAAGTAGAGAAGTTACATTTTAGTAACACAGTAGGCCTTCTGCTTCCCTCTTTGTTCCTTAGGCAGTCCAATGTTCTTGCTTATCGCGAAAATACAATAAAGGTGCTAGCCGTGGATTTGGTCAAGGATGAGACTGGCATAACAGACCTGCAATGGTGCAGAACTAATCTGCAGCCAGACCCTTCCTGTGTGATAAGACCCCCACCCAAGTAACCTAATCTGTGATGGGAAATCACACACACACACACACAAAAAAAGGGGGTACCCAGCCTTTAGTGATGGCCTGAATTTTTTCACAGTCATTTGCAGGTTTCTATTGGGTTCCTCTGAATCATTTGATGTGGCAATTAGCAAGAGGACTTTTGTACTCTGGGAAGATGAAACAGCCTCCTTCAATAATTATGTTTATGCCTTGAACAGAAACAAAAGTCTGAAGAACAGATAACATTGTTACATCAAACAACAAACTGATTGTCCTTGACTATCTATTTTCTTTTATTTAAGCAAAGTGTTACTTTTCCCATGAGAAAACTCTTACATCATGAGACAAAATGTCCTCATAGCCCCCTAGACCTCACATTTTTTCATGTGGGTTCCTAACCTGTTCTTTCCTTTGCCTTGATCCTATAGTAATATTTCAGTTCTTTTTTTTTAAATAGTTGCTATGAACTATTACCAGTTATGGGCAGAAATTAAAGCAGCCACAATATCCATAAGCCCTTGTTGTTTTGCCAACAAAGCTAGACATGCTGAAGGATTAAAGCATCACATTGTTTCCTTGATATGCTTATAGAGCCAATTTACTGTGCATCAATAACATTGCATAATCACCATTAAGTGAGAATGGTCTGATTCTATCCATAGTGAAAATAACCATGTTTGAAAGCTATATATTAAATGCAGGGATCTGCAGTACTTGCAGTGGCTGGAACAGATAATGACTTCCCATGATACGTCTAAAATATGCAGATATTTATAACGGTCAATCACGTGACAAGATTTAACATATTATATCTCCAAAGCAATTAAAATGCATTCATAGATTCATAGAAGCTAGGTATAGAAAAGGCCTTATAGATCATCCTGTTCATCTGCATGCCAATTTATTAACATTAACTACTTCTCACAGTATCCCAGGGAGGCAAGTAAATAGTTCTCAGTTCTGCAGATTGGGAAATTGATGCAAGGGAAGTGACTTGCCAAAGGCTACACATTCAATCTATAGCAGGACTTCAGGAGTTCTAACCTCCAATCTGATTCCTATTATACTGGGCCTCTTAGGTGGTGAAGTGAAAACGTCCAATGGGAAATCAATGGGAGTTAGGTATCTAAATACCTTTGAGGATCTAGGTGCTATTGACTTATTTGGGACAATAATATTTAGAGCTATATTACTAATGTTTGTGTTTATTTGTCATGTAGTCATATGAATTGAGGAAGATAATACCACTCATTCATACTATAGTTTGAAAGGGAATGTTTTTTATCATCTTCTGTATCGCTGCAATCAAGAAGAAGTTATAGAAACATATAGGATTACTACACATATTTTACTTTTCATCCACATTGTAAAAACTCCCTAATTCATCCAATATGTTCTATGTTATTATTGGCATTTAGTCCTAATAGGACATTTTTATAAAGGAAAAATCAGAGCACCTGATTATGTTGAACGTGTACGTGTGCAATGAAGTCAATAGAATTACTCCAGTGTACACTGTGTACAAGGGAGAGCAGAATCAGGTTCAATATGTTCCATTTTCCGTTAAAGACAGAATAAAAGGAATTATCCTATCAACATCTACCTCACAGGCAGGTAGTGCATTGCTGCTGTTGCCGTTGTTATTCCGGCTGGCATTTGTATTATACAGAATGAAATTACATGACAGTTCCCAAGGAATTACATTAAAAAAATATGTATTGCGCTTTATACTTCAGACACATAGGTAACTTTCTGCATCTGACTAGATGGATGTAGGTTTTAGGATTAGATTTCTGCTGCAAATACTGACATTTGCACATTCAGAATTCACTTCCTGTGACTCTTTTCAATGTTTGCTTGAAATTCAGTGTTTCCAAACACATTTTTGCCAGTAAAGTCATTGGCTAGAGCAGATTGGGAAAGCGAAGCAAAAGGAGCTAAAGCAAATTTGTTTAAACAGTCAAATGAATAGTCACAGCAAATGTGTTGAAATGTGTTCAATTCTAGTGTTAACATAGTGAGGTTGGTTGCTGTGTGTGTGTGTGTGTGTGTGTGTGTGTGTGTGTGTGTGTGTGTGAGAGAGTGTGTGTGTGTGAGAGAGAGAGAGAGACTGGTTGTGAAGGGTGTTTAAATTGTAGCATGCTCTGAGTTTAGGAGAGTGTGTTTCAACAGCCACAGGAAATCAAATGAAGATTATGCAGTGACTAAGCGTATGGGCACATCTGGATTTTTTTTTAATGTCCAGCAGTGTTTAGATGAGACATTGGTAGCCAAGGGCATGGAGCACTGCCCGACAAGAAATACAATCGAAAAACAGCACAGAACTTTGTAGGCTTTGAAAATGAAAAATGCAGGAGAAAAAAATGTTTAAAATTAACAGATAAAAACTGCAACAATATATTTGTGTCAATCTCAAATAATGTACAAAAAGGAGAGACTTAAGTTGGGGGGGGCAATTGGAAAAATATATTAGTTGAATACAGTGTAAGGACAAAACACACCATATTATGTCTTTGACTTCCTGCCTTCTCACACATACATAGAAAACAGGGACATCCTCCCCATTTCTTAAACAACTCCATTGTCTCCACCATTCATTTCAGCATCTCTGTTGCATCTAACATAAGCTGCTTGTAATCACTTTCAAGGCCCTTCACAGTCAATCACCACCCTACCTATCATCTCTCATTCACTCGAGCTGTCAGTGCTTGCCTCCAATCAGCCCCATGATGCTCCACTGCCTTTCCCCGTGCTGCTCCACACACTTGGGAGGAGCTTCCCCTAAACACCTGCAACAGGGCCGGCCCACAACATTTTGTCACCTGAGGCCAGGAGCTCAAATGACGCCTCCATGCCCCTTCACTTGGGCCAAAACTTTGAAAGGTCTCAATTCTGCCTTCTTTCTGTTCTACTCCTCTCATGGTACCCCAATAAAGGAGAACTAACAACTTAAAATGCCTTGTTCAAAAATTTTAAGTAACACTTAACTTTCAAACGCCTCAACAGCAAATGTAACTTTTCTTGTCTGTATAGTAAACACTGGCATTTTTATCTGTTTGAATAATCAAACTGGTGCTTTCCGTGCCTTCTTGGTTGCAAAGATTTGAACTGCTTCCTGCTGAAGGTCCACAGTCTGGGCCAGCTCATGCTCTATTGAGATGGTTGTAAAGCTGACCCGCCTCTCCTGTGTCATTGTGGAGTGTAGATGTGTTTTTATTAATGTCAGCTTGGAGAAGCTGCGTTCTCCACTGGCAACCATTACAGGAAGTGTTAGAAGTATGCGCAGAGCAACAAAAGCATTTGGAAAGAGTGTGGTCATTTTATTTGTGCACATATACTCCAGAACAGCCTTTGGAGTTGATCCTGCTGAAATGTATCTTGAAAGGGCTTTCAGTTCATCACCTAAATCACTTGCATCAATATTGCGCATGTCATCATGTGTAAACACTGTCTCTAGTGCCCTGCATTGCTGGTGTAGGTCTTCTTCAGGTATAGTGAGGAGTTTTGGAATATCATACAACATCCCAAATATACTGCTGTGTTCCTTGAGCTGCATGAAACATTCTTCAACGGACTGTATTGCACAATCTAGCACCAGGTTAAAGAATTCAACTTTGAATTGTTGTTTGGGATCTCTTATGGGATTATCCCATGCCTCATTATCAAAATGTCATCTTCTTCAGTGACTCTTGTATTCTTGAATGGGTGGGAAAATAGCTTCAGTGTGAAGTTCCTCTGCCAACTTCTGTGCACTCTTTAGAACGTTTTGAAATCTCTCATCTGACCAGTAAGACTGTAGGTATGACTTTTTTTTGTCCAGTTGTTCCATTGCTCCAGATATATTAAGGTCAACACCATGGAGTCTCTTGCTTACAACATTTATTTCAAACAGTATGTCATGCCACAACACTAAGTCACACAGAAATTTGAAGTTATGTATGTTTCTGGTGATTCCATTTCCCTCTGCCATTGTTCTCCCACAAACAGTTCCTGTCATAGCATTATCCTCCATAATGGCAACTATGGCATCATCTATCTTCCCAATTTGGTGTTTGATAGACTTTATCGCCTCCACTCAACTTTCCCATCATGTGGCACTCAGTGGTTTCAGTGTCACAGAGGATGTTCCCAGATGTTGCTTCAAAATTTGCCATTGATGAGTTGGTGCAGAGAAAAATACATAGATGCTTTGAATTACATTAAAAAATTCAGCAGCCTCATTAGAAGCTGATGCTGCATCACTGACCACCAAGTTCAATGAATGAGAACTGCATGGGACAAAAAAAGCTTGAGGGTTTAACTCTCAGATCCGTGTCTGCACTCCTTTGTTCTTTCCTTTCATGTTGGTGCCATTATCGTAGCCCTGACCTCTGATGTCAGCTATAGCAATTCCCGTATCTTCCAGCTTTTTAAGAAGCACATTTGTCACACCAGCTCCTGTAGTATCATCAATGTCAATAAATTCTAGAAAATGCTCTCTGATAGTCACCATTGCAGGAACATTTTTCACTAGGTTCTGTTGTGGTTGTTACACAACGCACCATTAAAGTCATTTGTTCCATATGGCTGATGTCAGGTGTGCAGTCCAGAATAACAGAGTAATATCTTGCTGACTTCAGATCTACCACAATCTTCTGTTTGACTTTTGTTGCTAGTAACTGTATGATCTCATTTTGAATTGTTTTTCCAAGGTAGTGGTGTGTGTACATTTCTTGGGTGGTGACTCTTCTTAGATGCTCCTGGAGTACAGCATCAGACTCAGCCATCAGCTCCACAATTTTAAGGACGTTTCCATTGTTTGGCACATATAGCTGATCTGAAGTGCCACACAGTGCTAGGTTTTGGGTAGCAAGCATTTTCACAATGGCAATGAGCCTTTTCAGAACATTTTGCCAGTAAAGAGATTCTGATGCAGTCTTCTCTTGATGCTGATCATCTATGGTGGCCTTTAACCTTAGTCTCATCTCAAGCTCTTTCCACCTATGGAATGCTTTCTGGTGATTTTTGCCTTCTCATGGCATGCCAGATTTCTAGCCAGATTTTTCCAGTCCTTTGTTCCTGTAGAACTCAATGTGGCTGGAACATTAGACTGGAAGAGTTTGCAACAAAAACAGTATGCAGCATTCTGGGTTTTTGAGTACATAAGCCATGGCTCTCCACTTTGTCACCATTGGGGATTTCATGCCAATAATGTGTTGGATGGAAACTTCTATTTTCATTGTCTTTGGGGAACATGGAGTTTTTCACTTGCTGTGGCCCATGCAGTACAAGGAAGTCCCTCAGGCTACTGCTCAAGTGGGTCCACAGTCCTGGATCATCTAGACTTAAGGAACTAAACTCAGCAGCAGCTGTTTCTTGCACTTCCACCACACTTTTCTCTGATCTACACTTTTCTTCAGGAATGTGCATGGTTACATCCATTTGAGATGGAGATATGGATGCTGCAGTAGCTGCCCAGTCACCTGCACTCTGACTAACTGAAAGATCAGGCATCTCCTCACCACTTACATCCTCACTGGGGCTGGAAGGCTCACCGTGAACATTTTTGTCTATGTATCTCAGGAGAGCTCCTTCCTGCTTAGATAGAAAAGCTTCCTTGGCTTGCTTGCTTTTTCTGAATGCTGCCCCAGAGGGATGTTTTCTTCTTTTACTCATGACTGCTGTTCTGTGCCAGCTATAGTGGCTCTCAACATTCAGTTGAAGGGGACAAATAAGCAGGCAGTAGCAAGGCCTGAGTGAGGGAAGATAGCAGTGTCTTAAGGGCCTAACTGGCTCCTACTACTTCAGTTGACTGCCTGTTCTCCTCAAGTGAGTTCAGGGAAGCAGCAGGAAACAGGAAGCTCCCTGAGAAGTTGGTGTTAATCACTCCAGGCTCTTGGGGTGCTAGAGAGATACATAAAAGGCTCCTCCTCCTCTCTCTCCTTGTAGCTCCTGCTGCTTTCTGTTATTCCCTCTCACCTTTTCTCCTGCCTGCCTGTTATGTCTCCTGTGCCCTCCTTCCTCCAGCACAGCACTCCGCCATCTCTGTGCATCTAGAGCAGAGAGAATACATATGCGCCAGCAGCAGACACAATTTTCTATACTCTGGGTCCTAGTGGCATCCTCCCCCGCACACAGTCTGGCACCTGAAGCGGCCGCCTCAGTTCACCTCATGGTAAGGCCAGCCCTGACCTGCAAATCTACCTGTGCATACCCTCTGGGGTACACGTACCCCTAGTTGAGAACCACTGCTCCACACAGCCTTACCAATGCTGTTGTGAGTGTCTTTTTCTCCGCAGCTTGAGGAAAAGACACTCACAACAGCATTGGTAAGGCTGTTCTCAACCAGGGGTACATGCACCCTATGGATCTCTGCCTCATTTAAGGTACATCTACACTGCAGCCAGGAACATGCTTTCCACCTCAGGTAGACAAACACTGGCTCCGCTCAAGGTAGCACATTAAAAATACCAACATAACTAGGAGTAGTGTGGGCAGTGGCTCAGGCTAGCAGCCCAAATATGTACACAGGGATCCAGGTGGGTTTGTGCTCAGGCAGGTAGCCCAAGTTCTGCCAGTGCCACAACATCCATGCTGCTATTTTTTGCATGCTAGCTTGAACAGAGCTAGTGTGTGTGTACCTACACCTGCTGGGAAGCACGCGCCCAGCTGCAGTGCAGAGGTACCTTTTGTCTCCAACTCTTTTCAGATTAATACATATCTTTGATCCCTTGTCTCTATGTCTGTATTTCTCTCCTTTATGGGTACTATTTATTTAGGTAATTATTATTTAAGGGCTACACTGTGATACCTGTGCCAAAAGCATAAAGCTGCCTTATCCCAGGTGGAGCACCAGGGAAACAGCCTGAAGTGTTAAGAATTTGTATAAAGAGCAGAACAGAGGAAGCCACTTGCAGTGCACAAGTTTATTGGTCCTTCTACTCCCCAGAGCCCTCCACCCTTGCACTGTTGAGCAAGGGACGTTGAGTCTAACTCTGTAAAACATTTCAAGGGATACCATTTGTCTGAAAGAAGCTAAAATACAAAAATACACTGTATACTGCTGGTTTTTGTTGGTGGTGGTTTTTTTGTAGCAGGTACAGATTTTACCAAGCTTTAGAGTGAAAGACCTCCTCTGTTTTTCCCTACGCTTCTTAAAAAAAACAACATTGATTTTGTTCTTTGTAGCAGGGCTCAATACATCCCTTTTAACATCAATTTCTTTTAAGTGCATAACAATGAGCTCACCCGCTGTGATAGAGGAAAGGTGCAATTCCCAAATGGAATTGCTAGAAGCAGTTGGTGCACTCCACTTGTTTCAGGTAAAATTTGTGTAAGCCTATGCAATTATAATGACAGAATGATCTCAAAACTGAGGGGGAAAAGGAGAACATTCTTTGATCTCAAAATAAATATATGAAAGATCATGTCTGAGTCAAAAAGAGGGAGTGAGGACCATAATGAAGATGGTTCTAAGCTGTAAACTCAGATCCAGGTGGAATTTTTTCCAAAATAAAGGGGGTCCAAATGAATCTTGCAGAGGCGGACCCAAACTGTATATAAAGAATGTTGAAACACATTTCCTCACTATTCTAGAATACTAGGATCCATTTTGGACTCGTACCTAGAGAACAACTTTCATTAAAATCATAAAGCAAACACACAAACCATTGGAAAAGGGCTTTGCCACGGTAAATATTAAATTTGTCAGAGCCCAGTTTACTTCCATTGAAGTCAAGAAGAGTTTTGCTACTGATTTCAATGGGAACAGGATTAGGTCCCTGATTCAGGAAAGCATGTAAGCATATGCCTAACTTGGAGCATGTGTATAAATCTCATTGACTTCAATAGGATTTAGGCTCATGTAAAAGTGCTTTATTAAATCAAAACTGTTGTCTTTAAAAATCCCTTTTTGAAAGGCTGTATCTACATGGGAAAGTTTAACTGGTATAACCTAAAGTGTGAATTTAAAGTGATTTAGCTAAATCAGTGCAAATACCTGTGTGGACACTTATGTCTGTATAAGAGCAGCTTTTATTCATTTAGCCTAAATCAGTTGGGAACAGGTTTAAGCTAAAGCAAAATAAATTACTCTTAAACCAAACTAAGGGCATCAATCCATTACACAGGGCTTTGCATCAGTTTAACTCTATTGGTTTAAAAACAGATTTAAATTAAACTGATGCAATTTTCCTGTACAGGTGAAGCCTCAGACCCTGCTTCTTAAATTATGCGTTGTTCATTCTTGATTAAAATGTCACTGTAGTCATCTCATTGGGAGTGGGTGGCCAGGAGAAACCAGCAATGATACATATGTTCTTTTAACTGCCAGAGATGCTGTAAAGAACATCAGAGTTTAGGAAATGGCAGAGCGAGTGGGCGGCGAGACAGGATCACATAATCATCCAAAAGAGTCTTTTGGGGAGGGACTAATTTCAGGATGTGAATAGCAGCTGTGGATTTTCATTGCTTATAATGCCTCAAAATTCTTACAACTCTTCAGATTGGAACAAGCTGACTGAGGGCTGTAGTGCATTCTCAGAATAGCAGCTTCCCTATCCTCAACCTCATCGGAAAAGGCCTAGCTGGAGGAGACCCAAGTTTCATCCAATTGCCTCATGTGTCACAAGAGCAGCATTTTTGAAATAGTAAAACCAGATTCTCTCACTGGGGCAGGCTGCAAGCACATTTTTTCAAAATAACAAAATCCATTCAGATGTCTAGTTCAAAGTCCAAACCAAAAGTATCCAGATTTTAATGCTAAGTGACCCAAATTCTAATGTCTTTATATAGGCAAAAAGCCCAATAACATTGATCAGGTACAATATGGAATCTATGTATGGCTGTATGAAAAAATGCCTGGTACTAATAGAGTTTGTGAGATTTCCAGAAGCAAATGGAAATACCCCTGAATTATATTACTAATAATACCCTTCTGGGGCTAAAAGCCTGACTCAATGGGACTCACTCAGAGACCAGAGTATAGGAAGCAAGATCAGACTCCAGATCCAGCAATTCTTGCTCAAGCCCTGATGGTCCCCTCTCATGGTAAAGTCCCTGGTACTTTACATGCTGATGCACAGTTAAGATTTGTCATCGTTCACTTCTTAACTTTATAACTTGCCAAAAAAAGCAATATAAACCCAGTCCAAAAAAATGATAAAAATTCAAACCAAACAAACCTTGTAGTTCAAGATTCAGCTGGGTTTCTTTTTAGGTCAAAAACTTTTAAATATGTTTTTTAAAATTATTTATAATATAAAAAAATATATACAGAAAAGTACACACACACACACACACACACACACACAAAGTCATGCTTAAGGGCAAGTTGTGCTCCTTTGACTTAGTGATAAAACTCACATTGGTATCAGAGGAAGAAAGACTGGACCCTAACATAGCAACTCTCTCATACCCATCGTGTTAATTAGGATGTTGAATTCCAGGATACTAACTAGCCAGATCCCAGTCCATTATATGTAATAGCACTTGATTCAGCTTACTTTGTATCCCTTTCCCCTACACTGTGACTGTATTATCTATTTAGATCGTAAGCTCTTTGGGGGCAGGGATGTCTACTATGCTGTGTCTGGCCCATTGTCCAGTTCCTAGTACAATGGGCCATGGTTTTGGTTGCTCCCTAGGCACTACCATCATCATCATATAATAGTTAATGGGAGTCCTTCCATTGTCCTTAATGGAATTTGAAATATGTAATTCATAAGGATGGAGTAAAGCCATTGGTCAATATATATAGTTTCATAGAATCACAGTAATTAGAACTAGAAATGACCTATTGAGGTCCCAGCCCCAGTGCACAGATTTGTGTAAGTGGGGCTTGCTCTAGTGCGCTAAAAATTCCTACGTAGACATTGCAGGTTGGGCAGTCGTGGAGTGGGGGGTGGGCTTGGGCCCAAGCTGCAACATCTATACAGCTAGTTTTTAGCATGGTAGCATAAACCCTGCTAATACGGGTCTGTGGAGCCAGTTGGCGAGCCTCACTCCCAGACACCATGTAGATATACCTTGGATATCAAGTTTGGCTCATTGACAAGCCTAACCATTGTCTTCTCCATGAGGATGCAATTAGATATTAAAGTGAAAATACAGTTTGTTTTACTCATTTTTTTTCAGTTATCTAGTATAATTTCAGAGGCTAATATTGAACAGCTAAGGGTTTGTGGTATTTTGCTCTTGTGCTAATCTGTTCCTTTATTAATATTCAGTTAAATACATGCAGAAGCTAAGTGTAAACCAATTACCTTATAGTAATTTTTAATGCCTAAACTTTTTCCCAGATGGCTAGACTTTCAAACACATTCAGTGTGCAACTACATGTGCAAAATTCATGTATATTTGCATGCACATGCTTATCAGACAACGGCATTTAATTTGTACTTTCAAGTGAGTGATTTTCACATGTAATTAGGCTGCATGCCTAAAGTATTTGACCTAGACTACATAAGTATAAATAGATATTAGAAAAGTGTTATTTCAATTGTTATTTCATAGAATTTATTTTTGTCCCCACTGAAGACTGGAGACCAGGCACTGTACAAGCCTGGATGCTGGTTGAAATCTTTTGCACTAGAAGTTTTTAATTGAAAAATGATCTTTAAGTAAATGAAACATTTTTTGAAAATTTCTTTTTTTTTTTACAAAATTTTCTGATTTTTCCAACAAATTTTATCTCAATCATTTTTTAACTCATTATAGAAATATTTTGTTTAATAAAAATCACATTTTCCTCCTCAACACTGGGTTTTGGAAAATGAAATTTTTTTAAAATGATTGAAAAATACAAATTTGGATAAAAATATTGGCTAAAAATATGGTGGAAAATGTCAGAAAATGGGTTTATTTTGGATTCTGCAAAAATCAAAACTTTAAAATTTATTTTTTTTCCAAATGATTTTCCAGTTTTTCAATCAACTAACAATCAAAGAAGAAGAGGAGTTCTTGCCCCAACATGTTCATATGAAAGAGCACTCTGTAGCTCAAAAGTTTGTTTCTTTCACCAACAGAACTTAGGCCAATGAAAGATATTACCTCACCCATCTTATCTCTCTATGGCCTGGTATACACTGCGGGTGGGGGTGGGGGGTCGATGTAAGATACACAACTTCAGCTACAGGAATAGCGTAGCTGAAGTCGATGTATCTTATTTCGACTTACCTCCCATCATCATGGTGCGGGATCGACTGCCGCAGCTCCCCTGTCGACTGTGCTTCCGCCGATCGCCCTGGTGGAGTTCCGGAGTCGACGGGAGCGCGTTCGGGAAAGCGCTGTAGTCTGTCCACACTGACAGCTGCCAGCGCACTGGCGTGGCCACATTAGCAGCTCTTGCAATGGCCACAGAGAGCAGTGCATTGTGGTAGCTATCCCAGCATGCAAGTGGCTGCAACGTGCTTTTCAAATGGGTGTGGGTGGGATGGAGTGGGACAGGGAGTGTGTTGTGTATATGTGTGGGGAGAGAGAGTGCGTTTTTGGGGGGCTGAGAGCAGGTCAGCATGCTGTCTTGTAAGTTCACACAGCAGCAGACCCTCCTCTCCCCCCTGCCTGACATGGCCTTATTCATGGCTACATGGGGTTTGTTCCAGGGGTGAAAGTAAGGAAAAAAGTGGCCACCAGTACTGGCCCGTACCCAGCTGATTTTAAAGTGCTGCCGTGACAACGGACCCTGCTTAAAGCGCTGCCGTTGCAGCACTTTAATGTCGTTGCCCCTTTTGCTCCTCCCCCCCAGCTGCCAACAGGGGGTGGGCAAAAGGAGGAGCTGCCCTGGGGCTGGCGATTTCAAAAGGCGTGGGGCTCTGGCAACCACTGCCACTACCACAGCAGCGGCCGGAGCCCCGCACCCTTTAAATCACCGCTGGAGTCCCAGGCAGTGTGGCCAGGCAACGTGGAAGGGCTGGTTGAGGGATGCTGACCCCCCAGCCCTGTCCCTTCCGCCCAAGGCCCTGCCCCTTCTGGAGGCTGGAGCCGGCCCCTGTACCAGTAAGTCTTCGGCTCTACTTTCACCCCTGGTTTGTCGACACAGCAGCGTGATTCCCAGCGAGAGTAGACAGACTTGTGTTAGCTGAGCTCAAGCTAGTGCACTAAAATGGCAGTGTGGACATTGCAGCACTGGGGTGGATTTGAAATCAGACAGCTAGCCTGAACCACCACCAATTGCACAACAACATCCATAATTGCTATTTTTAGCATGCTAGCTCAAGCTGAGCTAGAGCCAAGTCTGTCTGTCTGTGCTGGGAATCACACCTCCCAGCTACAGTGTAGTGTAGATATACACACAGGGAGTCTGTGACTCATCCAGCAACTGGACCCAGATCCCTTAAATCCTAATCTGGTGATTTAACCCCAGTATCCAAATCATGAGTCAGACCCCCCTCCCCTCCCCAAAAAAATCATGAGATTGTCATGAAATCATATGGGCTTTGTTTTATTTGGGGAGTTATGTTTATGTACTTTCTGGTTTTTGAACCTTTAGTGTTTATATTTTCAAGCTTTTCCCCCCTCAAACATGAGGACTAGGAAGTTACTTTATTTTTATAATAAATGATGAGATACTCACATAAACCGGACAGTCTCTACGCAAAAGAATAAATGGACACAAATCTGACATCAGGAATCATAACATTCAAAAACCAGTGGGAGAACACTTCAACCTTCCTAACCACTCAGTGACAGACTTGAAGGTGGCAATTTTGCAACAAAAAAACTTCAAAAACAGACTCCAAAGAGAGACTGCTGAACTTGAATTAATATGCAAACTAGATACCATTAACTGTGGTCTAAATAAAGACTGGGAATGGTTGGGTCATTACACCAATTGAATCTATTTCCCTATGTTAAGTTCTCCTCACACCTTCTATGGGCCATCTTAATTATCACTTCAAAAAGTTTTTTTTCCTCCTGCTAACGATAGCTCATCTCAATTGATTAGACTCTGCCTGTTGGTATGCATACTTCCACCTTTTCATGTTCTCTGTATGTATAAATATCTCCTGTCTGTGTGTTCCATTCTATGCATCCGAAGAAGTGAGCTTTAGCTCACGAAAGCTCATGCTACAATAAATTTGTTAGTCTTTAAGGTGCCACAAGTACTCCTGTTTTTTTTGCGGATACAGACTAACACGGCTGCTACTCTGAAACCTGTCATTATGCAAGGCACTGCATTTAGCCGTATGGAGTGGAAATCCATCAACTTCATGAAAAAACTCGTACAGATACAGACTGACATCATCTTCCTTTCCAAATGCAAACAGATGGACATCATACCAAAAGGACTAAAGGTAAAAAATCCATTACAATCTACATACCACACAGACTATGCTGACAGATTGTGCCACACACTCTCAAAGAAACTGCGAAACCACCTGATCAACATCCTATACAGCAAACAGGGGAAGATTAAGACTGAACTCTCTAAACTAGATATTCTGATGAAAAACCAACCTTCTACACAAACTTCCTCATGGACAAACTTTACAAAAACTAGACAAGCCATTTACAACAAAAACTTTGCTTCTCTACAAAAGAAAAAGGACACTAAACTGTCTAAACTGCTACATGGCACAAGGAGCCACAACAATAGCTCCCTTAACCCACCCAACAATATTGTTAATCTTTCCAGCTATTCTCTTAGCCCAGCAGAAGAATCTATCCTATCTCGGGGACTCTCCTTTTGTCCTTCCAGATCCACGAATATGATACAGTTTTGCGGTGACCTAGAATCCTACTTTCGCCGTCTCCGACTCAAAGAATACTTCCAACACACCTCTGAACTACATACTAACCCACAGAATCCTTCCTACCACCGCTATAATAAAAAGGATTCTGCATGGACTCCTCCAGAGGGTCGGAACAACAGACTAGACTTCTACATAGATTGCTTCCGTCACCGTGCACGGGCTGAAATTGTGGAAAAGCAACATCACTTGCCCCATAACCTAAGCCGTGCTGAACACAATGCCATCAACAACCTCAAGAACAACTCTGACATCATAATCAAACAGGCTGACAAAGGAGGTGCTGTCGTCATCATGAATAGGTCGGAATATGAACAAGAGGCTACCAGACAACTCTCTAACTCCACATTCTACAAGCCATTACCCTCTGATCCCACTGATGATTACCAAAAGAAACTACACCATCTGCTCAAAAAACTCCCTGAGAAAGCACAGGAACAGATCTATACAGACACATGCCTGGAACCCCGACCAGGTGTATTCTATTTGCTACCCAAGATCCATAAACCTGGAAATCCTGGACGCCCCATCATCTCAAGCATTGGTACTTTAACAGCAGGATTGTCTGGCTATGTGGACTCTCTCCTCAGGCCCTATGCTACCAGCACTCCCAGCTATCTTCGAGACACCACTGACTTCCTGAGGAAACTACAATCCATCAATGATCTTCCAGAAAACACCATTCTGGCCACTATGGATGTGGAAGCCCTCTACACTAACATTCCACACGAAGATGGATTACAAGCCATCAGGAACAGTATCCCCGATAATATCACGGCTAACCTGGTGGCTGAACTTTGTGACTTTGTCCTCACCCACAACTATTTCACATTTGGGGACAATATATATCTTCAAGTCAGTGGCACTGCTATGGGTACCCGCATGGCCCCTCAGTATGCCAACATCTTTATGGCTGACTTAGAACAACGCTTCCTTAACTCTCGTTCCCTAACACCCCTACTCTACTTGCGCTACATTGATGACATCTTCATCATCTGGACTCATGGAAAAGAAGCCCTCGAGGAATTCCACCGAGATTTTAACAATTTCCATCCCACCATCAACCTCAGCCTAGACCAATCCACACAAGCGGTCCATTTCCTAGACACTACTGTGCTAATAAACGATGGTCACATAAAAACCACCCTATACCGGAAACCCACTGACCGCTATACTTACTTACATGCCTCCAGCTTCCATCCCGGACACACCACACGATCCATTGTCTACAGCCAAGCTCTAAGATACAACCGTATTTGCTCCAATCCCTCGGACAGAGATAAACACCTACAAGATCTCTATCAAGCATTCTTAAACCTACAATACCCACCTGCTGAAGTGAAAAAACAGATTGACAGAGCCAGAAGAGTACCCAGAAGCCACCTACTACAGGACAGGCCTAAAAAAGAAAATAACAGAACACCTCTAGCCATCACCTACAGCCCCCAACTAAAACCTCTCCAGCGCATCATCAAAGATTTACAACCTATCCTTAAAGATGATCCCTCACTCTCACAGATCTTGGGAGACAGGCCAGTCCTTGCTTATAGACAGCCTCCCAACCTGAAGCAAATACTCACCAGCAACCGCACACCATACAACATAAACACTAACCCAGGAACCTATCCTTGCAATAAAGCCCGATGCCAGCTCTGTCCACATATCCATTCAAGTGACACCATCACAGGACCTAATCACATCAGACACACCATCAGGGGCTCGTACACCTGCACATCTACCAACGTGATATATGCCATCATGTGCCAGCAATGCCCCTCTGCCATGTACATTGGCCAAACCGGACAGTCTCTACGCAAAAGAATAAATGGACACAAATCTGACATCAGGAATCATAACATTCAAAAACCAGTGGGAGAACACTTCAACCTTCCTAACCACTCAGTGACAGACTTGAAGGTGGCAATTTTGCAACAAAAAAACTTCAAAAACAGACTCCAAAGAGAGACTGCTGAACTTGAATTAATATGCAAACTAGATACCATTAACTGTGGTCTAAATAAAGACTGGGAATGGTTGGGTCATTACACCAATTGAATCTATTTCCCTATGTTAAGTTCTCCTCACACCTTCTATGGGCCATCTTAATTATCACTTCAAAAAGTTTTTTTTCCTCCTGCTAACGATAGCTCATCTCAATTGATTAGACTCTGCCTGTTGGTATGCATACTTCCACCTTTTCATGTTCTCTGTATGTATAAATATCTCCTGTCTGTGTGTTCCATTCTATGCATCCGAAGAAGTGAGCTTTAGCTCACGAAAGCTCATGCTACAATAAATTTGTTAGTCTTTAAGGTGCCACAAGTACTCCTGTTTTTTTTGCGGATACAGACTAACACGGCTGCTACTCTGAAACCTGTCACATAATCATGACTCCAGAGCTGAAGCTTTCAGAAAAATCATCAAATTTCACAAGACTTGCGATAAAAAAAATCAGAAGAGCTGGAAACAATGTAACCCCAGGACTGTCCTTCCTCTTTATTATGGAGTCAAAACACTAAGAATGTGGATGAAAATCACTATGGGCCATATTCTAGCAGTGGCACATTACTCCATAAGTAGTCCTATTGACTTCAGTAGACAGCTCAGAATAAAAGGTACTATTCAACATGAGTAAGGATATACGAATCTACGGATCTATAAAAGATCATTATGATTATTAGTTATGATTATTACTAGCTATAATTTTCAGGCCTTTTTACTTGCTTGAAATGTATGAAATGTTGCTTTTGGTGTTATTAAAATAGTAAAGATTATGGATAGTATAAAAACAACTATTTGAGTACATAGGAAGGTGAATTAAAACTCCCAAAGAGTGCTCCCCATGAGTTAGGAAATTGATGGTTCAAATGTCACAGGGAAATGGCATGTCAGTGCAACTTCTTTAGTGATCAATAAAGTATTCTGTATTCATGCTTCACAAAAAGGTTTCTGAGAACCTTCTCAAACTCCCCCGGGGACAATCCTTTGACATTTTCATTGACACCTCCTGAAGTAGTTGCCTTTTTAGCTGTGCTGTAAGGCAGCAATTTGCCACCTCATTATCAGTTTGATTGATGAGAACACTGTCTTAAAATGTCTGTCACATTATGATTGTTAGTTTGACTCTTTCACTAGATTCATCCTCTTAAAAGAAACACTGATATGCATGACAAAATGTTTTCCACAACAAGATGTCAATGACAGGTTTTCTGAAAGAAATTGCAGTTTCTGCAAAAGTAATTGACCCCCTCCCCCACCCGCACACACACCTACCTCGTTTTTTGTCTTTCATGTTTGTGTTTAAAAAGTGGAATAGTATGCCCCATTTAGTTATTATGACACTCCAGAGGTAGCTGCATTTTAGTGGCATAGATAGTGGCTTTTGCATGCATGAACTTTAAAGTTTGTGAACCACTTGGTGATTCTTCAGTATGAAAAGTGCTGTTAAATGTGTAAAAGATTATTATCAGTATAGAAATGCTAACAATAGACCTGAGCTTTAGAATCTACTAAACACTAAATAAACCAAATCACTACAGTGCTTGTTCATTTGTCTTTTAGGAGTTTGCATAAATTCTCAACTTCCTAATATTTATTAACTTCATCTTTCTAACTATAGTACTTTTATGGCCTCATTTACCATAGTACCTCACATTCTTTAATGTATCCTTTTATCCTCACACCACCCCTAGTGAATTATTATTATTATCTCCTTTTTACCAGCGCGGAAACTGAGGCTCAGAAAGCCCAAGAGATTTGTCCAAGATTGCACAGGAAGCCTATAGGGGAAATAAGGAATTGAAAATCCCATCTCCTTAATCACTGGACCATCCATTCTGTCAGCTGTATATAATACACATTTTCTTTATTGCTTTCCCCCAGCTTTCTGTGTTTATAATCTGTATTTAGACACCAGTTCAAGAAAACTGCTGTCCTGTATGAGGAAGCTAAGTACTGTATGTGAATTCAATGGGATGTGAGAACATGCCTAAAGTTAAGGAAATGCTTAAGTGCTGTCCTAAGTATGGATGGACTTGAACATGTTTAAGGGTTTCCTAAACTGAAGTCTTATTTAGGACCAGATTGAGACTTTACAAAGTGTGAGAAGTGAAGTGTGACGCAGGGTTCGACCAAGAATGTGATTGAGAGAGAGAGCAACACCGACCCCAACATTCCCTGGTTTCTCCTCTTGCTCCAAAGGAGAAATAATGTCACCCAGCTTTTGTTATCTCGTGCAAATTAATGGCCCCAGTGTTGCACTGGGTTAGCTGGGCTGGCTACACCCCACCTCACTTCACCTACTCCCTGTTCACTTGCATGTTGGGCAGGAACCCCGCCCCCGACCCAGATAGCTCAGAAGTGGAGAAAGGGAGCGTGTCTTGTCCTTAAGAATTAGAATGAGCCAAAACTGAGGGAAAAATATATGAAAGATGTTCAGTGTGCAAATGCATGTGCAAAGTCCATATGCATTTGCAAGCCTTTTTGTCAACATTTTGAACATGTTTTGACCAGCTCCCTTACCCATTTTCCTTACATTCCCTTGTTTTTCTGCAAGACAGCAGCCTTTCCCCTCCCTTTTTATTCTTTAGCAAACCTCTTTTCCATTCCTCCATCCTGTGTATACATTTCCCTAGAAAAATCATCACCAAAGTATTCGGTCACAGTGGGCAGTTGGCACTGAGATTGAATGTAGATGTCAGCATAGAAGCCACCACAAATAACTCCTACCATATAGAGAATCAAATTAATACAAAATCTGATGCATTCCACAATGGCCTAAATTCCAAAATGTCATTTTAGCATCCTCTTGTCTAACAAAGCACCCCATATATTGTAGTTCATTTTCTTCCCCAAAGGAAATTGTATCGGTTTTCAATCTGAATTATTTAACCTGTCCATAATATTATGTTGTCTAAGACTCTGGACCGATTCAATTTTGGATCCGAAAACTCACTTGATACAGTGCATTTTATTGCCATCTCTACCTGATCTATAGAAAATATGAGTCTAATACAAAGAAGACTTTCAGGACCTGGCTATTTATTTCCAGCTAGAGAAACTCATGAGTCCTTACGAATCCCAGTTCAATCCCTGGTGTGGGTCAAGATGGTGGTCCTAATATATGTGTCACTAAAGTCAGATTCTACTCACATAGTGCTTTGAAGTGACTTTGAAGACACTAGGACAATTTGTGGAGTGACCTACATGAGTAGAGGTGGCAGAATTTGGAGCTGTCTGAAAACTGCAGTAATAATTAACGGTGATGGATGGGTTCCATAAACCAATCCCCTAGAATTAATGTTATTCTGTGTAAAGATTTTCTCATCATTCTCATCTTAACTCCTTTAAAAATATATGCATATTAATCCATTTAAATCATTGTATACAAGCAGTCATCACAAAGACATTAGACAAAGATTGTAAAACACAAATCTTTAAGAATTTGAAGACCCTTCATCTTTTCCAGGTTGACTAAATAAGTACATAAATACTATTTTCCACATCTTTAGCACCTTCTGTTCAAAGCTGCCTCCGTGCGTCACAAAACTAAGTAAGACACAAGACTTCTTTGAGGATAAAGTATATGCAGGGACCACTGTGTTCCATGCTGAAATGCAAACAGCTCTGAACTGGAATACAGTAGCTGTATAACAGTGCACAACACCACTTTCTAGAAATGGAGTGCAGGAGGTGAGGATATACTATATCCAATTGAAATTGTAGTGAGAATCAAGGGAAGTAGAAGGCACAAAAATGAGTTGGACTTTAACCAGAGCACTAAATCTTTAAGAAGGTATCATGAAATATCTAAAAAACCAGCTCCTTGGCATAAACTGTTGTGTCTCCACTGACTTCAGCTGAGCTACTACTATTTTCACACATGGAGGATCTGGCCCAAATGCCACCTCTGATAGCTCAACACCCTACAAATGCTCTGGAGGGGTGTCTGTTTGTAAGGATTCAGAACAAAGAGTGCCATCCACTTAATCACTTTGTGCATCTAGGTGCTCCTGGGAGTACTTCCCTCTAAGTACTTACCTGACCTTTCCCTGGTTAGGCTAGGGAGGTATGTTGTGAGTCACAGCACAATGTGGTATGGCTCCACACAATTAAAGAGAAAGAAAATAAATATCTGACTGAGTGCCAGAGTCCACTTTTTCCTTCATCGCTGCCATTAGGCCATGAAAATGGGAAGGTATGTGAGGAATTTCCCACTTTATGTTCTGGCCCCCATCTCAGGGGGAAAAGCAGCCCCCCTTTGTATTTTGGCTATGGCAGAGTAACACTGTTATTCTCCCATGCAGTCTGGGTGAGTCAGTTATCTTGTTAGACAAGACTGATGACAGGGCAGTGGCTGACTGAGCCACAGCCAGGGTTTATCAATGCAAACTGAAAGAATCTCACCTATCAGTTAGTGAAACAGGAGACATGGCTTCTTCCGTGAACCACATTTTGGAAAGAGCTCTTTTGTCCTGTCTCTTTCATCTACATGAAAATAAACAGCCTTTGCTTAAACATTCAGTTTGTATTAATAAAAGGTCAGTGACATTAGCTGTATACAATTACAATTTAAAATGTAATTGTTTTAAATGATGCTCTCTGTATTTCATAAAAACCCTGATTTTTTTTCTTTTATAGGATGAAATCTTGTCCCTATTTAAGTTATTGGTAAGACTCATATTGACAATGGAGCCAGAATTTCACCCACAGATTCTTCCATCAAAATATTTCCAAGCATAGGTTACAAATATTAACTAACGGAACCTCATAGGACTCTTCTGAGGTAAGATAGTGTTATAGCTACATGCATGAGAACAACCCTGAGTCATACTGGCCTGGAAATCATGATATTCACCTTTACAGAAATCTGATCTCTGCTTATTAGTGATTCAGTAGGTGGCACTCTTCTCTTTGAGTCAGTACTAAATTGATACCCATCATCATGTTAGGGGTGCAGTGCAGTGCAGAAGAGTCAACTTACAGGTGGGACACATGACATCGTGTTATTCAAACATATGTTGTAAGCCCCCATGCAGCAAAACACTTAAGCACATGCTTAAAGCCACCACTATTCTGCAAAGCACTTATACCTATGCATAAGTTTAAACATGGGCTTAAGCCTCATTCCCTAAAGTTAAGCATGTGCTAAGTACTCTGAATTGAAACAGACTGCAAAATTGGGGCCTAAGATATTTGCTGTCATTTTTTCCCATGGTTTCTTACTTTAAGGATTTCTCATAATCACAATTCTTATTGCCATTCAAGCTGTCCATTTGTGTCTTGGAACATTTCTGTTTTAATTAAGGGATTTTATTTTTAACCTAGTAAGTAATTTTTGAATTGTCTGCACATTATTGAAACCTTGTTTCTAGATGAAAGGTATGGAATATTTATCATTCATATATGTTTAGAATAAATGTCTGCCATCCTTGGTTTTAAAGTGACTTTAAAAGTGCTTTAAGTTTGAATAGGCAGATATATTGTAGGATACTGAACTGCTACTATAAACTGAATGGTGTACTGATTACATTACAGGAAGTGAAGTAGTGTGAAAACATTATAGAAATTTTAGCAAATGCTTTTGAACCCAAGAAAGAGATTAGGATTAATGGAGGTATAATTTGGATGCAGGCTTTTAGCTGTTTCTTGTTTCACTTCAGTAGTTTTGCCCATTCCTACTGTTCATATTTCAGTTACTGGAGAATACATTAGCTGACAAGCACACTTTGACTATATGGAGTGTTATAAACAGTAAATATGTAAGCACCAAAGGAGTTGCCTAAAACTAGCTGTTCTGAAAACAAATAGAACATTCATAGTGATTTTCCCCCCTCCCCTTTTTTTAAAATGGTTTTGAGAAAGTTTCCTACTCTCTGTAGAAACCTTGGTCAGGCAATGGAAAATATTTTTGTGAAGATTTTTATGATTTCTTGCTAGCCCTGATTCTTTAAAATTATATTCCAGTTGAAGTTTTCCAACCAGCTCTGCCCAGGGGCGGCTCTACGTTTTTGGCCGCCCCAAGCAGTCATGCCCGGGAGGCGCCCCAGAGCCGCGGGAGCAGCGGACCTCCCGCGGGCATGACTGCGGAGGGTCCGCTGGTCGCGCGGCTCGGCTGGACCTCCCACACCTGCGGTCATGCCTGCGGGAGGTCCAGCCGAGCCGCGCGACCAGCGGACCCTCCGCAGTCATGCCTGCGGGAGGTCCACTGGAACCGCGGGACGAGCGCCCCCTCCGCAGTCATGCCTGCGGCAGGTCCGGTCGTCCTGGGGCTCCGGTGGACCTCCCGCAGGCATGACTGCGGCAGGTCCGCCGGCCCAGCCTGCTGCCCCCCCCGGGAAAGGGCCGCCCCACGCGCATGCTTGCCGCGCTGGGGTCTAGAGCCGGCCCTGGCTCTGCCAACACCATCACTGAAATATTTAGCAGTCGATTCTTAGGCCGTATGTTTTCCTTCTTATGACTCCATAAAAACCTGCAATTAATTTTCTTTCCAAAAGTGAAAGAGATGCATAGGTTATATATTCCAAGGGGTTTCCTTGTTGCCATGTGAATATATTCTTGCAGAGCCTCACACAATTTGGCATAAAGACATAGGGCTCCTAGAACAGGTCCATGATTTAATGTTAGCAGCTGCAGCAGAAAGGATTTCTGGCCTAGTTTTGGTGGCATGCACTCAGGGAGATGCTCCAAAGTTGTTTTATACCACATTACAAAGCAACAAAATACAGAGCAGCCCAACACTTATCTTTCTGAATTGAGAGGCAATATGAATTAACAACAAGGAATGGCAACGTTGCATATAGTGATGATACCCTTACATTATGCCTCAAATTCAATGTAAGGTGCACAAATGATTTCTGTTGTTAAAGTGAGCACAGACTTTCTCCTTCTCCAGCTTGCTTTCACAAGAGGCTCCGTATGCAGAGTGCTGTCCCTCCTCATTTGTCTTGTGGCCTCCTCAGACCAGCAAATTTACAACTCAAGCTGTTACTTCAAATAGCAATCCATGTGACAGCACCAGCATTGAAATGCTCAGGACCAAATTCTGCTCTGAGGTACACTTCATAATACTTTAGTTGCAGTTATTTTGTCCCTCTTTGGATACTGAAATACATCTAAATCAGAGGTCTCCAATCTGTGGGGCACATCCCCCTAGGAGGGCACTGAGAAATGTTGGGGGGGGGATGGATGGGGCCTGGGCCAATCCCCACAAGGGGCAGGGAAAGAGTGCCACCCTGCTCTGCTCCTGGCCCCGGTTGCCAGCACCACAACCGGGGTCCCAGCTGCCAGCCCCAGCACCCTTACTCTTGTCTGTGTTCCTCTCCCAGAGCTGCGGCCCCATTCCCCACCCCGGGAGGGCAG
Organism: Mauremys mutica; assembly: GCF_020497125.1. Taxonomy (NCBI): domain Eukaryota; kingdom Metazoa; phylum Chordata; order Testudines; family Geoemydidae; genus Mauremys; species Mauremys mutica. The sequence continues at coordinate 83,329,675 of NC_059075.1, forward strand.
GGAGACAGTTAACCGGGGGTGAGGTAAAAAGTTTGGGGATCACTGATCTAAATAGTAAGATGTGGTGGCTGGAATTTTTCTTATCAACAGCATCTAAACCATACATTAATGTAACTCTTATGTGGCAACTATCAGCAATGTCATATTACTTTAAAGTGTGGTTCTGTCCTTCCTTACAGAACCCACTCAGCCTTAAACAGGTTTGAGAACCTAATGGTGCAGCACAGGTGTATCTGCTTACACGATTTGGCTTGTACATTGTCAGTGGGGATGATGTCAGATTCAGAGGCCAAGGAGAAAAAAAAAAAAACACAACCCACTACTTACTTTAACTTGAGAAAGGTACCCAATCTGGTGGGCGGCAATGAATATGGAATCTGTCATTCTTACAGAGTCATTTTTTAGGCTAGCACTGAACTTTAACATGTAAAACATGTAGCCGGCATTCATGTTTTATGTTCTTTCTTTGTATTACAGGTTCTAATCTCCTCTGGCTAGTCTTTGTTCTGGGGCATTTCATGGGTCTTCCTAGCCTCGTCCATTCAGCTGCAATGCTATGCAGTCTGGTGTTCCACATCAGCAATGTATACACTACATTATGTAATATTCAAATAAGTTGTTCATAGTTTAATTTTAGTACAGTGAATGATTCCTCTTTGAGAATCAGTAATTTGTAACACACCACGCTGTCTGCTACTCTGAATGTCAGGAGCCCAACAATGGCAGTTAGGGCCAAGGGTCAGAGCAAGGGAAAACTTGAGTCTGGGAGTAGCTGGGGAGTTTAGTCAGTTTTCAAGGGCTGATACCAAGGGTCAGAGTTGGAGTCAGGAGCAATGTTCCCTCTAATTTTTTCCATCCATGTGAGAAATGAATTTTGATATGTGCACCATATGGAGGTCATGTGCAGATGTCTCCACAAGTAGAAACCAAAAACCTAGAAACAATATATTTTTAAAAAGTTACCATTGGGATAATTACTCTAGCTAGGTCAGGTTATGCATTTTAGAACTCACTACTCAAAAAATAAATTTAAGCATTAGAGAAATAAAATTATGAAATGCATAGACCAGTCAAAAAATTAACAGCACTTTGAAAGAATACAATTAGAGAATATGTGCGCATTGCAGGAAGTACTAAGCAGTAACAACACCACAAGTATATGTTGGGAGGTGAGTGAGAGTGCTGGCTGCTGGGGAAGTCTATGAGAGACCATGCACTGTCTTGTTAAGGCACTCACCAGAAGGCTCAGACCACAGCAGCTGAGCTCTCCTGATCCTGAGCCCTGTTCCCCCTCCCCTACTCTGCTGAGATGAGGTACATGGGCACAGGAGTGGCGGGGGGACAGGGGGAGGGAAAGGTGCACCTGAACACATGCTGCTGTGCATGTCTCTGCTAATCAAGTGTGCGGCACTTGATTAACTCCTGGGCACTCACACGACCATGCAGCTTAGGGGGAACACAGGTCAGGAGGCAAAGTTCAAATCAAGCCAGAGCCAGGAATTCAGAAGCAAGGATCAGGAACAGCCTTGGCAGCTACAGGAGATCCACACTGGTGTCTGGACACTTCTTGGAAGGCCCGTTGGGTTTATGTAGGGTAGGGAACCAATCAGGAGCCATGAGACTATGTGTCAAACCCTTGAGGTAGAACTTCCCATGGTCTGTGTCCACAGCAAGTCATGGAAAGTAGAGCACAAGGTGCTTACAAGCTGCCACTGGGTGACAGCCTGGAGATGTCAGCTGCCTGATAGCTCTTCAGGCCTGGGTTCTACATCTATGGGGCCTTATACTCAATTGCTCACTTCAAAACCTTTGATGCTTAACAACCTAACCTCCCAATGGCCTACTTCATTCCAAGTGACTGCCTTTCACATGAGCTACCACTTCTGCTTAACAATTAGTCCCAACTTGTATTTAACTCACAGACATCTGGATTTCTTCCCCAAACCTGAAGAAGAGCTCTGTGTAACTTGGAAGCTTGTACTTTCCATGAGCAGAAGTTGATCCAATATGAGATATCACCTCACCTACCTGGTCTCACTCATAGCCTGGGACCAACAAGGCTACAGCAACACTGCAAATTCAATAAATGGACACCAACGATCTAAATATTCATCTCATATTTCATCTTTTTTGATGTATTTCCTCATTTACCACAGAAGTTAGTCCAGGGGTCGGCAACCTCTGGCACACGGCTCACCAGGGTAAGCACCCTGGCGGGCTGGGCCAGTTTGTTTACCTGCAGCATTGGCAGGTTTGGCCGATCACGGCTCCCACTGGCTGCGGTTCACCGTCCCAGGCCAATGTGGGAGGCGGGAAGCCATGGCCAGCACATCCCTCAGCCCGCGCCGCTTCCTGCTGCCCCCATTGGCCTGGGACGGCGAACCGTGGCCAATGGGAGCCGCGGTCTGCTGAACCTGCCGACGCGGCAGATAAACAAACTGGCCCGGCCCGCCAGAGGTTGCCGACCCCTGAGTTAGTCCAATAAAAGATTACCTCTCCCACCTTGTCTATTTCGTTTACCTTTTGTTTGCTAATAGCCTGCTATCAAAGCTCCATTGCCACAGGTGTTGCGATATGTCCCTGTATTCTTGGATAGCTGCCATGTTAATTGGCAGGCCTAGAAATAAAACTAATGTGGTATGCGGCTGTCCAATAGGTTGCATTTAATTATCAGCTAAATTTGTTCTTGGATATTTACATTCATTTTAAACCTTTGTTACTTTTCATTAAAAATTAAAGAAATTATGACAGAGCAGGGTCCAGCTCCTGTCACTTTTCAAGTTACCAACAGCTTGGAAACCTGGTAAGCACCTTGTGGTTTGTTTCAGTGTCCTTCCCCACCACTTTACAGACTTATGCAGCCCTGTATTTACACTAATTCAATTCTTTGGCCAAGGTGCAGGTAGGATAGAATGGATCTTCCCTCTGGGAGATATCACTCTAGGCCCTGACTATTAAAGCCTCTTTATCCCCTTCCTGTATCTTTGCTACCTTCTGCCTTATGGGCTAATTAACCTTCTAGCTCTCCTCAGCCCATCCTAATCCATCAGGTGAACTAGATTGCAGTGATCAGGGTGCTGGATCAGCTACTGTTGGCCAGCTCTCTGTCACAGAAATATTAGAACCAAATCAAAGAAAGATTCATCTCAATAGCAATTTCTAAGAGAATCCATGCCCACCTTCCAATGAAAATTAAAGCTTAAACGTGTTGTACTAGAGTTACTTGTGCACCACACAAATGTAAGAAGGGAGGAAAATCTAAGACACTTCAGAGTCCCAGAAAAGGAAAAAACAAGGATGATGTGAAGTAACAAAGAGAAGCAGAATCTTCAATATAAGATTTCCATTTGCATTGTATTTAACCTTGCATACATTATGTTACATCTTTTAATTTGGCTTGATTTTTAGTTTCAAGTGAAACCTATTAAACAAGACAAGTTTGAATAAAATTGGTTCAGGAGTTTTAAAATAGTTTCCTTCTGTTTTTAACTCTAATATATACTGTTCACTCCCAATCTTCAGTCCTACGCTGTCATACTCCAAATTTGTCCCATTTCCTTACAAAATCTGATAAGATTAAGTCTTGAGGATCCAGTTTTGGCCCATCTGTAGTAGTCTGTGGATAAAGAGTTAGGACCAATATGTAATTAATGGTAGAAAGTTCACTAACTCCATTCTTTCCCCCGGCAGTTAAACACTTTACGATCTTGGTTTTAAATGAATTGAGTCATTATACCAAATGCTGACATTGGCTCTGACCCAACAAACTCCCAACATTGTTAACATTCTCAAAATAGACTTTGCCTTATTATATTGTTGCTTATGTCCATTTCTAGTTCTAAACATTTTTGGAATGCAGTTCATTCTGCAACAAAAACCTAAACATTTGAACCATAGAATGCAGTCAGTGTTTTAGAATTAAGAACAAATACAAATGGCAGGTAGCCTGGTAAAATCACTTTGAATTATTAGTATGCCTTATTTATGAATATCAACAGTGTGCCAAAAAGTTGCTACTTTCATGTCATGATTCTGCTTGGGGCTGGGAGTTCTCAGTTATTGGGGAGAATTTCTCCCCTCAGAATCTTTTTGGTTCTGATAGCTTATTACACCTATGCTTCTTTGACTTGTAGTGTTACAAGACTCACTCCTGTGGCGCCTCCTGCTGCTTTCCTTGGAATTAGCATCCAGCCTCCAGAGCGCCCTCTTCAGGCCGGTGTCTTGCCACCACTGCTGGCCCCCATTTCCCCCCCAGGACCCCAGTGCCCCTTTAACTGGGTGCTGCCCCCTGGCAGTAACCCCCCAGTCCTGGGTCTCTCCTCCCAGGGGAACCCCCACCCACTATCCCCACTTCGCCTCAGTCTTGGCTACTGCCCAGTCTCCATCTAGCCCCCATTCACTGGGGCAGACTGCAGTATAAGCCACTCATCACAGGCAAAGGGGTTCAGACCAGCTGCCTCTGCCTACCCATGGGCTGCCCCATTGCAACCCTGCACCTATTCAGCCTATAGTTAGGCCTGCAGCCTGGGGCTTTCCAGGCCAGAGCTCCCAGCTCCTCTGGCCCATCCCCAGCCCTGCTCCCAATCTAGGTGTCTTGCTTAGGTCCCTGCAGCCAGGCCCTTCTCCCTCTACAAGCAGAGGGAGACTTAGTAGGCTTCTGGGTCACAGCCTCTTATAGGGGCCAGCTGGGCCTGATTGAGGCATGGCCACAGCTGAGCCTACTTTCCCCAATCAGACCAGGCTTCTTGCCCCAGCCACAGCCCTCTCCTGGGCTGTTTCAAGCCCTGCAGGGCAGGAGCAGGTAACCACCCCGCTACAGACTCAAACACCCGCTCACGTCTCCGGGCGGAGTTCCTCTGGGCGGCGTCCGCTGGCTCCCTTGACGCCTTCGAGGAGCAGTGGGCGCTGTCCGGGGTTCTCTGCTCGGTGTCCCCGTCAGGCTCCCTTCTTATGACCCTTTGACCGCACTCCTGTCCCTGTTCTTTTATTAGTTGTCCCCCGCAATTAGTGGGTTTCTGAGGCTCTGTGGCACCTCCCCTTAGGCTGGGGGGGTTCCGTTAGCATGGGGCGGGCCTCGCCCACCCCATTTCCTGGAAACCCAATAGATACAGACTCAAACACCCGCTCACGTCTCCGGGCGGAGTTCCTCTGGGCGGCGTCCGCTGGTTCCATTGACGCCTTTGAGGAGCAGTGGGCGCTGTCCGGGGTTCTCTGCTCGGTGTCCCCATTAGTCTCCCTCCTTATGACCCTTTGACCTCACTCCTGTCCCTGTTCTTTTATTAGTTGTCCCCCGTACTTAGTGGGTTTCCGTGGCCCTGTGGATCCTCCCCTTAGGCTGGGGGGGTGATCCGTTTGCATGGGGCGGGCTTCCGCCCGCCCCCTCTCCCGGATAACCCAATAGATACAGACTCAAACACCAAGGGGTGGGGGTGTAGTGTACAGTTGGTGGGTACATTTTGCAGACACCAGTCTTCCAATTTTATTTCCTATGAATGAAAACCACTTCTCTGACATATAGCCCAATTGAAAAAGCTTTACATGGGAGGAGTGAAAGTGAGGCAGACAGAAAAAAATGTCATGCTCTCTCCACCAACCTGTGGCAAGGATACAGTACTGCTCTCCATCCCAAGCAGTTGCATGTTCCAGCATTGTCTATTCTAGAGACAGCAGTAGCCCACCCGCTCAGCAACACAGGCCACCAGGAACACATTATCCTGATACATGTTCTCTGCACAAGTAGAGAACACAGAGTTAAGATTAAGGTTGCTGTCCTGTTTTACAAAGCCTCCTATGGAATTTGTCTTGCTACCCAAGAGACCATCTCTCTCCATGACCACTGCTTCCTATGACAGCTATGTTGCACTGGAACAAACAGATGAGCAATAGGGGAGGGGTTCATAACCCCAGGAGACAGAGGGTCAGATCTGCAGCTGATGTAAATCAGCATTGCTCCATTTGAGCCAATGGAGCAATGTTGATTTACATTGGTGGGGGATCTGGCCCTCTTAGGACCATCACAGCTGCCAGAACAAGAATATGCAACTCACTGCCAGATCTAACAGCAAAATCCACCTCTGCATCCAATCTTTTCCACAGAAGTTCCCTCATTCACATTAATATTAAACACCAAAACTGCTAAAGCCTGCCTCAAAACAGAGAGGGAGGAGAGAAACAGAGCCATGTTAGCATTGTTAATTTTTTTGGAGAGATTTGGATAGTAAAGGGCCATATAAGTAGTTGGGTGGAGAATATTACATATAGATCACATTAAGAACTTCCTCACATGCTTGCAATACAAACTTTCATTTGTGATTAGGCATCTTTACACCTGGCAGAAAGGAGCCAGATTAACTAGCCAGTTGTAGACAATCTAGTGATGGGACATTCTCAGCTAGTTTAAAATGAGCCAAATGAGCTCCCATGCCAATGGTCTACCCACACCTCTAGGGGGTATGGTAGGGGCAGAGGGGAAGAGGTTGAGCTTGAGTAGAGCTTCACTCTATCATCACTGGTATATGGTGACTTAAGGGCAGTTGCCAGCTTTAATAAATTATAGCAGGCTCTAGGATGCTGTGACTGATGCTGGGGATTGGAAGTTTAAGATTCAGGTGAATGTAACTGGTTCCCTGATGCCTACCAATCCCAACTATTTATGATGAGCATATTTTGGTGCAAGAGAGAATCTTTAGTCTGCACACAAAAGCGCTCCAAATAGTTTGCAAGTGTGCCTAATGTCATTTGGATTAGACTTTCTTTTCAGCATGGCTAACTGCCAGCCTAGTCTGAATTGTGCCAGCCCACACACCGTGGATGTCCCTAAAAGAGTTGGGATTGAAAGAGTTAAAGTAGTCCTCCACTTATTGTCCCACAGTGCACCAGTGGTCTTTTGAAATCTTCCAAGATCCACCAATTCTAAGAATGTGCTGGGTATGGTGGGATAGGTAACCAGAGGGGACTGTAACTGAAACTGTTTAGAACAGCACCAGAGTGGAGCAAACCTACAGTGGTGCACTTTGAATAAGCAGTCCAGTGGAAATACACTGAACCATTTCAGTTCTCCGGTGCAGACAAAGCTTTCCTCTACAGGGTATGTGAACACACATTTAAAGTCCATCCGTGTTCTTTCTCCTGACTATTGTAGTGAGCAGCAGTGGTGCATGGCATTTATTCTAATGGTATGCATCAAAGTACAAATGCTTGTACAATGCTATTCCATTGATGAGGTTAATTTATCAAAAGGTTTTCAGAAGCTCTGGTAAATAAAGGACGAACCTACATCAAAGACATTTCTAGGTTGCTTTCTTAAAATAAGTTTACAAAATAAAAGAGATTACTAAACATTCAAGGATTAGGGTTTATCATGCCTGCCTTAAAGAGTGTCAGGTTAAAAAATTTACACTGCTAAAGTTAAATGATGAATGTTTAATTTGAAAAATATGTTCAAAAAGGAGCTTTGTCTTAAAAGATGGTACTTTTAACTGATAATTAGTGATAAAAAAAACCCTATTTACCTTTAATTCCAGACTATGCCAATAAAAATTATACAATGGATTAGGCAAAAAATGTCAGTAGTTGTGAAGGTTTATACCGGTATATCTGGATCTGAAGCTAGCAAGTGCAGGCTTCTGTTCACAGAAGACCAGTCACTTTAATAGTATCTTTAAGGAGTTAGATCTAAGGTGCTTTGCATTTGGATCACCATGTCTCACTTCTGTGTTGTCACTCAATAGGATTATACAGATTAAATCATAAAAAAAACTGGTTTTGATGAGAGTTTCCCATATTAAGTAATTTATTATCAACCTTATCCAGGAAGGCAATACATACTAGTCAACACATTTAAAAAGGCAGACTTCAATTTGTAACTGTAAGAGAAGAGATCAGACTAGCTACAAAGTTGTTAAAAACATCATTGTAGTAAAGTACACTAGTTTAATTTGCCTTTTCAGGATGGGATCAAACAGAAACTGATCGGTGTGGGTTTGTATTTGAATAGTGACAATAGCTCATTTATATAGCAGATTTCATATGGCACATATGTACAGTTCCTGATTGTGGTTTGAGTCTATGGATTTCATATCCCCAACCTACCCGAATGTCTCTTTTTCATTATGCAACGCAGAGGAGACAAGACATCAACTGATGCATTATTCAAAGTTTCCTCTGAGAAGGAAGTCAGCATAAGGGCTTGAATTCAGACCTATTAGGAGTCTTAACTCAATGACCTGCTGGCCCAGCAGTATGACTGCTAGTTTATTAACAGGGTCATTCTATTATCCCCCCAAATGAATACCTCTGTAATAAAATGTACTTTCTAATCGTAACTGCATGATGTTTCTGAATAGTGCACAATTCACTTAATACTATCATTTAGTATTGAGGTGGCAGCAGTGATCTAAATTAGTGTGACACCTCCCATGACCACAACTCACAGTTCAGTTCTAAGTTAAAGTGAAAACTCTGACTATGCATTAAATCTGTCTAGTCCAACCAAACGTTTAAGGGAAGAAGTTCCTTAGCAGCATGAGGGAAAAGTCAGTGTCCAAATTGTATGAACCAGGGGATTTGATGAATCCTGAGCTGCATTCTCTGGTCTTACTCATAAGTTTCTTCTCTTTAACCAGACAGATAAGTAGATAAATGGATACAACAGTTCTTAGGCAGTTGTTTTGACAAGTGTGACTGCTGTATGCATCAGGATCCTGATCCAAAGTCAATGGGAACCTTGCCATTGTCTTCAATGGACTTTCAATCAGGCTACTGATCACTATGCTCTATAAACATGGCCGATGCAAATGATCCAAATGCCTATCAGGGCACTCCCCTGCTACAATTGGCCTCTCAGAGTCCATGAGAGAGTTTTGGAGGCAAGGTTGAGGTGTAAGGTGGAGGAAAACATAGGAAAGGAGTATCATGTTTTAAGGAAGAGAAGGATATAAACTGTTTATTAATTAATTTAAGCTTAAAATTACATGGAGGTTTCTAACCATCAGAGAAGTGAAGTTCTGGAACAGTCTTCCAAGGGCAGTAGTGGGGACAAAAAAACAAAAACAAAAAAAACATACTTGTTTTAAGACTGAGCTTAATAAATTGATGGAGGGGATGGTATTATGAGTGCCTACAATGGCATATGGCTATCTGTGACTGCTATTAGCAAATAACTCCAATGGCTGGAGATGGGACACTAGATGGGGAGGGCTCTGGTTACCAGGGAAAGAATTATCTGTAATGTCTGGTGGGTGGGTCTCACATGTTCAGGGTCTAGCTGATCACCATATTTGGGGTCAGGAAGGAATTTTCTCCCATGTCAGATTGGCAGACCCTCTGGGGTGGGGAGGTTTGCCTTCCTCTGCAGCATGAGGCACGGTTGCCTGCATTTTGAACTAGAGTAAATGCTGGATTCTCTGTAACTTGAAGTCTTTAAATGAAGATTTGAGGACTTCAGTAATGTAACCACAGGTTATGGGCCTACACAGAAGTGGGTTGGTGAGGTTATATGGCCTGCAGTCATCATGATGGTTCATTCTGTCCTTAGAGAGTCTATGCAAACATTGCATCTATAGTATTCAATGAGACATGTTTAAAAAAATAAGTGGATGATGCAACTGCCATGTAGCATTTACTGATCTTCAGAAAACATAAGACTTTGTTCTGCAGGAGCTGGCATTTGGAGTACTGAGATGGATGGAAGGGGAATGTCAAGAAGTGGAGATGATAGAGAAGCTGCATCAAGGGTTAAGAGCTAAGGTAGTAAACACAGAACTCTCTGAAATTCTATGAGGTGATGGTGGCATTGAGACAGGGCAGTGTGCTGAGTCCACTTCTTCATCCTAATTATGGAGTTAAACTAGTAGGAGTACCAAGTCCATAGAGACAGAGAAGACTAACATATGCAGATCTGACAGCATACACCAACGAGGAATTGGTAAATATGGCCAGAGTGGACATCTGTGTCTAAAGACCATGGTTCAAAGCTAAAAACATAAAGAAAACTAAAGTTATGCAAGTAGAGAAGGTGGAAGAGGAGCTGTTGATTGAAGTTTCAGAAAAGAAGTGAATTGGAAGAAAGAATGTGTACTTGGGAAGTACAGTTAGTGCCATCAGAGATCTGGAGAATTGGAGAACCCAATGTGCATGGGCATCAGTGAAAAAGTTGGCATGAGTACTGTGGGTTGTTGCATGTGCTTATCCATGCCTGCTCTGTGGTTTGGAAACAGTAGGTCTTAAAAAGATGGGTGAAAAGATACAGGTAGTAGATAATATACCAAGGAGAAAGGGAGGAAAGCAGAGGCTAGACAGAGTATGCATAGAAATTAGGGGTCAGATGAACTTGGGACTGTTAGTGATAGACAGGCTAGAGAGCACATCCGATAAATGGGAGGAGAAAGAACAGGAACGAAAGCACTGGAGGAAAAGGACAGCAAGAAAGGATGTGAAAGACCAAGCATCCAATGGAAAAGGCTGTCAAGAGAAGTTTGAAGAGAAAGGGACTAGAACATCAAGATCTATGAACCTGTGCCATGGCCTGGAAGGAGTGGCAAAGAATTATGGGCACCTCCAATCCTGTGTAAATGAGGAAAGGAGCGGAGGAATGGAGTGAAATGTGTGTGTTGACTATATATAGATATATATCTATATATATCTAAAGAGCTTCAAAGCACACACATACACATTAGTTTTTCAGATCTCCATTGTTTAGATTGTTTTAGTTCCACAGCAGTGCACACAGATTAACATTGTTAAACTTGTTTCTAACAGATGTAAAGAAATGTTTAGTGTCCTCCAATATTTCATGCCAGTTTGCTGGCGTCAGGAGAGGTGTTGATTTTATTCATTGGCTGTTAAAGAATAACGAGTTTAAGATGTCACCAGAGGAATATCTCCCAAATTGTGTGTTTTGTTTTATTTATTTTTAAGATTGAGGCATCTTTGTTTTCCACACCATCCTGTTCCAGAATAAGGGCAAAGAAATGGATGAGAATCAGTTTTGTGAATCTTAAATATGCTGAGTTGAGACAGGTTACATCTAGGTTATATGATTCAAAATGTTTTTTGTTCTGCCTTTTGTTCAGCCTCTTTGATTTATTAACATAGGTTTCTTTTTGATCTGGCCATATCTTGTCAGTCCTGATGTCCCACCCATGGACTTTTGATTTCTTTTTCATCTAGTGATACCAGCAAAGAACTCTTAAAAAGACAGAGGGAGGGATTTGAGGTTGTCATATAAAACCTCTGTTACTCAGTTTTCAATATCTCATTGAGCCTCTCACAGCTTTGATATTGTAAGTAGGCATCACAACAAAGGGAAAACAAATGACTGGAAAGGTAATGCAGTTTATTACGCCTGTTAATGGCTCTGAAAATCCCAAGCAGACCTGCTGAAAGAAGGGTTCTTTCCCATGAGTGCTATTTAATTTCTGTGGGAGGGTTTTCCTAGTGATTTTTAAACTCCACAGAATACATTAAGTAGTGTGACTGCTGTCTCTCCACCTATGCTCAGAGCACAGCAGTATTTGCTTTAGTTTTATGGTTCCTTTAATTAATTTAGTTTAACAAGCCAATCAAGGGGATGTTTCTGGAGATTCCATTCACTTAGAATTTACTTCAGCAGTAGCAAAACCAAGTGGAAAAATCAGACAGTTTGTCATCCCTCCATCATAGTAAGGCAACGAAAAGTGAGTGATGACAATATCTTATTACATTGATTCTGCTTCTCAAAAACAATCATTAATGAATGTGACAGCTTAGTTCAGATATACCAGATGTCTATTCAGATGATTAAATGTGAAGGCATTAAGCACTCTAAGCATTTAATTAGAAGAATTATTTTGATATGAGAAGTTACTAAAGTTGGTAGGTGGAAATAACTGGCATTTTAAAATATCTCAAGTCAAATTCCACTCTCAGATATATCTGTCCAACACTCTGAAGTCAGCTAAAGTCAATGGGCTTGCATAGCTGTAAGTGAGGAAGAATGGTCTAGTGGTTAGGGTGCTAGCTGGGGACTCGAGACACATTTCCTGGTTCCTGCCTATGCCACTGACTTGGTCAGGATAACACTGTCTTCTGCACCTCAGTTCCTCATCTGTAAAATGGGGATAATAATACTTCCCTAACTCACAGGAGTGTCATATGGCTAAATACAATAAAGATTGTGAGATGCTCAGATATAGTTGTGTCTGGCATCAGGGTGATAAGGGGATAGAGAGTCTAGTTTTACTGTTGTGGCTACCCTCCATAAGGATATTCTGAACAGCATCTTTCACACAAACTGCCTCCCAAAATACTTTGTAGCTGCAGTTACTTGGCTTAAGACTCTCAGGCTTCAAGCAGCTTTATAGAGACCCACATCTGACATTGGATGCTGTAAATTGGATTACTGAATATTTGTTCATTTCACCTGGGTTACAGGAAGCACTGAGAAATTCATCAGGTGATGTAGGATCAACCAGAAGCTATTTCCCCTCCCTGTAGGAGGTCAAAAGCAGGACTAATCACTGTATTACATAGCCATTAATACCAAATATTGAGATTGCATACACTTTCTTTCCTATCACATCCAATTATCCCCAAAGAAATCCACAGAAAGGAAAAGTCCCATAGAAGATAATACACATATCCATTAGCTCATTCATTGTCCTGTAAGCAGCATCTTATACCTGTAGCTTACATACTCCTTACACAGAAGAAGAAAGCATTCTTAGAGGGTTTTCAGGAATTCTACAAACCACACTGTAGGTCAGATACTATATACAAAACATTCCATGCAATAAACATCTTAAAGAAACAACATCAGACTTTAAATAAAAACATTCAACAGTTTACTAGGTCTATTCAAAGGTACTATTGGTGTCAGGATCATGTTAGCGTAAGGTAACTGGTAACTTCCCCAAATATAGGACTACTGGTAGATCAGTCATCTGCAAGTGTCTGGTCTTTTTGGCATGGGGCTGGCATCTCCTTTGCTCCCCAAGAACTCAAATACCTAAGCTTGATCTGGCTTCTTTCAAGATAGCACCAATCTGTTTGCTTTCTGATCTCAAGCCAATCTGGAATTGCTCCTTCCAGGATGGCTAAACAAACTCAACATTTCAGCCCCTCTGTCACACAGTGTTCTACTCACCACTGGAGCATCTCCTTGGTGCTTACTCTCTCTCTCAGGATTCAACTATTCCCTCTTCATGGCTTGACCCTCTAGCCAGGTCACTGTAGTTTTCCCCTTCCAGGGGTTTATATACCAAAGTCTCTTTGTACCGACCATCCCAAGCAGTCTTCCAATTCACTGCCCCTCAATGGCACCACTTTCCCAGGGGTTGGTCAGTGAACACATGCCCCTCCCCACAACACTGAGTTCCAGCCTAGAGACACTACAACAAGAAGTAAAGGTCTACACAGTCCTAAACTTTACACTGCTCTATCCCTAGGCTACTTCCTATATTGTCTTCTCTCACCCTGAGAGTGACTACAGCCTCCTTCTATGCTCAGCTACTAGGCTTTATACAGGCTCCTCCTGTTCCTCTCCAGGGGAGCTTCATCTCTAGTTAGTCCTCCTTGATCTCTGGCTCCTCCTCCATGTATAGCCTAGGAAGTTAATTGGCTCACTCAGTCACCTTAACCCCTTCAGGTCCTGTGTGGGGTGAACATCCCTTCACACTCTTTTCTGGACATCCCTACTTTACCCTAATTTCCCTCATGACTTCACATCACAGTTCACTTCAGCCTGCCTATTTTAAGTAATGGTCCCCCTTCAAAACAGATGGCAGAATCACCCTACCTTATGGCAAAATCTCCTTGTTAACCTTCCATTTGGAGTACTCCCATCTTCTTGCAGCTTTTTATCAGTCACATTAACTGGTATAGAAAACAGCAAATTCTTGCCATACAATGTCACTGGTTTAGAAATATTTTTCACTTTTACTGCCATTTTAAAAACAGTGATTGCTTCAACACGTGCAAACTAGTAAAATTTCCACTCAGTTCTTCCTTTTCTCCCATAAAAGGCACCAACAAATTCTTCACTGGAGGCTCTTCAAAAAGTAGTCCTGTACCCCGTACCTGTCTGTTTGTCTTTTAAACAGAAGGTACATTTTAAAATACTATTTTATTGAACTAAATTTGTACATGTAATGTGCATGTAATGCACGCATCAATCTGTCTAGATATCAAAACTGACTCACCTATCTAGGCACTTAAATGTCCCTCATCATTGTAGTAACAGAATGCTACTGTGTATAGGATATTGGTGACTTCTTGTGGAGAACAGGAGAGCTCAAGCTCAAAGCAAATAAGCCAGACATTGTTGAGTGCCTGATATGCTGTGTGAAAAACAAGGTGGCTGAGGTAATATCTTTTATTGGACCAGCTTCTGATGGTAAGAGAGACAAGTTGTGTCCAGTAAAAGATACCTCCCACACCTTGTCTAATATCCTGGGACCAACATGGATACAACTACTCTATATTCAACAATGGATGATGTGTTATGTGTAACAGAAATAGAAAAACCTGTGATTACATACCATTGTAGAGCAACTAATCAAACTTGTCAGCCAAAGCACTGTTGGAAAATGAGGACATACATGTGCGTATCTTTTTCAGCAATATATTTCCATTATTATGAAGAAGAGAAAGCGCCTCTTTGAACTTGGCTCTTGGGATTTCTTCAGAATTTAAGAGAAACACTCAAGCTCCTAGAAGAGAAAGCCAGGTGGTTTACTGACCTGCTATGTGTGCTCTCTGCTGCTATGTAGGGGGAGAGCTTTGGTTCGCAGGCTCAGGTTCTTGCTCTCTGGGCTGGGGCTAGAATTGCTGTAGACATGTTATACTCAGCATGGAAAAAGGGGTGGAGTGCCTTGCATTGCTCAATGGTGACTGTCCTCTATGGCCTGGTAAAGAGTGGCACTGATGGGTTCCCAGTGTAGTCCCATCCAGTCCAGCCCTCCAGTCACAAGGCAGGATAAAGTGAAGAGAAATTGGTAGTAATCCTGAGAGACTTTATATGAGGGAAAGGAGGCCCCAAGCAAGGGGAAGGGGAAGATTGGAAGGGATTCTTGTTTTATCCAAACTCATTTGCCCCTCCTTATGTTTATGATACCGACTTGAATGCCCTAGAGCAGTACATGGATAACTATTTTAATTCTAAAGCTGAAAGGCCCTTCCTTTTCATCAGGGTTAAACATTGCATGCATATTCTGCCCTGAATATAACCACAAGAAATGTTGTCTAAGCAGCTCACAAATTGTATATTTACTTAAAGGGAAAGTGTCAACTTAGAACTCCAGTTATGTTTTTAAAATGTTGTCCTGGCCTATGCTACTAAAATAACTATAGCACCTTAGAACTAAAAATATTTTAACATTTAATAGAAATTAATCATTTGTAGTGAGTTAAAGTTTGTAGAGCACTCTGAAAATGGAAAGCACTGTTTATTATTTGTGCCATATGTTTGGATTCTGCCAGTGAAAATCTCAAACCACAAAAGTGAACATTCTCAAGCACATGAGGCCACTGAAGTTAATGGAAGTGGGAGTCCAGCATCCCTTTGGAGGCAATGAACACCTTGCTGGATCAAAACCCTAAGTCCTGTGCAACCAGATCCAAACTTCCCCAGTGTTTTGGTGTAGTGATATCTAGGGATTTAGTGTGGGTCCATCTTTGGAATTCATTCATGTTGAACAATGAAAACAGACTGGCCATTTTCCCTTTTGGTTTTAGTCAGTTTCACTGTCCTTTTTCCATGCAATGCCACAATACTATTGTTCAGACTGCTCTGCAGCGTTGTTATTTAAATCTTTATAATCAGTTTTTATTAGTTTTAAAAAATGTATTTTAAACATTTCCATTTCCATTAGATTTTGTAAATACCTTTTCTTTTACACAATCTTAATTTGGGGGCTAAAAACCAGTTGACAGGGCCCCTTCAATTAGACATAAAACAGCAGGACAATTGCCTTTCAATAAAACATTACTATCTGTCCCACCTGGATAAAAATAATCTTGTAACAATTATGGAAGAATATGGAAGAAAAGGGCTTGATCCTGCAAGCACTTACACACATAAGAAACTTTAGTCATGTGAATAGTCCCATTGAATACAAATGTTTGCAGGTTACAAGGCCTTACATTAGAACAACAAAAATAGCAAAATAGAAAATGCATTTGATCATAGCCCAATGAACACAACGAGGATATTGCTGAAATGAAAGAGGAAAACATGGATCATCTGTTGATCCTCCCTGCATGCTGCTTGGCTTCCCCCACTACACACAATGCATAACCCGATTTGTGCATTTGGTTTTTAAAAAATTATGTTTTCAACAATTACTTAAAGGCTCTTTATTTCATGATCTCTCACATTAAAGATCTTTAAAATCTGACCTCAACATAGAGTTAGTTCAATTAGAGATGACCCCTGCTTTAACTTTTTATAGATTGCATGTTCTTTGTGGTCACTCTACAGAACTCAGTATAACAGAACATTTCCAGCTGTAACAAGAGAGCTTAGCCCTGCAAAGATCTGAGCCACAGGCTTAATACTGTGCAATCCACATCTCCAAAACACCTGTTCAGAGGATGACTGACAAACAATCATGCCATTATTCATCTGTGAAATTGGCATGGTAAACCCATAGCCCTGAAATCCTAACCACAACAAAGAGTCAAAAATAAGGCAAATTCACTTACATTTGGCTATTAATTGATGTTATAGATGAGCCAATGACATTTATCAGACTGTCCCATTAAAAGCCATATGTGAATACTTTTTTCTGCTTGTGAAAACTTTATAAGCAGTGATAATAATTAGAACAATTTTGATATGTTGTTTGGCAAATGCTTCTTTAATTTGAAATATTAAGGTAGGTACTTACTTTAATCCAAGTTTGAGCTTGAGAAATTAGAAAATTATTTTATGTTCCATTAATAGTTTGGGATGATTTTTTTTATATTTCTGTAGAACCTCTTTTCTTATATTTTGACATTCCAGTTAGACTTTAAATAGTTCATTAGATATTTGAGATGACCACAAAGCATCCTTTGAAACAATTATCCCCAATATGACAATGAAGTACTATTCAGAGAAGATATAGCTTTGGACTTCTAAAATATTATAAACCCAAAGATGTGGCTCTTAAGAACAATAATATTTTTTATTTGCACTCTCAAGGCAAGGCAATGAAACTCATGCACTCAGATCTGCTACTGATCATTGAAACAATTTAAATCAATGCAGTCACCAAATTCCAAGCAGACTGTAGCAAATATTCATTAGTCATTAGAGAAAATATGTCAACCAGTTCAATTAATACTAAAAATCACAGTATAATTTAATAATATTTTATAATATTATGCATACTAAGTTTTCTGATCAGAATTTTTTTCTTCAGAAATTTTGATTTTTCATTAAAAAAATAATTTTTGGCTGAAAATTGAAACGTCTGTGATTTTTTGACAAAAAGTCAAAATTTTCCTTGGAAAGCAGACACCTTTTGTGAAAAAAATTCACTTTTCTTCTGAAAAACAGTTTACACAGAAATTTTTCGAGCAACCCTAATTCCAGGCCAGATCCTCAAGCACTGTAAATCACAATAACTCATGGAAATTTGATCTTCTTTTGTCCAAAAAGGATTTTTAATTTAAAGTGGTTATTTTTGCTTACATACCTGTTTATCTGAGGAGCATAAATGTCTTGTTTCAGGATTCATTTTATATTTTTTTGAATTGTTTAGTGTTATCTTAATAAATATATTTAATTGCAACTGTCAATTTTCTACAAAGTTCATTTTGGCAGGTGAAATTTCAGTCCCCATGTGAGAAGAGGGAAAACAACCAAGCCAACGTTCCTTCTTTTTAACTTAGAGTCTCTGATTGGTTTCCATTGTGGCCCAAGTATACCTTATGGGACTCCTCATATTGCAGATCAAAGAGTAAACAAAATACCATTTAGAAGGTAGTCAAATAAATCATAATAAACAAATGTTTTGAAAAATGCCACTTCTTTTTCTATATGCACATTTTCTACAACACATCACAATTTTCCCATATGTGTTCATTATTCTATTTTTTTTTCAAATGCTTGATTTGCAGATTGTTCATGAGCAGTTTGTTGAGATGCTCAGTATTTGTAAATAAAATGTAAGCAGTTTTGGCTGGACTTGTAGGTTACATGGGATGTTTCCATGTCTTAATTGGCATATCTCTTTGAATCAGTTTGACAGAGCAAATGCTCATGATTATGAATTTGAAACTTGCTTTCAGTAAAAATTCTCCAAAATTCACTTAAAATACACTTTGTATTGCATATTTGTGGAAAGAGGCCACAAAAGTGGAGTACTGTAAGCACAACTGAAGTAAATTAATGTAAACAAATTATGTGTGGAATGTTTATGCAATATTCACTGAGCTTTATATAACTATCCCTTTAATACGCGCAAGATCTCCATAGGCTGTATTTGGGACATCTGGTGAGGATCTTTTTCTCACTGCATAATTTCCGAAAGACCAAGGGGCAGACAAATGTTTACTTTCTTGAAACAAGAATATGACCAAATAAAAAAAATATATAATGAACACAATAATCTGCTTTTCTGTCTAAACTGGTGTCTGGGGACCCTCTTAGCCTGGGAAGAGTGGAAAGGGGCAGTTGTCAATGGTTTTACTGGTTCTTTAAGATACATCTCTGGTTACAAGCTGTAATAGAAGGGTCCTTTTCAGTGCCCCCTGTCAGAGAGTTGATCTAGTCTGTTATACACAATTGTCTATTTCACAATAAGATATTTCAGTCCTGTGGTCTTCAAAGTGCCCATTGAAAGCACTAATTAGTGATCGTTTAAGGTACTTATGTAATGTTAACTTCAGCACACAAGGGATGCTCTTGAGCCTGGCCCCTGTTCATTCCATTTCATTTTGGAGCTTTGAAGATAATTGATTTTTTGAAGAGTGCAGCATTCCCTTAAAATCAGAGACTAATAGAGTGGGGAGCTAATTTTGACTCAACCATTCATGCCGTGTTTAGAGGAAGAACTGACTGTTTACTTTTTCCCCGCTGGATATCAATTAATAGAATTTAAAATCAGTGAACTAACCAAATGTGAAACAGCTTAAAGCATAATTACACTGAAGCAGAAATCTTTAATTATAAATAATCAGGATCACAAGAGATTTAAAAAAACCCACTGATGGTGGTTCAAAACATGGAGATAAAGTCTTAAAAAATCAATTTCTAAATATTTTGTAAAAGTATATGGGGCCAACTCCAGGGCTGCAACTGCAAGTCAAGAGAATGTATACGCAAAGGTAAATAAAGCTCACTTCTGCACTTCCTGGTTCTGCTGCTAGCTCTAGTCCCCCTGTGCTGTGTTAGAGCACCCGGGTGGCTGCAAACAGTCCCAAGAGTCCAGAACCATATCTGAAGATTAGCATAGTATAGAAGCATCCCAGCCACTTTGCCTTTCCTCTAGCTATGTCTTGTTTTCCCTGTTACATCAACAG
Organism: Mauremys mutica; assembly: GCF_020497125.1. NCBI lineage: Eukaryota > Metazoa > Chordata > Testudines > Geoemydidae > Mauremys > Mauremys mutica. The sequence continues at coordinate 83,349,160 of NC_059075.1, forward strand.
CAGAGAGAGGAAGTGGCGGAACAGCCTCTCAATTGGCTCCTCTACATTGAGAATCACCTTTGCTTGGAGAGATCCTGCCTGAGCTGATTGCACCAGCTCTAGGGCTAGACAGCACAAAGCAGCAGACAGCACTCACACAACTAACTTGTGAACCTGATCCCTGAACTTGTGGGGTGGGTTACAACCCAGAAACATCCTTGCAAATGACTGGCATCAAGAGATGTATTGAAATCTGTACTTGAAGTTGTAACAAGGGGCATTTTCTAGCTGTTATTTTTCTTCAAATGTAGACTAATTGAAGAGTTTGCTGAACCCACATGACCTCTTCACCTGCACAAGATAGTGTATATAAGGATGACAGTCTCCCTCTGCACTGTAAGGTTATGCCTGTTTCCGTCTGTCAATCAAAGAAAGAGAAGTAAGTTAGGGTCTAAACTCTAGTTGAGTGCTTCAATCACAATTATTTCTCTACGTTGAACTATTTTTGGACCTTCCAACCTGGTTTGTTAAGTTATAAATGTTTAGAATAGATGAGTGAGTTACTTGGCCAGTCATGAAAAATCTTGTGAAAATTCTTCTTGTGTCATAGTCAGTGCTATGGTTTAAAAAAAAAAGCATCTGGTAACTACGAAAAAAATGAATGACTTTCCCCATTCCTTGCATTTTCTCAGGGGCAGGATTCTGATCCTCAAAGCTCAGTGTATACAACCGCCCAGGCTTGCACATATACGGCATAGCCTTTTGTACATGCAGTATAAAGGTTTCATTCATCAGTTCATTAATCATACCAATCACCCAGGCAGACACTACCAATATTTCATATATATATGAAAAAAAAATCTATGAAATGACATTTTAAAAAACTCCTAAAGGAATCACACTGACCTGCTTATGGTCTGTGCTGCAGCTCTAAAACTCAGGGGGAAGAGGCTTTTTTAAGTTATGGCAGCCCACCTGGGACTACCAATGAATGGCGACAGTGGCGTAAGTGATGTTGCTATTCCAGCAAGCCAGTTGCGCTGGTGCTCGCAGGGAGGTCTGGTAGTGCGTCTTATGGCAACCCAAGGCAATGCTTGCATCTGGGGAATTTTCCCTTGGAGCTTGTTTTGGCCCTGTACACTGCAAGTGGTATATAGGGGCCATGGGGGAAATCCCACCCACAGAGTTTATCTCCATTTTTACAGTTTACCCATTTTGACATTTCCAAGAATCAGCCCCACTTAATTTTGCATAGTTATGTAGTACGTAATTCGCTGTTGTGAGGAAAAGGAAATGGTAACAGCTACAAAAACTGTCTCCGTGGCTGCATCTACACTGAGCTTTTAGTTAAAATCTCCCACCATTGCCCTGTTATGGGTGCTGCTCCATTTGTACTATCAATGATGCAATCACTCATGTAGAACAGCTATCAGCATTTTACTCACGTGTTCATCTAACCCTCCTTAGAGCAGGTCTAGATGAGCTGGTGGCAAAGGCACTGATGGCCAGTCTACACCAATGCGTCCACTGATTTTAACTAAAAGTTCAGGGTAGACAAAGCCTACAAGCCTTATATAGCGGTTAATCTGTTTGTTTATCAGTACAAGCAGCCATGTGCATCTCTCTGGGGGATTACATCAGGCTAAGCTTCTGGGTTTGCATTAAGGACACTTATCTGTCAAGAAAACAAGAACCTTGAAATTAATTGTAGGACAGCTACAGGGGCAAAATAAACCCCACTCCCAAAGCTATGACTAGAATTAAACGGTAAAGAATTCCTAAAGGAATATTGATAATGAGCTGGATTCTGCAAAGTGGTAAGCACCTCCTGGGAGGTGATGAGCACTCTCAGCTCCGATGGAATTCACTTGAAGACACGAAGAGCATTGTAAGATAGTGTCCCAAAAGCACAGGATTGGTAGACATTAGAATTTGAGTTCTTGTTTCAAAATCATGTAGCCTTCTATCAATTTTCTAGCCCTCAGATCCTGTTAGTGGCTGGATACGGCAACCGTCACCAGGAGCCAGATTGTGTTACCCTTCATCACAAAGATTTCACTGTTGGAAAGTGTAGAGTATTCTGATGCTTTCTGAAAGCTATTTGAAATTTGAAGTCAAGAATCAAAGAGAGGTGAAAGTGTAAGAAAGCCTATCCAGTTTCAAGTCAGAGAAGCTTTCTTTTCATACAGAATTTTGAAGGGAAATTGTCCAACTCCTCCACTGTTGGTAGGGCACATTCACAAAGAGGCAACTAAATGCCTATTGCTTGGATCAAACTGAAGGAAATTCTAACTGGAGCTTTTAATTTCTTCAGACATGGTCTATAGCTAAAGAATCACAGATTGTCAAATATTCATAAACCATTAAGAATGTTTATAATGGGAGTATGCTATTAAGTGTTAAGTCATACTTGAGAAATCAAATTTAAACAGATATTTAATGCTTCTTAGTTATGAGGAATAATGATTTGTTGTCATTTTATATGCACTCATTAGTAGCAATGTAACCTGAGTGTACTGAAGGCAGAAATCTCGCTGGTTTCTTAATAGGTTTTGCATGTGGACATTGATAATGGGCTATTAACTATTGTCCTCTCTCTCTTTTACTGGTGGAGTGTAAAGACTGTAAAAATAGAACACTCTTTCCAGATGGAGTAACTAGAGTGTAATTTTTTTTAAATGATTGGATCAAGTTTTCAGAAAAAATACAAAAAAAACAAACAAAAAAAACAAGCTAACAAAAATGCAGTAAGGAAGTCATTTCAATTAATACAATAATCACTGTAATTTACAAAAAAGACACTGCAAAATACAAATCTATTGCTTTATGTCTTTTAGCTTCTATTTTCTTTTTTAACAGAAGTAAACACAGTGCATGAACATAGGCCCAGTGTATTCTAGTTACACAGATAAATTAAAAAATGTTGGCTTAGTAATGATATCACTTATGAGCTATGATATATCACAACTTTATTAATGTGCCAACTTGACACCAAATTTCAGAGTGCTTTCCCCCCTTTTCTCACTAATTTAACATTGTTTCCTGCATTAAATCTATGTTTGATTATTCTTTTAAGCATTCTCAATTAGCTAGGGGTCTGTTAGCTTTCCATTCTCATCAGGGCCATCAGTACCAATTTCTTGGTCTTCTCTGGAAGGCGTCTTTAATAATTTTAATAACCACACGATCCATCGTCTACAGCCAAGCACTGAGGTATAACCGCATTTGCTCCAATCCCTCAGACAGAGACCAACACCTACAAAACCTTCACCAAGCATTCTCAAAACTACAATACCCTCACAAGGAAATAAGGAAACAAATCAACAGAGCCAGACATGCACCCAGAAGCCTCCTGCTGCAAGACAAGTCCAAGAAAGAAACCAACAGAACTCATTGGCCATCACCTACAGTCCTCAGCTAAAACCTCTCCAACGCATCATCAGTGATCTACAACCCATCCTGGACAACGACCCCTCGCTTTCACAGGCCCTGGGAGGCAGGCCAGTCCTCTCCCACAGACAACCCACCAACCTGAAGCATATTCTCACCAACAACCACACACTGCACCATAGTAACTCTAACTCAGGAACCAATCCATGCAACAAACCTCGATGCCAACTCTGCCCACATATTTACACCAGCAACACCATCACAGGACCGAACCAGATCAGCCACAACATCACCGGTTCATTCACCTGCACATCCACCAATGTAATATATGCCATCATGTGCCAGCAATACCCCTCTGCTATGTACATCAGCCAAACTGGACAATCTCTATGTAAAAGGATTAATGGACACAAGTCAGGTATTAGGAATGGCAATATACAAAAACCTGTAGGAGAACACGTCAACCTCCGTGGACACACAATAGCAGATTTAAAGGTAGCCATCCTGCAACAAAAAAACTTCAGGAAAAGACTCCAAAGAGAAACTGCTGAACTTCAGTTCATTTACAAATTTGACACCAACCCGCGCAGGATTAAACAAAGACTGTGAACTAACTACAAAAGCAGTTTCTCTTCCCTTGGTTTTCATACTTCAACTGCTAGAAGAGGGCCTCATCCTCCCTGATTGAACTGACTTTGTTATCTCCAGACTGATTCTGGCCTGCATATTTATACCTGCCTATGGAAATTTCCACCACATGCGTCTGACGAAGTGGGTATTCACCCATGAAAGCTTATGCTCCAATACGTCTGTTAGTCTATAAGGTGCCACAAGACTCTTTGTTGCTTTTTACAGATCAAGACTAACACGGCTACCCCTCTGATATTTAATAATTTCAGTATACACATTTTGGGAGAGGAGCTGATCTTCATATTCAAATCTGTGGCTTGAGCCAAAGACCACTGAAATCAATGGAAAGACTCCCAATTATTTCAAGATGCTTTGGATCTGACCCGTATGGCTTCAACATCTTTGTAATTTGTGACAAGAGAAAAAGATTTATAGGACAGGTCAGCTAATGGTTAGAGTATAATTTTTAAACTTTTAACAATGGAATTGCAAGAGACATTTTATATTTAGGTGAAGGCCTTGTAAATGGAATAAAATAACATATAGATGGGTATAAAGGCAACCAATCTGACTGGCCTGAAAACATTAATCCTGTCATAGTTATGGTATGGTGACTCTGTAAAATGATCAAATAATGCATGTGACTGACATGGGGCGAAATCCTGACCTCATGAAGGTCAATTAAAAAACTTCCATTAACTAGAGTGGGGTCACGGTTTCACCCACTCTATCCCCAAAAGTCTGCAATCTACCGTGGCAAATGGGAGAAAGAAGAGGGGTGCAATCAGATTATACAATTTTTATATCCATATATACATTGGAGGCTTTTTGTTATTATAAATAGATAAAGTAAGCCTCAGTGATCTGCTCTTCCACGTACACATCAGTAATTGGCTGGTTCCTTATAGGTATCAAAGCAGGGGTGGGTTTTGAGGTGGGTTCTGAGGAAGTTAAGGCTGTTGATCTTACTGATCAGTTCAGAGAGGACATTCCATGCATAAGGGTTAGCACCGAAAAAGGTGCAGAGGTATTTATGTAAGAAGCTGACTCCAGGATGGATGAGGCTGCCATTGTTGATGGAGAGGAGGAAGCCGGGCTATTATAAGAGATGAGAGAGATTAAGTAGAGAAGCTATAAACAGCTGGAGCTCACCTATATTAATGGCTCATCTAGATTTCATTGAAGTCAATGGTGATTTTGCTTTAAAATCAAAGGCATGATGTGGCCCATTGTGAGCAGGTCTGGCCCTCTAGCTGTGGAAACGGCAGATCTAGTAAATGACTGAAAATCTTTAAATGTCAGAGAATGAAATATGCTGATTTTGATAAGTAATAAATAGCCAGGCACTAAATGACTGGGGGGAAAAATCACTGTACATTAACATTTTTCTAAACTGACATAGAATTGATGAGGTGAGGGCGGGGTATTAAGTGTAAAAAAATAGACTTCAGGAAATAAACTGGGGAAGGAGCACACCTATAGCCAAGATTGTGTACTGGAAAAGATTCAGATGGGACACTAAATACACCAATGTTTATTTACTATGGGATTAATTTCTTTCACATTAGAGTATACCTATTATCTTTCTTTAGTTTATGCTTAAACAGCCATCTAATTAAAAGGAATGGATCTTTCATTAAATTCATAGCTGAACAAAACACTGTCTGCTCTGCAAGAATATTTTTATTTGATAGGTAATATGCTGCATAATTACAATTAGCAGGATATTTCATTTAACCTTCAGAAATTATCTTATCATTCCACCATAACTGAGCATTCCTTTCTTGGTCTGTGGGTCAACGAAAGGGTTAAAATTCTCTATCACTATCTTGATCTTTGTTGAAATGGTGTATGGGAATGAAATGGTTGCCAATTTCTTTGCAATGCATTCTGACTGTACGGGAGTTCTTTTTCTCCTGACAGGCAGGTGAGATCAAAGTGGTGCAGGACAAAAGGGGCTCAGCAGTGATTTGTCAGGGGACGAAAGGCAGTCCTGTCTGGGAAAGTGGCTGTAGCCCAGAACGAGCCTTCAGATCACTAACACACTAAAGAAATCATGGCATGAGAAAAAGTACAGCAGAAAAGGTTCAAAGGTCAGTTTTATTTGGTTTGGATTATTGGTGCCTCCTTTTAAACCAAAGAGCAAGAGGGAAAAAGAACAGGCTAATAACCCTTGTTATTGTCCAGGAAAAAACTCTTTTGTACACATTGCTTGGGGATTGTCTGTAATTAAAATGCTGTTTTTAGAACAAGGGCCTGATCCTGAAAAATCCTTACTCACGTGAGTAGTTCTTAATCACATGAATAGCCCCATGTAATTCTTCAAGTGCACAGAAAGAGTACAGGTTTGCAAGCTTGGGCACTAAATTTGGTTTGGAGACATTCGTGTGTGTGTGTGTGTGTGTGTGTGTGTATTCCTCAGAGGTTGGCATTTCATGTTTTTAAATAAAAATAGGAGTGTAATGAGTAATTTGAGAAAATATTTTTATTTAAAAAATTGTTTGTAAGATCTCAGGTGGTAAAAAGCCTTTGTTGAAAGAGTAAGTTAATCCATTAGTTTTCTATTATATTAAAATATTTAAAAAATTACCCCCCTCAGACCTAAGCAGTTGGAGTGATTCTGCACATAAATAAAAATAATGGGCCAGATCCTCAGCTGGTGTAAATTGACAGAGATCTTTCTATTTCAACTATATTGATTTATACCAGCTCAGGATCTCCCCGCAATAATCATACATTTTAAAAAATTGTTTTGGACTAGAAACTAGTACGCTCTACATTTGAATCCAGAACTAAATGTCTCATTCCTTGATCTGGCATTTTTAGCTCCCATTGAAAAGTGGGAGCCATACTAGTGGATCAAGAGTGGCTTTGAAAAGAGGTCAATAAAGCCTTCTAAGTCAGAGGATAGTTGTGGTGATATGGAACCTTTGCATAAACCTCTGCAGGAAGATGCAGGGTGACCTGGCCTCCAGTTTCTCAGTACAAAATAGCATTAATCATGTCTGATGTGGTTACATGGAATTTATTCCTTGGCTTCACCTTCTCCATCTTGAATGGAGCAGAGGAACAGATAAGCAGAAAAGAGGGATGGAGGAGGTCAGAGCAAGCTCCTGTCTTTATACCCTCTTCTTTTCTTCTGTCTTAACCCAATAATAAATATTTGTTGAAATTTTATGGTTCAGTTGGTTTTGATATGATCCTGAAAATAGTATGTACATTTATGTGGGGAAATGGTGTATTTCCAAGTAAGTGGAAAGATGTTTCAGACTCCATGTCAAGATTTCCTCCGATGAAGAACATGATATCACTCACATTTTCATGATCTTGCCTCTGACTGAAGAAAAGGAAATTTCTATGACTGAGGCTGAAATACCCTTCCTTTTTGAGTAAACATCCACAACCACTCCTGAATGCCTTGTCAATATTAGTTATTTTAATGTATTATTTATATTGTGGAAATGCCCAAAGGCCACAATCAGGACTGGGGCTCCATTGAACTAGGTGCTTTATAAACATTTAGGAAGACTCGGTCCCTGCCCATAAGATTTTATGGTCCAATATAAAAAGACAAAAAATAGACAAAGATCAAGGAAAAAGAGATACAATATACTAACAAAGTTATCCAAAGGGTAGCAGACACCCATGATGTTAGTTCCATCTTGGTTTATTTTACAAATTTGATTGTATATTTGTTTTATTTATATGACAAAAACGTGCTCAGTATCCAAAAATCATTATATATGAAAAACCTATATTCATTGTCCATTCAAAGGACTGTTAAAGAGTGGTCTCTAAAGTGTTATTCTTTCAATAATGGTGGGTGAGAATTATACTTGAAAAGCTGAAGAGAATCTTATAAAAATTAAAGAACAATTACAATAAAAATTGTTCTTTTTATAAAAGAGTTAAAAACACTTCAAATAGAAATATGCAGTAAAACCAGATTTTTAATATATAAGAGGTCATTTGTAGCCAAATTGTTGATACCCAAGATATAAATGACACAGAAAAAAATGTTATGTTGTCATAATTGCTATGGTTCTTCAAGACGATTGCAAGCATGGATCCCCACTATAGGTGATGAATGGAACCACAGCACACAAGCTTGAAACTTTGTAAATCAGTGTATTTTGCAGCTGTGTTCATTCCCTGCCTGTGTACTTACATCTCCAACTAAGGGTATATAATGCGGCGCAGCCATAAGCAACACTCATTTCCTTCTACTGTATCAAGAATTTGTTGTAAGAAGGGATGTGGGAACTATGAGCCAGTAGTCTCAAAGAACCACAGTTACTTTGGTGAATAACAATTCTTTCTTCTTCAAGCATAGTCTGCATGGATCTCTGTAGTTCCCTTAGGAGGTGGCTCTGAAGAAAAGTTGAACTGTGAATTTGATCTAGAGGCCAAGTCCTGAGAATAATGCTACAGAAATACATGGATGGACTCCCAACAAAAGAGATGTTTTGGATATATGCAGATGAATTTGCCTTGGATGTGATGGAATGTACTCTAGCACCTCTTGGTATTAGAATCCCCGCTAGTTCATAATGAGAAAATATACAGCCTTACTTGGACGGTGTCTGAGCGAAGATAGGAATCTGATCCCGTTATTGGCACAAGAGTTCTAGAAGATTGTTCAGGAGACTAGAGAATCCGCTGCCAGGTCTAACCGGTTGGACTACCAAAACTAATGGATCTAAGATGGGGTTCTGAGCAGCACTTTGGATCAGTTTTGTCTGATCTTCTTCAACACCTTGCAGTCCAGGGTAATTGAAGGGAATGTACAGGAAAATATCTAGCTCCTTCCCAAGAAGAATGTATCTGTTAGATGCCCCAGATAAGACCAACCTCTCCATCTGAGTGGTTCTCAGAATGAGGGTTATCGTCTCTTTAAGGGTCGGTTTTGTTGGGTGCTGTATTTTCTGCTGAGATTACCCACTAGGAGACTGTCTTTCCCTGGAAAGTGGAAAACTGTGGGTGTGATACAAAGATGGACACCCTTACTCCCAAACTTTATTGCTTCCTGTTATAGAAGTGTCAAGTACATAGTTTGCTCTTGGCAGCAACTTGCTATAGGATATACTGTGGTCACATTGTCCATTAAAATCAGAAGAGAGTTGTCCTTTAATGAGGGTGGAAATATCCTGTAGACCAGAGAGACTACTCTCAATCCAAGGACATTTATGTGGAGGTTGGTCTGCTCCCATGTCCAGAAGCTTTGGATTGTGGGCTGACCCCTATGAGCTCCTTATCCCAAAAGCATTGGTTACCAGCACAACAGAACGTGGAGTTTGAAGTGGATGCCATTGCAAACAAGTGTTGGTTTCATCCACCACAACAGAAAAAACATGTCACCCATTGATCCAGGGTGAGGCTGCGATACTGGCTAATGACCTATATGCAATAATCTCAGCTGGAATCTGGCCTACATACATTTGAGAACCTATGAGATTTAACAGCCTGAGAAATAATCTGACAGTTGTGTGAGGAGTTGACTGGAACTCAAGTATTATTTATCACATGGTTTTGTGGGAGATACATGGTCATGATCTGCAGTCAGAACAGTCCCAATTAACTTCACTTCATATGTCAGGATGATAGTGTATTTTTTTAGGTTGATTCTTAGGCCCAATAATTGGAATATCCGGCAGAGTGTCCTGAGAGCAAATTGGCGAAAGCAGTCTTCTCAGCCAGTCCTAAAGATATAGGTACTGTCCCAGTCCTCTCCAGTGGGCTGCCAGATACTTGGAGCTCAATTCAGCAAGATACTTAAGCACATGCCCATAGGCGGCAGGTTCGTATAATTTTTGGTGGGGCCCAAAATGGTGGTCCCCCCCCCCCCTCTCACCCTGTAAGCTGATATAAAATGAAGCTACAATGCGTCAGCACCACAAGATTACAAGGGTCAATTAAAAGTGGAAAATCAGAAGCAGCACTTGCCTGCTTCAATATACAGTATTAAATGTTGTTGCACCTGTTGTGACAAAGTGGGAATGTTCTTAATGTTTTCTCTGAATACTCTGTGGGTGCCTCAGTTTCCCCTGCAAAGTGCCAACTGACGGTGTTGGGGGACAAAGAGATCAGGTGGCCTCCTTGTCCGGAAGAGACACAAAGGCCAGATGAGGGAGTGTTAGTTTGGAGCTGGCTGGGGAAATCGGGAGAGGCCCAGAACTTGGGTCTGGGCTCCCCACCCCCCAAGATGGACCTGACTGAGGGGTCCTGTTTTCTGTATTTACAAGCTCTGTTTTAGACTGTATCCCTGTCATCTAATAAACCTTCTGTTTTACTGTCTGGCTGAGAGTCACATCTGACTGCGGAGTTGGGGCAACCAGAGGTCCCTGCACCCCAGGACCAGCCTGGGCACACTCGCTGCGGAAAGTGCATGGTGTGGAAGGGCATGCTGAATGCTCCGAGGTCAGACCCAGGAAGGTGTAAGCTTCTTGCCCTGGAGACAGTATGCTCAGACAGAAGGCTCCCCCAGAGTCCTGACTGGCTTTGTATGGAGTTGTTCCAAAGCATCCCAGCATCCCCTTCCATACCATGCGCTTCCCGGAAGTCCGCACAGGCACTGACACTCCCTCCTCTGGCCTTTGTCTCTTTTCCAGGCATTAGGAGGCCACCTGATCTCTTTGTTCTCCAACACCTTCAGTTGGCACCTTGCAGGGGGGTGGCCCAGGCCATCAATGGCTGCAACCCTGCCTCCAGGCAACTATCTGTGCAGACGGCATCACACTGGCCCTCTAGGGCTTTACAACAATCACACCCCCTTATCCCACCATCTAGAGCCTTAAGAAATGCATTGGGGAAACTGAGGCACACAGACAGTATTCAGAGAAAACACCTGTATATGACCAGTTACATACTTTGAAGGGTGTAAAATAATCAAATATTGTGCTAAATACAATGATACTCCAAACTGACCACCAAATTTAAGTTGCACGTTTTTCCCCTCAGGTGAGGGTTCTAGGGTGGGGCTGGGGATGAGGGGTTCACAGTGCAGGAGCGTGCTTGGTGCTGGGGGTGCAGGCTTTGGGATGAGGCAGGGCTGAGGATGAGGAACTTGGGGTGCAGACAGGCTGCCCAGGGCTAGGGCCAGAGAGGACTCCCCATCACCACCACTGGCAGCAGCAAGCTCCAGGGGAGGGATCCCTCCTCTGTCCCCCTGCCCCCACAGCACACTCACTCTGCACCACAGTCACTGCACTTGCTCCTAGGGCCCCTCAGGTCCAGAAAGCTCACTCCCCTCCCCTATGATGGGTACTGGGCGGGGGGGTTGCCATCACAGGTGGCCTTCCATGCTGCCCCTCACCATAACTTCACTGTGGATGGGGCTGCCCCTTGCCCAGCATGGGGCAGAAGTGGGGTCTGCATGGTGATGGCTATGGGGCAGGGGAGCAGGGTGTCATAAAATTCACCCAAGCCCCAGCTGCTCAGGTAGGTCTATGAATCCCCCTCCCCCATCTGTCCTGTGGTGGGTGGATGCTGGAGGGGAGGGGCACTGCCTTCACATATGGCTTCCTGCCTCCCTGCCCCCTGCTGCAGCCTGCAGCCCCTCACCGTAGCTTCAGTGGGGGGGGACGGTGGGAGGGGATGGCATGGGGCTGCCCCTTCCCCAGCATTGGGCAGGAGTGGGGGCTGGGGGGGGAATCATAGGGTCAAACACTCACGGAAGCCCAGGACCTGCTCAGGTGGGTGAGGTCAGTCTCTGAGTCCTGGCCGGAAGTGCCCTTTGCATCTCCTGCAGGTAGGGGGAGGGGAGGGCTGCCAAGCATGGCACAGCCCCCTCCCCTCCCCCGGCCACTCCGGCCAGTGCTCCAGCAAGCAACAGCAGCCGGCAGCAGCAGAGGCAACAGGCAAGGCAAGGGAGAGAGACATGCCTGCGTTTAAGCCTCCAGCCTCCGGGGTGGGGTAGAGGAGAGGGCTGCCACCAGCACGGTGGGCCCCCCTCCCCCTCCCCCTCCCCCTCACTCGGAGATGGTACAGTCGAGACACACAGACGCAGCTGCCTGCGTTCAAGCAGTTAAGCTCTCTGGGGCCGGGCGGGGAGGGGAGGGGAGGGGGGAAGCTCTCCAGCCCTGGCGGCGGCGGCGCGCTCCAAGCAGGGGAGATTGGTGGGGCAGAGCCCCTGCTTGGGATTTATTCATGGGGCTAAAGCCCCAGAGCCCCATGTAAGTCAGCGCCTATGCACATGCCTGTTAGAGTTAATGTGTTTAAGTACCTTTCTTAATCAGGGCCTTGATGAGGACTAATTAGGCCGTGGAGAGCATAAATGGCAAAATGCAATACTGGTAATATTAGTCTCCCACAGAATCTGAGGTATTTCCAATGAACAGTGCAAATCGCAATATGGAAACTCACACCTTATACACTGAGAACCATGAACCAATGCTGTAGCTAAAAAGAAAGAATTATAAATACCAGTGATACTATGTGGAACATCAGCCATCTGATGTATTTGTTCACACATCTGAGACCCATATATGATTTTGGGATGTAAGTCCCCTTTTATTTTGTATATTCAAAAGTGATATGAGTAGAACTTCTTGCCCTTTATAGCTCAGAGACACCCTCCTATAGATCCCATTTGGAGGAGTGCCCTTTCTTGTACATGGACCTCTGAAAGGGGATTGTGTAGCAGGATGAGGGGGCAGCAATAGAGAGTAGAAATGGATGAAATAGTGCTTTATTATTATCTCCAAGTCCTATTCTGTTGAGGTAATTCCACTTCAAACCATAAGAAAACAGCAAGTTGGTAACCAAAAAGGAACAAGGAGAGAAAAATGTCCACAAAAACAGATTGACATGAGGTTCTTAAACAAACCCCTCAAAAGTGGAAGTTGGTACTGGATGCTGATAAAGCCAGATCTAAGATGGCCTTTTTTTTTTTTTTTGGTAGGATTTGTTCTTTCCCTTTCAGATGGTGAGGTGACTGCTTATGTGCAAGCTCCTACTCCAAGTATTTCCTGAACTAACCCTGTGTTCCATATCTGATGACTGAAGTGTGTCATTTGGCAAACATAGTACAGGGGGTCAAAGATCTGAAAGTGGCCTGGAGTCTTTAAGGTGGTACAGTGAGTATTCCACCTTGCCATTGAACAATTCAAGCTGCTCAAAGGGCAGATATTCTATTGTGGCCTGTATCCTTCTTGGTAAACCAGAGGATATGAGTCATAAGTACTAGTGCATAGTTACCAAAGTAATCACTGTCCTTCACTGCAATACCATAGCATCATAGGTGCCATGTAGGCCATGTTTCTTCACTTGCTCATTCTCAGCAATCACAGATTTTACCAATATCTTCTAAGCCTCTTCTAATAAGTTCTTTTGTGCAAAGATCGTATGCTTGTTCTGTATTTGTACAATGCAAGCACAATGGAGTCCTAGTCCATGACTAGGGCTCCTGGGTTCTACAGTACAGTAAGAATAATAATAGTAATAACAATGAGCACAAGTGTGTCCTAGGCTTGGAAGTCATAGTTGGATAATAATGCTTTCTAGTCAGCTTTCTCCATTTGCAATCTGGCTGAAGAAGGTATCTTCTTACCTAGGAGATCTAGCCACTTTGGTCATTTGTTACTAGGACTGAGTGGGGACGCAGGGTCAGACTGACTTGAACTGTCCTTAGCTGCAGGCCTGGCTGGGGAGCTGAGGACATGGTGACTGTTAAAAATATGTAAATCCTTTCCAAGAAACCTGGTAACACTGACCAACGTTCTTAGGTATATTGGGTTTTGAGTAGAGGGTCTGCCAGAGATACTGAATAACCTAGTTAACTGGGAAGGCTATGGTGCCAAAGCAATTTTGTCTGAAGAATGACAGAAAGTGGAGACAAAGTCTTGTAGATCCAAGCTTCAGCCAGTCTCCCCCAGTGTTTCTGGAAATTCATTATATCATTCAGGATATGGTACACATGATACTTAAATAGGGGATGCAGGAGAGCGTTTCCAGCTTGGGTCCATGGAAGAGGAAAATGACAAAACCAGTAGAAAGGATAATGCAGACAGGGCTATTGCTGAGGGAATTCAACCTGATGCCTGGGAAAAAGAAGCAGTCAGTGTCAGTATAGTTGATACTATGGGCTGATCTACTGACATTCAGGAGCCTGGTAGCAAGGTAACTGAGGCCATTAGAATAGACAACACTACGACACCAGATTTTGAGGGAGAATGCCAACAAGAAAGGACCTTGATATCAAGACACCAGGCACAAAGGGGCATGGTGCTGAAGCACTAAGCCATGGGAGGCCCTACCTCAAAGAGCCTAACAGTGAGAGGCCTAATAGGGTAAAATATTTGTCATAAGGCTAACAGCAGCCATATTAAAATATAATTTAAAAAATTCTAAGGAAAAAAAAAGCTACCTTCCCAGAAGTGGATTACACATGCATACCTAAAGTGCATATACATTAATTCTGATGTAGCGGCAGTCATGGCTCATTTTTTTCCTGCTGCCTACAGGAAATGAGTAGCAGCTGGCCCTGCAGTTCCTTATACACCCTCAAGAAAGGAAGAAAAAAGATAGGTAGGTTGTGTGCATTACCCCAATAGACACTGCTTTCCAGAAAGTTTCAAACTGGCATTCCAGGGGCATGTACATCCCATATAGACGGAATCTATCCAGTAAAGAATATATACTGTATAATATTTAATTGCTGTCAGGTATTTTGAAATAAAAACTTAAATGAAGGATGGCCCAAGGGTTAGGGTACTAGCTTAGGGCTTGAAGATTCAGGTTCAATTTTTCGGTTCACGACAGCCTTCCTGTGTGACTTTTGGCAAGTCATTTAGTCTCTCTGTGCCTCAGTTCCCATCTGTACAATGGGGATAATAGTACATTGATTTCAATGGGAGTTAGGAACTGCAATGCTTTTGAAAATCTCACTAGACACCTTAAGATGCGGATAAGTCCATTTAAATAGATAGATATGTACATTTAAAAAGCTGGCCCTTAGAGATCTATAAGTTATTAAGGGATGTGCATGTGTCAGACAAAAAAGTTTAGATCAGAGAACAGAGTGCTCTTTAATCCACCACAAATGATGCCCCAAAAGTTATTGCTGATACATCTTATGCCACTGGGCTTCTAGGATCATCACATTATAATCACTGAGTGTGATACAAAGGAAGAGTATTTTCTCACTGAAGTAATTAATACTCGTCAGTTGTCCACTCTCTTCCCCACTTTCCCTTTCCCTTCGCCTTCTATTCCCCTCCCCCAATCAGTGTAGTTGTGGGTATAGTGGGATTGACCAGTGGGTGGACTAGCATAATTAAAGACAGTGTGGAGCTGTTCTGGTTCTGGGTAGGCTGCATGTATGGAATCATATCTAAAGTGCATGGGGTAGTTTTTGATAAAACAAAGACAGTTAACTTTATGCCCATTTTCTGTACATGTTCCATTTTCAAAAAGAACATTAGATGGGGGCTGGCAGTACCACAAGGAGCTGCCTTTCCCTTTCTTTCCTCATCCCTGGCCATGTTTTTTCTCTCCTCCATGACATGTGGGAGGGTGAAGAGGGTGTATGTAGAGGTGGGAGCATACTAGGATTACAGTTTGTTCTTGGGGGTACCACTCTGAGGTGCTTTCCCCTATGTAACTGCAGGTAGATTAAAACTGGAACACAAGGAAATTCATGTATCATATTTACTTGGACCAAGACTTCCATTTTTTCTCCATTATATTTTTCAATATGAAACTTGCTCAACCTTTCCCTGGTCACCCATGCCTCCTTCTTGCCTTCCCCTCACATCTTACCTCCCAACATAGCTGACACTTCCTCAGGGTACAGGACCTATTTTACATCTTGCATAAGGGCCACTTTATCACAGTCTAAATCACAATGTCTGCCATCTGATTGTATGGAGTATGAGATGATCTGATCACATCTATGTAGCTGAGGGGAAGATTAATCTTGTTCCCTTCAAATTATACAGTTCTCTAAAATGTGCAGGATCTAGTGACATCATAACAAGTCTCTGATTGTAAAAGAAATAAGGACCAAATTCTGAAAACAGTGGGAAATTAGCTAGAATTAAATTGCAGGATTAGTCACATATGACAAGCATCTCATAACTATAGGCCAGACACTAATATTAGTCACATTATACATCAGTATAAATCCAGAGTAACACTGTGGGCCAGAAGCTCTCAGCTTCTTAAATGTCTATGGGAACCGATGGGAGCTGATTATTTTTGAAACTCTGTCCCCATGTCTTCAATGTATTGGATTTCTTTTGTTCTACTCTTCTAATTTCTCTCTCTCTCTCTCTCCACACACATGTACACAGTCTTTTCCTTTCACAGAACTATTTTCATTACTCTACTTTGCAATATTGTATTGCTCTATATATTTCTGTTACAGTTTCATTTGGATCTATGAGAGATATACTTCAATACTAAACCACATGACATGACCACATGGCAGACAAACAGACATCGGTACTGTGTGATATTATTACCATGGCTTTTTGTGTACTTGTATGTTTCTGCTCCTCCTTTTCTTTCATTTGTTCCTTTCTTCCACAGGGAATAAACAATAACACTGAAAAAGAAAGTTGTTTTAAAAGTTAGCTTAACATCTCTGCATTTTTTGTTTTGAATCTGTTAACACAATAAGAGGTTGTTTTCTTCCTATTCTTATAATGTTTTTAGTAACAATATAGGGCCTGATCCAAAGCCCTATGAAGTCAATGGAAAGATTCACACTGAATTCAATGTTCTTTGAATCAGGCCCATAAAGAATCATTTAATCCTGCAATGCTCACCCAGGCAAATGCCTGCATGCTTAAACCCTCAGTAAGGAGCTCAAGAACTAGCTTCTTAATAACATTAACAAAATTGTAAAGAATAACAATTATCTAAAATGTATGTAACATATGAGTTTATGGAGATAAATGATATGAGTAAACCATGTAAGTTTTATATAACTAAACGTTCTGGCTGGCTTTATTACATTTGAGTTGTAAAATAGCTAAGTAGCTAATACAGTAGCTATAGTATTGACTGTATTTTCCTTAATTTAAAGAGCTTGCATTATGTGAAGGCTCTTTATTGTTTGTTTATAAATAAAAAGTCTAAAATAGCTACAAAGCTGAAAACCATTTTAGATGAGAAAACAAAAGCGAGAGAAATGTTTATACCTGTCTTCTATTTATCTAATTTTCCACTAGGGAAATCTTATTATCTATGTTCATTCAGTGCATGATGAACTAAATCTTACTTTATCCACCTGAAAATGTATATTAAACTTTTAAAAATACAACTCATATGCAACTGTATGTCCAGCACCTCATATGTAACTGTATTTAAAATATAAACATGAAACAATATACAATTCAATAAACAATATTACCTACACGTATGGAACAAAGTAATGTGATGCTGTTTTGTTTGGAAAGCCATTTAAGTAAAGTTATACAGATCACAAAGTGCAGAATTGCCCCACTAGGGAAACCACAAAGAAACTAAACCTAGTTGAATAAAATCAAATAGAATTGTATAAGGTCTATACAATAACCACCAGCAGCAGGTGTGATCTAACTGAATCTTAGAGGAGAATTATATACAGAGTGAGATTGTTAACTGCGTTGCAAACAAACACCTAATAATCACTTTGAATATGTTTTCTTTGAGACCATCCCACAGTCCATGTTTGAACTAGTAATGGATTTTTAATTGGGAGAGGGAGGCAATTTTTCTACTGGGGGCTCTGCCTACTGCCTAGGTATTTATTGCTCTACAAATTGTAACTTCCTTCTTGCATTCGACTAACAGGGTCAGTTGTAAATCATTGACTTATGTTAAAAGAAACATAGTGTGTACCCTAGAGTATGCAGATCATTGTGCTTGGAGTAGATGAATCAGACCAGTAGTGGAACCAAATTGTAGATCACTCAGTATTAAAACATCATCACTGCATCAGTGCAAAATGGGTGTTTGTAAAATTTATTACCATCTAACAATTTCAGAACTGATTTATTTGCTTTCAGATTTGTTTAATAGTTATGTTTATATATTATTTAAACAGAATTAATAATATAAGGTAGTGTTAGTCATAATACGTCACATATCTGTATATATACATATATCAGTAATTCTTCTATAGTAGTGAATTGGAACTATATATCAGAAATTCTGGTTATTAAATTGAAGTACACTACTACTAACATAATCTGCCTCAAACACTTTACATGGTGACTTGGTAGGAGAAATATTATCTGAATTACATTTAAATGTAAGAACATTTAGAAATATTTCACTAACAAGATCAAGCATAAAAAATAACCAATACTTAACGTGTTCCACTTAAAATTACACATTTCAAGTGAATTAATAGCTCATTACAGGTTGTAATTCTAAAGTAGTTGCACGCTGTCTCGAGCCTATTCTCCCCCTCCACATTAAGTAACAGACTCAAACTGCTTTCTGATTATTACTTTGGGGCTACAAGGAGCTTTGGGGCATAATTAAAAATATTTCCAGAAAGAATCTGTAGACCACATCTGACGTCCCACCCTCTGTTAGAATTAGACCACATCAAAGGGACCTTTTTTGTTTTCAAAAATGGTCACCAGACAACTTACAATATACAAGAGTGGGCTTATGTTTTATTGTATAGATGTCTGACTAGAGCAAAACGACTTAAGGTTGCTTGCTATTCAATGTTGCACCAAGTGAGACAAGGTAGCTATAGCCCTTTGATATTTCACTGGAGGTCGTATTCATTTCATTTGAAAGGGAACCATTAATGACAGACCTATAAGTGTTCTCTTCCCTAATAAGTAGAATACACATCGTTTGGGAAGCATGTCTCTGTTAGATGCCCAAGGCGGAAAGATTTGTCAATGATGGTGCTAATTATAAAAATGGTAACCATAATGTGATCAAGATGGAAGCAATTTGAGCAAAAGTCATTAACGTGTTACTCTTCCACCCACTAGTCTTTTGGTTTACTATTGTGGGAGGGAAGAAGTATCTTGCGGGATTTTTTTCCAGAGCACTAATGAAAAACTCCCTAGAAATCTAAAACTGTACATTTTCAATTTCACATCTGTATGGGGATCCAACAATCGTAGCGATCACTCCGAGTTTAGCTATGAAGAGACTTACCTAATATTTCTAAATAATCATTATATTTTTGCCCTTCTATATTTATCTGTTTATATATCTTCAAACTATTTTCCTCGCCATCTTAGTACCTAGGTGCTATTTTGTGCAGTAATTGGTGGGTGATAAAGGATTCATAAAACTCAATGCACTATTCTCCTTCAGAGAAAGCTTGTTTCAGGGAGGACTTTTGTTTCAGTGTTAGCTGAAGGATTTGGCCGTTACGTAATGATCTTTTTTTTTTAAGTGTATTGCCGTGTGTGTTTATAGGTTCATATTTTTCATTGGCTATTATATTTTAATCACGTTTTATTAAATAAACTGTACCTACATAATTGCGTGCATGTGGCATTGCAAAAAAAACAACACTAAAGAATTAATTATACAAACATGTATCAGTTCTCAGATCAAACTCTCCTTGTGAGGTTAGGGCACAACTTGTCGAAAAAAGACAGAGGATGCTACTGGTGGGGAGGGGAGGCTTGTTCGTTCTTTACGTGTTTCCTTGTATTCCAGACAACTAAAGGATGAAAAGCCTTTTAGGGTTGGAGGGCTACTAAGTTTTAAGTATGTCTAAAAGGGAATAGCTTTCTAGATCGCTTTTTCCGCCTGCCATTCCTTGTAGAAAAAGATTGGTTCCCTTTGAGTTTTCCGTCCAGTGAACGCTTATTTTCTCCTATAGTGCTTTAAAGTGTAAGAAACGTTTCTTTCCCTCCGTAGGAAAGCCTTATTTGATATATTTTCTTGTAAACGACAGTGAATAAAAAATCATACTGGTCAAGGTCAAATGGTCGATTTTTGACATGGCTCCATTCAAAGACGCATTTGTGTGGCCTTCAGTCACATTAATACTAATTCTTTCTCAAACACTTCCAGGAAACTTTTAATTATTGACTGTTTCATATGAAAATCTAATAGACGAGCACACCTGGACAGCATAATTTTGTTATAGAAGTTGAATAACCTTTTGCGTTCCATTTTGATTTATAGGTAACTC
Source organism: Mauremys mutica (assembly GCF_020497125.1). Classification (NCBI taxonomy): domain Eukaryota; kingdom Metazoa; phylum Chordata; order Testudines; family Geoemydidae; genus Mauremys; species Mauremys mutica. Next base: position 83,369,264 of record NC_059075.1, read on the forward strand.
CACTAGAAGAGAAAAAAAGCTGATAAAGATGTGTGAAGCTACATACCAACAATTGCAGACCTAACTGTTATGACTGATGTAATGTACCAGACAACAACAAATAATAAGTTAAGGAAAAAAGATTAAAATCAATGTCTTGCAAATATATGCACGAATATATATACTTTCTCTGTAACTGGGCGCACTTTGCATTAGTTAATTTAGAAATGTGTCCGTTTTAAAAGACCCATCCAAATATTGCATATTAGCAACCGTGAATTGATTGATTCACTAATAACTGTTTTCTTTCAGCGTTCAGGACAAAGGGAAGAAAGAACTTTAAGTCACTAAAGACTGACAGTGAAATCCTTTAATGCGTATTTTCCTTTTAGCCACCGGAGCAGCCAGTGTCTGAACCCCTTTTATTATGCTCCTTTTTTAAATGTGCATTTGTAAAAGCTGCTTCCCCAAGTTGTTTTATTTGGACATCAGTCATCCCAGTTGTCATGTGTTGTGGTTTGCGATAGGGAGTTGCCAGGGATAAGTGACGGACCCCAGGGATGAGCTCCTCACCGTATAATTTTCAGATGCATAATTGTTCTATTTTGGATCTTTCAAAGCAGGGGAAACCAAGGCAGAAGCAGCTCTCTGCCCCTCAGCTGGGTTGCTGCTGCTGCCTCCTCCCCCACCCCCTCTGTGATGCGGTTATCCGCAAGAAGCCACCGTGTGTGTGTGTGTGTCTCTCTGTGTGTGTGTGTGATGCTGTGTAATTTTATCCAGGCTGCACTCTGGGAGTTCACACAAGACTGATACCTTTGCTCCCTGCTTTGTATCAATTGGTCGCAGATCAGGCTATTGTTGCAGGAAGCTTCTTTCATTTCTATGCTCCGTCGATCAACGAATTTTCCCCACAGTCTCTTCCTGAAATTCAGTGGGTCTCTCTCTCTCTCTCTCTCTCTCTCTCTCTCTCATGCGTGCAGTCTGTCTAACTGGAGACCCAAGGAGAACTCTGATCACTGCAGCTCCATCTAATCCAAACAGCTCGGACGCCTCGGTGGCCTCTGCCCGTGTCTATTGATTTAAGTAGCTCTAAGACAGATACAAGGGGACAGATCGAGGCAGATAAAAACTTGCCGATGCTTAACGATTTGAATCAGTGTGTGCTTTGCAACTTTGGAGGGCTGCTAGCAAGACTTCTTTAATGGGACCCCTGGTGTCATCTGCGCCAAGCCTTGATCTCCCCAGCAGACTAAGGGCTGCGGCCATCATGCCACAATGGTTATAATTTGGATCTTGCTGCTGAGTTTGTTGCAGGAATCTTGGTCCCAAGGGTTGGCTGCGGAGGTGCCCAAGGTACCTTATTGTGCCAAAGGCCAGACGTGTGACCCAAGGCTGCGCAGAGATGCTGGGGGGCGCGGCGGGGTCTATGAGCATCTCGGGGGAGCACCCAGGCGCAGGAAGCTCTACTGTGCCACTAAGTATCACCTCCAGATCCACTCCAATGGGAAAATCAACGGCAGCCTGGAGAAAAACAGCGTCTTCAGTAAGTACTGTGCATGCCTCTCCCCTGCCCATTTCCTCCTCTATTAGCTTTGTAGAGTGGCTTTCAATTACTATTCGCTGTGACCCGTTGAATTGTCCTTCAGGTCTAACCTTAGAAACCAAGGCGATTAACGATCCAGGGGCTGTTTAGAGTGAAGTGACAGTGAAACAGACACACTGGGCGCCAGATTCTGACACCCTTTCTCTGACCAGCGTCTTACTCGCGGAATAGTCCCAATTGAGTTAAATAGGATTGCCTGAGGAATAAGGTGCTACCCAAGGGGAAATAGGGGGGCAGAAGCTGCTCCTTTATTATTAGGATTTTTTTCCAGATTTAAATTCAGCAAGATTTTGCCCTGATCTGCTTGCAAAGCTGGAATTTCTTTGCAGCACACATTTGTGCCTCCCAGATAACACTGGCAGAAACAGCCAGTTCCGAAGCAGCTAATAACCGTTAGAGTAATACACTTCCTCTGTCCAAGAGTTCCTCCGTTTGGATTTTGTTTGATCTTTAATGCTACCAGACAAAGCCCATCTCTCTCCTTCCCCCGGTCCTTTTCATGCAGCGTATTCTCCAACCTCCTCTGCCCACACGCAAGGCACAGATGGGAGAAATACAGATGTGGACCCGACCCAGTGAAATCAATGGCAGAATTATGGCTGAGATCAATGGGAATAGGATCTGGTCCTCGTTTTTTCTCCAGAATCGGCGCACTTATTAATGACTAGTTAATTTTAAACTAGCTTCCAGAATTACACCCACACATACCCCCGGAATTGCTCAGTGGCTTGTGCAGAAAGCGAATGAGACAAAGGGAAAGAAATTTACCCCCACCCCCGGCTTCCAAGAAGTCAAAACAAATTTGTTTTTTCAAGTTGCCTCTGATCTGGTGATAGGAGGGGGCCTACAGACCAAAGCATCTGTGTGTGTGTGTGGGGCGGGGGGGGGGGAATCGGTTCTCTTGCCCCAGATTCTCCATGCTCTGAACAACCAGCTCAGGTCTAAGATGCAGCAACTTGTGTCCCAAGCCCCTTTTGATTTGTACACCTTCTTTACCACCACCCCCCCACACACACACACCCCAGGCTGAGCCCCTCGGGCTATAGCATTAGCGTAGGAAGCAGCTCCTCTGTGTCTAAAAGGGGATCAACCAGGGTCGAGACAACCGCGAACTGCACTCAACTGTCACTTTGTTTAACCATCTTTGCTACAGTTGCAGGCATCTCTCCTCACATTTCCTTTCAAAGCTCCCTCACAGCCCCCTGTCACCAAGCTAGGACCAGTGCTAATTCCTGAGGAGTCCTTAGGCCGACCAATGGCCTTCTTCAATCTCAAACTGGGCTTCAGATTAGTTCTCCCGCTCAGGCTGCGTGCTGCCTCCCCGCCCCCAAGCTTCTTGCTTGTCTGCTCCTAGGGGCATGTGAGGTGGTACAGACTAAATGACTTTTACCCCCTTGGAAATGTGCTGGAAATCAGCAGCAATTAAGATGAAACGGGATATTTCAAGAGCAAAGGGTTGGGAGTGAGAGAGGGAGGGAAGGAAAGATCGGGATTTTCAAACACTTTTCTTAACAGACCAGTGGAGATATTGCAGCCGGTTTGTGGACTCGGTGTCTCATGAAGATGCTTTGGGGAGGAAACAGCTTTCTTCTCACAGCGGAACCTTAAATCCCGAGAGATCCGGGACTTTCCTTTCTTCCCACTCCCCAGGATACGAAGTACAGCATTATTTCTGTACAAAGCATCCCACGTCGGGTGACTGGAGCCCAGGGTGCTCCGGGGAAACCTATGCCCTTGCTCTAGTTAGCCCACAGAGATAGGGAGACCTCCAAGATCTGGCTCAAGTGCACAGAGGAAAACCACTATTTCCTAGAGAAAACCCCTCTCGTTATCAAAGACTTTTAGGAGGCATTCTTCCGAGTTCAGTCAATGGCAAAACGAGGGGTGATTCAAACCAGCTGTACGTACAGTCTTTACCCTAATTTGTCGAGATTGAGGTCAGACCAAAAATTTAACTCGGCAAAACAGGAAGGCTTAGAGCAGTGTGTTTTCTAATTGTCAAAAGACACTTCTGGGGTTACATACGGCTTCTATATCGTTACAGAGAATACTGTGCTTCTTTGACACCAGAATGGCTGAACTAGGAGCTTCCAAAAGCAAGATATAAATTTGCACATGTATCACAACAGCTCCTACTACAGCATCTTCCCTTACACGAGTTCTATGATAGTTTGCCTCTAGCATCCTTTGGCGGGATGTAAACCCTTTGGGAGGCTGCCTGGGCTTCTTTCCCCTCTTACTCTTGTCTAGTGCATTAGACACGATCTTCTAAGGGCTGAAATAACTCCTCCCTTATTGTCATACTGTCCTTGTTTCAAGCACTACATCAACTTTCTAAATGACAAGTTCCTTTCATGATTATATACATGGCTCTAAGATGCAGCCGTCTTACTCCATTTTACCCTCCGGAGACCCCAGAAAGAGCATTGTCCTGAAGTGGGTAGCTTTGTGACTGGTTTCAATAAGTCAAGCACTCTGGTGTCCCTCAGAAAAGCATTAAAGGGGATTTAAACTTTTTATATATATACATATAGGATTAGGTGAACCTGTAGTTCAGTGTCAGATCTTTCCCTTTTAAAATAGTTAAATCTCACTCAAACAAGTAGGGATTTACTGGCAGTTCCCAACCATTCCCATCTCATTAGGTTTTTTTTCTGTATTGTCTAATTATGTTAGTCTTGTTTTATGTTCATGACTTCAGTATGACTTCTTGAGTGATAAGTTATAAGGGCGAACTCATATTCTGGAGGTAAGTAGCTATTCGGATGTATTTCAGAAAATTACATATGAAAGGGAAAACCCATCTCTCCTCTGTTTCTAGGTATTCTAGAGATAACTGCAGTTGATGTTGGAGTCGTTGCCATCAAAGGGTTGTTCTCTGGCAGCTACCTGGCCATGAACAAAAGGGGGAGACTTTATGCTTCAGTAAGTTTTATTTTAAGACCTTAACTATTGTATTGAAATGGAAGCATGTTCTATTTGGGTGTCAGCAATTTTCATGGGGGGTAGCATTATTATTTTGAGTGGACCAGGTTTATCTGCTATCAATAAATGCTTATAGAAAAAAAGATTAAATGCTGTAGCAGAAAGGTGCTATCAAAGTGCTAAGTATTCTAACTTTTCTTGTTACCTGTACAGCCAAAGAGACAAAAATAATTTATTTGGCAAAGGCTAAGATTCTCTTGACAAGTTTTGGGGCTATACCAAATTAAGCATGAAAAATACACCAGAAACAAGCCTCTGAAATATGATATTAATATCTATTCACAATGGCCCAAATTAACAGATGAAATTTATCTTTGACACCGGGAGTACGTGTACATGTCAGCTGGAAGGGAGTCAATAACTAGAAAATCCTTCATTGACGTCAATGGAAGTTTCTCTTACAGAGTATAAAATTGGGCCTCAAGCAAATGTAAGAGAACTCAAGCTGGTGTCAGAAGACAGAGATAGAGCAGGAAAAGCAAATATAAAAAGTCATAAGAAGTTGTGAGTTATATGTTTCAGAGGGCCATTCAGGTTGGAGTGTTCACACACCTCCTTAACCTCAAAACAGATATTAAGGAAGTTTAAAGGCATTTGTTACTTAGGACTCAGTTCATTGTAATAGTCCACAGGTGTATTGCATCTACCTATGTAGTTCATCATCAAGATATACAGTTTTGTCTCTTTAATAGTTTCAAAATGTCCATAGTAGATAAGCACCCAGGAAATTAGTATTATATTTTCAGTGCACAGACATATGGTTATAGGTCCAGAAATGCAAGCAAACTAATAATTTCATCTTGGCTGGACAAACTGTAATGATATGCCTGAGTATTTATACACCATCTTCAGAGTGATTTTCAGGCATTAATTAATAAATCCTCATAATTCAAATGTTTTGTCCCCATTTTCCAGATGGGGAAATTGAACTCATAGACTCAAGGTCAGAAGGGACCATTATGATTATCTAATCTGACCTCCTGCACAATGCAGGCCACAGAATCTCACCCACCCACTTGCCCAAATCCCTAGTGAGTTAGTGACAATGCTGGGACTAGAATTCAGAAGGTCTGTGTTCCCAGTTCCATGTTCAAACTGGGAACACAGACCTTCTGAACCTCTACAGCATTCGTTTATTATTATTCATTTGTATTGCGGTAGCACCTTGAAGTCACCAATCAAGTATCAGGATCCCACTGTGATGAATGTCGTACACACATGCACATAACAAATAGAGCACATGATCCAAGTATAAGAAAAGAGACAATAGGTGGATACAACAAACAGATTTAGGGGAAAGCAAGGTAATAGTGAGGTAGTTATGATTAGTGATACATCAATAAAGATCATCTACAGAGGGAAAAAATCCATAGATATAAACATATAGCAATTTTACAAGTAATATAGTTCGAATTATTGTCGTTTTCTATTTGAGGTTAGTTTGTGAATGTTTGTTCACATATTAGTTTGTGACTTGCTAGATATTCTGATACCATGGGACCTTGTTTATAGATAGATGCTCTTATTCTGTTCTGAATCCCTCTTGTACCATCATTCTCTCATTCTAATCTCGGGTTTCCTCTTCTATATGCTGCAGTCCTTTGTTTAATAGCCAGCTGTCCCCTCTGTAAGTCCTGTTCCTGCACTGGTGAGGGTGCTGAACTATTATCCATGCTGCCTTTCTGGAGCTGATGGTTGTTGTGTTTGCTTTACAGGAATCTTACAATGCAGAGTGTGAGTTCGTGGAAAGGATCCATGAGTTGGGCTATAACACTTACGCATCTCGCCTATACCGGACAGTGCCCAATGGAGCCAACACCAAACGCAAAGCCAGTGCCGAGAGACTCTGGTATGTCTCCATCAATGGGAAAGGCCGACCCAGAAGGGGCTTTAAAACCCGCAGGACACAGAAATCCTCTCTCTTTCTGCCCAGGGTACTGGATAACAAAGATCATGAAATGGTCCGTCTATTTCACACAAATGTTAAATACAGAGAGAGTCTACTGAAGCCTCCGAGTAAGAATAAAAGAAGAAGGAGAGGACACCAATGGATTCCTTGGGGGGATTGGGGTGGGGACTGAAAGCAAAGAAGAGTGTTCGAAGTGTGACTAGAAAACAGACAGCTGTGACTGTATGGCATATCCACAGGGACATTTTTGATATAATGTATATATAATTGGATGTCACATCAAACCTATTTACTTTTAGATAATTTTAGAATTATTGCCTGTGCTAAAAACAAGTAACATAAATTGAGGCACATTCAAATGTAAATTAGATGGATGTAATAATTTTGTCAATGGCCTTTAATATTTTTCTTTTCCTTAATTTAATTTTTTTCTAACTTACTTTAGGGTGCTCTCCCAATGGGGTATTCCCCCAGTGAACCATTCTCTCCTATGAACATTTTACACTTGTTACCTGTTTCTTGAAAGAAAGCATAGCACTTTTATAATCCTTTCAGTGGTTTCCCAGTACAGGACTACATTCAAGTTATAATGGAGTACAGAAATCTCAGAACTGGTTTATTTTGTAAGTTACATGTATTTATTTTTACCTTTGTTTTGACAAAGTCAGTTTCATTCATTTTCTCTCCCCTGAAATTAACTTAACCTGAAATTGTAAGGTTACTTTGAATTTAAATATTTCAGCAGTGCTACACATTGTTATAGTGTTCTAGAATTTGTTTAATTAAAACATGAGGTCATCTGATCTTGTTATTTAATGGTTTTCTATGAAGCCTGATAAAGGATATAAGCTTTACTAATATAAAGTGCTGGAAGACCATATAAACCAGTTTATTATACATTGAATCTTATTCATTGCTTTAAGATTAGAATATGATATTAAAGTGGAGTCCAAATTTCCATTAGAAACCTCTCTTATCAGGAAATGGGAACTCAGGGTCTGCTACTGCTATCCCAAACTCCTATTGAAGTCAATAACTTAACTGGGAGTTGTACCTTGGGGAAATTAGCCTTCAGGAGAGGACCCTTGATCAAACATTTTCTTTGGGCTGTTTTCTATATAAAAACCTTAGTTCTGAGAGTTAATATATTTTAACCAGTACAGAAAAAAAATCAGATCAGTTTGGCTATGCAAAAAGAGATTTAAGATGGCTTTTCTATTATTACTATTTTTCTTAATGCTTGTATTTTTAATAGAGATAGATCCAAGATGCAAAGTTCAAATCCAGATCTGGATCAGTGATCTTTGGTTCAATCCCTTATAGAAATGGGGTCAGTTGCAATTTCTGATTTGAATCCAGAAGTGAACTTTTGCAAAGTTAGTGTGTTTGTGTCATGTTTTATTCTGAATTTATATCTAGTTTGAAAAGTAGAACTTAGCATTCAGGTAATATTATCATATTGACGGAGCAATATTCTGATTAAGTGTCTGATATGCATGGACAGTAATCTTATCAATTAGTATGTTGAAATTACGTTAGCATGGGAGTCAAGGTGATCTGCACCTTGGCAAATCAAGCCCACATACAGCACAGCTGATTGCAAAAGGGATTGCAATGGATTCAGTACAGCCAGTAAAATGGATTCAGGCATTATTTCCTTTGAAAGTTGTTCAAACATGGGTTTAAACATTGTTCAAACTTAGATCCTAAGCCTCTTCACATTGAAGTTGATGAGAGTTTTGATTTCATTTAAAGTTGTGGATACTCTGAAGGTTTGGCCCATTAATATCAGTAGAGACACCAAAGCATTTATTTAACAAATCGGACTGTTCAGTAAATAAATATTAATAGATTAATCATTATTAATTAATTTTATTATTTACTAAATAGGTACTAACTCAGTTCTAAATCATATTGCCACAAAGCACAGAGGTCCTATTTTAGTCTATCCATTTAATAAGACATTTAAGCACAATTAATGCAAAACTGCCATGGTCATCAATAAGAAAATTTTCATGAGGGGTGGGGGGTATTTGGCCCATAAATTGAGCACAGATTATGTTCTCAATCCAACCTCCATACCTATATATGTGAGCTTATAGTGGCGCCTTTGTAAGCTTTCATTCCCTTGTCCCATTTCTTACACACTTGTCTGCACCCTCACTTTATTACACTCACAAAGAAGAAAAGCTATATCTGAATAAGAAAGATGGCCAATCAAAACCTTATTTGATCTCTGGGCTTCCATTACATCAAAAACATTTGAAAAACACATACACATTTAAAATGATGCATCTTATAACATAGGGAATACAGGAGCTGGTTAAAAAAGGATGAACATTTGTGAATTGTTTTTCAACCCCTTTTAAAAAAAAGGAGGTGTTTTCTTTACGAGTGCTGAAGAATACAGACATCAGGCCATATCATGTCCCCCTGCATAAAGAGCCACCGAAAGACCCAAGTTAAGCAGAAAATTTATTGGTCTTGAGAATGCGGAGTTCCTTCATTGTGTTCCTCACTGGCGGACAACCCTGTGGAGGGACAGAGGGCATAGTCTTCCAACTCCATGAAGGGTCCAAAGAGCCACAGGAAAATGTTACAGATTTCAAGGCATCTTTGGAGGGTTGGCTGCATCTGTGTAGAAGGCCAGACCTTCCCTTGTCTCCTAGACTCCGATGGCAACATGACTTCCTTAGATACTGTGTTGGCCTTGCAATGTTACCTATACCTCAGCCACAAAGTGCCCCAGCAAGGCATTGAGTGGGAACACATAGGAATTAGTGATGAGAAGACAAGAAGTTTGGCTGGGCAGACAAGAGGTGGAACATGAGCAGCTTTCACAGCCCTCAGACTCTTGAACATCAGGAGTGATGTGAAGGAAAGGAAAAGTTGTGCTAAATTAGGAAAGGAGAGTGAGGGAGAGGCAGTGCTTAATTTGTAATGAAAGAGGTGCTGGGGCTCAAGCAATTTTTTTACGTTCATAACTGATGCAGCAAGCCCCGAGGTACCAGGGCTAAGAACTGCCAAGCCTAGAGGTGCCAAGGCTCAGCCCCAGGAAGCCCTGGCACAAACTAAGCACTGAGGAGGGGTATGGTATGGTTGTGGCTTGGCTTGCCTGAGGCTGCCCTGTAGAGTAAGGTAAGAAGGTAGCTGGATAGTGAGGAAGGATGGAGATTGCTCCTCTCTGCTGCACTTAGCAGATAATGAAGACTGATAATCAGGCTCACAAAGTGAAACACAATTGGAAATGTTCATTTTGGAGTAATATACATGTTATGGTGGGGAAAAAATGGTGGGAAGAACATTTTCTGAACTATGAAATGATACTAGCTAGATTTTTTTTATATATATCACAGAAATTTAAGCAATTTTAATTGCAAAAAGCAATTCTTACTTGAATTTGATGTGTTATATCTATTTGGGGCCAAATTTTACTCTTAATTACATGTGTGCAATCCTCAGGTAAGTCAGTGGGCAGAATACACATTTAAAGAATTCACCCTATTGTAAACTTCAGCATTTCAACCAAAATTTCTTTGTGTTATTACAGCCATCTAATTCCTGAGGTCAACAGGAGTCTTTCCATTATCTCCAATGGCACTGGATCATTCCTTGTGAGAACAGCCTTGTAACAATGCTCTAGACTACCCAGCGTTCAGGGGACAACAGGGTTTTCATAAGCGGATGTAATAGGAAGTAAAGGAGGATATCAGAGTAAAATTGTTAATTTGCTTACAATAACAAAGCCCCTTGGCTTCTGGATATTGGGCCAGTGGAATTGCTACCAATTTCCATGTGTCACTGAGATAAGAACCTTGCCTATCACTTTGAGGACATTCTATACAAGTCCATTCATTTCAGTGGGGCAAAGCAGAAAGACAAGCAGAGAGAATGAGACAGACCTACTAACTCCCTAGAGAAACAGGTACTCATGAAATTTTGTTGTGCCAAAAGAATGTGAGCATAACAAAACTGAATAGCTTCAGTAAGGGTGCAATTTCTTGTTTAATGCCACGTATCTACTTCCTTTTCTATTATGGAAGTTGTCTGTATTTTCACTGGTAAAATGCTTTCCATATAGAAAAAAAGTATTGAACTGAGGCTTTTTTTTTAAAGCTATTTTAAATAGGCCTTTGAAGCTTTCAGCAGAGCTCAAGTTCAGCTGTCTCCTGTTTCCTTTCGGAAGGTTTGAAGGATTTGGGAAGGTGAACAAGCAGATCTATAATTAAAGAACAGTTGATGGTAACCGTCCCTCTTTGTTAGCATTCTCAGGCCACCTCCAAATTTAGACAGTTAAAGAAAAAACTGTCCCATTTTAGTTTTGCAATAGTTTAGATGCCACTGTTGCATAGCAGAAGAGGAGCCTTTCTGAAACCCAAAGAATATCCCCTTTCTGGATGCAGCCCACAAAAAGAAATGCACTGATATTCATAATCTTCCCTTTATAAAAATACTGCACTACTAATCCTAAACACAGCACTATTACTGTTGTAATCTGTACTCTTTTGGACCAAGGGACAGTGGTTTATTTGTGAAATTCCTACAAGTGGGGTGGGGGGGGAGGAATTACGAATAAATCTCGATGCTGCATGTAGAGGTAAATAGTGAGCTCTAATATACTTTTCAAATCATATAAAACATATATAATTGGATGGAAAAAATAAATGTCCTGGAGAGGAAGTTATTGATCATTTAGAGCAAGGGAAAAGATCCTGTGTCTGTGAATGAGTTAATTTCCCTAGTTTACCCCCTACAGATCAGTCACTGGTCAGGAAAAGGCAAATTAGAGGAGTGCCTAATATTTCAAAGGGGAATAAACATGAATACAGGGAATAGCTTCTCTAAATCTATGTTTTAATGCTCAATTATTTAATGCAATTGTAAGTGCAGAACACTCAGGCCAGCAACCCAGCTAAATCTCTTAATCTGAAATGAGGAGAGTGTAATTATGTGGTGCTAGATGAATTCAAAGAAACTTTGAGATAGACTGTTTTAAAAGAAGCAGTCACCAGAGAGATGAATGAGTCGCCCTGCCTTTCAATAGAGGACTCCGGAGAGCTGCATCTATAGTGCATACAAACTGGAACAGACCCCCTCAAAGCCTGGTGGCACTGGGATTGTATACCCCTCAGAAAATCAGATTGTAAAGGTGCTCACGTGGTAGCTCTTTCTTTAAAAAAAGCCATGACCAGCCAGATGCCAGGCCAAGGCCCTGAACCATTGTCCTGCATTTTACTGCCATTCGTCCCCAGGTTAAAATTTGATATTACAAAAATGTCAGTATCATGCAGTAAATGAGGGACAGGGATAGAAACAAGAGAGGTATCAGGTATCCCCACTGCCTCTATTCTCTTCCCTGCCAGAGACGGATGCTGGCAATAGCATGCCAAAGGCCTGAAAAACATAGCTAGTCAGAGAAATTTTGACAAGTTCATATTTTGTTGGACTATGCAGTACCAATAAAATTGAAATTCTTCCTCAAAATCAGGCTGATTTTGCCAGAATTTCATTTATGAAGAAAGCTAGGGGGAAGTTCTGGCAATGTCAAAAAGTCCTGTTTCAATTTGGAATAAAATATGTTTCAATTTTTTGTTTTGAAATGACTTTTTTTTTGTTGAGAATTGCTTTCATTTTGCATTATATTATAATTCAATATACATTTTTTAAAAGTCAGAATTGAAACGATTTCTTGAAATGAAATTGATCAAAAATCAACCCACAACAAACAAAAATTGGAATGTCTCTTGATGAAGCATTTCAATTTTTTCAGTTTTTATTACCATTCAAAATCTTGAAATTCTTCACAAAAGCGCCTCAAAACTCTACTGGAAAAATATTAGTAACAGGTCAAAGCTCCACTTTCCCTTAGAGTTCCTGCTGGAAAATGGCAACCAAATATTACTTTCTGAAGTCAGATATGAGCTAGAAGGAAAGAATTCTACTAGGGTCCTCTGAGATGGTTATGCTAGAATATAGGTGGTGTATATTACTCAGACAGTGCAGCACAGTGATAGTGTGATGTATACATGGTTTACATTACTCAGACCATGGCATATAGCAAGCATGTGTTACTCAGACAATGGAAGCAAGCTGAAAATTATTCTTGAATTCTTAGACATTTCTTAATGGTAACGCAGTCCTAAAACTACAGCAGCAGAAACTGAGTTTATTTGTGTCCTGCAGTCTGTCTGCTTGGAGAGTCTGATAGCCATATTCAGTAGTACACATGTAGGCAGCAAAGGAAAGCCTCTGGATCAAATTAACCAATTCCTTCCCCCTCTAACGAACTGAATGAAAAGCATGTTGTGTTTCCATAGCTGTACAGTGATGGCTTCAAAATAATTATTAGGGGAATATAGTGGTACTAAGATCTTACAGGGAGGGACCAGCAATGCAAAACAGGGTTCCCAGGAATTGATTAATTTCTTTATACCCCAATGAGTCCTTAAACAAAGATAATTTCCAGTGTTAAGTCCAGTTGTTCTAAACAGTGCCTTTGGGGCCAGATCCTGCTCCTCTAGTGGTCACAGGAAGTTTTCTCCATTGACATAAATGGGAAGGGATTGGGCCAAGTGTCAGATATTATTTTTGGCTTATTATTTAAATCAGTTAGGGGTGCAAATTAGGTGTCTGAGAATATAGTGCACATTCAAATAAACATGCACCACAAAGAAGCGTCACATGGAAGTCCTTCAGTGATTACTACCTATAGGCCTGATCTCTTTCTACTTCCCTTTCCTACTCCCTCTGCTTATTTACAATCTTCCCTGCCCCTCATCGGTGTTGGTGCAAGAGCCTTCTCCCTTATAGCCTGTTCAAGATGACAGAAGCTTTCTCCCTTTAGCTGCCACATTACCTCTTCATGCGTTTTTAGAACACCCCTAAAAACCGATCTTTTCTCCTTCACCTTTGTCTCTTATTTCTCTCCCTCAGCCCTTATTTTGCATTGATCTTTTTAATTGTGTTACTGAATCCTATAGAGAATGTCTAACATATATGAATTAAAAAGTAATTCATTGACTCTTTTGGAAGTGACAGACCATATCTGTAGATTTGCTGCTAGAAACAGCAATCTGTTAGCCATTAAAAATGTTAGGAATACATTTCTATGGCAAAATTTCAATTAATTTACTTTCTAACTTTCTCTGGTACCCAATGCACTATCCCCTATATTTACACATAAATCTGCCTCTCCAAAGGTATTGCTTTGGAGAAAGTTTCTGGAAGATCTAAGACATGTTAAAAAGGCTGCAGAATTTGGACCATATTATAACCTGTACTTCTAATATATTTGCAGTTAGCTGGCCAAGAAAGGAACCTGCTTCTGTAGATGAAATTGAAACTCCTATGTGGTGGGCATTCTATTTACTGAAAAGTAAATATAAGGACTATCCCACTCCTGCTGGTTTAAGAGCCAAACACAAACACAACAGGGCTTCCCTCAGCTAAAGTAATAGTATAAGGTAGAGCTTGCTTCAGCCAAATCCAAAGCAAAGGTCTGAAATGTCACATGCTACAACCACATTTTTTGATCCTCCTCCCACCTTATTCTGTGACTCAATCCCCCAGGTCCCTCCAGCACATTTCTCTTATAGTGTAGGGAGTGGGGTGGGGAGGAGGTTAATTAATTCCCCACAGCTGTCCCAGCCATGCTACTCTGCAAATCCCTGCACTCAAGAAAAGCAGCTGTGATCTTTCCTCTAGCCACAAATTAACCTCTTCCTTTCTTGCTAATTTCTGAATAGGGTCCAATCAAATTTGGATCTGAACTTCATCTCTCTGTAATGGGTCAAACAAAACCCAAGATGCAAACATTTCTGAACGTGGAGGTTTGAAATCAAATCTGAATTTTTCCAAATTTCAGGATACTCAGTTTCGGTCCATTAGAGATACATTCTAGATCCAAGCTAGGAAATTGGATCTGAATTTAGATCCGAGGTTTTGGTTTAGAGCCATCTCTGTTTGTCAGTGTGAACGTGCCGCAACAATTAAATTACCTGAGCAGGAATTTAGTCAGAATGCCAGGTTTAATTATTCCAAGTAGTCAGAACCATGGTTTCACATTTCATTCAAACTAAGTGTTCTTTGGAAAGAGACAGGATCTCACAGAGAAACAGTTTAGCATGGAGGCTAATACAATTCAGATTATTCTTTGAGTCCATTGACAGAGACTCCTACCCACTGAGGTACAATCCAAAAATCTGTTAATATAGACTGACCAATTATACTTATTTTAAACACTAACACATTGTTGATACCATACAAATTATTAAGGATAATAGAGCATCCTCAATAAGAAATACATGCCAGGATGCTTGTTAAATTTGCAGTGTCATTGTTTTGCCTGGGATAGTTACAATTAAACATTGAATGTAACTTTAGTCTCACCCAGCAAAAATGAGATGTGAGAAAAATCTTGTCGGAACTGCACCATTTACACACCAATTTCACCATTATTGCTCTGGAGGAAGCAAAAATCTGTGTGCCACTGGCCCAAACATAAGAAGTAAAAGAAGCTCTGCAGCATTATTATATAAACGTGAGGTTCCAGCTTTAAAGAGAAATTGGAAAGACGGAATGATCTTCATTTCAAAGTGAATTTTGGAGCAAATCTGGTTTTTGTGAAGGAAAGAGGTAGCGAGGCAAAAGAAAAAATCTTTTTGGACAAAGTGATGAAGCACTGAAACAATTAACAAATGAATTGTGGAAAGGGTTGCAGGATAACAGTGAAACCTTGTGCTTCTTTTCTAAACAGCACTGATAATAAAGCAGACTAAAACACATAATAGAAGGTAAATATGGAAAAAAGTGTAAAAAACTTTGCAGGATAAAACATAAGAAAAATGTGTGAGTTGGAAATTTGACATGAATTTCAACATTTTATATAGCACAGAATTATTTGGGTTTTTGGAATGGCACTGGCCCCTCACTTAAAATCCACAAAGAAAAACAGAGTTTAGGGGAAAGAGATGTAACATACAAGCCAGTGATCAAGGTGATGGCTGACACCAATCTTGTTAGTTCTAGATAGGCAAATAAACAAGCCCCTACCGCTCCATTAGCCATCAATAATTCTGGAGCTGATTACAAAATGTCCGTGGAAACATTTTCAATGAAAAACAGAAGTAAGTTTTGCAAATTTCCATATTCCCCTCTCCCCAGTCCCCATACATTATTTTCTGATGAGATCTAAATTGGTTCTATTTTTTTGTTTTTTACCCTTCCTCCAAACCCATGTGATCTTATGCTACATACCCCCCAAAAATCTCCCTCCCTCTCCACTTTCTTTCTGCCACAACAGCTCCCTTGAATGACTAAGCGTGGAAAATCAAAATAGCTTCATGAACACCCTTCACTCATTAGAGTCTCTGGCTTCTCCCAACCCCAGTCAAGGTGATAGTGTCAATTACAAACATGTTAATACTTCACTAGATCTGATTTGTCTGTAAAATTCTTTCCACTGCCTGGACAATTCTGTTAGCGTCTGCAGTCTATGTCAGCTGCACTTCCCCCTTCCCCTTCCTGCTGGGGTCTGGGCCTCTCATAGCTGTCCTGGAGCAAATAGAAGCTGCAGCGCTATGTGGTTTGCAATGGAGGGCATTTTCTTGGGTTCTGTCCTCCCTTCAGCTGAGATACAATCCAGGGTGAAGGAACTGATGAGCCCACATTCTCCTTTGCTCTGTGAGCTGTAAGGGACCTGTTGTATTTTCACTGAAGTAAGGAAGCAGTCAGCATAATTCCAATGAATTCTTTATTTAAAATAACACAAAAAATGTAAGAGCTCTTTCACTATCTTGATATTCTCCTCTCTTCTCCCCTTGATTACCAAGTTCCTTCTAGGGTTGTTCAGTATGTATTGCATTGTACTTCCCCACCCTCACCCCCCTAAACACACAGAGCTGGACCTCTACTGGGCCATCTCATCTAACCACCTGAATCATGGCAGGAATGAATTCATTATCTCCAAATCATGCCTGATGCTGAAGTTGTCATGGATGTAGTTCAAACAGAAGCCTGATGGTTTAAAAGTCACTTTAAAGATGGCATTTGGTAAAAAAAACAAACAAAAAAACACCACACCAAAAAACCCCACAACTTTTTCTACATAATTTTTAGCATTATTGTTAGCCTGTCAGGGCACAGATTATGTCTTCTTTTGGACAGGAATGTGGCATTTATAGCACTTCCATGCCAAGATTAACCAATGCACTCGGTGCACTTGTACAGGCCCTACATCTCAAAGCAGCCCCTGACCACCAGAAAAGAAAAAATCCTGAGTGGCTCTGAAACCCTCATGCATGAGGTCACATGAACAATCACTCAAATATGGACCACTGGTCCTCCATCAGGGGCCGGTGGTTGGGCCAAATCTGAGCAATGAGGAGCCATGTGAGAGTGGAGTGGACAATGGAAGCACTGGGGCGGGGAGTTGTTGATGGGTGATAGGGGTGAGTGGGGAATATTGGGGGTGTAGAGAGGATGGGGGTGGTGTGGTGGGGTTGGGAGTTGGGGGTTGTGGCCAATGAGACTGAGGTGCTGTGGGATGTGTGGTGGGGGCTGTGAGAATAAATGGGGTTTGGTAAAGGGATTTGGGGGTCTATGTGAGCATTGGGGGCTCTGTGTGGTGTGGCGGACAGCGGGGTACTTGGGGCTGTGTGTCGGGTGCGGTATGTATAGGATGGAGGTGCTTTAAGGAAAGGGGCAATTTCCATTGTGCATAAGCCCCCAAAATTCTTTAATCTAGGGCAGGGGTTGGCAACCTCTGGCATGCGGCTCGCCAGTTTGTTTACCTGCCGCATCGGCAGGTTTGGCAGATCACAGCTCCCACTGGCCGTGGTTCGCCGTCCCCGGGCAATAGGGGCGGCAGGAAGCACCACGGGCTGAGGGATGTACTGGCCGCGGGTTCCCGACACCCGCATTGGCCTGGGATGGCGAACCACGGCCAGTGGGAGCTGCGGTCCACTGAACCTGCCGACACGGCAGGTAAACAAACTGGCCCGGCCTGCCAGGGTGCTTATCCTGGCGAGCCGCGTGCCAGAGGTTGCCAACCCCTGATCTAGGCCTACCTAAGTAGGAGGTGGTATAGGGCTCAGGCATGCAAAATCACTATCTGGTTGCTCCTTGCTTTCCATGAAAAATGCATCCTGTGCCATCCATTAGCATGGACTGCATTGCACTCCTGACATTGCGCTGCTCCCATTCTTTCACCCAGTGTGTGGGGTACCGGGGAGCCTGTGGCAAAGACCCTACCCCACCCCTTTTTTATTTTCTTGCTCTCCAAGTGGAGCAGGAGTGAACAATTGCTGCACTGTCCAGAGCACATGGACTGCTATTATGGGAGGCAGCTGCTAATGAGTGGGTCGTAGGGGCAGGAAGGGAAGCAAGCACAGCCGAGGATAGCAAGCTACCACTCTAGCCATATGTGTCCCTATAATGCCTAGCACAAAGTGGGCCACCAGAAACAAATAATTATAATGAAGGAGGAAGACGAAATACATAAATCAATTTACTTAAAGAGGGATGCCCCAGACATGGGATATCACCAGTTTATTTGCCAAGGAAAAGCTCATTTCATTCATCAGCTACTGTGAGAGATGCAGGGAGTGTGATTTCTGTAATTTAAACTAAAATTAGGATTACTTTTCGAGATTGCAGTTACTACTGAGACACTTAAAACCTCAAATATTTGGTGATAAAACTACACTCCTGAAAATCAAATTTACACAAGATACACAGACACTGCCAAAAGGAAAGCTGATGCTGGGGAAGAAAAACAAACAAACAAAAAAACCCGCTGAAATGTGAATTGTACATCTAAGGGTATATGCATGTTTAACATCCACCACTAAGTAATCACTTTTTGTGGGTGACCTATGATATACTCAGACAGCATAAGGAGAACTAATTGACTAATAAACCCTTTTTCCAGGACTCTGATGATCTCATGAATTATGCCGATGCACAAACAAGGAAGTAAACAAAGCATAAACCAAAGAGAGCCATTTTATTGTTATCTTCATTGAAAACCTAGGATGGAAATGATAGTTTCCCAATCCAGCAAAGCTAAGAACTGTATAAATTATCTAATCATGAGAACACAGGTTCAGATTTCCAATCCCACTGGATTTCAGAATGGTCTCTTCCAATGCCTGTAAAGCAGTTCATCTGGCTGTGGCCACTCCTGAACTGGATACAATACTATAATGGTGAAGGGTGGAATTTTCAAAGGAACCGACTTTCATTGGGATTTAGGCACCTAACTCCCTTAGGCTTCTTTGAAAATCCCAGCTGAAACGTACTAACTCATATCAAATTCCTGGAATTTGTGTGAGATGTGGTATCCAATTAACCCTGCTATTTTAGTAGAAAATATTTTAAGTATTAAGTAATGAGTGTTTCCCATTTATTATAGACCTATCGTGATCATTTCATTGTTGTTGCTGTTTTAATTTTGGAAATGCATATGAAGGGCAAACTCAATCATCCAGATGTTACAGGGAAATTGATTAAGTCTGGATAATTAAGGTTTTGAATAACTGCGAGACTTTTCAATATAAGTAATAGATGTCAGGCAATACAGGGAAGATGCCTGAGGTTTGCATAATCAAGATTTTACTTAGTTTAATGTGTACATTTGGGGCAACCAACCCCTACAGGTCTGAAGGAGTAAAGAACATACACAAAGTGCTGCATTACGGCATTGCTGTGACCTAGTCAATAACTTCAAGGTCAACATTAGGAGAGTTCAGTTTTGTGACTGGGGGTGGAATTGCGCATGGGTTGTTGACATTTATTACAATGTTTGCAAGGGGACACCTGCTAATCGGCAGAAGATTCTGCAGCCACTTTGTGTGTTTTCCTAAGCTACAACTACAGGTTTTACACAATTTCCAGAAATGCTTGTCAAGCTACTGCAGCCTTTTCCCCATCAACAGTACAAAGCTTTAAAGCAGAAGTATACATGTCAAAAATATTCAGAAGAAGATTCTCCAAAGCTCTTCTCTTACCAATCTATTTATGCGTTTCCAAAAAGATGCGACTCCGGTTAAATGGTACTGCTGTCTTATAAATACTCAACATAAAGGGCCAGATCCTCAGCTGGTATAAATTGGCATTGGTGCATTAACTTCATTGAAACTATGGTAAGTGACATTAGCTCAGATCTAACCAAGAGTCTACTTTGCATGAAAACAATCTCTATGAGCACTATAAAGCAACAATGAGTTTGTTGTTCTGCAGTATTACTCCCCTACATCACCACTGTATTTTCAGCTCAGTGGTTTTCTTTGCTTTGAGTAATAAAACACTGTCTGCTCTTCAAGACTAATATACAGCCCCTGAGTGAAGGCAAGGGTGTAATTCAAATCAAGACTTCTGTTGACACTATAATCCTTAGGAGCACAACTGGAGCATTTCATGAACAGTAGCAGAGATCCTCCATTGATTTACTGCCTTGGTATTCAATCAAGAGCTGCGTTGTTAGCTGTAACATACCAAAAAACAAAAACACACCCTGACTTCTAATTGAGGAATTTAACTTGTTGCCTGTCTTGTAAGAAGAGATTTGTCATATATGTGATATGAGGCAGCTTTTAAGAATTCTCCCCTATTTTTATAGTGGAAGGGCTCCAGGCATGTAAGAGGGTCCTCCAGACTTTAAATGACATGTACACCAAGGAGACTGTCACTCGCATGAGGCAGAAACTAAGATTAGGAGGTGGTGGGATTATAGTAATTGTATGTTCCCCTTCCTAATGGAGCATCTCTCTCTCCCTGTGTCCCAGTAGTTGCTCCCAGTTTGTATGAATGCTGTACTCACCTTGGGGGGGGAGGGAGGGACACATTCTACCCTCAGCTACATAAAACTCCTATTGACAATGTGGCTCTGGGCTTGTTTTTTGGAAGGCAAGTAACCGCTTCCAGTACTGCAACAGCATTCTACAGCCAGACTGCCTAACAGCAAGACACATACTGCACCTTCCTTCTCTCACCCCTCATCCCCAAAGACTGGAAGCATGTTGCCAACCCCCACTGACCTGAAGACAAGAGTTCCCTAGATTGGCTCCAACCCTGCATTGCTAACCCCACTGAGCCAATAGTATTTACAATATTTTGGGTGGTGACTCACAAGAAAGTCATGAGGGCCTGTTAAGGGGCTGTCCAAATTCCTTTTTGAAGAAGTGTTTTGTTTTGTTTTGTTTGTTTATTACATAGGCTGACTGCAGCTGTAGCCATAACACTCACATACATTTTTGTCACTCAGTCAATCCATTGTCAATGTAGCAGCCATAAGGCAGGATGCACCCTCTGAGGCAGCAACTACAAGACACAGAACCAGTGAGTTTAGAATCTGACTCCCTTTATCACTCTCCACCAGTACTAGTAATAATGCTGAACTCTTCTGCTCTACACAGGTTCATCTATCACACCCACTAATAGTGCTACCCAAACATTAATTATCCCTTACAAAACCCATGTGAAATAGGCAAGGATTGTTATTATTTCCTTTGTAGCATGGAACCTGAAGCTGAGAGGTTAAGGTATTCGCCCAAGACCACAGAAGGATTCAGTGTCAGAACCAGGATTAGCACTCAAGAGTTTTTGTCTCCAAATCCTGAGTGAAGAATAAAGGCGGTATCTAGTGGTGTGCTGGAGCTGTTAATATTATGTTTAGCTTAAATTAAAAACAACTGACAGGAAATATGGTAACTGTCCACATATCTGATTAGCACAAACCCCAGGGGTGGGATAGAATTGTACAAGGGGGCAAAATTAGAAGTAAAGGGATGAAGAAAAGAAAATGTGGGGAAAGCATCAGAGAAAACTAACAAATGGGGAGATATTTTAGACTGAAATAGTCTCCCAGGGGAAAGGTAGAAGCCCCATCATTTGAGACAGTTAAAACTAATTTGGATAAAGCATTGGAAAATATTCTGTAGGGGATAATTTACACTATCAGGGAGATGTGACCTAATAGGTCTTTTTTAATCTCTAACTTCTTTTCTTCAAATGTCCCAGGTAGAGCTGCTGTCCCTGTGTTCTAATCCTAACAGTCTCTAGTTTCCCAGATGAACGGACGTCTCATATTTGGCCAAGATCCTCAGCTGATGTAAATGGGCAGCTCCACTGAAGTCAATTTTGTGCCAGGAGGGAAATGGGCCAAATCCTCAGCAGGTGTAAATGAGCAAAGAAGGCAGCAAACCTTTCTTCACCTAGATGGAACCTCACCAGAATGTCTAATGTGGGACAGATTATTCAAACAAGTCTATGTCCACACTAAATTTCATTTTTAACACTGTGCATGGTAATCTACAGAGTCAGTCTTTCAACTTTTCAAGGATTAGAAATCACCTAGCAGGAAAGCCCCAGTTAGTCAGCAATCCTGCGACTGAGCAATTTGTTTATGAGACAGAACCCTATTTGGCTATACATCTTGCCCAGGCTTGCACAGAGAGGAAGTATTGCCTAGTGGATAGAGCACTAGCCTAGGACTCAGGCAATCTGAGTTCTATTCTCCGCTTTCTCCTTGGCTTGCTGGGTGGCTTTGGGAAAGTTATGTTGCTGCTCTGTGCCTCAGTTTCCCCATCTATAACATGGGGATCATGATAATGATGACCTATGTTACTTATCAGTACAGCGCCTAGCTCAATGCGGCCTTGATATCCTTGACTGGGGCTCTTAGATGGAATAATAATGATGAATAAATAGTTGGTGCCGGGGCCTTTACAACTTATTTCTTGTTTTGAGAATTTTATATGGAAAACATTTCCCAAGAGTTATCTGTGTAATCTATACAAAACATTCACTAGTGCATGCCTTTATTGGCAAGAAAGAGAGCGGTTATTACAGTCTCTCTCATTCAGAATAAGCAATGAGACTTTCTAGCCCATGTGTTGTTAAGGATGAAAGCACAGCCCTCCAGAAATTAAAGAATAATGAGGAGATAGCGTAGCCATGAAGCAGTGTCTTTGTATATTCTTGTCATTTTAAAACAATATTTTCTTATGTTATCATCATCAAGCAAGTTAAATATTCCAACAAATTATTTTCTCTTGGATTTCTGTTTTTGTATTAAATAGAGGCCTAATCCTGCTGCAGTGGAAATCAGTGGCAAAACCCCCATTGACTTCAATCATGCAGGATCAGACTCTCGTAAAATAATGTCATGTGAAATAATGAGAGTGTAGGCTTCATTATCACTTATCCGGTGGGGCTGGAGTTATCCAATGGGAAGAAATACTACCAAAGGCCAATGAGATATGAGATATGGTTACCAGGCAGGAATCCTAGGGGATTCAATTACCATGCAGGAATCCTATGAGACAGTATTATCAAGCAGGAATCTGTAGTATTCAGTTTACCACAAGACGGTAATATTAGATTTTTAGAATGAAATCCTGTGGTATCTTATTTTATAAGAGTTGGCACAGAATGAATAGAGTAAAAAGGCAATGGAAGGAAAATGTTTCTTGAATCCTGAAGTTGGAATAAGTTCCAATTGTTTATCTCTATTCCTAGCAGAAATAAAATGTCACACATTTTCCTGAAGATTCCCCTGGAATTGTAACTAAAAGTTTCAGATACTTTGAGGTGAGAGAGGATTAGTTTGTGTTCATATTTTACACATTTACTTACACACAGAGAGAGAATATAATGTATTGTTAGGCCTGATTTTATTGTGATCATTTTTTGATTAGGGGTGGTAAGCAGCTGTTGGCGTTATTTTTGATTTATAGTGTTTTCAATTTTTGGCAAGAGTACCAAAACCTTAGGGTAAGATAAGATTTTAAATATATTTATTATAAATCAACATTACCCAAGATTATAAGCTGTTTGGGGAACAGGGTGTCTTTTTACTACCTATTTGTACAATGCTTAGCATTATGGGGCCCTATTTAGGGTGAGTAGGTGCTGAAGATAAACAATAGTTAGCAATACTGAAAATACTTTATCTCAACATCATCTTATTGTGGCAGCAATAACATTAAAATTAGCAACAAGAAGCAAACAGAAAATGGTTACACTTTAGATATGAGTGTCAAGAAAACTCTAGAGAAGTTTGTCTCCCTAGAATCTAGACTTTCTAGAAGGGACTGCTAAGAAGATTCTTAAATGTGTAGAATCTTCCCAATATTTGTGAATACCCATCCCCGACATACCATAATCACAAAGTTTCAGCTGAATTCCTAATTCCCATTGAAACAAATGTGACCTGCATTCATTTCAACCTGGGCCTGGAGGTGGGTCACTTCATCTTTAATTTGAAATGTCCTTTACCAGCGGTGGATACAGTTCTGGGAAAATCTAGAACTCAGGACAAAAAAATAAAAAGGGGTTCCCAGTTCTTTTTATGTGCCTTTTAATTTGGTCACTGGTGTTACTTGCTGTGATTATACCTCACTATTGTTGATTGGTCAGATCATTCCTTTAACATTTGGCTTTTTGATGCTGATACTACCTGCTTCTAATTTTAACATACATACCTACACACTGGCCAGATCCATACTCAATGTTTTTATTCACTATTTATTAAGGCAAACTCCTAGTTAAGTCAATGCCTAAGTGATGACTGAGTAAACTTTGGGTGAGGATCTGGCCCATTTTGAGATTTGCCTGAGTACATACTGAATTAAGACCTCAATTTGGGTTTCAGATGCATGAATCCACCTTTGAGTCAATGTATCCCAATGAGTTTCTAAATAGATTCTCACAAATTCAAACCTCTACTAAAATTTTACATTTTGAAAGATAAGTGACAGAAGCAGTAGATCAAAATGCATCCAGGCTTTCAGGTACCTCCATGTGCGTGGATAACTAGAACTGTTTTGGTATGGAATGTTTCGGTATGGAATGGTATGGTATCTGTAGGAGAAATTTCCTTACATAAAATGCCACTGAGGAAAGTCATGAAATTGACTAAGAATGTAGATTAGGAAAAAAAGTGAGATGAAAGAACGATGGCAGTGCATCTTGGGAAATATAAATAGTAGAAATCAAACTAGAAAACAGGAGATCTGTGTACAATAGAATATGAGATGATAAGGGCTTCATCCAAGGCTATTACAGTAAATAAAAGATTCCCACTGATTTCAGTGACCTTTGGATCAAGCCCTAAATAAGGCATGTTAAAGGAGATTCCAAAAGAATCACATCCTCTCCTTGTTATATTGGTGACAAAGGTGTTAACGTGATAGCTGCAGGAATAAGAATTTCACAAGGCTGCGGAAGGACCTTGTCTGTGTTATTCAAATGCAGTTATACAGAATGGGACTGATTATATTTCCACTGTAGAAAAAGGGGAGGTGGCAGGAAGGAGTGTAAAACTCAAGAGGCATTATCTTGCTCACAGTGTTTGCAAAAATGTTTGCTTGAGTGCTTCTGAACAAGGAAGTGGTACAACTGAATGGTAGGCTTAAGGAAAGTCAGTGTAGCTTCAGAAAAGGGTTTGGATGCACTGATCATATCTGAACCCTAAAAGACATGATCAAACAGTATTGTGATCATGGAAGAGATCTGGATGTGTTAAGTGGACTTTTAGCAAATATATCACCTATTGTGGGGGGAAAAGTGTCATGGAGATACTAGAAAGATTACTAAACTGATACAGGTAATGACTAATAAACAAGTTCCTGAACCCACATGCTGGAGAGATGCCAATTGTGACCATTGTGATTTTGTGATAAGGATCTCAGCTCACAAGCAAATAGTTTGGGATCATTAGCTCACATATCATGAGTCACCAAACAGCCATCAGATGGCAATGACTTTTAGTCACTAGTGATATCTTGAGATGACTGTCTTCTTTGGGGTCTCTGTACCATTTTAAAATTTCCATGAGATATCTAGATCCAACATTTAGTGCTTATTTGGTGCATTCACTCCTGTAAGGACAGCCAGTAGAAAGTCCTGAAAATAAAGCTTTAGTGTGACGTAAATTGTGCATGGGACCCTGGAGAGAATTTTATTCCTTATGCACAGTAGCTAGTTTTCATACATTGCAACAATGTAGAATGAAAACAAATCAAATGAACAGAGCCCCCCGAAGGATTAACAATGTTTCCCATTAATGTTCCACCTGTTCAGAAATCAACAGCCATATTTGAATTATAGGAGTGTAAAAAGCATCTAAACCTGTCAAACATCTTGGATCAGATCAATCTAGCCCTTTTAACAATGCTATTTATTTTTTCACTTTTTAAATGTCCTGTCCACACTCTAATCTTGTCTGTGGGCTCCAGTCAAGTCCTTTCACTTCAGTGCACAAGATCAGGTCATTTTATTAAGTGGTATGTTTGGCTTAGGCTTACTTTTCAGGTTTCTGTTTATTTAATTAACTGTTACACTGCTCTGCAAGTAACAGGGTCAAACCTTGTTTTATAGAAGTGGGAGAGAAATGCTGTCAAACTGGGCACTTACCAGCGTATTGTGCTTGAGGACACCATTGAAAAGGAAACTAATATTTTATGAGGTCTCTCTCCTTTGCTGGTAGTCTCCATCTGCTGTGCTCCCATTGGCCATTAGCATTCCCTGACATCAGTGACAGGTTAGAATATGCATAGTAAATCCAGAATCACACTAAGTGCATTCTATCTGGACATGAGAATATCCAGTAGCCACCACATGATTATGTGTCTGCCTTGTCAGTGTCCAAGATTTGTGAATTCCTTGGTTTCCCTGCAGAGGTGACTTGTGGTTTGTTCCTACCTCCACTGAAATCAGCAGGCCTTTTGCAGTTGGGCTCATACTGTAGATTATCTTTAACAATAGGTTGGAGTGGAGTCTATTACTCTAAAGAGAACAAACTCTAGCATTACAAGTAGATTATGTGTCCTTCATCCCCATAGTACCTAAGTGCCAAGAGAGATCCCAGCAGCTGAGCAGAGAATAGATGTCATTCTAATGAAAATAAAGGAGATTTATTTAAGACTTCTGGACGTAGGCCCTGTGCGTCTCTGTGGCATTCTAGCTCCTGGGTTAACACAGCATGTGTTGCCTTGTGTCACCACAAGGGATCTGCCTATATTCTGGCATGTACTACACAATCAAAGAATAAGGCTGCTGATGACATTACAACATCAAGTTATCTGTCAGGCCAGTGCCTTATGCATATTCAGTTTTCACTGGTAGCCACTCTGCTCTTAACTTCACTGGAACATTTATCTCTCACTGTTGATAAGTGATTTAGTTTAGCACTGTTAATCAGCTTCTGAAATGCTTTTCTTTGTTTTTAGATTCCACTGGACACAAGAACAAAAAGAATCCCTTTTTGCAAATGGAAGCAGATAGAAGAGATCACAGGGAGATGATATTTCACTAGCTCTAACTTCCAGCTCCAAAGTTCCCAGGAATGAGGAGAATGAAGATTGATCTCAGCAGCGGAGTAGGACAGAGCTGTTTAACGAGCCATGCCAGAAGTAAGCAAGCACATTGCTGAGGTTTGGAGTGCCATGCAATACAAAGTTCAAGATGACCATTACTATTGCACAGAGCAGGTTACTAAAATGAAGTATACAGGCAGGATTTGACCCTATTCTGAGATTATATATAAAGCCAATTTCCTTCCTCAGTTACATGTCTGCAACTCCAATTAAATCAGTGCAATTGCACCAGTCATGGCAGAATTTGGCACTTAATGCCAAGCACCATGTGCATATGATCCTGTTGGCTAGATCACTGTGCTGGTACTCAGTTGAGCTAGGTTCAATTTTCAGCTTTGCCTCTGGCCTGTTGGGCAACTTTGGGTAGTTCAATTCAACTCTCTGCCCCTTGGACCTGGTCTACACTGGGGGTGGTGGAGGAATCGATCTAAGATACACAACTTCAGCTTATTTTAGATTAATTTACCTCTCATCCTCACGGCACGGGATCGATGGCCGTGGCTCCCTCATCAACTCCACTTCCGCCTCTCGCCCTGGTGGAGTTCCGGAGTCGACGGCAGAGCGTTCAGGGATTGATTTATCGCATCTAGACGAGACGCAATAAATGGATCCCCGATAGATCGATCTCTACCTGCCAATCTGGCGGGTAGTGTGGATGTACCCTTGGTTTTTCCATCTGTGGAATGCAGATAACGATACTGGCCTCCTTTGTGAAGTGCTTTGTGATCTGCTGATGTAAAAGTAATCTAAGAGATAGGTATTATTATTAAATGTAGACATGTTGTCTGAACAGTGAGTGATCATCCCATCAGTTTCGATTTACCTCAAAAGAGCACATAAGTAGAAGTTATGCTCTTAGTGCAAATGATGCCTTGAAACTTCAAGAGTACACTTGCAGAAACAGTGGCCAGAAACTCCTCAATCAGACAAACTTCTAAGATTTTCATTGCCAGAGTCTGGTCCATCTCCCAGTGAAGTCAATAGCAAAACTCCCTTTCACATCAACAGCAATGAGACTGGGCCTATAGTTTGCAGGATGCACAAATAATTAGGGAACAGATGTTCAGCCCAGAGAGTGATTACATGTATTTTACATGTTGAGTTCAGCCTGAGGTGGGTGAAACAAGCCTTTAATTTTTGTAAATGAGACATAGCTGACAACATCCACTCAATGTGCAGCGGCAGTCAAAAAAGCTACAAGAATGTTGGGAATCATTAAGAAAAGGATAGATAATAAGGTATAAAATATCATATTGCCTCTATATAAATCCATGGTATGCTCACATCTTGAATACTACATGCAATATAGATAGGTTGCCCTATCTCAAAAAAATTATACTGGAATTGGAAAAGGTTCAGAAAAGGGCAACAAAAATGATTAGGGGTATGGAACAGCTTCCATATGAGAAGAGATTAATAAGACTGTGACTTTTCAGTGTGGAAAAGAGATGACTAAGGGGGGATATGATAGAGGTAAATAAAATT
The DNA here is from genome assembly GCF_020497125.1 of Mauremys mutica. Taxonomy (NCBI): domain Eukaryota; kingdom Metazoa; phylum Chordata; order Testudines; family Geoemydidae; genus Mauremys; species Mauremys mutica. The sequence continues at coordinate 83,397,603 of NC_059075.1, forward strand.
ATGACTTGTATGGAGAAAGTGAATAAGGAAGTATTATTTACTCCTTCTCATAACACAAGGTCAGAACATGTAGGGATAAAGTGAGAAAGGCCAAAAGCCATGTAGAGTTGGATCTTGCAAAGGGAATTAAAACCAATAGTAAAAGGTTCTATAGTCATATAAATAAGAAGAAAACAAAGAAATAAGTGGGACTGCTAAACACTGAGGATGGAGTGGAGGTTAAGGATAATCTAGGCATGGCCCAATATTTAAACAAATACTTTGCCTCAGTCTTTAATGAGGCTAATGAGGAGCTTAGGGATAATGGTAGGATGACAAATGGGAATGAAGATATGGAAGTAGATATTACCACATCCGAGGTAGAGTCCAAACTCGAACAGTTTAATGGGACTAAATTGGGGCGCCCAGATAATCTTCATCCAAGAATATTAAAGGAACTGGAACATGAAATTGCAAGCCCATTATTTATAATGAATCTGTAAACTCAGGGGTTGTACCGTATGACTGGAGAATTGCTAACATAGTTCCTATCTTTAAGAAAGGGGAAAAAGGTGATCCAGGCAACTACAGGCCTGTTAGTTTGACATCTGTAGTATGCAAGGTTTTGGAAAAAATTTTGAAGGAGAAAGTAGTTAAGGACATTGAGGTCAATGGTAATTTGGACAAATTACAACATGGTTTTACAAAAGGTAGATCATGCCAAACCAACCTGATCTCCTTCTTTGAGAAGGTAACCAAGTTTTTAGACAAAGGAAACACTGTGGATCTAATTTACCTCGATTTCAGTAAGGCATTTGATGCGGTTCCACATAGGGAATTATTAGCTAAATTGGAAAAGATGGGGATCAATATGAAAATTGAAAGGTGGATAAGGAACTGGTTAAAGGGGAGACTACAGCGAGTCATACTGAAAGGTGAACTGTCAGGCTGGAGGGAGGTTACTAGTGGAGTTCCACAGGGATCGGTTTTGGGACCAATCTTATTTAATCTTTTTATTACTGACCTTGGCACAAAAAGTGGGAATGTGCTAATAAAGTTTGCAGATGACACAAAGCTGGGAGGTATTGCCAATACAGAGAAGGACTGGGATATCATACAGGAAGACCTGGATGACCTCATAAACTGGTGTAATAGTAATAGGATGAAATTTAATAGTAAAAGTGCAAGGTCATGCATTTAGGAATTAATAACAAGAATTATTGTTATAAGATGGGGACAAGGGCGGCTCCAGACCCCAGCATGCCAAGCGCATGCTTGGGGCGGCATGCCGTGGGAGGCGCTCTGCCGGTCGCCGGGAGGGTGGCAGGCGGCTCTGGTGGACCTCCCGTAGGCGTGCCTGCGGAGGGTCCACTGGTCCCGTGCGGCTTCAGTGGAGCCGCGGGACCAGCAGACCCTCCGCAGGCACACCTGCGGGAGGTCGACCGGAGCTGCGGGACCGGTGACCAGCAGAGCGCCTCCCGCTGCATGCCGCCCTGCTTGGGGACGCATCGCTTGGAAGTAACAGAGGAGGAGAAGGACCTCGGAGTATTGGTTGATCACAGGATGACTATGAGCCGCCAATGTTATATGGCTGTGAAAAAACCTAATGCAGTCTTGGGATGCATCAGGCGAGGTATTTCCAGTAGAGATAAGGAGGTGTTAGTACTGATATACAAGGCACTGATGAGACCTCATCTGGAATAGTGTGTGCAGTTCTGGTCTCCCATGTTTAAGAAGGATGAATTCAAACTGGAACAGGTTCAGAGAAGGGCTACTAGGATGATCCGAGGAATGGAAAACCTGTCTTATGAAAGGAGACTGAAAGAGCTTGGCTTGTTTAGCCTAACCAAAAGAAGGCTGAGGGGAGATATGATTGCTGTCTACAAATATATCAGCGGAATAAATACCAGGGAGGGAGAGGAATTATTCAAGATCAGTACCAATGTGGCCACAAGAACAAATGGATATAAACTGGCCATCAGGAAGTTTAGACTTGAAATTAGACAAAGGTTTCTAACCATTAGAGGAGTAAAGTTCTGGAATAGCCTTCCAAGGGGAGTAGTGGGGGCAAAAAAAAATCTGGCTTCAAGACTAAGCTTGATAAGCTTATGGAGGGGATGGTATAAAGACATTGGTCTTTGACTATTAGCGGTAAATATGCCCAATGGCTTGTGATGTGATGTTAGATGGGGTGGGATCTGAGTTACTACAGAGAATTCTTTCTTGGGTGTCTGGCTGGTGAGTCTTGCCCACATGCTCAGGGTTTGGCTGATCACCATATTTGGGGTCGGGAAGGAATTTTCCTCCAGGACAGATTGGCAGATGCCCTGGGGTTTTTTCGCCTTCCTCTGCAGTGTGGGACATGGATCACTTGCTGGAAGATTCTCTGCACCTTGAAGTCTTTAAACCATGATTTGAGGACTTCAGTGGCTCAGACACAGGTTTGATACAGGAGTAGGTGGGTGAGATTCTGTAGCCTGCGTTGTGCAGGAGGTCAGACTAGATGATCATAATGGTCCCTTCTGACCTTAAAGTCTATGATTCTATGAAGAACTAGAGGTCACCAAATGAAATTAATAGGCAACAGGTTTAAAACAAACAAAAAGACGTATTTCTTCACACAATGCACAATCAACCTGTGGAACTCTTTGCCAGAGGATATTGGGAAGGTCAGGATTATAATGGGGTGAAAAAAGAACTAGATAAATTCATGGAGGATATGTCCATCAATGGCTATTAGCCAGAATGTGCCCATCTTGGCTAATAGCCATTGATGGACATATCCTCCATGAATGGTGCCTCTAGCCTCTGTTTGCCAGAAGCTGGGGATGGGCGACAGGGGATGGATCATTGATGATTACCTGTTCTGTTCATTCCCTTTGGTCTGACCCAGTATGGCTGTTCTTATATTCTTGTTTGAGGGTGAATATAGTGCTTTAAATACAGACACTCCCTCACATTCTCTCTCTCTCTCTCTCTCTCTCTCCTGATTGCTCCCTTTGGGCTCTGACCTACAGCAGAACAGCTCTGCATCTCCACCTAAAGGCAGCCCCACCTGTTGAATGCTCAGTATCTCACAGGAAGCTCTCACACTTTTCAAGGTTTGTCTCCTCCCACTCAGTAACACACCTTTTTTGATAGGGGAAGAGCTTTCTACTTCCCCAAATACAAAGCACCTTCCCTTTCCTTCTCCTTCTTTCACAAAAACCTTCCTATTTCAGAATTATGTCCTTCATTTACCTCCTAACCAAGAATGTCTCTATACTTTGGATGTGAATAGCTCTGTGTAATGAACTTTCATGACCTAGGCTTTGGATCCTGCAACTTGTTGCATACAGGCAGATTGCTGTGCCTACAGAGAGACCCACTGGGTATGTCTACACTACCGTTGGGAGCGTGCCTCCAAGCCCATATAGACAGACTCGCACTAGCGCCACTTGAGCTAGCATCCTAAAAATAGCAATGCGGATGTTGCGGCACTGGCTAGCCACCCAAGCTTGGACCCGGGGTTGGGCAGGGCTGGACTTGGATGGCTAGTCCAAGCCACCCATGCCACAATGTCCATACTATTTTTAGCATGCTAACTTGAGCCATGCTAGCATGAGTCTGTCTCCCTGGGTCAGAAGGCAAGCTTCCAGCTGCAGTGTAGACATACCCATCTAAGTCATGTGGGATTGAAGTCCACCTGTGTGCTACTAGATGCAGAATCAGAGCTTTAAACTGAGGCAGGGGCATTGGTCTGCATTTATTTTGAATTGACTGCTTGGTGACTTCTAGCACTACTAATCATCAGACCAATCGTTCCCTAAGGAAAAAAGATACAAAGAGTCAGAAGTTTGGCCAATAGAGAAAAATTGTCATTTATATGTATGCAGAGTGTTCGTACAAGGCCTAGCACAATGGGGTCAAGGTCCATGACCAGGGCTCTTAGGAGCTACTGCAATACTTTTGCTGCTGCTGCTGCTGCTGCTGCTACTGCCTAGAAACATTTGACTTGTATTTGTGAACCTAATTTGCTGTTCAGACATCTCCCACCCCAGCTTTGCAAGGTCTCCCTGCTATATAGTTTTACTTCACATGGCACCTTGTGTTGTTCCCACTTGAATGATGGAGTTTATAAAAAAATGTTTTGCTGCCATCCCTAATCATTCCAGAGGGTCAATTAATGGAGAGGTTTTGCTGTTTTCTAGCATACAAAGCAATAAATAGATGTTGAAGTTGATTAAAACTGAAGTGAAACTGAGGTGGTGGGGGATGGATTTAGCAACCTTTACTCACATTGAGTAGAAACCACCATTTGGTATGTGAATGGGTTGCAGAATTGACCTTTATCTCTGTAAAAGAAACAGGTATGGTGAGTGCATACAAAGCATTGCTAATTATTGTAATTATTTAACAAGCCTTAATTATATACTAGGTTTTCCCCTTGAGAAAGACTGAGAGTCTGATTCTGATCTCACACCTACTTTATACTGGGAATTCTCCTTTTCACTGCTGGAAGTGAGAGCAGAAAGTCCTTGAAGGAGTTTTAGTTTCCATGGAAAAGAGAGATGTGATTGGACACACATTGGGTGGATCTACATTAAGGGCCTGGTTCAAAGCCCACTGAAGTCAGTGGAAAGGCTCCCATTGACTTCTGATCAAGCCCTAAGTAAGGAGACTATTGCAGGGACGTTGGTTGCATAAAGTGGTTCTCTTCTTATTTCTCTTTGTAATAGTTCAAGCCATCCACTCAGATATTCTGTTTCTGACAAAACAATTTTGGAGTGTGCATGCATAGGAGGTACAGAACAGTCATTGTATCCATGCATTCTGAATCTGTATATTCACTTATCCCATAGTAGTCCCATCCTCGCTGCTGGGAATGGCTAATTTTTAAAAATAGGGCACGACCTTTCAGAAAAATGAAATGTCTGCAAGGTGCATAAAAACTTTTTTAAAACATCATAATAGAAGCTCAAATTAACTGTATGACTCAAATTTTAAAAAAAGTAAGAGGACCTAAAAAAAAATGCCACCATGGCTAACCAGAGTAAGAGGTAGTTAGAGGCAAAAAAGTGGCCTTCAAAAATTGGAAGTGAAATCCTAGTGAGGAAAATAGAAAGGAACATAAACTCTGACAAGTCAAGTGTAATTAGGCAGGCCAAAAAAAGAATTTGAAGAGCAACTAGCAAAAGATTCAAAAACTAAGAGCAAAAAGTTTTTTAAGTATATCTGAAGCAGGAAGCTTGCCAAACAATCAGTGGGGACACTGGACAGCTGAGGTACTAAAGGAGCATTCAAGGAAGACAAGGCCATTGAGAAGAAACTACGTGCATTCTTTGCATCGGTCTTCACTACAGAGCATGTGAGTGAGATTCCCACACCTGAGTCATTCAATCTGAGGAACTGCCCCAGATTGAGGTGTCAGTAAAAGAGGTTTTGGAACAAATTGATAAATTGAACTATAGTAAGTCACCAAGACCAGATGGTATTCACTCAAGAGTTCTGAAGGAACTCAAATATGAAATTTCAGAACTACTAACAGTGGTGTGTAACCCATCGCTTAAGTCAGCCACTGTACCAGATAACTGGAGCGTAGCTAATGTGATGCCAATTTTTAAACAAGGCTCCGGAGGTGATCCTGGCAATTACAGACTGATAAGCCTAACTTCAATAACATGCAAATTGGAGAGGAATGATTTCCCTTTACAAAAGCTGTGTTGACTTTTCCCCAATATATCGTGTTCTTCTGTGTGTCTGATCATTCTGGTTTTTACTATAGTTTCAACCAATCTCTTAGAATTCTTTGAGGGGTCAACAAACATGAGGACTATGGTGATCCCATGGATATAGTGTACTTGGATTTTCAGAAAGCTTTGACAAGGTCCTTCACCTGAGGCTCTTAAGCAAAGTAAGGAGTCATGGGATGAGAGGGAAGGTCCTCTCATGGATCAGTAACTGGTTAAAAGACAGGAACCAAAAGGTAGGAATAAACAATATGTTTTTCAGAATGGAGAGAGGTAAATAGCAGTGTCCCTCAGGGATCTGTTCTGGGACCAGTTCTGGTCAACATATTCATAAATTATCTGGAAAAGCGGGTAAACAGTGAGGTGGCAAAGTTTGCAAATGATACAAAATTACTCAAGTCCAAGCTGATGGCGAAGAGTTACACAGGGAACAAAACTAGGTGACTGGACAACAAAATAGCAAATGAAATTCAGTGTTGATTAATGCAAAGTAATGCATACTGGAAAACATGCTCCAAACTATATGATGGGGTCTAAATGATAGGGTCTAAATTATCTATTACCACTCAAGAAAGATCTTGAAGTCAGTGTGGATAGTTCTCTGAAAACTTCTGCTCAATGTGGAGCAGCAGTCAAAAAAACTAACAGAATGTTAGGTACCATTAGAAAAGGGATAGATAATAAGAAAGCAAATATCATAATGCCACCATTTAAATCCATGGTATGCCCATACTTTGAATAGTGCATGCAGTTCTGGTCACCCCATCTCAGAAAAGATATTAGAAATGGAAAAGGTGCAGAGAAGGGCAACAAAAATGATTAAGGCTGTGGAACAGATTCCATATGAGGACAGATTTAAAGGACTGGAACTGTTCATCTTAGAAAAGAGATGACTAAGGGGGGATATGATTGAGCTCTATACAATCATGAGTGGTGTGGAGAAAGTGAATAAGGAAGTGTTATTTACCCCTTCACATAACACAAGAACCAGGGGTCGCCCTATGAAATTAATAGGCAGCAGGTTTAAAACAAACAAAAGGAAGCACTTCTTCACACAATTCACAGTCAACTTATGGAACTCATAGCCAGGGAATGGTGTGAAGACCAAAACTATAACTGGGTTCAAAAAGAATCAAATACATTAATGGAAGATGGGTCCATCAATGGCTATTAGCCAAGATGATCAGGGATGCACCCCAAGCTCTGAGTGTCCCTAAGCCTCTGACTGCCAGATGATGGGACTGGAAGACAGGAGACTGATCACTTGATGATTGCCCTGTTTTGTTCGTTTCCTTTGAAGCATCTGGCATTGGCTACTGTCAGAAGACTTGATACTGAGCTATATGGACCATAGGGCTGACCCAGTGTGGCCATTCTTATGTATACTCAGGCCTGTCAAGAGAAATTTGGGGACCCAGTACATCATGTTTTCTGGGGCCACATCCCCTCTCATTTCACTTTATCTACATAGCTGTTACAGGTAAGCTCACGACCCTGGTACAATTGTCACCCTTTCCTCCCCTCTTGTCAGACTAGACTTCACTATGGCATGGAGTTATATGAGCCTGCTGACTTGTGCAGCTGCAATTGTCTTGTGACTTCTTGTCCATGCTCGAGTGAAATTTTTGTAGATTGCACCTAAGCTAGAGATCTTGTCCCATGTTGCATTCTATCTGTACAGCCAATGTTCATAAAATAACTGGGGTGGCTATTGTGTGTGGACACAATATATTTTACAGATGTTCCACTCTCAAGGATTTCCAACCAATGGTTTGTTCCAGCATCTGTAGTCAGAACCATAGTGAGAAAAAAGGCCTAAAAAATCATGCTATTTTGAGGGGCACTATGTTGGTTTTTCTTTTCCATCTTGCAAATAGTGGAAATTCTTGAATTTTATACTATTTTCATGACACTAGTTTGTAAAATGTGCACAGTATTTTGAATAATGTCTAGAGGCAGTTTGAATTATGGTGCTTTTCAGTACAGGATATGCCTTTTGGACCACACTACTGTGAATGCTTAACTGAAAGTTGTATGTGCCTATGTCTCAAGAGTGGGAAATGATGACTGGTGGAACAGCAGCAGCAAATATCAAGGTATCTCCCATTCCTTCCAAAAATTGAATAAATCTTTCAAGGTGAACAATACAAATTCAAATCTTTGTTTCTATTTTGATTCATGTGGCTTTGGACCCCTCATGATTTTCTTTGAGTTTCAGATTTGGACAGACTCAAAACTGAAAGCAAGATTCCTTCAAACTCCCAGCATTTCTCTCCATTTCACATAAGAAGCATGCTCAGAACTCAGCCTGAACTCAGTCAAAACTGATGTTCCCTATGCAAAAATTCACATACATTTTGGTGCAAAAGTGATTTTACCCTTTGCTTTTTTCCACCTGACTTTTTCATATCAAATCTGATCCTGAGCTAACCTGTAGCAACCTAGAATTTTCAGAACTAGATCTCCTCAGAGTATAGAAATATTGTTTTACATGAAAATCTTGTTGGATTGACACTATTGGAGGCTGAAGTGCTTTACTAAAATACTCCTACCAATATAATATAAGGAGCCGAGTCTGCAGGACTCTTCACAGGTAAAGTTGGTTGAAAAGCAAGAAAACGATTTTGAAACAGAAATCAAATTTTTTACTTTGTTTCCCTTTCATAGGGTACAAAATGAATCCATTTTCCATTTTTTCCATAATATTTTCAGTTAAACATTTACTGAATTTTTTATGGAAACTTTATAAATAATTTTCTAATCTATTTTTTACTTTACTTTAAGACCCAGTTTTCAACAAGTAACCATTGTTTTCAGAAAACCAAATATTTCTACAATGATTTTGAAAAATATTTTGTTAAAAAAAATTTCAGTAAATGTTTTGGTAACAAATATTGTGAAAAATTTAAATTTTCAATATCAACAATTTATTGTGGAAAGTTTCATTTTTAATAAAGGCCTTTTTATGAAAAAAATTTGCATAAAATATCAACTAACTCTGTTCACAGATATTTTTCAGTCCCCTTCTGGAGGGTTCATCTTGAAAGGAGAGAAAATAGTTCAGTCTCCATGGCCATTTAACCTTCAGACTTTCTCCTGAGGATGCTTCCTCTACTTTTTCCAATAGACAGTAACTGTATTCTTGTATCACTAATTGCAGAATATGAAACTTTAAGGACTGAATACATGTGCATGATGAAACAGTTCTTCCCCTTTCCTCTATTTTATCATTTAATAAAAAGAAATTCTGCACTGGTGGCCTAATCAATCCCTCCATAGAACAATGGCCTCTAATGAATAGGGAATAAATGGAATCTGATTTATGTTAAAAACCCAGAAAATTCAGAAACAATGAGCAAATATTATGACTACACTTTCCTACTCCTTGTCTGAGGTAACAGACAACTGTTATGGGTGAGAACAAGAATAGACCAGAATCCAAAGATTCAAGATTTGGAATCAGATAGTTCTATCCTTCTCCACTACCGGGTCATGTGCTTTGTGGTTATTCAAGTTTTGGTCTGTGAGCAAACATCTCCTGTCTTTCCAACACACTCACGGTCAACCTGCTAATATAGTCATCTAAATAGGAGTCTAGTTTGGTCCCTCCTAGGATAGTGCCATATCTGAGATGGAGCCTTCTTCCTGATCTACTCTGATACAACTTCTTGTTCATCCTCAACTTCCCTGCTCCTGCAGCCATCTTGTGCTAACCTATAATAATGACAGCCCCCTCCTCAAAAAACAAACAACCCCCACTCCGCACACACACAAATGGCATCGTACTTTGTGGCAGCTATATGAAGAAATCTCTCCTCTTGAAATGTCCCACAAGTTAGAGTGGTCTGTCTGGACAACACCACATTCTACTTACATCTGTAGCCCACATCTGATTAGACAAAAATAAACTGTTTACAATAATTTAATTAAAGCTAGTACTACTACCACTGAAAAATGGGACTTCTTGAGTGTTTTCAATATGCAAATTAGCTAGCAATTTATTCAGGGCATTATTTTCTCCTAGAGGTGGCACCAACACTAAAAATGTCAGTTGTAGGCATAGTAGTTGACATGGTTAAACAGGAGGATAAAATAGCATTTTGCATTAATGACTATTATCACATCATTTTCCCCCTTCGTTTTCCAGAGCACAGAACACATTAAAGGAGACTGCAAAAATCTATATATTTATTCTGAGCTCCTGCAGTTGATATTAAAGCCTCAATCTCCAACTTGCATGAGGAGTCAATTCATAAATGATGATGGGGGGGAGGGCAGATAATTTTGAAAACAATGTTTTACACAGCATAATAATTTAGGTTATGTCCTCAGAATTTGTATCAATTTAATGAAAAACTCCAGGCCTGATTCTCATGTACCCTAAAGCCACTTTATACTGTTCTAGCAGTGTAAGGACACCTTAAAGTAGGTGGAAATTTGGTTTACTCCCATCTTCAGGTTCCTTTGCCACATTGGTGTAAAGTGGCCTTAGGGTAAATCAGATTCAGGCCTTTCATCTTTTAACCAAATTCCCCATTTATTTGAATAAATTCCATTTAGCCCATGCTGTTTGCATAAAGAGAAGTTCTGCTGTATTCCTTTAGTGGGGGAGGGAGTGCTAAACAGGTTATTATAAGTCTAAGACTTTGGGGCTTGAAGGGCTTTTTCTGGCTATGTCTCTGACTGAGTGGAATATTTTGTGACTGTATATAGCATGTGGCAAATAGCATAGCAGTGACTGCACAATACTGTCTGGATTCTCTGGGCAGGGAGTTTTCACTTCATTAGTTCATCATTCACAACCTGTTGCAGTGGTTGCAATAGCTCACAACTTTATCCTCCACTCATATCAACACCAATATCATGTTCATTAATATTCCTGTAGAAATAACAGGTTTGTCTAGGAAGCTGAATAAATCAATCTCATGAGGCTGGTGGTAGTTAACTCTTTCTGTGGGTTCAGCTTTTCTCAGCTTTGCACACTGACATTAATAGAAAGTGTCCTTAGAGCATATTTTAATAATAACACTGGGCCAAATTCTGGCATTAGATGCCAGTAGAAGTACATAGGAGAAAATGAGAGCAGAGTTTATCTCAGTGTCCTCAGGGCAGTAATCTGTTCATTGTTTCACAGTGAGTGGCAAAACCAAGAAGAGAGCTAACAAGTACCATACATAATAGTCCTTCTACTATGAACTGCCTGTACATGTTGGATATTGAGTTTATTTCACCACAGTGTTACTGAGAATGTACTGAGACCAAAGTCACATGCTTATCTTACATTCACAAGTAACATATTCAGAGGGAAGAAAGGGTTGATTTGGTTCAATTTGAAGTGTGGTCCATTCCATTGGCGGAGGGGATTCTCTTCTTTGTTGGCTGTTCTTAGGGACCCAACAAGCATAATTACCTAATATATTATCTGCCTGAACTAAGAGTCACCTCAAATCAAGGCAAGTTATGAAGATAAGCTCATTTCAGGTCTGTATTTTATAGCTCAACAAATCTCATTCCAAGAAGTTACATTAGAGGTCTGTAGTTGAGAGACATTTCTGTCTCTAAATAGCAGCTACTGGTGACCTGTTCCCATGGCACACCTTAGCATTATGCTGCCACCTAGCCCTCTGTCCATTATCTGCTTTCTTGATATAAATCTCAAAGAAAAAAGGGGGGTGGGGGGAAATCACAAAGTGAATGGCCACAGCCACTACTATGCACTATGCAGCCTGAGTGGCATCCTTATCCAACCTGAGTTAGTGCCCCATCCTGTTCCCACTTAATTCTATGGAAGCAGGAGTGGGACCTTAGTGAGAAGTAATGGTATTGCTTGCTACCAAATTTGGAGCTACCTTTCCTGTTGCTCGCCTATTACTGAGGAATAGTATGATAATAATGCTGACTTACAAGCAGAAAACTCCTGCTGAACACAACCAAGGATCATCCTCTCCCTTCTCTCTAAGGTAAACAGTCCCTGAGCCTTGTGCTAGTTTGTCATCCACTAAAAAAGTATCCTAGGTATCAGTGCTTTAATGAGTTCATATGGAAGAAAGTATCCATTATATTCATTACCTCTACTACCTATATGCAGAACATGGAGTTCATTTGAGCAGTCTTAATAGATAATACCACATATGTAGTCATAAGAATCATGGGGTAAAGGTCTCTTTCTGCAATAATGGAATAAAATGCATAACCATGGAATAAAAGGCCTCAGTCCTGCTAACACTTTCACATGTGCTTAACTTTGAGCAGTAGCCCTATTGACTTCAACAGGACTACTCACATGCTTGAGGTTAAGTATGTGCATAAGTGCTTTTAGGCTTTTCTGACCAATTTCAACAACCTTAAGGAAATTCTGATGGAAGGGTTTCTTTTGTGAGCTATCATCAAATACTGGTCATTTGGGAAGGGGAAAAGGCACCAGTCAAAAGCATCTATGATGTCTCTTTTCTGTTTCTTCATCTGTTTCAACCACTCCTTTGCAAAAATTTTGGCTCTCAGCTTCAAAGTATCAATTAATTAATTTACATATTTACTTGATTAGCTTATCAGAAAAAAATAAAAATTCAGAATGTTCAAACGTTGACAACTTTTTTCCCTCAAAAATTGTCAAGAAAAATATTTCCCTTTGTTTTCAGCTTGGAATACAGCATTGGTCTCATGTTATTCCTTAGGATCTGTATGTAACACATGGCAAATGACATCAACATCTGTAGATATGGTAGGAATAGAATTGGGCTGTAAATCAGGTTGGGTGACAAATAGTGTGTGATAATTTTATTATTGTTGTTGAAAATGAGCATCACTGGAAGAGTGATGAAAATAGAGGGGAGATTCAATGAAAAATAATGTCAGTTGTTGGCTGCCTGGAGTTGTGTAGAGCCTTGAAAACAAGAATGAGAAGCAATGTTATTGATTAACTAAAAACCTAATAGCTCACAAACATGGCTGGCTTCTTCCAGTCAAGAAGAGTGTTTTCTGTGTGAGGACTGTAATTGTCCCCATGATATTTATTAATATCTTATGTGGCCTGCTCTGGGGGTTCTGATCTTGCTCCCATTGTAGTGAATGGAAGTTTTGCTATTTGACTTCAATGTGAGTAGGCAACAACTGTGTCAAAATCTAAGACAACCCTTTCAGAGATCTATAGTCCCTGTAAATTTGTCATTTTCTTCTGTGTCTCTTCAATATGTTTATGTGTACCACTAATCTGTCTTAGTAGTTTCCCTTGCTCAAGATTTTTTGGGAAAGGCTTCTGGAGTACCTCCAGGAGTGCTTCATCCTTCCACTCATTCAGATGAGCTCTTTCCTTGCGTGTAACTTCCATAATATCCGAGAACATTTCATCTCGCGTCTTCTTTTTCCTCCGCCTTATCTGTGCTAGCCTTTGGGATGGAGGAGGGACGCTTGAAAAATTTGCAGCTGCATGAGGGAGAGAAATATTTTAAAAGATACATTTTACAGAACAATGGTTATACTCTTTCACAGTGAACAGCACTATTCACCTTACATACCACATGTGATTTCCCTACAAGGTCGCATTTTTCATCTTAATACTGAGTGCCTGCAGCTCTGGAGTTACAGATCTCACAGACACAGGTCCGGGCATCAGAATTCAGCTTGCATGCGGCCATGGTAAGCCACTGTCTTTCGGCTTCTGTAGTGATTTACCCCTCCCCCCAATGCATGGCTAATACCACGCTAGCTCCCTGCTAATCAACACCCTTCCCACCCCCCCACCCACTGCGTGGCTGGTAGCTTGGGGAAGATCCCCGCTGACCAAACACGAAAAAGATCATCGGCATTTCACTCCTCCCCTCCCCCCGCTTGGCTATGTGCAGGAAAGGTTTTTTTTTAAGCTGCTGCAGTCCACGAACCCAGTAGGAAAATGGCCATCCCCCTTACTTAAATTCCTGATTTTTAACCAGGTTACCCTGAACGATATCACTTTGCTGAGGATAACACAGCAAGATAAAGAACTGATGCTTCTTGAATGCCAGCAATCACCGGGACCATACGCAGCTATGCTTTGCCATGCAATGATACCTGATTACTTGCTACATGCATGGCGTGGTAAAGTGTCCTACCATGGTGGGCGGAACAAGGCTGCCATGCCCAGAAACCTTCTGCAAAGGCTTCTGGAGTACCTCCAGGAGTGCTTCATCGAGATGTCCCTGGAGGATTTCCGCTCAATCCCCGGACATGTTAACAAACTTTTCTAAGTAACTATACTGTCTGCAAATGCATCCCAAGTCCTCAGGGCAAATCAATCATTAAAAAACGCTTGCTTAAAAAACAATGTTTGCTATTTGCAAAGGTACACTCACCAGAGGTTCCTTCCATGGCGTCATTGTCTGGGATAGTTGCTTGGGAGGGCTGGGAGGAGGGTAATTCCATCAGGGTGAGAAAAAGCTCCTGGCTGCTTGGGCTCATGGAGTGCTGTGTGCTCTCTGCTAGGTCGTCCTCCTCTTCTTCATCTTCATCTTCCCCGTCCGCAAAGTCCTCAGACATGGCAGAGATTACAACCCCCACCTCGGAATCCACGGTCAGGGGTGGGGTACTTGTGGCACAGCCCCCTAAAATTGCATGCAGCTCAGCATAGAAGCGGCATGTTTTTCGACCTGCCCCGGACCTACCGTTTGCTTCTTTGGTTTTCTGGTAGGCTTGTCTGAGCTCCTTAACTTTCACTCTGCACTGCAGTGAGTCCCTGCTGTGGCCTTTATCCATCATAGCCTTAGAAATTCTTTCAAATACTTTTTCATTTCGTCTTTTGGAACGCAGTTCTGTTAGCACTGAATCCTCTCCCCATATAGCGATCAGATCCAGTACCTCCCATGCAGTCCATGCTGGGGCTCTTTTTCGATTCTCAGGAGACTGCATTGTTACCTGTGCAGATGAGCTGTGCGTGGTCACCTGTGCTGATGAGCTCTCCACGCTGGGGAAGCAGGAAATGAATTTCAAAAGTTTGCGGGGCTTTTCCTGTCTACCTGGCCAGTGCATCAGAGTTCAGAATGCTGTCCAGAGCGGTCACAGTGGTGCACTGTGGGATACCGCCCAGAGGCCAATACCGTCGATTTGCGGCCACACTAACCCTATTCCGATATGTTAATCCCGATATTAGCGCTACTCCTCTCGTCGGGGAGGAGTACAGAAACCGATTTAAAGAGCCATTAAAATCGATATAAGGTGCCTCCTAGTGTGGACGGGTGTGGCGTTAAATCGGTTTTACGCTCCTAAAACCGGTTTAAACGCCTAGTGTAGACCAGGCTTTAGGAATAACATCATCAGTGAACACTTGGGAAGTAAGTCACACACCAATTTGGTCTCAAGCTTTTAAACTGTGTTGTGCACTGTGTGTTTTTTATGAACTGTAATGATGCAAACTGCAACTTGCTTTTCAAAGGTTCATTCAAGGTCTGAAACAGATGTTTGCAGAATGACACCTTGAGAGCTGTGACACTTCTCTCATCAGACTCAAGTGTCCACCTATCTGTCTCCAGGCTCATTTCATGGAGAGTGACAGTGCTGGCTTGATTCATCCTTGTGCAGGTTGTATGTGAAAGTATAGGAGGGCAATGGAATATGTTAATCTACAGTGGCAATATATTGTTTGCATTACCCTTTTGTACATCATGGAGTTTGAAACATAAATGCAAGCTACCGTTTTGGCCATAGTGACTACTTTAATAGTGGATATTAGAGAAGAAGAATGGTGCTACGGTCAAATCTTTGAATAGGTTTCAGGAAATATGGATTCTGTTCCCAGCCCTGCTACAGCCTCCCTGTGTGAACTTTGGCAAGTCACTTAATCTCTCTGGTCCTGATTCACTACTCCAACGCACCAGTTGTATGCCAGTGTAACTCCATTGACTTAAGTGCAGTTACACCAGTGTAAAACTGATGTAACAGAGTAGAGAATCATGCCATCTGTGCCTTAGCTAAATATAAATTGGGAGTGATGAGAATACTTCCCTATCTTATAGGCTGTTCTGAAAATACATCTGATCATTTTTGTGAGGTGCTCAGATGTTATGGTGATGAGCACCATAGCAAAGCTTAGGAATAAATAAAGAAAATAGACTCTAATTTGTTTCAGAGTTGTCACACTAAAGGTCAACTGGAAAAGGCTCTCTGTACACTGCTCAGAGAGGTTATGAGTTATACAGTTATCTGTATATATGTTCTGACAGATTTTGTGTTGTATTTTGCTGGACAATTTTAAAATTCGGCCATACACGTCATTTGCTTACAACAGCCAGTTTGCCTCACAATAGCCACCAGTAGAAGGATGATTCATACAAGAGAGGCCACCACATGTTGAGCAGACCCATTTAAAGCACTTACACTGCATTTTAAGGTCAGCTAAAAAGATTCTCATACAAAAAGTTAACTCAGGATGCTGTTTCCCACAATAATAATAAAAAAAATTAAGCTTAACAAACAGTTATCCTGCTTCCCAAAACCCATTTTATATTATGTTTCCTTTTACCAATTTTCTTTGGCATATAGTCATAGCATATCAGCAAAAGTGTGTGTTCCATAAATGGGCAAAAGGGATAAAGGTATATTTTTAGTTAAAAAAACAATAAGTACCTAACTTCAAAAGGAATGAACAAAATGCTATGAGTACCTTTTGCTGGTAAAACATTGAAAGGTGCACAGTGCACAATTATAAGGAAAATCTGACACAAAGCACTTTTACTAAACAGATCAGTTAAATAGAGGATATTCACTTAACACAATCTCTTAGAGTATCTCTGTATAGTACTGTGCCTAGAACAATGGCATCCCCAACGTGGTTGAGCATCTAGTTTCCGCTACAATATAAATTAATAAGGCAGCAATAATTGCTATAAGGATTCTTCATGCACAAGGGAAGCTATAATCACTCCATCTATATTCACAAAATGGGCAATCCTGGAATCTAAAACTTTCAACCATGTGGCCTTAGGTCCCCTGCCTGGTACAAAGACCATCTGGACACTGGCCTACCAGGCTGGTTCATCTGATCCAGACCATGAGTCAGAAGTGCTCCACTCATGTAAAGTTAGACCTGTCACCAGGCCAATCCCTAGTAGTCTCTATTAATATGTTTCTTAATGTCCTGTGGTTTAAATCAGTAGTTCTTAGCCTTTTCCCATCCAGGACCTGCAAATATCCTTGTTTCTTGCCATGACGCATGCAAATCCCATAATCCTCTGCAACCATGAAGATTATGGTGCTGGAGCAAGAAACTGGTCATGTTTGGCTACTAGATGGAAAGTATTGGGGTTTGCAAGTGTTAAGCAGCTGTTTTTCAGAGGGGTATAGGGAGTGATGAAGTGTTCTGGTTAGGCAGGATTGTTGAAAGATATTGGGGAGTGCTGTAGAGGGTGGGTCCTGTATACTGTGTTTTGTTGTGTGGGTGCTGGAGGTTGGGTGTGGGCCTGAGGAGAATGCTTCCCCCTTTCTCTCCAGCAGAGTGTTCATCTTGTCTCAATGCCAGAAATCTCTCCATTATTCTTCTGGGTCAACTTACACACCTTGTGGCTGACATTTTTCCAGGATGACCAATAGCAGCAGGACTATGGGCTCCCCTCCATATTCAGCATAACGACATATTAGATCATATATACTTTGTCTAGGGGAAAAGACATTAAAGCTGAGTCCAGTCCAGTTTTGCCTTAATTAACAATACAAAACCTAGTCATAAGGGTTGAGTGGCTACACTTATCCTAAAGGAATAAATACAAAACCACTGCCAAGGTAAACCTGAGAACAATGGGATCATCTGAAGGACAGCCAGGATCTGGGTCTGTATGAGCAGAATACAGTATTATCACCATATAAACCATATAAACAGCCTGAGACCTCTCCAGAGAAGATACTCCTACAGTATCTTGCCATGGCAAGCTATCTTCACATGGCCCCTCAACAAGGTGGTGCACATGATCCCTTCCATTTGTGATTAGCCTTGGAAAAAAGTACAGATACCATTGCATTTGCTCAGGACCCAAACACATGTTGCTTCATAAAAGCAGTCCTGGATGGGCCCTGCCTTTGGGCCCAGGTTGGATCTTTCCAGCCCTAAAAGCTGAAAGAAGGGTTAATGAGATGGCTGCCCTGAAAAGGAGGGATTCAGTGCCAAGAAAGGTGACACTCCCATATAGTCACGTGAGAGCTGAATGGTGTCTGGTCACCACCGCTCTGCTTATGGATCTCCCCCCAGACATTTAAAATAAATAAATAAATAATCTGCAAGTTTTGAGGAATCCAGCTGCCTAGGAGAAGATGGATATTAGTGACAAATGGAAAGGCATAGTAGAATGGGCAAGGCCGTGTTTCATTAGAATTACAATGAGGTGTCCTATGTGTTTCCATGGTAAGGAAAGCCAAACATATTCCTGAAGGTCACTTATTGTACTCTGCCTTCCAAAAAAGGACTGTATTAGGATGGCACAGATCATTCACCCATCCCTAAACCTATCAAATGCCAAGAGATAATAGGTGTTCTTCTGGCTCCCTGATAGACTCCTCCCATTCACCTTAGGTACAAGCCCCTGAAACTTTCTGGTGTGAAGATGGGAGATTCAGCAATGCTGATGCATATCTCTGGGACATGCAGGACTGGAAACAGATGCAGGTATTGTAGGACAAATTCCCGGACCACCTCCATCACACAACCAGATTGAGAGTCATGCTGCTTAATATAAACTATGGCCAAATTGTCAGCTCCAAATAACATCTTTCTGTTAGAAAGATACTGTCACCACACTGTGACTACTGCCAAATTCTGAGGGAAAACTCAAGAAAGTTGATATCACTGATTACCCCTCAGGCCATCTAGGTCTCTGGCCTGTGCACTTCACACAAGAGCCCCCTATAAATACACCCAAAACAGATGCCTCCCAAGGTGTACAACTGCAGTTGCAATTTTAGGGACAGTTGACATTCATGTCATCAAACAGGCACTATATCAAAAGGTTTTTCCGAATTTCTCCCATAATTCCTAAGTTGGTCTTCATCCCAGCTGTGATTCATGTATGTTGGTGAAGATAGTCAATGCCTGCCAGGGTAGCACGAAAGCAAAGGCAGAAGATACAACCCGACAAGCATCCCTAACCTGCAATTCTAGTAGCATTAATTTAACAGCCTCCTTGTCTAGGACAGGGTGTCTCCAAGCTTCGAAGTACACACAGCCATGCCCAGTTCCTTTAAGAAGGTTTATTTTCTTAAAAACATACCAGTAAACAAGCAGAAAACACAATCTTAACTCACTCCTTAGTCTCAGGCTTCAGGGTCACCTCTCTCAGGGATCTCGGAAGCTGCCAGGAGCAGGAGTGCCAAAGTTTTAGTCAGCTCTGCCCCCTTTCTGGAGCAGTAGGCCTCAGGACTGCTTCCCTGGGCACCTGGCCCCTTGCTCCAAGGACCCACCACCAGAGTTAGCTCCACTCCACTCCACTGTGGCTTCCCTTCCCCAGTCACAGCCTGTCTCAATCACTGTCTCCTCAACCTCTCATTTCCTGCCCTCTATAGTATGAGGTGAAGCCCGGCCCCCTTTAACTGGGCTCACTTGTTCTCACATAGGGGCTCTAGGCCCAGCTCTACTCACATGGACCAGGTACCCTGTAATACAACTCCCAACCTTTCAGGAAGAAAAAAAAACATGTTTTTTCTCTCTGTTCCTTCTACAATTAGATTCTTTATAATATTCCTGGACCCCAACACTTCCCCAGACCAACCAAAACATTCCCCTTAGTCTCATACAGTATGTCACATAAATTACAATAGGTCACAGAATATTCTTCCTGTCCCAGGGACCCTAGCACAGTCCCTCCAGCAAAAAACCCCTTGTCCCATTCGCCCCAAGTCTTACACAGCATGGTCAGAGTCACAGCCCAGCCTCACCAACCACACATAATATACAGTCTTATCTTTGCTGCCTGGACTTCAAAGTCCCTGCATGCATAGGTCTTTCTATCTCTGCTTGGAATTTCTACCTCATTCTCAAGGTCATGAGCCATGAGGAGTAAATGTCCTTTTTCCTTCTTGGTGAACCAGAGATCTGTCACAAGTTGTTCTTTCTCAAACTTGAGGTTCTGTAATTCATGTTCTGTTGCTTCCAGATGCTCTGTGAGGTCCAAGACCTCAGAACAGGAACCATAAAACAGGTACCTGCTATCTCCTTCCTCATACCAGAGCCTTGCTTCCATCCCTGGCCCTCTATCTGGGCTTCTATTTGTTATTGTGGCCCCATTTGAATCCCCATGCTAGCTTGTTTAATGGGGAGTCCAATCTGGGTCCCCATAGTACCTTGTTGGGATTCTGCTTGGGTCTCTACAGTAATCTGCCAAACCTGGGACCCTGCCTGGGTCTCCACAGTACCCTGCTGGGTCTGAGACTCCATTTGGGTTCCCATTAGCTTCCATTCCTTGGTACTTCTTTCTGTCTGGGGTTGGGCTAATTCTTTCTTCAGGATCAAGCATTGTTGCTTCTCTTTCTCAGCCTCCACCCACACCCTGGCTAACTCTTGTTTAACACCACTAGCTTGTTAATAATTTTCCCTCATGAGATGTTTGCATTGTCCAACCCCTGTTGGCACTTGCTAAGCTGATCCTTCACTCCACGGAAATGGTCATGCTCTTCCTCTCAGCCTCTCTTTGGCATCTTTACTCTGGCTCCTAGCTCTCTTATTTCCTTTTCTGATTGACTCCAACCCCCTGGTCCTGGGCTGTTGTTCTAATCTCTAGTTTTCCGCATTAAGTGGGCTGAAAAAAATGACCTAGTTTTTCCCCAGAACTATTAGCCAAGGCACACCCTTGACCACCCCAATATGAAGTCAAGCTTTCTGACCGTGAACTTCCAGGCCAACCTCTGCTGTGGGCTAGACATACATCTAACCATGGATACACAAGATGTGTACTGGGAGACGTTGGTCTAGGTTATTTACCCCTTCCTTATCTTACTGATCAAGAGTGCACCTACAACCTGAGTCTACAAGTCCCTTAACGATGGTTCCTCCCAACCTAACTAGTACCTCCCATGGCCACTCAAGATCTCTCTCCTTTGAAAGTTTCCCTGGAACATCCCCCATTGAGCCCCTCTCAGTTTGCCATTCCAGCCGCTCATCTTCTTTGGCCTTAAAGGAGACCTCAGCTTGTTCCACACCTTCCCCCACTGAGGTTGGCTGGAAGTGGCTTACCCAGCTCTGTGCTCCCACGGATAGAACCTTCAGGAACTTCTACAAGACAATCTGGTGCA
Organism: Mauremys mutica; assembly: GCF_020497125.1. Lineage (NCBI taxonomy): Eukaryota > Metazoa > Chordata > Testudines > Geoemydidae > Mauremys > Mauremys mutica. Next base: position 83,418,551 of record NC_059075.1, read on the forward strand.
TGACCTTCTCTATCAAGCTGGTCTCAGAGCCGAGCCACCACATTGTGTCTATCTCTTTCTGGTCCACTACCTATGAGAATACTCCTTGTGGAAATGGTTCAACCCAAAACCAGCATCTGTATGACTCAGGAGTCAGCCCTCATTGGTTCAAAATGGCTGCCTTCACTACCAGGTAGATGTTTGCCTGGTCATTGCTTGCCACTCTGTAAGCCGTCAATGCCTCATTTGTCAGAAACAGTGCTATGTGGGCTGCCAGTGTTGATTCCTCACAGCCTGATGCCTTCGCCACCCTCTCAAATATTTGGAGGAAGGCCTCATGGTTGTCATCTGGACCAAGCTTTGCCAGGTCTGGAGCCAGCTGACACAGGGTCCCTTTACCGACTGTGTTGCTTGGTGATCCTGGGCTACCTCCTGCAACCACTCTTGCTGTTGAAAGTGGACTATTTGCCACCTCCGTTGTGCTGCAAACTGGGCCTCTTATTATTTCTGATGATTCTCCATCAACTTCATGAGCACGGCCTAAGTCTGCTGTTGTTGCTCTTGTTGTCACTGTATTATGGCCATCTGCTGCTGCTGCGTAGTCACTAACAGGCCAATTATCTCCTCCAGCTTTCCCTTAGCTCCAATCTAGATGGGATCAGCCCAGCTTTCCTCTTCACTCCTCCCCGATATCAGGGCAAATTGAGGTGCCCACATTCTCCACCATATGTATCAGTGTAGGGCTTCACCCCAGCTTCCAAGCACACACTGCCATGCTCAGTTCCTTTAAGAAGGTTTATTTTCTTAAAACAGGCAAATAAACAGAAAAAACGCTCTTTTAACGCATTCCTTTGTCTCAGGCTTCAGGGTCACCTCTCCTAGGAGTCTCTGGCTTTCCTTCTCTTGGGAGCTTCCAAGTTTTAGACAGTTCTGCTTCCTTCCTGGAGCAGCAGGCCCTAGGACTGCTTCTCTGAACACCTTGCACCAGGGATCCACCACCAGAGTTAGTTCCACTCCATTTTGGTTTCCCTTCCCTAGGCACAGCCTATCTCAATCACTCTTTCCTCCCCTCTCATTTCCTGTCCTTTATAGGCAGAGGTTCAGCCCAGACCCCTTTAATTGGCTAGATTGGGCTCACCTGCTCTAATACAGGGGCACTGGTCCCAGCTCTACTCACAGGGATCAGATACTCTGTGACATTCTGTGAGGAAGGGTGCTGGTTTCTGTAATCCTGTTACCTTGCTCAATTCAATGCCCATAAAAGTCATGAAGGCTGCAGGGCCTTCAGTTTTTCCCATGGGCAAATGAAATTCTAAAACATTCTATTATCTCAGAAAAAGGTCCTTAACAAGGACTCACAATATCCCACATCCACACAGGCTTTAAAAAAAGAAATAATTAAAATAGTACCCATCCTCATCCGAGCTCAGTCAGGTTGGATGAAGAGGGGGAGAAACTGGACAAAAGTCTGTTTGTATGTCGTCATGAACCTCTGGAGGAAAACAGGGTACTGGATAGTGTTACTGGATGGGCCTTGCTGGTGTGCCCTCCTAAAGGAGTCTCCAATAAATAGGAATTGGAACAGCCTGCTGGGAAACTGGTGGGAGGGAAAGAGAAAATGACACTCCAACAGCTGCAGTAACAATTCTTCTGGCTGTTGCTGGGCCCTGCCTTGGTCAGATTCTGTTGGCAATGAGGCAGGAGTGGCAACAAGGGGCTGGGGCAAAGGGAGACTTTGCCTGATTTGCCTTACTTAGAGCAGTGGTAGTGATAGTAGTATATGTGCTGGACATGTGGTTAAAACCATCTCAGGCCGAAGCAATAGCAGCAGATGGCAATGGCCTGACCTGATGAATCTTGTATGACCAAATATCATCCTGGAGTAGGAGGGAAGTGAGCTGGGGAACTGGAATACAGTGGTCAAGAGGCATGGGCAGGGAGATAAGGTGGCCATAGAAAGGAATTGAAACAGGAGAGAGTAGTGGGTGAGGAGAAGAGTGGGAGGGACAAGAGATGATAAGGCAGCCAATGGGGCTAAAGAAAGCTGCCAATTGGAAGGAGGCATGCCAGTAGTCAGGAACTTCTGCTAATGGGGAAGCTGCTAATGAGGAAGAGGAGCTGCAGCCTGCAGAAACAAAGCTTTCTCCAGATGAGAAGTGGGGGGATATAATAGTGTGGCCTTGTGCATTTTCTCATGTATAAAGAGGGCTGGTCCCAGGTCAGCCAATCAACCAGGGGCCAATGGGGCAGCTAAGTGCCTCAACAAAGCCATGGTTGGTTGGCTGGCTGAGAGCATCTGCTGAGTTCCACACAGTGATGCCAACAATATTTCCCCTCAGCCACCCTAAGTCTCTGAGCTAAGCGGGTTGCCCGAGGCAGCTAGTCACAAGGCTCAAAAAACAATAAGCAAACAAGCAAATAAAACACTGACAAGCTGAAAGAAAAGGATCCAACGAAACAATGCAATTAAGGGGGATTCAATCTTTTGTAGTCCTAAGAGGAAGCACTGAAACCGTTAAAACATCAGGTAGCAGATCAAGATCACTACATCATGACCTCATTCTGAAGCAAAAGGGTAAATATGAGCAACATGGTATCCAGCCATAAATACACACTGCAACATCAGAGCCAGTAGAGAAACTGACAAACCATGCAGCTGCACACAATCAAGTCCTCTACAGTAATGTTAATCAGTGCTTTATAAAGAAGTATTTTTCTGCACAAATTCAGTTGTACCAGAGATAAAGCAACAGAAGGAGATAGTAGCTGTTGAAAAAGTCCATATGCATTACAAATAAAATGACACAGACTTTTCATTGAGCCTTTTGGGTATCCACACACATTTGAACCATATTATTGCTGCCTTTGGTATTTGTCCAGTACCCTATTGTAGCTGGCTACTGCTATACTCCACTGCTCTTTTCTAACATATGACACCACATCACACCCCAAGATAATAAGGTTTTGATCAGGGCAAGACATTTACAACAACAAGAAACCAAGGCACACAGAGATCAAATAGACTGGCTGCAAGCAAGCAAAAAAAAAAAAAAAAGGCAGCAAACCATGGCTTGTGTGCACATGGCCAGCTAGTGAGTGTGTAGTGCAACTCCAAGAGGACTGGATGGTGAGGGTCTCCCAGCGACACTCCAGCCATTCTGGGTTGGGCCCCCAGCTTTGCCCTGCATTCCAACCCAACCTCCTCTCCCAGGACTACTGTCCCCTTTGACATAGAGAGTCAGCCAGACGTGAACGTGAGAAAGCTTTGTCAGGCGAGTCTCTTCAGCAGATCTTTGTGCAGTGTCCTCCAAAATAATAATAATTAAAAGGGGGCATGTGCAAAAGGGAGGTGAGGAACAGACCTGCCTGTTTGCATTGATTTAGTTACACACAAACATGGTGAAAGAGATTTTTCCCCCAACAATGTATTTTAAGAAGTGTGATCCCCATGCCCCCTCCAGTCCATTCCCCATCCATCCAGATCAAAGAGTCTCAGTACAATGTTTTCCTTCAGTAGCAGACTCAGTAGATGTATCTTCTGGGCTCATTTACATCTCTTTAGCAGGATTAATAAATCAATAAAATGATTTTTTAAACTGGTTAATTCTGTCTCCTTATCTATATACACACATAGGGCCAAATTCTGCTTACTGTTACACCAATGTAAATCCAGAATAACTTCAGTGACATCAATGAAGTTATGCCAGATTCTTTCTTTCTTTGGTTATGTTCATGGCTGATGAGAGGGGAAGAAATGGGGGACAATTATACTGGGGCCCAAAGCTCAGGGGGACCCCAAAACATCTGTAACATCTGCGTAAATAAAGTGAGATGGAAGGGGGGAGCCCCAGCAAACATGATGCACCAGGGCCCCAAATTTCTCTTGACAGGCCTGTGTATGTCTATACTGCAATCACAGAGTGTGATTTCCACTTGTGTAGACAAACCTCAGCTAGCCTTAATCTATCTAGCTCAGGTCCTGGAAAAGTGAAGCCACAGCAGCCTGTGCTTCAGTGCAGGCTAGCCATGTGAGTAATTACTCAGAGCTCTGGGTGTGCTTGTACAGCCTGCACTGACATACATGTTACTGCAGCTTCAAGACTCCAAGACTCTAGCTTGCTTGATAAAGCTAGGTCACATATATCTACTCAAGGTGCCATCACATCCTGTGATTGATGTATAGACATAACCTTCCTTTCTCTTTCTTTCTTTCTTCTTCTGATTCTCTTTTGCAGAATTTATATTACATATGAGTATACATACAGCGATCTCTGTCAAGACACAGTCTCTGCATTAAAGATGGACCTAACACCTCAAAATGTGGTGTATTTTGAATCTGAATGGGAGGCGTGGATCTGAATTTTATGAATACCCTCTTACTCCAATTACTCAAACCTCAGTTCGGATCTCAGTTGTGACATTCAGGTGCATTTCTATGGGATAGAGCCAGAGACAAGGATGAACAAATGAAAACCCACCATTTTAAATTTAAAATATCAACTATAAATGATTGTATCACATAAGGCCCAATGGATGTATGAAGGTGATATAGGACTTGATTGAGGAAGATGATGAGTGAACTTCTAGATGCTCTGAACACTCTCAGCTTCCTTTCATCTGCAAGAAAGTTGAGGGCACTTGGAACCATCAGAACCCATTCAGTACCTTGCAAGTGCCCGTAGGACAGAAGGATGATCTTGTAGTTAAGGCAAAAAATCAGTTCCTAGTTTTGTCATAAACTTCCTGGGTGACCTTGGACAAATCACTTAATCTCTCTTCACCTCATTTTCACATCTGTAAAATGGGGATAATACTTTCTTTGTCCACTTTCTTTAAGTGCTACTGTAATAAATTATAAGGAAAATTGTCTTTCCTCAGGGATAGATCAAGGCATTGGAAAAGATGGTTGCCGGGAGAATAGGGGACTCTGTGTGTGTGTGTGAGAGAGAGAGAGAGAGAGAGAGAGAGAGAGAGAAGGAAGGCAGTCACTCAATTCAACACTGAGGGACTGAAAGAAACACCTTCACATTGTTCTTCTCAAGGATCTTGAATTTTACAGCTGCATAAAAAGTATCTTACAATGAACAAACAATTTTTGTTTTCCCATAACTTTTTCATGGCAACAGAAGATGGTTTGTTTTCTGGGAAGAAATTTGTATTTTGCTGTAAAGAAATGTGGGCCAGATCCTCTCTTGGGGTAAATCAACATAATTCCATTGAAGTCAATGGCACTACACTGATTAACACCAGCTAAGAATCTGGTTCTTTAAGAAATGGCAAATTTTCACATACCCATCTATTAGGTGGGGCTTGAGGGGCGGGGGGAATTAAGCTATAGGGGTTTAAAGGGAAGTGGAATGGGATATACTTCTACTTTGATTTATTGATGGCAAATTAAATTATTGTATTGTGTCATGCTGCCCATACAAATTATGAATTTAATCAATTGTTATGACACCAAGAGCTTAGGTGCAGGCATCTTTTCATAGTTAAAATACCACCTAAATACATAAATAGCAAATAATCACAAATCTCAGCATGTTACCTTTAGTTGGAATCTTGTCACTTTTGCTACCAAACAGGACTTTATTCAAAGCACTTGTGGAAATAATGAAGTTTTGCTCTGAGTCAAATTTATGAATGAATTTGTGAAAACATCCTTTATTAATAACCTTGGCAATTCTATCAGGCAACTTTCATGTAATCATCTCAAAGCACTTTTCAATCTTATAGGCCCTAATCCTGCAAATACATATGTACATTCTTAATCTTAAATTTTAATGGGTATCTAAAGTTAAGCTAGTGTTGTGTGTTTGCAGGACTGGGGCCCTACACTGTAAGCTCTTTGTATTGAGGGCTGATATTGACTCTGCTTGCACAGTGCTTTACACAATGGGATCCTGGCCTGGCTGAGGACTCTATGTATTACCATAATAAAATAACAAACATTAATAAGGAGAAAACAATAACAGTCATTAACACTCTAGCATCTTCAAAGAACTTTACAAGCATTAATTAATAATATCTAATGAGTTAAGTATTTACACACTAATTAAAGTTGCAAAATAACCTTAGGGTTTAAGTAAATATTGTTATACCCTTTTTGCAGATGGGTTGGTAAACTGGGGCATAGAGAGATTGGGACTAACAAAATAAGGATTTGCCATGGGGAATAGGACCCAGGAGGCCTGACTTTTAGATACCAGCTCTAACCATTAGACTACTCTGCCTGTTGCCAATGTTGCCTGTATAACTGCATAGCTCTGTTTGCAGAAATAACCTGTCCTAGGCCTTTTTATTCTGATAATGAGTCAGTTTCATCCACAGCTGTATTTAAAAAATAGCAAATAACCTGCAAACGTAGAATCATGTTAGGCTCTTCCTTTTCTATGGACGATCAGGTAGGAAGGGGCTGAACTGCACAGGAAGGGCAAAAGGGGATGGGATTGTTGGTAACCAGCTAGATGAGCGCCAGTTTTTCTTTCAGGGCCAAATAATGATACCCTCATACATGCAGTAGTTACCTTAGTCCATAAATAATAGCATTGGCTTCAGTGGGATAGGAGGACTCCTAGAATAGGGCATTGTTCAGTAGGAATAAGAGTATCCGAATCTGGCCCAGAATTGTTTGACACACTGACCATCTCACTCCAATGGGTCTTCTAACTTTTGAGGACCAAGTTGCAGCCATCCAAAAAAAGCAACAAGATCTCAGTCCTGTTTGCCGTGTTGTTGTAGCCTGTCGATCCCGGGATATTGGCGAGACAAGGTGGGTGAGGTAATATCTTTACCTCACGCACCGTGTCTCCCTAAAGACCTCTCCTGACAATCCCGAGGGCCAAGGAGAGAGAAAGGACTTGGTTGGGACATGCCACACACTCAATAATATGCGTGCATCTCACAAAAGGAAAAAAGGACATCATCTAACGTTTGCTTAGGTTTAGCGAAGGTCAGAGATTTTCGCACCTAGGTGAGCTGTCATCTGGCTCGGGGCAATTCTCTTTCCTCTCGCATCTCTTGCTGGAACAGCAGGAGTGCTTGCTGGCGTGAAAAAGACTAAACTGTCCTCGGGGCTATAAAAGAGCTGAGTCACAAACAACTTTTTTCTGTTGCATATTAATTCAGGGCCATCCAAAATTGTTCTGACATCCTCCCACCTGTTTGTTTCTGAAGACATCGAAAAAGACCTAGGACGAGGCTAAGGCAGGTAACCGAGCCTTTGTGACTTGCCCTTATTAAAACAGTACAGGTTTATTAACTCAAACCGTCTGCTCCCCTCATTTTGAATATTGTGTTAATATTATATGCAGGGAAATGATTCCAAGGAGTGAATATATCACATTCAAAGATCGGAAATCACCTGTATCATTGAGACAACACTGCAATACTTAAATGAATGTGAAGAGATTAGAAATCAGCTGCATCACTAAAATACCATTCAATATTTGTAACCAGTTTTGAATTCTGCATTGTCTTAAACTCTGAAGCAATGCAATGTATTCCGATTTCTTAAAGGGACACTTAGAATCCAAAAAGTTACTTTTACTTTCGAATGTCTTTTGCCTCTTTAAGTGTTTTCCTCTGTATTAAAGACTTAGCCCTTTGGTTTAATAAATGCTTCCTCTCCCCCCGCCCTCTCAGTTCTTTCATTTTTCATTTCTTAAACCTCCCATGCAACAACTATTTTGGCTTTTAATGAAGGGAATTTTTTTGCATCCAGCAAACTGTAAACCATGTCGCCTGGATACAGCAAAAGCCGAAATTCCACAGATTTCCACAAAGTCAGACATTGTGTTGAGGGAAAAGCGTGTTGGGCATTCTTTGATTTTTGTGTCCTGCATTAGCATTTGTAAGAAAGAAAGAAAGAAAGAAAGAAAGAAAGAAAGAAAGAAAGACTGCATGTGATGAACGCAAAATGTGACATTTTCTTTTTTTAAGTTGGCCTTTCCTGCTAATTGAAAAAAATGTGCGTCTGCCTCTCCCCTCAAGACACGATTCGAAGTTGTTTAGCATCTAGGGGTGATAATCTGACTTCTGTTAAACTGGATTGAACGCTGCAGCAAAGAGCGGTAGGTGGTGATGTAACGCACATGGATATATAAATATCGTGGCTAGGGCTAAAGCGCTATGGCTGAGCAGCTATAGAAGAAGATCACCACTTCAGACAACTTCTGGAGTTGCGATCAAGTTCAGAATAAGATTCAGCTGAGTCGATCCCCCCTGCTTTTTCTCCCCTTGCTCACAGGATTTCTTCCCCATGCAACCTGACCAGGGAAACCACAGCTCCTTTGGTGACTGAGCTATTGGGATCCCTCCTTTGCTACTTCTTCCCCTTTTTGTTCTTTGATCTAAGTATAAAGTGGGAGCTCCGAGGCGAGTGTATTTTTAGAGCAATTGACTCCCTTCTAACCACGTGTGCTGCCCATGTTGATCAGGATGACTCTCCCCTCGGCCTTCTTGCCAATCTTGCTCCTGGGACTGCTTTCGCCTTGGGTGGTGCGCTGCGTTCCTTTCTCTGCCCAGCACAACGACACCCTGGAGTGGCGCTGGGAGACTCTCTTCTCTCGCTCCATGGCCAGGCTCCCGGGGGAGAGGAAAGAGATCAGCCGGGACGGTGACTATCTGCTGGGCATCAAGAGGCTGCGACGTCTCTACTGTAACGTAGGCATCGGGTTTCACATCCAAGTCTTGCCAGACGGCAGAATCAACGGGATTCACAACGAAAATCGATACAGCAAGTTGCTTTATTATTATTATTATTATTATTATTTATTTCCCCCACCTTGTCAATTTCCGGGGGGGGGGGGGTTATGACAGGGGTTTTTTGGCACCTCGAAGTGCATCTCACCTGATTCCTGACATTTCAGCTGGTGACTTTCCTAAGCTCCCCTTCTAGGAGGGATCGTGGGGCTCTGTAATTTTTGGAAAAGGTGTGCGGGGGGGGAGGCGGCGGGGATCAGCTGAAGGGCACTTGGTTTTATTGGCACTTTTCCTCCTTGGTGCCCTGTTCGGAAAATAGATTCGCTTTCCCAGCGTGTATTGCACTTTGTATATTAGAGCCTTCTGCACAGAAACACACAAGGGCCCCTTTAGAGGGAAAAAGTATTATTGCAGCTGGTTACCTAGGTATTGTGAGCGGCTTATAGAAAGCTTTCCAAAGTCAGCTGAAAGTCGGTCCTAAGAATGCATGGTCAAACTCAAGCTGCATCGACTGACTTCCTTAAGATCAGGTTTGAATTGGGTTATCAAGTCCCTCAAATAAGTGGCATCGATCCTGCTGAAGACACAAGGTTACTAAGTAAAAAAGTGCTTAGCTAGCAGTCCCAGAGCCTTGGGTTTGAAAGTCCATATGCATATGCTTAAGTGGCATGAGCACTGGAAATCAATCAGGGAAAATCTTTTTGTTCATGTCCTTTCCTCCGCCCCCAAGGACTTGTTTTAAAAATAATGGCACTGCAGGGCTCTGATTGCTTGCTTGAGAGCGATTTATGGAGGAGGCTACTATGTATGGATAGAATTGCTTAAAGCAATATTTTTCCTGCTGTCGAAAAGAATCAGGTGTTCTGCTCACGTCAGCATCTGGATGCTCAGCACCACAGCATGCAGGGTGTTCCTCCCCCACTCCCGGGTTTTCAAACAGTAAATTGGGATTCCTGAGTCAAAAGCAACTCTCAGACGTTAGCACAGTCCAATAGAAAAGCATCTGTTAGTGACTTAACCCCTTGGCCCCACGACTTTATCTGATACCCAACTGAAACAATAGGATTTGGGGTTATAAACAGCATGATGACAAATGTTTGATTTGCCACAAACTTATTGTTACTTATTTTAAACTGGGCAGTGAGTGAGATTCCTCGTTCCCATTTAAAATATCGAGGTTGTTTTTATTTCTTAAAGAGCTGTTTTATTAGACGTTATCTAGCCACTGAATGGGAGCGGGTTTCAGTCTTTAAAGCACAGGAGGAAACCTAACACACATAATCATCTTGAAAAGTTTTAAAAACTGGTTCATCAGGGAAGTAACTGTGAAGCCACATATAGAAGCATGTCAGTGATGTTAGGCAAATAATCACGATTTAGCCTTAATTGGAAGGCATAGGTTTGATATGGCCACTGTTCGTGTTAAATGGACCCATAATAAGGTTAATACATGTATTTATATTGTGTGTGACTCCTTATGCATCGTTTTTCACCATAGGTCTGCTTGAAATTTCTCCAGTGGAAAGAGGAGTGGTGAGCCTATTTGGTGTTAAAAGTGGACTCTTCGTAGCCATGAATAGCAAAGGCAAGCTCTATGGATCTGTAAGTAGCATATGAGATACTGAGTGACTGGCTACATGACTATATCAATCCGCGATGAAGAGCGCCTGTGGTGTTTTTGGATTTAAATTGCCCAAGCCCCAGTCCTACACTGCATTGCTCATTGAAGACAGGACACTCTTGAAGCACTCTGTTTTACTGTGAATGGAAGGTGTACTGTGCAGAGATGCTACTGGAGTAGTGCCTTTCATGTAAATTCCATTCTTTGCATTTCTAGCCACTAAATGTACTTACTATCCTCCCTGGTGTAAAAGTCACTCAGCCAGGGACCACCCATATTGCAAGTTTCTCCGCAAACACAGTCATCATTTTGTTGGGCAATACCACAAGTTAGTCTGCATAATAATTAATTAATTTAATTAAGTAATTAAATAATAAAGCTCTCCAAATAGGAACAGCTTTAATCAGGCATATATATCTGCTCAGTTTCTCTGAGGGAACTTTAATTTGTGTCCCACGTGTGTTTTTTGTAATCTTTGATGACATCACAAATCAATACCTACCCTGATCACTCTTTGTAAATGCTGCAGAACTGACACTCTGCTCTGATGATGGATAGATAGTCATCAAAACTCCCTCTTTTTAAAAACAAATTTGATCTGTTCAGCCAGAATGAAAGTGAGTCTTGCATTTTTACGTTGGATTTTGGGAACAAATAGGGGACAGGATTTCATTTTTTAAACCCACTTAGTGCTGAAAATAATAATACAAGTCTTGTTTCAGGTCACTTAGAACTTTCCCTCTGCTTGTTGCCTTCCCCTTTGCATAAGTTTCTGCGGCCAGCATCATTTCTGTCCTATGATCCTGTATGTAGAATTCTGCTTTCAAACTGACTTCTCTATCAATTACTTCTCTGTTTTATGTCTTTCCACATTCATTTTGAAGGGGTTTTGGTCACACATGGGCCCAATCCTGCACGCCTTAACTCCTGCAAAGCTCTAATTGAAGTGAATGAACATTTTGCCTGAATGAGATCATGAATATACAAAGTAACTGGTTTAAGGCCTGATCCTGCACCAGTGCAGTCAAGAGGCCATTTTGCTATTGACTCCAGTTGAAGCAGTATCAGGCCTTCAAAGTACAACAGCTCCTCTGTCATCATCTCTAATAGGGACATCAAGCAGGACTCTTGGCTGCATTGTGTGCCCTGGGTATTTTAATCTCCAGTGCAGATTTAACTCTAGCAGGTCGAGCCCTGATTTACAAAAACTAGTGCTTAAAATTAATAATAGAGATAATCCCATTAGTTGCTTTAGTACCTATCAATGCCAGCCCAATACTGTGCTAGTATCTGTATCCAGGAAAAGCACCTGCCTCCCTTTGTATCCACATAAGAAATTATTTCACTTGCAAAGAAAGAGTGCCCTTGCCTTACCTTCAAATCAGTTTGCTTTCCTGGTCTGTTAGCATCAACGGATCCAAATTTCTCATTCAAGATCAAGCAGGAAATACTGTCAGTTTTGAAATGTTCTGGGTACCTTTAAAATTCTTTCCTCTTTCCTATCAAAACATTTTGCCAATATTTAGAGGGTCCTGAGCTCTGAAATATCCTAGGCAATGTATTGTTGGAGGTGCAGCTAATATTTTTGGAAGCCAAGGATTTCTGTAGATGTTAAATGTAATCTATTTAATGTCAGAAAGATCAATGGGCCTATTATTTAAATAAGGTGACTTGAAGGAAGGTTACATCCTGCAAAACTTCCATTGACTTCAATGTAAGGACTGAAAGTCAAAATCCTGATCCTCGCTAATGGGAAAAGTCTGATTGAATAGACCTACCTGAGGAAAGCAACAGAATTTTGCCCTGAATTTATACAAGCTGCATTGCCAGCTGTGTTAAAATGTGACATGTTTCCATGGTTGTGTAGACAGGCTACTAGATGCTCTTAGCCTCTTTGGACACATCTGATTGATCTGGATTTTAAAACCCTTAATGAATCCATGGTTTCTGATGGGCCATCTGGAGTCTCCATGGGATGATCTTTTCAAAAGATCACTAGGGGAAAAAATCAGCTGTGCGTTTCCCTTCATCAGGCCTACACCTGTTGGTAATAATATTTCCAGACCTGATGTTTAATATTTCCTCCCTCCTTCCTCCTCCTTTGCATTTCAGACCCATTTCAACGATGAGTGTAAATTCAAAGAGATTCTCCTGCCGAACAACTACAATGCTTACGAGTCCAGGATTTACCCTGGCATGTACATAGCTCTGAGCAAAAATGGAAGAACAAAGAAAGGCAACAAAGTGTCTCCCACAATGACAGTGACACATTTTCTTCCTAGAATCTGAGATATCTTCCTTCAGACCTACCTCAGCACAGGGGAAGAGACAAGCCACGCTTGGGGAAAACATGGTGCACTTTTATTGGAGAGTTTTATGCAAGACTAGGTGTAAGATATTTAAATTAATTATTTAAGTCTGTATATATTGCCACAAAATTATTTATAGTTCTGATTTTTTTTATTTCTAAAAACAAACAGACAAACAAACAAACAAAAAACCCAACCCAAGCTATTTCATTTGATGGTGCAACTGTAGAAGACTTCTGCTTTGTGGTTTATTTAACTTTTTTAAATTTATCACAGGTGTGCTGCTATTATGTGTTTTAAAACAAGTGAAATTCTATTCCTATATTACAATGTTTTGCACTGTTTGTGTGTTGTACAGTGTTTGTTGGTGTACACGTATTTGTTTGGGTTTTTTTAACCCACCACCACCAGATAAGGTCTTAGTCTTTGAAAATGAGCTGTGCAAACCTTTCTCAGTTCTGATGCTAGCTTGTAGGAACATACAATGTCTGACCTCCTTTGTGCAGTGTTGCTATTTAATTGAAATGGTATCAGTTTACTTCTGGTACAGAAAGTGCAGTGTTGAAGTACTACCCCACAAATCTGTTTTTAGATCTGCCAGTGCTGAACTTTGAACTTTCCTGCAGTCAATCTTTGCAGAGCTACTAGGCAGCAGAGACCCTTAAACAACTATATAAACTCAATTTTTTTTCTTTTCTGTTCAGATAAATAGGAACATAATTTCTTTTGTGACCCTTAAAGAAAGCTAATATTACATATGATTGCTTTGCACATGAGGTCTAAACAGTGTGTGTCGACCCCTCCCCTAACAAACACTGTGAAATATGCTACTATGAACTCATTGTGTTTATTTATTCAAATCAAAATTCCTTTTTCAAATTTGGAGACTACACTTATTTTCCAAAGCCTATGAAACTCTATTGCTCCCATATTTTTAAATATATAATCAAAACACGTTTTCTGGTTCTTGAGAAACCCAAGCTCTATAGATAGAAGTCAGACTGGTTTTAAGTGAGTAAAGCTGGTCTATATTATTTTTAAAATGCAGTGTTTGGAAGGAGAAATATGCTGCTCTTTTCTATGTCTCATTCCCTGATAAAGTTAATTAATTTCTACCTCACTAATTCTTGAAGCCAGTCTCCTAACAAAATCTGCATAGAAGGTGCAAACTTTTCTCTTCAGTATTATAATTCCAGAAAGGGGGGTGGATCTTTGCAATCCCAAATCTCTATTTTTCCATATGTAGCCAGAAGTATTTAAGATAGAGTCAGTTGCATCCTATTTGAGCCTTGTCACGTTTGAGCTATCTTTACCCAGTGATTTACTTTTAGTAAGGATAATCATGGTGAAAATATTTGCAGACAGCTGTCAGGCTGCAGTACTATATGGTCATGAAGTAACCCTATATTTTTCTTTCTATATTTTGCAAATGTAACCCATGTCTCTAAAGTAATGAAGGAAAAGGCAGGTTTGATCATGAAAGAGGGGAGAAAGGAGACCCTGAAATGATGGTAAACTTTTAATTTTTTTATAAATGTGAAACTTCATGGTCTTAAGTTGAACCCAGGCCTGATCACAATGTTTAATGAATAAGTTTAATACTCTTACAGGATGTTTACAGATAGATAATCTTCCAAATTCAACTAATGATTTTTGGACATATACAAGTCCCAAGGCCGCAGAAAATTTGAGTTCAGCATTTTTTTCTTTCTACATTCCTATATGAAAAGTTTTTGTTCTGCTAGAGTCACATATACTTGCATATATACTGTACTTACAAATGACCTTGAAAAGTAAAGCTACTCGCCAAAGTTCAGTGAGATCAGAGTGTAGCAGGACCAGATCTTAAACCATCTACTGCTGCTGTTCAAAAATAAAACCAAATTAAAAACAAAAAACAAAGCCAAACCTAAGGAAGCACCTAGGAAACATGGTGCCTAAGGATTTCTCTGCAATTTGGGGGATTTCTGTACTTTCTCTGTTTTCTATATGTGAGTAATCATCAGTGTAACTTTCACCACTACCTCTGAAACCTCACAATTCTTCCACATTTCAGAAAGCAAAATTTGTCTGAAGAATGGTTCTTCTGTCACCTTTCACTCCATTGAAATCCATAACTGACAGCCTCACTCTAGATGTATTCAGAGGTAATTGTTGTAACTTCCGAATATTGTTGTAAAATCTTTATATTGATGTTACATGGTATGAGCTTTCATCATTTACCAGAATCTGTCTGTAGTTTTATACAGGTGCTGTTCAATATTGTGGTGTATGTGCTGTGCACATTTAAATGCATAATAAATGATACACGTTTACACTAGAACTGACTGAAGTTATTTAGAATGGACTTCATTCCTCCTATGAAAGACAAGACATTATTCCTCTCTTTTAAACACATTGGCACCTTTAAATAATATTACAAGAAGTTTTTATGACAGATGTTCCCAGCACACCCAATTTGGTAGTCCTTACTCAGGCAAAACTCTCACTGAAGGCACTGGGAATTTTGTCTGAGTAGGCACAGGTTCTTGTAGCTGGTTTTAAATTAGCACAATTCCATTCAAGCCAGATCCATAATAATAAATATAAACTATTAATGACAGTAGCAAGAATAGTAGTGATTAGAGACCCAAACTGAAACTGGAGCCTCATTTTGCATTATACAGACTTGTAGTAAAAGATAGTCCCTGCCTCTTAGTCTGTCTAGGAGTGATGCTTGATAGGATTTCACCTGGCTTTAATGAATGCCATAGTCGCTCCTTGTGACATGCGTGCTTCAATGAAATAATTGATTTAAGATTCTCTGGTCCTGTTTTCCTCTGGAACTGTTGATTGTGCTGTTACAAACATTTATTGTAATGTCCATTGGGGGAACTATTAGATATCAAGTACTCAGTGGTGCTCATCTGGCAGGGTTCCTTTTGGTCCAGTTTTTTTCTTTCAGGTTTTAATCTATACTCAGTTTCTCAGAAAAAAATGTATGTGTGTATAAAGGCAATATATAAGTTTGATCCTACACCCACTGACTTCAATGGGAGTTTATCTAACTAAGAACTGTGTAAAACCGGAGGTAACTCATCGACGCTTATCCAACCTGAAAGCAGAAACTTACCATCTGACCTACATGGCCAATCAAAACAGCTTGAGTTTCACATTTTCAATCTTGCATACTCCCAATGAATTGCTCTCAAGCAAGTCAAAAACCAAGTAATTATCTTGTGGACCATTTTAAACAACTAATATATTTGAGAAGATCACGATCAGTCCAGAAACAGAAAAGGAGGAAAAATATAGTGAATATATATTTATTATGGATTTTTTACCCAGATGTACTGTTAACTGGTGAGGTATGATTAAGTCATTTTCTGCCAGTTTCACCCAAATAATTAGAGCTCAGTCAATAAGGTATTTGATCAATTTCCACTTCTTTTTCTGTTTGAAGAATGTACATTAGAAGATCCTGATTTTCTATGGTTTATTAGTTATTTAATAATATTTTATGGATAACTGTGAAGTTTGTTTACACCTAGGATTTAAAATTCAGAATTTGAGTTGTGTTCGTTAGTTGTAGCTGAACAACTAAAGTCACTCCAATCCTGCAAAGACTTACTCAAATGTTTAACAAGCATGTGACTAGTCCCACTAATGTCAATGTGTAAAGCTAAGCATACATACCAAGACTGTAGGCCTGGTGTTATTCCTGATTGTAGAAGTGTAACTCTTATAATCAGGTTTCTGGTGTGAATGTTCCCTGAAAGAATTTAAAAGTTGTTTCCCATAAGCATGCAAGAAGTTCATGTTAGAGTTCACTTACTACAAGCATTCATGCTTGTAAAATGTTTTTGCACAAATGTTTGAAGAAAGTAAGTTCAGAAGTGGTGTGAATACTTCTGGAGAAAATATATTTAAAAATACAAACAAGTGTTTGCAAATGTTTTTTTTCCCAGCCCTATAAATAAGATAGCACTCATTACATAAATTAAGCTTATATATTCCCAGGTAGAATGTAATTGATAATAGCTCAGGCATGCTGGTAATTAGCAAAAGCTTGTGTTTAAATATATTATTTAAACAACTAGAGGACATACACACACACACACATCTATCATGATTATGTCCTGTAGTTGTTTAAATTACCAGCATGCCTGAGCTATTATCAATTATGTTCTACCTGAGAATGAAACTATATAACATCTATTTATGACTACTGAGCTCATAATATGATGAAACATAAATATCAGCAACACTAGAAAAAATGAATGAAATTCCTGTTTAACTATCTAAATGAAACTGTATCTAATGATTAGAACAAGTTGAAATTTTTCCAGTGGAAAGGTTTCCCATCAGAAAATGCTGATTCACCAACCTTATCAGAACAGAATTTTCAATATTTTGTTTCTAAACTTTCATTTATAAATTGTTTTATTCTATATTATATTATAAATTATACTATAAATAAAATTTAAAAAGTCAATATTGAAATGCAATTTTTCAATTTTATCAAAACAAATTTTTTCAATTGACCCAAAACAACAACAAATTTTGTTTTGCAGTGTGAAAGTAGAATGAATGTCAGCTGGAAATTTTGAAATTCAGTGTTTTATTCCAATACAGAGTGAAAACAATTTTCAAAATCACAAACATCTTTACAGTACTACTAATAATGAATCCAAAATAGATGAGGGGTTAATTACCACAAAACTGAAATAGACTAGCGCCCAAAGAATATCTCTTCAAAAGTAACAGTGTAAACAACTGAGATGAAGACAGACAAGGCGGGGGAGGTAATATCTTTTTATTGGATGAAGACAATAAGTTAAATCCAATGACAGTCTCAAGCACAATTTTACTCTTCTCAGGACAAAAGTGCATAAAAGACGCCTGATCTCTGGGCTGCAGGGTCAAGGGAATTTAAATGATATGCTGCCATTTCATTTTTTGCAGATTTGTGTTTGTGACTCTGACTGTGGGGAGCATTTGTATACCCAGACTTCTAAATGTGGTCAGTGTTTAACCCATACACATGTCTACAGATAGTTCTATACTCAAGTGTTCCCTTGTCAAACATGTTTTGTTCTGACTGTTCAATCTAGATGTACCTTCTTAACTCGACATAACTATCATGATTATATTTATTATTTACATAGCACTACAAATACATGTAGTGCTCTCCAATAAGTATAATAAGCAAATTAAAAGTCCCTGCCCCAGACTGATCACAGTTTGAGTGCAGAAAGCAGATATGATCCAGTGAACAAACACAAGGGACCTGCTGATGAGTGTGCTGAGGCTCTGTCTGGTAAATGAGCGCTCTCACCTTCCACCTTTTTGGTCTAATTGTGCTCCCACCAAAGTCTATGTGTCATGAATCAGGAGATGGGGAAGGAGGGTCAGGCCTAATGATCAGTGCTGGAGTCAGAGGGTGAAACAGCACCAAAGGTCAGAGCTGGAGTCTGTGACCAGGAATCAGAGCCAAGGATCAGAACCAGAGTCAGCAACCAAGCAGGAGAGCAGGGCTGGAGTGGACTGGTCAGGACAGGAGGCTGTGAACTAGGCAGGAACAGGGCTAGTGCAAGGCTAGGAGCAGGGCGGGCACAGAAGAGCTTCCAGTTGTGGGCATGTGCTTTGAGTAGCCAAAGATCAGTTATGAGTGTTGGGCTTAATCAGCTGCAGTAGTCAATCAGACGGCCCTGCTGTGGCTCAGCTGTGCACATAGGCATAGGCTGCCTGGAGATTGAGAAGGAACATCTGCAAGTCCTCATTCCTGACAATGTGAGGATTCTAACTAGAGCTTTTCTCCTTAAAATCTCCTGCCATTGCTCCCACCAGTGCTAACAATGGTTGGTTCATTACAGTAGACTGGATGCCAGGGGCTTGACCACCATATGCTTTAAGCTCCTGCTCAGAGAAGATCTAAATGACATGGTGACCAATGACAAAGTTCTGGTAGAGCAGCCTGTGGTGGCTGGTCTACACTACTCCTCCCAACATTACTAACATCTGTGTAGTTGCACTCCTGGTGGAAAAGGGGGGAAATTTCAGGGGGAAAGTCTAGTGTGGGCAAGGCCAATAGACATTTTGTCATTGACCAAAGTAGGTGTGGATTCAGTCTTTAGACCACTGAGAGTTGAGGCCACGCAACACGGTGCTCAGTATCTCACAGGCTGAAACCCACATCAACATGTGACCTTATAATGGGAATGCTTCCAGAAGAAGGTGGAGTTTTCTTGAAGAAGAGGCGGGGGAGGCATTGCATAGATTACAAGGGAGTGAAAGGCTAGGGGAGCATTCAGGAGAGAGGTTTTAACAGGTTGTTGGAAATGGAAGAAAGCATAGGGTGGAAATGTAGTATGGTTGCCAATTTTGGCTGGATGTATTCCTGGATATTTCATCACATGACATAATCTTTAATTAAAGATTAATCTTTAATTCCTGGAGATTCCAGGCCAATCCTGGAAGGTTGGCAACCCTAAAATGTAGTCTGCTGTAGACTTATACACAGGGGTCAGCAACGTGTCCGTACATGGACACAAGTGTCCATGGTAAACATTTTGAGGTTTTGTGGTAATTTTTCAAAAAATTGAATGACTGAATGACATAACCCCTTCCCCCACAGTGTCCGTCACTAAGTATGGTAATTTTGTCAAGTGTCCATCACGCAACGTGGGGGTGCCGACCCCTGCTTATACAGTAACTTGAAAAGAAGCTTGAGCTTTATGTGGAAGAAGTTAGGAAGCTAGTGCAGAGATTCAAGAAGGGTGGAAACATTCTCCTACTAGCAGGAGAATAAACATATCTTGACAACAGTGTCAGCTCTGATCAACAGGGATGTGCTTGAGAATTAGAGGTCAGCTCCAGAGCAAACTTCTACCAGTGTTGTAGGGTTTGGATCCAGAGTGTTGTTTTGATCCATTAGAGATAAAGGAGCCAGCTGCAACATTCTGATCCAGATATGACCTTCAGCAAAGTTTGGGAGTCAATTCATATATGGAATTTGGGCTCAGGCCCATGCCTATGCATGAAGAATACAAATCTTCAGTTGAAAATGTGGGGGCTATACAGAGAGTGTATAATATGCAATATGTATAATATCTGTCCTTACTTCTCATCCCTTATACCTGACTGGTACAATGGAAATTGCATAGCCCAGCAACAGAAATGATTTGTCCAGGTATGTGGAAGGGGAGATGAAGCAAGGACTTGGAGTCAGAGGAAAGGGAGAGGCAGAGGACAAGGAAGAGAATAGGACATAGAGGAAGGGGGTCAATGGAGGTCAGAGGTAACTGGGGAAGATAAGGAAAGGGCAGTGAAAATGTGGGTACAATGTAGGAGAGGAGCACAAAAGAAATGGAGTGAGAAAGGGTGACAAGGAATGAAGAGGGAACACACTGAGGAGCAGATAAAGGCAACCAGTGTGAAAGAAGGGGAGGGGGGATAGAGGGGGAAGACAGACAACAGAAGAAACCAGAGGAGACAACATGGATGAGATAGGAAATACTCTTCCTGTCAAAAACAGCCCTCTTTGAACCAGAGAGACAAGGTGGGTGAGGTAATGTATTTTATTGGACCAAGTTCTGTTGGTGAAAGAGAGAAGCTTTTGAGCTACACAGAATCAGACAGCCAGGAGGCATTGCCACAGACGAATTGATTCAGACACTGGGCAGGGCAGGATTTTTCAGGGAAGCTGGAAAATAAGACCAACAGAAAAAGGTAAGAGAAGGGTTTACATTTCCATTGGCCTTAAAATGGTTTCAGAATATTTCAGTTAAGAAAAATCTGAGGGCACCATACAGAATTGAGTTGCTCCCTTGGACACCTCTTCCCCTGATCTCTGTCCTGCCTCTCCTCTCCCACTCATTTCATCCTGAATCAGGGCTTGTCTACATGGGAAAGTTTTACTGGTTATTTCAGTAACTCCCAGTGTGGACACTCTCATTCCAGAATAAGAATGGCTTTTTTCAGTTTAGCTTAAACCCCTTCCAAAGTGACATCCAAGCTAAACCTAAAAAAACCACTCTTATTCTGGAATAAGAGTGCACATACTGATATAACTATATTGGTTTAAATTCACACTATAGCTTATCCTGGTCTGACTTCCCACAAAGACAAGGCCTTTGTTGCAGCACCAACTAGCCTTTCCACTGCAGAAATCTTTGCAGTGCATGTCCTTCCTATCAGTGTGTTCCCATCCAGGTGAGGGCTGGAGGAGGCCTGAAAGCTGGAGGAGGTCTGAGGACTGGAACCACTGGAGACTGCATTGGGTTAGTAGGATTAATGTTAAAGGAAGCACTGAAGCAGTCTTGGGACTGGCTCCATGGTAGAGTAGGCTAGTTCCTATGGAGGCAAAACAGCTGATCATGTCATTTAGATACAAACCATTGTGGTCCAGCCCACAGGCAAGTCTGACTCATCACTGGGAGAAAGTCCCAGTTCAAGAAGTCAGTTGATTGGCTGGAGGAGTGAAACAGAGGACTACAAAATAAGTTTGTGGAACAAAATAATCAACACAGAGGGTTGTACACATAACTTTACTAATCCGCTGAGCCTCTTTCAGTGAAAGCTGTGATAGGATCCATTTCTTTCAATGCCCTCATTCAAGAGTGTTGCTACAAGTTTCCTTTGCGATTCCAAACACTCTCAGATTCCCCACCTATAGTGCAAGGGGACTCTCATTAAAAATATTCCTGTTGGTGGTTCTAGAGCTCCTACTCTTTTACAGTTGCATGATTGATATTAAACAGCTGTATTGACCATTGGCTAACATTCCCAAATACATTTCTGGAAGCCACTGAAGGCAAACAGATGTAGCTGTGGAGTTAATGCCAAAGGATGTAAACAGTAGCTCACCAGAAGCCAAAGCATTTTACCAAGTGGCTTTGACACTTTCCAAAAACCTTTAAGCTGATGAAGAGTTGATTTGTACTTCAGAGGTAACCTGATTAACAACCAGTTTGAAACTGGAATATGTTAATTGGTACAAACATCACTAAATCACTTTCTTTAACCTGTATGAGATAGTGTGAATGAGAGACAACAAAAGTCAATAAAGCATGGGGGGAGATAAAAAAATGATCCTTGGCATGTACTGACAGTAGAATAATGGATGATTAGTAATACAAAATAATGTTACATATAAAAAAAGTATTAAAGGTCCATTAACGTTGCAAAGTCCAGCACTCAAATGTGAGGAAATGCCAGAATTTATGTTGCCCATGCAATCTAAATCTGCCTTCTTTGTGTGCATGCATTATGAGGCACAGGGGCGGCTCTAGGAATTTTGCGGCCCTAAGCACGGCAGGCAGGCTGCCTCCGGCGGCTTGCCTGCGGAGGGTCCGCTGGTCCCGTGGCTTCAGTGGACCCCCGCGGCTTGCCGCCCCAAGCACGTGCTTGGCGTGCTGGGGCCTGGAGCTGCCGTGATGAGGCAGTCTTTAATTATATTATCACATATTGTTTTCACAGGACTCCTTCCTTAATTCAGTGTACAGTATGGACAGTGCTCACTAAATGAGCAGGTAGTCAAGATTTTATTTTATCTTCATTATTAAGCCAGTGACCCCAGGCCTTACTTACAGTGCATTATTCAAGCCTTGCTCTGAAGGTAGAATTATGAATTTCTTCATGAGCTATCTGTGGCACTCATCACTATAATATCTGAGTACTTCAAAAACAGTGACGAATTTATTTTCACAACACCCTTGTGAGGTAAAGGGGGGGCCCACATTTTACAGATGGGAAACAGGCATAGAAACATTCAGGTCAGAAGTGTCCACTCGTTTTAGGTGCCCAGTTTGAGACACTAGGGACACAATGTTTTCAGAGTACTTAGCATTATACAACACTTTATACATTCAAAGCACAGCTCCCATTGACTTCAGTTGCAGCTCTGAGCGCTCAGCATTTCTGCTAATCATGACCTCAAGTCAGGCATACAGAAAATGAGGAACACACAATTAGTGACCACCTGTGAAAAATTACTCACACAGGAACTCTGTGGCAGAGTCAAGGACAGAATCAAACTTTCCAGGACAGCATTCACCTTCCTTAACCATGAAGCCATTCTTTCTCTTCCTGCCAAATCCCCTGCCTCATTCACTGCACATACGGTAATAAATGAAACAAGGGTCCTATAGACAACAGCCTCCCTATCCCATCTCAGTCCATCCCCATCTATGGCTCCCAAGCCTAGTCTCGATCCCAGACTTCTTGTCCCAGTCTCCTTGTCCAGCCAGTCCAGACTTTCTCCCCGCCTTCCCCAGGCTCCTCATTTGATCTCAGTCTTCCCCACCTGCTCCCAGGCCCAGTCTCCCTCATTGTGCCACTAATCGCAGTCTCCCCCCCGGCTTCTCACGCACTTTGAGTCCCAATGTACTCCCCAGGCTCTTTGTCCCAGACTCCTTGCCCAGACAATCCCAGTCTCCCACTCCTTGGCTCCTCATCTGATGTCAGTCTTCCCCTAATACTGGCTCCCGGTCCCCCTCACCAACTCCCAGTCTCCCGCAACTAGTCCCAGTCTCCCTGCTCCTATTGCCCCTGCCCCCAGTTCCCAGTCCCAATCTCCTTTCCCAGCCAGTCTTCCTCCCCCAAGTTCCTTTTCCCAATCTACTCCCTCCACCCTTCCCTCCAGTCCAGCTCTTGTCCCCTCTGCATTTGCTTCCTCCTCCACACTGCCTGGGGGCCAACAGGGGGAGCACTGACAGGTTCCCTGCTATCACTTCCTGTGCACAGTGGCCCCCTGCAGCTTCAACAGCTAGTGGCACGGAAAGTCCTTCTCAGCCCCTCTAGCCCTGGGAAGGAGCATGCCCAGTACAGATGGACTCTTCAGAGAATCTAGCTCCCAGGTCTCTACACAGCATATCTGAACATTTAACAAGTCTCTACTGAGCATGTATGAACTGAGATTTTTTCAAAGGTTCATAATTTGGCCAAGTTTATGCAGATTTAAACAGGGATAGCAAAAAAACTACATCTGTGACACCAGAGTGAGCCTCCTGACAAATTTCTTGTCCCTGCTCCAAAGGGTGCAGGCTCTAGAGCAGTGGTGGGCAACCTACGGCCCATCAGAGTAATCCACTGGTGGGCCGTGAGACAGTTTGTTTACACTGACCGTCTGCAGGCACGGCTGCCCGCAGCTCCCAGTGGTCGCAGTTCGCCGTTCCCGGCCAATGGACGCTGCAGGAAGCGGCAGCCAGCCTGCGCCGCAGGTTGCCCACCACTGCTCTAGAGCTTCTCAATGAAATGATTGCAAGATTTTTTTTTCCTTGGGTAAAACAATTCTCCCCCTAGCCTCATTCTCAGAAATGCCTGAAGTATTTTTCTTGAAACAAAACAAAAAAACCGAGGCAGGCATTCAGTATAACAAATTTCCACTCAAATCCAGGCAAAGTCATAAGCAACTGAAAACAGAGTCTTTCAATGGGAAGTATCAGGCAGACTTTACTATAGGTGGTGCTATCAGCTCCACCTATAATATACAGCGGAATCTATGTCCAAAACCTCACCTTAATATTAACACTAAGGTATTCCCAAGCACTTCACAATGTTAAATTACTGTACCTGTTTCAGATGAACAAGGTAGCAAGAGACTGATCAAAATTCACCCCAGATATATCCTTTCCTAAGAGATTGACTGAACTGCTAAGGCCCTCAGAGACCATAAGACGTACACTGAATGGACATGAAGTTGGTGTACAGGAGACTCCACTTTGCATAGTACTGTATATCAATTCAGAATGTAATGCTAAACACTTGACAGCAGCTCAGTATCATAATCTCTATCTTTCTGTTTCACCTGTGTAGTGTAACTGCTGACAATAAAACAATGTTTCAGCTACAAATGACCTCTTCTGCCTTAAAAATCTGTTCTTATTAATTATCTGTACCTTAAGTGATTTATAAACAAGAGAATAATTCTTGGGGTCATATAAATGGGATACAATATATAATGGAATTCCTTTTAACTTTCCCACTGAAGTTCTCAGTCACTCCTAACAAAAGACCCCAAGCCATTAATAGACCTCCTTTTATTGATTACTTGAGTGAACAGTTAATACACAGTAGTAGATGCCAAGTGGTAGAGTGTCAACAAGTGAAGGAAATAAACTCTGTATGATTGCTATGCCTCAGCTTATGGCTAGTTATATACAGGACAGGGCTTTGTTATGGTGATTTTTACAAGCACGGATTAGACACAGCCAATTTGTAAAATTTCACAGAGGAGTCACAGAATTTCCACTGCAGGCCTTTTAAAACCAGCAAGTCTGCAAAGGCCACTAGCTCTGCTTCAGTGCAAGCTCATGGTGGGAACCCAGAGTGCAGCTTCCTCAGCAGGCAGGTGTTTGGTATGGTTCAGCTAGGTAAGGGGAAAGGTTAGCACAAACCATCTTGCCCTTGTCCTATGTGATGGGGTTGGGTTTCATCTGGTTAGGGAATTATTATTTTTCATTTCCTAAAGAAGTGGGTATATACAGAAGGGAAGAATCTATTTTCATGAAAAGTTTTTATTTTCACTTCCGCCCAGAAAAGTGTCTGTTAAATAGAGGATGGCATGAGTAATGGCCCAACTTATAGCAAAGGTAAGTTCTGCAACACAATGCCTCCATGAGGTTTGCATTTAGGGTGAAATTCACTCCTGTGCAGAGGACCAGTGTAAGGCCTATGCATCACTTAAGACCCATCATAAATGGGATTTCAGTGGTGCATAGACTTTATGCCAGTCCTCTGCATGGGTAAATCTCACCTTTAATGCATTTGTTTTCACACTACAAAAGGAAGTGACTGATAGGACAGAAAGGGGAGTGGATGCAAAATCCTAGCTTAGGAATGGAGTCAATATTGGTGAAAGTGAAGAAGGGACAGCAAATCCTAAGAACTCTTTCTACACTTTAATATCTCAGGTTTGTCAGTTTGTGGTGGCAAAACATTTAATGTATTGGGTTCTTACTTTTGTGGAGTAACAAGTATATGTGAAATCCAAATACTGTGTACTGCTATGAACCTACAAGAAGTGCTTCTCTGGGATGTCATCTTCTGGAAGAGTCTAGCATAAGGACCTAACCCTGATGTAGATATGTAATTGCATATCTCCTCAAAGTTTACCAGCTTTATCCAGGCCCACAAGGCTCTTCTCCATTCTCCAGACTGTATTTTTTTTATATAGCTTTGGAGGATCCTGGGGTCACAAAGCTTACTTACATTAATTTATTTGTTCACTGCTTAAACCCCTAAGTAGTTAAATAAGGGTGGGGAGGGAAGTATGAAAGGCTACAAACACGTACACTTACTGGCCCATCTAATCTATCATTCAGGAGCACCATACACATGATGCCTTGATCCTGCAGAAAGAACCATAAAGGCCTGTCGACATGGGTGCTCTATTGATTCCAGAAAAGATCTATCTCAATCAAGTGTCCACCCAGACAGTTCCTTTTGAAGGATCAGGCCCTACATTAAGATAATGACATCATCTTTACATGTGATCAGAAAAAAAAAGGATCAAGTACAATTTCTTGTGCAAATAGTGGTAATGCAGAAGGAACATACAAATGACTAAATGATTGAATAACATAACGTAACATAACATAAGAACATAAGATTCAGTACCAAAGGATCATTTAAAACACAGTCAAAGAATACATACATATATTAGCATAGCTGCAAATGACCAGTAATTATATTTCCTATAATTATTAGTGTATTGACACTTAGTAGTAGTCTTATTAAATCTCACTAGAAGGAGTATGTTAGAACTTTACTTCAAAATAATAATACTTAAGGAAAATCTACTAAATCATTCCATTTTGGTTCTATTTTAAAGATAATTTAGGTAGAAAAGGAGGGAGTCCTATGTAAGAGATTTTGAAAGTAACTCATTTTATGATTTTATCTGAAAGATATGGCAAGTCTAGAATGCAGTTTACCGGTACACAACTCATGAAGTGAACAAGAATTTTCTGTGACTTTCCCAATTTCATAATTAAATCACTCAGATTATTTTCCCCAACTGTAGTCCACTTGTAAAATAATTGGCGTAATCAGAAAGGCTGATTTAGGCTTTAATAGATAGATTATAGCAATAGTGCTGGTGATTAGAAAATTTAGTGAAATATATTTGTGTATCCCACAAACAACAATTGGTAACAAAATATTCCCCTTTTGCTGGCTAGAAAAATTTTAGGAAGGTGATCCCTATTCATTTGTAAAATGAATGTATTCCTGATAATTGAATTAGGGAAATAGGTTGCATAGGCAAATACCAATCACAGCAGAGATGTTGAGTTTCACACATAATTTGTTTCTGACTCTTTAGCAGTGTCACCTCAGACATACAGAAAGTAGAAAGCAAACACTCACTGCTTAGCTCTCCCACCCAGCAAATACTTCTGAGCATCCATTAGGAAAAGCAGCCTTTGGCACAATGGTTTGTTTGCCTTGAGGACTAAAGGTCTTTTATGGAGATCTTATACTAATACAGTACTTGAGCAAAACAAGATTTTGGCAAGTCTGATAATTTGAAGGATGCTCACATAGGTCAAATAGCATATATACAGATACAACTTTATATTACAGGCCTGATTCATCTTTATTGAAGTGAATGGGAAAATTTCTACTGACTTCAATGGGTTTTGAGTAAGGTCCTGAATCACTTATTGGCATGGAACTGTTCCCAGTACATACCCCCCACATGTATTCTTCTCCATTCTAGCCCAAAGTAAGGACAAATTTGACCTTTGTCCTTTCATGGGTGTATGCTGTGTACATGTATGTGTGTGGGGAGGAGTCTTCTGCCCACTTGCATGCCCTATACAAGGGTAAGGGCAGTAGTGGTCCCTGCGGTCAGGGGAGGAAAAAGATTGCTCTCCTAAAGCACCCCAGAGGTACAATCCATGTCAAAGATATTAGGGGGGAGATGAACTTATGGTCCCATGATTCTCTTTGCATCAGCCACAAAACAAGCCAAGGGCATGAAGATACAAGGGTACAGCTCCCCAACCTATCCTGGGCTGTGCTAAAATGTCGCAATCTAGGCTACACTAATTCTACCATGATACATGTGTTTGGTGAGACATTGATTTAATTTATTAAATGTCAGCCAAACAAATAGCAGCCAAAACAAGGTAGGTGGAACGCCATGTCAGGCATGGGTTACTAACTGGAAAAGGCAAGCTGAAAATAGCAATGCAAGCTCACACAGAGATTTCAGTTTAAGGTCTTCTTCAGGAAGGATCTACATAAGAAAAAGTCTAGAGAAGATAGCCTTAATCAAGAGAGCACTCTTTCTCTGCTTGGCCACAGAACAGGGAGACAGTGGGCTTGGCTCCTAGGGGCATGACTCTTTCAGACTCCACATAATCATAAGTGTAAGTCCTTCACTGTTGTTTGTAAAATACCCTTTGGAAACTAGAGAATAAAGAGAAAGGGTAAGAAGAAGATTCTCCCATTTGTGTATGTTTTAAAAGGGAATTAAGTGAATGGACATTTGTACAAATAACACAAATATCCAGAGTTATTATAATAAATTGTAACATTGAAATCTTCTGTTTATGCATGAGGGAGGTGTAGCATTACTGCCTGACCAATTTGCCTCACCTCTGATCTGAAGGGATGATACCACCTTTGCAGGTGAGACAATAGCTCCAAGTTCTTTTTGCTGAGTCTCCCAACAAAGTAATGGTGATCACCTAGATCGATCGGTCCTTCAGCCCTCATATAGATTGCACTGATCACAACACGTCTTCCATTCTTCTCTTATCCTGGCCTTCCTTCTCCATGAGCGGCCATGCCTTTTCATGATAAAATCTTCCCATCTCTTTGGAGGTTGGCCGGGGGTTATTTCAGTTCCCGTGGATACTACTCAGCAACAGCTGTAGGCCATCGATTGTCAGTGAGCCTAGCTATATGCCTGGCCCATTGCATTTTACTGTACCTGCTTTCAACAACGATGTCCTGCACTCCATTCTGCTGTCTGATCACTTCATTGGGGACTCAGTCTCAGATTGAAGTCCCCAGAATTCTTCTTTCCTCTCCGTGACAGACAGTTGTTGCTCCTCTATCTTTGTCGGTGCCCATGTTTCCCTGCTGTACAACATTGCCAGCAGTGCTATTGATTTGGAGATGTTGGCATGTGTTGCCTTGTTGATTTTTCCTTGAAGGACATCCTTGATAGAATTGAATGTGCGCCAGCCAGCTTTCTTTCTTCACAAGAGTTCGCCTTCCTGATCATGGCACATGTTAATTTCTTGGCCCAAATAGACATATGGTTCAACTTCTTCTATTTGTTCGCCCTTGACTATTATTTGGGCTTTTGGCAAGGCGTCAGACCGCATAAATTTCATTTTAGAGTGGTTCATTTTCATTCCGACTTGGCTGCTTATTGTGTCGAGTTCTCACAGCATTTTCTGTAGTTTGATAGTGTTTTCGGCAATCAACACAATATCATCCGCGAATCTGAGGTGGTTTAACTGCTCTCTGTTGATGCTGACTCTACCCTTCCAGTTCAACTGCCTCACTACCATTTCAAGGCAGGCTGTGAAGAGTTTCAGTGAAACCGTGTCTCCTTACCAGAGCCGGCTTTAGGAAGTGCGGGGCCCCATTCAAATATCCGGCGGCGGTCTGGGCCTTCGGCGGCACTTCAGCGGCGGGTCCTTTACTCGCTCCAGGTCTTCCGCGGCACTGAAGGACCCGCTGCCAAAATGCCACCAAAGACCCGGAGTGAGTGAAGGACCTGCCGCTGAAGTGCAGCCAAAGACCTGGACTGCCGCCAGGTGAGTAAAAATTTAAAAGTTAGGTGCTTTTTTTTTAGGGCGTGGGGCCCTTTTAGGCATGGGGCCCGATTCTGGGGAATCGGGGGAATTGGCCTAAAGCTGGCCCTGCTCCTTACTTCATACTTTTTTTTACTGGGATGTGAAGGGGAGTGTCAAACAGAGTTATAGCTGTAGTGCAGTCAGAGTTTGCTTCCTTTAGTAGTTTGGTGTAGTTTGAGTCAATGCCCTGCTCTGCAAGAGCTTTCAGCACTGCACTGATCTCTATGCTGTTAAATGCTTTTTCATGAAGGCAATGCATAAAGGGAATTTGTATTCCCTTGAGTGCTCCAATAGCTGGTTGATAGTGAAGATATGTGCTGAAATTCCTTCGAAAACCTGCCTGCTTTCTTGGCTGCTGCTCATCCAGACTCTGTGAGAGTCAGTTTGTTATTATTTTGGTGAATAGCTTTGTAGTGGAGTGGTTACCCACCCAGCCCTGACAGGGTAGAATCCAGCCCTGGGAGAGGGCTAGGAGCTAGGAGAAAAAGCCCAAGCCGATTGGAGAAGGAATTATACCTGGGCCATGCCCCAATCAGGGCAGCTGGGCCTTATAAGAAGGCCCCGGGCAGCCAGAAGCAGAGCAGAGTCTCTCCTCTAGCTGTGGAGGGAGACTGGCCTGGCTGCAGGGGTATAAGAAGATACCTGGGAGTGAAGCAGGGCTGGGAAAGAGCCAGAGGAGCAGGGGAGCTCCAGTCTGGTGACTCCCCAGGTTGCAGGGCCTGGTTCCAGGCCCATAGGGGTACTGGGTGGTAGAAGAAGTCAGCTGGTCAAACCCCCTTGCCTGTGATGAGTGGCTTTTATACAGTGAGCAGGGGCTAGGTAAGGACTGGCAGTAGACCAGACTGAAGCGAGGTTGGGGTAGTGGGTGAGGGCTCCCTGGGGAAGGGAGACTCACAGAAATTGTTGGGGTATTGCCAGGGGGAAGCACCCCAGAGAAAACAGGCACCGGAGTCTGGGAGGGACATGGTGGCCAAGCTGTGGCAGATCACCGGCCTGCAGAGGGAGCTCTGGGCTGGAAATCGAGCTAATTCCCTGAGAGACCAGCAGGAGGTGCCGCAGAGGTGAGTCCACACGCTTACAAGCGTGTAGACATGCAAGAGCAGGCATATTGGAAGACAGTTCTTTAGATCTTCATGATTGCCCTTCTTGTACAGCAAAATGGTGTTGGACTTCTTCCAGCTGGCCGGTATCTTCTGCATTTCCAAGTAACGGCTAAACTTCTGAGCAAGGGTTTTCCAGAGGTCTTGGCCTCCAGCTCTTATCATTTTCGGTTGCTGCAAAATCCTACCTCAACACCTCAAAGCAGTAGTGACCCTGGATTGTCTGACAGTGATGATAATGGAGTGTATTCTCCAGTAGGTCCTACCATGCTATTACACTGTCAGACTGCCAACCCAGGGAGGGGACAGCTGTCCTCCTTCTTGAGGTTGAGTGCTAGCTAAGTTGAGGAGGCAAATATGCCACTGACATCATAGCCAGTGGGTGGCAGAAGAAAAAGCTAAAATGAATAAATGGGCCCCAGTTCCTTGCATGCCCCTTGATCCACTCTATGTGGTGGTGTGGAGTTTAATTGACAAGAGGCTTCTAAGAATCTCAGGAGCCAGAAAAAGGACTGCCATTTCAGTGTGTACCTACAACTGCAGGACATTGACAACTCAATCAACCATCTAATGGAGGAAGAGGCTAGGACAGCCTGTGATGTCCCTGGTCTCTGTGAAACATGACAAAGAAAGGAGATGGAAGCAAAGTGGAGAGGCAGAAGCACCATCATGTTGGGAAAAAGAGAAGGAGTGAGAACTGTTGGAGGAATTGGTTTTATCATCAATAAGGAAAGGTCTTCAAAAATCATCTGCAAGTTCAAGTCATCATGCATCAGAGTGCAATACCTTCAACTGAACAAGAATAGCACCCTTAAGATTATTTACATTCCCACAAGCACAAGTGAAGATGATGATACTGCAGAATTCTATCAGGAGCTTGAGGAAACCCTCATTCAAAAATCCACACATACAATTGCAATGGGAGACTTCAACACCAAGGTTGGAAGAGGGAAAGAAGGCAAAAAGTTCATTGGAAGGTATGGCATCGGTAAATGGAATTTATGAGGAGAGTGACTGGCAAATCTGGTAAAGACAAAAGAAATGTTCATTGGTAACACCTGGTTTAAGAAGAAGGCCAAGAGAAGGTGGATCACACCCAAAGCGAAGAACAAGAACGAGATCGACTATATTCTGATCAATAAGCAGCACATTGTACAAGACATCTCAATAGCACCATCATTCAGCACCGATAGCAACCATCGCTTGCTCAGAGCGAGGCTCAACTTCAAAGTAAAGGTGAAGAAGAAAGCACTATAGATGGCAAATCAGAGACAGCGGCTGAAAATATTCAATGAGGCAATCCAGAAAGTGAACATTTCCAAGGAAGACTGGACTCTTATAGTTAACTGTGATGAGGACTATAAAAACTTTGCTGATAAGTTGAGGCAATATGTGAAATTAGCCGAGAAAGAAAGATCAAAAAATGCGAAGGGAAGAATCTGGGAGGAAACAAGGAATTTGCTAGAGAAGCAGAGGAATATGAAGTGAAATGATGGCAACAAACTCGAGTACTCCCACCTCTGCAAGCTCATAAGAAGAGTAAAGAAGGACTTTGAAAAGTACTGAAATGAAAGGCTCTTAAAGACAGCTGAAGATCTCAGAAGCCTCAAAAAATGCAAATGAGAACTGATGCTGGACAGGTCGACAATAACAGCACTGAAGAACAAAGATAGAAAAGCAGTAATTGACAGAATAGGGATGGAAATGGTCTGCAAAGATTTCTACAGCACATTGTTCGTGTCTCAAATAAATGTCTCAGTACCAACTCTACAACAGATCAACAAGCGCGTACTCCTGGTCCTCGTCAGTTCTACATGCAGTTTATCAAATGAAGGAAGAAAAAGCTCCAGAAAAATACAGTCTGACAACTGAAATGGTAATCATGATACTTTCATTTTTAAGTGAACAGCTGTATACTGTTAACTGGGCTAAGGCCATCAACATATTTCACATAGACCACGGAACAACCATTAAATGGTAATGCAGTTTGTCCCTAAATACATCGACCAGATTACCAGTGACCTATAAGAAAGGCAATGTGATGGCAGATTAAGTTAACTGCTAACAAATGTAAGGTAGATGAAGTCAGTGTGACTAACCACATGCCTAAAATAAAAAGCTGAAGTGCTTTGCGAGGTTGGGGCATAATTGACCAATTAACCTTTGGAATGTGCTTTGAGATATTGGACAAACAGTGCAATACAACATAAGTTCAAAGCACCATATTATTGCACAGACATATGTTGGATGAATTAAGATATATGAAATAGGGATATACATTCACATTAATATTAATAATAATTTAAAATATTCAGATCATGATAGTAACACAATTTAATGCTGTCTTAACTTGGCCTCCAAAGTGGAATTGATTTTCATTTAAACTTCCTGTGTGATATTCTGTATTACCCTTGTAAGGGTATGTATTCACTGCAGAGTTAGCCTGGGTGACTGATATCCAACTCTGAGAACCCAGGTTAGCCTAGCATGAGCAGCCACACTACAAAGCCATACCCAAGTTATCGTGTCTGAAATAAATTTGTTAGTCTCAAAGGTGCCACAAGTACTCCTGTTCTTTTTACACTACCCCATGTGTCAGTTGACTTTTGAGGCATATCCCATGGATCTTTTGTGCTGTATTAAGCAGAGTTACTCTAAGATTCTTTCCAAGTGAATTGTGGGAGAAATTGTCCTTCCACAGGAGGAATTGTAGAAAGGCATTGGAGGCTTATCAGCACTCAAGTGATTTAGCCTGAGTCCTCACTGTGAGGTGGGGAAGTTACCCAAGTGAAGGCAGAACCCAGGCCTCTCTTCCTCCAGCCATGATAGCCAGTCCAGGTTGAAAGCACGACTTAACTCAGGTGAGAAGTTTTTGTGTGTGTACTGTAGGCGGTTTAGGGTAAGAACCTCAGTAAGAGCCCAGGCTAACTCTGAAATGAAGACATACCCCCATGCAGCACAGAACTCACAGGCAAAAGACAGTGTATGTGTTGCTGAGGGGGTCAGAGGGAAGTGGCTCAGGAAGTTTTAAGTCACCTTTGTGCCATCCTGATTCTGGGATGCTCGGGGGACTGCAGAGGCATAACTTAGACAGCCCTGCAAGGCCTAAATTACAGCAGTCTCCCTAAGGCTGACTTTGAGCCTCAGTGCTGCCTGGAATATCTGCATGACTGTGCACTGTAGTCCCACTCCCAGCCCTGCCGCTGGAATTACCCCTACACTAGGACAAGGCTTTTGACACAGTCCTTGGAAGAGAACCTTATGGCCATCTCCCTCCATGCCTATGCCAGAGGAATTATACCCAGACTTGAACTAGAGCTTGTAGGGCCCCTTTATGCTGCTCTGCCCTTTTAGCTATCATAAAGGGGCAGAAGCCAGTAATAAGGATCTCACCCCCTCTGATTTTCATTTCTAAGGTTCATTTATTTTTGGAACTGAATCCCACCATGAGCTACTGAGCACCTCCTGTGAGGTGCTCGACACCCTCAACTCCTGCTGGTTTCAGGGGAAATTGAGGACACTCAGCATAATATAGGAAAGAGCTGGCATCTTTCAGGATGGAGGATTTTATGATCCTGATTTAAAGTCCACTGAGTCAATGAGTGTCTTCAGTGGGCTTTGGATCAGATGCTGTAAGAATAAACATCATGACCACGCTCTGGTTTTAATCCTGAGATAATGAGTCAAGTTGTCTGGTGATAAATTACTTGTTCTCTGAAGCTGGGCTAAGTAAATGAATAAAATAATCACCAAAGCATGTAACAAGTTAACACACAATTTCAAGCAAGCTAAAGGAAAAGAAAAGAGTGGCATTTGTAAGTGATATGTCCTGCTGATTCTTTGTAAAGCCAGCTGTGAATTGTAGCTGTGACATCAGTTTATAGCAAGGTGTGTGCAGTCTTCAAGATGTGTAAGTGTAAAGCCTACAGACATCAAAAGGTTTGAAATTCAAATCAACCACTGGAATACTGCCTTTATGTATTTCAAAGAGGAAATCAGTTGAACTTTCCCTATAAGGATTATCTTGCAGCATGCCTTTAATAGACAATAGGGAAACACTTGGAATGAGACAGCCACTACTGGCATGTTGAATAGATGAAATAACTAATAAGGAGAGTGTTGGATCATTGTATCTGTTGGTTTTTTTTCCTCATTGAGATGTCCTCCATGTTTCTGTAGAGCTGAATTTTCAAGTCTCATACTTAGTGCTCTTGCTACTGTTCTTGGTGAGGATACTATATAGCAGTATCAGGCAAAAAATGATAATGTAGCAGAGCTGTGGGGAATGATAAATGAAAATTGTAGTCATAAACTGGAACTGTTAGGATAAGTCCTTTTTTTCCAGCAGTACATTTTCTAATAAACCTCTTGCAGCTGCATTTCCATCTTTTGAATATTTGAAACTGTGTTCCTTTCTTTGGTTTCCACCGATTAAAGAATTTAACTAGAAATGGTGAATTATTTGCTGTGAACATGGTGAATTTATCCTTTTTTTCTGTTTGTGAATTATTCATAAGCAGATCATGATTTTTATTAATCTGTTTGTGAGTCATAATTGTTCAATGGATTGCTTACACAAACAAATCAGCCTCTGCATCATTCGCAAAGTGTTCGTAAGGTTCATTTGATTATTCAATGGTTGGAATTTTCTATGCAAATTGTGTGATTGGTTCCTTAACTCACATGATGTTGTTTCTGTACTGTAGTTGAATGACCTCACCTCTTAAACTACTTCGATTTATGTATCCCAAATTATTGATTAAACAAATCTCAATAAGAGAGGCCTGAAATTTGCTTTCCACTGAAGCTAGGACAAAAAGTAAGGGGCTTAATCTGAGGCAAGCGAGATTTAGCTCAGATATTGTAAAAAATCTTTCTGATTATAAGAGTAGTTAAATTCTGGAACAAGCTTCTGAGAGAGGTTGTGGAATCCGCATCACTGGAGGCCTTTAAGAACAGGTTGGACCAACTCCTGCCAGGGATGGTAGATTTACTTCATCCTGCTTCAGGCCAGGGGGCTGGATTTGATGACTTCTCAAGTTCACTGCCAGCCTCACATTTCTATGGTTCTATGTTTGTATATAAAGAAAATTGAGCTCTACTTAAAGGGGCTGGATTCACAGCCATGTAGAATGAAGTTCTCTATTTGTCCATTGACCAAATAAAGGGCAAACTTCCCCAACCTGAAGGGATTACTTCTAAGCAGAGGCGGCTCTAGGCATTTTGCCACCCCAAGCACGGCAGGCAGGCTGCCTTCAGTGGCGTGCCTGCAGGAGGTCCGCTGAAGCCACGGGACCAGCGGACCCTCTGCAGGCATGCCGCCGAAGGCAGCCTGCCTGCCGCCCTCGCAGCGACCGGCAGAGCGCCCCCAGTGGCTTGCCGCCCCAAGCACGCGCTTGGCGTGCTGGGGCCTGGAGCCGCCCCTGCTTCTAAGCAATAAATCCTTGGCTTTTCAGCTGAAACAGTCAATAGTAGCAAAGATGACTTATACTGTTGCTTATTAATGGAAACCACAAATGAATCCAAACATTTTCACCAAACATATGACCTAATGATTAATTAATGTTATGAAACAAAATTACACCCATGCACAACGATTTGCTTGACACCTTGACATTTGTATTGAGTTGTTGGTGCAGAGATATGGCCCAGAACTAGATCTCAGTTACACTGGTGTAAGTACTGAGTAACTCAGCTGATTTCCATAGAGTTACTCTGGATTTTTATTATGAAATTTACACCAAAATCTGACAATTGGAGCCACAATTGAAAATATATATAAACTGCAAAACTGAGATTATATCTGCATACAGATTTTGAACACTTCAAAGACTAATGATATTCAGATCCAGGGTTTTGGGTGGCCCCATTATAAAGACAGAGATAATTTTGCAAAATGTGGATCTGGAGCCAAGTTTGCACATCCTTAAGGCTCAGGCAATGTTTGGCTCTGGGGTTTTGGTCACAGTCCATCCCTAGTTGAAACATGTGAAAAGCTAATGCAATAGTTATTTCAGATGCATTCAATGAAAACTTTGGAATCAGAAAACAATTTGTTCTACACAAGCAGTCTCTGGCTAATAAGCAAGCCCACAGTAGCCTGTTTAAAGAATGTAAGTGATACTGTGGACCAGGGCTCCCCGGGAGGCAAGAGGGGCAATTTGCCCCAGGCCCGGGGCCCTGCAGCGGCCCCCACGAGAGTTTTTCGGGGCCCCTGGAGCAGGGTCATTCACTTGCTCCAGGGGCCCCAGAAAACTCTTGCAGGGCCCGGGCCCCCGGAACTTCTTCCGCTCCGGGTCGTCATCAGCAATTCGGCAGTGGGGGGTCCTTCCGCTCTGCAGGGGCGGCTCCAGGCACCAGCGCTCCAAGCGCGTGCCTGGGGCGGCAAGCCGCGGGGGGCGCTCTGCCAGTCGCCACTAGGGTGGCAGGCAGGGTGCCTTCGGCGGCTTGCCTGCGGAGGGTCCACTGGTCCTGTGGCTTTGGTGGACCTCCCGCAGGCAAGCCTGCGGAGGGTCCGCTGGTTCCACAGCTTCAGCGGACCTCCCACAGGCACGCCTGCAGGAGGTCCGCCAAAGCTGCGGGACCAGCGGACCGTCCGTGCTTGGGGCGGTAAAATGCCTAGAGCCGCCCCTGCCGCTCTGGGACCCACCACCAAAGTGCCCTGAAGATCCGCGGCAGAGGGTCCTTCTGCCCCGGAACCCGCTGCCAAAGTGCCAGGTCTTCTGCGGCCAATACCCCCTGAATCCTCTGGGTGGCCCTGCTGTGGACAATGTGCATTTTTTTTAGGAAAAGGAAGTATTGAGGAACCAACTGTAATAAACACAGTAGGGAAAACAAACACATTAACTGGCTTTAGCGCAGACAAAAATGGATAGCTAAGGGGGAAATTCTATTTCAGAAAGGTCATTCATTCGCTTCCAAATTCCTTTACCACATTTACATGCCTGCCAATTGTATTCATCAAAGGTCTTTATTATTCTTTTTTGGCACACATAAAACAATCAGTTTAATAAATAATGACATAACCACTCAAATAAGACGAAGGAAAAAATGGAAATTTACTTCAGATGTTAGCATTTAGCAGCATCCAAGAAAAGAGGCTAAAAGTATTTGTACAATGCATTTTAAAGTTGTATCTGGCAGCACCTATCATGGTATTTCCTGATGAATAAAGACAATGGGCCTGATTCTCTTTTATGATGACTCTCTGTGCTTCTCTAACTTATGTTCTGTTTTCCGCAAGCTCCTATGGGTTGTAGGAAGCAGAGAATAGCCAGAGTACAGCCAAAATTCTGATAATACTCTTGCTCTGGTCTGCCCCCAGCATATCCTGGATGGGCTGAGAGACAGTAGCTCATATAATCACTCTAGGAGCTCTACCCAGGATAGGGAACCCCATCACACTAGAGGTATTCCATAGGGGGTCTGCCCTCTTTACAATCTCTTTACATTGCCAGAGCAGCACAAAAGGACTGAAATGCAACAAGAAAGCAGGCTGAAAATCTGTAAATTAAATACATAGTTGGGATGATTCATTTATAAACTAACCAGTGTCTGAGAAACAAGGCCTGCTCCAACAAACAGATCTTTATGCAGTTATTTTCCATGTTTATTTGGAAAAGCTCATGATGTAATCTGAGTCAGCAAATGTCACATTTAGCAAATGACTCATTTAGGCTGGCCTCACATGGTTTTAAAAAAAAAAACAGCTTCAAATGTTGCCCGTATTTTAGACCTTAATAATACTGAGTCACATTTACAACCATATTGATTATCTGGGGAACAGAATGTTGCCTACTGGGACAGGTACTTCCCTGATCCTCTGTGCACTTTCCCCTAGAGGGATTAATGGTGCTCCTGGCTCTAATATCCCTGAAAGTGTGGAGGATGTGTCCTGTATTACTTCAGACCAGCCAGACTACAGGCCCATAATACTGCTGCTTTGGCACTATTCATAAACATCCATAGCCATACAAATATCATGTAAGGCTTAGATTCCT
This sequence comes from Mauremys mutica, assembly GCF_020497125.1. Lineage (NCBI taxonomy): Eukaryota > Metazoa > Chordata > Testudines > Geoemydidae > Mauremys > Mauremys mutica. The sequence goes on from NC_059075.1 coordinate 83,457,059, forward strand.
CCTATTATATTCATAAGAACATAAGAACATAAGAAAGGCCGTACTGGGTCAGACCAAAGGTCCATCTAGCCCAGTATCTGTCTACCGACAGTGGCCAATGCCAGGTGCCCCAGAGGGAGTGAACCTAACAGGCAATGATCAAGTGATCTCTCTCCTGCCATCCATCTCCATCCTCTGACGAACAGAGGCTAGGGACACCATTCTTACCCATTCTGGCTAATAGCCATTTATGGACTTAGCCACCATGAATTTATCCAGTCCCCTTTTAAACATTGTTATAGTCCTAGCCTTCACAACCTCCTCAGGTAAGGAGTTCCACAAGTTGACTGTGCGCTGCGTGAAGAACTTCCTTTTATTTGTTTTAAACCTGCTGCCTATTAATTTCATTTGGTGACCCTAGTTCTTGTATTATGGGAATAAGTAAATAACTTTTCCTTATCCACTTTCTCAACATTATATACCTCTCTCATATCCCCCCTTAGTCTTCTCTTTTCCAAGCTGATGAGTCCTAGCCTCTTTAATCTTTCCTCGTATGGGACCCTCTCCAAACCCCTAATCATTTTAGTTGCCCTTTTCTGAACCTTTTCTAGTGCTAGAATATCTTTTTTGAGGTGAGGAGACCACATCTGTACACAGTATTCGAGATGTGGGCGTACCATGGATTTATATAAGGGCAATAATATATTCTCAGTCTTATTCTCTATCCCCTTTTTAATGATTCCTAACATCCTGTTTGCTTTTTTGACCGCCTCTGCACACTGCGTGGACATCTTCAGAGAACTATCCACGATGACGCCAAGATCTTTTTCCTGACTCGTTGTAGCTAAATTAGCCCCCATCATGTTGTATGTATAGTTGGGGTTATTTTTTCCAATGTGCATTACTTTATATTTATCCACATTAAATTTCATTTGTTAATATACTTCGCAGCAGCATCACTGGAGACCCATAGAAAAATCCATCTAATTTCCTAATTACTAATCATTTTACACTGGATGAAAAACAAAAGGCTTAAGCCCCAGTGGGATCATATAAGTCTGACCCACAAATAATTGTTTAACTTCAGAAGGTTTATTATCTCCTAACGGGAATGAGAAGCATATTTCTTAATGGGTTCCCTACCCTGGGCAGTACAAGCCTTCCTTCCTTTGAAGAAGATCTCTATGGTAATTGATGTTAATGAGCAGCAAGCCATGGAGAAGCTCTGGGTCACCAGGTAGGAAGCCCCCCAAGAGATAATCTAATTACTCTCCAAAACAAATTACTTTCAACCAAAACAAATTACTTTCAATCACTCTGCAGCAGATAAGATCAGTGGAGAGAGCTCAAAGCTGATGACAGCTGGAGACTGAGGCTTCATGAGTTTATGGATTGATCGCTTTTCTCTTTGGTCCATTTTGTTGAATGACAATGGAGTGAGAGAAAACTGGAGCCAAGAACTGTGCTTCCCTTTCATTTCATTCAGATAAGTGCATAGGATCTCCCCAAACCAATACTATTTACAATGAAGTTCACTGATCTGAGTGAGAAAAAGGACATTACTTAAGTCACAGACACATATGCTCATGTGTGTAATATATGAGAAAAGACTTCTAGTTTTAAATTTACATGGACTGGTGTGGCATAAATTATAATCTTAATATTTGTGTGATTGCATTGAGAAAGCATAACATGTAAAATATTACACTATTGTTTACTAGGTGCTTGTACAATGCCTAGCAGAATGGAACCTTACCTGGCATAATGCTTCAAACTGCTACAGAAATATAAATGTTAAATAGTAATAATAATAATTAATAACCAGTGCCTTACCCTGCTCCCTTTAAAGTAAATGGCATTATTTCCATGGAGGGCATGACTGGGACTTAGCTCTTTTTATTAATTGATTATTAGTATTATTAATTAATAGTATTTTTGAATGTATTATATCAGTTTGGAACTTTTCACTCTGAAGAATCACAAAAGTATTTTGCAAAGTTAAATTGAAATACAAACTATACACAGGGAATCAATTAATCAACCAATGAAATGCAGTCACCATCAGCTGTTTCCCAATGCACCACAACACTACAAAACAGGTCACAGACAGCTGAAACAGTTTTGTCATTGCCAAATGAAGAAACCAACAGGATTTAAGTTGGCAGCACGTAAATCACCAATAAAACAGGCTTCAGTCTTTGTATCTCTCCATTAAAATAACTTTTATGGAATAAGAAGTTTGTAATGCAGCTCTAAAAATAATTTGACTGAAATTAAACATGCAAGGCCATTAGTTAATTAATAACATTATAACTGTTTCTGTTATTTGCCAAACTGTTGCTGAGTGCTTATGTTTGTTGTTTTTTATTTTAGTATATATTTTAGAAAAATTAGTTGTGAATATATCTATCTTATAGGGATAGAAAATGCTCATGTACCTTGCATTTTTACAGCAGTTTTGTTGGTTTTATTTTATAGCATGCCTTTATTTCCTGAATAATATAATAAAATCAGTGATACATTCTGCTTAACTATGAAAAGTAGTTATGGAAGTGCAGAGTAACGAGTTTTCATCAAACAAACAAACAAACAAAAAACACACCTCCAGCATTTGTAATGCAAAGATATAGTTAGCAGGGATATTATCCAAGTTAGCACGATAGACTAAATTAAACAGTATTTAAATTGATCCTGACATGGCAACTTCCTGGATCCATATAACATGTCATTCTCTGCATGCAGCTCTCATAGACAACGACTGGACTTCCAAAGCAGACTGATGGCAGAATGTGGCCCATCTGTCAGGAGATCCTCCATGAATCAAGGACAGTTTATGGTCTGTCAACAGGTGTTCTATTGTTGATAAAGACTCGTATAATAGAGATCAATAGTTGTTCTGCCATAGGTCAAGGAGAGCTCTATTTTCTATCATGGGAGACCTCCAATAAAGATAAAGAGTAATATACAGCTTTCAGTGAGACCCTGATCCTGGCAAAGAGAACCACATGAACAGACCCTTGCAGCTCTGTGGATACCCACTGAAGTTAATGAGGTGTGCTGCCTGAGCACACGGCTCCTTTCCTTCTGTTCTCTTTGGAAGATCAGTGCCTGAGTCAGTTTTCTCCATGTTACAGAGTATATGGTCTATAGGAGTCAGAGAACACAACCCTGCCACCATCTCCTCAGTGTGTAGAAGGAATGTGCAGCCTCCACTATCCTCTCCATAGCCAGCCAGGGTCATGAACCAGTCTATGTGTGGTGCAGTCCATAGTTCTCATACTCATCCCTGTTGGGTTGATTTGTTCACCCAAGGGTCCATGGAGTGTCACTGTCCCTCGTACTGGGTATGCAAGAGGTTGGAGGGATGGGCTGTTTGTGCTGTCCCCCCACATCCCTGCTCATTCACAAAGGGCCAGGGACAATCTGGCCCTAAAACTCTTGGTTCAGTTTAGTGGAGTTTTATTTCTTTTCATAGGGCTATTTTAAAAAAAATAGAACATCTCTGTGTTCACATAATACACAACATGGGAGAACTCAGATTTCTCTGCCTCTTAGGTCAGATCAAGGCGTATCACGTGAGCAATAGCCAGACAGTGGGTGATCTTACATTCCATTCCACATGTGCTGAAATACTTAGGCTGTCAAATGGAGGGGAGGGCTCAGCCCTAATTCTGAATTTCCTTGTTTTGTCTTTTTAACTAAGACCTTTCATCTTACTTTCAAACATTAGTTGGGTTTTTATCTATATATTTACACAGGTCAGTTGATGAATTTGAATGATTTTCAAACAGAATAAGACATCTACTCCTCTTCAGTTTTCTCACTACTCAAAAGTGTAACTTCAATAAACTTGAATTACTTTTTTAAAGCCATCCATTCTTTTTCCATGTCGATTTGTTATCTGTTCTGCTCTTCTTACTTTCAAATGGCCTTTTAATTGACCATTTAAATTAGGAAATTATGGCTGATTAGGATCAATCCAGATGCACTGCTCAGATGGACTGGCTATTTCAGTACCATTGTTTTAGTTACTTCTGCTTTGTCAAATAAAGGTCAACTCTAGCTGCCATTGGCAGGATGCTTCAGTAACCTTTGCCCTTCAATTCTTGACCCCAACCATCTCTGAGCCATGACTCATGGTAGCAAACCCCAAATGTGGCAAGTTAAGAAACTTCACTGGGGAACATAAGAGTGAGTTTCTTATCATAAATTCAGTTTCCTGATTACTCAAGAATCATGAAATTACACTACAACTGAAGTGTAGCCTTTCCATCAGGAGGAAAATTATCTCAAAAGACCTTCAACTAAAAGGACAGTTTCTAGGAACATTTGTCCCTCTCCTCTTCAACCTAAACTCTCTCTAAACTCTCTATGTAGTTTAATGCCAATTATAATTAGGACTGAGAGTGCCTGTCTTGTCAAGCAGAGGGGAAGACATCACCATACTGTAAAATCCAGATGAAGGAGAATCTCACTTTGTTTACTGAATACATTTTGGAGGATTTGTATTCAAATATTTAACTTCTTCTTTCCAACATCTTTCTCCTTGGCTTTCAAGCCAGATCCTCAGCTGGTATAAATTGGAATAGATCCATTAACTTTAATCAAGTCACTTAGAATTCCATCCATTGAGGATCTGGCTATGTGAAATACATGCTAATCAGTGTAAATCCTAAATGACACTGAAATCCTAAATGACACTGTTGGCAAATCTGACATCACAATACCCCTTGATACTTGTATTTGTTCAGGACCTTTTCATAAAGGACTTGCTCATTTCAGACATAGAGTCCTTCTTGTAATATCAAAACCAAAAGTGATGTCAGTAAATGAATAATCATTATACAGACCTCCCACATGTGCATTACATTGACATTTTTGACACAATGACATTTACGAGACTTGAGTAATCATTTACAGCTCTCTAACCTCTTCGTGAACGCTATCTTGTCCCTGAAATGGATTATGACATAATATAAATGATAAGGGGCAATGTGTAATAGTAATAATATGCAACAAGTATGGGTCTCAGTTAACTTTATGGCTTCCTTTATACCACTGAGGTAAGGCAGCCTGATCTCATGCACTGAGCATTGGACTGAGACCCAGGAACTCCTGAATTCTAGTCCCAGCTTTCTTGGGCAAGCCACTTTATTTCACTGTGTCTCAGTTTCTGTGGAAAACGGCTAATATCATTCTGGGGTGCATTAACAGGAGTGTCATATCTAAAACCTGGGAGGTAATTGTCCCATTCTGCTCGGCACTGATGAGGCCTCAGCAAAAGTACTGTGTCCAGTTCTGGGTGCCACACTTTAGGAAAGATGTGGACAATCGGAGAGAGTCCAGAGGAGAACAACAGAATGATAAAAGGTTTACAAAACCTGGCCTATGAGGAAAGGTTAAAACACTGGGCATGTTTAGTCTTGAGAAAAGAAGACTGAGGAAGGACCTGATAACAGTCTTTAAATAAGTTAGGGGCTGTTATGAACAGGGTAGTTTTACAAAGATCAGTTGCTCTCCATGTCCTCTGAAGGTAGGAGAAAAAGCAACAGGCTTAATCTGCAGCAAAGGAGTTTTAGGTTAGATATTAGGAAAAACTTTCTAACTTTCTAACTATAAGGCTAGTTAAATACTGGAATAGGCTTCTAAGGTTGTGGAATTCCCACCATTGGAGGTTTTTAAGAACAGGTTGAACCTGTCAGGGATGGTCTAGGTGTAACTAGGGCCTGGTCTACACTAGGGGGGCGGGGTCGATATAAGATACGGAACTTCAGCTACGAGAATAGTCTAGCTGAAGTCGAAGTATCTTATTTCGACTTACCTCCCGTTCTCACGGCACGGGATCGATGGCCGCGGCTCCCCCTGTCTACTCCACTACTGCCACTCGCCCTGGTGGAGTTCCGGAGTCGACAGGAGCGAGTTTGGGGATCGATATATCGCATCTAGATGAGACGCGATATATTGATCCCCGATAAACCGATGGCTACCCACCGATCCGGCGGGTAGTGTAGACATACCCTAGTCCTGCATCAGCCCAGGGGACTAGACTAAATGGCCTCTAAGATCCCTTTCACCGCTACATTTCTATGATTCTCCATTTGAAAAGGTGATAAAAATACTCCCCTCTCTCAGAGGGTGTTGTGAGGATTAATTAGTTAATGTTTGTGCATTGCTTTGAAAATGCAAAGAATTATATTGGTTTTAGTTATTATAATTAAGCTCCAAAGTTGTCAGAACATGGAACTTGCAGGTGCAGAAGGGCTATTGTCTATAATTTTTCCTTCTGAAGTCCTAAATTTATGGACTACCCCAGGGGTGCTGGAATAATTTGTATAGTGAGGGCGCTGAGCCACTGAACCAAACAGTAAACCCTGTATTTAATGGAAACCACTTCAAGCCAAAGGGTCCTGCAGCTAAGGTTGCCAACTTTCTGATTACAGAAAACAGAACACCGTTGCCCCGCCCTCTATCCTGAGGCCCTGCCCCTGCCTCCTCCTTCTCTGAGGCCCCACCCCTGCTCACTCCATCCCCCCTCCCTCAGTCACCAGCTCGCCCAGACTCTCGCTCACCTGCTCATTTTCACCAGGCTGGGGCGGGGGGTGGGGCGTGGGAGGGTGGAAGGGCTCCAGCTGGGGGTGCAGGCTGTGGGGTAGGGCAAGAAATGAGAGGGTCAGAGTGTGGGAGGGGGCTCCAGGCTGGGGCAGTGGGTTGAGGTAGAGGATGGGGGAGAGGGGTCCGGATGGGGATATGGGCTCTGGGGTGGGGCCAGAAATGATTGGTTCAGAGTGTGGGAGGAGGCTTCAGGCTGGGGCAAGGGATTGGGGTGCAGAAGGGGGTGAGGACTCCAGCTAGAGGTGTGGGCTCTGGTGTGGGGATTGGGATGAGGGGGTAGGGTTGCAGGAGGGGGGGTCTGGAAGGGAGTTTGGCTGCAGGAGTGGGCTCAGGGCTTGGGAAGGGGGTTGGGATGTGGGAGAGGGTTCGGGGTGTGGGCTCTTGGCGGCGCTTACGTCAGGCAGCTCCCAGAAGCATCCGGCATGTCTGGCTCCTAGGCGGCCAGGGGGCTCTGAGTGCTGCCCTCGCCTGCAGGCGCTGCCCACGTAGCTCCCATTGGCCACAGTTCCTGGCCAATGAGAGCTGCAGAGTTGGTATTTGGGGTGGGGGCAGTGTGTGGAGCCCCTGGCCACCCCTACGCCTAGGAGCCGGACAGGCCGGCTGCTTCTGGGAGCCGTGTGGAGCCAGGGAAGGCAGGGAGTCTACCTTCCGGTGCTGCACCACCGACTGGACTTTTATTGGAGTGTGTTTTTTTGACCGGTTGTTCTGATCGAAAACCAGATGCCTGGCAACCCTAGCTGCAGCACCCCCAGCACCTCTAGTGCCAGCACCTATGGAATACCCTGATCTCTTGATTATGGACATATTATAAAATTAGCCCTTCTGAACCAGGTTCAACCCCTTTTTTATTTCAGGATGGCACATTGATGATACATTATGCTTGTATATGTTGTTTTCTGTCTCTGAGGCATGTGACAAATCAGGGATTCATAGATTCATAGCTTTGAAGGCCAGAAGGGCATCTCGTCTGACCTTTTGCATAACACCAGCCATAGAATTTCACCCAATAATTTCTATATCAAGCCAATGACTTGTGTTGAAACAGAACTTAGATGGATATGAGCCTAATAAATAAAATTAGAGGTATTTCATTCCTGAAATAAATTACAGTGTAATATTTACAACAAATCAGAAGTGTTCTCATACATGTCTTCACAGTGTGGAGCGGCCTTTTGTCTTTTAGCTGGGTGATAACTGAATCACATTCCCCAAGATATAGCCCCATTCTAGGAAAGGCCTGATTTCAAGCTGAGGTTTCAGATGACACCTCCTTCCCCACACAGAAGGGGTTTTTAAGTGTCTCACCACCAAGTGAGTAAAAGCTAAATCCCCTCTGTTTTCCCACTTCCCTTTCCCGATATCTTCAAATCACCATTTGCCAGTCTCTGCCTTATTCTCCCAGTTAATGAGCAAAGCCATTTTTAAACCTCAAGCATCAAGAAGTTAGAGATAATGGGCCAAACTCAGCTCAGGTATAAATCCACTGGTGTCGCTGGAGTTACACCAGGGACAAGTTTGGCCTAATGTTCCAACATGGGGCCTGATACTGGAGTCCTTCCACACCTAAAACTACTACTGAAGTCTTCAGGAATGACCTCATAGCAGTTACCTGGAATCAAACTTAATAAAGCTGAGTACATTGGCACTGTACCACCAGAACTTCGGATACATTTGGATCAGAATGCAGAAACAGCTCTCACTTTGTGACTCTGGTCCCTCTCTAATAGCACATTTGTTCCTCTGTCTTTTAATGTTAGTGTTTCTGAGCGAGTCACCAAAGGGAATCAAAATGCATGAGATTTAAATAGTATAGCAGCTTCTTTTAGCGTCCTATCCCATCTCCTGTTGAAATAAATGAGAGTTTTCCCATTGGGAGTAGAGGCAGGCCTTAAAAGCAACATTATTTAGCTACTGACAATGCGAAGCACATAGAATGTTCTGCAGCAAAATGCCTTCAACTTAGCAGACAACAATGTGGAGTCCCTCACTTCTGGACAGTTAGAAAATTGCTGCAGGTTTTTCACAAAGATGTTGGGTAAACAGCGTCTGGGGTCATTAATCCCTAGTTCAAGCTAGAAAAGCACATGTAACCCAAAGCTCACTGACAAGGAAGTTTACCAACAAAATCCAGTTGTCAAATACCTAGGACAAACACCATGGGAACAGAACACAAAAGGGAGGAGACTATTTCCTTGAAAAGCAGAGGTCACGTTTCAATCTATTCTACAATCCTGAGGGGTTATTTTTTTAATTTACCAGAATTTCTGTAGGAAAATACTAGGATAGGCACAAGCCACAATGTGTGGATCACAGTTATTACAAAATTTGGCCAGTGACAGCTTTTCTATATTTAAGAATATTACACTATCTAAAGCTATTATCCAAATGCCCTCAGAGGACAACAAACAGGAGCTTCATACTACTGGAAAGAGAAACTCTCAGTCACTGGTGCTATGCCAGAGGGGCTCAAGATAACTAACTTTATAGCATGACTTTTATGGCATAAGAATACTATTTTAAATCACTTTTAGAGATGTTTTATTTTTTCTCTCCCCTCTCACCCCAAATCACCCAAGCAGTAGAAGGATAAAAATGAGTGCTGGGAATCTCCCCTACCACTGTTATAAAGCTTGTGTTTATAAAAATGTAGGGTCACAATGTTATGCTTATAAGAAGCACACGGGATCTTTTTCAGGCGAAAAGGCAATATGCCACATTTATTGAAGATACAACAATTAGCATATACATTCAATCACACCACACACACACACTGTCCCACCAGTCGATGTTATAGTTACCAGTCCAGAGTCTGGATCAATCTAGTGGCCTACTAGGTTGATCACGGGTAGGTAGGAGCCGGGTTCTATAGGTCATGACACAATGCTGCAGGGAAGTCTTGGCAGGATGAACCCAAAGTTTCATGGCAAGGCACCCTGTTTATATAGTGATTTTCCTTCATTGGGACTAATGAGTTTTGCGCCATCATGCTATAATCAATTGTTGTTTGACAAGTGCTTGTTTTTTTAAATTGTCCTTTTTATTTTTTATTTTGTTTTTTTATTAAGTGTTTTAGGGAGTTATCCTATGCTGGTTTTGATTGCAGCAATCTTGTTCCCATTGATAGGTGCCTGTTTCATTTTTAGAGTCATCAATTTACCCTCTTCTGACATTTCAATAGGGGTGTGTTGCAGCCTCCTGGTGCCTCTGCATCAGTCTTTGGTTCCTCCCTAGAACATCTGGTCCGGTGATGGCCTTCACACTTATTTCTTAACACACACATTCCTCATTTACACACAAAACAGAACTGATTTACACAGAACATTTTGAACAGGAACATCAAGTTGCAATGCAAAAGAAAAACCATCGTTGCTTCTTTTACTTATTTTAAAATGCTAAACCTACAGCAAAGTGGTGACCCTAAAAGGTCTGTTACTGCCTTGAAATCAGCCCAGACACAGATTCTGGCTGATTCATCTCTACCAATGGCACATTAGGCCATTCCTTTCTGCTATTCAAAAAGGGTGGCTTGCAGGATATGGTTAAATCATACAGTGATACATTTAATACATGTTACATTATTATCTTATTATTCTTTAATTTTTTTTATTTTAAATTATACAAAATACAAACATAAAATCCTACTACTACAACAAGATGCTGGACTTCAATATCATAATATTGTAATGCCTATTGGCCTATGGGCATGTCTACATTGCAAGAACTACAGCAGCTGTAGCTGTAGCACTGTAGTATAGACAATTGCTACAGTGATGGCAGCAGCTAGGTAGACAGACTGTGCCTACAGTGGGGGTTAGGTTGACCTAACTACATCTCACAGGGCGTGAAATATTTCACAGCCCTGAGCAATGTAGCAAAGTTCACCTATGTCTTAGGTGTAGACCAGGCCTACGTGTCTACAAAAAGGTATCTTTTGGGAGGAAGAATGCTGCATTTAGGAGGAAACATTTTGTGGTAGATTGACTTTTTAAAATGGAGGTTGTCTGAAACTGCTCAGGATTTTGAATGTGAATCCTTGGGAGATAGATGAGTGGACAGATAGAAAGTGAAGGCAATGACATTACTCCAGATTTACACTGGTATGCAGTCAGAATCTGGCTGTACATGCTTACTAAAAATAGTGATCATTCACCAGGTCAGATCCTAAACTGGTATAAAATCCACCCAATTCAGTGGACCTATAATGATTTAACCAACTGAGGATCTGGCTCACTGAGATATCTTTAGCCTTTTTTATTTATTTATTTATTGGTTGGTTGGTTTAAAACAAACAATAATGCAAAGAATTTCAATATACATAATTCAGGAAAATCAAAATTATTGTGGCCACAGCTACATACTGCCCATACATGTATTAAAGTATAAATTTGGCAGTATAAACACAAGAGTAATATAAAATAATATATATATAAAATGTGGCTGAATTACAATACCTTTGGATGCCATAGCTTTAAACTACTAGACTCTTTTATGCCTCTAAGTATTCAAATATAATGTTGAATTAATATAGTATAAATAACTATTAAATCAGGTGTGTCAATATACTTGGTTAAGTTAAAACTTTCCAACATTTATGTAAATAGAAATTGACCCTCAAGAGAAAAAGAAAAGAAAAGAATTGGATGGGATGAGATGGGTTTAGATTTTCTGATAAATGTTTCAATGCTGAAAATTACCCCTTTCATTTTACCAGTTTTATATGTATAGAAAAAAAGAAAATTCCCCCCTTGAACTTTTGAGGAAATAAATGGCAAAACCCCTAAGAATTATTAATGATCCTTCAAGGAAGTACTGGGACTTAGTAGGAGCATTGCTAGCATATTGAGGGAAGTGATTGTTTCGCTCTATTTGGCACTGGTGAAGCCACACCTGGAGTGTTGTGTCCAGTTTTGGGCCCCCCATTACAGAAAGAATGTGGACAAATTGGAGAGAGTCCAGCGGAGGGCAATAAAAATGATTAGGGGGCTGGGACACATGACTTATGAGGAGAGGCTGAGGGAACTGGGCTTATTTAGTCTGCAGAAGAGAAGAGTGAGAGGGGATTTGATAGCAGCCTTCAACCACCTGAAGAGGGGTTCCAAAGAGGATGGAGGTAGGCTGTTCTCAGTGGTGACAGATGACAGAACAAGGCATTGCAGTTGGGGAGGTCTAGGTTGGACATTAGAAAAAACTATTTCACTAGGAGGGTGGTGAAGCACTGGAATGGGTTACCTAGGGAGGTGGAGGAATCTCCATTCTTAGAGGTTTTTAAGGCCTGGCTTGACAAAGCCCTGGCTAGGATGATTTAGTTGGGGTTGGTCCTGATTTGAGCAGGGAATTGGACTAGCTGACCTCTTAAGGTCTCTTCCAACCCTAATCTTCTATGATTCTATTACTTTATGTACGCAAGCTTCCCATGGACTTTTGAGACATAACTCCCAGGGCATTATGGCTGCACAAGGAATAAAGGACTCAGCTTTAACAAAACATGGAACAATTATTGTCCTTATGAAGAAAATGCAGTTAGGCTTTTGAATCCAATGGAAGTTCTCACACTGACTTCATTGGGCTTTAGATCAGGCCTATAGAAAAAATGGCAGACAATATTTGACCACAGGAATATCAAGTCAATCATAAGGGAAGTAATTCCCTTAGGAATGTGTTCACTGCCTGCAATGATTAAGAATCCATTATGTAACAGAATTGTCAAAGATGTTTGAAATAAGTACTATAATTGTATTGATTTAAAAAAAAATAGATGTAACAACAAATTGCAATACCATCTCTTTCTCTAATTAATTGGCCTACTTTTAGTACAGCAATTTTATAACAGAGGGATTAAAGATGTATAGTACATGAGGAGGCTGATCATATTTTGCCCATTTGGGACTCTTGATATTTAATTTATTTTTATCTTGCTATTTTGTGGTTTTAGTTCAGCAGGGTATCCCACAGTTGTGACATCTTGAAAGAGTTTATATGAGGACAGTTGTGTCTCCTATTAGGGTTCCATCATCTGGAACATGAAGCAAAATCCCTGGAATCTAATTATGAGCTTATCCACAACCCAGAAGGAATTTATGCCACCTTTGTGCCTCCTGGATTCTGGAGGCAGCTGGGGATTAGAGTAGTCCCCAGAATAAGGTTGAGTAATTGTAGGCTGTTCTAACTTGTGCTGGGCTGCTATGGTTATTTATTATGGCATCCAGCATTTCAGAATACCAGTATAATATTGTGTATTATAGCTTCACTTCTGTCCTTCCCTCATTTCCTTCCTTATTTTCATCATGGCTTTCTGTGACCTTGGTAACATCTTCCTTATCCTGTTCCCACTGAAGTTAATGACAGAATTCCTGCTGAGGAGGATCAGGCCCAACCATATTTGGTCAGACATGTTAGACAATAACATGTAAGCAATAGACAAGGCTTCTTTACCTGGACTACATGTTCGGCAGAAGTGTGTCCTCTCCTAAACTTATTGGAGAGTTGCCAAAGGAAGCCAAAGGAGATAAAGATTATTTTTTTTAAATCCTGTAACCTTTTGTTCCTTTCCATTTGTGAAATATAAATCACAAGTTACTAGACATAACTCTCTTTTTGAGTTAGTCTAAAGTTGTTCCACCACTGAGCAGGATACAGGCTTTTGATACTGTCTTGCATGACCTTCTCATAAACAAACTAGGGAAATGCAATCTAGAAGGAGCTACTATAAGGTAGATTCAAAACTGGTTGGAAATCTGTTCCCAGAGAGTAGTTATCAGTGGTTCACAGTCAAACTGGAAGGACATATCAAGTGGGATTCTGCTGGGATCCGTCCTGGGTCCGGTACTGTTCAATATCTTCTTCAGTGATTTAGATAATGGCATAGAGAGTACACTTATAACATTTGTGGATGATACCAAGCTGCTTTGGAGGATAGGATTACAATTCAAAATGATCTGAACAAACTAGAGAAATGGTCTGAAGTAAATAGGATGAAATTCAATAAGGACAAATGCAAAGTACTTCTTAAGAAGGAACAATCAGTTGCACACATACAAAATGTGAAATGACTGCCTAGGAAGGAATACTGCAGAAAGGGATCTGGGGGTCATAGTGGATCACAAGCTAAATATGAGTGCACAGCGTAACACAATTGCACACACACAAAAAGGAAAAAAAAGAAATAAAAACCCCCATCATTCTGGGATGTATTAGCAGGAGTGTTGTAAGCAAAACATGAGAAGTAATTATTCCACTCCACTCTGCGTTGATTAGACCTCAAATGAAGTATTGTGTCCTGTTCTGGGTGCCACATTTCAGGAAAGATGTGGACAAATTGGAGAAAGTCCAGATAAGAGCAACAAAAATGATTAAAGGTCTAGAAAATATGACCTATGAGAGAAGATTGAAAAAATGGGTTTGTTTAGTCTGGAGAAGAGAAGACCAAGAGGGGACATGACAACAGTTTTCAAGTACATAAAAGGTTGTTACAAGGAGGAGAGAGAAAAATTGTTCCTGTAACCAAAGGGCTTAAATTGCAGCAAGGGCTGTTTAGGCTGGACATTAGGAAAAACTTCCTGTCAGAGTGGTTAAGTACTGGAATAAATTGCCTAGGGAGGTTGTGGAATCTCCATCATTGGTGATTTTTAAGAGCAGGTTAAAAAAACACCTGTCCAGGATTCCCCATTTTATAGTTGTTCGTTTGATTTTTCTTTCCTAAGCCTAGTATTTTGCACTTGTTTTTACTGAATTATATCTTATTGAATTCAGATTAATCGTCCAATTTGTCAAGGTCATTTTGAATTCTAATCCTTTCCTCCCAGCTCAATGTCATCTGCAAATTGTATAAATATAATCTTCACTCCATTATCCAAGTCAATGATAAATATATTGACTAGTACCGGACCCAGAACTGATCCCTGTGGGACCCCACTAGATACTCCCTCCCAGTTTGACAGCAAGCCATTGATAACTAGTCTTTGAGTCCAGTCTGTCAACCAGTTGTACACCCACTTTATAGTAATTTAGTCTAGACCACATTTCACTACTTTGCTTATGACAGTGTCATGTGAGACTATGTCAAAAGTCTTTCTAAAATCAAGATATATCAAGTCTATTAGTTCCCTCCATCCACTAGGCCAGTAAACCTGTCAAAGAAGGAAATTCTTTGGTTTGGCATGATTTTTTTTTGACAAATCTCAGCTGGCTATTCTTTATAATCCTATTATCCTGCAAATTCTTACAAATTGATCATTTAATAGCTTGTTCCTGGTATCTTTCCAGGTACTGAAGTTAGGCTGACTGGTCTATAATTCTCTGCATCCTTTTTATTTCCTTTTTTAATGAAGGTACTATGTTTGCCCTTCTCCAGTCATCTGGGACTTCACCCATTCTCCATGGGTTCTCCAAGATAATTGCTAACAGTTCCAAATTGCTTCAGCTAGTTCTTTAAGTACCCTTTGATGAATTTCATCAAGACCAGCTGACTTGAATATATCTAACTTATCTAAATAGTCTTTCATCTGTTCTTTCCCTATTTTGGCTTGCATTGTTTCCTCCTTGTTAAAATTAATTATGTGGCATATCTGGTCACCATTAACTTTTGTAGTGAAGACTGAAGCAAAATAGGCATTAAACATTTCAGTTTTCTTGATATCATCAGTTATTAGCTCTCCTTCCCTGCTAAGTAAAGAACCTACACCTTCTTTTATCTTTCTCTTGCTCCTAATGTATTTAAAGAACCTCTTCTTCTTGTCTTTTATGTCCTTGCTAGGCATAACTCATTTTGAGCCGTATGGCTTGTCTACACTGGCACTTTACAGCGCTGCAACTTTCTCGCTCAAGGGTGTGAAAGAACAGCCCCCTGAGCACTGCAAGTTTCAGTGCTGTAAAGTGGCACTGTAGACAGTGCACTGTGAGCTACTCCCCTCGTGAAGGTGGGTTTTTATAGCACTGGTGCCGCGACTACACAGCCATGTTAAAGCGCTGCCGTGGCAGCGTTTTAACGTTGCTAGTGAAGAAATACCCTTAGCTTTTCTGATTTTGTTCCTACATGCTTGTGTTATTCTTTTGTACTCCTTCTCCTTAGCAAATTGTCCACATTTTTACTTCTTGTAGGATTGCTTTTTTTGATTTTCAGGTCATTAAAGATCTCTTGATGGAGCCAGATTAGCCAATATACATTATCACTGAGATTTTCAAACCAGGCTAAGGGAGTCAAATGCCCCAGCTCCCATTGGAACTGAATTTCAGTGGGAGTTGGATACTTAAATTCCAGCCTAAATAATAATAAAAATAATAATAGTAGTAGTAATTAATAATTAATAAACTAATTTCACACAGGCCTCTTAACAGCCGTTGAATGATAATGGCTTTTAGTCAGCTGTAACACTGACTTGGAATGTGACTTTGGGCAAATTCCTTTACTTCTTTGTGCCTCAGTTTCCTGATCTTTAAATGGGGATATTAATACTTACTGAATTCATAGGTGAGTTGTGAGCATTGATTCATTAATGTTTGAAAAGTGTTTTGAGCTCCTCAGGTGGAAAATGCCAAATTAGTATCATTATTATTATTTCATTCCAGTTTATTGAAATGCATACCAAATGGCTGAAAAACCCTCTCTCCAATTCATTTCAGTGCGTACCCTCTTTGTGTGATAGGTGCTCTATTCCTTGAATCATGCACATGTAGCTGGGGTGAGTAACATGCACAACTGCTGTGGGGCCCAGGGTTGCTGAGCAGTGAACTGCCTTTGTAGTGGTAATGTCATAATGTTGGAGAACCAGTAGAGAAGAAAATGAGCCTCTTCTACTTCTTGTTACTATTTATTATTTCCATAGTGCTGTAAAGTGCTTTACAGGCCAATATTTTCAAAAGAGACTAGTGATTTGGGTGTCTGAGTTTTTGGGTGCCCAGCTGGCAATATCTCGCAGGAGATGAATGATTATTAGAAATTACTGAGTACCCAGGCACTGAAAGTTCAGCTCCTTTTCAAGTTAAGCACCCAAAAATTGAGGCACCCCACATCACTGGTCACTTTTGAAAATCTGGGTCAAATATAAGAAGACAAGATTCATGCTGTGCCAACCATACAATCTAAGGCCCAGATGATTCAAACACTTATGCAATTATACTTCTGTGAGCTATTCACAGTAGTAAAATTAAGCATGTAAATTAGCATTTGCAGGATGGAGGCATAAGGACATGATCCTGCAAAACTATATTGATGTGAATAATTTTATACACATAAGTAGTGTAATTGAACTAAATAAGACTTCTCTTCTGAGTAAAGTTATTCCCTTGAGTCAGGGTTTGTAGGATGGTGTAGAAGTGTACAGACAGAGGAATGGAGGTAAGAAAGTAACAAAAGATATACATATTGCATTATTTGAGTTGGCAAGCACTGTATAGTTTCAGAGGGGATAGTCTGTCTTTTATATTTATTTGTATTTTTAAATGTATCTTGTGGTTGGGAAAAAATGTTTATTTGTTAGTTAGGGTTATAAAATCCTAGGGGTACCTATCTTACACTGTAGACACCCCTTATAATTATTTAAAAGTGCAATAAACATGAACAAAAGAAAATTAGCAAAGTATAACAACCCCCCCCCCAACCTCAAATAAACAGTAAAGCACAGATAAAATAAAAAAGCAACATTACCGCTAATTAGTGATGTTTTTCCATATACAAAGAGCAATCCTATTCTTTCAGGTTAACTAAATAAGAAAACACAAACGTAAGGACTCCATGAGGGAGCACAGTGTTTGTGTCTCCTCTGTAACATGCTGCATCTGCTCCACTTCCCAAAATGGAAGCTGCTTTCTGCAGAGCCTAGATTCCTAGTCATTAAAGAGGCAGAACACAGAAAACATAGTAATAATAGCAGCAAAGAATCCTGTGGCACCTTATAAACTAACAGATGTTTTGCAGCATGAGCTTTCGTGGGTGAATACCCACTTCTTCGGATGCAAGTAATAATAGTGACCCAACTGCTTGTGCCACAGGTAGTAGTGAACCTCAGGCTGAAATAAGTGAATTTTCAGGAGGGACTCAAAGGAGGAGAATGAGATGGCATTTGGTATAGGGGAAGAAGGAGGCTCTTTTAAGAACACTGTGGAGATTTGAATGGTGGGCAGGGCCGGCTCCAGACCCCAGTGCGCCCGCGGGAGGGCGGCAGGCGGCTCCGGTGGACCACCCGCAGATGTGCCTGCGGGAGGTCCACCGGAGCTGCGGGACCAGCGGACCGTCCGCAGGCACGTCTGCAGGAGGTCCAGTGGAGCCGTGGGACCGGCGACTGCCAGAGCGCCCCCCGTGGCCTGCCGCCCTGCAAATCCTAGAGCCGCCCCTGATGGTGGAGCTTAGAGTTCCTTCACAGATGATCAAGGCCTCACACAGATTTATTCTCCATTTCCTGTAGCTTTTTGAAATATCATTTAAGGCACAATATTAGAGGATTTATTTTAATTTGGGGGCCCAGAGAGGTGTGGGGATAATACAGTTTTACTACATATATTTTTATTTATTTTCTTTTGCTAACCTTATAACCAGGATAATACAAAACAGCTCCATCTCAGTAACATAATATAGAATTTAAAAAATATGGGTGAAATGGCAAAACTCTCATTGACTTCCATGGAGTCAAGACTTCACCCCCAGATTTACCCCTAACAGGGAAGTATGTGAGAGAGAACTGAGACTTAAGGTTTAAAGCTCCATCTAGTGGCCAAGAAGATAATGACGTACAGATATTAAAGTCCAATGCACGTGATTTGTATAGTGCCTGACAGGTGGCGGTTAATTATGGACCATACGTAGGTCAAAAACTGGCTTCCTGTCCCGCACAAGCACTCTCCATTAAAGGTTGCATATTCAGAACATTTCCAATATAAAGAATGGGAACTGAGCCCCGTGTTCAGCAGCCACCAACTACAATGCTGCTGAGTATTCCTCAGTGACTCATCCTGCTTCTACTTGATTGAGAGTGAGTGTGAAATGAATTACTTGCATGCTTGACGTTATCAATTGTGAAGGCTATTGTTATGTCTCAGATAATCTATGGCCGCAACGTACTTCTGGGGAAAGCAGGTGGAGAGGGCTTCCATCTCTTTGTTAGTATTTCTCCTCCGGGGGAAAACATTACAGGGTGTTCTCTTCTCCTGTTGGTTCGGTTTGCTTTGGCTTCCTTTTGCTGTATGGATGGAATCCAGAGCTGGGCCACCCACAAATTGGAATAATAACGGTTACATTAATATTATTTCCCTGATCTGCAGCACCTCTCTCCTGGTCAAATGTAACAGGAGGTGGGAAGATTAGCTGGTAACTGCGGGTGATCCTGTCTGGGCGGCTGATGAGCTGTGAAGTTGACCCTTGCTTTGTAGATTATTATTATTATTATTATTATTATTATTATTATTCATCTCGATTCCGGATGTTTTGCATACTCTTCCATCTGCACCTGCCTCTGGGGCAAAGGGTGAGTAATTATAAAAGTGGGTGCTAACCGAGATAACGTAAGGTCACATCCTCCTCAGTCTCTTCTCTGGCGTAATGTTCGCCAGGGAAATTGGATAAAGGTTATTTTTCACCTACTCTGCAGTCTCTCCTGGTACTGACTAGGGAGATCTGGGGAAGTGGTATATGAACGCGGAAAGGTGTTGTAGTGTCAGAAACAAAGGGGAGCTTTCTTAACATTTAATGTTTTGCTTAGTATTAATACCTTTAATACTGTATCTTTAATACTGAAAAAAAACATTTTTAAGGACATTAACTTTCTTTTTGAAAGGGAAATACAGGAGAAAGTGGGCATTAGATCCCTTCCAAACAGCTGATTGATTTTAACAAAGAATTTGAGCTTTCATGGGTAAATTAGGGCATTGTGATCTTTAATCAAATCGTTCTTGTCATGTATATGACTCCTGCCTTTGGCCACAAAAGATGTCCCTAGGGTTACCTTCATTTATGATTGATTGATTTTGATTTATACACAACCACATCTGTCCCCCTCCCCCAGTTCTAAAACGTGGGCTCTGTGTGGGCAAGAGAACATTTCAGACTCTGAAGTTGTCCCGCACAGACTGAAAACCGTCTTTCTTGTTTTCCCACTTTAGCTTCAGTACTTGCATTGTCAGCGCCGATCCCACGTTGCATAGGTTTGCACTGGTATGTGAGCCTCATACAGTATGTGTTGACACCCGAATGCACATTTCTGCCTTGCTAGGCATAAGAAATGCTAGATTCCAAATAAGAGAGAGATTCCTGGATAAAGCTTTTAGGGAAGAGAGAAGGGGAGGGGAGAGAAACAACACCCTAGGGTGTCCCCTGTGAAATGATGTCATCCAATCAATACTTGGGGGGCGGGGGAGTTGTGACTGTTCTGACTAACTCCTTCTATGAAAGTCTCTATATTGGAATTGGAATTAGCCGTATCGATTGGGCTGATAACAGAGACCTATAAAAAGGCAGGGGGATTGGCTTTGCATTTACTACAACCCCGAAGCATTTAGCTCAAAAAGCACCAAGCCACTGCCTTTCCTTTAGTGGCACTTGCGCCTCTGTATGCGTGTGGGGGGTGTGCGTGGAGCCCTCTTGCAACTGAAATAACCTGGAAAAGATGTGGAGGAGCCTGTGCAAACCTTACACGTCCCTGGCTCTGCTTGGACTCTGCTTTGCAATGGTCGTCAGATCTCTGCCTTTCTCTGATGCAGGGCCACATGTGAACTATGGCTGGGGGGAACCTATTAGATTAAGGCACCTATATACAGCCAGCAAACATGGTCTGTTCAGTTACTTCCTCAGGATCAACAGTGATGGCAAAGTGGATGGCACCAGCATTCAGAGTCCCCACAGTAAGTACAAGGGAAAGCTGCCGTCTTACTTATTAACAGGATTTCGGCTAAAGGAATGGAGCCCCACGCCCTGGATTCCCTTAGTGAGCTTATGAGGCTGAATTCTCCCATAGCACTGGAAATCGGAAAGCGTGCGCTTGGGTACCTGACAGTAAGGGCTCTTTTGTGAAGGAAGCAGGATGAGTTTCACCTCCGATTACCTGTGAAATTTAGCCCTGAGAGGCGGTGGGGTGAGGGGGTGTGTGGCTTGGAGACGGCGATCCTCTCCCCCCCGCCCTCATCTGAACGCTTGTTTTGGTTTTGCTGCATAGGTCTGCTGGAAATCAGGGCTGTGGCAGTTCGCACGGTGGCGATCAAGGGCGTCCACAGTTCCCGGTACCTCTGCATGGAAGAAGACGGGAAGCTGCACGGACTTGTAAGTTACAGGAGAGGGAGACTGAGCTGGAGGGGGCGGCACTGAATCGGCATGGGAAAGTCCATAGCAAATGGGGGAATGGTTGCAGGCGCTCTCAGGGCTTGTTATGATTTTATCTGGAAGCGTCCAGATAAAACAACTTAAGCCGATCACATCTTAGCTCCACCACCAAGCAGTTCATTAAGGGTCTGACTTCCGCGAAGGAGCAATGAAATCGAAATGTATAACGAGGCAGTTTATAGATATCACTGGGCAATAACACAAATAACACTGGACAACATAAATAGATAAATAGGATGCGTTTACTGCAAGCTTTCATTTTAATAGGTCTAAGAGCCTCCTAAACTAAAATGATGTGTAAGATTAAATGCTTGAGTTCTTTTACTATAGAGAGTTGATAAAATGTAGACAGAACTATGAGCTGTTTATTTTTTGTCATTACTCTCTAATTACTTTTTGTCCCTATTAGTGTCTAATGAAACTGTAATGTTTATTAGTAGAAATTTAAGTTTAGTGTCAAATGAGAAAGCAACTTTCCAGAATTTCTAATACAAATAAAAATAAGGACAATCGACCATTTTCATTCTTTATTGCATTTTCCCTCTTACAATTTTCTATCCACTTTTAGTTAAAATAGAACAGAGGACCCAATAATGCCTATTTGATAAGTGGCTATTTATCTGCAATAAAATGAAAACATGTTCATTACATTGGAATGTAAATGATACAGACATATTAGTAATTATCTTCTTACTGTTCAGCTTAGGTATTCTGCAGAAGATTGTTCCTTCGAAGAGGGGATACGCCCAGATGGCTACCATATGTATAGATCAAAGAAATATGGGATTGCTATCTCTTTAAGTCATGCCAAACAGAAACAAGAATTCAAAGGAAAGGACTCTCTCCCACTGTCTCACTTCTTACTTGTGATCAACAGTGCACCTGTAAGGTTATGGGAGCCTGAGGACTATAGCGATTCTCTGACATGGTGTTGTTAACTCATGCCTTTTTGCCTAGGTATTTCAGCATATCAGCTAGATACGTCAGAAATACAGTCCTGCTCTTGTGAGACCTCTGCAATACCTACTCAAAGGCATGAGTTAATGAGAAAGGTCCAAATTCATTGCCATGTAACTCCATTGTAGCTACCTGAGACGCATGGGAGGAAGGTGCATTTTCCCCAGAATGCAAATGTAAGGCTTGAACCTACTTTCCTTAGCAAAACTCCCACTGATTTCAACAGGAGAAGTGGGCCCAATGGCAAAACATCCATGAGCTTTAACAAGAAAAGGATCAGTCTGAATAAAATTTTTACTTGAGTATCTAGGGCAGAATTTGCCTTTCAAGTCTGAATTTCCTTGCTTTTATTGTCTAAAGTCAGACCTTCAATAAACTGAAAAGGTGAGGGAGGTGATCTGGTGTTGGGCTCCAACTACCATGTATGGAAAATGTCAGTTTGAAGTTTTTATTGCATGTCCAAACTGAAATACTCAGTGACTTATAACTATAGATAGGATCCTCCTTCCACGGAAGTCAGTGGGAGATTTCCCATTGATTTCCCTGGTAGCAGAAGCAGGCTCTTTGTAGTTGCACTGTGCATTATTGTAATAATCTTTGAGAAAAAAAATGAACAGCCCTTAATTTACTGTTTATTGAATGACTGTTTATTGAACTATAGCAATACTTCATTATATTAATTCATATTCTGAATAGGTACATGTTTGACAGTTATTAGCATACTGCCATGCAAACTCTTGTATATGTACTGGACCAAATCCTGAATGTCTTACTCTAATGAGAAGTCCCATTAACTTCAGTAATAATACTCACACAAGTAAGGTGAGCAGAATTTGGCCCACAGAGAAAATTTGTCTTCCAAGATGCACTATCCTTTCCCTGTTTCCACTCTGCTCCAGATGCCTTGTGGGTGTATGTGTATATTGAGGGATGGAAGAGGAAGTCATTTACTACTGGCCTATGCCAACAGCAAATTATGGACTTCCACACTGGCTAAAATGTGCTGGCCACTCCTAACCCACCTGTTCCGGAGTGATGCAGGGAAGCAATTGATGCATTATGTCTTCTGACTCCTCTGCACCTAGACCCACCATCCTAGTAGCCTCTGCAGGGCCTAGTGGAAAATTTGTACTCTTCCCCTTACTTATTTTGGTTAGTACCTTACTCTGAAGGTAATTCCATTGAAATGAATGGGAAAATGTACTACTCAGCATGAGCTGGGAGGTGGTGTGCTGGGATGAACCGGGAGGTACAGAAGCAGGATCTACTGTGAGTTACAGGATGATACCTTTACTCAGGCATTGACTAGTACCTTACTCCATGAGTAGTTCAATTAACTTCAGTGAGACTACTTGTGTGAATAATTTGGCCACCTGTGGAAGTAAAGTGTTCACAAGCTGGCCCTGATATACATTCATTCAAAATGTATGATGTCCAGCTTGATTGGGGGGAGGGATAGCTCAGTGGTTTGAGCATGGGCCTGCTAAACCCACGGTTGAGAATTCAATCCTTGAGGGTGTCATTTAGGGATCTGGGGCAAAATCTGTCATGGACAGTACTTGGTCCTGCTGTGAAGACAGGAGACTGGACTCAATGACCTTTCAAGGTCCCTTACAGTTCTATGAGATAGAATATATGGAGATAAATAGTGCAAGTCCTAATCTGTGAGAAAAGCAAAAAGTTTTGCTTTATTCCTTCAACATTAAAAGTACTTTTAAAAGGTAACCATAGCACACACAACAGTTTATTCTACATTGTTGTTGGTATTTGACAAAGCTTGATTTTTTACAACTGAAAAAGAAAGTCAAATGTGCTCTGGGTTATATTTTGACAGGTAGAGAGTTCATTCAGGAACACTGCTTTTTTTTATCATCAAAGACCTAGACATAACCAGCAATTCTCCTTTATTGGCCCAGAGTTCAGTCACCTCGAATGACTGAGACAGAAATAACACCAGAGTTGTAAGGAAAATAGTGATTACTTAAAGGATCTGGAAAAGTCTGAGATAACACAAAATCTCAACATACCATATCTACATTATAAACTATGTCTAAGATGAATTCTACAAATTGCTAGGCAGGTTATAAAATACATTATCCTATATAGAATCTTTATTGGTGTCACAGTAGAACTGTTTGATAAGTTTAATGCCTGATGAGAAAGAGATACTGTACTAATACATTTTTAGACGTTTTAATAAAATGACAAGAAAAAACATGCAGTTTGCCCTTTTTATTGTTGTTTTTATTCATTAATTTTCTTTATTTTAACACAGTTTTTTATAAAAATGCCTTCCTGCAGACCTGATCCTTGCAGCCCTTACACAGGCAAATCTCTCGTGGGATTCTAATTGAGTTTTGTATGCATTAGGACTGCTGGATTGGGCCCTTAGCTATCGTGGTTGTAATTAAAACATCAGCATTCATCAAAATTTATAAAACTGAGGTATCTACCAAAGATTACCAAAGTTTCCCCTAAAATCAAAATAGGGCAGTTTGTAGCAGCTGTGTGGTAATAGATGGAATAAAGATCATTGAGGATAAAGAAAAGACTCCCAGTGACTTCAAAGCGGTGTGGATCAGGCCTATGTTGACTTTTTAATGCCCCCGGAGATTGTTATGTATTCTGTGTATAATACAGAGGGCTTGAATCTCTCTCACATCAAGGAGAGTTGGGTCAAGCACATACAAGATTTATATCATATCTGATAAGTGTCATAGACATATCTGTAATTGTCTTCACTCCTTACTGTTCAGCTCAGGTATGCTGCAGAAGATTGCTCCTTTGAAGAGGAGATACGCCCAGATGGCTACAATGTATATAAATCAAAGAAATATGGAGTCTCTGTGTCTTTAAGTAGTGCCAAACAAAGACAACAATTCAAAGGGAAAGACTTTCTTCCATTGTCTCACTTCTTACCTATGATCAACACCGTGCCTGTAGAGTCAATGGATTTTGTGGAATATGGTGATTATAGTCATACTTTTGAATCAGATCTATTCTCTTCACCTCTTGAAACTGACAGCATGGACCCCTTTGGAATCACCTCTAAAATATCTCCAGTGAAGAGCCCCAGCTTTCAGAAATAACTAATGCTCCTGATTTTAAATATGGTTTTAAAGAAACAATACCAGAACCAGGTTATTATTTAGTTTTTCCAGTAGTAATATGTAGAATATGTAAACATTTAAGGTATGGTGCTAGCATTGTTCTTGCAATATACTAAACTTGTAAAATAGTAGCACCATTCTGAGGCTACATCCTAAGAACCACCTATTCATTTTGTCTCATCACATTTAGAAAAAAATAATCTAAACAACTGCTTAACTGGTTCACCTCTGACAAAAATACAGAACATGTAGAAATTCCTTCCGTCTGGTGATGGCTGGGGTGATAAGATCACTAACATTTTTCACCACTCTTATTATTACTTATGCTCACCTCAGATTCCTGCTGATACGAGCAAAGGCAGCAAAAGCTTTTCATTCACAGGGAGGTTAATGACCTCTTCACTTCATAGCCTTTCAAAGACAAACATTTGTAATAAAACATGATTACAAAACCTAACAAACATTACCCTGTGAACTAGGGTTCAATCTATCTCTTAAAAAACTGCTGCTGATGTTCTGGGACAACTTTCCATTTTAAACATTGCATTGAGAAACAATTCTGCTTGTATAGTATGCATTTTCTTCCCTTTTTTGATTATTGCTAAGGGCTCACACTGGAAAACCAGATCTTTGATTCTTTATGGGCTCACCTATGTTTGCTGATGAATTCTTTGGGAGCTGTATTATCCTTGGTCTGAGGTAGAATTCTCATTAATGTTAGTGGGAATTCTATGTATAGATTGAGGACTGTACAGAATCCATAATTATGTTCATCAGGTAGGGAACAAGCAGTAGAAACAGATTAACTTTCAGGTCATAAAGGTCCTGTTATATATAAATATCCATAGCAATTAAAAGAAAAGACAGAAAATAAATGTTGTTTAGGTCAAATTGCTTCCAAATATGTTTTTATATTTTTCCTTAAAGCATCAGCAATTCTTTCGAAGCCATATAGGCCTGATCCTGCACCCATTGACTTCAATGTTGCAGAACTGGGCAAATACTGCCTTTGATATGTGGTGGAGTGATTCTTGGTAGTATATGGCCGATAATGTATATACGATGCTTTCAGTCCTGTTCTCCTATGTTAGCATTCCAGCAAGAGAATAACAACAAAAGGAATGTGAGACAAGGGGTCCAGGAAAATTACCCATTTCCAAAGTTTCATTTATAATAGGTATTTCTATACAGAAAACTGTACTGGAAATGTTAGTATTTTCTTGACCTAGCACTTCATTACCAATGCAATATTTATAATTAATTTATTGAATACATACATCTGTTTATTTTGTTACTGTTATTTATACTTAAAATTCTATTTATGTACTCATGAAGTTTTTTTAGTTTTAACAAATTTTGTGAAGTTTTGTAATCATGAAATCGTAAGGAAAATATAACTTTTATTTAAATTTTCTGTGATGTTGTCAGTAATTTAGTGTGTAAATTTGTAATTAAAAAATCATCTCCAACATAAAATCTAACTGACTCTGTTTCAATAATTATGCGGCACCTTTTACTCAAAGACTTCAAAGAGCTTTATATACATTATTGGATTAAATTTCACTACACCCTTGTAAGGTAGGTAAGTGTTATTATCCCCATGCTGTAGATGAAGAAACTGAGGCACAGAGAAACAAAGCAACGTGGCCAAACTCATGCAGTGAGTAACAGAGCTAGAAATGGAATCTGTACAGGCAGGATTAGAGTGCTGCTTTCAGGATGTCAAAAATGTCTCTGTTGCAAATTAAATGTAATCTGATGAACACAGTTTACAGAAGCAAGGCAGGCCAGATACGATTCTAAAACGAGGGGAGATTCTGTACTTGTGGAAAAAGTCCAGGAAGGAGACTGTTCACTAAGTGGCTGACCTGGGGTATATTGAGCTCTCTCCATCCCCATAATTCCCATTGACTTCAGTGAGTCAGGCCCCAAGTTCTGGTTCTCTGGCATAACATCTTACTGAAGCTCCAGTTTAAACTCTGTGTTTCCTTTTATGAGGAAAAGAAAGAAAAATGCTCATGAGCATGGATTCAGGGGCATTTTATAAAGCTCTGCTTGCTTTAATTTTGCAGTAGTGTCCTTAAACCCTTTCTAAACTGTTGAAAAGTGTGCAGTAGCTTTCCATAAACAATTTAGGGACTTATATACCTGATAATTTGCCTTTCTTCCAGCAGCCACATACTGGAGCAGTTGCACTGCTGGAAATCCTTATTGTAGACTGGCAAAGCTGGTATAAGCTGTGATTTGAACCACTTGGTTTCAAGCAAGGGTAAACTGCACAGGTGCAAATAGGTATGCACAAAGGAGTTGCACAGATGCAGTTACTTTGGTTTCTGGCCACTGATGGCTGTAGTTTGGCAAAACTCCTAGCATGGACAAAGGGTATTCTAGTCTGTGTGCACGATAGCATCTGTACCCTTAAAACAGACATGAAATGACAGTGAATAAAATGTATGTAGTGATTTTCATCCAAAGACCCCCCCCCAAACCATTCTACAAACTTTACAAATGGATTTATGTATTAACATATAAAGATCACTTCATCCACCTGTGAAATGCAGACACCTCTAGGGAGGAGTGTTCTGCCTTTTATAGAAAAACTACAACACTACCCAACAATAGAGCAAGGTAGAAAATGGGTTATTTTTCTGGAGAAAATTTTTACTTTCCAGCAAGAAATTAAAAACTGAACATTTCAGTTTGGAAAAGCTCCCAGAGTAGCTCATGGGAACTGAAGTTCAGGTTCCTTAGGTCCCCACTCTCCTCTATTAACTAAGTTTCTGGGGTGGACTACAACTCCATGGTGCCCCATGGTCTCCTCACTTGCTGAGCCATGGTTGTTGATCCTGTGAGTCTCCTGGCCATAGTGCATCATGAGAGATATTATCCAGTTTTTCATGTTTAATTTAGCACAAAACTTTTTGAGGTTTGACTGTTCAGTTTCTCAACAAAAAAATCAACATTTTCTGTGAAAAGCAGATATTTCACAAAAAAATTGTTTAGTCAAAAACCGAATTTTTCATTTAAAAAAATGTCGATGAAAAAGTTTTGACCAGCCCTACAAAACAGTTTAGGAGAAGTGTTACAGCTACTAGAAAGCTGACCTTAATTGTCAGGAAATATAGTGACTCTTCAGAGAGGGGTTCAAAAAATGGATCCAAGAGCACATTTAATGTGAGGAAAGATCTCATGGGCTACCCTGTGAATAAAAGGCAGTCTGATTAGAATCGTAACTTGGAGAATAAATGTGTGGCTGATGGGATCAGATAGGTCAACTTTTGGCTGCCAACAATGAGGATATAAACAACACTTGAGATCTGACTGAACATAAGAACATAAGAACGGCAGACCAAAGGTCCATCTAGCCCAGTATCTGTCTACCGACAGTGGCCAATGCCAGGTGCCCCAGAGGGAGTGAACCTAACAGGCAATGATCAAGTGATCTCTCTCCTGCCATCCATCTCCATCCTCTGACGAACAGAGGGTAGGAACACCATTCTTTACCCATCCTAGCTAATAGCCATTTATGGACTTCACCACCATGAATTTATCCAGTTCTCTTTTAAACACTGTTATAGTCCTAGGCTTCACAACCTCCTCAGGTAAGGAGTTCCACAGGTTGACTGTGCGCTGCGTGAAGAAGAACTTCCTTTATTTGTTTTAAACCTGCTGCCTATTAATTTCATTTGGTGACCCCTAGTTCTTGTATTATGGGAATAAGTAAATAACCTTTCCTTATCCACTTTCTCAACATTATATACCTCTATCATGTCCCCCCTTAGTCTTCTCTTTTCCAAGCTGAAGAGTCCTAGCCTCTTTAATCTTTCCTCGTATGGGACCCTCTCCAAACCCCTAATCATTTTAGTTGCCCTTTTCTGAACCTTTTCTAGTGCTAGAATATCTTTTTTGAGGTGAGGAGACCACATCTGTACACAGTATTCGAGATGTGGGCGTACCATGGATTTATATAAGGGCAATAATATATTCTCAGTCTTATTCTCTATCCCCTTTTTTTGTATACCTTTTCTAATTAAACTACACATGGAATTTCAGGTAGACAGAACGTAATTACTCAGATAGTATTTGGCTAGAGCACAGGGGTTAACATCCTTACATTTGTGAAAAGGATTCTGAGATCTCACTGAGTCCATGTGCGGACAGTTTTGGTTTTATATCTCACACCAGCAGTACAGCATGGTAAGTCAGAGAGAAGAATGCCAGAAACTGAATCACCAACACCATTTTCTGTAGCACTTAATTTTTCCTTGGAGGTTTCCCATCCAAGCATTGACTAGGCCTGACTGCTTCCTTATGAGATTTGACAATAAAACAGCCTCAAATGGAATGATGATAGGAAAATGTTTTTTCTTACTACTAGACACCTGACTAGGTTAGGAACTTGGTATGCAAAACATTTAAACAGTTATTGTCTTGCGTTGATGGTGGGAATATACACAACACAACCATCATGAACTGCACTGTATAAGCCAAAGGCTGACTATAGTTTGCCAAATATGGTAAATTGTTTGCACTCTCCTTAGATTTATAATTACATTTTACAGCCCTAAAATATTTTAAAGGATTGGTGTCTGATGTTTGAGTGTGAATCCCAGTTAGAAGCTACAGTTGTTCAAACTATGAGTAAACTGTTGAAAGGGAGAGACAGTGGACATTTCTATCTGATGTCTTTGCAAAGCATGAAGGATGAACAATGCCTTTCAAGCGAATACCATAATATTAGAGTGATGGATGTTTGAGAAAACAGTACCAAGACCAAATATTTGCAAAGTCCTTTGAGATACTGTATACTTTGCCACAAGTGTTCTGTGCCTCTAGGGAGAAGGCATGGTGGGAAGGTCTAAATCCATTTTTTCATAAAAATTGCTTTCACTTTGGGCAAATTCAGGCCTGATGAAAACAAATGCACCTCCCTTTGAAGCCAGTGAGAGTCCAAAGTCAACAGGAGATGCACTTGTTTGCATTAGGGATAAATTTAATCCATTGTGTAGTTTTTTTCATAAATCCCATCAGACTGGGACCTCTTCTTTAAGCTAAGGAATAGAGTGATATAGTCAAAAATATTGCTAATATTTTGTAGTCTTGAACTGTGGAGAAACTATTCAGTAATTTTGATGTATAGGATCAATCTAACAACCCTGGAGATCAGAGGAAATTTTGTCATTTACTTCCAGGGGAGAAGAACCAAGCCAAAAGACTAGATTTATTTGAATTAGTTACATAGATTGAGATTTGTAAAGGTGCTTAAAGTTTCTGGACATCAAATTCCCATTTGGGAACTGAGCACCCAAATTCCTTAAGCAGCTTTGAAAATCTCAGCTATTTATTTATTTAGGACAACCATAAATAAAGCTGAGTCACTTGGTATCTTTCAGAGAGTTACTCAGAAATGTTTTGTTATACACCCACCCCCCAAAAAAACCCAGCCAAAAAACATTCCAGCATTACATGCAGAAGAATCTTGTAAAATTAAAATACTGTAGAACTATAATTTTTGATTGGAGATTCTGAGAATTACCACAATATTTCCAGTCAGAAAATATTTGTAAGTCTTATAAAATTTCATAAGACATTAAGATGTTGCTGATTTACCTATGACAAGACTATTGATGGACATTTATGCAAACTCTTTTATTCCATTATATTGATTTTTGACTATCAGGTGACTGCGCTGATAGTCTTTAAACCGTGCAAATGTATCAAATTTCTTTTATTCACATAAATCTAAGAAGTATCTTAGATTTCTATGGATCTACATAGATACTTTTGAATGTGCTATTAGCTTCTTTACGATTAGTCAAGATTTTCCAACAATGCAGTAATATCCCCAATATTTGTGATAAGAGTAGGCTGATTTCCTACATGTTTAACTGGGTTAGGCTTCCTTCATCAACTGTTGACATACAGTCCTGGATTTAAAATTTAAAAATCCTAACTCCAAGGTCTTAATTTTTTTTCTAGAAAAGTCTGACCACTTTCAGGGCATGTTATGAGACCTTCTTCTTTTACAGAGTAGTAAAATTAATGGGGAATTGGGAAGAGAATAAAAAAAGATATCTTTATCCCAATCAGAGGAAAAGAGAAAAAGACTCATCAAGTCCAGATCTTGCCCTAAAGACCAAGCACCTAGCTAGCACAGTGATGAGCACTATCAAAAACCCTAAGATACACATACAGATAGATACATAGTTTTCTGGACCATCTCCTTGTTTTCCAACATGGCTGTACAAATAATCTCCCTTTATTATGAAAAATAATATAATATTATTGGGAGATATGCCTTGATTAAGAAAAGATATTAAAAAAAGATGTATTAAATCACCTTCTGAAATCTTCAGAATGAATTCCGTGAAGAAATAGACACTTTAAGAGTGGCACTGTGGGCAGGGGAAGCACATCTCTTTTTAAACCAATACAGCCCAGATCAGTAGTGTCCCAAAACTATTACCAGCTTATGGATGTTCGGTGGACTGCGAGAAATGAATGTAATTGACTCCAGTGGACATGCATTGACACCATGAAAATCACCATCTCAATTTGTACCCTTGTTGAAAGACTCGGAAAGATGCCAATGATTGAATTGCTATGGAGCCTGAACTACCCTCTTGCCTCCATTGGTGATCTCTCGAAGTCAACACTGGCAGAGGATTGGTGGGGAACCTTGTGCTGACAAATGACAATGGTGTGCCAGTCCTGAGTACTACATTTACTGACAAACAAAAAAGTACTTGATAGGTTCCATACGAAAATGTGAATTATTTATTGCCATTTTGTCTGGGCACAGTTGCCTTATTTATTTAATTGTTTGTAGCAAAGAAAACTCGTGTAGTGCTTCTCTATTGTGATATGTCTAAGTAGTTCTGACATCTTTCAGTTATTGACCCACAATTATACAGGTTAGAACTTCATTAGCCAATCAGATCGCTCCCTCTTTCCTGCTCATTTAATAATTGTAGATGGTGCTGGTAGCATTAAGCATACCAAACACTTTCTATTATGTGACTCTGTTTTCAACCTCTTATAACTTTGACAAACTTTAACTGTTGAGACTGAAATTTTTCAGAACAGGTATCTGCCTCAGTCTGGATTTTTTTGGAAAGGTTCAGCTAAAACAGTTCAACCTTTTTATTGAAAGCAATTAAGCTGCTCACAGTTAATCAAGGTGAGCATATGTACATATCTTTTCTGGAGCAGGGCCTGAGACTGTCATTTCTTGAATCTGATTCTGACCTCATTCATGCCAGTGTAAATTCGAAGTACCCACATTAGGTGGTACACTGCACACTTCTTATGGCACTGTGTAGCGTACATACACAGCTAGCCCCCCTAGTGCAGGTATAAATAGCAGTGTAGATGGTGAGGCACTGCTTAGGTGAGTAGAGCAAAGACATGCCTGAAGCCTGTAGGTATGTATCCAGGCATATATCCTACATGCTTCTTTACATGCCTGAGCAGTGCATCCCTGGGCTATACCGCTGTTTTTAGCAATAGAGTGTCTTACTGCCTCTCCCATTCCTGAAGCCTTTCCCTGATGTAGTGAAAGACTCTGGCAGTGGGAAGGCAGCAGGGAAATGTTCTTCCAGGTCCCTGCTTCTGGAGCTTTTTCCTGCACTTCCCCCTGCCAGGGGCTTTTCTCACTCCAGTGAAAGACTTTGGCAACGGAGAAAGGCTCTGGCTGGCAGGAAAGGTCCAGCAACAGGGAGCCGCTGAAGCTTTTCCACGCTCTCCCCCACCAGAGCCTTTCACTGATGTGTAGCTACACACCTTAGTGTGGATGTAGCTTGTTTTCACTGCAGTGTGTAACTACCCAGCCTACATGCCGCTAATACTGGTGTTCAGTGTAGACATAGCCACTGATGTCAACTGAGTTACTCAGGATTTCCACCAGTGTAAAGGAGATCAGAATCTGGTCCATTATACCAGCCTGATATACTATCGATTTAAAACAAAGTTTAATGTATTGTTTTATGTTTTGTAATATTTCCTATGAAATAAACTCAGGAGAACTGGTGAACTACTGTAATTAATGACATCATTCAAATTTCAGGTTGAGCTACATTACATAATAAAGAAGTTTACCCAGTTTTAGTATATATAAGACAATATCCTTGTGAGAGTTTAAGAACATAGCTAACTGCATCATTGATTATGCTGTTGCCTACTACTAAACATTCAGCCATGTCAGAAAAAATAAAAAGCCTTTGCCTTAGGGTATTTCTCACTCTAGTATTGGGGCAGGGACCATCTTTTGTTCTTTGTATGTGCAGTGCCTAGCACAATGGTGTTCTAGTCCATTATATCTCCTAGGCATAGGCACCAACTTCCCATGGGTGCTCCGGAGATGGGGGCTTAGGGAAAGGGGTGGAGTGGGGCTGGGGGCTGGGGTGGAGCGGGGGTGGGAAGTGGCAGGGTCGAGGTGGGGACTTGGGGGAAGGGGAGGAGTGTGGGCTGGGCCTGGGGCAGAGCTGGGGTCAAGCCCCCTCCAGGAACACAGGAAGTCAGCACCTATGCTCCTAGGCGCTATAGTAATACAAATAATAAAAATAATAGTGTATCCTGTGCATGGTGCATCAATAGGAAGTCAATTTCCTTCATTACCCCTAACCCTTGTGAAATCTGGTGTTATGCTTTTCTCTATACAAAGAGTAACCCTAGGCTTTCAGTTTAAATGACTTTATTTTAGATTTAAGGTAAACTACACAACAAAAAAAGGACAAAAATAATGACTATATGAGAGACAGTGCAGTGTGTCTCAGATGATGCCAAAAAACAGTGCTGCCTTAGGACAATTAATGTTGCAGGCTCAAGAAAACTAAATCATAATCCATAATGACATAGCTACAAACACCCACCCCACCTCATTCAAAACATAGGCCAGAACCTTAGCTGAGGAAGTGGACCAATGCCTTAGGGAAAGCCTGTTACTTATTTTGATCTTAAGGGAGGTGAGCAGATAACATTTGGGAAACTGTCTCTGGCATACGTGAGACCTATATCAGAAAGCTTCATGACAGCTACAAAAAGCAGTAGTTCATAATTCAGTTGTAAATGATTAAATTAATTGCTTTTATCTAAGTGTGCTGAAGTCTGTTTAATTTATAATCGATACAGGGACAATCAACTATGACTCAGATAGTCACATAGAAATATAGATATCATCACATTGGAACAGACTCATCCATCTAGTCAAGCGTCATGTGGTTTATGCTGGATACTTCAAAGGAAGGTGCTATGTTGCATCATGGACCTTGACAATCATGCAATACTATAGCATGGGAAAAATATCTTCCAGAGTTTATGAAATATTGTACCAAAGGGAAAATTTATTTCTGATCTTATGCAATACTGGAGCAAAGGAGACATTTCTTCTGGACGTTGTGCAATACTAAGGAAGGTTTGCCTTCCTTTGATATGTGCAGCATAGGCCAAATGAAATGAGACTAGATGGCCCAGTGTGCTCCAGAGCAGAGATCCTAAATTCCTACATGTTTATGAGTGCTATTTTTTCTTTACCCTAGTTTATTCCTTTGAGCATGAAGATTGACAGACCTTCCAATTTTAATCCTGAGTAGAGTAACAAAACTTCTTTTCTATTCTTTAAATATCTAACACTGCTGTGAATCAAAACCATTGAGGAGGCTCAATTGTTGCCTCTGACAGTGAGTTGTACAATTTTTGTTGTGTAAAAATTCATTACCTTTTATCCATATTAAATGTATTAACTTAATTTCCTTGAGTGGCCTCTTGTCATATGGGAAAAAGTAAACAGCAGCACCTGACTGAGCTCCTTTACTCATAATTGTGTACACCTGTATAATGTCACTGCTATGATTCTCTTTTAATGACCAGGAGCCAGACTGGCTGATTTATACAAAGGCCTGTACTGGAGGAGGAGCTGGGGTGCTTCACCCCTTGCAGATCTGAGAGAGAGATTGTGGTCCAGAGGTTGTACATCCTTTCTTTTGAGTGGTGCAATGTACTTTCCAGGGGTCCTGTTCAGCTGACTGGTGGGGTGGTGCCATTGTCCCACCTCTTCCCTGCCCATTTTGGAACACTATGAACGCTTGGGGACATACAGAGGGAGCAGATTCTGAGCTTCAGAGTGAAGGGACAGCAATTGTCCCTAGTCTTTGAACAGGGGAGCGTGGTAAGATGAGGCTTATTTTGACTTCTCCCCTTTCCTGACCTCAAACATTTGCTTAGGGGCTGAGGATTATTTAGCCCTAAAGAAACCTAATCTTTTAAATTTCAGAATGTACAAGACTCTTCTGAATGCTTCCATGTCTTTAATCATGTCTGATTCTACCTCAAAGAGATTCTTCTGTTCCTTTTCAATACAACTACAAGATCTCACCAGAGCCAACAGATCAGCTCTCATTTTTTTTCAGTAGCTTTATATTAAATATGTTTTAGATAAAGATTAATTTTCAATGTTCTTGCTCAATATTTATTATTATCACCTAGCTTGAGATGGGAGCTGCTAGATTTTTGGTTAGTGTTTTTGTATTTATTTTTTTTTGCTTGATCATCAAAAGGAGCATCACAAAAGTCTGGGTTGGAAGAGACCTGATAGGCTATCAAGTTCAACTATTATCAAATTCTGTTTACATCAGTTATGAGCATGGAATTATTTTCACAGTGTAGGGCAACCAACAAATAGAATTCTACTGCCATAGTAGCTCTGCTGAAGGGGTGATATTAACACCACTCTCTGCATCCTAGCTAGCTAAGGGACAGGGAAAATGGAGCCTAAGGCCTGGTCTACACTAAGGGGGGGGGGGTCGAACTAAGGTACGCGACTTCAGCTACGCAAATAGCGTAGCTGAAGTCGAAGTACCTTAGTTCGGGCTACTCACCCGTCCAGACGCCACGGGAACGAAGTCCGCGACTCCAAGGTCGACTCCGCCACCGCCGTTCGCGGTGGTGGAGTTCCGGAGTCGACTGGAGCGCGTGGGGAGTTCGAACTATCGCGTCTTGATTAGACGCGATAGTTCGAACTCCGAGAAGTCGAACTCACCGCGTCGACCCGCGCGGTAAGTATAGACCTACCCTTAGTAATGGAAACTTTAAAATAATACCACATGGAGCCTGTAGGAAGAAATCTTGTGTTTGCAAAATATAAGGGAACGGGTTGCAGAACAGAAATAGGTGAAATCAGAGAGATATGAAGTGGAAGACAGTAATTCCATGGAAAATAGTGAAGATGGAAATGTTATTTTGGACTCCAATATGGGCAGCCTGCCAATGAAGATTTCTGATAATGGATGTGAGGTTCTACCAACTTCATGCAAGGAGATGGATTGCAGCTTCCATATTTCTGGCAAACCGAACTTGAGAGAGTCATAAAGGAGGAGTTACAGTAGTCAAGCTGAAAGGAGATAAAAGCAGTAGTCTGTGAGTTTGTTATAAAGAATATTACATTCCTGATACATCTTGGTCTAGCTTTATACATTAAAAATAATTTTAATAGAATTTTTAGTGTCTAAAATGAGATATAGCATAAGCCTATATATGGTCATTAAAAGAACACTAGTGGCATGATTCAACACAGCATTACATCCAGGGCCGCCCAGAGGGGGGAGGCAAAGGGGGCAATTTGCCCCAGGCCCCGGGCTCCGCAGGGGCCCCCAAGAGAAGAGCGGAGGCTCCCGCCTCCGCCCCTCTCCTGGAGCCTCAGCGCATCAAGCGCCGAGTCTCCGGCCGAGCCCCTGAGCCCCGCCCCGATCCGAGCCGCGTGGTGAGGGGGCGGGGCTGGGAGCTCCAACGGGGCCTGAGCCCCGCCCCGCTCAGAGCGGCGTGGGGAGGGGGCGGGGCAGCTGCCTCCGCTCGGCGTGGAGCTCCCAGCCCCGCCCCCTCACCACGCGGCTCTGAGCGGGACAGAGCTCAGGCCCCGCCGGAGACGCGCTCGGGTAAGAGGCTGAGGGGGGCGGGACCCGCCACCGCCGCCGCCGCGCAGCCCGGGGTCTTCGGCGGCGGGGGGCCCCTTCTGTTCCGGGACCCGCCGCCAAAGTCCCCCGAAGGCCCGCGGCGGGGACCCCCCCCCCGCCACCGAATTACCGCCGAAGACCGGGCTGCGCTTCAGCGGCGGGTCCCGCTTCGGCGGTAATTCGGCGGCGGGGGGCTCCCGCCGCGGGTCTTCGGGGCACTTTGGCGGCGGGTCCCGGAACGGAAGGGCCCCCCGCCGCCGAAGACCCCGGCCCCCGGAATCCTCTGGGCGGCCCTGATTACATCAGTGTAAAAAGCCAAAAATGCAAGATCAATGGTGAAATTGTCCAGTTAACTCACAGATATAATTATGCAAAACTGAGCTATGTTTTTCTGTGGGGAGGGCTGTTACAGTGTGACCAACCCCATTAAGGGGAGATGGGGCAGCCAGCCCACCTGTAGCAAAACTAATTAGCTGCCTCCCAGATTGAGGGGGCAAGATTAAGGCGAATCAGATGATAGTTTAATGAACATTTGGGCCTTGCATGAGGGCTGAGAGAACTCAGTCTGAGAGTAGTGGGTAGGTTTTGATGGAAGACCCTGAGAATGGTATGCCAAGGGAACCAGCTTGTGCTCTATCCCAAAGTGACTCTCAAAGTAGCTCAGGAAGGGGCTGGGAACAGGGCCCAGAGGATAGGTTGAAGACAAGCCCCCAAAGGGCAGAAGAACTTTGTTTACTGGGACTTTTTACTTGGTCTTTTGCTACCCTGGAAAGGGTTAAGTCATTTCCGCCACAGAGTAGTGTGTGGAGAGCTAAGGAGTTCCACCCTGGGGAAGAAAACGGAGACAGGGAGTGGTGGCAATGTGATGCCTGACTAGCAGAGAGTGCTAATGGGCAGCCAGGAGACCCTAATCAGGTCCAATACTGCAAATTGATCTACATGGGAAGATCCTTACACCAAGGTGGTGTCATATTCAAGCTGGCTTCATGTAGGCATGAAGATCTGCCCATGTGAATCTGACTGCAGAGATGAAGACTTGGTTTGTAGGGGTTCAGATAAATCTTTTATTCAGTGTTGGTTTCTGTGAGTCTTGTACATATTCAACTGGCAACTATAAATAAACACACGTTCACTCAGAAATACTCAACTTCACTTTAGAACACAAAATTTAGATGACCTCTCATGTAACCATATATCTGTAACTCATCTCTTTCCTAGCTGAAAAACAAGAAAACAATGTTCATGACCATTTTTTGTCTGATTTTTTTCATGGTGATGGCAATTTTTCAACCAGTTCAAAATAGTAACCAAACTATTGCCTGATATTGCAAGATATCAGAGTTTTGGTTAAAAATACAAAATACCAAATGCTAATCTAAACCCATCTGGACTCAATTTCAGATTTGTAATGACTGGTTTGGGGCTTCATTACAAAAATTTCCCACAGCTGGAAATCTGAATATTTTTGGTTGATTTTTAATTTCTGGATGCAGTTTATACAAAACAAAAAGTAGATAAAATATAAATAAAACACCCTAGGCTTAACTACCAATGTCACAATGGATATATGGCCCCTTTTTATAATCTGAACATGATTGTTGTGTTTATTGCTTTTGTTTTTTTAATCTTGTTTCTTCATTAATTTGTGCTACTGCTTTATATTTTAATTTATATAAATGGAAAGCACCCGTGCACCCTCTAGTGGTTAACCACAAAACTGATAGCGAATAGAAAAGAAATGTGAAGATAGATACCGGTGTTTATTGTGCCACCTAGTGTCCACTGATTACTTTAACAGGTGAACTTCAATTGCCATTAATTCACTTTCCCCCCATCTTGTATCTCTTGTCAGCTAAGCTACCTTTTCCTGCCTTTGCAGCAATTGGAGTTCCATTTGTCAAAGTAGATGTGGTTGTCTTGTTACTCAATTTCTTAAAATTAAAAAATTAACTAACAATAGTCAAATGCAAATACTGCAGTGACAACAGCCAAATTCAAACAAACTCACTTCCAATATACAGGAGAGATAAAATATTGCCTGCCTAAGCAAAAGATACAAGCCATTAACACAATAGACAAGACGATTATGTGCCAACTCCGTTCATTATAATATTAGTGATTATGTGTTCTGACTCCCAAGGATTGCATTTGCTATTAGTTTAAATTTTAAACTAATGGCAAATGCAATTAAATGCAATCAAGACTGAGGTACAGTACGGATGGGGATTGTCAGCACCCTGATTAGCTGGCCGTTTCTGCACCGGGGGGGGTGGTGGGGGGCTGCTCTAAAGATATGCCACCTGATAATGGTCCCTAAGAGGCCATCTAATCAAATGTGAATTGCCAGAACAGTGTTTTGTGGCCACATCGCTTTTCCCTTAAAGCCAGGGCTGTGCAGTAAAGGGAAGGAGGTGGATGCGTCACACAACAGAATAATCCTCAAATGATTAAAGTGTTTCCGATCTTTTTGCGCAGGCACAGAAGCAACGCAGGGAGATCCAGCCGTTGTGATAACTAGTATTTATTTATGTTACAGCGGTGCCTAGCGGCCCCAAGTAACCCCAGGGTATTGCACATGCACAGAGGGAGACGCTCCCGGCTAGCACAGCTCTACCAACCAGCCCGAGGGCTCGGGCTGAAACATCCAAGCCGCAGCCCTGGGAAGGGACCCCCGAGGCGATCGCTGCGGGAGCCTGCAGACGCGGATCTCCTGGGTCCCAGCCCGGGGCCCGAACCATGGGAGCGGCCGCCGGCCCCTTCCGCCGCGCCAGGCACCGCCCGAGCAGCGAACACTCTGCCCGAGGGGCGGGGCTGCGGGGATCTCCACGGGCTCGGGGCCCCTACGGGGGGGGGGGGCAGCGCGAGCGACGCGAGGCGGCCTGGGGAGAAAGCCACGCCCACTAGCCTCGGCGGCGCGGAGGGGGACAGGCCAGCGAGGGACGCTCCTGCCTCGTCGCCTCGCGCCTGCGCACTAGAAGCGCCTCGGCCCCGAGTCCTTCGGCTCGCCGTCCCTTCCCAGCATGCCCTGAGCGGAGCCTGCGCGCCCGGCGGGAGTTCGGGGAGATTCGTGGCGCTATGGAGGCGGCTGCCGGCGCTTCGGATGTGTTCGACGCCATCGTGATGGCCGAGGAGAGGTGGGGCTGGCGGAGGGGGAGGGAACAGCCCCCCCTGCCCCGGAGGGGAACGAACTTAGCCCGCTGCGGCTACAGGCGGCCGCGCGCGGGCGCCCCTCCCCTCCGAGCCGGAGCGCGAGCCCCCTTCGCGTGACGCGGCCGCAGTACGCTGGGCGGGGGCCGCACCGTGACGGGAAGCCGCCCTCAGCTGGCCGGAAGTAGCGTGTGGTTACGGTACCGTTCCGCCGCAACCTCCGCTCCCGCGAGCCCGGCACGCACGCGCCGACTCCCTCCCCGCCGCTCCCGCGGCTGAGGTGGGGCTGCGCGCGGGGCTGCGGCCGGCTCCGGTGCAAGGTGGATCAATAACAAAGGCCTGGAAAGGCGGCGGAGCCCGAGGCTGGGGAGGTGCGTGAGAGCCGGCAGCCCTTGGCGTTTAAAGCTGGAGGCGGCCCCGAGCCAGGAGCCCACCTGCCTGCTGCGGGGCCCCGGCAAACCGTGTTAAGCACAGCTGTGAAAAGCTCGGCCTAGCGCTCGCCCCACTGGGAAGGTGCAGTAAGGAAGAGATTTGTCTGACTGTGTTGCCCTGGCGTGTGTGATCTGAAGGTCTGGTGAGGGGGAAACGTTCTCAATACCTAAAGCAGCAGCAGCTCTCCCTTCCTCACCTACCTTACCAAAGCAGGGGAGTTTGTTTTTTAATGTATTAGGTTAAAGAATCATCGAAATTAAGATTTTATGTTAGTTTCTTTGCAAGTGTGGGCTGGAAAGAGCGTGCTGCACTGATTGGGATTTAAACTTTGGCCCCCATTATTGCAGACAAGATGTCTACCACCATCCATGTTACATATCTGAATGCTTTGTTTTAACACTAATTCCTGAGAGTCTCCCCTTTAGATTTTCCTTTCCCTTCCCCAGCCTTTCTACCTTAACCAAGACATCAGATATTGCAAAATACTACTGTATGCGGTGTAGTGGTAGTAATGTCGGTCCCAAGCTATAAGAGAGACAAGGTGGATGAGGTAATATATTTTATTGGACCAACTTCTGTTGGTGAGAGAAACAAAGCATTTGAGCCAGAGCTGGATCATCTAACAGAAATTTTGTCATCTTTAAATTGTATTCTTTAATATATTAAACAACAACTCTTTCACCAACAAGTTGGTCTAGTAAGTATTACCTCACCTACATTGTCTTTCTAATACCACTTTATATCAGTTAGCGTGGTGTAATTGTTACTCCACTTTGTCTCATGAATAAACCATCTGAAATTGCTTTGAAATATGTTGGAATTGTGAAGACAATATTTCAGTAAAAATAATAAAATATTCAGTATTTTTATGGCCTAGTATTTCTGCATTATGCCTTTGCTGATATAAAAAATTAATCCTAATAAAATCATATCTATTTTTCCCTTTACAGATTTCACGGTGAAGGGTATCAAGAAGGTTATGCTGAAGGAAGTCATGTTGGTGTTATTGAGGGAAGGAGGTATGGAGCACTACATGGTGCCAAGATTGGGTCCGAGGTAAATGTCAAAACTTTCTAAAAATCAATGTGTTGCTGAGATTAGATGGTGTTGTACTGAAGTAGTGCCTGAGCAAAGCATGTGACCTAAGTCTTGTATTGTTTGTATTGCTCCATGGCCTTCATTCCACGAACACACAAAAAACTGATTTGTAAACTGTTGTGAATCTACCATTTAATCCCATACAAAAACCTATATTAAGAAAACACGGCATTGCTTGGTTAAGCACTTGAAATTCATAAGATGCCACAGTTGAGGTTGTACGTGCATGTGTGTTGTGCAGTCTTTAATTACATAATAACATCCTGTTCCTCAAATAAGACACTTTCACATTTTTTCCTTCAATCCTAGATATACATGTGTTGTCTTTTACTACTATGCACTACTCTGTATTTCAGGCAACGTCTGTGAAATTCACTTAAAGGAGGTATTTTGTCACATAAGTGCCTAAACATGAAGCTTTAACATTCTCAATATATGTTTGTATTGTTTGTTTTACGAGAAAAAGAGAAAAATAAAAACATAACAAGGACCTTTACTCTCAACATTAAAACTCTTCTGGCTTGTACATATTGGCAATAAGAGGATGTAATTTCCAAAATCTGGAGCAGTTTGGCTAGATGCCACCTGGGCATCATATTCTATGCATCTTAATAGAGAAGAGGAGAAACCCACTCCTGTGCATCCCAGGAGCTGTGCAGGATCTAGGTTCCCACCTGCATACCTTAAAAAAAGTGAACTGCCCTTTCTACTTGTTTTTCACTTTTAGCACACTTTGTACTGTAATGCTAATTTAACCAGACTACCGTACGGCCTACCTTGTCTCTGCAGTTAAAGGTCCGGATCTGCTTGCACAGTCTCATTGAGATCAGGTGGATTTCTGTGCAAGATTGGGACATACATTTTGTGAAAGAATAACTCAATCAAATGAAAAAACAACAATTACCCTCCCATGCACTCAGTGAAGGATCCACCCCAATTCTCAGCTTTCTCCCTCTCAACATGTTAGGTGTAGAATGTTTACCAAAAAAAAATTGCAGTAATTATTTTATAATGTGAGCTATGTATTCCCCACCTCTTTTTCATTATTAAAAGAAAGCTTTAACCATTTTTGCTCAAATTTCACTTTCAGGAATTATTCAGTTCCGAAGATCAGGGTTTCAGAAAACTGAGTGACAGAAAACTGGGCATTAGAATGAAGACTGTTATGGAACTGAAAGTGGTAGCCTTCTCTTTCAATATAATAAACAGTTAACTACACTAAGAATCTGATCTTTCAGTGTTGGCTGCAGAACTTTCTGATTTCATGTTATGGGCTTGCCTCAGAGGACTAAAAAGGACTACCGAAAGAGTGATAGTCAAGACAATTGTAGCCATGCAAAAGCTCTCAGAACTTGCTCAACCATTTTAAAAGATGCTAGATACAGATATCCTGTCAAATTTCTCTCTCAGGTATTTATAGGGAGTAAAATTTTCAAAAACACCCAAGTGGCTTAGGCACTTAGGACCCTAGGTATCATTTGAAAGTCAGTGGGGCTTAGGCTCCTAAATGCCTAAATCACGTTTGAAAATGTACGCTTTTGAAAATGTTACCCGTGTCTTAAGTTCAGTGCCATTATTTCCCTCCCTCCCCCCATGCAGCTGGATTTGTAATTATGAAACAGAAGTGTGGCAATAGAGGTACAAATTTCTGAGGGATCAATGCAGATGAAATATGGTGGGGTGTTTTGCAAAACTGCACCTTCCATTGCAGTTTAAATTGAAGAGGTTCAGCACACTCTGATGCAAAACAGATTTTAGAAGTAGCATAGCAAGATGTTTCTATTTTAGTTTGTCATGTGCTAGTGTTTAGCTAGAATGTATTTTTTAAAATTTATTGTTTAAATGAATACAGATAAAGGGGATTTTTTTAAATTGAATTCTTATAAATTCACAGATTGGATACTATCTTGGGTTTGCATTGACATGGCAGCGTCTACTTCACAGATCTGCAGAAGAAAAGCCCAGGTATGTTTAAAAAAAATAGTATTTATTAATATTGCCCTGCATTTAAGTTTCTTTTCTCTAAGGAGAGGCTAAAATATTTTTATAGGTGCCCTAGTAATGGCCGGCATTTCTTTAAGAAATATACAGGAGGAACAACCGATAGTTTGTCTTTTTTCTTGGCATTACAAGAATCAAACTTGCCAACTGCAGGCAGAGTAGTTATTATTTTTTTTTTTTAATGAAGCAAAGTAGAAACCATGACAGTATCATACCTTCAAGGATGCCCTCTTCACAGCTATGGTGCTGAGAAAAATATAAATTATTGATATAACTGTAGACATTATTTTTGAATGAAACTACTAGTTGCAAGTGTACTGAGTTCTTACTGCTAAAGATTGAGGGTCAGAGTCTATGCAGCATCTCTTAGGTCCATTTCCTTCAGCCATGGCACTCTCCCTATACTGAAGTTGTGATGGGGGTCCGAGTAGGATGTCGTACTGCCCTCCTACACCATGCTTGCACTGGGAGAATTCTCTGCCCAGCTGTGGGGCAATATGCGACTGCTACGATCAGTGTGAGGCCACAGAGGAATGGCAGAATCCCTTCTTGCCTGTGTTTACCATTGCCTGTTCTTCTGCAGCATTTATAATTTCAGTGACAGGAGGAACGCAGAGCTGAAATCTTGGTTCTAAGGAAAGGAGTCTGTGGTGTTGGCCCACCCAGGGCTTCCTTTTAGTACATGATGAATCTGGTGAGGTCCATGATTTGGATCTGCTGATTGTGCCATCCATGAACCATGTAAGTTCTATACATCTAGTTGTATTTAGCCAGCAGTCTTAGATATTCAGGTCCTCTTAATATGACATGATTGACAGGCCTGCTAGATTTTTATAAATTTCCATTTATAAGAACATAACATAAGAACATAAGAACGGCCGTACCGGGTCAGACCAAAGGTCCATCTAGCCCAGTATCTGTCTACTGACAGTGGCCAATGCCAGGTGCCCCAGAGGGAGTGAACCTTACAGGCAATGATCAAGTGATCTCTCTCCTGCAATCCATCTCCATCCTCTGACGAACAGAGGCTAGGGACACCATTTCTTACCCATTTATGGACTTAACCACCATGAATTTATCCAGTTCTCTTTTAAACGCTGTTATAGTCCTGGCCTTCACAACCTCCTCAGGTAAGGAGTTCCACAAGTTGACTGTGCGCTGCATGAAGAAGAACTTCCTTTCATTTGTTTTAAACCTGCTGCCTATTAATTTCATTTGGTGACCC
Source organism: Mauremys mutica (assembly GCF_020497125.1). Classification (NCBI taxonomy): domain Eukaryota; kingdom Metazoa; phylum Chordata; order Testudines; family Geoemydidae; genus Mauremys; species Mauremys mutica. Next base: position 83,501,867 of record NC_059075.1, read on the forward strand.
CTAGTTCTTGTATTATGGGAATAAGTAAATAACTTTTCCTTATCCACTTTTTCAACATCACTCATGATTTTATATACCTCTATCATATCCCCCCTTAGTCTTCTCTTTTCCAAGCTGAAGAGTCCTAGCATCTTTAATCTTTCCTCGTATGGGACCCTCTCCAAAACCCTAATCATTTTAGTTGCCCTTTTCTGAACCTTTTCCAGTGCTAGAATATCTTTTTTGAGGTGAGGAGACCACATCTGTACACAGTATTCGAGATGTGGGCATACCATGGATTTATATAAGGGCAATAATATATTCTCAGTCTTATTTTCTATCCCCTTTTTAATGATTCCTAACATCCTGTTTGCTTTTTTGACTGCCTCTGCACACTGCGTGGACATCTTCAGAGAACTATCCACGATGACGCCAAGATCTTTTTCCTGACTCGTTGTAGCTAAATTAGCCCCCATCATATTGTATGTATAGTTGGGGTTATTCTTTCCAATGCGCATTACTTTACATTTATCCACATTAAATTTCATTTGCCATTTTGTTTCTCAATCACTTTGTGAGATCTTTTTGAAGTTCTTCACAATCTGCTTTGGTCTTAACTATCTTGAGCAGTTTAGTATCATCTGCAAACTTTGCCACCTCACTGTTTACCCCTTTCTCCAGATCATTTATGAATAAATTGAATAGGATTGGTCCTAGGACTGACCCTTGGGGAACACCAGTAGTTACCCCTCTCCATTCTGAGAATTGACCATTAATTCCTACCCTTTGTTCCCTGTCTTTTAACCAGTTCTCAATCCATGAAAGGACCTTCCCTTTTATGCCATTACAGCTTAATTTATGTAAGAGCCTTTGTTGAGGGACCTTGTCAAAGGCTTTCTGGAAATCTAAGTACACTATGTCCACCGGATCCCCCTTGTCCACATGTTTGTTGACCCCTTCAAAGAACTCTAATAAATTAGTAAGACACAATTTCCCTTTACAGAAACCATGTTGACTATTGCTCAACAGTTTGTTTTTCTATGTGTCTGACAATTTTATTCTTAACTATTGTTTCGACTAATTTGCCTGGTTACCAATGTTAGACTCACCGGTCTGTAATTGCGGGGATCAACTCTAGAGCCCTTTTTAAATATTGGCGTTACATTAGCTAACTTCCAGTCATTGGATACGGAAGCCGATTTAAAGGACAGGTTACAAACCTTAGTTAATAGTTCTGCAACTTCACATTTGAGTTCTTTCAGAACTCTTGGGTGAATGCCATCTGGTCCCGGTGACTTGTTACTGTTGAGTTTATCAATTAATTCCAAAACCTCCTCTAGTGACACTTCAGTCTGTGACAGTTCCTCAGATTTGTCACCTACAAAAGCCAGCTCAGATTTGAGAATCTCCCTAACATCCTCAGCCATGAAGACTGAAGCAAAGAATCCATTTAGTTTCTCCGCAATGACTTTATCGACTTTAAGCGCTCCTTTTGTATCTCGATCATCAAGGGACCCCACTGGTTGTTTAGCAGGCTTCCTGCTTCTGATGTACTTAAAAAACATTTTGTTATTACCTTTGGAGTTTTTGGCTAGCCGTTCTTCAAACTCCTCTTTGGCTTTTCTTATTACACTCTTGCACTTAAGTTGGCAGTGTTTATGCTCTTTTCTATTTGCCTCACTAGGATTTGACTTCCACTTTTTAAAGGAAGTCTTTTTATCTCTCACTGCTTCTTTTACATGGTTGTTAAGCCACGGTGGCTCTTTTTTAGTTCTTTTACTGTGTTTCTTAATTTGGGGTATACATTGAAGTTGGGCCTCTATTATGGTGTCTTTAAAAAGCGCCCATGCAGCTTGCAGGGATTTCACTTTAGTCATTGTACCTTTTAACTTCTGTTTAACTAACCCCCTCATTTTTGCATAGCTCCCCCTTTTGAAATTAAATGCCACAGTGTTGGGCTGTTGAGATATTCTTCCCACCACAGGGATGTTGAATGCTATTGTATTATGGTCACTATTTCCAAGCGGTCCTGCTATAGTTAACTCTTGGACCAGCTCCTGCGCTCCACTCAGGATTAAATCTAGAGTTGCCTCTCCCCTTGTGGGTTCCCGTACCAGCTGCTCCTTGAAGCAGTCATTTAAAGTATCGAGAAATTTTATATGGTGTCTTTATTCCAAGTCTTGTGTATATAATTTTATTCATGTAATGCCTGTCTAACAGTGTATCACAGACACTTTGCAATACAACTAAAAACAAATCACTATAAATATACAAGGTATAAACAATTAAAACCTATGTAAAATCATAAATAAAATCAGTGTTGCTTCAAAAACTTTCTTAAACATAAATGTTTTTAAACTTGCTTTAAAATAAGCCACTTCTGTTGTCTTCTTGTCATAAAGTATGTGTGGTGGGGTAGGAATATTCCAGTACTGGAGCAACAGGTGCCAAAATACAGAATTTTTGTATTTCAGAAAATCTATATTTAAGAGTAGACTTAAGAGAGTGGGATGGTGTAAAGGGATATTTAGGAACCCCTCAGTGAAGAGCCTTGGGCTATGTTTACACTTAAAACGCCAGTTTAGACACTCATTACAGCGACTGGAGGGGTTCTCCATCTCTCTGAGGCTTTGGCTACACTTGCACTTCAAAGCGCTGCCGCGGCAGCGCTTTGAAGCGCTAAGTGTAGTCAAAGCGCCAGCGCTGGGAGAAAGCTCTCCCAGCGCTGTCCGTACTCCACCTCCCTGTGGGGAATAACGTACAGCGCTGGGAGCTTTGACCACACTGGCGCTTTGCAGCGCCGCAATTTGCGATGCTGGAGAGGGTGTGTTTTCACACCCTGCTGCAGCGCTGCAAATTTGTAAGTGTAGCCAAGGCCTGAGAGGCAGTAGGTAGGTTGACAGAAAAATTCTTCTTTTGATCTAACATAGTCTACATCTGGGGTTAAGTTGGCATAGCTATATTGTTGTAAGTTTTTGGTGTAGACCAGCTCTTAGAGATAATTTTAAATTCAGTTCACATTCATGTAGACAGCTAATGAAGTGAACACAACAGGAATATGGATTTTCCACCATCCATCCTGTGTTACCCAGTTAGCTCAGTAAACTGTAACATTCAACATTTGTTCAAATACTAGGTATAATTCTTGATCAGGGCTGACACTAAATTAGGTATCAGCTGTGATCATAACTGATTTTTACCTTAAGTGTGTATGAGGGGAATAGCTTATGTGGAAATACAGACCTCATATAGAACTTAAAGTATAATATTTCAAATGGGTTTTCTCTTGATAAGGTTTAAAGTAACTTTTCTCTATCAAGATGAAGATTCCAGAAGGTAAAGTTGTTTGAGCTATATTCCAGTTTCAGAACAGGAGGGTATTGAAATTGCCTGGTTGAAGAAATGGAGATGTTGAAAGTGATCATAAGTTTGAATTTATTTGTAATTTTGCTAAATGTTTGCTAAATTGGCTGTTTTAATGGTGCTGTTTTTAAAAAGATTTTTATATTGAACTTTTTGTAAACTGGTGACATAATGTCATCTTAAGACCTTGCTCTCAGATAAGACCATGCTAGCTCCCTCTAAAGTGGTCTCATGTATTTGGATTGTTTATATTTATTTTGGGGAGAGGAGGGGTTGGGAAGAATGGTCTCTCTCTGTAATACGAAACACAGAATATTTTTTAATATGACTTTTCCAAAGTGATGCTTGCTATAGGGTGACCTAATTTGAACCTGATTGGGCCAAGTTTCAAGTTAAGTCTTGCACCTGATTTGTCTGGAAAGGCATTGCAAGGCAGAGCAAAGCAAAGTTTCTAAACCAATACAATCAAAATGATTGGAGGGCAACGAAAACGATTAGGGGGCTGGGACACATTACTTACGAGGAGAGGCTATGGGGACTGGGGTTATTTAGTCTGCAGAAGAGAAGAGTGAGAGGGGATTTGATAGCAGCCTTCAACTACCTGAAGGGGGGTTCTAAAGAGGATGAAGCTAGGCTGTTCTCAGTGCTGGCAGATGACAGAACAAGAAGAAATGGTCTCAAGTTGCAGTGGGGGAGGTCTAGGTTGGATATTAGGAAACACTATTTCACTAGCAGGGTGGTGAAGCACTGGAATGGGTTACCTAGGGAGGTGGGGGAATCTCTATCTGTAGAGGTTTTTAAGACCCAGCTTGTCAAAGCCCTGGCTGGGATGATTTAGTTGGTGTTGGTCCTGCTTTTGGTAGGGGATTGGACTAGATTACCTCCTGATGTCTCTTCCAACCCTAATATTCTATGAAATGGAAGTCTGAGAAGCTTTCAGGTCAACAAGCCATCTCGAGAAGGACTGATCTTCCAGAATCTCCCAGACTGATCACCTTGGGGAGAGGAAGTCACAACATCAACAACCAGGCTGCTCCAGCCTTTGACCAGTCTCTCCTTGCACTGTAAGAAGCCCCTTTAGTGAGAAGCTTTGTGCCAGCAAAACATCACCATCTCCTTTACTGCAGTTCCAGATCCTATTTTAGAAGAGACAAGAAGACTAAGAGCTGAAAAGTGTGCATCCCCTTTCTTATCTATCTTTTTTGTTTGTTTTTTATTTTAATTTGTTGGGAGACACCCTAGCTTTTTATTTTCTGGGTGTGGAAGTAAATGTGTGGCTGTGCATTCACATTTGTATGAGAGCACCCATAAAGTCCACACAGCGAAGGTGCCTGAAAGAAAAGTTCCCCAGGTTTAAACAGCCTCATATATTGTCTCAAAAAATTATTAAAGTGTGTTCTGTGTCCATCTAAAAGTCCTAAGAGACTTTGAGAGTGTCATCTATAATTTCTGGTAAATAAGAGTTGTTTAACATCTGCTGATCAAGATTGTCCTGTTAAAGTCTCTTATTAGATCCTTGGTGGGCGGTGAGGGGGAAGAGAGGAGGAAAGGGTTAGACGCCACATCAGAATTGAAATCTGGGATGGAAACTTTATAACTTGCTCTGAGGCTGTGGTCCAGACATTAGATGATTATTTAGTTTCAGTATTAAAATACGTAATCAAATCTATAACATCAGTGGTTGAATTTAGTAAAATTCTTTAGGTGAGACTCATAACCAAACAGCTGCTACTTTAGACACCTCCTTGGGTTTTAAGAATTTAGTATTAATTTGATTATTTAATTCCATTACTGTCTTGTGACTAATTTATTTTCTTAATTTGATGGTGTAGTTTAATAGTAATAGTAGCTTAGCTTTGGTGATATTTTTAAAGTATTTTAATAAAATTTATAAAAAGATGCTGAGTAATATTTCTTTCAATACCAGAACATTTGAAGACCTGGGTGGATACAAACCCAGTCAACCTAAAACCCTGATCAGCTTCTCCTAATTAGTTTTGGTTTGCGCAGATGCCCAATTGCAGCTGTCTTGTTCACCTGACATACGCAGTGCATGTTAGTCTAATGTGAATGCCACAACTCTATTGCACTTTTGAGTGTTTTAGAACACAGTGTCAGTAATAACGATGACTATAGGCTCCCGTTTCCATTTTAGATGCGATCTTTAGCTGTCAGGAATCATTTTCTCAAGCCAGTGAGATGTAAGGGCATCAGTACTATTTCATGAATGATCCAGAAGTAGTGCCAAAATGCCTGCAATCTCTTCTTGCCCTACCTGGAGAATGCCTTAATTACTTTTATTTTTTCCTTACTGCAACACAAGTATGCTTTGCAAAATCTTTTTGATACAAGAGTCTGAATTTCTTAGTGCCTATCCTGCCAAGTGGGAAGTAGATTTTTTTTTTAACTCTGCCATGTGTACAGTAACTCCTCACTTAATGTTGTAGTTATGTTCCTGAAAAATGCGACTTTAAGTGAAATGATGTTAAGCGAATCCAATTTCCCCATAAGAATTAATGTAAAGAAGGATGGGAGGGGGGTTAGGTTCCAGGGAAAAAAAATTTGCCAGACAAAAAATACACACACACACACACTATATGTTTTAAAGAAACAATTCTGTTCACAGCTATGATGATTGTGAAGCTTGGTTGAGGTGAAGAAGTTAGAGGGTGGGATATTTCCCAGGGAATGCCTTGCTGCTAAATCAGTAGTTCTCAAACTTTTGTACTGGTGACCCCTTTCACATAGCAAGCCTCTGAGTGTGACCCCCCCCTAAATTAAAAATACCTTTTTATATATTTACCACCATTATAAATCCTGGAGGCAAAGCAGGGTTTGGGGTGGAGGCTGACAGCTTGTGACCCCCCCATGTAATAACCTCATGACCCCCTGAGGGCTCCTGACCCCAATTTGAGAACCCCTGTACTAAATGATGAACTAGCATGGGCTGAGCCCTCAAGGGTTAACAGGTTGTTAATGTAGCCTCTCACACTAGGCAGCACAAACATGAGGGAGGGGAGACAGCATAGCAGACAGAGACAGACACGCACCTTGTGTGTGGGAGAGAGAGAGAGAAATGCACACTGCCCCTTTAAGTAAGCTGACCCACTCCATTGTCTTTTTAAGTGGATCAGGAAGTTGAGACCAGCAGCTGCTGCCCCAGGCTCTCTCTGTCTCTCTCCATCTGTGTCCCCACCCTGCTCTATATGGAGAAGAAGGGGTAAGCAGGATGTAGGAGCAGGGGGGAAGGGGACAGCCTGACGTTAGCCCCCGCCCTTCTCCCCCCTCCTCTGCACAGCAAGTAGGAGGCTTGGGAACAGCTCCAAGGCAGAGGGCAGGAGTAGCACATGGCAGTGAGGGGAGGGATAGCTGCCATTGGTAGCCTGCTGGGCAGCTGCTGCACAGGGAACTTAGCGGGGAGCTGATAGGAGGGCTGCTGGTCCACCCTGGTTCCAAGCCCCCACCAGCTAGCTGCAACAGGCTGCTCTTCCTGCAAGCAGTGGACAAAGCAGGCGGCTGCCAAACTAGATTATAAGGGAGCATTGCACAACTTTAAACCAGCATGTTCCCTAATTGATCAGCAAAGTAACAACGAAACATTGTTAACCAGGATGACTTTAAGTGAGGAGTTACAGTATATCCATAGGTCATTATACATTTTCTAGTGTCAGGTTGTGGTAAAGGTACCTTAAAGAGCCACCACCACACATACGCAACTTTGAAATTTTGGCAATCTGCTTAATAATACATTGCATTTTCATAGTTCCCTCCAGCCACTGGTCTGGAAACATGTTATAAATATTTCCTAATACTATATTTTCTAATGAGTCTAAGGAAAAATCTTTGTCAGGATATTTACAAATGCGTTTAACACAAAGTACACACAGTGTGTATATTGAAAAACTGATACAGCATATGATTGACATTGGTAGTCTCATTGACCGAAATGGGGAACATTGTGTGAGAAAACAGTGGCAGGATTGGTCATGTATTTTGAAGTGTAACACTTTAATATTAAATACTCAGCGTTGTCTTCATGTGGCAACTGAAACAATCTTATTTCTGCTGAACAGAACCTCCATAAGAAAATGTTTCATTTTTTGCAGTAAAAAAATAAAGGCCCTGGAATCATTAATAGGAATGATTCAGAAATACCCTTATGAAGACCCCACTTATGACAAACTTCATGAAGATTTGGAAAAAATCAGAGGAAAATTTAAACAGGTTTGTAGTATTTAGTTGTCATCTTAGAAGGTAATAGCAATTTCCAGAAAGACTGCAGTCTAAATTGGCAGTAATATAAAGCTGCAGTTATGCAGTTCAGAGTAATTATTTTTATGTAATCTTTCTGGGCTACTTGTACCAGTTACAAATGTAATGTTTATTTAACTTAGCACGGGGGTGCAAAATAAGTTGAATTCTCCGGTCCATAGCAAATGCAATAAACTCATCCTAAAGGAAAAAGGCTAAAAAGCCATTTAATACTGACTTGAGAGAGAGCTGTGGAAGGGAGAGGAGAAAAGAGTAGAAATGGGGAGGGTATCTTGTTACAAATTTACCTGAAATACACACATTTTAAAACACCTATGTGTTCATTTTTTTTTTTTTAGGTTTGCTCATTGCTAAGTATTCAATCTGAATTTAGAATCAATCCTGAAAGATCTGCACTTACTTTTTGAGCATAACAGATGAAGATAAACATATATGAACAAAGAAGAAACGTTAAGGAACAGATATCTGGGGGACTGATTATAATAATAATAAAGGCAGATAAAGTCAGAATATAAACAGGTTTTTATTTTACAAAAAGGAGGGTAGAAGAGTTAAGCAGTAGTGGAAAGGCACCCTTTAATGTTTGCTGTGTCCCAGTTTTATTTGTTCATTGCAAAGTCAGTGTATGTCCTGTTTAAAAAATCAGTTGCTTCTACGATGGTTTGTTTTATGATGTTTCTCCCTTGTTTATTATCCAAAGGATGGATATTTCAAAACATGTATTGATCACTACGAAATTACACAATATGTATATTTACACAAATAGGTAGATATTTTCCTTGTCTTGAGGAGCTTACAATAAAGAGCTATGTTATTTTTGATGGTGAAAGGATGAAACAGAGGATGGGATAAGAGTGAAGAGGAGGTGTATTACAGACATGGTTCTCAAAACAGCTACAGCTCAAAACAGAATATTGCTGCTCTGTTGTTGATTTTCTGTATTATTTCCATGAGCTCTGACACCTGATGTCTGATCCAGTGCAGAAAAAATATACTGTCAGCTGAAAGTGCAGAAAATATTTAAAAGAAAGAAAGAAAAAAAAGATTGAGATCTACCGCTTAGAATAACTAACTAACTAATAACTAATATCTTTTACTGGGCCTCTTCACCCACTTTGTGTCTCTCACATCATGGGACCAAAAATACTGCAATAATTGAGTGGTAAATTGTTTCCAAGATGGAAAATGTATTTTTCAGTTTCATTCAGAAAATGGATGCTGGCAGAATATGTAAGTAAATATTCAACTATGTTAGTTTAAGAGAAACAAATTATTTTGTTCAAAAGATATTCTGTATTTTGGTGCTAGAATATTTATGTAACTTTTCACAAATAGAATATAATGTGATCACTTCTAGAAAGAATTTCACTACAGTGTAGTGTATGTATATCTGTGGAGCTGCTTCATTTATAAGTCAGTGAGCAACATTCCTTTGTTCATTTTTTAATTAATTTTTCTACATACAACTGTACCAAAATTCATCATAATACACAAAGTAAATAAAGAGGATTACAACATTCCTTTTAACGTGTGTGTTCATCCTGCTTTCACATTTGAGAGATGAAGAGGGGAAATTGCACTACAATTTTAGAAGGTGAATTCTAAAAGTGATATACCAAATCTTTACCTTTTTTTTGACACATATGCCACTAAACAGAGGCTTCGTGTAATAACTGTCATATTTTGACATGTTTGAATATCTGTTTACATAGCGAAGCATTTCAACAAATCATATATATAAAGTAACTGCTTTAGAGCCACCTACTGGAAGAAGATATTACATCGACTCAAAAATAAGACCTAAAAGTAAAACGTGCAAGAAATTACAAATATATCTTCACACTGCTGAAATTGAGATTATATAAAATGTATACATGTGACTCATCTTTAAATATTTTTGATTATGGTGTAAAATAGTTTTTCTTTTGAAATAGTTTTCTTAAAGTATTTATACTGCTACAGCTTGGATTGATTTAATTAATGCATAAAGAAAATGAAAAATATCCTAAAATAGATAACTATAACCTATCAGAAAGAATTGTATGTCTAATCTTGTTTATGAATGTAAGTAAATGTTTCAAAACAAATATTTTTTCAGATCAATGGAAAACATTGAAAGCGCTATCATACAATACATTGATGATCAGTTAATATCAATAAAAGGGGTCTGCATGTTAAACATGTTCAGCAATTAACATTATTAAAAGCTTTTTGCATGGGTATTTGGTTGGTTGCCCTGCAGCATCTTTCACTGACAAATTTTGGAAGCATGGTACCATCCTAGAATGGTTTATAAAACAGTGTTATGGGGTGACTACCCCACACAAGCTCTGAGTAGGTAAAAAGGGTCAATTTAGTATGTGTTAGGCTGCTGGAGGAGAGCCAAGGACTGATAACGACTAATTGAGGATGAAGCCCAGCTGGGTAGGGGCAGGCTAAGCTTGTATTAAGCCAGCAAGGTGAGCAGGAGAGGCTGGTGGAAAGGAACACTGCAACCTCTCCCTAGAGGAGATTTGGCAAGAGACAAAGAATGGTTCGGGGGGGGGGGGGGGATAAACCCTGGGATTTGGCTTGGGAATACAGATTCTGGCAAAAACTTTTGGGGTGGAGGAGATAGTCACAGGGAGCAGAGGAAGCTCCACTGGTAAGCAGGGTGGGGGGTTGGCAGAGCTAGAAAAGAAAGAAAGGAGCCCAGGGAAGCAGTGACAGGGTGTGAGTGTGTGTAGACTGGTTGTTGGGGCATAGGGACTCTGGAGTAGAGGGTGGGCTTGTGTTCGTTCCCCTACCAGCCACTGTGGAAATGGCACAGTCAGGGCAGTGGATTAGAAGACTGCCTAAGACTATTTGTCCAGAGAAACTTTGATGTCCCGGAAGGGGAGAACTATAGTGAGCTGGCCAGAGGGCCATGCCACAAGGAGGGAGCAACTTGAGTCCTAGAGAGGATGTAACTTGACTCCAAAAAGACCGAGGGAGACCAGGGGCTAGAGGCAAAAGAAAGGGGTGTCAGACTGGTTGGGAGCAAATCTCTAAATAAGCCACAAGGAGGTGTGTCAGCAATGAGTAGTAAACTCTGTGACAAGCAGTTTGAGGGTATCCCTCTTTATTTAGTTTCTAACAGCCTTTTGGCAACCACATCCAGTCGTGACGTGCAAACTCATGAAAAATGCTTAATTTTAACCTTATATTTATTCAGCTTTTAATATACATTAGAGCAGAGGTTCTGACACTTCATTACCCCGTGACTCCCTGCTGACAAAAATTGCCACATGACCCCAGGAGTGGGGACTGAAATCTGAGTCCACCTGAGTCCCAGTGCTCTGGGTTGGGGGGCCAAGCCTGAGCCCCACTGCCCCAGGTGGGGAATGAGTCAAAGCCCAAGCCAGGGGCTATATAACCTGAGCCCCGTTGCCCAGGGTTTTGGGGCTCGGGATGAAGCCTGAGCCCCAGCAAGTCTAAGCCAGTCCTGTCAACCCCATTAAAATAGGGTCATGACCCACTTTGGGGTCCTGACCTACAGTTTCAGAAGCACTGCATTAGAAACAAATTAAATTAGCAAAACTAACTGGGGAGAAAGGAAAATATCACTCTTGAGAAAATAAAATCTCAACTTCATATCCACTTCAATGAGATCTGCAATATCAGTAAAAAAAAAAAAATTTAAACTGCATCTGTGAATCAATTTTCTTTCAGGAATCAAATCAAAAGGTTTGTTACATGTTTGTTACATGTTGACTTCAAGAATGAAAGGATGCAGACCATTTGCTGTGTGACTAATTTTGACTGCTATAAAATGTGGTTGGTTGCAATCCCTGTATTATGCTCACAATGAAAAATCCAGAAACCAGTTCTTTTTGGTGGTATGAAAAAAAAAAAGAAAAAAAAAGGAAAAGTCAACTTACTGTTCCTGTGCACCATGGTATTTGCAGAGATAAATAGCAAGGAATGCTGGACCCTTGGAACTCATGTTTTTCATGACTTGCATCCGAAGAAGTGGGTATTCACCCACGAAAGCTCATGCTGCAAAACGTCTGTTAGTCTATAAGGTGCCACAGGATTCTTTGCTACTTCTACAGAACCAGACTAACACAGCTACCCCTCTGATGTTTTTCAAGATGTGTCTTGCTCTTTGGGATCTTTGCCCTGGATCCACAAAGGGGATTTAGGTTAGAAAATCACAGGAATACTGTGATCCACAAAGCCTGAGATAGGTACCTAGGCTCCCTATACAACAAATGGGAGAGAGAGGTTCCTTAGAATGGGATCTACAAAGCCAGCATCTCAGATGAGCTGCCTAAGTTAGCCAATAGAAGATGATGCTGAGGAGGGTACTAAGCCCCACCCCTCTGTCAGTTTGGCATCTAAGTCCAGGCTGCTTGCGATTCACAAACCAGGGGAAGATGGGCACTGACCACTTAAGTTGTGTGTGGGGCCCAATCAGATGCCACCTCATTCTACACAAAACAGCCAGGGGGAAGGAGGAGCTCCCTTAGGGTACGTCGGCGGGTACCGATCGATCTATCGCGGATCAATTTATCGCGTGTAGTGTAGATGCGATAAATCGATCCCCGATCGCTCTCCCATTGACTGCTGAACTCCAGCAATGCGAGAGGCGGAAGCAAAGTCGACGGGGGAGCTGCGGCCGTCGATCCAGCCTCTCCTATGTCATTGTGGAGTGTAGATGTGTTTTTATTAACTTCAGCTTGGAGAAGCTGCGTTGTCCACTGGCAACTGTTACAGGAAGTATTAGAAGTATACACAGAGCAACAAAAGCATTTGGAAAGACGGTGGTCATCTTATTTGTGCACATATACTCCAGAACAGCCTTTGGAGTTGATCCTGCTGAAATGTATCTTGAAAGGGCTTTCAGTTCATCACCTAAATAACTTGCATCAGTACTGCGCATGTCATCATTTGTCAACACTGTCTCTAGTGCCCTGCATTGCTGGTGTAGGCCTTCGTCAGGTATAATGAGGAGTTTTGGAATATCGTACAACATCCCAAATATACTGCTGTGTTCCTTGAGCTGCATGAAACTTTCTTCAACTGATTGTATTGCACAATCTAGCACCTGATTAAAGAATTCAACTTTGAATTGTTGTTTGGGATCTTATCCCGTGCCTTGTAATCAAAATGTCTTCTTCTTCAGTGACTCTTGTATTCTTGAATGGGTGGGAAAATAGCTTCAGTGTGAAGTTCCTCTGCCAACTTCTGTGCGCTCTTCAGAATGTTTTGAAATCTCTCATCTGATTGGTAAGACTGTAGGTATGACTTTTTTTGTCCAGTTGTTCCATTGCTCCAGATATATCAAGATCAACACCTTGGAGTCTCTTGTTTACAATATTTATTTCAAACAGTATGTCATGCCACATAGAAATTTGAAGTTATGTATGTTTCTGGTGATTCCATTTTCCTCTGCCATGTTCTCCCACAAACAGTTCCTGTCATAGCATTATCCTCCATAATGGCAACTATGGCATCATCTGTCTTCCCAATTTGGTGTTTGATAGGCTTTATTGCCTCTACTAAACTTTCCTATCATGTGGCACTCAGTGGTTTCAGTGTGAGAGAGGATGTTCCCAGATGTTGCTTCAAAATTTGCCAGTGATGAATTGATGCAGAGAAAAATACGTAGATGCTCTGAATTACATTAACAAATTCAAACTAGAAGCTGATGCTGCATCACAGACCACCAAGTTCAGTAAATGAGAACTGCATGGGACAAAAAATGCTCGAGGGTTTAACTCTCGGATCTGTGTCTGCGCTTCTCTATTCTTTCCTCTCATGTTGGCACCATTATTGTAGCCCTGACCTCTGATGTCAGCTATAGCAATTCCCGTATCTTCCAGCTTTTTAAGAAGCACATTTGTCATATCAACTCCTGTAGTATCATCAATGTCAATAAATTCTAGAAAATGCTTTCTGACAGTCACCATTGCAGGGACATTTTCACTAGGTTCTATTGTTACAAAACGCACCATTAAAGTCATTTGTTCCATATAGCTATTGTCAGGTGTGCAGTCCAGAATAACAGAGTAATATCTTGCTGACTTCAGATCTACCACAATCTTCTGTTTGACTTTTGTTGCCAGTAACTGTATGATCTCATTTTGAATTGTTTTTCCAAGGTAGTGGTGTGTGTACATTTCTTGGGTGGTGACTCTTCTTAGGCCTGGTCTACACTAAGAAGGGGGTTCGAATTAGGGTACGCAAATTCAGCTACGTGAATAGCGTAGCTGAATTCGAAGTACCCTAATTCGAACAACTCACCCATCCACACGCGGCGGGGTCGAACTCCGCGGCTCCCCCGTCGACTCCGCCAACTCCTTCTGCCGAGGTGGAGTACCGGAGTCGACCGCGGCGCTTCCGGAGTTCGAACTATCGCGTCTAGATCAGACGCGATAGTTCGAACTCCAAAAAGTCGAACTCTCCGCGTCGAACTGGCAGGTAAGTGTAGACGTACCCGTAGATGCTCCTGGAGTACAGCATCAAACTCAGCCATCAGCTCCACAATTTTAAGGACGTTTCCATTGTTTGGCATATACAGCTGATCTGAAGTGCCACACAGTGCTAGGTTTTGGGTAGCAAGCATTTTCACAATGGCAATGAGCCTTTTCAGAACATTTTGCCAGTAAAGAGATTCTGATGCAGTCTTCTCTTGATGCTGATCATCTATGATGGCCTTTAACCTTAGTCTCATCTCAAGCTCTTTCCACCTATGGAATGCTATCTGGTGATTTGCTGCCTTCTCATGGCATGCCAGATTTCTAGCCAGATTTTTCCAGTCCTTTGTTCTTGTAGAACCCAATGTGGCTGGAACATTAGACTGGAAGAGTTTGCAACAAAAACAGTATGCAGCATTCTGGGTTTTTGAGTACATAAGCCATGGCCTCTCCACTTTGTCACCATTGGGGATTTCACACCAATAATGTGTTGGATGGAAACTTCTATTTTCATTGTCTTTGGGGAACATGAAGTTTTTCACTTACTGTGGCCCATGCAGTACAAGGAAGTCCCTCAGGCTACTGCTCAAGTGGGTCCACAGTCCCTGATCATCTAGACTTAAGGAACTAAACTCAGCAGCGGTTGTTTCTTGCACCTCCACCACACTCTTCTCTGATCTACACTTTTCTTCAGGAATGTGCATGGTTACAGCCATTTGAGATGGAGATATGGATGCTGCAGTAGCTGCCCAGTCACCTGCACTCTGACTAACTGGAAGATCAGGCATCTCTTCACCACTCGCATCCTCATTGGGGCTGGAAGGCTCACCGTGAACATTTTTGCTGCCCCAGAGGGGTGTTTTCTTCTTTTACTCATGACTGCTGTTCTGTGCCAGCTATAGTGGCTCTCAACATTTAGTTGAAGGGAACAAATAAGCAGGCAGTAGCAGGGCCTGAGTGAGGGAAGATATCAGCGTCTTAAGGGCCTAAGTGGCTCCTACTACTTCAGTTGACTGCCTGTTCTCCTCAAGTGGGTTCAGAGAAGCAGCAGGAAACCGGAAGCTCCCTGAGAAGCTGGTGTTAATCAGTGCAGGCTCCTGGAGGTGCTAGAAAGGTACATAAGAAGCTCCCCCTCCTCTCTCTCCCTGCAGCTCCTGCTGCTTTCTGTTATTCCCTCTCTCCTTTTATCCTGCCTCCTTTTATCTCTTGTGCCCTCCTTCCTCCAGCGCAGCACTCCACCATCTCTGTGCATCTAGAGCAGAGAGAATACATATGCACCAGCAGCAGACACAATTTTCTACACTCTGGGTCCTAGTGCCCCCCCCCCCAGTCTGGCACATGAGGCGGCTGCCTCAGTTCGTCTCATGGTAAGGCCAGCCCTGCAAGCTGCTTCCTCCTTCCTGCTTCCTGGGCATCACAGTAGTAGTGGCCAGGCTGGTCCAGATCCAATCAGTCTTATCTGAAACAAGCTAACAACTCTTGGCATTATCATGCTAACTTACTTTTGGGTTTGTAAGTAAAATTTAGAATGCCAGTTCAATCATACTGCTTTCTATCTCATGGTCTTTTGAAATTAAATTACTACTAGTAAGTAAAAACTCAAGGGGCAGTAAATTCTAGTAAGAAAATCCATGGAACCTGTGCAAAAGAAACTTGGTCAGTTAACATCCCTAGCTCTTTGGAATTACTTCATCTTATTGGAAGAAGAAAATTAAGACTTCTGGTTTAAAATATCTGGGTTTGTTGTGGGTATTTTGGGTGAATAAACAAGCATATTGGGAACCACTTGTGTAGAATGTCTAGAAAAATAATCATTATTTGATTACTTTATTTCTAGATATATTGGGCACATTTATAAGGTCTTATGAAATACAATTATTGAACTTTGTTTCTATAAACAATAGATCAAGACTGCTATACTTTTGAATCCTCATTCTAAAGCACTAAAATATATTTTCTTTAGAGACTTACAGTGTATTTGTACTTATTTACAGTTCATCTGTAAATACACTGTCCACCTTTGGAACAAATGGAGATAAATCAATAATAAATCCACTCACACCCTAATGTTCCAAAGTGCTTTAGGAAAAAACTGATACCCTTTAAAGGATATGACTTACACCTAAGAAAGAGATTAGATTGATCAGAATTTGCAAGGTTTTTGAAATTTTAGATCCATAAATTCTACTGTCAACACCTTTTGTTCTGTGTGCATCTGAATTAAATGCCAAATGTGTGCATCTGAATTTGCCATGCGAAATGTGGAATTTACTTTCCAGTGTGCAGTTTAAGGTAAACTTAAATAATATCAGACTCCACACTTAGGCATATCAAAAAAGGAGTATTAAATTCAATTTATATTTATAAAAGTTACGCTACTAATGTCAGGATCTAATACTGGCCTTGTGACACAAGAAATAATTAAATCTACATCTTTTATTATATACAGTACTTCAAAATTGTGATTTAATACACCTCTACCCCAATATAACGCTGTCCTCGGGAACCAAAAAATCTTACCACGTTATAGGTTAAACTGTGTTATATTGAACTTGCTTTGATCCGCCAGAGTGCGGAGCCCCGCCCCCCCCGGAGCACTGCTTTACTGCATTATATTTGAATTTGTGTTATATTGGGTCACATCATATTGGGGCAGAGGTGTAGTAGTTATTTTTCCAGGTTCTTTCCCAAAATATAATACAGTACTGTAGTGCAGTTATTCTAGATGTCCTGTTGAAATTTTTGACTAGTTGTTTTAATTCTTACATATTGAAGTGTACTTAAAAGGGAATGGTGAAGATTTGAATGAACAGCATTTTCTGGAGATGAAGATGATGGTTATCAGTACTGGGTTGGGACTCCTTATCATTGTGACTACTCCCAAAACAATTTCCACCATGATTACATTGATAATTTTGGTGTGATGCTGATGTTTGTTCTATAAATACTGTTTAGAATTACAGTATAGTTAAAAATATGTGGGCACATAGGAATTGCCAAATTGGAGCTGACTAGTCCATCCAGTCTATATGCTGTCTCTGACAGTGGCCAGTACCAGACATTCCAGATGAAAGTGTAAGAACCTTGTGGTACACAGATGTGAAGTAATCTGCTCCCAACATTCGATCTCATCCTGATCGCTAATAGTTGGAGATTGGTTTAAACCTTGAAGCATGAGGTTCAATCAACTGATGCATAGCACACTATACAACAGTGTGGGAAGGGGGGAGAACTCACCAAGCTCCTCTGAGACATGACTAAAAAAGTGTGAAGTAAAGACACAGATTTTGGAAGTTTTTCATTAACAGGTAGTACTTGGAATCACATTCTTAGCTGAAATGTGTGAAAGGTGAAAATTAGGCCATACTAATTATATATTGATTCTAAAAATGCATGATACAAAGTTTGTTTTAAAATGTTCTGTGGCTTTCATGTACTCATGCAATTAACAAATATGGTTGCTAACATGTACACACACTTCGGCATTTCAAAATTAAGTTGACAAGATTTCAGGGTACTTTATAGAAGCAGCATGTAGCTTTTGTCTTGAAAAGGTAGAAAGTACCACTTCATTCATAGAGAATTTGCTCTGCAACTAAGACAGTGGCTTACTGTACAGTTTGACACTAGAGATAATCAAAGTGACAATTATTGTTTGTAACATAATTTCAAATTAGGTTGCACATGTTTAGCAAAATGTTTAGGTAGAAAAAGATTAAATTATGCCTATACACGGTCCCCATCTAGGCTTTGTACCAAACAGGATCAATACCAGCATATCTTACTGCTTTATTTAAATACTATATATAATGAAAATTTAATCTTCAGGATCCCAGGGAATAATCAACATTGCATAGAATCTTTCTTGAATGTAGGAACTGTGAGTCAGCAGCCCTTTAATTTTTTTAGTTGCAGCTATTGTTCTAGCAGCAAGCTTTACTGCTATTGTCCAGTGTTTGTCCAGCTCACGTTTACTGGACTGTGGGAACGGATTAGGTTTTCATGGCTTTTTTTTTTCCTTCTTGCATAAACTCTTGATCAAAGACATTCCTTGGATGACAAAACACTGTATACTGTGTCACACAGTCCTGACCAGACTGCACGAATGGTAGTTTAAAAACACATGCCTACATTGTTCTCTAACTGGCATTTTTTACAATATATGTGCGGACACACTGAATTTTTTGAGACCTATTTTACCTGCTTTACAAGAAACCAAACAAACCACAACTCATTCATGGTAAACAGTTGCCAGTTTTTTAAAACTTAAAAAAAATGGAAAACTGGATTCTTCATTGTCCAATGCAAATAACAGATCTATGTGAATAGACAATGGTGCCACTTTTAAAATAATCTGAAGTTACATCTGCTGTGTATTTGCTACCTGAATGAAACCTCCAGTGTGATGTGGTCTGTGAGACTTCAATTTGGGTCAAACTCATCAGGAATCTGTATTGTCTTAATACATTTTTCTGGTACTACCTATTTAGAACAACTGAGTAGCATGGAGAATAGAGCATGAGTGGAATTTAGGATTTGGTGTGAGGGCAGAAATGAGTCGGGGCATGAGGATGAAAGACACCAGGTTATATAAATTGAAGTGCTGGGCCAGATCCTCAGTAGTTATAGTTGATGGAAATATGACCATTTTTATCAGCTGAGGATCTGGCCCATGATATCTGTATAATACATTTTTATTTTGTATAAGGTCTTTTGTACAAACTATATTACAACAACACGCTTTACAAGAATCAAATAATACTGTTAGAGAAATAATAATTGAAAAAGAGAGAAATCAAGAGTTAAAGGTTAAAAAATAAGAGCATTTTTTTGGGGTGAGATTTGAACACAGAATCAATAAGAAAGGAAAGCTTTTTCAAATATCATGAGCTTCAGAGGAAAATTGCACCTACCATAAAAAGGCTGGTTCTTGCTGGGCAAAAATGGGAGGGAAGCAAAAAATGTTCAGTGAAGTAGCCTACATATTGGTAGAGAAGTTTGCAATGTTGTTGTCTATGGTGAACCTGTTTGGTGGATAAATTGGGGACACCATTTTCTATTGCATTTATTCAGGAATCTTTAACAAAGAAATGTACTTAACTTAACGTTCCTAGGTACTTAAGGTTAATCTACAAACCAGTTCCATGCACTATGATTTAATGTTCTGCTTCTGTAAGGAGATTTAGAGAAATATAAAGAATAAAAAACTCATTACAATACTCTGCTTTTTGGAAAAAGCAAAATTCTGTCTTTTGGCAGAGACTTTCATACGAACACACACTTCTTGAGCTTGGCTAGAGATCATGTAGCCGCTCCAGACAGTTCGGATATAAATAGTATGCTGGTGAGGGTTGTCTGAAAAGACCAATGTATTCTCCATATAGATCACCACATACTGATCCAATATGTCTCCTAATACAAAGTAAATAAAATGTTTGAAAGATTGCCAAGGCATTTTTCAGCCCAAAAGGCATGACTAAATATTCAAAGTGGCCACAGCAGGTATAGAAGGTGGTCTTCCATTCATCCCCAGCTTTGCTGTGCATGAGGTTGTAGGCTTCCCAGAGGTCCAGCTTGTTGAATATACATGTGGCTCCTATTTGGTCCAATAATTCCAGAATCAGGGGTAGTGGATACCAGTTCCTGATCATTATCTGGCTTAAGGCTTGGTAGTTGACACAGAGTCAGAGTCTGCCATCTTTTTTCCAGTTGGTGAGGTTGACTTGTAGATGAACCCTCTGGCCAGGTTCTGCTGGAGGCATTCATGTAGTACAGCCAGCTTGGGTTTCAACATGGCATAAATCCACCCCAGTGCATTCCCAGCTGCAATTCTACAGCACAGTTGTGGTATCAGCACAGAGGGAGGTTTTCTGTGTTCTTCTTTTTAAATACATCAACATAGGTGAGATATTTAAGGGATATTTAATACATCAACATAGGTGAGATATTTATTCCAATGTAGGTTCAGCAGGTGTCCTTGCCTGAGTGATCATCTCTGCCTGAGCCCTCTGGGGTCCAGGTTCTGGGGCAATGTTAGTTTGTTCCTGACAATACTGCTGACAGAATTCTGAAGGGAAACTGACCTCCTGTTTTTGCCAGTGAATTAGGGGATTATGAAGGGTCAGCCAGCAGATTCCACGAATCAGAGGGAAGTGCTGTGCATGGATCGAATCATGCCGAATCACAATGTTTCTTGGTGCCCCTGGATAACAGCTTCCAGGAGAACTGTATCCTTGATTACTGGACATGAAGACAGAGATGCCCCATCAATAGTTTCCGTTAGTTCTGGAGTTGCCTTGCATTGCAAAGAAATCTGCAGGCCCCAAGATGCCACTGCATCTATGAAATTGTTGGCCACTCCTGAATCGATGAAGGCCCGTTGGATGGGAATCTGTTCAGGCTCCCTGGGGATGCACAGCTGGATAGGCACCTGCAAGTGGGAAGCCCCCAAATGCAGCTCCTTGCATATCCCAGGCTGGACTGAAGTGCGAGGGAATTCTTTTCTTACAGAGCCCAACCCAGTTCCCCTTACTGAACTGGAGACAACTCATTTCCCAAGTTCCTTGGGGCTCATGTATGAAAGATAGAAATAGTGTATCCAAGTTCACTGCAATGGAAGCATAGCTGATGCCGAAGGCATTGTTCCTTTTCTTAAGGAGTGATCTGTCAATGAGACAGATCCAGCTGTATTGATTCAGTGAATGGAACCTGTGTCAAGGTAACAGTATGTGGACAGGTTGGTTTTAGGGACCCTCTCCCTCCCTCCATCCCCCTAATTATCTATGTGGATGATGAGATCAATGAAGGTGTCCTGATCCGGGGGTGTCTCCATGTGGGCCAGTTCATCTTTGATCTCTTCCCACACACCCCACCAGAATTGGTACTGCTGCACTGCCTTATTTCACCCTGTGTTCACCGTGAGATGGCAGAAAATGCGGTGTAGGAAGCAACAGTACCCTGCCCCTGCCAGAATTTGCTTAGAGCAGCCTCAGCCAGACATGCATGATGCGGGTCTCCAGAGATTGCTGATATAGGTTGGAGGAAGGCATTCTAATTTGAGACCACTGAGCTGTTTACTTTCCAGCAAGGGGGAGGCCCAGTCCAATGCCTGCCCTGTCAGCTGATTACCAAGCCTGCCTGGGCTGAGTCAGAGGCTTGGATCGGGGGTTGCAACAAGAACTGAAGGTGGATTGGTTCATGAAGCTCCAGAACTGCTGGCAATTCCCACTGAATTGTTCTGAAAGAGGTATCACAGGCCCCTGTTCAGGATAGGGCACAGTAGCCTGAGTCCAAAGCAGTGTTGGCTTACTTGATCCCTCAACAGCCGACCCTCAGAAGTATGCTGCATGACTTGGTTATCTGCCTGGAGGTGGGCGGCAGTAGTTGGGCTGCTGGTTCCATACCTCTCACACTGTGTCCACCCTCTTGGGGATTACTATATGGTCCATACAAACTGTCAGGACTGGGACATATATGGCCAGGTCTAGTGCTTAGTGCAAGGTCCGTAAGACAGTCAGAATTCAGAACCAGAGAGTTAAGAGCTGAGATTAGGAACCAAGAGACAGATACCAGGAATCAGGCCAGGTCAAGAAACCAGGATGGTCAGGATTAGGAGGCGAGAAAGAGACCAGGGACCACGAGTCTGATCCCAGGAACATGGAGATCAGAACCAAAAGACCAGAGCAAGTTGCACTGGGTTAGCAGTCCAAAGCATGGTGAGTCCAGTTTTACAGACTTCATGTTCCTTCTTCTGGTTTAAGTAGGGAGAGCAGGCGAGTCATGAACATCGGTGTTCCACCAATCAGGGCCCCAAGGTGGAGTCTCCTATCTAAGCTGGGTTTCAAGGAGTCCCAGTTCTAGCTGATGCCAGCAAGGAAGGTTGGAGTATGATGACCCCCAGGAACTCTTCAGACCTGGGTATGAGAAGCATGGGTCGTGACAGTGGTACCCGATCCTGCTCCCATTGAACTCAACCTGAAGATTGAACTGGCTTTCGACACAACCTAGAACACTCACTGGGCTGCTCTGACTTGTGCTGGGTAGAACAGTCCCCTGTGGTCATTTCCTGATCATGGATCAATGGAGCACCTCATCATCCCACTCGGACACATTCCCAGCACCAGGGGAGACACATCTTTACAATTAGCACAGCTTTACAGTCAGTAAAGTCAGTACAGTCAGTGCCACTGCCAATGTAAAATGACCTTAATAGGGCCAACGATTTGAGCCTAGGTTTTCATGGGGAGAGTTCATAGATTCAATAGATTTTAAAGGCAGAAGGGATCATTATGATCATCTTATGTGACCTCCCATACAGGACAGGTCCAAGAACCTCACCCAGTAATTCCTGCATCAAGCCTATTTGTTTTTTTTAATCCTTTAATATGTGTTACATTGATTTTGGATAGCACTATTTATTTTTATCAAAATGTCATTGGTGACTAGGTCAAATGCTTTACAAGAATCTAAGTATATTATGTCAACACGATCAGCTTTATCAACCAGTCTTGTGATCTAATAAAAAAAAATGACACGTTTGTCTGACAAAACCTACTTTCCATAAACCAGTGATTGGCATTAATTACACTGCAGTCCTTTCATTCTTTACTCATTGTATCCCAGACCTTCCTTTCCATGATTTTGCCAGGGTTTGATGTCAGACTAATCAGCCTATAGTTACTCATTTACTCCTTTTACTCCTTTTGTGGCATGAGTTTTTTTTCCTGTCCTCTGGAACTTCCCTGGTGTTCCAAGATCTGTTAAAAACCAACATTAATGGTTTGGAGAGCTCCTGGGCCAATTCTTTTAATACTCTTGGGTGCAAGTTATCTGGTCCTGCAGTTTTAAAAATGTTTAACTTTGATAGTTGCTGTTTAACAATAGATGCTTTTTAATAGTGTCTGTGCATTTAAGTGTAGATTGACAGATATTAAACCAAATTCAGATTCAATATAGAAGGTGCTATAAATTAACTCCTTCCCACTCAGCTAGACACCTAGATCCATTTACACCCACTTGCTGATGTGTGTAAGGGAGTCTAAGATGTACTTAGTATCTTACTTTCTAAGTAGTGAGAATGTAAGTGGTGTAAATTAAGTTAGGATAAAAAAAATCCTGTGAAAAATAATAGGTACTGTTTGACCATTAGTTTAGATTCCTTCAGATCTATTTAAACTCATTCTGAATTTAGCTTAGGTCTTCTCTTCTTCCATCATGCAAATATACCCCCCACCAACCCATCAGCATGCCTTAATCCTTTTAAGGAGGGACCCTTTCTAGAGGAAAGTGCTAGTGTAGACCACATAATTCAGTCTCTCCTCTGTAAGGGGAGCCAGTAAGGGAACCAACTAGTGACACTTGTAACAATTTTTGTGATGGGGATACCTGTGCATTGGGTAACTGCAGTGTGACCAAATCATTTTGCAACAGGTTACCAGATTAGATGACAACTTTCTTACACCTCTTAAAAGTTTTGGTGTAGTTATTGCATGAAACCTGTAGTGTGCTATGAAGTCTAATTGGCACTGATGCCAGTTGCCCAGGAAACTTATGAGTCAGGCTCTAGAAGTTTTCATGATGGGATGGGGGAAAATGTACATCTGCTTTTAGTCTGGATCCTTTGACTGCTGTAGCTAGAGGGGAGGGATAGCTCAGTGGTTTGAGCGTTGGCCTGTTAAACCCAGGGATGTGAGTTCAATCCTTGAGGAGGCCACTTAGGGATCTGTGGCAAAAATTGGTCCTGCTAGTGAAGGCAGGGGGCTGGACTCAATGACCTTTTGAGGTCCCTTCCATTTCTAGGAGATTGGTATATCTCCAATTTTATTTTTTTTAAAGTGAGAAATAACTTCCCCAATTTTCAAAACACAGATTTGGGATAAAAAGAACTCTCCTTTAGGACTTCAGATTGGGAAATGATCATATATAATTCAACCTAATTTTAGTTTGGTATTCATATATATATATAAACAATACATTGGATGTACACACACACACTTAACTTGCTAAATGATCCAGCACATATTTACCAGTTTTATTTTTTCAAGCCTAGTTCAATTCTTTTCCTATTTTGTATATTGCCCATTTACTAGTGTTAAGCTCTGCAAACAAAAATATGTATTTTTACCTTTTATACCCTACTACTTTATTTGAACTAACAGTAGTAATACACAATGGAGGCAGGTGGGAAATAAAAATCTAACACTACTGTCTTGGAAACACACTAGTCATTATCTAAAGGGGACATTTCCATTACTCTGGTAAACTTAAAAGCTAGAAATAATTTTGTAGCATCAAAATCCCAATTTATTTTACTTATTATTGAAAATATCTACCAAACAGCTGGTTAGTTGAGACAGAGGCATAAAAGAAAATCTTTAAGCCAGGAAAAAAAAAAGGGTGACATTTAATATATACATCTCTATGAATTTGTGCTGACTGACCCATTGCCAAAATACCTGTCACTTCCTAGAGATGTTGAAGAATGAATTATTTAAACACTGCAAACTTTAAAGCGTGGAGTGTCAACACAAGAATATGCCACATGGTTTGCCCACTACATCAGATTCCAGTTGATTAAAAACTGCTGTGTGCTGTTAAACTGCAAATTTACATTCATGAAGCTAATAAAAAACACAGCACACAGGCATTGGGTTTTACAAATTTTATTTCTAGACTTTAGTTCTTTTGCTGGAAACTTGTCTGTTACAGGTCTGTTGGTGAAAATGTGCATTTCAGACCAGTGATGCCAATAAGTACAATATAAAAAAATGTACAAATCTGAATTGCTTGCTTACTATAGATTGTTATAATAATGTGACAAATAAAGCATCTCTGTTGGCACATGAACCTGTTTATCAGGATTTGGCCTTTGAGTACATACATATTTAAAGAAATTTGCAGTATGCACTGCCACTCAGTGTAACACATATAACCAACAATCACTAATGCAATAATCATGTTTGGTTCAGAGACACAGAGATGCCACAAACAGAAGTGTTCATGAGGTAAGCAGTAAGAAATGTTCCTGAAATTTGGACAGAATGTATCCAGTCCTCCTGGGTCCTGCGACTGCTAGTAGCATTGCAATGCTTTATTTATACACTATGTAGGATCTTAACTGCATTTGCCCTCAAAATGAGTTCTAATTCTGTTTTGGTTTAGCAGCATACAGGCAACAGCTAGATTATTCTTCAGCATACAACTCTGTTAGCTGGCTTATTTATGAGATTTACAGGCTTTTTTAAATTAGCATTATGCTATAATTAACAAAAAACAAAACAAAAACCCCTAGTATATTATAACAGATTAAACACACAAAATACTTAGAGTTCCAGAAGATAACCTATCACACCAAATGATGAGTCCCAGCTGATGGGAAACAACACCAAGTGGCATATAAGAGTTATATTATAATGCACCTTTCATATATCAATGTGGCTAATAACACATCTTAAAACTACTATGATAATAAACCCCAGATCAGACAAAGAATCCAGCTTTATAAAACGCATAACAAAAAACTGACATTACTTGATCTTCTGAAATGTCTGTCGTTTTTAAATTAATGCAACCTAGTTGCGAATCGCGAGACCCATTCAGAATAATGTTCAATGCATTTCAGTTTGCAGTAGAACTATGAGGCACTGTGTACGAACATTAAAACCTGGTCTAAACATGGTTAACTGAAGTATGAGGTATTGTGAAACAGGAACCTTTTTGGAATAGAGCAGTAATAATCACATTAAGTAAAAATTGATCACATAAAAAATCTACAAAAAATGATGTCAATAATATAATTTTCTATGAGAAAATTAAAACCTATAACATGGCAGTATATGACATTGTATAACAACAAAAAACAAAAACAAAAAAAACTGATCCATAAAATAGCAGCAAAACACAATGACAAAGATACAGAAAGCAATGTTAATTTTTTTTCAAACCATGCTGGGAATTTATCCATAGCAGCTCAATAAAAATGGAGCATCCACTCCTTTTTTTTCTTTTTTCCTTTCTTTTCTTTTTTAAATTTTTTTTACAATCAACACCTTAGCGGCAGTTTTCTCACATACATTTCACCATCACATTCTCCTCGAGCATCAACTTCAACAGCTATGTCCACGTCCCTTCAGCTACTTTCTAAAATAATAATAAAAAGATACATAGCCAAGATGTGCAAATTTTCTATTTGTAGCTAAATAAAAAAAAACAACTGGGGGATATATTGGAATAAGAACTCCTTTCAAGTACACCAAATCTATTCTTTTTTAACTATGGCGTTTCTCATGGTTAGATAGTTTTTGGAAATGTCTAAGAAGGGGCCAAATACACTGTTTTTGAAAAGAGTGTCTTTTTTTTTCTTTAATAAGCTGTGTTAAAACTGCAACATCAAGGGTAGAAAGATTTTTTTTTTTTTTTTAATCAAGGGGCGATTGCGTTATTTTACAAATCATACTGGCCTTATGAACATCCTCTGCAATAAATATTCTTTTTGCCTTAACTATAAATTATATATTTTAGTGTTTAAAAACCTTCAGTTGTAAAACATCTAGAGACAATCCTTAAACTATGTGTCCTATACGTGAACCTTTAAGGCCCCTAATTTACAAACATGAGTTGGCATCAAAGGATTTCTAAACTTCAACTTTTCTATAGAAAAGGATAGGAAGATATCCTGGCAATTTGTGAATGCAATTTCTCTCACTGAAACACAACCTTTGAAAAAAAATCACCTTTCCTCTAACACCATAGTTAAATGCACTTGCTTTGCAATTCAAAGTTTGCGCACAAGCACTTATATATTTCCAAACCATTCCATTTAAAAAAAAATTCCCACAATAAAAGAACGTATTTCCTATATCTAATGGACTGAAAGTGCTTTGAATGGAATGGTTTTAGAATATTTAAAAAAAAAAAAAAGACTAGGCTGTGGATTGAACCTGACCATAATGAGGCTGAATATCTGTTGGGTCAGACCAGCATTTTATACACAGGTAACTACAAAAATATGAAGATTACAAAAATATAATATATTATGTCAATATTTCGGTTTCTCTTTATAATAGAGTATCGTATGAGTAGTACGTTGGCCCTTCCCCGACAATGCTAAGCTGGAACCCTACAAAAGCCTTATGCACAGGCAATCCACAGGTACAAAAGATTAACATATAATAATGCAGTATACTAAAATACACTAACTTATGGGTTACGTTAACCATTTATAAGGTGAAGAGGATAAAAACCTAAGAAAATAAAATAAACATTTACAGATGAATTATAAAGTGACTAAATGCATAAGCAAGCAAGATACAGAAAAGCCTAGAACTGCGTTAAAGCTATGCTTTTTATAGGAAAAAAACAAAAAGAATATGTCATTTTCTATTTAAAAAAACCCTCTTCTACTTTAAAAATGGTTCGTTGGTTGGTTTTGTTTGTTTTATATGTAAGAAATCAAATCTAATACCTCCCCTGGAGACATTTTGTGTGTTAATGTCTATTTTTACAACATACAGACAAGAACACTTTAACATAAAACTAGTTGATTATTATTGTATAAAATCCTCTATTTTTTGTAGCACAAACCCCTTGGGGTCATGCAAATATTATTTTTCTTTTTTTTTTTTTTAAGACAGTTTTGGGGTATTTTTTGTTTGTTTGAAGTCACAGATGGAAGGGAGAAAGAGCAAGGAAAAAAATAACAAGAGTGAAGCTTTCCCTTCTGATATAAAAATGTCCTGGAGAAAAGGGTTTCTGGGGGAGAGATCCTGATGGTGATTCCTTCTCAGATGCCCTTTCTTTGTCTGCTCTCATTGCCAAACAAACCGATTTGTAGAAGTCCTCTTAAATGTTCACGTCTCGCACATCGGTGGGCGTGCAGGAAAGGTCTGCTTCATCCTCAACAGTCTTTGTTTCTGAAGATATGTTGTGTTGCTGTGCCTGGCGTAGACTGGATTCGAGGAGGGATTCAATCTGTTCTTGGCAAGCTCGTAAACAATCCTAGAGAAGATTAAAGGGGAGGGGGAACATAAACCTTTAGAAAATATATAAAACCATGTGCCTAATACTATTTTTGTTGAAGGCAAATAAAAATGTATCACCATGGGGGGGAGGAAAGAGAGAGAGATGAAGACTGGATAACTCAAGGGGCTGGGCTACAGGTTTTTGCCATCTGGTATTCAGAGGATTATGTCAAATGAGAGTGTAGTCTCAGTTCATCTCCCAGTGGGATAAGTGTGCATCTCAACAAATTGCTACCACAGCTAATCTTAACTGGCCCAATGTTGTCAGTCTCAGCAAGAAGCCAATGACTGAATGGGCCATGGAGACTAAACTATAATGTCACCACTGGTAATGGTGCCTCCATCCCTAAAGTCACATTGGTGGGACAATGTGTTGAAGCTTATGATACTTCTGCCTGTACTATAAGTGTTCTGTAGAGGGCTCTGTCTCCAAGGCTGTCAATTGGGCATCTTTCATTAGTATGAGAGTTTCATGCACCGTGTTTCTGGAAAAATTCTAATAGCCTCATTCTGATCTCATAGCAGTGTGAATCAGGAGTTACTATCTTGCAGTCAATGCAGTTACTGAGCATAAAACTGGAGTGAGATCAAGAATTAGGCCCAAGACTGTGGTGCTATGTAATTTCGATCTTTACAACAGAAATGCCTTGGTACTACAATCCAATAGAAGTGATATAGGCCATTTCATAAACAATGGCTTCCTAGCTAAGGAATGGCTAAAAAAATTTTAAGAAGAGCTTTTCAGATGAAAGGTGCTCTATAAACACAAAGTATTAATAACTAATATTCTGATTATATTCAGCAATGGCCTGATCACGTTAGCTAATTGATTACTAACTCTGCAAATGTCTAAACAAAAAATGCAGCATTCCAAAAGACCAAAATGGATGCCTTTCTGCTGAATGCAGGTCTTTCACAACCTACCATCAAACAGCCAGTAACCTCATGGCAACGATTTAGAAAGTGTTGCCAACCTTTTAGCTTGCCACTGCACTCACCGTCACAGACAGAGAGACCAACTAAGAGTGAGACAAATCTCTCTGACTCATGGCTCAATATGAGCTTGATCTTGCTAAGTGCTGAGCGTCTCATGTCTCCAGGAAGGTGCTGAGCAGTCTCCACTCCCGTTGACTTCAATGGGAATTAAGACCACGAAGCACCTCACAGGTTCAAACTTCATATGGGTAAAAGAACCCCGCCCCCGGGCATCTAAGTGTACAGTTAGGAATCGGCACATCAAGCATCCAAAATCTATTTATTCACAAAATCACAGAAATTAGAGATGGAAAAGAGCTGTTTGAACATCCAGTCTATCTTCCTGCAAATGCAGGACTAGCTATTCTTTAGTGCCATGCACGCCCATTGCACGGGCATAGACCTGGAGTGCCTTAAACAAGCAAAACAATCACGCAGCATATTGCCAAAATTCCTCCAGCACATTATTTACTCATATATTTATAACGAACATCATAAGCTTTTCTCAACATATTTAACTTTGTGTATTAAGGACTTTGAAGTTTTCTTTTAGTATTGCCTTTTCTGATTTAACCTATGACATGTGTTAGCCCTTGCGGTGAACCCAGTCTTCCATGATAAATTGCTGTCAAAAGTGTTAGGATGTGCATGACTGAGAATGAATGTTGTTTTCCTGAGAGGGTGACCTGCCTGCTGTTTTCTTTATCTCCCAGTTTCAATTCTGCCTTCATTCAGAAGCTTCTTGTGTGATCTACCAGCTTTTCACTGATTCCACTACCACAAGAACCTTCTCTGCCACCAATAAGGGCACATGGCATTTGGGGTAAAATAAGATTAGAAACCCAAGCAAACAATTCTCTGCAACTCCTTTCTGAGAGAGGGGGAGGTTAATCCTACCTCTAAGCAGATCAGACCATCAGTTACAGCTCACTGAAAACACATAACCTATGACCTTTTCTGGTTTAAACCCTAGTGTAATATTTCCTCTTGACAGAGAGACACACTATTTTAAATGACAAAAAGAAAAGCCTCATATCCTAAAGTCATCATGCCTTTGACTCCTACATACCTCTGGCCTTCTCCAGTGAGATCTCTAACAAGACTCCCCAAGATATGACACATGATTTCTGACTTCAGATCCCACAGGACACCCATTTTAACTCCTGATAGCACGCATGCCATGACACACATAAATAGATATATAGAAATAATAAGTAGACACAGGGGTTTTTTTCGCTTCCAAAAAGTTCAGGCACTTTCAGGTTGACTCAGCCATAACTAGGTGGCAAGTTTCTCACTGAAAGCCAATGCACAGTTGTTTCAGAGTAATTCCAACACTGGCTCTGTTTTTTTGGAAACACTCTCACATACATGTTTGACTCTGAAAACTGAAATGTGAACTAGTTTTACTCATAAAATTGAACAAGCAATGAATATGTTTTGTAAACAGTTCAGGAGGGGTTTCTATAAATGATTATTCTTTTCCTTTTGGGTATTGATAAAAATCTTCACTCTGAGACTGCAGGAGTGGATTGAGTTCGGATTGTATGTTGTTAAATAACATACAGTCTTTACAGCTTACTGTAAACAGGCTGTCTGCTAAATTGCAATTTAATGAACAACGTGATGTTTGAAATGTTTTATGTTTTTGTTCAAATTATTTTTTCACATTGATATTAAATGAACAGCTTCTCTGCAAGGATATTACATTTCTCAAAAATGCTACATACAAAAAAAACTTACTGTGTACATTTTCATCACTAGCATAACATTACTGATGCCCAGTGTTACACTTATTTTGTTTTTCCATTCTACTCACAGCTGCTGAATACTGGGAGCAAATACAAAACTTGTGTGTTAGTCTGATAACTTCTCCCAACAACTTTTCTGCTTCACTACCCAAATTTTCAATGCCCACAGTTTGTTCAAGGTCATAAGCCCTTCCTGGATTAATTAAGCTTCTCAGTGAAAAAAAGAAAAAAAAAAAGGCCTACTAGCTTACTGATGTGGTCAAATACCTTTATTTAACATACACAGTGGACATGATCAGATTGAAATTCAGTACAGCATAACACTTAAGGTCAGATCTAAAGGAAACAAACAACAACAAAATCTATTTGGAAATCCTTTGTTATTGCCTGGTTCATTAAGAATAAAAGACACATGTTTGAAGGCGTCTCTGGTGTGGGCAGGCAAGAGAAGCAAATTCCAGTGTATTAACAGCCAGCATGGAAACCCAATCTAATCTAGTTTAGCAAATTTCTGGCCTGGAAATGAATGTCAGGCAAAATTCAGACCATTTGGATGATGGGGTCAGGAACAGAATGATGGAAGACAGCCCAAGACTTCTAATTGTGATTATCTGACTTCTAATTACCACTGATCAAAGGCAAAATGGGAAACTGGACTCCTACCAACATAAACATGAACCATAAAAGAATTTCAGTCAGGTGATATTCATTTTACTTTAGACTCAACTTGCTTGAGACTAAGGTAAAAACTATCAGTATGAAAACTGAAATCCAACAGACCATCTGCTCCAGCTAGCAAACAATCAGGAAAAGTGTTAACCATTTTGTCAAAATGCATCAGTCTAGTAAATACTTCAAAACAACCGAATCCACATGATATTAAATGTATGGCAATATGTGCTATCACTTGTGGATCAGCCACCCAAACAAAGTTATTAAGAAAACTTTCAAGATCAGGATTAGTGTTTGATCCATCAGTTAAGTTAATTTGTTTCATAAAAAATGTGTAGTAAGCTCTAAGGCCAGAGATCTCTCTTTGTAGACAATCAAGTAATTGTCTAATTCACAGAATAATTATTAGCAGAGGATATTTCACCTTTATTGTAAACATGGGAACAGAAATCATGTTAATAGAGAAGACAAAGAAAGAAACAACAAAGATTTAGGTGATCTTTCCTTTTTGAGGGTCCTTAAAAAATTTACATATAACTTTATGATATTTCTTATTTTAGCTAGAAAACTATGTAAAAATCTTAATGTCTAGTTATTGTTATTTTAAGACATAAACATAATTATCCAAAAAGTTTCCCTCCCACTCACCTTAAAGATCTTCCTTTTAAGTTCAGTTCATACAGACTGTGGCCTTGCAGACTATTTATGAATAATAAAACTCAGTGTCCAAAGTGCTTTTACTTCTAATTAAAAGTACTTTCCTGTTTCAAAGAGCTCTGACATTGACCAAGTCAAGTCATGTAAGGACATGTTGCAGTTCTACATGATATAGAGTTCTGCCATGTGATACAATCTAATTCAGGTTATAGATCAAAAAATTATAAATAGTATTTTCTTTTAAATCAGACATTCACTATCGGTGCTGATAGCAGGTCGCTTGCTTCTTCCTAAGTTCCTGATTCAAATTTCTTGAATTGGATAGAGTTCAGGTATACACTTAAGCACCTGCATGGTCCTAACAAAGAAGCCAGAGTATTACAGGTACATACCACTTCAGCAGTGGGATACTTAAAGCATCTGTAGAACTTAAGAGCATTTAACGTTTCAGCACTGAATCAGTACTACTAAATTCTGCTTCTAGTAATACTTAGAGCAAAAATAATTTGCTGAACTGTGTGGTATAGTATCTTGAACTAGTTAGGATAGGCAGATAATAAGCAGCAGTGAAGTATTTGTCTGTGTTGGCATCACCTAAATCTATCAAATATCACAAAAATATTCCCTTATATGGGAACTAATCATTACAATGCTTTCACAATTTGCTAACAATCTTTAAAATTCTACATATCATTGCCCCTTATATTAACTTGGGTGTGAGTTGTTTGGTTGTTAGAATAATTATATACCTTCAGTTTATGAATACATAAAATGAAGGGTTTTACAGCATCTCAAAGATTCTATTGCAAACCACAGGGTTGTCTTTATTTGAGTCATTGTCCAGAGCTTGGAGACCTCACAAGAACCTTTTTAAAGCATCTATTTATTGGTCTTCCACATTGTTACAAAACAAAGCTAAACTCTGCCCCAACTTCACACACCATTATGACATGGATCATTGACTTTAGGTCTTCCTTGTAGGCTCCCTTCCTGGCCCATTCACTCATGAAAGGTTTATTGCTCACTAGTTACTGATGTGCATCTCCTGGAAGCTGCAGGGCAAAATGAGAGTCCTGTGAGGACCATCTACCTTGTCAGAAAGTCGTGGGACAAACATTTGTTCCAAAAGGGAATTCAATACCAGCTACTGTGCAGGTCTAGCACGTAATAAACTAAATTAGATAATTAGAACCCCCTTAAAAAAGGCATTTCACACCACTTGGCACAATAAAGGGTCTCAGGAGTGGTCAAAGATAAGGTCAGAGATACCATGAAGTCTATTTATTGCAATCTTAGTAACTATTTCATTGTCTTATTTTGAAGGTTTTTGTTCTACATAGGCTGCTGGTTTAATAACCTGCAAACCGAATACAGCCTCAGCAATTGTCCTCAACCAATTTAAGAGTTTCCTTTGCTTTGTTGATATGTCTGTCTTAACAACATTAGAACTGGTCATGGTATTCATATCAATGAACTGCAGTACCGTAATCTCTGATTTTTAATGTATATAACGATGACTAATAGTCACTGGGAAGAACAAAAGAGAATACATTTGAAAAACCACAGCCAACTTGTACTTTGATCAGCGTTTACTGTCAAATCATATACTACAGTGAGGCACTCAAAAAACTCTAAGATAGAGAGATTGAAAGAATCACTTACCGGGTCACATTTGATAACTTGTGATAGGAAATGTGTGAGACATTGATAGGAGAGGAAAGTGTTAGTGTTTCCCAGGTGAAGGCCTTGCACAGCTGCTACCACACTCCCAGCTGCGATCATGGAAGGTGGGTTTGAAATAAACTTAACATCTGTTTAAAGAGAGAAGGGGGGGGGAAAGAGAATTGATTTCTTTAGGATGAGCTTGCTTGTGTCACGCCTAAGAGTTAGATATGATTGCCAGATAATAAGTCTTAAGAGGCTGTAGGAATGTAAACAAAGATTCCTCCTAATGTAATTTAACAATATAGGCAATTATAGGGCCCAATCCCACAAGCACTTATGCACATGAATAACTTTACCTGAGTGAGAAACACTTTTTAGAGAAAGGCCTGAAAGGCTAATCATTCCTTTGAGGGATTTTTAGGGTATTAGGGCCCTAATCCTGAAAACACTTATAAATATACTTTACTCCTGTGAGTAGTCCCATTTAAATCAATAGGATTACTCACACAAGTAAAGCTATTCACATTTTAAAGCATTTGCAAGATCAGGTGCATTATGTGATGTAAGCAGTCTCTGAATCATATACCATTTAAAACATAAACCTTTAAAATTATGTTAGAAAGAGAGAAATGTATAATTTTAATATAAAACAAAAGCAAAAACAAAAGGGATTGAGACTGCTTAAACCTGTCAGTAGGTGAATATTCCATATTTAAATTAAGGTTTCATCTTAAAAATGCTTTGTCTCAACCTAGTCTCTCGTCAGTCGCTGCCATCCATCCTGGCAACAGGGATTTAATGTAAATGTGGCATAACTAAGTGACGGGGGTCCCAAGAATTGGCGGACAATCAGTTACATTCTGATGTGACACCATGCTGACAAGAGGCTGGGCCCCCTTCCAGATTGCATTGCTGTAGGTCTCTCTACAAAGCCACTCCCATGATTCCTTGAGGGGCCTATCTCTGCCATTAGAATGTTATCCCTCCCCCCCCCCTTTTTTTTTAATAAGGGCAAATAATGTGGAATAATCCACATTTTAATGCTCTTTCTGCTATACAGGAATGTGTTTGATTTTTGATTCATGGCAAAGTGCACCCTAGACCAAGTATTAGGAGGAAAAGCAATGTGGTACTAGTAAATGTCTAACTTTTTAGGGGAGAAAAGGGAAACGATACCTTATATACAATAACTTGAGATACGTTCCTTCACCTATTATTAAATGTACAACGTCTCCCTTGCTATATAAATATAAACCATCTGTCAAACCCTTGAATTAAATCAAAGACATGAAAAATTTAAGCGGGAGGGGAGGGAGATTGAGCTCTACAAAACAGTTTAAATATTAAATTATTCATCTCCTTTATGATTTAATATCTTTTGTGTAAAGGCTTTAATTAACTATTAACTACGCATCAGGATTCTCTCTCTGTATATAATCACCTATTGTTGTAGGTATTATAGGTACATTTTGGGGTTTATATCTCTGCCACTCCATCTGTACCCGACCTATCCCATACCCACCTTCCAAAGGGAAATTTGCCCAGAGCTCTATGAAATTGAAAGTGCCTTCAAAATTAAATTGATGTGATTAAGTATGGAAGGGCTTTTTATGTGCTATGTTGCCAGCTAAAAGCCAATCTGTATCTAAACTCATGTCACATCTTGACATATCTGAAATAGGTCTAACTTACCTCTTTCCCTTCCCTACCTCTCCCCAACTCTTTCCCCAAAGATATCTAAATAGATTCAGTTTGACCATTGCCAATAAATGCATCCCAGAGATAGTATTTGATCCGTTCACTCAAACAAATCACTAGTGTGTTTTCTTAGGTATACTTAAAAATGAGAGGCTTCTGTTGGTTTAAACAGGTCTGAAGATTTGATACATCAAAATTTAGTTGTATATATATACACAGTCACAGTGAATTAGCTCCAGTGTTTATTAGTTTCTGCATAATTATCATCCCCCAAAATGGCCAAAATTGTGTAAGTTTAATGAGTCCATTCAGACAGTAGCAAGTTTGGGATTCCTATTTCCTTTTTTCTTTTAAAGGGGGCAATAAAGAAGAACATGAATTCACAGTCACACCCTTAGTATGTCCAAGGTGGAAAAGTAATAATGAAGTTTAAATGACCAGTTTGTGTCTGTCCCCATAACCATTCCAGACAAGCAGCATGGACAGTCTTTTTGTTGCAACTCAACAAGGAATTATTTGTGGCAGAGGCCACTAATTTCAGCATATTAATCAGGGGGCCCCTCTGGCCTGTAATTGGATGCCCCCAAGTGAAGAGTGTGGCATC
This sequence comes from Mauremys mutica, assembly GCF_020497125.1. Classification (NCBI taxonomy): domain Eukaryota; kingdom Metazoa; phylum Chordata; order Testudines; family Geoemydidae; genus Mauremys; species Mauremys mutica. The sequence goes on from NC_059075.1 coordinate 83,537,961, forward strand.
ATTGTCAGCCTCCATCGCCTCATCTTGCGCTATTGAGCGCTCAGGAACAAGGGGGCTTCGGTGAGATGAATTAGACCTGACACAGCCACAATGGGGAAGGGGGCCCCATCAATTGAAGCACACATCCCCAGTAGCCTATCTGAGACTTCATCCAAAAAGAATAAACAACTTCAGCGTTGTTAAAAAGAGAGAGAGGGAGAATGAGAGAGAGAGAGGGGGAGAGAGAAAGAGAGAGAGAGAGGGGGGAGGGGGAGGAGAGAGAAGAATGCCAGCCACCCTGAAGGGAGGACAAAGCAGGCATCTAGGCGCTGCAGCGCTTTAAAAAAAAATTCCTAACCAGGCGAGTCACCCCTTTTCCTTTTTAAATGGAGCAGCAATTCCATCCGTCTGGAGAGCTGGGGGCTATGAATGAAAATCTTTTCATTGAGGCAAATCAAAACTGTGAACATAAATCACTTGCTGCAAGATGCAACAGGTTCCAACTGGTCACATACCTTGAGTCTCCCAATTTTATAAAGGCTAGAGAATAGAAGAATTGTAGCAAAGTTGTTTCAAAGGGAAGTCTTTTTTCTCTCTCTCTCCACCAGGGAGGAGGAAAGAGAGGAGAGAAGAACAATAATAATAACATAAAAGGGCCTGGTATGTTTAGATAACCAGAGGGCCACAATGAAACGCTGAAGCTCCCAATATTTGTTCCTTTTCATTGTTTTGCTTGTATAGAGCTGGAGTTTTTCCTTAACTCCAGTCTTAACTTAGCCCCAAAAAAGGCCTGTTTCCTTTTGAGTTCTCCCTGCCTTGCTTGGCAACGCCAAAGCCCCATTCGTTAAGATCAATTATGTGTTAACTTCAAACAACCCCTGGTAATTTTTTCTTTCCTTCTCTAACCTAGCACAGCAAAAAGGCATCCTTTGGTGAAAATATATTTAAAAAACACAACAAATCCCCTTCTATTAGGCAGACAATTGAGGAGGGAGCATAAAGGGAATTCCACTCAACATCACCTTTCTATGTAATGTTTTCTATCAGGAGCAAATACACATACACATCTTCGAACACTTCACCTGCCTTCACCTTGTATTTCAAGTAGTGCTCACACAAGGCCTGACCCAAAGGCCACTGGAGTCAATTTCCCAGTGGCTTCCATGGGCTCTGGATCAGGCCCACAAGGTATTCAGGGAAGTACAACAGGTTTGCAATCCACCTAGATTAGGACTGGCCAGAAAAAAATATCACACATCAAAAAGTGAAGGTCAGATGTTGCTGACGCCACATGTTCTTCATCTTGTCTGGGCATCACTAGCCAACAAGGGAGTCATCAAAAGAGAGACAAAAAAATCTTGGCATCCAAAAACGAAATAAAAATCCAAAGCTGCTCAAACATCTCTGTTCAACACTCCTTACTCAGGTAATATTCCCAGTGACTTCAATGGAGTACTGAATAAGTCCCATAATCTTGATGACCTCCATGCTAATTTTAAAAGCTAAGTAAAATTCTCTGAACATGGGTCACATTCGCTGATCCATTTTCCAGCTACCCATGCGGTGAGGCGCATAGTGTTAAATATAGACTCTGGATGTGCTTTCTAAAAGAACCATAACAACACTGACAGTAGATCAAAGTACTGGACTCCTAGCAAGGCTTCAACCTTTGAACTACTCTTGTTTTCATCACTATCACTGCCAGCACAACCACCTAGATTAAACATCCCCATATCCAAAGGGGAGACTGGATAGCTATAAAGAAATACCAGATACAACTAACAACTTAGGTAGCTTCAGACCAAGCAATCACACATTAGAATTCACTGCAGTCACATTGTTCTGCTTGAATCTCTGTCTAGGAGAAAACATTTGATTTTCCACAAATGTTTCAAATCCTTTAAAAGCTGTTTGGAGAGGTTCTAGTACTCACATATTAGGAGACATGCACTGCGTCAATCAAACGTGTGAGCTGCCTGCCATTCTGTACTTAGGCCTACGATAAAGGCAAGGCTGAAATCTACCAATAATGTATATATTTATCTTCAGAGATTCTATGGCTGTATCTCCAGGCCAGACACTTCAGTGGGAGTCACTATGTGAGATCAATAAATTATTTTTATTTTTTTAATGCTTATTATTTTTCTTGGATCTTTTGACCAAATCCATCCCTTGTGTAACACCACTGAACACTAATTTACATCACAGATTAATTTGCTCTTTGGCTTTAAATACACCCTAAACTTTCAAGTACAGAGAGATAAGAGGGGTAGCCGTGTTAGTCTGTATCCACAAAAACAACAAGGAGTCCAGATCCAACTAACAGAGACCTTTTCTTCAGACTGAATGACTCAGTGTCATGCAGGCATGACCCCTCCTTTCACTTAACTATTATTGGATAAGAATATTCATATTCATAAAGGCAATATTACTCATTTCCAGTGAGTTTTTCTTAGTGTCAACACGATCCTTGACATTCATCTTTATGTGATGCTACAGGCTTCCCTTCAAAGGAACATTTGCTTTGGCTGCCTTTGATTCCTTATTCTTTTGCCACATTTGGGTTTCTCGTGCCACACTGAAGGGAATCACGTGAAGTGGATTTTAAGAAAAACTGATCAATCCTTTAAAAACCACCTTTGTCCTGCCAGCCCATGAGAACAGTGGTATCTGGAGGAGATCATAAAGGCAGTGTTGCTCTTCTGATCTCTTGAACCCCATCTTATTCTTATTATGATTCAATGGATAAAATGCATGCACGTCTGCACACCATTTGTGCACGTGGGGTTTCCAGGAATTAGCACAAACACACACACAGTGCCCTTGAAACCAAAGATCAGGCCTCTGGAAACCTGGCCCGGGGAACAGTCAGTGTCTCTGGCTCCTCTGCAGTCCGCCCCTGCACATGCCTCCAGCAAAGCACGTGGCCAGCTGGGTGTGGACAGCAGACTCAGCTCTGTGCCAGAAAAGCGTCCACGCCATGTGCCCCTTCTGTAATCCACCATCTACCAGCATGGGAAAAGGGGAAATTTGAATGAGGGAGATTTTAAACATGCCAGTGAAACGCACCCACATACAGAACTAACCACATGCAAATTCTTCCTCCTAACGACTTTCAAAACTGCCTTAAAATGAATTCACAATGAGGGAATCTGCCTCCAGGCCAGAGATTCTTTGGCAGGCCTGCATAGGTCTAGATATACACTGAAGAAGGATCTAGTTATAAGCTATAGGTTTATTTAATCACTTTCCAAGAAGAGTTTTATATATTTACTTTATGTTAAACTCAGAAGAGAGGCATCTTCTCAGAAACTTACCTTCTGCAAAGTAATCCACCTTCTGCAAACAACAGGGACAACACTCAGTGCTTAAATTATCTGCACTGAGTTCTGTGACCTTGATGTATGGTAACTCTACGGGAAGTCTTAGGAATTGGGAATAAGGGTGGGTGTGCATGTTGGGTTAGGGGAACACGCCATTTTAGTGTGCAGGGCATACCTGTAGCGCACAAAGCCACAAAAGTCTGGGCATGTTTACGGATGATTTGCTTGGTGTCCTCAGCAACAGGCATTTTAGTAAGGAAATGTTCAATGAAATCATGAGGGGTCATTGCTGCCAGATTCCATTTCAGCTTATTCACCAGAAACAGCTCCATTTGCTACAAAGATAAAAAGGAGGAAAGGGGAAAAAGAAGGAAAACAGTTAGAAGCTCTGCTTATAAACAGCTTTGAAATGCAGCAATTGCTTCTGAAGTAGTTAAGGTGAATTTCATCTGTCTGTACTGTATTCTGGAATCTTAATGCACTGGCATCTTTTTTGATGCACTGACTTCTGCATGATTGGGAGACTGATGATTAAAATACTACACTTCCTCACCAGTGGTGCTGTGATGCTGTTAAGGAGGATTACTAGCAGGAGCGTACCAAGGTGAGGTTGCCTTTATGCATGAAACTACTGCAAGACTATCCTCACCCAGCCGCCCTGAAATAAAGCACTCCATTAATCGGTCAAGTTGCTGAACTGCACATTAAGAACGCAAGAGGGCGCCAGCCACCCACTTTTTACCCGTTGTACTGTACTTTCTCTTTGGGTGAGGTAATAATGAGTATATTAGGGGGGGTTTCATTCGAATAATCTACTGTATCATTTAGTCTGCAATCGCTGAGAGTTTTCACAAGCCCAACTTTCGCTGGCTAAGAAGCACGTGGAACCCCTTCATGCCATCTTACTGGAGCTGAGGGGGTGGGGAAGGGGGGCAGATCCACACTCTGAGATAGCCGTGGAAGTTACATCTGTTGCTCCCATGTGCAGTAATGGAGTTAGCCTGGGAGCTGGAGGTGAACGAGCAATAATTCTACGGGGTGAATTACGCATAATTATTCAGGGTGAAGTAGGGGGCCACACTGGGCAGATCTGGAGAAGGAGCCTTGCGATCTTCTCTGTCGGGGTTGATTTTTATTTATGTTCCTCTCTCCTGATCTTGCTTTTTTCCAGATGAAGTAAACATGAAATTACCAGTAATTCGTCGGGTCTAATGGAGTTATCGGTGTAAATGCACAGTTTTTCTGCGGTTAGAGGAATAGTTTCCTTCATTTTTGAAGCCACAAACATGCAGGTAGCTCCCAGAAGTTGCAATCGGTTTTTCTTGAGGGGTTCAAACGACAAAAATCTGTCCAAATAATTCATAGCCAAGGGGAAAACTTCCTCTTCACATTTCTGCTCCTCGCAAACCTGGAAAAGGAGAGAGCTCGTTGAAACGAATGATAATTGTAGCAACTATTAAATCTAGTCATGCCTCCTCCCCCCAACCAAAGCTTGAAGGGCAAAGCAGAGTATGGGGGGGACGGGGGAGAAATAAATTTCCCCCAAAAGAGTAGAGAAAAGACTTAAAAGAAACTGAAAGAGAAAGTCGCAAACGGAGAAAGTAGGGAAATGTGGCGTTAGAAATCCCCAGCCGAGCTTTGGCAAAAAGGGGAAATCTGGATTCTCACAGATCGGCAGCCGCTTTAGAAAAGGCAAATAAATTGCAAAATGATGTGGGGACAGAGCTGGGATCCCAGGTTTTTGTTCTTATTTGCCTGGGTGCTGCCGATTCTCTGCTTTGCTCGAGACACAAAGGTGGCGTCCGGAGCAGCAGCAGCAACACCAGCCCCATTTCCCCAGACGTCATCTTTTCAAAAAATATTTAAAAATATTTAAAAAATCAGCCGAAGCTCCAAAAAGGGCTGAAAATGACCCGGCGGGGGTCCTTTACCGATCCCCGTGCTGATGAGACACCTGGGGGTGTCCAGGGAGATGCCCCGAAAGCAAACTCACAAGGTCCCCCTCACCCTCTTCAGAAAAGCAACGTGCGACATTTCGTAGAGCAAGGGCAACGTGCTGCGCTTTCAAAAATTAATTAAAAATAGATCGCAGGCGCCCAGGGCTTCGGAAAAGGCATGAAAATATAGCCCCGGCTCCCTAGCTCCTGCTGGGAATGCCCTGAAACATGTCCTGCTGGGGGAGTGGGGCATTTGAACTGGATTTTGCCATGCGACCTTGCTGAAAGTTTCTGCAGCACAAGCATGTCTTTGAGGGGTGACCACAGCTCGCTCTCTGCTCTGAACAAAGAAACTTTCACCCTGCATTTCCCCAAGAAATGACAGAGCCCAGCAGCTGAGCCTCCTGTCCACAGCCCCAGCAGGGACCCCCGTTTCTGGAGCACCCCCTGCCCTCCTTGGCTTGCTCCTGGGGACTTGCTAATTTTCTAATTATTAATAAACACTTTTGCTTTGCAATAAAAGAACAAAGATGGCGCATAATACTGGCACGGGCAGCACTTGCATACGTGTACATGGATATTAATTTAAAATAAAATCCCAATAAAATAACTGGCAAGGTTTAACTGCAGCCCTAAGACAAGAGTGGGGCGTCGGGGTGCCTGGGAAGTTGCTGTGATACTTGTGCTCATCTGGGATCCCAGAGAAGGACTCTTAAGGGGGCTTTTTCCAAGTGAGGCTTTCAAACTTTGTTTTCTCTGGCACTGAGTTCATTCTAAAAGGTTCAAGGGAGACCCCCAGAATTTATTTTCTTTAGAGATGGGGGTGTGGGATTTGCTTTCCCTCTATTGAAGACACCTCATTGTTAATAAGTAAATAAAAGATAAGGGGATAAAAGCCATCACACTCTTGACTGTCAATATATATCGGTAGCAATATGTCCTGTACTTAAGGAGAGAGGGTTTTTTGGGGGGGGGGAGAGCTGGGGCTGGAATGGGGGAGTCATTCAGGGTTTATTCATTAATGCAGAAGCTTGCAAAGAAATCTCTGAAACATACAAACCTCCAGCATCCAAGTGGCAACTATTTTCCTCATATATGGCAAGATTTCCTTCTGCACGCACTTGAAGTAGGATACAGAGGGCGAGCAGGTCTCCTCTGCCTTCAGCATTGTCTGCAGAACCCTGTCATTTAGTAGGTTGGCATCTAGATAGGCTCTTCTGATGGTTTCCACTTCACAACACAGCAGCTGATGTTCCATGTCTGTCTCCTTCTTCTAAAGTCAGTTTCTAAAGGACTGAGTCAGTCTCTCTCGCTCTCTCTCTCTCTCTCTCTTTCCCTTCCAGGAGTCCCTTGGATGCTGCTTGCTGCTACTGCCGCTACAGCCCTCTGGAGGCTGCAAAACTTTCTAACTTCCAACAAAACTCTCCTGTATAGTCCCTGTGACGTTACTGTTGTTAAGCAGAGATCAAAGCACAAGAGAGAATGAGAAAGAGAGTGAGAGAGAAGCCAAAAGCAAGGGGCAGAGCCCTAAAGCCATCCCATAGGCTTTAAGTCCTTCCCCTTATACAGAAGCAGGGGTTTAATGCAAATGAGACAAGGGCTTGCTTTCTTCAAGGGAAGCAGAGAGGTGGGGGAAACCCAAATTGTCTCTTCAGTGTATCATGCATAATTTTGCAAAATGGAGAGAGTTCTGCAGTGGGAGCTAAATGATGAATGGGACTAGGCCACACACAGTCAGGCATGGATATAAATACAGGGAAACTTATTTATTATTATTTTAGTGGGGGAGGGCAGCAGGACCATATTAATTATTATTATTATTGCCCAGCTCTAAATGAAACTAGTATTATTTAAAAATAAATAATGTCCTTTCCCCTTTCCATTCCTTGTATTCCCCCCCCATCAGCATATATTTTTGCTACATCCCTGAATTTGAAAGGAATTAAGTTCCCCCTACAATATTTGTTTAAAAAAAAATTTAAGCTTTTATCCTGCAAACGGGGTGGGGAGGAACATGGTGATAGCTCATCCAAGCTGTACTAAGAAAGCAGTTAACCCTAAAGAGGCAATAGATCAGGTATCAACACCCCACCCCCACTACACACACAACCACCCAGAAAAATCCCACCAGTGCAGCAAAATGGTGCCCAGCATTTCTTCTAGCACAGTTAATACCTAGAGGATGGTGCTGATATTCACTGGGGTTACCAAGGGCCTGAGCCAAAGCTCATTTAAGTTAGCGCAGCCTTTCCGCTGTTGAATTATTTTGTAATGTGTTCCCAGCATGGGTGACTTTAGTTTCCCAACAAAGTTAGCCTATTTTATACCTATGAAACCCTTTCAGGTTTTTTTTATTAAACACTTGTTAAAGTTCTTCCCTTTAACCTGAAACATTTTCAGAAAAGAAAGCTGGGCAGGCATTTGGGACTGAAGGGATTTGGCTGCTTCTTGCATATGGGTGAATGCTATGAGTGAAATCCTAGCCCCATCCAAGTCAATGGCAAAACTCTCATTGACTTCAGAGGAGCCAGGATTCCATTGTGTCTCTTGACTGTTTTGGGGGGATTGTAGATGTGGGGGTCCACTTTTGTCTCCTGCTTGCTGAAATGGTTCTCCACCTGCCTAGTGTGGGCACATCTTAATAAAAATGCATAATAAAATAATAATAAAATAATAATACCTACTCTTCTACAGTGCTTAGCAAAGCATCACCAACTGGATTAGACTGCATGGGTGCCAAACGTATGTATAGGACATGGTATAATTCTGTGTCCCTCTCCCACACACAGATAAGATATATTGGACATATTGCTACAGATCAAAAGACATATGGCTACAGTTTTATTTATGTATAGTCTATATATGATAGGTGATTTTCACATCTGACATTTGTCTTTTCTTTGTCTTATCTAAAGGCCCCAATCAGGATCTTAGCCCCTATTGTACTAGGCACTGTCTACCTATGTGAACTTATAAGGTCCTGCCCAGAACAACTTATGGGATTTTTTTTAACGTGGGAAGAAACTTCAACTTATATAAATTACATTTCTTATTTGTTATTGAAAAGTAGCAAATACATTTCAATTTTTATTAAACAAGTAATACACTCACCCCTTTAAATTAAATAAACTATTAGTCCATCCACCATGGCCAAGTTTAGAGTTACATTTTGTTTCACAAATACTTAAATCCCTCCTCCACCTCAAAGGTTTTTTTTCTAATACCTGATTTGTTCCTTTCAAGCATTAGTGACGTTTTCTAAGGCATTACAATTTGGAGACCTACCGGGTATCTTTTCTCCTCCCCTCCCCCATCATGATCACATTAGTTTTTGCCTGTTTGTTTCTTGGTCGCTTTTGCTAATAAATCTTCATCAGTGATCAGCTGCACTTATTCTCCTTCCCTCCCCCACACTATATTTGCTTTATGGAATCATTGCTTTCCTGATGCATTTGCTTTTTTTTCTTGTTTTGTGGTCCCCTTTCTTTTCACGATGCGAGCAAAGGTTTTTTTTTTTTCATTCATAAAAATCCACGTCGGTGTGGCAAGAGCCCTTGATTTATGAGGCGGAGTGGTATCAGCTACAGCTTTTCCGGAGCCCCCCTTCCAACACCACCCTCCAGCTGAGACTGCTGCACAGACTGGCTTCTGCTGCGTGTGGCAAATTATTGCATGAACGAGATCGCCCACTTAAAACAAAATTGGCTCTAATTCCTGGAGGGAACCCCCGCCCCTAAAATGGGCTGAAATACAAGAGGAAACTGGAATTAGCATAAGCCAATAGGGGAATAGATCTGTTACCAGGCGGATCAGGCAGATCTGAACTAGGAACTTGGTTGATTTCTCTCTGACAAGACAAAGGGGACTGCTCAAAAGTGCAAGAGCTACAGAAAACCGTGAAAAACTTAGATTGAGGGAGGAAAAGTTTTATGACACTTTACATGCAGAGGTTCACACCACTACTGCTGTCACTGATAACCAGTGACTACTGCTCTTTTACAGAAATAATTCTCAAACATCAAAGCAGAATCATCAAAGGAATTACATTATTTACTTGTGCACACTTTAGAAATCGCATCCTAACGCCGAGCAGAGACAATTCTGAGCTCATTGTAGAGCTTCAGGTCTGATGTTTAAAAGCTCACTTTGTTCTAACACGGGTGATCTGCAGCAGATTTAGCGGTGTTGCAAAGAAGCATTCAGAATGCTGTTTAATTCCCTTCAGAAAGAAAGAAAAGCGTTGCAACATTTTCGGAACAGATTGCGTATTCGTGCCTGTCCCTTTATTATTCAAATGCAGGAAGGACTTAGAAATTGCTCAGATAGGGGGTAGTTTTATACCTCTGTTAAAACATCCCTTTGGGTTAAGTTACCCACATGTACATGACTAGTGCTGTTCATTGCTGTCTCTCCTAAGTGTGCACTTTTTACTCGATCCCAGACGGAGGGAACCAGCCTTCTTTTGTTTGTAAGAATGCCATAAATTAAACAAACCACTTCCCACATGTGTAGGTGGAATCTCACCTTGAGCCAGATACCTGATCGGCAACTTTAAAGGTTTCTTTTTTTTCCCCTCCTCAGTCAATGTTTTCCATTGTTAAACTTTTTCAATCTCTCATTGAAAAAAAAAGAAAAAAAAAGCTTCTTCCTCCACGCTCAGTCTCCTTTTTCACATCGCAGATTTCTGAAGTTTGTCTAAAACATGCGGCGAGTCCCAACCACCCCCAATTCTGTCTCGCGTGTTGCCTTTCGCAGCACGTCTTGTTCCTAGGCTTATATTCTCCTGGCAGTTTCCACCAATGCCCAAAGCAATCGGCCCTGTCCATCTCTCAAGCTACGCACGCGTCCCATGGTTTAAAAGACAGAGCGAGAGTGCGTGGAGAGGTGGTGTGGGAAGGTCGTTGGAGTGTGTTTAAAAGCAAAGCTGCCTGTTTCTTTTGGATCGTAGTCACACGAGGTCTTGGGCAGGAAACGGCTTTAGCAAGGGCCTAGTACAAATAGATACAATACATCCCAGGAAGGCCCTGGATTGGGGGTAGCGGTGCAAGGTGGGAGTCCCCTAGTGACCCAGGTCCACCAGGCCCGGGCTAGAGCAGCACTAATGGGTCGAACGGGCCTTTTCTATAATCACACGTTTGTCTTTGACGTTCTCATGTGCAGGAAAAGTCCCATGCGCGGTTTGTCCCATAACGCCAGGGGCAGCAGCAAGCAGGGATCCCACACACCCTCAAACTCCTTAGTGGGCTACTCGCCCGAGCTGAATGAGCACAAGCAGTCTCACGCAGCAGCAATGTGCTGGCATTTGCTCCTCAGCCAGTCACTTTCCTGGGTTGAGTCACAACCTCAAATTAGTTCTACTTTCCGCCCCCACCCCCACTTATATATATATATATATATATAATGATTAACAGGAAGCAGGCTTTGGGGAAGGGGCGCTGGGCACTTTTTAGATCAGATCAGTAACCAATAAACCATATAGTGCGAGAGATTTTTGTGTTCCAAGATTGCCCAGACACTGTGATTGTTGCTGTTTAGATAATAACATTTTCCATGTTCCGACTTCTTCTCTCAAAGGACTTTTAATTTTTTTATTTTTTTTATTTTTAGACAAAGGTACCTTAAAAAGCCCATGAAGGCAAGAGATTTTTGTCTTAGACATCTAACCTCCAGACTGCCTGGCGTAGCAGTATATGTCCCCCTGATCTCGCCCCTCTTCCTCCAGCACACACATGCATGTTTTCTAAGGGCTTGCTGTGTCTTGCCCTTGATGTTGAATTGCATTGTGTTCCTAGCGATGAGCATTTCTATCACTTATCTAAGGAGTTTGAAGAGATTTGGATGTTTAATGTGCGAAATATTCGCCGCCTTAGTCTGGTGCTTTTTTTCCTACAGTAAGAGGCTCATTTATTTAACTATCGTGCAGAGTCGAAGAGGTGTTTTTTGTTTTTGTTTTTTTTTGGGGGGGAGGGTGATCCCGCAAGCCAGTTTCTAATGATATAAAGATCATTCCCTTCTCCTGGGCAATGGGATAATTGCCGAATATAAAAACTCCGAGGGCTGGCAGTTCTCTGAACTGTGTTCCTGTTACACAACGTGGGCAAAGTGGTTGCACACGCTTCCATATTCTGGAGGTCTCAAGTAATAAATACTGGATTATGTTTTGCCTCAAAAACACTTTCCCCCTTACATGTGGGCCACTGGTTACATTGTACTCTCATGAAAGAGGATGCATCCAAAGAGGACAGGATAATGCAAATAATTGTTATTGTATGAAAATCTGTAACCTTAGGTATTGTAATGACAAAGAAAAGGTGACAGTTTGTAACTGCATATTTAATAGATTCTGCATGTTTGTGCAGTGCCGCTGAATATTTTGGTATAAAATAAGTAACCTTTTACTTTCTTCGTTTAGTTTTTAACAAACCCTTTAAAAATAAAATAAAAAATGGTCGTAATGATCAATCTCTAGTATCCCATGATACTGTCCAAAATCCAAAATATGTTACATCCCCTCCCTCCCCCCCCCTAAAAAAAGAAACAAACCATAGCCCGCTAGCTAAGTTTTTTATTTTTTGGTGAGTTCTGCATTGAAGCCAAGGCTGGGGAAATATAGTATGCTATCGCTTTAATTGAGGCTTCTGTCTTCTGATCATTAAATGGAAGCGCTGCACATTCTTCACATTCCTGCCTGTGCCTAAGTTAACAAGCCCACATGGTTTCTCTTATCACCACCGTATGTCGTAATCTTTCTAAGAGGCGGACACATTAAACGTGAAAAGTATACAGCATCTTCTTAGCCACATGATTTACTGTTTGCAGGTTTTATTTATTTTGGAAGCTTTGTTAACTCTGAACAAAGTTTTATATAAGTAGAGGGTTTGTTTTTTGCAGCACAACAATTGATGTAGCAGTGTCAATGATTTACACATGAAAAACATATACATTTATTGAAAGTTGTATTGTTAGAAGTGAGAAATTCAAATCACAAATGAAGAGCTAACCACATTTATATAAATATCACAGAAATGAACAGTGGAATAACAGACCTATGCACTGATGTCTGACTCAGGAATAAGAGGGTCACATCACAGACAACGTATTTTAGAAAACTGAACAATGTATCTTCACATTTTTCAGAATTACAATATTTAACCAACATGAGTATTTTCTTTAAATTAGCTTGAGGACTTAGTCTTGTTCTGTCTGTTTTCCACTATTTTCCTTATTTAACTCAGTGCTATTTCTAATTATATTATATTACTTTATAGGAGCACATGAAAACCCTCTCAGTGTTGGGGTCCCATTGTGGTATGCAGGACCAGCTCTAGGCACCAGCAAAGCAAGCATGTTTTTGGGGCGCCACATTTCCAGGGGGTGACATTCTGATCATCCTTTTTTAGGGGGGCAGTTGCGCTCTCGGAGCTGCACCACTTAGATGGGGCATAGGTGCCACGCCCCCAGCTGCAGCGGGAGGGGGAAGCCCCAGACCCGGGATGCTGAGCTGCCAGGGCCCAGCCGCTACCTGGGGAGGAGAAGGAGAGTCCTGCTGGGGAGCCGGGGCTGTGCCGCCTCATCTGCGCACTGGCTGCTGCGCTGCCTTGTGTCACCCCTTATATCGGGACTTCTCTGTGCGGCCAGGCGGGGGAGGGGGTAAAGCCCTTGCAGGCGCTGGGAGAAGGTGATATCACTCCCTCCGCTTCCAGCGCTGCCTGTGAGCCCCAGCCCTACCTGAGCTTGGATTGGCAAATATTTTGCTTAGGGCAGCAAAAAACCTAGAGCCGGCCCTGGTGGGATGTGCTGTACAAACACATAGTAAGAGACAGTCCCTGCCCTGAAGATCATACAATCAATGCCCCCAGTCTTGCAAACTAATCCATTCAAAAAGACCCTTGAAGTCAATGGGGCTCTGCACCAGCTCATGCAGATCAGTTTGCAGGATCAGAACCTATATGAAATAAGATATAGAAAAAGGAGGAAGGACAGAGGGAAGAAACGGGTAATACAAACAGAATCATACAATTACATTGGCAAGGATCATGTGATTACATGGACTAAGATCACATAGATACATTCTGACAAACCAGAGAAATGGTCTGAAATAAATAGGATTAAATTCAGTAAGGACAAATGCAAAGTGCTTCACTTAGGAAGGAATAATCAATTGCACAAATACAAAATGGGAAATGACTGCCTAGGAAGGAGTACTGCAGAAAAAGATCTGGAGGTCATAGTGGATCATAAACTAAATCTGAGTCAAATAATATTATACTGTTGCAAACAAAAACAAAAAACAAAAAACCAAACATAATTCTGGGATATATTAGCAGGAGTGCTGTAAGCAAGACAGGAAAAGTGGTTCTTCCATTCTACTCAACACTGATGATGCCTCAACTGGAATTCTGTGTCTTTCTTCAGGAAAGATGTGGACAAATTGGAGAAAGTCCAGATGAGAGCAACAAAATTGATTAAAGCTCTACAAAACATATGAGGAAATCTATGAGGAAAGATTGAAAAAAAATGATTTGTTTAGTCTGGAGAAGAGAAGACTGAAGGGGACATGATAGGCTTCAAGTACATAAAAAGTTTGTATAAAGAGGAGGGTGATAAATTGTCTCGACAGGACAAGAAGTAATGGGCTTAAATTATGCAAGGGATATTTAAGATGAACATTAGGAAAAACTTTCTAACTGTAAGGGTAGTTAAGCACTGCAAGAAGTTACCTCAGAAGGTTGTGGAATGTCCATCACTGAAATTATTAAGAACAGGTTAGACAAACACCTGTTAGGGATGGTCTAAATAATAGGATGAATGCTTGTTTTTTCCCCACTTCATGAAAATGCATATCTAGTTTCATAGATTCCAAGGCCTGAAGGGACCATAGTGATCATCTAGTCTGTTTGATCTATAACAAAGGCCACAAAGCTTCTTCAAAATAATTCCTAGATCATATATTTCAGAAGAACATCCAATCTTGATTTCAAAATTGTCAGTGATGGAGAATCCACCACAATCTTTGGTAAATTGTTCCAGTGGTTAATTACGATTAATTACTTACCGTTAAAAATTTACACTGTATTTCCAGTCTGAATTTGTCTTGCTTCACCTTCCAGTCATTGGATCATGTTATAATTTTCTTTGCGACTGAAGGGTCCATTATTAAATATTTGTACCATGCATACTTAGTCCGGCCTCAGTGCAGGGGACTGGACTAGATGACCTATCAAGGTCCCTTCAAGTCCTACATTACTATGACTTCTATGTCAAGATCATGTGATTACATAGATTAGGATTACATGATTACCTGGGTTATTTTACGTGGGCTAGCATCATGCAATTACATAGGTGAGATGTTGTATAAAAATTTAATGGTTCCTAATGGCTCCAAAGAGTCTTTAAAATAAAATTAGCTACCTTGAACTAATGCATAGTCAAACTCTTATTAGTTGGATGACTTCTTGTAGGTGTCACAACAGAAGTGAATCTTGAGGAAGGTTCTGAAGGAAGAGACAGAACTCGCAAGGTACTGGGTCAGGGATGTTAGTCTATGTACAGTGAATAGCATGGGAAAAGAGTGGAGTGCTTGTAGGAGTACAAAGTCAGCATGTAAAGGAGCTGGGTTTGCATAGTAGAGTTTTGAGAAAAATGAGAGCTGAGGATCTAGCAGAGCTGTATAGGGCCTTTAGGGGGAGGATGAGTAGTTTCAAGAAATTGCAAAATTGGGAAAGGGATTTTAGCAGGGAAATTACATAGTAAGGTCAGCAAGAAAGGAAGGTAATTTTTAGTAACAGCATTTTAAACAATTTGAGGGACTGTGTGGTAAGAATAGGTCAGAGAGTAGGAAATTAAAATACTCTAGGTTTATATCACCAAAGTGTGGAGAAGGGCTTTGGTAGTAGGAATCAAGAGGAAGGGATACATTTTGACGATGTTGTAGAGGAACAATTGCTAGACTTTACCAAAAGCCTGTAAACTGGAGGTAAGTAGAGAAAGAAGACAAGTATGATACCAAAGTTGTGAGCTCAGGAGATGTGGTAGACAGTCCATTTTCTGTCATGCTGGAGAAGGCAGTGCTTGGGGATGGTCTTGTGCTTTCGCGACGCCAAAACTGAGTGGTGGTAATGACATCCAGGAAAGAAAGCCAGAGAGACAGTGGCAGATGTGAAACTGAGCAGATATAAAGATGTCAGATAGATCTGGAATCATCTGCATACTGGACATGGGATATCTGGAGAAGAGCAGGGAGACCAAGAACAGAACCATGAGAAACGCCAGTGGAGATGGGAAAAGCAACAACCAAGGGAGACACACTTCTTTCACTGTGTAATGTTTGCACAGTGTCTAACAAAACTAAGATGGTGGCCTCTTAATAATAATAATAATAATAATTAATAAATATAAACAACCCTCTTCAACGTTTATAGATAAGATATGACTTTCTGTGAGATATTTCCTAAAAATCCGTGAGCAAAAGAAAAGTAGAAAACCTTTTATTTCATTGAAATTTGTTTTAAAATATAGACTACAATTCTAGCTTGTGCTTTGAAATGTGTGGGTTACTGAAAATCCTTTATTACCAGTCTATTTGGATAACACATGCATGCAGGGCTGGCTATAGGAAGTGCGGGGCCCAATTTGAACATTTTCGGCAGGGCCCCGGCAGGGATGACTTAAAAAAAAAACATGTAAAAAAAAAAGCCTTTCATTTCTTAGCAACCAGTTCCCTATAAAAAGTTCTGATTTAAGGGATGTACCACAGTAAGTATTTTTTGTACCAATAGGGTTACCATACGTCCGTATTTTCCCGGATGGTGATTTAAGAACCAAAAAGCCTGAAATGTCCGGGAAAATACGGATGTATGTTAATCCTACCTAAAGTTCTTTTTTAAAAAGATGGGCCTGAACTAGAAATGAGCTCCGTTTCACATGTGCGGGTCCCCGCCACTCCCTGGGGGTATGCTAGGGTGACCAGATGTCCCGATTTTATAGGGACAGTCTCAATTTTGGGGTCTTTTTCTTATATAGGATCCTATTACCCCCCACCCCCGTCCCAATTTTTCACACTTGCTGTCTGGTCACCCAGGGTGTGCACATGTGTGGGTTCCAGCTGCTCCCTGCCCCCCTCATTGAAGCAGGTGTGCAGGGTTACTGCCCTGGGAACTGCAGGGCACCAGCAGATACGGGGCTGGCTGGAGGCAGGGCAGGGGCTGACTGGAGGTAGGATCTGGCTGCAGGCAGGGCAAGGGGTGCGGGGCTGGCTGGAGACAGGGGGCGTGTGGGGTGGTCTGGCTGGCTTCAGACAGGGCCGCAGGGGGGTGCGACAGGGGTTGGCAGGGCTGGAGACAGAGGAGTGTGGGACTGGCTGGCTTCAGGCAGAGGGGTGTGGCAGGGGTTGGCTGGAGACAGGGCAGGGGTGCAGGGCTGGTGGAGGTAGGGGGTGCAGCAGTGGCTGGCTGCGGGCAGGGGGTGCAGGTACAGGGGGACAGCCCACCTTGTACAGTGAGTGCCCCCTCCTCCTCCTCCCTCCCCCACCGGGGTAGCAGAAGCAGCCCGGGGCTTGGGGGGCTATTTAAAGGGCCCGGGGCTCCCCTGCTTCCACCGCCCCGGCCCTTTAAATAGCCACAGGAGCCCTGGGGAAGCGGCGGGGCTCCAGCGGCTACTTAAAGGGCTGGGGCAGTAGAAGCAATGGGAGCCCCGGACTTCTTAAATAGCCCTGAGAGTCCCACAGCCCTACCCCAGGGCTCCAGCAGTGGGGCTGTGATGGCAATTTAAAGGGCCTGGGGCTCCAGCCCCTTCTGGGAGCCCCAGGCCCTTTAAATTGCTCCCTGGGGAAGCCGGGCCACTCCGGTACAGTGCACCAGCTCTTGCCGGTACGCCGTACTGGGGCTTGGGCGCAGGGCCCCCTTAGGGGCGGGGCCCGATTCAAGGAATTGGTTGAATCGGCCTAAAGCTGTCCCAGCATGCATGGCAATGGCAAATGTAGATGACCTCGATTTGTGAGCTATGTAAAAACACATATTAGCCATGCTAATACATTTAAACACAATCACACAGCACAATTTAGAGGTAACAAATTTCCCCCCTCAGAAGTGTACAATTTTTTCTGTGTAATATAACAGGATGATTTAAAAACCATATAGTAAAGTCAAATTTGATTTTTTTTTGTTGAACTAGATATTGATGATTTGCTCTTTAATTGCTTTTATAACAAAGAAATTGAAGGGAGATGTTCAGTTTTTCATGTTAGGGTCTGATTCTGCTCCCATCAAAGTCAGCAAGAGTTTTGCCATTGACTTCACTCTGAACAGAATGGAGCACGACCTGTATGCAGAATACCTGATGGTGTGGTAGGGAATCAAGGTGTTATTGGAATTAAGTTAGGTTGGCTGTGACTCATAATTTCACAGCCAGGAATGAATGATGCAGGTCATTCCAATTGTGTGCCGGTAAATTCTTTATCCCACAACATATCATCATATATTAAGTATATGTCACATATATTACAGAAAAGCTGTTTTAGCAACATTTTAGAGATTTTAAAAATATTTTACTGGGATTATTTATTGTATCTTTTTGCTTGTAAAGCCAACTGCATTAGTAATCATGGACCAGATCCTCAGCTGGAGTAAACTGACATATCTCTATTGACTTTAATGATGGATCTGCCCCTGTGCAGATGTACAAGATTCAGAAGGAGTTAGCTAAACAGAAATCAACAGGTGACCAAAAACACTTTTCTAAACATAACAATGGCATGACTTTAAAGACTTTTATCTCCAGACTTTCTGGGACTAAAAACAAATGAGACATGGCATATTTTTGTCAGCAGCTCAACCAATCATTCTTCGAGAGAACCTTTGGGTGTATAGCATCTGGGCTTGGGATTTGTTGCCCCTTTATTTCTGTACCTGCTCGTTTGACACCTTAGAATCTGACAATATCTCATCTTTATTACCTGAAAATGGCATATCTGCTGTAGGTATCTCCCTAGCAACCTTTATGGTGAAGAGTGATGCAAGGCATTAATTTAGGGTCAGATTTTCAGAGGTGCTCAGCACCTACAACTCCAGTCCAGTCAGTGGCAGCTGAGAAGGCTCAGTACTTCTGAAAATCAGGGCCTTGGCTTCTCTGCAATGTCCTTACATTCTTTAATCACACCATCTGCCCTTGGTAGTCTGGTGGACCCACTAATTCTCTGGCAGGCTTCCTGAACCCTATGTATTTAAAGAATTTCTTGTTTGTTTTTATGTCTTTGACTATTTGCTCTTCAAATTCCCTCTCAGTCTCACTGAGTTTCATCTTGCATTTGACCTGCCACATTTAATGCTCCTTTCTATTAACTTCACTAAGGTTGGTTGTTGTTGTTCACTAAGGTTGGTGTTCCATTATTTGAAACCTACTTGTTTGGTTTGAGTAACCTCTTGAACACTGACATTTGAACATACTAATTTGAAAGAATATGACAGATAACCAAAACAAGAGCAAGAATTAATCTTCTCTTAACCTGTAACATACTGTTCATATATCATGTAACATTCTATTACAACTTTACTATATAAAACCAAAGAAAGAAAGAAAGAAAGAAAGAAAGAAAGAAAAGCTGGTAAATGCAGAATTCATTTGTGGCTTTACACCAATGCAGCTCCATTACAAGCAGTGTGGTTGGATATTGTAAATCACAGAAGATAATATTTCTCAGGATGTTTTATTTAAAGGGTTGTGGCTAAATACTCATATCCAAGGACACTGGAAAATCATACCATTTTCACCTGACCTCTGAAACACCTGTCAAAAAAAACCCTTTCTCTCTAAATTGTCACCTTAGGGCTCCCAATAAAGTCAATGAAAATTTTGCTATTGGCAAAGAAGAAATGCATGACATTAATGGGAGTTTTACAATCAACAATAAAAGGAGCAGAATTGGATCCATAACTTACAACACCAGTGACTAATGTCAACCAAAAACTCCATGGCTTTGCACCATCTCTGTGTGGGCACCTTTATGTACATGCCAAGTAAGTACTACCATTTTGATTTGGTATAATTTTATATCCAGTTGACGCAGGTGTAAACAACTATACAATGTGCAAAGCAGTGGAAAATCTGGTCCATAGGTTTCTGTAGATCAGTTATGGAATTGAAGGCTGGAAACCTTGAAAGATGAAGTATAGTCACCAGGCAGACTTTAGAAATATTTAAACTTTCCTTTTGTTAACTGGTGGCTTCTTCCTTGGTTCTGTGTCTACATATTAATTAAAAATAAGTTCATAGTATCACATCCTAGAGATGCTGTGTATTATTTTAGCTCCATCTTTAGGATTAAATTGTTTACTTTTGCTGTGTTTGGGGGATACCTGCAGTTTTCCAGCACTGGGTTAGCAGATGGATTGTTTTCTCTGTATCAAGAGTTCTTACTTGATCAATTGCCCATTGAGCTCTAGTTGTTAGAGAGGAGAATGCAGGGTATGATAATAGCTTCCTATTTAACTTAATTAAATTTCTTTTGTTAAGTAATTTTCATGTGCATTCACATTGTGTACTAAATTGCTCAGATTTACCACCTTAAACTGTGGAAATATCTAGTTGAAAAAAAGAGTCTGCCTTCAGCATGCTTCCTATTTTTCACTGGGACTAATGATAGACAGATACAGCAAGTGAGAGTATTTCTACAACTTGAAATAACGTTAGAATGTCAATGTTGATTAACAGCTGCATCAAAGAATACTTTGGTTCCAAAGTACAAAATATTTGTGCATGGAGCTCACAGATGGAATTATGATCAGATAAAATAAAAAGTAGCTGCCAATATATCCGCACTGAACTCCTGACTTCACAAAAGCAAGTAATTTCAGAAATAGGGATGCCACACAAATGGGATTTCTAACTTCTCCTGTCCATTTACATTCTTTGATTCCCAGCTTAGGGCTTACAGAGATCTTAAATAAATGCTGGGCCTTTAGCTGCCCCATGATGGGATTTCAGTTCTTCACAAAATTGTAGGGCTCCGTCAGCTTCTTTAAATCCATTCATAATGCAATTATTTCATTCGATGGGGGTAGGAAGTGTTTTTAATACTAGACAACAGATTCAGAGTGGAAACCAAGCTGGACTGGTCTGAATTTTTCAGTCATGAGTGCATCAGCCTGCTTAGAGGCTAGCCATGGATGGACCTAGTGGAGCAACTGACAGAGATTCTCAGCTGGAAAATGGTACCATTGCCAAACCCACAAGTTTAAAAATCTGAAAACAAACCAAGATAAACCCATAATATTTATTTCAAACCAGAAATACATATAAAATCCATGCCAGTGCACAAGTCTGTATCCCTTGCATGCGTGCTTGGCTTCACTGCAAATAGTACCATGTCTTGAAAAGACCAGGAGACTTACAGAAAAATATTCTGATGGATAACTGCAGGATGACCAAGTTTTTGCTTCTCATTTACTCAGGGTTGTCTGCTACAGATTTTGGAGAAGACTTCTGACCCTCCTCAGAACCTCTTCAGAGGTCTAATTTTTTGGGGGGGGGCTACATCCAAATTGCAGTTCAACCAAGCTTTGTCAAGTTTAAGCCTTGCATATACACCAGAACTAGTGGGGGACTTTGAGTGGAAACAAAATGTCAATGGAAAAACAGGAAAAGTTTTTCACAAGAAATATTGAGAATATTTTTTCTGTTTTTTCACCAACTCTAACATGTGACTCAAAAACATAACACAGTGATTCTCACTGGAAGAAATGGGCCTGGATTCTAAATGATTAAGAATGGGACTACTCACATGTTTAAAGTTAGAATACTCATGTGCTTAAGCATCTTGTTGAATTAGGGCCTAAATGTAGATCAACTTGGGCTCCTAAGTCTGAGTGATATTTACACGTGCAAGTCAGACAAGCATTTACCTTGACCTAAATAAAAGAACTTTAAAAATACAAGTTGGAAGGACTCATCATGTATTAAAAACCAATGACAGTGCAATCTGTTAGGAAAGGAACAGTTTTTATGTTGAGAGTAGAATATACTTGTTTCTTTCAGCTTGTGATGGGCTACCTCATCTTCTCAGCTGTACACAGACATGTGGAGGAGGGACGAATGCCAGCAAAATTTGGCCTGTAGCTAAGGAAATGTGAAGGAGCATGGTCTTCAAAACATCAGCCTCTCATCCCTCAAGACTGTGGAAGGTGTTCTGCACAAGTCAATGACTTCAAAGGGGTCAGATTCTGGAAATGGTGGCCATCTGGAGAAAGGGCAAAGCTGGGGAATTCTTCTGGAAACTGTAATGTGGTAAACTGGCTGATTTTTCAGGAGCAAATCCATGAGGACTTGAGTGCGGCTCGGGGGAGCTGATATGAAGACATGTGGCCCTTTCACAAAGGCTGTGCTTTGCTGAGGATACACTGGGCTCTGAGCAGACCCTGGGAATGTGTGGAACTTGGCTGGGATATGTCAGTGGAATCATTGTCCATTATGCAGGTTGTAGTGGTGGCAGATTCTCCCCTCTCCCAGTGGAAAGATTTGGGGAAAACTCTGTGAAGGGCCCTTCATGCAGTTTTGTGCCTCCAATATCCTTTCCTGCATGGTTTCTGTGGAAGGGGAAGATCTGTTAATCACTGTGATATCTCAGCACTTTACTGTCTGTCATGGTTTCACAATAAGGCCCTAAACAAAGATACATGTTTTTAATAGAAAGTTTCCATTACTTCTAATGTATTGTACACACCAGATAATTATCACTCAGCAAAAATCCAGCCTTTGATGCATATTCTTGTTTACCCATGATTCTAACATGAACCCACCTCTGTTCTTATTGGCTTTGGTTCTGACTGTATAGTCTAGTATGTTTTATGTGGGTGAACAATGAATCGGGGTGGAGCAACTGAGCCAAGGAACATCAGACAGAAAAATACAGTCTTGATGACATATTTCAGCTCTTGTAGACTATGGGTTATCTGATTGTCAAGGTCACTGCTATAGCCCGGGATAGTTTGAAAGAACCAGCTCCTGTTTCAGACATAAAGGATCCCTTTTGAATATTTTAAGCCTCAAAATCAGTTTTTTTAAGTATATGTTGTCTGTGCCTGTGTGTGTGTTTACAAAACCTATTATGATTTTTTCTTTTCTTATATAATTTCAATGGATTAAAACATTCATGCACAGCGTTGGAAACCCAACACAGCAGCATTACTTTCTATAAACAGAAAGCAAAACTGGCCATAATCAGGCCAGTTTCACTGTCTAAACTGGGGGGGAATGGAAAAAGTAAACAAGCAGCAGAAACAGTTTAAAAAGTTGATCTTTAAATTTCACTTTCAGTTTTAATAATTAAATCTGTTATTAGTAGCAGGAGTAAGGAAATGTGTTTTAGACGTGATTTTTATCTCAGCAGTGTTTTTTTAAAAGAGAGAAAAATAAGCAAATGTTTGGAAATAAATCCACCTCTAAATACATTAATTGTCTGGATAATTATTGCATCAGTGACTTAATGTTCAGTGTTATACTACAGTGCCTTGCTCTTGCTTTGATGGTCTGTTCCTATCACTTTGATAAATTGTTTATCTTGTTCTGCATGTGATAGTGAGGGTGCCTATCACAGCTCACACAGTACTTAGAACAGGCTAGATTGTGCAACCTTTACACACTGTGGTGAGCCCTTGGGTCTGATGGTGCAAAGAGAGCCATGTGGGTGGACCTTTGCACCTGCACAGAGCCCCTTTGAAGTCATGGGGTCTCCATACAGTCACAAGAGTCTGCTCCTGTGTTTTCTGTTGCAGAATTGGGGTCTTACATTGACTTCAGTGGGATTACTCCTGTGACTCAACAGTCACTAAGGTGCGTAAGGGTTGTCCAACCTAGTCTATTATAAGTGCTGCTGTGTTAATTGTGATAAGCACTCTGGCTATCATTATGGAGAACAAGATAAACGACTTATCAAAGTGATAGGAACAGACGTAGTTAAAGTAAGAGGAAGCTGCTATACTATGTTGCACCTTTTGTCCTTTACAGTTTGCACCAATTCCTGTCCATTTTCCCACTTAGCAGCAGAACTACACTGGTTCCATTGACTGTGGGCCCTTCACACCTGTGAATAAAAGGGCAGAAACTGTCAACCCATAGTAATATTCTTAATAAATGAGCTCAAGTCATTCTTCACTTTGTTCTTTCTTGGGGATTTCTTATAAAATTTTATATTAAAAATTGGATGTAAGAGTCAAAGAGGAGATAAAAACAACGTAGAATTTACAATCTAAGGGCCTGACTTTTTCAAACCATCCCCCTCACCCTCCGTTTACTCACATGAGTAGTCCCATTGCAGCCCATGGGACTTCTAGTGTATAAAGGCTCCGCAAGGGAGTAAAGGTTTTCAGGATCAGTCTCTAAGAAACCAAATAGCTTTTTGCTTGCAGCTTGTAGAATGGTGATGACCCAGATTTTAGCCATTCTAACTAATGGGGTTGGGGGAGAAACAGGAAAATAACATTACTAAAAAGTTTCTTACATCTGTGTTTATGAAAATTCAAGTTGTGCCTTGCTCAAAATGTTTGAAGCTATTATATTACAAAGATTCGGTATTAAAATGATTAGGTTAACAGTATTCTTCTGTAATACACATCATAAAGTCCTGTCAGAATGAAATTTAATGCTAAAAACATCCAATAATAACTTTCACAGACCATTAAGGTTTAAGGCTACAGCGTGGGAGTTTATTACAAAGGGACCCTGAAACATTGTTCTCTCTTACATCAGCATATACTTTAAGCTAGAGGTATTTCCCCCCCTAGGCTTTATTTGCTCCAAAGTATGATGTAAGTTCTTGCTTTGGCTTTGTTCATGTTCATATACAGACTGGCTTAGCTTTGCTCTGCTCTGTTGCAATGAAGCCGGGAATCCAGTAGGAAGGGATTGAAGAAGTCTACTCATTTTCTCTCACAGGTATTTGAATACCTAAACTCTTGCTCACGTCATCCTTGGTTGTGATGGAAAACTGCTCTCCTCTTTTTTTATAATCTTTCTATTTTCCTCCAATTATAGTAACTGCCACTGCGCTACACAGCAGGATGGGATATGCCCCTTCTTCATGGCTGTCTTTCATGGTGCTGTATGAAGCATGAAGATGATACCACAGATATAGTTTATGCCCTCCTCTCGGTGATTAAATATTTCAATCCTTCAAGTCACTTGATTAAACACAGATCATTGCACAGTGCCAGGCATAAATATACTCTGTTCAGGTAACCCAATAGGAACTTCAGTTCAAATCCATCTATTTAAGTATTTGTAATGTACTTGTTTATCATTGTGGTAACTGGGTGGGATCCACAAAGGGACTTAGGCATTACAATACTGAGTGTCATGGCGCCTAACTTTTAGGCACCTAGAAAATCAAAGGAACACCACTGTGATCCACAAAGCCTGAGTTAGGCACCTGGGCTCCCTATACAATGAATAGACAGAGATAGGCACCTAAGAATGTGATCCACAAAAGCCAGCACACTATACAGGGAAATGCCTAAACTAGCCAATGGGAGATGCTGGTGACAGGGGTGTGTGCTAAGCCCCGCCCCTCTGACAGAGATAGAAGTCTAAACCTGGTCTGCAGGGAGGTTCCTGCTCAGAGATCCATGAACGGGGACCAGTCACCTGGAGTCAGATGGCTTAGGTGCCTAAACTGCTTCTTGAGGGAGTGAGTTCAGCTACTCCCTCTCTCCACAAAAAACGGCCACCAGAAGAGGAGATAGTGCTGGTGGTGCCCACCTTACCACATTTAGCCAAGGGATCAGAGGTCAGAACATTTGTCTGGATATGGGTGATCTGACCTAGTGTCTTTTCCATTGTGGATAAATACTTAAACAGTCCTTGGGCCAGAGAGTGAGTGAGAATGACTCTGTAGTCCAGTTGTTAGGGCTCCTACATGGAGGTGGAAGACCCAGCGTCCACAACCCTGCTCCAATCGTTCTTTCATTATTTTTCCAAAGTGTAACAGCTCCAGCTGGAGAGATTGAGGGCACCCCACATTAGACTATCCCATGGTTCAGTGGTCAGAGCACCCATTTAGGAGGTGGAAGACCTCTCTTCAAATCTCTTCTTCCTCTCTGGCAGAAAGGAGGGTGTTGAACCTGGGTATCCCACATCCTAGGCAAATGCTATAACCATTGGGCTCAAAGTTATAAGATGGGCACCTCTTTTCTCCTCCTCCAGCTAGATATTGAATGGACCTGTAGGTATCCTCTGAGCATGCCTACCAGATCGGGCTCTGCATGCGATTTAGGCAGCCAAACACCTGTCTTCCCTGGTTTGTGAATTGCTCTGGGGCTTAGGCAGGAAATTGGCAACCAGAAGCCTAGATGGAGGCATCTAAACCCGAGTACTTCACTCTGTGATTTAGGTGCCTAAGTATCTTTGGGGACTTGAGCCACTGAGTTTCAGAGTGGGATCCAGGGCAAGGACATGGGCCTGATTCTTCTCCCATGTTGACTCCATTGATTCCAGTGAAGCTACTCCAGATTTAAACTTGGGTAAATGAGAAGAGAATCATGCCTGGTGAATCTAATTGACAGAATAAGGTTGATAATGCATGTGAATTGGCAACTGGTGCCTTGAGTGGGAAACTTTATCAGTCAGTAATGATAAAAAGTTTATGATTAAACAACCAGTTTGATTATATTACCCTTTAAGTAGGATTATAAGCTTCAAAGACCAGGGACTTTGGTTTTTCTCTCTTTGTATCTCTCTTGTTTGGCTCTGCCAATATATGATAAATAATACTTATACCGGTGTAGGTCCTTTCCTTCCACTCTGTGTTAAATGCGAAGGGTCCTGCATTGATTTCCTGTTACTGTAATCAATACAACCCCAAAAAGGGAATTTAAGGTCATATTCTTGTGAACTGGCTTT
Organism: Mauremys mutica; assembly: GCF_020497125.1. Lineage (NCBI taxonomy): Eukaryota > Metazoa > Chordata > Testudines > Geoemydidae > Mauremys > Mauremys mutica. The sequence goes on from NC_059075.1 coordinate 83,564,086, forward strand.
TCCACCATCTGAAACATTTTTATGAAAAGTGAAAGTGTACATGAAAATATGGTTTGATTTAGTTTATTTCTCAACGTTACCTTCCCTTGCCTTGGCTTCCTATTTTAACTTTCATTCAACCCTACAGGAACCTGCACACGCATCAGAGAGGTTTCCTTCTGCAGAAAATGGCTGATGCTAACCACTGATGTACAGCACAGGCAGCTGTTACTAAGAGAATTTTACAGTTATTTAGTACTTTTCATCTTGTGTGATCCCAAAGCACTTTACAAACTAATCAAATTCAGCACCACTAAAAAGCAGCCACCTCTGGGGAATATGGTGGCAACTAACCTGCACGCAGTGCAACATGGGAAGAAAATGTTGTCAGAAGCCACTGAGGTAAATTTTGTCTCTTGTGAAAAGTGCCTTGGGATTATCAGTATTCACAGGGAAAAGGGAGGACCTTGATTTGAGAGACAGAAAACTGTCTAGGACTCGATGTATGTTCCTCAGAGGGACAAGAAATTTAGTTGACCCTGGCAGGATAAAGGATTCTAACAGATCCACTGAGTTCATGGATTTGAATCTGATTTTGAACCATTTTTACCCCAGTGACTTCAGTGGAGTTTCTTTTGATGGTTGAAATCAAGATCAGGTCCTAGGGGCTAGAATCACAAAGGGACTTAGGAATTGCGACACTCAGCATTGCAACACCTGATTTTTAGGCACCTTTTCACACAGTGGAATCCACAGTACTGAGTTAGGCACCTAGGCTCCCTATATAATGCATAGGGAGAGACCGGCACCTAATAATGGGATTCACAAAAGCCAACTCACTGAGTGGGAAGCCACCTAAACTAGCTGGAAGGAAATGCCAATGGGAGGGGTGTGGCCTAAGATCTGTCCCCTCAAAGGTAGTAAGTCTAAATCTAGGCTGGGGGGAGGTGCCTATCCCCAGTTGGGTTTTTCTCAGTCATGACCCCTCACCTGTAGGTAGTGATGTCTCCACCACGCTCTTATAACTTGTAAACCTGTCTCATAATACCCCATAACCAAATGGTTAGTGCATGCTGCTTAGAGGAGAAGATCCAAATTCATATCCATGCTCCACATCAGGCAGGTCAGCCACATCTTGGGTGAGTTTTTTATCCACTAGGCTAAAAGGTATAAGAGGGAGAATCACTTTCTCCTACTTGGCTGTTTTATGTGGGCTTAGATATGCTCTGAGAACACCTACTGCATTGGGCCCCATAGGTGAGTCTGAGTTTCCCATTGGAGCTTAGGCATGAGATAGGAACCCAGATGCCTAGACTGGGGTGTCTGTGCACATGCCCCATTGGCAAAAACTTAGGAGTGTAGGATACTTTAACGGTCAAAATTCAACTAATTCTGTGTAGGGCATTTAAGAGCCTAAGTCTCATTGAAAGTCAATGAGTCTAGTTCAATGAAATTTAGGCTTCTAAGTGCCTATGACATTTCTGAAAACAAAATTTAGCTGTCTATGTCATTTGGGCCTTGCAAAGCTGAGTGGAACAATGCCTATATACCTTTAAAAAGCTGAGTCTCAGCCACCTTCAGAAGGCACCGAGGCCCTGAGCCACAAAGATATTTAGGATCCTATCTTCCACTGATTTCAAGTTAGGAACCTAAATACCTTAGTAGAGCTGGGCCGCAGTGTTTTGTAAGATTAGGCTGAGTCCATTACTGAGATGATATACTTGGTCCCCAGGTAAAGAGGGTGGAGGAGGAGGATTAGTGTTCGAAGCACTTTACTTTCACTGCACACTTGCTGGTCAATCCATGGAGCACCTTGATGGAGCCTCAGGGGAATTCACTTTTGACGACTTTCCTGCAGCAATAGAAATTGTGCTCCATAGACCAAGCAAAAAGAAGTTGGGAGTGGGAGGACGAATAGGGCATAGGATTTGTCATACTATATCTGATCCATTACGTTTGACATCTTTTCTCTGGCAATAACTAGTAAGCATATGGCTCACACAATGCTGTCAAACCACCCCATCGAGGCCATGTTGAAATGCTAATGTGATGTGCAGTAGGTGTTGCTTCTTGCAGGGAAAGTGAACTTCAAAAGGAATCAGGATGTCTTTTATTTTTTGCAAGCCTGAATAAGGAACATCCCAGCTCCCCATTTTACTATTTAACAAGGAAACTCCAGTCATTAATCCTCTAAACTCTTCCAGAAATTCCTGGCTCAGTTCTGGAAACATTACCTGTTCCTCCTCCTTGCAGAAGACTGAGATCCACCTTCTAGCTGGCCTGGCATAAAAGACCTTTGGGCTTTGCAAACATTGAGCTGAACCAAGTAGCTTTGCTGTGGGGTGCCAGATTTTTAAAAATTTTTTCCACTAGCCCTGCCAATAACTTTAGAGGAAGAAAATAAACTTCCAGAATCTCAAAATGCACCTGGCCAATTGTGCAGCTTTGTTCGTTGGGAGGTAGAGGGAGGGTGAGAATGGAAATTCTACCTTCTGCTATTCTCCTCTCTTCCCTTGCAGTATTAGACTTGATTACCTCTGTGGCTAAATCAGGGGGAGAGAGAACCATCAGCTCTAGAAAGAAGGAATGAGCTATTGCTCATACTGAGATGAACTAGTGTTCCCACACCAAACCACATCAGTAAAGAGAGATTATAGACACAGCATAGTGTACTGGACTCAGTTAAACATTTTTGCATGCTTTCCCACCTCATAATTAAGAACATTTTTTGACATGCCATGTTGAACCAATACGCTTTGTGAAAATTTCCAACTATCAGTGAAAAGCCAACAAAACACTTACCAGCACTGAAATGGGAGCCCAACATGATAGCATCAGTGATTGTATTTTAGTACCCTTTATCAAAAAATATCCAACAGCCTTCTATAGCGGTTGTTCTAAGCCTTGTAACACCATTGTTAATATTAGGGTTTGGGTTCTTCCTGCAAAATATTGTAGTCATTTTTAATAAAGGATGGAAGATCTAAATTTGCTCTTCTTTATTTTACCACCTGTTATACATAAAATAGAACTTTGCTAATCTGCACAGCTTTTAACTGGCACAGAAAAATCAGTGGTCTCACTCTACTTCTCAGAAAAGACTTAATAGCTGGATACTGTAGTGAGATCTTGTACATCATTATGTTAATACTTTATTACTTTTTACAAAATATGTGACAATACAATATGAGACATCTACTATCCAGTTTATTAACTGAACTCATTACAACTAAACTATACTTGTCAAATAGATGAACATTTTATGTTGCCTCTCCCCCGCTTTTTATTGTTTATCTTTGCTTATTTGGTAGTTTGCAAAGTTCAGCCGTTTGCAGTGAGTCTGCCAGCCATTTGTACAAGTTAGCAATGTTTTACTCTGGATAATCAGAACCTAAATTTCCTCCTGTCCCTCATTTCAAAACATTTTCTTTATTATTAAAATTAAAATTTTCCATAAATATCCTTTTTCAAAGGGGAAACATTTCAAAGCACTTAACACAAGTTTAGAAAATCAGTGAAAATAAATAAAAATCAAAGATATATAGAAGGGTCAGATTCTTTAAGGACCAGAACCTGCAAGCTGCTGAGCATTTCCTGGAATGTGGGAGATCAAGTGGGGAGAGAATTCTAGGGAGCTAATCCAGTGAAGTATCATCCCTCAAAGATGAGAAAATTTAAATCACGGAGGTGAAAGAAGGACATAGCTGTCCTGGTATAATCCCTTGTGTATATGCACTTATGTCAGAATAAAAGTGCTTTTGGTGGTATAGCTTATGACTCTCAGGGAACTGGTGTAAGATATGTTAGCTGAAACACTCTTTTTGTTGCTATAAAGTGTGCCTACCCTCGGAGGGCTTGCTGGTATAGCCATATTGGTTAGACAAGACCCTAAGATGACAGTCACCCTAGAAATACCTACAATAAGAAAGATAGGGTGTCTGGCTGCCTAAGGTGTTATGCAGGATGATGCCATCCTCTCAACCTCACTCAGTTCCTCAAAAGGCAGCAACAAAATATTAGACTGAACATTGTACTTCACAGGGAACTGATATATGCTGTGTCCACTGTGACATAATATTGACAGATAAATAAACCCATTGTATTCAACAGCGTTCACATTACCAGGCAAAGTACGTTCACTGTAACTAAATATACTTAATGCTAATGTGATATGGATTGCAATATAGTCATTGTCTTAAATTAACTGAGAACGCAAACAAAAATAGATTAACCACAACTGAATTGTATTTATCTTCTTTGGCAGAGCTAGCTCAATGATGAGTCACTTTCTGATCTAATATCATTGCCATCTCTAGTGTCCCATGTAATTGTTACGACTGTGAGAAGAAGTTCAAACAGGCTGAAGGCTGAAGTAGGAAGGGAATATTACAATGGCAAGCCTGATCCCTAAAAGATGCAATACACCAATTAGTTGCATATTTCTTTGAGCCATGAAACTGAAGTCTTGGTCAGCTGGGGTCATTAAAGAGCTCATGAGACCTTTCTGTAAAAGGTGGGGGGTGTTTGCCCTGGCAGAATTCTAACTGGGATATTTACATTTCACTGCATAGATTCTACTGGATACTGTATTCACCACTTCAGGTGTTTAGAGCTGATGTGCACAAATAAACATTTAGCCTGCTTAAGCCTTAATCTTAGTGGTTTATTTCATAGTGCATGAAGGAATGCCCTGCATGCAGACTGTGCCGCCCTGACACTGAATGTGAATGAGAATGGCATAATCTGTCCCTAAGTGGGCTTCTTTAAGGGATCTTTCCAGAAGAAAAGTAATATACAAATAAGCTGTAAGAACATTATCATTTAAAATAGCTTTCAAATTGATTTTCACTATATCAGATATTACAACACAACATCAAAGCAATCCAGATTTGAGCTGGACAGGGGGCGTGGGAGATAAATAGTCAAAGCAAGAGTAATATTCTGTGCATAATTAGCAAATGCAGAAATGATTTTACAACCTTAACTATATTGGCACTATATGTGAAAGAAAATGTAGAATCAAATGAAGTAAAAATCTTAAATGAATCCACATGTTCCATAGAATCTCTATGGATAGTAATTCCATGCTCTTTTAAGAATATAACAGTAGGGATCTATTATCGACCACCTGACGAAGTCAGTGATAGTGATGACGAAATGCTAAGGGAGATTAGAGATGCTGTCAAAATAAAAAACTCAGTAATAGTGGGGGATTTCAATTATCCCCATATTGACTGGGTATATGTCACCTCAGGACGAAATGCAGAGACAAAATTTCTCAATACTTTAAATAACTGCTTCTTGGAGCAGCTGCTACAGGAACCCTCAAGGAGAGAGGCAATTCTCAATTTAGTCCTGAGTGGAGCGCAGGGTCTGGTACAAGAGGTAACTATAACAGGACCACTCGGGAATAGTGACCATAATATAATAACGTTTAACATTGCTGTGGTGGGAAGAACACCTCAACAGCCCAACACTGTGACATTTAATTTCAGAAAGGGGAACTATGCAAAAATGAGGAGGTTAGTTAAACGGAAATTAAAAGGTACAGTGACTAGAGTGAAATCCCTGCAAGCTGTATGGACACTTTTCAAAGACACCATAATAGAGGCCCAACTTAAATGTATACCCCAAATTAAAAAACACAGTAAAAGAACTAAAAAAGAGCCACTGTGGCTTAACAACCATTTAAAGGAGGCAGTGAGAGATAAAAAGGCATCTTTTAAAAAGTGGAAGTCAAATCCTAGTGAGGTAAATGGAAAGGCGCATAAACACTGCCAAATTAAGTGTAAAAATGTAATAAGAAAAGCCAAAAAGGAGTTTGAAGAACAGCTAGCCAAAAACTCAAAAGGTAATAACAAAATGTTTTTTAAGTACATCAGAAGCAGGAAGCTTGCTAAGCAATCAGTGGGGCCCCTGGATGATCGAGATACAAAAGGAGCACTTAAAGATGATAAAGTCATTGTGGAGAAACTAAATGAATTCTTTGCTTCAGTCTTCAGGGCTGAGGATGTTAGGAAGATTCCCAAACCTGAGCTATCCTTTGTAGGTGACAAATCTGAGGAATTGTCACAGATTGAAGTGTCACTAGAGGAGGTTTTGGAATTAATTGATAAACTCAACAGTAACAAGTCACTGGGACCAGATGGCATTCACCCAAGAGTTCTGAAAGAACTCAAATGTGAAATTGCGGAACTATTAACTATGGTTTGTAACCTGTCCTTTAAATCAGCTTCTCCCAATGACTGTAAGATAGCTAATGTAACGCCAATATTTAAAAAGGGCTCTAGAGGTGATCCCGGCAATTACACACCAGTAAATCTAACATCAGTACTGGGCAAATTAGTTGAAACAATAGAAAAGAATAAGATTGTCAGACACATAGAAGAACATAAATTGTTGGGCAAAAGCCAACATGGTTTCTGTTAAAGGGAAATCATGTCTCACTAGTCTACTAGAGTTCTTTGAAGGGGTCAACAAACATGTGGACAAGAGGGATCCAGTGGATATAGGGTACTTCGATTTCCAGAAAGCCTTTGACAAGGTCTCTCACCAAAGGCTCTTACATAAATTAAGTTGTCATGGGATAAAAGGGAAAATCCTTTCACGGACTGAGAATTGGTTAAAAAACAGGGAACAAAGGGTAGGAATAAATGGTAAATTCTCAGAATGGAGAGGGGTAACTAGTGGTGTTCCCCAAGGGTCAGTCCTAGGACCAATCCTATTCAACTTATTCATAAATGATCTGGAGAAAGGGGTAAACAGTGAGGTGGCAAAGTCTGCAGATGATACTAAACTGCTCAAGATAGTTAAGACCAAAGCAGACTGTGAAGAACTTCATAAAGATCTCACAAAACAAAGTGATTGAGAAACAAAATGGCAAATGAAATTTAATGTGGATAAATCTAAAGTAATGCACCTTGGAAAAAATAATCCCAACTATATATACAATATGATGGGGGCTAATTTAGCTACAACTATTCAGGAAAAAGATCTTGGAGTCATCATGGATAGTTCTCTGAAGACGTCCATGCAGTGTGCAGCGGCAGTCAAAAAAGCAAACAGGATGTTAGGAATCATTCAAAAAGGGATAGAGAATAAGACAGAGAATATCTTATTGCCCTTATATAAATCCATGGCACGCCCACATCTTGAATACTGCGTACAGATGTGGTCTCCTCATCTCAAAAAAGATATACTGGCATTAAGAAAGATTCGGAGAAGGGCAACTAAAATGATGATTGGTTTGGAATGGGTCCCAAATGAGGAGAGATTAAAAAGACTAGGACTTTTCAGCTTGGAAAAGAGGAGACTAAGGGGGGATATGGTAGAGGTATATAAAATTATGAGTGGAGAAAGTGAATAAGGAAAAATTATTTACTTGTTCCCATACTATAAGAACTAGAGGCCATCAAATGAAATTAATGGGCAGCAGGTTTAAAACAAATAAAAGAAAGTTCTTCTTTATACAGTGCACAATCAACTTGTGGAACTCCTTGCCTGAGGAGGTTGTGAAGGCTAGGACTATAACAGGGTTTAAAAGAGAACTAGATAAATTCATGGAGGTTAAGTCCATAAATGGCTCTTAGCCAGGATGGGTAAGGAATGGTGTCCCTAGCCTCTGTTTGTCAGAGGGTGGAGATGGATGGCAGGAGAAAGATCACTTGATCATTACCTGTTAGGTTCACTCCCTCTGGGGCACCTGGCATTGTCCACTATTGGTAGACAGGATACTGGGCTGGATGGACCTTTGGCCTGACCCAGTATGGCCTTTCTTATGTTTATGTTCTTTTGGGAGAGCTTGACTGTGGTCAAGCACACTGGGGTTAAATCTGATCTCACTCACATTGATTTGAAGGCCAGATCCAAAGCCCATCATAGTCACTGGATCCAAGGAGTAAATATTTAAAACAGCAGAGTTACACTGCTGTGAAACCAGTGCAGATAAGAGCAGAATTCAAATCATTGATCTTTTTGTGCCTTTTCTTTTGCATATTAATAGGGATTTTGTATTAAGGACCATATCCACTGCCATCAATCATTTTGCAAAACTCCCTTTGACTTCACTGGGAACTCTGCATGTGGATTGATGGCAGGATATGGCCTATAGTAACACAGGGAGGAAGAAGATTACATATCTTTGGGCGTGTAGCACATCTTTTTGTTTACACTGCCAGAGGTAATCAGTCTCAGTTAAAAGCATTTGCATAGAAAGATCAATCGACTGTAAGTGGTTTGAAAGCATGACAAGGCATGAAAATATAAAACAAAACTCTAAGAATTCTTAGGGAAAACATTAATGGATTGTAGTAATCAGTTACCAGTTTGCTCTCCTGTTCTTTCATCAAAACCCATTACTTATTATTATTATTATTATTGTTGTTATTATTTATTAGCATGATGTCTTATGAAAAATAGGTCTATGGATATATTGAAAACCAGTAAGTAAGTAGGAATGAAGGATGCAAAGCTGGAGTTTTCCCATGGCCTGAAAATGACTCCCTCCCTGGCTTGGGGCAGCCACAGGTATGCTGTTAATTTTCAGTCCCCTTGCCAGAAGGCTATAAAATGCCTTTTCATCTTATGTTACATAAGTATCCAACAAATAAGAAGACTGTTATTACAAAGGCAACCACACTGAAAAAAGGTTTCATTTACTCTGAATATCTGCATGAAAGACTTCTGATGTCTCTTTGTGCCTTTAGGTTGCTGAGTGCTTTTGGAGAGGAAAAATGCATCAAATTCTATAAAAAATATATAACTTTGATGCAACACCAAATTGGGAAGTTGCCGGGGAACACATAATTTACTTTCAGTTAAATATTACAATGATCTACCCTCTTAGATGAGCTTTGATATTCTTTCTGCCTAGTTGACAGCATTGTGGAAAACAGTGTTAGTATTTAGCATTGTCTGGTGATTAAACACCTTGGTGACCCTTCTGAACTAAGCTGAAAAGGGTCTAAGTACAATCAGGGCTCAGAACTGTGAGCTGCTGAGTATGTCCTGTAAAGTGACAACTGTGAGGGCTAAGGGTACTCAGAACTTCACAGGAGGTGCTCAGCAGCTTAGCTGACTGTGCCCTAAAGTCTAGATCCAATGTCCTTTGAAATCAAGGGAAAGATTCCCTTGGAGTTCAATGGGAGCAGAATCAGGCCCTATAGAAGTGTTTGCAATAAATATGTCACTGTCTCCATGGTATCATTTTCTCTAGGAAGGCACACTTGTAATTTCTTTGACAGTGTGAGATAAGTGAGGGAAATGGGGAGCTAAGAGAGTGATTCAGCTTTTGGCCAACATGTCCCTCATAGTTAGAGGACCCTTCCTGAAGCCATTCAGTTGTATTACATCCATCTACATCTTCACTGATTCTAAAAAGTTCAGTTTCAATAAGAGTAAAAGGTATCTTGATCTGACCATGCAGTTTCATACATTTGGGCCTAGTGTCTGTTAAAAAAATATAGATTTGAAGGAGAAATACTGGTCAGTTAAATTAAAAATACTGTATTAAAAAATCTGGGGTCTGATCATTTTTACATTACATTAATTCTTCTTGAAGACAAAGGCATGTGTTGGATATAGAGGTCCCCTGACTGTTGATAATACTGTGTGTCCTATCCACCCAACCCATATTAAACATGTGACTTTTCAATAATAACAAATGACATTTCAAAAACAATAGATAAGGGCCTCAATCATGCAATGAATGTCCTGAGTGCCTACAATTCACTGACTACTTTCAGGTGATTTAAGAGTTCCATGCAAACCTTTCTTCAGCTCTAAGGCTAAGCATATTCAAGAACACAGGTATTTGGAAAAATAGACTGTGTATAGATCACTTCAAAACTTTCACTGCCAGGGAAACAACAGGCTTCCTTAGCTCCAGCAATAGCCTACACACTGGATTAATTGTATGTTACAATTGCCACCTTGTCTCCTCCTACAAAGATACCCTAAAATCCTACTTTCCTGGGAAGCATTTCAGTTACCATGGCTTCACACCAAATTACATTTTCCATGATGAGACCTTCCCAGCTAATTTGTATTGTATTATACCCACTCATGTATCTAGATTGTAAGATCTACAGGGCAGGGATTCTGTTCCTTGTTGTATCCTTCTGTCCATGAATTCTCAGTTTGTGGTGGCCACACATCAGGTCTGAAAGCCAACTTATTTTGCCACAGGAGAATTACATTTATGTTGTGGGATCTTCCAGTGTCAGAGTTGTTTACAGGAGTTTCCACATTCCTTCTCTCCCTGCCTTCTTCAGCATATGGGTCATTGGCAGCTTTTAGCCTTCAGGCTGCTCTTGGTTATGCTGAGGACTTCCCTGACAAACAACCAGCCCAGGAGCTGGGGAGAGTAAAGGTGAATGTCATGTTTTATAGGAGGCATTGTGGTCCAGTGGCTAGGGCTTTAGATTGGAAGTACAGCCGTTGGCTCGGACACTGTGTAACCTTGATCAAGTTTCTCTGTTTTTCTAATTATAAAATGAAATTAACATTACTTATTCTCCTATGTAAAGTGCTTTGAGATCTCTGAATGCAAAGATCTAAACTATGCATCTTTATAAACTTGTTGGACATCTCAATAAATCGTCGGAAAAGACTCCTCCATATATTATGCATTTGCAAGATTGGCAGGGCAAGTAATATTTGAAAGACATCAAAATCATGGCTTTCTATTCTTAACATGAAATAAACTCAAAGCCATACAAGCTTGGCAACTCGGTGTGGTATAATATGGGCCAGAGCCCCACAGACCTACTGGCCTGCAGATCTACCAGCATCCTAAGCTATCTGTTGCAATGCCCTCAAAAGGCTTCTAACACAGGCAGATGGGGGATCAAATATATTCTAAAGATAAATCTGTTATAAATGGACTTTGTTATTCTATCCTTCTAGGAGATCAGAAACTGTACTGCACTTGCAATTAGTAAAATGAAAACTATAATACAAAAAGGTAACAAATCCGCCCATCCTGGTGATAATAAAACATTAGCCATTTAGTTACACCAACTACATTCATGCATTTAAGAGGCAAACAGATTAATATAAACAAATCAGAATTTGGGACCAACTCAAACATTAGAAAGCCAGGAAATGTTAAGATAAGACATCCCCCAAAGAATGCTACTGTTACAAGAAAAAAGTCAAATCACAAACCAGGAAAGGAGAGAGACAAAGTGGGTGGGATAATATCTTTTGTTGGACCAACTTCTGTTGGTGAGAGATACAAGCTTTTCAGCTCTTCTTCTGGGACCAACAAGGCTACAACAACACTACATACGCCTGAAAATGCACAGTTAATGTGGTTCTCTCTTTCTTTTTCTCCACCATTTCTATCCAAGAGCCTGTGCAGTGCTGGTATTTTGTGAAGTGATCTGGTACAACACTCCATAGAACAAAAAAGAAATGTAATAACTTTTTATATATGTGTCTGCATTGCTTGTTTTTGTATTGGACACTGGGGTGAAACCTGTCACCATTGAAGTCAGTGACAAAAGTCCAGCTGGCTTCAATGGGGCCAGGATTCCATCCTAGATCTTAGCAGAGGCAATCCAATGATATAAATTAAATGTGGATATTGCTCAAAGATTTTACCTTCTCTTTGAACAAAAAAGTTATAACAAAGTTGAAGGTGTTGGTGAGGGGGCTATACCTTGGGACCCCTTGACCAAATGATCTTAAATTTGCACCACAAATTCCACCCCAAGCCCTGAAATGGTATGCCAGTTTTTAAGCCAATCTGACTACATATATGGATTTTGGGGAGATTTTAAATTTCGCTTGAAATACAATCTATTGTTAATTCAACCTTAACTATGAAGTGACTAGCAGTTGCTTCATAACAATAATTTTGTTATTGCTTTGCCACAATGTTAACGGCAAAATATTAATGTGTATCAGTCCTAGAGTAGATATTGAATTCTTCAAGTGAGACCAATTCAACATCCATGCCATTTTACTGGATTTTAGCCATAACATAATTTTCTGACTCTTTCTCACATTGAAAGCTATTTGACTAGCCATGCAATTCCACAAATAACTGATCACGGAACAAAATAATAACTTCTCCCAAGTAGTCTCTTGGCTGAAACAAAATCTTTCTTTAAATAAAGTGGGTGTATAATCTGGCTAAGTACTTATTTTGCAATTCTGGAAGAACTATTCACCTGAATTCTGGCAGCTTTAAGAGATATATTGTGAAATGACATGGCGATGCAGATTAGCGGATAACATATGGCTTAGATTCTAATAATCAGTTTTTCCCACTCTTAGGAAGTCTCCTGGCTGAAAGCACAGAGTCCTCTATGTTAGAAAAATGTGATAACTCAGCTAATGGTTTTCCAAAAAATGGAGAAGACCTTCAGAAACACTAATGAGACTTAGATGCCTGATCCCTATATCATTGAGTGTGTGTGTGTGTGTGTGTGTGTGCAACATGTTGCACACATTTATGCTAATAGTGAATTTGGCCTGCTGTGTGCAAATATAGAGCTGGTTGAAAAAAAGGGGAGGTGGGAGAAAATTGAGTGAAACATATTTTCCATTTTCATTAACATGTTTCAATGGGAATGTTGAAACCGGCTCTGATTATATACTAAGTGCTGTACTTTGTATCCCCCGGTATTAACAGGGAATGTTGTCACTCTTTTTCTGTTTCTCAAAATACATTTAATCTGAACATAGTGAAAATGTGATTGTGGATATTTTACCTCACTGTAATTCAGAAAGACCAACAAAGAGCTCTAAGGAGTTTTCATGCGATGTTGTGGCTGGCATGCCAGCTTACAAATCTAAGACTGAAACTATGTTCCAATCAAAGATGTCTATTCAAACTGACTTCAAAGAGAAAAATATGTGAACAGGTCAAGGAGTTTAATTTCCATAGCACTTGCACTTGTAACTCACATGTAGTGTACAATAATGACTTAAATGCCCATTGGCAATAATGTAATGGGAGACTTCTGTGGATAAGAAGAAAATGCATTGAAGGTAACAATCACAGGCCAAATTCTGTGTGTAAACCATTGAAGTAATATGATGTAATCAAGAGCATAATTTGGCCTACTGTTTTCAAGACAGTGCTCTTATGAATGTTGATTTTATTGTTATGAATGAAGCTCTCTTTAGTCAGGATCTTAGGCCAAGATTTTCCAAAGTGACTAGTCATTTGGGTTGCCTCAACTTTTGGGTGCCAACTTGAGACACTTAAAGGAGCCTGATCAGGATTTAAATTCAGTTGGAGTCATCCGGAGCAGAGCTCTGGTAAATATTTTCAAACCTGCAGGAGCTCTGGCGCCTCCCATGGGGCCGAAGCCCTGAACCCCAACGTGCCCCCCTGGGCTGAAGCCCCAAGTCTCAGTGATCCCCAAGGGGCTGAAGCTCCAAGCCTTAATGCATCCTGCAGGGCTGAAACCCCAAGCCCCACCATGTCTCTCCCCCCTCCCCCCACAGGGCTAAAGCCCCAGCACCCTCCATCCTGGGGTTAAGCCCTGGCACCCGCTCCCCTGCAGCTGGCACCTGGAGCCCCAAATGGGAGGACTCATGGGGGGCTCAGGGAAATAGTCTCTGAGAATTTAAGCCCTGAGCCTGATTTTCAGACTGTGGGCAGCTCATCACCTTGTGAAAATCAGGTTCCTTTAAGGTATTTTGTTGGCCATCCAAAAATGGGTACACCCAAAATCACTAGTCACTTTTAAAAATCTTGGCCTTACTTTTTAAAACTTTTTGGAATAATTTGAAGTAAATTTTCATAACAAAACACTGACTTTATTTTAAAAAATCTCCGTTGAGGATTAGAAAATCTGGCAAGAATATAAGTGCAAAGGATATTTGAACAAAACTCTTTTTAACAGTTTGTATATTTTCCTCCTAATCCTTATTCACTTTTCTCCATGAGATGATTCAGCTCAACATATAAACTGTCCATAAATATATTTTCAGCTAATCTCACTAACTATAATTGTATTTCCATACAGAAGCGCTGACTTCCCCTCTGCCTGATGGGTGCTCAACCCACACCCCCGCTCCTGCCCCGCGTCTTCCTGCCACTGCACCACCCTCACCCTGCCCCCATTCCACTCCTTCTCCCAAGTCCCTGCCCCTTCCCTGCCACTTCTCCACCTCCTCCCCGAGCGCGCTGAGTCCCTGCTCCTCCCCTTCCCTCCCAGAAAGTCCTAAGTGCCGCTAAACAGCTGTTAGGTGCTGGGGGGGCGGCGGGAAGCAGGAAGGGAGCGGGGACGCCGCATGCTCAGAGGGTAAGAAGAAGGAAGAGGAGAGGAGAGCTTGAGTGCCGCTGGCTGCTAATTTTTCCCCGTGGGTGCTCCAGCCCCGGAGCACCCACAGAGTCGGCGCCTATGTTTCCATATCAAAGTTCTTACATTCAGCATGCCCAAGCCTATTTTATTTGAAATAACTTCTCAAATTAGAAGCTTGGCATGTTGTTGTTTTTTTCATTAATGTTTCATCTGCAATGTATCACCTTCATGTTATTTTTTAAGATGAGATCTTATAGTATACCTCTAGTCATCCCACAACTCATTGGATCTTATTTATTCTGGCCTTCTAATCTAACAGAACTTCTATGTTGTAACTTGTTGCTGTTTTTTTCCCAAGGATACATTGTATGATTTTAAACAAGTGCTGTATTTCAAAGTGCAAATATAAACTACTCAATGGTCTCTAGTCACTCCCTGGATAGGTGTGGCAGTCGGGAATTCTTCATTTTCTGGCTGTAGATCAGAATGTGTTTAATGTGATTCCACATACAGTATATTGGTTGGAGAGAACTGGCTCTGTTTCTTCTGAGTATGATGTTGAAAGGGGGTAGGGAACAAATTGTACTGTTTCCAAAAACAGATTTTTACTTGTTCGGTTATATATAGATCTGGAATGTAGAGATATTGGGCATGATTCTCCACTGTCTTGTATGTATGTATGTACACCTCTACCCCGATATAACGTGACCCGATATAACACAAATTTGGATATAATGTGGTAAAGCAGTGCTCCAGGGGGGCGGGGTTGCACACTCCGGTGGATCAAAGCAAGTTCGATATAACGCGGTTTCACCTATAAGTCTGTAAGATTTTTTGGCTCCCGAGGACAGCGTTATATCGGAGTAGAGGTGTATGTATCTATTTATTTATCCGCTTCTTCTTCTTCCAGTGCATGGGCTATCTTAAGCCTTAATTTCAGCCCTAACGAATGGTACTACTGCACTAATCTAGGAGAAGCTCCAAGAAGGAACTATGACTCAGAGAGCCACAATTCCTTCCACGGTTCTTCCTCACTTCAGTGCAGAAGTCAGTTACCTCAGCATTTACACTTATAGAGTGCATTTTATTTCTCTTCTTGTGCTTGAAAGGCTGTGCCCACTTTTCACTTCTCCCTATCCCTTCTCTGCTCACCTACTCGCAGGTGGACTCAGAACAAGGGTAACTGGGAAACTTCTTCCCTTTATTCTGTTTGGCCAAGTGAGATAAGGACACAATCTAACTTTATATGAGTGCCTGCTCCTTGAATAGTCATTTACATATCCACTCATTAATGTTTCCTTTGCAACCACTTTGCACAGGTAGATGCCTTGCACAGGTATAAATGACTATAATTTGGCCTATTAATTTTTCTGAGTTAGATCCAAGTTAATATTGGAATATTGGATAATCATCGGGCTGCTTGTTGGTTTTTTTCCCTGTGGAGAAATTATATGTTGTTCTGATTTTTCTACTCAGTTGTCACTGATTTCCACATGATTAAATATGGTCACCATCAGGCCAGTGTACCATTCATCACATACATCTGAAGTGCCCTTTAGGCAACGGATTTCCCATTGACTTGATCCATTGTAATATAGGCCTGAGGAACTACATTTTATTTTCCAGAGTAGCAGTTTGCTATTTTACCCAGGAGCAGGAATAGGAGTTAGAACCAATAATTTATTTTGTTGCTAAAACAAAAGCACTAATTAGTGTTTCCTCTGAACCTAACATTGGTAACGTGATTCTGAGGCCTGATTCTCCCTCTGCAAAACACAAATAACTTTTCTTGAAGACAATAAGAGTTACGCACATCCTCAGGAGGGGCTGAGGGTGGGAATTAGGTCTTTTGGATTATTATTTTTAATTATTAGATATCGCCAAAATATTCGGCTGCCTCATGCTCTGCAGTGTTAGATCAGTTTAGAAAAAAATGTAAATTTTTTTGGTACAAGCAAGATACCAGCATGTATTTGATGTACTTCTCCAATAGATAGACTATTGGGAATAAGTTCTCTACAGATTCAAAGCCTGATCCAGCATGCATTAAAGTCAACTGAAGCCTTTCCATTGATTATTATTTTTTATTTGTATTACTGTAGCAGCTAGAAGCCCCAATCAAGATCATAGAATCATTGTGCTAGGCACTGTACACTCACTTACCTGCCACACATAATTTTCAATCTAAATAGATAAGACAGATAAAAGGTGGCAGAGAAACAGAGGTGAAGTAACTTGCCCTAGGTCACACAACACACAAACGGCACAGGTAGGAAGAGAACTGAGATCTCTTGCCTCCTATGAAATGGATCTCACTGTGCTAGTGACTTGAATGGGCCTTGGATCACGCCCTTAGAGGGAAGATTTCTACCAGCTGGTCCGCTAACCCCTGCAACATCTGGTAGTTTCCTGCATGTTTCCCATCCCAGTCTGCCATGCTAAATTGTGATCAAGCTGCATCACAGCACAGGGTAGTATGGACAGTAGGCAATTCATTTTTTGTAAAAGTTTTCATTTGTGCAAATAAATAAAAGATAGGATGTAGAATAAACCCTGAGCTATGCATAGCTTTTGTATTGGTATAATTATTTTGGTTAGGGGACTGATTTTTTACCAAAGTGGTTATTCCAGTACAAGCCTAGTTATATTGGTTATAAATATGCATTATACCAGTCTGAATTATTCCCTTTCCCATTTGGGAATAGCAATACTAGTATAAAGCTGTATCCATGGACTGAGGGGTGGGGGGGAAGGGTGTATTGCTTTAACTATACCACTATAATTAAAGCCATACAACATTTTTTGTGCAGACAAGCCCTAATGATTGTATACACATTCAAATGCCTCTTTCTCCCATTTGCCATGTCAGATATAGATATTAAAATGGGCCACATTGATTAAGGGGAGTGATTCTGCAGTCAGATCTACACAAATCTTATCTCTGTGCAGAACCCTATTGACCAAGTGAGACTCCATGTGAGTGGAAGGTCTGCCTGCATAGACTTTATTACAGACTCAGGACCTGGCTCCATTTGCAATGGATGTTCCCTTTTTCTTTGCCTATGTATGTTCTGAAGGTTAACTTAGTGGAAATAAAAGCTGTTAGAAAGCAGGAGTGTAGATTTTTTGGGATGTAAATTGGAAATGTTAAGGAAGTAGTTTCCTGTCATCTGAAGACTGTACACCAGAAAAAGGTATTAATACATTTGAGAACTTATTAAAACTGCAGCTCAATTTTCAAACTGTATCATTTATGAGGATCATTTTACTAAACATGATTTATCTTGACTTGTATCCATTTACACAAAGACTAGCAGACTTAAAGACAGTGAGCTAAATTCTCCTTTCATTTATACTTCTGTAAATCTGGAGTAACTCCACTGACAAAAATGGGCCAGATCATCAGCTGATGTAAAACGGTGCAGCTACCCAGAAGTTGATTTATACTACTTCAATTGGGCTTACACTAGTTTTAAAAATAATCTAAATTAGAGGAGAATCAGGCTTACTGGACCAAATTCTGCTCTCAGCAATATGAATTGAACTAAGAGCTAAATTTGTCCTTTCAAGTGCAGTATTGTGTGAAAAATTGTATAGGTGTGTTTAGGTATATATCCCAGTTTTGTACTCTGAACTTTGAACAGTGTCAACACTGGTTTGTCTGCTTTGAGGATCTAAGGCAGACATATAAATATATATAGAAAGAGAAACACACTTGCTTTGAACTGACCTTTACTCCTAGAATGGGCATAAGTGACATACGAAAAAAATAAAACATCAAGTTCAAACATACAAAAGTTACGCTTAGTTTGCATCAATTTATACAAAAATATTCAGATATTTAATATAGGCTTAGTTAAAATAATTCTTCATGTGGCTAGTTCTTAAATATCATCAGAAAACAGATTAATTTTGTTCAGGAGCACATTGTTGTACCAGGTAACAGATAACTTCCTGTGTTGAAAAGATGACTTGAAGATTTCATAGTGATATACTTGTAGACAAGGAAATATCATCTTCCAAACCTGCTGTGTCTTATGAGAACTCTCTCTAAGTCCGTATTTTAGTACAGCTAAGTATTAGCCAAGGTATTAGAAACATCCAGGAGGTATTAAACTCATACACCTTCTAAATTATCTTAGCTATCTTTTTGGTTTAGAATTCACGTAGCTGGCCAATTTAGTTAGATCGCTAGTGCTAACAGTAGTTGACTGTGTCACTGCCAGTAGTGCTAACTGCATAAATATGAAATAAAAGTGTTTATTAAGCTAAAAAAGATGTGCAGGGGACCATTTGCTGTAATTGCCACATTGTTCACATTATTTTCCATTTTAACAATAGGGCATATTACAGACATTCCAGGGAAGGTGAATACTCTGGTGTAGTAAGCATCCATTTTGTAATGTTTGTCAATGTTGTGCACATTATAGAGGATGTGGGTAACCGAGTTCTCAAATTCTGTTCTCATTTTTATAAACATAAATCCAAAATAATAGTTAAATCAACTCAGAGTAGAATTTGACCCGCCTTGATTAATACTATTGTAACAAAACAAAAAAGTTGTATTAAAAATACTAACAATTTAGTATACGTTATTTTCTGCATTATGTACAGCCTTTATTTTTATTTTCTCCATGTTGCCCTTTTTCTTCCCCACTCTCCTTTTTGCCTCTCCCACTTTCTGCTCTCAGCAACTGACCACAGAAAAGCCAGCAAAGTAAATGAAATCACACACCAAATACAGATGGTAGATTTAGCAGTTTGGATAGGACAACAAAAAGCTATTACAGAAAATGCATATCACTGCAAGGTAGCAATCATCAGTGCTGATCTTTGACATTACTAAGGGTATGTCTACACTACCCGCTGGATAGACATGATAAATCGACCCCCAAGCCCTCTCCCATCGACTCCTGTACTCCAGTGCCATGAGAGGCACAGGCAAAGTTGATGGGGGAGCGGCAGCAGTCGACTCACCGTGATGAAGACACCATGATAAGTCGATCTAAGTACGTCGACTTCAGTTATGTTATTCACGTAGCTGAAGTTGCATAACTTATATTGATTCCCCCTCCCCCACTGTAGACCAGGGCTAAGAGGGGAGGATTTATTCCTTGTATTGTTTCTGTTCCTGAGCACAGTCCCTGTTTTTCAGATTGTATAACTCAGCCTGAAAAAAAAGAGGACAGAAAGACAACACAGATTCTAATCCATATCGATTTTTGTACTGTACTCATCACAGTAGTATCTGAGCACTAGATGTACTAACATTGATACAGTACAGAGTTCATGTAACATAAAATGTTGTGCTCAGGGGTCTGCATTAATTGAAGGTCTATACAAACAGTGGGCCAAATTCTCAGCTGGTATACGTGTGGCTCCAGATCTGATCCAGTCGCTTTCCAAAGGGAAGTTCAAGACAGAACACTGAGCATCTCCAAAGACAGTCACAGGGGTACTAGAAAGAAATGGCCATTTGGGACAGCAAGTTAGAAGAAACATGTCCTGTGGGCTCATTTCTCTAAAGCATAGAAGTCATTAATCATTTATGTTCCCTTCCATCTGAAACAGCTGCCTGCCTGCATTTTGCTGACCAGACAGAAGCTAAGTTTTGGGCCTCTCACTGCCTGTGCTTGTACATTATATATAATAATAATCTCCCTGCCTACTTGTGTTGGTGAGAGAGCATGTAACTTTCTTGGCACCTATTATTTGTAGTGAAGTGAAACCCTAAAACATTCATGCTGTTAGTTAAACTCCTTCTTGAAATTTCTCTGATTGCTCATTATCCCACAGGAGGTGCTGCATTTGTGGCATCAAAAGTTCTAAGGCTTGACTTGAGAATTCCAGTAGTTTTCTACTTATTATTTGTGTTGTCGGAAGATTCTCTCCTTGATGAGTTAGAAAAAAATCCCTCATATCAAGCTTATTTACTCATTTTCTAATAAGGCAGAACTAAGCTTTCCATGAAAATTCTTTACTTCAGAAAGTATGCTGTCATCTCTATGGGCTACTGCAATTAGTGAAATGCCAACCAGCAGGTGGAGACGCATGAAAGCATTCTCAATCATAGACAGACTGCTTTGACATTTCATTCCCATAGCCCTGGCCAAGCATTATAGCTGGCCAGGTCTAGAAAATATTGCTACTGGTTTCTTGGAAAAGTTCAGAATTAAAATCTTGGATTGATGACAACCAACACATGACAGAGCATACTGTATGTCTCAAATTCACAAAGCCATAATAATGTGTTGCAAAGCTATATAGTCAGTTTCTTTCGTATATCACTGAATCATGAAGGGAAGTTAGCTGTTGACTCCTATCCCTTTGATTTATTCAGTTTGTTCAGCAGCTAAGAGTTGTCTGTCAGCATCAGCTGTGCTGAATGATGCAAGAAACCACACAGTGTTCAGTATATGCAGATTCACTTAAGGCCTTGTACTGTAAAATGATGGGGCCTTTCATGGCTCTGTTCAGATATTCTCCAGGTGTATTTGCACCTATTTTATCTAGAAGTTTGTATTAAAAGTCTCATGAGAATAGCTTTTCTTCCTCTACCAACCCTCCCCCGCACCTCCCCTCCCCCTCCCCGTATTTCCTCTTTCTGATCTGAATGGAAATATCAAATATCACAATAATAACTAGTGCTGAAATATTCCTGCCAAAATCAGGAAGTGCAGAACATGCATAAGTAAAAAGAAAACAACAACAACAACTCACTTTTTGGTATTGTTCAGTGTGAGTTTGGGAGATAATTGAGGATGATTCTTACATTTTCTTTAAATGAGTTAATCCATCTCTAGACCACTGTACAATAGGAAATGGAGACTTCACAAAGCTTCTGAGTAATGGAGTTTTAAGCCCTGATTCAGCAAAATACTGCAAGGCATGTGCCTAATCTAAAGTTTTCACATTATTAAAATTAGGCATATGCTAAAGTACCTTGCTGAATTGGGGTCCATGTGCAGACTCTTTACCTGTAGCAGATATTATTGCTGACAATGTGGAAAGGCCAAATCTATCATTGCATCAGCATCAGTGCCTGCATACACCAGTGACAGGCACTTTGGAAATGAGGATAGAAGGATAGATGATAAGTAAATAAATAAACAACAATAATAAAAATAATAACTCAGAAAACCATGCTAGACACCCTGCAGACATATTGCTCAAAAGAGTTCACCATCTCAATGCCCACCAGACAGACAGATTTGATTGATGGTAATGATACTGTGATGCATATTGCATTATTTTGCTGTCACAAGCAGATCCATGCCCCTCATCAACTGTACTAAAACTTGGTAACTTGCAAAGTTAACTTGCACATTTAAAATATGTAAATCCATTCACTCTGCAGACATCCATCTCTCAAGCCATTCTCTACTCTTTGGACTCTTTATTTATTTTTTCTCTGATCTCCTGCTCTCCTCTCCTCAGAGGGTGGAGTTTAACATGCCATTGAGGAGATAGCATACATACAAACTCCCTCAAACATAAACACACTTAAGGAACAGATTCATCACACTGTGTTTCCAAATGTAGAAACTGCATTCCATCTGATCCCTTATCCAGTGGTTGTTAGCTTAGATGTTGAATGGACTTTCCTTAAAGTGAAGATTATGAAAACATACAGAGTGCTCAACAATGATTCATCAGCTCCTAAAGTCACTCTGATGAAGAGCATTTGAGTTTGAAGTGACTCAGGCTTGGGACTTTCAGAATGCTGTGCAGGAATTTGCCACATTGAGTCTGAAAAACAGTCTTCAATGATTTCCTTGATGACTAAGAAGTGCTAAGTTTACGTGACTAAGAAACTTAGATAGTCTAGCTCATTTATTGTGATTTTTAACTTATTTAAATTATATAAACTGTTCATAATTAAGCCCATTTTGCAGATCATAGATCTGATTCTCCTCTCATCTGTATCAGATTTACACCAGTGTAACCTCATTGACTTCCACACACTCACCCCAATTTACAGCAGTAGGAGGGAGAGAAGAATCACACCTCATGAGCTTTTGTTTGTCATTGGTTTACAGAATACAATAGATTCACGCAAACACTACACATCATGATAAGGTGAGTTATTGCTATTATTCCTTGACCTATTCTCGCAACCAGTGCAGTCAGAATTGTTTAAACTTGTAAATCAGTGGGTTTAAATTACCAGCCTTAGCCTGATGATTTTGTTTACTACCCTCTTGTGTAGTGTCTCCTTGAAAGATTTAATGATTATCTTAGATAATTCATATAATAGTATCTACTTTTTTTTTTTACTCCATTTTCCTGATGGTCCTGGATTATTTTGACGGTGGACTTGGTCTATGGATATATATATACACGTAGAAAGAGAGAGAGAGAGAGAGAGAGAGATGAATTCCTGAGTGAAATCTATGGCCTGTCTAAGGACAGTCAAATCTAAGGACAGTCAAAGAAAATAGTCAAAAGGACCGTCTAGTGGCTAGGGCATTAGTTTAGGACTCAGAAGTCTTGGGTTCAATATCTGGCTCTACCACACATGTTTACTGTAACATGGATAAATAATTTAATCTATGCTGTACTTCAGTTTCCTATTTGTAAAATGAAGAAAATACTTGACTATGGTGTCATGAGGACTAACTGAATTATTGTGAAGTGCTTAGATACCATGGTATTGAGTTCCACATAAGAACCTAGACACATAAGTGTCCCTTAAAATCTATGAATATGGTTTTTAAAGAGTTGACTGATGGCTGATCTGAGTTTCTGAAGTGAAATACAGCTCGTTTAAATTGAAAAAAAGTGTAAGAACACCATGAAATGGTGATGAAGCATTAGAACAGCAGGAGTGGTGTGGTGGGAATGGCATCTCTGCACACGATTACCAAACACTCTCGATTGCTGATGTGGTCTTTGCAACAGCTTACATACATGGAGGCATAGTCAGTCTGCTAAGTGGTGAATTCATATTGCTTTCATTCAGTTGCCACCTTCTTACATCATAGAGGTAACATCCACCGTTAATTTTACCATGCTGTTATTATTTAAATATATATATGTTTAACATTTAAATTACTATTAAACATCACTTAGCCTCTTTCTTAAAGGATATTGTATTACAGATCTCCAGACCTTAATGTGTATTGGGCCAAGTTATGATCTCAATTACTTCCTGACAACCTCTTTGAAGCCAGTGGACTGGATCTTCAGTGGGTATACATCAAGGTAGATCCACGGAAGTCAATGGAGTTATTCTGATTTGCACCAGCTGAGGATCTGAGCCGATGTGAGAACTTCAGAATAAGGCACCAAAGTAGGTTTGCTAAAACTGTGTACCACAGGGTGAATGTGATCTCTAACAAATCCCTAATAGCTCTGTAATATAATTTCTGGAAATATCACTGTGAAAAAAAACTTCTGTTGAAAATATTTCTGACTTGTTTGCCAAGGTCCTATTAGTTGGACAGATGCAGGCTCTATTTGACATCTTACTTTCATGTAACATGTATCATCCAGGAAAAATGTTGATATATATTTCATGCCTGGACATTGATCATCGTATATGATGAAAGAGAACAATTTAAATGAGCCCATTTTTCAGATCCCTGCAAATATTCTGTATCCTAGATGAAGAAGAACTCTGTGTAGCTCAGAAGCTTGTCTCTTTCACCAACAGAAGTTGATCTAATAAAATATATTACCTCACCCACCTTGTCTCTCTAATACCCCAGATGAAACACTTGTGAAGGAGCTTCCAGACTTACAATGTTGTGGATCACAAGGATACCTATTCTATCTATGCATTAATGACAGCACTTGGTTTATGTTATAAACTTGTAAGTAAGTGGTGATGTTGTAGAGAAGGAACATTCCCATAATCATTTCATATGTTTTCAGCCTTTAAGTTTATATAATGAAAATACAATATAATTATACACATGGGAGTTCTGGTTTGGAAGAGGTCCTGCAGAATTCTATGATAAAACAAGCCCCCAGCCACAAAAGCTACATACAGTGATCTGACAGTCAAACATATATAATCACTTATGCTAAATTAAAGGCAGTGTCACCATATTAAAAGCTGCATATCGAAACCCATTATGTCATTTTTGGCCAACAAGTGAAAAATACTATAAATCTAACCAAAATGCTGTCTTGAATAAACTTTGAACAGACTTTTCCAAAAGGTGCTCAGGGTGGTCAATTATATAAAGAAACTGGAATGTAGAGGAGAGTACTTCAATAGGATTATTGAAGGTGACATCATTTGATCCCCGTTGTATCAGATGAAGTCAGCACTCCTGGTTCTTTTTGCTCTACATCATTTTCTAAAGCCTGTAAATGTATCAGCAGCTTAAAGGCTGCTATGGTTCATTCAGTACCATCTCATTATGGCAAAGCATAGAGCTTAATTTCTGTAAAATGACACATCTCACTATAGAGGTGGGATTTTTCATTAGTTTTACCAGTTAAAATATACAGTTTTTTGAAACTCATTAACCTTATTTCACTCTACCAAAAACGATTCCCCCTTGTTTTTGAAGTTCCTGGGTCAGATCCTCAGCTAGTGTAACTCAGTGTGGCTCAACTGAAGGCAATGGAACTATGCAGATTTACACCAGCTGAGGATGTGGCCCACAGCCAGTACAAGTATAAATTCACAAAGCATAGAGTCATGTGAAACCAGGAAGTGACCTTTGTCAAAAATATTTTGGAAAGGAAAACCAAATATGATGGATGTGCCATTGGGGCTGAGGGAGTGGAGCCTGACTCAAAGAAGACCTTGTAGAGCTGCCAACCTTTCCAACAAAGCGTGCTGCTACCATAGAGGGTGGGGAGGTTTCCCCATGACAAATGTAGCTACACCAAGTGCCATAATAACAAGTATGTATATTTTAATGTGCCATCTCATCAAAACCAGACTGAATCTCTAAACCATTTGAGTTTGGCCCATCACAGATTAACAGGGGGCTTGCATTGCAAACTCTCATAACACTGGCAGTAGGCCATGCTAGTCAACAAGTGAGACAATATATTAGAAAGGGAAGGACCTTTTTTCAGAGACCTTGGATGCTTACTAAAGGCCTTATCCAAAGACCACTGAAGTCTACAAGGTCAAATACTGAATAGTCAGGAAATTAGAAATTAGAAAGTTACAGGGTGAGCACACTGTGAACAGTTAGCAAATAACAGTAATAAATGGGAGTAATAACTCAGCTCTGTTTCACATCCTGTACATTTTACATTTTATTGTATAAATTATATCACAAAGAATAATATATTAAAGTTTACACTGAACCTAGGACAGAAGACTAGAAAACATGCATACTTGCAGCAAGGCTCAGTTAAAATTGAGTGTGCAACATGACAGAATTAATATTGTAGGAGCAGTATTGGTCATTGGAAATTTCTGACTTTATCAGGAAAACTTTATGCTGCATTGCCCTCCCTCACCCCTTCCCACCCGCCCTTTTCTACCTCTGCAATGAGTTAGAGTTCTTAGACCCAACAAATACAGTTAGGGCTCAGTACAGCTCCCACTTAAACTGATTCAACTCACTAGTCCTCAGTTAGAAGCTGAACTATATTGATGCAAAATTTCAAATTTCAAACTACAGTCTTTTGCAGTTGTTGTTTGCTAAAACCTGTCTAAAAATGATTATAATGTTTTTGACTGTGAATTTTCAATTTTTTCCCCCTCACTCTCACAGAACTAGAAAATGGCTGGTATTTTCCTCCAGCTTTTTGAAAAAGTTCACCTTTGGCCAGAGACTCCTGTTCTGGGATCTGCTAGAATCCCATGTAGAATCTCATTAGCTCCCCTTGGACACAGGGGTCTATGTTAGCAAATTTCATTGAAGAATAGGGCCCCAGGATGGAAAATATTAGCTGAAACAGTGCATATTTTGGGATTTTTTGAGCATGGTTTGAGCAGGTTTGTTTTGCAACTTTAATGAAAGCAGGCATTACAGGGCCTCCTATTCTATGTAGCATTCTATATTACTATATATACTGTGTGCTTCATTGTGATGTGCACATTATTATTTATTATTTATTATTATATTGAAGTATCTTATTACCATAACTCTTATCTTTCCTTACACCATCCTCCACTACTGGCAGGGCCGGCTCTAGACCACAGCGCGCCAAGCGCGCGCTTGGGGCGGCATGCTGCCGGGTGGGCGGCAGGCGGCTCCGGTGGACCTCCCGCAGGCGTGCCTGTGGAGGGTCCGCTGGTCCCGCGGCTCGGGTGGACCTCCCGCAGGCGTGTCTGTGGATGCTCCACCGTAGCCGCGGGAGCAGTGGACCCTCCGCAGGCACGTCTGCAGGAGGTCCACCGGAGCCACGGGACTGGCGACCGCGAGAGCGCCCCCCGTGGCGTGCCGCCCTGCTTGGGGTGGCGCAATTGCTAGAGCCGCCCCTGACTACTGGATGCCATTCTCATATGGTGCCACATCTAAAATTACATCGCAAGCTTTTCAGGACTGAGACCATGTCTTGTTCTAATTTACTCTGTAGGGAACCAAGCAAATTTCTGGGCACCGTGCAAATTAATTAATTAATTGATACTATTTGTATTCCTGAAGTGCCCACAGTCTGCAAGGCACCGTTCAGACATATGGAAAGACGTTATCTTTGTCCTAAAAAGCCCCCGGTCTATTGCTACAACTGTTCATGTAAAGATCCTATTATAATGCATTTACACAAGGCTGGGGGAGTTAGGATAAATATGTATGTCTGACATTTTCCTGTTTAATAGCCCGATCTGTATTCTTTTCACACTCCAAACTCCTATTAATTTCAATGGGAATTTGGGGTGTTCAAAGGAATGCAGGACTAACAAGGAAATTCTCAAATATACACTACATTAATATAGGACTAATATAGTATTTCAAATTCATACTTCTAAGCCAATATCATGCAGTGCCTACTGTAAGCTTTTTATTGCCTTTAATTTTCTCATACAGTTCCTCACAGTGCAGATTACTATATTTCTGTGATCTCTGACACTGAAAATCCTCAAGGAGCTTCGAGATCCATTCCATATTTTTAAAAAGTCCTCCAGATAGCTGTTAAATAAGGAGAAATGTCTTTTGAAATGAAGGGAGGTAGATGAGTTCTTTGGCCAGTAATTAAAGAAGCAGACATTTTTTGTCACTGTGGCAGATGGAGTATATGTTACAAAATATAGACGGAACATCAGCTGAAACCAGTGGCAATTGTGGGTCCTCAGAACCTTTCAGGACCAGGCCCTTAGACCAGCTCAGCATAATTCTCTTTATCAAGCAAGCAGCAAAGATGCAGAACTCTCAGCAGCCAGAAGAGCTGGATTACATGAGATCTTGCTCCCTATCTTCCAAAGGGATTCCCAAGACATAACTGAACATATTTCTATAGCACCCCTTCCCCCGCACCCACACCCCTCCCGCCCACTCCAGGAGTTCCTGAGTCTGCAGTGATATCAGTCCCAATAGACCTGTGGATATGCCTATTTTTTCTTTGGCTACATTTCCCCCATATATTTTGCAACCCTTCATAGTAAATGGACATTTAATGCCATTAAGGGGCAGGACTGAGGACTCTACGAGTGAAGAATTCAAGCAGGTGTTTCTGCATTCCAGGGACAATTGGAAATGCCTGGATCACTTTTTCTCTTCCTTTCAGATGCAAATGTGAGCTAAGATCAATTTCTCAACCTTCTGGCTAAGAGAGGTGAAAACATTATCTAGTATCTGTTCTTATCAGTTTAATATCTGATATGTCCTTTATTTGAGGACTGTATATTAAATTGATTTTTGAAACAGGGGGATGGAATAGGCACTTGCTCTGTCCACCCCATGCATTGACCTGGTATTGCAGTGCCTCCAGCACTGGTAGGATCCAGAACCACTTGATCTGAAAACAGTAACAAAACACTGTCAATGGGCTCTACGACTTGAACTGATAGAGAAATTGGGGCGTCACAAAAGACACAATAGATATTATTGTCCTGTCACCCCTATAAAGAATGAAAAATTCTGTATGTTATTCTTAGTGAAAAATATCAAAAAGATCTCTCTGTAGTTCAATGAGGAAATATCAAGGTTCAAAGATATTAATTCTGGGAATTTTCTCATTCTGTCCATAATCTCTCCCAACTACCTGCTAAAATTCCACAAGCACAGATTTCTGTCAGAATTTTTCAGGGATCAAGATGGTGGCACTTTGTGCCCTTCAAGACTGGGAACATGACTTTGCCATTGCTTGAAGATAGCTCTTGATTCTAGTCCTCATTCAAAGCCCATTGAAGTCAAAGCAAGAGGTGTCATCACTTTTACTGGGCTTGGCATCAGTCCCTAACACAGGAAAGCACTTAAACGTGCTTACCTCTGAGCATTTGCTTAAGTCACATTGACCTCAAAGGGATTTAAACACATGCTAAAAGTAAAACACATGCTTAAGTGTTTGTCTAAATCGGGATGCTTTTTAAAAGCAGGGCCTTCATTAATAAAAACATATGAAAAAAAAGGGAATTCTTCAGAAAAAAAAAAGCCCTGGGTAAGCAAGGGGTGGGGAAGACTAACCATGTAATAGAGAGAGATCCGGAGTTCATTAACAAGAAAATGCTTGGAGTCATCAGAAGATAAAAATGGCTCTATAGCGACTGTAAGCTGCTGGGAATAGGGACTTTGGTATCCTTACTTGTTTGTTAAGCACCTAATACCAAAGCCTTTCTGGACATGGGGGCCTAAAGTGAGGGACCTACATTCATATTTAAAGAAGTCGCCTACGTGGGAAATGTGGGTGCTCAGAATGTGTGAAAAAAGAACCAATAATAGTTTTGTGATTGTGATTTTTCAGGGTATCTAGTGATTGTAAAAGTTTGAGATTTACCAGGTTTCTCCAGAACTTTTATAGCCAGAAGCATGTAGTACATTGCAGAGAACTCTGTTGGGGTTCATCGTGCATTCAGCGACACTGCCAAGGCTGTCAAAGAATTTAATAGTTATAATACAATGATTTAGCCCGTTTTAAATACCTTTTCATATCCCTGAGGAATCCTTTGGACTAAAGCTGAAACTGAAATTATAAACAAAAATCTTTTCACTTTTGAAAGTGATGGGCAATTCTTATAGCAACAAATTCCAAGTGACCACATATGTGTCCAGTGCATGGTCAGCTAAACTGAACTTCCAGTCTTTGGACTTCTTCATCTGCTGTATTGATTTCCTTTGACTTTTTTTTTTTAAGTTTTCAATTATGCGCAAAACAAATGAGTCTGTTTCTTTAGGTCCATTAATTATTACATTCCATTTACATTTTCTGTTTATTTTTCCCCCCTCTCTATGGAACCTATTGAAGGTCTGATGATTCAGAATGCTCTGGGAACACTATGTGGCTTTCCTTCTTGTTTGCCCATTGTAACAGAGCTCATTTTTCAGTGGAGGTTTCCCATTATTTCCAGGAAAAATGTGGTCAAACCCATGTACTCCCAAACCTTTTGATCTCCTGAATCCTCTTCATATCCCAGATAAAAAAGTCAGTGATTAAGACAGAGTTCCTAAAAGGACACATAGTCAGGCTTCTCTTTGACCAAAATGGTTTCCCAGTGAATCAAACCTTTCTCAGCTCAGGGGGGGCTCCACAATAGGCCCTGAAAAGATGGATAGAGCAATTGTCCTGTTTAGTGATCCACGAAAGGAAAGGGTCCTTGGTGAAGGGAGACCTACACTAAGTCTGACCTGACACTGCAGGAGTAAGACAATAAAAGGTCAAGGAGACTAACGAGAGGAAAAATGCAGACAATAGGTGCCACAGCTAGCACACAGCTCCTGCCACACAGACTATGGGGCAGCAACGTTAACTGCCTCAGACGTGTGAAGGGGAAGTGAAGCGGAAAGAACTTGAAGTTTCCTTCTTAAGAATTGTGGCCCAGAATCTTCAGGATTTACCCAGGCCTCACAAAGAGGTCAAAGTGACACAGCTAGACCTGAGATGAATAAAAAATAAAGATTATCTAACTGGAGAGGAGAAAAAATATAGATGTTTTATAGGCTTGAACTAAAAAGGCAACAATTTGTCAGTTAGCTTCTGCAGAAAGTTTGCAGGACAGATTTTGGGAGTGAGTAGTGGAGTGAATTTTTGCTTAATTCTATAATTATGATGATGCCTATATATGTGAGGCTTCTTTTTTTTTGCATGAACACAAAGATTCTGAGTTCACCCCTAGCCAGACTTCAGCACAGAGAACTTCCTCAAGTACTTAGCAATTGTCTCTTTCTATATGTGAAAGAATCCTTGTTCTTGTGATCTGTCTGGAGACAAAAGGAGGAATCTTTGTGGCTTCTTCATGTATCCCTGTTGTCAATGGCATCTCCCATTATCACTTCTTTGTAGCTAGGCCTTGCCCTCATTAAAGTGAACAGCCCCTTCCTACACAGGTTGGGCGAACACTCTAAATACTATTTTTGCATTATACATAAACAGACCAGTCTTTAGAGATGTTAACAACTGCCTGCTGCTCCCCAGTAAGGTTTAAAAGCTTAATCATAGGATACAGGAAGAAAATCTTCCCTAGTTCTATTTTTCATATAAATGGGGAAAGATTTTTGCCATTTAAATCACATTCTTCAGCTTTTCAGTGACCCCGTCTGATCTTTTGACTGGAGACATACAAGCACTGACATTTATCAGAGTATCATTTCCAGGATGTGAACTGGCAACCGGAGGAAAGGTTTTACTAAGCTTTTCACGTCTTCTTAAATACATCCTTTTAAAGATAAATAGCACAATGCAAACACAGCTTTCATTTGTATGGCATCTTGTATAGCAACTTCATCCCCGTACCAAACATTTTTTTTTACCAAGTTAAATAATACAATTACAAAGATAATGGACTGGGAATGTCAACTAATGGGCAGAGCATGAGACTGGAAAGCAGGGTACCTGACTTCTATTCCTAACTCTGCTGCTGGCTTGTTCTGTGACCTTGAACAAGTCACTAAATCTCTCCCTGTCTCAATTTCCCCAGATGAAAGATGGATACTAATACCTGCCTTTTAAGGCACATTGAGATCTTGAATTAAAGATGCTATTTAACTGTTAATGGATACTAGTTATTACATCTATTTTATTATAAATAAGGAGGAGGGAAAAATTAAGGAGGTATGTGTTACGGGACAAGCAGTAAGTTTTTCAGCTGACAGATGACTAGCAAAAAATACATAAAAGACATTGACTCAACCAAAAACAAATTATTTTAAGAGCCATGTAGGTTGGGAACCTTTAGGTAATGTATTTGAGACTGAGGAAGGGAGTAGACAATATTCTCCTCTCTAGCTTTGATTCTTCTACCTATGATATTACCTGTCAAAGTTCAAAATGTGTGCCCACCCATCCAATCACCACCCTTACTCAATAGCTAATTTGCATGCTACAGTTTCATTGGTTGTATGAGGGAGACTTCACAGATTTTGGATTACTTGGCCTGACTGCCACACCTTTGTGCCTAGCTGCAACCTCACATATCTGCACAACCGCCTACACAACAACACAACCAGCAAGTCCAAATACAGATAGCCCCTCACCCCAGCACACACCCCTTATTTGCCACCAACATAAATCAACCAAAATCTCCCAGCACAACACAACCCAGGCACAAATCAATGCAGCTTCCCATCACAACACACATTTGCCCACCCTCACTCATACTTACTATAAACTTGAGTGGCTAAGTGGCAAGTCCTTTGCTAGTAAGCATATATTGGGCTACTGTGACAACGCAATAAAAGTCAGTAGAAAAATCACTGTAAGATGCTATACAATTCAAGGGTGTAGAAAAAAGGTATATATTATATGAGAAACAGTACATGACCCTGTAATTAGAAGGTTACATGATAACACATAGTCTCAAAGGGTCAGAGAAAAAGTTGTGTGTGGAACCCTAATTTTGGCACATGTGCTTAACTGTGCAGTCTTAACATTTTCTTAGTGTAGTTTTTTGTATGGAATGTGGTACAATTTGCAAGCAACACTGAGATTGGTTTAGTCTCAGAATATCAAACCTAATATTGATGCTCTGGTTGATGCAAAATGCTGCCAGCTAAGTGGCCAAAAATGAAATGACTGTCAAACTTAGCACTGACTTTTTGCATTAAAGTTTTAAAAAAGTTAATACATTGACTTTTAATAGAATACTATATTACTCTTCATTTTTTACTATACTTTTGTATCGTTCTATGAAAAGGTTTCAATGATGCGGCCCTCGGGCCAATATACTAGTCCTCATGTGGCCCTCGTGGTGATTTGAGTTTGAGATCCCTGCTTTAAATGGATTAAAAACTGGCTGATAGATTTCAAAATGTAATTGTAAATGGGGAATCATCATCGAATGGGTGTGATTCTAGCAGGGTCCTGCAGGGTTCAGTTCTTAGCCCTAGGCTACTTTCCCCCTTTCCTTTGAGGCTAAGCATGATCTGAGAGTTTTGTCCCTGTGTTGCGGCCCCAGCACCAGCGCTACCTCCAGCCTGAACCGGGGCCACGCCACAGGGACAGGGGAACTGGCAGAAGTGGGCCTGGGGATGGATCATGGGCGGGGCCATGCCTGGCTGTTTGGGAAGGCTTAACCTCTCCCAGCCTATGATACCTGGTGCCCGTGGTTAGTATGGTGAACCAGAAGGAGCACACTGCTGTACAGATCCAGTCCTTCCTCATCTGACCGGAGGTGGTAGAGGTACATAAGGGAACACCCCAAGCAAGTAGCCTCTGTGCTGTGCTGCCTGAAGTAGAAGACTTACCTACAAGAGACCTCACTGGATATCTCCCCAGTGCCCAGCCCTGCTACTTAGGCCCAGTGTTACTATCTGTAATTGCCCTGGACAGTGAAGTATGAATAGTGACTACTCTAAGCAATAGATGTGGAGTACAGTTCATAGGGTTAGATAGGTGTGCTTAAGCCATTCATGGAATAACTTTGAATAGCATGCAAACTATTAAAAAATCAAGCCTGTGAATAACTGGCAAACAGAAAAGGGGACTAGATTAGTTGAATAAACTGTTTGCTGCAAATAGTTTGTCCAGTTTGAGACATAATGAACTAGATCAATTGAAGTCTGCGAGTGTTATTAAGGAACCTGGGGGTTACACTTAACTCTATGTCTGAGGACCTGTCTACATTTGAGAAATTTGCACAAGTGTAACTACCCCAAGGTAGCTGAACTGGTGCAAACACCTAGAGTTTTACAGCAATGTGGTTTCCTTTGGTAATTCACTGGATTAAACTGCATGCTTTAAACTCTGCTTTACATAGGGGGAGTGCACATATATTAGGGGTGTGCACTGCTGCAAATTATCAAAACATTTTCCTTTTGTACAGAGATCCTTAAAGTTAAATGGATCAGTATTTCCATCATCAGCCTCTACTTTTTGTTAATGTTCTTATGCTGAAATTTCCCTCTGAATAGAACTCAGCTCTGAAATAAAAAGTTGTGTGTGCATACAATGTTTTTGAGCTATAAAGAAATAAAAGTCATTAGGATTTTTCAAAGGCTTGTTTAGCACTAGGAATGACTTTGCTAATAAATATGGAAGTTTGCTACATTAGCCCCAATGCTTAATATTTTATTACAGCTGAGCACTTTACCAGATTCCATCTTAAAGTTGGGCCAAATACTGTAATCAATCCATACTCAATATTTCTATAGATGTCAGTGTGAGTTCCACATATAGTCTAGATGCAGAATAAGGTCATTATGAAAAGGAACATATATTCTCGCATAATGTGTTCAGGTTGATATGGCCCACATGAGACCATGCCCCTAAAATTTAGTAAAGAGAGCATAAGTCTGACTCCATTTTATTTAAAAAGGGAGGCAACTGAAACAACAAAAACTACTAGCTGTTATAGAGCACTCTTCATTCATAGATGTCCAAGCACTTTACAAAGGAGACCAGTACCTTTATCCTTATATTACAGATGGGAAAACTGAGGCACAGAGAGGGGATGTAACTCGCCCAAGGTCACTCAATAGGCCAGTGGCAGAGCCAGAAATAGAACCTAGATCTCTGGATGCCAGTGCATCACACTAACAACAAGGAGTCCGGTGGCACCTTAAAGACTAACAGATTTATTTGTGCATAAGCTTTCGTGGGTAAAAAACCGCACTTCTCATACTATTCACTAATACACACTGTCTGAGTTGTGGCTTGATGAGACGAAAAAGAGTAAGAGCTGGCTTATATGATAACATTTTACAGTACTTAAGCGCAGTTGTGTAAATCAAGTGAGATGGCACCATGCCGACCACAACTTTGTGGTCAGCGTAGAACAGAACAAATCACACTCAGCATAGTCATGACTGGTTGACGCGATGCTGACCATGAACCATCCTGGCCTACACTGACTGTATGGTTGTGGTCAGCCTCAGGTTAGCTAACATAGATCTTCACAAATATGTTGACATGTATGTGTGACAGTACTTTGTAAAGAAGACAAGCCCTAAAATCTATGAAATAGAGCAATAAAGGTTAATTACTCTTTTGCCCTCTCCTACTCGGGTACCACAACTATTCTGGGGACATCGTGCATGTCCTTTGCTGTGTCTGTTTGTGTGGGTTACATTTCACTCACCATTTCTGAATGACCTTGTTTGTATTGTTACTTTTCATGACTCTGCTGCTCTTTAAATGGAGTCGGGAGTGTGCAAGTATGTATAATACTATTAATAACACTTTGTACTTAGATAGTACCTTTCATCTGCTTATCTCAAGCTCCTTCACATATTATACTAATGAATTAAATCTCACAACAGCCCTGCCAGGTAGGGATTACTATCTCCACTGCACATGTGGGTCAGTTTGCTGTTAGATAGCTTACAGTTCATGACTTGCCCAAGGTCATGCAGGAAGTCTGTGGCAGGACTGAGAATAGAAACCAGCTCTCCCATTCTCATGCCTTAACAAGAAGACTATCTTTTCTGTTTGTGAAGCTGTTATGCAGTTTATATAGATTTACACGTGGATTTTAAATAAGTAAAATATCAAATATCTGACTGTTCTGAACAAAGGTTTATACATAAATGATAAAGGTCTACATTCTTGAAAACTTGCAAAATCTGCTTGCAGATTTGCATGCCTAATTGGTGCAGACAATCACAGTGACGGCACAATCAATTTTGTGCATGCAATTTTCTGAAAGTTTAGACCAGAAATGTAACAGCATGAAGGTGAAAGAAATGGTTTCAAATAAAACACCTGTACAGTGTATATATTAGGATTAGATCTGAACCTAAAGTTAACGATGTTTGAACCTGGGATTTTGGATTGGGCCTGGTATACACAGTGTACAGTTCTTATTATGCACTAGATCATTTTAATAAATTGTCTTAAAATGTCTTATGCCTTGTATTTATCTTCAGTAAATAAACAATGAATTTCCCGTCAAGGTGTTTAGGAAAGTAAACAGGTAAGTTTATCAATACTTTGTCTTCTAACACGTCCATATGCTTTTGTTTTTACAAGTCAGACACAATTAGAAAGCTTTGACATGTAGAAAATGTTAAGGCTGTTTTATTTTGCTAATGACAGTTGTCCTTTGAATCCTGTTCAGTTAAAAACTTGATTAACTCACAGCTGTTAGTTAAAGATATGCCAAACATTGTCACACATGAGAGTGTGGGTCGTATTTATATAGCCATCTTCAATGGGAGTTTTCCCTGAGTAAGGCTGAGTAAGAACTGAATTGAGATTTTAGGATTTGACCTGTTGAAAATGTGTATAAAACCTATATTAAAAAGATTCACAAGCCTACACATCTCTGAAAGTTCCTCTGCTTTATTCTCCCAGTGGAAGTTTACGAACTACTGCTGTCTAATCAATAGTGTAGAAAGAAGGTAGGGCCAGATCCTTAGCTGGCGTAAGGACAGTGTGGCTCCACTGTTTTCAACAGATCTGTACCAGTTTACACCAGACGAGGATCTGGTCCATAGGCTTCAAGGTGCCAAATATGCCATTTTGGTTTGCAAAGTCTCAAGTAAATGGATGTAGGCAGCAGATAGAAAGCCTTCCTTAAGCCCGGCGGTTCTTCGTGAAGGGGATCCTTTTTCTTTCTTTCTTTTTTTTTTTTTCTTCATCAAGTCCATTCTTCACTTATCTGATAATGAGAGGGGAGTTGTTAGTTAATTCTCGACAACACACTATAAATTTACAAAAATGAAAATCTTTAACAAGATTGAAAGGAAAGCATTGATTCATGGAAGAAGTCTCAGTTAACTGTGGATTAATTAAATGATATTACAGGGATGAGCAGAGGCTGAGAGACGAGAAAAGACTGGATTTTGCCAGGAGCAGGGTTATTACTGGACTGAGGCTTGTGGGTAGAGTGATAATAACACCCCAGACATCTGAATATAGTGCAAAAAAAAAAATCTCTTTGGCAAATGTTGAAATGTTACAAGTGAAATACAACTAGCTAAGTGTCAACAATTGTTCAGGGGATATTGTTCAAGATAAAATTTACGCCCACTATTCAGGCATTCTCCCAGACCCGCTAGTCAGGTATTTACTTTGCCACACTTAGCCCAGTCATCATTTAATATATGGGGCTAACATGTCATGTAGACAATTTTGCAGTTACTCGGTGGGACCACACTTATTTTGCAGTTCTACTTAGATACTTTTTCTGTGATAGCAGAAGGTCTAGATAAAAATGTTTTCAGCTACAATTGTCTTGAGTGTAATGCAGTGGCAGTCAGTAAATTGGTGCCATTGGCAATTGGTGCAGTGGCAGTTGGGAAATGATGGGGCTGCAGGTAGCAATATCCTCAAATCCTCATTAGCTGCTTGATCAGATTTTCAATGTAAAAACTGGGACGCTGTGATTGGAAGGGGATGGAGGTTGCCACAGGGAAGTATTTTGTTGGGAGTTATGGGAGGTTGGCATGAAGCAGGAAGAAAAAGGGTTGCCCTCTTTCCTCTCCATCCTGTTTCATAATGACAAACTGGGACACTTTCATCCCACTCTTCCCTTTATTGCAGTATTTATCCCTCTGGGTCTCCCTTGCTGCTCTAAACTGGTCCCAACCTCTTCTTGCTCTTATCCTGCCATCCCACCTTTCCCTCTCTCTCTCTCTCTCTCTCTCTTACGCCCCTCTGTCCAGAAAAACAAGGAGCAGAGAAAGTAGGTGATCTGAAATAACTCCACCCAGAAGTTTGTATTCCCTGCTCTGTGCTTCCTTCTTATTTTGCAAGGGCACATGCAGACAGTTCTACATCCTGACTCTGTGGAGCTCACCCTACTAAAGCCTGTAAATTCTGATCTATGCCCCCTGAAACTCAGGTACTGCAGAATGGCATATAGGTGTACCATAACTTGAAGGGGCTAACATAGATAGTTCCGTAAGGAATTGCCCAGTGGTAGTAGGTAATACTGTAATAATAATATTAAGGTCTTACATAGCCCTCTTCTTTAGTAGGCCCCAAAGCAATTTCTTAAGGGTGTAAGTATCATTATCCTCATTTTACAGATGGGGACACTGAGGAAGAGAAACTGGCCCTAGATCACCCACCCAGCAGTAGAGCTGGGACTAGAATCCAGATTACTGAACTGTAAACCAGTGCTTGATCCACTAAATTATGTTGCCTCCAAAAGAGTTTCATTGCCTACTGTGAACTTATCCTACAGATCCCAGAACAGTTCTCTGAAGCAGTAGCTTGTGGGAAATTGTGAAAGGACTTCTGAGAGATCAGGTCAAACTCCCACAATTCTGAAAAGACAGTCCTTTACGTCCCTGGAACTAGTGCAATTCCCAAATTGTCATCTCAAAATGGAAGCCAGAATGAACAGCTCTCACTACTTGCTCAGCAAGAAGTATTTTTGTTTCAGCTTTGGAAAAATAGTCGAGAGGCATCTGCATTTGCTATGGCCAAGTGGAGGAGGATGTTCCAGACCTACCTGCACAGAGCTGGACACCAGTAATTCACAAAGTTATTACAGCAAGACAGATCCATTCAGTACCTGAAAGTGACCTGCATTTTCTGGAGATCCACTTTTGGTCCAGACCTCAGACTGATGAGCTGTCCTTGAAACCTGATTGAGCAGCTGTGGCTTCATAGGAAGGAAAGGAAACTTTTTGCAGCCATTTGGTAAACTATCCTTGACTTTATAGCATCTATCATTGGGTTGAGAGCTCTAATTGTTGTGGGAAAGAGAGCAGTGATTGCCCTGTAGAAACTGACAACATCAGATAGTTATCAGTCAAATGGGTGCCAGTCTGTGTTGGGTACTGTTGCTTTGGAGATGAACATGAGAAAAGATAGTATTTCAAAGGCATGTGATCAATGTGGCTAATGTGAAAAAGTCCATTGAGGGATTTGAGCATTTAAATTTATAAACTGTGCAGGAGCTATTGAAGGAACCTATGTGCCCACAACAGCCTTTTTTCTTAGAACATAACGGTCATAGTGGGTCAGACCAATGGTCATTCTAGCCTAGTATCCTGTCTGACAATGGCCAATGCCAGGTGCTTCAGAGAGAATGAACAGAACAGGCAATCATCAAGTGATCCATCCCCTGTCACCCATTCCCAGCTTCTGGCAGTCAGAGGTGAGGGACACCCACAACATGGGGCTGCATCCCTGACCATCTTGGCTGATAGCTATTGATGGACCTATTCTCCATGAACTTATTCTTTTTTGACCCCTGTTATAGTTTTGGCTTTCAGAACATCCCCTGGCAATAAATTCCACAGGTTGACTATGCATTGTGTGAAGTAGTACTTCCTTTTGTTTGTTTTAAATCTGCTGTCTATTAATTTTATTGGGTGACCCCTGGTTCTTGTGTAATGTGAAGGAATAAATAACACTTCTTTATTCACTTTTTCCACTCCATTCATGATTTTATAGACCTCTACCACATCCCCTCTTAGTCATCTCTTTTCCAAGCTGAAAAGCCCCGTTTTTTAAATCTCTCCTCATACAGAAGTTATTCTATACCCCAAATCATTTTTATTGCCCTTCTCGGTACCTTTTCCAGTTCTAATATATCTTTTTTGAGATGGGGTGACAAGAACTACACAGTAGTCAAGGTGTGGATGTACCATGGATTTATACAGTGGCATGATATTTTCTGTCTTATCTATCCCTTTCCTAATGGTTTCTAAATAAGAAAATTTTGCAAAAATCTATTAAAATTCAGTTTTTAAAATGAATCTGGAAAATGAAAACTTTTTAATTTGTTGTTTTTATTTGTTCAGTTTATTATTTTTCCTTTTTATCCCCTTTCTCTGTTTCCTCCTCTTACACACCCACCCCCCAACTTCTCTGGCAAAGTGTGAAAAGGAAAAAATGGGGGACAAAGGGAATGAAAGGGAAAAGGGTGAAGAAGGCATTATTATAATACCTGTCTGTTGCACTTTACATAATGTATGTAAAAGCAAAGGCAAGGTCTTCAACACACAGTGCAATAAGGAGGCAACATGACTTGCAGTAATATATACACAGATGAACACACAAACTGTTGCATCTGAGGCTGTTCCCAATATTACCATAGCCTGTGATCAGTGTGCTGCCCACTTATAAATACTCTGGGCACACACCTTCAAACTAATGGTGTGTAATTCGGTTTGCATCGTTCACATCAGGGAAACTAAATGTTACAATTGTTTTAAAATATGGAGTTATTTCTTGCTATGTAGATGGGGGATTTCTCCTTTCTCTTAAAATAAGTATTAAATATGAGCTTTCTTAATTGTTCTGCTCATTTAATTTGTACAGTGAAGGATTTTATAGTCTAGAGCAGGGGTTGGCAACCTTTCAGAAGTGGTGTGCCGAGTCTTCATTTATTCACTCTAATTTAAGGTTTCATGTGCCAGTAATACATTTTAACATTTTTAGAAGGTCTCTTTCTATAAGTCTATAATATATAACTAAACTATTGTTGTATGTAAAGCAAATAAGGTTTTTAAAATGTTTAAGAAGCTTCATTTAATGTTAAATTAAAATGCAGAGCCCCCTGGACTGGTGGCCAGGACCCGGGCACTGAGAGTGCCACTGAAAATCAGCTTGCGTGCCGCCTTCGGCACACGTGCCATAGGTTGCCTACCCCTGGTCTAGAGTTATGTCTGTATTGAGGCAATAATAATTAGGAACAATGCTATGTAGTGCCTTTTTGTGCCTTAATGGTGGGCTTGTACTTTTGTTGCTGGTAAACATTTATTTTTCCTATGGTTTCATAATAATTTTTAATGGTGAGTTTATGGAGGAGTGATTTGTTGTTGCATTAATATTAAAGAACAGTATGATTGATGTACTCCTTACACAACAACATTTTTCTCCATAATGTATTTGATTATACAAACACAAATATGCAGTCCAGCTGCAATATCAAATCAGTGTAACATATTTATAAAAATAAGGTCATTAGGGATTGCATTTCACAGGGAAATAAAATGTTTGTCTTATGGATTCCAGTTGTCTTTCCCTCTATCAGGCAAAGGGGTGGAATGCCTTGAGAATGGGTCTACCAGACAGCTGGTAGGGGGCAGTCTAGTTGGTATTAGAATCTTGAGTAATGGTTTTATATTGGGCAAGTGGTGCAGGAGCTAGTTGTTGGGACAACTCTTCTCTTCTCTTACCATGCCCATCCCTCATGGGTCTGAGCTCCTCTGTTATCTTTTTTTTTGGAGCTCTTAGGTACTTATTAAACAGTCATTTTTGCAGTTGTGTCCTACAGTGTCATTTCCCTCTCATTCTGGGAATAGTCCAGGATAAGTTCCTTGTCCTGCTGCATGAACCTGTTCTGTCTTATGTAAGTGGTCCTGATTTACACCTCCCCAATTGAGACCATTCAGTCCAAGTCTCTCTGCATGTCCAGCAAAATGTTTTCCGTGATTTTCCTTTCATAGCCCTCAAGTTAATCTGTACCTACGTGGATACCATTCACCTGCTCCCATGTAGCTCTGGGTGGTACATGGTGGCCACTACAATGAAAAAAATAAAAATAAGAAATGACAGGGTTATATAATTATAGGGGAGGTTTTCAAAATCTTCTAAGAGATTTAGGAGTACACGTCCTGTTGAAAGTCAACAAAACTTGTGCTTTAAAATCCCCCAGGTGAAAATAGTTTATCCATCCCTTGGAATACCAAGAAATTAAAGTAACAATTAAAGTTCAGTTGCAAATTCCAACGGTTTCCTGCAAGGTACTTTATCCTGGGCTTGAGATAAAGGGCATACAATTAGATTTCTCACACAAATCTTATAAGAAGGAGAGGATGAAAGGGCAAGAAAATTGGGGGAATGGAAGCTCTGATGATGAGGAAGGGACTTATGGTGGGCTAATCACAATTACTCATTGCTGGCAAACACAAACCTTGAAAACAAGTCTGTCTTTTTCTTGCCCTCTGTGTGGAGGGTCCCAGAAAGGGACAGAAAAGCACTTTTTGGGAGAGTGGAAGAAAGTTTGCATGGTGGCATCAGACGATGGGCTCTGTGAATGGAGAGGCTGTATGAGATTTTGTGGGAGTGCAAGGAAATATGCATTTCCTGAAAGAGTAGAGTCAAGTAAAATATAGCCTTTCTGTGTTTAATTTAGAAACCGTATTGGCATTGTTGTTACTGGAATAGATGGATTCAGAATGCTAAATATGAAAAAAAAACTTCACCACAAGCATAAAGTGTATCAAAGTTGATCTGATTTAGCATTTCTAGGATTTTTTTTTAATCTTGGCAAATTTTGGAACACTTTCCCACTTAATTAGCTCTTTAAAGATACCCTCTAAACTACAAAATGTCAGTTAGATCAACTACTGTAACTTTGTAAAATTCCAGACATGGTTTTGGTCTAACAAGCATAATTTTTTTTCAACTGTTATCATTTGTGTCAATCACAAAACAGTGAAATGGTCAATCAGAAAAGCACAAGTCAAGCCACACAACAAGGACATAATTTAGATTTTAGTTTGGCAATCCTTTTTCTATTTGGTATGTGAAATATTAATTAACCCTGAGCAGCCAGTTATTAAATGCTTTTGAAGGTGGTTTCTTTGAAAGCCAATGAAAGTAATATCAAATACATTGTCTTCCTGTTTCTGAAAATGTATTTTCTCATGAAACAACTAAAATAATTGAGAAATATGGTTACAAGCTCCTTGATAATGCTGGATCAAGATGTGGCCTAGTATTAGAAGTAATCATTGTGGGTTAGTGGAGTTTCAAACAGCTGGAGCCTTCTGTCTGAGCTGCTGTTTTGACATGTAATTTTTTTTCTTGGACTTTGGTCTTGATTTTCCTGGTCTACATGAAATAGGCAAAACATTTACATATCTCATGGGACACCCCTTTTGTTAGGAATTTGGGAAGTTACTGAGGGAGTTTTATTCTCAACTCTGCCAATGAAATGTCCAACTTCGGGCAAGTCACCAGACCTTTCCACTCATGGGCGGAGCGTAATGGAGGCTGGGGGAGGCTAAGCCTCCCCAAACCTCTGCTAATGCTTCCTGCCATGACCCCTGGGCCAGGCCACAGTGGGGCTCCTCCAGGCAGGCGGGCCGGGGTGGCTTGAGTGGGTGGACAGGCCAGGGCTCCTCTGGCCACAGTTCAGGGCTCGGGGCTCCTCTGACCCCGGCGAGCAAGAACAGGAGGTGGAGTGGGGGCAGGGCCTTGGGCAGAAGGGGCGGGGCCAGGGCAGGGCTTAGAAGGTAGAAGGGGGTTCACGTGCCGCCCATGTTTCCATGCCTTAGTTACCCTAGCTGCAAAATGGAGAAAAGAATAGCAGCTCACTTTTTAATTTGCAGATAGAAAACAGTTCTTTTTATTTCATTTTATTATTAAAACAGTGGTTCCCAATCTTTTTGGCCATCTGCAAGACCAATTCACCAGACTAAGATTTTAACAGCACCATCCAGGGCTTGCAATCTCCCATTCATTTATGTACATTTATCCCACTGCGCCAAACCTCTTTCTCACGGTGAGTTTATAGCAGCCCATGCTCCAGTGCATGTTGGAGTGTGCAAAAATCGAATGAGAAGCAGGGCATTGTGCACGGAGGGTCATTATTTGAGGTAAAAAGGAGGAGCCTAGAATACCAATGACAAGTCTGAAGTGCCAGTACTGGAATGTGTACCTCCACCAATAGTGGGAAATACTCAGTGCAACATGATGGACTATTTTGTGTTATGTCAGTAAGCCACATTTCAAGTTTATTGTGCAGTGGGGTAATTTATCTGACTTGTAATACTCTTGTATGTCTTGTGAAAAGATCTGCTTGGGGGCAACATTTCCTTGGCAATTTGAGTGTGACAGAAACACAGCATGAGCTGAGAAGAGGAATAGAAATCTTCTCAGAAGCCAGTCACAGTCACTAGCAGAGTACCTCTTCCTTTGTATACTCAGGGGGTCAAAGCATCCAGGTTTCGGGGCCTTGAAGAGCTGCAGTGTTCAGGAAGTGAAGGAGGCTAGACCTGCAAGGAACTTGAGGAGTTTGAGAGCTGGAAGATTATAGAGAGAGGCAATCTGAAGATCCAAAGGAAATGAGGAAACTGTTAAGAAGCTGGGAGCTGAAACAACATGAGTTATCATCTGGTTTGGCCCCAGGGAATAAAGAATTGATCCCTTCC
This sequence comes from Mauremys mutica, assembly GCF_020497125.1. Lineage (NCBI taxonomy): Eukaryota > Metazoa > Chordata > Testudines > Geoemydidae > Mauremys > Mauremys mutica. The sequence continues at coordinate 83,607,899 of NC_059075.1, forward strand.
ATAGACTCAGAATCTTTACTTGTTAGAAAGGTATATATTTCAGTCACAAGAGTATCTGCACAAGATATGTGTGTCCTACCAGAAAATCCTGGATTATAGTGTAACAAAATGGAAGCTAGCAGCAGCCATGAACATTACTAAAAGTCTTTTTTCATCTTATGTCATTGTCAGGCTACACATCAAGTCTACAATATTCTTACTGTAAGACTCTACAGATGGATGAACCATTTCATTGCTTCTCTTTGACCTATCTCTAGCCATGTAGAATTTTGCTTTTCTTTTTGTTACTCCGAAGAGTGTCATTGATCATATCGAGGCTAGGTGTGGAGAAATCTTTGGAAGCGATTAAAATTATGGACATTCCTGGTAACAGCTCTTCCTACTGCTATCATAGTGGTCAGCAACATGCTGGTGGGTTCACATCTGGTCCTCTCTTGCCCTTTCTTTAGAAATAATGTGGAGAAGCAGGCCTCATAACAAATGCTGTGGTGCAGGGTCAGAGTCATAAATGAGAGCTGCGTCACCAAGTTGGGGCTAGATGATGATAGTGCCATCATTGTGAATATTTAGTTTCCATTGGAGCCTGACACTTTTGTGCCCTTTTTCACTGTGTGTGTCTATAAACTCCTCAGCACACTGCCTTAATGTGAGGAGAGTCATCTTCCCTTGTCCTGGGTAAAGTTATGGGATGAGAGATAGGTGCTTTCACTCCTGTCCCAGCTGAGGTGACTTTTGTGGGACACTGTGAATCCTGCCCCTCCACAGACTCTCTAAAGGAGATCCAGCAAGGGACCCATGTCTCTAAGGAAGTGCTTTCATCCTAGGAGCACGAGAAGCTGATGCTATAGCATATCCATGAAAAAAGAGGCAGCCAAGTTGATTATCCAAGAATTAGAAATAAGATGAGCTCTGCCTGCTTTGCTTTCTCACCACTGCATAGGATCTGAAGGAAATATTGCTGTCCTACTTGCAATTTGTAGCTGGGGTCAGACAGCATTGCTTAGCAGTGGCACTATTCCTTTCTTTCTGAAAGCTCTTAGTGGGTAGTACTAGGCAATTTGTTAGCCTGCCCCAAGAGCTCAGTCCTTTGAGGTACCAGAGAGTGTCACCCCTCCTGCTAAATGTGCATAAGATGTATTAGAAGGGCAAGTGAGCAGGTGATAGCTATGAGGCCTTTGGTATGATGATGACACCAAGCTCTATGTCTCCAGTCTTGTCTGAATGATTGACTGAGCAGTGTGCCTTACATGTGCATGGTGGAAACTGGAGCTTGAGTAAGGGCTAGCTGGCTCAGGTTCAGCCCAGACAAGAATGAGGTAATGTTGATAGGACTGGGAAGCAATCAGAAAGAATTGCAGAGATTGTATCTGTTACAAGAGACGTCTGTATATATGTAAATAGTTAGTAGATAAGGTGCCAGTAGATAGGTTTTGTTGGACCAATAAAGCTTCTTGTTCTTGTGCACTGCAAATGGCTTTCTTTGTGCAGCTCTCAACAATATCAGCCCCTCAGCTGAGGGTGTGTGCTTCTTGCTATTCAGGTTTGCACCATGGGGGTTGCCTTAGATTCTTAGCTGTTCCTGGATGTTCAGTTCTCTTTGCTTTTGCCAAGAGCATCTGGGCTTGACTTGAAGAGTGACTCTTTTCTTTCAGATGTAAACCTTGTTACTGTTACTCTAATCTTTGTCTCCTTGTGATACTATGATCTATATGAGGCTACATCTTGGGGCTATTGAGAATTTAAATTTGAGCAGAATGCAGCTTCCTGTTTAGGCCATGCTATTCCACTGTTACCCCGTAGCACAGAGGTGGATTACAGCAATGGAAAGTTTCTTCTATTTCTGTAAGAACTCCACCTCTTAGGCCTGATCTACACTATGAGTTTAGGTCAAATTTAGCAGCATTAAATCAAATTAACCCTGCACCTGTCCACACAACGAAGCCATTTTTGTTGACATAAAGGGCTCTTAAGATCGATTTCTGTACTCCTCCCTGATGAGGGGAGTAGCACTGAAATTGACATTGCCAGTTCGAATTAGGGTTAGTGTGGACGCAATTCGACGGTATTGGCCTCTGGGAGCTATCCCACAGTGCACCATTGTGACCGCTCTGGACAGCAATCTGAACTCGGATGTACCCACCAGGTAGATAGGAAAAGCCCCGCGAACTTTTGAATTTCATTTCCTGTTTGCCCAGTGTGGAGAGCTGATCAACACAGGTAACCATGCAGAGCTCATCAGCACTGTGACCATGCAGTCCCAGAATCAAAAAAGAGCTCCAGCCTGGACCGTATGGGATGTACTGGATCTGATAGCTGTATGGGGAGATGAATCCCTGCTATCAGAACTCCGTTCCAAAGATGGAATGCCAAAACACCTGCCCCAGCACATCCCTTGCTCCGATGGCTCATGAAGCCTGGACAGTAGTAAGGAGCAATCCAACTGTAGGATGAGCAAGTGCAGAATGGTGGTTCACTCTACTTCCCTGTAAGCCAACCGCCCTCCCCTCCCCCTTTGATCTCTGCTTGCAGAGGCAATAAAGTCAGTGTTGTTTCAAATTCATGCATTCTTTATTACTTCCTCACACAAATGGAGGGATAACTGCCAAGGTAGCCTGGGAGGGGTACAGGAGAAGGGAAGCAATGGGTGGGGTTGTTGTACGGGCACCCAGAATGGCATGCAGCTCATCATTTCTGCAGGATGTCTGGGGCTCTGACCCGGAGCGGCCGCTTGTATCTGTAGTTCTTTAGTGGGTTTGCCTGATATTCTAGGCAGCACTGAATCTCCATTAGACAAAACTTAAAGAAGAGAATGACCTGGGGAGTCATTCCCATGCGTGTCTAGGTGCCCCCGACCGACCTCACGGAGGCCAGCCAGGAGCACCCATGACAGCAGCAGATGGTACAGTATGACTGGTAACCGTCTTTGCTAACTTGCAAAGGCAAGGAGCTGCTGCTGTGTAGCACTGGAGTACTGTGTCTGTCAGCAGCATCCAGTAGACATACGGTGACAGTGAAAAAAGGTTGAATGGGCTCCATGCTTGCCGTGCTATGTCATCTGCTTGGGCAATCCAGGGAAAAGGGCATGAAATGATTGTCTGCCGTTGCTTTCACGGAGGGAAGGTTGACTGACGACATTACCCAGAATCACCCGCGACAAATTTTTGGCCCCATCAGGCATTGGGAGCTCAACCCAGAATTTCAATGGGCAGTGAGGACTGCGGGAACTGTGGGATAACTACCACAGTGCTCTGCACCGAAAGTTGACGCTTGCCACGGTACTATGGATGCACACTGCCGAATTAATGTGCTTAGTGTGGACGCATGCACTTGACTTTACACAATCTGTTCCCAAAAATCGGCTTCTGTAAAATCGGAGTAATTTCGTAGTGTAGATATACCCCTAGAGCAATGGTAGGTAGGTCAATGAAAGCATTCTTCCATTGTCCAAGTGCTATGTACACCATGAATTAGGTTGACATCTCTACTGTACTCCGGGTGGTGGATTTTTCACACCCCTGAGCACTGTAACTATGGTGACCTAAGTTTTAAATAGAGACCAGGCCTAAATCCTGGTCTTCACTGATAAAAAGAGTGTGGTTTCTCTTACCTCTGGGTTACTAATGCATGTGAGCTATCCTGCTGTAAAAACAAAGCAAAGACAAAGTATTTTAATTCTACTGCAAGGTAAACTAAGCAAGGTCATCACTATTTCCTTGCCTGAGGTTGATCCCACCTAGTTTACTTTGCATTGAGATTCAAGTGCCTTGCCTTCACTCATGTTTTTACCCCCTATAGCTCATGTGTGTTAGTTATCCAGCTGTAAAAAATGAACCTTTTTAGCAGTAAAGACAAGGCCTTTCTAAGTAGTGGTCCATGTAAAGAGAATATCACACCTGTGCTTCTTAAGCAATGTCTTCACTGCAAAAAAGGTGTTTTTTTTCTATAAAAACTTAGTGAAGACACAACAGTGTAGTTTTGCCATGAGATAAAGTAGGTGGGGAGATCCATGGGCAAGGGCATAGTGCTGATGTTGCCTACTTACTTGGCAGTAAGATTAAAGTGCCTTGTTTGCTTTAGCTAACATACATTGATTAATCTGTGGTAAAAAACATACCTTTTTTGGCAGTGATGACAAAGCCTCAGTCTGTTCTGGCAGCCATTTCATTTCAGGGTGAAACATATAATGTTGTCTTTGACCTTCATTTTAGGTCCTAGCCACCTGACAGACCATCTGTGATACCACTACTTTTTTGGTAAACGGAAGCACTTAAGCCAACACCCCTTAATTTATCAAAAGGGTAGCAGGGCATTTTCCATGACAAAACTTCAACTCTGATCCCAGAGACCAGATTTGTTGCCTTTGCAAGACTAAGGAAGAGTCATCTATTTTCTTGGGCTTTTTCACAAGGGAAGTGTAGGGATTAGACTGATTTGAAAGGGTTATATTTTCCTTTCTCAGCATCGGTCATTTTACCTATACCACTCAACCAACCATCCCTCATATGCGCAGATTGATTTATATGTAAGGGCAAATAATTCGTATTTGGGATCTTATTTATAGATACATTTAGACTGAGCTGTATCTGATTGACTTCAAAGAGATTATTCATGATACTACTCAATGTGAGTAAGGGTATAAGAATCTGGCCTATAATTTGTATATTATAGCCAGAGTTGGTAGTAACCTCTATATTTGGGTTCTCTAACACTTTCTATTATAAAAACATGAACATACTTTTTTTGGAAGCTCTAACACTTCCTTTGTTTGCAGCAGTCCTTTCAAATTTGGCAGCAGCTAGAGATATGCCTTTCCCTTGCCCTATGAACATTGGTTCTGATTTGGCGGAGTTATAAACTGTTAGAAAGCACCGTTTCCCTTCTTTGACCTGAGTTGCTTAGGAAAAGGTTGGCAATCTGCCCAAATGGCAGCTGAACATTCTAAAAAGCCAGGCCCACATATCTGCCAAAATAGCAGTAGTACCACCACCACCACATGTTGTACTGGGACTGCCTGGGATCTACCTGATCAGCTGAGCAGCATGGGGTAGTGGTAGTGGTGGTGGTGATTGCATGACACAAAAGCACATATCCCCACTTGGGGGCACCATATAGAGGCAGAAGGTCCTGCAATTCCTGATCGAGGAGAGAGAGAACAGGCTTTCTCCAACATGTGCCAGACCCAGCACATGGTGCACATGGCTCCTCTCCCTCTCTGGAATAACAGCCTTTTCAATTTACCAGCTAGTGTAGCTAGTCCGGTAGCTCAAGTGGTAGTAGTCTGTCTTGTAATGCTGAAGGATCAAGCCCTAATGATGCTTCTGCATAATGGGGGGAGGGGGTTATTACAATTGTACATAATAGTATTTTTTTCCCATTTTTTCCTTTAAAAAAGTCCTATGATATTTCATCAACAAAACCCACCACCACCTACAAAACAAACCAACCAAACACCTCCCCCTCCAAATCCTACATTAAAAGAAAGTTAGGAAAAACCAGATCGACAATTGTCTGTGCACCCTTAATACTGCCCTCTTGTGCATAGGCATTATGGTACAGTCTCTAATTGCCTGATCATATACTGTTTTCCTCACAGCACCCCGCTTCATTCAGTGCAAACTGGATGCACAATGGGGCAGAATTAGGGTTGTACAGGCAGCTATAAATTTGACTTTTCCTAACTTTGGAGTGCTTGACTTGGCAACCTCAATAACATTCTTTCAGTGTAGTTTTTTTGTATGTAATATTTTGTATGCTTAGGGGTTAGATTAGATTCCCAGCTATTAATGTATGTTCATCATTCAGCACTAGCCAAGGCAGCTTGTTACCATTTACATTTGGCTAAAGCATTGCAACCTTTTCTTTCTGAGGCAGACTTCATTACCACAATTCATGCCTTTATCACTTCAAGACTGAATTATTGTAAAGCACTCTACTTTGGGCTATAACTATACTTTAAATCCATTCAGAAACTGAAGCTAGCACAGAGTACTGTGACTAGATCTGGGTAAAAACTGGATTTTTCATTACTCAGAGAATTCTGCAAGTTTGAATTTTTTTCCACTCTGAAAATAGAATGTAGAAATGCCATTCGAAAATAAACTCTGAAAAAATAATTTGGGGTTGATTGAAACATTCTGTTTTGACAAAGTTGAAACATTTCTTTCCAGTTTGGACTTTTCAGTGTTTTTGTATTATATTTTAAAAAATTGTAACAAAATGTAACTTTGAAATGGAAAATTCAGAAATGTTGAAACATTTCTACCTTTCAAAACACTTTTTTTTCAATTTTTCTTTCAAAACTAACTTGTCAAAATCAACATCTTTACACAAACCTTCACTTTTGATGAACTGATGTTTTCTGACAGCAGAGCTATTCATTGGAAAACTTCGGACCAGCTCTAGCTGTGACTCACTTGTAAAATGAAGTGTCGCATTGCAAGTATATTAAACTGATACGTTTGTGATCTGCACTAGTGGCTTGTGAGTCTGTAGGTGGAGTTTAAGGTATTGGCTTCCTACCTTGAAGATGGTAGTAGTCTGTCTTGTAATGCTGAAGGATCAAGCCCTAAGCTTGATCCTCCTCAGCTTTTGGCCATCAAGACTCTATTTACATGATGGATGGGCAAGCCAGTGTGGATAAAATAAACCCACTAACCTTCACCTAGGTGACTTTTTTCCCCTTGCATTTTTTATGCTGGCACTTTGTGCTCCCTTCAGCCATGTGGACTATAATGGCTCTTTTCATGTATGGCTTGTGAAAACTTCGGAACATTTTCTATCTAACTGGAAATGGAAATCCTAGAAGAGCAGAAGATGGCTGGTAAAGTTTAATGTTCTCCAATCAACTTCAGCTGCAGCTATTTGGGTTGTTTAGTAGCCATTGATTTACACTGAAACCTCAGAGTAACACTGCTCCCTACTGATCCATAATAAATGTCATCTATTTGAATGAGAAGTCAATTGGTCTGTGTAGATTTCCATTGGTGTGAATGGAGACCCAGTGAAGCTTATGGTAAACCTGGTTTTGTTATGGTGGCAATAAAGATCAACAGTAACTTGTTGGAATCAATGGAAATCAAATGCAGATAATATACATTAATTGAACATTTATTGGAAGTAATTAAAATTAATTGTAGTCATGACTTAATTACTGGAAATTAATGACTGCCATTTAGATATTAACAGAATTACTAGAATGTAATGACAGTCAATACAAGAAGTTTACAAGTGGTTGAGTTATAGAAGGGTTTATTGATATTAGTGATCTTCAATTTTTTTCAGTGGACCTATAATGTAAAATAGGGCTGCATTGCTATGGGAGAGATACTGGAGTACAGAGGACAGAGAACATAGGCAGAAGGAAAGCAGAAGATCTGGTGCTACTAAAGAGGTTATCTCTATCAGGTTATCTCATTTAATAAATAAAGTGGTAATCTAGATTTTTGCATTTCTCCCCTTTCCACATACCATCACCTTTTCTATAGGGATTACTTAATTAAAGCAGTACTGTAATTAATGGTCAAGGTAAGAATTGGGTAATCAACAGTTTTGCCTCAGAAACAGCATTATGATAATCTTTGGCCATAAACCACATGATTTATATTTGTTCTCTTAATCTACTTAATCTTATTCTCTTAAATATACTGGTATGTTACATGTACAATATAGCCATAATAAGAAGTTTTTACCCTTTTCCCAAGTACAATGCAGGATAACCTTAAGCAGAGCCAAGTGATAATGTGGTAACTGTTTGGGTACCCATATAAGTAATGCAGTGACTTTCACATGGGTAGATTATTCTGAATTACATTCTTACATTCACATATAAGTATGAAACCATGAATTATATTGATTGTAAAAGGACCACACTGTAGACCCTCTAACCATTTCAGATAATGTACCTCAAATTTTTACATCTGATTTGAATTATATGAATTTCTTAAATATCTGTGTTCTGTCCAGACATGAGAAATGGCTTTGGTTTATATAGTCTGAATGAAGGACCACCTAATGAGGAGAGAAATATTTTTTTTACTGCATTATCACTGAAAACCAGAATGGAAAACATGGCACACTTTTTGAAAGGACTTTGAGATCCTCTGGTAAATTCTATAAGTGTTATTATTCCTAATCGGGTCAATTTCTCAGAACAGAGTAGTGTTGGCACACCTTATAACCTCATAGGTTTTTGTAAGGTCAGAAAGGACCATGGTGATCATCTACTCTGACCTCCTACACATTTCAGATCTTTACCCACCCACTTCTGTAACCCTAACATCTGGCTGAGTTAATGAAGTTCTCAAATGATGGCTTAAAGACTTCAAGTTACAGAGAATTCACCATTTACACTAGTTTAAGCCTGCAAGTGACCCATGCCCCATGCTGCAGAAGAAGGAAAAATCCACCCAGGGTATATGCCAGTCTGACATGGGGGAAAATTCCTTTCCAATCCCAAATATGGCCATCAGTTAGATCCTGAGCATATGGACAAGACCCACCAGGCAGATACCTTCATAGTCATGGGAAAAAAACAAAAGTTTTGACACATAATTAGACTACATGTTGCATCTATCCATGTTCTGTTACAATTTCTCATCTTTTACCATAGGACTATAAACTACTCTAGTTTCTGCTTGAAAACTTACTTACTGATGATTAATCATAATAATAATGAATGGGAATTGCATACAGTGTATATTAGAGCTTCTTCAAAACAAGAATTGCTCTGAAATAAACAAGATGAAGTTCAATAAAGACAAGTACAAAGTGCTACATTTAGAAAGAAAAACTCAAACACACAAATACAAAATGGGGAATAACTAACTGGGCAGAAATACTGCAGAAAAAATGTGAGGTTATAGTGAATCACAAATTGAATGTGAGCTGAGATGTGACGCAGTTAACATAAGAACATAAGAACGGCTGTACCGGGTCAGACCAAAGGTCCATCTAGCCCAGTATCTGTCTACCAACAGTGGCCAATGCCAGGTGCCCCAGAGGGAGTGAACCTAACAGGCAATGATCAAGTGATCTCTCTCCTGCCATCCATCTCCATCCTCTGACGAACAGAGGCTAGGGACACCATTCTTACCCATCCTAGCTAATAGCCATTTATGGACTTAGCCACCATGAATTTATCCAGTTCCCTTTTAAACATTGTTATAGTCCTAGCCTTCACAACCTCCTCAGGTAAGGAGTTCCACAAGTTGACTGTGCGCTGCGTGAAGAACTTCCTTTTATTTGTTTTAAACCTGCTGCCTATTAATTTCATTTGGTGACCCCTAGTTCTTGTATTATGGGAATAAGTAAATAACTTTTCCTTATCCACTTTCTCAACATCACTCATGATTTTATATACCACTATCATGTCCCCCCTTAGTCTCCTCTTTTCCAAGCTGAAGAGTCCTAGCCTCTTTAATCTTTCCTTGTATGGGACCCTCTCCAAACGCCTAATCATTTTAGTTGCCCTTTTCTGAACCTTTTCTAGTGCTACAATATCTTTTTTGAGGTGAGGAGACCACATCTGTACACAGTATTCGAGATGTGGGCATACCATGGATTTATATAAGGGCAATAATATATTCTCAGTCTTATTCTCTATCCCCTTTTTAATGATTCCTAACATCCTGTTTGCTTTTTTGACCACCTCTGCACACTGCGTGGACATCTTCAGAGAATTATCCACGATGACTTCAAGATCTTTTTCCTGACTCGTTGTAGCTAAATTAGCCCCCATCATATTGTATGTATAGTTGGGGTTATTCTTTCCAATGTGCATTACTTTACATTTATCCACATTAAATTTCATTTGCCATTTTGTTGTCCAATCACTTAGTTTTGTGAGATCTTTTTGAAGTTCTTCACAATCTGCTTTGGTCTTAACTATCTTGAGTAGTTTAATATCATCTGCAAACTTTGCCACCTCACTGTTTACCCCTTTCTCCAGATCATTTATGAATAATTGAATAGGATTGGTCCTAGGACTGACCCTTGGGTAACACCACTAGTTACCCCTCTCCATTCTGAGAATTGACCATTAATTCCTACCCTTTGTTCCCTGTCTTTTAACCAGTTCTCAATCCATGAAAGGACCTTCCCTTTTATGCCATGACAGCTTAATTTACGTAAGAGCCTTTGATGAGGGACCTTGTCAAAGGCTTTCTGGAAATCGAAGTACACTATGTCTACCGGATCCCCCTTGGCCACATGTTTGTTGACCCCTTCAAAGAACTCTAATAGATTAGTAAGACATGATTTCCCTTTACAGAAACCATGTTGACTATTGCTCAACAGTTTGTTTTTCTATGTGTCTGACAATTTTATTCTTAACTATTGTTTCGACTAATTTGCCCGGTACCGGCGTTAGACTTACTGGTCTGTAATTGCCGGGATCACCCCTAGAGCCCTTTTTAAATATTGGCGTTACATTAGCTAACTTCCAGTCATTGGGTACCGAAGCCAATTTAAAGAACAGGTTACAAACCTTAGTTAATAGTTCCGCAACTTCACATTTGAGTTCTTTCAGAACTTCTTGGGTGAATGCCATCTGGTCCCGGTGACTTGTTTCTGTTGAGTTTATCAATTAAATCCAAAACCTCCTCTAGTGACACTTCAATCTGTGACAGTTCCTCAGATTTGTCACCTACAAAAGCCGGCTCAGGTTTGAGAATCTCCCTAACATCCTCAGCCGTGAAGACTGAAGCAAAGAATCCATTTAGTTTCTCCGCAATGACTTTATCGTCTTTAAGCGCTCCTTTTGTATTTTGATCGTCAAGGGGCCCCACTGGTTGTTTAGCAGGCTTCCTGCTTCTGATGTACTTAAAAAACATTTTGTTATTACCTTTGGAGTTTTTGGCTAGCCATTCTTCAAACTCCTCTTTGGCTTTTCTTATTACACTCTTGCACTTAAGCTGGCAGTGTTTGTGCTCCTTTCTATTTGCCTCAGTAGGATTTGACTTCCACTATTTAAAGGAAGTCTTTTTATCTCTCACTGCTTCTTTTACATGGTTGTTAAGCCACGGTGGCTCTTTTTTAGTTCTTTTACTGTTTTTCTTAATTTGGGGTATACATTGAAGTTGGGCCTCTATTATGGTGTCTTTAAAAAGGGCCCATGCAACTTGCAGGGATTTCACTTTAGTCACTGTACCTTTTAACTTTTGTTTAACTAACCCCCTCATTTTTGTATAGTTCCCCCTTTTGAAATTAAATGCCACAGTGTTGGGCTGTTGAGGTGTTCTTCCCACCACAGGGATGTTGAATGCTATTGTATTATGGTCACTATTTCCAAGCGGTCCTGCTATAGTTACCTCTTGGACCAGCTCCTGCGCTCCACTCAGGATTAAATCTAGAGTTGCCTCTTCCCTTGTGGGTTCCCGTACCAGCTGCTCCATGAAGCAGTCATTTAAAGTATCGAGAAATTTTATCTCTGCATTTCGTCCTGAAGTGAAATGTTCCCAGTCAATATGGGGATAATTGAAATCCCCCACTATTATTGGGTTCTTAATTTTGATAGCCTCTCTAATTTCCCTTAGCATTTCATCATCAAAAAAGTTGCAAAAAAAGTCTAATATTCTGGGCTGTGTTAACAGGAGTGTTGTATCTAAGGGTAGGTCCATACTTACCCGCCGGGTCGACGCGGAGAGTTCGACTTCTCGGAGTTCGAACTCTGGACGCACTCCCGTCGACTCCGGAACTCCACCACCGCGAACGGCGGTGGCAGAGTCGACGGGGGAGCTGCGGACTTCGATCCCGCGGCGTCAGTACGGGTAAGTCAGTCGAACTAAGGTAGTTCAACTTCAGCTATGTTATTCACGTAGCTGAAGTCGCGTACCTTAGTTCGACCCTCCCCCCAGTGTAGACCAGGCCTAAGACATGAGAAGTAATTGTTCTGCTCTACTCGGCACTGGTCAGACCTCAGCTGGAGTACTGTGTCCTGTTTTGGGTACCGCATTTTAGGAAAGATGTGGGTAAATTGAAGCGAGAAGAGCAACAAAAATGATAAAAGGGTTAGAAAACCTGAGATTTGTGGAAAGGTTAAAAAAAAAAAAGGTATGTTTAGGCTTGAGAAGAAAAGATGGGCAGAACCTGATAGTCTTCAAATATGCTAAGGGCTGTTATATAGAGAAGGTTATCAATTGTTTTCCATGTCCTCTGAAGGTTGGATAAGAAGTAATCAGTTTAAGAGTTTTAAAAGAGCTGTCTGAGGAGCTTGCTGGACCGTTAATGTTGATTTGCAATAAGTCTTGGAATGCTAGGAAAGAAAGCTAATGTAGTGCCAATATATAAAAAGGATATAAGGGATGACCCTGGTAATTATAGGTCAGGCAGTGTGACATCAATCCCAGGCAAGATAATGGAGTGGCTGATATGGAACTCAGTTAATAAAGAGTTAAAAGACAGTAATTTATTTAATGCCAATCAACATGAGTTATGGAAAATAGATCCTGTCAAACAAATGTGATTTTTTTTAGATGAGATTTGATGTTTAGTTGACAAAAGTAATAGTGTTGATGTGATATACTTAGACTTCTGTAAGCTCTTTGACTTGGTACTGCACAATATTTTGATTAAAAAACTAGAATGATATAAAATTAACATGGCACATATTAAATGAATTAAACTCTGGCTAACTGATAGGTCTCAAAATGTAATTGTAAATAAGGAATCATCATTTAGCAGGTGTGTTTTTAGTTGGGTGCCACAAGGATTGGTTCTTGGCCCTAAGCTAGTTAATATTTTTTAATTTGGAAGAAAACACAAACCTATAATTGATAAAGTTTGCAGATTACTCAAAAATTGGGGGAGTGATAAATAATGAAGAATAAAGGTCGCTGATACAGAATGATCTGCTTTGCCTGGTAAGCGAGGCACAAACAAACAATATGTATTTTAACATGACTAAATGTAAATGTGTATATCGAGGAACAAAGAATGTAGGCCATACTAACAGGACGGTGGACTCTATCCTGGCAAGCAGTGACTCTGAGAAAGATTTGGGGGTCATGGTAGATAATCAGCTGAACATGATCTCCTGGTGTAATGCTGTGACAAAAAGGACTAATGGGATCTTTGAATGCATAAATAGAGGAATATTGAGTAGGAGTAGAGCAGTTATATTGCCTGTGTATTTAGCAATGGTGCAACCACTGCTGGAATACTGTGTCTGGTTCTGGTGTCCATAATTCAAGAAGGAAGTTGATAAATTCCAGAAGTTTCAGACAAGAGCAATAAGAATGATTAAAAGTTAGAAAACATGCTTTATAGTGATAGACTTAGGGGTTCAATTTATTTAGCTTGGAGAAGAGACGATTAAGACATGACTTGATCGCAATTTATAAGTACCTGCACTGGGAACAAATGTTTGATAATGAGTTCTTCATTCTAGCAGAGAAAGGTATAACACAGTCCAATAGCTGGAAGTTGAAACTAGACAACTTCAGTGTAAATTTTTAACAGAGAGGGTAATTAACTCTTGGAACTGTTTCCCAAGGACCTTTTTTTTTCTTTTTTTTTTTTGAGTAGTGGTGTTTATCCTACAGTATTGCAGAATGTAGATAAATAGGAAGGCCCAGATCCATAAAGGTACTTAGGCATTTACACCCCAGACTTCCACACCTAAGTCCCACTGAGTCCACCTACCAGATTGGGTCCCATTCAAAATCTAGCAGGAGAAGGAAGTGGTGCCTATTATATAACTTTTAGCCCAGTGGTTAGAGTACTCACCCAGGTTCAATTCCCCCCTCTTAGCCAGATGCCAAGAAAAGATTTGGACAGGGTCTCCCATCTCTCAGGAATGTGCTCTAACCCCTGAGCGATGGAATATTCTGATGTGGGGCTCCCCTCGGTCTCTCCTGTTGAAGCTGTTCCACTGTGGATGAATAATGACTGATTGGAACAGGGTGGACTGGGGGTCTCCCACCTGCCAGGTGGGTGCCCTAACCTCAGGATTACAGAGTCATTCCCACTCTCTCTCACTATCTCTGGCCTAATGACTGTTCCACTCTGGATAAATACTTAAATAGTTCCTCAAGAAATACCTAAGGTTCCTAAGCTGCCTGACCCAGGTGGTGGATTCCTGTTGATGAATTGCTAAGCAGATATAGACACCTTCCTGCAGGCTGAATTTTAGTGCCTATCTCAGAGAGAGGGGTGTGGTTTACCATACTCCCTTCTGGTTGGTGTCTTCCACTGGCTAGCTTAGGCAGCTCCCTGCCTAGTGCACTGGCTTTTCTATAGGGAGCCTAGATTCCTAACTCAGTCCCCATGGATCATAGTGGCATTTCTGTGATTCTCTAGGACCTAAAAGTGAAGTGCCATGATGCTCAACATTGCAATGCCTAAGTGCCTTTGTGGATCTGGCCAAAAGTAACTTTGAGAAGCAGTAAATGTTAGAGTAGTTCATGAAAGTACTATCTGCATGTGATAAGGCTTAAAGGTACAGAGGCCAAGTTTCAGATAATGAGAATGGTTGGATAAAATGAGTGGCATTATTCCTTTTAATTGTACTTGGTGATTTGTTCTGAAGTTTATCTTACTGACCTTGATATTTATTCCATAAACAACACCTTCATTAAAATAAATTAAATCTGGTTATGTGTGATAATCTCCTCAACGTAAACCCTAAAAAGCAAGTAAATGCCACTTCTTAACAGTACCTGGATGCCCACACACCATGTGTCCACTGAATGTGACAGACCCCATATTGTCACAAGGAACTTACTTCTGCCTCCAGAGGGTAAGCAAACACGCTACACAAAATGCCTCTCACAGCATAACACAAAACCTTAATTATATCTTCAGTAACATTAGCATGTTCCAGCTTGACATATGGGTGGTATGTTATGTGTTTGTGGGGGAAGCATAAGGTCATAATTAAGATTTTGCTGAAGGGCTTCAGCATAGGTCGGAAAAACCTCAGCTGTGGAGTTCACAGCTTCTGAAACCTGGGAATGCCAGTTGTTGTTTCTCAACTGAGCCAAAGTTTGTGATAGACAGTCTTCTCTTAGGGCTAGTCTACACTACCGCGCTACATTGGTGTAGCTGCACAAATACAGCTGCGCTTTTGGAGCATATCTGCTGAAGACGCGCTATGCCGATTGGAGACCACTCTTGAGTGGGCATAATTACTCCACCTCAACAAGAGTCAGAAGCTATGTCGGCAGTAGTGTGTCTCCTGCTGACATATCGCAGCATAGACACTGCTTTAAGTCGATATAACTTGCATCGCTCAAGGGGGTGGCTTTTTCACACCCCTGTGCAATGTAAGTTACATCGACTTAAGCAATAGTATAGACAAGCCCTTAGTTTCCTTCCCATAGAGCATTAGGGATAGTCATCTTCTCTAAATGGAGCTTCTGTCTTCAGTCCCATTGGCAACAAAAGAGCCACAAAGTGGCCATCTTTACTAGGGGCAGCCTAACTTTAAATCAGAGCTCTCAGCAGCAAGAAACAGTGATTAGTTTTATGAAGGGATCCTTTGCACTTCCCTCCCCACATACATGCTGAAGTAATGACCATCTTTTCTGAGTGTATCTTCAGTCTCATTGAAAGCTATGTGAAATGGTGGCCATTTTCAGTAAGGGACATTTGTGAATATAATGAGAAAGATACAAAACAAAAATCAGTAATAAATTTGCTGAATTACCAACGACGTTCTTCAAATGTATGTTCGACAGCATCTAACTATTTAACTATATGCAAACTCTGAAAAGTAACAAACCAGCTGTTTGTTTGTAAAAGGAATCTAAAAAAGGTCAGACCCAGGAAATTCTTAATGATTGATTTTTAAATCAGTTGCAACTCATAAACTAAGTAACAGAATTATTGGAAATTTCCCAGATAATTCAGTCTTTACTAGCAGATAATGTAATGTAAATTCGGTGAAGCTACACTGTGTTCCACATACAGTCAAATCAAAGAAGTTGAAGTCCTGTTTTAAGTGATAAACTGAACTCACCCTTAACACAGAAGTGCTACCGTGCTTCTGAAATGTTTAAACAATTAATTAACAACTACAGATCCTTTACTTAGACAAGACTTGAACTATAGTAATGGGAGATTTGCCTGAGTAAAGACTGCAGGAATGGCTACACAGAGATTATTATTTTTATTTTTAAAATCATATCACTGTACTCTGTTTCTATAGTGCTTACGCTGTAGCCTCATTGTTAATTATTTCCCCTATTGATGCACAGGAAAAGAGATATATTGCATTTATTACCTGTACCATTTAATGTAGAGTGCCATAGGATCCCAATCATTTATTCCTTGACAGAAAAATAGATATATTTGTATTAAACTTCCTGGGAACAAATCCTTCTCCGTTTGGAATCAATGGGAATTTTACAGTTGACTTCAATGGAAGTAGAATCCATCCTCTAGTGTTAAATGCATTTGTAAGTTATTAATTCTCTTATCTAAAGGTGTTTTGAGTCATCGTGTTTTTTATGAGGTTTGTAACAAACCTTGCTTTGTAACAGAAGCTCTTATGGAAACAAACTACTCTCTGTACTGTGCTGATCCCTTTAAAGCAGATATTTTGTCTTTTACAACAGTCCATTTGATTATCCACGGATTTAAAATGAAACTATTTGTGGTGTAAGGTTTGGCAAAATACCTTGTAAAACCAAACCCAAATTCTGTCTTGTTCTTTATAATTTAGAGAGAGAGGAAGAGAGCCCTTAATTTCAACAACTTCAGAATGCATCATGGTAAACAATTTTTTCACTAAATTTTAGCTCAATATGATTTGAAATGAGTGAGATACTAAACCCAGAAAATCAGATTTTACAGTGGCAATGCCAGCTGATCCTTTAGTACAGCACTATCATTGGCACAACTCTTTGCTGTTATTGAAATAAACCCAATACAGCAGGGTCAGCACTTTTCCATTCTCACATCATTTGTTTAAAAATAATTGTTTCCTAATTCATAGCAGTCCACACATATCAGACCTTACAAGTGCTCATTTTATGTCTCTCTGGGTATAATCATGCAAGGTGCTGATGTCAATGTGAGTTTAGGATGCTCTAAACTTCACAAAATCAGGCCCCGTGCAAAGGGAGAATGTAATTTTTCAACAAGTGAAAGAAAAAATGGATGTGGTGATTAAAGGTTGTTAGTTATAAATCCATTTTAGGGTTCTAACGTTAGCAACTGTAGACTGCTTATACTCCAGTTATGCCACTCACTCCTCCACAGAATGCCATGATTAATCTATAGGTTTTTAATTAATGTTTTCCACCTCATATCTTATTTAATATTTCTCTTGGAGATTTTGTCCTCATCTTCCATCAGTAGTTTAGTTAATAGGGCTTTAAACCCAGAATGACCCCACTGAAGTCAATCTAGAGTAATTTAACTAAATTCTGTTTTCAGTGAAATAATTTAGGACTTACAATGGTGTAACTGATATTAGTTCAGACACCTGGGATTTACAGCAGTTACCTCCAGCCATGTCCACTGTCATTTTCATGATATTTGGATAAATATACATATTCCAGCATTTCAAAAATAGTTTAATTCATCCCAAGATAATAAAATGATCAAATATACTAAAAAAATCCCCGGAAATTTGGCTAACTTCATATTTGGTCAATTAGCAGAAATCTAGGGGCTTGTGTTAAAAAACCATGATCTTGTGCACTGTCTACAATCGTTTGCAGCAACTCATTCACTATTGTGAAACAATAATAAGATTGTTTTGATGATTAAAAGGAGCTTTGCATGTTATAAATTGGAGATTATAATGTTCTTTTTGTTAGTAATATAATTTAGACCTTAAGAGATGTGGGTTTGGCACTCAAACATTAAATAGTTTGAACTTCCTTTTGGAATTAAAGTTAGCAAAAGGGACTAACTGCATGATCCCAGCTGGCAGAGAGGACATACAGCCTTTTAAATGGATTTCTGTCTAAAACTCATTGAACTACTTTCCTCATTGTACACTTGTCTACATCTTCAGTCACTATACTTAGTCAGAGGAAATTGTCCAATAGTTCTGAAAAGTGAATGCATGGATTGAGTCTCACGTGGGGCTTGATCCTGTTCCCACTACAGTCAATGGCCATTGACTTGAATGGAAGCAAGATGAGATCCATATAGTATGGTTTATATTATTTTTATTTAGAGATGGGCCTGAACCAAAACCTCAGATCTAACTCTCTGGAGATTCAAAATCCAAACTTGGATCCAGACCCAAATATCGCAAATGGTCCCTATCTTTATAATGGGCCAAACCAAAACCCCAGATCTGAATACTACCAAAATTTGGGGTATATTAAATCCAGATCTGGATCTGAATTTTGTGGCTTGGGCCCATCTCTGTTTTCATTTATACAGACAAATGGCATAATCTTGCAGTCCTTTAAAACTCAAGGCAACAGTTTGCTTTGCCCCATTGCTTGCAGGAGTCAAGATCTAATCTAAGAGGCAGATGAAGCATAAAATGCTAAACAAATGAATGTTGTCAGCAGATGTATGGCACAGTTATGTTTTGGGAAAGAAACATGTTAAAGAGTTGAGAGAAACTCAGACCTTAATTTATTTATCTATCTATTTATTTATTTAGATTCGGCAGGGCAGGGGCAGGGGCCATGTCTGAAAAGCACCTAGCACATTTTGGAAATTATTATTATTATTATTATTATTATTCTCTCTTCAGGGTTTATGCAAATATTTTCTTTGACTTCCCAGAATATAAGAGTTTATAACTCAGTGAAGCAAAGTGAGACATGAAACTCTGTCAATGAATTTCAAAAAACTTGCTGTACTAACCATCAATCAATCCATATTCATTTGGAGTTGGGCTCAGTTTTGCCTGAAATTGGGTCAGGAGGATCCCTCAAAAGATAATTTGCAAGCATTTCAATCAACCGCATCAGCACCTAATGTTTATAACAAAGCTATAAAGGTGGGTCTCTGGTGTGGGGTTTTGTAATGGAGATTTTGCACAGCAGTAATGATGAGTGGGTGAGGAAAGTTTAGAAAGAACTAAGTGTGGGTGGTGGAAATATTCAAAAGGCATAACATGGCCATAGGAGGAAACATAGGGGCCTCCCAACCCTGTGATGGAAAGGATGTCAAGGCTTCATGAACATGAATTTTATTTATTTATTTATTTATTTTAACTCTAACACATTCTCATTAGGAAGGCAAAAATGTGAAATCGATACAGTTCCTTTTTCAAGTGGGGAGCTGACTGTGGCTGCATAATAGTGCTGTCTTATAATCTCCTTCCAAATGTGTGGGTGCCTCTTGGGTTTCCTCAAATATTTCATGGACCATTTTCAAAGATTTATATAAAATCAGGCCAACAATGTCTACATCCTCTACCACATCAGTGAAAAACTACATGAAGTTTCAAAGTCATGTAAAATCTCCTTGATGGGAAACATTTACATTTTACAAAGTATAAATTTAGCTGGCCATTTAGTTGGGGTAAATTAATTCCTGGTGTAAATCTGCTGATTTCATGACAGTTACACTACAGATTAGGTCAGCCTGGTAGACTAATGCTAGCAAGTTGAAAAAATGATATTACATAAAACCGTGAATGCTATAAAGGTTTTAGGAGACTGCCAAAAAGTGCTCAGATATTTGATAAGATATTTTGTTATTGCCATTCTGTATTTTTATGGGAACACATATAGCAAGTAAACAAGCTTTTCAGTTTCTTTTATGTTTCTTTATCGTACTATTATATGGCATGTTAGATATAATAAAGCAATACATTGAACATTCTCCTTGACTTTTCATAGCCATTAGTCCTATTAGCAATTTTCACATACTACTTCTGTGAAAGTAGATCAAAAAGCTCAGGAGGTAGGAGTGCATGCAACAACCGGGATATCCTACAGGAAGATCTGGATGACCTTGTAAACTGGAGTAATAGTAATAGGATGAAATTTAATAGTGAAAAGTGCAAGGTCATGCATTTAGGGATTAATAACAAGAATTTTTGTTATAAACTGGGTATGCATCACTTGGAAGTAACAGAGGAGGAGAAGGATCTTGGAGTATTGGTTGATCACAGGATGACTATGATCCGCCAATGTGATATAGCTATGAAAAAAGCTAATGCAGTCTTGGGATGCATCAGGCGAGGTATTTCCAGTAGAGATAAGGAGGTGTTAGTACCGATATACAAGGCACTGGTGAGACCTCATCTGGAATACTGTGTGCAGTTCTGGTCTCCCATGTTTAAGAAGGATGAATTCGAACTGGAACAGGTACAGAGAAGGGCTACTAGGATGATCTGAGGAATGGAAAACCTGTCTTATGAAAGATGACTCAAAGAGCTTGGCTTGTTTAGCCTAATCAAAAGAAGGCTAAGGGGAGATATGATTGCTCTATATAAATATATCAGAGGAATAAATGCCTCTGAGAGGAATTATTTAAGCTCAGTACCAATGTGGCCACAGGAACAAACGGTTATAAACTGGCCATCAAGAAGTTTAGACTTAAAATTAGACGAAGGTTTCTAACCATCACAGGAGTGAAGTTCTGGAATAGCCTTCCAAGGGGAGCAGTGGAGGCAAAAGACATATCTGGCTTCAAGACTAAGCTTGATAAGTTTATGGAATGGATAGTATGATGGGATAGCCTAATTTTGGCAATTAATTGATCTTTGACTATTAGCGGTAAATATGCCCAATGGCCTGTTGTGGAACATTAGATAGGGTGGGATCTGAGTTACTACAGAGAATTCTTTCCTGGATTTCTGGCTGATGAGTCTTGCCCACATGCTCAGAGTTTAGCTGATCGCCATATTTGGGGTCGGGAAGGAATTTTCCTCCAGGGCAGATTGGCAGAGGCCTTGGGGGTTTTCGCCTTCCTCTGCAGCATGGGGCACGGGTCACTTGCTCGAGGATTCTCTGCACCTTGAAGTCTTTAAACCATGATTTGAGGACTTCAGTAGCTCAGACATAGGTCAGGGGTTTGTTACAGGAGTGGGTGGGTGAGATTCTGTGGCCTGCGTTGTGCAGGAGGTCAGACTAGAAGTTCATAATGGTCCCTTCTGACTTTAAAGTCTATGAGTCTATAACTTTCTTTTCTGAGTCACTGGTTCAAATATGGCCAGTTTCAATGCAGACAAAAAGAGCCTTAGCCACTAGGGCTAGTCTAGACTGGAAAATGATGTTGTGTTATAACAAATGTTAACTAACATTGTGTTAATTGTCTTTAAATATTTTTATGTTTAAAATTATATTAGATGATCCTGGGCTAATTACTTCAAGTTAACATTCTGACAGGATTTTAAACATGACAGTTCTTGTCTACATTGATGCTAATTTATGTTTAACAACCAGGGCCGGCTCCAGGCACCAGCGGAGGAAGCATGTGCCTGGGCCGGTACATGCTAAGGGGCGGCATTCCGTCCATTCTTGGGGTGGCACAGTACAGGCGCCTTTTTTTTTTGCTTGGGGTGGCAAAAATGGTAGAGCCGGCCCTGTTAACAACAAATGTTATAACTGTGACATTTCCCAGGGTATTAACTGCTAAATAGTCTATTGAGTAGCTTAGAATATATGAAATAAATTGTTTGTATCAATCCAGTTCCTAAGGGGCAACTGTCTATATCACAAACCAGCACCATAACTGCCTCAGTAGACAGGCCAAAGATTGCTTGGTCATGGAGACTGAGCTACCCTCCACTAAATATAGTCACTTCAGAGCATGGTTGAAGAATTCTGGTGGAGTTGATGTTGGGATATGTGAGTAAAATAGATGATTCCATTCTACAAAGCTGCCTATATTTCATAAGAACTTAATTTTCTTAAACCTGAAATCAATAGCAAAACATCCACTGACTTCAATGGGCAGGATTTTAACTTCTATATGGAATCTAAGATTTTGGAATAAGATGGCAATGCAATAATTCAAGCAAACAGGTAATATATACATCTCAAAGTATCCTTTTTGTCAATCAGGAAGTATCTTTATTGACAAAAATTGCCTTTCACTCATGGCAAAAAATAATGAAATTGAAATGAGATTTTTGTTTTGCTTTTAAGCGAAAGCAATGAAAACTCAAAATATGACAGTTTTACACTCTTTTAAACTATCAGAGCTCATGTTGCAAGAATCTGTAAACTAAACTCAACCAAGAAAGAGTTTTCTGAACAGTTGATGTGAGACTTGAAAAGAGGCAATGTAACAAATGAAATGCGGGGGGGAAATGCTTTCATTCCAATACAGGAACATCTGGTTTATTGCAACAATATCTACTGTAATTATATCACTGCTGGAAGAACTGCTCTAAGTTAGGTTAAATTTGTGGGTTTCCATAATAAACACTGCTTTGGAGGAGTGGGGAGGGGGGTTCACTACCTCAGCCATGTCAGATCACATTGAACTGAACTGTGATTTGAGGCAAAAATAACAAAATATGGAAAACATAAAAGCAATGTTTCCAACCATATATTTCTTAAGATATACTGTTGGTCTATTCCTTATTCTAGCAAATGGAATCTGTGCCAAAGAACCAGATTGTTGAATGGCTGACCGTTTTTCACTGATAAAAGTTACAAATGTAAACTTTTTGACAGCTAGGAATTGGCTCATTCCTAATACTACTATTATTATTAATAATAACATCACCCTCAAAGCACTTTACAAAGGATGGTAAATATCATTATTTCCATTTTACATATGGAGAAAACTGAGGTACTTATGATGGGTCATATAGCAGGTTAGAGGCAGAGCTGGGAATAGAATCCAGGTTTCCTGAGCTTCAGTCCAGTACCCTGTCAAGAATAAAACAAAACCCTCAAAAACAAAAAACCCTGGACTTTTATGCATAAGGGACTCTGTGATAGAATCTAACATCCAACCAGTTTGTCGTCTAACAAAACTAATCAAAGTGCCGCAGTTCACAGTGTATATCAGTTTCTTTATTTCACAACATCAAATGGAAAGTTTAAATCTACACCAGTCGTTCATTATGACAGAAATAATCATTGTAGTAGAATGTTGCCACAGGACCAATTAAATCTTTTGATTTCAAAATAAACTTCCCAATGTTTGCCTCAGTATTTATGCAGCAACAAGAAACCACTATCTAGTCCATTGACAACATAGTATCTTGACATGATAGTGATAATGGACTATTATTATTATTATTATAGAAGTGGCTAGAGGCCCGAGGTCACATTGGGGCTCTAGTGCTAGGCACTCTACATTCACACAGAGACAGTCACTCTGAGGGAATGTCTACACTACAATTAAAAACCCAACAGCTGGCCCATGCCAGCTGAGTCTGGCTTGCAGGGCCTGGGCTAAGGGGTTGTTTAATTGCAGTGTAGCTGTGATCGGGCTGGAGCCTGCATTCTGGGACCCTCCCATCTCACACGGCCCAAGAACCTGGGCTCCAGCCCAAGCTCAAACGTCCACACTACAATTAAACACGCCCTTATTCTGAGCCCCATGCGCCTAAGTCAGCTGGCCTAGCCCAGCTGCGGATATGTAATTGCAGTGTAGACATACCCTGGGAGGCTTGTAATCTCAATAGACAAGATGCTATTCCACTGACATTACAGTACATCCAAAGCCACGTTCTGCTCTCATTTAAACCTCTCCACCCCCAATGAGTTCAGCACCAGTATAAACAAGAACAGATAAATATTTTATTGGAAACAAAAATAAGAAATTAATTTCACAAGCAGAATTTCCATTAGAACATTCTGGGCTTGTCTACACAGGGAGATTCATATTATGGTGATGTGGGCCATCGATTTATACAGGGTGCAGAAGGCAAGTTGGATCAGGCACAAAATCTTCAGGTGTTTTACTTCTATCTTGTCTATGTGGAGGCTTAGTGCACATCAAACTGAGGTGTGAATCTACAGCACATTAACTTGCCATGAACCAACAGAAGTATGTCAAAATAGATTATGAAACTTTTAGTGTATGGTATGGGGGTCCACAAAGCCAGTGAGTGTGCTGCACTCTAGTGAGCTGTAGATTAACACACTAGTTTGCTGTGCACAAAGTCTCTATGTAGACAAGCCCTCACATTCGGATGTTGTTTTCCCAGCCTTTATCTGGATTTGTACATTTCTATTCTATGGGCCGAACAGAACTTGCAAAATATGCTTGTGCTATACCCAATATACCCACGTGTTTAACCCATGAACCCAATGTTCTTTCATGTTTGTGTCGCAAACAGGTACTTATGTGAGCAATCGGACATGTTATACACGCAAATGCGGGTTTTGTGTGTGCAACAGGCTCATGCTCAAATTTTGTGGGTGCAGATTAGACACTATCTTTGTTTTTGTATTCTGCAATTGAGGTAATTTCTTACCAGGGTCAATGCTTAGAATTGAAGCTACTGCTGTACTACCCCTGCACACGCAATAAAATAACATTTGAGATATTTTTCTCATTTGTAATCAACTAGAAAAGTTCATGTTAAGGGTGCATTACAGAATCATTCAGCCTAATTCAGTTTCAGTAAATTGCATCATGTAAATATGCAACCAAATCCTGCTGAAGAAAGATGTATGAAAACCCAGTAGGCTTTTTGCAGTAGCATGTTAGAGAAAATTAAGAAACTGCTTCAAGCATCCAAAATAAAAAACAGATTTCTTATTATTTATGATTTACTGTGTCTGGATTCCTATCGGCATTATAGAGCATAGTGTTAATTGCGACTAGACGGGGGCACATCAATCATATCAAGAGACTTTTTCTGGCAGAGTATTATATATGTTATCCCCTTTTTGACTTTCTCAAAGCTTTCTTTTGTGTTTGTCCAATTTTTCTCCAGTTTCATATTAATCTCTTTTTACAAATCAAATCACACAAATGCTAACAATAGAATAAATCTGAGGTGCAGCTTAAAAATTCCATACACACACACCCCCCATTTCAATTTTGAAAACTGTGTGGTTGTACTTTTATAAGAATTTAAGTAGAAAATCGAATAACTGAGCTCCTCATATCACTAATGGATTTATTTTCTTGCTTATAGTTCAAGGCCTCTTTTCTGTTTCCCCTAAAACAAAAGGCTTACTCTCATTTATTTCAATGGGGAAAGATCATGACTCAAAGTGACATACCTGGGAACAGATCCTCAGCCGGTGTAAATAGTCGTACCTCAACATGACAACAGAGGAGCTGTCCCCTGAAGTATTAGACACTTATATATATATCTGCTATGTAGAGGTTATATGTATCTGCCCTGGCCTGATTCTGGGATATGAGCAAAGGGAGCATAATGTAGTAAAATATCATTCCATGGGTAAGTTAGTGACAGCAGGGCAAGCAAGGTATTATTTGCTTTATAAAACTCTGCAGAATCATAATTTCAATGATGTCAGCCTCTATGGCATGGCAGGGGGGTATATTCCCCTTCCCACTCCCAACCTCCCAGCTCTAGTTCCTCCAGTTGATGGAAATTTTTATAATACAGTTTAATCAGAAATGGGTTGATTTGGGCATCATTTGAAACCCTTTCTCCCACCAACATCATGGTACCAAACATGACACACCTAGAACAATTACATGGATATATATTCAAGAAGATGTTTCAAAAATCAACTTTTTTAAAATTATACTTTAACACACAGATGCATTGCTTGTATGAAAAATACATTGATTTTTGGTAATTCTAAGTTATCTTCACATGTAGGACTGAATACATGTATTCATCAAAGTCATCGAAGTCACTAGCAATGTCACCTCTGTCTAGAGGACCACACCTGGTCAAAAAGGGACCCAGCCTGGTGAAAATGAGTGAGTGAATGGTGGTGGTGGGGGGCAGCGAGTGATGGAGGGAGGGGGGATGGAGTGAGTGGGGCAGGGCCTCAGAGACGGGGTGAGGGTTGTTCGGTTAGAAAGTTGGCAACCCTAACTACTAGACACATTGTCATGTGTCCATGCTACACTTCACATATCTCCATACAAGGCAGGATGCTGGCCAAATATTTGCAGGGTGGTGAGCATCTGCTCTTTGCACATGAGCTTTTGCTTAGCTGAAGGACTGATTCAGGAGCACCTGGTATTTCACTGGTGTGATCAGTCCATCCTTCAAGATCCATCCGTGCCCAATAGAGGAGGGGAGTCTGGAATATGCGCGATCATCCTGGAGCTATTCCATTGCTTAATAATTTGTCCTCTGGATAGAAAGTATAAATGCATGCCTTGTCATTTGCAATTTTTCTCTGTTTGTCTGCTTCTTGGAAAACAGTCACCAATATAACTTTGCAAGTGTCATAAGGCTGGACTTCAAATGGTAAACTTGGCATATGAACATCTACAGTGCATTTATGACTTTTTCAGTCATTGTCTCTGCCATTCTGAGCACCTTAAGAGTGAGGAGAGAGAATCTTTGGAGGTTGAATCAAATGCCGTTCAGTAAGATAGTTGGATCTTTCCAGCCAGCCTTCCAATAGTGTCACATCTTGAAAGGGTGTGGAAAACTGGCTGTGTGGTGGTTCTGGAGCAACCTCTCTGATGAGTCTGTGTATTGATGTGCTGGAGCCTGTGTATTGGGGGAGGGATAGCTCAGTGGTTTGAGCATTAGCTTGCTAAATCCAGCATTGTGAGTTCAATCCTTGAGGGGGCCACTTAGGCATCTGGGGCAAAAATCAGTAATTGGTCCTGCTAGTGAAGGCAGGGGGCTGGACTTGATGACCTTTCAAGGTCCCTTCCAGTTCTACAAGATTGGTATATCTCCTATTATTATTACATTTCTTTATTGACAAATAAAATGTGCAGAATTTCACAGAATTTTAAAATATTGTGCACAGAATTTTTATCAATCATATGCAATATGTAATGGAAAGCAGAATGTACACTGGAGGGGTGGAACTGTTTTCACAAGTGCTGTACACTTTGGGAAATTACGTCAAACACATTTTCAAACACATGAGTAAGTTTTTCAAAGAGGATATATAAGTAGCATTTTTGAAGGGCAAGGAGAGTTTGGAGGTGTGCTTCTATAGTGTAAGCTGCCAAGAGGCATTATGTTAACCAGGTCCTTTATTTGCCAAAGATTCAACTACTAGCTTATAGTCTTCGTCTCCCCACTGATGCCTAAAAATGATCAAGACCAAAGTAAAAACAAGGATTTAGTAATAAATTATTTTGGGATTGTAGTTAGTTATGGCATGTAACATATGTTATGTAACTATGTGCATACCATTTGCGGATGGATTCTAGTAATTTTTGGCTGGATGCTGATGTTGTAACCCAGTGCCTCATTTCAACTCTTTTGGCATAATAAACACAGCTGAGAATCAATACTACTGAACTGCTTCTTGTTTTGCTGATGATGGCAAACCCCATGGAAGCACTCCTTTGATTTATAGTAACTCATAACATTAAAAGAATTAATCTAGTTCTGAGCCTTAACTGATCACACAGCACTGTCATTTGAGGGCCATAGTTTAACTTTGGGAAGGCTGCTTTGCTACAGGGTAATTTAAATAAGTTGTTTTTTAAACATTTTCTTCAATGTGTATCTCTAGGTTTGTCGTGTTTGATACCATTGTGTTTGTGGAAGAAAAGGCTTTCAAATGACACCCAACTCAATGCATTTCCAATGAAATTGTATTATCAAAATTTCCACTATCTTGAGAACCTGATGGTGGGAGCTGGGGGGTGCGTGACACACAGAGGGTGACACCACTGAAATTATGATTCAATAGATTTTTATGAATCAAATGAGATCTCCCTTACCTTTCTATCATTAACTTGCCCATGGAATTACACATGGTCCCAGACTAGTAGTCCTGGGAGGTATTGAGAGTTTCCTGGGAAGAGCTAAGCACCCTTGGCTCCTTTTGAAGTCAGTAGGTTCTGAAAATGCTCCACACACCTTCCAGGATTAGGCACCGAATCAATAAAAGCAGCTAAATTATTGTAGCATTATTCCATTTAATCTGCCTCAAAATTTTGGGTGAGATATTGAGCTCAATCCTACAAAATGTTGAGCACTCTCAACTCCCAGTGATTTGAAACTAGAGTTAGGTTGATCTACATGTCCCAGGAGTCACTCAGCACCTTGTAGGATTGAGCTCATAGTATTTTAAAAAAGAAAACCTTTCTCTTTATATAAAAGCAAAGTTTTAAAATGTCTCTTACTAACCTGAAACACAATAAAACAGCCAAACACCACAAGACATGATTTCCAATTCTCCAGCCTTTGTTTCCACTTTTATAGTGTTTCATTAGTAACATCTAAACAGCAAAAAATTACTTATGGCTGACTGACTTCCTCCCTTGGTGCTCATAAGTCATCACTGATTGGCTTTACTGCCTTTCATCTCTGCTAAGCTCAAATCAGAATTACTTGCTCTGAGGATGTGTTCGTTTCCAGCTGTGGGCCCAGCACTGCATTACAGAGTGAGAGGTATTTATTGGCACTGGCTGCAGTTTGCAGAATTTTGCTTGGGAAAGATGGGGCAGCACCTGGATCTGTTAGATGTTTCATTTTCTTTTACCGGTAGCATTGGAGATCTTCCCTGTGGGAGACTGAATGGCTTATTCAGTTTTGGATTTTGCATTTTTAAATGTTAGCTTGGAAAAGAAAGCTCTCTGCTCTGCGAAAAGATGGGAAACATTATTTCAGAGAGAGGCAGTAAAGTCCTGTGGCCAGAGCAAAGGTCTGGGAGAAGGAACACCTGAAATTTAAATCTTGATGCTGCCAGTGATTCACTCGATGGCTTTGGAGAAGTCATTTAACTTCTCTATCAGCCAAATTCAGACCTAGTGAAAGTCAGTGGAGCTACATCCTCTTATACCAATTCTCAATTTGGCCCTATGTCTGATTTTCCCCATCTGAAAAATAGGGATGATAATATTTGCAACAATGTTGTGAGCCTTAATTAGTTAATGTTTGTCCAGAACTTACAAGATATAGAGTGCAATATAAGTGATAAGTATTATATATGCTGTACAAAAGAGATTAAAATGATTCTGGTCCCAGTTGTGTGAGGTGCTGAGCAACCTCAGCTCTGGAGGAGACAGGGGGCGAGAACATAGGAGACAAGAGCAGATAAGCATGGAGAGGCACAGTTCTGGTGAGACAGGAATCAATCAGAGATGAGAATGCTCGGCAACTTCCAGGAGGTGCATAACACCTCTCAGGATCAACCCTTAGAGCAGCTTTTCTGCAGCCAACATTTGGAAAACAGATTCTATTAGGTTTCTCTCTTGTTTTCCTACTATTCTTTAGCAGACCTTTTGCAAAAGGGGCTACTGCCAGTGCATGAAAGCTGAGATTTTTCAAAACCACATAGAGCATTTAGATGCACAACTCCCAATAGGAATTGCATGTGTAAATCCCCTAGTTGGATCTGAAGATCTCAACCGAAAATAATATAGATTCTAGATACAACATGACGAAGACAAGCATGACAAACATTGATCAAAAACAAAACAGCTCTAGCAGAAACTGTGGTGTCAGGCAATATTTACTTTTACTTTTTGGTTTCCTTTTTGGAGTTTACTTTGATGACTGTCTGGTTACAGCCCCTGCACTAGGTCTCCTGTTTGAGATAATTGCTTTGTTGTGGTGCAAGTGCTGGGTAATATTTTGGACACTATTTCATACACAGGCGCTGAAACTATTTTCTGGAAGAATATGGGTATGTTAGCCCTGTGGATGTATCACTGACCTCCCACCATTAACGTAGCTGTGACTGATGCCAAAATTAATACCTTCATTAGAGTGGGGCCATCCTTTCACAAGGGAGTGAGATAAAGAGAGACTTGCAGTGGAAGTGTGATGGCGAATATGTCCCCAATATTAAAAAATCCTTTCTGTAGTTTTCATTGCCCATGCTGATAGTAGTGGTCCTTGTGAACCATGTTGTGCCACGTCAAAATGAAAACAGCTTCATTAAAAAGGTTTTGATGGCCCTTGCAGGACTTACACTCAATACAGCCCTGTTACAACAACAAAGTCTTCACACCACAGAGGTCAGACATCAGGGATGGACTCAAGCCACAAAATTCAGATCCTGTGATTTCAAACACACTAAAATTCCAATGTTGTTCCGATGAGGGGCCTGACCATCCAAGGAGATGAACATACATTGAAACCCAATGAGCATTTCAAGAGTGTATATCCCAGGATGATCAGCCCACATGGCATTTTGGTAAGCTCTGAAATAAAGACAGAGGTCATATATAAATTCCAGCTCATAGGAACTTGTTTGGATTTCAAATTCTGCTCAAGTTTGGGGACATTTGGCTGCAGGGTTTTGGTTCAGACTCATCTCTGTTAGAAACAGGAAACGCTGGGGGCTATTAAACATTGTGAATTTTTACTGGTGACCAGCTCAGGTTATTGAGAGCAGGTGTTTCTGTAATTGTGATACACTGGAAAAATTCTCAGGCCCTCAAACCTGTATTTCTGGGATAGCATGTAAATGGCGTATAGTGTTGGCACATTAGGCTATAATGTGGAACACATAGGGATATACTTTGGCTCAAGACTTGCTATGGGGAGTGCATGGGCAGGCATTTTACTTTTTTCCTCATTTCTGTTTAGTGTTTTATTTTAAAAGCTGAGGGAAGGCCAGAAATAAACGTTAAGAAGCCAGGCATCATAATCTTCAAAGTGCTTTACAAACATTAGCTAATTAAACCTCTCACACTCCAATTACACAACTAAATAGCATTCCCCTTTTATGGATGGAATCTGAGGTTCACAATGTGGAAGCTGCCCAAAGCTAAAAAGGCAGCCAGTGTCAAATCCAGGGATAGAAATGGGGGATGCCTGGTTCTCTGACCTGTGCTCAAGTCGCTCACTCATTATACATTTATCCCACTGTATTTGTGGGTGTAGACATTTTTTCTGGAGGGTTAAGAAACATTTAAGTGAATGATTCCTCATTGACCCCTTCCTTGCTGGTTATCACATCTTCCATATTACAGTGGTACGGGGCAGCATTATAAACTAACGTTGCATTCATCTAGCTGGCTAAACTTTTCCATAGTTTTCCTCTCTCCCAGCACCAGAAATCCTGTCTTTGTGGTCTCAAGGGTTTGGACTGAGGAGAAACCCACAGGGGAGAACTTGTTTTCCCTTATTCAGAAAAATTAATGTCATTTTAATGTTCTCCTGCCATGCACTGGCCTTTGCACTCTGGCCTGAGCTCTTTAGCTGCTGTCATTCATCCTGGAAGAGCTTTCCCACATGCTTTAATGTCAGGGGACTTCCTGAACATGGACAGTGGTTTCTGTATGTGTTTGTGTAGGAGTAAAGGAGCAGAGGTGCCACAGTAGGCTGGGATAGAACAATTGCTGATGGGACGGAAGAAGCAGAGCTTGAAAGGCCTGGATCACAATTGGGTTCTATGGGTGCAGAGTCCCTGACCCTCCATGGTTTGGTGTCTATACAGGTAAAAGCCATTTAAAAAAAATGTGGTCACTAAAATTGCATCTCCTGTTTTGCACATCCATGTTTTTATATGCACAAAAAAAAACAGATTTGCAGGTATACACTACATCATAGGTCCCTTTGTCCTCTGCATTTGCTTAGTAAGTGCATGCTTCCCAGATATCTTGCAAAGAAAGCTACTAATGCAAAAACATGTGGTTGGATGGATATTTCTGACTTGACACACTGTGGATCTCATTGGCTCTGTACACTAACTGTATGAAGTTAGAGGTATTTTTTTTCAGTTTCTGGTAATTAAATCTAGGTAGCAGGGTTAGAAACAGGAAGTAGAAAGGGACCCAAAATCTAAAATTCGGACCCAAACTTTTCTATAGTTTGGGAGAGCTTGAGCTTTGGTTTTGATTTTGGTCCATCTCTAATGAGAAGTAGTAAAATTCTATGTTCCTTAAACTTTGCAAAATAATACTCTCTAAGGAGTCTTTCTGGCCCCCATTCCTAATCCCCAAGATTTACCCATAGTAAATGATGTATGAAAATTCTTTTTGACTGTTTATTTTATATATATATATTATATATATATATATATAACCCTTGCAGCAGATAACAGGGAACTAGTCCATTAAGAGGAAATGGTCCATTAAGATGCTCTGACCAAGGATGGAACAGATTTTATTATATATATATATATAAAAGTGCCTTTGATCTGAATGCTGTGAGCTGTGCTTCTCAGTAAACTGCAAGATCAGACCCTAAATAAGAGCCCAATAATGCAGTCACTCAGTCAGTAACTACATTAGTGGATGTTCTATATGGTCCTGATTCTTCAAGATGCTGAAGCTTACCCCATTCTGGAGGCTCACAGAATCCAGCCCTGTGGAAGAAACTACAGGTTCAAGTCCTCATTCTGTAACATAACCTTTAATAATATCGATGTTGCCAATCAATACCCGAGATCCTCGGTCACAAGATGTTAGATCAGATTATAGAACTGAGTTTTCTTAATCTATTGAATATCAAAAATGGCCACTTCTGGCTTGCTATTCACACCATCTGTTGCCAGCAGGTTGTATCTGCAGATTGATAATTGTTACTGATTTTTGAGTGCTGAGTGGTTAAAAGCAAATCTTTAGTAACTGAGAAAAGTCTTCCATCATTGATTTCATTAGGATATGTTGGCACGGCAAAAAGAAAATATACTGCATGAGGCTTCATAGAATTATTTCTCCCAGCCACATGTGATATAAATAAAACAAACCTCGAGAGTCTGGCTCAGAATATGGAATAACATTTATCCTGCAATCATTTCTGTTGTGTTTCACCACAGAAAATGTTGAATTATGGGCGTCACCATATATAATATTTAAATATTTCAGTGGTACCCAAAGCTCCCAACACTCTTGTTACTTTCCCACATGCAAGACAACTTGCCAGCAGCATTTCAAAGAGTAGCACAGTCACTTTGTAGCAGCCCCTTTGTTTCAGGAAATATAAATCTGATGGAGAGATGCATCTAGGCTGCAGATGGTGTGTCACATTCTGAGCCCTAGTTTCATCCCCTTTATGATCTTTTAGTGGTGCAAAGGGCTTGGAGATTGCCCTAGTGGGGTGGGGATTTCCCTGGCATAAGGGAATCCCTAAGTGGTGTAAAACTAACATAGCCAGCTCTGTGCCATCACTCCTTGCAGGGGTGGGTGCCATGTGCTCTGGTGATCCACAGCTACTAGAATTGTCACTAGGGGGTTTGATTTAGGCCTGGTCTACACTAGGACTTTAATTCGAATTTAGCAGCGTTAATTCGAATTAACCGCGCACCCGTCCACACCAGGAAGCCATTTAATTCGACATAGAGGGCTCTTTAGTTCGAATTCTGTAGTCCTCCCCGACGAGGGGAGTAGCGCTAAATTCGACATGGCCATGTCGAATTAGTCTAGGTGTGGATGCAAATCGAACTTAGTAGCTCCGGGAGCTATCCCACACTGCACCACTCTGTTGACGCTCTGGACAGCAGTCCGAGCTTGGATGCTCTGACCAGCCACACAGGAAACGACCCAGAAAAATTTGAATTCCTTTTCCTGTCTGGCCAGTTTGAATCTCATGTCCTGGTTGGACATCGGGGCGAGCTCAGCAGCACCGGCAACGATGCAGAGCTCTCCAGCAGAGGAGTCCAGGAAATCCCAGAATAGAAAGAGGTCCCCAGCATGGACTGACCAGGAAGTCTTGGATCTGATCGGTGTGTGGGGCGATGAGTCTGTGATTTCGGAGCTGCGCTCCAACAAACGGAATGCGAAGACCTACGAGAAGGTCTCCAAAGCCATGACAGACAGAGGATACAGCCGGGATGCAATGCAGTGCCACGTGAAAGTCAAGGAGCTGAGACAAGGCTACCATAAAATCAAAGCAGCAAACGGACGCTCCGGAGCCCAGCCCCAGACATGCCGCTTCTACGAGGCACTGCATGCCATTCTCGGTGGGTCTGCCACCACTGCCCCACCAGTGTGCGTGGACTCTGACGAAGGGATAGTGTCGACGGCCAGTTCCTCGTCGACGTTCGCAGATGGGGAAGATGAGGAAGGAGATGAGGAGGAGGAGGCAGTCGACAGCGCTTACAACGCTGATTTCCCCGACAGCCAGGATCTCTTCATCACCCTCACTGAGATCCCCTACCAACCCTCCGCAGCCGTTACCACGGACCCTGAATCAGGAGAAGGATCAGTCGGTAAGTGCTTTAAACATGTAAACTTTTATTATTAATGGAACAGGAAAATAGACTAGGCGAACAGACGGTCTACATGCAGGGGAATGGAACAGGAATCTTCCGCGGAGATCTCCACGAAGCTCTCCTGGAGGTAGTCGAAAAGCCTATGGAGGAGGTTCCTGGGGAGAGCTGGCTTATTGGGTGCTCCGAGGTAGCACACTTTTCCGCGCCACGCTCTCAGCTGGTACTCCGGGACCAGTGCCTTGACGAGCATCGCAACATAGGGCCCTGGCTCGTGCTGGCTTTCATTCAGCATGCGCTCCCTGTCTCTCAGTGACACCCTCCTCAGGGTGATCTCGCGCGCAGACTCCTGCATGGAAGTAGAGTGATTTGTGTACTATTACTATTGGTAGTGCTTCACTGTTCCTTAGAACAACAAGAAACGTCACTTTAGAGCCACGTGCTGGAGGCTACAGAGTGGCAGCATACAGGGATCTTTTCCAAGGGAAAACCGCGAGGGGGTGGAATGGGGGCAGAGTTTATGCTTTCAGGATTGCCTGCAGCAAGAGGACAGAGCTGGACTTTGACTTTTAAGCAGCCAAAAGCCTTTGGCTTACCATGCTGGCTGCTCCACAGATTCAGCTTTCCTGCCCCGCTTGTCTGGTCTGCAGTGCAATACCCCAGGCAATGAAAGCGAACGCAGAGAAATTGAACTTTCCCTGAGTGAGTGCTCAGGAGATAGGTGCCGTCCCTGGTCTGGTTCACAGGCAATGAGTAGACTATGTTTCATTTTTAAGAAAAGGCATCTTTGTAAGCAATTCAGTCCCTTTTCCCCCTCACACAGCTGCAACAGTATCCCGACCTGCTCCACCATGCCCCTCACAGAGGCTGGCGCAGATTAGGCGTCATAAGAAAAGGACCCGGGACGAGATGTTTGCAGAACTTATGGGCTGCTCCAGAGCAGAAGCGGACCAGCAGAGCCAGTGGAGGGACAACCTCACACAGCAGCAGCGCTCACACAGCGAACGGGAGGACAGATGGCGTCAGGAGGACCAGCAGGTGACTCAAACGCTGCTTGGACTACTGAGGGAGCAAACGGACACGCTCAGGCGCCTTGTCGATGTTCTGCAGGACCACAGGCAGGAGGACAGAGCCCCCCTGCACTGTGTCTGCAACCGCCCTCCCCCGCCACACACTCCAATACCCACCTCTCCCAGAATAACAAGAAGGAGGGGTACCAAGGGCTGTGAAAACTGTCACTGCACCACAGCGGACTGCTAAATTACCCAAAAGTTCACAGTCCCTAGATTTTGAAAAGTTCTTACCTGTACTGTGTTGTCGAGTATTAAAAGTAGTTTGCTGTTAATTACTGTTTCTGTCATGTTTGTTTGCTGAAGACTTTCTGTGAAGGGGGGAGAGGGGTTTGGTAATTGCATAGGACAGTCACCATGAACAGGGTACAGACATGGGGGCAGGATCAACAGCAGTCACTAGGCACCCTGGTCAGTCTGTGAGGTGTTTTTAATGTTCTGTTCATAGGTGGCAGGTGCCCTGCTCCAGGTATACTTGGAGGTGGGTCTCTCCCCCGGCCCAGCCTGGATCGGGCCCTGGCCCACGCGGGTCTCCCCCCGCCCTGTCAATTCCCTGCCTGGAGCAGGTCCCAGCGCCCACCTGCCACCCCTCCCCCGGCGTGTCGTCTCCCCACTCTGCGTCCCTACCTGACAGTAGAGCAGCTACCGGCACAAATGCTGTCTGCTGCCCCAGGGTACTAGCGCTTGCCTTCCACAAATAGCAAGGCAGGTTGCCATCACCCTGCCCTTCTACTCCACAATGCCCCAAACCCTCAGCCCCAGCCACAGCACGCAACCCCCTACGCCTCCTCCCCCTTCCCACACATCCCTCACCCCTTCCTACGCCCCCACCCCCAGCCCTGAGGCTGCACCCAAACTCCGTCCCAAAGCCTACACCCCTCACCCCTTCCTGCACACCCACCTGTAACCATCCTCCCCCCAGAGACCGCTGTAGGAGCAGTAGCCTATCATTCCTAGAGTCTAGAAGCGGTCTCTACATCACTGCACACCCTACCCACCACAGTCCATGTCCCTGTTTCAACTCTTTGACGCGAAATCATTATTAAAGAAAAGGTTTTTAAATAACAATGCTCCATTACCTTTATTTTTACACGTGTGTTGGAAGGGGGCAAACGGGGTGAACGAGGTATGAGACTGCAGAGGAGAGACAACAGTAAATGGGTAAAGAAACAGGGGCAGGTTCAGCTTCTCTGTAAAGCAACTGGACAGTCATAGGTTACCCTGCTCTCTGAGGAAACTAGCTTTCAAAGCCTCCCGGATGCACAGCGCTTCCCGCTGGGATCGTCTAATGGCACGGGTGTCTGGCTGAGCGTAATCTGCAGCCAGGCGATTTGCCTCAACTTCCCATCCCGCCATAAAGGTCTCCCCCTTGCTCTCACAGAGATTGTGGAGCACACAGCAAGCTGCAATAACAATGGGGATATTGGTTTTGCTGAGATCCGAGCGAGTCAGTAAGCTCCGCCATCTCCCCTTGAGACGTCCGAAAGCACACTCCACCACCATTCTGCACTTGCTCAGCCGGTAGTTGAAGAGTTCCTTCTCACTGTCCAAGGCGCCTGTATAGGGCTTCATGACCCAGGGCATTAGCGGGTAGGCTGGGTCCCCGAGGATCACTGTAGGCATCTCCACATCCCCAACAGTTATTTTGTGGTCCGGGAAGAAACTACCTGCCTGGAGGCGTTTAAACAGACCAGAGTTCCTGAACACACGTGCGTCATGAACCTTGCCCGGCCACCTGACGTTGATGTTGGTAAAGCGTCCCCTATGGTCCACCAGTGCTTGCAGCACCATTGAAAAGTAGCCCTTTCGGTTAATGTACTGGCTGGCCTGGTGGTCCAGTCCCAGGATAGGGATGTGAGTCCCATCTATAGCCCCACCACAGTTTGGGAATCCCATCGCAGCGAAGCCAGCTATGACGACCTGGACGTTTCCCAGGGTCACTACCTTCGAGAGCAGGAGTTCAATGATTGCGTTGGCTACTTACATCACAGCAACCTCCATGGTAGATTTGCCCACGCCAAAGTGGTTCGCTACTGACCGGTAGCTGTCTGGCGTGGCAAGTTTCCAGAGGGCTAAGGCCACTCGCTTCTGCACTGTCAGGGCTGCTCGCATCCTGGTGTCCTTGCGCTTCAGGGCAGGGGACAGCAAGTCACACAGTTCAAGGAAAGTGCCCTTACACATCCTGAAGTTTCGCAGCCACTGTGATTCATCCCAGACCTGCAGCACTATGCGGTCCCACCAGTCCGTGCTTGTTTCCCGGGCCCAGAATCGCCGTCCCATAGCATGAACATGACCCAGTGCCACCATGATCTCCACGGCACGGCGTCCCGTGCTTTCTGACAGGTCTGTGCCAGTCTGAGACTTCATGTCCTCACCGCGCTGCCGTTGCCTCCTCGCCCGATTTCTCAGCATCTGACTGTTGAAGAGGTGTACGATAAGGTGCGAGGAGTTGACAATGGCCATAAGTGCAGTGATGATCGCAGCGGGCTCCATGATCGCAGTGGAGTGCTGTGGCGTCCGCGCTGTCACTTATAACAGGAAAAGTGAGTGAACTGATTTCCCGCCGGCGGGAGTGACGGTTGAATGCTGACAGTTACCAAGGACCACCCTCGACACAGTTTTCCCCCCCAGCATGCATTGGGGGAAATCCCAGCATTCCAATGGGCAGCGGGGAGTGCGGGAACTGTGGGATAGCTTCCTCCCACAGTGCACCGCTTCCAAAGTCGACGTTTGCCCCGTTACTGTGGACTCACACAGTCGAATTAGTGTATTTAGTGTGGATACACAAATTTGACTTCATAAGGTCGATTCCACAAATTCGACTTAAGTTGATTCGAAATAGTCTTGTAGTGTAGACATACCCTTAGAGAAGCCCACTTAGTCATGCCACCAGCTAAGCCAACCCCGCAGCTGGTCCCAAGACTGAGGGAGCGGAAAGGTGACTTGAATGACATATCTGTCCTCCTTTAGTTACTGCACTGAAAGCAAACTCACCAAACCAGAGGATCTGACACAAGAGGTTAGTGCCAATTAAAAGAAAATGAAGTTCAGTGAGCAGGCAAAAGCTCTCAAATATCAACTGAAGAATAAGATTGAAGATGGTGACTTTAAGACATGGCAGTGGTAAATAACAAATAAACAGCCGTCACAGATGACCTCTTAAGATGCAGAGATCTTGTATGTGCAAATTTCTCTAATAATAGAGACCAGGTAAATATAAATAACAATAAATGATATAAGTGAAGAAGTATTTCTAAATAAGATATGTTTCATGAAGCATCAGTGGCTCTTTCTGAGGATTTTATGATGCATATGGGATTTGAATAGATCATTGGATGTGACACAGATTTTAAACAGGTTCTTTATTTTTTTTCTTAGGTATTTGTCTTTTGGGCATTATAGCAAGAATTTTCAAAAGATAATTAGGCAAATAAATGTCATAATGGGGGATGCTGGGTTCCGTACACTTTTGAAAACCTGGCCCTTATTTAGGTGCCTAAGTAAGAACTGAGCTCTTTTGAAAATCTGGCCCCATGAGTTTCTCAAAGTGTACAGGATGACTTCTTTTCATACTAAAAATACCCTACATTATCTCTTAGAAATTGGCTAATGCTTGCACATTTGGTAGGGTCCACTGGAGGGCACTGTGGCAGGGAGGGGGAGACTGCTGACTGGGAGAAACAGTCCTGACTCAACTCACCTACCCCTCTTACCCATCTCCTGCATCCTCATGTACTCTGAAGCCTCTTGCCAGATTCCATCCTCTCCCTTAAATTGGGAAGCAATTGTGGGAGTTGGATTGCAAGAGCACTGGAGGCCAGGGGAGGAAAGGATGTAAGTATTACATAATGCAGTACACTAAGAGCAGGAATTACACAGAGCCTCATGAGGAGTGTGAGGAGAACAGGGCTGATGGTTAAAGTAAGGTAGGCAAGAGTATATATGGACTGGAGGGAGGGCAGACAGGTGGAATGGTATTTGAAAGAAGGGAGAGAGCTGTAGTGGAAAGGGAGGTGAAACTTCTTTTGGAATGAGG
Organism: Mauremys mutica; assembly: GCF_020497125.1. Classification (NCBI taxonomy): domain Eukaryota; kingdom Metazoa; phylum Chordata; order Testudines; family Geoemydidae; genus Mauremys; species Mauremys mutica. Next base: position 83,647,075 of record NC_059075.1, read on the forward strand.
GAGAATTTTCTCTTGGAAGAGTTTCCTCAGTCCCCATCTTTCGGAATGTTGGTCTGAGACTTCTAAGGGCTAACAAGTCTAGGCAAGCACAAAAGACTTCTCTCACAGACCCTCTTTGTGTTAGTATATAGCTGGTTTTTTGTGAAACCTTTCATCTGAGGAGCTCAAGGCACCCAAAATGATTGGATTAAACTCCACAACACCCCTGGGATGTGGGTATTAATTGTAATCTTCATTTTGCAGATGGGTACTCTTAGGCACAGAGAAGTTAAGCGACTTGTCCAAAGTCACACATAAGTATCCGATGAGGGAACAGAATCGAGGAGTCTTGATTCCTACTCACATGATCTCACCCTTAGACTACACGCCTTTACCACATGAATATAGCATCTGACTGGGGCACTGTGGATACAGAATGCCTCTTTTCCCTGGAAGCCTGTCAGTAGCAATCAGGGGTACACATTGCCTACTGAGAGAATGGATGATCAGAACACTCTGTGGTTAAAATAGGAAACATTAGTCATTTTCCTTTCAGGACTACAGCAAAGCCCTGCGTGAATGATATCATCAGCTAGAATATTGTAACTAATGGAGGAAGCTAAATGTATGCATTAACTGTTGTTTTAACCCACTTTCCTCTCCTCCACCAGCATTATGCAAGAGGTAAAAATCTTGTAGACGGACCTACAGAACCTTCTTTACAACCTTCATATGACATCAGTAGAGGCTTGAACCAAAAGCAGTGTCTCCCTTTTCAAGCCATCAGGAACTACAGCCGGGAAGTATTAGTCAGCAGAGATTTCTGGTAGCTATTTGAAACCACCAAAGTGAAATGTTTTCTATAGAATTATAATGAAGGGAGAAGGATCCATAACTAGAACTTCTCTCTCTCTCTCTCTCTCTCTTTTTGCAAAAAAGTTTTTTTTTTTACCAAAAGTTTGTTATTTGACAAAAATGCAAATTTTCATAGTGGGTCAAATTTTCCATTTTGTCAACAAAAAAGAAATATTTTCCAAGTGTTTGGGTTTTGATAAAACTTTTGTTTTTTTTGGTTGGATCCCATTTTCAAAAAAATGAACATTTTTTATCAAAAGATTATTTTTACCAAAAACAGAACTGAAGAAACATAATTCCTTCTCTCTCTCTCTTCCCTATTTTTTCTGTAGTGTTATTTCGACAAAATCCTTCTTTAAAAATTTCCACTAAAAATAAATTACACAACAATTCATCCTATGAAGGTTACTGCATATTTATAAATACCAATGATAGTGACCTATACTCACATAAATAATAGAATTTGTGCACACAAATAGGATTTGCTTATACAAAGAAGATAACTTTGTGCATTTCATGAAAGCATTAGGTGCAAATGGCTGTGCTACATAAGGGAATCATGCAACACCCCAACATCATAACGTTTGTTATAAAGTGATACATATGTATTAATAATAATAAACTGCACACAAATTTGAGGACACAGCCTCAGCTGGTATAAATCAGAGTAACTCCAATAGAGCTAAGTTGAGCTGACAATCTGGCCCTATTGCTATCTGAATACGGATAAATGGAGGCATAGAGAGGTGAGGTGATTTGCCCAGTGTCCCACAGAAATTCAGCGAGGCAACATGACCAATGGGCAGGATATGGGCTTTAAAATGTCTCCAAGTAGGGCATTCCAAGCATGAGGGGCGGTGTGGAAGAAAGTGAAGAGGTCATGGTGGCCAGATGGGATACCAAGCACAATATTTTTGGTGGAATGGAGGAGGCAGATGTGACAGTAAGAATCCAACAGTGAGGAGGGAAGAGCAGTTAAAGGTCTTGAAGGTGAGAAGAAGCTTGACCGTGATGTAATGGAAAAGGGGAGCCTGTGAAAAGATTCAAACAAGGGGTGATGGCATTAGATTATTAGATCATCTGGGTTGTGTATGGACTGGAGGACAGAGATGTGGGTGTCAGGGAGGCTAGAGAGGATAAGGCAGCAGCAGTCAAAAATGGGGATGATGAGGGACTGAATGAGAGTTTTGGCCGTAGGCACAAGAAAGAAAAGGTTAGCTCTTACAAAATTTGGAGACTGCCTGGGTTTTCAAGAGAGAGGGGAAAGTTGAAGACATCATGGGTTTAATGGACAGGGAAGATGGTGATGTTGTCAACAGTGACAAAGAATGGGACATGAGGGGAGGATGCTTAGAGAAACGTAAGGAGTTCAATTTTGGACATGTTAAGTTTAAGCTGACAGTTGTTCAGACCTGATCTGGTTCAAGTTTGTGGACAGTGTTTGGGCAGGTTCTTATTTTATCTGTTAGTCAGCCAGCGGTTTATCCAGATTAAAGTGTACATTGGGTAAAAATGCAATAGGAACACTTTATAGAGACAGAATGATTTAGATTGAAAAGTGGGGGAAAAAATTGTAAAAACATTTATTTTTATATTGATAACCAATAGATGCAATAATCAATAGAAAGGTTAACATAACATTTAAAGAAATCCACTGAAAACAGGATTTTTTCCAGTCATTATTTAAACATTCCCTTGCAATGTTTGGAGTGCAAACAGTGCAACGTTGTGTAACAGCATAGCTGCTGGAAAACGAAACTGTCTAGAAACAAAAGTGAAACTATTTTCATTCTGCATGGTGGAAGAAATTCCAAATGTAACCAAACAATAATCATTGTTGACAACTCTTGCCATTTTATTGTGTCTCATGATATCTGTAATTTTTCTTAAAGCTCTGGAGTCATGTGATTACATCAAAAGCTCTACTTTCATTTAAAAAAGTGTGCTTAGATTTCTTGGTTGCAGAGAAAAGCTTGAAAGTTTGAACCCCAAAGGCTCAAAACTAGGCAGCAAATAAAAAGAATCCCAAATTCATTATTTGTTTCAAATCTCATGATTTTAAGCTAATCTCATGATTTTGGGGGCCTGACTCATGATTTTAGAGCTCCTGCACATACCCACAGGGTTCAGATATGTCTTTACTCTCCTCGCCAAAGCAGCATGTCACCATCTACACAGCTATTTATACCCACTCTGAGGCGGGTAAGGGGGCATGTAGTGTATGTACTCTACACACTTCCAAGAGGAGTGTGCAGCGTAGACTTTTATTAAGCAAATCACTTGATGATGTACAAGAGGGAATAGTATCTAGGTCAGGTCTCTTTAGCTGGCCTATCTCTGAATTTTCTTGCCTACCATAAGGCCTTAATTTTGCAATTACTTGCATGGTGTGTAAGGTTATTACACTCAAGCACATGTGTGAATGGAGGCTACATGTGAGTGCAGGTAAAATTAGGGACTATGCACAGTCCTCCTCACTGAGCAGTAGTAAATTTCAAACTCCCTCTTTCAAATTCTCTTTCTCATAAATACTCAGGATAAAACTGGAGTATGAGCAGAAAATTGTTGCATCTGAGAAGTCATGTACTTAAGCATGACCTCCATTGTGCCTAATGAGATGTTTAACTACAATTTCCCCTCTGTGGGTCTAACCCTGAAAACACTTGTTATCAAGCCTAGTCACTTAGGATAGGTTCCATGAAGGGACTTAGGTGCTGCAACACTGAGCATCACAGTGCCTAACATTTAAGAGCCTAGAAAATCAAAGGAACAACGCTGTGATCCACAAAGCTAAGTTAGGTGCCTAGGCTCCCTGTACAATGAATGGGAGAGATGGGCACCTGAAAATGCAATCTACAAGTTAAGCTAGGTGGGGAGCAGCCTAACCTAGCCAATGGGAGATGCCAACCAGAAGTGAGTGTGGTAAACCCTGCCCCTCTCTCAGAAGTAGGCATCTGAGTCTGGGCTGCAGAGAGGTGCCTAAATCCACAAAGAGGAAACTGCCACCTGTAATCAGACAGTTTAGGTGCCTAAGGCATTTCTTGTGGGGAATGAGTTAGGAACCTGTCTCACTCCATACAAAACAGCTGGAGTAGGAGATGCCAATCTTATACCTTTTATCCCACTGGTTAGAGCACTCACCTGGGATGTGGGAGACGCAGGTTTAATTCCCCGCTCCCTGCCCTAACCACTAGCCTACAGAATCATTCCCAGTCTCTCTTTCTGGCATAGTGATTGTTCCACTAGGGATAAATAGTTAAATAGTCATTCGTAAGGGTACAGTTCTGTCATGGTGGTCACCATTGTCATAGAACCTGTGAATTTTGTCATTTATATGGACCCTGTTGCTGGGGAATTAACAGTTTGTTGCTTTGCTTTGATATAGTCCTCTCTGCAGTGGGACTAGCTTAAAGCTGTTAATATGCAGCAGCAGGATGCACATGGGTTTTTACCATAACTGTGCCATGAATTATACATAATTTTACCATGACAAAATTGTATCCATAGGCAGGGGGCCACAGAGAGAGAGAATGACTCTATAGTCCAGTGGTTAAGACACCCACATAGCAGACCTTGAGTCCAGTCCCCCTGCTCCAACCATTCTTTCATTATTTATCCACAGTGGAACAGCTTCAACAGAAGAGATTAAGGAACCCCCCATATCACAGGATTCCATAGCTCAATGGTTAGAGCACTCTCCTGAGCAATGGGAGACCCTGTTCAAATCCTTTGTCCCTATCTGAACCTTAGTGTCCTACATTCCAGGTGAACGCCCTAACCACTAGGCTAGAAGGTATAAGGTGGGCAGGGGTAGCACCACCATCTACTCCTTCTATGGCTCGATTTTGAATGGGAACAATGCTGTAGGAATGCTCAGAGGTCACCTGCAGGATTGAGCCCTGCACATGATGTAGGTTGCCGAATGCCTACCTTCCAACAGTTCATGAATTGCTGGGGGGCTTAGCCAGGAGATAGGTGTCTAGAGAGGGACAGCAATGTGTATACCCCAGGGCCTAAAACATAGGTGCCTGGGGAACTTACAGCAAAAAGTTAGGTGCCAAGTGAGTTTAGGCACCTACAAGGTTTAGGTGCCTACAAGGTGAGGAAGCAGGATTTTAGTGGATCACAATGGTGCTGTGCTTGGAGACTGAGGCACCTAACTCTGGTGTTTAGGCACCTAAGTTTCTTCTTGGATTTCACCCTTAGGTACCTAAAATCCTTTGAGAATCTGGGTCTAACTACTACTGAAATCTATGAGAGTTAGGGACCTAAATACCTTTGAGGATCTTGGCCTTCAGGCTTACTCCTGCTACTTGGCAATAGCAGCTTGGCAATCACCTGACAACTCTCTAATTAAGTCCCACGTCCTTAGGCAAAATTCTCATTGACTTCAGTGGTGTAGAACTGGGCTCTCTTGCATGCTTTGTGCTGCTCACCTCCATTTAATTTTTACTTACTGCCACAGCTTTCTACATCTGTGCTGTGCAAGACTAAGTTTACAGAGACTGGCAAAACACTTGACAGGGTTTGAACCTCAGGACTAATGCATTGAACCATACCCCTTATGAACGATGAATGATATTTATACAGGACGTAGTATATAGTATAATAAATATAGGGTAATAACACCTCCCAGTCTTGCTGATATTTCAGTATATACTATTTTCCTATCATGGGCAAACAAAACAGTGACATGGTATCTCAAAGTTGGATCTCCCTTATGCATCACAAAATAAAACCAAGCCGCAATATGCTGTTCTTCAGTGGAGGGCAAATTTGATTCATGTCACAACAGGTATGCTACTCCCATAGGGGCAAGTTTGTACTTCAAGAAATTATTTGGTGAAATAGCAAAAACATTTGTAATCTCAATTAACCCCTTTTTAGTCCCATTGCCTGTAATGAGTTCAGGATTTTGAGGAATTTCATATCCATCCATGTTGCCCTTCCATCACTGCATCTTGACACATAATCCAGAGTGTTATAAAGTACATTATCTGCATCAACCATAAGCACGTAAACCTCCCAAATTTAGTGATTTGTTTTTTTCACCTCTGAGGATTTCCAGTCGTGCACAATTCTTATAATGTCTGATACAGGTGTAGATTTTGGAGAAAAGTTGCTTTTACATTACTTGGTAGCAGAACAGTTGTAAATTTTTTGCCCACAAGACAAGATCAAGGCTACCTTAGAAGTGGTTCTAAGAATGTGTTAAATGTGAGTGTGCACAGAAGATGCTTTAAACATTTCTCCCTGTTTCACGGTAGATCCAGTTGGTTGATCATAGCGTTTGGGCTGCTTTGATTAGACAGCAGTATGTTCCAGCAAAGCTGTGAGGGCTATCCCTATTGGTATCCAATTTAATAATTATGATAGCAATGATTAGAATTTAAAAAAATGAGGTAATAGTTATTTATATGATTGACATTCTGCTTCAGTGTTTTCACACAAAGACCTCTCTCTCTCTGACATGCAGGCACTGCATTCCCCACACATTCTTGCAGCCTACACCACATAGTCAAACAATAGAGAGCCTTCTTTCATTTTCCTGCCTAGTTTCTGTGAACAGAACTCTGTTGACAACAGAGTCTGTTCTCACTCCTGAAGAATTCCAAAAATTGAACAATATAAGGAGAGCCTGTGACTTTCAGAAGACATCTTAAAGCACTCTGTTTTTAAATTGTGGTTTGGTGCTCCTTTTCCTTGTTTTGTTGTTGTTTCAAAGGAAACCTACAAAAATGCAGTTGTCCTACAATTCAGTTCTCGTACCATTAATGATAGCATTATAATGCAAGTAGGCTGGACACTTGCTCTCTTAGACCATTGCAAATTCCTACCCTCACTCCCCCAAACTTTAATCTCATGATAGGTGCCAGCTTGACAGCTTCAGGACTGAATTCCTCTACACAAAGAACACCTACACTCCTATAGCATAGTCAGAAGCAGTCTTATTTTCCCCTTCCTGCCTTACCAATATGCCTCAAGCCTGAAAAGGAGGGACCACCCCTAGGGTTAAGAATGCAGTCTGTTCACCATACCCTTCATTCCTTGCCCTCTCTGTTGCCCCAAAGGGTGGAAAGTAGTGCCAGTTATGGTGGTGGTGCTTCTGTGCTATGGATACCCGCACAGTAGAGAATTGATATGAAACCACCACCTCATTTCACATAGGCCATTGACCTGTTGGCAGATGGTAACAAATTTGGCCGCACTACAAGTATAACTGACAAGAGACATGGCTACAGCATAGCTGTCTCCTGAGCCAGTCACAAGAGGGTTAATGTATAGGACCTGTAGGACCTAATACAATAGGACCAAAATTTTTATTTATTTTTAATCTTCAGTATTTTTAATATAGATCTGAACGTACATAGTAACAGCACACCTTCCATCTGAGGATCTCAAAGTGTCTATCATACATCGATACTTTGTGTGACATTGGTACATATACACATATTGAATTTTGTTACAGTAATGACCAGAGGGCCTGGCTGAGATGCGGATTACATTGCTAGGCATTCTACAAACAAATAGTAAGAGATTTCCTGCCTCAAAGAGTTGATAATCTAAATAAACAAGACAGAGAAAGGAAGAATTATTATCCTCATCTTACAGATTGTAAAGTGAGGCACAGAGAGTTTAAATGATTTCTATGCACAGGGTTACACAGGAAGTAAAAGCTGGAGCTGGAAATTGAACCTAGATCTTCTGAATCCTAGTCCAGTCCCTTAACCAGAGCGTCTTTTCATCCTCTTAAGTGATATTCATTTTATATTCTTTTTCTAAAAGACATTTTTACCTGTCCTAGTTACCTTTTATTAATTAGCTAAATCATCTCCGTTAACCACCATTGACATAAAACTGTGGGTATGATTCTGTACCACCCTTCAGGGAGATGCTGCACAGAAGGAGGAGGTGGGAAAGTTAGAGAATCCCCCAGCGGTTGAACTTATAGCAGCCTGTCCCATGCTGCCTATTGACTGTGGAGGAGTCCAGAATTTCTGTAGAGCCATGTTCCCACTCTGCTTTTTCCCCATTTTCTCCAGCATGCCTCCCCCACGCCAAGACTTGCAAGGTGGGCAATATAAGGCTGCTTTTGGTAGCTCTATACTGGGCCTGTGCTTGAGGAATATTCCCCCAACCCTCTTGTGGAGCCTTAATGGACCCTTTGCCCAATGATAGTGACAAAAGAGGCTAGAGAGGGGATAGAATTTGGCCAACTGTGTATGTTTCCCATCTTTTTAAAATATAAGACTCTCTTGCCCTAGATTTCAGTATATTTTTCACTGCAGCATTTCTGTTGGTGATAGCACTAATGCTGTGTGTGTGAATACACACACACACATACACACACACAAATTTCTTATTTCTATTCCTGTGGCCTGCTGAAATTAATGTATCTTATTTTAAAACTGCTTAATTTAAAATTTAACATAGATTTCATAGTGCCTTATGAGCTTATATAAAGAGATATTTCAAGGAATGTCAATTCTTTATTTAGGCCTAATTTGTTCCTGGCTTCTGACTTCTCCGGGAGGGTCTGGCATAGTGGAAGATAATGGAACATCAATGAACTGGCCTGTTGACGTCACTAAGAAAAGAAAACAATTGGAAAGTGACAATCAAAGGAAGGTGAAAGATCTAGTCCCACTGCTTCCTGTTTCAGTTGATAGTTTATTCAGATGGCCTGCAGATAATTTATGCCAGATAGATAACACATGTAGTGAGATAGTATGATGTTTATCCTCTTGGCTTGGTTAATAATCAAGTACTGAAGCACTCTATGTTCTATGCTTTGTATATCCCAACCATCTCTACTCTTGGATTCAAGACTTAATTTACTGTGCAGTGATGATAGAAGAAATATGGGAAAAGAAAGGTCCAATAAGTGTAAATATATCTAAATATGGCAGAGCTTTGTGTGCTACAGTGTCTTTGATGATGTAAGGTTATATAATATTATGTATATAGCAACATAAATATGCTCAATAGTCAGATAAAAGAGAATGATCCCAATTCTCATTTACAACACTGCTCTGGCAGTATAAAAACACTTTAAAGTGAATGTAAATTTACAGGCACTTTGAGATCCTTTTACATTGCTAGAGTGGTATACAGGCCTCTCAGTGCACATGAGAATCAGTCCCAAGGTCTCTTTCCCAAGCATCTTACAGTCTAAGGCCCCAAGCTTGCAATGAGCTGTGCACTGGCAGAGTGAAGTGCCGTTGACTTCAGTGGGGCTCTACACAAGGGTCTTCAAGTGCGGAGCTCATTTAGGGTGACCAGGGAGCAAGGGTGAAAAATCGGGACGGGGGTAATTGGCACCTAGATAAGACAAAGCCCCAAATATCGGACTGTCCCTATAAAATCGGGACATCTGGTCACCCTAAGCTCATTGCAGGGCTGGGGCTAGTTTAAGAAATACCAAGAATAAAGATGATAGATATTAGTTCAGGGCAAGGAAAAGGGAGGACAGGGTTTAGAGCAGTAGAATCATGTAGCTAGTGTGCTTAGTAATATATGCCTCCTGTGGAGGGGTTCACATAATGCATTAGTTTGTTGATGGCTGGAAGGAGAACCATGTTCATTGGTTTTATGGAAGAAATTGGTCAAATTCATCCCTGCTATAACTGTATTGAAATCAATGGCCTGTGCTAAGGCAGAACTTGAGACCTAGTGCCTTGAAATACAGTTGGGTTGAAGGAAATTTGTTGTTGATTGTAGTATTATTTGATCTATTGGGCCAAATTCATCTCTGGTACATAGGTGCTGGAACTAGGAGTCCAGGAGGTGCTGCCGCACTTGCTGGCTTGAAGTGGTTTCCATCATATACAGTTTGGTTCACTGGCTCTCAGCACCCCCACTATATTTTTCAGGCCCCTTAATATCCCCTAGAAGTCAATAAAGTTGAAGCAGGAATATATTTGATAACCATTAAAATGGAACATAGTCAGATATATTAGAGTAGGGTTGAAATCCTATGCAGTAAAGAGAGGTGGTAAATGAGTATGCATGTCTCTCTCTCACACACAGACCCAATGTAAGAGAGCTTACACAATGTAGTTATCATTACACTATTTGTTTGTCTGTTATGTTTTTGTTGTTGCAGTGTGGTTTGGGAGGTTTTGTTCTTAGATTTTACATACAATATAGTAATATGCAAGGTACATTTTAAGCAGGATACAAAACAGCCAAATTATTGAATTCAAACATTTTAAGTTATTAATTGACAAAGGGCTTTTTCTATATACATGTTACATTCATACAAACTGTTCAGAAAACTAAAAGCGTTCCCTAACTGGGAACTACACACAAGAAAAGAACTATGTATTCTCTATTTGCTTGTGAAACTTTGTCACTTCAATGGTGTCACAGCTAAAACTATATTTGTATACAACTTAGATTCTTATTTTCCCCTGATATCTGCCTATACAAAGAGTACAATTGTTAAATTCACAAATGCAAAAACCCAGCATGAAGACAATGTTAGGGTTCAGAATAAAGCCCTCAAAAAGCAGGAAATTCAAAGTTAAGGCTCCCCTTCACATTTAACCCACTCTGTTGCTTTTAAGTGTTGCATTTCAGAAAGGATATAGAATTTCCTTTTCTTCTGAGGTCTTCACACTACAGCATAATGTGAACTGCAGTATAAAGGCAAAGTATAGTGAGTTAAAGAGGAATCAATCTGAATTTAAGGGTTTCAAGTTTCAAATCTGTCTGAATGTAAGGAACCTGTCTGTATTAAAGGGTTGCAAGTCTGACCCTTAAAATCAGTTTTTGCATTGACTTCCCTTCTTTTATGATATATTTTATATTTCACAAGCGCCTAATGTAGGTGACCGTGGAGTTCACATAGCATAATTCATTTCCCACATGCTACTTAGCATTAGCAAACTGTAAGCATGTGAGTAGTCTCAATAAGACTTTAAGCACATGCTTAAGAGCTTTGCTGGATCAGAGTCAGAAGGCTGAATACATTGAAGGACCATACATTTAGCAGTATAAGCAATGGCCTAATCCTCCAGGTGAGTGGAAGCTTTTGCCATAGACTTGAATAAGAGCAGGCACTATTTACAGAAATGACTCCCAATATGTAGTCAAGAATAGAGATAGTAGGAATATTTTATGAAGCATTCACATTCTGAGAGGAAAGGGAGTGCATTGTGCCCCAGTTTCTATACCTGATCAATTTGAGGGCTGCAGGGATGCAAATTTAGCATATGCACTAAACTCACATTTTTATAACAGTTTGCAGAATATATGTGTAGCACTTACATAATTGACTTGACTGATAGGAAGCTGAAATCACGAACAGGAAATGACATGGGGCTACATGTAATGCTTTTAGTAAAATACTAATCACACAAGTTGTTTACTGTGGAACATTGATGAAAACAAAACCAAAATTGGGTAACTTCGACATAGGGTCAGGTCCCGAATTCCACAGGCTGTCGGAAAGCTGAGGGGACAGAGCATTCAGGTCTGAGGCCAGGATTTTGGGTGACAGGGAAAGAACAATTGTGTATGATGGAAGCAGAGGGTACCATTGACAGGCTCCAGAGGAAACCATGTCAAGTCTTTCTTGTCCAGAGAAGGGAGGGTTACCTTTGATGTAGGGTCTTTCAGGACTGGGGCTAGAGGCAAGGCTCTCTAAGGAAATCTTCTTTCCTCCTCAAAGCAATTAACTTTGATATATGATTAGGGAGCTATAATTCAGACATCAATGTCTTGGCTCTTACTCATTTATTTTTACCAAAATACAAAACTGGGGACTTAATGCAATTGAAAATGTAAAGTGTGCCTGCCTACCTATAACTTAGAACTTAGGAAAAACACTGAAACATACGAGTGCACCAGTAATGCTGCTCAATTTATCACTTTTCTGTAACTCGAGTGGTTAATGTTACTGTCACCAAAAGTGATAACATAAAACCACGAGGGCTGACAAGTTGTAGGCCAGCTGTCAACCTCCCCTGATGTGAAAGCCTAGAGATGAGGCTTTAAGAAGGGAGCTGGCTATGATGGTGTCACCATCACATCTTGAGCTGCAGTGGTCTTCCTGGGCACTCCAAGCATAATAGACAAGCTAAATTCATTTGAGCAAACTTAATCACACTAATTATTATAAATTACGAATGTATTTATTCTGTTTATCGAGAAAACTCCTTTGGGGCTCCAGATGAGACATTTCTCACATGTATTATTTAGCTTTTCCTGAGGCCTAATGAATTACTTTAAATTACAGATCTAGATATTGATTAGCCTCATTCAGTTGAAATCTAGGCTTAACAATCTATACTAGTCTATAGTTTATTTGTGATAATATTCCTAATAAAGAGCTGCAATTAATCCACATCAAGAAAAATCAATTAATACAGATTTGTATCACAAAGAAAGAAATCCTCCTGAATTGTGCCCACTAATCCTGAAGCTTAGGCCTATCTTTGCTATTGAGGAGAGCAGACAAAAAATATTGATTTCACCCTATTTCTAAAACTAACAATGGTGCAATAAGAACACGCAGAACAGACGGGGCTTATCAGTTAAAACATCTTCTCCATATCCTATGATATCTGAGGACATGACACTCCTCAACTTTTTCCAGTTCTGTGCATTATTAATAATTATGAAGATAATGATGTACCATTCAATGTTGTAATAGTGTCTTGCAGTTATCGCACTCCATTCATCCATGGATATCAAAGATTTTGAATTCACATAGATTCTGGTTATTAATTTTACAAGCCTTTGAATTATGACATGAGTGGTTCTAGAAATGAAGCCCCATGTTAAGTTCAGTTGCATAGGAAAAGATAACTATTCCATTTAATTTTTGTCTAGTGGTACAAAATTGAAAAAGCACAACTCTTTTCTAAAGTGACTATTCTTGTAATTTGTCAGTATGATGTCCCATTTGAATCAAGCCAATATCTATCCTAATTTATTAAAAATCAAAACCCAACACGTGCCTTATCAGAGCCTTTTTGCAGGAAGCATCACATAAACACTCTGAATTAGATTTTTCAATTTTATAAGCCAAACGTTGTAAACCCTGTAACACAAAGAAGACAACAATATGTCATTGTCCTTTTACAATTCCCACTGTAAACAGTTTATACGATTTATTCTTTTGCATTCTAGATAATTACATATTTTATATGAGCGTATCATCAGCAAGTTGTTATTTTGACTGCCCCATAATAGAAATTGTGTATTTTCCCACTGCAGTGAATGCTATTCTTAACAAACATTGCCCTCAACCAGCTAAAAATATCAGCATCCAGTTGCCTGTGGGAAAATTATGATGAAGTTATTTCAGTGAAGTTTTGTACTGATCTCTTACTAGATTTTTCATCCCTGTCTATTCATTCACATACAATACTGTCTTCCCTCATATGCAATTACTTACAAGTGCTTAGGTGTCACATATGGCACATATTAGGCAAATAATGCCCTAATTCACTCTAATGCTAACATTAACATGAATGATTAGGACTAAGATTAGTCATTTTAACATAAATCACGGTGACATAGCAACAGCTATATTAAGCATTAAGAGGTATCGATTATTGCAGTTTATGGATTAAGATATCAAATGATATGGCAAAGTCTTTGGTCTGGCCAGGAGGACCATGAAATTAAAGACAAGACTAGCCATCCATATTTCTTTGTGTTTTTCGATCTAAAATTTTAAGCGGGCATCAGGTTCTGAAAAGAGTTTTGGGTTGGCTTGTTGTGAGTTGTCCACATTAGCAGGTAGCTTTTTCTCCATCCATCCAAGGTTTTTATCTGGAGAACTTGTATCCCAATCACACAGATAAAGAAATAAGGAGAAACACTAATCTTATAACCCATTCCCTTTTGAGCCCCAAACTGATGTCATCTTCAGATTTGAAGATGCCAATAAGTAGGCGACAATATTTATTTTCTCTACTGCAGCCATTTGGAGTTCTTTTTGTAATGATAATTAATAATAAATGTTTTGCATTTCTCTTGCTCCTTTTGTATGAAGATTTTTGAAACCACTTTACAAACATTAATTAATCCATCATTCCTTTGTAGTATATTATCCTCCCTTCGTCTTCTCATCCTCATTTATCGTATTTCTAAACCTAAATTATTTAGGCTTCACTGGTTAAAATCAACATAGTTCCATTGATTGAAGTAGACACCAGCCGCAGATCTGGCCCAAAGTTTGTCAGTCATGAGAAACGGGACATTAATTACTCGTAAGTAAATGATATTGGGGTCTCATGTCGATGTCAATGTACAAGAAGTCAGCAAACAGTATAAGTACACACAGATACGTGAGGTCAGACCAATGTGAGAACCCAAACATGGTTTTATGCACAACAGACAAGACCGTCCATGACCATTTCAGATCATTGTATCCTTATTTTGCACCGTTCACCATTTTTCACATAAGATGCTAATGTGCCTTCTTCAAAGCAGTTAGTGAAGACATGACAAATCGTCCATCACCTTGCTCTCTTGTGGGCTGTTGCTTCCCAGTTGCTGGAATCAACCTGACATTCTTTCAAGTTTGACTTCAAGTGTTTTTATATTGTTTGTACTGGCCACCATGGGGGTTGGACTAGATGACCTCCCTTCCAACCCTGAGATTCTATGATTCAAGTGCCTTACTTTAGCTGACCATAAAATATGGTGTTAGATATTCTGGAGCTTGCCAAACAAACAAGATGCCCAGACCAAAGTTGCTGAGCTTTTATGGCATGCTTTGAATGCCAGACATCTGACAATGATTCAAAATTTCAATATTGGGAATCTTGTCGCACCATTTGACCCTGCAAACAGACTGAAGACAGCACATATGGAACTGATCAAGTTTCCTAATATGTCAGCAATATGTTGTCCATGGCTCACAAAAATATAGAAGTGTTGTAAACACTCCTGCCCTATAGACATTTAGTGTAATGCTTATTCTGATACCCCTATCATTCCATAGGCAGTGTGATATCATTCCAAATACAGAGCTGGCCTTGGCTATGGAATGGGTAATCTCATAAACAATTGTAGCATTCTGTGAGCATACTCCCTTAGATAGCAAAACTTCTCTATGGACTTGAGAGGAGCATTGTTAATCTTAATAATGCACATTCTCCAGCACAGGTTGGTACAGTACTTCAGCTGTCTTTAGATTGATTGTGCAACCAAAATGATTGACTGCACGAGCAAAGCAATCATTTATAAACAAAATGTAATCAATTAAGTGAGCAACCAGTGCACAGTCACCTTCCCAGGGGTAGTGTCAAAGGTTGCAGATAGTGCAGCATGGATAGTCAGATGTGGAGAGTAACTGCAATATAAGCAGGAAAGCCTGTTGAATAAACAGGGACAATCTGACCGCAGTACCAGCAGTGCATGGTGGAGCAGCAGGAGGAACTGCTTCCCCTATAAAATGCCACAGGTGGCCGCAGATAGTATTGGACATGGTGATCATAGGCCACCATCAAATAAGCCTACAGCCAATTACAACCGAAAGGACCATGCAATTGCCCTTCCAGAAGTAACTCTGGAAAGATGGAGGAAACATGAGGGTTCAATAGCATTTGGTAGAAGAAGGAACTCCAAGCATAAACCTGCATCCATCTTTGTTGCCTTTTTCTCTGCAATTTCTATACCACTATGGCACATGGCTTAGGTAGATGATAGAGTCAGACTTGAACTGCAACTTTAATCCAATCAGAGTGCAAGGGATTCAGCAATACAGACTTTGCAAACCTTTAACAAAAAATCCAAGTCCTGAGGTGATGGGGACAAGGCAATGGGGAACGGCTGAGGATGCTGCTGAAAGTTTTGAGTCACAACCCTGCACACAGGCGGCCTGGGAGTGATGGTCATTCATTGAAGAACAAAGCAGATGCCACATTCATATCCTTCCAAGGTTTCAGAGGAGCCCTATTTAGAGATAGTGCTGCTCTCCTCAAATAGGAAAAGGGATGGGAAAAGATCCTTAAAAATGCTTGCTCCACCCAAACCTGTGAGTGTTGTCCTTACGCAGGCAAAACTCCCATTGCCTCCCATCTGACTGTTCATCCAGGGTTTTTTGTTTGTTTGTTTTGTATTTGCAGTCTAAATAAAAGACCCAAATACATTTTCCAATTTGGAATGTTTGCACATTAAAAAGGAAAATTGGTTTGTGTTAATAATGAATAAATAAGAAAGCAGAAATAACTAACGTGGACTTTATTGGCCCTGTTTAGCATTATTTCCTCACCTTTTGCTCTGTATTTTTACTTATCTTCTTTTTCTGTTTGATCTTTTGATTTATTTTCACCTCTCACTTTGGCATTTTGAATCTTTCATGCATGTCATCCATGCCCTCGTGAAGGCCGTTTCCCAGACAATATACTGTATGTGTTGTTATATATATATATACTCGGCCTCTTCACTTGTGTATAACCAATGACTGTACTATTTGTCCAGCTGTATCTGTGTGTTCAATATGTTTAAATGTAATTAATCTTTTATTCCTTTAAAAAAGAATTAAATATGAGCACAGCTATTATCTATGCATTTTAACAATATTTTTCTTTAAAGATGACCTACAAAGGGAGTAAGGGCAGCAAAAATAGTTTTCCTCCCTCATTTTTTGTTTATTTATGATGTGTAAACCTGAAAGGTCTCCCCCCACATCATCTTCACCTGACATTCTTGATATTTCTAAGGCCTGTGTACAAAAAAAGCGTTACCAGTTTAACTAAATTCCTTAGTGACATAAGCTATATCAATATAAGGCACTCTTAAATCAATTTAAGAGTGTCCACAGAAGGCGGAGGGGTTGCACTCTGATTTACCTAAATCAGTCTCTAAACCAATTTAGTTGCATTAATAAAACTTGTGTGTAGAAAATATCTAAGATGAAAAACATACATATGAAAAATGTTTTTCAAAATATAACACTTTTCATTCCTTCTTTATATATGATAAATAGTCTTGGAAGGATTAGATTTTTATTGGTGGATGTCAGTAATCGTCAATTTCACCATACACAGACAAGCCAATGGAAAACATTCCATTGATAAAAACAATTTACAGATAGGCAAAATAAGAAAAAATTTTCATTCAAGTCCCATCCTAGAGTGTATAAAACATGTTGTAATACCAGTATTAAATAGTTGTCTGATTCTCTGTCCCCCACAATATCCCACAACTGTGAAAAAATGAAAGTTAATAATTGAAAAAAAAATACTTAAAACCTATAATTTCACCCAACTGTGAAAATTTAAATAGCTAAAAATAAAAAAAAGCTTAAATCTAAACATTGATATTAGCCATTAAAAGTATATTAAAAAAAACCCATCAAGAATCAAAAAGGGCATAAATCTAGTTTTTAAAAATCCTTTGCAGATCCACATTTAATGGTATGAAAAATATAGTCACATGTATAATTGTGAACCAGAGTAGACACATACTCTCCTTCTCATTCATTTCCCCTCTAAGTTCCCATGCACTGTACTGCTTTTATACTTTTCCTTCTTCCTATTAACTTTTCCGTCTTGACAGTTTCCTGTATCTCTCTGCTTTTGGAGGAGTCCTGCTGTTATCGTTATAAACTCTCCTTTGGGACCACAAACACCAATTGAACAGTCTTTCCCTCATTGTACTCTGGTACTTTTTTCTGCAGTCCCTTCCAGAAGTGTGTGTGTGAAAATGAAAAATAATGAGAATAAAATGTAGCACAAATACTTTGAAATGAGGGGCCTTGAAATGAGTTTTGGGTGTAAATTCAGGCTGGTCTTTATATTGTACCAGATCTAATCTCAATATTTTATCTAAGGTGATTAGCAATTTGCAGGATTGGGCTTGAAAGAAAACCTTAATAATGATTGTTCAAATAAATGTTGTCCCTGGTATGTTATTCATACTACTGTAATACAAATAATAAATCATAATAATAAGGCATTAATTAATAAAGAATGCATCATACTCTTATTAGCCAAACATCTCAGGGCACTTTACTCTGTGTGTGTGTGTGTGTGAAATAACCCAAAAAATAACTGATAGACTACTTAAAATGGAAGGGGGATGTTAATGGATGGACTCCTGGATCAGTGTTACCAACTTTTTTTGGGAAAAAGATGATTGAATGTGTTATTGACACTTTGGGATAAATCTTATAGGGCTCTTGTGGCAGCCCAGTTTGTGCTATACCCACATATGTGTTAACAAATGAGCATCTGTTTATGTACAATGGGTGTAGGAATACGTACATATGTGTTTGCTTGTTCAATTGTGTGAATTGCATGTCACTTACATGTCTAATTACCTGACTGGTATGTCCTGAATCAGGTTTTTTAGGACACAAATGAATGAACATGCATGATGCAGTTTCAAAAACTCATTTTGGCAGACTTTAATGACATCTGATGATATTGCACTGCTAATGTATATTAATGTGTGTGATTTGGTTTAGAATAGAGCTGACTGACTAATTCATAGTGGATAATTTACTCAGTGAATTTAGCCTCTTGTTCTCAGAGCCATTTAACAAGCGGAACACAATTTCATCAAATTTGGTTTTTGTTCCAATTTAACACTTTTTTTTAAAAGAAAAGCCTTGCCCAAGGCATTATTTGCAGAAAAAATTAGACTAGTGTAAGATTTATTATCTGGGTGAGGAGCTCAGATTTAATTAGCTCTTGTCACATACCAATTATATATACTTGTGTGATCCCAGTTGCAAAGAGATCCTTACTTGACTTTTTTCCAGAGTATCATAGAAGGGTTTTGAGAACCCCGTTCTACCATTTCCAGTGCAAATGTGCATGCATGGGAGCTTAAAATTCACTCTCCTTGACCATGTAACACTTGATTACTTGAATTATCACAGGACGTGAGCACAGGACAGGTACAACACAACTGAACAGGCTTTGGAATTTTTTTGAATAGTCACCCAGCTCTAGTGTGGGAATTTTATTTAAATTTTGTCTGGATTTAGTGCTCACAAAAGATACCACTTTCCATCTTCAAAACAGGTATAGCATAAGTAATAGAGAGAGGTTTTTGCATACACTGCCCTGCTCCTGTACCTCAGCACTGACTAAACTAGAGAGACCCCTTACCTGGCTGAGAGGACAGTTTAGCTTCGATGGCCATTAATTCTTTGGTTCTCTGCCAAGACAGACCACAGCACCCAATTAGTGGTAGCTGTGCAGGACAGCTATATACTTAATTCAGAAACCAAACTAATTTCACTTATATCACAGGACAGCTAACATGTAACAACATTTAGTCATTGCAAATCTGAACTGGATTTGAATCAGCTATTTAGATAAATATGCTTAATAACCCATTGCTACTACCTTGAGCCATCTAGTCCATAGAAGCTACGGGCAAAATTTTCAAAAACACCTACGTCCCATTTTCAAAAGTGCCACAGGCACTTAGGAACATGTATCACATTGAAAGTTAGTGCTTACATCATTTCTGACTTAGGCTTCAAAGTCACGTAGATGCTTTTAGAAAATTTTACCCTATGTTGTTATTGTTTTGCTTTTTGTATCACCCACAGGTAGAATGAGGTTTTGGACACTTGGAAACTTGAGCAACTCTGCCATTTGTTAACACTGATTTATAGCCCAAGTTATACTATGTTTCAAGGGGGGAAAGAAAGCAAGAAAGATGGACAGCACTAGCTTGACTACTCCTGATCTCTCAAGACCAACTGCAAACATACTATGGCCTGATGGTCAGAAATCATAAACATACTATATAATGGTCATTCCATTTCTTAGTCAAAGATATATTTCACAGTGTATGGTTTTAATAAACACACAGCTTTTGAGTGGCCTATCTGAAATGAACTAGTGATCTTAGTCCAGTTCCAAGTTCTCATGTTTTTGCAGCACAAAAGCCACCAACACAAATGGAAAGATTGTGAACAGGCTTGAATGAAAGACTGAATGACTTTCTCACCCCTAGTGGTGGCAGGTTAATGGAAAGGTTCCCACTGGAGTCAATGGGCTTCGGATGAGCCTCTAGTAGAGGCAAGTGTTGCAAAGTGGCCTGCCATTGATCATGAGGTCCCTGATCCATGAACAAACTGAGAATTTTAGTCTCCAGAGCAGTCCATTTGGCACCTTTCATGAGTGCAAAATTAACTTTAGATGGGTAATTAATACAGATAAATACTGCACTTTAGTCAGTAAAAGTGCATAGAAATTTATATTCCTTTCAAAATTAAGTTGCAAACTCACATGTGCTCACATGGTCTTTTGAAATGCATTAAGAAATATTAATCATTCTTGGACACAGTTCACTTTTACTTCAGCGGTTATAGCAGCTGTCGACATTTACGGCTTTAGCAAGCCCTGTTTCTGTGAATTTGTTTCAACATATTCTAGAGCTCCTTGCCAGAAATATGCTTGACCCCTTGCTTCAAAATCATTCCATATACATTGGCTTTGTGCATATTTTAGATATTATGATGAGACCTATTTTAGGGGGGTTTAGGAATTATTTTTATAAATGTTGTTTGTTTGTGTGCATAAGAATTAAAAAATTAACATTAGAAAAGAAAAATGTATATCTCCATTTCTTAACATATACTTCAGCTAAGTTCCTCCAAAACTTGTTAATATCTGGAAGTTGGTATAGTACCACATTAAGACAGCTATGTTAGTATAAGTAAACTTTAAGCAGGAGATAAAATACAAAAAAAAAATACAAGTAAACAGTGTATCTCACAATATTATTCTCATTTATAAACCTCAACGATTTCTCCTGGAATGTCAAAACCTTTGTGCCCGTATAGTGAAGACAGTATATAGAAAAGTTTGATAAACATGAATATTAGCCAACAGGTTGGTGCCTGTAGAGAACAGAAATATTAGGAGGCAGTTTTACTATTCTCTTCTATTTCAGTTGCTAACCAGAATATAAGATGTGCTTACATGACTTTGTCCTTTGTCCTTGACATACAACTTTCTCTTCAATGCATATTTAAAGTAGAGAATAGAGTCAAACTAAACCCTGGATCTGAAAATATTCAAACTTTGGTTTGGTGTATATAGCTATATAAAGGTTATAATGACTTTGTTTATATAAATACTTTGTGTGTTCTTTCTACTGCAGCTTTCAGGTAACTAATGACTCTCCCTATCGGTGGCTATTTTTCTGGATGGAATGAAGCATATTGCAGAGGAGGAAAATGCACACACATACACTGTGTGCTCTGACTGATTTTTATTCTTTCTGGTCTTGTCAATAATCACAAAATAATAAAAATTGCATCGTAAGATAACATTGAGTGCTTCACTACAGTGCTAGCAGGAAAAAAAAGGGGGGTTAGAACAAATAAGTTTTTTAACACTTTTGTTAATAACAGTTATAATAATATGTAATCCACTGGTCAGGATGCATTATACATTGCACTCTACGCCTGATCCACAGAGGAAATGGGTCAGTTATTCTTTACATCTACAGGGCTTGGCTCTTAACTCAAGTTGTACAGACTTATGTGTTTAGCTCTGGAAATCCTTCTGTTGGCCAAAATGGCAGCCATCAGAAATGCACATGCTATGATATAACCCGCCTCATGAGGGCATTGTGAGGCTTAGGTGATTAATATTTATAAAGTGCTGATTGAGCCTTTTCAGTTATTATAGATATGTAAAGACGCACTATAGTATATGAATATATCACCTTTCATCCCAAAGGGTTTCAAAACACTTTATGGTTCATTGACTACTACAGTGCAGTCACCCCATTGATAAAGGGCAGCAGCAGCTACTTTAAGAGCTCACAGAACACTGCACTACACAGTTTGTAATATAAAATAACGATAAATTCTTTATCTAATACTGCTGACGTACCAGCAATATTGTTTTATGGTTCTGTTATGGAACAGTATTCTAAATATTCCTTTTTTCTTTTTATATGAACAATAAATTTGTGCAAACAAAAATAGAAGGAGTGCCAAAGTTAGTGCAAAGGACAACTGCATCTGCTCAGACTTCCTGTGTGCCAATAATGATCCAAGTCTAGCAGGAGTGGGTCTGTGCCTAAACTTAACCATTCTGTTGGCAGATGCATATACTTACACTTTCCCATTAGGCTGGCAAAGATCCCTTTGAGTGTTTCCCAGCCAAATGAAATCTAGGAATTGCAGGTATCCCTGGTTTTGATCAGTCTGCATTTTCACTAGGTCTGCTTAGCTGAATCTGGATAAAGATGTGAATGAACTGCAGTCAGCCAGAACTCACAAAGCTCTACTTAAATCAGCTTTTCAGGACTGGCGTGGTGGCTTAACAAGCTAGAGAGTTGACTTGTTGATCCCACAATGCTCAAAAGACTGTTGTTAGATTCCTGGCTCCACGAATGAGATTGAGAATTCTGACTACAATAACTAGCAGAAACTTTCCATATGTCAATGTGCCAGGAAAAAAAGGGATACTCCTTGCAACAGTTGCTCCCTGAGGGTGGAGGAAATTAGAGGGAGGGAAACATGGAGAGAATTACGGCTACCTTACACTACTGAGTTGGCATGCACACTGATATTATTGGCTGGCAGAGGCTTGCGCTAAAACAATCCTGTGGCCACATCGTTCTGTGTTCTGAATGACAGTGCCATGGATTCCACAACAGTACATTAAGCTGTGGAAGAAAGGAGTAAATCTGACTGAGGACTTGAACCTACATGGTAATTGACATCCTGTACTTAACATTCACTTCACTTTACTAATGTTGACAGTGTTTAGCGTCTTGCAGGCTTGGACCCCATATACAAAGCTAACTATTCAAATAGAAATTTTCCAGGCAATAACCTTATGGCTGATCTTCTGAGTGCTGAGCACCTCTCTTGAAGTCAATGGGAGTTGAAAGTGCTCAGTACCTGGAAGGTTTGGATTTTTATATAGGCAGAAAATATGAATATGTTTCTATGTTAATATTAATATTAACATTTTCCTTGGGGATGATCCTGATTGATGCAAAACGTCGTCAGTAACGTTGAGCATTGGATCCTTTGTAAAACAAATTCTTCTCTTAGTTCATTTGTAATTGGAAGGCAAAACGACTGCTTGAATGACTGGTTTAGTATTTCACATGCTCTGGTACCCGAATCAAGACAGTAAAAAGTTTGTATTGCTTCTGCGCCCAATAGTTTTAAGTGCTGCCTACACTGAATAATCTGTCACTGATGTAAAAACACATTCTTCACTAAATGGACGAGTCAAGGTTTCAGATACTTTTTCAGTCCCTTCTTTTTTAAAAATTTCTTTTGCAAAAGTGCTTTGAAAATAGAGCAAAGTTTCAGACAAGAGTCTTGGCAATAACAGCTCATTTACAGTACAAACCATGTGATACCCCTCAGCAGCAGCTCCCTAGCTGTTTCCAAACTGAATACTGTTCTACTGTACATTCCGTTTCCTGTAGTCATTTTTACTTAGTTAACAGCATGCAGTGTACCTTTTAGGAGAGCTAATTTGTAACCTCCTAAAAAGTGAGGCAGGGATAAAAATGTTTTAAACTCATCCTCAAGCTATTTAGTGCACATTTTGAAAGGCTCTGCTAATCTCATCTAAAAGACATGCCTCTAAAAATATGAATCTGTCCACCATATATAGGCTATACCCGAAATACAAGTTAAGAATGTTATTGTTAACCCATTTTTTAAACAATAGCCCTAAATCCATATTAATGATCCAAGAAGTGACCAGGCCTCAGTACCTTTTGTCCTCTATACATTAACTATCCAATAATCAACAGTAGCTGTCCTGTACTCTAGTGTCTTTGGCCTAATTCAGAGGGACAGATATTTATCATCACCCTTGAATTGGGTGACCCATTCTGACAGGTCGACATCCTTATTTATGTAACAATGTCATAGACAGTAACTACTAATGAGTGGAGTGACACAGAGGGCTGTTAGATGGAAAGGCAGAGGAAAGCTGAAAAGGGCATGAGGGGTTAATGGGACTTTTCTGTTGCAGTCTCCTGGGATGTGTAATTATGTTCTAATAAGGAATGAATGTATTGATTAGATTAATGTGCAATTGTATTCGTGTGCACACGTTCAGTGCCGCATATAGTCAGTAATTGCGCAAGTCTTGAATTTCTCCAGTTTGTATATTTAATATAAAAATGCCTTTGTCTGGTCAAAAACAGACAGGGCCAAATCCTGAGGCCTCTAGGAAGTCCTTATGGATGCAAACTCCCAGTGAATTCAATTAGAGTTTGAGTAAATTTGGAGTAAAACCTCAGTAAACAAGAAATATCAGCATTCAGCTCACAGAAGCCAATGCCTTTTTATTGACATAGTTTAATCTTGGTAAATTTATGAACAGGAGCATATGATAGGGTTGCCTTAAATAGCAGAAGACTGGACTTAGTGTCCAATACTCTTAGTTTATAACACACGCTATCACTTAAAAGAGGAATAAAAGCAGCCAAGCAATATATACTAAATAAAATAAGTGCTCTTGGCTTCCACTTATGTAGACTTAGTGGAACACATTCATCCCTTTTATAACTCCACTGAAGTCAGTGGACTTACCTCAGGGATGAATTTGGCCCAGTAGCCCCTCTAACCATACATACAATCTTTTGCTGCTCGGGAAAGCATCGTTCACATAGTCCCAAAGGGTTGATTTTCCATGGTGTTTCCAAAGGGTGTGCAAACCAAAGTAGAGGGCAAATTCCCAGGATGGGAAACATCTGAAAGAATATTTAGTAAAATAACAATAAAGACGAGACAAAGAAAAAGAAAGCATATTTGAAAATTAGAGATTTTCAATGTGGTGAACAGGGGAGGAAAGAATGCAGCTGATGTTGCAGTTCTCTTCTGGTCTGTCTTGTTGCTGCTGTGGGAATGCAACAGAAAGATATGGCTTTTCATACCATATGAATGCAGTACAAATTCCACATATATATTGTTGTATATACCCAATAGTCTTGTATTTGATGTTTGAATAAATAAGGAATGACCAAGGTTAGTTGCATGCATCCGACGAAGTGGGTATTCACCCACGAAAGCTCATGCTCCAAAACGTCTGTTAGTCTATAAGGTGCCATAGGACTCTTTGCTGCTTTTACAGATCCAGACTAACACGGCTACCCCTCTGATACAAGGTTAGTTTGGCAGTGGAAATACTACCAGGTTGTGACATTGGGTCACAACCTCAGTCCCTCATTCCTGGGATAGCAGAGGTTATGGAGGTAGCATCAGGTCTCTGATGAATGAGCACCTCCCGCTGCACACTGAAGAAATAAATTGCTTTTTAGCAACTTCTCTGGCTGATGCAAGAAGCACCAATATTGGGTTCTAATGAAATGTCCTTCTGCCTGCTCCTGGCTGGGATCTTGATGAGACAAGAAGAGAAAAGGAAATCGGAGGGATTCTTAAGGCTCAAAAGACTCACTTTTGGGATATAAATAAATAAGAATGCCTAGACTCCTCTCATCCATATGCCAATTGTGATTTTTGTATATTGTGGCTCGGACTTCAAACAGAATATACACTAACTTCTGTATTAGTTACAGAAAGTGGGGCAGTTAGAATAAGATTTTTAAATGCCTTCCTGAAGCACACTTTGCAAAATCCTGTATCATAAGAGGACGATACTTTAAAAACTGATTATAATTAATCCCGAATGAGACAGCCTCTGAATGAATGACACGCCCATTGGAATTGTTAGAGCACTAGAGGCTGAACAAAGTAATGGTTAAATAATTTGAATCAACCATTCTAGACTTTCCCCATGGATACATTTGCAATCTAAATTGCTTAGACTAAATAAGTATATGCAGGACTTTCAAAGTTGAAATAAACAAAATAATATTCAAAGAATATTGGCATGAAGCCTCCAGCACTTAGGAAATGCCAAATAGTACAGAAAACTTCAGCTCATCTTCTCAGCAGCACAGGCTACAGTAAGCACATCAGATCTGTCTTCCACTCCCTACACTGGCTTCCCTCAGATTTGCAAATCACATTCAGGATCCCAGTCCATAGCTGTGGATTGTGCTCAGGATAGCTAAAAGACCACCGAAAGCTCTAGGATAAAGACCATGGTCGACAGCTATGCTCCACTGGCACAATGGAACTCCTCTCAATAAGGGTAAAGCAGGAGACAAAACTTTCTTGAGGTCTGGTCCCAGACTGTGGGATGAACTCTCCCAGGAACTGAGGAGCATCACAAATTTCAGCACCTCTTCTGTTTCAAGTGCAAGGCACATTTCTTTGAGCTTGTCTTCTCTAACATAAACACATAGCAACACGTATATTTAAAAAGAAACAAACCCTAAAGCCCTACCACAACACAACACCCTGCTGCATAGACTTCTTCCCCTGGGGAGAGCATGAGAGAGCAAACACTACATGACAGACGTGTAGTCACATTGTTTAATGCACTACAGGCAGGCACTCCGATACTATGGCAATGAGCTCAGTATAAGAACTATACAGAATACAATAGTAAGATAAAAGTAAACTATAGAAAATGAAATAAAGATGGTTATGTGCTAGGAAATAACAAGAATTGAATGTATGAAATTTAATGTGGAGTGCTCAAAGTTTATCAAAAATCTCATGAGGAGCCTCAGACAGAATATAGAGTTTGGATTAGGCTAAAGCAATTATTGATATTTACTACAGATCCTTTTAAGATCAAACTTATTTAAATGAGTATTTTTCAAAATTAATTCTGAAGTAGTCCATTATCAAAATTAATTGTATAGTTAGAAATGTAAATAATTTAATCATTTACTTTGCTATTTCGATGTTAGTTCAAAAAAATGATTTCTCCTGATAGTAACAAAAAATATAAGCCCTTCACTTCCCCTCACCTTCAGATATAGTACCTGGTAAATCCCTACAGATACAATTTGGGTTATTTATTAAAATGTTTGCAGATTTCTTTTGAAATTTACCAATTGCCACAGGTAATTTAGTTCCTGATCCTGCCACAAGTGAATTCTGCACCCACACCCCACTGATGTCAATGGAGCTCTGAGCAGGGACAGAGTCTGCTTACAAAAAGCCAGTTGCAGTATCAGGGCCTTATTGACTAAATTGTTTCCCTCTAGTACACCATGCACTTAGGTTTTAACCAGTTACTGCTTTTTATTCTCTGAACTTCATATATCCTCCCTTATATTCCCCTGTAAGGCAGAGGAAGGACTGTGAAAATCTAGATTGCAAGGTCCAGCTCCTCAAGATATTTAGATCCTACTAGGCCTAAGCTCTTGGGGGCAGTGACCATATTTCTGTAGTCCTGGTCCATAACTAGAGCTCCTAGGTGCTACGATCATTCAAAATATGTAATAAATAAATAAATACTCCTGTATGAATTCTCCAAACTTTTTGACCATTTGAGTATGGTCGGTATCTCAAGAAATAGGTAGAATCTGCAGTACATTTCAAGAAGTCATGACAGCTATAGTCTTTTCTAGTAACACAAGCTAGCTTCTTCTTTCTGGTACTGAAAGAAAGAGACAATGAGAGAATCTGAAGGCAAGACATAGGTCTTGGTGTTACCAACAGGAAGGCTTCCTCATTAGTCAGCATGGATGGAGCCTCAGTTGCTCAATCTGCCCTGATGTCTTTTGACTTAAGGGAAGGAAGTGAAGACTTTGGAGATGCTTACACCAAGATGTTTTTGGCCCCCAAAATGCTTATAACCACAGATCACTGGTTTTATGGAGTTACTATAGATTTAGGCTATAGGATAGAATCTGGCCCTAGAAATAAAAAAAAAGGCTATCTGAAAACTAGTGAGGAAAGGAGGAAAGAGTTTAATTATCTTAAGCTCGTTCCCAGTTTTCAAAATGCATTCAAATGCCATATTTATGAAAACGCAAGTTAGGAGGAATTTGCTATAGTATTATGCTTAAGAGTTCCATGGTTTATTCTCTTTCTTACCAATATTTTGTTAATATATTCAGAATTTTGCTCCTGAAAACAAAAAAAGGCAAAAACATCTTTTTTTCTTGAGTTTTTTAAAATAATCAATTGTTTACACCTGTAAAAGCTTACAGAGAGCGTACACACAACAAGAGGATGCAGTTCTGTTCTGTAACAGGAAGCATACAGATGTCCTTGCATTACAGAATATATCACATTCTGAAGGACCATGTTCATTCTATACACTCGCTATTTGAGGGTCAAGTCTTGACCTTATTGATGTCAGTGAGAGTTTTGCCATTGACTTCAATAAGGACAAAATTTCACTCAGAATGTCAGCATCCCTGATGGAAGAGTATATAAAAAGATACATCACTTTGTTCCAAACACTGTACAATATTAAAGAAAGTTCTTTCTATAGAAAAATGAACAGGAGTACTTGTGGCACCCTAGAGACTAACAAATTTCTTTCAGCATAAGCTTTCGTGGGCTACAGTTCACTTCTTCGGATGCATAGAATGGAACACCCTGTCTGTGTGTTCCATTCTATGCATCCGAAGAAGTGAGCTGTAGCCCACGAAAGCTTATGCTGAAATAAATTTGTTAGTCTCTAAGGTGCCACAAGTACTCCTGTTCTTTTTGCGGCTACAGACTAACACGGCTGCTACTCTGAAACCTATAGAAAAATGGTAATAGAGGCCTCCTTCCAATGCATATGTATATTAAAAATGGCCAAATAATTATGACCTCAAAGTCATGGTTCAAATACAGGTCTCAATGATAAATGCAGGGAAGTTATCTTTTCAATGGCATGGTTCTGTGTGTCTTTCAGTGCCTAATAGTGTAGGAGGGGTCCACATCTCAGTGCTCAGACCTGCATGCAGAATCAGGTCTGCCACTGTATTGTAAGATATTTACTGATGAGATCTTTGTAACAGAGTGAATCATCATCAAGTTGTAGTTCTTCTTAGCTAATGAGCTGGTTTATTTCACAGGCTAACTTGAAACAGAGAAACTAGAGTAAGGTAGCTCAGATTGTACAGAAATATCCTCTCCTGATCCATCTATTAGTCTCAGCATCACTGTATGCTTTTTTCCCCCTTTGTGGGCCAATCTTTCATTCCAGTCATAGAGGATCCTGAGAAAGTTTTCCTTGTTTCTTTATTTTTTGCCAAACCTCTGAGCAAGCTCCTAAAAGTTATTGAAAGGGCATCACTCAGCCTGACACATCCCATTGATTTCAATATGATGGCAAGGAGGGAAGATCTAGTTAAAGATATTGCAATAGCCTTATGGGATACTTAATAGTTGGGATTTTTTTAAAATGTAATACATCACAATAGGATACTTTGTTTTTGTAGAAGGCCATTCTGTATTCGCCAAAAAAGCCCCTGACTCAATCATTAGTTATGATGAGAAGAGATTTAGTGCACTCTTTCTTTACACTGTCAGTGAGAACAATGTCTATGAAAAAGCCTATGTTTCCCATTATAAATCACTATAAGCTCCATGAAAAATTCTCCACTACCCTGGGGTTTAAGTGAGCAAATACTTGGTCATGCAGACCCCCAGTAGCAGCACTTTATCCATATCAGAGGTTTATGAGATGCTATGGTTTACTATGAGGCTGGGCACTGCTCCTGCATACAATTTCCATTGTGTAACACATGAGTTGTTAGTATTTGATATAAAACTAGATGCTTTCATACTCCTTTCCCTTCTGTTACCATCCACAAGTACAAAGTGTGTTTTTGAAAAGTCTCTAAAACTTGTCCAGAATGGACTCCCTTTTTCACTCCGTGCCTTTATAAAATAAAATACATGATAAAAATACACATAAATGTTTATCATTCAGTTCTCTTTTAGAAACACAGGACCCTCTTTATCATATAATGTTAAGGGGAAACCATTTAGGCCCCTGATTAGGGGAAGCCAGTTTTCCAGAAAAACG
The DNA here is from genome assembly GCF_020497125.1 of Mauremys mutica. Taxonomy (NCBI): domain Eukaryota; kingdom Metazoa; phylum Chordata; order Testudines; family Geoemydidae; genus Mauremys; species Mauremys mutica. Next base: position 83,676,723 of record NC_059075.1, read on the forward strand.
GGCCCATTAATTAAAAAAAAAAAAGATTGTTTTGTAGATGCTGTTCCTTACTTAGCACAGAACACCTGATCATAGAACAACAGGTTCAATCTTTGGTGATTTCAATGGGATCTATGGGTACTCAGCATGAAAATGCAGTCATATATTTAGATGCCAAATATGGACTTAGGGGCCTAACTTTAGCCACACAGGTTTGAAAAATCTTTGGCTTTATATGTTAAAGAAGTTTCCACATATGTTCACATGCAGAGCCAGGGCCGGCTCTAGGTTTTCTGCCGCCTCAAACAAAAAAACCCCAACCCCCACCCCCAACAACCTGCGAGAGCACAACTGCCGAAGCAAAAAAAAAAACCCCCAAAAAACCCACACCTCTGGGAATGCCGCCCCTGGAATTGTGCCACCTCAAGCACATGCTTGGTTTGCTGGTGCCTAAAGCCTGTCCTGTGCAAAGCTCGGTTGGATTTTATAGTCCACTTGTGCAAAGCAAAGAGACCCAACCATCTGCCCATTGGCCCAAGCTGACAAACTTTTCTTTTCTTTTTTTTTTAAAGTTTGCCAAAATTAAATATATTTTCTGAATAAGAAGTATCATGACCTTTTTACTAGGTGACACAGATACCTATAATGCCCCTCAGTACTTAGATTCTTCCTTCAGATTCTTGATTCTAGCCTTCTGCAGTTTTAGAAGTGATTTCCTCTCCTGGAGTGAGGCAGGGGTTGTAAGTTTCATGACAAACTGCATCATTCTCTTCCTCTGCTGGGTTTAATTCCGTGAGCTCTGTTCAAAACTCACATCACTGGGTCGGCTTTGTAAAAGAAGGACTTTGGTCCAAAGTTCTCAGCCACCCACACTGGACCTGAAAGGCCAGTAGAAATAGCCCTGGCCTGCCCTTGCCCTGCTTTGTTTCTTAGGAACCAGAACAGACACATTCCCTCTGGTCTGCTGTGAGATATGGATTTGGCTCAATAAGCAAATGTCAGCTGCAGAAGCAGCTGGAAAATGGGAGCTTATGTCCTTCTAAACAAATACAGTGTTATTTATTAATTATTTTTTTATTAAAATGATTGAAAAACAGCATAGTAGCTCTATAGGCTAAAGCTCTAGGGTCAAATTCTTAATTCTTCAAGTAGTCCCTTTGATTTCAGTAGGCTACTGGCATTATTTATTATTAATTATTATTATTATTATTAATGTATATAACACTAACTATGTAGTATGCTATGTACTTTACAGAACACAGCAGGGCAAGATTAAGGCATAGGCACTATGGGGCCATGACGAGGACCACAACATCTTGAGCCTCATGAGGATGTCAGGATCTCAGAGTTCACTAAAAAACAATTGTGTGTCTAGTCCTCAGAATCAGAAAAGCTTGAAGATATGACCTGAGACATTTTGCAATGATGTCTGCCTGAGTTTGCAGACAGCCTGAAATAATAGCTCTAGAGGTGGGAGCTGCTCCATTCAACTTCCTGGGCTGTTATCGCTGAAACCCTTTGGGAGGGTTCCCACAGATGCCATTCGAGCTGAAGATTCTGAGTATGGTCCTCAGTGTCAGCATCTCATCATGGCTTTTGTGTGGTGATATTTATAGGGGCTGTCACACAGAATGTCCTCCAGTCAGCTGAGTTCTTCCTTCTTTGGGATGGACCCCAGCTTGCCTGAGGACTGGGAGCATTTGTCTGAGGAGGGGGGTGCCAGAGCTTTCCCAAAGAGAAGTAGTGGGATCTCCTTCAGCTCAGAACACAGCTTTTGTGTGGATAGCCCTTGCACTAATTCCCCAGCGCACGGAGCCTCCATGTGTAATGTGCCTAGGGCCTCAGATTGTCTTAATCCAGACATGCTTCAAAGAGTTTACAACCAAAATAAATCTCACAGATTTCATGAATCTATAAAATCCTAGTCTTCATTCTCAGCACTCTGCAGCTACAATATTCCCCCATCCACCAATCCGCCTGTCATGCAATCAAGTTCAGCTATCATGAACTACTTCTCACAGTCCTATGCTGATCACTGCACATGACTCTATCATCTCTTATTCAGTGGTATTTTTTTATTCTGAATATTCCCATAGGATTAAAAACCATGTTGTTGAACTAGAATTAAAGTTGCAAATACATATTGCTTGCAAGTGTAAAATGAAATTGATCCTTTACTCATACAAGTAGTCCAATTGAAGTCAACGGGAACATATGTCACAATGAGGATTATTTGCATGAGTAAAGAAAAATAGTTTTGGCTCTAGATTGTAAAAACCTCTAGATGATCACATTTCAGTCTATCACCAGCTGAGCTGCGATTTCATCCTTTTAATAAACTGGTAGGTCTCTGACTCAGGGATCATATTTTTTTCTTTCAAAGGAGGTGAAGCAACTGATATAGTTTCCCTACTCTTAGACAAATATAATGTAGTCATTAGCATCTTGGTTTCAGCTCCACAGATGCCTGCAGTTGTTCACATCTGTTTTCCACCAGGCTTCAGTGTATCCAGTTAGAAGGATCACAGAATGTTTTATAGGGCCTGGGATCATTTGGTCAGCTAAATTATATGTTGTTTTTTTTAAATAACCACACATACAAATAAGGCCCATATTATATCTCATGATAAAGATAGTAAAGTATACTCGAAAACTAACTGCACAAATGCCATCTTAAACGTTACTTAAATATATGTCAGACAACAACAGTGTATATCATTTTATTATCCCCTTATAAGAACATAATGCCTGGATGTGTTGTAGTCCCTGATATATCTGTAGAGTTGCTGGGAATAGATGGAGCTCTATGTTTAACCTGTGTGCCTTTTCCTTTAAAAAAATTCCATAAAACATTTGTTTTACCAGACTTATCTTTTTTTTTTAAAAAGTGATGACAATTATTGACAACAAATATTTGGTCTGTTGGTTTTGACATATTCTGTCATTTTTCATATTTTTGTTTCGGGATTGCCAGCTTTGATTGGTCAACTGTTTTTTCAGTTGAGAGTTTTTCAACACCAATTTGTGTTTTTCAAAAATTTTTACTGTCAATCTAAAATAAAAATACATTTTAGAACTGAAAGTTTTCATTCTAGAAAATTACTGATATCAAAAGGAAAAAAAATCCCATGGAAAAAATTCAAAAAACAAAACAGCAGCCCATATAATATATTCATCGTTTATGAGGTCAGAAGGGAACCATTGTGATCATCTAATCTGACCTGCTGTACACACAGGTTATAGAATTTACCCAGAATAATTTGTGTTTGAACTAGAGCATAGGTTTGAGAAAAACAGCCAATCAATTCAAACATTGCCAAGGGGAAATCCATCACAACTGTTGGTAACTTGTTCCAATGGTTAGTTATCTTCACTGTTAAAAAGGTAATGAAATGAAAATGTGTTAGACTTTTTTTAAATTCTCATTAAACTTGTTTTCTGATTTTTCCACCCGAATCAAGGTTGGAACCATAAGGTTTACAAGTTAGGTTATAGTTAAGATCTGGGACTGTGAGCTCAGATCTCAGGGCTGCTTAATTCTGAGGAAGATAAATTGCTTGCTCTGCATTTTCTGGTGTACATTTCTGCATCAACACTAACAATCACATGGCATTTTCCCTAAGAAAAAGAGTTTACCTACTGTCATTTCCTAAATTTACCATTTCCCCCACTTATTGTTATGTTTTATTATTATTTCCCCCACTTATTATTATTATTTATTATGTTGCCGTAGTAGCTAGAGGCTCCCAACCCTTGTTCTAAGCACTGTACAATCACATAATGAGGGACAGTCCCTCTCCCAAAGTGCTTGCAACCTAAATAGACAAGGCAGAAGTAGGGTGAAAGGGGAGACAAAGGTGAATAACTTGCCCAAGGTTTCAGAGCATGTCTGTGGCACAGAAAGGAATAGAACCCACACTTCCTGATTCCCACTCTAATGCCCCTAAATACTGCATTATGTTACTAGCATGCTGTGCCCAAGCTGGTTGCAGCCATCCTTCCTGGAGGGGCCTGCATTCCAGTAGTGATGTTTGCACATAGCTGTAAAGCCCTTTGGGATGAAAGGTGCTATTCAAGACCTTATTATACATTAAACATAAATACATACATTTGAGCCTTGCATGCATTCTTATTTTGCTTTGTACAAGTATGTTTTTTGTTAAACACATAAAATACAGAGTGGATTCTAATGGCTGATCAGGTCCTGTTAAAGCAAATTACATGTTTCAAAAGTAAAGATGAAAGAGCCTCTATTATTCTACAAATTTCTAGCAGCACAGCGTCTTAAAAGGAATTTTATAGCAAATTTGTAGCTTTGCAACCAGCACATGAACCAGGGGGTATTAAAAGGACATGTGTTCCAAGAATAAATGCATTCCATACTTCAGAAAATAATAAGTTACTGCTTGTACCCAGATCCCAACAATGTGGGAAAGAGATTTTGCACTCCTGGGATAATGATTTTTGATCTTGCTGTTTTTAGCAAAATATTATTTATTTAATTATGATTGCTAAATTGATCCGTGCTATGCCCAGAAAATCAAACACTAAAAAATGTGCTTCCTAGCAGGGAGTCAGAATGAGATCCCTGCCTTACAGAGTAATTACTGTTATGCAAAGATACAAAGATAAATACAGATCTTTATAAGTGGAAAGATAGGATTAAACACTGGCCATATTGGGCCTGGCCAGCTAGAGGTAAAGAGATTGAAAATTTTGCTCCCAAGAGCAAAATCTAGGAATAAAGATCAGTGAAGAAAGTGTAGTATACCTGCAGCTTATGCTGTACTGATAGTACACAGACATGCTATTTATGAAAGTGAATCTTCACATAGCCAGGGATTAAAATTTTGCCTCTTGCCATTAAATCATACTTATGGCGTTAGAAAGTGTCTGGTACAAAAATACATAGCTAACGTAGCCGTCAATTACTGCAATGCTTGAGCTGCTGCAAAATGTATTTATAGGGATGTCTGAACACATGTAGTTATGTTTTAGTTATATTAGGTAGAACTCAGTGTAAAACAGAGTGAAATACTGTGCAGACTACGTAGCCTACGGCAGTAAAGAACATATGTGCCATTTGTCCAGAAACAAGACTGGCAAACACCAAAAATAAGGCCAACTCTGCTCTAAGCTGAAAATATCATTAAAAAAAAGACACTGAAAGTGACAGTACTTTATGATTTATCATCACTGATGAAATAACCAAATAATAGCCATAGAATTTTTCCGTGGTGAATATAGGTTTTGCTTACACTTTGTCTAGCAATAGAGAAAAAATGTACAAAGCTAAGTTCATGGCTTTATAACGGGTACATTTTTACTTGATTTGTGCCTCTAACTCCTCTTATTACTGAACAATTATTCATATTTATCAGAAGCCAATACATCCCAAAGAAGAATGAGTTAACACTGCTAATGAGGAAAAAAATGAAAGAAGAAATGAAAACAATCACAAATGAAACAAGGCAGGTTGTAAGGTGCAAATCGTGTCTTCCCATGTGAAAAATCACTGGTGTGTGGAAGTTAGGTGGGAAATATCACAGTCTTGGTTGATGCATGGGCCATATGTGATACACCATGGCACATGTTCTGGAAATTCAGATGAGAGATGAAACTGTGAAGAGCAGTGCAATCCCACCTCCAGTCTTTCCCCACCACGTTCTGCACCCTGAAACCCAAAGCACTTCAAGCCTGTGAAGCTAATCTGTTCTATATAGGTACTTTTATCACACTTATCACCAGAGTGCCTTTCAGAAGTGTATTAAGCAACATAACTACATGTCTGTCACATGTTTGTCCCCCGTGCTTGCTCCAGGTGGAGTGTGTGTAGTAGAGTATTTTGTTATGAAATTTAATTTTACATGTTGCTTTATGTTGGTGTAAAGAAATGAAGCTTGCAGTTGGAACAGCAGATGGTAAGGTTGGTGAAGGGCCTTAGTTCCTGGGGGAGTTCATTCCACAGGTTTGGGCCACTTTACGAGAAAGTTCTGCCCAGACAAGTTTTATCTTTGTGGTAGAAATTCCATTGTCCCACAGAAGCAAAGATGTCAAAGTTGCTCATGGCAAGGGTCGTGCATGGGTTTCATTAGGGCTAGGAAGAATGCCCTCTATGTGTATTTCTCCTCTTCCATATGTACCATTGTAGCCAACATGCTTTACATTGCAGCATTTGATTTTGTTTGACCTAAATAAAGGGAGAGAAACAGTGGGGAGGAGACATACTCTGGTCTCTGCACATATGCAGAGGACAGGGCTGGGCAACTCAGCTAAAATGGCCCAGAAACAGGTTGTGGCATTTACTAAACATGCTCAGTAGCTGTTTCCGAAGCTCTATAGAAAGTTTTCAGTGTGGACTATCCATCTGGCAGGTCATACCGTAGTCACACTCCGCAAGCTGAGTTAACCAGAGCACGAGGGAGCTGAGGAGAAAAGATTATAAATATAGACAATCCTGTGGACTCTGTGTTGATGCAGGACCAAGAGGTATGTCTGCTGTCAAAGTTGGGTCCCATTACCTGTGCCACTTTGGATATAGGCGAGTGCTAGTCCAACTTTACTTACTAAGGAATTAGGATAATGTTAGATCCACTGTGATTTGTTTTCTGGACCTAGAGAAAGAACTGGAAGGGAAGCATTTGTTACCACGAGAGACTACAAAGCCTCTGGAATTCACATTTAGCTACCAGCTAACTGAGTTAAACCAGGCTTCTGTCTCAGTTAAAGAGCCAGAATGGGGACAGCACTTAGTGACTCATTGACTCATAGACTTCAAGGCCAGAAGGGACTCCCATGATCATCTAGTCTGACCAGCACATTGCAGGCCACAGAACCTCACCCACCCACTCCTGTGATAGATCCATAACCTCTGGTTGAATTACTGAAGTCCTCAAATCATGGTTTAAAGACTTCAAGTTACAGAGAATCCACACTTTACACTAGTTTAAACCTGCAAGTGACCCATGTCCCATGCTGCAGAGGAAGACGACCCCCCCTCCTCTAGGTCCCTGACAATCTGACCCGGGGGGAAATTCCTTCACAACCACAAATATAGCAATCAGTTAGATCTTGAGCATGTGGACAAGGCCCACCAGACATACACCTTGAAAGAATTCTCTGTAAAAACTCAGAGCCCTCCTCATATAGTTTCCCATCACCAGCTGTTGGAAATATTTGCTGCTAACATTCGCAGATCAGCTACATGCCATTGTAGGCAATCTCATCATACCATCCCCACCATAAACTTATCAAGGTCAGTCTTGAAGCCAGTTAGGTTTTTTGTCCCCACTGCTCACTGTTTCAGAACTTCACTCCTCTGATGGTTAGAAGAGATGTGAGTGTTCTTAAATTCTTGCCTGACTCAGCTGAGTGTATGAAGAGAAGCTAGTGCCGTGCAGACTGAGAGTCTTGTAAAGATCCACAGAATGGATATTTTATATGCTGATCCAAATCCCTGTACCACTTTGGATACAGACTACAGATTTCTGCTTCACCAGCAACTGAGTACCAGTCAGCTGTTAGTCCTAGTGCTGCACTGCTGTTAGCTCTGGAGACCTAGGATTATTGGTTTGCGGAAGTGTTTGGAAGGACTGAAATGCTGCCAGGGGTCGCAAAGCCTGCCCAAAAGTGGGGTGTGGGGCAGGGGCCAGGCCCTCCCGTCTCATCTCTCCACCCGAGGCCCCACCCCCAGCCAAGCCAGGAGCTGGAGCAGGCTGGGAGCAGGCTGGGAACTGCAGACCCTCCACCTGCCCAGAATGGGGGGATCGAGAACAGCCCCAGGCCCATGTCCCCACCCCACGGGCCCCCCACCCAGGGAAAGAGGGTCTGCAACTCCCCACAGCTGTGGGCATAGGTGCCAACTCCATGGGCTGGAGCACCCACAGAAAAAAAAATAGGGGGTGCTCAGCAGCCCCACCAATCAGATCCTCCCCATCCCAGCACCTCCCACCTACAGCAATCAGCTGTTCAGCGGCATGCAGGAGATGCTGGGGGGGAGAAGTGGGCACAGGAAGAGGGGTGGGTGGGGGTGAGGGCTTGGGGAAGGGGTGGAGAGGGGGGTGGGTCCTGGGGTGGAGCGGGGGTTGAACACCTCCAGGAACTGAGGAAGTTGGCGTCTATGGATGTGGGGAGTCGTGCCATGGACCCTCCACCTGCCTGGATTGGGGGGGTCAAGAGCAGCCCTCAGCCTGTGTCCCCACCCTGCAGGCCCGCCCAGGGCAGGTGGAGGGTCTACGGTGTGGCTCCCCACAGCTTCCCACATGGCTCTTACCATGGCCGGGCTGTGGCCTCCCAGCCGGAGCCAGGCCCAGGTAAGAGCTGCGTGAGGCGCACGGGCAGCTCAGCTGTGAGGCGCCATGGACCCTGCTGCCCTGGGTGGTAGGGGTGGGGACATGAGTGGGAGCAGCTCTTGACCCCCTGACCCTGGGCAGGTGGAAGGTCTGCAGCATCCCACAGGCTCCATGGTCAGGCTCCAGCCGCTGGCCTGGCCGGAGTGGGGTGAGCCTCAGGGGGGCGTGGGGGGGCTGTCGCAAAGTGAGAAGGCCATTCCCCCCCCCCCATTCCAGCGCTCCTGGATGCTGCCATTCTTCTCAAGGTCTGAAGAGTCCATACTGCATATTATGACCACACTGTAAAGACTGAGAAACCATCTCTGAGAGAAGATCAGAGGGGAATGTGTTTTGACTGTTGTGCTGAAGGACAGAAAACATTATGTTGAAACCTAATAGTTGAATGTATCCAACAGAAACAAAGTTGGGAAGTCTGTAATAGAAACACCAGCAGATTTACTGTCTACTAGCTTTTATATAAAAGTTGTTCAGAGTATTCCAAATACTATTTACAAGTCTGATGCTATTTACAATCTTTTCTGTGTGCATCAAATGTTTGTTTTTCTAAGAACGTGTATGGTAATCTCTCTTTGAAATTTACTGGGAACTATTAACAACAATGTATCAGGGTTTCACATACAATAGTGGTAGGTTTCACTCTGTTATGCTTCCTGAAAAGTCCAGAAAAGACAGAACTCTGGCCTGTGTTTCAGCAAAATGTCAAGTTAAGGTGCAGGAAGAGTTATACATAATATTACATCAGTGTCCCCCAGCCCTGTTACACCAGCACATATGAGTTTGTATTGGTGTGGTATTCTTCCTCTCCATGAAAGTATTTGGATGGTACATGCTAATCCACAGATAGTAACTAAAATTCAAAAACAGTAATAAAAACTGCTCTAATACCCGGTGACGAGTGAAACAGCTCCAATAAAATAAGTGGGCCACGCCTCTGCTCCCAAACTTGAAATGAAAAGGAAATTAATCTTTTCTGGGGTTCAGAAAAGTTTACATCACATTTGAATCTATTGTCTTTTATATTCACACTCCCTAGGACCAGAAATAGGAAATGGCTCCATTGTGCAGGTCCCAGAGATTGGATCGCTCACGTAGATATCATAACTTTCGAACACTTATTCAAACCCAACCTCCCAAGTCCCATCATTAGTGGACACCTAAATTGTTGATTTATTTTGAATATAGTTAATATGACACTCACATGTTGAGATTTATTTTTATGTTCAACAACTATGCATTCAGATAGTTCTGAGCTGGAAGAATCTGAGTTCTACTCACAGAAGGCTCTCTTCCTTTTCCATTCTGTTCTGCTACCTGCAAAACTCATGGGATGGGGGCAAGAAAAGGGAAAATTTCTTAAATAATTTCTCCAGTTTAATTTAAATAATGTCCTCAGCTGTCTGTCCTATGATTTACATAATAAGGAGATTGCATTATATTGTTATATCAGTTTAGTTTCTTCAGGAGAAAAAGCCCTCCAGTTGTATTTGACTTAGTCATTAGTGCAAACATCCCATTTATGTAACATCATTCCCTAGATCAACTGTAAAGACACACTGTTGGTTTTGGCAAGCTTAGGAGTGGACAGACATTGATCTAAGCAGCTGCCTCCTCACTACTCCCTCTGACTTCATTGTCATGGATCCACACAGCACCAATACATAAAACCAAGCAGATGGTTCAGCTGATGAAATCACTATTGTAAAGCTATTCAAGGAGTTGGAGGAAACATTCTTGGCTTCTTTAGAGAGATTATTTCCTTTTTTTCAGAGAATATTTTTTTCCAATAAGACATGAATGAAATTATAAACAAATATTTAGTGCCAGATTCTGACACCCTTACTCACGTTGGGTAATACCTTCTTCTGCAACTTGTCCCACTGAAAACAATGGACTACTCTTAGAGTAAGGTACAATTCAGCATGAGTAAGAGTAACAGAAACTTTCCCTGAAAATGCACAAGTAATCTGTGAGTTTAATAGCAAACATTGTGTGTGTGCGTGTGTGACTGTGTGACTCTGTGTGTGTGTGTGTGTAAAAAAATTGCCATTATTATTATTACTTTGGTATTTTTTCTTACCTGACAATGAAATAGTACAAATAATAAACTTTCATCCACTTTCATGCTCATCTGAAGCAAGTACATTTTTTTTTACATAAATATCATTATGATTTAGTTTTGTTCCCCATAATCATCATCATAGTTAACAGATAGTTGAATCATTTTAAAAGGTGAATAATTTATTCACTAATTACCAAATAAATATTCACAAAAAATTATCTGACAAACATACACATAAACGATTCATCAGATTTATTTGGGGTTGGCTGCACAATGGAAAAAATAGTCTGATAAATTGATCAACACTTTCTAAAAAGAAATCAGTTGAAAAAAATTATTTGTGAATATCATTCAAACAGCTCCAATGATGGGGTGGATAAGTAAAGTTGGTAGATGTTGTGCACATTATTTTTACATTTACACAGCACTCTACACTAGAAATCTGTTTGGTTTTGGCTGAAATTCAAGGTGATGATGAGAAAATTTTTTAACTCTATTTATTTATTTAGGAAGTTTAATGGGTTTACAAATCATTGCCATGTAAATATAAGAGACAAAACAATAATCAGATGATAAATTTTAAAACCCTAAATGGTCTGCGATTCATTGCTTCTTTCCCTGTGTTTTGTCACGGTGGTTAAGAAGTACCATATTGGTCTTGCTTTTGGTTCCTGACGTTTCATTCTCTGGGATCACAAACTTGGCATTTGCAGCTAAGGCTCCACTGCAGAAGATAATAATGCTAAGAGTCTGGGAGACCCTATGTTTGGTGAGCTTTAGGGTCCAATACAAGGTTTTGGGTGGGTTTTTGTCAAGTCTATAGTTCAATATCATAGCGCACCCAATAACATTTTAGGGATATGCCTTTGTATATTAGATCATAAGTCAGCTTTTTAGAGAAAATGTTTCCTGAGGCAAGTTATCCCATAACAGCCTACTGCAAGGTTCTTGCACCTTCCTCTGAAGTAGCTAGTACTGGTGACTGTCAGAGACAGGATATTGGACTAGCTGGATTATTGGTCATTCTACTACAGCAGCTCTTATGTTCCTAATTTAAAGTAACTGAGCCAAATTAATCACTGGTTTGCCTCCACTGAAGTCAATTAAACCCAGGATAAATTTTGCCCATTGTCTCTGATTGCAATGCTATTATATGTATGTTTAAATTTCACAGTTCCCTACACACTTGTACCTGACTTATCCATGCTAATGATAACAGTAATCATAAGGCATTTTAAAGACAGTGCAAATGGCAGTGGTAATAAGGTGCAATCATATCAGGTGCCTCTATGAAGAAAAAAAGAATGTATTAAAATTTCCATCTGGAACCTTAATAAAGACACTAATATTTTTTAAATGTACACCTGATATACAAGAGTTACACTTACACACTCAGTAAGTTCAAGTTTTGTATCATTTTAATATCTGATGTCTTTTGCTAGAGACTAGATCATTCCTCAGCTGTAAGAATAGAATAATTTCTATCTCTGGCTACTCTGATTGTAATAACTGCTCATATCCTCTTGGTCTAGGACACATGAAATACTTAATTGCAGTATTTGAAATCCCTAAATGCAGGTATTATAATAATTAAATCAATTCAAACCAGGTTTCAGCTCAGATATATTCAGAAGTTTGATCAAAGCAAGGGCTTCCAATAAATTAGAACACCTAATTCTAATTTGGTGGTTGTGAAGGTGTGACTTTGGAGTTCCATGCTTTTCAAGCAAAAATAATATTGCTCCTTGCAGTTTGGGGGTTGATTGATTGTCCTTATGGGTAACATTCTCCTTTCTGATTTGCTCTGTGGACTTCTTAGTAACAGGGTGGATTATAAGTGGTACCTATAGTTTAGGTTGCTCAACACTTCCCATTATAAAACCATTGTTTCAGTTGCTTATAGCTTCCCTAAACTTTAAGCATTCAAGATGAAATTTTCCATGCTGGGTGTTTGCCCTGTGCTGAAATTTAAAAAAATGTTTTAAAGTTTAAAATTGTATGCTAATTGCAAATTTAAAACCCAGAGTGTCAAATTCCGTCTTCAGATTCAAGAGGGTTCTTGTTCCATACAGTAAGGTTCCAGTGATGTACCCGAAGGCAGAATCTGTCCCACACAATCTAACATTAAGTTGTTGATTCAGCGAGATACTTAAGAGATGTGCATAACTTTAAGCATGTCAGTAGTTCCACTGAAGTCAATGGGTATTGGACCCATCCCTAAATAATGAACAAGTGACACATTGAACTATCAGAGCTTTTCCCCTTCATTAAAAAATTAAAAAGTTCTCTGTCCAGTTCATAGTGGACAAGTGTCCATACAAAGCCCACCAATACTACTGACACTAGATGGCACACTTGTTGGCATACTCACTAGCAAGGACAAGGACTGAATGGGCAAGGAGACGGACTGACCTTCCCTCTCAAACACAAAGAGATGAGGTACAGCAAAGTTGTGCTCCTGCTATTCATGCTGTACCTGTCCTGTGAATAATTACAGGGCTTCAGTCTTCAGGACTGTCAGTCTCCCATGCTACACTCTCTTAAAACAATAGGATATGTTCTATAAATTGTGCTACATTTCTTTACACAAATAGATGATGAAAGTCTGTGATGCACCTGTTCACCTTAAGGCTGAATTTAACCATTATTCTCATCTATTTTCAAGTATAATATGGGTGCATTATAGGATGGTTACTGATAGATAAAGAGAGCCAGAATAAGTGATTCACTAAAAGTCATGACATTGTTACTCATGGTGTTCCTCATATTTTGCATTAGTTTCTGCTTTGGGTAATAGTAAACAGAGTAATCACCAGGACACATTCTACCATGGCATATGTAACTCCTTTTAAATAAGTAGAATTATACCAGAGATAAATTTAGTTCAGAGTTGGATGAATTTCACCAAAATTTAATTTGGTTAAGAAACCATTTCTCTGTGTGTGTGCGTGTTTGCTTGTACACAATGTTTGCACTAAATCATACACTTCATTTTAGTTTTTTTTTTCTAATGTATTTTAAACAAGCTCTTTGCAAGATAAATATTACAACACAAATGTGTTTGAGTGCAGGGTCTAAAAAAACAGTAGGCATTTTCACATCTAAAGCAGTGAAAATATGCTGGGTTTTGTGCCCCAAAGTAATTGCAGTTTATTCTTAATAGATGCAAATGTGCACCATAAATGGTATTACTTCTCCAGAAACAATACTTCCTTTTATCTCCTTCCCTTTAAAAGTGCCTAATAGAAAAACCTAACTTATCTGCTTCATCTTAAAACTGGAGCTGCCTGACAAGTCTTGACAATCTTCAGATTCTTTGAGAAATAGGAAGCAACCTATTGTGCTCAAATTTGCTCTTAGTGACAGCTGAACCCACAGGAGCATCTAGTTAGAAAATAATTGATAGCACTTGAAACAGAAAAGATTACAAATCAGGTATGATGAGTTTACATTCAATGGCAACCTTAAAACTAATTGTGCAGTTAAGAAATCAGCTTCTAAAGGAGAAAAAATTAAGGAGAGGATAATGAAAATTTTGTTTTTGGCAGATACACTTTCATTCTGACAATATTTTCTGTTTCAAAGTGAGATTTGGAAAATGTATAAGCAGTATATTAAAGGGCTGGGTCCAATGCAAAATCTGTGATCCAAACACTGCAAACTTTGGAAATGGATATTTATCTGAATTTTATGAGTTGAGTCCATCTGTAGTTTGTTATAAACAAGTCGTAATGCATAAGTGAAAAAATCTGGATGCAGAAGGATGGGAGCTCAATCCTGCTACTATTCAAGTTAATAGCAAAGTTCTCGTTGACTACAGTGGGAGTTGGATCAGGCACTAGGATTCCAATGCAACACTGGCAAAACTTCAAACATATATATATATATAACCCGTGTTAGGAATTTTTAACCCTGATTCTTATAGCAAACTATATTACCAGATGCCAAAAATGAAGATAACATGGGAGGAAGTTTATTTTGATGAGGAAATCCCTAAATGCTATTGAAAATATGTCTGGAATGGTTAATTAGTATGTAGGAGCTTTGGAGGAAATGATATCTTGCAGCTTGACCATCATCTTTTTGCCAGGTTTCCCTTCGATTTATCTCTTATCTGCAGGAAACTGTCTCACAGCTTCTGAATCTGCAGTTGGCTAAAAAGAGAAAAAGGACAATGACTCATTTTTGGGCAGTGGTACAAGTTCTTTTTGGATTCTAAGTTTCCATATTAATGCTAGTTAATGTTACATCTAATGCACTTCAGCCCATCCCAGGGAAATCCAGGGTGGGCTCTGAATCTAACCAAAAGTGAAAGTTCCTTTTTAAAATAACAAACAGTAAATTAAAGCAGGAGATAAGACCCAGGGGATGAAAACACTGAGTAATGCAAAAAGTATTTGCTGCTTTTCCTATGACTAAGGCATCAAAAATCTGTATTATTAATAAATGAGAGTATTGTGAGCTGGTAAATAACTGGTGACAGGATACAGCAGCCGATACCCACTGAAGTTATTTCTGGCTAGGAACATTAAGCATGCTGGCTGCTGTGCATTGCATTTGATGGACTGTTTTCATGCATGATCAAACTGGGCAAATGTTTAAGATTCCTTGCTCTGCAGCTATCAATGCGTCTTGCCAACAAAGAATTGATTATCAATATTGAGGGGTGAAGCTCTAAAGATTAAGAGGTGGGATTAGGATCCTGATCTGGGAAAGCACTTAAGCACATGCTTAGCTTTTAACCTTTGAGTAGTCCCATTATAGTGTTTACAGTTAAGCATGTGCGTAAGTGCTGTCTAAAGAAATGATGGGGAGGGGGGCCAGCACTTGTGTGAAAATGCACGAGTCTTGTATCACCACTAATGGGACATCAAGAGAGTTATTAAAGGTTGGGGGGACATGTCCCTTTCATTTTGCCTCTCACCATGTTTGCTCCAATGTTCAGAGGTGTGGTTTGATCTGGGTAAGTACCTAAAAATTCAGCTGCATATCCAAATATTACACAAAAGGAAAATATTACATAAAAGCGTAATCTAATCGTGTAAATATTTTTCCAGTTTCACAGACTGAATCCCGAACACGTCATGCATCTCACATTTTTCTTCTCCCAGCTCTCTCCACATCCCAGAGCTAACATCTGAAATAAGAATAGACAATCAATATGTTACTAATCAAGAAGTCTGCTCATTGCATTATATAGACTTCAGAGGAATTTCTTCCTTTGTCTGATTAATATTATAAACAGATCTCGTTTGCATTAACATATCCTTATGTAGCAAATCCAAAAGTGACAAACCAAACAGTTTCAAGTGGTTACATTCCATCTCCAAATGTCCCAAGTGTTGCACATCATCAGAAAGCTGCATCCTGGACATGCATGAGGGGAAACAAAGAGCGGCAGCACCATGTAGGCAGTTTGACTGGCGCTACGTGTTGAAGCAGATGATTACAACAAGGTTTTTACATTTCCAAAGAAATACTGAAAATGCAATCTGGTATCACAGCTGCAGAGCCAGAAATATTGTATCAGTTACTGAGAGGGAAGACATTTGTTCTTGAGAGTGACATTTCAGGAAGGGCTTACATCTGAGTCATCATCTCTGACAGCGTGTGTGTCCATCTTAAAGCTAAACTGCAAAGCTTCTGCAAAACATTTTAGAATAGTTTTAAGATCCTCATCTCACTGTGGGCCTGGCCCAAGGCCCACTGAAGTCAGTGAAAAGATTCCCTTTCCATATTTTTATATTTATAAATATATTATATTATAATTATATATTATAAATATAAAGTCATTGCTGATTTTATTATTATACGTTCTTATTGCACAACATAAAGCTGTTAACAAAACACATAAAGGCGCACTTGCTCAATTATTGCTACTTATATGGTGCTCCAAAGAAGGCTAGATACTTTACACGCAAATAAATAGGCACAGTCCCTCTCTATACAGCTTACAATCAACATTTTAGACAAGACACAATGCATGAACTCAACAACAATGCAGAGGAAATAGCAAGAAAGGAATAAGTAGGATTATAAGCATGTGGTCCCATAGTTAGGCTTTGTTATGTGCATGTCTTGATGGCATTAGTGGCTTGCTCCTGCATCTCCCCTCTGCAGAATGAATGGCCAGTGGGTCAGCAAAGTCCTGGATCCACCAGACCCACCCCACAAAGATTTCAGTGCACTGAGGCACAGGGAACCCACATGGAATACAGCTGTGCAGCAACAAGGGGGTGTGAACTCACAGCAGGGGTGGGAACTTGAGATCATGGATTCTGCCACTAAGCAGAGCAGGATTTTTCCCCATGGAAGTCCTTTACATAATTTGTTTACATGTTGGAGACAGAGATGTTGGGATCTTGAATTGTGTTAGATTCTTGTGTAGCATGCAGGGTTATGTGGCTAACTATACAGTTTGGAAATGCATGTTTAGGGTGTCTTGAGCTGAGAGTGAATGAATCACTATTCATCCCTTTGCATCTTCTGCTAGTTACATTATCTTTGTGCATGTTCGAATTCGGGATGCGTGAACCTCAAGAGACTTGGAGTTGGGGTTTGGTTCAGATAAAGATCTGCCACGTTTGAAGGACGCTTTTTTGAAGTTTATCTAAATGGAGTCACTTGAGTTTGCACAACTGGGCTGGAAATTATGAGGCAACAGGCTTTCTCATGGGATTTCCTGTTCTTGCTGCTTCCAGTAGGGCCGGAAGTAGCACAAGAATAGCCTTTCTTGTATTTTATTACTTCTGCTTCTGCTTCTAGCCGGAACTTGGAAGTGCAGAGGTGCATGGAAATAAAAAATTGTTAGGGGGAGAGTTAACTGAACAGTACTTAGTAACAACAACAATGACATTCCATTCATTTAAAGTGAAAATCTGGAATCACTGAGTCTCACAGTTGCACAGTCCTTGCATAGAATCATAGGATTGGAAGGGACCTTGAGAGATCATCTAGTCCAGTCATGGCAGGGCTAAATATTATGTAAGATGCATATATGTAAATATGTATGTAAGATAAGTAAGCATGATGGCATGATTAGCTGTACTGATCCTCTGCACAGAGCTGGCCAAATAATTTGCAACAAACCAGTCAGCCAGTAAATTTAATCCTTTTTCTTGTTCACAAATTGTCTATTAACAGCGGCCCAGATCCTCAAAGTATTTAGGTGCCCAGCTTCCACTGAATTCAATGGGCATTAGGTTCCTAAATACATTTGAGGAGCTGAGCCAGATTGTGTTATTAGGTATTTGTTTGCTATTCATAATCATTTAGCAAATGCTTTGTGCAAACAAATATCAGTCTCTGGGTTGTTCATGAAATGTTTGCAGCAAGTATTGCTTCAAGTACTTCAATATCCCAGCTGAGTTTCGCGATCTTAGTCACATGGTATTGTTTCTATTCCCTGACTGGCAGGACCTACCCTTTATTTCTGTTTCTGCCTGAAATTCTTTTTGATTGCAAAATGAATTGTGCTCCATGATGAATCCTGGCTACAAGCTAAAAATTCACTGTCCTGAACAAAACTTATTTTGCAGAAATGTTGGCAAGAAATTAAATAAAAGGGGCACAGTTTAAGAGAAATTCTGCTTAGAAGTCACCAAAAAGTTCCCTGAGTTATTCTCACTGAACTCTAGTCCCAAAAGTGCATTGTACATTTTAGATTGAAACCTGCTGATTTTTGCTAGAGACATGCCGGTATCTCAAGTGATAATCACATACTAGCATTTTTAACAGCATCTTTATGATATAGTATATGGAGAGATTCTCTATTGACTCAGGCATGCAACATTGCATTAGTTTATGCTTGGTTCCTGACATCATGGCTATCTATGTATATAATACACACATTATTTAAAAAAAAATTGAAAGCTGAGAATCTGAAGCACAATTCTGTGTCCAAGGGTGAATTCCATAGTAAACTCCCTGGGAGTGGAATTGCAGAACACATGGAGTCCTGCACACATACGATATAGGGACCTATATTTTAAAGAATAGGGTGAGAGGCCTTTTTAAACAACAAATTAAACCATATTTGCTTGTTGTGTCTGTCACATGCAGACTGTGCTGTAAGATGTGAGGAATTATTATAGACAAATAGAATCTACTTGTGTCTCTTGAACATGTTTTCACACACAATATGTTTTGATATTGACCTTAATTCTTACTAAAATAGTTCCTTATTTAGGCCTCCATTACCATATATTGGCATCACTAATCCTCAGAATTGCCTAAATAACACCATCTCTCCACCCTGAAATGTAGAGCAACCTAATGGCACTTTTCTGTGTTCCTTGCTCATTCCTTGCTCAGGCAAAACGCCTATTGATTTCAATGGGGATTTTACAGTCAATGGGTGTTTTGCCTGAGAAAACATCAAAATACCTTTACCTGGAATTTGCTATAATACAGTAAAACATTTCATATGTCAATACATATACACATATCTGGAATACATATATCTCCTCATGAGGTTTTATTTTATATCACCCCACAAAATGGGAGGTGGTGGAGAGAGATGTGTGGTCCAGATGAATAATATCCCTTTCCAGGATTTTTCAGTGAAAGTCTGAAACAGTGATTGCTTTTCCTATTGCTTCATAAGCCTGAAGTGTTAGTAGTACACTCCCAACAGAAAATTTTCAATGGTCCTTCAATCGTGGTCAGACAGTAAAAAGTTTGAACAGCTGCAAATTTCATGTCTAATCTCTAGCTAAATTTTTCACAAACCTCTTAAGCTTGCATGATAAATACCAAAAAGCTTAAGCGAAAGAACTGAATATCATTATCAACATTATTATGCAAGCAGATTGCAAACCATTCAGCATCCTAAAATATGTCATTCCACTGAGAAACTTTTCTGGAAATCTTTTTGAGAGAATTAACATTTCTGAAAGTAAATGTAAACTTAAAAGCTGAGTTTGTATTCAGAAAATGGACTATGCAAAAGTTACCTTGAAGAGTTCCAAATTCATCCTTTTGCACTGGAAAGCAACATTAAACAAGGCTTTGTTGAGACTCTTATACTGACTTTGTTGTGTTTAATAGTCAAAAGATGATTTTTTTAAACTGACATCCCTGTAAATTTCAGCACTACTGTAGTAAAGATTAGCATTCCAAAGTTTAGATCCATGTATGGATCTAATATAAACCAAAGTTCAGAAGCATCCAGAACCAGGGATTTTGTTTGGCCAATTCTACCAAAAAGGGATAAATCACAAAGTCCAAATCTGGATCTGTTTATATACGTTCCTGACATTTGGGAGAGTGTGGGGCCGAGGTTTTGAATCAGGCCAAGTTAAAGAATCTGCAATCAGAATCTAGCTGTCAATTTCCTTGATGATCCATGAGGCAGAAAAAAATCCATCTGACTCTTATAGCAGTATTCACTGTAGTGAAGTAACTAGACCTGAGATGCAGGAGATCTGGGTTCAATTTCTGATGGTGCCACATACTTCTTGAGTGACCTTGTGTAAATCACTGACTTCACCTCTCTGTGAATCACCTTTCCCTTCTGTGAAACAGAGATGAATAATACTTCCCTACTTCAGTGGATTGGAGGGGAGATTTGAAGATGAATTCATTAATGGTTGCAAAGAGTCCTGTGGCACCTTATAGACTAACAGACATATTGGAGCATGAGCTTTCATGAGTGAATACCCACTTCGTCACGAAAGCTCATGCGCCAATACATCTGTTAGTCTATAAAGTGCCACAGAACTCTTTGCTGCTTTCACAGATCCAGACTAATACGGTTACCCCTCTGATCATTAATGGTTGTGATACACTCAGATATTATAGTGATGGAGGCCCAGACAGGAAAGAGAGGCAAAGAGGAGTACTTTAGCATGTGCTTAACTTTAAGCATGTTCTAAATTCATCCCAGTTCAACAAAGCACATGGTCATAGTTAAAGTGCTTTTGCTGAATTTGGACCTTTGTCTGCAAGGTTGGCAGAAATGACTCAAAAACAGAGTATATAAGCTATGTTGAGAAATAAAGGATCTCAGGCTGTGTTTTCGGTGAGCCTTTGGTAATGTAGAAATCTACTACTGTCTTCTACTGATAGTCACGTTTCTGATATTAGCCTCCTTTTGTGTCAAAATCTGTCCTTTGATGGACATGTACAGCTTCTATGGACTTCAGTGCAGTTGTATTCATATATCTGAGGGCAGAATTTGGATCATTAGGTTTAAATGACAGATTTGAAAAGTGACAATTTATGTCAGAGATGGGCCTGAACCAGAACACAGTATCAAAAACTTCTCAAACTCTGGGGGAGTTTGGACCCAAATCAAACTTTACAGCTCAGGCTCATCTGTATAAGATAGATCTGAACCGGATTGCAAGACCTTAACCAGTGGTTATTTTATCAACACAACAAACAGAGTTGGGCATGATACTGTTACAGTTCAATATTAGAACAGCTCTCTCATTCATTTAGCAAACACTCTTTTAATATACTTGAATTCAAGGAGCTCAGAACACAAGACATTATCGTCATGTGGATCGCAGGATCTAACACTTTTTGGAGTTAGTTATCAGTTGCAGTAAAATAAACATTTTATAAGCCTCTATTCTTGTGCCATATTTGTAAAAGCTGAAAAGCTATCACCAGAACAAATGCTTCTTTCATTGGCTTTCTGAAAACGTACAGTTCATTTAAAGCCTAGAAGATTAAATTGTGTTCGTCTGGGAGACGGCGTGTAGACAAAATCTGCTTCAAAAGTCAGAAGGCCCCTGAGTCAGAGGAAAGTTCAATTAATTTGTCAGAGAACTGAAAACAGATGATTTCAATCAGCACAAAAAATGACTTCATGGCAGGAGTATACTGAAAAAGACAAGGGTTTGATTTCCAATATACAAACAAGTGGCCCCCTAGAATTAAACTGTGCTTTAGCACTATTCCAAAAATATTTCAAAAGCCAGGCTTTTTGATGTCTTGAGTAAATGAAGTCAGAATGTAAAGTTCAGAGTTTTGCATAGCTACAGTGGAAACCTGATGGAAAGTGATAACAGACAGCCCCCTCCCCCCATCCCACTTCCTGTTCTTTAAGCAAAAGAGTGCCATGCTGGCTTTCATGAATGGTCAGGCTTCCTCACGAACTCATTGGCTAAGCCTCTGCTGGGGCTCACCAATCAGAAGTCTTGACTACACCCACAGGATCTGTGTGAGGCCTCTGTCTCTGCTGTGAATGATTTTTGCCTCCAGTCTCATACCTTGTTGAAGCTCTCTCTCTGAAATAGGAAATGATGCAATTTTTTTTTTAAACAGACCATATGAGGATTCTGGTATAATTGTATCATTCTTGTACTAGGGCTGTGGTTACCTCCAATAGCCCACAGGCTTCGCTTCTTGGTTCTGTGTTGACTTTAAGGATCTTGTGACAGCAAAAGAGTTGAACAGCTATAAATTCATTTCTTTGCATGTGGCTTTGGCTCGAGTTTCATTCACTAAAACAACTGTAACCCTCAAATGTCTCAGCAGTGCAGCTGAGAGACAAAGAGCGGAAGGAAGGAAGGTTTTCTCTGAGCCTTTGACAGGAGCTGTAGAAATGCTTGCAGCATACCAAGTGAAATCTGCTTTGGAGCATTTTTTCACTGAACAACAAAGACTAGTAGTCAAATTGCTGTGCCACAGCCAAAACAATTTAATTGTCCTCATTAATGATATGCCATTTGGAGTGGGGAATGAAGGGGGGTACACAAAGAGGGTGACCCTTTATTTACTAATAATTCCAAGCAAGAAAAACCAGTTTATTGTATAAAAAATTGGTGTATTGTTGACAAATAGTTGTTATTTGAGAGGATACTTTCTACTTCTCATAACCCTGAATGAATCATTAATAGTAAAAATGACCCAGGGTGAAAATAGCTGCTTATTCTTAGTAGCAGCTTTCCTCCATCTTGTTTGCTTTGAGGCTTCAGCCAAGAAATTGAAATGCACATTAAATAATTCAAAGCTCTAGATCAAACTCTTCTAGTTTATTAGTGTCTGTCTTTTGGACAAACTTAAAACTAAAATCCCTACTTGTAGTTTTCAAAGATCGTATGGATGTTTTTATATAAATCGGGGTCAACCCTTTCATCTAACCAAACAAACCTACATTTTGCTCCTCTAAGTCCCCCCTACATTTTCATTTGATAGTATTTTATTTGTGCCTCGGATGGTTGTGCAGTATTGCTGTAGGCTGATATTTAGAGAGTTCATGCACGCCAGAGGTGGCTGTATTTCAATAGTGAGTGAACTAATCCTTACATAGCCCTCTCTTCTCCGTTATCTCTCAGGGGAATGGTGAGATTAAATTTGAAAACACAAGGTGTTATGTCAGGCCAAATTATTATTATTTATTTTATGTTATCTACATTCACTATTCCCTCCTTCCCCTGCCAAAAATAATAAAAAATATTTTTATTATCATTATTAGCTCACTACTACAAAGCTATGGAACAAAAAATGGCAAACAAATATGGCGGATGGTGGTAAAACATTTTATGTGGATTTATAACCCTAACTTGTTGGTATAGACAGCGTTAAAAAAGCAAGAAAAAGAAAAAGCTTGGAGGCGAGAAAAAAAGAAAACTACACATTTGTGATTTAAACCTTGCATGGACACTTTTGGATTTGAACTGCAGGTGCGGGGGTTGGATTTGCATTGTAATGCTTTTGCAGTTTCCAGTGCTTATTCATCTTCCTGTTTTCTCTTGTTTCTCAAGTGTTAGCAATGATAACTGACAGGGTATGTCTACAGTGCAGCGGGGAGCATGCCTCGCAGCCCAGGTAGATAGACTTGCACTAGCCCAAGCTAGCACATGAAAAATAGCACCAACAGAGGCTTGGGCTAGTGACCCACGCTTGGACTCACACAACCTCCTGGGTCAGAGCTAGAGTGACTAGCCTAGTGCCACATCATCCACATCGCTATTTTTAATGTGTTAGCTCGAGCCAAGCTAGCGTGAGTCTGTCTGTCTGGCTTGGGGGCTCACTCCCAACTGCACTGTAAATATACCCATCGTGACTATAGTGGTAAGATGGGAACAAATGGACCTCTATGCCAAGTCAGGATGAGGTTGCATCCTTCCAGACTGGAAGCAATTTTGCTCTGCTGTGTGGACCATAGGAGGATACGGTGGGTGGAAAGAAATTAGTATAGTAGAGGCCAGAAACCCACTGTATGCATCACAGCAGGAATTCAGATTGCAAAAAATACATACTGGCAATAACAGTAATAATAATAATAATAATAATAATGTATTATTTGTATAAGCGTAGCCACTAGGAGCCCTACTCATGGGCTAGGACTGCATTGTATTAGGTGTTGTATAAACACGGAACAAAAAGACAGCCCCTGTAAACAGCTTACATGAGATGCAGAATCAACCTAGCCCCTCTTTCTGATGAAGAGCATAGTCTGACCTTAAATGTCCAAGTACCTGTCATAAAATGATCATTTCGAAGCACAAATGTCTAGAGAAGAAACGTACAGCTGAAAGTACAGAAGTATAGTATAAAAATAGCTTTTATCCCTCGGGAACTGGATATACAGTACTTGGAACCATTTTGAGAGAGGCAGAAAGTTCTTCTGTTTAAATCAATTTCTAACTTTCAGTGACAATTGAAGAGCTCCAACAAACAAGACAAAAATAGTTAGATGTTAAATGAGAATGCAGTGACAAGGCAGAAACTGATGCTTTCATAGAAGAAGATAAGAAAGACTCAGGATTCCCGGCTCTTGTGTAAAGGCCCAATACATGTCAAAGGGAAGACTCCTACTGAGATCAGCGGATGATCAGTTAGGGTCAAGTGTGGAAAATGGACATGTAGAATATGTCTACTTGAAACTAAAAGACAATCTCTTCTCTGTCCCTCAGTGTCTAAGGGAAAGGTGACAACCACAAATGACAAAATACCCATATTTCCATCCTTCTGTTTCCATTGTAATGTCCCTGCAATCACAACGTCTACATGACACTGGATCTGTCATGAAACACTGACTAAATCATTAATGTACATAAGAACATAAGAATAGCTGTACTGGGTCAGACCAAAGGTCCATCCAGCCCAGTATCCTGTCTACTGACAGTGGCCGATATCAGGTGCCCCAGACGGAGTGAACCTAACAGGTAATGATCAAGTGATCGCTCTCCTGCCATCCATCTCCACCCTCTGACAAACAGAGGCTAGGGACACCATTCCTTACCCATCCTGGCTAATAGCCATTAATGGACTTAAACTCCATGAATTTATCCAGTTCTCTTTTAAACCCTGTTATAGTCCTAGCCTTCACAACTTCCTCAGGCAAGGAGTTCCACAAGTTGACTGTGCGCTATGTGAAGACGAACTTTCTTTTATTTGTTTTAAACCTGCTGCCCATTAATGTAATGTGTAATTGCTCCTGACACTGGTGTAACAGAGAGCAGAATTTTTCCCAAGTCTTTTTTATGGCTTAGGGGTAGTTTTCAAAGACCATCCATAGTTACATAAATAATTTGAACCTTTTATTTCCTTTAAAGCGATGCCTAAACGCTAATACAATTAAACCGAAATGTCCCCTATGCACAGGCTACTCCATAATTGTCCACTATGGAGTTTCTTGCACCTTCCTCTGAATCATCTGGTACGGCCTGAAGAGACAGGATACTGACTTGATAGACCATTGATCCAACCTGGTACGGCCAGGACCCAAGCTTCAGAAAGACACAATGACTCCCAGGATTTCTGGGAGAGATTGCAAAATCTGCTTCCCTCTCTGCCACCCTTCTGTCTCATCTTCGTTCGCTTCGAAGAAGTTAGTGCCAACAGCAAGGTTAATCCTGTGGACTCCTTATGCTCCCTCAGTGCCAGGACTCCTCTTGTGCCTGAGCCTTTCATGGTGGGCTGTAAAGTCCAGTATAAGCTCCTGCGGCTCCACAGACACCAGGCACGATCTCACCCTAAAAATCTTTTCCTGCTCTGTGCTTGAAAAGTCTTAGGGTATGGCTACACTGGCGATTTGCAGCGCTGGAAAGCCTCCACCAGCGCTGCAATTAGTAAGTGGCCACACCTGCAAGGCACTTCCAGCGCTGCAACTCCCTGGCTGCAGCGCTGGCCGAACACCCCTCTCGGCATGGGGAATAAGGATTCCAGCGCTGGTGCTGCAGCGCTGGTCATCAAGTGTGGCCACACACCAGCGCTGTGATTGGCCTCCAGGGTATAAGGATGTATCCCAGAATGCCTGTTCAGCCACTCTGCTCATCAGGTCAGACTCTACTTCCCTGGCCTCAGGTGACCCGCCCTTTAAATGCCCCGGGAATTTTAAAAATCCCCTTCCTGTTTGCTCAGCCAGGTATGGAATGCAATCAGTGAATCTTTACAGGTGACCATGCCTCCACGTGGCAAACGAGCCCCAGCATGGAGCAATGGCGAGCTGATGGACCTCATCAGTGTTTGGGGGGAGGAATCTGTGCAGGCACAGCTGCGCTCTAGCCGTAAGAATTATGATACCTTTGCCCAGGTATCGAGAGCCATGATGGAAAGGGGCCATGAGCGTGACGCGGTGCAGTGCAGGGTAAAAGTAAAGGAGCTGCGGAGTGCCTATTGCAAAGCACGCGAGGGAAACCGCAGATCCGGCAGTGCCCCCACGACCTGCCGCTTTTACAAGGAGCTGGATGCGATTTATGGGGGTGACCCCTCTGTAAATCCAAGGACCACGATGGACAGTTCAGAGCCGGTAGAGGAGGGGGAGGGGGAGGGGGAGGCAGACAGTGAGGCTACTGTGGTGGGGGAAGCCAGCCCGGAGGAGGCATGCAGTCAGGAGCTCTTCTCAAGCCAGGAGGAAGCTAGCCAGTCGCAGCCCCTGGAACTTGGTGCAGAAGAATCACAGGAGCAGGTCCCAGGTAAGCAGCTTTTATTGCAATGCAAAGGTTTGGGGAGATTCGGGGGGATGGTATGGCTGCATGCCTGCATGCCTAGACATGGAATATCCCATTGATGTGGTCTATCACGTCGCAGTAATCTGCCTCTGTAATCTCTTCAAAAGTTTCTGCAAGAGCATAGGCAATTCGCGTGACCAAGTTTAAAGGGAGAGCCATTGTGGTCCCTGTCCCATTCAGGCTAACGCGTCCGCGCCACTGTTCCAGGACGGGTGGGGGAACCATGCTTGCACAGAGGCACGCTGCATAAGGACCTGGGCGGAATCCGCATTGTTGTAGGAAACCCTCCCTTGCTTCTTTGGTAACCCGCAGAAGGGAGATATCTTCCAGTATTAAGTCCTGTGGGAAATGGAGGGAGTGTTTCAGTGCTGGTTTCCCCAACTGCATAGCGCGGCAGGCAGGAACCCCAGGAACCCCAGGGTTAACAAAGCCCCGAAACAGGCAGTCTAGCCATGAAGCAAGAAGCACCCTGCTCGAGCAGACCGCGGAAGGAAAGCCCAGGGTTAATTCCTGAGGGAGATGGAGGTGCTGCGTTTAAGAAAGCACCCCCCCTGCTCGAGCAGACCGCGGAAGGAAAGCCCAGGGTTAATTCCTGAGGGAGATGGAGGTGCTGCGTTTAAGAAAGCACCCCCCCTGCTCGAGCAGACTGCGGAAGGAAAGCCCAGGGTTAATTCCTGAGGGAGATGGAGGTGCTGCGTTTAAGAAAGCACCCCCCCTGCTCGAGCAGACTGCGGAAGGAAAGCCCAGGGTTAATTCCTGAGGGAGATGGAGGTGCTGCGTTTAAGAAAGCACCCCCCCTGCTCGAGCAGACCGCGGAAGGAAAGCCCAGGGTTAATTCCTGAGGGAGATGGAGGTGCTGCGTTTAAGAAAGCACCCCCCCTGCTCGAGCAGACCGCGGAAGGAAAGCCCAGGGTTAATTCCTGAGGGAGATGGAGGTGCTGCGTTTAAGAAAGCACCCCCCCTGCTCGAGCAGACCGCGGAAGGAAAGCCCAGGGTTAATTCCTGAGGGAGATGGAGGTGCTGCGTTTAAGAAAGCACCCCCCCTGCTCGAGCAGACCGCGGAAGGAAAGCCCAGGGTTAATTTCCATTACCATTTCTGGGAGGCTGTGAATTCTCGAGTAGTTGCTGAAATGTGTGAGGAATGCTTGTGAGACTTTAAAATAACTTCAGATTATACACAATGGAAGCTCTCTTAAATGTATCATTTGCTGTTTTTTTACAGTGACCTTGAGTAGTCCTGGGCCAGTCTTATCAGTGACTGAAAGAAAGCTGCAAAACCTGAGGAGGAAACCGAACAAGAGCAAAGAAGAACTGGTGAAGGCAGTTATGAACCAGTGTGCAACAGAGAATAAAAATGCGCAGGAATGGAGAGAAAAGATGCATCACTGGAGGCAAACAGAAAGCAGGAGAAAGGCGTTGACGCTGAAGAAAACCACGAGGCAGCTTATAAACCTCATTGCGCGCCAAACAGACTGTATGCAGTCAATGGTAGCAATGCAGGCAGAGCACTACCGTGCCAAACCCCCACCCTCCCAAACCTCTTTCCCCTATGCACCAATGTCAGCTCCAAGTCCCGTTCCCCAGCATCCAGGTTCTTACCTACACCATCACCAGCTGCCCCCGACACCTGTACGGTCACCTATGAGCCCAGAGAACTACGACCCTTACCCTCTGCACTCAACCCCCATCACCATGCAACAGTACAATCCTGAAGTGCACAGCACTCCTGGCAGTACATATGAGAAACTATGAATGTACAGTTCAACAACCAACCCCCCCTGCCCGTGTACTTCATTTTTTTTAAATAAATGATTTCTTTGATTATGAATCAGTTTTTATTATTGCATAAACTGAAAGATAACAAACCCCAATGAAAACACAGGTAACAAACATCAAGGAAAACACAGGCACTGAAAAGCACTGTAACCAGTGCACGTCACTCCTGGTCAAGGCAAAAAAACATTACTGTTGGCTTTCAGCCTCAAATTTCTCCCTCAAGGCATCCCTAATCCTTGTTGCCCTGTGGTGGGCGTCTCTAGTAGCCCTGCTGTCTGGCTGTGCAAATTCAGCCTCCAGGACTTGCACCTCGTTGGTCCATGCCTGGCTGAATGCTTCACCCTTCCCTTCACAAATATTATGGAGGGTACAGCACGCGGATAGAACCGCGGGGATGCTGCTTTCCCCCAAATCTAGCTTCCCATAGAGACATCTCCAGCGAGCTTTTAAACGGCCAAAAGCACACTCCACAGTCATTCGGCATCGGCTCAGCCTGTAGTTGAAACGGTCCTGGCTCCTGTTCAGCTTCCCTGTATATGGTTTCATGAGCCAAGGCATTAATGGGTAAGCGGGGTCCCCAAGGATCACAATGGGCATTTCAACGTCCCTTACTGTGATCTTTCGGTCTGGGAAAAATGTACCTTCCTGCATCTTCCTGAACAGGCCACTGTTCCGAAAGATGCGTGCATCATGCACTTTTCCAGGCCAGCCTGTGTAAATATCAATGAAACGCCCACGGTGATCCACAAGCGCCTGGAGAACCATAGAGAAATACCCCTTGCGATTAATGTACTCGTAGGCTAGGTGGGGTGGTGCCAGAATAGGAATATGCGTCCCATCTATTGCTCCTCCACAGTTAGGGAAACCCATTTCTGAAAAGCCATCCACAATGTCCTGCACGTTCCCCACAGTCACGGTTCTCCTCAGCAGGATGCGATTAATGGCCCTGCAAACTTGCATCAACACGATTCCAACGGTCGACTTTCCCACCCCAAACTGGTTCCCGACCGACCGGTAGCTGTCTGGAGTTGCCAGCTTCCACATTGCAATAGCCACCCGCTTTTCCACCGTCAGGGCAGCTCTCAATCTTGTGTCCTTGCGCCGCAGGGTGGGGGCGAGCTCAGCACACAGTCCCATGAAAGTGGCTTTTCTCATACGAAAGTTCTGCAGCCACTGCTCGTCATCCCAGACTTCCATGACAATGTGATCCCACCACTCACTGCTTGTCTCACGAGCCCAAAAGCGGCGTTCCACGGTGCTGAGCATTTCCGTTACCGCCACAAGCAATTTCATGTCACCCGCTTTAGGAAAATCCATATCATCATCGGAATCCTCACTGTCACTTTGGAGCTGAAGGAGTAGCTCAACTGCCAAACGTGATGTGCTGGCGACAGTCAGCAGCAAATTCCTCAGCAGCTCAGGCTCCATTTCACAGCGTGCTGAACTCACAATGGCAAGAAACGTGGACGGCGAAACTGAGATTGCTGGGAAGTGAAGCGATGCACCACGGGGCGTTGGAACAGGAAGCGGAATGACCCACACACTTCCTTCCCCTTCCCACAATACTGAGCGCCAAAACGGCGCCAAAACGGGATGAGGTGCTCTGTGGGATAGCTGCCCACAATGCACCTCTCAGTACAGCGCTGGAAATGCTGCCAATGTGGCCACACTGCAGCGCTGGTAGCTGTCAGTGTGGCCACACTGCAGCGCTGGCCCTGCACAGCTGGATGACCAGCGCTGCAAACTACCAGCGCTGCAAACCGTAAGTGTAGCCATACCCTTAGCATTATGCAGCTTGCTACTGATCACAAAGCAATAAATACAAACAGTGCCAGTAAATACTTTGTCAGAGAATAAGGACTGGAATGCAACAAAAACAGAAAGAAAATCCTGTAAAGATGTATAATCAAGGGGATGATCCCTATTGGAATAAATGGCAAAACTCTTAATGACTTCACAAGAAGAAGATCAATCCCCTATCCTTGGCATTGTTTATTTGTTGCTAGTGTATCACTGCATGCTCAGGAGTAAACACCTTGTCGTACATGCTGTTACAGCAAACTAAGAATCAATGTATTTCCTATATTTCACTCTTCTCCAAGCTAATGCTTAATTGTGCAAATCAAATTTTACGACAGCCTGATTCTGACTGTTAAATCCACTATTCAGGTCTCTGTTATTGCTATAAAATCATATTTGTGTTATTTACAGAATGTGCAGGTACAGGGGAAATTTATTTTGAGCTGCATTGACTAGTTTTTCAGTAATCTTGAAGAAAAAAACATGGAATTTGGGCATTGGCATATTTGACAGTACGCAAATTAGAAGGGGGTTTATTTAGAATTGCTGCCATTTGCTTCCCTGTGATTATCAGTTCAATCATACATCTTGAGTTGCAAGTGACAAACAATACTCTCAGCACCAGCTACATCCTTCTCTTCAGCTAATTATGTTTAACGTGTTGTAGCCAATTTGTCTCTGTTAACTGAAGTAAATACTGACTGAAGTCATATTTGAAAATGTCATTTGGCACCAATAGTTGATTTAAAATATACTTTATGTTTAAAATGAAAACCTAGCAGTTTGGTTACATAGTAGGACCAATCTACGGTCTTTGTTTAAGTCCCATACTCAGCATGGGTAGGGGTTCTTAGCATGTATCTTTAAGAGGTCAGAAATAAGCCAGCTACATTCTTTAAATATAACTATAAATTCAACTTCTGTTATGAGGCTCTCCCAAGACTGATGTACCAGGTATTACTGCTTGCCTTTTCTTCTCCAAATTCCTGGAACTGGAATCCATAATACCCTTAATAGTTCTATGATTTGTTGAAAGTTCCAAGAAAGCAGTGGTTAGATGATGAAAGGGAGAAAGGACTTACCAGCTGACCTACTGTGCTACTTACTTGCTGGGTGACTATGGGGAAGTCATTTAATCTTTTTAGCCCTTTTTCTCTAACTAAAATTGATATAATAATATATACCCACCACACAAAGATTTTAAAGCATTGTGACATCCTTAGATGAAAGGATGTATTTAGGATAACATTTTGTTTGTAGTAGTAGCTCTGAGCAAATAATAAATAATTAAAAAAAATGGGTTTATGGAATACTCACAAAAAGATTTGGGATTTCCTTGAATACATTCATTATTTGAAATTATTCAACAAATGTTTAGCTATTACGGTATTTTTTAACTGCATGTGCAGAATTCTCTGTGTTTGTTAGTCAAGTTGTTTTGAATGGCTGTGATTGGTTAGGAAAGTCATGTGGTATTGTTTCCATTTCCAATTGGGTGAGCACTTCCAGTGTGAATACTTCCTTACAGAATTTCAGAATTAACTTTCTGTCAACACTTATATAAGTTTAACTCCATCATGCAAATGTCTCTGGAAAAAGAGGAATGAATTTAGTCTAAGAAAATTATTTTAAATACTCACACTCCCTCCTGAACACACACACACACACTGGTGGCGCTAAGAATCAGCATCAGTACACCAACCCCCCACCCCCAGCATATAGGGATATCTCATAGGTCTGGTCCACACTAAGAAGCGGGGTCGAACTAGGGTACGCAAATTCAGCTACGTGAATAGCGTAGCTGAATTCGAAGTACCCTAGTTCGAACTATTCACCCGTCCAGACGCCGCGGAATCGAAGTCCGCGGCTCCAAGGTCGACTCCGCCACCGCCTTTTGCAGTGGTGGAGTACCGGAGTTCGAACTATCGCTTCCGGAGTTCGAACTATCGTGTCCAGATTAGACGCGATAGTTCGAACTCCGAGAAGTCGAACTCACCGCGTCGACCCGGCTCGTAAGTGTAGACTAGCCCATACATTCTTAATTTCAAAGTTACCTTAGAACTATTTCTGCTTACTCCATAAAATTGCTTTTTTGCTTACTCCATTTCTGCTTCCCCACCCACCATTACAGTGATGTGTGGAGTACAAGAACTTATATAGTATAGACATTGTACTTGGACCAAAAATTGACCACTCATTTACAAGAATTTGGTTACCATCCTTTTCTCACCATATCCTTTCCATATATTTTTATTTTCACTGAAGTATTATAGAGCCTGTGATCATGATTACAGGTGCCACAGCATTTTCTGCTGGGATAACATGATATAAAAGCCTTACCCATCTTGTTCTTATAGTGACAGACACTCCCCACACACCTCCTAAGTAAAATGCTGCAAAGAAACAGCAGCATAATGGTAATTTATTTATATTATGGTAGCAGGTAGGGAACCCAGTCAGGGATCAGAGCCCCATTGTGCTATGCACTGATGCACTCTGTACAAACAAATACCAAAAAGACGAGCCCTGCCATCCTTGGGTATCTAAGCTTAGGGTTTAATAACATCTTCAAACTGGAATATTTTTGTTGTATCTAGACATTCTGAAATAAAGCATCTACAATAATAAGTAAAGGAGGTTGTGTTGGGAAATGCCATGATTACATTTATATAAATTGGTCTAGTTAGATTAAATTAATAGTTTTTAAAGAAGCTTTCCATTCTGCACAGAGGTTTCATGTAACACCACCAGGATTCAAAGTGAAGAGGCTGTGAGAAACAGCTGGATTGAGTGAAAAAAATCGACAGACAGTCTAATATGCAGTCAATCCCACTTAATTATGCTTGCTAATTATATTTCCCATGATAATTATATACAGTATTTAAATGCAGCATGCTATTTCCTGTTCAGAGTGATTAAAAACACCCCTGTTATTGATGAAACAATCTTGGAGACATACATTTCCAATGTAATTGATATTTCTTATTCCCACTCAGAAAAAGAACCTCTTGTCAGTTACACAAACACTGGATTTGATCCCCATCTGCAGCCAAGTTTATCAATTTTATACTGTTAGAGTACAGTCCTGAGGTGCTTGTATCTCACCTAAACAAAGACTACAAAGTTTGATCCCTTTTTATAAAATAATCTCCGAAGTATTTTTAAAAGGTGGTCATAGGCCAAAAGTTTCAAATTTGGGTTACTAAGGTCAGATACTTAAATAAGAGGCCTGACTTTCAGAACTGCTGAGCATGCAGTATTTTGGCAGAATCAGAAATAAAACTCTGGATTTCTGATTACTTGTCACTTTTATTATTATTAATATTGTTATTATTTATAGTGTGGTAGTGCCTGGCTCCATCAACATGACATTCAGCATGAACAGACCAGCACAAGACCAAAATAAATGGTGGAAACTGATGGAGGCCCTATGCACCCGAGGTTGTGGGAGGATAAAGAAGATGATCGACTCATGGATCAAAGCCCCATTATGCTAGGTGCTTTAACTTGCATGTGCAAAAGTATCAGAGTAATGCTATGGTTTAGGGGGGGAAGGCAGCAGGGAGGGACAGCTTGGGAACACAGCTTCTATGCTGCTATGGGAATAGAGTGTGGCCCAAAGACCTACATGGAGACAAATGAGCCTCTATATGCTGCCTTCCATCACTTTCCCGACAGCTGGGTGTAAAAACAGTATGCATTTCTGGGGGGCAACTGCCAACTGTGTTTTAATTAAACAGAATATAAAGAATTAAAGAGGAGTATTGGATGATAATCAGTGGCATGGTTCTGCATTATCTAAATGTTTGGGGTACCATCCTGAACTAGACACATAGTCATGAACCTTTTTCAACCAAACTACTGACCCAAGACTGCACATTTTCCTATCAGATCTGTGTTTTGACAGGTTGGGACAACTGAGGCATCCCAATGTTGCAGGCATTTTTAGCAAGATTCATACAGTAACAACAGTAATGATAACTTTTTAATCATTCAGTACCTATCCTATTTATTAAGGATATAGAAACTTATATGTTAATATAATGTATATAATTAATTAATATACACATCTGATCAATAAGATAAGAACAGGGCATGATAAGATAGGATCTAATGAATGTATATTGCATATAGTTACCTACTAGACTACGGGTAAAGGCATTGGTTATAGGTATTTATCTTCAGTGGATTTAAGAATGTTAAGACTATGTTCAAAATCCTTAAGCATTTCTTAATGCATCCAGAATGATTTTGACACTTTTAGTTCAAAAACAATAGAGAGAAGGGGCTAGATTCTGATCTCAGTGACATCAATATAAATACAGATTAAATCCAGTGAAGTGAATGTTTATTAATCCTGAAGTCAATGGAATTATTCCAGATTTGCTCCAGTGTGGCTGAGATCAGAATCTGTCCCAGAAACTTTATACAAGGCAAGCACTTCATCTGGGAGTACATGTGCACCAGAAACCCCAGAACCTTTGATATTTTTTTAAAACTATCATTCAAACTAATTAAGACACATGTCTTAATTTTCTGGTTTGAGGTTTTCCAGTTACATTCCCCAACTCCCTCTCTCTCTATCTCCCTCCTCTCTCCCTCACTCCTTCTGAGTGAGAAATTATGCCTTTTAGGGCTTTAAAAACATTTTAAATTCAGGAGTAAAGCTTCATTCCCAACTCACTCCCATGAACCAAGCTGCTTGCGGTATTTCAGCAGTGAATGAACAATGAATGCCTTCCTTTGGAAACTGGGGAGGGAGGGTTAAAAGATGAAGAAGGCTGAAGACAGACATAACAAGAATGGGGAAGGGGCAGAGTGGGTGGCTTATCAAATTCCACAAATACCAGACATGGAGAGGTGTTGATTTGTTACTGGGAAAACCCTGTTTGTTTATGGAGTGTAATCACCTGTTGTCTGTTTGTTGTTTGAAGCATATGCAGACAATGGGACTGTTTGCGTGCAATGTGCTGAAAGAAAGTACAGTAGGGGTTGTACACAGAGGAATTTTAAGTCATTGGCATGCGTAAACTGGAAGAGCTAAGATCATTAACAACTAGCCTCATGGCCAGCCCAGTTAAAGGAGGCAATGAAGAACATATACAAGGTTGACCATAAAAACAATTTCTAGCTGATGGCTCAAAAAAGTAATATTGTCTTTTGAGATGGGCCAAACAGGCTTGGCAAAATTATGATATTCCCCATGCCGCTGAAAACTTCATGTCTGCAAGGCACTGGTTACTGCATATTTTTGACCTCTTTCTCCTATGGCACCTTTCCCCTGCTTTTTGTCAGGCGTGATAGGCTCGTGGTAGTTCTCTCTGTATTACCATTCCAGAAACCTTGGCTCAAATCTTGCTCCAGTACCCGAAGAAGAGTTTTGTAGTGCTCAAAAGCTTCTCTCACCAACAGAAATAGGTCCAATAAAAGATATTACCTCAACCCCTTTGTCTCTCTAATATCCTGAGACCAACACTGCTTACTCTTACTGCCCAGACTGTTCAACACGGATCATATGTTCGCAGCAATGTGTTCTGCCCCCAAGACTCACGTGTATGCTCCTAGCTGACTTTAGAGTGGTGTTGCTGGACTGGGACGGATGTCTTTTACCTTTCTTCTCTTATCACTTTTATGACATTTTCGCCTCTAGCATTGGAATTCTCTCCCTCGTATCCCTTTTGTTTTACTTAGGGCTTGTCTACATAAAGCCAGCAAAGTGCATCAGAGAATATGTGATTTGTAAAGCACTCTAAAGTGTTGTGCTCAAACTGCCCCATATATACCCTGCTGGCACACTCTGAAAGGTACCTGGTTTGCATTAACTCTGACCACACTAATGTAAACTAGGTACCGTTTAGAGCACACCAACAGGGTCTACATGGGGATGGTAGAGTGCAGCACATTAGAACTCTTTACAAACCACACCCCGATGACACACTTATTCTTTTCTTAAAATTCCTCATTCTAATGATTTGGTATCACATATCGCTTAAAGTGACTTTCTAGTCCTCATGGTTGCAGAGTAAGGCTTGAAAGCATGACTCAAGTTCACTCTAAAGGCTCAAAAACCAAAAGACAAAAAGAAACTTAAAATTTACTATTCCCTGACAATCTCATGACTTTTAAGCCAATCTCATGATTTTGGGGGTCGGGGGCATACATGATTTTTGAATGTGTGGAGTCAGCAATATTTCATTAGCTCAACTGTTAAAAGTCAGTGTACCTTTCATATATCAAGCTCTGACAAAGTTTGCATTTCTAGAAATTTGCTTTCAATCACTATTGCAAATAGCTAGGAAAGTCAATGTGTTAATTATTGTATTAAGGGAGGAATATGCATCAGCTACTGTTTAAAAAAATGGGTTCCACACTTGTCAACTTACATTATTTAGTATGAGTTTTTACAGAGATGCCAAAGGTAGTGGTGAGAATGCCAAATATGAGGCTGTCTTCTCCTGTGCTTTTTTGGTTAGGGTCCTGTGTAATGCAATATTTGTGATCCAATCAATCTAAGTCTTTTTGACTCTGAACTCAAACCTTAAATCTAACCACTGTAAACTTTGGAGATGTTGGAAACCGGAACCCACATTTGGATTTAAACCTTGCAAACCATATATGTTTATAAGTGACTAAGCTAAAATCCCAGATCCAAACACCCCCACTCTATTGGAATGCAGATCCAGAACCAGATTTTGTGTCTTGGGCCCACCTCTACTTGAAACCAAAACAAAAAGAGATTTCTGAGTTTTCTGGTAGCTAAACTTGCAGCCCAGGGTGGCTGGAACAGATAAAACAGAATTTCCAAAAATTAAGATTATGATTTTCTATATGGGGGGAGTGATAGCTCAGTGGTTTGAGCATTGACCTGCTAAACCCAAGGTTGTCAGTTCAGTCCTTGAGTAAGCTATCTGGGGCAAAATCAGTACTTGGTCCTGCTAGTGAAGGCAGGAGGCTGACCTCAATGACTTTTCAGGGTCCCTTCCAGTTCTATGAGATAGGTATATATTCATATTTATTTAGTCCCTGAACAAGACAACATAATAAAGCTCCCACTCTTCAAAGACAGCTGTCTATCTTCACTCTGCAGAGACCCAGCACTGACTTCCTGCAGATGAAAAATTCAGTGCTTAACTTTCATCTTCTGATGCAGCCATCTTTCTAGGTTAGAACTAAGATGGCATTCACACCTGTCTGTATATAAAATTCATAATAGTAAAATCAATAGAACTAACAGGATGACAGCCAGAATTTAGTACTTTTCTAACCTGCATTTTGCCACTTAAATGATGTAGCTATACCTGTTTAAGTGAATGTAGGGCTTGTGAAATGTTCTGGCCTGACCAGCCTTAGGGATGATGTTCCCATATTCATTCATGGCACAGAACATGGGTTATGGCAGCATAAGGTTCCCTACACAATTCCACTATTGTGCCTATCCCCTTTTTTGAAAGTGACACCTCAAGGGGATGAGAGAGTAGGTCACACTCTATGCAGTTCAGCCTTTTCCCTCTCCATTGAGAGTTCCCCCATACTGCCCTGCCCATGTGCTGTAACACTGACATATGAAACAAGTCACTTCTATTAGTTTAAATATTCATGATAATTCAGTTCTCTCATCTCTGCTGAGGCTGCTAATTAGTGTATCATGCAGTGTAGCAGTAGCCATGTCAGTCCCAAGGTTGGTGAGGTAATATCTTTCTTTGGACCAACAGAAGCTGGACCAACACAAGATATCACCTCAACTACCTGGTCTCTCTAAAAAGAGTATCAGTTCATTCTGATTCTGAAGTAGCTACCTGACATACCAGAGTCTGATTTCAGTTACATCAGTGTAAACTTGTTGAAGTCAATGGTGTAAGTGAGATGAGAATCTAGCTCCACTCCACTAGACACAGGAGGACAGAAATCACTGATTCATTTCAGATAGGTCACTAAATATCCAGTTCAGATGTTGTTGGCTGTCAACCTGGGCTGGATTTGCTCCAATGACCTAGAGGTGAAAGACCCCATATCCTATTACTAATCCCTAGGCCATCCATTTCCCCTGAATAATTCAATCTTAATATGCTGGGAGCAATTTTCCTAATAACAGAAATTTCCCTTATTTCTTGCACTCAACAAATATACAATCTACTGAAGAACATGTTACAGTAATACCAATAAATTCCAATGTGATAGCTCAAATATAGAGCTGGTTGGAAAATGATTTTTTTTTCATTGCAATACTTTAACAGAAAAAAATTGGATTTAAAAAAAAACTGTGTGTGAGGTGGGAGAGAGAGAGAAATATTTCATTTTCAACAAAACCATATTTTTGATCAAGAAAAAAATAGTAACCCATTCTACTTAAAGGATCACTAAAAATTATAGTTTTGTTTTGAATTGTTTGCATGTAGTGAACCAAAACTTCTTCAGTGTCACAGGAAAACTGACTGATTTGTGACTCATAAGAAAGACATGAAGTAGCTCTTTTTTCAGACTATAAATGCAGGACTCTGTATTTGAATGAGAAGCCAAACAAATGTTTTGGATTGTTAGAAGATGTTTCATCCACTTTGAAACCTCAGAACTGTGTTTCTGAAATAAACTAAGCTCAAAGTTTGCTGTAGGCCACACTGTCTCTCAAATAGGCAGCAAAAATGAATGCCAGATATGCAAATTTTACACAAAAATTAAACTACATTGTTTAAATAGCATTATCTCTCTAATAATGCTCTTTTTCCCCTCCCTGTGTTACTCTGGCCTATTTAGGCCCAACATCTCTATTCAGGAAAGATGCTTAAGCACCTGCATTTAAGTATGTGCTTACATTGTTTTGGCCTCAAAGTTTAAGTTTAAAGCTTTAAAATTAAGAACATGCATAAGTAGTTTCCAGAACAGGGATAGAAAAAAAATACATAAATGCTTGTCTGAGCCACAGTCTTAAATAGGAAACTCTTTGGGTTGGGGACAGTTTCCTATTATATGTTACAATGCCTCCATATTGTGTGTATTAAATAATAATAATAAAGTTCAGTTATTCAAATATATTT
This sequence comes from Mauremys mutica, assembly GCF_020497125.1. Taxonomy (NCBI): domain Eukaryota; kingdom Metazoa; phylum Chordata; order Testudines; family Geoemydidae; genus Mauremys; species Mauremys mutica. Next base: position 83,715,631 of record NC_059075.1, read on the forward strand.
CCCCCTCAATATAAGCCATTTTACAGTACAAACTCCTCAGGAGAAGTGAATGAATAATATTAATAACATATTTTTGAATAAATTTTGCACATTTTCTAAAATAAAATAGTAAGTTAATAGCTGGTTCCCATTACTGGGCCAGTTCTACTCCACAGATGAAGCTCTGAGAAGACAGCTCCCTAATAGGAGATTGCATTTCATTTGATTCCCAAAAATGCATTTGAAGTTCATTCAGCTAGCCTACTGATTTCATTCACAATGAGCAGAGTTCGTTTGGATTAAACCTAGGTTTGAAAATACCAAGATAAAGGCTGAAGATTTGGCCTTTACTCTACCGCAGAAGCTAACACTGGGTCACACTGAGTTTTAAGCAGGCCTGAGTCATAATTGCTTCCAAGAAGTGTCAGCACCATGTGACCAGCCAGCTCTCCAGGGGGCCACTAGCAAATGCTCTGCAGGCCTCCATTGGTCCATGGGTCAGTTTGGGAAACTTAACTGTGAAGAAAAAATTTCATCAGTCATTGAATACCAGCCATTTCTGTGGTGGAATATGGTACATCTTATCATAGGCAGTCAATCAATTCCAGTAGAGAGGGGAAATGCAGCATTATGTAGACTAGATTAATTTGCCCATTATAGTTAAATTACTAAGTAAATTCTCTTGATTTTTTTTTCTTTTGAGTTCTCTGTGAGAGAAGATGCTAAGATCTATAGCATAGAGACTCTATCATACAGAAACACGAGGAAGAGAGTGAACTCTTAAAATACCTTATTATCTCTTAGGTCTCTGTTGATTTAGACTTCAGAGCAAGAGAAATGGAGTTCAGTTCATCTCTGACTGAACTGACACTGCAGATAACCCCAGCACATCCATCTCAAATTGTCAGCTCAAGACAAATTACCTTCTCTCCAGGATACTCTCTTTCACTGATTACCTACTACTCAAATTAAATGCCATCTGACTTCTGAGGGGCTTTTGTTTGTTGGATTCCATTGGATTATGCAAAAATGATTGGGGGAGAATTTAGTGTGTTTAAAGTCTTGTGAAAAGAGCACACAGACCCTGCCTCCGCAACCAACTTTGGTGGATTACTTAAAATTGGCCAGTGCTTTTGCTAATCTATTTGTTGCCCCATAGTTTAGTAAACTCTACTATATAAAAGCAGAGCTAAAGAGAGCTAAAACCCAAACAGACTTCTAAACGATGCCCCAAAGCAAGAAAATACTGTAAAATCCTAGTGTTTGGTGACAAAATTTCTCACAAGATAAAAGTAGGGACTGAACCTTGAACAAGAAAGCTCTGGTTTCATTTTTTAAAAACATTTTTTCTTTAATATTTTATATTTTAAATAAACCCCATGTAATTTACATAAATAAAACATACAAATGCATTATAAGCAAAATTATTAGCACCACCTAAAGTTAAGGTTGCCCAAACTTTTCCATCACAAGACCCTGATTTCATTTGTTTACAACTTTGCCAAATTTTAACTATTTGGCTGAAATTTTCCATGCCAGGTATCTGCCCCAGGCCATTTTTCTGGAGGGTGGGGGGGGCATTTTGAAAATAATAGCTAAAATAGTTTGGCCATTTCCCAGAACAAGTGTAGGAAAAAATACATTATTTTGCCCATGTTAAAACAATTTTCATCTGTTTCATTGAAAAACGGTAGCACCTCCATGCTTTGAAGCAGACCTTTGAAATTTGGTAGGAGGGGTTGTTCTGGGGCTTTTTGTTAACCCATGAAAATTTGCCCAAGTTAGTCCAAGTTATAAGGCTTTGAAAAGTCACAGTTTTCACATGCTCAGTAGAGACTTAGTGATGCTTAGCAGTGAAATTCTTCAAAGATTCTGTCTGTACTGAGTATGCTCCATCCCCTCACAATTACTACATGACTGGACTGCAGTGTGCCAGCCAGGGCCGGCTCCAGCTTTTTTGTGGCCTCAACCGGTGGAAAAAACCCCAAACAAATCTGATTGAGCTCCCACCAAAGTGCCGCTGAACAGGGGCAGCTCTAGGTATTTTGCCGTCCCGAGCACGGCAGGCAGGCTGCCTTCAGTGGCTTGCCTGCGGGAGGTCCCCGGTCCCGCGGATTCGGCGGCACGCCTACGGGAGATCTGCTGAAGCTGCGGGACCAGCGGACCCTCCACAGGCATGCCGCCAAAGGCAACCTGCCTGCCGCACTTGCGGCAACCGGCAGAGCGCCCCCTGTGGCTTGCCGTCCCAGGCACGCGCTTGGTGTGCTGGTGCCTGGAGACGCCCCTGCTGCTGAAGAGGAAGAGACAGAGTGAAGAATCTGCTGCTGAATTGCAGCCGAAGACTCAAGCAGAGTGCTTCAGCAGCTGCCAAAGTGCCGCCGAAGATCCGGACGTGCTGCCCCAATGCCAGATGGAGTTCCACCCCTTTCTATTGGCCGCCCCAAGCACCTGCTTCTTTCGCTAGTGCCTGGAGCCGGCCCTGGTACCAGCCCTTTAGAGTGACTGAGCAGGTTCCAGCCCAGGGCTGCAGGGGCTGAGCCAGACTTTTCATGTAACTGCTCCTCCTAGCAGCTGGAAGCAGCTGTGGCAGTAGTTCCTGGTAGCAAAAGCACAAAGACCGTCTCTCCTGTGCTGTCTAAGCTCCCCTCCTGTTGCTCAGGCAGTGAGGTGGAGAAGGAGGGTGCACCTGGATATGAATGAAGAGAGGTGGGGCAGATTTGCAGAAGTGCTGAGCATTCACAATAGGGTTGCCAGGCATCTGGTTTTCAACCGGAACACCTGGTCGAAAAGGGACCCTGGCGGCTCCAGTCAGCACTGCTGGTTGGCAGCGCAGCAGGGCTAAGGCAGGCTCCCTACCCAGCTCTGCGTGGCTCCTGGAAGCAGCCGGAATGTCCAGCTCCTAGGTGCATGGGCGGCCACAGGGGCCTGCACGCTGCCCCTGCCCCTGGCTGTGGGGGTGGAGGCCCCTAGCCCCTCCACCCAGGATCTGGACACACCAGACACTTCCAGGAGCCACCTGCGGTAAGCGCTGCCCAGAACCCGCACCCCAAACCCCATCTGGCACCACAAACCCATGCCCCATGCCCCCCTCCCACACCCAAACTCCCTCCCAGAGCCCACACTCCCTCCTACATCCCAACCCTTCATCCCCGGCCTTACTCAGAGCCCGCACCCCCAGCCGGAGCATCACTCCTCCCGCACTCCAACCCCCTGTGCCAGCTCGGAGCCCCCTCCTGCACTCTGAACCCTCATTTCTGACCCCATCCCAGAGCCTGCAACCCCAGCCAGAGCCCTCACCCCCTCCCACACCCCAATCTCTTGCCCCAGCCCAGTGAAAGTGAGTGAGGATTGGGGTGAGCAAGCGATACAGGGAGGGGGCTTGGCGTGAGTGGGCGTGAGTGGGGCCTCAGAGAAGGGGTGGGGCAGGGGGCAGGACCTCAGGGAAGAGGCAGGGCAGGGGCAGAGAAAAGGTGTTCAGTTTTGTGAAATTAGAAATTAGAAAGTTGGCAACCCTAATTCACAAGTGCAACTCAAGTTGATTGGAGCTGTGCTTTGAATGTATAACATGGTATAACATGGTAAAAAAAGACTAAGTACTCTAAAAGATCTGACTGTTTCTCAAGCTGGGCACCCAAAGTTAGTGACAATTTTGACTCTAATCACTCTGTGCCTTTTCCCCAGCTGTTAAATACAGATAATAATACCACGTAATCTCACAGGAATGGTGTGACGATAAATGCATTAATCATTGTGAAGCACTCAGATATTATAGTAAGAGCACCACAGAAACATCCATGAGGAAATTAACATTCAGTACAGTATCTCATGGTGTGCCTTAAACAGGGCTTGGGGCCACACAGTATGTAATCACAGAATTTAAGAGAGCATCCTAATGCACAGTGCATCAGCACACAGGAGGCTGAATTAAGGTTGTGTGGGCAATTTTAATTCTGGTGTTTCATAACTTTAGAGTGCTTGTTTAATAGCTTGTGCGTAGCTTATCTAACTAGACAGTGCACACACACATATAAATATACATATATACAGAGAGGGATCACTCTTTTTAAATCGATTATCCTCACTTTCGCAACTATTTCTGCAATGTATCATCCATACTAAGGTTCCTGATTCTGCAAACACCTGCTACCAAGTGGAGTGCTTACTACCATGAACAGTCCCATTGACTTCAATGGGTACATGTCAAAATGTGTAAGTTCTCTCCAGGACCAATCCAATAGTCCCACTGAGGTCACTGAGAGTTCTGCTGGAGAAAGGCGGAAAGGCTCAGGCTTGTCATATAAATACCTTTTGGGTCTCTTGGGAAGTAGTGGTCTAAAAAGGATGTTAAATCGCATTTACTATTTCTGTCTAAAGAAGTTTACTTTAGGAAAATCCCCAGTCATGTGAACCAAATTTCTATTTGCCTTCCCATCATCATTTCAGCATATATTATTTTCTTGTCATTCTTCTTTTGCTTTCACCTTTTTTCCTCCTATTAGCACATGCCTCTCAATTAGGATTCTCAAGAGAGATTGTAGCTAGATGGGAACTAACCAGGACATCTTTCACACTTACGTAACTGATTATTATTGCAGAAAAGCAAAATGTACTAATTGACACTGACTGATATAATGTTTCATGCACCTACCCCCCCATACCCCACCCCACCCCACCCCACCCACACTAAATTATCTTCCTCTTCTGGTATCCCAGTGAATCTTGTCCCATCTACACCTGTCTTTTAGAGCCTGATCATGCAGGCCTCACTCACTTGGGCCACAGTGCAGGTAAGCATCTAAGCATGTGTTGAAGTCTTAATGAGGGCAATGACATTTAAGCACATGCTTAAAGTTAAGCACACATGTTTTTCTTAATTCTGTCCTTGAGTAGTCCCATTGGGTTGCAGAATCAGGGCCTTTGGTTGTAATCTTTTTGGGACAGGGACTGTGATTATTGCCATGGCTTCAACAATGCTGATCATAGAGGGTATGTCTACACTGCAATTAAAAACCCACAGCTAGCCCATGTAAACTGACTTGGTCTAAGGGTTTGGACGAAGGGGCTGTTTAATTGCAGTGTAGATGTTCAGACTTAGGCTGGGTAGATTCCATAGCTCCAGACCAAGCCCAAACGACTGCATGCAATTAAACAGCCCCTTAACCTAAGCTCCATGAGCCCAAGTCAGTTAGCAGTGTACACATACCCTGGGCATCAGAACTTAACTAACCTGGAAGAATGGGTTCATACAGAACATGGAGGATTCAAAGCCATTTAGACCTCACAGATTCAGGAAGTTCAAATGAATGCTTTGCTTTTTGTAGTTTAAATTCTGTCAGTGAAAGATTGCACACGGGAATTTTTTTGGAGCTTGATGTGACCAAACCCCTGCCTCCCAAGTCTTAAAAAAGGGAAAGTTCTTGTGCAGTTGTAAAACTCAGCAAAATTCCTCATTATTTCTACTAAGGTGTTAGTTTAGCAGATGGTTAAACTTGGATCAGCTTGAGAAAATCAGGCCCACTAATCAGACAAGCTCTCTTTTTGTAGCAAGTTTTCTCAGCTCATCAAGCCAGTTATTGTAAAGCCAAATTTCTTCTTGATTTACAATATGCCCTATGCTGTTGCACTGAAACAAATAGGATTTCATGGGTATAAATAAAAACAGAATCCTGCCCTCTATGTGAACACCAGTAAAGTTCTTAGGGAGAAAAAATTAAGAAATAAATGGTTATTTGTCAGCCCCAAATTTTTGAATAGTTCGGCATCCTCTCACCTCTTTTATTTTGGAGTGGTTTTGGTTGTTATTTTTTAAAAAATCTCAATTTTTGCTTCTTTGTCTTGTGTGATTTAAAGAAGCCCTCCATCCCACACCTCAAAGTAGTACTTTGAGTTTCAATTCACCTTTCCCCACACTCCGCTTACAAAGTAAGGATGCTTTATAATTAATACCCTGGGCTGGGACACAGACGATTGGGGTTTAGTTTCTAGCTGTCTTGAGACCTTGGGCAAGTCACCTAATCTCTTTGTGCCTCAATTCCTCATCTGTAAAACAGAGACAATAATGCTTCCTGTGTCTCATCATTCGTTTGCCTTGTCTATTTAGCTTGCAAGCTCTTTGGGGTAGGGGCTTTCTTTTACTATGTCTTTGTACAGCAGTGAGCACAATGGAGCCTTGATATCAGTTGAGTCTTCTACGTGCTGTGCGAATAATTCATATAAATAATAAGTCTCTCTTTATCTTCTAATCCATGTATCTCTATGAAGGGAATGATGGAGTGCAAATGTAGGAATTCATTGTGCAGAGTTCCCTCAGTTCTTATTGATTTCAATAAGGGCACTCAGCACTTCACAGAATCAGACTTTGTGTTATTTACTGCCCTATTATCTCCCACCCTGCTTTCCATCCCTCAAAGCCAGATCTTGAGTGGTGCATAAAAATCAAAACTCATATTGAAGTCAATGAAAGTTGCAGATGCTCTGTACATCTCAGGATCAGACCTTCAGTTTCAGTGCTCTTTTGATTTATGAACATAAATTGACCTTGTATTGGGTTCATGCTTTATCACTACAGAACTAATGGAGCTAACAATGAAGAGCAAGTCCTAGCATCTCTTGCGAGGTGTTGAATAATTTCAGCTCTTATTGACATCAATAGGGGATTGAGACGGCTCAGCATAATACTGGAGGTGCTCAATCTTTTTCAGGATTAGATCCTTACTAAGTGAGCTAGAAGCAAGCTTGCAATCAGAGGCTTCTCATGGCATGGATGAACTTGTTCACTAGATAGACAAAGAGTTTGAAGCAGAAGGTATGGTCATCACTGCAGAGAGAACAATTTTAAAAAATCAAGGAAAAACAGAAGAGGATATAAAAAGCAAATGACCATTGGAAAAAACCACCAATGATCTCGATCTATTAGTATGTCAGGAACACGCATCGAAGGCAAAGTGGTAGAGATCGCATCAAGTGGGACACTGAAAACTACAGTCCTTGTGGCACCTTAGAGACTAACAAATTTATTTAGGCATTAGCTTTCATGGGCTAAAACCCACTTCATCAGATATTCTGAAAATATCAGATATACTGAAAACTAGATATTCTGCCCTGAATAATCCCCTTAACTGGAATGAATGTGACTAGGCCTTTTGCTTCTCTAATTTCAATGATCTCACAACAATAAAAATGGGGGAAATTATGATTATCAATAAAAAGTAATAAAATAAATAGAGACTGAAAATTAATTACACAGCCACAGAGAAAAAATAAAAGGTTCAGCTCCAGCAAGGAAGAATAAAGAGGGGAAAAAAGAAAATAGGGAGAAAAGATAGAAATGTAAGTAAGAGATACATATTGTGGGAGAAATTTTCCATGGTATGTGTGTGAGGAGGTTATCACTTCCCATTAACGTTGGCAGGCATTATTGAGCTATTTCCCAAGCTCTGTACTGAAAATATACCAAATAATCAGTATGAGAGAAAATGCTTGAAATGATTCAAATTGACTTTTAAATTATATAGCTTAATACAACATATTTCTAATAGACCATACTTATTAGAATTGTTTATAACTTTGGGCCCAAGTTCCAGTTTTAAAGAGCCAAGTCTGGCAAAGTTTTTGCATTTCTATGTGAACTATAGTAAACAACTCTGAACAGTACAGCAAAACACTTCATATTTTCCAAAAATCCATTACTGTACTGTATTTACAGGGCTTAAAACATTATGGCTCTATAATGATCAACAAAATGCTTTTATTCATTAAGCAGCTTTTATCAACAACTCCAAATACCATAGTATCAGAGTTCTCTGCATGAAGGCCATTGGCCTCAGTTGTGCACTGTGAAAGGAATTATTTTTCAGTCCCATACCTATGATATGTTTCAGAGTTTGTCATTACTTATATTCTTTTTGCAAAGTTTTCACAAGTACTTTACCATTGCATTATTGACTAAGCTGCATTTCAAGCAGCAGCAACAGAGAGAAGCAAATGGGACAATTCTATTTCCCACATGAATTTAAATGGTTATAGTCAACTTCGAATTTGCTTTTGAAATTCTTTAAATCCAAGAGTAACTTGACCTTCTATATCTTCCCTATGCACCATTAACTTCTCTTGTATGGATATCTATACCCTTTTGTTTGATATATGAAAGCCCAGATCCAGCAAAACACTTAAACACATGCTTAAATGTAAGTACAGGCCTACATACATGAATAAAGAGCCTGATACAAAACTCAGTGAAGTCAGTTGAGGTCTCTCAAATTCAGTGGGAGGCTATTGATCATGCTTCAAGTCTGTGAGGACTACTCTTGTGCTTAAAGCTAAGCACATGCGCAAGTGCTTTTCTGGATCAGGGTCTAAGATTCATTCTTAACCCAGATTTAGAATGAAAATGCAGCCTGAGAAAATCTTTTCATCACCAATGTTAATGGTTTGCATCAGGTGCCATTGTTATACTGCACTCCTTAGCTAAAGACTTAATATGCAGTCAAGGTGACCACTGTTATTCTGACTTAGTCAAACAGTGTAACAATGTTTCTTGCCATTTTTCGGTCTGCAGAACAGGTTAGAAGAAAGCAATCATCTCTTGGCCCAGTCCTTCCTTCCTCACCACTCCCAACTTCTCAATTTCCCTACCTTCTCCATAGCTTTCTCTATTTCTGGTGGACCTCCGGGAAGATTATAAACGACAGCTATCACCAAAATTTGAAGAATATTACCCTTTAACATTTGCTTGCTTAACCATATGTAAAACCTGGCCTCTGAACTCTCGGGATACAATTGGCAGGATTCTCAAGTCTTGCTGAGAAGCATGTATTGTGAGTCTGGATGGGGTAGTGTAAAGGTAGCTTTAAGCCACCTTTGCACCAACCTCACTGATTGTAGCTGCCCAGTGCTGCTCTGGTTTTAGCATGTAAATTAGAGCTACCTGAAGTATTCAGCTGTTGCTGCTGCCAGTCCGCACGTAGTATTATGGCAGCCTGGGATCTGCCAGGGGTAGGGACACCCCAACCACATCCCCTTTTCCCTGACGGCAGACCTGCACCAACAGCCAGCAGGGTGACAGCACTCAGAGAATATGCACTGTGCGAATCCTCCAATGGCCATGTCTTCCAGCTCTAAGGAGCCAGCTCTAAGCTCTGACTGTTCCTGCAGCAGCTACAAAGTTGCCACCAGAGAACCAGGGCCTCCAGCTTCATTTCAGATAACCAAGCATCTAACTATAACAAACTCAAAGTACTGTCAGTGAATTAAACATAGCAGTAAATAGCATAACAATACTATCAATGAACTGTTTGTAAACAAGCCACAGAACTGAAACAAAAAGTGATGGGTAAATGCAAATTAGGAATGAATTCAGTTGCTCATGGATATCACACAAACAGAAGAAAAGACTTTGTTCTACCCATTTTACAGACATGGAAATTGAGTCAAAGAGGAGACTGGGCCAAGGCTACACAGAAAATCAGTGTTAGCACTCGTATTAGAAATGAGCAGCTCCTAGTCCTGTGCTCAGAGCATCAGGCTGCAGCTTTTTTTTTACACCCACAGGTATCAACTTTGGCCTCATACAGTTCTAGAATTTTGAGGGTCAAAAAGTTAACAAGGCCTATGCTTTGGTCTGGCTTTCTGTCACATTCTCAGGAATGTCCATTCCAAAAGACATTCTGCTTCTGATTTTTCTGAAAATTTGCCCCAGGATGTTGTATTTATGATGAGGAAAACATCAGCAATTTTTCAAAGATTCAGAAGGTTGATGGTTTTCTGTTCTACAGAAAGTTGTTAATTTTAATCCCAGCAGCTGATACAAAAAGAAAGTATAAAACAAGTTCTGGCATTACCTTTGCTACTGCACCCAGATTCTTTTTCAGTATATATACAAGAACTTTATATGTCAACCTTGTTAAATTTGTCTTCAAAGGTTAACATTTATTCTTAGCCTGATGTGAAAGGATTGAGGAGATTTTTCTCAAAGCCACAGAGTGATTTCCCACAGCAAGAGGAAAAAAATATTTTATTTAACATCACATATCAAAATAGTGTTTTGCTTACATGGTGACTCACATAATATAAAAGGAACCCTACAGTATCTTTTCATGTGAATGGTCAGAGGCTTGGATGACTTAAAAGCAGGTGTTGGTCTTCAATAACAACATAAGTGGAAATGAGATTGGGGGAGTGCATCTGAAAGGGACAAACACTTTGTCCCTTAATACTGTAGCATTAAAGAAAGGAAGTCATTGACATTCCAACTGAGGCAGGGTTAATCAGTAACGTACCTGATTAGTCTCTCAGTACTCCACTCCGTAACAAAGCCTCCTTTCTGTTATTGTTCAGATCACTAGAATGCGTTTGTAAGAGGTGGAGCAGCAGGCATTTGGGATTGATTAAAAGTTCCTATATTGTATAGGACAACATCACTAGGTAAATGCAGGGTGGCAAAAATGGGGTATAGAGAGCAGCTGGTTGTGTTGACCCTTGATTTAATATGGAAATCATCCCCTCTCAGATCATCATGATGGGACCTGTAATCTCCACAAGGCTTACCTCATTATTAAAGATTAAGGTTGTCAGTGTGGCTCTCAGATGAACAAAGTTTGGGTACTCCTTGGATACTGAAGAAATCCTGGAACATTTAAAAACAATTCAGCTTTGACAAGTCACAAAAACCAGAAGATTTTCTTGTTAGTAAACGAAGAGGAAAGTTGCAATACTCCCCTGGAAAAAGCTTTGATTATTGTTTTTCTTTCCTTCTAGCAGGTTCCTTGTTGCCTTGAAATCTGCATGAAAGTGGAAATGAAACTACTGTAATACATTGCGATTTAAGATTTTTCGTCAGAAACAACTGATAAATCTGCGTGGAATTTCCTTTTTTTCTGAAGACTTAGGGAGTTAATATTCTCCTTGTGAGGCGAAATCTGAAAACTTTTCTCTCCCAAAATACAAACTGCAAGGGAATTGTTATTTGTGTTTGAGGCTTACATATAAATGTTGGTTTCTCTAAGTAAGCAAGTCAATTCAAAGTATTTAATGTACATAGAGAATTTTTATAATTCAGTAGTAATTCCAGCTTTCCCTGAAAGGACTTAAAACACTACTTGCTGTTCAATGTTTAATACTGGTCCAAACTACCCTGTCACAGACAAAAGAGAGATTTACAATTCTTGCAATGTGCTTGCAAACCCAAAGATGAGAGGACCTTCGGATTTATATACTCTTGATTGACTGTAACCTTTTGCCTTCTCCAGGTACTTCTGAGCACCTTGTAACTATTAGGCTAGCAAAGCAAAAAAGTTTAAAGGACAACAATTTAATCCTTTCCAGTGCATGTATCTGTCTCATTAAAGCATTCTCCTGTAGCAGTGTAATGATACATTAAATGGAATCCATTTCAAGGTAAAATGAGTGCTGCTGATGTCTAACATACTGTTCCTGAGGCCTGGTTTAGGTCCCAGTCCTAGTGCAGCCTAGCACTGAAGTAGATTAAATATCAACCCGGGTCACGTTCTCATGGCCCAGGCACAAGTGCCAACATTCTTCCAATTATTCAAGGCCAAAGAAAGAGCAACCTGCCTGACAGAGTTGTGACACAGCTTGATTAGATTTAGCTTAGAAGCCTGCCGAAAAGGATACTGTGGTATTTAACTCAGATGGAGAAAGGAATGGCATCTCCGTTTAAATCGAACAGAAGAAAGAAAGACAGAGTTTTAAACTTAAAATGACCACTTCACCATTTTGTGGTCAGTGTATTTCACATGTGTACACACAATAGTTTAACCATAAGAGGTGGCACAGCAGGTCCCTTATTTAAAGAAAACTATCTTAAGTATTTAGTGCATCTTTCATTCCAACAAACTTTACAGACTTAATACATTTATCCACCATGGAAATGAAATGACCTCTGGGAAAAGTGCAGCAACAGGTGAATAATACACAATAACATTATACAGCAATCACCTAGGGCAGGGATTCTCATGACAATTTTTTTGGTGGCCGCTCTGACAATTTTTCCTAAAAAACTTAATTAACTTTAGGAAAAACAAACATGCTCATATGCACATCAAAATTATTATGGCTTATTTATTACTAGCTACTATGTCTGCTGCTGTGAAAAGTGATATTTGCATGTTTGTTAATATTTTTCACAACCTCCCAGCTAGCTACCAAGTCTGCTGTGAAAAGTGATATTAACAAACATACAAGTATCACTTTTCACAGCAGACTTACTCAGCCCTGGCAAGCCCGGGGACAAATTAAGGCCTGGATGGGGAGGTGGATGGATAGGCAGCAGGGGCCAGGGCGATGAGGGGTGAGAGAGGCAGAGTGGAACCTGAGCTGGAACCTGAAGCCTGGGGGGTGGAGCTTGAAGCCCCAGGGCCTTAGCCTGAAGTTCCGTGGCCAGGGGATGGGGCCCTGCAGCCAGGGGACAGGGCTAGAGCCCAAAGCCCCACAGCCTGGGCCCAGGGATGGAGCGTGAAGCCTCAAGCCCCATGGCCAGAGCTTGCCACCCTGCCACCCCAGGGCTGAAGCCCAAGCCCCCGCGAAAGTGGGGAACTCACAGGCTGCCTGCTCCTCCAGCGTTGTGCCCCAGGTGTCTCCAGAGAGGGGCAGGGCCCAACCCCTGCTGGCAGCCCCAGAAACCAACACCAAGAGTAACAGGGAGGGGTTTGTGTGGCTGCTTTGCCCCCCAATCACTGCCCATGAGGCTGTGGCCGCAAGAAAAGGCCCTGGTGGCTACATTTGAGAAACCCTGACCTAGGAAGTCCTGCTTTCTGTCTAGGGATCCTACAGCAATACAAATAAGTAATAGTAAATTAGGAGAGAAAGTGAAGGTGAATAATATCTAAGATGCAAAGGGAAATTATAAGGTGAATTGAGGTAGGCAAAACAGAATTATACATGCAAGAAATCTAATTATCCAGACTAGACAGGACTTCAGGATTAAAATCCACACTTGTGAAAATATGGGATTTATGAAGGTCAAGAACTTGTGGTCAAGAACTCATTTAAAAGCCTGCACATCCAGAAGCATAGTGAGTTCTAATGCCAGACCCGGGTACTGGTTCAGTAGTGACTCAAGGGAGGAAGAGCGCTCCCAGCACACTTCCTGATGTTCATCAGAGGTCTACTTTCTACATACTGACCAACAGGGGCGGCTCTAGCCATTTCGCCGCCCCAAGCACGGCGGCACGCCACGGGGGGCGCTCTGCTGGTCGCCGGTCCCGCGGCTCCGGTGGACCTCCCACAGATGTGCCTGCGGAGGGTCCGCTGGCGTGCCTGCGGATGCTCCATCGAAGCCGCGGGACCAGCGGAGCTGCCTGCCGCCCTCCCGGCGACCGGCACAGCGCCCCCCGCGGCATGCCACCCCAAGCACGTGCTTGGCATGCTGGTGCCTGGAGCCGCCCCTGCTGACCAAGCCTTGAAAGACTCTTATTAGCACTCGTTGACAGTTTCTTTGTTTTTTTGAGGAAAAATGGCTTTTTGAGCCAATTGAAAAATTTCCACTTTTTACACACACACACACACACACACACACGATAACCAAAAATGTTCACTAAAACTGAAAAAAAAGACTGAAAAGATTTTGGAAAAAAAATTCCAAAATTGCTTTTTTATTTTCCTTGAAACAATGAAAAAAATTTGCAAGGAAGTGAACAAAAAAAATTCCCCCAAAATTTCCATGAAAAATAATTGTTTTGCTTGTGAGATAGCACTGCATCACAGCACAAGTTGATATGGCTGCATATTTGACATTAGTATTCTCCTTCCTACAATTTGTGCAATTCATCACATTTCTAGGGACTTAGCAATGTTGGGAGAGTTTGTCTCCCACAGAATGTGAACAATACAGTAAAAGAGTCAAGGAACTGCCCCTGATAAACAACTCTTCTTCTCTTCAAAGATAGTCGCTCAGACAGAAATAGCATATATGCACATTAGTTCAGATCAGGTCTGATGCATACAAAGTAGATGATAGCAGGTTTTATAACCCCTGTTTTTAGAGCTGTATATATAACAAAATTGGACCATTTAACTATGCTGGTAGAGTTAAAGCAGTACAAGTTCCTAGTGTGGATGCAGTTTACAAAGGTAAAGGTAATTTCACTGATTTGACTGTCCCCCTATGAGAAAGGGAATAAACTATACAAGTGTAAAGGTACTTTTATATCAAGACAAACAATGGAACTGTTATAACTTTTTTGAAAAAATCACACCCCTAACCAAAATATTTGTATCCCATGGTACAAGAACTGTAAGAGGAGATATAATGAAACATGTATTAACCTGAAGACCAACCTTCCACCTCTGAAATCTACATTCCAGTATTATTCCAGTCTCTGACCATCATGTGCTGATTCTTACATACTGAAACAAGAAAAAATAATCTCATAAAGCATGTATATTTAGACTTCATTAACACTATCCTGGCACAAAAAATCTATTTAAAAAAACTATAGCTTTTGTTTATTTTTAAAAAGGATTTATCTATTCCAGGAGGAGTAGAAACAGCAGCTGGTCTTTGTGTAATAAATGTCAATGTGTTACCTTCCTTAGCTTCTCATCTATTTTATTAACTGGGATGCAGTTTGCATCACTGGCCAATATCACTCTTCCCATCCTAATTTATGGAATGGGCTGTTTTACAATGTGCTGTCAATATCATGTCCATGCATTGTACAATGTCTTTCTCTGCCTGAAGGCTCTTCCATGTTTTCTGAAGTCAGTTTGGGTTAATTTTGTTTTTGTTCCTATCTCCCTTTTGGTTGTTATGCTAATTTCCCCCTCTAGGTTTTATCTGTTGCATTTCAATAGCATTCAGTACCGATTTCGAATTTGTTGCTGGAAGATTGATAGATAGAGCTCTTCTGTTTGATAAAACATGATCAAGGTTGTTGTTCAAAATAGGTGGCTCTGAAACTGGAATTAGTGCCACTGCAAATAGTCCATTTGAAACCAGAGATTAGAGAAACATTCTTTGTCTGAAATGGGAAAAGAAAGTTCATTCTCAGCATTCAGTATCAGTCACTTCATTTTTTAAAGGGTTATTGTGACCGACACAGTCTTTAATCTCCTCTTTGCCTTTTCAGGATTTTTAAGGGGCTTTAGGAGATGTGAATTTTTGCCTCCAAACTATGCTATTTTTTTTCTGTGTGAGGACCATGTGGAATGTGAAACTTAACCAAGCATACAGTTGAGAGAAGTAAACACATGGCACCTCAAGCACAGCCCTTTGCTACTCTGAGGGGCAAAGAGCAGAGGTGCACCAATTTGCAAAACAGGAGGTTCATTTTCATGGTGGAGGGTCCACTATGCCCTGAAGCTGCCTGTGAAAGGAGCAGCCACATTGGTTACAATCCACGTTCTCAACTTCATTCAAGCAGAAGAACCCATAAGTCTTGACATTCTGCCCCTGGCAAACTCAGATCCTGTCCCTGCCCCTCCCTTATCCCAAGGCCACTAGGCTAGTCTTTAACAAAGCTTAGGGTTACTTAATGAATGGTTCAAAGAAAGAGTATCCTCCCCCTCCTCCCCATACTCGGATTCCAGAAGGGCACTGATGGACATTCAAGGAAGTGAATTAAATAATATTGTTATGATTCATGTTGTGAGGTTATAATGATTGACTATTGCCTTTAAAGATATCAATTGATTTTCTGCACAAACAGAGTTTTATACAATGAAAGGGCCCAACCCAAAAACCCTTACTTACTCAAGTAGTCCCTTTGGCTTGAATGAGATTATTCCTCTGAATATTGGTTGCACAATCTGGCCCTTCCTTTTTAGTCCCTTTTATTTTTTACCATTATCCATGTTTTATCTTGTAAAACAACAGGAACAACAAACCTCATACACCCTGTGGCTAGGATGGATTAGTTAAATTGTAAATCATACAGTTTATTAAATTCTGAAATAGATCAGTTGCATTTTAGGGCCCACTCCTGCTCCTAGTAAAGTCAATAGGAGTTTTGCCAGTTGTGTGACCGGGCCCATAGATTGTCAGTTAAAAACACAAATACATATAATTAATTTTAAATTAATATTGCAGCAGTTAAAATGTTTACACTTGGAGAATATAAAAATACTAAAAATGCCTCCATATACATAGATGTAGCTCATATTTACTTCAATTACAATAATGTGTGCATGTAACTTCCTTAGGCACCTAAATTTCTGCCAGCAAAGTCACCTAGGCACCTCAGTTTCTGCCAGAGAATGTGCACAAAACCACCTAGGTTCTGATGCCGACAAGCTGCTCAGAGCCCCAGCTCACACCTAAGTCCCAGCAGGATTCACAAACTAGGCATTCCCCCACCTATCTCACCTTCAGGGCCCAATTCAGTAGGTGTTCTCAGAGCATGCCTACCGGATTAGGCCTCACACAACAGGGTTGCCATCCCTCCAGGACTGCCTTGGAATCTCTAGGAATTAAAGATTAATCTTTAATTTAAGATTATGTCATAGAATCATAGGACTGGAAGGGACCTTGAGAGGTCATCTAGTCCAGTCCCCTGCACTCATGGCAGGACTAAGTATTATCTAGACCATCCCTGATAGGTGTTTGTCTAATCTTCAATGACAGAGAGTCCACAAACTCCCTAGGCAATTTATTCCAGTGCTTAACCACTCTGGCAGTTAGGAAGTTTTTCCTAATGTCCAACCTAAACCTCCCTTGCTGCAATTTAACCCCATTGCTTCTTGTCCTAGCCTCAGAAGTTAAAAAGAACAATTTTTCTCCCTCCTCCTTGTAACAACCTTTTATGTACTTGAAAACTGTTATCATGTCCCCTCTCAGTCTTCTCTTTTCCAGACTAAACAAACCCAATTTTTTCAATCCTCCATCATAGGTCATGTTTTCTAGACCTTTAATCATTTTTGTTGTTCTTCTATGGACTTTCTCCAATTTGTCCACATCCTTCATGAAATGTTGTTCCCAGAACTGGACACAATACTCCAGTTGAGGCCTGTCATGTGATGAAATCTCCAGGAATACATCCAACCATAATTGACATCCCTACACATAAAAGATAGACGAGGGCAATTAGGAATTATTGGTATTGCGGATGTGGCACTGGTGTCCCAGAATACTGAATAGTTCGGGCACTCAACTGGGATGTGAGAAACCTGTTTTCAAATCCCCACTCTGCATGACTTGGAGCTGGTGAGTGACCTGACAACTAGGCTGTTGATTATAGGAATTTTGGGATGTCTCCCTTTCCCTGCTTTTTTGTGAGAAAAGGCTGACCCACACCCCCATGTTCCTACTGGGCATGCTCCAGGTGTAGCACCAATATAAGAGGGAACAGCCCAGTTCAATCTGGGCTGACTGCCAGAGAGAAAGGATGCTCCTTGCCAGCTCCTGCCCAGGAACCACTGGAGCCCCGGACTGCAGAAATCAGTGGCGCCAAGATCCAAGCAGACGCCCAGCTACCTGTGGATGCCCCATGTAGTTCTCAGCTACAGGCAATTGCACTGGCCGAGGAAACTGGAGATCCCAAAGACATGTAGACCACCACCAGGTTTAACACAGTAGGAAATAGTCCAAGGGGGACTAGCTATTGTCCCAATGATGGTCAGCGTGTTGTGGATGGATCCCCGCTGGCCCAGTGGCAGACACACTCACCACTGACAGGGCCCTGGGCTGGGACTCAGTGGATCAGGGAGGGCCCCACTCCCATTACTTGGATGCCACGCCCTGTCCCTCACGGGGGGCGGCCCACACACCCCAACTGGCCGCTAAGCCATACAGTCCCGTCTGGAGGGCAACTCTATTGACTCCAGCTGCTAGGCCATACAGCCCCGCAGAAAGGGCAACTCTATTGACTCTGGCTGCCAGGCCTTACTGCCCTGTAAACTCAGAGTATCTCTGTTGACTCCGGCTGCTAGGCCTTATTGCCTTGTGAACCCTGGACTCCACTGGGCCTTACTGGCCTGCAGAGAAGGGCTACCCCCTGACATAGATCAGGTGACCCTACTGCCCTGTGGATCAGGGCAATTACATAGACTTTGGCCATTGAGCCTTAGAGCCCTGCGGATCAGGGCAACTGTATGGACTTCAGCCCTTAGGTCGCACAGTCTAGAGGCAGAGGGCAGCTCGAAGGACAGGGTGACCTCACCATGCACTGGACAGGGTCTCCCCACCCCGTCACAAGCACCTAAGTTACAGAGTATATCTACACAGCAAAGGAAAACCCATGGCTGGCCTGTGCCAGCTGACTTGGACTCAAGCTGTGGGGCTATTTCATTGCTGTGTAGACTTCCAGGTTCCTGCACAACAGTGAAACAGTCCTGCAGCCTGAGTCCCATGAGTCTAGGTCAGCTGGCACAGGCCAGCCACAGGTGTCTAGTCGCTGTGTAGACATACCCATAAAACCCTACATCTTATTGACCTTCAGTTTGACTTAGGATCCAAAACGACTTAGGCATGTTTGAAAATTTTACTTAAAACTTTGGAGAAAGGTTGGATTCAAGTTTCTGTTTTGGGACCATCATAGAGATAAATCTTCATATCTAAATCTGAATCAAAACTTTCTCAAAATTCAGGTTGGGAAGAAAGGCAGTTTCCAGCTTAGGTGTGCACACAGGGTGTACCGGGTGTGCCCAGGCACACCCTAAAGCCTGCAGGCCGGATCCGGCCCCTTAGGGCTTTGGATCCAGCCCGCGGGATTTGCCCCTCGTGGTGCCACAGGCCCCGCACCTCTCTCAGAAGCGGCCGGCACGGCATCACGTCCATGAGGCCCTGGGGGGTGGGGGGCAGAAGGCTCCGTGAGTTGCTCCAGGCACCACCCCCTGCAGCTCTCATTGGCCAGGAACGGGGAACCGCGGCCAATGGGAGCTTCGGGGGAGGTACCTGGAGGCATGGCAAGGGCATCACGCGGAGCCCTGTGCCCGACCTCCAGGGGTGTGGTGAGCAGCATGGCATGGGGCCAGGGTAGACAGGCAGGGAGCGCGTCGCTGCAAGTGGCGCTGGGCCCTCCTGCACCCCGCTCCCCAACTCCCTGCCCTGAGCCCCCACCTGCACCTTGCACCCCTCCTGCACCCCAACCCCCTGCCCTGAGCCCCCTGCCTGCACCCTGTACCCCTCCTGCACCCCAACTCCCTGCCCTGAGCCCCCTGCCTGCACCCTGTACCCCTCCTGCACCCCAACTCCCTGCCCTGAGCCCCCTGCCACACCATGCACCCCTCCTGCACCCCAACCCCCTGCTCTGAGCCCCCAGGCTGCACCCTGCACCCCTCCTGCACCCCAAACCCCTATCCTGAGCCCCCTGCCTGCACCCCGCACCCCTCCTGCATCCCAACTCCCTGCCCTAAGCCCCCTGCCTGCACCTCACACCCCAACCCCTGCCCTGAGCTGCCTGCTGCACCCTGCACCTCAACTCCCTGCCCTGAGCCCCCTGCCGCACCCTGCACCCCTCCTGCACCCCAACCCTTTGTTCTGAGCCCCCTTCTGCACTGCACACCCCTCCTGCACCCCAAACCCTTCCCTGAGCCCCTCATACACCTCACACCCCTCCTCTGCCCCAATCCCTTGCCCTGAGCCCCTTTCTGCACATCGCACCCCCTCCCACATCCCGCACTCCCTCTTGCACCCCAATCTTTATGATGTTCACCTTTAAAAAAAAAATCCCCGAGTGCACACGCTAATGAAATGTGCTGCGCACACCTATGGTTTCCAGTTTGATCCGTCTCCAGTTCTGTGGTTGTTGGGTTTTTTTGGGGGGGGAATGAGGGAAAGGGTAGGTAAATATGACACAAGCTGCAGGAAAAGGATAATTAGACAGGGAGACTTACACGCCCTTTTGGCATGCAGCTGAAATTCCTGTTAAATAATATTATAGGTAGCAGATATGATAGAAATCTTAGATACCTTGAGGCAGATGCTCAGTTAGCATAAATTATCATAGCTGCGCTGATATGGTTGGAGCTATAACAATTTATGTTACCTGAGGATCTGCCCCATTATCTTTTATCTGGTCCATAACTGACCACTATACTGGGGAGGAATAGGGGGAGTGGACACAGCTAAGCTAAATATTTCCAGTCTGTTCCCTATGACCTCCATCTCACCCAGAGAAGATGCTGTAGCCCAAAGAAAGCCTCCCCAGTTGATGAATTTGGTTTTAAATGGAAGATACTTTGTTTGGATGAAATCCAGAAGGAAAAATTCTAAACTATTGTAACTCTGTCTGGAAATACAATTGAAATGCATAAGGTATAGAAAAAGTATTAGGAAAGACACTGTAGCATGTTTTTGGTATGGGGCTGTGTTAATTATCTCATCTGATTGTCCTTTGAATTCTGACATGATACAGAAAATATGGAATGGAATTTTTACAACAGAGGAAATGTTTAAAAAAACCTCAGAGCAACAAGAAGGCTAGTTTAATAGTTACATTAAATTTATACAGTCAAATGAATTTGAATATTATTTTTATGAGAATTTACATGCCTATGCTATGCCAGCTGATTTGCTTCTCCACTATGCAATTATTGGAAGCTTTCCCAGTGGTCAGTGGGTTGGATTTCAGTTCTTTTACAAGGGATTATAGAAAGTCTATTAAAAAAAAAAGAAGAGATGGCTATGACTGAGCTGAACAGAATAGTAACAGCACTAATAGTATGTAATTTAACCCTATATGCTCCTCAGTTCAGGAACTCAATGGAATTTAAGGGTATGCTTAAAGCTTAAGTAGTTTACCGAATCAGGGCCTTTGCCACGTTGACTCTTTTCCCTAGTTGCGCACTTAATTGAACTAATATTTTTTATTAATGTACCAAATAATAAATAAAATTACACTGAATAATTATACAACAATTTTTATTTAAATAAGAACTATTAAAAAACTTAGAGCCAGACTGATTCTCTTATTCCCATTGGTAAAAAATTACTCACAGAAGCCATTCCGTTAAAGTCAATGGAACTATTTGTGTGAATAATTGCTCACCAAAAGGAGTAAGGAGTTCACAGTCTGGCCTATAAGTGTGATATAATTATTAGTAGAAGCATGGTATAATAGTTAAGGGTGAGATTGTGATGCCTTATTCACATTTAGTGGTACTCTACTCTGTGAATAGTCCCATTGATTTCACTGGGACTTCACCTAGAGAAAGTACAACTTAGTGTGCATAAGGGTCCTGTGTTTAGAGGTGGCTGACAATTTTCAAAACGTTGAATTTGTCTGCAGAATATTCCTGCCTCCCCCCTTATATTCAGGAAAGTGTCCTTACTCAGGAAAGGCGCTAAGCACATGCTTAATTCCCATTGGTTCCCATTGCTTAAGTGCTTGCCTGAATTGGGGCACTAGATATTTTCCTATTTCTTAGTGGAAAACTATAGATAAGGTAGATCTCCGCAGCTGTAGCTGCGTGTAAATTTTATTATCCTATGTGCTAATAATAAAAGCACATTCATGTCAGGCCACGGTGCTATCACAGACTAAGCACTTGATACTTGGTACCAACATTTGGAGAATCCAAATCTAAATCTGTCAAACTAAAACTTCCCTGTAGTTTCAGTGGATATGGTATTTCGTTTCCTTTCTGGCATAAACTGTTTGTAGCATTACTGCATAATATTTTAAAACTACCATCTTCCATCCCAGAGATTACTGCATTTTAGTGGTTGATGTAGTGATTACCATTCTCGCAACCTCCCAAATCCATTATCTTTCCCTTCCCTTCCCTTTCCCCTATCTCTCTCTCATCACTGCTCCAACTTTGTCATGTATTCACCCCCTGACTTCCCTATCCACATCCAGACCTGGTCTCCTGCAGTGGATTTTCCCCCTAAGGGCTTAAGCCTGAGTAGAGGCAATTCTTGTTGAATTCAAAGGGAGGTATGGCTGCTCAGTACCACTCAGGATCAGGCCACAAGGCTCTGAAATGTGGCGTTCTAGGCAGCTGCCTATCTACTCTAAAACAGATCCTGCAAAAACTGTCACTAATGCAGTAAAATGATCTTATTAGCTGATGTAACAGCATAGGGATGTCTGCCAAGAGCTGCGGACCTTACATGTGGTCCTTTGATAAATATCTTTGTGTGTGTTTAGTATTAACAAAAGTATTACCATCTGTTTACCTTGCACAAATACACATAGCATTTTTGCACAAATCCTAGCTTGCATTGCATAAGCTAAGCTAGGCATTGTATCCATCAGAATGGGTGACAACGGTTTAAATCAAGTGGGCCATGTTTCAGCATGTTGTTCATAAAACTAGGTCATGGGATAAATGTACTGCTGGAACACTGCTTTATACTAATTTTCCCAGTAAGATGCATCATAAATATTAACTGTCCTGAACACATACACACAGGCTCACAGCTTTGGCTCTGAGCCCTTCACGTGGAAGCTAGAGAATGAACTCTGACTTAAGGAAGTGAGAATGTGAGGAACTCTGAGTTATCATCAATAATGGATTCTTGACTGTCTCCAGCTCTTTCTGCCAAATACTAACACAACACTTAACTGAGGAAGGTAGCAACATAAGGCCTGATCCTGCAAAACCTTACTCACATGAGTAGTCCTACTGACTTTAATAAGATTAGTCTATGTCAGTAAGAACTGTCTGCATGAAAAAAGGCTTTCAGGGTTGCCCACTCCCATGATGAGGCAATTATTTCTGAGCCAGATCCAAAGCTGGTTTAAATTGGTGTAGTTTCATTAACTGGAATGTGGCTTTGCCAATCATACCACCTCCATTCACAGACACCATTATACTATCATCCCAGATTAGGGTGCTTTTTGACTCAGCAGCTATGTTTGTAGAATATGTGAAAGGAGCGTCCACAAGGGATCTTTTATTGTCTTGCCACTTACTGTTGTGGCACAACGAAGGAGATTAAACCTATATAAATTCACAAATACAAGAAGACTTTACAGAACATATTTTACACTCTCAGCTCTCATGGTATGTCCTGCCTGATTCAAAGGAGGAAGTACCAGAAATCCACTGAGAAAGTCTGTCTCAGAATTTTTCAGTCTCTCAAGTAGTATTGCTGCTAATAAAAGTATTTAGCTCGTTTCACCTATTGTTTTCAAAGTGCTTTACCAAGACAGGTGAGCATAATTATCCTTATTTTACAGACTAGAGTGGTCTTACAACCGGGTCAATGAAATAACCAAGAATGGAACCCAGATTTTCTGAACTCCAGCCCAGTGTCGCTGCCACTGGACCTTGCTATTGTTTACAGTTTAAGACCCATATTCAGGATAACACTTAAGTACATGCCTAGCTTTAAGCACATGCTTAGGTACTTTCCTGAATCATGACTTAGATAATAATGCAAGTTTTTAGGTGCTTATCCAAATCAAACCTGTATTTCATTTAAACTTACAAGGAGGAGGAAGGTCAGATTTAGTGCTTCTGTTTTGCCCTTCAGCCATCCTATTGTGCCTACATGTTACAGCTATGCAAGGTTTCTAGTTATTGTAGGCAAATTAAGTAATGTTAATGGAATCTCACCAGAAAGAATAATGTCACCCAATGTAACTGAACTTTCAAAATGCACTGGCATTTCCAATTTTACCTTCCCAGATTTCCACTTCAGAATTGTACAACTATATAGTTAAAGCCCAATTTATAGTAGAAGATGGCCAAAGTTTCATTTGGTAATGTTACAGTGTACCTGTGGAACCTGACCAATGGATATATAGTATTATCCATGCTATATCATCCATATAGTATCATCTATCTTTTTCTCTTAATAACTATCCATTCTTTTTCCTTACTTATGTTTGGTATACCCAACAGAGACTCATTTCTCTTCTATCTAATTTTCTCCCCCAACTCCTCATTTGTTTTATTGCCCCAACAATCGTATCTCTGTAGTTCCTGTATTGACTTCCTTTTCTCCTATCTCACCATCTTAAAATTTTTTTTTCACATGGGTTTTAAAGCCGGTGAAATGCCTAAAACTGATGCTTGATTATAATGAGTAGAATGATTACTTTATTATGTGGGCAAGCATGACTATCATTAGGGATAGGTGAAATTCTTGGAATTCGAGGTTTTGCAACCCTGTCAAACTATTTTGTGTGATTCACGAAGCTAGTTTGAGTTTGTCAACCTTTTTTTTCTGTAATTTAATCTCATATGATTTACTCCCTGGGTGATTCAGCTTTTAAAAGTATATATTTTTATGATTCAAGTGGAAGTTGTGTCATATTTTGGAAAGAGAACTTCCCTCAGCTGAAACAAACTGAGACCCTCTGACTGGTATATACTGACTTGGTCCAATTCTTTGTTGAGCTATATACTGTGCATTCTCAGTGAGGTCAAAAAGATTGCACAAGGTGTAATTTAGTATAGAATTTGTTCCCATTTGATTTTTCATTCATTTTTTTTCTCTCTCCCATCTCTTCATTTTTCAGGATTTGTTCTTCATGCTGCCTGTTCTCTGCTCCATTCTTTTATATGTTTGATCGCACTATTTCCCCCTCTCTGCCCCTCCCCTATAACTTCTTCGAAGCCATTTGCAAATGCGATTATATTGGAGCCAAGGTTTAGAACCCACAGTGAGACAGAAAAGGGACTTTTCTGTATTCCTTCTGTAAATTGTACTTCTGATGGATTCCATCCATTCAGATAAGTTATCCTCAGTCCACTCCATGCCAAAGCCTCTTCAGTATTTATCCTGCTGTCATTCAGAAGGGTTTTTCTGGAACTTCACTATATATGGCCCTTATGACATGAAAAGGATGTGATATTCTTAATCCAGTCTGTTTATCCAATAAATGTACGTCAAAGAAAACTGCCAGGGATATTTGATGGCATTTTCAGCAGCTATGAGTCATACTTATTAGTAAACAAACACAGATAATAGGGTCAAACACACCAATAGGACAGGGCACTATAAAAACAAAGATAAAAAGACCATCCATATCTCAGAAAGTGTTTTGCTACCGAGCCCCCATCTCCAGTAAGGTCTCTGATTCTTGGGTCAGATTATCCCAGAACTTTTTATCCCAAAGTAGTTTTTCACATTTGACACATTCTGCTCTAAAAATATCATCTCCAAGGTGCAGATGCTTCTGGCAAGGAGGACTGCTTCAGTCAGACACCAAGATAAAATCCTATTCTTTTGAAAAGTCCCCTGGGCAATGCAATGTTTTTGTGTCTTGTTCAGAAGACTTATACACAGAGTAAAAACTAATTAGCAGCTGCCGAAAGTAGAAAAGCTGAGTCAACCTGGCTGTTATGCCTGGTAGTCCATTTCAGACCTGATGCTTATACCCGTTAAAGCATCCCTCCAAGCTAATATCTGTGACTTGATTACTGTCACAAATGTTTTGCCAACATTAATACACCAAATATCTGCATCTAGAACAGATTTCACCTGATAATAATGTAAACAACTTTATACACCATGCTGCTGCATAACATGAGGCTGTTTGATTTCTCTTCTCCCTCTTTCATACATATATAATATCCACAGACACAAACTGGAGCCCATTTATTGTGAACTCAGATATATTGAAACTCCATTTATATTATATTCAAATGAAAGTCCTGAATAGTTCCCCTTGTACTGTCAACTGGAACTGCCATTTCTACATATCATGACCTTCTCCATTCAGGTTCTATTCAGCAGGTACTGTGCCTAACTTTAAGCTCTTAAGCATTGCCACTGAAGCTAAAGGGAGACTCATGATGTTAACGTTAAGCTTATATTCCTTGCTGAATCGGGAGCATGGTAAATAAGTGATATTGAAAATAAGCAACTTCATGACAAGCTAGTCCTACTAGGCAGATGGACAAAGATAATCGCAGAGTTGATTTAAAAGATGTAACCAGATCCGCAGGTCAAGAAAATTAGTACACGTCCATTGACTTCAGTGGAGCCACACTGATTTACACCAGCAAAGGATCTGGCCCATCATTTTCTTTTTGATATATTTCTTTTAACACATGCGTGATGAGTATTTTCACAAAGGTAAAATCAGCTTGAAAGCCTTTCTAGAAGAACAGGAAAGAAAAGGAAGTTGTAACACCAACAGACATTATTTTATCTCAGTTTTTATCTCAATTAAAAAGAATCTAAAGTGTGCTGCTATCCTGGCCACATACTTTTACATTTTTAGCCTTGGAAAAACAGACTCTGACTCCTTGTGTCAGAGTAAGGGCCTCCACACATTGTCCCTGCATTACACTTTTTGATCCTGTTCAAAAATGTTACCCTGTGCAGCTCCATGCATCAAAGGAACACTTGTACACACTGGGATCTATTTCAGCCCTTAGGCAGTGAGACCAAAAGACCCTTCTCATAAATTCTAATTCAAAAGTTTTTAGTTATCAAGAGGAAGTTTCCAATTGCTCTCTCACATGTGGGAAAATATGTAAGCTACTGAGAGGACCTTTTGTCTGGGACTTTAATGGGGGCAATTTGCAAAGGGGGAGTGCAAAGGTTCTAATATGCAGTGTGCACAGACAGTAAGCAGGCACATACTTGGTATTTAATGAAATTCCATGAATCATTAGCCATACAATAACCATAGGGTTCTATAAATCACCTGAAAGATTTTTAGGCCAATAAGTTGAACAGCACAGTGGCAAAGTAGAACACCTAAATGAGACTGGGAAGCAGGATGAAGGAAAAGAGAACGATAAAAGGGGGGCCACACAACGTATTATCCTTTAGCTTCCCTGCCAATCCAAAATTAAATCCTGTTGTTTTAACTTGTTGGCTTTACAGGAAAACGAGGCAATAAAACAAAGCTTGTCCTAATAAAAAACACTAAGATCTGAAAGAAGAAAGTGTGTCATGAAGATCACATGCATTTTAGACATCTGATCTGGAAAACAAATGCTCGGGAAATGCTAATTATAGCTTTTTCTTTTTTTTTAAATTCACCCTTCTGATGGAGCAGGTCTTCTAGAATTCCTTTCCAGATTACAATTAAAAAAAATCAAATCACATCTTCACAGCAAAACAGAAGCATGATTCGTCCTCATTAGTGGGAATGCAATTGTTCTTTACAAGACAGTCTACATGGCCTTTATTAAGTGAAATTCCTCTGTGTATTCAATTCTGGGAATACAGTAACTTGTACCTAATTTGACAGGTCTAAATTTTCTCTCATGTTATTCAAGAAAGAGATATTCGTCTGTGTTTTTAGAAGACATAATGCGCCAGATTCTCTGCTACAGCCAAGATCAATTTTGGCTGGTCACAGATCCCTGGTACTCTGCCAGGCTTGGCTCCACCCCAGCACAAGACAAAGCCGCCTGGTGGCACCTAACCTACATCGGATCACAATAGTCCCAGAGGGACCATCCCCCAGTTAAGAACACATGGAATGCAGCAGCACTTACCCCTCTTGCCCCCTGTATGCCCCCTAAAGTCAGGGTTGATATAGGAGCTGGGAATAGCTGGGAATGCCCATGCTGAGGGAATTCCACGTATTCTGTTCCATTTGCACTGTTCGGTATGGCCTTATATGCATGTATTTGCTTTCAATTAATCCCCACTGCCAAGTTTCTCATTCCCTTCCACCCACTCGGAGATGTAGCATATTACAAAATTATATTCTCTAGATTTTTTTTTCCCTTCAAAGCTAATCAAATCTCCTCCTCACCTATGTAAAGGCAGAAGCAGGTGTACAAAGGTAACTAATCCTGACAACAACGCAAGATATCATCTTAAATATAAACCTAAAGATGCCATATTGGGACAGGGATTGCACATCGTTCATTTCAGTGATCTTTAGCATTGTGGACCAAAATTACCCCGAGACGAATTCAGTGGAGTGACACTAGGGATAAAGTTGGCTCTGTGGGTAAAATGTTCAAAAGCACCTCTGTGACTTTCAATTCTGAAAATGAAACTTAGGCTCCTAAATCACTTAGTTGCTTTTGAAAATTATACTCTGTGAATCTAAGAAAAGAAGCCCAATATGGCCCTCGCACGGGAGAGGGGAGTAAACACGAGTTACTGATAGTTGCAGAGAAATGGCAGAGTGATTGAAAGGCAGCTACATACATGTGAACAGCTTTCCCTGCACCACACACAGACTCCTTACAACAAACCGAGTATATTAAAAACAGAGGCCTCAGTCAGCCAGAGTGGGGCTGAGTTAGGGAACAGCCCCTCTAATCAAAGGTACTTGAAGCAGTATTAACTCGTTTTCCACATTTTGTGATTCTCTACTCCCCACCCCTCCCTTCCCTTTGAAAAGGGGCACAGAATGCAGACAAAATCTGTCAGATACCAGCAGTACAATGACCAAGGTGGTATTTAGCCCACATTGCATAGGAGGGGGATGAGAGGGAGAGAATAAAAAGAGATGATAAAGGGGCACGATGATAATCTATTTACCTTTAAATACCAGCAGTGCAATCGAGATCTAATACGTTTGATGGTTGCCAGCTAGTTCCTCATGATCATTTGTTCACATCACAATAAAACAACCACACAGCATGCTTGCCTGTCTCTACCCATGAGAGGCCCCAGTATTAAAACAGCAGGGAGGTTGCAGGTAAAGAATCCAAGTAAATTAGCAGAATTGTATGCATGCAATGCCTGCCTGCACTGTGCCAGGATCTAGCCTTTGGTTTAGTTTTCTATCAAATCCACCAATTTTGAAAATCGAATGTATAAAAGCTATCGGATAGATACTGCCATAACTGTATGGCAAAACCGGAAAGGCCTTCTATCATGGTTATTCTTCTCTTACCTCAAAGTGAAATGTTAGTAATAAAAGCGCATACCCACCAGTGTGATTTTTCACATGTAGCGCAATTTAAAAAAAGGTTACTGTGAAAGAATAACTTGATAAATATTATTTTTAATTCATGCAATATATTTTGAAACCAGAGATTTTTTTTAAACAATCTTTTGTGTAGCATTGTGCGAAACTGTGACACAACTAACTGTTACGCAACTCAGATGTAGAATGTTTACGCTTAAGTTATACTTACCGGTAACTTTGTTATGAATTTTAAAATGGGGATATTTGATGAACAAGTATGCATAGTTTGCTTTTTTGGTATTTATATTTCTCAAATTATGCCCGCTCTTGAGCAGAAAAGCTCCCACTTAAATAGTTTTTGAATTTGATATGCAAAATTTGAATTTTAACATGCTGATAATGGGGGGAAATAACCATTGAATGTAGTGGATAAAAATCTATTTGAGAGGTGCAACGTAACCCAAAACCATATTGCAATATCAGCATGTGAAATTTGGTGGAAAAATATTCACTAGTTTCACACAGCTCTAATTCTATGTGTAATTTAATCACTCAGATCCTGTGATAATCTCTTCTTCTAATGCTGGAAAATTAATAATTTTATATAGATATACACTTAATCATTTTATATAGATACATTGAAAGTTCAATTAAAACACTTTTTCTAAGCCATCTTAAACAAGAGATAAATGTGTGAGCATTTGGGGTGGTATAGAATAGAACAGAGGAATAACTACCTCTCTTGGTAGTTGGTATCAGATTGCTACTTTTATGAGCCATAAGGTAGTGATTAGGAAGCTTAGTACCTAAAAGCCTGTTTACCACTCTAAAATATGCCGTTTTACTTTTCCCAAGTTTTAGGATTCT
Source organism: Mauremys mutica (assembly GCF_020497125.1). Classification (NCBI taxonomy): domain Eukaryota; kingdom Metazoa; phylum Chordata; order Testudines; family Geoemydidae; genus Mauremys; species Mauremys mutica. The sequence goes on from NC_059075.1 coordinate 83,745,162, forward strand.
GCTTACGAGCATCGATGCAGGAGACAACAATAGGTTCCATCCAATAATGTTTCCACTTCATACTGTTGTATAGGAATCTTTGTAAGTGGTATGTCTTTCTAAACTGATGGCCTGAAATAAAACCCCAGATCCAAACACCTCTTGTTGCTAAGGGAGTTCGGTCCCAGATCTAATGTTTGCAGCTGTCCCCTATTTCTATAGTGAGCTAAGCTAAATCCCTGAATGAGAACCCTTTCTCCCTACAAAATTTGTGAAAGTTTGGATTCAGATCTGACTGGGCCCATTTCTCGTTTTCACTCTTCAAGATTCCTTGCCCATTGAATCAGACTATTCAAAAACTTGAACAGTAATGAGATGTGTTTTCTCTGATGGCACAGAAATTCTGAGTTCATTTAGAACCAAATATAAAGCACAACAGGTTTTTCTTATTATTATCATACAGAAAGGCTGGGTTCACAACAAGATGACAATAGTTGCTGCAGAGTGTTTGAAGGCACAAGAAAGTAAGACTATCTACATATATTTTTCTCAGAAAAATACACCAAGCTTACCTGTCATCTGAGCTTCCGAGGCCCACCATGTGCAATTATCTGCCCTTTCCTCTGGAGTTCACTTCCTTCTCAGTTTGTCCAATCTTTACAATTATTTCAACACTTTCGCTTGGAGGTGTACAGGATCAGCCCTCTACAGGAATTCGTAAAGTTTTGTGGGGTGCGAGGTAGGAATATAGGAATATATATTGTGGTCTTATGCCCCATGTAGGGCAGACCACAATTACTGACTTCAGTGGGGCCAGAATTTCACCCCTTGTGCTCACCTGAGCGAAATGATTTGTCACCACCACAATTGCCCCTATAGAGCTCATGAAGAATTAAGGAGCCTCGGGTTGTAGGAAAATGTTTATTTAACAATTAGATCAACAACACAATGGCTGAAACCAGATTCTGTTTCTTACTCAGTGAACCCATTGCTGTTGCTACTCCCTTAAAGGGGGTGCAACATGTGTTTCCCGTCTCCCATGCCTCTCTATAGCCAACACCTTCTCTCAGTGCTTCCTATTAGTTCAGTGGTCCCCAAACTTTTCACTGCCCCTGCCCCCCTACCCCTGTCCACAACCCCCCGGGGAACCGGGGCCAGGAGCAGGGTCATAGCTCCAGGTGTGGGGGGGCACAGATGGGGTAAGAGGGCTGAGGCTGAGGCTGCAGCTGGGGGCAGGGCTAGGGCCAGGGCTGGGCGTGGAGCCGCAGCTGGGGGGCCAAGGCTGGGGGTGAAGCTGGGGCTGGGGCTGGGATTGGAACCAGGAGCAGAACAGGGCTGGGTGGTGCTCCCGCCCTGCCCCTTGTGGGGGCTGGCCTGGGCCCTGCCATGCCCCTGAAATTCCGTCTAGGGGGGCACACCCCACAGTTTGGGGACCTCTGTATTAGCCACATGTGGTATTCACAAGATAGCACTATATAAGCTGCTGCAGTAGCCAGTGGTGCTGCCTATGACGGGAAACACATGTTGCACCCCCTTTAAGGGTGTAGCAACAGCAAGTACGCTCACCTCTGTGTGCCTAGGATACCTGGCAATGCTGCACCACTCTGAACGTAGGCCCAACTGAGACCTGAACAAGGACAACAAACTTTAACATTAAACAAACTTCCAGAGCCCAGAACAGTTATGGACATAATTATGTTACCCTGAGCAAAGGTACAGCTGAGGCCCAGAGAGCTTACTGTCTATATTAAAAATTAACCATGCAGCATCTGCCTTGAAAATAATGGAGCTTGACAGCTGTAGGATGAAAGGCTGCAACAGAGGAAAAACATGGGCCACCACCCTTGACATTGGTGACCACCCCCATGATGACTGCTTCTTCCCACAGCCCCGTTTTCTAGAGCTTTTCCCACTCTTAAGGAAACGTATCAGAAAATAGAAGTTTATCTGACCTGACCTTTACCCCAGCATTGAACCTGCTTTCATGTTAATTCCCTTCACAAAAGCCACCACTTGTAAGGTCCCTGCAGTGCTTTCTCTTATATGGCCCCCTTATTTTATTTATTTATTTGACAGATGATAAGGCACTGATCAGGAAACTCTTGGAGCACATTAAATATGAGGATTTGTTTGCTGCCCTTGATAGCTTTTAATGCAGATAGCTAACCAGATGTTTTCTTTAGAGCAGCCTTGGGGAAATGAGAAAAAACAGGAATGTGACTTGTAAGGGTTTCAGACAAAAAGAGTTTATAGTACCCATTACGCTACCAGGATTTGCATTTGGGTTTTACTTTTCAGACTTTATATCTTAGCAGTTTTGAAGCATAGAACCCTAGGACCAGATCCACAGCCGCTGTAAACTGGCATAGCATCCTTGACTTCAAATTCTACTTCCTCCAACCCACACCACTTAGGAGGGTAGGCCCTGAATGGCAGCAGAACCATGCAATAGGTTCTGTTGCATGAGATTGAGAGATTAGGCTGCAGAGAGGATTGTGGGGTAGGGGTGTCTGCATCCCCTGTGTGCCATTTTTAGTGACCTCTTAGAGGCCCTTATTCAGTTGAATGGAGTGAGGCTCTATGGGCTGACTGAGCAAAGGGAATGGTGAGTGGATCTGTAACTATGCTGATCCATCACCAAGACTCTCCATATAAAAGCAACCAAAGCCTGTAGGCTACAATAGAAAACACACATCTCTGTGGCTGGTACTCTGTCCTCTGTAGTGAAGGACAGATAACATCCTCAAACTGTCATGGCACCTCAGTTCAAAGCCCTTTCATTCATGCTTTTCACAGGGAGGAGAATTTATGGCATATAACACAAGTTCTCTGTTGAGCTATGAATTTGTTTTTACACCAGCCACTGTATGCATATATATATACAAATTCCACACGAAGACACATCTAGGTATACACCATCGATAGAAAAATGTATGGGTGAGGTAATATCTTTTATTGGACCAATTTCTGTTGGTGAAAGAGACAAGAGCTCTTCTTCAGGTCTAGGAAAGGCACTCTGAGGGTATGTCTACACTACAAAATTACTCTGATTTTACAGAAGTCGATTTTTGGGAACAGATTGTATAAAGTTGAGTGCATACGTCCACACTAAGCACATTCATTCGGCGGTGTGCGTCCATAGTACCATGGCAAGCGTTGACATTCCGAGTGGTGCACTGTGGATGGCTATCCCACAGTTCCCGCAGTCCCTGCTGCCCATTGGAATTCTGGGTTGAGCTCCCAATGCCTGATGGGGCCAAAAATTTGTCACGGGTCGTTATGGGTAAATGTCATCAGTCAACCCTTTCTCCGTGAAAGCAACGGCAAACAATCATTTCACTCCCTTTTCCCTGGATTGACCGAGCAGATGCCATAGCACGGCAAGCATGGTGCCCGTTCAGCTCACCACAGCAGTTATGAGCATTGTAAACACCTCGTGCATTATCATGCAGTTTATGCAGAACCAGAAGCTGAGAAACCAGGCGAGGAGGCAACGGCAGCGTGGTGACAAGAGTGATGAGGACATGGACACAGACTTCTCTCAAAGCGCAGGCCCCGGCAATGTGGACATCATGGTGTTAATGGGGCAGGTTCATGCCATGGAACGCCAATTCTGGGCCTGGGAAACAAGCACAGACTGGTGAGACCACATAGTGTTGCAGGTCTGGGATGATTCCCGGTGGCTTCGGAACTTTCTCATGCGTAAGGGCACTTTCATGGAACGTTGTGACTTGCTTTCTCCTGCCCTGAAGCACCAGAATACCAAGATGAGAGCAGCCTTCACAGTTCACAAGCGAGTGGCGATAGCCTTGTGGAAGCTTGCAACGCCAGACAGCTACCGGTCAGTCGGGAATCAATTTGGAGTGGGCAAATCTACTGTGGGGGTTGCTGCCATGCAAGTAGCCAAGGCAATCACTGAGCTGCTGCTATCAAAGGTAGTGACTCTGGGTAATGTGCAGGTCATAGTAGATGGCTTTGCTGCAATGGGATTCCCTAACTTTGGTGGGGCGATTGACGGAACCCATATCCCTATCTTGGGACCAGACCACCAAGGCAGCCAGTACATAAACCACAAGGGGTACTTTTCAATGGTGCTGCAAGCACTGGGTGGATCACAAGGGACGTTTCACGAACATCAACGTGGGATGGCCGAGAAAGGTACATGACACTCGCATCTTCAGGAACTCTGGTCTGTTTCAAAAGCTGCAGCAAGGTACTTTCTTCCCAGACCAGAAAATAACCATTGGGGATGTTGAAATGCCTATAGTTATCCTTGGGGACCCAGCCTACCCCTTAATGCCCTGGCTCATGAAGCCATACACAGGCACCCTGGACAGTAGTCAGGAGCTGTTTAACTATATGCTGAGCAAGTGCAGAATGGTGGTAGAATGTGCATTTGGACGTTTGAAGGGTCGCTGGCACAGTTTACTGACTCACTCAGATCTCAGCAAAACCAATATACCCATTGTTATTGCTGCTTGCTGTGTGCGCCACAATCTCTGTGAGAGTAAGGGGGAGATGTTTATGGCGGGGTGGGAGGTTGAGGCAAATCGCTTGGCCGCTGATTATGCACAGCCAGACACAAGGACGATTAGAAGAGCACATCAGGAAGCGCTGTGCATCAGAGAAGCTTTGAAAACCAGTTTCATGACTGGCCAGGGTACCGTGTGACAGTTCTATTTGTTTCTCCTTGATGAAAACCCGCCCCCTTGGTTGACTCTAATTCCCTGTAAGCCAACCGCCCTCCCCGCTTCTAGCACACCTTGGAAATAAAGTCACTATTATTTAAAAACCATGTATTCTTTATTACTTGATTATAAAAATAGAGAGATAACTCACAAGGTAGCCCAGGTGGGGTGTGAGAGTAGGGAAGGAGGGAAGGAAAAGGCCACTTCAAAACTTGTTGAATGACCGCCTTCTGTCCACTGGGGTGGAGTGGTTTGGTGCCCAGAGCCTCCCCCCAACTCATTCTTGGGTGTCTGGGTGAGGAGGCGGCTATGGAACATGGGAAGGAGAGAGGGCGGTTACACAGGGGCTGCAGCGACAGTCTCTCCAGCTGACATTCCTGAACCTCCACCAGACGCTAGATCATGCCCGTTTGTTCCCACAATAGCCCCAGTTTTGCATCCTGCCTCGTCTGAACTTCCTGCCGCCAACTCTCCTCATGTTCACTGGCCTGTGATATTGTGTCCCTCCACACTTTCTGCTGAGCTCTTTCAGTACAGGACATCTGCATGAGCTCAAAGAACATTTCATCGTGTGTGCGTTTTTTTCGCCACCTTATCTGAGATAGCCTTTGGGACAGAGGAGGGAGGCTTGAAACATTTGCAGCTGCGGGAGGAAAAAAGGGAGAGAAGTATTTAAAAAGATACATTTTACAGAACAATGGGTATACTCTTTCATGGTGAACAACACTATTCACATTACATAGCACATGTGATTTTGGTACAAAGTCATTTTTTGCATCTTATATTGAGTGCCTGCGGCTTTGGTGTTAGAGATCAAACACACCGGGCAACAGAATTCGGCTTGCAGGCGGCCATGGTAAGCCATAGTCTTTCAGCTTCTGCAACCTTCATAAGAGCAGCGCCCTCCTTTCCCATACCAAGCAAAGCCCTATTTAGGGCTGCAGTTTTCATGTTAACGTGCAGCAGCAGAAACCAAACTAAACCCCCCCATTCCTTTTCTCTGGGATGATCGCTTTAACCCTCCCACCACCGCACTGCGTGCTGGTATCAGGGAAGATCCCTGCTAGCCAAATGCGAACAGCTCAGCGTGAAACCCCCACCACCATCCTTTTCTCTGCAATGATCACTTTAACCCTCCCCCAACTGCATGGCTAGTATCAGGGAAGATCCCTGCTAGCCAAACGCGAACAGCTCAGGGCCAATGGCCCCCCCACCCCCTTGGCTAACCGTGGGGAAGATTTCTTTTCAGCCACAGGCAAACAGCCCAGTAGGAACGGCCACCTATGAATGTCCCCTTAATTAAATTCCTGTATTTCAACCAGGTTACCATGAACGATATCACTCTCCTGAGGATAACACAGAGAGATAAAGAACGGATGTTGCTTGAATGCCAGCAAACATGGGGACCATACACTGCCAGGCTTTGTCATGCAATGATACCAGATTACTTGCTACTAGCATGGCATGGTAAAGTGTCCTACCATGGAGGATGGAATAAGGCTGATCTCCCCAGAAACCTTCTGCAAAGGCTTTTAGAGTAACTCCAGGAGAGCTTCATGGAGATGTCCCTGGAGGATTTCCGCTCCATCCCCAGACATGTTAACAGACTTTTCCAGTAGCTGTAGTGGCCACGAATGCATCCCAAGTCCTCAGGGCAAATTAATCATTAAAAAATGCTTGCTTTTAAACCATGTTTTATATTTATAAAGGTACACTCACCAGAGGTCTCTTCTCCGTCTTCATGGTTCGGGATACCGCCTTGAGAGGGTTGGGAGGGTATTTCAGTCAGGGTGAGAAAAAGATCCTGGATGTTGGGGAGAACGGTGTGCTGTGTGCTCTCCTCAACCTCGTCCTCCTCCTCCTCATCTTTCCCATCTGCAAAATCCTCAGGCATGGTGACTGAGAGTACCCCATCATCGGAGTCCACGGAAGGGGTGGGGTAGTGGTGGTGGCCCCCGCTAGAATTGCCTGCAGCTCAGCGCAGAAGCAGCATGTCTGCGGCTCTGTCTCGGAGCGTCCGTTTGATTCTTTGGCTTTCTGGTACGCTTGTCTCAGTTCCTTAAGTTTCATGTGGCACTGTGTTGAGTCCCTGTTGTGGCCTCTGTCCATCATGGCCTTGGAGATTTTTTCTAAATGTTTTGGTATTCCATCTTTTGGAATGGAGTTCTGATAGCATGGATTCATCTCTCCATACAGCGATCAGATCCAATACCTCCCATACGGTCCATGCTGGAGCTCTTTTTTGATTCTGGGACTGCATGGTCACAATGCTGATGAGCTCTTCATGGTTACCTATTCTGATCAGCTCTCCACGCTGGGCAAACAGGAAATGAAATTCAAAAGTTCGAGGGGCTTTTCCTGTCTACCTGGCCAGTGCATCCGAGTTCAGATTGCTGTCCAGAGCGGTCACAGTGGTGCACTGTGGGATAGCTCCCAGAGGCCAATACCATCAAATTGCATCCACACTAACCCTAATTCGAACCGGCAATATCGATTTCAGCGCTACTCCCCTCGTCAGGGAAGAGTACAGAAATCAATTTTAAGAGTCCTTTATGGCAACAAAAATGGCTTCGTTGTGCAGACGGGTGCAGGGTTAATTCGATTTAACGCTGCTAAATTAACGCGGTCTAAACTCGTAGTGTAGACCAGGCCTGAGTGTTACAGCTAAATGCAAGGTGGAACAGATTGTTTAGCATCAGTATTGAGGGATCATTCTAGGTGGCCTGTTAACACCTCTGAAGTCATTGGACAAAAAGAAAGGGGGGAAGGAGGTGGCTTTTTGTCCACAGCATCTAGCTTCCAGATTTCTGTACTGTTAATGCTGATTGAAAATTTTCAACATTAGAAATGTCAACAAATTTCTGAAGTTTACAATTTCAAAATTACAACTGAATAGGAACAATATTATTACATTTTCATAGCTCCCCCATTTTTGACCACTTGAAAATAATTTTGAAATGTCAATAACATTTCAATTTTTTAATTTTGGGGGGAAATTGTAGCGGAATTTATTTTTAAATGTGATTTTTGGGTGTACAGCTTTAACTAAGAATCCTTGTTTTTGTGCCCAGACAAGAGCTGATGGAGAACTTTGGGAAAAAGTGTTGGAAAAGTTGGGGGGAATAATCTGATTTTGCAGAATTTTGTGATCATTGTTAGTTCATATAAATGTGTCAACAATTGTCCATGAAATACTCACATCCCACTTTGTAGCTTGTTATGTTCACTACTCTGTTTCTTAGACTTCAGAATGATAACACACAAGAACCCCAAACCAGAAAGAGATAATGCAAGCTGCTCCCTAAAACAGAGAGCCACAACTCACCCCCACCTTATTCTAGGCTGGCTGTCCACAGAACTGACTCTGATCATGCACTTCCTTACAGAGCCCACATAGCTAATATACTCTGATTGTATGGACTCACAAAAATTAGCATAAAATGTTGGTCAGTTTTGATGAGACTTACAAATGAGGAAGTGTGAAAACAAACACTGCAGATTTGTGAATCATATTGAGAATATATGGATCATTGAAGTTGTATGGACCTTAAACATTTATCGTACAAGAATTTAAATAATACAATTCACTGAATTTTATGTGCTTTACAAAATTATCAGTTCATGTATTTTTGAACAAAAATGCTACTTTTCCTGCCAGCACTGAGGGATGATTTGATAGTGGTGACTAAATGGTGCACGTTCTTTCTTTAGATAACTAATTTGACGGTTCAAGGACACAACATCATGCTGCAAAGTGGAAGATTCAAGCTCAAATCTAGATTTGAGTTTCTACTCTCTAGGCTCATCTTTATGGGTTATATTCCTGTCTCTATATGGTTATCTGTATGACACAACTTTACCATATTGAACAGAATTTTGAGCCATCAAGTCAGTTGACATGTTGTTGATCACTACTGATTGGCCAATGTAAACTGCAACAATCTGAGTGCAGTATCATGATTAAATCCTGATTAAGCTGGGTTTTAATCACAATTAGCTGACAGGTGCTGAATGCAATTTCTCCTGGTCTACACTGGTTCACAATTACATTCAACATTGCGTAATGTAAATAAGCATTTTTGGGTCAGACCCAGTCCAGAGCATTGCCTCACTGTCAAACAGCTGCTAGGAGCAGTTATATGAAGGAAAAATGTACCTATCCTCTGAGCTAGAGATAAGCTGCTGTATTGTAATTATAATTATGGAGATGGAGGAAAGAAAAAATATGCCAATCATGAAGGGGTGCAGGGAAACCAGACTCTTTCCAACCTAAACACTGTGGCAAACGAAAAAGTCTTAATTAGAGAACTGGTAGGCATAGAAAAAGAGCCCATCCTAAATGAATTGTGGTGTGATGAGCATAAAGAAAATGTTTTTTAAAAAATTCTTTGACTCCCACTGAGTGCTTGTTTCTTAGACTTCCTTGCCTAATAATGTGAGCATTTAAATGGCCCCAACTCTCAAGTAACTAGGCTTTGAAGTTAGCACCTCATTGAGGTATAGAGTTCATACGTTTGCTACTCCTATTATTAGGCTGGAAACCATTTTCTGCATGGTTGGCTTAACAGAGCAACAGAACATTGATTTGTATAGGGATTGAGAAGGCTGTCCACACAAAGGAAACGACTACAAACTTCATTTATTTGAACAGAACCTTGCAATTAATGGAAAAGAGCAAAAGTCTGGGAAGCCCCTTAAACTTCACAATTAAAAATATTTTTCATATTTGCAGTATTTGCAATGGGGAGGCACATAACCGAAGATTTCTAGAATAAGAGTTTATTGGGGAGATGTAATTGTGATGAAGTGCTGTAGCAGAATGATGGCCATTCATAAAGGAATGCCTGTTTAAATTATTATTATTTATGTATTAATTATTATTTATTTGTATTACAGGAGATCCTAGAGATGCCAACCAATCCTGGGGCCACATTCTGTTCCACATAGTCAGAGACAGTTCCTGTCTTGAAAAGTACATAATCTAAATAGAGAACACAGACAAGGAAGTATTATTATTACCCAATCCAATGCCTTGACCACAAGACCACCCTCTGTAAATATCCCAGAAAATAAATGCTAAGAATATGATGCAAATAAAGTTTTAGAAATTATCTTCTTGTTCCAGTCTATCTTTTTTGAGCTCATCATCATAGCAGCTTCCAAGTTTATTTCTACCATAACTATTGTTTAAAAATTCCTGATTTTATGAGAGGGTGGGAGTCAGGTGTCAGGATTTTCTTCCCATCTATACCAGTGACTCTTTCACTGACCAGGGGTCAAGTCAATTAACTTCTCTGTGTCTCAATTTACCAACTGAAAAATGGGTCTAATAATACAGACCTCACAGAGGTTTAATTAATGGGCGACATGCCATTCTCATTTATACCGGTAGAGTTACCCCAGATTTACATCACTGTAAGTAACAGCCAGGGGCGGCTCCAGGCACCAGCACGCCAAGCGCGTGCTTGGGACGGCAAGCTGTGGGGGGCACTCTGCCGGTCGCCGTGAGGGCAGCAGGCAGGTTGCCTTCAGCGGCATGCCTGCGGAGGGTCCGCTGGTCCTGCGGCTTTGGCGGACCTCCCGCAGGCGTGCCGCCGAATCTGCGGGACTGGGGACCTCCCGCAGGCAAGCTGCCAAAGGCAGCCTGCCTGCCATGCTTGGGGCGGCAAAATACCTAGAGCCACCCCTGGTAACAGCAGATTTCAGGCCAATGCTTCTAGTTTCCTATCCTTTGACAAATGCCACTGTAGGAACACAATTATTATCAGTTTATACTCTTGTGAAAATTAGAGATTCTTTAGACAGTTGTATATGTAACAGAATCCTACGGCTTTCTTACTATATTAGCCTGCTTAGGGTTTGGAAAGTCATTTGCAGGCAATTTCATTTATTATTAACTCACTGACAGGAGTGAATCACAGTTTCCATAGAAGTCAGTTGACGTGTTAATAACATACATTCATGTTACCAAAATAAAAGTAATAGATTTCAGAATGGCTATAAGGGGGGGAAATGGCTCCATAAACTAGGTGGTCCTATATCCAAAATGTCATGGTGTCTTGGATTTTTTAAAATAGTTTATTTTTATTAAATTTTTGCAAATGTATCACATCACCTCATAGATTACCACAGAGTACAAGAACATTATGCCAGCATGAAATCAAAATTACAAGACTAGAGTGTACTCAGTCACTTCTCATCCAATAAAACAACAAAGTCCTCCCCATCCCCCATAAAAGTATGGTAGACCTGAGTATCTCCAGGGTTATGTGCTTAACAGAATAGCTGCATGACTCTTGACTCAGAAACAAGTCTCATCAATTATCTCTGACTCCACACATAAGGATGGGTGGGGGAGTGGGGTTAGTCCCTACTCCTGGTGTTTTCAGTTCATCCTTTGCCATATTAAAAATACCTTCCATTCATATCAAATCAAGGTGAAATTTTATATCCAGGGTAACCGGATGAAATCCTAGGCCAGTGTTATACAGGAATTCAGACTAGATGATCTAATAGTTCCTTGTGACCTTAAAATCTGAATCTATGCATCTTCTACTCCCTTGTTGTCTTGCATAATGTATCCATAACACACAAGAAAACTTTACAAACATACCTTTTGGTTAGAAACTTGCATAGCTTTTCAATATAATCAGGAGTCATTGTTGACTGTTACCAAAAAAAAAAAATAGTCCTGATCCTGCAATGAACTCATTACCATAGATGTGGAAGATTTTAGCCCCTGGGTACAATAAGGAAATTCACACTGATGTAAGTGCCATGTATTTATCTTCACAACACCCCTGTGAGGTAGGGGAGTGCTAATATCCCAGTTTTGCAGATGGAGAACAGAGAATAAGTGACTTGCCCAAGGTTACACAGGAAGCTTGTGACAGAGTCAGGACTTGAGCCCTGGTCTTCTGAGTCCCAGGCTAGCCACTAGACCTGTTGAACCTCAGCAAGGCAGGACAATAGCCTGGATAAGGTCAACTCTGGAATTGAGTGAATACTGCAAAACATTTTCATCAGTATTCTCTCAAATTTTAGAATTTATTTTCTTCCCCCATGCTGGCCTCTCCTGTGTTTGCACTGCAACATAACTTGCTGGCAGGACAATTGCTAGCACTGTCCTTTTGGTTCCATACACTTTAAATTATGCCATATAATTCTTTCTGAAGTCCTATCTCTTCCAGTGTGTATGGAGTGCTGTCTTGCTCATTGAATACTCAAAGGGAATTAAAATTATCCATCCTTTTCAACCAAAATGCCATGAATCAGTCACCTGCTCTTTATATCATTTCCTTCCTAAAGTGCATATTGCTAAGATACCCATGCATATCTTTGTGATCCACTATGAAGAAATTATCTCAGCTAATATTGTGTCCACACTAACCAGATATTTATTAATCTTAGCTCATTTCCCCCAACATCTTGCTTTCTCAGAATAGTAGCATGTTTATCTCCATATTTTCAAATCCTTCTTAGCCTCCTTTTAATCTTAAAGGAAAATTATTCTGCTTACTTTAGACATTACATATATATGTAATATATGTAAAGACATACCTTATATATGTAATTATGTAAAATGCCTTTAAATGGTTATGCAGTATAGTTGTAGCCATGTCTGTCCCAAGATATTAGCAAGACAAGATGGGTGAGATATCTTTTATCAGATCACCTTCTGTTGGTGAGAGAGACAAGCTTTTGAGACTCGCAGAGTTCTTCAGGTCTGGAAAAGGTACTCCAAGGGTCACAGATAAATGCAAGGTGGATTGTTTAGCATAAGTAGTTAGCACATATTCAAAAGGGCCATTCAAGCCACAATTCTGGTCTTTTTTACATTTCTGTTCTCACTTCCTATGACTCTCCTTTGGATGCCCTTTGTTCTGTCACCTTAAAGCTCCTTTTAGCTCCTTCTCCCACATTTTCAATTTGCCCCTTCAGCTTGGAAATGCATTCCTTCTTCTAAATACCATGTGCATTTATTCCAGCTTGACTTCCACTGCTCAGATTCACTTTGCTTAAACCCCCTGCTAATATCATGTCTGATCATAACTCCTTACATAATCATTATCTTTCTATAACAAGCTATTTAACTTGAAAACAAGAGAACTCAGCAGCAGTAATTCATTGATCCCATACTCATGTTTTCACTATCTCACTTTAAGTGACTTTTCTTTTATGTTTGTAAAACACTAGGCATGGCACACCTCTGGCACCATGTGAATGATAACAATAATAAAATTAACATCTGTACAAGTCTGTACAATGAGAGGCAGGATTTGGGCTTATTGGCTGAAGCACCAATACAGCTGTGGATATGTTTCAAATGGAATTCAAAGCCCAGGTTTCTATTTCCACTCTCTTCAGTAACATGACCAAATAAAGTTCAGTAACTATTCTAGGAGAAAAAAAAGTTAGATGGGCCCTTCCACATCTGCTGAGTTTGCATGTTGCGGGGTCGATGAAGGATCAGTTCTTCTCATGGTTCCAGCTTCTCTCAAAGCAGAGTCACATGGTACTGGAACAAAAGACATTATTCAGCTTCTGGAGGCAGAACACTGACATCTATGTTTTATAATATATTTGAAGATTTAGATTTTTAGGGGTCAGTTGCCGCCCCAACCCCTCTGTTCATTTTGTTGGTACCCCTTTGGGGAGGACAACAACAACAGGACAGTTCTTTTTGAAACCTGGAGATATTCAGGCTCTTGGAACTGACAATTACTCGATGCAGGAAAATTCTAAAATGATTACATTTGAGACCAAATCTGATGCCAAATATGTTTGCCTTAAGAGCCCCAACCCCACTGAAGCAATGTTTAAAAGCTACAATATTTTCAACCAAAATGCCATGAATCAGTCATCTGATCTCTGTATCTTTTCCTTCCTAAAAGTGCAGATTGCTAAAATATCCATGCATACATATTAGAATTTTCTGTTCCTCCTCCTGCCCCGAACCTAGGGACTAGGAGAATGTAGTATGCAAGCCTAGAAATATTTGTTACATTTGGATGTCAGACTTTACAATCCCAGATTTTGATATCACTGAATAATTCAGGTAAGGAGAAGCAGGCTGAGTACTAAAGAAAAATATGTTTGTCCTGATTCTCCTCTTGTTTGTGTTGATATAAATCAGGAATTTCTCCTCTGATGGCAGCAGAACTACAGCAGTGTGAAACTGGAGCAAATGAAAGGAGAATCATGTCCTTTATTCAGACAGGAACAGGTTTGTAATCATCAAGATGGGAAAGGAAATACAGCAAAACCTGAAGGAGGTGAATAAGAATTTGATTAAAATAGAATATCCTTCAACATTTGCAGGAATGTGAAGACGCATCTTTTAATAAATAAGATCTAAAAGATTCTGATTTGCTTAAAGAGAGCATGATACAAAGCCCACTGAAAACAATGAAAAGACTCCCACTGAATTGAACTGGCTTTGGATCAACCCCAGGGCCCTATTCCTGCAAGATACCTAGCAACCCTATCTCCCATTAAGTTAAATGGCAAAGGGAAGTGCCCAGGGCTTCACAGGAGGTGTTTAGAGGCAATTAAGCAGGACTGGACGCTGAAAGCCCTCCTCTGCACAAGTGCACAACTAAAGTGTCAGTTTGCACCCTGCAGTCTGCTAGCTAGGAGTGTGTTCAGATCTGGCTGCTTGTGCTTATTCTGTTGTTAGGAGCACACTACTTCTTTCTCCTTTTGTGACAAAGAGCAGGATTTTGCCCTAAATGAGAGAGAAAGAACAAATTAGGAAACTCATCCCAGAAATCTTGATTATCATAGAAATGTAGGGCTGGAAAATACCTTGAGAGGTCATCTAGTCCAGCTACTCAGGCTTTGGCTACACTTGCACTTCAAAGCGCTGCCGCGGCAGCGCTTTGAAGCACTAAGTGTAGTCAAAGCGCCAGCACTGGGAGAGAGGACCAAGTATACCAAGACTATTCCTGACAGATGTTTGTCTAACCTGTTCTCAGAAACCTCCAATGACGAGGATTCCACAAACTCCCTTGTTAATCTATTCCAGAGTTTAGATTATCCTTAAATTTAGAAAGTTTTTTTTTAATGTCTAACCTAAATCTCTTTTGCTGCAGATTAAGCTCATTACTTCTTGTCCTGCCTTCAGTGGACACGGAGAACAATTGATCACTGTCTTCTTTATATCAGCCTTTAACATATTTGAAGACTTCTGAGGTCCCCCTTCAGTATTCTTTTCTCAAGACTAAACATACCCAGTTTGTTAAATCTTTCCTCATAAGTCAGCTGTTCTAAACTTTTATCATTTTTAATGTTCTCCCCTAGACTCTCTCCAATTTATGCACATTTTTCTAAAGTGTGGAGCCCCAAACTGGACACAGTATTCCAGTTAAGGTCTCACTGGTGCTGAGTAGAACAGGACTCCCGTGTCTTACATACAACACTCCTGTTAATACATCCCAGAATAATATCACTGTTTTTTTCAACTGCATCACATTGTTGGCTCATTTGTGATCGACTATAACCCCCAAATCCTTTTCTCCAGTACTGCTAGCCAGTTATTCTCCATTTTGTATTTGTGATTTGATTTTTACTTCCTAAGCGCAGTACTTTGCACTTGTCTTTATTGCATTTCATCTTGTTGATTTCAGACCAATTCTCTACTTTGTCAAGGTCATTCTGAATTCTAATCCTGTCCTCCAAAATGCTCATCGCCCCTTCCAGCTTAGTGTCATCTGCAAATTTTATAAATATACTGTCCACTCCATTACCCAAGTTGTGAATGAGAACGTTGAATGGTACTGGACCCAGGACTGACCCCTTCAGGACCCCACTAGATACAGTCTCTCTGTTTGACAGTGAACAATGGATAACTACTCTGAATATGGGTTTTCAACCAGTTGTGCACCCACCTTAGACTAATTTCATTTAGATCACATTTCCCTAGTTTGCTTATGAGTATGTCAAAAGCCTTACTAAAATCAAGATAAATCAAGACTCCTGCTTCACTTTTATCCACTAGGTCAGTAACCCTGTCAAACAAAGAAATTAGGTTGGTCTGGCATGATTTGTTCTTGACAAATCCATGTTGGCTATTTCTTATCACTAGGGCTGTCAATGAAACCCAGTTAATTTACACGATTAACTCAAAAAATTAATGACAAAAAAAATTAGTTGTGATTAATTGCACTGCTAAAAAATAGAATACCAATTGAAATTTATTAAAATTTTGGGTGTTTTTCTACATTTTCAAATATATCAATTTCAGTTACAACACAGAATACAAAGTGTACAGTGCTCATTTTATATTTTTTATTACAAATAATTGCACTGTAAAAATGATTAACAAAAGAAATGGTATTTTTCAATTCACCTCATACAAGTACTGTAGAACAATCTTTTTATCGTGAAAGTGCAATTTACAAATGTAGATTTTGTTACATAACTGCATTCAAAAAACAAAACAATTTAAAACTTTAGAGCCTACAAGTCCACTCAGTCCTACTTCTTGTTCAGCCAATCGCTAAGAGAAACAAGTTTGTTTACATTTATGGGAGATAATACTGCCACTTCTTAATTACAATGTCATCCAAAAGTGACAACAGGCATTCAGATGGCACTGTTGTAGCTGGCGTTGCAAGATAGTTACATACCAGATGAGCTAAAGATACATATGCCTCACATGCTTTGGCCATCATTCCAGAGGACCTGCTTCCATGCTGACAACACTTGTTAAAAAAATAATGTGTGAATTAAATTTATGACTGAACTCCTTGGGGGGGACAATTGTATGTCTCCTGCTCTGTTTTACCCACATTCTGACATATATTTCATGTTATAGCTGTCTCGGATGATGATCCAGCACATGTTGTTCATTTTAAGAACACTTTCACTGCAAATTTGACAAAATGCAAAGAGGATACCAATGTGAAATTTCTAAAGATAGCTACAGCACTTGACCGAAGATTTAAGAATCTGAAGTGCTGTCCAAAATCTGAGAGGGATGAGGTATGGAGTATGCTTTCAGAAGTCTTAAAAGAGAAACACTCAGATGCGGAAACTACAGAACCCAAATCACCAAAAAAGAAAATCAACCTTCTGCTGGTGGCATCTGACTCAGATAATGAAAATGAACATGCGTCGGTCCACACTTCTTTGGATTATTATTGAGCAGCACCCGTCATCAGCATGGACGCATGTCTTCAGGAATGGTGGTTGAAGCATGAAGGGACATATGAATCTTTAGCGCATCTGGCATGTAAATATCTTGCAACACTGGCAACAACAGTGCCATGATCACTTTCAGGTGACATTGTAAACAAGAAGCAGGCAGCATTATCGTCTGCCAATGTAAACAAACTTGTTTGTCTGAGCAGGGCCGGCTCTAGGTTTTTTGCCACCCCAAGCAAAAAAATGTTTGGCTGCCCTCCACCCCAGCCCGCACGCCCCTGCTGCCCCAGTCCTGGACTCTTCCCCCCCACACCCACACCCCCTGCTGCCCCAACCAGGGCTTTCCCCCCAGCACCTGCACCCTCCGGCCGCCCCAGCCCTGGGTCACTGGTAACTCACTCCCAGGGCGAGTCATAAGCATCCCGCTCATGACACTAGCAGGGGCGGAGGCTGCATCCACCCAACTCCTTCCAGGCACCCTGGGGGGCCCTGACTCCACCCATTCCCCCCTCACCTCCAGTTGCTCTGGCACTGGCAGGGTCGGGGTAAGCAGCAGGGCTCCCTGGCCACACCTCAGCCCAGGGTCACTCCAGCAGGGACTCCTGCCTCCAGGACCGGCCGGGAATTGGGAGGGCAGAGCCGGGGAGACCGCCCCGACAGGGGGCTGAGGAGCCAGGGCAGGGCAGCATCAGAGGGAGTAGCTGGCGGGGAATGGAGCCCCGGAGAGCGGGACATGGGCCCCGCACGGCAGCGTCCCAGGCACCGGTCCCTTCTATGGCCCCACTGCTGCTCCTGGCCACCCTGCCGCAGCCCCTGGGCAGCTCGGGTCATTTCGCCCAGCCCCAGCTGTGGCACTGGGGGGCGGCCTCCCTGCTGCACTTGCAGGCATCTCCATGCACCCCACGGGGCGGCCCCCAGCCCAAATGTCCTGCTCTCCATGTGTCGGAGCCTGCCGGATGGTTCGGCCGTGGCCGGCAGCATGAACCACAGCAGGCCCAGGGCGCCCCCACGCACGACGCACTGCTGCTGCTGGACCCCAGTCCCAGGGCCAGCTTTGGCCACCTGCTGCGGCTCTTCCACCTGGACTTCAGTGCCAGCTTAGGGGCCGGGACACCATCTACCTGGGTGAGCGCTCGCAGGGCCGCCCCCAAGCAAACAAACAAACAAACAAACAAGGATGGCCCGAATGCCATCCCTGCAAATGTGCCTCCCCAAGCACCTGCTTGCTTTGCTGGTGCATAGATACGGCCCTGAGCAATTGTCTGAACAAGAAGTAGGACTGATTGGACTTGTAGGCTCTGAAGTTTTACATTGTTTTATTGAATACAGGTTTTTTGTACATAATTCCACATTTGTAAGTTCAACTTTCATGATAAAGAGATTGCACTACAGTACTTGTATTAGGTGAATTGAAAAAATACTATTTCTTTTGTTTTTTACAGTGTAAATATTTGTAATAAAAATAAATATAAAGTGAGCACTGGACACTTTGTATTCTGTGTTGTAACTGAAATCAATATATTTGAAAATGTAGAAAAACATCTAAAAATATTTAAATAAATGGTATTTAATCATTGTTTAACAGTGCTATTAATCACACGATTAATCATGATTAATTTTTTAATCACTTGACAGCCCTATTTATCACCCCATTGTCTTTTAAGTGGTTACTAATTCATTGCTTAATAATTTTTTTCAGTATCTTTCCAGGTATTGAAGTTAGGGTAACTGACCTATAATCCGTGGGTCCTCCTTGTTCCCTTTTCAAAAGATAGGTTCTATATTCTCCAGTCCTTGGAAGTTTCACCCTTCGTCCATGAGTGCTCAAAGATAGTTGCTAATGGTTTCAAGATTGTTTCAGCTTAAATACCCTGGGATAAATTTCACCAGGCCCTGCCAACTTGAATACATCTACTTATCTAATATTCTGTAACCTGTTATCTCCCTATTTTGGCTTGTATTTCTTCTCTCTTGTTGTTAATATTAAATGTGTTAAGCATCTCATTACAATTAACCTTTTCAGTGAAGACGGAAGCAAAATAGGCATTAAACAGTTCAGCCTTCTTGATGTCATCCATTATTAGATCTCCTTCCCCGCTAAGTAGTGGACCTACACATTACTTTTGTCGGTCTTTCTCTTGTTGTGAATGTACTTACAGAACCACTTCATATTGTCTGTTATGTGTCTATCTAGAGATAACTTATTTTGTGTCTTAGCCTTTTGTCGCTACATGCTCGTGCTATTCTTTGTATTCTTTGTATTCATCCTTAGGAATTTTGTCCATGCTTCCACTTTTTTGAAGGATTTCCGTTTGACTTTCAGGTCATTAAAATGCTTCAGATGCACCATATTGGCCTCTTACTATGATTATTATCAATAATATTCTCTAAGAGTGTTAGCCATGTTCATATTAAAAACAAAGACACATGTAATGAAAGAAAAATATTAAGGTGGCATCATTTCAGCAGATCCAAGAAAAATATCTTCAGAATCTCTGTTTCAGTGCTTCTGTGGTCACCATCAGAACAGTAACCAAACTCCTCATAAACACCAATGAATTTATCTTTGCAACATGGGAGGGAAGTGTCACTATTCCCATCTTATAGAGGGAGAACTGAGGCACAGAAAGAATTCTTGATTTGCATAAGGTCACTCACACGTGGCAGAGCAGGGAAGTGAACCTAGCTTTCTTGAATATCAGCCTAATGTCTTAATCACAAAGCCATACTTTCATCCAAATAAGGTTGCTACTGAAATAGTTACTTAGGTCTGGTCCATACACCCAGGCTTTGTTGTATCGCTTTAACTGTGTCCGTTCATATATTTAAAACAGTACAGCCCCCCCCACCCCGCCACTAAATGGATGGGGTCAGAACAGTATGAAGATATAGCTTATTCCCATCCACACCAGACATTGTACTGCTCTAATTATTTCAGTAAAAAATAACACCCTGACCCTAGTTAAATCATCACAAAAGCTGCATGTAGACCAGGCCTTTGTTTTATCAGTTTATCTCATAACTTTATTTTGCACAATCTCATTATCTCCAGTGCCTCCTACTGTTCAGAGCTGCACTAAACTGTAGTGAATG
Organism: Mauremys mutica; assembly: GCF_020497125.1. Classification (NCBI taxonomy): domain Eukaryota; kingdom Metazoa; phylum Chordata; order Testudines; family Geoemydidae; genus Mauremys; species Mauremys mutica. The sequence continues at coordinate 83,765,069 of NC_059075.1, forward strand.
CAAAGCTCAACCAAACCAAATGAACAAAAGGAAAACACAAATTAAGTGAAATTAAATACATTGGCCAAGCTTCTTTGTTGAACTAAGCACCTTTGTTGTACATATGTGGGAAAAGACAGTCTGACCACAGCTCACTCAGATTCTTTAGACACACACGCCCAGCGATATGTATTTGTGAATATTTTCCACATTTATATCTGCTAACCAACATAACCAGTTTTTACTTGTTTAATTACTGCTGAAGAAAGAGGAACTGTCAGTGCTTTAAGAGTTATGCCAAAGCACAGGGTGGGTTCTGTGATTCATATGCTGCATCGCTACAGAATCCAAGACCCAGCATCAGGAATGCCAGGCAGTAAAAGAAGAGGAAGAAGTGGCAACAGCAGCCAAGCTCTACCACATTCTTTTTAAAGTCTAGCTCTCCTGTTAAATTAATGCCATTCCTTACTTTCCCTTTAGATTAGCCTTATAGTTGCCACATTAGCAATGACACTGGTACAGGAGGATCTAGGAGTGACGTGGAAAATGAAATAAAGTAAAAGAGATTTTTTCAGTAGCAGATTACAATGGACTGTTGAAAGGATCCGTAATTGAAAGGCAAATATGACGTAGTACAAAAGAAAAAGATCTGAGATCTGCACCAGATCTCCATGCGTCTAAAAGTAAAAAATGTGTATATGTTGGAATAACCATACACACAGAGGGATCTAAGCATTTCTTAATGCATATGATTAATGAGAAATAGACCTTGCCACTTACAGAGGTGAATTTCCAGTTTGATCTTATACAGCTCTGGAGATATAAATTCCACCTATCATGTAGTTCTAATTCTTCCTTTGCCATTGACCTTGGTAAGTCTTGATCAACTAATTCAGTGTTTCCCAAACTTGGGGCACCGCTTGTGTACGGAAAGCACCTGGCGGCCCGGGCCGGTTTGTTTACCTGCCCCGTCCGCAGGTCAGGCCCATCACGGCTCCCACTGGCTGTGGGTTCGCTGCTCCAGGCCAATGGGGGCCTCAGGAAGTAGAGCGGGCTGAGGGATGTACTGGCCGCTGCTTCCAGCAGCTCCCATTGGCCTGGAGCAGCGAACCTGCCCCAGTGGGAGCTGTGATCGGCCGGACCTGAGGACGCAGCAGGTAAACAAACCGGCTTGGCCCGCCAGGGGCTTTCCCTACACAAGTGGCATCCCAAGTTTGGGAAACACTGAACTAATTTAACCTCTCCGACTCAGTTTCTCAATCTGGATAATGCACATCATATTTACCTACCTCACAGAAGGCTTAAAGATCAATCAGAACCCAATTGTGCGTGTCACATAAAATCTCATGGGAGTAGGGGGAAAATAGATGCAAAAAATGCCACCAGGATTTTTGTATATTATTGTCACTATATCATCCATTCTGGAATGCAGAAATGTTGGGCAGGAACAGGCAGGCACTTTGGCCTGTGCTCCAGTAAACGACAGTCTAAATCTTATGTCTAGAACCACTGATCAGAAACCCTTTTTTGCCCCTTTCCTGCAATTTATGACTCAATCCTGGGAAGTATAAGTATGTCCACTTTATACATGGGAAAACTGAGACACCCAGGGTCTGTCTATACGGCAAAGAAAAACCCACGGCTGCCCTGTGCCAGCCAACTCAGGCTCACGGGGCTTGGGCTGTGGGGCTGTTTCATGGCTGTGCAGACTTCTGGGCTCAGGCTGGTGCCCGAGCTCTGGGACCCTCCCACCCTGCAGGGTCCCAGAGCCTGGGCTCCAGCCTGGCCCAGGAACTCTACCCAGCAATGAAACAGCCCCACAGCCCCAAGCCCCGTGAGCCTGAGTCAGCTGGCTCAGGCCAGCCGTGGGTTTTTCTTTGCTGTGTACACAGACCCACATAGGCTAAGGCACCCAAACGTGGGTGCCACGGAGGGAATCTGTGTGACACCTGAGATTAAAACTCTGCACTTCCTGTCTGTTAGTCCAATGCTTAAATCACTGGCCAACCACCTCTCTAAATATCAACTCATGATAGCAAAAATCCACACGTTCTAAATGCCCATCACCTTGAGATTAAGGTCCTGATTCTGTTCTCATCTACATTGGTGTATACAAGGAGTAGCTTCATTAAGTACTGTCTGTATATATGTATCTATCTGTTGTCGCTTGTATATATGTCGCTGGTATATATGTATCTATCTGTTGTCACATGTTTTATACTCAGATTGCAAGCTCTGAGGGGCAGATACTGCCTTTTTATTCTGTGTTTGTACAGTACCTAGCACAGTGGGGTCCTGCTCCATGACAGGGACTTTTGGACACTACAATAATACAAATAATAAATACCAGTAATACACTTGAATAAGGTTACACTGACATTAAAGGAGAGAAATATCTGGCTCTACAAGTTTTGTGCTCTACCAGCTGAATTAGACAGTCTAGTGTAGTTTATTTTATGCTGTGCTAACATGTATATAGAGTAATGGCTGAAGCAAGAAGCTACTTTTGAAACATATCCATGACTCAAGGAGGAACAAGAGAGGCAGTGTTAAGGTATGTTTGTTATTAAGGTTTACATTCCTCAGACAGTATTGATGGTGTAAGTATTGGTTTCAAGGAGCCAAATTTTGAATTCAGGTCTGGAATTATTCTGGATCCAGGATAACTCCATTGGAGTCAATTATTCCAGGGTCTCTCTTTATAACTGAGATTAGAAACTAACCTTTCCTGCCACTGCTGCCTATCACATGTATATAAGTAGTATGTATCTATGTTCAGAACAGTAGTGTTATTATTTATATTGAGGTTGCAGCTAACCAGGGATGGGATGTTAGATGGGTTGGGATCTGAGTTACTACAGAGAATTCTTTCCTGGGTGTCTCTCTGGTGAGTCTTGCCCACATGCTCAGGGTTTAGCTGATTGCTATATTTGGGGTCAGGAAGGAATTTGCCTCCAGGGCAGATTGGCAGAGGCCTTGTGGGGGGGGTTCGCCTTCCTCTGCAGCGTGGGGCACAGGTCACTTGCTGGAAGGTTCTCTGCACCTTGAAGTCTTTAAACCATGATTTGAGGACTTCAATGGCTCAGACACAGGTTTGATATAGGAGTGGGTGGGTGAGATTCTATGGCCTGCGTTGTGCAGGAGGTCAGACTAGATGATCATAATGGTCTCTTCTGACCTTAAAGTCTGTGATTCTATGATCTAACCTATTGTATAAACACTGTACAAGCCAAGAGCACAAAGAGAGTCCTTGTCCCAAATAGCTCACAATCTAAGATTTAGACAAAAAGTGATGGGTGAATACAAACAAAAGAAGAGGTAGAGGGAAAAGATTATAGCAGAGACTGGATATGCAACAGAGATCTCATAGGCACAAGTGTTTACCTGCCTAACCAGTAATGGCAGATACGGAGGATCTAACCTATAAGAGACAGGTACTGAAAACATAGATGCTCCCCAGACTGTGCACGCAATGTGGGGTCTCCACAGAGAGCATAACAGTTTCTACATAGTATAAAAAGCTCACTATCAGCAGGGATTAAGGATTACATAAATTCTATCACATGAAAGGCCATGCAAAGGAAAATTACCATTTAGGGGACTGCTGATGGAGATACAGCACATTTTCTGCTCAGTGTGTATCAGTTTTTGAAGGTTCTGTGCAAAGCTTGAAACAATTTCCACTGCTAAATGTAAACAAGACTTTCAGATAGTCCTGTGATGTTGGGATGTAAAGACCAAATGAGATCCGTTTACACAAGTAAAATGAATATTTAAATAAAAAACAGCCACCATCAATTTTTTTTTAAAAAATATGCTGTTTTGGTTAATGCAACATACTGTATTTCTGCCAACAAAGGCAGTTTCTGATCAGGACACGCTGTGTTTTCCCCTGGAGATTTTGCAGGCAGGGTGGTCCTCCATGAGGGACGGGAAGGGGCTTGGTTAACATTACACATCTTTCATATATGCAGGCTGGTAAATGTAAGGCATTACAGCTGTGCAGTTTGTCACCTAAAACTAAGCTGAAAGGATTCAAAACACACAAGACCTACAGGAATAAGAGCTAGTCACTTTCAACACCTTTTATTCTTCCCCTACTTAACAATCAAACAAATCACATTTTATTAATGAAACAAACCTTTCCTAGACAATAAATAGCAAAGTGAAATGGAACAGGGAGGGTGAAATAGAACAAAAATAATCATCCTAAATTATTTATTATTTGTTTTGAAAATTACTAAAAAAAGATTGGAGCCCCACTACGCCAGGCATTGTTGATATAGGTGGTAAGAGAGAGCCCTGGCCCTGAAAAGCTCACATTCTGTACCCCAGAAGTCAATGTCAATTCAAGACAGTTTTGCCATTGCACTTCAATAGGAGCAGGAGCTGGCCTTTAGACTTAAGGCCATATGATGGCCAGTGAAATCAATGGCACAGGGGTCTGAGCAATTGTGGATCCTATTGATTTCAGTGGGACTACATATGACTTCAATTTAGGAAAGCATCCTTATTCAGGAAGGTTACAGAAGCATATGCTTAAATCCAATTGGATTTAAGAACATACTTAAAGTTAAGCACATGCTTAAGTGTTTTCCTGAATCAGGGCCTATGTGAGTAACTGCTCACCACTAGGAATATGGGAGTCATAATCTAGACCTTTCCCACTTACTCCCATTCCAGATTCAAACATACAGTGAAGGTTGAACTATAGAGTACAAGGCAATCTATTTAAGATAGCAGGAAGATGTTTATACAGTTATGGGCAGACAGAACCTATGAAGGCCTTGAAATAATGTAGTAATCTAGCTAGCTCAAAAAACAAACCTTCTTGCTTGGAGGAATGACTCAGATACCTCCTTTCACATTGTCAGGTGATTTAGAAATCTGGCAGGTTGGAAATTATGCTCCTCTCTTTAAAAGGGGAAGCAAAATAATTCTTAATGCTAATATTTGGTGGGTATACATTCCAAGGGACCAGCTATTATTTCTTTCATACCTGTTATTAATATTATTATTAATAATAACTAGTATTTTCCATCCGGCATAGAGCAGGCATGTGCTTTAATCTGACTGTTAGATTTGTGCACACAGGACCATTATGTAACATTATTACTGTTATTAAGTCTAAATGGACTCAGCAATCCTCAAGCTTTAGATGTGTGGTTAGTGGCACTTCACAGATCTAAGCTGCAAAAGGAAGATGAATTTTTCAGCTCATTCAAACAGGAAATCATAAAGGGACAGATACTGTCCCGTTTACTCACACTCAGTACCTTATTGCATAAGCAGTCCTACTGGAACAAATGAGACTGTTTGTATAGTAAAAGTATTCAATGTGAGTGAAGGTGGAAGAATTTGGCCTTTAATCCTAAAGCATTTTCTTGAGCTGCTGCCCCAAAACTATCATAACAAATCTGTGGTTAAGAAGGACTTCATGGATGTTGTTAATCTTCAAATGATGGCCACTTTCCCCTCCCAGGAACAGCAGGGACAGAACTTATATACTGTTATTCTAAAAAGCACATCTCCTGACCACTAGAGCTAAAGGATAAACTCTTCCATAAGTTATCAGCGTAGGACTTAAAGTACACAGCTGAACACTTCTCAGGGTTTGTTAACACAGCAATCTGAGGCTTAACTGCATCACATGCAGACATACCCAAGGTGGCATTAATCTAGTTATTCAAATAACAATAGCAGTGAAGCTGTGGCACTTACACACTAGCTAGTGTGGTTTGGGGAACTGTACCTTTAAGTGGCTTTGCTTTAGGGACAGGAAGTCTGGGAAGGGGCTGCAGAAGCCCCTGTTCTGTTATGCAGAGGCAGTTGGAATGGGTCACTGAATAAAGAGGATCACTTTCAAGTACCTTGGGCTCAGTGATTACTGAACACCACAGCCAGTTATATATTTATCTGATTCAGTTAGATATAATCTACGTTCTTTTACATCACCCACCACTGTGGTATATATCTATGATAACGAGTGAGGTATAAGCTCATCACTGAGGCATCTGAGTGGTTTTGGCTACATGGATAGAGAGACAGCTAGATAATATATTACAGAGAGATAGATGCACGTTCTCTCTCTCCCTCTAGTATGTGATCATGTAATTAAAGACTTATAAGGCATATTTTGATATAGTTTTATATACATACAAAAACTACATTAAAAGAACATTAAGGTTTCAAAGTCAAGCACTCAGAAGTTAAGAAATGCCAGAATGATGGTTACCTTTGCAACTTTAATTTGGCCCCTTCTGCTTATGCATTATGATACAGTCTTTAATTACATGTTCAGATCTTTTTTCCCCCCAGAGGACCCACACCCCAATCTACCCCCAGCTCCAGGTCCCATTATCCCCCAGAACCTTGTCCCAGTCTTCCCTTCCATCCCAGCGCCTTGTCTTCCACTTCACCATCCCTCCAGCTCCTTACCCCTATTATATAGACATCATGAGGCTGCAGAACCCTAAGTATATCTTGATTTGTCATTATAATACATCACCTGCCCTTTTATTAATCTGTCTTTTATCAGTTTCCTCAATAATCACTCAAAATCTTTGTTTAAACTTCTGTAAAGCACAGCTAAACTGCTGGAAATTATACATAAAACTTTGTGTAATTAATCTGAAAATAATGGCTTAGTCCATTTAAAAGCCCAACGCACAGTAGTTGTGGAGGTTATAGAAATGACCCACAAATACAACAAGCAACATACTGTCTTGATGTAAACAACTGTCTCAATATAGCACACACATATATCACAAAGTCAATGGATGTGAAGAAATCACTGTTCAGAAAAACTGCTCAAGAGGTAATAGACAGTATCTAGGACAGTGGTTTTCAACCTTTTTCATTTTTCACCTAAACATTTCAAATGCAGTCATAAACTTTAAGGTCAGAAGGGACCATTATGATTGTCTAGTCTGACCCCCTGCACTATGCACTATGCAGGCCACAGAATCTCACCCACCCACTCCTGTAATAAACCCCTAACCTATGTCTGAGCTATTGAAGTCATGGTTTAAAAATTTAAAGGTGCAGAGAATCCTCCAGCAAGTGACCCTTGCCCCACACTGCAGAGGAAGGCGAAAAAACCCCAAGGCCTCTGCCAATCTGCCCTGGAGGAAAATTCCTTCCCGACCCCTAATATGGTGATCAGTTAAACCCTGAGCATGGGGGAAAGACTCACCAGCCAGACACCCAGGAAAGAATTCTCTGTAGTAACTCAGATCGCACCCCATCCAACATCCCATCACAGGCCATTGGGCATATTTACTGCTAATAGTCAAAGATCAATTAATTGCCAGAATTAGGCTATCCCATCCTACCATCCCCTCCATAAACTTATCAAGCTTAGTCTTGAAGCCAGATATGTCTTTTGCCCCCACTGCTCCCCTTGGAAGGCTGTTCCAGAACTTCACTCCTCTGATGGTTAGAAACCTTCGTACACATTTGATGAAGATTTCCCGATGCTGTCACAAAGTCACTACAGATGTGGGACTCTAACAACATTAACCTTCGGCTAAGTGAACTGATCTGAAATGGCAATATATACTGATAAAACTGTTTCAAGCATCCAGGTTTGGTTCATAATTTTTTTTAATGTTTTAGTTTTTCTTTTTTCCTGACTTATTACAGGCTTCAGACAGTGATGTGGATGATGTGGTGAAAGCACTGAAAAAAACCCCTACTTAAGTCAAGACAAGGGAAGTGGTCACTCCACGAGGTCATTTTCCTGTAAGACTTTGTGACAGCTGGAGAAAATTAACCAAAATATCTGCATTCCAGAGAGTAACAAAAAGGGAGGGAGAGGGGTTGTCAAATGTCTTGTGGAAACCTGTAGGAACAGCAATGGCATTTTCTACACCGCCTCATTAGGTCTGGTTTCCTGAGAAAATGCAATGAAAGTAGGGGGATATTTTCAAAGGCACAAGGAGCAGTCAGGCACCAAATTCCTCTTGAAAATCAATGGGATTTGGGTATCTAACGCCCATGTGTGCATTTGAACAGATTAACTGAACTGGATCTTTCCTCCGATGTTAGGATGGGGACTTCTTAGGAAAGCCCAATATAAAAAACTTTATTAATCTTTGAAACTTTTATGAAATACTCATGCCCACAAAGCAGGGGGAGTAAAGGCTGCAATAAATGTTATCACTGTAATATTACAAAATCTTTGGTTTCTGTATTCACATATCACCAGAGCTGGCTGGAGGACAACAGTTCTGTTTCACAGCAGATTTTGAGGTTTTGAAATTTATTTTCATTCCACACCAAAACAAAAAATCTTTAAAATGTTTTTACAAGATGGAAATGTGTTGAAATATCCATTTTTGGATCCAAAAAAGGATTTCTCTCTCTCTCTCTCTCTCTCTCTCTTTCTCTCAGCTTTCCATTCCCATTGATCTTCTGATATGCTGCTGGTTTCATTTCACACTAATTCATAAAACCAATAGCTAATAATAAAAACTACTTGAAATAGTCATTTGAAATATCTAGAGAGACCATTTTGTGTTTGTAAACCATCCTGGGGCTCTTTGAACTAACAAGGCATACTGATGTGAATCTGCAGATATGAGTTTAGGGACTGATTGAATCCAAAATATGTTGCAGGGAAGAGACATCAGCCAACTACTCATATATGTAGAGCCACACCTTACGAACACACATTTATGGCACTAAAGAATACATTCATGAGGCCAGATTTTCAGGCCCTCAGGAACCACAAGACAAAAGATTTTCAAAAGAGCTCAGTTCTCATTTGTGCATCTAATTGAGGGCCACAGCCAGGAGTTCCCACTGTAACACTTATGGCCAGACATTCTTCTGGACCTACTTGTTTAGGTCTGAAATTTAGAAAATCTTCCACTAGTTGTGGTGCTGATCCTTTCTGAAAATTATGATGATAGAAAATATATATGCTAGAATATATATATATATATAGAGAGAGAGAGAGAAATCTTGCATTGAATGTGGCAGATTATATGTAACTGGAAGAGCAACAATGCCTGCTATCAGTCAGGAAGCACCATACTGCAATATGACCTTTCAGGGAAGATTTTACAATCATCATACACGATTTTTAGCACGGATGATACAAGATAGTGTAAAAAAATAAAAATAATACAGATATGGTTTTGTAGAACAAATTCAAACAGTATCTCATCCCTGACTAAATACATCAGCATGCCAAAATCTCCCTCGCCTGCCCGCTGGAATACCACAATGTAGCCTTCAAAGATTGGCCACCTCAGTCTGTCTCTCTTGACCACAGAAACCACAATATATCTGCTCTCCCTTTGATGTAATATTCTCATGCAGTTTATTTATTTTGTGTGAGAGAACAGAAAACTCTCTTTCTAATTAAGGAAGACAGGTTTGTTTATTTTTTTTCAGACATTTATTTTGACTTGTTCTTTCCCCTCTTCCCTTTTCATTACAAATGATGTTTAGTTCCTGATGCAGGAACAGAGATCAGCATAACACTACTGAGAAAAAAGAAAAATGCATTGGAGAGTCTATTAATTTATATGGGGATCTAATTCCAACACATGAAAATCCCCTTTGCATTGGAATCTGACCCTGTTGCTACTTAAGTAGTCATATAGGGAAAGGCAAACTGCTTAAGATGCAATGAAAATGACCTGAACTGTGACCTTAAATTCCAACTGAACCATCTTTATAGTCACAAAGTTTCTGTTATTTTTTTAAATAGCATTTCATTCTAGCACACTTTAGCACTTTCTGTTTTGTTTTTTAAATGGGACCAGAAGCAGAAGTCTAAAATATAAGAAGCCTTGTTCTCATGTGATATCAAGCTCAATTCTCACCTCTCAAATACACTAAATGAGATCATTCAGGCTTAGAATAGCATCTGAATATTTGGGTGGTTTTCCAAACTCAAATGCTGAAACTTTTACAATTTCCCCATAACTAATATTTTAATAAGAGGTCTTTTCTTAGTCCTTGATACCTTTAGGTTCCCACAACATCTGGTCCTGCACATTTGTGTATGTATATACCCCCATTACTAAGCATGCTATGTTTGCTTGAACACTTTCTGTGCATTTGTACCACTTATTATAGTTCATAAGACACAGAGAGAAACATAATTCATGAGACCAGCACTTGTCATGTTTACACTACAGTATTTTTATTGTGGTTATTTTTATTAATGTTAAAAAGCTGTAACTATAGAAGTGTGTCTATTTGCATCCCATTCCCTGTGGTTGCTTATATAGGGGGCCAATTCTCTCCTCCATGCAAAGCCAAAGTAAACAGGCCTTGTTCAGGCAAGTTCCACGGAAGTTGGACAGATTTCTCGCCACAGGCTGCAGAGCTGTGCCATGGCTGCTAGTGCATTCTACAGGTTGCAACATTCTGCAAGGCTGCTGTACTTCATATGAACCCAAAATACAGTCTGAGGGATGGAAAACCTCTAATGCTGTGAGGTACTCTCATCCCTGATTGACAGTCTCAGCAGTGTAACCTTAGGAAATAATCTATGGGCGAATATTTTACATCTAACTCTGTCAATGGGAGGAGGAAGACATAGCTTACTGTAGTGGAAAGTTATGGGGCCTGATTTGCCATTCCACTACACCAATTTTACACTGACTTCAAGGGAGTTATAGGGGTATAAAAACTAGTTTAAGAGGCTCAAGAATCAGACCCATTAAATGTAACTTGAGGATGCATTTTCAAATCAGAGCAAACTTGAAAAAGAGGAATGTTTATAGCAAAAGTCTTTCCCTGCTTCCTTTGAAATTTCAGATGGTCAAATAGTATTTAAATGCAACATTTGGTGAGGTTCTTTTTATTTTATTTTTTAATGTTGCTACATAAAAGCATTTAAAAATCAGTCCTGTTATTTGCAAGTGAATTCAGTATTTGAAAATATCCCAAGAGTATCTCAAGCAATATCATTTGCAAAGAACTGAACACTGGTATTCAGTAATCATACTTCAAAATTGGTAACCAATGTATTCTAATAGCTAGAATACACATATTTGATATCAAATATTTATATTAATGATCAGATATATGTATTGGATATTGAATGTTTATTTGATTGACTCAGAGACTGATTTTGAAGCTTTGTCAATTTGTGAACTGTAAAGCCAATTAAACCAATCCCCCGAGTATTGGCAAAATACTACCGGGTTGTTTTGTTGTTGTTGTTGTTGTTATATGTTGTTTGTTAATTTGTATTGTATTAGACTACTTCTGCTTGAAATGACTTCCAATATTTGTTCTCAGATAAAAGCTTTTCCCATCACAAAATGCTTCTCCTGCTGCATCATTCAATGAAGGGATAAAGAATCCTGTGTTTGGCATATCGTTTGATGCTGCCATTAAAATGAATGGGTTATAAGGACTTTGGCTTCATGGGCCTGATTGTCCATTGCCTTGTGTCATCATTTGCCATCTCTTCGGTGTAGGTGCTATCATTAGTGTTCTACACCCACTCATATTGCTAGTTATAAATGACTACACAAGTTTCAAGGCAGCGGAGCATAGGGCCCACTAACTTCCCTACTGGAGAATCAATGAAGGGAAAAACAAAGAGCAAGTTCTAAATACCTTCCATAATTAACAAACATGGTAGGACAGATTATGAAAAACAAGGGAAGAGTGGACAGATTTATGTTTTCAATCTGGTCGTTTTGAAAATTTGTCTTATTATGAAAGTGACTCTTTGATGTAAATAGCTAGAAGCACTTAAAATCGGCTCATGGATTTAGGTTCACATTTCTAAAACTGGCTCCTAATTTTATATCTGCAACCCACTGGTCATGTGTTACATGTCCCCTCCCTGTGCTCAATCCATAAGTGATATGCCTCTGGTACAGTTCTCTTCAGCTCAAGCTGTAGAGGCTCATGTTTTTAGTTCTGGAGGTGCATAGCTCAATCTTGGGGTTGGCCAAAATGTCAGCCACCACACATCTTCACTCAATTACGGACATCATCAGAGGAGTGAAGTTTTGGAACAGCCTTCCAATGAGAGCAATGGGGGCAAAAAACCTAACTGGCTTCAAGACTGAGCTTACTAAATTTATGGAGGGGATGATGGGACTGCCTACATTGGCAACTGCTTGTAGCAAAAATCCCCAACTGCTGGAGACAGGACACTAGATGGGGAAGGCTCTGAGCTACTAAAGAGAATTCTTTCCCAGGTATCTTCCTGGCGGATTTTGCCCACATGCCCACGTTCTAACTGATTGCCATATATGAGTTTGGGAAGGAAATTCCCCCCTCCCCCCGGTCAGATTGGCAGAAACACTGGGTTTTTTTCCACCTTCCTCTGGGGCATGGGTCACTTTCAGATTTAAACTAGTGTAAATGGTGAATTCTCTGTAACTTGACATCTTTAAACCATGATGTGAGGACTTCAGTAACTCAGCAAGAGGTTGGGGGTCTATTTCAGGACTGGGTGAGGTTCTGTGATCTGCAATGTGCAGGAGGTCAGACTAGATGATCACAATGGTCCCTTCTGACCTTAAAGTCTGTGAGTCTATGACTATGTGGGTAAGAACACTTGTCCTCATTTGCTTGCTTAGGGTAATAAGGGAGGATAAGCCACCGCCATGTACAACTTGTCTGGATCATTGATCTAGTGCTGTGAGGAAAGTAGATTCTGCAGAGCCTCTACTCCTTCCCATGAGCAAGGAGTTATGTAGGGGGTGGGCTGTGCTGGAACCGTGGCTGGTCAGCAAAACCAAACCAGCATGAGTGGAGATGTAAACAGTGCCCCATAAAAGGCTACATAACTTGCTTTTCTCCTGGAGCAATGGGGAACCATGAAAGCACAATTCCATCCTGGGGTTACTCTTAGAGTGATTTTTATACACTGCACCTTAAACAAGGCTATAAATTAGATCTCAGTCTAGCCCTGTCTGAACTGGTAAATTAGAGAACTATTTGCCTAAATCCTATAATTCACACCCACAATTTACTGCACCCACCACTGATTGCAAGAGCCAAATTAGAGGCTAGTTTTGAGGCCCTTTCACAGTTCAACCTTCAAATATTTTCTTCTGACACACGTGTCTGTATTAGATTTGGCCACAGTGCACAGTCCCCCTAAGTTCCAGCCAACACAGCCACAGAGAAAACAGATTCTGTTTGAACACTTGGCTACTCCATTTGTGAGAAAAAGCCATCTCTGTTAAAGACATCGCACTATTGTGCCTGCTTGGCTAATAACTTGTGTGATATGTGTGGGGTAGGCGAGGCATTTGCACCCAGAGTAGTTAGAGGGTTTTCAGACTAAAGACTTAATATGAATTCATTAAGCAGAATTAATATGAAAGACTTAAAATTTATTAATATAAATTCTATCTGAATTGACAGAAAAGAATGGTGCACATCCTGACCTTCAATATTTTATTAATGTTTCTGAATTTATATTAACTGTATCTGCCTCCAAAATCCCCAATGTAATCAATATAATAAGGGGACCTATGTTTTGATAATGCATCAAAAGCAGCTCTTCTCTTCAAAGGGCATCTTTTTCACTCAATCTCTTCTCTAAAGACAGTGACATTAGTTTTGTAAATTAATAAACAGGCCAGCATCTGAGGACTGCATGAAGCCTCCATCACCCCTTATTGTGCTTTCTCTTCTGACCCCACTTTCCAGTGCAGGGCCCTCATCTCAACAACAATACCCTGAAAGCCTGTGTGGCACTCTGGGATCACACTTGAAAAGGCCTTTGGCTGAGGCTGGCTTTCAAGAAGGGGGGACAATTGGCAAGAGGCCTGTGGCTATTCATGCAGAACAGGCAATGAAAAATGCCTGAAGTCAGTTTCAGGGGTGGGCAATGCCCAAAAGAGAAAGCCCACATAATGTGAATGGCTGCTGCTAGGAGACTAAACCCAAAGGCATGCTACTAGCAGGCCTCCATGTGCCGACATCAATGGGCTCATCCTATCCCTATTAGGGGCCTAAAATGATGAAGAAACATGAGAAGGGACTATAAGCAGGAAAGGAAAATAATACCAAAAGTACACAACGGTCAATGCTTATATTGTTATACTAAACACTCGGGCAAAAGAAATAATATTTTCCCTTTTTGTTCATAATTGGTAAATCAGTTACAAAATCTAATGAGCAAAATAATTAAGGCACACTTTCTTTCCAAATGCATTTTCATCATTATTTACTTCACATGCACATAAGTAAGAGTGATTATAAATATATATCTCAGAAAACTAACCCTCATTTATTGCCATCATAGACCTGATCCTGGATCAGCTCTGATCCTCGTGTGTATGAGTCCAATTATATTGCAAACCCAACAGCGCTGTTCTCAGAGAAACAGGAGTTCTCAATGTTACTATTGCACAAGGCAGTATTTAAAAGGAAATCACTATAATGCAATATACAAAAGTAGTTCAGTGGCATGCAAATGACCTAACGCTCACCTGTGCTAGATGTAATCAGCTGCTGGGATATATAGCGTGGTTTTCAGTGTGGGGCAAGTACGGAGAAAGTTCCAAAATGTTCAAAAAGATAATGCAAAACAATTTATCTGAAAAGTACCAATGCTCAATTCATATTTTTTTCCTATTGTAAAAAGTAAAAAATGGCACAAACATCATTAAGTTTTCATACAGAATCAGAAATGGTGAAAACCCATGACAATGAATTGATGTGATCAGTCTACAAGATAGGAAATCCTCGTTTCCCCCATGCTTAATTTAAGCAGAATTCTGCAAGGCAACAGAAGCAACTGATTCCCCTCTGCCCCCATCTTCTTCAAAATCCTTTCCACTTCAATGCAGATTTTGGCTGTTGTCCTCTTAAAAAGCTTTAAAAAAGTTTAAATCATGGTGTCTAGTCATGTTTGGGTTTATTTTCTAGGCATGAGCTCAGTTTTTAAAAAATGATCATATTATTTGGTTAATGGTTTCTCTAATTGACTGATTTATTTGAAATGATGTTGTTTATTATTTATAGTGGGGAAAACTCTGGAAATCCCCCCGTCACTTCTCCGTGTATGAATTTTCAATATTTTCCCAGTTAGGGAACATATTTTTTCCTCTCCTCTTCTCTGTGAGACAGATTGTCACAGCATTTTTCAGCAAGAGAAGGAAGGATCTCTTTATTGCTCAGCTCAGATTGTGAATTCAGCCAGGGGGAAAGAAAAGGCTACTCAGCAGACACTCTCTACTGCCAGCAAGTGGGATGACAGAGGTGTGGAGAAGGAGGAGCCCTGGCTTCCCCCTGCATGTACTCACTGGCTAGAGTAGCTCCGGGCACACAGGAGGGGAGCAAGCTGCACCATTAAAAGGGATGGAGTAATTTACATTCCCCCCAGAGTAAGGGGCAAGGAGGGAGGAAATCAAGGAAGAATTATGGATGTTCCTGGGCAGGATAGCTATGTACCAACCCTAAATCAGGGTAGATTTTAGAGTTACAACTGAACATTTTTTTCTGATGGATTGTATTAATAATTGCTAGACATATAATGAAAAGCTATTTAGATATGTGGCCTCAATGCATTTCTGTGGCTTCCCTTGTATTTAAGAATTTTCCAGTAAATGATTGGTTATAGCAGATAAGCCTATAACTCATTTTATTTTCTATTTTTATTGATTGGTACCAACTGCTGCAACTGAAACTTGAAGCAATTAAACAAACTCATGGGAAAATATCAAGACAACTTTGATTTTATAAATTTAAAAAATGGCGATAGAGGAATCCAACTGCAATTAAACTACTGCAAACTTTTCCTGAAGCAATGTTATATCCATGTAGTTAGGATATAGTTATTAATGTTATTAATGTTCTCTGATGTCTCAGTCTACTGACTGTGCTGGACCTGGGCGTTTAAACTAATTGGGAAGAGGACACTAGAAGGTGTTTTTATCAAAGATGAACATTCCTCAATCAGGCATTCTCAAACGCTGTCATTTGGTGGCCCCCATACTATCCTGTGTTGTGGGCCACCTCCCCTCTCACTAATGAAAAGGCCACTGTTGCCCTTAACAATCACATAACATCCTTGTGGCAGCTACAGCAATTGCAAAGCAATATTAGGAACATATCTGATATATTTTTAGTTTTCTTTTAATGTGATTTAGCAAGTGAAAATGAGGACAAGCCAATCCCATGAGACTCAGCCTGCTCCCCATGGATTGACCCTCCCCGTAGTACAGGGACCACAGTTTGGGAACTTCTTCCCTAAATGTTAAGGGTGGGATTTTCAAAATCATTTGGGTCCAGTGGGAGTTAGGTGCTTAAATACCTTTGAAGATCTGAGCCTTCATGTTAGGCTAAATCTCCTCTACTGTGGACTATGGGAATTTTATTTTGGATTGAATGGGATTAGAATAATATGGTTGATATTAAGCACTTTTGAATATCCCATTCTAAAGTAGACTGACTTTTTCAAGTGTGATAAAGGATGTATTTGCCTTAATTAAGGGCCCAATCTCACACCTCATGAAGTCAATGGAATTAAATGGATAGACAGTAGATAGTGGAATTCATAAGTAAAACATTTAAATGTTTAATTTTTGGCCAAGCTTTTTAATATTTTGTCATTGATTTCAATGAGAGCAGGCCCTCATTAGCTTGTGAGAACAGCCCTCTGAAATTTAAAAATAATATATCTCTTTTAGATTTCCTTTTGAAAGAATCCTGAAAGGAGAGAAAGGAAAACAATTCAAGACGGCCTATCCTACTAGCACATCAGAATTTTATTACAGATCTCTCACCCAACAAGTTCCATTTTAAGAATCAGATCCAAAATAAGGAAGGTTGTGAATAGGCAAATTTCTTGAAAAAAATGAAACATTTCAGATTTTTTCCCTTGTGAAGTCCACTACCTACCAAATATTCCATTGTATCTACATGGTCAAAGAACCTGCTTAATCTTGCCAAGAAAAAATAAGATTAAACTACAATAAGAATTGAGTGGGTGCACACCTAAGGGTATATGGGCGACTATTGACTTTTTTTTTTAAATGTGCTGTGTGCTCAGTATTAATCCAGCTACGTACTCCATTTAATTTTCATTCACTATTTTCTACTTCTGCCAAGGGATTTTGCATACCTAAGTCTCAAATCCTGATTCTTAACAATCATGTGACTCTGCAGAAACCAAGGATATTTGGAGAGCAGAGAAGTCACACATGGATTCCTTGGCTAGCCTACAGGGGCTGCTCTTGCATGTTACTCCCAGGCTTCATCTCCCCGGGAAACAAGCTGTAGCTCTCAGCCTCTTGGCCAAAGGTCCATCAGCCTGACTTTCATGTAGCTTGCTGTTTCTGTGCCATTGAAAACACAGAGGCAAACATCGCAGTGGGTCTAACTTGTCATCAGGTATGTCCCTTTTTTCTCCCTTTTTTAGATTCTAAACAACATTCTCTAAACAGCTCATAACAGTAACCAGAGCCAGGCAGCAAGTGGAAAACGAGAATATTCTCCTAATACATAAACTATTAGTCAGTGCTTGCTCTCTGTCCAAAAATCAGAAATAGGGATGATTTTCAGTTGGAAAACAAACACCACAATGAGACTTCACTTAGGTTTTTAAGACTCATAGATGGATTCCTGAGCCTGATTAGAAAACAAACTGGGGAAAACTGCATTCACTTGTATGTGATTTGGCCACTGGTGAAACAGAAGAAATACTGCTAGAGAAGGATATTCCTGAGTTTAATGCATCAGGCTGGGACTCTGGAGACCTGGTCTCAGTTTTCAGTGCTGCCATGGACTCCCTGTGTGACCTTTAGTAATTCATTTCATCACTCTGGGCCTCAGTTTCCTCTCTAAAGGAAATATAATAATAGTGCCTTGTCTGTTTTGAGGACTGTATTTTATTAAATGTGTGACAGCACTTAACACCAGTGGCGGCTCCATGCCCTAGCGCGCCAAGCACGTGCCTGGGGCGGCAAGCCGCGGGGGATGGCCTGCCAGTCCCTGCAAGGGCGGCAGTCAGGCAGCCTTCGGCGACTTGCCTGCAGGAGGTCCGCTGGTCCCACGGATTCGGCGGCAATTCGGCGGTGGGTACGCGGAAGCTGCGGGACCAGCGGACTTCCTGCAGGCAAGCCGTGGGACCGGGGACCTCCTGCAGGCACACCGCCGAAAGCAGCCTGCCTGCCATGCTTGGGGTGGCAAAAAAGCTAGAGCCACCCCTGCTTAGCACATGGGATCTGATCTCATTTGAGGCCACTAGGTGCTACTACAATACAAATACTAATGTATTCATACAAGCATTCTTCTTCCTTCGCCCCAGTAATGTTACTTTTCAATACTTATCACTAAGGGCCTAATCAGCCCAGGCAATTGGATTGAGCTCTAGCGATCTCTGTTAGGTAAGCAGTCTTCCTACTTAGACTGCAGGGAGACAGCAGAGCCACTCCACCTTAACTGCAGTGTAGCAGTGCCCTATCTGCAATTTTGATATACAGCTAGACCACTATATAAATATAGACCACTGGATATACTTTCCGGGTAACATTTCTGTCAGCTCAGCAATAGCAAGGGTGCACTAGTACTATCTCTATAATATGGGCACTGGTATAGTGGTAGTGGATTTTATTCCAAAGCACATGCTGTAAAGCAGGGGTAGGCAACCTATGGCACACGAGCCTGTAAAGCAGGGGTAGGCAACCAAAGGCGGCACGCGAGCTGATTTTCAGTGGCACACTCACTGCCCTGGTCCTGGCCACCGGTCCTGGCCCTCTGCATTTTAATTTAATTTTAAATGAAGCTTCTTAAACATTTTTAAAAACCTTATTTACTTTACATACAATAATAGTTTAGTTATATATTATAGACTTATAGAAAGAGACCTTCTAAAAACGTTAAAATGTATTACTGGCACGTGAAACCTTAAATTAGAGTGAATAAATAAAGACTCGGCACACTACTTCTGAAAGGTTGCCAACCCCTGCTGTAAAGAATTCATAAGATGTCACTCATTTCCTTCTTGTACAACCCCAGGTACACATACATATTATCAGTTTGGTTGGAAGTCAGCAGTATAGAATGTCAGTCCCTGGCCATTTGTTACTACACTTGCATCTCAATATGGGCTCTACAAATGTCATAGCGTATCTCTGCCCATACAATCATAGAAATTTGTCACATGTCTTAGTTGGCCATTTCTTGGCGAAGTCTCATCTCCCTTAGGTTTCTGCAACTGGCTGCAGGCTTGGGGGAAAAAACCATGTAAGTTAACCTTCATGCCAAAGGGAAAATCACAAAAAGTGAACTCAGTAATAAGAGTTCTGTGCCCTCAGGACCTTACCGAGCAATCCTTACTAAATTATATTCATTCACAAATGAAGTCAGTGGAAGTTTTGCCTGACTAAGGAAAGCATGTTTAGGCCTACAATTTCAGCAAGCTGAGTAAGAGGGATGCTCTGATGATAGTGAATCTGCGTTAAAGAAAGCAGTGTAATCTGGTGGACGGAGGACTAGAGAGAGATTTCAGGGCACCCAAAATAAGTCGTAATTTTTGAAACCGTACTGGATGTATTATGTCTGGAGATACTGAATAGTATGGATGTCTAATCCCTGACAGCACAATCCCCTAGCCAGTTATGGAGAAGGTCGAATAATCTGATAGCGCTGCAAATCTCAGCTGAGAGAGGTTACAAGTTGTGACTCAAGCACCAGTATCAACATTTCAGAAATGGTATTACAAAATCAGTGGCAACTTTCAACCATTTTGGTACCTGGGCCTGCTCCTGTTCCAACTGAGGCCTTGATTCAGGAAAATACTTAAGCACATTCCTAACTTTAAACATATAAATAGTACTACAAAGTCATTAGAACTACTCACATGCTTAAAGTTAGGAATGTGCTTAAGTACTCTTCTCAGTCAGGAGCAGGAAGAGCCTGGGGTGAAGTTAGTTCTCTCTCTCTCTTTCTCTCCCTCCCTGCCTCTCAAACTATTGAAGGAAATCGCCTACCCACACTCCCCCTGTTCTGGCTGTCAGTTATTGAGCTGGCAAGAACAGAATCAAACACCTGTGTGCCAGATACATGCAGCTAGCTGTATTTGTACCACTTGCCAGTTTGATTTCAGTCAGTTGGTGGTGATGGCACAGAATTCCACAACACAGAGGAATGATATTTTTTTAAATCTTCTCAGAGCTTATCTTTCCTGTTCCATGTTCCTTTCTTTGTACTTTCTCTTGTATAATTTTCAGAGTTGATGAAACAATAGGTAATCTGCAGATGGGTGTAGTGATGTCTTTTTTGTAATCAACTAAAAACAGTGCAAGTATTTCCTGTTGAAACCTGAAGCCAAGTGGAATTCCCATTCCCTCTCAGTGGCAAAGAGGAAATTTAAATTTCAGCCTAAATTAGCACCATAGAATCTAATATTTTTCTTTCTCCTGTGATAGATTTATTTCACATTTTTCAGCCTGAAGTGTTCAGAATTCATCTTTACTGAGGAAACTTTTCAAGTTTTCATTAAGACCTTTACATTAATTTAAAATGTATTTTTAATATGGGATAACAGTTTTATTTTTTTTTGATGCAGTATATACCTTCCCTATTTTCTGTGTTCTTGTAGACTCACATAATTTAAAATTGTTTTCCAACTCCTTTCTTATAGATCAGTTTAGAGAGTTCATATTGATCAAGTGGTATTTATGTTTCGGGTATATACATGTATTAAAATGGATCAGATATTACATAATCATATATTACTCAGTCCTGCTTTCAACTAGGTCAATTTCTTTCCTTTAATCCTGGAAGATTAAAACAATTCAAAACCATCAATAGTTATATTAAGGATCAGAATCTGACACCCTTCCCTCACATTGTGTCAGAATTTACCCCAAGACTAGTCCCAATCACTTCAGTGGGACTATTTATCTTATTTATAAAGTAAGATAGTATTCAGAGTTAATGTATCAAATTCTGATCCCTAGAGCCTCTGCCTCCCTTGTGTTCAATGTGCCAACAGTTAAAATTAGAGCTAATCAACAGGGGTGGATTTAAGGGTTAGCAAGACTAGAAATGCTGACTCAGGTCATCTTTATGTTGGGCTCTTCCAGATTCTTTACCTGATTAGGGGACATGGGAATTTTTAATGATGATCCTTACCATTGCAACCACCAGTTCTTTTGCCAGCAGGTGGTTATCCTTAAATCTACACTTGTTGTCACACAGCCCTTTTGTGATGTATTGACATCCCTAGCTTCTGTGCATCTCTGGGCCACTTCCTCTCCACACTCTTCTCCCTTAATCCCATTGATTCCATAGATGACTTCCTCAACTCTATTCTGTTCTCCATCCTTGACTCTTTCCCCTTCCTTTCCATTGATGTGTCAGTCCCACTAACCCACATCCATAGCTCATGCCGCACCCCCACCTCTTTTTAAGTTGTGTTTTGGGAACAGTGTTAATTTTGTTCTCTCTCTGCGTGGTTGGTGGCCTGTGTTGGGAGAAGAGAAGGCAAGAAGAGAAACTTTGTTTTTTAGCTATGTATTTCTTTTTAATTATTATTTTCAATTGCAGATATATATTATGAGGGAGCGGGGGCAGGGGATTCAGAAGTGCTCAGTATTGGTCTACTTTTGCATCTACTGAGAGTTTAAATACATAGATAGAAGCTGATGTTCTCTATGATATAACAGCGAGTTCTTTCTGATATAACATTGGCATGTATTTCCAAGATATGGCTGACTGACATTTGAGTGCTGTCGTCTGATGGAAAACTAAAAAATATGCTGAAGCAGCAGTTATTTCTATACACCTGCAAGGGTACCTTAGATTTTTGTAGTATTTCTATATTCATACTTGAGAAATGGAAAATATGTCACCATGATCAGTCATCTTAACAAATTTGCCTTGATATCATGTAATACTTATGGTCTATGCCATGCCCAGTCTATTCTAGATTCCCTCTGTTGACTGAATCCAGAGTGATAGCACAGAAACTAGGCAAAAGGCAGGTCAGATGCTAACAGATAGCTAGGCAAATGGTAAGCAAGCATAGGAGTATGCCCGTGCTAACCACAATACAGATACAGACAGACACTCTTCTAGGCAATGGCAGGCCATATATAGCCACATTCTCAAGCTCTGGAAAGCAAAACAAACATAGTCTAAATGCTGTGGAACAAACTCAGGCCCATAAAGTCCAGACTCAATGAAACAGAGCACAGAGCAAACATAGTCCACAGGCAGTGGAAAGCAAACTCAGGCAAATAAACTCTAGACTCAGTGAAACAGAGCACAGATAGACACACTCCAAGCACAAGTAGAAAAGCAAACAGAGACAAATATAGTCTAAACTTAATGAAGCAGATAAATGAAACAGGAGCTGTCTCACTCTCTCTCCAAGCAAAATCTAAGCAACTTATCCCAAATACTCCTAGCTACAGCAACAAGGGTCTTCTTGAAGCCAGTTACAGAAAGTCACAACCTCTCCATGGTACAAAAGGCTCTTAATTCTTATACCCTTCATCTGTTCTACTCATGTCCAGGCTTGGAAGAATGATAATCTTCACTCTTCAATGGCAGCCACATTATCTGCTGAATCAACAACCTTCACATTCTTGCTTTTTTTCCCCTCAGCCAAATTTAAACAGGCATTGGTCATTTCAAGGAAATCTTAGGAACCATGGAACATTCTAATGGAATCTGCTTGGAAATTGAGTTCACTTGTATGTGTATGTTGTTTTACTGGTGGTGATATGAAAAACAAAAACAAAAAAACCCACAGTGTAACTATTGCTCAACACTTTGAGGCAGATGTCTGACCAGTGTGGGCAGTAAAGTTCTGGAGATGTTACTCAATGACATCAAGAATTATTCCTGGAAGCCTCATCTGTCTGGGTCATCGTAAGTGAGATATATGCAGAAAGTGAAAATATTCCTGTAGAGCTTCATTGCTTGGAGTTCTATGCATCCATTCCCTTGATTCACAAGGTATTTCCCCCAGCTGCATCTTGTTCTTAGTATTAGGTCTTGGAAGTCCTTGCATGCCTTCTCAGACAAATTCTTTGCATAAAGCATGTTAACACCTGATGCCAGTAAAAAACACTGATGACTTTTCATGAAATACAGTTACCAGCTTCACCTACCTAAATATTCCTTTTCATTTATGCATATATTTTTTCCAGTGGATGTCAGGGTGGAAACTTCACTGCTAACTTTATTTTCTATTTTTATTTTATCATACCTCTTGCACTCTGCATGCCAATGCAGTATCCCATTTTATCTTTTCTAGGCAAGTGGTCTGTGGCAAGATGGAGATAAATTCTGTGGTGAGCCTGTTTTCTGCAGAATTCTAGTGCTATGACAAACTGGCAATTTTGCTTCAAGAAATTCAAAATGAGGGATTTTCTACTGAATCAAATATGATGGGTCAGATCCTCAGCTGGTGTAAATTGGCATAACTCCATTGAAGTCATTTGAGCTATGCCAACTTACACCCATGGAGGACTTGATCCACTAATGGTAATAGAATCAGTATACAGTACAGTACTGTATCGCTTGTGCTGCTAATTTTAATATTGAATTTAATTATTTTTGCTCTACTCGTGGATAACAATTAGTTAACAAAAATATCATTCTTTCCTTTAGTTAAGAACTTATAATAGCTGAAGGAAATTTTGTAGCTAAAGAACCGATAACTAATGTACAAAAAGCAAAAGTCCCATTACCCTCATTTTAGATATCTTTATTACAACTAAGCTAATCATTCTTTTTCATTTCTCATAACAAATGCTAGGTGCCATAACATTTTAAATAAGTTGCTAATAATGATTAGGACTTTTTTTTAATAATCTAAAAAAATAGATTTAATTGAAAATAGAGGAAAACTACAACTTGTTTTCTGTTTTCTCCTTTTTTATTTTTTTTATTTCAAGAGGCTATCATTGGGTCTTTGAATAAGAGTCAAGCTACAATTAATGTACAGTTCTCTTCTTAATCTTCTAGTTGTGTTTTCTCCTTCATATGTGTTCATTCAAGGAACACCTATGAAAGCTATTCATTGACATTCAGGACTGACCAATGAAAATGTCATTGCTCCTGGTCTTGCGTTCTGAGAAGAAGGAAAAAAACCCCATGTAGCTTAGTTATACTTAGTCGCCTCATAATCCTCTATGTTTGACCTTCAGCTCATGTTTATGAACCCTAATTATAAATAAATATTTTTATGGAAATGTGTTGTGTTTAAAAAGAAAGCTGGATCACAATAACTGAAGCTCTTTTGTGGTATGATGACACAAACTGTCTGCACCCTAGTGGCAGCTAAATTTTAATAAGTTGCACTCAGGACCCAATCCTACCAAAGCATGCCAAATAAACCCTGCAAAGGATATGAGTGCTCACAGCATGGACTTTACTGGGAAATGAGAGCACTTGCAATGTCAGAAGATTTAACAACCAGGCCCATTAGAACTTAGCGAAAAGTGGCTTTTGAAGCAGAAGACAAGATGTTTCTCCAGGGAACCTGCTTTTTTTAGAAACATCTTCTGTAGGAACATGCTTCCCCGGTTCTCAAGGTGTGATCCCACAAAGCACGTAGCTCCCAATGAAATAAACTGAGGGCTCTGGGCACTTCTTCTGAGGCCCAGACCCTCAAAAGGTATTTAGGTGCCCAACTCCCATTGAAATTATCCTAAATATCTTTGAGGAGTTGGGCTTCAGTGCCATTGAAGGTCAGATCTATTGTAGTTATGAAGAGGAAGCCAGCAAGCCATGAAAGACCCAAAATAAAAGACCACATTTACTGGGTACATTATCTATCTGAAACAGCACTCAGTAATGCCAACAAATGTTTTGTTGATATGTATCTAATTTCAGATGAGGAGAAGATGCTGGATTTCTCAGCTAAACTGTGGAGAGCTCTCACACAAAATACTGTGTGTGTGTGTGTGCACGCACATGCACAAAAGTGTCAGTGACCTTCTATTTCATTCTCATATGCATTTTATCATCATCTGGTCGATAATTGGTCTATTTGTTTAGTTTATTCATACACATTGGCACAGCATTTTGTTTGATGAAGGCCCTCAACTTACATGGTAGGAGGAACAATGAGACCACTTGCTGACAGCTACAGCTCAGACCAAAAAGAGGCAGGCACAGCCTAGAAAAAACTAAAAACAGATTTGTTCACCCATATATTTTGACTTCGGTGCTAAAACAGCACATTTGACTATTTATATACTATTTCAGTTTGTTATAACAGGTATTAATATGGACTGCATGTTCATCAGTTAGAAATACATAAAATAGATTATATTAATTAGTAAATAGAAAGATTCAATACATGAACTATGGGCCAAACTGAGCTCCATTTTGACTCTTGTGCTGGTAAATCCACTTAAACCAGAGCACGATTTGGCCAATAGAGTTTTGCAGCAGCTGTGAAGTTCTGCAGTTAGTTTATATAAGCCTGACTGAGTTTATGCTTGTAGAGTACTAAGTGGTTGGGGAACACTACACACTGAACTCTTGCCTCTTTGGGGGAAAAGTATAATAAGCGGTCATTTCTGAATGTGCCTAAATGGGAAATGTTGAATCAACCTTTGAATGGCACCTCTCTAGGCAGCTCAGCTCACTTGTTTCTCAATCAGTTTTTTTCTCAATTCTTCTTTTGAGGTTTTGATAATTTACTTAGACTGACTTTGGACGTTTGCAGTAAGAAAGCCAACTAAAATTTAATTCTACATAATTACTTGGGGGTACTATTGTAGAGCGGAAAAGGTACATATGGGATGCATATGGAATGCAGATAGATGCAAAGATTCAATAAACTGACTACTTTTCAGAATTACCAGGAGTATATCATCTATTTTGACTACCCATTATATCCTGGATCTGAATTTCTGTTTTGAATTACATCTGTATATTTATTTATCATCCTAGAATATACCCAATTCCAAAACAGCAAACCGAGGCATAACAATATAATATTTTCTAATGTGTGAGGAAGCCCTGCTTCTGTGGCTGTCTTAAAAATCAGATGGCTATTCCACATGCTAACCCAAATAGGGTGGAATTTGGGGAAGTACCCAGGTTGCATTATGAAATCCCACCCATCACAATTAGTGGTGATAAATTACATTCTATTAGATTCTCTACTGCCTTAAACCTTGTGTAGTCATTACATGCGCAAAGTGAGAAAAAACACTATTCAAGTCAGATCAGTAGTTTTGTATAGTCACTTTGTACTGTGTAAATGGCTAGATGAGGTACAAGGCAGTAAAGAACCATGTCAGTAGGCCTGATTCACTGCTGTGTTACTCTATTTTTATGCCAGTGTAACTCCATTGATTTCAGTCATTACACCAGCATAAAGTTGGATTAACATAGTGCTGAAGCAGGCCCAGAGTGTCTACTGTCATCATCATCATGTTCCTATTACGCCTCTGGCTCCTCCACTCCTATCTGTTTCTGGGAAGTCTTTCAATGGTTCCCCAGCTGTGACCCAGGCTTTTCAGCTTGGCTTCCACAGCTCTTCAACATGTTGTTTTCAGGTGGCCTCGTTTTCGCTTGCCTTCAGGTGTCCATCTTACTGCTACTCTGGCAATGGAATCAGTTTCCACCCAAAGCACATGACCAATCCATGGCAATGATGGCACTCAGATCCTCTTGGCTGCACTGTGTCAGTAGATCTTGGTTTGAGATTGTTCTGGGCCAAAAGATACAGAGGATTTTTCTGAGGCAGGTTGTATGGAATGAAGATAGTTTGGACATGTCATACTTTCTCATTCCCTAGCCTTCTGCACTATAAAGTAGTGTTGAAAGTACACAGCTCTGATAAATCTTGAGTTTGGTTTTGGTGGTGTATTTTGATGATTTCCAGACTGTATTTAAGCTCCTGAAGGTGTTCCTGGCTTTATTGATTTTGTTCCGTATGTCCTGGCTTGTTCCACTGTCCTGGCTGCTGGTGCTGCCCAAGTATGTGAATGTTTCTACAATGGTGATAACGTAATCCTCTGTCCGTACTGGTGATGGTGAGGCAATATTAAAGGTCATGATATCTGTCTTACTGTGGTAGATTTTCAGTCCAATCAGCTGCCTGAATGCGTTGAGGAGGCATGTCTTCTGTTATATGCCGCATTACCCAGTCGATGGCAATATTGAAGAGGATTGCAGACATGACACACCCTTGACATACTTTTGTTTTGACTTCAAAACTGAGCTCACTGTGATCAACACTGCATGTAAAGTTGAAATAGAAGCTTTTGATGACATTGATTATATGGAAAGGAATTCCACATGCTCAAAGAATGTGCCATAGGTTGGTCCTGTGAATGCTATCAAAAGCCTTCTCAAAGTCTCTGAAATGTATGTAGAGTTGCCGTTGCCATTCTAAGCACTGTTCTGTTATGTTTCATAGAGTGAAGATCTGGTCTGTGCATCCATGCCCTTTCCAAAAACCAGCTTGCTCTTTTCTGAGAATGCTATCAATTGCCTCTGATATATGTTGGACTATGATCTTACACAATACTTTCCTTGGCACAGATAAAAGTGTGATACCACACCAGTTATTACAATCACTGAGAGTTCCTTTCTTTGTTAACTTCACTATAACTCCATTGGTCCACTCATCTGGCACTTTTACCCCTTTCCCAGACTGATGTAAATAGAGGGGCCAGAACTGATGCTGCTAATTTAGGATTTACCTTGAACAATTCTGCATTCAAGTTAACCTTGCCAGGAGTTTTCCCATTTTTTAAGGATTTGATGGCTTGTGTCTACTGTAGTTTGTATCAATTATTAAAGCGTAAAAAGCACTGGGTCTTCTCCAATAAGAGGAGATATTTTGATTACTTGTGCCAGCATACAAAACAACCATAGTTTCAATCCCTGCTGGTAACTGTTTCATTCTTGAAGACTGAACTGTTGTGTACCTATCCATGTAAATGTATTACATTTAAATATTAGCAATGACTCACTGACCACTAACAACAGCGGAATTCCAGATGATGAAAAATTGGAAATGTATATTTTTACAAATCCTGTTTGTGGTTGTTATCTTTAATAATGCCAAATGATTTACCAGTGCCTCTTAAGTGTAAGTAATAAAGACTTCCATCTGTCTGGGGGCTGCTCCAGCTTGTTCTCAACTTTGAGTCATTTTACTATCATTTGGGAGTTCTCAATCTCCCTTGTTGCTTCTGTTTTCAGGAGGTGGTAAAAAAGCCAAATCATGAGTTTGGGTTATTATTAAGGTTTTCTTAATGTAGGGTCAGAGTTTCCAAGTAAGATTTGGATTCACCTCTAGGAGAGCAAAGCCTACAAAACTTTTACTCTATTTCTAGCTCAGCTCTGTCCTATGAATCTTGTTAAGTTTTTCTCTAAAACCTGACAATTATAACCTCCCTGTTCTAGTAGGAGACTCAATAAAGAGTCTGTAGGAAGACTTGAACTTAACAATAATCAAGTCTCATTTTCTGTTAGTTAGTTTTGTTAACTAGCTGTTTTTCCACTTTTCGTTTCCCATACCTCTACACTTTTTGGTTTCAGAAAAAAGTGGAAGTACAAGAAATGGAAAATACCAGGAGGAAACCTCTTTTTATGGTATTACTGATCTCCTGGCAGGGTGCCCTCAAACTCGCAGATAACAGATGGCCTAAAAATATACCAAATCACTGGACCCCCCAACAACTCCTTCCTGGCACCATGTGGGACAGGACATGCCCCCTGCCATCCCCAGCAGGTTGGCTTTGCCTGAGAGATATTGCCACAGATAACTTGACAGTATGGTGGGGGTCAGGGAAGGTGTGGAATGCTTTTAGGATGGTATGTCATGTGGACTGAGAACACACGATGTGGGGAGGGGAAAGGGGAGGGGGAGGGAAGATGGGAGCAAGCAGAAGGATTTTGCATGGTGAGAGATGGCTATGGGATAGTGAGAGAGAGAAAACGGGAATAGAGGTTAGGTAATGGACATATAGCCCTGAAAAGAACATCCACAAACAGAAAGTTTAGTACATACTGTGTATAATATTTTATAACAACATGTGTACATAGCACTTAAGTAACCAAATCACCTTATTTTTGTAACCCTTATTCACACTCATCCTTCTATTTCTCCACCTATTTTTTGTAGCTTTCACTTTCTGGATCCTGTCTAGCCTCTTTGACATTTTCAATTTAAAAGCAGCTTGATAACTATGATCTTTCCAGTCAAAAATAGTAAATATTCATACACATCAGGCACAGATTTCTTACTGAAATCAAATATCTTTAAAAACAGCTTGGAATACAGATTTTTTTCATCTAGGCTTCATTTCACTTCATAACAACTAGCTGTTTCTAGAGCAAGAACAATAAGCCAATATCTTCCAAATCACACACATATTCACTATGAAATGAAATAAATATTTCCATTTGGCAGTTTTGAGAACAGGTGAAAAGAAAAGATTATTCATAATGCATTTTTGAGCTTTTTCCTTAGGGATGATTATTATGTGTTGTTTATGTTCTTTTAGATTTAATGATCACTACTTTCTTCCATTAACTGCAAAGAACATAGATTTAATTTACAGGTAGCAGGCCACAGCTGTTTATATTGAAAAATATATTGTTTGATCATCAGTTTCATGCTTTATCTGTTTGCTATTTAGCTTGGTCCTCAGAAATGTCGGACCTGGACAGCCTTGGAGACTTGTTAGAGAATGAGTCTTGCTATGGTGTGATGTCAATGAGCTTAGGCAATAGATCACATCCTGCTGATATACATTTACACCATATACACAGTGTATGTAGGGTGACCAGATGTCCCAATTTTATAGGGACAGTCTCAATATCTGGGGGGTTTTCTTATAGAGGTATTACCTCCCACTCCCTGTCCTGATTTTTCACACTTGCTATCTGGTCACCCTAGGTGTATGCCTCTTTCTTGTGTTTGGCTGCTGCTTACTATTTATAAAAATACATCTCCTGAAGTTGTCAATGTATTTGATATGCACAGGGCCACATTCTCAAATAGTGTAACTCAGCATAGAATCATTATTGTCACTGAAATCAATTTACACCACCTGAGGGTATGGCCTAGGAGGCGGAGCCTGATTCATCTGGGTTAGTATCAGTTTATTGCTAAGATGGTACTCTTTCCTACTGCTATTAAATTGCTTTTTGTTCAAAATAGAATTCTAATAGTGTTTTTACTGGGGCTCAAGTTTTTTTTTTCCCTTCTATCACATTTTCCAAGATCTCTTTATCTGTTAGATATGAAGGCTGAGATTTTCAAAACCACATAGGAGATCTGGACATTCAGTAATTTTAATGGAAATTGGGCCCAATTTCATTAGGAAGCTTTGAAAATCTCAGCCTAAACTTCCACGAGAAACTATAGTGTGTGTGTGTGTGTGTGTGTGTGTGTGTGTGTGTGTGTGTGTGTGTGTGTGTGTGTGTGTGTGTGTGTGTGTGTGTGTGTAGACAACAATGACAAAGCAATCTTACTTTCCACCTTCAAATCCCTCCCCTCAGACCACCTTTATTTTGTTCACCTTTCCATCTCTCATCTGTGCCCCAATGCTGTCTGCTCCTACTCTCATGCCTGATCCTTAACTGCATTGTATCTCTCTAACTCAGGGCTGCAAGCTGATGAGCAATGAAGGCATTTGGCAACTTGCAGGAGGTGTCCAGTACATTGCAGGGTCTGTCCCTTACATTGTAAACTCCTTGGGGTAGGAACCTCATTTTCCTACATGTTTGTGAATAATCAGGCACACCTATAGCACTATGGATATGATCCTGCACTGCTGAGATTAATGGTGCAGGATCAGGTATTATAGGAATCAGTGAGAATCTGTTGCCTGTAGTGCCTTTTCTGCAAGGAATTCAAAGCACTTTACAATCATTTAAGCTTCACAACATGCCTGTGGGGTACAGCCGGCTAAGTAGGCCTGTAGCACATTCTTCACAGAGCCAAGTACATTTATTCAAATGTAGCTGAATAATAATAATGAAACCATGACCTACCATGACACTTACGTTCCTCAGGAACAATGAAACTGTCAACCACAAGGTTGAGACTCGTGAGTATGGGTGACAGAACTTTTTCGGCAGCTGGCTCACAACTGTAGAACTCACTTCCGTAACAGATTAGGATGACCATGAACTTCCAGTGCAAAATGCAGAATGTACTTCTTCAATTTAGCTTTCCCACAATATCAACAAACAAGCAAACGAAACCTTAGTAGAAAAGTCTTGCATTAATTTAAAAAAAAAAGAGAACCTTTGTATAGGTTTTTGAGTTATGCTGTAGAATTGAACAGGGAATAATAACTCTGCCACAGAATTCTTTAGCATGGTTCAAAAAAAAAAAAAAAACCAAAACAAACAAACAACAAAACACCACCACCCTATGGAAAGAATCTCATTCTCTATTATGTTCTATCCGTTTTTAATAAATGTATGTAGAACTCTATCACATTTCTATAGAATCCTATTGATTTCATCTCTCTTCACTTCTATAGGATTTTTGTATAAAGGAAGTGGTGTGAAGGAGAGGTATTGAAAGCAAACTTTCACAATATAATTGTTTGTTAGTGCCTCTCATACTCTGGTGATGGGCATAGTGAATGTGTATATGCTTGCAATACAATAAATAATATAAAGACGACTTCTTAAATAAAGACTGCCAACTCAAGGAAGCAATGGAAACACAACCTGCAACAGATATTATTGAAGCTGAAAGATGCTAGGATCTGTACCAGAAGGTAGCAAAACTTTGGGAATCCATGGGACAAAAGGTAGCATGATTTCAGAAAAAGTTATCCATGTAGGACTGATATTTTAGAGTTTGCACTTTAGTACGCCCCCTCTATCCTAGGTTAATTTAACTTGACTTTCAGAATGGGCTATTACCACCCACACACTTCAAACTGCCAATCTCTCTGAGTCTGCTTACCCTGTTTTTAAAATAATTATTTCATATGATGATCCTAAACACACTGTGGTATCTTACAATGTTTTGCTTTCCAAACCAGTTTGCCATCTTACCAAAAGCATTCATGTACAATATAAATTCCTAAATGGAATACAAGCAGCTATCATTTCTCATGGAAACTTCATTGTCATCCATGCTGGGTTTGCTAAAAGTTGCCATTTCCCCCCTATGTTCCCCAGTCCCCTCACTCTTTCATAAGCACTCCTCCATCCCCTTATGTTCCCCCTGTGCATATAGTAACGCTGGAGTTGCCACAGTCTCCTTAATGTCTAATCCTCTAACACTGGGAAAGCATTGTATTGCAGCACTAATGCAAGGATGAATTCTGGAATGTGGAGCCTGGAGAGAGGCTTATAGAATAAGAAAGAAAGAAAAAGGGAAGAGGAAAAAGGAATTGAGAAGAGAAAGAAGTCAAAACCACACATGGGACAGAAGGGAAAAAAAGGGATTAGGTGACAATATCCGACTGCACTGAAGGGTCAGGAGAATTAAGCTTCAGAGCAGCTTGCTCAATGTGTGCCAGGATAAAAAGATTCTGATATGAATGGAGGTGGTTCAAGTGCAGGCACATTGTGGAATGCAATAGGAGTCTGCTAGGGAACATTTAAGAGAGTTGTGCATTACTTTCATGTAGCAAATAATATATATTGTTTGCCGGGCAAAGATCTGAGCCTCTCCTGTCACTTTTACAAGCTCGTTACAGAAAGACAAAAAATGCAAGAATGTAAAGGAATAGTGCTGAGTTTAAATAAAATAATTTGAATGCTTCCTACAATGTTTTATTATTGCATTTTATGTTTAAATTAAATACAAAGTTAAGAGATCCCCAGAGAGTGAAAAATCAGCATATTGACTTCAATGAGCCATGCCAATACACACTGGCTTAGGATCTCTCCCAAATTCTTCAGGCCCTGATTTTCAAAACCTGTGAAGCCAAAGCCACATTAAAAAATGCATGTGCAATTTCTACAGCACGCCATTTTCACATACAGGTGCTGAACTTTATAAACTATGTGTCAAATCAGATAATGGAAAAATAAGATTTTCATGCAATATGAAAGGCCTGAAAGTCTTCCTTGTGGCTGTTAATTGTTTAACTGGAAAACTGGAGACAGATACTTTGATTTCCCATAAGGTTGCACTTTGATCACAAGGGTGGTTTAAAAAAGGGTGATCAAAATTATAGAAGGTCTAGAATGAAATACACAATCTGCCTGACTACCTGCACTTACTATAAAAACAACAGGGAACCAGTCCTTTCTGAAACCTGAAAATGACAGGTTAAAAGACCTGGTACCTAAACAAGTATTCTCACCTCCTGATACCTCCCCCAAATATGGCTTCTTGGTCCAGAAGCCAATATTGTCTCATCTCTATTCAGCACCACTGCCAAGCATGAAGTCAGAAAGTAAACATAGAAACATGAGGAAAGGGAGGAGATACATCAAGAGTAATGAAAAAAAAAGGTGAAAAGATAGCTTCTTAACTGTGCAAACAGAACCCACCCAAAGTCAGGTAACTGGCATAAAGCATGCTCTGCAGATACAATAACATAGCAGGAAAAATCATAAAGGTCTTTTCAGCTGGTATTTGCTAATCCATCATTATCATCATCATCATCAGAGAAGGATCTGAAGTGGAATATCAAGAGCAAAGTGACTGGAATTAAGGGCAGTTTAAAGTGAGGATGGCATGGGCCCATCTCCAGTCACCAACAATCAGCCAGATTTAAGTAAGGAATAACTCAGAGAAGTTTCAAAGTATAAAACACATTCCATTCACTCATTTAAAATACTTTGGGCTGTACTTTTCTGTGAGGAGAGGGTGAGAATCTTGTGCAGGAATAACTGAAGGAGATTCTATTTTTAAGCGTGTGTTGTTTTTTTGAAGGGGCAGGCAGGACATAACTCATATACATATGCTTAAAAAAAAAGAAGCAGCTTACATGGATCAGAGTGAGTAGGACATGTTTCCTTCCTACTCCCCAGTGGTAACACCTATGACCTGACCCAAGACCTGACCTGGAAGCTGGAAAAAGAAGAACAAAAGACATGGTCTTCAGGCTTCATGACCGTGTCTTTACGGAGTTGAATGTTTGTACGTAGGCATTGGGGAAGTCTGGTGTCAATTCTTCCCTTGAGAAATGGATGTGATGATGCTGTCGATGCACATTTTTCAATGGTTACATTCCTTTGATTCAGGGATAAAAACCTGATCCTAGTGAAGTCAATGGCAAAACTCCCATTAACTCCAGTGTGGTCAAGTTTTCACCCCTGGAGTTCTTAAAAGTTTGATAAACCCAAGTTCACAGCAGCAGACTCGCCTCCACAACCATGTCTTATAAAATTTATGTATTTTCCTTCTTTTCTCTGTGTTCTGTGGCTTGGCTTTCATTGCAGCTTGTCCTGTTACAGTCAAACAAAACTGAAATCCATGGCCCCCATGCCAGAAATCAAAACAACAGCAACACAATACGTATTCCTCTATGATCTGACTGACCCGAGAATGATGTATTAAGTGAAAAATCCCCTGCCCAGTGCACAGAGGAAATACAGACAGTGTGCTAGGGTACGGTCACTTGCTGTATGTGTGTGTGTGTGCTTTGAACATAGACAAATGTTATTCAGCTTAGATGGAGCCAATATGCTCACAAGCCTCAAATTGTTAAAAAAACAGACAAATCATTTTTCATGTTTCTTTGAAAGTCCTGCCCAGAGAGATAGATAATTGGAACTCTGGATTTT
Organism: Mauremys mutica; assembly: GCF_020497125.1. NCBI lineage: Eukaryota > Metazoa > Chordata > Testudines > Geoemydidae > Mauremys > Mauremys mutica. The sequence continues at coordinate 83,799,698 of NC_059075.1, forward strand.
GGGAGAGTTATTCACACACACACACACACACACACACACACACACAGAAATCCTTTAATATTTTTAATGTAAAAATAAAAGGACAGATAGTGCATCCCTTATGCAGTTGCACAGTGTGGATGGTTAGTAGTAGGGAAGGAAGGACATAAGTAGCCTTCTTCCCCACCTCAACACCTTTGTGCAGCCTGCATCAGGTGCAGGCAGTATTCTGAGTAGCACCTCACTCCCAAAGAGATGCTACTTCCTCAGAACGGGCAGGCTGGTTAGCAGAGCTGGACAACTCTTAGGCCTTGTCTACACTGGGGTGGGGAGGAAATCAATCTAAGTTACGCAACTTCAGCTACGTTATTCACTTAGATCTACTCACCGCAGTGTCTTCATTGTGGTGAGTCGACTGCTGACGCTCCCCCGTCAATTCCGCCTGCGCTCTTGCCCTGGTGGAATACCAGAGTCGACAGAAGAAGCCTCCGGGGTCGATTTATCGCGTCTAGACTAGATCTGATAAATCGACCCCCACTGGATCAATCGCTGCCCGCCAATCCAGCGGGTAGAATAGACATACACCCCTTCATGCCTCCCAGAAGGTAAGTTGTGGGCACAAAATCTCTAGATATGCAGGATTTCTAGTCAGCATACTCCTTCACCAAGGGCCATCACATGAGGTGGTAGAGCTCCTTACCAGACCTTATTACAGGTTGTGTCTAAATGGCACAATCAAGGCCTAAATAAAGCTTGACATTTTTATATCTTGCCCATGACTGTAGCCAAATAAAGCTTAAGAGAAGTTCAAAGACAGTTCAGTTAGTATTTTGTTTACATTTTCAGTACATCATGATTCTGGCTGGGGACAGAGGTGGCAAAATACAGAAATAAGAAATTCTTGGAATCTCAAGAGAAACCCTACAATAAGATATCTAAGTGAGGCCTGCAGACCAAACAGGTTCAATAATCTAAATAAGATTTGACAAGTATCTAGACTTTTGGCTGCTTAACTAAGACAAAGCATATCACTCCCTGTCTATCTTTGGCATTTCTAAGACACCCATCACCATAAAACCTAGCCTTTTGGGAATCCTTCCATCACTAGATTCAGGAAGACATAAATTGCAATGGCTTTCATCCATATTAAAAAGTTAGGACAGGGAGTATGTGACATTAGGAAGGTACTTTCCGAGTCCAAGAGTAGCCTGGACTTAAATCAAATGCCTTCATTCTCACTTTGAAATTCTCAACACACTGTGATTGGGGCCCAGTCATGAAATGCCTTCTGTATGAAATGCCACTTGTGAAGGCCAGTTCTCCCATGCATTACCATGGCTAAGCTTCTCCTAACCAATTTTGGTCCATTTCTAGCAGTTTTGTATCAAAATTTCAGATCACAAGAGCTTTATTGGTTTATTCATACAGTCAGATGCCTTAAAGAGCTTCCATCCCTAGATTCTAGAACTTGTACAAGTATTAAAGTACACAGAAATAAGTAAAAAAAACAAAAGAGGACTTCCTCATCAAAACCAATCCCAACTCATGTAATAGAAATGTGCCCCTTTAAAATAGGATATTACAAAATAATAAGCTTCCACTGCTAGGCAATCAGCCTTTTCCTCCCATAAAAAGCAAAGGAAAATAGATGAGTCCTCTGGGTCAACAATTTGGGTTCCATCTGGCCCAGGTGGGCAGTCATTACTTTTGGTGAACAAACACCGTTGATTGCGTTTGCTTGCATTTCTCAGTGACTGCTTGCCCAGACATTTTTTTACAAGGCAGCTATTTTTAATTCAGTCCTGCTAATCACGGTCAATACCAGCAATCACAGCATGCTGTTTGGTTGTTTTGTGACAGAACTACGAGCATGTTGATTTCATATATTTCCATTGCAGTGATATAGTTCTCTTCCTGGTGACAACACCCAAGCAATGACTTTTTTTTCCATATCCCTCCTGAGCACGTGAAAGCAACTTTCATTTTCTTTGATACAGATCAAACCAAGTGTAGCATTTCACAGAAGAAGATGAAGTCTCCTGAGCTGACCTCCAAGGCATTATTCTGCAAATAAAGCACATTAAGGCTGGAGAGAAAAGATATTTTCTTAAAATCAGAGGTCCAAATACCCACTGCTTGCATATACTCCCAAATAGTCTACAGGTAACCCAGCCACTGCTAGTGGGTACCTGAAAAAATTACTAGCCTGTGCTCAGTTACTCAAACAGCTTTTGCCAAACTGAATGCCTGGAGTCAAACTATTGTTTCATTCACATTCAGCACCACTGCTGAAGCATGAAGGAAACTTCCACCCTTATCCTCCCCCTTCACCCTCACCTCCCATCCCCCACCAACCACACACAGAGATGTGAGAAGGGAAGGAGATAAAATGAAAGCAGTGAGAAATTATGTTTCTCAATTTTGTTGTGCAGCCTCTCTTTGCTCCCATACCATCCAAGGCAAAGAACGAGTTGTGGCCTGCTGGTCAGTTGTGGCACATGAATAATTCCTTATTTTTTTACCTTTATGTTTAAGAGAATCATAGAAATGGGAGATGAAAATCTATAATGTAATGTTATAATCACCCTGGCCAAATGTGGGATTGTTTCCTGTCTCCCTACTTGTATAAACATATTTTCAAAATCCAGTGCAGGATTTTAGTAACAAAACACCCATTGACTGGAGGTGAATATCAAGTTCAAGTTTGTTTGGTTTCCACCAATACAAACAAAAAATGGACATAATATTCAATATGGACTATCTTTAATTAATTAATAAGAAGTTCCCCCATTGAAAGTACCTGGTATCAATTCCAAGTCAATTTTCAAGATCTACAATATGTAAAATAATGTCTGTATTTGGCAGAAGTTAACCCAATCCCCAGTGTATTTGTACAAGACTTTCTAATTCGGCATCCCATTGCATAGAATTGGAGTGTGAGGCTCATAACTCCAAATATCTTCATTTTATATAATGAAAATATAGTGAATTAATAAAGAAAAAAATCCTAATTAAAGTGTTCACAACTTCCAAAGGGTTGACTTTGAAGAATAGCACACCCTTGTTTGGTATGTTTATGGACTCTCTCACTTACAACAGTTCCACAGTAGAATAACTTCCCTGACTTCAATGGAGTTACTTGTCATTTATACAAGTATAAATCGGATGAGACGCAGGCTCTTTGAAACAGAAATGAATCAATAGAGGACAGTCTTCAAAAAAAAAAAGTCATCTCCGAACACAATATTATTTCAGTCTCCTCTCAGTCTCTCTCTGAACTTAGTGATTCTATTCTCTAAAGGCGCACTGATCTCAGTGCTTATTGCGAAACAACCAACAAACCTCATCATTTCTCTATGCATTTCCACATAATATAGGATCTGGTTTTAAACTACTGTGGAACAACCATGCTATCACCAGTGCTTCCAGGTTTGGTATTTGTGAGGCTGATCACGCTTTAAATTAAGTTTCTATTTATAAATAGTTAATACATGAATAATTGATGTTTTTTGAAACAGTTAATACATTATAAAGTCCAGTAGGTCAACAGTTTGCTTATAATCATAGCATGTAATAATCTATAACACTTTCTTCTCATGCACTTATAACGATCTATAACTAACAATACTCATGTTTGTATCATGCTTAGAACATTCATTAATACTTTATTAATAGATTATGATAAGGTTCCAAATTATAAATTGTTAATAAAGTGCACTGTGAGGCCTTTAACTCTTATTTTCTGCAAAAGTTATTGGGTTCTTTTTACACAGAGATTAGCTCAAAGCAAACTCCAGATTAAAGTCACCCTATTCTATTCTGTATAGGTTCTTGTACTATCTGAGCACCTTCCAGTAATGCGTTAAGCAACATAACTAACATCTGTCACATGTTGTTTGTCCTTTCATCTTCTCCTCGGGAGAAGTGTGCGCAGTGCAGTGGTTTATTTTGATAGAGGTTTTCTGTGCTTTTGTTTGTTTGTTTTGTGTTTATATATTTTATATACATACGTATTTACTAGACAATTTTCACCATGTGTGAGATTAACACCAAACATTTTTTCTGGGTTGGCATTTCACAGCAGAATGGGAAGATAAGCTTTCACTGACACATAGGACACACACAATTTAAAAATTGGATGCAAAATTGCCATGAAAAGATTTTATGGGTCCCTTATAGAGAAATGAAATCCACAGTCTAACTTGCCTAACATAGGGCTTGATTCTGCAAAGAACTGAAAATCTCTGGAAGGGTGCTATGTATCCTCAGCTGTCAGTGGCTTCAATGGGTATGCAGGGCACTCTAGAGCACACCAGGACTTCACGGGATTTGGCCAATAGAGAGAACAGGCAATACGATGATGAACTCAACAGAGAGACTCAGCTGGAAAATCTGACTAAACATGACACCTGCCCTCATTCCCAAAGAGAATTTGACCTTTTAAATAATAATTTTACACATTTTTGTCTGATCAAATGATGTTTCTCCTCCACCCCCCACCTCATTTTACAGCTAAACCGCTGGATGTTACAGCTGAAGGAAGGGGCTGGAGCTGGAAGTTTGGTCCCTGAATGCTCAGTCCCATCTATTAAGAGGTTGGAAAATATCCACTACCTTATTAGGAAGCCTCAGAAATCTCTTCCCCACCATACACACATAAGTATGCTTGGAAGCAACTAGTGTTCCATGAATTAATTCCCTCCAGCTAACCTGGCAGTGCTTTAATGAAGGGATATGTATAGAGATAGGCCAAGGTTGTAATGTTTTGATTCAAATGTGGTTCTAAACTTCCCCAGAAGAGTCAGAATGTTGAGTTCCCCTACTTTTAGAGGTGACATCACAAGGACACAAACTGCAATGTTTTCCCAATGGCAGGATGCCCAGGCAGGTGCACCAGTTTGTATACAATTATTTCCTCCTGGGCTAATTCTTTGTATAGATCACAAAGCTGTTTCTACAACTGAAGGTGTTTCAGCCCTAACAGAAATAGTTTGAAATATTTCAAACCAAATCATCCATTGTCTCCTTAGAGCGTAAGGATGCCATAAATAATACAGGAGTCAAATGTTTCATCATAACCTGGCATTTGGTACGAGATGGCATGCAAAATGGTCTGACTCTGTAGCATGAAAGCAATGCCACTTACACTCTGCATCATCACTAGAAGTCCTGTGCAGAGCTGCCATTAGAATCTTTGGTGCCTCCAAGCAAAAATAAATCTTAGTGCCATGAATCAGACACACATGTACTTGCATCTGCAGGAAGCCCTTCCTCACTTCATTGCTCCATGGGGCTTCTAGTTTCAATGACCCTCTTCCCCCAAGACTGGCCTTGGGGAGGAGGGGGGGAGATATGTCTGTGGTATGTGAGCTGAAGAATAGTTCATCCTTTTTCATTCATAGCTGCTGACAGCTTCAGAAATGCATTTTCTGTTACTGCTCCTGTGACTGAGAGAATTTGTTACTTATACACCCGTTGCTGAACCTGGTATCAGGGTTTGTATTGAATAAATAACTTGAGTCTCTTGTGAAAGCATTTGTCAATTCACATTCCATGGAACAGAAAAAGAGTTTGGTTTTATATATATCCTTTAACACTTAACATACCCTAAAGTGCTTTACAGGGAAATGATTTATACACTAGTTAGTGGGGTGACTGCGTAGATAAGCCAGCAGACATGCAGCAGCAGTTCACACATTGCCATGGACATTATTATTATATGAATTGCTTAGTCCCAGGGGGCTGGGTGGGCTTGAGAATCTGAGCTGCTGCCTGAGCCATGATGTCCACATGGCTATTTTTAGCATGCTAGCTTGAGATGAGCTGGCACAAGTCTGTCTACCCAAGGTGGCAGGCAGCTGCAGTGTAGACGTACCCACAGCGGATTGATGGTGTCAGAGTGATGATTTTAGCAGCAGCATTGTGAATAGACTTGAGGAGAATAAAATTGCAGTAGTCAAATCAAGAAAGTAGGAGGGTGCAGTAGTCAAGATGTGAAAAAAATTAGGGTTTGGATAAGAGTTTGGGCTGTGCGAACAGAAAGGGAGAGGACAACTTTTAGAGATGTTGTGTAAGAATATTCCCTTTTTGCAGCTCCTGGAACAAGAAAACAGACAATATTTTATTAGGGGAGAATGGGAAAAATCACACTTGATGGCTGCCAGAAATGGAGAATGTTTTATGGAGAATATCTGAAGCATAGTCAAAACTTCTCAACTGCGATTGCAGAGTCACGGGGTCATGTGTCCCCCCCTCCACCACCACCACCGATTTCTGCCAAGGTTTATATGCCCGATCCTGAACCCCACTGCATATCACCCAAACCTTTAAATTGAGCAACCCCGCCCCGCACACACTATCAACAGTTATGCATTGTCTGTCTGTACGCTTCCACTGCTCTTCCCAGATTGACTGAGATTAGATACAATGCAAAGGCAGAGTGCTTCTCTGCCATGATATTTAGGGAATTGAACCTCATATTGTTCTACTGAGGACACTTCTGGCAGTCTGGAAGCAAAAGCAATACTCGCAATAGTGTTTTTTTGAGTTAAGAGAAATAATACTTTGCACATTTCTAGTCCTTTCTTCGGAGCACCTCAAAGCAACTTTACCATCATTAACTATCACAGCAAGCCTGTCAAGTAGGTAAATATTATAACTATTTTACAAATATGTTAACTGAGGTTCAGAAATATTCTGTAAGTGAGTATCTTAAAGTCACATGGCAAATCAGTGGAAGAGCTAGAATAGAACACAGGAGTCCTGATTTCCAGTACCCAGTTCTAACCAGCAGGTAACACTGCTTCCAGTTCCCAGTTGTTATAAGGAGTGATCCAAAAGCCAGTGAAGTCAATGGGAGTCTTTCCATTGGTTCCACTGGGTTTGAGATCAGGCCCACAGAGTTCAGTTAATAAAGGTTGAATTGTGCTAGCATTTGCATGCACTGCTAATATATAGCAAGAGATCATGACAGTTATAAATGGTGAATAAAGAAATGTGAGATCCAGAAGTTAAAAACCGTTGTCTCATGGGCTTCCACATACCTCTCCTTGCATTTAGAGTTTAAGAAACAAAACAGTTCAGGGTCAAATGTTTCAGGCTGCCCTTAATAACAGTGGCCCTTTTGAACACTTTTCCTTCTGCTCGCTACAAAGGTTAAAAGAGTAGGAAATGCCCATTATTGTTTGACCTTGTGTCACAGAGACTGACAGGAATCATATTTAAGGACCAAACATGTAGTTATTTTTAGTCCATGTAATTATTCTGAAGCCAGGGTTGAGGCAAATAAAATCAGCAAAGTTAGCAAAGAAAGATGAGATCAAATAGTTAGGTCTCTTTTTTCATCCTGACATGAATATTTGCCTCAATAACAAGAATTTCTCTTCTGCTTCCTCACAGAATGTTGAATAACTTCCACCCAGGTTAAATAAAAGCACGCCCATATTTCACTTTCCTGTGTGGCCACCTTACAGTGATGCATACAAAGCCTTTGTAACCCTCAGTTCTATTATCGTTTCCGAAGGATGCATCCTGCCTGGAAAACAGCAAAGGAAGGGAAACAGTTTCTAGCATTATTTCCTAATTAAACTGTTTGCACCATATGAAGTCTCTAAAGAGTTCCTTCCTTTTCTCCTCCCTCTCTTCTTGTTTACTGAAAAACAGAAGATTCAAAAAGACAGCATGAGAGAGATACAGGGAACCAGATTTTAACCTCAGGGACAAGAGATACTGGAGTTATTCCAGATTTACACAAAACAAAGATCCAAATCTGGCCAATTATTTGTGCAAGCGAATTGATGAGAATATTCTGTGCAGACAAAAAACCCCACCATTTCTGGAGTGCTATAAATATACAAAAAATGGCTTACTGGAGGTTAATGGAACAGGATTGGGAAATTAGGATCTAGGTTTAGTTCTCGATGCAAGCTTTCTCTGCATTCAGAGGTGTCTTGGTGATCTGACTTGGTGATCTAGTCTGGTATTTGGAGAGATTGGCTCAAGACTTGAGGCTCAGATTCAGATCTGGAATGAGATTCGATCTTCCACAAAGTTTAGATGTTTTCAGATCTTGTGTTTCAATCTGAGTCCATCTCCAATAAATAGTAAAACAATAACATTCATGCACTTATAAAGGACTTCATAGCTCCAAAACATTTTATAAAAATTAACTATTTAGTCCTCACACAAACCCGATGGGATAGGTTCTATAAATGTTATCAATCCCTCTTTAAAGATAACTAAACTGAGACCCAGAAAGGTGAAATGACTCTACCATGTTGCACAGCAACTCACTGGCAGAGACAGAATTAAAACTCAGAAATTCCTGGCTCTTTCCCTTCATGTTCAGAACACTAAACTTGGCTGCCTCTCTAAAAACCTAACATTAAAACAACTAGTTATGCTAAATTAATCCCTGCTGTACCTTCAGGTAAGATTCCCCAAGTGTTACAACAGGGATACATTTGGCCTACTGAAAAATTACAGGGGGATTTTCACATAAATCAAGCTCCTTACCAAGAATACTGTGTGCAAAGATATACCAGTTGTGACTGAACTGATTCACATTTTGTTTAGTGTTAGATATGAAAACCAGTTCAGAACAAAGAAGAATTATCCACAATTTTAGTCTATTTCTAGTAAAAATTATGAATTGTTGTAGGAGCAGCAGTGATCTGTATGCTCTGTATAACTATCCTATGTATAACTTGTATGCTCAAAAGGTCTGTTATACTTTCCCCCCCACACACACCTTTTGTCTCCTCTCCCTCTCTGAATATCTGCAAAGTGGCTTTCCCGCTCCCCCTCCCTCCTGCATGTTTGTGGGATGAATGGGCTGGTTGAACAGCTGGAAGATCAGAAGAGCTTCCAGGTAGACAAGGTGTCTGGGACTCTAATTAGGCAGCACTCATGGACATTGCATGGACACTGCCCGAGGTGGAGTGTGACCAACCAGCTGTGGCCAAGTCATCTCTAGTTGCAGGCCATGAGGAGCAGGTCCTTAAAAAGGGGAAGGGGCCATGTGTTCAGCAGTGCACTCACAAGCTTGTACCTCCTGTGAAGGCCCTTCACCCAGACCACCTGGCCAGTGGTTTGCCACGTTGCATTCCATCGTGTCTTGGGAAGACTTATCTTCATCTCACTGTCCATCGCTGCACTGTGGGACACTTATCTTGAAGGATCCTGACATCTCCAGTGCTGTGCCTGTCCTGGAAGCGTGAGTATACAAGTGTGTGTGAATTCCCCCTCCCCCTTCTTTTGAGCTTAGCTATCAGTATAATAAACATGCTGCTTTCTGCCAAACTCTGGTGGGTCATTAGTCCTCCCTAAGTTTACTAGCTGGCCCAATTTCGGGTAACATGAATAACCTTCGGCTTTTCTTTTCCATTTTGATTTATTATTGTAATTCCAGGTTAGAGCCAGAGAAGGCCTTTTCTAGCTAGGACTGCAAGCAAAATGCCAGACGTCTTCTGAGAAAACCTTTTCTTATGAGTTTCCCATCTCAGCTCTGCACTGCACACACAGATGGATCAGTAAATCTTTGGAGGAACTCCAATACCACACTGGTGATGGCAATGTTAATGCATAAATAGGTTAGATTCAATTAAACAGAAGCATCCAAACCTATCCAAATTGAACCACAGCTGGGAACCCTTTCATCCATTCCATTACTAATCTGTCTGATAAGTGAGTGGCAGGATCCAGTGACGTTCTCTCTCTAAAGGCTGGCTTCCCCATTCACACTGGTCTTACAAAGTGCAGCTTCATAGACTTGAGTGGAGTTATTCCCACTTCATGCCAGTGTAAGTGAGTGGAGAAGTAGGCCCTAAAATTTGCAAGCATCACCCATAGCCTGAGATTAGCAAATGACTATAGTAGAAATGTTTCAGAACTCTATGTCTTTCTATGAGAAGAGAAGGCATATACTTCTTATGCTTTGTTTGTTCCTATCAGGGTTTGAAATATTTTAATCTTACTTCTACAGCTAGCCAAACTTTCAAAAACATATTTTCCTTTCTTGAAAAGGATGAATTTAATGTCTTCCTTGGATACATTTACTGATTTATGATGAGCAAATAATGCATCCTTGAGCATTTACATGGATAACCACTACTGATGACAACAATTTAGCAATCTTTTACTTGGGCCACAAACCACATACTATGTTGAAGCTAGTTTTATTAAACCGTGTTTCAGAAGCCAACCCATGCAGGGGTTGGGGTATAATCTGTTATTAATATGGCCTTAATGTATTTGAGTTCTAATCTGCTGTTGGAATCTTTCTAGAATGAAATATTTCATTACATAAAATTATGATAAATATAATTTTATGTAGTGTTGTGCTGTAAGAGTCAACAGCAAAGATATGGTTTCATGATGCTTAGAAATTTTACCAGAGCATGAAGAAAAAAAACAAACAACAACAAAAAACCCTGAACATGCACAGGTATCCATATTTTAAGAATTGCATGGCTGCCTGGGAGTTTATAGCTGTCACTAGAGCTGGTGGGGGAAACTGGTAAAGTTTGTTTATTTTTCAACCAACTTTGTTAATTTTTGAAAATTTACAACCTGTTCTTGTGGGCACTCCCCCACACACCATCACCCCCTAGAAGTTCACAGTGATGGCAAGATCAGAACTCAGCTCCTCCTTCCCACAACGCACCTGCCTCCATTTGAAGGACATTAGCTGTTAGCAGCACAAGGCCTATGGAACACATTTAAACAGTTCTTAGTCCATCCATCATACATATGCACACTAGCAAGATAATTACAGAATGGTAGTAAGTTAGAACCTGGGAAAGATCCCCATTGATATCAGTGGGCTTTGGGTCTGGTTTTTCGTTATCTGGGAATGGATTGTGCCCATCTCATAATGGCTGTTCAAGGGTGGAAGGGTCCAAGAAGCCTCTACTCCCTCTGATACACTAAAGGAAGAGCTAATCACCATGGCAGTCTTTGTGCTCACCTGAATGAATTTTGCAAGACAACACCTGTAAAATGCTCAGATGAGTGCATGTGAGAGAATGATTTTAGATGTTCTATCCAGAAGGGAGGCTAAAATAGACTCAAGAGACAGAAATTCTACATACAAAATAATGATCTTGGGAGGAAGATACCATCCAGTGCTCTAATGGAAAGAAACAGGCAGATAAATAGAGATTAACCACCACAAATTCTTTCCCACCATGAAAAATATATGGCTACTATTATTGGTGTGGGAATGATGTTTCATCAGGCAGAAAGACAAGCTGCTTTCACCACCATCTCAGACTGGCAGAGAAGGGCGGGAGGAAAAGCCAACACTGCAGCAACAGAAATAATTGTTGCAGCTGCAAGATGTTATTAAAAAAAATCTTCCCATCTAATAGCCTTAATCCCAGTAACAATTTCCTCCTTTTTATTTCCAGTTCTCTTTACCACTTGCTGGTTGCTGGCAAAATTCACAGACACTTTAAAAAATACCACTCATCCCAAAGTCTTCATGCTAATTTGGGGCCTGATCTAAAGCCCATTGAAGTCAATGGACAGACTCAAAGACTCCCTCAAGAAAGGATCAGAGAGAGAACAAACCACACATCAGTGTTCGTCATGTTCCTTAATGCACTACTGGCCAGGACTTGGACATTTCGGTGATGAGAGAGGTATAAGAACCTATATGGAAGAGATGACACTAAAATAGAAATGGTTTGGGATCAGGCCCATAAACTGGGGGATGGGAGTGGTGGCAAGACTTGGCTGACCAAAAAATAAATTAACTCAGCATTTTTTCCTGAGTTAGATGCTGATTATTTCCTAGACAGTGAAGCCCACTACCATGACAATCTTCAAGATCCCACAGGCTTGCCTGGTCTAGCACTTAGATGGGAGACTGCCATGCCAAACAAGGAAAACCTAGGCACTCTAGGTAAATGGTGTCACTCTTTCCCTTAAATCAGTATTAGACAATGCTTCTGCATGGTGTAGCATAAGGCGTGCTATACCCTAGAGCTGCCATGTTTCATATAAGATGTAGAACAATGGTTCTGAGCACTTGAGATCATTAAAGATTCTGTTACACTTTCTGGAAGAGGAAGGGTACTAGCAGCAGCATCCTGACTCAAACATCAACTAATTCGAATACATTCTGCACTTCAGTTGGGTATGGTGACCTGATCATAAACTCTTGTACTAGTAAGACTTTGAGCTATTACACAACTGCTGCATTCCTACCCAAAGGTAGATTCATTTCAGAGATAGATGATCACTGTACATTAATTAGTTATATCAGCATTGGAAGATGCTTTAGAGGTGAAAAGTATCATTATTATTTCCATTAGTATCCTTCAAATAATTTTATCAGATACCAAAGATAAAACTACATTGACACATTCACTTATTGCAGGAATAGTTCTGCTAAAATAGCCTGCTATTGGCACATAAATACCAGAAAATTAATGCAATGTCATGGACAGAAAAGAGGGAAGAGTGGCTAGGAGGCTGTGGAACTCTAGCTCAGAAAATCTAATAATTTTATATCCAAATACCCCTATTGAAATGGTTTGTTGTAGATGGTTCCCTTAAAAATGAAGTGTATTCTGCTGCCAAAGAATGCTATATAAAGAGAAGTTGATTCTGTATGATCATGCATTTAGTTAACACATATTACATAATCACTAATGGCATCGGTATAGCAATGGCACTGTACATATTTCACAACATTTTGGTTCCTTGTTCCTAGATTCTCATGTCTAAAGAGCAAACAGTTTTGTTCTGACAGGTCCCTACAGCAATTAAAAACACAAATTTCCTAATCTAAAGAAATGAATAATTTTATGGGTTTACCAAGTGCACATATGGACATCAGAAAGAAGCCCAAAAGTTTCAGAATGGTGCACTGAGCTGGGTAGCAGGAATATATAATAATAATTACTATTAGCTTCAGGGATAACTCTGAGGAGATACTGATTGTCCCCTGGTATATAAAGATGCAGTGGTGATTAAGCACTAGTACAGAGGTACATATCAATAGAGCTGGATTATAGTTCTAATGCTGCCATATGTTTATTAAGCCTGATTTTCAGTTACTTTGTTCCTGCACTTGAGACCAGAGCACATGGGGTAGAGGAAAGAAGTAGCTTTAAGCCACTTTTGTACTTCCCGTTTTCTGGAGCAGTGCAGGTGCCAGCCAGGCCCTTGGTGTAAATTACAGCAAACTCAGGACTGCTCTCACCTATGCTCTGTAATCCATGGGCCTGGGAAACAGGGAATAACTGTAGAGTATTGTTCTCTAACTACATCTATGATCTACCCTTTTTGCCAGGAGATGGGAACAAAGCTGGTAGAGAGTCTCTATACCAGATATACACCAGCCAGGGAAGCCCTTTGCACAGGGGCCATTTCTGTCTACTTTAGAGCTCCTTTATACTGCCAAAATGGCATAAAAAAGTCCTTCGCATAACTGGTTCTGATCTCACACATACTAGTTTTGCACCTTTAATGTTTAACACCTGTGTAAACGAGAACAGAACTAGGTCTTGGTCTCTCTGGGTCTCAGTTTCCACATCTGTAAAATGGGAATTAATACTTTCCTAACTATCCTGTTGTAGGAAAAATCCATTAACAGTGACAATGTGCTTTGAGAGTCTTGGATCGGAAGTGCTATTGGAGAGCCAATTGTTATTACTAAATACATACAATTAATGCTTCTGACATGTTCTTAGTTATGCTCTAATCAGTATACATGTTTTCACAAGAAGAGCTACAGGAAACAGTTGATTCATATAGGAAACAATGTCAAGTAAGCAATAAGGCACAACAGACTATGCATTGTTGTACCATACTCACATGCCTTGGGTGCACTGTGAGACATGAGGCAAAGGCAAAGTGCCTTCAGCCAACCAAGTACTGCAATGAATTATGGAGTAATAGTGCATGGCCTGGAGTTGCTCTTTTGACAAATATTTGTTTGCAAAAGTATATTTTGAAAAGAAATCTAGAACTGCATTTATTTGTTGTTGAATATTTCATTTAAGTTGGAAAAAAAATAGTTCCAGTAAACTATTTAAAGAGGTTTTCTTTGGCGCTCTACCTGGAAGACCTTTAGAAGAGAGTCAGAATACTCTTACATAACAGTATTGGGGGAGGCCAGACTAAAGGAAAATGAAGCAGGGTCTGACAACGAATAGACTTGCATTTAGAAGGGTTTAATACTAAAAAACCCACCAGGTAAATAATGCTGGAGGTTTTATATTGGAGACAGATGGGAATGTTTCAGCCTAAGGACCTGATCTTCCAGACCTTATTCACAAGGACAATCCCTCCTGAAGTCATGGGTGACATGTATCATAGGCTGGGGGAGGTTGTGCCTCCCCAAACAGCCAGGCATGGCCTTGCCCATGATCTGCCTCATGGCCCCTTCCTGTTGCCCTTCCCTCTTGGTCCCAGCCCAATCAGGCTGCTCTTCCTTCCAGTAAAGCCTGCTGGGGTGGCTGCCAACAGCCTGTGGCCAGGACTTGCGGTGGCCAGCGCTGGGTCTGTGCCACCCAGTGCTCAGGGACTGGGGGATGGGGGGGGGGCTGCCTGCCCAGTGCTCTGGGGGGGCGGGCTGCACGCCACATGCCTGGTGCTCCGGGGTTGGCGGGGGGACGAGGTGGGGGGCAGCTCTGGTCTCCGGCTGGGGAAGGGGAACGGGAGAGGTGAGGCCTTGGGTGGGGTCGACCAGGGACTAGCCTCCCCGAGCCAGTGGTTCACCCGCGCCCATGATCCTGGTCCTAATCATGCAAATCACAAAAGCTATATGACGGCGTCTTAAAGCCACAGCAATCTTCCTACCCTACACTCCTGTTCTTCACAGCTGACTTCTGCATCACAAGCATGGTCATCCCCTTACTTCTTTAGTCATTAGTGTATGTAGGCATGCAAAGGTGTAGCTGCTGCTGAGGAAGCTGAACTCTTGTCAACCAAACACAAAAGAGTCTATTGCTAACTTTGGGCCATCGTTATCACTTAATCTCTGTGGTAAGGAAAAATATACATACATGTACAGCTGTCTATCATAGGCAGGATAAGTAGCTGATGCAAGGGAAGAAGGGTTACGGTCAGTTTGATATGGACCTAAGGCTAGAAGAATCTTGGCAAGGAGAAGAGTGTTATTGCTTAGATTACATTTAAATGAGCTGGGGAACAGCCAAAGTCACATTAACAAAGAAATTTAGAGCGAGTGTCAGGGCAAAAATGGCAATTTGTACATTGAAACACAGAGCTCTTGGGTGTGAATGTAAACATTAGTTTTTGAACATCTGTATTTATTCCTGGGCAAATCCTAGCTGTTTACCTAGGCTTCTGCTCAAAGCGGGAATTGTGGGGCACATTTTTACTTGAAGTTGATTATAGGTTTGAGTTGTTTAGCCTTAGCTGATTTTGATCAACCCATGTTACTATTGTTTTGCATTAATTACATGCATATGACAATGGAGCACACAATTTTAATAAAGAAATAGTTCTGGATAATTAAACTAATAATATTTTAAATCCATTTACCTTCTATTTTGTAGTCAAATGCTGCCTATGGTTTTTGTCATTGATTTTCAGCTCATGTTTTAAAAAGGGGAAGGTCATTAAACATTAGTTCTCTTTGTCTGCTTGTGTTTCAAAAGTGTACCATTAAGTTCTGTGGGAAGGAAAGCCATGTCTGGTAGGTAGGGCCTTATCCAAAACCTAGTCAGGTTAATTAAAAGAGTTCCATTAATTACAATGGGCTTTGGATCAGGCCCTTTGAACATTAGCATTTAGAATTTCTTGGTTACCTATTTCTAGCTCTATCACCTACTATTTATGTCTATTGACATAAGTTATTAAACCACTCCTTGCCTCAGTTTACCCATTAGTAAAATGGGGCTGGTGGTATTGACCTAACCCACAAGAGCGTTGCGGGAATAATTGTTATAGCATTTTTATTATCATTGGCTGAAAGATGCTAAAGAAGGGCAGGAATATAAGTAAAGTACCAGGACAAATTATATTAGTAATACCAGTAAAGGAGATACTGAGACATGGAGTATTTAAGTGACAGAACATCATGCATTCAGAACTGTATAAGTACTTTTGAGTTCCAGGAACTTGTTCTTTAATGGGTGAGAGTCCAAAGTTAGGGATGAGTGAACTGGTTTGGATAAAGTGAGGAGTACCCAAAATTTTGCACCACACTTCAAATCATAGGCAAACCAGAGTTTTTTGACATTCATACAAGTTTGGTACTTTCCCTTGTTTCCTATTTGTTCTGGGTTCCCCCTGGAAAGAGCTGTGCCAAGATACTGTGAGAAAGGCTACTCTTGTTCTATTTCCAGCCCAGCTTGAAGCAGGAAGTATGGAAATCTAGCAAGAAAGTCTAGTCTGGCAGCAGGGATCATTCTGATCCTATTAAAGCTAACATAAATATTACCATTGACTTCACTGAGAGCCCAGTCAGGCCTAGTAATTCCAACCCAGCTATGCAGACTGAAGAGGTCCAGCTGGTTTGACTAATAGATAGAAAAGCAGCTGAACTTCTGGGTGGAACAGAAACCTCTGAATTTTTCAAGGTTCATCCAACTCTGTACAGAACATCATAGTATGTGGTAAATGCTGATGACACTGGAGCCTAACTTTTACTTATTCCCAGAGTACTATGGGTTTCAGACTAAGACAACAAAAATTGAGCTCAGATAGATTAGGGTGAAACTTATATTGAGTTAAATAGTGCAGAATCAGATCATTTGGAACAAGACTGTCACTTTTCATATGCACCTTCAAATCCCTCCTTAAAATTCTCCTCTACCATGATGCCTACAATTTTTTTTTACTATGGTCAGGCTGCTGGTGTGCTGAGACTATCATGCTGATCAGTATTTTTTCATTGTTTCCTTGCAGTCCCCGTTGGTCTATCTGTGGCCATCTGTTGCCTTTTGTCTTAGATTTAGCTTGTAAGCTCTTTGGGGCAGGAACTGTCTTTTTGTTCTGTGTTTGTACAGCTCCTAGCACAATGGGGTCCTGGTCCATGACTGGGGCTCCCAGGCAGTACAATACTACAAATAAAATAATATGAACCTACACAGGGGAATAAGAAGGTATAAGATGCCCCCTTGCTCCCCTCCACATGCTACCTGCATCACCAGTCTGAGTGTAGGCAGGGGGAAGCAGGCTCTGTGGGAGCACTATTTCCATCCCATTTAGGAGGTCGAGAGATGAGTGAGAAGAGGAAATGAGCAAAGAGCCCCCACAATGCACTAACCAGTGGAGCTGGTACAAAGGAGGAAGTACTCTGCTACTCCCATAGGCCAATAGCAAAATACTTCCAAGCTAGTTCACGTGGGGGGACTATAGCTCTCTGGATCATAGGTCCATCCTTGGAATGCTCCTGGGATGACATAGCTGCATGCAGCCCCTTGCTATAGGCTAAGAGCAATGTCTCAATGCAACCCTTGGCAATTAGTTACATTACAAAAAAAAAAACTTCCGTATGTGCCAAGTATGGTCAGTAACCACCAAATACTTAAGAGTCTGCTTCTATATTTATCTGTTTCTCTGAATATAATTTAGAAATGATTCCCACTGAAATCCATCATTTTATTCTCCATACCATATATTTGTCATGTTAGGTCCAAAATCCAAGCTCTTCTCTGTTGCTGTATGAGTCTGATGATAGTTTTTATTTCTGCTGCCACTGAAATCAGAGAAAACCAGTTGGCCTTTGGATGCCTGACAATACTGAATAGTCTGCTGGGATACACAGAGTTGAAAAACTTGCTATATTTTTCTTTAACGATCCTATGAATTGTTTACAGGACTTTACCCAACAAGTCTTGGATTCTTGGACAACTCCATAATATGTTTGTAGTTTCCTATTTTCTGTTTGCAGTTCCAGTAGGTTATTTATTTATTATTTTCCTTGATCCTACTCTATTCAACCCTCTGGAGACCAGTATATGAAAGATTTTTAAAATGCATCTATTTAAGCTTCAAAACCTGTGAAAATTATGAAGCTTCCTTCCCATACAATAGACCATTGTGGATTAAGCTGATGCTGGAACTGAGGGAACTCATCATCTTTACGGCGCATGAGGCCCTCATTGTGGTAACAATTTTTGCTTCCAGAAATAAGTTCTGTTATGTCCTAGGGGCAGCCGGTGTAGGAAGCAATCACTTGAGGCCAGAGAGCAGACAGCTAACCAAAACCTCCATTTTATTTACAGACTCAGAGAACTCACTCAGCCGGCTGAAGCTGGCTGAGCTAACCCATAATAATCTAACTCAGTTGCCATAGCAACAAAAACCATGACAACCAAATACACAACAAGTTCCATCAACTGACTATCAGGTTTGCTTTTCAAAAGACTTACTGTAACTGCTGGTGTTAATTGAAGTCTATTTGGCCGTGTGTGTGTTTTATGGAACAGGGCAATGAAAGGTCCAAATAATTTAATAACTAAGAAAACACCTATAACAGGGTCAGAACCCACCTCTTGTGAGCATCCCCTCTCGTTGGGTGTGTCCACAGTCTTTAAACCAGTCCCAGCCCTGCCATCAGAGGCAATGGTTTTGCCCTCTTAGTCTGTTTTGGCCCCAGTCTTCAGTTGGACCTCCTGCCAGTTCAGTCCCCTTCTGAGGTTTATTGATGCCCAGTTGTAGGCCCTTCCCCAGTAGCATATGTGAGAAGCAGGGAAGACCCCGGCCCGCCCACTACTCCAGGACCCCACCTTCACTGATGTCTTACCTTTAGCTCAGGGCTCTTCTAAGCTCAGGCCCAGTAGCCATCCAGGAGCTCTTCCTTGCTCGCCCAGTCCCTACTAGCACTGGGCTGTCCATTGTGCTGCAGTTTCCTCAGCCAGACACACCATCCATGCTCCTCCAGCTCTAGTGAGGAACTGCACCGTCTCTGTCTCTGTAGCTCCTTTTTATAGGGCCCTCCTGGGCCCTGATTGGCTGTTTCCCCTACAGCCACTCTGGCCTGCTTTGAGGACCTCTCTACTGCTCCTTACCTCAGATGAGTGTGGCACGACCCTGAGGCCTCTAGCAGGGGGCCTCTGGGCCTAGTCCAACCCATCATAGCACCTCTCTCACTTAAAGTGCCATTCAGATTACTTCTGAATTCAAGTTTATAGACACATTAAAGGCAACTAATACATAGCTGAGCTGAAGGTTGTTGAACATGGAAATAGATTAGGTTTGCAGGAAAATAAGGGGAACACATCATCCAAAGTATACACCACAGTGATCAGTCTAAGCTATTTCTGAGATAAACAATGAAACAGCACAACAGCCACCATGTCTCATCCTCATTCATTGAGGCATAACTGTAGCTACAAAGAAGCTTAATCCCATTACTAGATTTACATTGTTTGAGATGAGAATACAATATTGTATGGGACTGTCGCTTATACTTCATTTTAGGAAGATGCCAATGGCTGAACTTCTACAGGCTCTCAGTTTCTGCACAGCATTGTATAAGAAGCCCACTTTGGCATGCAAAATGAATTGTCAAGTTGTCTCTTGCAAATCTGGTCCAGTCAGTGGGACACTAGTGACACAAGATGATCACAGGATTCAGAAATTCAGTTTAGTAGCACATTGTGCTTCTAAAGCATCTTGCATCCAAGGATCTCTATGGACTTTTTAGACATTATTGATGGACCCTGAGAATACCCCTGTGAGGTAATCAGTCTATATTATTATCACCATTTTACATATAAGGAAACTGAGTCTCAGACTGGTATAGTGATTTGCCAAAGACCTCTCAGCAAGTTAGTGTCAGATATGGGAATAGTCCTGAATCCCATTCCCCTGCTCTAAATATTAAACTTCACTCCTTCAAGAAAGGGGAGGGATGCTTATAAAAAGTGTTACTAAACCACTTCTGTCTGCAAATATTGGCTGGAAATCTCCAAAAGACAGGCTGTCCCATGAGATATTCTGTACACAAGCTTCTAGCTAGGCCAGAAATACTGCAAGGCCAGCCTTTATTTGCAACATTTTGGTACTATGTGCATCCAGTATTTGCTAGAAATCAGAAGAGTAATCACCTGAAATTACAAATAAATGGGGAAAAGGTTAATTGGACTTCTCTGAATGTAAAATTAGGCTAGCCCTGATGTCAGTTCCAGTTTGGAGAAAAGGCTCATGGTGGTGGTAGGTTCTCCGTTCATCTGAATTATTTCATCCACCCCTGCAAGACACTGAATCAGCCAATTTCTTCCAGATTTGGATTTCAACCATTCAAAAGTAAAAGGAGTGTTTGGGTGGAGTTGGCATTTCCCTTGAGGCCCAGATCTAGTAGACAGATGCAAAAAAAGGGCTCAGTTCTGCCCCAGTGAAATCAGTGACAGACTCAAATAATAGGCAGGCCTGGTAGCATCATCTATTATTAAGGTTGCCTGACACTTTCCATTACACGATGCTGTTTTTACTTGCTTATAACTTTTCCAAATCTTAGCCATTTGGGCTGAAATTTTCCATTCCAGGGATCTGCCTTCAGCTGAATATTATTATTTTGAAATTTTCAGGCAAAATGGTTCAGCCACTTCTGAGAACCATAGTAAGGAAAAATAAGTTGTTATGCCTATGTTAAAAAAATCTAGCAACCTCTTCTTTGGGTTTTAGCCTGCCCATGCTGCAAAGCAGGGACTTGAAATTTCTTGAGCGGGGAGGGTGGCTATGTGTGAGGGATGCTCCTTTGGTCACCTCTGTGAAAATCACTTAAAACTGGCCAAGCTATAAGCCTTTGAAAAAAAATCATAGTTAGCCAATGCTCTGTGGAGACGTCTTTATCCACAGTGGGTATACTCCAGCATGCATCTGAGTAGATTTCCCCTGCAACTGCAGTGGACCATGCAAGATCCAAGCATTGGAAGTGACAACAGGAAGCCTGTCTCTCCTGTACTCTCAATGACCCCTCTCCACCGCTCACACCTAGGCAGTGTGAAGAAGGAAGCTGCAGGATTCAAATGCAGAGGTGGCAAGAGCTGAACCTGAGGGATAGGTTTGGACAAGGCACCTTTAGATAGGGGAGGGGCTGGGATTGGAGGCTGGCATGGTGAGGAGGAAATTGGCACCGGGAGTAAGGGTGTGGAGGATACTGGGACTAGCAGGACAATAAAACTGGGCCTGGAGCTGGGGGTGGAGGGATGGGACTGACTGGGCAAGGAGACTGACACTAGGAGTCAAGGAAGGAAATGGAGGAGGGGGACAGGTGCCAGTGGTTAAGGTGTGGGAGACTGAGATCAGATGAGCCAGAAAGAAAAACTGAGTCTAGCTAGACAAGGAGATTGGGATTGGAAGCCAATGGGGAAGGAGCTGCAAGGGGATGACAGACAGAGCTGATGAGGAGCCAGAGTGTGGGGGGAGAACTGGGACAAGCTGGGCAGAAAGACTGGGACAAGAGGCCAGGGAGAAGGACACACTGAGTCTGGATGAGAAGCTCAGTGGGGGAAATTGGACTGGAAGCCATTGGGAATGGAAAACAAGGGCAGGTAGGGAAGGGATCACGGAAGTTGGTGGGGGTGGGGGGTAGGGAGAGACAGACTGGATGATGAGCTGGGAGGAAGTAAGTGGCACTGGCTGAGTAAGAAGAATGCAACTGAAAGCAAGGGAAGAGAAAATGGGACAGGGAATCCAGAGGAGTGAGACTAGGACTTGCTGGGCAAGGAGACTGGTTCTGGGATGAAAACTCTAGGAAGTGGATACTGAGACTGGCTAGGTGAGGCCAATGGGACTGGAGGAGAAGCCAGGGTAGGAAAAATACAGCATTTGGACAGGTACAGTTTGAAGGACTGAGGCAGAAGAGGTCACGCATGGAGAAAACAGACAGAACACCACTCTCCTTCAGTGCCTGGAATGGAAACCAAAATTCCTGAGTCTCACCATTACTCTGCTGTCAGCAAATACCTGTGAAACCCACTGGCAAAGTGTCCCTCTCCCCCCTTGTATGTAGAGGATGACAACCTATTATTGCTATTAGCTCTTCTGCTAACACAAGTGGCATAAGTTTATCATGGAAAGATTTCAACCCTATAGAAGAACTTTGTAGATGTCATGTAATGACAATGTAATGAAATTTCTTGAGTTTTTAGTTTGCTAAAAGGCTAGGAATTGGGCCAAAAGAAATATGATGAGGTTCAACAAGGACAAGTGCAGAGTCCTGCACTTAGGATGGAAGAATCCCATGCACTGTTACAGACTAGGGACCGAATGGCTGGGCAGCAGTTCTGCAGAAAAGGACCTAGGGGTTACGGTGGACAAAAAGCTGAATATGAGTCAACAGTGTGCCCTTGTTGCCAAGAAGGCTAATGGCATTTTGGGTTGTATAAGTAGGGGCATTTCCAGCAGATCGAGGGATGTGATCATTCCCCTCTACTCAGCACTGGTGAGGCCTCATTTGGAGTACTGTGTCCAGTTTTGGGCCCCACACTACAAGAAGGATGTGGATAAATTGGAGAGAGTCCAGCGGAGGGCAACAAAAATGATTAGGGGGCTGGAGCACATGACTTATGAGGAGAGGCTGAGGGAACTGGGATTGTTTAGTCTGCAGAAGAGAAGAATGAGGGGGGATTTGATAGCTGCTTTCAACTACCTGAAAGGGGGTTCCAAAGAGGATGGATCTAGACTGCTCTCAGTGGTAGAAGAGGACAGAACAAGGAGTAATGGTCTCAAGTTGCAGAGGGGGAGGTTTAGGTTGGACATTAGGAAAAACTTTTTCACTAGTAGGGTGGTGAAGAACTGGAATGGGTTACCTAGGGAGGTAGTGGAATCTCCTTCCTTAGAGGTTTTTAAGGTCAGGCTTGACAAAGCCCTGGCTGGGATGATTTAGTTGGGTTTGGTCCTGCTTTGAGCAGGGGGTTGGACTAGATGACCTCCTGAGGTCCCTTCCAACCCTGAGATTCTATGATTCTATGAAATGATACATGAACTAATACATTAAAAGAATGTTAAGGTTGAAAAGTAAAGCATGCAAAAGTTAGCAATTAGAATTAAGGATGCCTAGGCAACCTTAATTTGGGCCCATTATGCATTTGTCATATGATACAGTTCTTAATGATATGATCACATACTACTATTTCCCATGGAAAAATTAGAATGTGATCATATAATTAAAGGCTGTATCATAATGAATAATGTGTAGCACCGGCAACCCAATTCTGGCTTTTCCTAATTTTTAAGTGTTTGAAACCTTTATCATGTTGTTTTAATGTGTGTAAGAAAGCTATACCCTGTAACAGTTAAGTGCAAAATATATTGTATGATTTTTGTTCCAAATGGGTAAAAAGCACTTTTCTTCTGCCTTCAGAATAGCCTGTGAGCTCTTTACTTTACTTTGTGGAAGTGATCCTCTTCTCTCCTACACCAATTTCACACTGATGTAACTCTATTGCTTTCACTAGAATTGCTCCAGATTACACCACAGGAAGTGAGTGGAGATTCACACCCTGTGTCTTTAAGATCTGTCAGAATGAAAAGACTGAACAGCAGAAATACTAGTTGTACAACTCAGCCTCTAGAGCTACATCAACGTATAACCATACCAGATTCCAGCGCATCCGTGGGAAAGTATTTATTTTACCTGTAGGTATAATTATTAGTAATAAAAACAGTTCAAACCTTGCCAGGAAGGGTGTGAATTTCTAAAAAGAAGGAAAAACTCTAAATTCTAATGCCTGAGCAAACAAGTTAGTATAAAAGAAAAAAAAAAGTAAATGAAGCAGCACTGCCAAAACAATGAGGTTATGATCCATCAGCAGTTGGATTGCACTTTCATTTATAATGTTGAAGAAAAGACTCTGACTTCTGAACACATTTTATAACAAATGCAATAATTTTCTGTATGGAGTGGAAAGGGTGTGTAGGAAGGGACTGTTAGAAAAAAAATGTTCAGTAGTGAAAGCTGTGCAAACCAAACCCCCCCCCCACACACACACACCCCCCTTCTCACCTCTTGGAAGCAATTTCACCTTTTCAGCAATAAACAAAAAATATTTCTTGACGACTTCAAATGAAAAAAAACCACCTACATTTCCCTCCCTGAAATCAATTGCTATATTGGAAGTGTGAATACAGTAAGTTCAAAAAAACATTCCAGAAAAACATGCCATGCCATCTCTCTCCATTCGAAGAGTCCTGCCAGGTAAAAACTGCACTGTGTTGTGCAAAAACATAGACAAAGATGATGTATTGCTGAATATCATTGTTGTAATACAGTCAGCTGTGACAACTGAATCTGACCAAAATGTTACCCGGTATGATCCCCAGATCTCAGTGTCACAAAGGGCTAAACTCTCGCTTTAATGATGAGTACATCTCAAAAGGTGTGAGAGGCTTGGCTCAGTTTGTATGCTCACCTGAATTTATCTGACCTAGCTTTGCTTAGGAAATCTGGCTGGAAACAGGCTTTCATGTGAGATTTCCAGTACTTCCTGGTTCCCTCAGAATTATAAATACCACAAAAATAACCTCTGTTGCAGCATTTGGCAACTTTCACTTCTAGCCCTGGCTGAAATGAAGAAATGCAGAGAAGCATGAACATCAAAATTAGGAGGGGAAAAGTTAATCAATCTAAACAGCACTTCAAGTTTCAGATGAAGGTTCAAAGCAGGTATTATTTCAATGAATGCACGGCGGTGGAGGAGTGGGGGGGGGAGAGAATACTTTTATTTTCCTAAGTTCCACTCAGAAACCAAGGTCTGCTGGTTTCCACTTGCCCTCACTGAAGCTCAAATTTCCACACACCCCCTTCAACACCACACACCCTTAACCTTGGCACCTCCTCGGTGGGGGTCGCATGCTTCACGACATTTGGTTCCTCACTAGTGGAGCTCAGCTTCTCAGTTGTACTCAGATGCCCACATGGAATGTGCTCCTTCTAAATCGGGTTCAGATTGGCTGCTAAGCTTCATCTTGATCTACTCACCTTTGGTGATGGCCACGGGGCTCCCATAGGATTGGCTCAGCCTCAGTGGGATTTGGATGCCTCTCTGGGCTAAACTCTTCCTCAGTGATGCTCAGATATTCTATTAGGCACTATTGGTCTTGGTGGGTCTCTGAATTGCTGCCCATGAAGCTGCTACTCCCGTGCACCTGATGGGTGATGTGTCTGCTCTTTCTGCTCTCTGCCTGCTACCCTATCAGACAAGAAGCCACAAAATCTTGTCAGTGCTGAGACTTTGGCAAGGGTGGCAGTGCTGGTGACAGCAGCAGCAATGGCGAAAGCCACTCATGTCAAAGGAGTTGGCAGTGGTGGTTCTGCTTGAGGGGCAGTATATGGTAGCCTCTGTCTCTCTCCTCTTTCTTGGGCACCTTCAGGTACGGAAAAGTGACAGCTGGGATTTCAAAATCAGTTGCATCTGTATTTGCCAGCACTGGTCCTCTGATTGTCCAACGACTAAACAAGATGGCTGCTGAGTGGCTGCCAGGGAACAAAAGTGGGCCTAGGAGAAAATTCAAAATGGTAGTCAAAACAATTTCCTTCAGCAAAAATCTGTGCACTGCTTGCCAGAGCCTTGGTAAAGTTCCCCCTGCTGGGAGTTACTGTGTTTCAGTCACACACACTGGGCTCATACGCATTTAAACTTCCCTGGGTCTCAGTAAGCTCTGGTCTCTGGCTCTTTCTTTGGTCTCCCTCCATGGCATACTTCTTTGGTATAGACTGTCTGATCTCGCAGTCCAGCTGTCTTAGGCCTCCCGGACCAGTGCTGACCTCCACCCAACCCCTGAGACTCTCTAGGGTTTACCATTTACCTCACCAGGAACACATGACAGTGGAAGCACATAACACATAGGATTTGCAAAAAGACAGACCAAGCAATATACAGATTTAGACAAAACAGTAAAAAAAACCTCAATGTATTTCCCTGCTCCAGTTTCCTCATCTCTCAGGTATTCTTTGGGCTTAGGGTCAGTCTTTTAAGCAGCATATGAGCCTTCTGCTGTTCCTTCCCTCCTGCACATGGCTTGTGGAGTCTCTTCTCACTTCTGCAGCCAGCTTTCTGCTTTAGGTTGCTCTTTAAAATGGCTAATCAGAGACCCTTTCTTTTATAGCATCTTAGTCAGGTGACCCCTAATTAGCCTCATCAGATGATCAAAGCCCTCCACCATGTGACCCTTTGGTTAGTTTCCTTCTCTCCTGGAGTTCAGACATGAAAAACTGGGTTGCTCTCAGCAGTAGCCAACCCTTCGTCTAAGGGGGCTTCTGTGTGAATAGATGACCATCAAGGTTAATGACCTTCCAATGTTAGCACACCATCCCTGAGAATTTAGTCCAACATGCAGGTAAAAAGACAACAGAGAAGGCAGATAGGCCCCACATTCAGAATGGAGCTCACAGTCTGACACAGATACAAAGTCCCTTATATCAAATAGAATTCATAATGCCACAGATGCCAATTTAAAATGGTTACCAAAACAATTTCCTCCAAAAAGCTGTGCACTGCTCTATTAAGGGCAATTTCATTGCAAATTGCAACTTTCAAACCATTTCAGCTATTTAAAAGTGTTTTATCCAAAATTAAGTAACCTTGGGACAACAAACAAGCCTGGAAAATTTCAACCCAAAATCTGGTTCTTTCATGATGTCAGAAACTCTTTGGTAACATTAATGATAGCAGTTACTACTAGATGCTTCAATAAAGAAATAATGGAATCTGTGTAGTTTGTATCCTGATAAAGAGTAAAGTGTATGAATTACATTATTCCTGTGCAATACATAAAATGGATCAAAGTTTTGCTAAGAAATTCAAATCGTGGTGTTCTTTGGCCTATCTGAAACGTCTATTAAAAAAATCCATTGCTGATAGTTATGTTAAGAATCAGGGTCGGCTCCAGGCACCAGTGAAGGAAGCAGGTGCTTGGGGCGGCCAATGGAAAAGGGTGACACATCCAGGTCTTCGGCGGCAATTCGGCGGTAGAGCCCTCAGTCCCTCTCAGAGGGAAGGACACGCTGCCGAATTGCCGACGAAGAATTAAGAGTCGCAGTAAAGCCACCGCCGAAGTGCCACCAATGGCAGCTTTATTTTATTTTTTTTATGTCTTTTTTTCGTTTTGCCATTTGGGGCGGCAAAAAAGCTGGAGCCGGCCCTGTTAAGAATTAAAAAAAAATAGATTCAAATTGGAAACATTCAAGCTAATGCACCTGGGAAGAAAATATCTGAAACATATATATTCAATGGGAAACAGTAATGCTAAAAGAGACCTAGAAATCATAATATGCAGAGTAAATTAGATATTATTTATATTATTTATATTGTGGTAACCTCTGAAATATGCCAGATGTGAACAGGAGAAGACACTGACATTTGACAAAAAAACCCATAATGCCATTATATAAATCCATGGTGCACCCACACCTTGCCCAATTCTGGTCACCCCATCTCAAAAGGATATAGCTGAACTGGAACAGGTTCAGAGAAGTTCAACAAAGGTGATCAAGGGTATGCAAAGGCTTCTGTCTGAGGAGAGACTAAAAAGATTGGGGTTTTTCAGCTTTAAAAAGAGACAACTAATGGGGATAGAAGTGTAGCTGGTTTAATACAAACAAGAGGAACTAATTTGTCACACAATTAACACAATTGTTACACAATTAACCCATGGAATCACTGCCCTGGAATGTTGTGATGGCCAAAAGTATAACTGGATTAAATGAAGAATGAGATGAGTTCATGGAGGATAGGTCCATCAATGACTGTTAGGCAAGATGGTCAGGGATGCAACCTCGAGGCAACACTAAACCTCTGACTGCCAGGAAGGGAAGGATGGATCACTCCATCTTCCCTGTTCTGTACTCTCCCACTAAAGTTCTGGCCACTGTTAGACAAGATACTGGGCTAGATGGACCACTGGTTCTGAGCCAGTACAGCAGTTCTTATGTTCTCATGTTGTAATGTGATATGGATACAAAAAAAGGCACAGCTGGTTTGGGATATATTTCCAAAGGCATCATATCACATACCCTCTTTATATGGCTTTAGTACAATAACTCCTGGAATATTGCATTCATTTCTGGGCATATCACCAGAAAGATACTGACAGATTGCGGGGAGTTCAGAGATGAAGAGCAAAAATGGTCAGAGAGCTGGGGGTAGGGGCCTGATTTATGAGGAAAGAGTAAAAGGAGATAAATATATAAATATATGTAGCCAGCAGCAGGAAGGGCCAGATTCAATACTTAGAAGTTCCCCTTAGCATTATAAAACATAAACAGTTTGAGCCCCCCACTTAGAAATGTGGGAAAACTAACCACCACCCCTGAGTACCTCTCAGAGACAATACTTTCCCACTCACAATCACTGAGTATGTGAACTACAAAAGAAAACTTGTATGCAAATAATAAGTAGACATCCAGCCCACAGTATCTTGGGAAGTAAGTCCTTTGCCTCAGTTTCCCATCTTTCAGTGTGAAAGCCCAACAGACAAACGTGTCTTCAACAAACCACTGCTCTTTTTCCCTCCACCACACCCTCCTCATGTTTTGTTATCTGAAGTCAGAGATGCCCCAGATTTCAAGTGGGTTCACCTCCCACACTGGATGAATGATGCCTCTGATGCTGACACTATTTGGCAGTGTCACTGCCACCTCTGCACCCTGCTGTCACCTCAGATGCTTCTACTTGCCACTATTGCTAACATCTCTGCTTACCACTGCCGTCAGTTGTTCTAAGGTCCCACTACCTAGCCCAATTCTAAGTGATTTCACTGTGCGGTGGAGAACCCCATTGCAGTTGCCTCCTCTGTGTTGTCTTTCACCAGAACACGGTCCCCACTCCAGGTCTAAAAGTTAGCCCCCTAGACCTGCTTATCAATTATTTCAACTGTAGCAATCAATGAGCAGAAACATGGACTCTCAATTGAACCTATTCAGCTCGGTCTATAAACTCTGAAGAAGAAGGCTCAGATAGCCTTTAAACAAAACCCACACCACCAATTCAGAACACCTCCCTCTCTATCACTTGAATTTGGCATCACAGCCCTATGCTTAGTGAGTGTGGTTACTCTGACTGTGTCATTAGAACTACTAAGTGCCATTTTGCTGTCTGTTAGTCATACAGTATGGATAACAACATTTCATTGCCCCTGGATCCAAGACTTAAGTGAATATTAACCCACAATAAAATTGATCACATTTGCATAGCAGGTCTGTCTGCTGGTCACCTAGACAAAGTAGATGTGTCTATGCAAATTTGGTCTGCTCCTGAAGTTTTTTCCCCTAGTTCATCAATGGGCAGGGGAGAGCTCATTCAGACCATTGACTTACATGTATGTATATGATGGATTGATGACTAATGTGACAGGACAACCTACAAATATGTGAAGGGTGTATACAGCAGAAATAATAACTTGGAGTAATGGTTCAAAACTGAGAAAGAGAAAATTTAGCAGAATATGATGGAAAACTTCCTGAAACTTCCTACAAAGCTATGAAATAATCTCCCAAAGGTTATGGCAGGGGTCTCAAACATGCGGCCCGCGGGCCGCATGCGGCCCTCGGAGCTCTTCCCTGCGGCCCGCGGAGCTCCCCCAGTTACTTCCTGTCGCCGCCAAACTCCCCTCACCCCCGCCCCCCTCCCCGAGTTATTTTCTGTGCCTAAGCTCCCCGCGCGCTGCTCCCCAATGTTTGGGGCCGGGTCTCTCCCCTGGCCCCACCTGCCGCCCCCACGCGCCTCCCCCCAGTGTCTACCAGTCCCCACTTGCTGCCCCCTCACCGCCGGTAGCCTGCCCGGGAGCTCACGCTGACTCCACTCCTCCTCCGCTATGCCGGCTTCCGGCATCACCTGCTGCCACAGGGTCCTAGCGCCCCCCTGCACTAGGGCCAGGGCAGGCTGCCCTTCCCCTAGTCCTGAGACTCTCCAATGCCCCGAGCCTCTCCAATGCCTCAAACCCCTCACCCTCAGCCCCACAGCCCTCACCCCTGCACTCCCTCCTATCCCCAAACTCCGTCCCAAAGCCTGCACCCCCACCCCCTGCCGCAGCCTGGAGCCTGCACCGAGCACAGAGCCTGCACTCCAGACCCCCTCCCCCACCCAAACTCCCTCCCAGAGCCTTAGGCAGTAAATCTAAGTGCGTGTTTTGTCCTTTGAGTGAGGTGCATTACTGAGTGTATATATTTATTAAAACTGCTTGGAAATGACTTCGTCAAAAAAAAGAACACTCATGGAAGAAAAGAGAGTTTTCCAAGACAAATGGGAGAATTTATATTTTTTCACAGAGGTAAAAGATAAAATTCAATGCCTTATTTGTCAGCAAACGATTGCTGTTCCCAAGGAGTATAACGTGCGTCGGCACTATGACACGATGCACCGTGAAAAATATGATGCATTCACCGGAAAAATCCGAGAGGAAAAAGTTCAGCAACTTAAAGCAGCATTTGCCAAGCAAAGAAATTTATTTTCAGGGATTAACAAGTCTAGCGAAGATTCAGTAAGAGCAAGTTTTGTGATAAGCGAAATGATAGCTAAATCATCGCGACCTTTTACAGAAGGCTTATTCATAAAAGAATGTCTTATGAAGGCCAGTGAAATTTTATGTCCTGATAGGAAGAAAGTTTTTGAAGGCATAAGCTTGTCTGCAAATATAGTTGCCTGCAGGATAACGGATTTAGCTGATAATGTGCAAAAACAATTGATTCAAATGGCAAAAGACTTTGAAGTATTTTCAATTGCTCTTGATGAGAGTACAGATGTATCAGATACCGCACAGTGTGCAGTGTTCATTAGAGGTGTGGACTGCAATTTGAATATAACTGAAGAATTGCTAGACTTAATGCCACTGAAGGGTATCACAACGGGACGTGACATATTTCAAGGATTGGAAGAGTGCATTGAAAAAGCTGTTGGTGGCGCTTAGCACTTTCCAGGAGGGAGGGGGGAGGAGCGGGGAGCCGCGCGCTTAGGGGAGGAGGTGGAGAAGAGACAGGGCAGGGGCGGGGCCTCATGGAAGGGGTGGATTGGGGGTGGGGCCAGGGGCAGCAAGGGGGCGTGTCAGTGATGCGGCCCTCGGGCCAATGCACTAGTCCTCATGCGGCCCTCGGGGTCATTTGAGTTTGAGACCCCTGGGTTATGGTGAAAGACTATTGCTTGGGACTTTTACATTAGACTACACTAAACAAAAGAATGGAATGCGGCAACTCTTCAACATTCCAGAGCAATGCTATTGCACAACATTGGGACAGGAAGTGAGAAATACCATTCCAACTGAAACTGCAGGATGAATTTAGACCATCAGAATACTACTGTGATGGGAGCCTTAGCAGGAGGTATTCATATAAAATGCAATGATCCAAGCTGTAATTTGATAACAATACAGGGATTCCTACAAAAAGTATCTTGGGAACTTTAATGAATAATAGTGGTCAGATCATTGGCTTTATTGACTCATTCAAAAGGTATAATCCAGCCCTTCAAAAAAAGCCTGCTAGTTAATCAAGTATGTGTGTAAAGTAATAGGATACTATCCCTTTAAATCATGTGTAGTAGTATTGCTCACTGTGTTCTTTGTTTCAGATCCTCCAGAAACCAGTCAGAGCAGGTATGTATGTTGTGAGGCCTTACATGAATATAAGTATTTTGTAAGCATGGTTATTTGGGACCCAAATATGTGGTTTCTTCATATTATTTTTGGTGTATAAAGAGCAAAAGACACAACTCACCGATTTTCCATTGACTTTCCCTACCTCCAGTCATCATTTTGTGAGCTTTAGCTGCTTGGCACTTCTTTATTTTTTTATTCCCTAGAAAGGTGTCATAACCTGACATGCCTAATGATGGCAAGTAGAAAGATGTCCATGTTGACCAGAATAAGTACATGAAAGTACATGAAGAGCTCCTATTCCTATAAGCTTTTCTTCTGAATATTTTCCTATATATTTTTTCACATCTATAACTACATTTACCCTACAATGCAGTTACAATTGGCACATCTGAGCAGCAGATTAGCTGTGTTTTTGATTAGTGTGACAGCAGCATATCCTTTGTTTTTCAGTGCTGGACTAAACTAAACATCTTATTCAGAAACAAATCTCCACAGTGCTGTACCATGAGGCCCTCCATATGGATACCAATATCCCACATTACCTTAAAGGAGGCTCCTCTTGGTGGACTATTTTTAAGCACTCATTTGCTGTGGGTGGGGAACTCTCCCATCAGCTGTCATCTCGCTATCCTAAAAAACGATGTGGTGTCCAGGAAAGTAACCACCTTTTCATTCTTGTACCTTTAACCTCATTGTAGCATTATTTGATTTTATAGAGACAAGATCTACTGTAGAAACTTTTGCTGGTAGAGTAATGTCAATTAGCTATGTGACTTTTTACACCATATCTATGTTGGCAAAAGCCCAAGTGTAGACAAAGTTCCACAAGTATAAAAATCCTTTTGCTGTTGTAGCTTATTTCACTTGGGAAACCTGTATAAGCCATACTGGCAAAAGCACTTTTTTGCCAGCATAAAGTTGCATTTGCACTAGGAGGGTTTGCTGGTAAAGTTATGCAGGTATAATTATACTGGCAAACCTTTTCTAGTGTAGAGCTGGCCAGAAACTATGGGTGATATATTTGCTCCACTGAAGTAAATAGAAGTGTTGCCATTGACTTCAGCAAGCCCAGGATATTACTCTAAACACTTAATATGCTGCACTACAGTTTGAATAAATTAAGCATGAGTCCCATTTGGGATTTTGTATAGTGTTTCAATGATAAATCATTCTATAATGCTTTTTCTTGTACTTTCATATTGGAAGAGCAAGTATATAGCTGTTGTTCATGCAATCCAACAGTAAATATTCATCTGTAGAGAACAATCTGCAGCAAAATCACACCATTCTATAATAGAATGTACTGTGCACATTATACTAGCCACAGACAGCGCTTGCATAAGTAGATACAATTTGGTTGACATAATAGAGCTATGCCTGCCTATACCAGCACAGAACTGGCTCTCTGCATATTTATTTTCAACTCAGCAAGCGCACTACGAGCCAAAGGTACATTTTATAACTGGAACTAGCAGCAACTTCTCCCACCCACACACATATCATGAAACACCAGAAGTACAATGAGATAGCCTCATCCCTCACAACTATACCTCAGTATAAGGTACAGGCTCAAATTAAATCCAGTTTTTACCTCTCTGCCCCACACATTTGCCATTATCCCCCTGCCTCTTAGTGTCAATTATTGACAACAGCGTACTTAATCCGTCAGTGAATCCCACAACATTTTGACCACCTTCCACCTCTGAGGCTGCCATTTTTTGTGGTTTCACACATTTGGGGCCTCTCTCACCATGGCATAGTCGAAACATGACACACATTTGAGCCTCAGCAGGCTGAACATTACAGATGGGAGACCCTGGAATTAATATGCCTTTGGAAAACCTCCATGAAGTATTGCTTCCCGGGATGATTTCCTTCCCACATTGTTCTCCTTGAATCAGGAAAAGTTTCACTGAGCCAAATAAAATATATTCATTGTCTGGCATATAGATAGACAACAGTGGTGAAAAGGAATGAATGTCTTCATGTCCACACCAGGCTAGAGATAGCTACCTCACAGTTTTGTGGTGTTGGCCTTTCTGACAAAATTTCAAGATGGACTGTGACTGACTTAACCCTATGATTTCAATGGTTTCCAGTGAGGATTCTGTAGCTCTTTAGGCCCACAAAAGCTAAGAAACTGAAGACTATTTTTTTTCTCTGTCCCTAAAATTCCCATCACTGTGCACTGTCTCCTAGGAGCTCAAATACCATGATGGTGAAAGCAATATAAAGAACTGCTAGGGAGCAACCACAGTGGCTTAGGACCTGCAGTTGTGGCTAGTCCCTACTGAAGTGGTTAACACATGGGTAAGGCTCCTGGCAAGATAAAGTGGGCACAGTGGGGCCAGCTGGAATGAATTTCCTAGGGTAGTAAATTTTGGATGGCTAGTTAGGGTCAATCTTTCAAAGATGGTGTCCAGATTGATGTGAACACTTTAGAGTACTCAAATGCTAAAGCTTAAAGAGCTGTTGAACTGTGTTTTGCACATGAAGATTTTGTCTGTGCACAAAAATATATTGCAGGTGCAAAATTAACAGGACAGGTTGGAGACTGGGATGAGGCCTTTAAATAGCACATTAAATCTGGCCTTTAATGATTGCTTTAATTTAGCTTTCTTGTATTTATTTTTTGAGCAAACAACTAGACTCCTACTTGGTTTGTGGGTCTGATTCTGATCTCAGTTACTTTAGTGTAATTCAGAAGTCACCCCATTGACTTCAGTGGAGTGATTCCCAATTCACAGATGTAATTAAGAGCAGAATCTGGACCCAAGAGGGTCTCTATATTCTGTGACTTCATGCAACTCCTGAACTGGAAGAGGGAGACAAATCTTCAGGTATTTGGAAGCCTGAGGAACTAAGGAGGATTCAGTGGATTACATTCCTTTACAAAGCTCTCTGCTCACCTTTTTATTTATTGGTCCCCGACTGATGGTGCTTTAGCATGAATGCCTCCTATTCAGATGCCAAAGAAAAATGCAATGTGGGAGTAACTGAGCTAGCTTGCTTCAAAAACCAGACATATTAAGCTACTCTGAAGTAACATATCAGGTGCTAGGCCACACTGCAGGGAAGACCACTAAATTCTTGCATGGTCCCACCAGGGGGCACTGGTGTGTGGTCTCCATTATCAAATCAATGAACAGGGAGTGGAAGAAAGAATCAAACCTAATATAAATCCATTTTAAAGCAACTTTTATTATCAATGCTATGGAGACAGTCACCGATGCTGATATTTCATTTTAGGCACTTAGACATCTTATTTGAGTGTTTTAAATGTACAGACAAATCAAACTAACCTATACTCTACTGTTAACATTTTTCTTCCTCGTCATATAAAGCAGAAGCATTCACACAAAGCAAAACACACCCACTGTGGTACTTTTTTTTTTTAATCACTGCAAGCAGTAATAATAGGATTTTAAGCCATGCTTAATCCAGTTTTTTCACTACTTTTCACTGAAAACAATGATCAGATCCACACAATGCAAACTCTAAAATACTTGTGAATTTTTTTCATTTGAATGAGACTCAACGCAGAGATTGCACTGACAGGCCTATAATTGCAACCTGTCATATCAGATATTAATCAGCAACAACCATATCTTCCATCTTGCACAACTATACATGAGTTTGCCTGTACCAAACGGCCTTAGTTCAGATTTCTCACATTTGCTGGCCCATCTTCGCTTTAAAAAAAAAATCCTACTGTGGGATCCAGTGGCTGGCAGCCATACTTCTCTCCTGCTTTAAAAAGGTAGCAGCTTCTTGCAAACAAAGCTCCACCTAACAAATGAAAAAAAAATACCAACAAAAGTCAGAAAGTAAATATTGCTTTCAGCTCAAAAAGAAACAAAAGCCCTGTGTCCTCACTGCCTTCTCCTGCTGCCTACTATTACCTAAGACTATTAGAATGGGGGAAGAAATTATTTTTATATGATTAAGCAAACAGTTTTGTTTTGTTTTGTTTTGTTTTGTTTTTGGTATTACCACATAATCTGGGATTTTGTAGAAACTCAGGGTAAAATACTAAGAGCCATGTTTTCCTTGGTGGAGTTTATGGAATGACAATGGAAAACTTCAGGTAATTTTGCTATAGAAGTAGCCCATATAGGTTGAAATTAAAACTAAAAAAGGGAAATCCTTATTCCCATTCAGTTGGCCAATTAGCTCCCCAACCTCGACCTGATATCAGATTTTCTGGCCTTGTGTTTGTTACCAGTAGAGTGGGGATGAGCTGGTAAACCACACCACTGTTGCTGCCTACTCCACTGCCTGAATCCTGATCACATGTGTTACAATAGGGATAATAATCCTTTCGGCCCCTACATCACCGAGGTGTTAATTCAGATTTGTTAAGATGAAGCATTGAATGATGGTCATAGGTTTTAAGGACAGAAGTAAGCACTGTGACCTCTCAGTCTGAACTCCTGCATAATGCAGGGCACGGTATTTGACACACTAATTTCTGCAGCGGAGGGAATTATTCTTCCCTACTTTGTGAGCAAACACTATTGAGCCCAGTGTTAATTATTATTAACAATCATTTTTAATGCTACAGAATATCCAGTTGAAGGCAGCTTTAGGTGTCAATAAAGTGTGTTTTCTTTCAAAACAACGACTTAACCTTCATGTCATAAGAGTATCAGGGACTTAGGAGGGAGATGTAATTATTGGTAACACCACCTCAATTGAGACTGGGGCAGTGGATTTGGCAGTCATTGGGGAGCTATCATTTACCACGCCACCAGTGCTGACTAGACCACCAAGGCAGTGTAGATAAACATGGTCAGAAGCATATAGGAACTGTGCAAGCAGGACCAACGGGAGTGTTGTGACCAATCATCCTATTTTGCTTGAATCCAGGATTGAGCTTTGTTATTGAGTGTTACTGACTATAGCAGTGGGCTAGGGAGATAGGATTTTATTTAAATATCATAGGAAACATACATACCAAAAAATATGTGCAAAAAGAAAAAAAATCTCAACAGATTTGAGGTAGATGCTTTGTTTGTTATCGATCAGGGGATCGATCATTCACTGGAGAGAGATGAATTGCAGATCATGGTTCATGGTATAAATTTAGAACTATGTGCTTCCCTTAATCCACAGTGAATCTCTTTCAGTTGTCAACAGGAGGTGTGCACAAAGTGCAATGGTGGAATGTGGCCTTTATGTAGTAGTTACACTTTTAGTTATTTTTTACTATTGCCATATTCTGCATCACTCAGGGTGAAAATATGCTCCATTTTAGGACTAGTATGATATCCGACCTTGCTTCTCTTCCTTTCCTATCCTCCATTTTCTGTTTTTCCCCCACCTTCCTGGTGTTTTCCTCCTTGTCCTTTGTATTTCTCCTGCTTCCTTCCCTCCATTTCTCCTTCCCTGCAGCACCTCTCAATGACTGCTCTCCCAGGCTTCTGCAATGAAATAGTGAACACTGACATTTAAAGTGTCATTGTTAGGCTTTCGAGTTCATGTCCCAGACAGCTTAATGGAGGTCAGGGAAGAAAACACATATCATAGCCATTGTTTCAGGCTGTCTGAAGACTCAGAGATACACCATCAAATAGGATTATATTTTGAAGGTTTTCTTCATAACCAAAAGGTCTAGAACTTTTTTTCATGAAATCTTAGATTTTGCAGAATCTGATATGACCTACAAGCTGCTAATCTGACCTTCGGGCCAAATATTTGGCCTCACTGCTACAGACTGATATTAAGGGTAGCTTGCTGCGATGTAATAAAATGAAATTCGTGCTCAGACAGAAGTCTTAAACATCCACAGTATGTTGTATGCCAGCCCGAGGTAATGCTGAGGAGAACACTGCAATCTAATGCACCATTTCCACAGACAGATTGCCTCACAACACAGTATAGCAGGGGAGATGGAGCATCTCTCTGAGGTAGTATTCTCAAAGAATCTAAAAGCAAAGTCTGTTCCTATGAGGACCAGCTTTATAAGCTGATGTTCCTAATCATTTATGTACAATGTAGATTACCTTGGCTTCCAAAGTATCCAGGCTAACACATCTCCCAGGTTTACAGCTCAGTTCAAATATTACAAGAGGCAAAGACCCCTTTGAGAACACTGAATGGAAGAGATCACCACACTGGGGAATTCCTGTGTAAGAGAAAACAGCATGCTGAGAACGTGAACCACTATGATTAGAGAGTTCAGTCATGAGTATGCAGTCTTGGGAAAGGAGTGACAAACGTACAAGATGCCATCAGCCCCAGGAACCTGACAATCCACGTCATTTGAAATCATACTACCAGTACTGCCTTTTGACACTCCCAAGCCAAGTTATTAGGTGGTGCACATGATCTATCCCTGGGCAAGGGGCTAGCCCCCAATTTGCAGATAACCAAATCTGCTGCAGTCCATCTCTCTTCCTGGTTTGTTAAAAGTCAAAGGGGCAGTGCTTAATTTGTAATGAAAATGGTACCCGGGCTCAAGCTATTAGTAGCCGGGGCTCAAGCAATTGTTTTAACTGTATAACTGACATGCCAAGCCCAGAGGTGCTGGACCTATGAACTGCCAAGCCCAGAGGTGCTGGGCCTCAGCGATAGCAAGCCCTGGCACAAATTAAGCACTGCGAAGGGGTATGTCCTTCCAGCACTACTTGCACATAACTCACCTTATGTTTTTATCTTTCATGGGATGGGACTTACTTGTAAACAACTAGTAATGGGAGAGCATACCTAACAAATGTAAGGAAAGGCAAGACTTACCGATTGCGCTGTTAGCTCCCTTTCTAATAAGCCACTGCTGCAAATTCAGTTATTCTTAATAGGATAATGAGGCTCTTACCTGTTATTTTTTGCTATTCACATGACCTTTAGTCACTGAAACTGGAATTGACTTGTGTGGGTGTAGTTTGGTATGAGAACTGAAGGTTCTTATAATTCTCAAACACACCTACATTGCTGTAAGAGCTGCTTAGTGCTTCAGTGGAAAAAAGAAAAGATAAGTAAATCTTGACAATGAAAATAGTGTACAAGTTTCAGAGAACCCTTCTTGAGTACATGGGGTGAACTAGGTGTGCAAAACAAACAATAAAAAAAGGCTAAAGAAAGATTTGCCCTAAGAACTATCAGAGACCATTCAAAAAATGATGTACGTGGCTAGTACGATTTGTTATATCAGTATGAATTAATACCACTAGCATAAGCAATTAATGAATGGCACTCAACAAATAGATACCACAACCCCTAATGACTCAAGTCCAACTCTTTTCCTTGCTTCATTACTTCCCTTGCTTTCTGATGTCATCCAGCCCTGGGGAGCTGCTTTAAAGTAATCCTTGATGAGGACTAGATTATGGTGCAATATTCTTGTTCTGAACATTCCCTGAAGTCTCACCAATGCCACTGGCTCCCATGTTCACACAGGTTTGCCTTTCCCGCCAGCATGATGGTGCAATTTTAAACTTTCCTTGTAAGGCTTGCTCTTTATCACATGCTGACAGTACATATTCAGAATGTTGATGTGGAACAAGCCTCCCAGGTGAATGTCAGTTAACTCACAAGCTTTGGAGCATTTATTCATCCAAATAATTTTCCCATTAGAAGGGAAAGCTTGATATGTCTTTATAATGCAGGTTGGTAATAGCTTGCATGTTTCTGATCTGAATGCCAGGCCTGTTAAGAATTATTTGGCTAACAGAAGGTTTTCTGAAACCATGTAAGGCTAGTCTCATCCTGAGGAATACCATGAACTTCCAGACAAAGATGGGCTGAAACCAAAACCATGGATCTGAACACCCCCAAACTCTGGAGAGTTAGGAATATAAACGCAGTTTCAGATGTCACCCTTCTCTCTATATAATGGGCTAATCCAAAATACCAGGCTCTAACTTTGAGGTGTTCACACTCCAGATCTAAATTTTGGAGATTGGCCCCAACATCCTCCCAACAATCTTCCATTCTCCCACATTCTCTGCATATTGGCAGCTCTTCTGTAGAGTTACAGATTCTAAAACTAGGAGGGACCTCTGTGATTATCTAGTCTGACATCCTGCATTACACAGGCCATAGAACTTCCTCAAAATAATTACTTGTTGAATTAAAACATATCTTTTAGAAAAGCATCCAATCTTGGGGATGTAACAATAACAGAGGGGTAGATTTCCTCAGTGGAGGCTGTCAGATAGGAGGGTAAATGAATTATCACTTTCTTCATGTGTGCTGTTTCTTTGCTCCACTGCTCTCAGCTCCTGCACCAAATAGTCATAGTGTCATGGATTCACACAGGATAGGGGAGCAAATTTACTGTCCAGGGGATTTGGGAGCATGACAAAATGATCAGGAGATTTCTTGTTGTATTTGGAGAAACAGGCTTCTAAAGGTAAAGTCACATTAAGGACTGGATTGGCACCTTTCTATCCAGCCCAAGAAAGGGGCAGAGTCTAGTTGCATATCCCTAGGAGCAGAGCACTGAGTCACAGTTTGGAACCTGCTTCCCTTTTGCTGCATGAGAGGAAGTAAGTGGTGCCAGCTCTTTTCCTGGCACAGCCTACCTCTGCCTCTGCACCAGCTCCGCTGGCCAGTGTATTTGGGGGAGAGGCAGCAGAGCCAGGGCTCCATCTAGTAGTGGCTTCTCTCCTTCCCTGCACAAAGACCATTGCTTCAGGTACGTCACACAGGGGAGTTAGGTGGCTCACGATTGAATTCTTAATGAGGTTTCACTTCCCTGATGCTTTGAAATGTTATAATCCTACCAGTTCCCTAGTCTTCCATAGAGTTTTCGAGGTAAAACAGAATAGGTATGGAGTAACATTTTCAAAAGTGCCCAAGTGACTTAGTAGACGAAGTCTCATTTTCAGCAGTCAATGAGACTTTGGCACCAAAGTGCTTAAGTCACTTGTGAAAATGGGACTTAGCCTCCTAAGTCCTTTTGGTGCTTTTGAAATTTTTCCCTCTAACCTCAACCCAAATCAAACCTGTGAAAAATAAAATAACACCCAGGTCTTCTTTGTATGTGGGAGAACCTCCTTCCTTTTCATTTTCCATTTGTTGGTCCCCTTTTATAGGTGAGCATTTCAAGGTGCCTTGGATTTGGCCAGTACAAAACAGAAAAAGAATTCAACACTTCTCAGTTCCCAGCAGGAATTTTCCCATAATAAGGCATACAGGAGGCACGTACCATTTATCAGCTGCAATTAGACATTTCAGGAATTCAGTCATTTTTTCCATATGATTCAGTTCATTTAAAAGCTTTATATATTCCTAGCCAGAGAGGCAGACACTACAAAATCTTTTTGAACTGAGAAATGTATTTAGTTACTGACATATTAGCCATGTTTTCAGCTATTGCCACAAAAGGATTTTCGATTTTCTTTCTTCTTTTCAGCAAAGCATTATTTAATGTGAAGCAGGGCTGAGTGGCACAGTAGGTTAATGAATTAGTCTGGCTTCAAATCTGGACTCAAATCACAAGGGAAAATAAGTGTGATAGCCTCTATTCTAGTCTGCTGTGGTTTTTTATCATCACAGATCCATCAAACAATGTAGTACAATTGTAAGTAATCAGCTCAGGAGAAACCTAGAACTGGAATATTAGGGACCTGTCTATCAGTATTAAGGTGTTTTGTATGAGAAAAGAATGTACAATACCTGGCATCCTACTGCAGTGTAACTGGTATCTTACTTTCATGAGCATTAATTTCACCAGCAATATTAACAAAACAAAACAGTTTCCTTTTAAGCTGAGATTCTGAGCAGAGCTGGTGTGAAACGGGAGTTTTTTTCCACAGAAAATGTCAATGAAAATTAAAACAGACTTTTTAGTTGAAATTTTCTATAGAGAATTTTGATTTTTCAGCCTCATGGGAGCTGTAGTTTGGGTCCCTCGTGCTCCCATTTTCCTTGATAGGCTGGGATCCCTGGTTTCATTACATCTCCCATAGTGCACCAAGGCTTCTCTTCTTGGTAAGGGGAGGTCATGCATCAAGGGAGTCTCATAGCCATGGTGTATCATGGAAGGTGACGTCCAACTCAGGCGTTGGTACACGGGGGAGAATTGGGACATGACCAGACTTCAACTCCTATAAAGCACTATGGTGGTATATTCAAACTGACATATTTCAGACATAACGGTTTTGAACAAGAAATCTACATTTACTGTTAAGCAAACACTTTTGGCTTTTTTGTTTAGTTGAAAACCAAATTTTCCACTAAAAAAACAGTTTCAACAGAATTTTTCTGCTAGCACTAATTCTCGGTGCTTCCCTTTACATGAAGACAATGATAACACAGCAGCAGCCATAGTCCTCAGTTCAGGAAATCTTGTTACTAAAGTTGAGTCAGATTACCAGTAGAGGCATTTTTGTAAATCAATGACAAAATGTCTTTACAAAAATCTTTCCCTAGACAGCCATGGAATGGCTGGCAAAGCTAAGAAAGTAATTCTTGTCATTTTCCTCAAGCCAGTCACAGTTCTGGAACCCACAGTATGAATTTAGTCACACCACAAACTTTAGTCACCAAGCAAAAGGTATCACCCTCACTAAATAGTAAAGTAACACTAGCCACTTTGCAAGTTGTCATTAACAAACAGGCATTTGCCTGCTGTACTGAACTAGCTATCAAGGGCATTTTAATTTGGGGACCTCTGGTCTGGTAGGGAATCCACTGAGACATCTATACAAAGTCATGAAAAAAAATCATGTTAATCATTTAGTAGCCTTAGTATTTCTGACTCTTCAGGGTTAGAAGTGAAGGTATACAATGCAGAAAAAACAATCTGACTTCATCTACTGGTGCAATGCTTTTGTAATGTGGATACAGCTATGGAGGTTTAGAAAAGCTGGAAATTACTGTTTTCACCTTCTTTGCTTGGATAACTATCAAACATTTTTATTTTTAGCATCAAAGTAGCTGAAAGGGCATTGTTAGAAAGAATGGGCCCTCTTTTTGGCTCATGGAATAAAATACAGGGAGAAGGGCTTAACATCAGAGACTGTTCTGAAAAATACTTTTCCTTTCCAAATTCAGCTTGATAGACTAATAGTGTTTACTCTGTTTCGCCAATGCTTGTGGGCTTTTAAAATAGTGCATGTTTTCATATATATGATTAATTCTAGAACATAGGTTCCTATGGATCAAATTAGAGTGAGAAAGTGACCATTTCCTTGCTTGCGGATCTCATCATATCTCACATCAGCATATGACTAGACTAGAAAGCCTACTGGGGTCCCTTCCAGCCCTACATTTCTATGATTCTATGATTTTTGGTGACCCAATTACTACTGCTGCTGCTAATTCTGTGGGACTCTACATGTCTTGGTCTTTGTCCTTCCAGATTTTCCTGCTAGTTGAGATCATATATGGCACCATAGTAATGTAGGCAATGAAACTGCCCAATTTAGAGGTAGCTTTTGGATGAGCAGAACAGAATATGGAAAGCATCACAACAAAGACAGCCGAAGGAGTCCATGACACCAGCAGCCTACCGGCCACTCAAGCACTCTCCTCTGGCCTATGCCAGCCCTAACTTTGCCTTGCAGGTTAATAATAGGTGTACCCCAGTCCCCGAGTCCCTTTGAATTGTTCCCTTGTGATATCCAGCCCCGACACTGGCTACTCACAGAAATTCCAGATCCTGTGTTGCCCAATTTACCAGTGTTGCCCAATTTACCAGTTTTACCTTAAACTGCTGCTCCTGTAAACCACACAGCCCTTGTGAGCACTTGTAATAGAACAAAAATAGGTTTATTTAAGAAAGAATAAAGATATAACTAGGAATGAGAGAAAGTTATGGAAACGAGGAAACAACAACAAAACAAAATCATAAATTGCAATCCTGGGTCTACACTTCTCAATAGTTACCTTTCCTATCTAATTAAGTAGGCATTGCCCCCATAGCTCAGTCTATTGCAGAACTGACTGGTTTCACAAGAACCAGGACTCAAACATTCATGAAAACCCCTTGCTTCTCAAGCAATTTCCTCAGTGAATGGATCCAGAGGCCTTTACCCTCCAGTCTGCTATACTGAAACAGCCTGTGGTCTTTATTCATAGGCAGGCCAATCTCCTGCCTGCTATAATGTTTCTTTTTAACTCCAATTGGTTTTGATCTTATGCAATTGTCTTTGATAGTTTTCCATTGACTGTTCTTGGACGTGGCCACAGTAGACAATAGAACTTTGCATGACCTCGCTGGCTGACTAGCAAGGAGTGAGAGCTCCCTCTTGCTTGCATGGATCAT
This sequence comes from Mauremys mutica, assembly GCF_020497125.1. Classification (NCBI taxonomy): domain Eukaryota; kingdom Metazoa; phylum Chordata; order Testudines; family Geoemydidae; genus Mauremys; species Mauremys mutica. Next base: position 83,843,412 of record NC_059075.1, read on the forward strand.
CACTGAGCCATATTACCTCCTGGTGACTAATTTCTACTCCAAGTCCATAAAGCATACTTTCAATATAAATACATTATTTCTTAAAAATTACCTGTACATACATCCCTCAATGGTTATGAATCTTGACAAATTACAAGCTTTCTGTAGATACCTTACATGTTATTCTTTATAGATAAACATCCTATACATCACATGTTTCATGTAGTGAGTTTGTCAGGTCTGAGGTCAGAGTGTTTTGCAAAGAACAGGGGACCCTGCACCAAGGGGGTCTCTGTGTGGCAGTCCCCCTCAAGTAGTTGGCCTATACTGAGTAGATAAGAGCCTGCTACTATTATCAGTTAATAGAGTTCTTCTATAGTAACTCGTGTTTTTGGAGATTATCTCTGCATGTAAGCATGGGGTCTGTGTACAGGTTTGTTACTGCAGGATTTGTCCAGGTATTGTCCCTGTCCCCGGCAGCCTGACCTAGGCTTGGCGCAAGCCGTCGCCTCCCCGATGTGCTGCACGGAGCAGTGACCCAGTGGCCAGAATGAGAAGTGGCTGGTCTGGGCCCCTCCACACCCTACCCAGCCCAGCTGCCAGGGACAGGAGCCAAGCATGCGGGGGGGGGGGGGCACAGCGAGAGGACAGAGCCGCTCTCCCTCCCCGTAGCAGGCCAAGCTGGGGGGGGGAGGGGCAGCTGACCCCACATGCCTCCCCTACACGTCCTCTGGCCACCATTATAGAATCTACTTCTGCATTTAGCTCTCTTTTCTCTACTCACTCCTATAACCACCCTCTCAGTGACGCACGACCAGTCCAGCCTTGGCTAGCTTCACACTCAGCAGATAAAATACAAATTCCTGGGATGTGATGCCTTAAGAATACTTAGCATTTACATAGTATTTTATTATATCTTCAAAGAATGGTACATTCGCTAATTAACCTCAATGGGCCAAATTCAGACCTGACATAACTCTGATTACTTCGGTGGAGATTTGCCAGGGAAGAATTTGGCCTGTATTTTTTCCTTTCATTCTGGCAATTCTGTTAGCTCCTACACTTGCAGCAGTTTGAAATTCACACTGTATCAGTGGTATATTTTTTGGCAGTGGCAGGTTGCTTGATGTGCCTAATGGCTATATTGGGCCATATTCTGCCCTCAGTTATAGCCATGCAGCGCCACTGATTTCATGGGTATAACTGATGGCAGAAATTTGACCTATTAAGAACCGTGGGGAAGAATGAATCTGGGCAAAACGAAAATAAGCCCATTCCCTAGTGTTTACAACTGGCAGTTTGCTTCAGCTCTACTTTTAAGTTTAGTAACATCTGTAATTCCCAATCTATGCTTCTGTGTAAGTGGAATCCAGTTACTATCTTTCCTCTTTTCTTCCATTTCAATAGCCCTGTATTTTTTTAAATTCCGTGGACAGAAGCAATGTAACTCGCATAAAATTTTTAAGTGAAATCTTTGAAATGCTTTCCTTTAATGCCCAAATCTGCGGCTAATATCAACCATTGTAAATAAAACCTAATTTACTAACATGCAGTGCTAATTTGATTACTCCAGATAAAGGTCTTAGTGGGACCCTTTGGCACTTAGTGTAGTGTGAAACTAGAAAGATAATTTGCTAAGAAAAAAGTGCAAGCTCTTTTTGGCACCTCGAAATGTGTTCAGTTGTTTTTCTGCTTTTGCATTTGAGTGAGCACTGCAGCACAAATTGGGCACAATTAGCAGCACATTTTAAAAAATACAGCTCAGTTCTGGTGCTAATTTGTCCCTGCAATAACACCAATTTCCCTTTTATTTACACTCAGTAAGCTCAGAGTAAGTACAGAGGCTAACAGTGAGGAAAGCTTTCGACAATTCTCATTTGTATAGCACAGAGCAAAGAACTCATTGTGCCTTATGTGAAATGAGTCGGATATCCCAGTCCAGTTTCCAGCGAACATGTGTCCACATCACAAAATCTGCCACCACAGTTGGCACTAATTGGCAGCCTTAGCTGAGTGGCAAAGCAATGAATGGGCCATGGATACCAAACTAACATTTTACCCCTACAGGTGGTCTTTTCAGGTCGGGACTGAGGCATGCATTGTTTGGGCAGGGCAGAGAAATTTGCACTGCTGGTACCCGTTTTGTGGATTCATATAAGACTTTAGTCTCCAGTGCATTCTTCATGAAGATTAGACTCACACAATCAAAGAAAAAAGTGTATAAAATAAAAAATTCATTGCATACATACACATGGCCAAATCTTTCCATCTCATCCCAGTACACAAACCCCAGTACATTGATGAAACAGCTCACTGTGGTCTAGTCCAAACTAAAAGATTAGGATGTCTGCTGCATTCTTTGTCTTTTATTGACCACATTAAGGGCCTGACTCTGCAGACTTTACAACATGTAGTCCCTTCTGTGCCCATTTTCTGGGCCTGATCCAAACCCCCGAGATATCAGTAGAAAGATTCCCACTGACTTCAATGGACTCTGGATCAGGCCCTAAAGAGCTATTGTAGCGGCCATGGTAACAGGGAGGTATCTCTGCTGAACAGGCAAACCCCTTGACCAGTTATTGCAGAATATTGGAGAAAAGAAAAAAAGATAAACTGCTTTCTGTGACCATTTGCAGGAGGAATCTGATTCAAAGAGTTCTATTCATCCAATGAGGGAACACTATCATATCACATGTCTTGTGGTAAAGAGGGTGGGAATGGCTCAGAGAAAATACCCTCATAGAGCCAGGGGCATCCGTGGCCATCATACAGCTGACTGTAAGGGTACGTCACTGGCCCCTGCCCTGCCCAACGTCTGCCATAGGGGACGCATCAGTGAATGAGAGGACATAACAAAAGTACACTGACTTCTGGCTATTTTCCTCTTTTGGTGTCCCATGGGAGGCTGTAGTAAGCAAAGTATAAGTTAGAACAACCCTGGGGCTGCTGCAATGTACACTATGGCTGAGCAGGTCTGCAGTCAGGCTAAGAATATCAGGAAATGCCATTTTTGCCCATTCTTTTCCATTCCCAGGACTCATAGAATTCATAAATTCATAGATTGCAAGGCCACTGTGATGATCTAGTCAGGCCTTCTGTATAACACAGGGCCATAGAACTTCCCCAATATATATATATATTTTTAACTAGAGTGTATATTTTAAAAAAAAATCCAATCTTGATTTTAAAAGGATGAAGATGCACAAAGGGAGAGGCAAACTCAGAATCTGGTCCTTTATTCAGACAAATCATTTTGAATAAATAATAAATTCCAGAAATTTGTAATCTGCCCACAGTCACGAAAAAGAAAAGTGAGAAACAGTTATATTTGTTCTGAATTATTCACCCAGCTACCGAACCAAAGGTATAGCTACACTGCCCTCTTCTTTTGGTGTTGTGTGAACTACATACGCATGTAGCCCTCCTAGCACAGGTATAAACAGCAATGTAACAAGTGAGGCACAGCTTAGGGGGGGTAGAGTCCAGAAATGCCTGAAGAGTGTGGACATGTACTCAAGCCCATGCCCTACATGCTCTCTCCTCACCCAAACTGTGTCTTCCCTCCGCACTGCTTGGCACAGTTTGGGTGAGTAGAGAGTGTGTAGGTTATGCACTCGCACACCACTTTTAACAGCATAGTGTTCTGCTGCCTTCCCGCTGCTGGAGCTGTTCCCCACCACAGGAAAAGACTGCCCCAGCGGGGAAAGGTTCTGGCATGGGGGAGGTAACAGGGGAAGGTTTGGGCAGCTACCAATTGTGAACCCCTTTTACTTACCACAGGGAAAGACTTGGGCAACTTCCTGCCACTGGAGCTCTTCCTCACCACAGAGAAAGGCTCCAGCAGCGGCAGGGAAAGGCTCTGGCAGGGAGGAGACAGTTGTCTTCTCCCTGCTAGTGTCTTTCCTCAGTGCAGTGTTTCTCCTGTTGCTGTTTCCTCCCTGGTAGAACCTGTCACTGACTCGTGTAGCTACACATCATAGTGTGGACACACCAGGCATTTCACTGTGGCATGCTGCATATTGCCTACATGCCACTACCAGTCATTTGTCGCATAGACATAGCCTGAGAGATGTTGGAAACAGAGACAGGAAATACCAAAATGATATGAAACCTATCAAAATATTAGCTAGCTCTGGGACGGGGAATTCATCTGATACACTGCTATTTAGTGAAATTTGGAAAGCAATCACACTGACCAAGATGTAGAGGGAATGGTGGAGAGCATATAGGATATAATCTTGCAACAAAACTCAGGGGGAGGGATAGCTCAGTGGTTTAACATTGCTCTCCTAAACCCAGGATTATGAGTTCAATCCTTAAGGGGGCCCTGGATCAGGAGCAAAAATCCATCTGGGGATTGGTCCTGCTTTGAGCAAAGGGTTGGCCTAGATGATCTCCTGAGGTCCCTGATATTCTATGATTGTCAGAAAAAGACAATGTGATTTTTAGGCTACATAGGCATCACATCACTAACCGGGGCTGTTATAATCTCTCCCTTGATGAGGGAGAAGAATTATTGAGAGTGGTCCAATGAGCAGTAATGGGGATGGTATTGAACAATTGCTGAATAGTAACTAATAGTGATGTTAATTAGACTGTGGCATAATCTCCCAAGGGAAGTAGTAGAAGCCCCATCTTTTGTCATATAAAACCAGACTGGACAAAACATCAAATACAGGGTAGGGAACAATCCTGAGCAATCGGGGGGAATGAATTAAATGACCTAATACAACTTTAATTTATTTGACTATATATATACAGTGAAATAAATTCATATATATACACAGTTTAATAATGTAATGTCTGCTATGTCATAACTTGGCATAAAATCAATTACTTGCCTAAAAAAGGAAGACATATTCAGTATCCAAACCTGTACAAATAATGAGCAGGTGGCTAGATAACTACCTGTTTCGTAACATCACTCTATCTTCTTAAATAAAAAAAAAATGAAAAAATGTTTAAAAATTGGAAAGGATGAAGAGAACAGGCCCCAAAATTATTCAAGGGTTGGAAAAAATACCTTACAATGAAAGACATAAGGGACTCAATCTGTTTCATTTATCAATGAGAAGAGCCAAAGATGACTTAATTACAGTGAATATATACATTCCTGGAGAAAAAATACTGAATACTAAAGAACAGGAGTACTTGTGGCACCTTAGAGACTAAGAAATGTATTTGGTCTCTTTAATCTAGAATAGAAAGGTATAATAAACACCAATAGCTGGAAGTTAAAACCAGGCTAATTCAAACTGGTAATAAGACACAAATTTTTAACAGTAAGGATGGTTAACCACTCACGCAAATTACCAAGAGAAGTGATTGATTCTCTATTTCTTGATACCTTCAGATCAAGACTAGATGTTTTATTTTTTTTTTGGAACATAGGCTTTAGTGAAACACAAGTTATTGGGTTCAGTATGGTGTAACAGGATGGAGTTCTATGGCATGAGGTCAGATTAGATTATCTAGAGAAGCATTTCTCACATAGGCTACCAAGCAGCAATCAGATGGTGATTTTTGGTCACGGCTAGAGCTGTTTTGGAATGTTTTGACTAATTATTTTTCGAAAGATGATGATTTATTAAAAGTAAAATTGTTTGCAAAATAGGGTCAGGACTGGCAAATTTCCCAATTTAGAAGTGTTGAGAAGCAATTTTTCAAAATTATCAAAACATTCTGTTTCAATATTTTCTAACTGAAAAATTCTGGTTTTATGGTTCAAAATGACATTTTGTTTTGAAATTTAGCTAATTAGACTAAAAAAAGGTCAAAATCAAAACAAAACATTTTGAAATTACTGAAAACGAAAGGTTTTTGACATTTTTTTTAAATGGGTGTTTTAGTTTGTGAATATTTTCAAGATTTCACCTTTCACCCTGTCTCAAGATGGGAAAATGTTGTAAACTGGTGAGAATATTAAGAGGATAGGAAAAGCATTTCCCCCATCCATCTCTAGTCACCATCTACCCTGGGCTGGATTGTTGTTTTGCAGTGATGACAGAGAGAACTTCTTCTCTGTTGCTGGATTCTTTTTTTTTTTTAACTTAATCAAGTGACTGGGGCCTGTTTATGTGAATATTTAGTGGGACTCTACCATGCATTAGCCTGACTCAGACAGACTGTCCATGTGAACCCTGCTGCTGTGCATTAACAGTTCATTAATGTGCTTTGATGTTCTCAGTACAAGACTAGGGCTATGCCTACACTACTGCGGTAAGTCGACCTACTCTACGCAACTCCAGCTACATGAATAACGTAGCTGGAGTCAACATACCTTAGGTCAAGTTACCGCAGGGTCTACATCACAGGGTTACTCATCTCACCGGGAGTAGAGTACAGGGGTCAACTGGAGAGCAATTTGCTGTTGATTTGGCGGGTCTTGACTAGACCCGCTAAATCGACCGCCGGTGGATTGATCTCAGGGCGTCGATCCAGGCTGTAGTGTAGACCTGCCCTCAATCAAAGCACATTAACACACTGTTAATGTGCATTAGCAGCATTGACAGGGACAATTAGTTCACAGCAGACTAGTGCAGGGTAGATTCATACCACTGCTTGCTGCAAACTAAATGTTCATGTATACAAGCAATCAGACATGTTCCATGCTCCTTCATATACTCATGTTGGGCTGGATTCTGCAATTCAGTGCAAATAAAGAGCAGTGCCTAGCTGTGCTGCCCCAGGAACAGGCCAGGTTCTAAAGTGTGTCTCAGAGTCACAATTTGATCTCTGGTTCCACTTTGCTCCATTTGTAAAAGTAAGTCTTTTAGGTGGCACCTTACTTACCCCTTCATGCCAGCTCTGGTGCATTGGCCAGTATGGGAAGAAGGCACAGAGACTTGGCTGCACCCATTCCTGCCCTCTCACTGCCTACCTGGATGGGAGGGGAAGGAGAAGCCTGGTGGCAGCTGCAGTCTCCTCTTTGCAGGCTCTGGCACTGCAAATAGCCCTCGCAGGAGGAGTAAGGGGTTTCCTGTCACTGCTGTACTCCCCTGCACTGGAGGCCTTATGTTTAAGCTCAGTAAGAACAGGTATGGTCAAAAAAGTGTCTGGAAACAAGACATTGGTTAAAATTAATCCCCATGTAAAGAATCAGCACACGTAAGCCTTCACAATACAAGCTTCACACCTGTGTTTTGATCCCCCTCTCCTCCAAACCAGGGACTTTTAGAAAAAGTTCAAAACTGGATTTTGATTTGGATTCTCAACCCCTCAAAGTCTAAGTGTGTTTGAAGCTGGGCTTGGGCTCAGGCCCCTCCTCCATTTACAATGGGTCTTCAATCAGAAGTGATCTGACAACTCACGGGGTAAGGTTTAAGGCAGAATAAATTCCGGCTCGCTCTTCCAAAGTAGTGATAATTCTGCAGTGGTATCAGAAATATCAGCTTTTTTACCAGTAAAGTCATCAAAGCAGATAGGAGAAACACACACAAGGATCAGATATCTTGTGTAAGAAGTTGCCATTTTTGTAAGGTCACTTTTCTAGCCATAACCGCACAAGACAAAAAGCTTTCTGGTTTGTTTTCACAAATGTGTTGTCCGGGAACTTGGCAGCTTAAAAGGGATGTTAAGCTGGTTGTCTTGGGCCTTTTTTTGTGGGAGCTACAAAGGTATCTGCTTTATATAGCACTTCTTATATTGTCTTTCTCCAGCTGGAGCACTGAACAGCAATTCATTTCACCCCATAACAAATTGTGCCAACACAAACTTGTCATTTAAAGTTTTTACATATTTTCTTTGTTTGCCTCATTGACGTTTCATAGCCACTTGGCATCAGGGTAGGAGTGGAGGGGAAAGCAGTTGCTTTCCAGCAGACACAACATCTACCAAAAGAGAACTGCTGTCTAGTCCTGCATTTCTTTATTCTGAATATATGAGAGTCATCTTAACTGGGAACAAAGTCTAGTGCTACTGTATCCACAAAACATTGATGACACTATTGCACATACTGATTGCAGTGTTGACAACAGTTACAGCCAGTGTATCGGTCATTGAGCTCGTTGTGGATGAGGATTTGAGCTATCACACCTATGGCTCCACAGTGGAGTAACTCCACTGACACCGAGGTGAAACTGGGGTGAGAAGAGAATCAGGCCACATACATCAATTACTGAACCTGCCGTGAAGACTGGTTCCAGTGCATTGGGAACTAAAGGCTTATCTACACAGGGAGTTATTCTGGAGTAACTATTCCTGATTTATTCCAGAATCAAAACATCCATGCAGAGTTAATCAGGAACAGTTATTCCACTTTAAATTCACACCCTACCTTAATCTGAATTAACTTCTCATTGTAGACAAACCCTAAATTTGTTGTTGTGAATTGAGGTTAATGCCAATACATTATTATCTGATCTCTTAGTGAATGAGGACTAACACCAATTCATTACTTTCTCACATTCTGGTCCCACACTTCTGTAAGTCTTACCTCTTTCCTTCCCATTCTGTCTTTTTTCTCAAACTCCCGGTAGGTGAGAGGAAGTATGGGGAGATCCCCTTCAGATAATCATTCTGATAAAATAGCACACTGCTAGGCTTAATGAGTCTCTACCCAGAACCCTGAAGATGTAAAATGGTACATACTATAAGTGCTAAGCATTATTATTATTATTGTTCTTGGTCCAAATGCCCAAGAAGCCATGTTTGGCCATTAATTCCGATACTGGGATATTAAACCTTGGTTGTCCTCAGGCTGCTGTATAAGAAGCATTAAGAAGTGAGACCAAAACAAATATCACCTTGGAGAAAGAACAGAGTAAGAATGGAGTGGGAGACTCAACTGTCTGAAGCCAGGGAGGTCCAGCTCTGTGGCATTGCAGGGCTGTTCCAGCTGCTACCAAACACTAACTTTTGCTACCTGCCAAATTAATATCCCTCGTTCTTAATGTTTTATTCCAAAGAGTTAAGCTGAAGAGCCACTGAATGAATTTTATGTTTTATAACAAGTCACTCCAGTCTGAACTTACCCCCTCCCCACGGCCCCCACTTTCCCTTTAAATAAGCCTGGCATTCGGCATGGTAGCTGGCTCTGTTGATTGAGGTGAGCGGTGAAGTTAGAGCTTTGCTTGCTGCTGCCACTTATTTTGTTTTACACTGTTTGGAAAAAATTCACTAAATACATTTTAAGTTGGATAGCAAGTTGTGCCAGTTGGCAGTATTTATTTATTTCTGTCCTGTGGGCAAGTCTGGCTGAACAAGAAGCTCACAGTAGGTTTGAGCTGGCTGGTCCAGGCCGACCAAGTTGTATTTGCTGCTTCCACTTATTTTTGTCTTAATCTATTTAGAAAGAGGCTTCACCTTTGGAGTTTTACGTTTAATACCAAGCCAGGAGCTCTGCTGACAGTTTGTTTGCTTTATGCAACCATTTAAACTTCTGACTGAAAAGAAATCAGGTAGGTGGTAGGCTAGAGTAGATAGGCAAGTGCTTGCTGCCGTTGCTTCTACTGTCATTGCTTTCACAATGAAAATGTCAATGAAGATTTGAAGAAATACTACAGAATTGCCTGTTATGTTCCAAGCTGCAGGGCTAAGTGGTTAGATAAACTTGCCCCACAGAAAAGACGCCTGGGGATTCAAATTTGGGTGGATTGAGGTGTGTGCAACAAAATGGGGAAGCAATAGTTGGGGCTTCACAAATCTCTGCCTAACTCCAACACTGGACACAGGTTAGAGCAGCTCCATGTAACAGGAGTCACCAAAGACCATCTGTGAGCTGAGCACAGCCAGAGCACTCTGGCCATGCATCTTATCCATCCTTCCTTATCCCAAAATGTTTTACATTATCCCCAGCATGGTCTCTGTGCTGAGGACTACAAGTTGGGGGATGGAGGATCTGGCTTTTTCAGCTCTACATTGATCTTCTAGGGACACTCCCATATTGAAAGAACTTCCATTTAGGAGTATGGGGACTAACTCCACTATTGTCTGAGTGGCACAAAGGGGTAACAGACCAATGTCCTTCTAAAAGAATGTTTTGAGCAGCTAATTAGTCTCCAACTTGGACCCAATCCTGAAGTCCTCACTCAATCCTTATTAAGGCAAAACTTGAAATATGAAGTGAGTCCACTCTACAGACTCAGAAATTAGAAGTCAAAGAAAAAGAAACCAAAATGTAGTATTTAAAAAGCTCCTCATTATTTATTTGGTGCCTGAATCATGATTTTTGAATGCTTGCAGTTGGAAATGCTGTTCTCTGTTTCCCAAGAAGTGACCAATGAACTTGATGTTTACAAAGTTTCTCTTTGAGGTATCTTTCTGCAGGCATTTTGTAAGATGAACACGTTCTTTCAATGAATTTTACGTGCTGTTTCTTCCAACATCTGCTTGGGGGCTGGCCAGACCATAGTAGTTACCTCCTTTAAAGCGTCACCACCACAGCTAGTGTTAAAGATGTTGGTGCACTTTTGGAAAATAAAGGAGGAGCCTAAACACATTTACTATTTAGTACAGTGTTTGCTACCATGAGTAGACTCAATGAAGAAATAGACCTACTCCCAGAAATAAAGGTCAACAGGATCGGACCCCAAATACCCCTGATTCACACAACTGAGAACAGGAACACATTTTGGGGAGGAGAAAATGACCTCAGGTAGGAGACCTCATGGGTTGCTGAAATGAGAGAAAGAAGTAGGGTGACCAGACAGCAAATGTGAAAAATTGGGACAGGGGGAGGGGGTAATAGGAGCCTATATAAGAAAAAGACCCCAAAATTGGAACATCTGGTCACTCTAGAAAGAAGCAAGAAGAGCGTGAGCATCTTGGAGATAGGATTTGGAAATCTCCCTATCTTCACCTAGTGTACCAGTGCACCTAAGGTCAGCTCTGCTGCTGTCTACAGACTAATTTCCAGATTATTGGAGTAAAGGCATGTAACATTTCCCTTGGTGCCTGTAGCTAACACTGTGGCAATCTTAACTTAGACTGTGCATTGTACTTTTGTATAATCTTGATAGACCAAGTTGCTATCTAACCATTCTACTACGCGTGAGTAATAACACTTGCAGGCATTATACTGAGCAACTGTTCTCTTCAACATTTCCACAAATATTCCTAATACAGACTAAGCTATTTAATGGGCCTCAAGGCTACAGGAGCTGCTGTAAAAACATTTAGGTACACAATTATATTTATTTCCTTTTCCCCCCTTCTTCTCCTTCACTGAACAAGCTTCTTACATTCAAATTTGCTAGGCACTTTGGCAATGCTGAGATCCAGGGGGGAAGAGGGTCAACACAATAATGTTTAATCCTATTACTACTGCTTATTTTAGAATCTACTTGTCTATAAAGGCATGATAGCAATCTTAATTATTGTCTCCAACATGTATTTGCCTGAAATAATTGTTATACTTCATTCCTATAGAGACAATGAGATAAAAATCTAATTTTGTTTTATTGGCCCTTCTATCCATCAAGAAATGAGTTTCTTCTGAGAGCTTTGAAGTAGTCCCCTTCACGGATTAAACCTCTTGAAAGTATAAGAACAGAGGGGAGTGGGGGGGAATTGAAATAATTTACATCCCAGCAGACATATAATGGGAATCAACAATGCAACTAGACCTACATGATGGCTGAGAGGAAAACGTTGAGACATGCTGTTCAGCAAAAAAGTCTGTTTAGCTGCAGCTTTTAGCTCAGGAAACAGCCAAGGGCTGCACTAAGTCAGAGGAAATAAGTAGCAAAAAGGAGCTTCCCTAATCATATTTTCCAAATAAAAATATACTTTATTGGATAAAATTTCATCAGATGCTTAACTGTTGGTTGCTGGCTGCCAACCTCAGACTCACAGGATCAGAGTTACTATTACAGAGACTGGCAACATTCTTCATAAACTATTTTTTACCAGCGTAAACCCTGTTTGAGTCACTAGATTTGACACTAGATCTGTGCAAGGTTCATTGTACATCCCAAAAGCATATGAAATTCACTAAGCTTTACATTTTGTTACAGACTCAAAACTCCACCCCCATTTTTTGAGTGGCTCACTAAGGGTTGAAAATCTGAGCTTTCTAGGATGACTGCAGGCTTAATTCTAAGTAAATATGAGTCCACTTCCTTTCGTTTTAAAAATTTATTGAATTGTTTTCAAGCAAGGCAGAAAAGAAACTGTATGTAGCACATCAAAGAGAGAAAGGCTGTGCACCAGGATTATTCAGAAATTGAGATCACAGCCATACTGCTCAATAGGCAGTTATATATTAAAACAGGGACCCATACAATACTTGGGAATTGTGTGCTGGATAATGAAAAGGAAGCTTTTTTTTTTTTTTTTGGTCTAGTCCTGTTGCACTTCTGTGGTATCAGTTCATTCATGTTCAAACCATTGGGATTCTTCTATGGTTTCTTAGGGCTTGATCTTGCAAGGTGTGCAGCTCTCTGACCCTGACCCAGGAAAGTACTTACATATGTTCTGAACTTTAAGAATGTGAGTAGGTCCCATTGGCTTTAAGGTTAAACCCGCACTTAATTGCTGTGCCAGATTGGGAGCAGAGTGTCCAGCACCTTACAAGATTGAGCCCTACGTTGTTTTATAAGCACTTTTCCTACATGACTTCTCTCTGGATCCCAAGGAATCCTGTGTAGCAACTTTGCTTGGATTTTGCAGATCTGCAAGCAAGAGGAACATATGGGCCCTATGAAACCATTTGGCTCATAAAAAATATGCAGACAATAATTTCTTTGTTGATTATTATTCTTTAAAATGTTCACTGCCATTCAATCGTGTGACCAAAAAAATTACTACTTCTGGGGACTGTGAGAGAGAAGTCTGGCCTTTTATACTCATTTGTCCTATCACACAAGCCCTTTTGAATTGTCACCTACTAAGATTCTACCCCACATGCAGGACTGCAGGGGGATTTTGATAACTATCAATGTATGAAAATCATCTGCTAGCATTTATAAAACACCAGTTTCTTCAGCTGACTCAGTCCACGGTGGGGAAATTTGCTATCTGTTGGGTTATCAGGAAATAAAGCAATCATCATGGCTTGCCACTTCCTAAGGAAACAATAGTCCAACCAGGAAGCAACAGATTATGCAAAAATCACATGCTGCGTTACCTGACATAAGAAAATGACATACATCACAGCTGTAGATTTTATCCGCATATCTATGGGAAAATCATCAAACACTAGTTATAACATAATGAAACTGGTTTAGATAAATTTCAACTATTTTTGAGTTTAGTGATAGTAGGAAGCTGGTGTATACAAATCAGGTTGTTGCCAACATGCAAAGGTTTAGTATCTTAGAATATTCTAATCTAATATTCATAAAATACCATTAGTATGAAGGGTTGGTGAATCTTATCTGTTTACCAGGAGGGAATACGGTCTAGAATATGGTCTAGCGGTTAGAGCAGTGGTTCTCAAACTTTTTTACACGTGACCCCTTTCATATAGCAAGCCTCTGAGTGCGACACCCCCAACAATTAAAAATGCTTTTTTATATATTTAACACCATTATAAATGCTGGAGGCAAAGCAGGTGGAGGCTGACAACTCGTGACCCCCTATGTAAGAACCTTGTGACACCCTGAGAGGTCCCGACCCCCAGTTTGAGAACCCCTGTGTTAGAGCAAAGATCTACTCCCAGCTGTGCCTCTGATTTGTTGTCTGACCTTAGGCAACTCACTTAGCCTTTCTACGCCCCTGTCTCCCCCATCTGACAATTATGGATAATAATGTTGCCATTCCTCACAGGGATGTCATGAGAATTACTCAATCATAGCAATGTGTGTTGAGATTTTTCAAATAATAAATGCAAAGTAAATGCATCTCTTTTATTATTTACCAGTAAAAACATACATTATACATACAATATTTAATACAATGCTGTTGTTGAAGTATTTGATCTACAGTATATTACTGCTGGGTGAGCAAGTGTAGGACAACACTAAGCCCTCCCAAAGTGGCCATGTTATAAAATGTTTGAAACTTGGGAATCCCCCAGTTTACAAACAAGTGCATTGTCACCATGTCCACCTGTGCATCACAAGAGATCTTGGGCACTTGCTACATTTTAGGGAATTTTTATACTTGGATTCTTAGCTATACTTAAGGAGGTAAGTATTTTTTTAACCTTTAGGTCCTGTAAAGGAGAAAAAAGGGAATGAAAGTTTCATGGACACTTTCCTTTCAGCATTAATACATAATAATAGTATCATGCATATATACCACTTTTCACCAAATTCATTACAGTGTTTAGCTTTGTTAATCCCAATTTACAGGTTGGGAAACTGAGGCAGAGAAAAGTTAAGTGACTTACCCGAGGCTACACAACACATCAATGGCAGAGCCAAGATTCATATCCATGAGTCCTAACTCACTTTACTGTAACACCTAAGTGCCAAATACCTGACATACCTTAGATGTATATTTAGATACTTGATGCATTATGTCACCTGCTGACCATCAGGTTTTATGCAATATTAACAGAGGCTGTTTCAACTCCAGCCCATTGTGCAAAAACAGATAACATAGCTGCATTTCTCTCAGTGTGATTGAGCTCATACCTCGCACACATTCACCGATCAGTGGTTTTCTCTAGCCTGCATTAACCACAGACCTCATTTAAAAGGCATAGACTGGGTCTCCTATTCTCTTAAAATTCGGCAGTAGATTCCATTTACTAATACCAACAGGAAATCCCATGAATCTGCTTCATGGCCTTTTACTGACTTCACAAATCCAATTGATACAGATAGAGCCAATTCCTGAAACTGCAGCTGTCCACACTTACAAAGCTCTAACTGTTAGATAAGGAAGTGCCAGCTGGAACAAGAAGTTTCCCTTACTAGTGGATGCCATACTCTCAGCCAACTGGGCAGCTGTCAGCTTGGGTGGCAGCAAAGCCGTATCAATGGGAAACCCCTAGATCCGATCCCTTACACTCATCCTAAAGCAATGTTCTGTTTTAAGTTTTTAACTGAACCTTAAAAGAGTGAAGAGCAAGCAAAGCCCAGCCTCAGATTAATCAAATCACTTTTGTCCCTGCACACCACTGCATCGCTTAACATCCAAGAGGAGGGGGCTGTTGGAGACTGAGGAAGGCTCAACATTCTGCAAGTCCTCTCTTTTAACCTGAGGGGGACCATGGAAGTAGCCCTTTTAAAAAAGCAGAGTTCAAAGCCTTTTTACCTCAGAATACCTCCCAACTTAGGGAGTTCATTCGTGGTTTTACATTGATTTTCATTGCTGGGGTTTTTAATTCTTCTGTATTTGAATCTACATTTATTTAATGAGTCTGGGATGTTTTAACCAATAGATGAAATGAGCTACATTGTGAGAGGCAGGGAATGGCCAGAGTTTTAGCTCCGCCCTGGCCAGGCCATCTGAATCAGTGCAACTTATGCACCACCCCTCACGCAGGTCTTTGCCTATAGAAATACATGTATTAGCATACATTCATTATGAATTGTATTATTATTCATATGCTGCATGTTGTACTTAAATATGATCTCTTCTGGAAGTAACAGACAGATACACATCTTAAATGGAGGTGGTCCTAATCCTCTACTATAGACATCGCCAGATTGCTCATTGATTTTACTTCTGCTATGCATCCCCACTTTATCTGTGCTATATCAAATACCTCAGAGGTTCATCATTTGCAACTTGTTACCAAGCAGTCAACTTAATATCACTATGTGGTTTTCTGGATTTGGCAATATACTTTCTTACCAATTCTACCTCTACAAGGGTTTATATTTAATTATATATATTTGATATCATGCAATTTTTTGGATAGATTTCACTATTGATTTAATAGATCATTTCTACATTAATATCAATGGCATGATACGGCTCATTGATATTCATTAGATGGGGAAGTACATACTCAGCTGATTGGGGCAGATCTTGTCCGTAGTATAGTTATGGGAAAAACTTCCATGACTCCTGTGCAGTCAGTGCCATTGCCTTCCATTCCCCCCTCCCCCCCACCCGATTTGTTCCCTTCAGTTAGTACTTTAAATACGCCGGTGAAATAGAATCTCCAGCTGTTTAATGTCTCTGTGTAGGGATACTGAAAATCTGTAGAAGTTAAAGTCTGTAGGACTTCCTTGCCAGAGTCGGTGGAAAGTTTTGGAAAATGCATGGGGTTATTTACTGTCATTTGATTCAAAGTACACATGAAAATACTGATATTGTAACTAGAGCTTTTATATTTTTCATTAGTAGTTTTACATTACAAAAGGCTTTTTAATTCTTTAAAATACAAAAATCTGCTCCCCCTCTTTGAGATTCTTTAATATCCTCAACCTTCGTACCTTGCAGTATCCCCAAATATTTTCATTCCTTCAGTTCCCTGCTGGAGGCATCCCAGTGTCTGTAGATCCATCCCTCTCCATGGCAGGTGTTGAAGTGAAATAAAAAAATGATCAAAACTCCATCCCCTTTACAATAAAGCCCTCTCTGAGTTTTACGCCTTTTAATCTTACTCATGTAAATGATGCTGTCAAATGAATCCACTTACATGGGGTAAATGGCATTAGCTGCATGCGTCACTTCAAATGATCAGTGGTGAAGTAATTACTTAAATTGCAACCACTGGTCTTCTGCAACTCAGTGCACCTAGCTATGAACATACAGACATTTGGAAGGCTTCATTTAGTCCAGCTCTCCATCTCAGCAGCACCAAACACCAAGAACATGTCCCCTGGGATGCCACTCATGACACAGACCCCACATAAAACAGCTGCTCAGATTCAAGGCTTCAGTCCTAACCTTCAAGGCCATCCATGGAATTGACCCAAGCTTCCTAAAATAATTCCTCTACCCCTGTGGAGTCCTCCTCTGAGAGCCAAACAGCAACCATGGAAGTCTTATCTTTGATGGCAAGTCTCATGCAAGAGGCAGACAGAGCCCAGAGCCAAAGCTATGACACTGATTTCTGGAGGAGCTCAGAAGGACCCATGAGAATGAATTGTAAAACTCACTTGGACTCAAAGTTCTCATAGCTACAACTGAAATCAACAGTGCAGAAGAGAGAAAGTGGAAGAGGAGAAAAAAGCAGTGAAGACAAGAGGAAAAAGGGAGGAAGGAAATATAGAGAACAAGGGAAGAAAGAAGAGAATATAAACCTTGGCCTTAAATGCCTTAGAGTAAGTTGGGAAG
The DNA here is from genome assembly GCF_020497125.1 of Mauremys mutica. Classification (NCBI taxonomy): domain Eukaryota; kingdom Metazoa; phylum Chordata; order Testudines; family Geoemydidae; genus Mauremys; species Mauremys mutica. Next base: position 83,860,512 of record NC_059075.1, read on the forward strand.
AACACTAGATGGTTAGACCATTAGCGGGAATGAATTATTTGTGAGGAGCTCAGGTACTAGATTGATAGAAACCTAAACAGAAAGATTACATAGACGGGTGGATCTATAGATCCATCATTAGGTTTCAGAGTGCACTGAGAAGAACGGTGCTGTTTTGATTTTTTTTTTATAGCTCTTGTCATTCTCCAGAACTGTCAAATTCAACTTAAAATAGAGCAATGAAAAATTAATCCTTGAGGCATTTCAGTTAAATAAATGAAGGTGAAAAGAGCATAGATACCATGTGAAAACATTGGTTTGGAAATTGTTGTAAATTAAGTAAAAGCAGTAAATTGAACCATAAATGCTTTTTTAGTAGAAACTTTATATACGGATCCATGAAAATTATGTTTATATATATATCCCAGATATAAAAAAAAATCTCTTGTGGAATGATTGGTAAATATCCCTTTGTATTCAGATCAGTGTAAACTGTTTAATAACTAGGGGAAGACCACTTTGTGTTATTGGATAGGCTGCTTCTTCCCACTCCCAGCCCCTTTTGCAGACTGCTGTCCTGTTTTGTGAAACTGATTTGCTGTGGTGTTTCAAAGGGGGCAGCTGAGCAATCAGTTTCACTGCTTCCCCTCTCACTGGTGCAAATCCCCTACGCCCTCCTCAACATTAGGAGAAACAATCAGAACTAAAAGGAGCTGCTTCTGAGTGCTGGGCCTGCTTAATACTTAATTAAACAAACAGAAATATAATTACAATGTAAATATTTCCTTTCTTTAATTCCTAGACATCATGAAAAAGAATGTTGTTGAAATAAGATAAAATTATTGAAAACCTTCTTGGTGCCTCCCCACTTACAAACCATTTCACTGTGTTCTCACTCCTACCCACTTGCAATAAACCACTTTTAAGATTTCAGACCCATCTATCAGGCATAGAAAGAATGCATAGTTGACTATCCCAGATAGTCAAAAGTGTTTATAATTGGAAAGGAACCCTGAGGAGTAAATTGCTCTGTAATTTATAACTGCAGATTTCCTTCCTCAAATTATTTTCATTCAACAATTTTCTTTGAGAATATTTACAGTTTGAAATGTAAAAAAAAAAAAGTAAGAGACCAATGGATCATGTTGTCTTTTGGCATGTACATAGCCATTCAGAGACAATGGACCTACCTTATAATTCTACATTGGGGAAACTCCATTGGCTTCAGTAGACTTCCTCCTGACTTACAGTTTAACTGAGAACAGAATCAGACCCATCATCAAAGGACTGTCCTCATCTTTTTTCCCTTGAGAATTTTCTTTGGTTTTGATACCATGTGTTTATGGCATCAACCTGATTCTTTTTTCTTAAGTTTAGATACAAATAATAAAAAGCAGTCAGTGATGGTGGCACACAATTGAAATCATTGTATATGTGACAATTAATGTTTGATAGGTAAGGTGATATCATCCCCGTTCAGTGATCATGGAAATCACCTCTGTAAAACAGGGATAACAACAAAATAAGGGGTAGGTTTCCCTCCATCTGTGTGTACAACTCTTATCAATATGTGGCCAATATCTATGATGACAAAAAACTCTCTTACCTTCCTTGTTAAACTATCATATCCTTTGAAAGTAAAACCAGAGCAGAGTACAAATGTCTCTATGCTGGTTCCAGTCTAGCAAGGGTTTGGGGCTTTGGAGGCCCTGCATGGAGAATAGTAGCAACACGTGTTTATTGGATCTTCCACAGGAAACTCTAAATCTTTCTTTGGCAAAAAGAGAAGCAGGACTAGCAAATTGTAGAGCAATAATTATTGAAAAACACTTTCCTTGGAGTTTCTGGCAACAGCTTCCTTCATTTCACAGTCTGGTCTTACTACTCCCAATTGGCAGCCTCTCACCCATGCACACATTCATTAGTTCTAACCTCCATGTCTCAAGATTCCTGTGACATCACTATATCATTTCCCTAGGTCCAGCCTTCAGTACAATGGATTTTATGCACTGCCTCACCAAATGCTTTTTCTGTTTGTTACCCTATTCGGTTGTGGATGGATTTTTCATTCAAGAATGCAGGTGCATATTTTGTGTGTCCGCTTTCTAAAGAAGCACTGATGAAAACTTCACATCATGTAGGTGGAAAGATGATGTAACTGAAGTCAGAAATCAGAAGTAGATATAGGAAAGGCCAGCTTTGTTCCATGAAGGGAAGGAAGATCATGTGTTACTGCTGAAATTCACATGACCTATTTGATAACGCTGCGGCAGCCACATTCCAATAATAACAGCTCATACACATAAATGAACCAAGGAAAACTGTCAACTAGCACACACTCCAGCTGTCACTTGCACTCACTACTTCCTCAAGAAGTCCAGATTCATTCCCTATTCACAAAATCAACCAGATTTTGGAAAGCAAAACACATTTTCATAAAGATCAATGAAAAATGAGTCTGATCGTTTTTATTTATAATAGTGCCCGAAGTCCCTAATCAGGGTCTGGATGCTGTTTGCTGAGTGCTATAAAAACATAAAGGAAGACTTGGTATTTCTCCAAGAAGTTTACAATCTAAGGCCTTGACCTTGCAACTGTCTCCACACGGAGGACCCCTACACCTGCCCAGAATCTCATTTAAGTTAGGGTTGCAACTATAGGATTGGAGACTAATTAAAGATGAGACACCAGTGTGTAACAAAGGAAAGGGGAGAAGAACAAAGGTAATCGTGATATGAGCATGTGGTTATAGCAGTTTACAATATGCACAACTTGATGGTTCTTAATCGGTTAGTATCAGAGGGGTAACCATGTTAGTCTGTATCCACAATTAGTTAGTCTGTATCAATTATTGGGAGTGGACCACATCCACCCTGACTAAATTGGCCTTCAACATTGGTTCTCCACTTGTAAAGTAACTCCCTTCTCTTCATGTGCCAATATATATTTATGCCTGTATCTGTAATTTTCACTCCATGCATCTGAAGAAGTGGGTTTTTTACCCACGAAAGCTTATGCCCAAATAAATCTGTTAGTCTTTAAAGTGCCTCATTGTCTTAATCAGTGAAACATGTTTATAATTATTATTGCAATAGTGTCCTATCAAACCAGAATCCTCTATGCTCTCAGTTAATCCTTAATCCTCTCAGTTGCCTCCCTTAATCAAGTAAAACTAGTGTCCCTGAGCTCATTGCCTATTCCCTTCTACACAGACTAGCCTCATTCACTCTTCTACTTAGTGCTCTTAATTCCTTTTAAAAAAAGACAATATAAATCATCCATTCTGCTCCCTCAGACAATGGCCCCTCATGCTGCATAAACTTCCTCCTTCTGGGGAGCGGGAGACATTCTGGGCTGCTACAGTTCTCTCAATCTCTCTGCTGGTGTCTAGGGGGAAGCTGTAAGGTACAAGAAAGTCTATTGCTCAGTTATGGATCATGTGCTCTGATGTCCCTGTCATCGGGACTGTAAAGTCGCAACCAGGGTGTGCCCATTACCTGATCCCCTGCTCACCTACCTACTTTCCCACACTTCCCACTTCAAACATCCATCTGCCGAACTCAAACAGCTCACAGAGCCTCCTAATGCTGACATCACTGGGTCTTCTGAAGTTATAAAGGGGCAGCCCCCCTTATGCTGCTGAAAGTGGAGAAGGAGGCAATGAGGCATGTGTCCTCCAAGTCCTGGCTCCATAGTGGTTGAGTAGGATCTTAGCTGGCTTCTTTTAACATGTAAAAATTATTATATTGGAAACCCTAGTGATGAGTTTGCTTCAGACAAAAGAAGAGCCTTGTGGAGTAGAATGGATACTCTGGAATATTACAGTTGTTAATTCATTTCAAACCAAAGAGCTAAGTAATAGTATGACAAATCTACATGATTAACACATCCTGTTAAACATTGACTTCTCTTTTTTTTATTTCCAAAGCACATGCATGTTTATTTCCTTAGATCACAGAATGGCTTTTCCCCCCAGCAATTTCCTGCCTTAACTTGGGTTATGAAACTAGAGAATGAGTACAAGTTTTAAAAAATTACAATATTTGGTCAATGCACTTCACACTGAAAAAAAGGAAATTCAGGGTTATTGGTGCTTTTCCCCTGTTTCCATGGGTTTGATTTGGTAGCCCCATCAGGATCAAGCCTGGGAGTGGCAGACGGGAGCACCTAACAGAGATTGCTGATGGAATGCTAGTTCGGAGGACCTGAATTTTGAGGAAGGATTTGGAGAAGGAGGATAAAGTGTCTGGGCACACAGAAGGAAGGAAATTGTTCCAGGCACAGTGAGTTGCATGAAATTCAGAAGAATGCTCCTAAATCTATCTGCTCATTGTGTGGTTTCATAAACGGAATCATCGTAGTTTACATTTTAACAACCAGAAAGGTGAAACTTGCTATTAACTAGAGATGCAAAGAACTGCAAAGGTGGGGGCTGGATCCAGACTGAACTTTCCCCAAGTTAAGGTAGCATTTAGATCCAGGGTTCTGATTTGGCCAAATCTAGAGATAGAAGTCAGCTACAAGATCTGGCTCCAGAGCCAAACTTCCCCAACGTTTGGAAGGGGAGGGGTGCTTATATACTGGGTTCTGATTCAAGCCCATTTCTATAAACATGTATTTTGTAGGAGTCACCAAATACAATCAATAAGCTTTATTAAAGGACATCATAATGAACTTGATCCTGCAAGGTGCTGAGAATGTTCTAGGAATTCTGAGTGTCTTAAATTCCATTAATTTTATCTAAAATTAATGGGATTTATAAGTGCTCACCACTTTGCAAGATTTTATCCTCTTTGAGCAGCCACCATCAAGAAAATAAAGAACCAGATCTGCAATTTCTATCAAACTCTAATTAGCTGAATTTCCTTTTATAATATTGGAAACCTAAGAAGCTTGTAACCCTCTCATTGGAGCAATAGGGTAATTACTATACCACAAAACTCTTAAACGTAAAAATGTCCTATATTTTCCTTTGATATTGAAAGAGGAATAATTAATTCAAAGACATGTAAAAATTAGTGGAATTTAAAATACGAAACAAATGTAGTCTAGTCTTGTCAAGATACAGTGTGTCTTTTGTAGATATTTCCTAGCTTGTCCAACCACAATGGAGCCCCCACAGCTTTTCAGATCTACTCTACAGGATAGTTAGATTATCCTAGAGTACCACAGCATAATTAAACCACGCTAATTAAAATGGATGTGATTTAAAGAGCTCTTTTCTACTGCATGGCTCTCTGTGAACCAGGTCACTTTCAGTAATGCTGAACATTAAAAGAACATTGCACCTCCAAAAAATAGTTCTTTGCAAGAACAAACTACAATGTAATGCCAAAGCCAAGAAAAGCTGTCCACTCTTGAAACCCTTCTGTATAGGATATGTGATAAGTGTTTTTCCTTGTGGAAGTAAGTCCAGTCACACAAAAGTATTAGGTTAACGCTCCAGCAATCTGCCCCACATTCTAAGGCTGTGTCTTCTGCAGAAAACTGAACTGGTACAACTCAAGCCCACATTAGCCATCCGATTGCACTGCATCAGCATACAGCACTCCCTGCAAGCACTGTAGATACCTATCCCACGCTAGACAGTACAGCTACAGTACACATCTGGCAACAGTGTAATGATTACACTTAATAGAGTAGAATCCATCTTGTCATAATATAGTCTATATTTGATAATATTTTAAAATAATTAAAATTATTATTGCAAGTTTACGATATAAGTATTGTAGCCATTATTGTTTGCAAGTTAGTGTCTAACTCTGATCATGGCTTCTAGTTCCAGTGGTCTAGTCCAGTGGGTCTCAAACTGTTTTACTGGCGACCCCTTTCACACAGCAAGCCTCTGAGTGCGACCCCCCCCTAATAAATTAAACACACTTTTTTATATATTTAACACCATTATAAATGCTGAAGGCAAGCAGTGCTTGGGGTGGAGGTTGACAGCTTGTGACCCCCCCATGTAATAACCTCAGGACCCCCTGAGAGGTCCTGACCCCCCCCCCAGTTTGAGAACCCCTGGTCTAGTCTAATTTGTTTTTCTTTGGCTGATAATTTGTTCGTGCATCCCTGAGGATTATGCCCTCACACTGATCGATCTATCTATCTACTTATATGGCTCTCAACACTGTAGTATCTGGTGCCTTGCAGAAAGATGGATTACTGAGTTCAAAAAAATGCTGTAATGTATTCTGGGAGTGTTCTTATCTTTTTATGCATTCTGTACAGTTTTAACTGTATCATTGTCTTTGAAACATTCCTTTATTGTGGGTTTGGTGCATAACAAACACCTCAGTTTAAAGTATGAGTCATTTTACTATGATGGTAGCCCCTGAGCCTTTTTTAAAACTAATATTGCATAATCATTACCATTAAGTCCAATAGTTGTTTAGTCCCATTCTTTGTTTCTTTATTCTTGCAGTGTAGTATGCTTAATTCTGGGCTTGATACAAAAAACCAAACATAACCCTTAAGCAAACATGCAAAAATTCTGTATCACACTGAAATTCCAAGGCTACTATTAATCTACCTTTGTGGGTATTTATGTAGCCTTCCCCTTTGTAGTATATGAGCATCTCACAAACGTTAATGAATTTCTACTGAACATCCCTTTGCGATAGAGAAGTACTGTACCTACAGTTCTTCCACAGTTCCAAAAATATACCTTTGGATAAGTTAACTCTAGCAATTGTAGTCATGTAGGCCCAGATCCAAAACAGATTGTTGAAGTCAATGGAAAGAGTCTCATTAACTTCAATGAGTATTGGATTAGGACGACAAAATTTATGATTTAACTGGTAATTTACAAGTTTGAATTTTGCCACTGTACAGGCTGATAGGCAATTTTAGCCTAATATTTCCCTAGAATTCTCCTAGTCATTTTCCTAGAATTATCCTATCTTTTAAAAAAATCTAAATTGCCTTTATTGATCAGTTTATTTCTATATCATCTATGACTAATCACCTGTCTTCCTCTTCCCCACACACAACATTTTTTAAATTTAATACTGTCTCTTCTTTTGTGTCCCATTCCACTTTTGCTGAACACTATACCTGTCAAAAATTTGACATTAGTTACAATTCTCTTCTGGGGTTACTGAGACCAATTCTTCTGTGATTCACAGTGCAGTGTATCAAAAATAACTCTAAGGAAGATATAAAAGAGATTAGGCCCAATATATCTATTCATTGTTTACTCATTGCACATTAATACTTCATGTTCTATCATTTCAATCAGAAACTTTATTTTCAGGCACACTGTGAGGTTTACACAGACTGCTTTTCACAGGGAAACTTCCCAATTTCCTTCTTTTCCAAAAAATGGAAGCACAATTGTGTTCCAAAATGTCATCCTGAGTTATGAAAGATATAACTGTTATACCCTTAATATGAATGCATTGTACAGGGACCACACATATACTGTACAGTAGTTGTCTCTGTTGGCTATATCTTGATCTGTACCACATTACTGTATTAAATCTCCTCCACAATATGCAGTGGGTATGCGTGGCTGTCGTCATGCTTGTTAAGAACCCATATGTTCTGGATTACTAAAATATTGAATCTTCAGACTGAATGGCAAAGGGGATTTATTTGGTATTTTATGGATGGTTCCTTGATTAATTCTACCAAATATTAGTAATATTAATTCTTTATGAAGTGATGATGTGCTTCACAATGTGTGACACACAACATAAAAGATGCTCCCTACAAGCTAGAAGCAAATGCTTATTTACAGTGAATAGTATTTATTCACCCAGCTTATCCAATTGAACTCAATGGGAGTTCTCCAACACCATTTGTTTTGATTGGAGTTTTCCCACTGATTCCAAGTGCATGCCTTAAATCAGTTGTGTATTCCTTCTCACAATGTAGATATTCTGTCTGTGTATCAAGTATTATGCTAGCAAATTGTTTTCAGGCAAACTCTAGACTTATGTAGACAAACAATTAGTGTGCGGCAAGCTGGGTGTAAATCTACCTCACATTAGCCCACTGCACACTAAAAGTTCCATAGTGCACTTTGATCTACTCCACTTTGAAACAGAAGTTGATCAAGGCACACTAGGGGACTTTTACTGCATGATAGCAGGATCCACCCACTAACTGTTCATTTAGATAGTCCCTGAATTTGGCTTATTTCTGGCTCTACCACAGACTTTATGAGTGGCTTTGGCCAAGTCACTTAATTTTTCTGTACATCTATAAAGCAGGGATATTAACACTCCATAGTTATTCACCTCTCATGGGGTAGGATGACAGACATTTTATTCACTGATGTTTGTAAATCACTCTGAGAGCCTCTGAAGGACTGTGTTACAGTACAAAGTATTACCAAAATCATCATTATACTATAAACCAGTGACAGATTTTAAATTTGCCAACAACACACTTAAAATGAAAAAACAAAAAAACCTCAAGAACTAAAAACTATCCTTTTTACCTCTGCTCAGATTTGTAGAGGACACGGGTGTAATCAGAAGTTAGCTAGGCCAGATCCTCATCTGGTGGGAATAATCAACACTCCACTCATGTAAATTGACACTAGTTGAGGATATGGCGTGCTGAGCATCAACTGAGGAAACGTGTTGCTTAGTTTAGGGAAACTCTGGAATGTGCTCTCCTTGGGTATGCCGCTGCACTATTTTGCAGTTGAATTCTGCATAAATAGAACAACATGGCTAGAGTGGAGGTACATATGATGTATATTATGAATGTATAGAGCACAACAGAATCCCCTTCAAAAAACAGCACTGAATAAAGTACATTGATCATTTTAAACACTAATTTGCCTTTACAGAGTTTTTGTTTGAGGAGTTTTCACACTAATCTCTCACTGATTAACCACTATCTGGCAGCTTTATTTAGCTGGTATTTATTGTAGCAGACTGTTTTTATTATATTATTGGTCGTTCAGAGACTGAGCTGTAAAATCCTTACTCACGTGAGCAGTCCTCACTCATGCAAATAGTTTTATTGAAGAGAACACAACTGCGCAAATGAGTAGAGACTACATGGATGGATAAGTGCTTGTAGGGCTAGACCACCAATCTCTTTCATTTACATATCTTCTACACTAAAGGCCTGATTGTGCAAGATACTGAGGGTATGTCAACATAGCACCTAGAGACCTGTAACTGGCCTGTGCAAGCCAACTTGGGCTCATGGGACTGTTTCACTGCTGTTAGAAGTCTGGGCTCAGAGGTAGGAGGATCCCAGAGCTCAAGCTGCAGCCTGAGCCCTGCGAGCCTGAGTTGGCTAACACGGACCAGCCGTGGGTTTTTCTTTGCTGTGTAGACGTATCCTCAGTGTCCCAAGTACCATAGGCACTCAGATATTATAGTGATGAACGCACAGATGAACAGATGAACAAAATGGTAGAGATGTCAACACTGTATTTCAAAAATAAGGGACTGTTTTAGCATTCCACCCTGCCTCCTGATATTATTATTAGCAAGCATCATTAATAAATTAAATAAATAAATAATAGGTACTCACCTACATTTGCCCAGGTATTTCTTCCTGCTTTTTTGCAGCACTCAGCAACTCCTGATCTTGTTTAGAGATGAAAAAATATGGGATGTCCCTTGTAATAAGGGACTGTTGGCAACCCTACTGAAATCAGTCAGAGCTGGGAGTCACTCAGCACCTCTTAAGAAATGTTCAACACCATGCAGGACCCAGTCTGCAGCTGCCCCTAGTGAGATTCTCTCACCGAAGAAATCTGGGCTTCATTCCTCTGTCACTTGATTTGGTCCAACACTGGGCTACCACCACTCTCTTCAGTGGAATTACTCCTGAGTCACACCATTGTAAGTGACAGAAGAATCAGTCCCATGATTATCAGATCCAATCATCATCCAGACTACAAGCTCTATACTTTGCTGATTGTAACTTGTTTCTGTGTTTCTTTTTTATTTTAGACATGGGGAGTTCAGTGAGGTTTGCAAGCAGTGCTATTTAAATTAATAAAGAAAAGCTCAATCCAGCTCCTTCTGACTTCAGTAAGTGCAGAATTGGGCCCTATACACAACTAGTACACATGGTATTACTTAATGTAACATCTGTAATCATCATTAATTCTTTGTCAAAGTTTCAAGTATATCTGCTACTTCCAGATTTGCACGGCTACTGCCGGGAAATTTATTTTTTCTCTGAGACAGGTATTCTTGATTTATTCTTATTTGGGGAGTTCAGTTGACTGAGGTCCACTTTGGAGTTTTCTGGTTTCTATTGTATAACTTTTCAGAACTTCTGGGTCTGATTCAACCTGTTTCATTGAGAAAAAACATTTACGCTGGTATAAGACTGGAGTAACATAATGGTGAATCAGCCCCTTTATTTGACTCCAGAGGCTTACTACCAGGCATAGTGCTTCCTACCTATTGACAGTAAGCACTGTGCTCAGTAGTAAGCATTTAGAGGATCATGCTCAGAGCAGGCCATATGAAGAGGCCTTTTGTCCAGGAAAGCACACTGTGCAGTGTTTAGTAAGCCACACTCCAAATATAGTATCGATAAAGCACAGTTAAAATCAACGATTACTTAAACAGGCATTCACAGATTTTGTCTGAATTAAACATGTTTGAATCTTTGTGCTACAATGCGTGCACTCAGTTCTTTCACAGACAGGCAGTTCATGAAGTAACAGTATAGGCTGGGATTGGTTGTAGGGGCAGAGCAGGAGGATTTGAGGCTCCAAACGGGAAAGCAAGAAATTAGAAAAACCCAAAATAAAAAATAAACCATATGGAATCCACACTCAGATGCCTTTAAAACAACCACAAACATTCTTGCTGCCTCAAGCTGCAAATGTCGTGAAACAATTACTGGGCTGGGGGACTTCAAAGGTTCACTGAGAGCAGCAGTTTTATTTTTCAATCAAACACAGGAATAGGGCTTTTGGGCTTTTTTTTTTTTTTTTTTTTTTCTGAATGAAACTGCACCCAGGCTTCCTGATTTCAAAAACCCTGTTCCGCTTCACTTGACCACTCCATAACCTTAGAAGAAGCTTAAAAAACTTCATAATGAAACTGAGTCATATGGAAAGAAAAAGACATTCTTACATTTCATTAAGGTTGAAAACTGCTGCATTCCCTGTTTGTGAAATTAACATGAATGAGTTTCAGCACTTATAACTGAGCACTGCTTAGGGTGACCAGATGTCCCGATTTTACAGGGACAGTCCCAATATTCGGGGCTTTTTCTTACATAGATGCCTATTACCCCCCACCCCCTGTCCCGATTTTTCACACTTGCTATCTGGTCACCCTAGCACTGCTTAAAGGAACTTTCTTCACCTTGAACTTTCTTTAACTTATTTAATTCTAGCATATTATTAGCAGTTACTGATGGGGTTTGAAGATTTACAACACACCATGCCCAAAAATGTTGTGCTCCTTTTTGTTATTATTGACTCTCTTGCTTAAACTTGATATTTATTATCTTTCTCTTCTTCTTCTTTGGCCTATGTCCTTTTTTTTGGTTTGTTGTTGGCTCCCATCTGAAGAAGGCAGCAGATTTCTCTGGGAGCTTTTGCAAAAGCTTATGGCATGTGTCTAGATGCTGGAAGATGCATGTCTTGCCGCTAATTACCTCACCTACAGTGCTAGTTCTTTGGGGGAAGTGGCTGCTCTAAACTTCAGTTTTTCTGACAGCTGAAAACACAGGGCATGTTTATGAAAACTAGTGCCCCTGCAGCACGTTCAAACTAATGCAATTTCTAAAGAATACGGATTCCAGCTGCTAGTAGGATCAAGGTTTTTCCTCTGGCGGGAGCCCAAAGGGTTAATGTTGGCTTTGACCCCTTTGTACAGAGTCATGCACACAAGAATCATGCAGAAACAACATGCTGCCCTCCTCCCCCATCTTTGAAGAGAACTGAATCAGATTGTTAAAAATGAAACTGACTCATTGTAGAAATAGTGGTCACTGGAATGGCATCTCCACAACTGCTGTGGTAAGAGAGGAAGCAGCCTGACCGCAACTGCCTTTGTGCTTGTTCTAGCTGTTTAAGTTCTAAAAACCACAAAACCTCATCTGAAATTCTACTGTATAGCAAGGTTTGTGTAATGAGATTACAATTCATAATAGGATCATTGAAAACTGAAACAAGCAGTGTTAATATGTGGACTGCCTGCAACAAGCTAGCAGCAATATGATGATGTCATTTTAAATTAAAAGTCTATCTCTGCTTGATGCACTAAAAATAAAAAAAACAGGAGGATACAAATTAAGGAATGCACGTTGACCCCACCCATAGGGAAAGGCTGTCAACCAGCATATCAATACCACAATGTACCCTATAAGGCATATGGCATGGCTTTAATGGAACTAATTCCAAAGTATTCTACTCGTGTCACGCGTATCAGAATTCTGTTCCCATACTGAAAAGAAATTAGTCAGAAATGGGAAGAGATCAAAGATCATTCGGCAAACACCTCCTTGATCATGCACAGGACTGTAAATGCAACTGCAGAGATGCTGAGAGCAAACTCAAATAGGTTGTGTTGCTGCACAATAGGCCATGTCCTTAACTGATGTGAATCAGCATGGTGCCATCAGCCTCAATGCAGGTACACTGATTTACACCAAGTGAGGATCTGGCCCTTCTAGTGTATGTACCGGGCCAGTCTTGTGAAACATAAATGAAAATGATCATTATTTGTTTCTATAGCACAGTAGTTTTACATAGCACTCAATAAGATATGAAAAAGACATGTCCCTGGTCTGTAAAAGCCTTACATTCTAAGGATCAAATTCCATAAAATACTGAGCAGCCTCAACTCCTCTGAGACCAGTTATGCTCTCACTGAAGTCAATTAAAACCTTCCATTGACTTCAATGGGAATAGGATGTGTCCCTTTGAATTTCAGTGATTGCTGAGCACAGTGTTGTTGTAGTTGTGTTGGACCCAGGAGAGAGACAAGAATTGTTGAGGGTATGCAGAGATCAAGCAATAAAGATCTAGTCTGGCAAACCTTACTCATGTGAATTGACACATTGAGCCCCATGGGGCCCAGTCATATTCTCATATCAAAGGACAGCAAGATCAGCTCCTTTCCAAAGTAAATATGGATCATGTGATAACATGAATGAAAATAGGTGCAGAATGATCATTAGGGAAGAGTTTACATTCTGACAGAGTAGCCATTTGACTACTTCTGCTGTGAAATAATTTATTCTAAAGAGAATTCAGTCATTCATTTTTAATCTTACTTTTGTATTTGCAAGCCTTAATTACTGTTGTGAGCCTGAATCCTACAAATAGTCCTTACACAGAGTGTAAGAGCTACTCATATGTGTAAGAGTTAGCCTGACCATCCTTGACATACATATGAATTCTGCCCTCAGTTACATTATGTAATACAAATGATGTCAGTGAGGTTCACCATGTGTAATTGATGACAGAGTAGGGAGCTACCATTTTATTTTGTAGGATTTTTTTAAGTCACCAGAACCCCTCAGTAGTTCACAAACATGAGAGGATTCAGTCCCTTTCCCAATAGCTTTCATATGGTGTTCTTCCTCATTTCCTGTTCTAAACTGTAGCACAGAATTTCTGTATGCTGCCAGGTGGGATTTTCCAAGGTTCTCTACACTGGCCTAACTCCACTCCCATTGGAATCAAAGAGAGTTTCTGCTGAGTACTTTGGACTATGCCACTCTTAAATCACAATCCTGCAGGGAGCTGAGCATCTTTTGTGAGGTGTAGATTGCACTCAACTCCCATTGACGCTGTTCACCACTGCAAAAGCCAGTAGCTGCAGGTATTGGGTAGGCGGGTGGGTGACCATGTTTGTATATCCAGCCTCCTGAACCAACAGGGGTTTTGCTTGAGAAAGAAATGTAGGGTCGGGCCCCATATGTTTAATTTACAGATAGGGAGTTGGAATTAAATGTGCTATATGAGACCTAAGGTATTAGTGTTGACATTCCTATCAACCTCAGTAATTTTAAGCATACAAGAATAAGGCTTAAATTACACTTGCAGAACTTCTTTTGTTGTCATTGAATGTAATATGTTCTTTAGCAGACAGAATATTTCATTACTGGGCAAGTTGACTAACTTTTTAGACACAATGAGCATTTCTGAGGTCAGATAACTCATATTTTGGTAGAACAGGTTCACACAAAGTTTGGCTATTTAACTCATCATCACCAGATTATCTGATGGTGTAAATTAGCATAACTCCATTGGAGTCAATGGAGCTATGCCAAAGTGTGTCAGATAAATATGTAGTCCCTAGATATCTTATAGAAGAAAGATGTGTGCAGAGAATACATCCTTTTCTATAAACTCCCATGAATATAATCAGATACCCAGTAAGCAAGGGATTTCAAATTGCTCTCATTTATGAAGATGTTCTAATAGAAAAACTGTAGCTATATCCACTGAACAAAGTCACGTAAATAAAATGCTGAAGTTCCATAAAAGTTACATCAGGCCCATACTCAGATACAAATTTTCCCAACCCTGTTCAATCTCGCCTTACCCCTGAAGCATGTTAAGAAATGTAACTGCCAGAATGTTTCTGCGTGATACACTTTTTGTCTGATTCACAGCTAGAAAGTGAATGGCTCAGCAGGTTAAATACCAGCAGAGGAAAGTATTTTATTCAGCTATCAGTTGCAAGGATCAGGGAGAAAAATGCAGTGAGGCCTTTCAGACTACAGTACCATGAGAGAAGAAAAACGAGACAGCAGAAGTGTGTGGTAACACAAAAAGAATGTTATCTCAGAGGAGGGAAAATACTTTCAAATGCATAATTGCAAACACATACCCTCAGCAGCTAACCCAGAGCCCTCTCAGACTGCAAAGCTGAGAGTTTGGAAACAGTCCAACGTATCAGTTTTATATGAGAGATCAAAGCGATGAAAGAGAGAGGGAGAGAGAGAGAGAGAATAGCATCAAAAATGATTGATAAAAATATTGTGTTCTTTGATTGGTTTCTGCTCCCCCTCCCTCTTCTGCCCCATTTCCCTCCCAAGTCACCGGGAAGAATGTCAGATCTGTGGTACATCTAGTAACACATACTTGCATGTGAGATGTGCCTATAGGAAAACACCTGCTTACTACACATACCTGCTTAAAATCATTCTTGCAACAAAATGCAGGTAATTATTGCTAGTTACAGTACAATTATTTTAACCCTTTACAGGTTGCAGATATGTATATATTATTTTATATTATGCTATTTTGGCAGCTTTGTGCAACCTTTACTTATGCTGGTGAGCGCTTATATGAATAGTCCTCTCAACCTAAACTGCTACTCACAAGACTTAATGCTCTCACCAATGAGTAAGGACTATAATATACAATATATTGGATTCAGGCACCATAATAATATTGTATCTATTTATTTAGATCTGAATATATGTAGAAAGATTGATAATGCCGACTGATGGTGTTATAGTGGGGGTCATGATCTCATTGTACTGGTTACATCAGGCCCATACTCAGATACAAATTTTCCCAACCCTGTTCAATCTCGCCTTACCCCTGAAGTGCTGTACATAGATACAATAAGTGCTGTACATAGATACAATAAGAGACAAGTCCCTACCCAGAAAAGCTTACAATCTAAGGCTTCTTATACATGCATTAAACATCGACCATCATTAGCCATCTGATTTTCTCATACATATTACAGCAGAGATGAGTCTTAACTAGATATGAAGATATGATATAGATGCACACACATTTAGAAAGGCTATTATTTCAAATAATTTGTATATCACTATAAATTTCTGGAAAGTGCTATACAAACATATTGCAAGACCCCCACTCCACATCAATGAGTGTAATCTAAGTGCCTTATCCATCAAATTCTTATTCACATGAGGAGCCCTTACTCATGAAAGTCTTCAGTAAGCCTACTCATATGAATAAGGATTCTTCTGGACTGAGCCATAGGACAAATTGAAAGGGCAAATCATAGTTCTGGCAAAGGAGGTTGGAGAGATTATTGGTGAGGATGAAAAGGGAAGAAGGATTCTCAGAAGGAGTGGGTTTTGTGAAGGTGTTTCACAGACACAGAAACCTGTTTAGGAAGCAGCATGAATTAAGGTCTGTAGAGGAAAGAGGCAAAGGGGAAAACAAGGGAAGAATACTGGGAAGATTGAGGAGTAAGAAGTAATGATGGCAGCGTGGGGCAAGATTATGTAAGGGTTTGATGGTAAGGATGAAGATCTTGAATAGGATTCATTAGCAGAGAGAGAAAAAAACAATGAAAGGAACCAAGGAGAGATTACATAAGCAGAGTGATAGAAGAGGAAGCTGACTATCAGAGCAGATTTTGGAAATACAAGAGGACAGAGTACTAAGCAGCAGGGAGGCCAGAGAGGAGAATAGTTTAAACCAGGCAGGAGATGACCAGGTAATCACAAGAGTTTTAGCAACAGAGAGAGAGAGAGAGACTATTAGGGACAGGAAAGTGATAAATCTTAGCAAGAAAGATGAGAGAAAGAAGTGAAATACCTTGTGGTGGACATTATAAAATAATATAAACAAGAACAAGAAGATAATACTGTCTTCATGAGCCTGGTTTGTGTACTATTCACCTTAACGGTGTTACTAGTCCTGCATTTAATATAGTGGTGCTAATTAATTAGTGGGCAGATGGCACGTGAGAGGGGCCAGGTGCACGATTAATACATCTTATCACATGACTCTGCAAGGGAAACTGTGGGCAGAGGAATATGGGACAGTCCTATAGGAAAATTGAGGTGACATTATTAAGCTGAGGGCTAGAGAGGGAGATTGATGGCAGGGGAATGTGGAAGAGAAGGAGGCTAAGGGAAGAGGAGGTCAGCAGAGAGTGAAGGTGGTAAAAGAATGTGGGAGCAGGGAAACTGTCAGGACAGAGGAATGCAAGGTAGCTAGGGGAAGGTAGATGCAGGAGACTGAAGGTAAAGTGAAGAAGCCTGGGGAGGGTAATATGAGTGTACTGGAGAGGGAAGGGCGGGAGAGATTGAGTAGGATAGCATGCAAAACTATAGCTTGTGAGTGGAGGGTTTCCCCGAAAGGATTGAGATATTCAGAAAGCAGCAACCAAACCACAATACAGGCTCAAAAAATAAACTCTTGATTTTATGTCCTGATTCTTTTGGTGTCTGGTTTCTGATTTTGGGAAGCAGTGTTAGCAATGCTACATTTCTAAACTTTGAGGGAGGTTGAAAGACAGGTCTGGAACAGCACTGTTAATGCTTGGGCCTGACACTAATACAAACTAAATTGCTACTTGTATTCTTCAGATATTTTGAATATCTGAAGGAATCTTAAAGTACAAACATTGACAAGAGAAGTTCAAAGGCTAGAACTTAGAATACTTTTTTTTAGCCTTATGACAAGATTAGCTATAATGGGTCAAATTATGCACCCCCTTTGGACCTGCTCAACACTAACAGTGGTTGAGAGAAGAAAGAGGAAAAGAGGGAGTGAAAGTACTAGTGCTATGTGAATGCATGCAATAAACTTGGAGAGGAAGGCCGGACTAGCAGGGAAGATTGGTATTAGGGTTACAGCAATGGACTGGTATTCAGGAGTCTGGAGTTTAAGTACTGGCACCACAGATTTCTTGTGTGACTAGGGCAAATCCTTTAAACTCTCTGTGTTTTAGTTCTCCACCTGTAAAATGGGGATTATAATATTCTCTTTGTCTGTCTTGACTATTTCAATTGTTAGCTCTTCAGAGCAGGAAAAGTTTCATACTCTGTTTGTACAGGACCAGGTACTATGGGGCTCCAATCTACAGTATACAAATAATAAATAATAATTGCCGTGGACTTTCTTGCGCACTGTTACAGCTTGTCATTTCTTAACTGTTTGTAGCACCATAGGTGTCGTGTGCCTGGAGCTTTATCGACATGTGAGAAAATATTGTATTTGCCCCAAAGAATGGGGAAGGGGGAATTTCAACATGCAAACAAATGTGACTAAATAGCTATGGTAATAATAATACGTTTGGGATGTATCCAGTTAGTTCAAGTGTTCCTTCTTTCTCCTCTCATAGTGGACTATTTGTTTAAATAACACTTAGCCTTCTCATCTTCAGATCACTTTTCAGTTACACTAATTAATCCTCACAACACCCAGTGTGGGAGAGAGGCACCTAGTATTATCTCCATTTTACAGACAGGGACATTGAGATTCAGAGGTTGAATGTCTTGCCCAAACTACAGAAGGGGTCAGTGGCAGAACTGGGATTAGAAAGGAGGCGTTCCTAACAATGTATTCCAGTCATAATTAAAATAATGGATAATGACGTTAGTGGCACTTTCACATGAGGATCTCAAAGCAAACTTTAAATAATTTCCACAACACCCCTGAGATGTAAGTATTGTTTTATCCATTTGATACTGAGGCACAGGCCAGGTCTTCATTACAAACTTTTGCTGGCACAGCTATGTCTGTCAGGGGTGTGAAAAGGTGTGATCCCTGACTGACCTATAGCTGTGCCTGCAAAAGTCCTTAATGTAGACAGTGTTATAGTGTCAAATCTGTGCTTTTGCTGGTGTGTCCTATTTTACTGGGGGAGGACGAGCTGGAATAAGCTACACAACCAAAAGCACAGCTTTGCCAGCATAAGCTGCATCCAGCCTAGGAGCACTTTGCCCATATAGTATGCCAGTATAGCTAGACTAACCTAACCCCCAGTGCAGATAGTACTGTGCTGACAAGAAGGCATCTCCCGTCGACATAGCTACCACCTCTCAGGGAGGTGGAGTATCTACAGTGACAGGTGAAGCTCTCCCATCGGCGAAGGTAGCTTCTTCACTAAGTTGCACCACTGAAAGTGTAGACTAGCCCCAAGAGTCTTAACCCTCAGTCTCTGGCTCTAGTCATTAGGATCATGTTATCACTTTGAAAAGGCTACATTGCATAATCTGTATCCTATCAAATACATTTCATATGTGAATATAGTCATACATTTAGTGAAACAAACGGGAAATGCTCAAGGAGTACCATGCCAAATATGAGGAGACAAGCAAAGAGCATACTGGAGTCTGGAGGAAGAGGCCAAGTTATTCTAGATATCAGAAGGACAAGAGAGGAAATGCAGGGAGCTGGTGTTAGAGAAAACATGTGAGGAAAGACCAACCCAGAGGCAAAAAGCAGCGGGAAAAACCAGTAAGCTACAGCTGCAGCACACATACACATGAGAGCACCAATGCCAGAAGTGTTATATCTGATAGGATGTCTCCTTGGGGAGTTACTTAACCTACAGTGGTGACATGAGTTACTTACAGTATTTACCTACTGAAGTTATCAGGAGATAATGCAGTAGTGCCTGCAGAGCAAGTTATTGACTAGTTATACTGTAGTCAGTTACCACATAGTTTCAGCAAAAAGAACAAGGAGTACTTGTGGCACCTCGGTGATACATCCTAGTAGCTATGCAGAAAAACAGACCAGTACTGAACATGTGGGCAATGAGAACTGGACTTTAACCATCTCCTGGTTGTGTGTATGTGTGAGGACAGGAGTTGGTCAAAAGCTGCAGTAATTCATAAAACAAATGCTCAGCATTTCTGTAGCACTTTTCACACATTCACTCCTTGATATTCATAACACCTTTGTGAGGCATGTGAGTACAAATTATTATCCCCATTATAGATGGGAAAAATGATGCAGAGGGGTAAAGTGATTTGCCCAAAAGCATGAAAGGAGGTTGGTGTTAAAGCCTGGGTTTTTGGCATTCCTAGCTCCAAGTTCAGCCTCTAGCTCAGAGCTCTCACTTAGGCCATACACATGGTCTATATCTGTTGCCACTGAAGTCAGTGGCAAACTCTTACCAGTTTCAATAGGAACAGTCTGAAACCTGCTCACATTAGTTATGCAAATAGTCCCACTGACTCTACCAAAACTATATGCATAAGTAAGATGAGCAGCATTTGGCCTACAGTAGCTATTTAGTATGTCTTCTACTTGTGTTCTTTATCCTGTGTCAACATGCTAGAGAATAAGGTGGTCTGAGTGCTCTTTGGGACAGAGTTCTGCTGTACAAATACTCTGCCCTTGATTTCAGGATAACAGTGGCAGTACTGAGGGGTTATAGTTTTGCTAAAGAGGGGAAAGTACCAGAGAGGCTGGATAAACCACCTGGAGATGGTATGTTGAAATCTCACATATATTCTTAAATATGCTTTGTAAATGAATGAATAATTTAGCACAGTAATTATTTTTCATGGCAAGGCAAAGTGCCCGTAATACCTGGGGAAACGAGAGTGGCACATAGATGAATATGATTCAGTGGTGGCTAACAATCTGGTGGTTAGTTCCTGTGAGATATTTCCTTGAATAAAACAAAAATGATGACACAGAGAGAAAATGGATACTCAAGGTATCTCTGAGAGGTTTCGCTCTCTCTTTCTAAGATCATATGCACACGATCACAAGGTGGTAATTGCCCATGAAAAAAAATGTGCTAGAAAGCTCTGAGATTTCTTATTTTTGTTGGGAGAAATAAGCTACCCATTTGTTTTATAAACACCATAAGGAAGCAGCACTGTTCACGTAAACAAGAGCTCATAAATCAGAGAGATTATTTTTGGATCGTGTTCAGATAAATAAGATCCAACAAAGTTGATCCAAGACAAAAACCCTGGCTCCATATGCCTCTTGAACAATGGGAAGGAAGGTTGAAAAAACAAACAAACCCAGATCTACATATTGCAAATGGCCTTGTTTTCTATAATGGGTTGTACCAAGTCACTAGATCACAGCATCTCCAAACTTTGGGGTGCTTTACATCCAGGTTCCTCTTCAGACTTAGATTCCTTACCTATAATAGATGAATGTTTCCTAGCGCTCTTTGTGAATAGCTTATCCAGTTTCAATTCACCCTCTTTGTACACCTTTTGGATTCACTCTTTGTGAACGCTGGTGCAATCTAAGTTTTGTGGAAAATCAGTGTTTGTGAAAAGTAAATTTTAGACTGAGATTTTGCTGAGATTCATTTAGAGCCAAAGTGGAAGTAGTTTATAAAAGAGAGGTCATCCCACCAGGGAACAAAAAGAACATCATATAGCTTATGTGACTAGTCACAAAGCCCACACAGGCCTGATCCTACACCATTAAAGTCAATGGAAGCTTTGCCATTGACTTCAATAGTACAATCAAGCCCACAGTGAATTCCAAATAATTGGGTGCATACTTCCTATGAACAGTTTGTGGAAAATCCATAGGCTCAAATATATTTATAAAAACATTCATGAACAATGTTCATATAACAAATTAATACAAATCATGCTCTATTCATGGACAAATCATACAGAAAAAGAGCAACATCTGCTGAATAAATTGCTTGCAACTTATAGTTCCCCCAGCTGTGTAATCACTCAGATATTTCACAATTAGATCTTTTTAAGTACCTAGATAGAGAGGATAGCTCAAATATTTACTGCACATGTGGAAAAGCTTTCATTTAGAGAGATATTTTCCTATGATTAAGTTGTTTATTTAGGGTAAAATTTTCAAAATCAACTAAGTGACTTTGGGACTTACGTCCCATTTTCAAAAGTCATGTAGTGATTTCAGTAAAATTGAGTTTTTAGGAGTTAGGCACCGAAACATCTTTGTGGATCTGGGTCTTAGGGACAAAATTTTAAAGGTATTGAGGTCTCTATAGATGCAGGTAGGTGCCTAGTGAGCTTTTCAAAAGTGCGTAGGCAACTTTGACTTTGAAAGTCTCCAGATTTCTAGGATATATTGGTTGCTAGTTGGTCCTAGTTAATTTTAAAATGCTATGTTGGGAACTGTCAAGACAATGACCCTTTTACTGGCATTCTGTAAGCTCAAGTATTCAACTACTTATCACCTCTAGGAACAGAAAATCAGAGGGAACCCTAAAGTGGAAGGCTTCATAGCAGTTTCTTTTGGAAATAACAGCAAGGAGTCCCAGGCATCTTCCCAAACAAGGAAGTCATTCTTTGGGATGAGTGAGCTGTGAATGGGGATGAATGAGTGTCTTGGACAGAGACGACTACGTTGAGCTGTGAAGGAACTAACATCTCATGTGGGGAAAAAAAGGAGGGGGAGGGGTGGGAAAGGCAGAGAACTCTAGCTCACTTTTTTCAGGATTTGTATTTATTTTATATCACTGATCAGAAGAGGCAAGCGGCAGACTTAAGTGCCCTATGAAATAGGGTAACTAATGGACCCCAGATGCCCTGTTTGTTTCCTTCATTATTCAGTCTAGACCTTCAAAGCTGTTTGCAGCGTGAGGTATCAGAGGGAGGTAAAGTGTTTTGTTAACAGATTCCAAAGAGCTTGGAAAATAGGTCCACATAAGCTGTTAGAAATGTTTCAGATACTGTATTATGTGTATTCTTCATCTGCATGTAGTGGGGAAAATGTGAGGTGGAAGGTACCTTGATTTTTAAGAAAAGAAAATCTGAACAATGCTTAAACAGTGACAGTCCTTTCCTTGTATATGGAACTTTTGAGCCAATATTCCCAAAAGCACTTTAAATACATTAATGAATTGGCCTGACAACACCCATGAAGGATAAACTGAGAAACAGGGAGATTAAGTGACTTGCTATAGGTTACACAGTGAGCCATTGGTCTGGAAAATAACCCAGGAGTCCTGTCTTCTTGTCCCCTGTCCTTACCACTAGACAACATTGTTTACCTAGGAATGGTATTATGGAGCTCATTGGGAGCTGCTTCATATTTCAGTTTTGCTTTGATGTTCACCCTAGAAGAATTCTCCCAGTATATTTCTGAACTTTCATTACTCATCATAAACAGAGATGGGCCTCAACTAGACCCACATATCCAAATCCCTTGCATTTTGTGTCAATTCAGAACTAGATCTGGATTCAGATACACACTTTGTGGCTCAAGCCCATCTCTAATTACACGCACACACTCACTATATATATATATAGAGAGAGAGAGAGAGAGAGAGTCTGTGTAATTAGAAATGGGAGTAATTAGAGATGGGCCTGAGCCACAAAGTGCCTGCTCTTTGAATTTTAAAAAGGTTTTATAAAGAATCCGAGGCTGGATGCAACTCAGATCTGCCTTCTTCCTTTGACTTTTTGCTTTCTTGATTTTTAACACTGGCTCTATATTTACCTCTGAGAACATTGTTAGCGGAAGGCCTACAATTCATTACATCCTGTACACTAAGATGGCCCTGTATGCTCAGATGTTTCCGAGTCACTTAGGGTATAAGGAAGTACTGTATGCTGCATCCTTTCTGTTACTGTCTGACACCTTCTTGTTAGATTCTCCAGCCTTATCTTAAAAGACACAATGGCACCACCTAAAGGGCATATTATGTACATGGGAAGTAGTACTAATGCATCTGCAGTAGTCCTCTGTAGTCTCTCATACGTATTATTATGTAGTGCTGACAATAAGTGAGTCATATTCAGTAGCTCTCTAGGGGTTTGTTTTTTTTTCAGAAGCCAATGCAATATTAAACTTAATAATGACCATGGAAATTACTCAGACAGAACAATATCAATCACTAAAATAAGACATAATAGGAAGATAAAACGAGATACTCTTGTTCCCTTACTTGAAATTAACAAAACACATATGTCTAATATAACAATTTAAGCAGTTTTAAGGAAGACAAGAGATAGTAAGAGATAAACTCCAAGACAACAGTGAACCCATACCTCACACACACAATTTTGTGTTAGTATAATGATAACATAGTTAAATCTGGGGATAACTTGCCCCTGGTCTTAGACTGAGGTATTGAAAGAATCCAGTATTATTAAAGAAGTAGATTTATGAAGTTATGTACTGAAATCCGTTCTGAAACCTTAATGACTGTGTAACATTGTTCTGTTTCTTAATTTTAAAGGACCAAGTCTGCAGTTTAATCAATGTCCTTCAAGATCTTGTATTTTTAAGTTATTTTGAGAGGGGTCTCTCTAGCTCAGGGGAATTGTTAATGGGCTTGGGAGACACACCTGAAAATTGCCAGTTCAATGTCCAGCACTGGTTGGTAATGGTGACCCAGAGTCATTGCCATCTGATAGGTGTCTACTGTGTGAACTCACTACATGGTCTCAATCTGGTTACTAGTGGGTGGTGTCTCAGCACAAGAAACATAACAATTGGTGCCTTCGCTAGTTTCTCAAAAGAGAGGCCATGGATTGAATGTGCATAAAGAGTGAACTGCCCTCTAACCCTCAGGTCAGGATTAAGGCATAGTGGTAGGACTGGGTGGGGAAGTTTTCAATGCTACTGCCTTTTCTGTGCATAAATAGAAGCCCTCAGCCCCAGGCTGTGAAAATGAACAGGAAGGTCACATCAATATTTTTGTTTTAGAAGTGGTTTCTCAGTTCTGGGAGCAAAATGAATGTGAGAGACTGGAACATATTCAATATATAATATGGGAGGGATGGGGACGATGGCCTTAAAAACAGCCATTGGGGTCAGTTTTTCAAAAGAAGTCAACACCCACTGAGCTATTTAAATGGGGGTACATAGCCTGCAACTGCACTTTGGAAAGTCTGCCCACTGCATTTAGGTGCCAGATGAGCAGTTGCTGAGCACTGGCCCCTAGACTAGTAATGATGAAGTACTTAATATCTGATAGCACCTTCCAGCCAAACTCCCAAAGCTCTTTATAAGATTAATGGCCTAAGCCTCACAATGCCCCTGGGGTGCTGGTCACTATTTTACCTATTTTATAGATAAGAAAACTGAGATTAAGTGACTTGTCCAAATGACAAGTCTTTGGCAGAGGCAAGATAGAACCCAAATCTCCTCATTCTATTCCTGTTCTTTAACTACAAGATCACTGAAGTGTGAGTAATGGTAAATATTTATATTATGGTAACATCCCATTCAGGATTGGGGCCCCATTCTGTTGTGCTACATGCAGATAGAAAAGAGACAATCATCTTTCCTCACAGGACACTGATGCTTCATAATAATTCCAGAGTGAGACTTTGGGTCATAGGATTTTCCTGATGCATGTGTGTATTCTGCCCTTACCCCTTTGAAAGCCAAGTTTCAGCCCAGAGCAAATTTTCCCAGCCAGACTAAACCGCCTGAAAAATAACTTAAACAAGGCTTACAGTGGAAAAGCTGACACAACTTTAGTGATAGACATGCTAGCTGGCAAGGCTACAATACAGGTGGAAAACGGGAAGGGGTGGTGTAGTGTGAACCACTCTTTAAATGCAATACACACAGTATAGTATTAAAAGGAAAAAGTTCACTTTTTTTCATCTTTTCATTGGTACGACCCATAAAAAGAAATTCCAGCTATATCACATTCATAAAGTTCCCTCAAATGCTCTTTTTAGTAAAGCTAAGGGCAGCCAGTTAATTTACAGAAACTTTTAAAAGGGGACTATAAAACCATTCCTCGTGTTTCAATTAGAAATGAGCCAAAACAGTTCATAAAAGATTGGTTACCTCCAAGTGTAGGAATACCTGCCAACCCCCTGGACATTTTAGTAACAGTGCACTTCATACTCATTACTGACTCGCTGGCTAAAAAGGACCATTGGTTCAAATCGACTTGTGGGGATTAAGGCTTCAGTCGTTGCCTTGGTGTTGGGTTCTTTAACTCTTTCCATAATTGCTAGTTCAACCACTGCTGTAAAACCAAGTTTATTAGTCCTTATTGAGGCCAAAATCCCATTAAAATACATAGGATTTAGTTCTGGGTAAGGACTTCAGGATTTGGTTCTTAATTTATGTCGCTGAGTGCAAAATGGCCAACTAGCTAGACTTCATCAAATGGTTATGGAGCAGTGGGAGTTCTTGCCACCTTCTGCTGCCTTGCTTTATATCTATAGGGCAACCATTCACAAGGATTATATTCCTAGTGTAGACAGGGTAGAATTCTGGAACGTGTTTCAGCCCACGTTCTGGATTGCCTGTTAACCAGACTTATTTTAACACAGATCTGTGAGAAATATCTTTGTATTGCTATGTTATTTAAAAATCCATTTTCAAATGGTCATTATAAATGTAGTTTAAAGTTGAATTTTGATTTTATTTTAACACCAATTGGGCTATTTCTAAATTTTATGTAATGTACTTGCAAGAATCTATTTTTATTTTGTCAAAAGATTTGGGAAGAGGGGAATGGATGGCTCAGAGGATTAGTCGAGATATATAAAGCCTTTGCCTCTAGATTAACAATTCAAATAATTGCAAATTTTGATTGCAAAACAACTGCAGGAGTGGACTTTGTGGCTTAAATGTTCAAAAGCCTGGCCTTCCCTTTTGTGCATCTCTATCTTTTTTCAGCCTTAAATAAATAACAGGCACAAATTTCAGCACTTAGATGGCTAACAACTGGATGTGTGAAAGGTTACCCTTCTGGTTAATTTGTGGGTATAAAAAGTACAAAAGGAAGGTCAGGCAGAGAAACAGCTGAAAATGTAGTCCTATCTCTCTCTTACTCAGCTAATTGTTGCATACAAATCAACATTGCACAACCTAGTGCGTGTATTTTAAGCTTAATAGGTACTCTCATTTATCATTCACAACTTGTTCTAATATGAAAGTCTGAACATATCTTTAACACAACCCACACTTTCTTTGTCCTGTCCAGTGGAGAACAGATTATTTTTTTCCTGCAACATTACCACCTGCAGCGAGTCCAACATCTCACTTCTGTGAAAGAGTCTGAAAGAAATCCCTGTACAATACATACCTTATTTTATTTCTTAAGTTTAAGAAAGTAAAATAATTACCTCTCCTTCAGTAATGTCAGCTTTGACCGCCCATTTGTCAGCTTCTCACACAAATGTTTCTGTATCTTCTTTCAGAGTGGTAGCTGTATCAACAAAAATAACAAGGAGTCCTTGTGGCACCTTAGAGACTAACAAATTTATTTGGGCATAAGCTTTCATGGGCTAGAACCCACTTTGTCATACAGTCTCTTATGCATGAAAGGACCTTCATGAGTTCATCATAAGCCCCCTGTATCATTGCATGCAAGTCCCTCCTGACGACCATCTGCATCATTATGTCTACCACATAAGAAACTCACTAACTGACAGTTGAATAATTTAGGTATAATTTACATACCCTACTTAAACATATTTGTTTTCACATTGGTATATTTGTTGCTCTGCTTCACTCAATCCACTGTCCCTTTGTTTGCTTTTCTGTCTTTAGACTTGTGAGTTCTTTATTGTTTTGTTTGTCTTCTGTATTTGGAAAGCTCCCAGCACACTAAGGGAGCTACCAGAAATAAACAACAAAAACAGAATAGAAGGATTACAAATAAATATATCAATATGTCATGAAGTTTCCACTATATGTATATATTTGTGTGTATGAATGTCTATATCATGGACAGGGTTATATTGAGATTCCAGAAGCAAAGGAAGGCGTGAGAAAGTAGCAGAGGATAGGAGGATGGGGAGGTATGAAGAAAAAGGTAATGTGAAGGGGGAAAGGTATGGGCAAGAGGAAGAAGAGGATATTTACATGTATTATTTTTAGTGCTGTTTTGAAAAAAAAACATTTTTTATTAAGGAGATGTCTTTGGTGCTCTGAGTCTGTCTCTGTTCAGAAGGCTGTCTAACAAGGTTAGAATAATTTCCAAGAAATGCTTGTTCTGTCTATACATTAGGCATGATTTTATCTGACTACATTTCACAAGCCACTTCTGACACCCAAGATAAGACATGTCAATAGCTTTGCCAGTAGAGATTTTCACATATCATATACATCTTCTATCTTAGTGAAATATCATCTTCCTTTACTAATACAGATGCTACCAGTACCCATTTTTTAAAATAAGGTCAACCTGAAACAGTATCAGGCATAATGAAGGAAATACCATGAAAGAGAATGATGACTGTAGGAGTCCCGTTATCATTAGGAGCCACATATAGATTATTCTAGTTCATGAACCAAACCAGAGCAGAGAAGTTGCTGGTATATGTTACTTTCCTGGCTATTGTCACTTGGTTACTGACCATCCAAAGAACAGTTCCTGCATAGCATCATAGTGTCAGTGTTAAGTGCTAGCTTGACAACACCAGTGACACATGTACAGTGTCTCTGCTTATCTGTCCTCTCCTTTTCCTCGACTACTGAACAAACCATTAGAACACTCAGAGCTCTTAGAGGAATAATAACTTAAGAGCACATATGTAATGTAGGATACCTCATGTATTCTGTCCGCTGCTGGCCAGAAGACACTCACTTGGCTTGGGTAAGCCTATGAGCAGTGAGTGGCTCCCTGTCCAGTGGCTAGATTCCATGTGTGTGTCCTGCACATTTCTACAGCTGAGATTGAGAATGGGATCCTCTTGGAGTCTCAACAGCAAGTTTACAAGAAGAATCAATAAGGGAGTCTTCTCCATTTGAGCCAGTAAATGCTGTGTTAAACTTGTCTCACCTGGAGCTTGCCTATCTTAGGGCTTGTCTACACTGGCAAGTTTTGTCGAAGAAACTAATGTTGTCGAAAAAAATCGACAAAACAAAGTCGCCAAAGCATGTCTACATTTGCTCCCTCTGTTGACAGATCGTGTCCACATTCCAGGCACCATTGTCAACAGCGAGAGCAATGGCCTATGGGGATGTATCCCACAGTGCCTGGCAACACCATCAGTCACTAGGTGTTGTGGGAACGCGGAAACAGAGCACGGCGCATCCTGGGACATGCAAAATGTGCCGTCATGCACTGCTTTGTGTCCCAGCCCTCCAAAGGCTTCCTTTCACGCCATCTTAGCAACTGTCAGCCTTTTGTAGTGCGCACTAGCATCTGTAGTGAGAGAGGATGGATCCCGCACTTCTCTCCTATGCACTGTTGGCTGTCATGAGGACATCATGCATGGCAGCAGAGTTACTCGCAGAGTTACTCGCAAAGTTACTTACAGAGGATGAGTCACAGGCACCCGAGTGTGATATGGACAGCAGCTACTTATCAGTGCTTTGTGCATTCACAGAGCAACTGCATATAATAGACCATCACTTTTGGGCTCGGAAAGCAAGCACTGATTGGTGGGATCGCATTGTCAGGCAGGTGTGGGATGAAGACCAGTGGGTATAGAACTTTAGGATGAGTAAAGCAACCTTCCTGGAGCTATGTGCTGAGCTGGCCCCCAACCTGTGGTGCAAGGACACCAGAATGAGAGCTGCCCTTCCGGTAGAGAAGTGTATTGCAATCGCTGAAGCTGGAGAATCCAGACTGCTACCAGTCAGCTGCAAATCAATTTGGAGTGGGGAAGTCCACTGTTGGGGCTGTATTACTCCAAGAGTGCAGGGCAAGAAATTGCATCCTGTTGTGGAGGACCGTGACTCTGGGAAATGTGCATGAAATAGTGGATGGCTTTGCAGAGATGTATTTCCCTGTGGCGGGGCGACTGATGGCACACGCATTCCAATTTTAGCGTCAGCCCACCTTGCCTCAGAATATACCAGTAGGAAGGGATACTTCTCCATAGTGTTGCAGGTGCTTGTGGATCACCGGGAGCATTTCATGGACATCAATGCAGGCTGGTCTGGAAAGGTGCATGACACACGCATCTTCAGGAACGGTGGCCTGTACAGAAAGCTGCAGATGGGGACTTTCTTTCCAGACCACAAGATCACAGTGGGGGATGTGGAAATGCCCATAGTAATCCTGGGAGACCCGGCTTACCCCTTACAGCCCTGGCTCATGAAACCTTACGGAGGGCACCTGGACAACTGCAAGGAGCGTTTTAACAACAGGCTGAGCAGGTGCCGCATGGCAGTCAAATGTGCCTTTGGCCGTTTGAAAGGTCGCTGGAGGTGTCTCAATGGCAGGCTAGACCTTACCAAGGATAATATTCCCATGGTCATAGCTGTGTGCTGCACTTGGTATAATTTGTGTGAATCTAAGGATGAAATGTTTGCTCAGGTGTGGAGCACTGAGGCAGAGCGCCTGGTTGCACAGTTTGAACAGCCAGATGCTAGGGCTGTCAGAGGGGCCCAAAGGGCTGCTATTAACATCTGAGAGGCTTTGCGGAACCACTTTGACAATGAGGGCCAGTAACACATGTCTGCTTTGGAATTGCTTCCCTGGTACATCCATGTACAATTTTGTGGCCCAAGATGCATGCAACAAAATGCTTTAAAAGCCTGTTCCAAAGAGTGAATTGATTGCTATCCGCTTTTGTAGAACACAGAATAAAAAACTGTACCATTAAATAACTTAGCCTTTATTTATTGTTAAAAAGGGTAAAACCTCACAACTGTGCGTAGCTCCAGCTATCATTGTGCAAGCTGTGAGATGGGGTGGAGTGATGGGGAAACTCAGGAGGGCTGTGAAGTGAAAAGGAATGTGTGGGCATAGAGGAGGTGGGGTTGGCAAAGAATTGTGCACGTGCATGAGCTGCAGTGGAGGTCGACCACAGATCTGCTCAGTCTGCAGCTGTAACAAAGACTTGAGCATCTCTGTCTGATGGTCCATAACTTTTATCATCCGCTCTGTCACTTGCCTAGCAAATGCTGCATTCTCTTTTCTGTCCTGCCTTTCAGCTTCCCAGAACTCTTTGCATTCCATGGTCTGTTTCTCATCGCGCTGCATCACCTCCCAGAACATGTCTTCTTTGCTGGTGCTTAGGGTTCTACCATATCTGCCGAAACTGTTCAGCTGGGGTGTGTGGTGTGTTCTTCAAGGTCTGTGTTGCACAGAAGAGGGATTGTTACATTCCAGCAAATGACTGAAACATCTTAGTAACAAGGGCCTTTTGCTAGTAGAAATCACTTTCTCACTGAGACTCTAGGCAGGCACACAGCTCCGCAAGCACTGCAGTCATGGTGAGTGTCAGGAGTGGGGAGAAGGTGGTTGTGCATATGGACAAAACGGCCACGGCTTGCAGGGCAGCTTTGCAGGGAACTCATTCTAAAATTATCACACACTTTTTCATAGGTGGTCAACCTGCTGGCTGACATCTCACTGCTGAAGGTAACCAGGGCCCAACTACTGCATGCCTGTGGCTTTCACCCCGGCCTATATGCAGCTCAGCTATGTGCCGCTTTGGTCCCAACTCCAGTGATTGCTAAATGGCATGGTACAGTCCTACAATGAGGGAAATAACAAGGCTGCAATCCCTTGGAATCTGTGGCAGAGGATTAACAAGTACCTCTTGGAAACTTTCCAGAGCCTCTCTCTGGAGGATTCACTGCAGGTCTTGAGGTCCATCGACAGCCTGCTTGGCCATGCAGATTAGCTACACAGGGCAATGTCCAGCTCACAGAAAACACCACCTGCCTCCCACTTTTCGATTCCCCACACAAGCCACAGCAACTTATCCAGCATCTCATCTGCTTCTTGCTCCCCGTTGAGCACTTCTGGAGTGGAGAAAAGTTCCTGGCTGCCTGCCCCACCAGGCGACCCTGCTGGGAGCTCCACATCCTCTTCTAGTTCAACTTCTTCATCCAGAATTTCAGCCTCTGGGTTACCTCCTTTCTGCTGCCTGCAAAGTAACCATGGGGCTATTGGCGATGGAGGTGGGGTCACCACCAAGGATAGCATTCAGCTCCTTATAGAAGAGGCAGGTCTTAGGTGCACTACCAGAGCAATGGTTTGCCTCCCACACCATATGGTACACCTGCCTCAACTCCTTTATCTTCGCTCTGCATTGCTGCATGCCCCGATCATAGCCCTTTTCGCACAAGCCTCAAGAAATTTGCCCATATGTGTCCTGATTCCTACGGGCCACTCACAGCTGCGACTGAACAGACTCCTCTCTCCATATACTGATCAGATCCAACAACTCAGCGGTGGTCCAAGCGGGAGCATGTTTGGTGCGATAGCCAGCCATGCTCACCCGGGAAGCTCATCTGGGAAGCCAGCAAGCAGGAAATGAGATCTAAAATTCCCAGGGCTTGCAAGGGGGAAGGGCGGGTTGGCAGCAGGGCAGCGGAGTTCAAACTGCTGACCAGAACGGCAGCATGGGAATTGTGGGACACTTTCTGGAGGCCAATAAAATTGAAAAAAAAAAGCTGTGGTGTCTACATTGGCTATTTGTCGACAATAAAGGGAGGGGAAACGACAAACATCTCTCACAGGGTGGAAGTATTTTGTCGCCAAAACTGGGCATTTTTTTTTAAAGTCCCGTTGCAGTGTGTATGCTATTGCTGTTTTGTCACCAAAAGGCAGTTTTAGAGTGCCCTTAGAGTGGCAATAGTAACAATCTCATATTGACAGCCATGTGAGTGGAAGGCAGCACAGCCCCGCATGTATGATAGTTCCTGAAAATAAGACAACAAAAGAAAAATATAATGCTGGGGAAACTAAAGCTGTCATTTAAAAAAAGTAAAGTAAAGAGAAATGGACTGGCAAATTGGAAACCCCTTAAAGCTAAGTCTAGTAATAGCCAAGAGAAAGTCAAAAATATAATAAGCAAACCCAGAAGTCAAAGTGGTCTTGAATTTTCCTTTTGACAATTAATAGTCAATACATAGGTTTAGTTTAAAAATTCATAACAATACTTGCACATCTCATTCATTTAACCAAGGTACCTAAGGTGTTGCCTGGGGCTAATAAAAGTCATCAGTTGAGTTATCCCTAAATTCTTTAGTTAACCCTAAAAGCCTGATTATCTTTTTCATGCTGGCATTTGGGATTAAGTAGGGAATTTTTTCTCTGAATAAAGGTTCTTTAGGAGTTCTTCAAGATGTGTGTCAAGTTTCATGGCAGCATCAGCCACATCTGAATATGTGTGATTAGTATTACCTTACAGTAACTTTCCTTTTAAAACATGACAAATTTGCAATCATTTTTCATTTCTTCTAATGAAGTTCCCATATTCAATATTTGCAAAATAATCTATTACACCTAGGAACTCATGAGCCTAAAACTACAAAACTTTGATCATAAAAGATTGATAGCCCACATGTAGGGGAGGGACCATCTTTTTTGTTCTGAGTTTGTACTGTGCCTAGTACAGTGAGGTCTTGGTTCACAATAATAGCTCCTAAGTGCTACAGTAATTCAAATAATATATAATAGTAAGTCTTAAAATGTTCACAAGAATGTTGTTTTCTTATAGCCACTTCAGCTGAAGTTAGAATTTATCAGAAATATAGTGTAAGTGCAAATCATTATAACAGCACACTGAAAGCTAAGAATATTCCACTGTTAACACACAGTATCTAGTTTTCTAAATGAGTGTAACATTATAAAATTGGTAGTCCCCTTATACGTACATTTATCTAATTGGAACCTGGCTGAGTGCACAGTTTTGTATTTACGTTCAACTTTCTTGAATGTATATTTGTGTTTCATCGTACCTTTGGCATCAGTATATGATTAAACAAATTTTAATAATCAAAGTCAAGAAGAACCATGAGTAGATGTATGACAAGAGGTGTGAAAGATTTCATGATAGCTATATACTTTGAGTGAAATTCATCCCAGCAAAGAAGGAAGCCAGTTCAGCCCTACTTAAGGCCTATTTCACCCCACATGAGCAGGGTTTAACAGTATGGTGGTGAGTCATGTCAATAGGAGAAGCCGTAAAGCTGAGCAAAGAATAGGGAAAATTTCTATAAATATTTGCTCAAATTCAAAATTAAAATGTGATCAAACCACATTCAAGGTCCATTACTGTTTTCTTTTTTGAACAAATACTTAACAAAATTTAAATTTGAATCCTTAAATATTTGCCACAAAAATGAATTTCTAATTATACATACAATTACAATATCTGACATTCAAAATTCATGCTGTTAAGTCATCCAGTAAGGAAACAGAAACAATATCACATCAGCTGTGAAGTCTGAAAATTGAAAACTTCCAGCGAACTGTTTCAGAGCTTGTTATGTAGGGAAAAAATAACACAAATAATTCAGCAAATAATGTAGACTGACACATGAAATTTTTTTGGCATCAACAATTTTTTAGAAATTGAAAAGGAGGAAAATTAAATTAATCAATAATTCACTGTTCTCTGAGCAAAATTCTAACTGACACTAGATGTCTTTATAGCACACACCAGAAGGCTGATCAAAGTGAAATGGTTTGTAACATTTTCAAACTTCGGTGCCTAAAATTAAGGACCTAAATCCTTATTTGACATACAAGCTATGTAAGCAAGTATCTAAATAAAGGTCAGATTTTTAAAGATACATAGACACCTAAAGATGCAGAAAAGTGCCTAGTGGGATTTTCAGAAGCACATGGGTACCTAAAATCAGAGGAGCTGAAAACCTAGGTGCTTTTCAAAATCCCATTAGGTGCCTACACCTTTAAAAATATGGCACCGAGTTACTTGATTTTCAGAGGTATTGAGTGTCCATACCTCCCATTGAGTTAAATGGAGGACAGGACCAGGCTTAGCACTGGAAACTTTCAAACTTTGAAAGCACTATATACCTTTCAGTTTACTTTATCATTATGTATTCTTACTATGAATAGAACTTACCTTCAGTAAAAGTTTCACATGTTTAAGGAGTGCAGAATATTTTGGCTTTAATCAAGGATTTCAGAGTGCTTTACAAACATTAATGAATTCAACTTTACAAAGCACCCAGGACGTAATCTAGATAAGCAGTGTTTACACCAGTTTTACAGATTGGAAAACTGAGGCAGAGAGAGGTTAAGTGACATACCTCAGGTTACACAGGAAATCTATGGCAGAACCAGGTATAGAATCCACCTCTCTCAGTTCCATGCAGTAACCACAAAACCACCCTTTTCTTCCTTACTAATCCTTCTAATTATTAATAACCCTTCCTATTATACTCTTATTGTTTACTTGCCTAGCATCATTGCTATGCTATGCTTTACAGACATAATAATAATAAAACAAGGTCCTTGACCCAGAATGTTTTCAATTTAAATAGGCAATACAATGACACAAGGTGTGAGGATGAGAATCATAGAGTGACTGAACAAGAGGGGAGAGAAGAGTGTTAGGCTACTGTTGTTATTGTATGTGTAATTAGAGTTAAAATGTAGTTCCATTGTAGTCAAAGAGAGCTTTGCCATTGACTTGATTGGGACTGGAATTTGGCCTTGAAAGTAACAAATATTCAAATTGTCATGTTACAGGAGCTACCAGCTTAGTATATAATAGTGTAGGATTACTAGCCAAAAGGCTGGATCTTGAGGAGATCTGAACTCTGAAACCCACAATGTGCATCTGATGAAAGAATTTTGCCCCACATGTACTGTAAGTAACATCTCAGTACCCTAAGCACATGCCAGGCAATATTCTACAATTTTTTAACCTTGCTTTGATTTTGCTGAGAAAGAGATTGAGAGAGCAAGAGAAAGAGAGAGAGAGAAACATCTGAAAGACAAAAAAGTGGATGAGTTTTGTATGTAAAATAAGGTATTAGACTTTTAAATCGGTGTGACGGCTGATGCAAATAATAGTACCTACATTAAATTATAGGCACAACCTGGCACCTGTAATTTTGGAGACCATGTTTGAAAACCAAGGCCATACAATGTACCCATCATCTCTTTCTACAGAAACCCATGCTCCAGCACAGAGCCTTAGGTGCTGCAAGGTAAAAGAATAAAGCTATTTCTATTTGAAAATTAGTCCCTTAGGCCCATCCAGCTCCAATATCTCTAGCATGCACTTAAAAAAAGGAAGGTTCAGAACCGTTCTGTCTTGCAGAAAGGGAAAGTATGTGACTGTGTGTGTGCCTAGAGTTGATTTCCCAGAACTTCTCAGTATTGGAGCTGTTTATTTTCTTTTATTAAACTGTTTGATAAGGTCATTGCACAATCAACCTTTATTTCCTGGGCCTGAAAACTCTTTGTCTCCAGTTGCTGCTCTATTGTGTATGTTTCCAAAATTATGAAATTGCGCTACCAGTAATTCAAATTGCTCAACCAAGGCCACTCATGGTTCATTAAAAGTAAGTCATTGAACAAGCTGTCTCACTTATTTGGTGAAAACTGTGAAGAATCTTGCACTCTGCTCCAGACAATGATGGATTCTAGTCTGAAAACTAAGTTATCTTTTTCTTTAAACTGAGACCTTTATTTTTCCTTGATGCCATCATAAGAAGTGAAGTGCAAGAATCAATCAGAAAAATTCAGAACCAAACTGAAAATCTGGAGAATGCAATTATAGCACAAAAAGCCCTCTGGATCTAGGAAGTTCTCTCTTGCATGTCTATCTGGTTCTATGCTCAGTGTCTGTCTTCAGCCAGCCGGGTATCCTCTAGCAGTTAGCAAGACTCCCCCTGGACCTGCCACCAATTAACTTTCTGACCTTGGGGAAATCATTTACTGTGTCTCAGGCTATGTCTACACTACCGCGGTAAGCCGACCTACGCTACGCAACTCCAGCTACGTTATTCACGTAGCTGGAGTTGACATACCTTAGGTCGAGTTACCGCGGGTCTACACTGCGGGGGGTCGACAGGAGAAACTCTCCGTCAACTTACCTTACTCTTCTCATCGGGGTAGAGTACAGGGGTCGACTGGAGAGCAAACTGTTGTTGATTTGGCGGGTCTTCACTAGACCCACTAAATCAACTGCTGGTGGATCAATCTCAGAGCATCGATCCCAGCTGTAGTATAGATGGAGCCTTGGCCTGTAAAGATAACCATGATAATCACACTCACTGGGAAGTTGTGCTTACTTAGTCATTTAGCATATCATTCTTTAATGTCCTGGGGTGAAAGGCAACAGATAGGTGCAAAGCATGTCTGATAACTAAGACTGTAGGTTTTTCACAGCCGTAATTCCCATGACTAAAGCGTGACTTTTGGTGGGTTTCCATTTTTAAAACCTATGTTTTTTTACCCCTTTTCTTTGTATAAATGTGGTTAGAAATTAATGGAGATCAATAACACTATGCACTTAAGGCATGTGTAATATGCTTTATCAAAATGAGACATACTATACAGATAGTCTACATATAGATCCGTAACAATATTATCAATATAGATATATTCTATGGTCTAGATATTCAGCTGTAGCCAAGAAGTGCTTGGTATGGTTGAGGAAGTAGGGAGCAAAGATGACTTTTAGCCAACTTGTGACGTTCTATACCTTAGGGGAGCACCTTGTAACTCCCTATTCCTTATTTATATATAATTGCAATGTTGCATATAAAGCAGGCCATGTGAAGTATCAGGAGATAGAACAATGACTTTCAGCAGATCATAATCTATCTAAATATGTCTATCATTTGTGCATATGAAGATATGAGATTGTGTTATATGTCACTAAAACATGCTGTACGTTGTGGAATCGGCCAGATATTAGCTCCCCAGAGACAACAGCAAGGAAAGTAACCAATGCCCAGGCGGGTGTCGAACAACCATCAACAGCCATTGTCCAGCAAGGGAGCTACAATGCAATGATTCACTTGCACAAGGCAACACCAGGGGAATTGTTCAACCTTGCCTGGGGACTCAGCAATGCCCACCAGACCTGGACTTGTGTTCTCCTCCCCACACCACCTTTGCTGCAAGGAACAAGGACACTCAGAAGACTGAAGACTCCAACAGAGGAGACTGGCCCTGGTTTCAAGGGTGGAACCTGTGTACTATGAACTGCAATATCCAGTGGAGTGAGAAAAACTGCTTATTCTAGCTGTTGCCCAGTCTAATAGGGTTGAGAGTTTAGACTGCGTGCTTATATTTTATTTTATTTTGGTAACCAATCTGACTTCTTGCCTATCACTTATAATCACTTAAAATCTATCTTTTGTAATCAATAAACTTGTTTTACTGTTTATCTTTACCAGTGAGTTTGCCTGAAGTGTGTGGTAAATCTGCTCAGGTTTGCAAAGGCTGGTGTACATCCACTTTCCATTGATGAAGTGGTGAACCAATTAATAAATTTGCACTGCTCGTCTTGAGCATTGCAAGATGGTATATTCCTGAGGTATGAGATTGGGAGCTGGAGAGATTTGGCAGGTTCCTTTCTCTGTGTGATTCATGAGTGGTTTGGGGAGCATTCATGCAATCTAGCTGGATGGGGGCTCCACATGCGATTGTGCCGAGTGATAACAGCACCTGGAGGGGTTTGCTGCTTGTCACTAGCAAAGCATTATGAGAGACAGCCCAGGCTGGAGAGTTAAGGGGGCACAGCGGTCCCACAGTTCCAGGCTGCTGGGATCCCGGGGATCCTGTCACACACCACTGAAGGCTGCTTCAACATGAGCTTACAATGGCCCCAACAACTCATTACAGCAGCTAGGAATTGCTGGCACACAGGGACATGCCAGTCATGTCCTCTGCCCTTGAGCCACAAACCCTGACCTGACAGCCAGGAAGCTGAGGAGCCTCCTATGCAAAGGGCATCCTCCAGTGGGTGGGACTGGTTTGCACTGATACTATGAGGCAAAGCATTCCAACCACATCAGAGAATCAGACCATATCAGTATTTTGGTTGTTGACTAATTTTATATGCTTTTAAACTATTCATGACAACTCTTTAGCACTTTTATAATGCAAAGTAAACAGAGTTTACCAGGTTTCTTTTACAACCTAAAATTATGACACCTAAGTAAAATAGCCATGACTTTCCCCACTTTTGCTTTGCCAAACAAACAGCTTCAGTGATAACTGTCAATGAATCAAGGCCCAAGATCCCATATTGAATTGAATACCTCTTGTTATTCATATTTTCATTTATTTTTAGATTAACTTTGCTGTCCTATCTGTGCTATGCATCCAGCACAAAATTCACTATTTGGGTGAGGGATCAGAGTCAGAATGTTCAGTTCATGGCTATTTTGCACTCTATGTTGTATTCACTGCCTAATACTTCATCAAAACGAGTACATTGTAAGTTGTGAATAAGTTATTGTAGGAATCAAAGGTTATGGCTAAAATTTTCCAGCAAGCACAAGTCTAAGCTGTAAACTGGTCAAGTAAGAGGGCTAATAAACTTCTTCTGTTGGCTGTAAAATGGAGACAAGTAGTTATTGGCTAGGTGCTCCACACAGCTGTAAAATACAAGGCACTTGGAGGGCATTGTGACTTAGACACTAAGGAATTGAATGTGACTGCATAGTACTGAATAACTTGTTTGTCGTTCATGTGAATAAAATGTGGAAGTAGATCGATGCTTTTCTCCATAATATGGGTTCTCTACTAAGCACAGTAAATCTCCGTCTTACTACAATGGTGTGAGATCATTCATGCCATTAGTTTCAATGAGCCTGAATCTATACTGCATGCAGTTTGCTGTTCTCTTTCCTCAATATAACAAAGCCTGAGAGTGCCAGCTGCCTCTTGAGTCTTAAAAAGAGAGAAAGAGAGAGAGACTTTTATTTACCATGATTTTGATTGGTTAATTTCACTCTATTATTTTGTTGCTTCCTCCCATATGAAAAAATGCATTGTCGCTCAAACTAAGACAAGAAAGGCAGTTCAGTTAGCATGCAAAGCATAAATTACCGGCTTGTAATGACACAGACTATGTAGCATAATATTTCCGCCACCATCTTTTTTACTCAAAATATCATAGATTGATTTCTTTTGAGGCTGGGGCTATAATCACATTTCCATCTGCTGAGCTCTGTGTGCATGTAGCAATTGTGTTTTATGAGTGTAGTATCATAATTATTGTAGTACATGCTTGGCACATGAATGAAAGTCATAGTTCCGCCATCTGTAGATAGGGCTAAGTTATCTTTATAACTATATTATACAGACATTTTCTAAACCATTTTAATGACCTACTGAGCTTAGTGCTATATAATTTAATATAACCATGCTCTTGGCACTCCTATGGAGAAAGCAGTGGCAGAATATGTAACAAAGACCCTTTCCGCACCCTATATGTTATGGTGATTTCAGATGCTACCAGAAACTGTTGTAAAACAGCATTTTCAGAATCCCAGCTTAATAATGTGAAATATGGAATAAAAACTTTGGGTATTTGTGTAAAAACAAAAGAGTGATAGACTTGTTTAGAAAACTGTGTTTTTAGGAGACAGTGCATTCCTCTTCCTTGCTCAGACACTGGTTAACTATGTTACCTTGGGCAAGTCACTTAACCTCACAGTGCTTCAGTTTCCTCTGCTGTGAAATAAGCATAATAGTACATGCCCAATTCAGAAGGGCTGCGAGGACGAAGTAGTTAATGTTTGTAAAGCACTTTGACTATGTTAATTTCTAATGTATTTATATTGTTTTAAATCTCTCACCAAAAATGTTCTAAGGGTTTTGCAGCATTGAGGAATTAACGTGTGGGTCTGGCAGCTAAATTGACTACCCATAATGCTTCTGACCGAGCAACAACAATACATCTGTTCAATAACTAGCAAAACAAAGACAGCATTCCACAAAACGATGGTATATTGGCTTATTAGGAACCTACTTCCAATGCAGTTTTAGCACTCTGGCATGCATGCTAGCTTTGAAAATGTGTATTATTTTTCCAATAAATGGTGTGGCAGCTCCCTCAAAGCTGATATAGACTCTTCAGGATGAAAAATCAGCTGTTTAAAAAAGTGCCTAGATATATATTTACCTAGTATAGCATCTCTTGAATAAATAATTCATGTTTTTTTTAAATTAGTACACGTTCCAAAATATGTATTTACCTGTTAGACCATAACAGCCGCGAAGGAGCCTTTCTAGTCTACTGGGTAATATCTGATGCATTTTTTAAAAATTAGTATGCATGCCACAAAACATACTAAATTACATAAATAGTACACCTTTAAAAATGCCAAAGTATCTATTCAGACAATCCAACACAGAGAACTCGTTGGGCTACAATGCATCCACACACAAAATTGCTTTGGTTTTGTGAAATTACAGCGGGGCAAATAAATATTTAATTTGTACACTCAGCTCCACTGTAAAATGTACTGGCACTTTGCAAATAGAGAGCTGAATACCACAGTGCTGACAGGGATTGAACTACCAAAAATATTACACGGTATTTTGTAATAACCTCATGGTAACCACTCATTGGATCCATTGGAAAGAATGGTACTGAAAAGTGATTATACAGTAATTTGCAATCATGCTGTCCTATTATTATATGGGATACTGCATGAAAATAACCCACATTATCCTCATTGTGTCACATGAGCTAATACATTTGACAGCCTTAGACAGGATGTTGAGAATGTAAGGCATATCAGGTGAATTCACCTCACCACAGACTAACTTCAAAAGGCTTTTCACGTCTTTTAAAGTCATTTGGCATTGGAGAAATTTCACATTTGTCGAGTAACATGGGAACTGTAGGAACAGAAGAGGTCCAGGTAATCTACTTGAGTCTTTCTCCCTATAACGACGAGATTAAGGACAGGAAACAATGGGTATATTTCATATAGGAAGCATTCCTAATTATGAATATCTTAAAAGGGTGTGACACGTTCCTTTAATAAAATCATTGATTCATCTCTCTATTGTGCCTCATGTACTGCTTTGCAGCGGTGACATAAACAAACTGGTCTGCTGAAAGTAATTACTTACTGAGTATATCTATGATGCTAAGGAATTGGCGGGAAACCCTATCGGGATACTAGTCTACCCACTGTTCTGCCAGTTCTTTGTCTCTCTTTATCAGGAATAACTAAGCTCAGAACTCATATATTCCCATGACTTTCAGGTAACCACAGCATAAACATCAATTGAGGGCTCACGCAATTAACTCATCAGATTGCCAATTGCACTTTGGAGTGCAAATTATCAGAACCCAAAGCCAATTTATTATCATGAGTGCAATTCATGCCTACACAAGGGACCAGCACAAGGTCGATGCTTCCCTTAAGTCCCACGTAAGCCCTATTTTGAGTGCAAAATTTGTATTTGTGTGGTGCTTAGGCCTTGTTCGGGTACTCTGAATTTTACCCTATGACTATAGTTATTACAAAGACCCAAACATCTTTGGTGACTTCCTCTGGATGCAATGTACCACCAACAATCCAGGAAAATGGTTTCTACTTCCCAGTTGTAAAAGAAGTTTATTTAATCTAAAGAGAAATCATTGTACATATAACAAATAAGCAGTCAGAGTGGGATTGAGTGGACTTTATGTGTTAAGGGAGTGGGGTGTTGTCATGCAAAGTTGTCTTCATCAGGGCCAAGGGCTTTAAAAGGTTAGTGTGGAAGCTACTATGCCAGCATTATGCCACCTTGGGATTCCTTTAGACAGTTGGAACCTCATGTAGCAAATTAAGATGACTTTCAGGTGGTTTTGCACTAGTTGATCAGCATAGAGAGGCCACAGGAGAGCCTGGATCTGGCACATTGCCTTGTATCTACATAAAACATACAAATCTATACTGGGGGAAAAAGAAGGATGCGTATAGGATGCTCATCTTTGATAGAATTCTGCAGAGGGCTAAGTTCTCGGAGGGTTGAAAGTAATAGAGTTGTATAGATGTCACTTATCTGAGGACCTATATGTTGGACCCTATATATTAGGAATATCTGTATTAGCACAGGGTATGGATGAAACTGCCTAAATTAGCAGATTCCTTGTGAGTGAATTGAAATTTATACAAAACAAGTAAAACAGTTAATTAGAATTTCCTTTAAAAGAAACTAATCAGTTGATCGTGGGTGGGTTATCAGCAAACTCATACAATCTATATATTTTATCTCCAAAAATGTATTATGTAGTATCCTCTGGTAAATTCCCACCTAGAAGATTTTACTTCTTAGTTGTACTCCTTCTTTGTACCTAGGGCTCTACCAAATTTACGGCCATGAAAAACAAGTCACGGACCATAAAATCTGCTCTCCCCTCTGTGAAATCTGGTGTTTTGTGTGCTTTTATCCTATACTATACAGATTTCATAGGGGAGACCAGCATTTCTGAAATTGGGGGTCCTACCCAAAGAGGAGTTGCAGGGGGGGGTCACAAGGTTATTTTAAGCAGGGTCACGGTATTGCCACCCTTACTTCTGCACTGCCTTCAGAGCTGGGTGGCTGGAGAGCCGCGGCTATTGGCCGAGCGACCAGCTCTGAAGGTAGCGCCCCACCAGGAGCAGTACAGAAGTAAGGGTGGCAATTCCATACCATGTCATCCTTATTCTCTGCTGCTGCCTTCAGAGCTCGGCAGTCGGAGAATGGCAGCTGCTGACTGAGGGCCCAGCTCTGCAGGAGCAGCACAGATGGGTGACAATACCATACCATGCCATCCTTACTTCTGCACTGCTGCTGGTGGTGGCTCTGTCTTCAGAGCTGGGCTTCCGGCCAGCAGCCACTGCTCTCCAGCTGCCCATCTCTGAAGGCAGAACCACCGCCAGTAGCAGCACAGAAGTAAGGGCAGCAGTACCGCAACCCACCCTACAATAACCTTGTGACCACCCCACAGCTCCTTTTTGGGTCAGGACCCCTACAATTTCAACACTGTAAATTTTAGATTTAAATAGCTGAAATCATTAAATTTATGATTTTTTAAATCCTATGACCATGAAATTGACCAAAATGGACTATGACTTTGGTAGGGCCCTACTTATAGTAGTTTGGTGT
Organism: Mauremys mutica; assembly: GCF_020497125.1. NCBI lineage: Eukaryota > Metazoa > Chordata > Testudines > Geoemydidae > Mauremys > Mauremys mutica. The sequence continues at coordinate 83,903,837 of NC_059075.1, forward strand.
GAGTTTTGTTTCTTTGATTGTCTGTTTTTATTTTTTGTCCCCTAGCTCTTTCAGGTAAGAACTATGCCTTTTGGGGGGGGTTAGAAAGTACTTAGTACAACGTCATAAATAAATAACTGAAATAGTTCTAAATTACTATTTCTTGGACTGAAAATGAGAGTGCTGAAAGCATAAATGATCATCAGTCTTCTCTACAATTGTGAATTTAGGGCCACATTTTCAGAACTACGTGTATAAAAATGCATGTAACTAATTTATCCTTGCAGTTACCATGATTACACATGAAACTGCAGTAACTACATGTGTGAGTGCCAAATTACTGGGCATCTGTGTGTGCAATTACCATATCTCTGTGTACAGATTATTTAATGATATTTTTCCACTTGTCATTCTAAAGAAACAGAAATCTGTTATTCATTCCTGTTCTGTTTTGTCTCATATATGCTGGATGTTTCTTTGGAAATCCCTGGAGAGCTACCTAAGTTAGTTGTGCCTTGTATGTGTTTTCATCAGTCTAAGCATTTACAAGACTTTTTAATTAATTCAGGATTTGCAATTCCATAGACAAAAAATGCATGGAAATATTACACCAAAACAAAAGAAAAACATGAACAGATACAGAACCATGGCAAAATATTTGCTTATGCATATCTAATTCCTTGGGCTGTCCAAAGAACAGCATGAATAAACTTCAGCTACTGTAACACAGAGTAGACAAATGAATTTGAATGTAAGGCTTCTTTATGACTGGAAACTATTACCCCTTCGGTTTCCTTTAAACTGGTCCCTGAAGACAGGTAAGAAGCAGTTTCCATCTGTATGAGCTCCACTGGACAAAGGCTAGCTGTACTAACCATTTAATGCTGCCTGCCATTTATGACAGAGTACTTCCTCCTGGATACTGGGGAGAAGGGATGTTTGCCAGTTTGCCACTGGCCCGTATCGGCCTTACAGGATTGCCATTGATTTTCTTTGACACCACCACCACTTCAACAGGCATTTGAAAGCAGACATATTATCAAGGTTTTCACGCTGCTCTGGAAAGAAAACAAACAGGGCCATGAGGGCCATCATAAGGAGTGTGTGTATGTATTCATGCCCTCTGCTATTGTACCAGTACAAAACAAATGGTGGCTGGGCTAGTGACTGCAGGGAAGTGACAGATCTTATTAGCTTTACTAATCTTGGGAAGTTCTATTACTTTAGCAGCAGATAGGTTTTAGTTTGTGATTGTGAACAAAGGCTTTGTTTTCAGCAGGGCCACCCAGAGGATTCAGGGGGTTTGGGGTCTTCGGGAATTGCCACCAAAGACTCAGCACTTCGGCGGCGGGTCCCAGGTTGGAAGGACCCCCTGCCGCGAGTCTTTGGGGCACTTCGGCAGCGGGTCCCAGAGCAGAAGGACCCCCCGCCGCCGAATTGCCGCCGAAGACCCGGAGCGGAAGAAGCTCCAGGGGCCCAGGCCCAGCAAGAGTTTTTCGGGGCCCCTGAAGCGAGTGAAGGACCCCGCTCCAGGGCCCCCAAAAAACTCTCGTGGGGGTCCCTGTGGGTCCCGGGGCAAATTGCCCCACTTGCCCCCGCCTCTGGGCGGCCCTGGTTTTCAGAGCTTCTGTGATGAAGATCTAATTTGAGTGAAGCTTAGCAATTTCAGTTCACTGGGTTTTGGGGGTAAATTCTGGATTTGGTTTCAAATCTGCATAGGTTTTTCTACTCTCCTTCCTCCCTACCAACAACATTTCAAATTTGAATGAACCCCCAAATTCAAAGTGAAAGTCCTCCCCAAAAAACAGCATACACCTAATTTTGCAGTAAAATCACAACACCCTTTTCTCCTTGAGTGTAACTGCGAGAAAGGGTTCAAACCACAAAAAGTTTGCATCCGGACCCAAACATTCAAGGCTGCACGAATCTGTGATTTGATTTTGGTTCTGACGCTTCTCTAATTTCAAAGCAAAACCATGAACTAGCCCAGGTTACTTCAGAACTTGGCCCAAGTATGCTCAGCACTACACTCAAGTTCCTGTGAGACTGCCGACGTTCATAAGAGTACTAGTGCAATCTTCCGGGACCTTACAACAGAAGACTGTAATACTGGTTGTATTAAGAGGCAACACTCTGAAACGGAATATAATTGTGTATTTAGTATGCAAGAGAATTGCTTTCTCATATTCTATATTTATGTAAGCGGGGGAATGGTCCTGCTATTGTGGGGAACTTTCCTGGCTTCTGCACTACTCCGGTGAAATGGGCTAACACAGAGGTGGGCAAAGTATGGCCCGTGGAACCCCCCCTGCCCGGCCCCTGAGCTCCTGGCCCGGGAGGCTAGCCCCCAGCCCCTCCCCTGCTGTTCCCCCTCCCCCGCCGCTGGCACAATGCTCTGGGCGGTGGAGCTGCGAGCTCCTGGGGCAGCACGGCGGCAGAGCCAGGGCATGACCCAGTGCTCTGTGCTGTGCAGTGGCGTGGCTGGCTCCAGCTGGGTGGCAGAGCTGTAGCACCGCCAGCCACCAGTGTTCCAGGCAGCATGGTAAGCTGGCAGGGATCAGGTGGGGTTGGATAGAGGGCAGGGGAGTTCGGGGTTGTGGTCAGGGTGCTGGGGTGTGGATAGGGGTTGGGGCGGTCAGAGGATGGGGAACAGGAGGGTTGAATGGGGGCAGGGGTTCCGGGGGGGCAATCAGGGGCAGGGAGATTGGATGGGCTGGCAGGGGGCAGTCGGGGCAGGGGTTCCAGGGGCTTTCAGGGGACAGGGACTGGGGGGGTGGATGGGGCAGGGGTCCCAGGGGGAGCAGTCAGGAATGAGGGGGGGGTTGGATAGGGGTTGGGGGGGCAGTCAGGGGACAGGGAACAGGGGGGATTGGATGGGGCAGGAGCCCTGGGGGGGGCTGTCAATGGGCGAGAAGCAGGAGGGGTCGGATAGGGGGTGGGGGTGGGCCACACTTGGCTGTTTGGGGAGGCCCTCCATATAATTTTGGAAACCAGATGCGGCCCTCAGGCCAAAAAGTTTGCCTGCCCCTGGCCTAGCAGAAGGATCTGAGTCCTTGCTCCCACTTCCTTTACCCAGAGGCCTCCCTGCCCTTGAGGACTCCCCTTCCAGTCTCCTGTCTGGCAAAGTCCTCCTAACCCTGACAAGGCTGGGCCCAGGATTCCTGGGGGGCTCAACCCCAACCCTTCTTTGGTCACGTAGGACAGGGGCTAGGGTGTCCTCACTCCAGGGTGCTCTCTCCTCACTGGACACTTCCCTGACCCACTGATCATTTCATACAATTTAAAGCAAATACAAGTTATTTAATCAACAATTAATTTAAAAAGAATAAGGAAAAATGGGAAAGGCTAAAGGAAAACACATCACTCTGCTTTGTGGCAGGGAACATTACAAACGGTGTCTCTGGAATGTCAGGGCAGTTCACAGTCTGTTCCTTGTAGGTCCCAGGACTTCTCATCAGGCCCTGGCTGTGCTGCAGGGATGCTGTGGGTTGGACACTTGCTCTGTTGGTGGACACACCCCTCCAGGCTTTGGGTGGTGGGACCCTTCTTCCCAGTGTCACCTCCCGTCAAGTTAAGATCCCCCTCCCAGTCTGGCCTACAAGGACCCTTAGCTGGGGGTATCTTTCTGTGCTGGGCCCTTTGCCCAAGGTCCCCCCTTGGCTGGCCCCAGTTGCTCACCGCACCCAGCTTCAGACTGCTCCAGCCCCAGCTCCACTGTTCTAGCTCCGGCTTCACTCTGCCTCAGCACTGATGCTGCTTCTCTGGCCCCTCTGGCTCTATGGCTGCAACCCTGCTCCCAGCACAGGATCTGCTCTGTGGGCTGCTTCCATGACTCTGCTCCCAGCTCTGACCTTCCTGGGCTGCTTTTCAGGCACCTCTGGCTGGCACAGCTGTGTTCCCCAGCTCAGCTTTGGGCCCCTGCTCTCTCCTTAGCTCAGCCCCACTCTGTCTGACCCAGGCAATTCCAGCTCAAACGGAGGACAGGACGCCCCCCCCCCCCGACTCCCTGATTAGCCTGCCCGCCCTGTCAATCAGGCTGACCTGGAGCATTGGCATCTCCCCGTTCTTTTAGTACTGGGAGCTAGGCAACCAAAACACCCCCACTGAATGTTAGTAAGGGGACAACAGTCCCCTTACATTTACATCATTCCTTTATCATTCCTTAAATTCAATTACATTTGAAAATGAAAATTCTCCTTCAATCTCTCAACAAAAAATAACTTATGTCAATGGGAAAAGCAACTGCTAGTAGGGAGAGATGATTTTGTGGCTAGCACCCAGAACTATGAGTCAGACAATCAGTTCTTTTCTCAGTTTGCACCACAGCTTTCTGTGTAACCTTCAGCAAGTCCTGTAACTTTCCTTCTACAAAAGGTGTTATGAGAATTAATGAATGTTTGAAAAGTCCTTGAGCCTCAATTGGAAGCTGGTATACAATGGTTGCCATTCAAAACAATGGTTACTGCGTAGTGGTACCTGAAATAATGCAGTATTTCCCTCCATTTTGAAGAAGAAAGAACTTGGATGTCTCAGATTCAGTCACTGGTAAATGTTCCCTTTTGTTGGTGATCCTTGTATAAATTCAAATTGTTATCCACATTAGTAAGTCCTGGCCAGGTAAAAGCTTACTGGTTAGTCAGCTACAACTGGATGGATTCTAAATAAAACCAAGGCTAACGTGGGGTCCTAAGTTAAAGTTTGGGGACAATAAATAATTCACTTTCAGACATACATGCAGTGTTTATTCAAAAAAAAGGTATGGCCTTTCTTTCTAGGCTAGTCACAAACTCACTGCCTGAAACAGTCTCTTTACACATATAAGGTGAACATTATTCTATAAAGATCCCTTCCCAGTGGAATGACAGGAGATTTAATAGTAGATACGTTTATGCAATGCAGACCACTATTGGTAAGATTGATTGGTAACTGAACTCTGTCACATGACTATTGAGGTTAAAAGCTAACTACTGGGCACTTGGAACTCCAGGTTCTCAGCACTTACCTAGTAGCTAATCTCCTTTGCATGTCCTCTTATCATACCAAAATATAATGGGGTGGGGGGAAGGGGACCAACATAGTCCTATGTACTTTCCCCTCACCCCCTTCCCATCTCCCATTAATAGCCCCCATTGTTTGTCTTAATCTGCTGTAATATGTGAACTCATTTGAAAGACAGGTATGGAAGAAAGCAGTAATTTACTTGTAACTCAACCAGCTGCCTGAAGCAAAATCACATAACTACATTTCAGAGAACAATCTGGTTTTATAGAAGTGTATATGAGTGTATATGCAGCATTGTTGTAGCAGTGTTGGTCCCAGGATATTAGAGAGACAAGATGGGGGAGGAAATATCTTTTATTGGATCAACTTCTGGTGATGAGAGAAACAAGCTTTTGAGCTACACAGAGCTCTTCTTTGGGTCTGGGAAAGGTACTAAGAGTGTCACAACTAAATACAAGATTGAACAGGTAGTTTAGCACAAGTAGTCAAAACATATTCTAAGGGACCATTCCAGGTGAAGAGGACCGTTAACACCCCTGTAGTAATAGGACAAAAAGGGGGGCGATATTAGTGGGTTACAGATTGTTGTAATAAACCATAAATCTAGTGTCTTATTAAGACCATGATTTTTAGTGTCAAGCAAAGTTATGAGGATGTTTTGAGATGTAAGGGTCAGCTTGTGAGTTGGTGTGGAGATAAGAATAGGAAATGGAGATGAAGGAGGTTATTTAGGTATGTGGCTTGGAGTAAAAAAATAAGGACAGAACTCTGGCAGCCTGAATAACCAGAGTGTTAATAACATAATTGTATCACATCAGCGATAAAACAGGCTTGCTTGTGCTTGTTCTAATGGTGTCTGATGTTAGTAATTAGTTGTTAATAAATGCTTTATAACAGAGTTACTAAAGGAATTCCATGATGGATTGGGATGCTTTATGATCCTGTAACATAAGTTTACACAGTGTGTGTTATGCGCCCTTCTACTAACTAGTCCAAATGGAGGATAGCAGCCTACTATAGCTACCATCTAATGAAGATGGTCCTTTAGTTCAAGTGGTAGTGATCTATGTTATGAGTTTGAATATCCTGGATTCCTACCCCACCAATGATCCTTACAAGGACTCATTACAATTTCATAGACCATTTACAATTATTGTAAAATATATGGATACATCCAAACCACTAATTTCTATTGTATGCTGTGAAATCTATGCTGCATCATTTCTTTAATAGAAAGGAGATATCAAGGTTTCCTTAAAAAGTTTGTATGTATTACTAATTTCCTACTATCAGAGTTCTTGGGCTTCCTTAATCCCTGTAACCTTCAATCACTACTTCAAAGCCATAGAAAGTCCCGTTCTCAAGGTTAAAAAAAAGTTAAGAATGAAGAAGGTTTTTTACAGTTATGATGTCATAAGTATTCAGTTTCATTTATAAATGAACTTTTTGTTGGGTAAACAGGTCTTTCAATCTCTTCTACTTTGCTGGAGGTAAAACATACTGGTCTAAACTTTGTATTAAACTATATCTTGATGCATCAAATCTCTCAGTTTTAATCACAGCAGAAAGCTTAATGCATGCTCTGGATTATTTATATTCCAGTTCAGCGGTTTCACATAATTTCTTGAGCTCTTAAAGGGCGTGATCCTGAAGTTGCTTCACTCATAGGACTGCCATTGTCGTCAATACTCAAAGCAGTGGTACAATGGGAGACAGGGAACCAGACTACATACACCACAGGTCTGATCTAGTTTAGCAATGCCTGTGTTCAGCAACAAAGCATATACCATAGCCTGAGAAGTCCATGAGCATGAGACTTTTTTCCCTTTCCCATCCTTGCCTAGTAAATTCCTGGTGAGGGTGATAGCATTAGTTTACTAGGGAACAGGAAGAAATAGTGTCATTGCTCCAGCTCCCAACTCCTGTAATACAAAGTGGGTCTAAGTGATTTGGGTGAGGGAGTGGGTTTGTAGTCTTGCTTGAAAGAAAGAAATAAAGTATTTTTAAAAATTACAGCAGGAGTGGGTAAAGAGAGAGTGAGGCTACTGTTCAGCCCTGGACCTTCAACAGATGGATCTGGCTTTCTCTATTATGGGTCACTTCTCCATTAGCCTTAGTCTCAGGCACTGCCTCAGAAACAGCTTGGTCAGTGCTTCAGAAGCAAATCCTGAAACAGGGCTACTGATAACTTTAAAGGCCATAGAACTGGTCTGATTCCCCTGCCAAATGGGCCCACAGCCATGGAGAAGCTGTACAAGGAAGAATCTGCATCTCCTTGTGCAATGGATCAGTGCCCTGTAGAGGCTCCCTACATACAACCCTGCAATAAAGACTTGGGGCTGACTGGAGGGTCTTGGGCATAGCTGAGGGTACAGTTCCCTAGAAAACTGGAGCATATCTGTGCAGATGATAATTATTATGATTATCATTATTACCATAAGTACTCTATTATGCTAATTGATCTTGCATTACATTTCCTCTGACACTTCAACCTTCGTTTTAAAAAGTCAAAACCTAAAAAGACAGAAGGAGCAACACAGGCTTCGTATCCTGTTACCAATGATAATATAGGCCTTTGGAGCATCTCTACTCATACCCTGTGGTCTGTGGGGGAAGGGAGAATGGGAGGACTCCATCCTCCCTGAGTCTCTGTCCAGGACCCTGCTGTAGGGAGCACCTCTTCACATAGATTATTAACTAGGCTTTGCAAGGAGCCAGAGTTTGGTCCTGGCTTATGGAGACCTGCTGGCCATGATATTAGAGATTGCAGGATAGCGATGCATTTAAATAGACCAGTTTTTACACTGAGCTTCCCTTCCTCCAGGCTAAGTGGAAAGATTTATCTGAGTTCCCACCACACCTCTGCCTGGGAATGGTTTTCTCTCCCCACAAGTCATTTGATATGGGGCCCCTGACTTATATATACAAACACCACACCTTTATTATATTTTGCTGCTGCTTATTTTCTCCCATGCTGGCAGCCCACTCCATCCCAGTGATAAAGGCAAGGGACGAGAGTGTGTTTGTATTGCTCTGCATGTAGCCCAGGATCAGTGGTGAAGAGAAGGTACCCAGGAGGGTCAATACCAGAGGTGTGCAAAACTCTATTGATGCTGGTTCAAAGGAATCATACAACACTTTTTTTTCTGATTTCATTTCGTATGGGGGTCCAACACCTGCATCATCAATTAAAATGCACGTCTTAAAATAGACAGACCCCATTGGTTACCCTTGGAACACATTAAATGAATCAAACCTTTCATAAACCCCACCACCACACTCCCCAACTGAGTTCCCCTCCCTGACTCACCCTTTCCCCCTCCGCTTATGGGCTAAGGAGAAAAGATAAGCTTTTCAGGGTGCCCTGAAAGTTAACAAATCACACTATGATATTCTAAACTGGAGAGACTATTTCCAAAGATATAGCGCTTTAACAGAAAACAGCCTGCCAGCAGTTCCTCCTCATTGATCATAATGCAGATCCAGCTCAGCTGCAGTAACTGCAACTATAGCAGTCAGTCAAAGGGAAAGAGGCGGTTTCTTAGACCAATAGTTTAGTTCCTAGGCCATTTGGGGCTTTACAGGTCAAAAACCAGCTTCTTAAAATCAACCTGGCAATCAGACAGACAGACAATGCAGATCGTAGAGCACAAGTTTAATATGCCTACAGACAGAAACACTGATAACAGGGGCAACCAAGTCCTGCACCAGCTGCAGTGTTTTGGATGAAGATATAGCCCCATGTAGAGCTCATTGCACTAGCCTAATCTTGAGGAGATAAAGAAACAGATGGCAGTCTGAAAGTCTGCCCTGTGTAGATGACAAATGGTCAACCTGGCTGTAGCTGTTATCTGATTTCTCAGCAGCAACTGGAAGTCTAACCTCAGATTACAAACCCAATCAGCAGATGGCAGAGGCACACCCACAGTCAAAGCAGCAGAAATTACCATCACCATCTCATCTAGGAGCTTTCCCTAACCAACCAACATCACTTGTGCCTTATCTGGATTGAGTCTCAGCCACCTAACCCTCATCTATGCCCAAATCTCCCTGAGACATTGAGTAATGTCATCAACCATTCCCACTGGGTCAATGGAGATAGAGATATAAAGCAGCATGTCATCTGCCTACTGGAGACACTGCAACCCAGGCCTACCCACAAACCTTCCCCATGGCCTCATATACATATTAAATAAGTGGGGTTACAATATAGACCTCAGAGGAACCCCACATGAGAGCACCATCAGAGTGGGAGAGCCACTGCCTAACACGTCCCTCTGAGAGAGCTCAACAAGCTGGGAATAGAGCCACAGAAAAAATAGCCTTGTCCAGCCTTACTATGGTTAGCAAAGAGGTCAAGGGCTGTTTCAAAGACTGTGTGTTTCATCACAACCTTTTCAATAATCATTTAAAAATGTAAGATTTGCTGCAGGGCAAGATAATCAGCATCAATTGATAATTGTAGAGGTTGTAAAAAAGCTTCTTTCAGGGGAGCAGGCAGCCTGCACTCCCTCATGGAAGCACTGACCTCTACCAACAAAGGATCAAATATTTTCCTGCAGGCCTTCACTGGGCAAAGTGGACATGGGTCTCAGCACAAGTTGATGGCCAAAGCATTTTTACACCACCAGTATTTCAGAGAAACACACTGGCCAGAGCTCAAGCAGAGAAGACACAACATTTGTTCTCTCAGGAACAAGCTCTGCTCCCATGGAGTCAGACATTTCAAGCCAAAGAAAGTGATTTATTACACTTATAAAATAAGAAAATTCCTCATAATTGAGGGTATTTGAATCAACAGCCCAGTGGAAGTAACTCAAGCAGTCCATCTAGGGGACCAGCTAGCAAGTGTGAAAAATCAGGACACAGTGTGGGAGGTAATAGGAGCCTATATATGAAAAAGCCCCAAATATCAGGATTGTCCCTATAAAATCGGGACATCTGGTCACCCTAAGTCCATCACCTAAGACAAATTCATTCATCATTCAACTGCTGTGGTGCAATAATGCCGGGACAAAGAATCAAATCTGTGACAGCAATGCAGTACACTACCACTCAGAAACCTACTCTATTTCTGTCACTAGCAATGAAAGTTTTTGTAAAACCAACAACTGGGTCTAGTTTTGGAACTGTTAACATGAGAACTGTTATGCTTGAGTGTTTTTTCCTCATTTATTTTGATGTTATTTTGTTAGGCGAGGTGTGAGCCATAGCCCCCTATTGGGCGTTTTTTAAAGACAGGAGGTGTATCTGCCAAATTGGTTTTTGTTTCCTCTGTGCTATAGTTTATATTTGCCCTGGCATTGCCACTGATGGTCAAGTTCCTGCTCAGCTCCTCCTCCAGAGCAATTAATCAGCTGGCTGCTTTCCTAGCTCTCCTATCCTTCATTTCCAATCAAGTGATCATCGCCCTGAGTATGATAGTATCAACATTTACAAAAGAAAACAAGGAGCTATTTCCTTAAACCTTTGAAAGCTGTAGACATATATACTTACAGCTGAGCATTCTTTTGGCTGGTCATTTGATTGTACAGACAGACAGTAACATCAATGCATTATATTTTCTAGTGCATTAACAACAGAAGGTGTGATCAGAACTGTTACTAGGAACTAACTTAATACTATAATAATAGCATGAAAGTAGAAAAACTAGAAGTGTACACCTGAACCAAACTGAAGGATGACAAGCCAATAAACCCAGAAGGGATGGATTTTTTTCTTTTTTTACATAATATGGAAGTTACATATATTTTACGTATGCTTATAAAATATACTAACTTTGTAGGCACTACTATTTATTTAAAGACTTGTTCCAATATGGATTATTGACTTGACAGGCTTCTGTGCTCAGTTGTCAATTGTTGATGCAACAGGTGCTTCTTCAAAAAATATTCATGAAGAAATTGCTCCTGCAAAACCTGGAATTTGCATTTGAAGTGGAATGTGCACATCAGTTATTTGGTCACCCACATACCATTTTGTGTGCACAAGTGCATCGTTCTGACAGCCACAACTGGTATGTGCATCCATTGCCACCTTCACTGAAAATTGTGTCTTTAGTTTTAAAGTCCATTTTGAACAGATTCCCTCTATCGTCATTCAAAGATGTTTTAAAGCACTTGAAACCATAGGACAAATACTCGGCCCTTGTTTCTGCCCTGAAGGGGTAGTGAAGGATTCCTCCCACACAAAGGAATCTCTATGTGCTGCAAGGCCACGTTCTATCCCCCTGCTCATTTCACGTAACAGGCCTGTTGTGGGTGGGGCTGAGTACATGACAAAGCACCAGATCTTCAGCCACAACACATGTGCTCACTAAAGTCAATGTAACTTAGAACAAATATGAAGTATAAATCAGGGGTCTGCAACCCGCGGCTCCGGAGCCGCATGCGGCTCTTCAGCCTCCTTGTTGTGGCTCCCTTCGGCCTTGACAAAAGAAAAAAAAAAGAAAAAAAAAGAATAACGGTGATTTATTAATTTAATTTTTATGTATATATTATTTTATTTTTGTTTATTTTGTTGCACAGTTATCTTGGAGTTCGAGGTGATACTTTAACATCGAATTTTTAAAAAGTTTTTATAATTTGTCAATTAAAATATGCGTCACATCCACCTCTATAGCCCTCGCCTTTACCTGCAGGCGGCTTCTTGAGTGTGCGACCCCCGCGGTAAGCTAACCATGAATACATCCCAAAAAAGAAAAATCTCAGAAGAAAATAGAGAGTTTAATTCTGCATGGACAGATTCCTTTGCCTTCACTGCCAACGACGCTGGCTTACCTGTGTGCTTGATATGTGGCGAGAAATTAGCAAACAACAAAAAATGTAACATTGAAAGACATTTTCAAAACAAGCACTCAGCATTTTCTGAAAAGTACCCAACTGAAGATGGGCGAAAGAGAGCGATTTCGGAACTACTACGGAAAGTTGAGCAGAGCAAACATACTTTCAAGAAGTGGATCAACTCTCCAAACTCAACTACAGCTGCTAGTTTTGTGGCAGCTCATGAGATCGTAAGGAGGGGGAAGCCGTTCACAGACGGAGAATACATGAAAGAATCGTTCATAAAAATATCAGAGCATCTATTTTCCGAATTCAAAAACAAACAGGAAATTATTCAGAAAATTAAAGAAATGCCTCTCTCTGCAAAGACCGTCAAGGACAGGACCATTAAAATGGCAACGAACATCACCAGTAAGCAAATTGATGACATCAATTCAGCTCAAGCATATTCAATTGCCTGTGATGAGTCAAGTGATGTAAACGATATTGAGCAGACAGCACTGTTATGCAGATATGTGAACTCTGATGGGCCGCAGGAAGAACTGATTGAACTCATACCGCTAAAGGGCCAAACGCAGGGACAGGACATTTGTGAGGCTGTTTTGAATTGTCTGAAAGCCAAAGGAATAAACACCACTCACCTGGTGTCAGTGTCTACTGATGGTGCACCCAGTATGAGAAGAGCACAGAAGGGCTTTGTGAATTTACTTCAAAAGTCGCTGGATCGAGAGCTGATGACGTTTCACTGCATCTTGCACCAAGAAGCACTGTGCGCTCAAACACTCCCCCCTGAATGTGTGGAAGTGATGAACCTCGTTATTAAGATAGTGAACAAAATAATTGCAAACGGGTTAAACCACCGACAGTTTTGTTCATGGTTAGATGAAGTCGAGAGCGCATATTTGGATCTCCTGCTGCACAACAGAGTTCAGTGGCTGTCAAGGGGAGACATGCTGAAACGCTTCGCTGCTTGTCTGGAACATGTGAAAACCTTCTTGGAAAGCAAAGGCCTCAGCTATCCCGAACTGGGAGACCTCGATTGGCTGGAAAAGTTTTATTTAATGGTGGATATGACAAGTCACTTAAACACGCTGAATAAAAATCTCCAGGGAAAGGGAAGCACGGCCCTGCAGTTGCTGGAGGATGTTCTGGCGTTTGAGCGCAAGATGACAGTGTTTGTCAGAGATGTACAGAGAGGTACGCTCTCTCACTTCCCCTCCCTGAGAAAGTTCAAAGAAGAGAACAATCACATAAATTGTGATTATTTACACCGTGCAATTATGGCAATGCAAGCTGCATTTGGAGAAAGATTCAGCGAGTTCAGAAAGGAAAAAAACACTCTGTCCTTCCCTGTCACACTGCTGGGCATCGACCCATCCCTGCTGAACATATCCGCATTCACAGGGATAAGTCAGCCCGATCTTGAAATTGAACTGGCCGACATAGCGGATAAAGACTTATGGGTGTCCAAGTTCAAAAGCCTGACAGCGGATCTCGAAGAAGTCGTCCGTCAGAAGGCCACTCTCGCTAAAGAGCACAAATGGAATGATATTGAAAACCTCCCCAAACCCGACAAACTTGTTTTTGAAACATGGAGTGCCATTCCCGACACGTATATGAACATGAAAAAGTATGCATTTGGAGTCCTGTCCATCTTTGGCTCAACATACTTATGCGAGCAAGTTTTCTCGAGCATGAACTTCATAAAGTCCAAATATCGCTCCCGCCTCACAAATGAGAGCCTACAGTCCTGTGTGAAGATCAAAGTCACATCTTACAGCCCCGACATAGGGAAGATCAGCATCGAGCTTCAGAAACAGAAGTCACATTAAACAGGTGAGAACACTAGCATTTAATAGGCTATTATTATTCAGAAAAAAACATTTATTTCAGATCCGGAGCTGATGTAGTTTTTTATTGTATGTTCAGGTGCTTCGGTTGATTGCTGGCCGGGAAAGAAACCCGAAGAGGATGAGAGCACACTGAAATGGACTTGTCAAAAAATGTTCCTAATTTTATGTTTACTTTTTAAAAACTGCTAAGCTGCAACTATATGTTTTTTTATATTAAAGTGGGCTACGTTTTATTTTAATTTTACACAAATACGGGAAGGACTCAAAAAGGCCTGCATAGTTCAGTGTTTAATTTATTTCAAAGTAGGCCTACACATGCACACTGCACTTCTGTTTGTTGTATTCTGTTGTTGTAACAGGTAAAATTAAAAAAAGATTAAAACTTTTAAAAGTTTATAAGCAGTGTTATGTTTTGCGGCTCCAGACTATTTTTCTTTAGTGGAAGAGGGGGCAAAATGGCTCTTTTGATAGTAAAGGTTGCCGACCCCTGCTCTAAATTATGCCAAGGGCCATTTAGGGCCTTTCCCATCCCCACCTTCTTCTCATCTGCATCAGGAATAAACGCAGTGCCGCTGCATATTAAGCCCGAAAGGCCTCAATGGAACTGAGACCTTACTGTGCAAATAGATAGTAGTAGATATTTCAGGAAAATGACTCTTGAAACATTGTAGTGTAATGATCACTGTGGACAAGATGTGTGAAGACTATACTAATGACCTTCCAAAATAACTATTTTTAATACATTTTATGAACACAAATTCAGTCTTCTAATGAATTTTCAACCTTTAAGACATGTACATGCTCCTCAAAAACTGAAAGGGACAACATCATAGATTTGACTCTTAATCTATTAAAGTACAGTAATTTGTGACAATTTATGTCTGTAGTTAAGTAGTACATTTTTCGCCATGAATAATAAAGGTGAATTTTAAAAATGTATTAAGGTAGCTCATGGCTCCTTCTATCCTTTTTATTAGCATGTCAGAGTTTTTAGGGAAAGAAAGCACATCATTATAGCAAATAAAGAAGCTTAACAATTGTATGGGTCATCAAGAAATCAAAGCTCAGTCCAGCATAGCGTGCATAAAAATCTCTGGAGCTTTTGTACTAAAGAGATAAAGTAATTGGTAACCACTGTCTATAAACAAAAAGTTTGGCAAACTCAAGTAGTGTCTCTGCGTACCTTGCATTTGTTGAATGATTTCCAAAATTGAAGCTTTCCCATGGGAAGGCAAAGAAACAATAGCAATTTCTTCTGAATGAAACTCTCCCCAAAGCCAAAGAGTAAACATACAGTGTATGACCTGAGAGTTTGCTTTAACTGCACAAGTAGCCAATTACATCACTAACCAAAATACATTGGAAAGGAATTCCTAAGAGAAGGCTAAAAATGAGATGGTGACTGATAAGCAGTTAAGAGTGTGTGTGTGTGTGTGTGTGTGTGTGTGTGTGTGTGTGTGTGTGTGTGTGTGTGTGTGTGTGTGTGTGTGTGTGTGTGTGAGAGAGAGAGAGAGAGAGAGAGAGAGAGAGAGAGATTGCGCTATGAAATTTGGGAACTTATCAATATTCTGCACAGCAATATGCAACATACAAGGAAACCTGTGTATCCTACCTGGGAATTTACTGCAGCTTTGACAAAGGGATCTTGATAAGCCACAGCCTCTACACCAAAAGGGTGGTGTGGGGGAACCTGTGATGTGTTAATCATGGAATGTGATTACAACATGCCCTAGATGAACTTCACAACATCAAACAGTGAAATAGCTTGGGAGAGGAGAGGGTGGAAGCTTTTGTGGAATTTAAATTCTCCCTTGAAATTAATGACAAAGGTCTACTCATTACCTGGAAAGCATTAAAGATCCAGACATTTGAATCCGGAACAAAATTTTGTATGTTACAGGGAAACAACATGTACTGAGGTACGAGCTCGCTGTACATTCACACCAGCCTTGAGGCCTACATGCAAATCACTACTGGGAATTTGTTCAAGAGATGTAGAGTATCTTTTGAACTGATTTTTAAAGACCACTTATGATGAGAGTGGGGTTAGACATTAAAAACCACATATTGATATCTATCCAGGTAGTCATACTGGGCTCAGAAAGGAAGACAAACATTTGAGTACAGAAATCTGAATTCATTTATCAACCTACATTTGCATGTAGGTTTACCGCAAAAAATTGCAAAACTTGTTTAAATTTGTGAAAAAAATTATATTTAGATGGATGTTTATAAGCCTCAATACTCATATTTGTGCAACTTGCACTCATAATTGTAGTAAATTCATTAAAAAGGTAGCGGTGAAATACGTATGCATTTTTGTGCAAGCAACTTACCTATGTGATGGATTCTTCATCAACTAAAGACTTTAAATCAAGACTGGATGTCTTTCTACAAGATATGCTTTTGCTGAAACAGAAGTTATGAGCTTGATACAGAAATTATTAGGTGAAATTCTTTGCTGTGTGTTATACAGGAGGTCAGACTAGATGATCATAATGGGTCTTTCTGGCCTATATATCACGTTATTCAAGAAAAATTCTGGAGGAAATTATGCCCAGTAAATTGTTCCAAGAATCCATCTGCTTACACATCATAGTATTGAAGTAGACTAACATTTACTAAACCCATCTACTTTAATTCAAGTGCCAATCCTCTGGAGATTGTGGCACTTTTGAAAGGTGACAATTAGACCACCAAACTGTTTAGTGTAGAGGCTGCTACAGCAACTGTTATAACACAAAAGATATAGGTAGGCCTGGTTGCAAATTGAAGTTTGCAATTTAAACAAATAAAATTTCAATAAAAAGGGTAAAAATATTGTGACTATTTCATGCATTTCTGGCCAGCTATGATTCTCTGATCAAAAAAATTTATTTTGTTTAAATTTTGATGGAAAAGGGGGCATTTCCATTAAAATTGTTGCAAAAAGTATCCCATTTTTGACCAGCTCTAGATTTTGCCCTACTTTAGAGATAAGCAATAGAGATTCAAAGGGTAGAATCAAGTCCTAAATTAAATAAATCCTTATTGAGGTATCTATGTGACTTTTTGTCTTTAGAAAAAATGATCACATTGTTTTAATGAGTAATTAATGTAAAATAATGTATAAATCATGCCTCTGCCAGATCAGTTTTCCTTTGTCTCAGCAAATATCTGATCGTGTCATTTTGCCAGAAAACTTACATGGCAGGTTTGTGAAAACTAAAAAAGGAAAACCTGGAGATGTACCGTATAATTATGAAGAGAAATTTTCCAGTGCCCTCCAACATTATGTGCCAAAGTCAGTATTCTTAATAAACGACAAAGAGTCCTGTGGCACCTGATAGACTAACAGACGTGTCAAGGTTCCTACCCCACTCTGAACTTTAGGGTACAGATGTGGGGACCTGCATGGACACTTCTAAGCTTAATTACAAGCTTAGATCCAGTAATACTGCCACCAACCAGAATTCCAGTGTCTGGCACACTCCCTGTCCCCCCAAAACTTTCCCCTCCCTGGATAGCCTTGAGGCTTTTCCACCAAGTCCCTGGTGATACCGATCCAACCCCTTGGATCTTAACACAAGGAGAAATTAACCATTCCCCCCTCCTTTCCCCCACCAACTCCTGGTGAGTCCAGACCCAGTTCCCTGGGATCTTAAAACAAGAAAGAAAAAATCAATCAGGTTCTTAAAAAGAAAGCTTTTAATTAAAGAAAGAAAGGTAAAAATTATCTCTGTAAAATCAGGATGGAAAATACTTTACAGGGTAATCAGATTCTTATGACCCAGAGGAACCCCCCCATCTAGCCTTAGGTTCAAAGTTAGAGCAAACAGAGGTAGAATCCTCTCAGCAAAAAAGGAACATTTACAGGTTGAGAAAACAAACGTAAGACGAACACGCCTTGCCTGTGCTACTTACAAGTTTGAAACATGAAAGACTGATTCAGAAAGATTTGGAGAGCCTGGATTGATGTCTGGTCCCTCTCAGTCCCGAGACCGAACAACCCCCAAAACAAAGAGCACAAACAAAAGACTTCCCTCCACCAAGATTTGAAAGTATCTTGTCCCCTTATTGGTCCTTTGGTCAGGTGTCAGCCAGGTTTACTGAGCTTCTTAACCCTTTACAGGTAAAAGAGACATTAACCCTTAACTATCTGTTTATGACACGACGTATTGGAGCATGAGTTTTCCTGGGTGAATGCCCACTTCATCAGACGCATGTAGTGGAAATTTCCAGAGGCAGGTATAAATATGCAGGCAAGAATCAGTCTAGAGATAACAAGGTTAGTTCAATCAGGGAGGATGAGGCCCTCTTCTAGCAGTTGAGGTGTGAACACCAAGGGAGGAGAAACTGCTTTTGTAATTGGCAAGACATTCACAGTCTTTGTTTAATCCTGAGCTGATGGTGTCAAATTTGCAAATGAACTGAAGTTCAGGTTTCAGAGTAGCAGCCCTGTTAGTCTGTATCCGCAAAAAGAACAGGAGTACTTGTGGCACCTTAGAGACTAACAATAAATTGCCTGTTCTTTTTGAAGTTCAGCAGTTTCTCTGGTCCTGAAGTTTTTTTGCTGCAGGATTCTTAATTCTTAATTCTTATTCTTAATTAACTTCATTTTCCCCCTGTGCTTTTATATGAGGACAACATATGATTTTCCAAATATCAATCTCTTAGAATTGTCCTCCAAGTCAGTTGTGACAAAGTTTTTATTATATCTACTATATATGTAAAGCTCTGAACTCAAGGTTAACTGACAGACATTCCACATTTTCTGACATTATTTTGATTTTGGTATTGGCACTAATAGCTCCTGCTAATAAAAATACCCATTTGGGAAATACATTTGTTGCCAGGACAATTTGTGTATCCAAAGGCCAAACTGGAAAAGATTAGACTTTTTTAAGATCTTGGGTTGCTTGTGGCATCTCCAAAAGGTTCTTCTTGAAGTTTCCTATATACATTTGCAGAGATCAGTTTCCTGCTGTGTTTATGGCTTGGCATGGAAGGAATTCAAAGGTTGCTCCCAGTAATGCATACTCATCCGGTGCTCATGTGGAAACTCCCTGCCTGCTTAGCAGTGATATTTTTTCTCTTGTGAATAACGCACACTAAGGCAAACCTGAACCAAGTCTAAAAAGGTTGACTGACCAGCAAGTGGAGAAGACCATGGGTGAAATTCTGGAAAGACTCCCATTGACATCAATGGGGCCAGGATTTTATGATATTACTTTAGTTCCTAGTATGACACTCATTTAATCTGAGCCAACTAGCCATTTATTTTCAAGTGGGATGAAGAGTTCTGAGTATTTAGCTTTAAAGTAGGGCTGTCAATTAATTGCAGTTAACTCACGCGATTAGCTCAAAAAATCAATTGTGATTAATCTCACAGTTAAACAATAGAATATCAATTGAAATTTATTAAATATTTTGGATGTTTTTCTACATTTTCAAATATATAGATTTCTATTGCAACATAGAATACAAAGTGTACAGTGCTCACTTTATATTATTTTTATTACAAATATTTGCACTGTAAAAATGATAAACAAAAGAAATAGTATTTTTCAATTAATCTCATACAAGTACTGTAGTGCAATCTCTTTATCCTGAAAGTGTAACTTACAAATGCAGATTTTTTTTGTTACTTAACCGCTCTCAAAAACAAAACAAAATTAAACTTTTGTGCCTACAAGTCCACTAAGTCCTACTTCTTGTTCAGCCAATCATTAAGACAAATAAGTTTATTTACATTTACAGGAGATGCTACTGCCTGATTCTTATTTACAATGTCACCTAAAAGTGAGACTAGATGTTCGTATTGCACTTTTGTAGCCAGCATTGCAAGGTATTAACACGCCAAATATGCTAAACTTTTGTATTCCCCTTCATTCTTCGGCCACCATTCCAGAGAACATGTTTCCATGCTGACTATGCTTATTAAAAAAAATGTGTTAATTAAATTTGTGACTGAACTCCTTGGGGGAGAACTGTATGTCTTTGGCTCTGTTTTACCCTCATGCTGCCATATAGTTCATGCTATCGCAGACTTGGATGATGAACCAGCATGATGTTCGTTTTAAGAACATTTTCACGGCAGATTTGACAAAATGCAAAGAAGATACCAAAGAGGGATTTTTAAAAATAGCTACAGCACTCGACCCAAGGTTTAAGAATCTGAAGTGCCTTCCAAAATCTGAGAGGGACGAAGTGTGGAGCATGCTTTCAGAAATCTTAAAAGAGAAACATTCAGATGCGGAAACTATAGAACCCGAACCATCAAAAAAGAAAATCAACCTTCTGCTAGTGGCATCTGACTCTGATGATAAAAATGAACATGCATTGGTCCACTCTGCTTTGGATCGTTATCGAGCAGAACCCATCATCAGCATGGACCCATGTCCTAGGAATGGTGATTGAAGATGAAAGAACATATGAATCTTCAGCGCATCTGGTACATAAATATCTTGCAATGCCGGCTGCAACAGTGCCATGCTAATGCCTGTTCTCACTTTCAGGTGACATTGTAAACAAGAAGCGGACAGCATTATCTCCTATAAATTATAACCAAATTTGGTTGTCTGAGCAATTGGCTGAAGTAGGACTGAGTAGACTTGTAGACACTAAAGTTTTAAATTGTTTTCTTTTTCAATGCAGTTATTTTTTGTACATAATTCTACATTTGCAAGTTCAACTTTCATGATAAAGAGCTTCCACTACAGTACCTGTATGAGGTGAATTGAAAAATACTATTTCTTTTGTTTTTTGCAGTGCAAATATTTGTAATCAAAATCAATATATAGTAAAAGCACTATACACTTTGTATTCTGTGGTGTAATTGAAATCAATATATTTGAAAACATCCACAAATATTTAAATAAATAGTGTTCCATTATTGTTTAACAATGTGATTAATCACGACTGATTTTTTTAATCGCTTGACAGTCCTACTTAAAAGGCTTGCTTTGTGAATTGATATTGTATTACACTGTGATAATAGTCTTCATGCATGTCTTCTCTTGGGGAAATATATCCTCACAAGAATATGGGAACTGGAAAAAATGAAGATGAGAATGGAGAATTACAAGAATATAATGTCTGAAATGATGCATTTTATATATCTTCCTCTCACTAAGTAACCAGCCTTATATTCTTTGCCCAATACCATTTTTGGATTATCTTCTTCCCTTAACTAATCTTAAGGATGTGACTACATGATTAAAAGTGGCTGATTCAATTTCCCACTTCAACCCCTAAATATAGTGACCTGAGAGACACAAGCAGTATCAAAATCTATGTTGTCCTTCCTCTCTTTTGAAGAGAGGAACATTGACAAACATGTATGTTATGTAGCAATGGGCGAAAGTAAATGGCAACCTTTTTAGTACTTCATTTCTCACTGACTAGTTACTTCAGCACCAGTGATTCCTTAGCATTAACCCCGCTGAAGCTGGAAAGGGAAGAAGACCCTAGTTGAGATTATAGCTCCTTTTTCAACTCATGCAAGTGGAGAATCTTACTTGATAGAAGGAATGGATTGATTGCTTTCTTCAACTTGATGTAGACCTAATATGGCAGCCACTTGACAGTTGATTGTCCTTAGGTGCCAGCCAGCCCAGCTCTGACAAATTTCAGTATTTTTAGCCTAGCCATAACCACTTCACAGGAAAAGAGTAATTCTTCTGTTGAAAAGCCTTTGAAGAGAATGCAGGGGTTCACTTCAGGTAGGTGCTCCAATGAGGTAGGATGGTGGAAATTCTGATTGTGTTTCCCCCTCTCCAAATAAGTTTATTGTAGGCAAAGCTATTAGCAATGGCTTAAGTTTGCCCCAAACTTCCTATCTTAAGACCCTGCTGTCAGTTGCTTATAATTTTGCCAGTTTTTAAGCACTTGGGCTGAAATTTCCCATGCCAGAAATCTGCCTCAAACAGAATTTTTCTGGGAATTTTCAGCTAAAATGGTGCCGAGGTAACCTTAATTGTGGAATTTCCTAACTTTTGAGTGCTTGATTTTTTAGCCTTAATATTTCCTTAACGTAGGGTTTTTAATGTAATTTATGAAAAGTTCAAGACACACTGCGTGCTCTTCAGTTCAGTTATGCATTTGCAGTACAAAATTCTGATACATGTTGGAAATGTGGTTGTGATGTAAAATTAAAGTTAATTTAAAATCAACATAAATAGCACTATGGAGGCTGTAACAATGATATTGATTTATTTGCACTACACTTTCCTGGATACCTGGATGCTTGGTGAAATTTCCTATTGGCGGGGGATGTGGCAGCAGATTTTAGATCTAGACTGAGATTTTCAAAGGAGTCTAAAGTTGAATAACTAATTTCCTTAGGCACCTCCAAAACCCCAGACTAATGCACAAGTCCTAAGTCTTTGCTCAGACGTGAGGAAACTGTATCCTTAACAGTATATAAGAATACATTCTCTTTTATTGAAAAAGTGTCCAAATATTTCACTCGGCATATACAGCATGCACCATAACATAGCCTTCCACTAATGCAAACCTTAAGAGATATCTTAACAGCAACTATGTACGAATAATGTACTTATTTCTTTTCTTTTTTTCAAATTTAATTTTACATTAGGCTAGATTTCATTCATCAAGTGCTACCCAACCAGAATTATCTTTGTGCACTCACACAAACATTCTTAGGAAACTCCTTTTTTATGCCTAGTTCCAACCATATTCTGCCTATCTTTGTGAGATACAGATCTAGGCCCTGTACTCTTAGGGTACGTCCATACTACCCGCCCGGATCGGCGGGTAGCGATCTACTTCTCAGAGTTCGATATATCGCGTCTCATCTAGATGCGATATATCGAACTCCGAATGCGCTCCCGTCGACTCCGGAACTCCACCACCGCGAACGGCGGTGGCGGAGTCGACGGGGGAGCCGCGGCCTTCGATCCCGCGCCGTGAGGACGGGTAAGTACTTCGAACTAAGGTACTTCAAGTTCAGCTACGCTATTCATGTAGCTGAACTTGCGTACCTTAGTTCGACCCCCTCCCTAGTGTAGGCCAGGCCTTACACCTGCATGTGTCCGACTGGCCTACTTAGAACTGCAGAGGGAAATTATAGAGGTAATTGGGACAGGTTTGAGAACCCACCCTTATAATATGTGCCACGGGTTCTTTAATAACCACAGCTGCTCAGTGCCTTTGATTTTACATCTCATCCAAAAGACAGGCACTCTAGTGGCAGAGCAAACCCTAACTCCAGAATGGAGCATCAGTATTAACTTGGAGGCAAAAGAGGCAACTGCTGAGCCATCACCATTACTTCCTGCAGTACCCCCACATTCGATGGAGAGCTCATGCCCTACTAACCCAGATCAAAACACTAGGGGTATGCTTGTATATATAAAATACTTCCAAAATGTTACATGCCAATTATTGATTTATCAATAGTACCCTGGCCCTGGGGCCACTAATTTATGTTCCAGTTTTTCATATTTTTTCAAGGTTATTTGTAAAGAATGCTCATTTCTTCTGTGATTCCTGCAGTTCTGCCCTTGTGCCTTTGGATTCCTCTAGTTTCAGAGATGGCTAAATAAAGGGCACGCTCTTTGCTGAGGGAGAGGGCCTGGATGAATAATGCTGTTACTATCTTTACACATAAAGCATTCCATGCATATTGCTAAAAATATATATAATTATTTCAATATACTGTTGTGATATGACTTTCTCTAATGAACAGTGTATTATGAATGGAATTAAAATGTAAAACCAATACAGAAGCCTTTATAACGTCGAGGGACATAGCTAATAGGAAATGCTACAAATAATTTTTTTTCTGTGACCATATCGTTTTAGAGGAGTCCCTTATTATATGTTATAGCAGGCATCAAATTCTTCATACCTAACAATGTATCTGATATGACAGTAATATCACAATTAGGTCACTGTTACCTATAATCAATAAACACATCCACTTTGCTTTAATTCCAATAGTTTTTTTGTTTGGTTGGTTGGTTGGTTTTTTGAACTATTGGAATTAACATAAGCAAAGGTATTGAACTTTTTGTTAGTATTACAAACACTTTTCATCAGGTTTCCCAGTGGCCAGCAGCTGCTATTTCACTGTATTTAGATTTTATCTTGGATACACAGGAAAATATATTATAATGGATAATATTGCATTGACAGTGGGTTTGGACCAGATGACCTCATAGGTCTTTTCCATCTATAATTTCCATGAATCTTCTTGTGTAACCATCAGCAACAAAAACATTTACCCAATATTTTTGAGAATTCTCTTTGGATTATTTTAAAATGGCTGCAAATGTATTTTATAGAACAAAGAAGAGACACATAAAACCTTATTAGTATAGCCCAGGCAGGCACTAGGGGCAAAAGTAATTACCATAGGCCTGGAAGCCAGGAAAAAGTAAGTCCTTATCACTGTATGGCATTGACCCACAGGCACTTAGTCTAAGTCACTTAAACTCTCTCTCTTAATTTCCTAATCTGTACAATGGGCAGAATAATATTGTTGAGAGACTGAGTAGTTACTGTTTGAAAAGGTAAATAGTGTAGATGTAAATATAAATAAATGTAAATAAGTATAAAAAGTGTGCAACACTTGTGATAGGGACATTGGAGTACCTAGAGAGAATAAGAGATTTATTATTTATCTGTTTACTTTTGTTGCAAAAGCACCCAAATTCTTCAATCAGGCTAAAGCACCCCATTCTGTTCAGTGCTGCATAGACAAGGTATTGTACCCATAAGGTCTTACAATTTAAGACAAAAGCTTGCAAATCGTGAGTTCATTTTTCCGATCAACGTATATTATTTCATGTTTAATCATGCCTTGTTTAAAATTAATACAAAGGGAAAATTATACTGGGTAATATTTTAAAATCAACCCTCTTCTACTAATAGAGTCTTTTATACTGGGTATATCATCTGGGAAACCCATCTACCGACAACCTCCACTGAACATCGCCTAGTTTGCCGGTTCCCAGTCCAATGGGAAGTCATTAACAGCTCTTTAGTGGCCTATCAAACAAATCAATGGTCTCATTCCAGTTATTAATGAACAAGAGGCAATATTTTTCAAAATCCATAAGAGGTATTAATTAGGATCCTAGTTGTCAGTCTGAGCAGTAAAAACCAATTATAGACTTGGCATTGAGTCTAAACCCCACTCTCACCCTCTGGATGTGGTGTACTCTAGAAAACAATTAAGCTAGGTTGGCCAAGCAGTGTAGGAGAAATTCTGAATTTCTTACTTGGGTTTTGTGCAGTCTCTGCTCAAATCAATTAGCTTTTTTTCCTGAGCAAGGGCTTCATGATTTGGCTCATCTGTTTTACTGCCGACCATTCTTAGAGTTACAGTCTTACCTGGCGGGCAAAGCTTTCCTTCTGAAAATCCTGTTCTTGCAAAAGGAAGTTGTGTGCCACAGTGCTTAGTTCAGTTAAAGTTGCAACAAAAATAGACATTTATATAGTGGGGTGGCCAAACCATTGTGGGTATGTCTACACTACCCACTGGATCAGCGGGCAGGGGTCAATTTATTGCGTCTAGTCTAGACGTGATAAATTGATCCTCGAGTGCTCTTCCGTTGACTCCTGTACTCCAGTGCCATGAGAGGCACAGGCGGAGTCGATGGGGGAGGGGAGTCGACTCACCACGGTGAAGTCAATCTAAGTACATCGACTTGTATAATTTAGATCGATCCCCATCCCCCCCAGTGTAGACCAGGCCTGGCAAGCCACATGCAGTTCTTTTACAGTTAAAAGTGCAGCTCCCCCTGTCCCTCCCCCCATTCTACACCTGTCAGATTGGGGGATGGGAGCTCAGAACTTCTGCCTTGGTGGTGCCTGGGCTCCTGCCCAGCAGGAAGGAAGGTCTCAGGGCTTCAGCCCTACAGGATGCGCCTGCCAGCAGGCTTCAACAAAAGCAAGGCTGAAACCCCAAGCCTGATGATTGTCACATACAGCTTGGCAGGTCAGTAAATTTGGCCACTCCTGATACATAGGTATAGACTTGCTATATGAACTAAACAGGTACTATTAACTAGGGTGTATAATACAAACATCATAGAGTCAGAAGATCCATAGGAAAACAAGTGGAACAATTATCTTGACAAAGACAAGAAACTTTGTCTTCACTTAGCTCTTAATCCTGGAATTTCCAAGAAGTTCCTTTATGAACCAGGTAAAACTCACAATCAAATATCCTGTGACTTATACAGCTTTGTGGCTGGCACAGTACTCTGTGTGCTTAAAGGCACTAGGTATATTTGTGCGCTGGTAAAGTTCACATTAAATATTTGTGCATGACTGGGTTTTATTCTGATATCTCAAGCTACATGAACATGAATCATCCATTCATAAGATTTTATTCTTTGAAAAGGTAGGAGTGCGATTGGTAGATAATTCCAAGAAATAGAATGTTAATTCTAGTTTTATGAATTAAATGCCATGTTGTTTGATATTGCTACCCAGGTGTTCGGGGTGTTAACCACAACAAACTTATTGTAGTAATTCCAAAGCTATAAAAGAAAGCAAACATGTGCAGTTTTAGTGGAGGAATGGAACCAAGAGCTACTGCTGGGTGACCTGAACCAAAAATAAAAATATGGATGACTCAAATCACTTTCCAAACAACTTTTAAAACTGATTTTAAAGTCAAACAAAACACTGCAGAAGCTTTGAACTAGAGGAAGCAGATGCTTTTACTGCTGCGACATGCATTTCCACCCAGCAGGTAGAGGGGCTGAAATCCGGCCTGATCAGGTCACTAATGAGGATTCAGTGCTAACAGCAGATTGGAAGAAGCCAGTAATAACAACATTTTTACATATGATTTCCTGATACATGGAAGTTAGATATTTCCACTATTTCATCTTTTATTTTTCTTAAAATTAACTGCTGAAAGTTAAATTGCTGGTGTATTTGCATGCATTCCATTATCAATTCTGATATGCAGCAGTTTAATAAACTCTACTACATAGGAAAAATTCTGTCCTCAAATATGCACACGTTATTTCCACTGAGTTAAATGGGTATTGTACATATGGATGGAAGGGCAGAATTTGACTTCAAGTTTTCATTTAATATGACTTTTGTCTCTTTGGTTTTATTAAAATCAAAGTCTCTTCATTGTCTATTGAAAAGTATCATTGTACTTAGTGTAGGTGCTTGATTTAATATTGCTATCCTGTATATTTTAAGAGGGCCTTATTCAGTGTTTACTCGGTCCATACGCACTGGATTTTGCCTGAGTAAGACTGAGTAATCTCTCTGAAAAGACCTGAAAGTTTAGCCCATATCAATTAAATTGAAAATTTCTTTCTAGGTCATCTATGATAAAGGCGTTTGAGTTCTAGAAAGGAATGAAATTTACTAGGAAACCTCTGCTTGGAGGGGGAACAAAAACCACTCCACACTTTCTGTTATTTGTTTCTCCAAGAAACTGCTGATGCCACTCTCCATTTCCATTCCCCCCCCCCCCCAAAGGTCCCTGATGTGAACTGCAGGCTGGTCCTAGTCTCTTTCCCAAGGGAAAACTTTGTGTGGCATTGATGGCTGGAAAGGATAGATTGGAAACAGTGTGAAAATAAATTGAATACAGAGCTGTAGTGACAACAGAGGCATATTTAAAATTTACACAGTTCCCTAGACTATTGCATCAGCATCTCAGCTGGGACACACTAAATGAACAAAAGTGCTCTCTCATTATGGTAACTACTCATTATAAAACACTTTTTTTAAAAATAGAAGACCTGATTTGATTAAAATTCCTCTTCTTTCTCATCAGTTAAGCAGTAAAACTGCCGTTCCAAGGAGTTTAATGGCTCATGATGCCTATGTTCATAGGTTTCAGAATGTTCAGCTAGTCAAGAAATCAGGGCAAAGGGCTTTGCTATAGAAGAAATATAATAAGCAGTTCAAATGCTTCCTTCCCCAGAGTAGTAGGAACACAATCCACTGACTACCCCCAGCACTTCTGACTATTTTTTTAAATATTTGCATGTAAATCGAATCCACAAAATATACAGATACACATGTAATGGCCAACCCATATATGCATTTGGCCACTGTGAATGGGGAGTTGAATGGGAATGTACAGATACCTGTTTTCACATGTAATTATACATTTGGATTGGGCACAATATCCTCTGGAGAAGTTCAGATCTGGATCAGAACTTTCTGGCTTGCATTCATGTCTAAAACCAGCTGACATCTGAGTGGCTAATGGTTGCTTATTTTCATTCTTGCTCTTCTATTTGCCTCTTAGGTGCACGTGCATCTCTTTCACTAGAGGCTCAACCAATCATTAGAAATATTGATTCACCGTGGATCTATGGGTCACTTTTCCTGCACATGGATAAGGCCTGATTCTCATAGGCAGTGAACACCCAGCTGAAGTCAATGGGAACTGCTCATTGCTTCTAAAAAAATCAGAGCCTTATTGTTCTTCACAGAAATATTTTAGAAGTTAGGGAAATCCTCTTTCTGCTCCCAGATTCTAACAGTGGCATAATCCCCTCTACTTTTAATGTCCTTATTTAGCTAATTATGGGCCCACAATTTTAAATCCAAAGCTGGGTTTTGCTCTTTGTAAAATTCAACAAACTGTGGTCCTGCATTAAGGAAATATTAAAGAGGAAATGAAAGGTACATTCATTCAAGTTCAGCTTTCATTAACGCACATTGATAAAACAGGGAGAATATACATACCACACGTCGGTAGCCCTTGTGATTTAATTTGCACATAAACACTGAGTTCATGAACAAGGACCACAGTAAGGCAAATTCAGTACAGATCATTTTTATTTTTCTTCCAAATTGGATGGATAAAGCTAGGAGACAAGATGTAATTAATAATTGCTAAAAAGCCTTAAATCTGAAGTAATAATAAACTGACCTGCCTGGATATTAATTCTAGGGAAATTATCTGCCTCAATCCAAACATCTTCAGCACTGGTCTTTATTTACCTTTTACAATACATCACTGTTGCTCAGATCACTTAAGGCTTAATTAATGAATAAGAAACCAAGTGTACTCCAGGCTTTTGCTATGGGTCTATCACACAGGCAGGATGAAAGTAACTTGATTCAGAAGTTACCAGACAGTCAAGTCACGGTAGTACAGGGTCAAGGTTTAGGCCAATACAATGATGCCCACAAAAATTCAAGTAATATGTTCTCATTGCAGTTCATGGGAAGTTACATTTATTGCATCTCCACACAACATTCCTTACAGATCCCAAATGTGTCATTAAAAAAAGCAATATGAACAGCAGGCTTTGTGAGTACCAAGAATGTCTTACCCCCCAGCAAAGATTGCTGGGACTTGGAAACCAAAAAAACAGCAGTTGCACCACAATGTAGAGCAGAGCACAGTCCACACTGTAATGCCTGCACAGCTACTGCCCAGTACAATGATTTTTCCAATGTGATGTTTTAGAAAAACTTTGGGGGCATATATGTACTTGCACAATATATCTGGGGGAGGTGTGGCAATCTTCAGTTGATGTCCACTCATGATGCCTTCAACACTAAGAGCCGACATATGCAGGCATTGGTGAGGAAAGCAGGCCCCTCGGTAACCAATTCATACACTGCTTTACATCCACCAGAAAAATGTTGAGGGGGTATTAAAAGCGTAAAAAATGGAAAGTGTTTGATCTTACACAGCGTTTGCTATGAAATTCTTGACAGCCAATTGAAACGTATCAATGCCAAAACCAGCAGAAAAATACCAGAAGATGCCATCATGTCCAGAACCATAAGCATTTCCTTGTGTTCAGTATCCCCACAGCTAGACAGGGAGGTTCCTCCACCCAGTGTGGCTGCAACTTCTGTTACAGAAATACCATGCACAAACTAAAACAGCTGCTACTGAATGTGGTTTGTAATACTGATGATTCACTTTAGAAATGATACAAATAGCTAGGTTCCTTGGTGTTTCACTTTGCATTGCAAGTAGCAGCCAGAGAGTCAGGGATATCCCTTGCAATTGTTAAATGAAAGGAAAGAGCCTCATTCATATACTCCAGTCTTGAGCCATTACTCAAATCATTGCCTTCTCCCTCAAAGTGAGTCCCACTCAGATTCTGCAGATTCAGTTTGCAGCTCAATATGAGATTGTTTTGGCTACAGTAAGATGCACACAGTGACAGTAATGACACGGCTGTCACTTCCTTTACACGTAACACCTCCTGCCAGGTTTTTAAGGCAGATCTTTGTCTTTCTGCAGAACAATTTACTGAATAAAAAAATGAAGGTGGTAAAATATGATCTCAGTGTTACTCATTCCAGGGTGGAAGGCTAACATTACTCCATGCACAGTCAGTCCATCTACTTACATAATGTTCTGTACCCTATTATGTACAGAATCTCTCTGTCTTTGGGGGAGAGGGAGATAAATTACACAGATCAGGCCCCACCCCCTTACTCACACTGATTACTACCTTATGCCACTAATAGTCCTATGGAAATTAATGGGATTATATGTAGAGCAAAATAATACTCAGTGGGAATAATTGTAAAAGAATCCAGACCTATACTAGTAATAATAAAATAATAGGGCAGTATCATGGCCTAGCTTGTGTAGCAATGCAAAGGAGTGAGGGGTAGCAGGATGAGAAGGGAAGCAGCCTCCACAAGGCTACTACATTTGTGTTCCCTAGGTGTAAGTGTCAGGTGTGGACAGCCTTTGCTCCACACCCTCTGATGCACAGGTGCTTCCCCCTGAGGAGCAGGGATAAATCAGGACTAGCAGTCACAATCTACCTTCTCTTAGTCTCTAAGGTGCCGCAAGGACTCCTTGTTGTTTTTGCTGATACAGACATCACTCTGAAATCTGCCTTCTGGTCTGCAGTGGGGCAGAGCAACATAGAATCATAGACTATCAGGGTTGGAAGGGATGTCAGGAGGTCATCTAGTCCAACCTCCTGCTCAAAGTAGGACCAATCCCCAGACAGATTTTTACCCCTAGTCACTAAATGGCCCCCTGGGTTTAGCAGACCAATGCTCAAACCACTGAGCTATCCTTCCTCCCTACTCCATGTTGCCCTCTGCCTGGGGAAAAGCCACTAATGAGCTCATAAAAAATAAAGCAACTGATAATTATTTGCATTTTTATAATGCCCTTAATCCCAGGTTCTTGAAAACTTTAGAAGCAGAAATTCA
Organism: Mauremys mutica; assembly: GCF_020497125.1. Classification (NCBI taxonomy): domain Eukaryota; kingdom Metazoa; phylum Chordata; order Testudines; family Geoemydidae; genus Mauremys; species Mauremys mutica. Next base: position 83,934,594 of record NC_059075.1, read on the forward strand.
GTTTCATCAAACCCCTATGAAGTTATTTACTAGTAGATAAGTATTATTAGGAGAGATTTCCAAAGACACAGAGGGCAGTCAGGCACCCAACTCCTGGGGAAGTCAATGAGGATTAGGCACATAACTGCCATTTGTAAGTGACCAGACAGCAAGTGTGAAAAATCGGGACGGGAGTGGAGGGTAATAGGAACCTATATAAGAAAAAGACCCAAAAATCAGGACTGTCCCTATATAATCGGGACATCTGGTTACCCTAGCCATTTGTGACTTTGCAAATCTCCTTCAGTGGGCCTGATTCTCATTTACCTAAGGTCTCTTTACACCACTCTGGCAAGTTACACAGCCAAAATACTATAAAGATTCCTTTCTGATCCATTTTAGAGGAAGGGGAAATGACGTACAAAAAAGGCTAAAGGGACTTGACAAAAGTCATACAGAGCAGAAAGTCATACTGGAAAGCAAGGAGCCATGACTCCCACCCTCCTGTTCTACCCACTAGATGCAATAGGGCTTCCTAGCTTTCTTGCCAATTGCAGCTTTTGTGGCAGCCTTTGACTGTTCATAATACTCATAACTGCATTTTTCCAAATGTTTTTAAGATCATCCTGATCCTAGAGTCAGTTCCTGACCACCTGTGCTTGAGTTTTTTCACAACAGCTGCTTTTTCTTAAGTTACCCAGAAGATGAAAGGAGGAACATACAAGGCAGAGGGACCATGGAAACAGTGGTGTTAAGAACTTATTTTGGCTTTGGCTTGAAACAATCTATGAGACTAGAAGAAAAAGAGACAGGACGGGGGACTGGTACTGTGACTGTTTACAACTAAACACCAAAATCACATCATTTATTATTTCATCTCAGACATGTTCCAAAATAAAAATTTTAATGCTTTTATATGCCACTGAAGGTTTGACTCATTGTTTTATTCCAGAAAAGTCTGATGAATAATCACCTTTCTATAGAACTTTTAAACCAACATATAGAGTTCTACAGCAGAGCCATAGCTCTCTATTACATTCTACAGGATGTTTTAAACATTCTAGAAATAAAATTGATCATTCAGTTCCAGAGATTTGTGGAGTTATTTCTATGGTATTTTATTGATGCTCATTCCTATTATTGCTCTAAGACAGGGGTTCTCAAACTGGGAGTCAGACCCCTGAGGGGGTGGCATGGTTATTGCATGGGGGGTCACGAGCTGTCAGCCTCTACCCCAAACCGCGCTTTGCCTCCATTTATAATGGTGTTAAACATATAAAAAAGTGTTTTTAATTTATAGGGGGGGTCGCACTCAGAGGCTTGCTATGTGAGAGGGGTCACCAGTAGAAAAGTTTGAGAACCACCGCTCTAGGACTTTTCCATGATTGTATATTTTAAAGCACTCATCACCATAACATCATAAGAATATGATGAATTCCCATAAAGAGAGCCACACCCTGCCTTTTATTTATTGAGTCAAAGACAGTAGAAGATGGAAAATATCCAAGTGGTACTGGCTAAGTGGTTTCATAACTCCACCATAAGGAGCATTATAAATGGCAACTTTGTGGAAAATGGAGACTGAATTACTTACTCTCTCACTCCTGAAAGCAGTCAAGGTTCAGGTGAAAGTAGAGGTACAAGGGTGGAGAGGGAGTTCTGACAGGGAAGCTTGCACTGCTATCCTATACCTACACTGAGGACTTCACTCTTCAGTTTCCAGGGCTGTCACCTTTCAAAAGCACTAGATATGCACACACACAAAATTAAATTTAATTAAATTAAACATGCTAAAAGAGAACTCTGATAGCCTATTATATGCTCCATAAATGTTAACAGTAATTGCTTCCTATAACTATATTTGTATTAACACTGTAAATACGGAAGGGTGTAACCCTTGAATAGGGTCTTATCAGTTAACCATATAGAAATAAGAAACATTTGGTGAGGTTTTTAAATGTATTGACTCAGCAGCTTTATTATTGGAGAAGTCTTAGCTACGTTATCTGAAATGACTGCAAAAAATTCTGTGCAGGCAGCTGGCTCACTTATGCGCTTTTACGCCAAATTTAAACATGGTGGGGGGGAAATTTCAATAAGTCTGCTCCCCCTCATAATTCTGAAATAGCAAATGACGACACATATAGTAGCAGCTTTCCAGATTTCTAAATAATAGCAGAATTTTTGCCAAAAGAATCTCAAAACCTCACTGTTTTATTATTAGCCAAAACATAGGACATCCTGTAATTAATAACAGCTAATCTGTACTCCTAATCTTGAAAACACACTGAGTTCAATGACACTACTCATTTGAGTAGCTGATTATGTATGTTTTCAGGAGTGGGCCTTATGTTTTTCCATCCAAAGCTCACCTAAGTACCTCAAACTGTAAAGCAAATGGCAATTCATTGGTCTAGAAAATGTGCAATATTTGGTCCTATCCATCCTTCAGGATAAAAATAATGAGGACAAGTACCCCATCCATTTACACTTGGGATACAGATGTCTCATTGACTGTTTTGGAAATCAGCAAACACTCAGAGATATTGAAACTTTTAGAAAAATTATGGCTCTGCTCACTTATAGCAACTAGGAGTTCCACAATGGCTATATCCTTTCCAGGGTTTCTAGACTGCTGACCATGGAAAACACACAAGATTTCATCTATCAGGAAATGTGCCCGTTAGCCTTCAGAATAGATAGGTTGACTGTTTTATTTTCTGGAAATCCCTTCATTGGCACATAGGCATTCTGTGTTCTAACGTTCTGGCACCACATGAATAGCTGGATGGTCCTAGTGCCATACTTTACCACATTCTCTAGAATTTCACATTGAGTAGTGCATGACAATTTCTAGCACATGAGTTTGCACTACACATAGCTGCAAGAAATTTATTCATTTAATTTTTTTTTCCAAAAGCGCCCTAAGAGGATGCAAGTCCTCTGAAGCCAGAGGAGTTGCACTAAGCCACTATTTTGCACATAGACTTTTCCCCTGTTTTTCATGCCTTCAACCTCCATCACATTCTGGCTTTCCTATCTTGTCCTATATCTTGACACTTTTTACTGATGTAGCCCATAATCTGTTTTAACCTACACTTGAAAAGCCCTCATCTATACCCTCTCACATCTTTCTATGCTCTACTCCTGCATTCATTGCTAGCTATCATTTTTCTGGTATCTATTTTCCTTTCTATTGAAATACTGCTGCTGTTCACTGCTCTCTCTGCACTAACTATCCTTACAGATATACTTCACAGACAATTTTTGACGGTGACACACTGTAGTTAACTTGATTTTGTTGATTATAGAATTTTCAGGTTAATTTAAACAGAAACTCAGCGGGCTCAGTTCACAGGGCTTTCTGAGACCCTTTCTTAAAATGTTGGCACATTGCCAAATTTTACTAATTTTCTATCACCCTTTGACTTTCAATTTAAGGTTCACACCATCCATAACACTCAATGCTAAACACAGCTGAAATCACTGAGGTTTGCCTAGTTTCAAGTCAAAACTTGCAAAACCACTAAGGGTATGCCTACACTACGAAATTAGGTCGAATTTATAAAAGTCGATTTTTTAAAAATCAATTTTATACAGTCAATTGTGTGTGTCCCCACTTAAGACCATTAAGTCAGCAGAGTTCATCCACAGTACCAAGGCTAGAGTCGATTTCCAGAGTGTTGCACTGTGGGTAGCTATCCCACAGTTCCCGCAGTCTCTGCTGCCCATTGGAATTCTGGGTTGAGATCCCAATGCCTGATGGATCAAAAACATTGTCGCGGGTGGTTCTGGGTACATGTCGTCAGGCCCCACCTCCCTCCCTCCGTGAAGGCAACGGCAAACAATCATTTATTGCCTTTTGTTCATGGGTTACCCGTGCAGATGCCATACCACGGTAAGCATGGAGCCCGCTCAGCTCACCGTCACCGTATGTCTCTTGGGTGCTGGTAGATGTGGTACTGCATTGCTACACAGCAGCAGCTCATTGCCTTTTGGCAGCAGACGGTGCATTACGATTGGTAGTCATCGTCGTCATCTCCTGGGTGCTCTTTTAGCTGACCTCAGTGAGGTCTGTCAGGGTGCCTGACATAAATGGGAGTGACTCCAGGTCATTCTCTTTTTAAGTTTCGTCTCCTGGAGATTCAGTCCTGCCTGCAGTCGTACTGCACTGCCTTCTGGCGATCAGCCAGGAGATGACGATGGCTAGCAATCATACTGCACCGTCTGCTGCCAGCCTAAAATGTATGAGAGAGATGGAGTGGATCAAAAAAGAAAGAGACCAGATTTGTTTTGTATTAATTTGCTCCCCTCTCCCTCCCTCCCTGAAATCAACGTCCAACAATTGTTTTGGTGAGGTCTGTCAGGAGCACCTTGAAAAGTTTAATGGAGATTCAGTCCCACCTAGATTGGGGCAAGGGGGAGGGATAGCTCAGTGGTTTGAGCATTGGCCTGCTAAACCCAGGGTTTTGAGTTCAATCCTTGGGGGCCATTCTGTGTGACAGTTGTGTGTGTTTCTCCTTAATGCAAACCCACCCCCTTTGTTGATTTTAATTCTCTCCCTCAGCACTGCTGCAGGTCCCTGTTATAGCCTCTGTCCTTCATACCATTGGAGATTTTTTCAAATGTTTGGGCATTTCGTCTTTTGGAACCAAGCTTTGATATCACAGATTCATCTCCCCATACAGCGATCAGATCCTGTACCTCCCGTTCGATCCATGCTGGAGCTCTTTTGCGATTCTGGGACTCCATCATGGTCACCTCTGCTGATAAGATCTGCACTCACCTGCAGATTGCCACGCTGGCCTTTTCCTGTCTACCTGGCCAGTGCACCTGAGTTGAGAGCGCTGTCTAGAGTGGTCACAATGGAGCACTCTGGGATAGCTCCCGGAGACCAATATCGTTGAATTGTGACCACACTACCCCAAATTCGACCCAGCAAGGTTGATTTCAGTGCTAATCCCCTCGTCGGGGAGGAGTACAGAAATTGATTTTAAGAGCCCTTTAAGTAAAAAAAACGGCTTCATTGTGTGGACAGGTGCAGGGTTAAATCGATGTAACGCTGCTAAATTCAACCTAAACTCATAGTGTAGACCAGGGCTAAGTTTTGTGTAGTTTGTATGTAGTTTTGTGTAGTTTCCACCTAAAATCACAAAGAGGCCAAATTTTTATTTAAACCTGCCCCAGGTTCAGCAAAAACTTCAATACAACATCTTGCATGAACAGTCCATTCAAATTTTGTCCTCACTTACACCTGAGCAAATCAAGAGTAACTCTTTTGACTTGGAATTACTATTTTCACTACAGCACAGGATCAAAATTGGGCCCAAAAGGTTTATAAGCATTTAAGTAAATTTGACCTGAGTTCTGCATTTGAAATGGAACTTGAAATTATAGGCAAGTGTCATGTGTTTTCAGGCAATCTTATGGAATTTTCAAACATTCCACACATTCCCTCTCCATTCCAACATTTAACAACACTGAGGAGAGAGATGGACATGAAAGTAAAAGGTCAAAGAGGGAGATGGGGAAGATGACAAGGAGGACAGGAAAAAGAGAAATAAAAGTTGCACTATGTACAAAGTATGAATATTTATGTCTTGAATGGTACCATCTGGGCACATGGGAAAGGATCCACTGGGAAACTTTGGACACTTGGATTTACAGTAACACAATTACTAGCTACCAGGGTGAAAATATCTTAAAAGGAGTTTTGTAATTTTGAATTCAATTTTTTTTTTTGCATCAGACAGATTTCAAACTCTACATTAACCAATAGATAAAGTCAGCCCACTACATCCTCCCAATGTAACTAGAGCCTTTGAAGCTGCATGCCTTTGATCTGAGCAAAGTGATAAATGCATTACATTTTAAATGGGTTATTACAGGTCCTGTTAAACTCAGTGGCAGGTTTGAGCCAGTATGGTCCTGGTGTGACAAGGAAATAACAACCAGACTTGACATTTCCGATTTATTCCATCTCACACAGACAAATGTCTAAAATTCACCAAATTAAGACAGTGATTGTGTCTATAAAAATGGGTATTTGTCAAATGAACCATTTCAGTACCGGTTGTTATAACGATTTAAGAAAAATTTTGATTTAAAAAGTCAATGTTTTCATTTTTTGAAAAATACCATTTTTCAATTTTAAAAATCCACTTTTCATTGAAAAATGTTGACCAGCTATAACATTTACAACTCCAGGTGCCAGGGTAATTAAACTGTGGCTGACAAACTACTCTAGATAGTAGTAAAAATCCTATGATAATAGCTCTCGCTACAGACTATTCTTAATGAAGATGGACCAAACCCTGACCCTCTATTATGAACTCTTTTGAATCTTAGGAAGGGGACTGAATTCAGAACTTGGAACCAGAATCCACCACTACTGTGTTGGCTGTAGCTTCAATCTAAACCAACTAGTCTGATCTAGATCCGTATCTGGATCCAAATATTGCCTTACCAGCCCTTCTTTCATTTTTAATACTAAAAAGTTGTACAGATCTCCTCAAAACTTTTGTAGCCCTTTTTACCCAGGTAAACAGCATTTTTCTTTTGTTTTTATTTGCAAAGGAAAGAATTTGATGACCATATTGAGGTGAACTTAAAGCATTCAGTTCTGCGCTGCCCTTTTACCTTCTTACTTCGAACTACTGCAATGCTTTCCATACCAAGTTAAAAAAGAGGTGATCATAAAATAATAATTTACTTTCTGTTCTCCTGCACTGGTTCAGATTTTATGGCATATCCTAGTATCTCGTATCCTAGTAAATATGACACTCCTCTTTTATCTCCTACACCTGCCACTATAAACTATTCTGAGCTATTGAGCCTCTCGGAGCTGTTTCACAATATCAGAGTCTTGCTATGCCAAGTTCAATCATAGTAAGTTTCCCCACCTAAAAACTGACAAGCAGGCTGTAAAAGTGTGATAATAAAAGTGCATGAATATGAAATAATTGTCCACAATGACAGCCTAGTGGCATGTGTGTGTTGTTAAGTTACTAATGCTGTACAAACAGCCACTCAAACCGCAAAGCTACCAAAGGGAAATAAGTAAACTAAACACACTGATTATTGATAAGCCAATGAAAGGTATCAACTGCAGTGAACTATGGGAATGTGAACCTTGATCATTCAAGTATTTAGAATACTGGAGCCACATGGCAATTAGTTTTGTTCAACTACTAAAATGGGTATGAGCAGGAAACCCCCCAAACTTTTCATCCAAATTTACAGGGACTCAACTCATCAAAGCATACTTCTGATTGTTGTCAGTGTTTAGTTCACTGCAGAAAGGTTGGGCTGGAACAGCCACTACAAAAGAAAACTCTATAAGGGTCCCTGTGGGGATGTGCTTCCAAATGTTCCCATTGGTAGGGAAGAGTAAAGTTTAACCCTTTGAAATTAGCAAAATCCTGCATATCTCCATGGGCCAATGGATCCCAGGGCAGTTTCCATAGGAATGCCAAGCCTCCAATCTGGTTCTCATTGGTCAAACACTTCCTCAGAGGGCTGGGTTTATACATGTTTATTTTGTGCATGCTTCTAGAATAGACTCAATATCAACCAAAATGTGGTAGGCGAGTGCAAGCATGGGAAAGAATAAACTAGCTGGGAAAGATTATAGGTTATTAATATAGTGATATTCATACCTACAAACCAGTGTCATCTCTTTGATTCCGTCTAGCAAAATGGACTTTTTAATCAGTGCAGAGTGTACAGGTTTTAACTTAATACAATGAATTCCGTAAAAATCTTTCCTATTGTGTTTTAAGACTAGTATGTGAAAGACAAAACACAAACTGTTATTTTTCCACTGCTAACAATTTGAATCTAATTAGTTTGCAAAGGGTTGATGCTCAGCCTAAGGGAACTCATATGTTTCCTTATAATTTAATACAATTATTAAATTGAATGTTACACATTTTATAAACATTTTTGTTTCCCAAGAAAAGACATCTGTGCAGACTAGGGCCCCAATCCTGCAACTAGTTGCATGTGGGCCGGACCACAGTGCCTCAGCAGACAAAGGATTCAACCATCACTGAGTCAGTTGCAGGGTCAGGGTCTAGAATACTGACATTCTGGGTGCAACAGTGAAGCTCAGAGTTCTCAAATGATGCCATGCCAGTATTATTTTCACAAAAGTCTGTCCCGTCCTGGACAGAATACCCACAAAGAAGTCAAAGAATTAAGCATTCCTGAACTCCACTAGGACTGAGTGAAATCTTCACTAGCAATGGACTAAAGGGTTCAGGAAATAAAATAACAACTCACCCTTAGAATCAAAGGGCCTGATTTGGTCAGGTGCAGAGTATCTTTTGAAAACTATTGACCACTCTTAACCTCCACTGGGCTGGACTCTCCCCTGCCGGGCATCTTATGTAGTCAGTAACAGCTGTGCAGATTGAGCACAAGGGGGTTGTAATATGCAATCAATTAAGAATTCTTCACTCATAGCTTTCCAGCAGTGCAAAGGAAACACAGAACAAACGTAACCATCCAGATGGGGATTCCCCTGGCATGGTATACTGGCCTCAGTCACTCTCAGGGGAAGTCAGGGTGCTAGTGCAGAGGTGGGAGTGAGAATGTCAAGAGCAAGAAGGGATGGGACCAGACCTCCACCTATGCCAGGCTACTAGGTGATCTTTTGGTTGCAGTCCAATTAGATTATTCCCTGGAGCTCCTCTTGATTACACTGGATATCAAACCATGTCACAGCAGTTCAGAATCATAGAAGTGCAAAGATGCTATAAAGCTACCTTTACATCTGCCCATCTCTCAGTTCCTGGGCTGTACCTTCTGAGACGCGACATAGAAATGGATCCCTTTTCAGTTTGTCTGTACTTACAGCCTCATCACTGGCTCCTTCGTTATTTGCAATATGTGTATGCGTACATTTCTATAGAACTCATCACCCTAGCCAGGTGCTATATGTGTCATCAGCCTACAGAGTGTTAAATAATAACGGTCTGATCCTGCACTGTTGAAGACTATGGCCAAATTCCCAATAACTTTTTGGTGGAGGAACAGCTTCTAAATTAAGTTCTTCTTTCTCTGTTTGATAACTTACATCTGAACATTTTTATTGCATGACTTCTGAAAACCTTGCATAGCTCAGCAGTGAGTAAATTTCTACTAATAGTAATTTGGACACATATTACAGCCCTTTGATCAGCAATAACAACACGGAACATTCTGTGTTAATCAGGTCAGCACGGTCATTATTTAACCTGCAGACAATGTGTGGCAGCAAAGTTTAAATTTTCAACCTTGAAAAGGCAACTAGCTTTGCTAACCAACCCCACTGAAGGCAGGCAGAGATCCAAGAGGCTCTTTGAAGACTGGAAACAACAGACAAAGTTAATCTTCTAACAGGAAAAATTTCAATAAATCTGACTTTATTGTTGAAGCCACAAATAAGGAAAAATTCTAGGCTGTATCTTAAGTTATGGACAAGGACTGCGTAGTGTAAATCAGGAGGGAGGTTGCAAAGAAGTCTTTAAAACACCTTTAAACTCCCCCAGTAGTGGTCAGCTGTGTGCCAGGCTGGAGACCAGTGGAGATAAAACAGGAGACTGACAGGGCAACAGAGCTCTAACTATGCCCTTCTACACAACTAGTTAGTTCAGGTACCAGAGCAGTGAAGCCATAGTATCGTGCGCTTCAGCATGGGCTAGCCCTGTGCGTAATTACCTCGGGTTAGAGAGAAGGTTCAGAGAAGGCTCTCTCTAAAGCACACAGTGCCACAGTTTCACTGCTTCAGTATACAAGGTAGCTAGATTAACGCTAGCTTGGATATGTCTACTAACCATTCCTTTACCTTCTGTTTTCACAGTATGGAATATAGCAATACCTTAAGACAGCTCTGTGCTTACTGAACATTTTCATATGCACAAATAAAACTAGGTGCCCAACTCACACTGACTTTGCCTGTGAAAATCTCCCCTACCAACATTTCGATTGTTCTCACTGCAGACAGTCACAAAGAGCTTTATGTGCAGAGATGTCATCATTCGGACACATTTTATTTGATCAAATCTGAATGATGACACCAAGCAAAACTATGAATTTGCCAGTATGATCAGAAAGACTGTGACATGTAACTGTATCCATGTGTTTGAATTCTAATTTCTATATGATGCCTACTTGAATTTCTAAATTTGTCCACTTCAGCCTCGATAAACTGTATCCTTCTAAAGCAACAAGAGGTTATTAGCCTGAATATTTGTAATTTGAATATTAACTGAAACTGCTTCAGGAAAGCCATGACCTATACCTGTGCCACAAACCAAAGGGAAGATTAACTGCATAATATGCAAATGATATTGTTTTGTTTCATTTCAAGGGTGGAGGTTTCCCCAGGTTCTCTGTAAATAGAGCAGATTGGACATGCCACTTATAAACGCAGATATATCAACAGATTAGCGAAGGAAGCATTGCTAATCAAATGTCAATATATGTTTTGCAACAGAAAAGGAAGCAGTTATAATTATGTTCTGTCCTAGTTGCAAAAGAAAAGGATGTTTAATCAGACTATTAATACACACTTTAACCCACTTCTAAATGAAGTGACACCTGGCTTTAAACTTTTTTTTTAATAGTATTAGGCCTTGGTCCAGACATTTGTGCACCTGCTTGGCCTTAAGCACATGAGTTATCAACTTTGACAAGACTATTAGAAGAACAAGAAACACTGACATGTTAGTGTAGAGGGCTGATCTTCCAGAAAACACCATTCTGGCTACTATGGATGTGGAAGCCCTCTACACTAACATTCCACACGAAGATGGACTACAAGCCATCAGGAACAGTATCCCCGATAATATCACGGCTAACCTGGTGGCTGAACTTTGTGACTTTGTCCTCACCCACAACTATTTCACATTTGGGGACAATATATATCTTCAAGTCAGTGGCACTGCTATGGGTACCCGCATGGCCCCTCAGTATGCCAACATCTTTATGGCTGACTTAGAACAACGCTTCCTTAACTCTCGTTCCCTAACACCCCTACTCTACTTGCGCTACATTGATGACATCTTCATCATCTGGACTCATGGAAAAGAAGCCCTCGAGGAATTCCACCGAGATTTTAACAATTTCCATCCCACCATCAACCTCAGCCTAGACCAATCCACACAAGCGGTCCATTTCCTAGACACTACTGTGCTAATAAACGATGGTCACATAAATACCACCCTATACCGGAAACCCACTGACCGCTATACTTACTTACATGCCTCCAGCTTCCATCCCGGACACACCACACGATCCATTGTCTACAGCCAAGCTCTAAGATACAACCGTATTTGCTCCAATCCCTCGGACAGAGATAAACACCTACAAGATCTCTATCAAGCATTCTTAAACCTACGATACCCACCTGCTGAAGTGAAAAAACAGATTGACAGAGCCAGAAGAGTACCCAGAAGCCACCTACTACAGGACAGGCCTAAAAAAGAAAATAACAGAACACCACTAGCCATCACCTACAGCCCCCAACTAAAACCTCTCCAGCGCATCATCAAAGATTTACAACCTATCCTTAAAGATGATCCCTCACTCTCACAGATCTTGGGAGACAGGCCAGTCCTCGCTTATAGACAGCCTCCCAACCTGAAGCAAATACTCACCAGCAACCGCACACCATACAACATAAACACTAACCCAGGAACCTATCCTTGCAATAAAGCCCGATGCCAGCTCTGTCCACATATCCATTCAAGTGACACCATCACAGGACCTAATCACATCAGACACACCATCAGGGGCTCGTACACCTGCACATCTACCAACGTGATATATGCCATCATGTGCCAGCAATGCCCCTCTGCCATGTACATTGGCCAAACCGGACAGTCTCTACGCAAAAGAATAAATGGACACAAATCTGACATCAGGAATCATAACATTCAAAAACCAGTGGGAGAACACTTCAACCTTTCTAACCACTCAGTGACAGACTTGAAGGTGGCAATTTTGCAACCAAAAAACTTCAAAAACAGACTCCAAAGAGAGACTGCTGAACTTGAATTAATATGCAAACTAGATACTATTAACTGTGGTCTAAACAAAGACTGGGAATGGTTGGGTCATTACACCAATTAAATCTATTTCCCTATGTTAAGTTCTCCTCACACCTTCTATGGGCCATCTTAATTATCACTTCAAAAAGTTTTTTTTCCTCCTGCTAACGATAGCTCATCTCAATTGATTAGACTCTGCCTGTTGGTATGCATACTTCCACCTTTTCATGTTCTCTGTATGTATAAATATCTCCTGTCTGTGTGTTCCATTCTATGCATCCGAAGAAGTGAGCTTTAGCTCACGAAAGCTCATGCTAAAATAAATTTGTTAGTCTTTAAGGTGCCACAAGTACTCCTGTTTTTTTTGCGGATACAGACTAACACGGCTGCTACTCTGAAACCTTACTGTTAGTAAAAGTTGTCAGAACCCAGAGACACTTTAAGCACCGCGGATCAGCTTGTAAGAGAAGGGGACATCTTTCTTTGTGAATAGGGGGTTATATGGATTCCATGCATTAATATAGGATTTTCTTTTAAAGTCACAGAGCACTTTCAACATTTACTGGCTGGTGCTGCCGGCCACATTCCATTTGTGACTTGTACCCTAATGTGCACAGCACTCCATTTAGTAGCTTATTTTCACCCCATATTAGCATTCAGTATACATAAAATGCAGAGAATCTCTTTGTTAAACAAACTCACTCTGATTACACTTTCAGTTTCTTTGCACGAAGCTGACTACAAAGTATAAATATGTTTAGGGTCTCAGAGCTGGCCTTGGAAGATTGTTCACAAAGACGTGATTCATATCAGCTCCTGAACATTAACACTTTCCCTATGACTCATGCAGAAGGCTAAACAATAAAACAGAGTGCTTATTGAGGTTTTGTTTAACGTGTATGAAGAACCTATTAATAATATTTTTCATTTTAATTGTTTAACAATGTCACTCCTATTATTAGCTGCAAAGAGGTGGTGTTTCCATTTCCATCCTGAAATGAATTCATGCGTCGATGACTGATATTAAGGTTATTTAATAGCTAAAAAATAAAGAATGCACTATACTCTATATAAAGTACGGCACAGATCTGACTGATACACTCATGTGAATTCGCTGATAAAACAAGAGAGGCAAGACAATTGCCTTCTTTAGAACATCATGCAAGACTCACCTACAACAGAGCCAGCAACATATTGGTCAACAAGAGGCCTGTTCTCATATAGTTATATTTCCCCCAAAGAGATTATCTGAAAGATGAAGCAGAGAATATGGCCTCTCTCATACAATGGCGTCTTTTAGCTCTTATATTTGGTCCCTAGGTACTATGGTGTTCACTACACTAAACATGGATAGAGCGAAGGATGGATAAAATAAGAGAGTTGTATCTTAGGACTTTCTATGCTGCTCACCACCACATTATCAAAGCAGGTAAATCCTTACTTGTGATTGGTAAATCTGAAATAGATGAGAGTTTAGGTTCAATCAGATAAGCAACCACAAGTTGGAGGCTTCTTATCTGAACTGTTTGAAACTGAGCACTCCTGACTCCTGACTCTTATCTGTTTTAGAGGCGTCATCATTATCTACCTACCTACCTAGACAATATTTCATTTACAGCCTAGAAAACTATTAAAGGCCTTTGGGAGCATGACTGCCAAGGACACAGGTACCAGATAATGCAACACACATTAAAATGCATGCTTTTTTACTGCTCTTTTCACTATCATGGCACTATTTTTAAGGTAGCACCACAACCCAGAGGTCATCCCATTTACATCCCAGTCTTTAAAGTTCCATGTCACAGTCATCTTCTGGCTGTGAAGACCTGGATGCCTCTTTGTAGAGACTTTTCCCTTCCATGTCACTATGTAATTAATCAGAGACCACTCAAGTTGTAACATGAGGCACTCCCCTATCTCAGGGCTGGCTCCACATCACTCCCAGACTCTCTTACCTCCAGGAGCCAGAATCATTATGATCCCTTTTATGTGGATCCCAGAAATCACAGTATGAAATATATCTACATGTATCCTCAGGTTCAGAGTAATTCACTGGCTAGTATTTAATTATATTATAAGCAGCTAAATCATACTGCTAAAAGGCAGAAATAAAGATTCAGGCCTAAAACAGCACCAGATAAAGGACCATAGCTGGAACTAAGGCAAGTATTCCTAAAACTTATTCATCTCTTGAAATGAACACAGACTTAAAAGGACACTAGAAAGAGTGAATTGGGAGAGAAAATGTAAAAGGAGCTAAGAATACTGAGCAGCTGAAGAAAAAAACAACATAACAAACAGTAGCAAGTTACAAAATGGCCACTTCAGAGCTGCAGCTGCTAGTCTCTGCCAAAATTAAAAGGCCAGACCCCACCACCCAATGGATCCTGGGGAAAAGTTACTAGAAAAGGTCAATTCTATAGTAGGGAGAGTTGATAGAGCTCAGGAACTTACCAAGGAAGATGTTGCTTCAGTACTGAATGTTTCACTACTTTATCACAGTAGGTGTTAGTGGGTCTTATCTTCAAACAATTTAACAAACCCTGCAGTCCATACTTAGTCTAAAATTCCACTTAGTCCTTTGGGAATTTGGCTTATCCTAATTAGTTTCAAGACTGAGCTTGATAAATTTATGGAGGGGATGGTATGATGAAATTGCCTACAATGGCATATGGCCCATCTGCGTCTGCTAATAGCAAATATCTCCAGTGGCCAGAGATAGGGCACTAGATGGGAAGGGCTCTGAGTTACTACAGTGAATTCTTTCCCAAGTGTCTGGCTGGTGGGTCTTGCAGACAAGTTCAGAGTCTAACTGATTTCTGTATTTGGGGTCAGGAAGGAATTTTCCCTCAGGTCATATTGGCAGAGATATGGGGAAAGAGGGGTTCACCTTCCTCTGCAGCATTGGCTATGGGTCACTTGCTGGTTTTAATAAGAATAAATGGTGAATTCTCTGTAACTTGAAGTATTTAAATCATGATTTGAGGACTTCAGTATCTCAGCCAGAGGTTAGGGGTCTATTAGAGGAGTGGGTGAGGTTCTGTGTCCTGCAATGTGCAGGAAATTAGATTAGATTATCAGGATGGTCCCTTCTGGCCTTAAAGTCTATGAGTCTAAATTTTGGATGAGAATTGGAACCTTGAGCTTGTCCTACCCTATGAGCAGGCACCCTCTTGAGAGGAACCATGGTCTTGTGGTTAAAGCACTAGCTGAGTAATCAGGCTAACTAAGTTCAATTCCTGACTCTGCAATAGACTTCCTGGATGACCCCAGACAAGTCATTTAATCTCTCCTTGCCTTAGTTCCTCTTTTGTAAAGCATGGATGATAATTCTTCCTTTTTCCCTCTGCCTTTTCTATTGAGGTTCTGGTCCTGGATCTGACAGTACACAGACAGACTGCTACCCCCATTCAAAACCCCATTGACTCCAAAGTAAAATATAAAGAAAAAGTATAATTATTTTTATTTCAGTAACACCTTGCAGTCCTAACAGAGCTCAGTCCCCAAGGGTGCTAGGCACTGTATACACAGAATGACAGACAGTCTATGCTGCAAAGAACTTATCATTTAAGAACTTGTCTACACAAAACCAACATGGTTAATTAATTAAATTGATGCAAGATGCTTGTGTGACACTCTTAAATGAGCTTAAGAAAGCACCTTATAGCAATTCAGCTTAAGTCAGTAAGGAACTGATTTAGGATAAATCTATATAAGGCAGCTGTAAACCCATGTAAGAGTGACCTCAAAATAGAGTTGAGCCACTGTAACCACTGGGGGTAGACCCATAACTTATGATCTACCCATTGGGGGTAGACCATATATTACTGTGTGTTTGTACAGTGGCCAGTACAATGCGGCCCTGATCTCACCTCAAGGTGCTCCTGTACTACAAATAATAATGAGTAATGGACAAAAAGATTATATTTTTCCAAGGTTTTTCAGATTGCCTGAAAAATGTGAACCACCAGAATGTTTAATTCCCCAATTCTTATCTCAGCCACAAATGACTAAAAAAGTGGAAGGCAAATATGAGCAGGGGAAGCATTTCTTCATGTTTTCATATGCTGCTTGTTGCTAGGAAAAATATTTCCTTAGCATCTCTGTGAGCTCTGCACGTCAGCTTCACTGGAACTCTGCTGTTTGCCAGAGAGTATAAACCAAAGCAAATGTCAGAAAAATAGGAGGAGGAAGAAACAACACTTGGAAAATTTACCCCCATAGTGAGTATTTGTACCCATGTGAATGCTTCTCTTTCATATATATTTGTTTGTCGGTGGTTGGACACAAATGTACAGAACGGAACAGCACTCACCTATTTTCAGATCCATCTTTCTAGCGCGAATGGCATATTTCTGTTTTGGTTCTTTATTGGGTTTTTTGATTATTTGTTTGTTTTTTGAAAAGTGGGTGTTGTTATTTGTATTACAGCAGCCCCTAGAGGCTGTAACTGGGATCAGGGCCCCGTGTGCTAGGCACTGAACAAACACATTGTAAATAAAAGTCATTCCATGCCCCAGCAAGCTTGCAGTTTAAACAGACAAAACAGAGAAAGGAGGGGAGGAGACGCAAAGGGACAAAGAAATTAAGTGACTTGCCTAGGGTTACACATCAGGTCAGTGGAAGGTCCCAGGTCTCCCAATTTATAGTCCCTTGTTCCTTCCATTACATTATGCAGCTCTGATTGCAAAAGATGATAGACTGATAACTAAGGGAGTGGGCTAAACAATATTCAGATCTGAAAGCTCCCTACACTTCAGGGAGGATTAGATCTGAGCTCTCAGGCTCATCTCAACTGGGTATTGAAGTTCTTTCTTTATCCACAGAACAGGTACCACATATTCATCATCACCGGGCTTCACTCCTCCCTTCCAGGGCCCTCCAGAAATAAAAGGGTTGCTCATTTTCCATGCCCATTTAATCTGCAGCCTGTCTGCTAAGGATGTCTGCAAAGGGACAAGTGTCAATGGTAGAGTTTGGAGGTGCTTTATATAAAGATCCCTACCCATTGAAACTATCCTGCAATCACCAAACTCACTTCATACAGGCCACTGAACAACCATCGAATGGTATCAACCTGGGCTGGATGTAAACTGACCCCCTTAGAGAGCATAGGCTACATTCCCCATTATTAATCCACCAAATCGCCAAGTCTCTCCTAGCTGCTGACTGATTTAGGCTCTTACACGGTGCTCTATGAATTTTCAAACAGTGCATACGTTAGCACAACAGCATTTCTCATAACAGACAAAGGTTTCTTAAGTGACTTTCCCCAATTTCTTCACTTAAGGTTTCTTAAGTGACTCTTGCATCTGAAGAAGTGGGTATTCACCCACGAAAGCTCATGCTGCAAAACGTCTGTTAGTCTATAAGGTGCCACAGGATTCTTTGCTGCTTCTACAGAACCAGACTAACACGGCTACCCCTCTGATACTTTTCCCCAATTTCTTTGTATTGTTTGATAAGCCATCTGTTTTTAGCCAGAGCTCTTATTCTCATGGATAAAAAGAGAGATCAAGACTTTGTTTGAATGCAAATATTGTGTCCAGCAGCTTGCTGGTATTTGCATAGAGATCTGCTTTCAAGTTTTATATATTAGTTTTTATACTGCAGAGGAAAGTTTGGATTATTCCATCTGAACAGCCTTGAACAACTCTATATGAGAAAGAGCCTGAAAAACCGGAAATACTTCTACATGCAGGCAGGGGAAATGTCAGGTTTTGTTCTTTTCTTTTTTTAACCAGGGAACTTGAGTACTCATGAAAAGTGTCTGACTGATAAGCAGTGGGTGAACCCAGGTGTAAAGTCAACAGGTGCAGTTGTGCAGGCTTCCCCACATAGCTGAACCATGCAAGGGCACGACCTTTACTATTCCAGTACTCAGTCTTTCTAGGGCAGAATCTGATAATCATGCCACGATGAGTGGCGCCTTTGCAAGGAGCACTAAGGCCCACTAGAGATTATATTCCCATCAGCATATCAAATTGTCACCCAATCAAACCAGGTTTGCACTTCTGACAAAAAAGAATAGAGCATTAATCCACGACGCCATCTAGCTCCCATGAAAGGAATATGTTGGGAAATTATTAAACACACTGTTATTACATTACAAATGGTACCTAACTGTTTGCTTAGAAAACACAGAAAAGGCCGATGATGGAGATGAATGAGAATCACCAATGTGTTCATCTCTGTCCTGAGAAAAACTGATCATTGGAATTACCCCAGCCTGCTCTTAACGCATAGATCCTGCTCAGTGCTCTGGAGGAAAAGGGAAAAACACTCAAGGCTCCTGCCAATATGCCCAAGGGGAAATTCTTTCCTTACCCCAGAACTGGCAATCAGCTTCACACATGATCAAGAAATGCTACAGATAACCATGCCTCATTCTTCCACGAGTTTCTTGGTGCCTGTTTTCATGCTATCCCTTACATTTGGATCCCCTCCTTATTCTGCTCTGTGATACCAAATAGGAATATAAGAATTGCCAGACTGGCTCTGAATCACAGTCCATCTAATTCAGTATCCTGCCTTGGACAGTGGCCAGAACCAGCTTCTTGGGAGGAAGGTGCAAGGAACCTTGTAGAAGGCAGCTATGGGATAACCTGCCTCCAGGGAAAGTTATCTCTCTAACCCTCAAGAGTTAGAGGTTGGCTTAAGCCCCAAAGCCTGAGGGTTTATATTAGAGATAATCAAAAAAAGTCTCATTCCATTCCATCACCTTAGTTTCCCCACCAACTTCCTTCTTTGCTTGACTACTAGCTGGGTGGGCGAGGAACTCAAACTATCGCCAGCCCCCTCAAGTCTTAAAAGAATGTGGTTTTATAACAGATCTGAGAAGCAGAAATGGACCCGAGACAGCAGATTTGTTTCCTTCTCCAGATCCAAATTTATACAGTGACTACATGGTGTTTGGTGTTTTGGGCCTAGCCCATCTCCACTGCAAAGAATTGGTTCCATTGAAAAACCTGAGCCCCAACAAGGACAGATTGGAAATGTCCTGAAATGAGTTCTCTTTTCCCTTATTTACTGCAGCTGAATTCTACCCTCGTATTTGTTAATGTTCATATTCCACTGCTTATTAAAAAAAAGAAGAAGAAGAAGAAGAAGAAGGAGGAGGAGGAAGGAAGGAAGGAAGGAAGGAAGAAGATTCCTCCTGATTTCAGGATGTCAGTTATATATGGAGTAAAAAAAAAGTGGACATTGCTGTGGAATGCAGGAAATGTTGTGAGGTATTTTCACTGCAGCCCGTTGAAAGCAGAACTGCTGTGGAAATAAAACATTCCCAAATACACTCTTCTTGCTGATGCCGTTGAGCCAATAGAAAAATTGCAAGTCAGCAATTCTCAGGCAGCAATAATACTAATTGTACTGTATCCACAGTCAGTGCTGGTGTAATGTGCATTGCAACACCATCTTTCCCTGAATGCTGTGCTTAGAAGTTTGATAAGACACAGGACCACCTTTTAGCTGATGCTTTGGATTTATTGCAAATAACAAAAGTATAACACATACATATATTGGGTTAGATGTTTGGGTCCAGTCAGACTCCTCTAGGAGCAGGATCTGAGGATGAGGTGCTTTATACCATGTTTCTGCTCTCTCTATCCTGCGGTACCAATCAAAAAAAGTGGACAAGCTAAAGATTGGGCCAATTTTCTTTATGTATCCAGAATTAAAACTGTGTACCAAATGTACTTGCAATAATTCACAATTTCTGTGCACAGCACAGAATATATTTTGAGGTGCACAAGAAGTTTATACAAATCATTTCACATAGCTCTATGCAAAACACTGAATCCCTGTAGTATTGCTTTTATATTATGGTTCTGTTTGTAAAGGTTTAATAACAAATGAATAATAGATGCTATAAGGATGTTAGCGACATGAGTAATGTGTGTTATAGATGGTTATGAACACACCCTAGAGCAGGGGTGGGCAAACTTTTTGGCCCAAGGGCCATATCTGAAAATAGAAATTGTATGGCGGGCCATGAATGCTCACAAAATTGGGGTTGGAGTGTGGGAGGGGATGAGGGCTCTGGTTGGGAGTGTGGGTTCTGGGGTGGAGCCAGAAATGAGGAGTTCAGGGTGCAGGAGGGGGCTCCGAGCTGGGGCAGGGAGTGTGGGGTGAGGTCTCCAGATGGGGATGCGGACTCTAGGGTGGGGCTGGGGATGAGGAGTTTGGCATGTAGGAGGATACTCTGGGCAGGGATTGAGGGGTTTGGAGGGCAGGAGGGGGATCTGGGCTAGGACAGGGAGTTGGGGCACGGGGAGAGGCTCAGGGGGACAGGCCCTAGGTGGCACTTACCTCAAGCAGCTCATGGAAGCAGCAGCATGTCCCTTCTCCAGGTCCTATGCAGAGGCACGGCCAGGCGGCTCTGTGCACTGCCCCATCTGCAGGCATCGCCCCTGCAGCTCCCATTGGCTGCAGTTCCCAGGCAATAGGAGCTGCGGGGGCAGCGTACAGAGTGGAGCCTCCTGGCTGCCCCTTGACATAGGAGCTGGAGGGGAGTCATGCTGCTGCTTCTGAGAGCTGCGTGGAGCAGCCTCCAACCCTCCTCTCTCACTGGAGTGCTGGAGTGGGGCAAGCCCCTGACCCTGCTCCCCAGCAGGTGCTTGAGGGCCGGATTAAAATGGCTGGCAGGCTGGATCCAGCCCGTGGACCATAGTTTGTCCACCCCTGCTTTAGAAGTTGGTGGAGATTATTATAAACTCGGATTATAAATAAACTATTGAACTAGATAACAATTGATTAGCCATGTCTTAAAACATCTACTAATCATTCATTAACCCTTTAAAACAGTTTATAAATGGAACCATAACTATAAAGTGTGACCACGAAAATTCTGCAAAATGTTACAGGAAAGTTCTCACCATTTCATTCTATGTTATTTCATACTCTTTGATTTTCAAATTTATTTCACTTTAATCAGATCAAAAATGATAGGCATGAATCACTTATTTAAAAATCATAGAGTTTCATCATGGGGATTTAGATTTCACAATCATGAATCAAAATTCTCTTATCAAACAATGTTACTTTGACAGGAAGCAGAAGTGTGGTATAGTGGACATCTTTGAAATGTGCCTTTAAGGTTAACGGCTCGTTCAGAAGGGAAGGAGGATAGATCTTTGAAGTGGAAGGACAGAGAAATATATTATACAAACTTTATACATGCATTTATGGGGTGAGAGAATGCAAGAGTGATAAACAAATAGAGTAGGAGGCATTAGCCAAAGTGGGAATGG
The DNA here is from genome assembly GCF_020497125.1 of Mauremys mutica. Lineage (NCBI taxonomy): Eukaryota > Metazoa > Chordata > Testudines > Geoemydidae > Mauremys > Mauremys mutica. The sequence goes on from NC_059075.1 coordinate 83,955,859, forward strand.
ACTAAATATAACCTAATGGGATGTCTCCATTTCTAATTGCTATTAATCCATGAAAAACAGAAAACCATAAGTACATAGGAAGACACATTTAAAGATGCAATTCTTCAGTTGTGGAAATTGGGAACAGAAAGGGAGTTTAGACATAACTGTTTAACACAGAGGGTAGTCAACATGTGCAATAAGTTACTAAAAGGAACAATTGCAATAAAGAGCATCCGTGAGTTCAAGAGAGAATTAAAGTGAGTTTATATTATCTGAGAGGATGGGGAGGCACAGTCAATATAGAGACAAATGCAAACCAAGTACAAGTAAGTGACACATTAAGAAGCAAAGGCTTCAGTGTGGCTTTTCTTTCCTGCTCTTCAAGATCCTATATTCTTTGCAGAGAAACAAAAGGTCCATATTTGAAAATTCATAAAGTATATCTGAAAATAGCTGCTTTCGACTTTGCCTATATAGTTCTCCATTTCTCTCCCCCTCTTCTATTATTATTTAATTTACCTATTTGTTTACTTCCCAGGGATGTTGTGAGATGTATGACCTAAATCCTCTGGATCGTGGAAGGGCCACGGAAGGACAAGCTGTGAAATAAGAAAACATTTCTTGCTATTGCATTCCTACAAACCTGAAATTAACTCTTTGGAGGTTGAATGATCAGGAAGCATGGTCTTATTGTTTCAGCAGCTTTACAGAACATATTTTTAAGAGCCATATTAGTAGAACCTAATCTTACTTGAATTTGAAGTAAAATGAAAGCCATATGATTTGGCTTTCCCTTCTGCAAACCATATTTAAAACCTTTAGGATAAAAACCTAGAAACCTTCTTAGACAAACAAACTTTCTCTTTCTTTGGTCTATCTGATTAGTTTACATTGCTGAAATGTACTTTCTCCTCACAAGAATCATGGAAGGGGACTCAATTCATTACCACCAAAACCTCCTATTTAGTATAGTTTCATTAGCAGGAGCAACAGTGGAAGCTGTAGTTTAACCAGGGCTCAGATATTTTTTATCATTGTACTGACTAAGGCCTTGTCTACACTACAAGACTATTTCGAATCAACTTAGTTTGAATTTGTGGATTCGACCTTATGAAGTCGAATTTGTGTATCCATACTAAATACACTAATTCGAATTTCTGAGTCCACATTCACGGGGCCAAGCATCGACTTTGGAAGAGGTGCACTGTGGGAAGCTATCCCACAGTTCCCGCTGCCCATTGGAATGCTGGGTAGAGCCCCCAATGCCTGCTGGGGGGAGAAATGTGTCGAGGGTGGTTTTGGGTAAGTGTCGTCATTGAACCGTCAATCACAACCTCCCTCCCTCCCTCCTTGAAAGCGCCTGCGGGCAATCTGTTCGTGCACTTTTCTGGTCAGTGACAGCGCGGACACCACAGCACTGCAAGCACGGAGCCCGCTGCGATCATCGCCGTTTTCCCCTCCTCGCACTTTATCGTCCACCTCTACCACAGTCAGCTGATGAGAAATTGGGCTACTTTTCAATGGTGCTGCAAGCACTGGGGGACCATAGGGGACATTTTACAAACATCAACGTCGGGTGGCCGGGCAAGGTTCATGATGCGTGTGTTTTCAGGAACTGTGGGCTGCTCAGACGCCTGCAGGAAGGTAGTTTCTTCCCGGACCACGAAATAACTGTTGTGGATGTGCAGATGCCTATAGTCATCCTCGGGGACCCAGCCTGCCCGCTAATGCACTTGCTCATGAAGCCCTATACAGGCGCCTGGGACAGCGACAAGGAACTCTTCAAATACCAGCGAGCAGCGAGCAGCGTGACCTGTGACTGTTCAGTTTCTTTACAGAGAAGCTGAACCTGCCCCTGTTTCTTTACCCAGTTACTGTTGACTCTCCTCTTCGGTTACATACCCTGTTCACCCCGTTACCCCCACTTCCAGCACACGTGTAAAAATAAAATACATGTCCCATTATTACTTAACAAAGGTTTCTTTATTCATGACTTTTCGTGAAAGGGTTGAAACTGGGACGCAGGCTGTGCTGGGTAGGGTGTGCGGTGATGTAAAGACCGCCTCTAAACTCAAGGAATGACAGGCTCCTGCTCCTAGAGCGGTCCGCAGTGCCGGAATGCTTCTTTCAACGGAGCCTGCCATCCCTCTTTATGGAATTCTGTGTGCGGGCGGATATGTGACCTTGTGGTGGAGGAGGACGGATACAGATTCCTCAGCTGCGTGACTCAGCGGTCCAGGACAAGGACCGCTGTATAAGATCTGTAACCGCCCTCCCCCGCTGCAAAGTCACATCTCCCCCGCCCACACAGATCCTGGAAACCACCTCCAAAAACCGACCAGGGTGCCTACTGACTGCACCGTGTGTGTGACCCGCTGCTGATCCTGCCCCCGTGTCTGTACCCTGGGAAAGGTGACTGTCCTATGCAATTAACCACCCCCTTCCCCACACCCCCCATTCAAACACAGTCTTCTTTGAAAAAACATAATGGAAACAGTAATTAACAGCAAAGCATTTTTATTAATTAAGTAGACAGTTAGGGGATGGGACTGGGATTGGGACTACTGTGAGTCTGGAAGTGAAGGACTTCGGCAAATGTAGGGTATGAGAGCTTTTGGGTACTTGAGCACTGTGCTGTGGTGCAGTGACAGTATTCACGTCCCCGGCCGCCCCTCCTCCTGATTATTTTCGGTGAGGGGGGTATGGGACTTTGTGGCGGGGGAGTGCGGTTGCAGATACACTGCAGGGTGTCTCTGTCCTCCTGCGGTCCTGCAGAACATCCACAAGGCGCCTGAGCGTGTCCGTTTGCTCCCTCACTAGTCCAAGCATTGTTTCAGTCGCCTGCTTGTCTTCCTCACGCCACCTCTCCTCCCGTTCGCTGTGTGAGCGCTGGCACAGAGAGACGGTCTCCCTCCACTGGCTCTGCTGGTCCGCCTCTGCTAGGTAGCAGCCCATACGTTCCTCGAACATCATGTCCCTTGTCTTTTTCTTTCGCCGCCTAATCTTTGCCAGCCTCTGCGAGGGGGATGCTGTGGCAGGTCTGGAGACAGTGGAAGCTGTGAGATGGGAAACAGGGAGTGAATTCCTTGCAAAGATACATTTTTGTGAACAATTAACTGAGTCTAGGCTGTCTCTGTGAATTCTGGGTTGAGACCCCTGTGCCTGCTGGGGCAGAAATCATTTTCGCGGTGGATTCTGGGTAAATGTCGCCAGTCATTCCTTCCTCCGGGAAAGCAACGGCAGACAATCATTTCAAGCCCGTTTTCCCAGATTTGCCCTGGCATACGCCATAGCATGGCAACCATGGACACTGTTTTGCCTTTTGTGTATGTCACCGTATGTGTACTAGATGCTGCTGACAGAGGCGGGCCAGCAGCGCTACACAGCAGCATGCTTTTGCTTTTGCATGACAGCAGAGATGGTTACCAGCCATATTGTACCATCTACCATACCATAAATTGGTAATAAGATGGTAATAAGATGGGCATGGTTACCTGTCCTTTTGCACTGCCCCATTTGGTGCTGTCATAAGTGCCCCTGGCCGAGCAGCCAGGGGCGCAAAAGCAAAAATTGGGAATGACTCCCTGAGTCAATCCCTCCTTTTTGGTATCTAAAAATAGAATCAGTCCTGCCTAGATTATGGGCAAGTGTACTAGAGAACCACTGTATCATAGAACCAGAGAGCACAGCTGCTCTGTGTCCGATCCTGCATAAATTATGAGCTGTATGCTATTCACAGGGGGTGCTCCTGCAACAATAACACCTGTTCATTCCGTTCTTACCCCAGCCTTCCTGGGCTACCATACCATTGTCCCCCCACTTGTGTGATGAAGTAATAAAGAATACAGGAATAAGACACAGTGACTTGTTTGTGAGAAATGAGTGGAAGGAAGCCTCCAGCTGCAATGATAGTCCAGGCAGGACATTAAGGAGTGTGGATGAAGGAGCCCATCATCCCTCTGCTAGTCCAGGGGCAATTGAATCTTTTATTTACAATGAAGGGTGGGGGCTGATGGAGCTCAGCCCCCTGTTGCAATGATGAGGACGGTTACCAGCCATATTGCACCATCTGCCATCAAAAATTAGGGACAGGCGCCCTTGATCGACCTTACTGATGCTAGTCGGCATGGTTACCAGCCCTTTTGCACTGCCCCATGTGCCAATAGGCTGATGATGAGGACGGATTTCCATCTTTCTATACCATCAGCCATCCATAGCGTGAGGGGAGCAAGGATGTTGGTGTTGAGTGCTGCACCATCGCGTCTATCTGCAGCATTCAGTAAAGATAGGGTGACATGTAAAAGAGTCAACAGAGGATTGTTTTCACTTCTGGTGGTGGGTGGGGTGTGTGCGCAAATTGCCAAACTATGCCCTGACCCACCGCAGACACTGTGTTTGACCCTAGAAGCATTTGGAGCTCATCCAAGAATGCAAATACTTTTCGGAGACAGCAGGAACTGTGGGATACCTTGCGTCCTCATTCCCCCCTCCCTCCATGAGCGTCCATTATATTCTTTGGCTTTCCGTTACGCTCGTCACGCAGCTGCGTGCTGAGTCTGTGCTATGCCGTCTGTCCGTAGATTTTTTAAAAATACTTTGGACCAGGCGTAAAATTACAGTAATTACCCTAATTAGATGTAGGAGTCTCCGAGCGAGATCACCCTGAGGAGGGTCACTGAAGGAGATAGAGAGCGCATGCTGCGTGAAAGCTAGCACGAACCAGGGCCCGATGCAGCCGTGCTCGGGGAGGCAGTGCTCCCTGAGTACCTCATGAAAGCCTTGTGCGGAAAACTGTGCTACCACGGAGCACCCAATAAGGCAGCTCTCCACAGGAACCTCCTGCTGATGCTTTTCGATTAACGCAAGGAGAGCTTCGTGGAGATCTCCAAGGATGATTTCTGTTCTATCCCCATATCTAGAGAGACCTCCTTTTCACACAGTTAAGATTGCTGTTATATTAAGAATAAAAGTTAACATGGTTAAAGCACTTACCGACTGCTCCTTCCCCTGATTCAGGGTCCGGGTTAATGGCCGGGGAGGGTTGTTGGGGGATCTCCGTGACGGTGATGAATAGATCCTGGCTGTCGGGGAAACCAGCGTTGTAAGCACTCTCGCCTGCCTCGTCCTCCACAAACCCTTCCTCATCTTCCCTGTCCGCGAACATCACCGAGGAACTGGCCGTCGACACTGTCCCATCGTCAGAGTCCACGGTCACTGGTGGGGCAGTGGTGGCAGGCTCCGTAGCGTCCGTTTGCCGCTTTGATTTTTTGGTAGCCTTGTCTGGGGTCCTTGATTTTCACGCGGCGCTGTGTTGCATCCCGCCTGTATCCTCTGTCTCTCATGGCTTTGGAGACCTTCTCGTAGGTCTTCGCATTCCCTGTTTTGGAGCGCAGCTCCGAAAGCACAGACTCCTCGCCCCACACACCGATCAGATCGAAGAGTTCCCAGTCAGTCTATGCTGGGTCCCTCTTTCTATTCACAGATAACATGAACTCCTCTGCTGGAGAGCTCTGCATCGTTGCAGGTGCTGCGGAGCTCGCCCCGATGTCCAGCCAGGACGTCAGATTCAAAGTGCCCAGACAGGAAAATGAATTCAAATTTTCCCGGGTCATTTCCTATGTGGCTGGTCAGAGAATCCAAGCTCGGACTGCTGTCCAGAGCGTCAACAGAGTGGTGCACTGTGGGATAGTTCCCGGAGCTACTAAGTTCGATTTGCATCCACACCTAGCCTAATTCGAGCTAGCCATGTCGAATTTAGCGTTACTCCACCTGTCGGGGTGGAGTACCAAATTCGAACTAAAGAGCCCTCTAGTTCGAATTAAATGGCTTCCTGGTGTGGACGGTTGAGCGGTTAGTTCGAATTAACGCTGCTAAATTCGAATTAAAGTCCTAGTGTAGACCAGGCCTAACCTACCTTGAGGTATCTGAGCTACAGCTTCCCCACTGCTATCACCATTGGCCTCTTTGGCCAGGATTTTCAAAAGTAACTAATGATTTAAAGTATCTCAATTTTCGGGTGCCCACCTCAGGGCCGGTGAAAGGATGTTTCGCGCCCTAGGCGAAACTTCCACCTTGCCCCCTCCCCCATCCCCGAGCCCCCGCCCTGAGGCGCCCCCCCCTCTCGGCAGCTCCCCCCTCCGCCCTGAGGCACCCCCCCGTGGCAGCTCCACACCCCCACCCTCCACCCTGACGCCCCCCCCGCCCCAGCTCACCCCTGCTCCGCCTGCTCTGCCTCCACCCCGTCGCTGCTTCACTTCTCCCGCCTCCTTAGGCTTGCGGCGCCTAAGCTGATTGGTGCTACAAGCCTGGGAGGCGGGAGAAGTGTAGCAGCCACGGCGTGCTCGGGGAGGAGGCAGAGCAGGGATGAGCTGGGGTGGGGAGTTCCCCTGCGTGCCGCCTCCCTCCCCCCCTTACTTGCTGCAGGCGGCCCTCCCCGCACTCCCCTGCCCCAGCTCCCTCCACCTAAATGCCGGCGGTGACCGGGGCGGCCAAAGATCCGGCCGCCGCGGGCGCTGCCAAAGAAAATGGCACCCCCTCAAATCCCAGCGCCCTAGGCGACTGCCTAGGTCGCCTAAATGGTTGCACCAGCCCTGGCCCACCTGGAGACACCTTTCAAGGACCTGATTTTCAGAAAGTGCTGAGCAGCTGCCTTTTGAAAAATTGAGCCCTAACGTGTGCCAAGACGGACATCCAGAAATGAAGAATCACAAAATCACTAGCCACTTTTAAAATGCTGGCCTTTGCTTCTTGATGTTCCACTTGTTTGTATTTGGTTGGCATTTTCCTGATTTTTATCTGTGTTTTCCCATCTCTATTCATATTATTTATCAACTCGCTGATGCTCTTTATTGCACTAGTTTCTTTTGCTTACTTATGCCATATGTTGGATACATGTGTTAAACAGTTATGTCTACAGTCGTTTTTGGCTCCCAGTTGCCTTAATTTTTCAGTCACATCCTTAAATGCTCTTTCCTATAATACCGAGTTATCACAAACCAGTGTTACTAAGCACAGAGTCTGGTGATTCAAGTCTCAAGAAACATACAGAGTCATCTGAAATTGAGTGGCTTCTTCATCCCATTGACAAGCCATATCCATTCTTTTCACAAGAGAAATTGTCCAACACTTTCCAGAATCCGGACAGAATATCATTACCCTGGAAGAGTATGTCGCTGTATGTTGCTAATGCTCCTTATGAACATGTCCAGAAGTAATGGGCTACTTTGAACAACCTCAGAACACATGGAATTATGTCATTAGAACTGGATGAATGCTGGGAAAAAAAAGTCTGAGTATAATTATTTTAATTGCTTTCACTAGATTTGCACCTCTTGTCCTCACTTACCATGCATATCGTCATGACCAAGCAAATGGCAGAAATTTACGCTGAAACCATGAACTTTAAGTGACCTGACTCTTATTTATACTGAGGCCACTTTGCACCGCTCTGGCAGTGTAAAGGAGCCATAAAGTAGATGTAATTCACATTTAAACAGTGTAAATGGTCCTTATTGTAAATGAGAATTAGGCCTAAGTGAATATTGTGGAATATTTATGTAGTCTACTTCAAATTAGTATTTGTGAACATTCTCACTGGATACTGGACTATAATAGTTATGCTTCTTCATTCAGAAACCTCAGAAACATGAGAACCATGTATCAAATCACAATGAGTGTTATATACTGAATATTCAGGAATGGTATATTACAACAAATCTACAGGCCAAGAATGATCTATGGAGGTTGTTTGAGATAGACCAAGATCTAAGAAAATTGTGAGCTATTCAAAAGCAATATCCTATCAGAAAAACTTAGATGGCAATCATTAATGGAACAAATTCATTACAAATGATTCATTCATCTCTAGTTATGATTCACCAGTTGCTTTAGTTACCTAGTTAGTTATACTTCCAACCACATGAAAGAATATTTCATTGACTGAGTGCCTCTACTTTATTAATTATTAATATATTAAGTATTATTATTGTGTCTTTTAAGCTTAGGAACAAGCATATTAAAACTTGTTTCTGTTAAAACATTGGAATATCCCACACTCCTAGTTCTTTGCACAGGCAGATCTTGTCGCAAAAGCCTGAAAGACCTTGGGGGGGAAGAGGCTGATACAGAAATACACCGCTACCACGATACAACACGAATTTGGCTATAACACTGTAAAGCAGTGCTCTGGGGGGGCGGAGCTGCGCACTCTGGTGGATCAAAGCAAGTTCAATATAACACGGTTTCACCTATAACGCGGTAAGATTTTTTTGGCTCCCAAGGACAGTGTTATGTCGAGGTAGAGGTGTATATCCATTTAAGTGACATCCAGACCAGTACAATCCTTGTATCACCAGAAGAATTTAATTTAATGGCCCAGTAGGCAAAGAACTTGAGTGGCAAATAACTCTAAGCTAATATTGTGAAAGTGAAGAGAAAAACAATTGCAACACACCTTTGATTTCCTCTAATTTTGTATAACAGATTGAGATCACACACCCTTTTCTATTATTTCTTTACTGCACAATGGGTACCTTATTCTGGTGTTCATAGTGTAGCACAATTTTATCCAGGTTTTTGTCCTATTAAACAGGCCAGATGCAGTTATCTTTTGATAATAATGGGTTACACGTATTTTACATAGATCACAGCCTTAGGCTTACAAGCTCATTTTCATAGGCAAAATAAGAAACCTGTTCACTTGCATTTTGCTTTGTTTCTTCACAGACTAATTTGCTTAGCTGGAGACACCGCAGCCACCCTGATGTGGTACCTGCATGAACAGAAAGAAAGTAATGAATTGATTTCTGTGGTCTGGATCAGTGAATAAAACAATAAGTCCTTCTGGTGACTGTGGTTTACACACTTAACAATATGCAGTCTGTCCCTCACTAGTAGTTACCTTATGTTAGCTGAGTCTTACATATTTCAATTCTATTTCTCAAAGGTGTATATAAATATGATAGTTATTTTGAAGGCTATCAAGAAGGTGGGATTCGTAGACCATTTCATTTAAACAAAACATAGTGTATCATGTCCAGAATATTTAGCCTCAATATTATAAATGGACCATAATTTTGGAGTTGTCAGGCAAAATTATTTCTGGAAATGATTGTGTACAATACCTACATCTGTAACTTTCTTCAGTTCTTGTGTGAATGAAGCTTCCAGAAACTCCTCTGATTCGATAATGTTGTTCAGGGCTCAGTAATCTCAGAAAACTGGAAATACCCAGGAAAGAGAGTTATACATATTTGCATTTCACATACCAAAAACAACTGTATTTGCATAATACAGCTGAGTTCTTATGCAAACATTCCATGGTTTTCTTGTGTTCCTTTTACTGATTGTTTCATAAGAATGATTGTCCAATTCATTTTGACTGTCGTTATTTATTCCTGGTTCTTTTGAGTTTTACTCAAAATGATAGCTGAATATGTTTGCTGCTTCATATCTAGCAATGTCAGCAATGATCATCCAAAAATTAGACCACAAAGCTATAAACAGAGGGTATGTGAAACAAAAGAGTTTTAAACAAATTCACATCTTGTCACAATGAAATAAATGGTCTTATCTGGCTATCAGCTCTCGGAGACCTAGTGTTAAAATACTCTACCCATCTGGTCTCAGATGAAGGTTGGGCATGTAGGACCACCGCATTGAATGAAATCAATACAGAAGATAACTTTGCAAAGGCATATGTAAGTATCTATTTGAACTAAGTAACACTAGGAGAACACATGAATGCTCACAAAAATTTTAAATATACCAGTAAAGGTAAAATACATGCAATAGGGTTTCTGGGATCATATATGTCTCTGCCTTTAGGGACACTAGCAAATCCACCTTATTTCTTGAGTAATCCTGCTGACTTTATTTTATAAGAACCAGTACAATCAGAATTTGCTTAAAGAAATAAAGAACATTTTCAATCCTTGGTGTCTAAGCTCAGGGTTTGTCTACACATGGAGTTGTTCCTAATCAACTCCATGGGCTTGGCTACACTTACAAATTTGCAGCGCTGCAGCTGGGTGTGAAAACACACCCTCTCCAGCGCTGCAAATTGCGGCGCTGCAAAGCGCCACTGTGGTCAAAGCCCCAACGCTGGGAGCGCGGCTCCCAGCGCTGTACGTTATTCCCCACAGGGAGGTGGAGTACGGACAGCACTGGGAGAGCTCTCTCCCAGTGCTGGCGCTTTGACTACACTTAGCGCTTCAAAGCGCTGCCGCGGCAGCGCTTTGAAGTGTAAGTGTAGCCAAAGCCCATGTGTGGACATTCTTATTCTGGAATAAATCAGGAATAGCTATTGCACTTTAAATTCACATTCCCCTTAATCAGAAACAACTCGCAAGTGTGGACAAACCCTTAGTCTCCCAAATTCATCTTTAAGATCCTAAATAACAGTAGCTTAATCTCCAAAGGTGCTGAGCATGCACAGCTCCCATGAACTTCAACTACTATTGATTTTTGTGTGCTCAGCAGTGCACTTCTTAAAATTGATTATATTTAGGTATTCAAATATGGATTTAGGAGCCCAACTTCAAGCAAACAGGTTTGAAAATGTTGTCAAAATTCTTTTTCCATTGCATTTGTGTTATTAGCACCAGTGTACAAACATATAAAGTCAAGATTCCATAGAGGTAAGGCTTATATTTCACTATTCCAGTCATCAATTACATTGCTTCCATTGAATTTATAGTTAATATGCTAAAGATAATCATTCAGTGAAAGCTTTATGAAAGATGGGCATTTTATTCTTTAGAAAAAGAGTGATGAGAAATTAAACTACCTTGCTTAGCATGGACAAGAAGTCATGGAGACTACTCATATTCCTGAAGTAAAGATTGTTCCCTGCCACTGGTTCATTCAAATGTTTGTGATTGCTGCTCTAAGCTGTCTCTTCCTGTTGTAAAGATTAGTGTCCTCATGCACCACTCCTGCCTATCTGCCACTCACTACAGTACAATAGCCCTCAAAAAAGGATTGGTCTGGTTCAGTTCTGTAACCCCAGTGCATGCTAAGCATGCTACAGCTGAACAGAAGGCAGCCTGCACTGGTAGTACAGCTGTGGTCCTGGATGCAGATTCAGGAAAGCATTTAAGCATGTGCTTAACTTTAAGCATATCAAGCACATCCTTAAGTGCTTTCTTAAACAGAAATGGATTCAAGCATGTGTTTAAGTGCTTTCCTGAATAGAGGCCTATATCTGGTAAGTGGCTACAACTGTCTTAAAAGTTCTCAGATCACTTTGTACCATCTTTTCTTTTTGTTACTTTTACTTTGAGGAAAGATTAGAAAAAATACATGCTTGTAGAAAACGGTTTCTAATCACTGCAAGGTATGACGCATATAGGCGTTCCCCAGGATGTTTGTTAATAGTAAAGTGATAGGTGTTTGACTTCACTGATTTCAACAGAAATGTAAATTCTATTGTTGCCCCTTTTTAACCCTAGTGGCTAGTCAAAATCTGGAGCCCTGGGGAAGTTCCAGCTGGAAGTAAAAATGGATGGAATCTGGTATTTTCTTTGATGCAATCTTGTTTATTTACAAGGAACGTACAAAGTCCTGCTTCTCCAAAAAAGCAGGAGGAACCCAAAACCAAAAGAAGCAGTATCTCAGTTTACAGACTCAAGTCTCTTTTGCCAACACCACTCCCAAAAGCTCTCTCTTTTGATTTTCCAGGGTCACTCTGTACTTACAGGCTACTGCATGACTTTCTTGCATGTTGCCTCTGCTTCAACTCAGTTCTGGTCTCAGTTTACGTCTGTTGTTACACCAAACATACACACCCTGGTCACAACATACGCAGTGGAACCTACCACCCACATGATGTAGTTTCTGGGCAGACTGTTAAGCCTTGTTTTAGGTGTGGCCCCTTAACCGTCTCTTACAGCTATCTTAAATGAAGGGCATTTTCAAGCATCAGTTTGAACGAGGTTTCACATAGCTCCTAACACTATAATAGTGATGAACAAATCTCAGGCATTCAGAATTCAGGGGCTGGCTTGGCTAAGCACTCAAAATTTGGATGCTGAGCCAAACTTCTTGATAACAAATAATGCCAAACATCTCATTACATTTTTTGTACCCCACTTTATAAGGTCTAAAAAGATGACTCAGGTAATTGTGGTGAAGGTGAAAAAGGAAAAACAAATCACATTTTGATCTATTCTAGCATGAGACAATATTATGAGTAGCTGAATGTCTCTACCATACAATACTTGTCTGGGCCTTGGTCCCTCAAGACCTTGAGTGACATGCAGCAGTGAGCCAAAGGTTGTTGCATTGCAGCTCAGGTATGAGTGGAGGTAACATGTAGGAACAAGATTTAACAGTAGGCACTCCACATTGAGTGGTAAGAAAGCTCAAGCCCATTGCACATCTTCTCCTGTATCCTCAAGGGAGCAAGATGAGAAGGGAACAGGTCATGGAGGGAGAATGGGAATGCTGCCTGAAGAGACATTCGGCTTAGGTGTGATTTTTTTATTGTGCTAATGAGATGCTTAACTGTGTATTTTCCTCTTATACCTTATTTCTGCTACTAGGCAGAAACTGGCAGCTGGGCAGCAGCTCTCTCAGTAAGCCAAAATCGAGTTGACATGCATTTCCTGTCCTACTCATCACATTTATCCTTGTAATTATACACACAACACTCTGCATGTGTCCTCTAGTGAATTTGTGCCCTTAGTGGAATGAGTTTGGTGTTTCCAGACCAGTTGACAGTGTCTATAGCACAAAAACATTGCCAGAACTGGCAATAATGCCATGCAACCTTGTGGGCAGTCTCAAATAAGAGACTTAGGATACAAAGGGTGTGGAGACTGGACTACTTTTTCATGCAGAGAGTTGGTCCCTCCCTGCCAAGGTTAAGACACACTAGCTGGGCAGTGTGGGGAAACTTGTCCCACCCTGCCCTTGCTGTACTTGTTCTGTGGGTAGAGGATTTTATTCCCTTACGGCTGTCAAGCTGGCCCTTTTCAGAAGTGTAAAACTCATAGGAAAAGGGAGGAAAATGTTTTTGAGACCTGCTCTATATTTAAAACTTTTACTAGCTGAATGTCAATTAGGGGTGTGATTTTTTGCTGACATAGCTTTGCTGGTAAAAGCTCTAGGGTAGATGCAGTTCTTGCAGCATAACAATGCTTTTGCTGGTATGCCTTAAGTCGCTCACTGAACTGGTATAAACTATGCTGACAAAAACACTTTTACACAGCTGCATGTACACTAGAAGGGTTTTCTTGTTATCGATATACTAGCAAAACTATTAACTATTGACCTGAGGTACAATCCATTTTTTTCCTGGTAAAAAAACAAAACATTAAGTTTTTCATGGGCCTGACAAAGGGAAAATTAGCTGCTTTTGTGTTTTAGACAGAACTTTCTCTTCCTCCCCCCCCCCGCCCCCAGCTCTCTCTTGGAGTTCTGCTGCCTCACTAATCTGAAGCAATGGCTCACACAAACTGTTTATTGTGGATCTCCCTTTGAAGCATTATACAACAATACCATCCTGCATTTCCTTAGGGTGGATTTCTTATCTCTGTGATAGAGGAGAACAATCACATATTTGGTGAGTTCAAACAAGAGCGCACACAATTACAGGAAGTAGAACGTTTGTTAAATGAGGGCAGTTTATAGAAATCATTTTTATAACTGTGCATATATTTAATGACAGATTTCAAAAGCAAAGTTCTATAATGCAGCGATATCTCTACTGTGGGTGACACATACAGTACTTTCTAGTGATAAGTAGCCAAAGCAGTATGCTCTAAGGTGACATGGTCTGTACAAAGTGGTCTGTATGATACCTTTGCTCACCAAGTTACATTTACCCACACTGGTGGAAGAAGGTGAAAATTATCCCTTGCATCTGCACCTCCAAGAGTAACAGAGTGGGATACAGGATTCCATCAGGGAAGAATCACTAAGTCCCACTGGCAGAAGCTGACTGGAAGATCCATTGAGTCAGTGTATCTCCCAAACAACCTGCTCTGCTGTTGGGCTCTGGTGGGTAGCTGTAGACCCCATTATAGAATAAGAGTTGAGGGCCGCTCACTATGCTGTCCAGGCAAACTCTCGACTACACAGGACCTGGATTGCATGGCTGTAGATATGCCATGGACACTGTGATTGTCGGCTTTTTCTGCATGAAATCCATGAATTGAAATGTGTGAATAAAGGGACTGCTCACATTGTGCACGGCCAGAGATAATCTGTTCAGCAGAAAACTTCATATAGTGATTCAAAGATATGCAAGGGCTTTGAGATACTTTGGGATGAAAGGCCCCATATAGATGTAAGCCATTATTAGCAATACCATAACTCCCTTAATAATTACTCCCAGGAAGGTTTTGTTAATAAACACTCCTCCAAAGATACTGAAAGAGCTAGCAAATGTTTCAACTAAGGCCCCAATCCTGAAAGCACAAACAGCTTTACTTTAAACATCCCAGTAGCTCCATTTATGTTAACCAGATTACTTACATATTTAAAGTTAAGCACATGCAAAAGTGTTTGAAGACCTGAAGCGATTGAACTTACAGAAAACTGAGTTACCTCCTTCCTGGCCAGAATGTCCAATGCGTCCATGACCAATAACGTAATCATTTTGGTATGACCATCTCCCTTGTATAAGCATTATACTGTATTAAATCATGGCAATTAGTCCAAGGGCTCCTGATCGTAAAGCCCCTTACACATGTATTTGAAAGTTAAGCATGTGTATAAGTGTCTGCAGGATTGGGACCATAAAGAACTAGAGAATAAATGAGCATTCCTTCAACTTTTTTTTCTTTGATGTAATGCAAAAGTGGCTTGTGTGGAAATGTAGCTCTTGGGCTTAATCTTGCTCTGACCCAGGGGCGGCTCTAGGCACCAGCAAAACAAGCTGCTGCCTAGGGCGGCAAAATATAGGGGGCGGCAAAAGGCTGGGGCCCCAGCTCATCCTGCCACTGCGAGCCGAGGAGCGGCCCGTCTTCTGCAGCCAGGCAGGGCCGCGCTACCGGCTCCGCTTGGGGGAGAGGGATGGCCCCTTACCGGTAGCGCAGCCCCGCCTGGCTGCAGAAGACGGGCCGCTCCCCCTCCGCTTGTTCCCCGGGTCCTAAACAGCGCTGCAGCAGCTTGGCTGGGGGGGGGGCGGGGCTGAGCCCCGCTCCGCTCAGAGCTGCGTGGTCAGGGGGCGGGGCTACAAGCTCCGGGCCGAGCGGAGACAGCTGAGCTGAGCCTGGAGCTTGCGGCCCTGCCCCCTCCCCACGCGGCTCTGGGGAAGAGCTCAGCCCCCTCCGGAGCCATGCGGCTGCCGCGCGGTGAGCCGGGGGTAAGCAGCCGGGGCGGGGGGAGGGGGGGTGGCTAAGGGGCAGGGAGTCCCGGGGGCAGGGAGGGGCACAGGTTCTGTGGGGGGGGGCGGTCAGGGGCCAGGGAAGGGGGGTTGGATTGGGGGGGGTCTCAGGGAGGTGTTTGTCAGGCACCCCCCGACCCCATTACCCCCCAGGCCCAGCCCTGACCCCCAGCTCCGAGCCCAGCCCCTCTGATCCGGACACCCCCCTGACCCCATCCCCCTCACAGCCCTGACCCCCAGCTCCAAGCCCAGCCCCTAGGACCTGGGCACCCCCACAGCCCCATCCCCCTCACAGCCCTGACCCCCAGCTCCGAGCCCAGCCCCTCTGATCCAGACACCCCCCTGACCCCATTCCCCCCACAGCCCTGACCCCCAGCTCCGAGCCCAGCCCCTCTGATCCAGACACCCCCCTCACCCCATTCCCCCCACAGCCCTGACCCCCAGCTCCGAGCCCAGCCCCTCTGATCCGGACACCCCCCGACACCATTCCCCCACTGCCCGGTCCCCCCAGCTCTGAGCCCAGCTGCTCTGAGGTGGGCACCCTCCGACCCCATCCCCCCCACCCCAGACCCCTAGCTCTGAGGCAAGCCCCTCTGAGCCAGACAACCTCCAACCCCATCTCCTCACAGTCCTGAGCCCAGCCCCTGTGAGCCGGGCACCCCCCAGAGCCCAGCTCCCCACCCAGCCCTGGGCAACAGCAGCACCACCTCCAGGCAGTGACAGCCCATTGGCACCAATCATCACCATCACCCAGCAACAGCCCATTTTGTAATTGCAAATGTATACAGACCAGTAAAGCATTTAATGTTTTTAAATAATGTATTTGGTGTATTTTCAAATTATTCCAAATTAATTTTCACTAGTTATTTTTTACATTTCCAAATACATGTTACTATAGTATTGCAACTTTTTTTTATGGAAGGGGCCCCCAAAATTGCTTTGCCCCAGGCCCCCTGAATCCTCTGAGCGGCCCTACCCAGTGTGTGTGAGGAGCCGGGGAGGGAGGGAAACGGGGTCTCCTGGAGCCAAGTCCAGGCTGCGATGGCGGCGAGGGGCTCCTGGAGTGTGTGAGGAGGTGAGCGGCCGACTGGGTTCGTCGGTGCTGAGCAGGTAGCCCCGCAGCCGGAGATCCTCGCCTTCCCTCCTGCCGGGGCTGGGCCAGGGCACCGTGAGGCTGAAGAGTAGCAGGTCCAGGGGGCTCTCCAGGTCTTTGGCCGCCAGCATGTCGAGGGTGAGGGCGGTGAGCACGAACTGATCCACCTTGGCCACCAGCAGTGCTGCGAAGCCCAGGGAGGGGGCCGTGTTCTTTGCGCCACCCCGTAGCCGTGCCGCCACCTGGAAGTACTCCCGCTCTGTGCTGCCCAGCAGCTCCACCCGCATGGGGACAGAGTCGCAGCTGGGCCAGGGCTCGGCTGCAGTGTGCTGGTAGCGGATCCCACATTTGGGGGGGAGGCTAGTGCTGGGGCAACAGGGGGTGTGAGTGGGGGGTACTGGTGGGCGGGGGGGGCTCATGTCTGAGGGCGGGGGGGGGGCAGCCAAAAAAAAGTTTGCTTGGGGCGGCAAAAAACCTAGAGCCGGCCCTGCTCTGACCGAAGTTGATGGTGCAAGATCAGATCCCTTAACTCACAAGAAGATTTATAAAACCAAGATTTCTGTTTTGTTTTAATGGAAGAATATTAGTCTTTTTAAAGCCTCACAAAAATTAATGTCTGAAACAGAGACCTTTTGTTCTTTGCTACTGTATGCAGCGTCGCTGGGGAAATAGTGTATAGAAATATAATTTTTCTTCCTATACACTTCTATTGACATTTGTCCCTCTGTATGTATGGATCTAAATGGTATTTTCATTTCCAAGTCTTTAAAGTTAAATATTTACTTTTGGTTTCCCGTAAATACGAAAGGTGCAGTTGCTTTTCCCAGAAAGCATAAAGATTTCTCTTTTGTTATTCAGTGTGAGTCAGATCCCCATGATCAAGCAAAGTTAACATAGGAATAAGGAATAATTACACAGAGATGGGAACAGGGACCCAAATCTTCTATCTCCCAGTCCAGTCCTTTCACTTTAAGATCATATTTGCTCAAGTTTTTCCTTTGAAACTCACTCCTCGCTCAGGCAAAGCTTCCATCAACAGGAAGTGTGGCACTCAGGGGGTCAGCAGAAGGAATTCAGAAACAGCAAGTGTGATCTGGTTAACACTTTGAGTAAAAGCGAAACCAGAATGGCAGGACGTGAAAGAGATTATAATCACATCATAAAAAGTGTAGGATATCTGTAAAGTGGCTGCAATCTTAGAGTAATATATGTTAATTACTTAGCAGATCGCTGATGGCATAAAAGTAATTGCTAAGAAGATTTCTGTGTTACTGATATACTATACCTATCAGGATTTTATTTTATCAGATTCTTAAAAGCAACTGACATTCGTGACAGGATACCTCTGTGAAAGTAAATGCAAAGTTAGATGGAAAAGCTGGAACACTTCCCAGGGCTTTAGGCTCTGTTCATGAAAAGAAAACAAATCTTGCACCACTGAAGTCTTTGGTGGGAGCAGGATCTGGTCTATGTTCCACATCACTGAAATATAAAAGCCTGACGTATGCATAAGCTTGAATCAGTGGCTATGCAGGTTTTAGGTGACGTTAAGAAAAGCATCTGCAACCTCCCATCTGCTGAGGTACTGGCACAGAACCAAAAGTGGGCAATGCTGTCTGCAGAGGGGCCATGCCCCAGACATTCAGTGAATATGCTGAATCAGTGCTAAGCCTCAACAATGTCCACTGACAGGGATCCAATGCTGCCCCTCCCAGAACAGTAGCTATACCACCCTCAGCCCTTCCTCAGGCTTTGCTGGGGCAGGGAGATATAATTTACAAGAGGCCAGAGTGAATCTGGCCCAGTGCCAAATAATTTTTTTTTGCGCAAAATATAATGAATAGGGTAACAACCAAGCATGTGAAAAAATAATACATCTTATCTCTTGCTTTTTTTCAAGCCCTAGAAAGATTGTGTTCATGAATATCACTGCTATACAAATAAGGAATGTAGGTATAATCTGTCATTTGTTGTGGCAGAGAGAGGTACAGTGCATGTTTAATCAGTGAAAATGGAAGCACTGGCTAGCAAGGATAACTAACACGGCTGCTACTCTGAAACTTGAAATAAAATGAGCAATTACTTTTAAATTAAAACTTCACAGACCATTGTTATGTATGAAGTTACCAAGCACAAAGCTGGATTTCTGGGGTAACAAACAACTGTCTATTAGGCTATGTCTACAGTACAGACCTTAGCGTGGCAGAGCTGTACTGCTGCAGCTGCACAGTTGTAAGGTCTCCTATGTAGCTCTCTATGCCAGCAGGAGAGCACTCTCCCGCTGGCATAATTAAGCCACCTTCAATGAATGGTGGTAGCTATGTAGGCGGGAGATGCTCTCCCACTGAAATAGTGCTGTCCACACTCGCACTTTTGTCGATGAAACTTATGTCAGTCAAGGGTGTGGTTTTTTTGCACCCCTAACTGACAAAAGTGCTAATGTAGACAAAGCCTTAGTTGCCACCACCACTGAGCAATTACTGCAGATATCTTTGGACATTTAGGCAAATTCACTATGACTATTTTCACGCTCCTTGTGTGTTTGTTTTCCATCCATATTCTAGCAAATGAATGTACTAGCAAGAACACTCGCAGAAACAGCTTATTTTTAAAGACTTGGAGAAAGCAAATTATGAATATGCAACAATGAGTATTCATACTGGAAATCTGATTCCAAGAGTTTTTCTCATCTGATCAGGCAACAGAAATAGATTGTGAAACCTATATATGCAATCAAAATTACCCAATACAGCTCAAATTGTGAATATCAAATATTCCCAATGAGCTGCTGAACAAACAATCCAGAGAAAAAAAAATAATTTTGAATTACAAAGAATTAAAGAAAATCGCAAAAAAAGAGAAAAAAATCTGAGCAGAAAGAGAAATTTATTTTAAAATAGTTTTTAGTAACTTTTTACTTTTACTTATTTTTCTATTAACTTTGTGTTTTTTTAAATATATATTTACACAGAAAAAACAAATTATACATAAACTTCTCATAATACATTAACCATTTGCTACCTAACCTTGAAGCAATTTATATATATGAATGGATAAATTATAAATCAATTATCTGTATTGCACAATTTACAAACAAAATTTGTTTATAAAAAACTAGCTAGTTAAAGAAAAATTATTAAGTGAAGATAAAAAATAGAAGCAAAGTTCAGAGGATGGGGCTGGAGATGGGAACGGAAGGAAGTGAATAGAGAAGAGGGGGAAGGCTCAGGCATTTAGTAGGCTCATTCAGATACTTCCAGGAGAAGCATCCCACATCTCTGAGAATTTTTCAGGGGTATTTCTGTTACTCTATACCAGGGGTAGGCAACCTATGGCAAGCATGCCAAAAGCGCACACGAGCTGATTTTCAGCGGCACTCACACTGCCCGGGTCCTGGCCACCGGTCCGGGGGAGCTCTGCATTTTATTTTAATTTTAAATGAAGCTTCTTAAACACTTTAAAAACCTTAATTACTTTACATACAACAATAGTTTAGTTATATATTATAGACTTATAGAAAGAGACCTTCTAAAAACGCTAAAATGTATTACTGGCACGCGAAACCTTAAATTAGAATGAACAAATGAAGACTCGGCACACCACTTCTGAAAGGTTGCTGACCCCTGCTCTATCCTATACTTCCCATAGTGGCCAAGCTTACAACGTGAATGTTCCAGTCTTCAGTTGTTGGTTGCTTTTTGGATTAATAGTACTAGTCTTTTAGCAACATTTAATCTTCTGCTTAGTCAAAGGTTTTCAGATTTATTCAGCTTAAACATCCATTAGGTTTAAAATTACATGTTTAGCTTGTAACATAATGTTATTTGACAGGAAAAAATTAACTCTCCAATTAAGTTCTGCCTGGGTATAGGGGCATTCCCAGTACATATGGGTTAAGTTAGCACCTACTGAATCACAACGCCAATATTTGTCTGATTTAGTGGCACCTGTTTTAAACAATCACAGATTGAGCCAACGCATCAATGTAATATGATTTAATGCTGAATTAATCTTAAACGGAGGTTCAAGGGACAGTTCAGAGCACTGACCTAGCCCTACTTATAATCAGAAGTATACCACAGGTGGAGATATAACTGGAGAAATTTCTTGATGCATCTTTATGTATGTTGGGCTCATTGTTGTATCCCAGTAGGTCAAAAATGTTACATTTTTGTTAAAAATTTTGTTGCTATTTTTTGTTGAATGTTGAATAATTCAAATCCTTTCTAATCACAGTATTGCCAGCAATAATAATGACCTACTCAGAGTTCAGCCTGAGATCTTGAAGAACTTTGCTAGAGCAAGCAACAACTAGGACCTAAGTTTCCAGTTCAGAGGGAAAAAATCTCATTTGACAGCAAAATATCTTTGTCATACAGACAAAATAAAAATTGTTTAAAAAACCACCTCTTTGCAATTGTTCACTCAAATTGAAAAAATAAAATTTGTTTAAGTAAGCTTCTTGTGTTCACTTTCTGAGCATGTGTAAGTTATCAAGTTTTCCACAAAACAATGCTTGAGAGTAAAGCAAATGATAAACTTGTGTGCTCAGGTAGCAACAGATAAGACACGGCTTCATATAGCAGTGGATATAGGGCAACCAAACAGCAAATGTGAAAAATCGGGACAAGGGGTGGGAGGGTAATAGGAGCCTATATAAAAAAAAGACCCAAAAATCGGGACTGTCCCTATAAAATCGGGACATCTGGTCACCCTAAGTAGATATGATTCCCTAAATTTCTCTCCGCTTTCCTAGCACTCAGGCAATTAAATGAGTCAGAAAAAGACCTCACAGAATCCTTTGTAACTCAGGGTACATGTACACTACAGAAACTATACCAGCATGGCTACATTGCCATAGCTGTGTATACACAACCTACACTGACAAAAGGGGTTTGTCCATTGGTGTAGGAACACCTCTCCCTGAGCAATGGTAGCTACGTTGACAGAAGCATTCTTCCACTGACATAGGTGTATCTACACTGGGGGTTAGGTCCGCATATCTATGTTGGTCTGAGGTATTGGTTTTTTTCCAACTTAACTTGTAGGTGCAGGCCTAAGTCAGCGCGTGCGCATCCAATTACTCTGTGTGAATGTAATGAGAGAATATTACATTTAAACAATGCAAGCTGCCAATAAATCTTCAAGTTGCCTGATTCTTCTAGCACTAATGCCTCAGGCATAGCCTGTGAATAATGAGAATGCTCATCATGAACTCTTGAGAGCTTCAGGGGCTAATATCTCCCTACTGAAACCAGTCTAACACCAATGTAATTCCATTGACTTTAGTAATGTTACTTCTGGCTTACAGTGGCAGGAGTGGAATATTAGTCCCATAGACTAACTATAGAACCATAAGGTGTAAATGGTAAGCTGTTTATGGACGGTAAAATACTTGCGTCACCTCAGCCATAACCACAATGTATGGTGGTCCTCAGCGAAAATTTCAGCTCCTCCATATCTATCTATCACTCAAAGAAAATAGAAATGTCAGTGCTTCCACTGTATACAAATAGTTTATCTAGCCCAGTTGCATCTGTTAGTTCTTCTGGGACTTGCATTTCTGATCTTTACCATTCTTCTTAATCTACTGAAGGAGAGGACAATATAATGTTTTCCATTTGCCAAGTAAATAAATCTACATGCTCTTTTGATCCTGTACTTTTTCTAAATGATTGGTAATAGTGCAAATCAGTCACTATGAGGTATTGCACACTCAAAATTCCTCAGAAAAGTATGAGTCATCACATCATCATTCACAGGCCCCACTCCCCACCCCGAGCCCTCCAGACCTTTTCTTCGGGTCCCTGCCCCGTGGACCCAACCGGCCCCCCCGCCCCTTCTCCGCAAGCCGGCTGCATGATCTGCAGCCGGTCCGCTTCCAAATCGCGCCAAGGAAGCAGCTCTACACACTCGTGCTCCACACCCTTCACTTCCTCACCCTCGTGTCCCGCCCCGACACCAAGTGCCGAGACCTCCTGTCACCTCTGGAGAGTAAGGAGCCCCGGTGGGCCAGCCTCTACTCTACCCTGGTCCCGAGGCCCGCCGGGGATATCAGTTGGCGACTCCTCCATGGGGCCGTGAGCACAGGCGTGTACTTGGTGTTGTTTACCCCTGTCCCAAACACCTGCCCCTTCTGCGGCGTGAGGGAGACCCTGGTGCACGTTTACTTAGAGTGTGCCAGGTTGCAGCCCCTATACCGGATCCTCACCAATATCCTGTTATGTTTCTGGCTGCACTTTTCCCCTCACCTCATTCTCCATGCACTCCCTATCTGTGGCCCCACAAAGTCACGGGACGTCCTGGTCAACCTCTTCCTCGCCCTGGCTAAAATGGCCATCTACGCGACCAGGGAGAGGCAGTTGACCAATGGAGACTCCTGTGACTGTGGGGCTTGTTTCCGGTCCTTAGTCCGTTCACGTATCCGGGTGGAGTTCCTCTGGGCGGCGTCCGCTGGCTCCCTTGACGCCTTCGAGGAGCAGTGGGAGCTGTCCGGGGTTCTCTGCTCGGTGTCCCCATCAGGCTCCCTTCTTATGACTCTCTGACCACACTCCTGTCCCTGTTCTTTTATTAGTTGTCCCCTGAAATTAGTGGGTTTCTGAGGCTCTGTAGATCCTCCTCTTAGGCTGGGGGTGGGATCCTTTAGCATTGGGTGGGCTTCCGCCCGCCTGGTTCCCAGAAACCCAATAGATACTACTACTACTAACCAGGGCTGCCCAGGGGGTGGGGCAAGTGGGGCAATTTGCCCCAAGCCCCGGGCACCGCAGGGACCCCCACAAGAGTTTTTGGGGCCCCTGGAGCAAGGTCCTTCACTCGTTCCAGGGGCCCCAGAAAACTCTCACGGGGCCAGGGGCCCCGGAGCTTCTTCCGCTCCGGGTCTTCGGCGGCGGGGGGTCCTTCGGCTCCAGGACCCGCCACCGAAGTGCCCTGAAGATCCGCAGCGGGGGGTCCTTCCGCCTCGGGACCCACCACTGAAGTGCCGGGGCTTTGGTGGCAATTCGGAGGCGGAGGCCCCCCACCGCGGGTCTTCAGGGCACTTCAGCGGTGGGTCCCAGAGCAGAAGGACCCCCCCACCTCTGAATTACTGCCGAAGCGGGGGCCCCCTGCTGCCAAAGACCCCAGGCCCCCTGAATCCTCTGGGCAGCCCTGCTACTAACTAATTTTACTCAGAGAAGTCTGAGTCATCATACCATTGATCATAGGCAGAGCTGAATGGTTGGTTATTACTGCCATCTAGTTTTCAGGAGGATTTTTTGTTTGTTTTTGTTCTTTTAAATGTCCTGGACGCTGATATTTCCCAAGAGTAAGAAGATATATAGCTCATTTTAGCTTCATACCATATACATTCCATGACACGTATAAACAATGCATGCACATGCAATCACAAAGCCTTTTAAAAGGATAATACTTGAAATCTGGATGCATAACATTTAAAAGATATTAGAGATATTTCCAGTTCTAAACGCTCTGGGAAAGTTTAGCTGAGCCCTTTTGTTATAATGGGCCAAACAAAATCCTAGATCTGGGCACCTCAGATATTTGGGTTAATTTAGATCCAGGTCAGAACTTCATAATTAGGTGCCATCTCTAGCAGATATTTCAAATTAAATTTTATTTCAAACAGTAATGTGCACTTTTTTTTATTGAAATTGACAAAAATCTTCCCGATAAGCTTTCTCATGTCGAGAAATGTAAGGAGAACCTTTACTGCAATAGTTCACCATTTCTACTTCTGGTCTTTCAGTCAGAAGCAGGAACTGCAGAGTTAGCATAAAAAAGAATATAAACATGGAAAACAAATTAATCAATTTTAAAAACACACAAAATTTGAAGAAGTATGTTAAGATTTTTCTTTTCCTGCGTAATTTTCATTTTTGTGCCATCTCTGCAGTTTCTGGTTCTGCAGTGGGAGCTGCAGTTTAGAAGCAGGTTCTATATTTCACCCTATAATATTGTCACAAGTATGCCAAAGGGCAAAGGCAAAATACTCCATACCTGGAAATTTATTATTCATTCTTTGTATGACAGTAGTACCTAGAAACCGTGACCAAGATTGGGGCCCCATTATGTGAGGCACATATACACACAGTAAGGTACAGTTCCTACCCCCACGTAGCTAAACAAGTGGCCCTGTGAAATCTGATGGGGAAAGTGAGCTGCATTTCTTCTCATCTTAAATTGTTGTCTCAGTGAGCAGGGAAGATACAATTAATGCATTTTGGTAAATTTACCAGGTAGCAATCTTGTTCAAATGTTACTCTGTTATCCTCATAATGGGCTTGATCCTGTCCCATAGACATTTTGCTGCTGACTTCCATGGGAGCAAGATGAGGCATGAATATATTAGGCTCTCTATTCTGAGGACCAGGACATCTGTAAAATTTGACGCGACCGCTTCAATTAAAACAAGAATTTGTGAATTTCAATCTAAAAACCAAAAGAATTCACAACTGGGAAGTGTCAATGGGTAGGGGTTGCCAATCCTCCAGGACTGGCCAGGAGACTCCAGGAATTAAAGATTAATATTTAATTTAAATATATATCATGTGGTGAAACCTCCAGGAATATGACCAGCCAAAATTGGCAACGCTATCAATGGGGCATGATTCAGAGTCAGGTCTTTTAAGGTAAAAATGAGCCAGTTCACATTAACACAGGCCAAGAGGCCACAGATGGTCTCCAAACACTCTCTCTTTCTTTTTTTTAAATTGTTATTGAAAGACAAGTTTCCATTTGAACTCAAATGCTAGGCCTCTGGTCTTGAAAAACATATTGGGCACCCCCCACAGGGCTCAGGTTAAGTTCATTCAATCTATTTTATACAGCTACAGTAAGGATCAAACTCAGTTTTTCTTTTTTCCTAACAGGTTTGTTTCTGGTCATAAATTCTCAATCAGTGGGCAAGATAGGTTGCACAATTTAGTAAATAGTGTATTTAAAACATGTTTAAAGTCAAAAGAGAAAAGATCTGACAATGGGACATTGTCCTCTTTTGCAGAATTGAAGAGCACCTCCTTTGATTCAGTAACCTTGCTGCACTTTGGTATGAAATTGCCCCTTTTTTGTCCATAAAACTTGCATTTAAAGTGCTTCATTAGCATCTCTCACCAGATCAATAACGTTTCTGCAATCTTAACACTCGTTTCAGTGAAGCCACCGTGTTTTTTCTATCTATTTAAACATCTAAAACTCCTTGACAAAGTTCCTTTTAAAATTTACTCCTTTTGTTTCTCCTTGTTTTTTCTGTAAAGATCTTCAAACTTCGATGTACTCCAAGATGACTTCTGAACAAAAATCACGTCTAACCCAGCTAGTAAATCTAGCCTCCATTCAATGGGATTAAATAAGTGCTTCACGGCTATTGTAGGAGGCTCTAAAAAGGATCCTGCATCTTTAAGAGTTTCCTACAATAAATTAAATACATCTCACCCATTGTAAAAGAAAAAAAAAGTGACTTAATCCAGCACAGGAGAGCCAGTGTAGATCCACAGTGATGCTATGCTCTAATTCCAAAACATACCCACAGATAAGAGAGCCTAAACTAACATCAACATTCAGTGGGAGCATAAGTTTATTTCCTTTGGAATTCAGCCTTGGACTTCATGTCAACAAAACATAACAAGCCAAAAAAAAAAAAAAGCCAACCTAGGACCTCAAAAGTCTAAGCACATTGAATTGCTTTGGTGCAATTTTAATTCAGATCCTTATATATTCCAGTGAAGAAATTCTCTTTCTTTCCCAATGTTTTAGACTCTCAGACTTTAGGACACAATTCAGCAAGGTACTTGAGCACATGCCTAAATTTAAGCAGGTAAGTAGGCCCGTTGAAGTCAATGGGATTACTCCTGTGCTTAAAGTGAGGTACATGTTTAGGCACCTTGCTTAACTAGTGGGAAAGCCCTTTGACCTCATGCATTCTTCTGAGTTAGAATGGAAATAAAGCACTTCAGCTGATTTCCAATCAATTTTAATACAAAAAACAGTAAATACAGAGAAATGCGTGCAGACAGCTATCATTAAAAAGAGTATCTAAAGTTAATAATGATATGGTCCAGGAGACTGGTAATGGCATTTGAACCACTAAGTCGGTTAGAATCTGGCCCAAGCGAATAGTGACTGAAGGTCATTGTCATTTGACGACTGTTGAGTAGCCTACATGAAATCAAACTGCTAATAGACAAGTGTTCACATCACAAAAACACCTTCATAGTTGATCCCATTTTTAGCAATCTCAGCAGAGAGGACACACATTAATTAGGTTTCGTGATTATTTTCTCACCCCTGCTGAGGGTTGAGAGACATCAAAGGCCTGCAATGCATTAGTAGCTTGCACAGTTACTGTCTGTGCTGCACCTGTTCTATGGCTAGACAATTTTTGTCTCTTGGATGCTAGGATGAAACTGAACTTCTCCAAAGTCTTGATGACATATTTGGACCTGGGATTTTGGTATAGCCTGCTGTAGACGTAAGGACCAGTTCTACAATCTAGATCCAGATCAAACTTTTCTAGAATCCAAGGGGTTTCAGGTGGAGGGTTTTTTTTTCATCTGGTTTGGTTTGTTTCTTTCTCAGAGCCTCAATCCATACAAATGGATTGTATGAGGATCCATAATATTTCCTGATAGTTGGGAGCTTTGCCAAAAAGATCACATGAAATAAGCACCTAGTTTAACCGCAGCTTGTGTTAGAAGGATCATTTAAAAACAACAACATATCTTTGGAAGATACCTGCAGTGCTTGGAGAATGTTTACTGCCAAGGCGATGAATTTCAAGCTGTGACAGTGATAAATCAGCTCCAGATTTATTTGTAGAAGCACCTAAATAGAAGGGCAACTGAGGTAGGATTATTCTTATTAGGAGCACTTGTTGAAAAATGCAGACATTTTTCATGAAAATTTGAATTTTTGAAAAATGTCAGCATTGTTAAAATTTGGCAGGGAAAAAAGGGTACAATTTGTTGGTGAAAAATACCAAAAAAAATTCATGAAACAAGTTCACACAAAAATTCATGGAAATTTCATAAATTTAGAGACAATTTATTTCAATTATTACTATGGACACAGTAATAAAATAACAATAAATATTACATTAATTATTATTATTATGGATGCAGTATTTGTAGCTTTACCCCTGATGTGGAATAGCTAGCTTTACAAATATAAATTTAGTCTCAACACAGAAGGCTCTAGGTATTTTGCCGCCCCAAGCATGGCAGGCAGGCTGCCTTCGGCGGCTTGCCTGTGGGAGGTCCCCGGTCCCGTGGATTCGGCGGCACGCCTGCAGGAGGTCCACCGAAGCTGCAGGACCAGCAGCCCCTCCGCAGGCATGCCGCCGAAGGCAACCTGCCTACCACCCTTGCGGCGACCAGCAGAGCGCCCCCCGTGGCTTGCCGCCCAGGCACGTGCTTGGCGTGCTGGTGCCTGGAGCCGCCCTTGACAGAAGGTACAGAAAATTAGACCATCCAGCTTTCTTTTTCCAGCTGGCTCTAAAATATCTTTGTAATTTGGGCAATCATGAAAATTTGAAGTACTGGAGGTCCAGCATTTGCTGCTGTTCAGTTTCTAGGGTCAATAAAATCAGCAAATAAAATTGCACCTTTTTTGTTCAGGATACTCAGTCCGTATGTGTACTGGCGTCATATCTGCTGACTTTATTGACTTGTGTGACAAGTTGCCTGTAAACCGTAAACTATACAGGAGGTGGGAAGGTAGTCCATTTACGAAGGTTGTCTGTTTAAGTTATGTGTAGTCCATGGGTGATGAATCAATTGTCCAAAATAGGGCCGGGGAGGGGGGTTGTATGTAGTTCAGAAATGTCCCAGAGTGGGGGTGGCTATGGAGCTCTTTCAAGTCCATATTAGCATATGTGTTTTCATGCAGTCATAAAAGGCTGTATCAGAAGCCCTGTGGATGCAGTAATCCATAAAGATGCTAATCCAGCATCCTGTAGATTCCCCCATGAATTTGGCCCCAATCCCACGTGCTAATACAGTGGTCACTAACCCATCAATTCTGATGGACTGGTCGATCCTGGAGACTCTTCCAGTCAATCTCAATCTCCAGCCGCGGCAGTGCAGCGGGGCTGCCTGCTGCTAAGGCAGGCTCCCTGCCTGCCGCGGCCTCACGCTGCTCCCAGAAGCAGCCAGCACGCCCCTAGGCCCCACGGGGGGTGGAGGTAGGGGTCTCTGCGCACTGCTCCTGCCTGCAAGCACCACCCCCACAGCTCCCATTGGCCCACAGGCCGCAGAGGTACATTGGCCCATTCTGGGAGCAGCATGGCCCCGTGGTGCACTATCGACTAGTAGGGTGGGAGGGGTGGCCCGGATCTTGATAGGGAGGAGGTGCCGACGTGCCTGAGTGGAACCAAGCCCCACTGCGCCGCCGACTGGAGCCGCCTGAGGTAAGTGCCCTACTCCCGGAGCCAGCACCCCATACCCCAGCCATGATCCCCCTCCTGGATCCAGCACCTCATACCCATTCCTGCACCCTGACCCCCCACCTGCACCCCAAGCCCCTACCCCAGCCCTGAGTCCCCTCCCAGAGCCAGATCCCCCCATATCCCCTCCTGCACCCCAAAACTCTGCCCCAATCTGTACCCAAACTCCCACCCAGAGCTTGCATCCCCTGACCCCCTCCTGCATCCCATCCCTGTGCCCCAGCCCAGTGAAAGTGAATGAGGGTGGGGGAAAGCGACCGACAGGGGGAGGAATGGAGTGAGCAGGCAGGGCCTCAGGGAAGGGGTGGGGTAGATCATGGGTTGCCCTTATATTCAAAAAGTGAACTTGGGCGTAAAAAGTTTGGAGACCACTGTGCTAATAGCTGCAAACTTTTCCCATAACAAGAACTCCAGATAGATCATCACATTTCGGGGAATGGAGTATTTTCCACATCCTCCATGATAGCTGACAAGCCCACTCTACTCATAGATGTACTGTTCAGCCACCATAAGTTTCAGTACTTTGGTGGCAGACATGACAGCCTCAACACCAGAAGCTTGGAATAAAATCTCTTTGCCATTCAGAAACCACAAGAACTGTTCTGTCCTCCAAAATGTGGCATGCCTGAAATGCCAGAGAAGGCTTATGTAATACTCTGCGGTCACCCTCCCCTCCCCCCAAAGCAGTCTGCAATTTTTCAACAAAATTGTGATTTTTAACTTACCATTCTCTGTGCACTCTTTTCACTGTGGTTAATCTGGATGTGTCCATGGAGCCGCTGGAATCTGAAACATTCCTCTCACAATACATTGTTTTTAAAAGTATCATTTCTTGTCCTTGAGATTCCACAAGGATTTTTCCTGAGCTCATGCACTGAACTGTTTGTGAATCACTGAGACAATAATTTTCTGGTTTATACCTGTTTGCAGACACCTCTATCTCAACTGGCCATTGTACCTCAGCAGCTAATGCACACTCCAGAAGAAGCCTGCATCTCCCGACCATCATGGTTCAAGAGGAAACACTTCCTTGTGAATTTTATGGTTGGCATTGTGGACAGGGCCAAAAATCTGGTGCAATACCAAAAAGAGAGAAGGATTCACAACAAGCGGAAAGGCAAGTCAAGAGGCAAGCCAAAAGGCACAGGCAGGCTGCAAAGCTTTAAGATAGAACTGAGGCATGGGAGCAGACGTTTGCATCACAGTTCTCACAACAGGAACTTCATTTAAGGGAGAAAGACTTAGCCAAGCAGAATGACCTGCTTGAGCAGCTGCTTTCACTAATGGCCACAAGTGCCCAGGCTCCTTCTATATCTACACCACAGCCTGAGTCCCCTCCATGGTGCCATGGATACCAAGCATACTAGGAACAACTTGGACAATTCCATGGTTGGGTGGCCAAGACAACTGGGACTTAGACTTAGCAGCTGAACAGGGCAAATGTCGTCCCAGAATACTTCCACCTCCATGCTGACTCCCTCCCCACTGAAAGATTCCACCCGTGTGCAGATCCCCTGCCCCTTGCAGTTCACCAATTCCTGCAGACTTCCCCACCCAAGCAACTGTGGCAAGTGAGTGCTAAATGCACAAAAAAGGGCAAGGAGAGCATGCAGGGGACATGCAACATTAGGGGATTTTTTTGATAGCACTGTTTGTACTGTTCAGTGTTTGGTTTAGGTACTTTGTTTTATTACTGGTTGTGGTCATGCTTTATTACTGTTGTAGCAGTGTTCAACTGGTAGCTGGCCTGTCTGGCAATGCTTTAGCATTGTTATTTATGTAATACAAATAAAAGCTTTTATTTTATGAAGAAATTTTATTGCAATCACTACTTATAATATGTATTTCAACTACTACAAATAAACACATGGTAAGGCACAACAGGCAAGTAGTATCCAAACACAATTTCTCAATAAAACTGTGTACACCAATCCATAATGTAAATCAGGCATCGGCAATCTTTGGCACATGGCCCACCAGGGTAAGCACCCTGGCGGGCTGGGCTGGTTTGTTTACTTGCCATGTCCACAGGTTCGGCTGATTGCGGCTCCCACTGGCTGTCCCAGGCCAATGGGGGCTGCGGGAAGCGGCGGCCAGCGCATCCCTCAGCCCCCACCGCTTTCCACAGCCCCCATTGGCCTGGGACGGCAAACCACTGCCAGTGGGCACCACAATCGGCCGAACCTGCTGACGTGGCAAGTAAACGGCCCGTCCCACCAGGACGCTTACCCTGGCGGGCCGCGGGCCAAAGGTTGCTGATCCCTGATGTAAATGCACAGTTCTCCCCTGGACATTAAGTCATGTCATCAATAATAAAAATGCCAAATAATCATTCAACCTCCTTTCACTTCATACATTGACAGCACTGCCCCCCCCATTTCATCACATGATATGACAATACCTCATTTACTATAAACATTACTGTACAAACACATTCATAATTGTACTGCTCTCCACTTCCATTGGCTAATGTAAGTCCATAATGTGGCATGTAGCGGGGCGACCAACTCACCCGGCAGTGCCTCCTGCTGGTCATCCTGGGAATTAGCTTGCTAGCTTCCAGAGTGCCCTCTGCAGGCCGGTGTCTCACCTTGACACTGGCCCCCGTGTCCCTCCCAGACCCCAGTGCCCCTTCTCTCAGGGTTCTGCCCCCTGCAGTACCCCACAGTCTCACTGGGTCTCCCTGGGGAACCCCCATCCCCTTATCCCCACCTCGCCTCACTCTTGAGCTACTGCTAGTCACCAGGGCCGCCCAGAGGGGGGGGGCAAAGGGGTCAATTTGCCCCGGGCCCCGGGCTCCGCAGGGGCCCCCAAGAGAAGAGCGGAGGCTCCCGCCTCCGCCCCTCTCCTGGAGCCTCGGCGCATCAAGCGCCGAGTCTCCAGCCGAGCCCCTGAGCCCCGCCCCGATCCAAGCCGCGTGGTGAGGGGGCGGGGCTGGGAGCTCCAACGGGGCCTGAGCCCCGACCCGCTCAGAGCGGCGTGGGGAGGGGGCGGGGCAGCTCCCTCCGCTCGGCGTGGAGCTCCCAGCCCCGCCCCCTCACCACGCGGCTCTGAGCGGGACGGAGCTCAGGCCCCGCCGGAGACATGCTCGGGTAAGGGGCCGAGGCCAGGGGGGGGGGAAGCGGGACCCGCCCCCGCCGCCGAAGCGCAGCCCGGTCTTCGGCGGCGGGGGGCCCCTTCTGTTCCGGGACCTGCCGACGAAGTGCCCCGAAGGCCCGCGGTGGGGACACCCCCCCCCCCCGCCACCGAATTACCGCCGAAGACCGGGCTGCGCTTCGGCGGCGGGTCCCGCTTCGGCGGTAATTCGGCGGCGGGGGCCCCCGCCGTGGGTCTTCGGGGCACTTCGGCGGCGGGTCCCGGAACGGAAGGGCCCCCCGCCGCCGAAGACCCCGGGCCCCCGGAATCCTCTGGGCGGCCCTGCTAGTCACCATCTAGCCCCTGCTCACTGGGGCAGACTGCAGTGTACACGCCATTCATCACTAGCAAAGGGGGCATTGGACCTGCTGCCTTTGCCTACCCCAGGCTACCCCTCTGTAGCCCCAGTACCTGTCCTGGCCTTTAACAAGGCCGCAGCCTGGTGGTTCTCCAGGCTGGAGCTCCTCAGTTCCTCTAGCCTTTCCCCAGCCCTGCTCTACTCTAGGTACCTTTGTCAGCTCCCAGGCAGCCAGGCCCTTCTCCCTCAAGAGCTAGAGGGAGAGTCCTCCCAGCTCCTGGCTTCCCTGGCCTTTATAAGGCCAGCTACGCTCTGATTGGGG
This sequence comes from Mauremys mutica, assembly GCF_020497125.1. Lineage (NCBI taxonomy): Eukaryota > Metazoa > Chordata > Testudines > Geoemydidae > Mauremys > Mauremys mutica. Next base: position 83,988,456 of record NC_059075.1, read on the forward strand.
CGTGGCCCCAGCTGTGGCTGTTTCCCCAGTCAGCCGAGGATTGCTGCTCTCCCTAGCAGCAGCCCTCATGCAACCTCAGCCCTGTTCCAGGGCTGATTTTAAGCCCTTCAGGGCAGGAGCAGGTGACCACCCTGCTACATGGGAGCACAGTGCATCCCTGATTTCTGTTGCCTGTGTGCATTCTGCTCCAGCTGTGATGGTTGCACGTTCTGGCTAAGTTTACTAGTTCAGCAGTCCATTACTGTCATAGCTCCAAGCGGGATAAATGGCTCACCTTTGCCTTCCCAAAGGCTGTGAAGAGCACAGCAAGCCACAATATGCAGACAGCACTGATGGCCAAGAACTTATTCAACTACCATTCTACACCTGTAATTAAACCTTCTTTTGCCAGGATCTCTGAGATGATAAGCCAAGGCAAAAGGGGGTACACAGGGTCCCCCAATATAACAGTGGGGACAGTAATTCCATTTATGACAATGTCATTTGATGAGACTAGTGTCCAACCTGTCCATGAAGGCAGATTCCTGATAGGCAGAAAACTCTGGCATCATGAACCTTTCCAGTGCAGTCCACATAGGCATCCACAAGTCAGCTTCTGTCATCCACAATGCCTGTATAATAATGGAGTAGTACCCTTTGGGGTTTATGTGCTCATTTGCTACCTATGGGCATGAGGCCCATCAATGGTCCCAGCACAGTTTGGAAACCCCATTCTCATTACCTCAGGAATATTGTTTATGCCCACTACCTTTGGGTAAATCATTAGAAACCTCCACCATCACTGCCAGGGCTGGATTAACTCTCCTGTGGGCCCAGGGCTATTAGATTTTGTGAGGCCTCTGGGGGTTTGGAATGGGGGAGTGGGCTCGGGGCTGGCGCAGGGGATTTGGATGTGGGAGGTAGTGCAGCTCCAGCTGGGGGGCTGGGCTCTGGGGTGGGGCCAGGGATGGGACAGGGATGGGGGTTGGGATGCAGCAGGAGGTTCAGGGTGTGGGCTCTGGATGAGAGTTTGGGTTCAGGAGGGGGCTCTGGGCTGGGGTAGAGGCTCTGGCTGGGAGGCGCTTACCTCGGGCAGCTCCTGGTTGGTGACACAGCAGGGCTAAGGCAGGATCCCTGCCTGCCCTGGCTTTGCACTGCTCTGCTCCCTGAGGTGGCATGTCGAGCCCCTAGGCAGAAGGGTCAGTCTGCACAGTACTCAGCCAATGGAAGCTGTGGAGCTGGCACTGGGAGCCGGGGCAGCGCACAGAGATTCCCTGAATGCCCCTCACCTAGGGGCCACAGGGGCACCTCGGCAAGCCGGTGCTCGTGGCTCCAGCCCCAGGGGAGGTGCCGAAGGTCGGGGACCGGTGTCCGGCCCATGGTGCAGAGACTTGCCAGATGCTGGATGAAAAGAAGCAGCGGGCTGCATCCAGCCTTCAGGGCTCCCCTTAGCCCGAGGCCCTGGGCTGCAGCCCCTTAAATCCCTACATTAATCTGGCCCTGGCCACTGTACCCACAGTTGACTTCCCAACACCCAACTGGTTAGCAGCACATTTGTAGCAGTGTGGGCTAACCAGATTCCAGACATTTACAGCAACCCAATGCCAGACTGATATGGCCACCCTCATATGTGTCTCATGACACTGGTGGGTTGCAGCAAGCTGCTCACAAAGATTCAGAAATGTAGCTTTCTTCATAAGAAAGTTCTGGACCCACAGCTGGTTATGCCAGGCCTCCATGATGATGTGAATCCACAAGTCTGTGCTTGTGGCCCTGCTCCAGAAGCAGCTGTCTGAATAGGGGGGCATCACTGGCCATACTGAGAGTGATGAGCAGTATCAGCCAGTTTGTGTCTTGCATGTCTGTATCATCTTCCTCATCCTCCTCCTGTTTCATCATTAGCTCCATCTGGTGCCTGGAGTGGGTCAGAAAATGCTTCTGAAACATCCACCAGCACCTCATGGAAGCTCTGTCCGTTTCCTGTAACAGGAATGAAAGCCCAAGGAAGAGAAGTTCTTGAAATGGTGACTCTTCCATGGTGACTCCTCCATGTTGCTTGGTTTGGTTGCTGGGAGCATATAGACCAAAATGATGGCTTGGCAAGATGTGTTTGCGGGCTGTGGCAACTTCCTGTGATGTGAGGGGTGGACAGTCAAGTTTTCTCAAACTGCACCACAAACAAAATGGATGCATTACCCATTTCAGGACAATGGTAGGAAGTCTGGGATATGGTTGGTGGGACTCGGGCCTGTATACTGCATGAGGATGTTGGAGCCCCAGTGTGGGGTTCATGCTCAAAAATGTTTAACCTAGGGATTGATTGTGCTTCTTTGTAAGGATAAAGGTGATGCAAATAATTGAAACACCTACCAGGGCATCACCTTGTTAAGTCATCCTCTTAAAGTCCTTAGAAAGTTTTTGAGGCAAGGTTGAAGTGCAAGTCAGGGGGATGGGACATAGGAAAGGAACAACATGGCTTTCAGAAAGGAAGGAGTACTATAGATGCAGTATTTACAAGACGGACATTTGAAAGAATTATAAATGGAGGGAGTAACTGCTATGTAGCATATGACTTGGTTCCATAGGAGTTGCTATTTGGAATACTGAGATGGATGAGAGGGGAATTTCAAAAAGTGGAGATGACAGAAGAACTGTATGAAAGGTCAAGACCTAAAGTGGTAAAAAAAACCCCACAGAACTTCAGAGATTTTTGTGGAGATGGTTTGACTGAGAATAGGGAGCATGTTAAATCCGCTTTTCTTCATCTTTGTTATAGAGTTAATTATCAGGAGAACCAAGCCTGTTTGGAGACACAGAGAAAACTAATGTATGCAAACAATTTGGCCCTTTTGGTTGACAGCATAGAGGAATTGGTAAACACGGTATCAGAGTGGGCAGCTGTGTTGGAAGACCATGGTTTGAAGGTAAACACAAAGAAAACAGAAGTTATGCAAGAAGGGACGGTGGAAAAAGAGCTGCTGATTGAAGTTTCAGGAGAAAAGCTGAATCAGAAGAAAGAACTTGTGTACTTGGAAGGTGTACTTAGTGTCATTGGAGAAAGACCTGGAGAACTGAAAAGAAGAACCTACTGAGCGGCAGTGAAAACAGTGGCAACACTACTGTGAGACCATCAACTAAGGAACAAACTGAAAGAATAAGCATATGTTTGTGTCAAATGTTTTATTTTAACCAAAAACGTCCAAATGAAATATTTCTAAATTTCCAAATCATTTTCCCCCCGAGTTTTTTGTCCCAATTTGAGATGAAAACAAATGCCAAAAGAGTGGAATTTCTCACCCCTAGGAAATTCCATTTCTTTTTAAACCACAAACCATCTAGAAACAGCATATTTTAAGAATAAAGCCACTGTGGGCCTCTGCTCCAATCAATGCAACTAATTTGTTGCCTCCATAGATTACTTATCTATACCAAAAAACACATTGCAACAATGGCAGAATGGAATTCATTTTAGAGTTGTAAGAAACCACTATTACAAAACTAGTTTGGTTTGGTGTTTTATTACAAATTGCAAGCTCAAAAGAGATTCATCGAAAAGTTTGTGAGATTTTGAATTTTTCAATCAAAACCATGTGAATGTGGACCAATTTATGACTGGTGATCTCAAGACCCAGTTAAACTTGACAGTGTTGTTGAATGGCACTTTGAATCTTTACTTCTGATCTCAGGAGGCATATTACAATGAAATTCAAAATAAATATTTACATGTTTTCAAGATTTGCAGAGTTCTAGTTAATTTAAAGGAAACTTCAGTTGCACTTGAAATGAGAATCATTTTGAAACTAGTACTAAGTGAAAGTATGTATAACATAGTAACCCCACTTTTGACCACTTTGATATTTTAAATGATCCTCCACTGTAGCAGCAACTGAGCAATTTATCAATACAAGGACAAAATAGAGGAGGAAGTAGAAGTCATTAGTCCAAATGTTGTGGTTAAATTACCCTCTCTGTTTAACATACAGGCTATCTCCATCGTATTAGTCACTTACAAATCTTATTGTGTGGGTGAAACATGTGAAAGAAGATTGTTATGACTGGTGGAAGAGAAACTGGTCTTCCTGCACTGATACATACTTCTCTCGCCGGAAGCAGGGTAGGGGTGAACATGCTCCGATAAGCCACCAATTCTAGGAATTTCAAACAGTCTCCTGCTGCCTGGAAGAACAGCTTTCTGGTTATAGAGAGACCCCATGGAAAATGCTGTGCTTTCGGCTTTGCCCAGAATAGGCATCAGCAAACATTTTTTCCAACCTTGAGGGCTTTATAATGTCACTGTCACAGGACAGCGGGCCCCTCCCCTGTGTCAAAGCAGGTTAGCCCCAAATCCAGCCAGGAGGCTGGGCTACGCATGGGCCTGTAAAGGGTTCCCAGAGGGCAGGAAATAGGAGGTAGAAAGGAGTGATTGGAACAGGCTGTGGCTGGGGAAAGAAAGCCATGCTGGAGTGGAGCTAACACCTGTAATGGGTTCCTGGGAAAGGGGCCAAGTGCTCAGGGAAGCATCCTCAGAGCTATGGCTCCAGGGAGGGAGCAGAGCTGACTGGAACTGGGAAGCTGTCAGCAGCAGGAGTGCCAGAGACCCCTGGGGCAGAGTCACATCTGGGACATGGGAAGACTGACCTAGTTGTCAAAGCAGGAGTTGGCAGCCAGGCCACATGAGATACTAGGAGAGCAGAGTCTGAGCTATGCCAGAGGGCAGAACGAGGGTCAGGTATCCCAAGGCAGGCAAGGTCAGGTTACCAAGAAATCAGAATCAGGCTGTAGAAGCAGGTACCACAAGGAAAGCATTCCTAAGCAGGGGAAACTCAACTGCATAGACAATATCAACTTCCCGTTCCTGGGCTTGGTTTAAACAGAAGCAGAGAACCAACCAGGGCCCCCAAAATGCCACCAATCAGATCCCAGAACTGGAACTGAGCTTCTAGTTCTGGCAACCATCATCCGATGGCAGGCTAGAACTTACTGACTCTTAAGTGCCCCTGTCGACCAGCGTTCAAGACCCATGGTCCCTGACAGAGAACAGTCCTGAAGCCTGTGAGAAAGAAGTGAGTTAAAAATATTTTTTGTGGTTTTATTTGCTTGTGTTAAGAGAATAAACCTTCTTAAAAGAGACTGGGCCTTCAGCAATGTCTGGAAGCTGGGGAGAAGCCATGCCCTGTGACAGTCATTTTAGAATCCTTTTCAAATGACTTTTCCCCCCCCCCATGACAGTGATTGTGGTAATTAGAGGCAGGAAACAAAATACACTTTTTTTAACTCTGTAAAATTTTGGCCCTGAGACATAACATATTAGTGAATTTCAGCAATGTTTTGCAAAAAAACGTTAGCTCTAAGTCCCCATGGGCTGCCTTCTATGCAAGAGGCAGACCCAACTTCCTTCGCCTCCGACCCCAACCACTGTCACTGTGAAAACAGCAGGACACACCTCTCAGTACTGCCGCTCCTTCTGGAGCAGACTGATCCCGGAGCTAACAGAGCCCTTGAGAAGCTTGTGTTAAAGCAGTGTTAAAGATCTGTTGGTGCTCATGTGAAAGTTGACAAACATTTTATTTATATATAGTATAGTTGTTGTTACCCCATGTCAGAGCCATAACTAGGTATTTTTGCGCCCGCAGCAAGAATATAAAATTGTGCCCTCCCCCAGGGCCGGCTCTTCGGCGACAATTCGATGGCAGGTCCCTCAGTCCCTCTCGGAGGGAAGGGCCTGCCGCCGAATTGCTGCCAAAGAATGAGTGAAGAGGCGGCGGTAGAGCTGCTGCCGAAGCGCCCCTGATCGTGGCTTTTTTTTTCCTCTTTTTTCCCCCGCCTCCGCAGCTTTCTGCGCCCCTTGGCTTTGTGCACCCAAGGCAAGTGCCTCACTCGCTTTGCCCTTGTTACGGCTCTGCCCCATGCTGTTTAAACACCCTCCTAATTAAAAAAAATCCCACATAAACATACAAATACTTTACTATTAAATTTAGAAATACCTCTTTTTCCAGCTTTTTCTGATGCTGCAATTTTTTTTAAATTGCTAGCATCATTTATTCTAAAATGGTCAGCCACCACCACCACCACAACAGTGTTTATAGAAGAATAAGCCAAGGCCTTGCTGAAATGGATCTTTCAAATTAAAGTGATGACCAGCATAAATGCCTCAGAAATTTCCTGAAGGACACCCCAACTCTGCTAAAGATCTCATCCATCCTGCAACTGAAGTATAAAAGCACTGAAATGTAAAAAACACAAACTAAAAAGCAACTGGTTTTTAAGGTCCCCTGAAGACTAAGAACAAGGTGGACCTTTTATAAACACAGCTTCTAGGAAGTCATTGTTTAATTCCACAATACTTTGTTTTTCCATTCAAAGGGGTAAAAAGGCTAGATCAAGTTTGTACCATGCAGGACAAATTCATGAAGTGCATTTCAGACTGTCACTAATCAGCTTTGGAACAGTTACAGCATACATCTTAGATTAGTAAACCCGACCTACTCTGACCAGATTATGTCCCCTTGCGTAGATGCACTGGGAGGGCAGAGAATCCAGGGTGCTCCACAGCTATAGCCAAACCAGCTGGTATGTGTGCTCCCTAGAACATGTAGCAGAATTAGGCCTTCAGGCCCACTGTGCATACAATGACCCTCTTTTTTCTCATACCAGCACAGTTCAGACTCTCTGGGCCTAGGGTGACCAAGTGTCCAGTTTTCAACTGGAACACCTGGTCAAAAAGGGGATTCTGGCAGCTGCAGTCAGAACCGCTGACCGGGCTGTTAACTGTCCAGTTGGCAGCACCACGCTGCGCGGCTCCTGGGAAGCAGCCAGTACATCCCCCCTCTGGCTCCTACACAAAGGGGCAGCCAGGGGCTCCACATGCTGCCCCCGCCCCAAGTGCCACCCCTGCAGATCGCATTTACTGGGAACCATGACCAATGGGAGCTGCGGGGACGGTACCTGCAGACGGGGCAGCGCGCAGAGCTGCCTGGCCGCACCTCCATGTAGAAGACAGAGGGAGCAGGCTTCCAGGAGCTGCTTGAGGTAAAGGCCACCCGGAGCCTGCATCCCTGATGCCCCTCCCAGGCCCCAACCCCCTGCCCCAGCCCTGATCCCCCTCTCACCATCCAAACCCCTTGATTCCAGCCCAGAGCACCCTCCTGCACCCCAAACCACTGATCCCTAGCCTCACCTCAGAGCCCACACCCCCAGCTGGAGCCTTCACTCTCCCCTGCACTCCAACTCCCTGTCCCAGCCCTGATCCCCCTCCTGCCCTCTGAACCCTTCGGTCCCAGCCCGGAGCACCCTCCTGCACCCCAAAACCCTCATCCCCAGCCTCACTCCAGAGTCTTCACCCCCAGCCAGAGTCCTCCCCTCCCACATCTCAGCCCCAGCCAAGAGCCCCCTCCTGCACCCCAAATCCCTCATCCCTGGCCTCACACCAGAGCCCTCACCCCCAGCTGGAGCCCTCACCCCCTTCCGCACCACAGCCCCCGAGCCAGCACAGTAAAAATGAGCAAGTGAGTGAGGGTGGGGAAAGCAAGTGACAGAGGGAGAGGAGGATGGAGTGAGCGGGGGCAGGGCCTCAGAGAAAGAGCATGGCATGGGCGGAGTCTCAGACGCAGACCTTAAATAGTCTTCTGCAGCTAATCCTCTTCATGAGGTTCATGGTCATGTTCCTTCTACTTAATTCTGCAGGAAGTAACAATCATTTTCTTAAATATGGCAGGACACTATTTTACAATGCTGAGCTGTGCACAGCCACTGCTCCTTCTGGCAACCTTTTTCAGCAGCTACCAACAGAACAAAGTCAGAGGAAATTGTTTTCTTCCTCTGACCCCCTCCACCAGGCTTGTTAAGGACAAACTTTCATGCTCTTGCCTTTTTATAGCTGGTAAGTGTGCTGACTGTAGATCCCACAATGGGAGAAGGAAATGCAAACAAGTTTGCCAAGAGAAAGCACGCATGGGGGACGGGGAGAATGTAAAAGGAACAAAATGAAAGGGAACTAGATCCGATACAAGAAAATATGACAGCAAGTTGACGACATTGGAAAATCCTCAGGCTTTCCATGGTTCCCCTTGTTCTTATTCTGGATATTAGAGGCCAAATCCTGCCCACTTTAGAAAATACATTTGTTCTGAGACTAGTTACTGGAAATTAGAAATAGACCAAGGAAGCTGGATTGCAAAAGCTTGGTCCATTTGATTTTGCAAGCCCAAATCAGATCTTTGTTCCAATTCTTCTGAACTATCAAACCTTCTGATTTTATCTAATCTCTTCCAGAAAATACTACCTGTTGCCAGCCCTCAAGGAGGCACTTGCTTCAAAAATTATGCCAACCATTTGGAGAAGTCAGTCACTGGAAAAGCTCAGCTTTCATGGTACATTTGTTGCCTCTTCAAGGGGCCAAAATAAAGTAAAAAATAAAAAGGAATAGCCCACTGTTCAACAACCTCCTGAGTCTCTCCCCTTCCTTCCTATACCCAGGAAATAATAATAATGAATTGTAGTAGCTTACATATATCTATAGCCTTTCATTTCATGCACAGAGACCCAAATTCAGCAAGATTCTTAAGCAGGTGCCTAACTTTAGCAAGAGCTGGAATGCCAAGAGGCAATGTGACTACTCATGTACCAGAAAATAGGCACATGCTTAAATAACTTGTTGAATTAGTGCAGATTGCCCCTCCAGTTCTGGTCTAGCTTTCTTCTCATTCTAATCAATCCTTAAGACTCTCTTTTCCTACAATGTTCATAAGAAATGAGTCAGCAAAATTAATTATTATTAATTTAAGAAAACTTTTTAGTTGAACCACCAAGATGCGTATGCCTGAATTGAGCAGTCGTGTGATGATATTGCTGTAAAGACTGTCTTTCTACTTCATCTCTTCACTACTGTTTGTTACTCCCACTTGTAGCATCATGTTTAAAATTTGATTGTAAAATCTTTGGAGCAGGAATCTTAGCCTTTATATTAGCTCTGCAAAGCATGAGTACATATATGAGCATTTTAAAAAGTAATAATAATTCCATGTGTCCCAAAGCACCTTTGCAAACAACATACAGAACTAAAATGCACTCACTGTTGAGATGCAGCCATCTCTGGGGTGGAACACAGCACCTGTTAATGGAGAACAAATAGTTTGGGACCAAAAGCAAAGAAGAAACATTTTATTTGAGTGAAGCTACAGAAAGAATTTTTGGTAAACACAATATATTTACTGAAGCTGAAATTTGGCTGGGACACCCAAACTCTTGCCGCTCCCACCCCCCTAGCCCAAAAAAGGGTCATAGGATCTTTAATGCATACCAATGGTCAAGTCTCAATTTTATGACTCTTGAAATAAAAACAACCATTCTTGAAAGTGAAAACAAAATGAAAAACAAACAGATAAGATGGACCGTTCCTACCTTCTCATGGGTAACATAATTGTCAGTTAATAAACAAACTAGCAGGTGGAACTGCATGTAGCAAAATATTCATTTTGATCTTAACTTAGATTTATATTATCCTTGAGACACACACCAGTTAGACATATTCATTTAGAAAGAAATAGTAAGTACAGTAAATCTCAAACATAAAGAAGACTTCTATAGAAGGGTGACAGTTGAAAACTGGTGCCACGTTTAAAAAGAGGCACAGTGGTTGTGTCTGAAAGCTATACTGTACCCTTTCATTACCTGACAAAAAAAGCAGTATTATCCAGGTAGCTTCTGTCTCCCCACAAAAAATAGATTGGTGATGGGATATTGAGGCTTTCAATTCTAGGTCACCAATTTGAATGAGCACCAACCAGATTGCTAGTGACCAACTGTTGTTCCCATCTGACAGCTCTTCACTAGCCTACATGAAATGAGTTGGAAGTCTCTGTTCTATTCCTAATGGACAGGTGTTCACAACACAAAAAAAACATCATTACATTTGGCACTAACTGGAGTCCTTACTGGCAGTCAGAAAGGAAGACAATGGATGGAATTGGCATGGAAACTGAAAAACTCTCTCATCCCTACAGATGGTCACAGGTCAGGAGTGAGGCACATTTGTGGGACAGGAACTGTTCTGTCTCTCTGAAAATACAACATATCTGAGGCAAACTCGTCTAGCACAGAATTATTCGCTTGGAGGTAGAAAATTTTAATGTAATAGTGTCCAACAGATTAAGCATAAGTTAGCAATGTGATAAGGCAGGGAAGGAAAAAGGACAACAGTTTAACTGTTACACAGCAAGGAGTAGACCAGAAAGAGTGGATGTCCCATGCCATGTAGCAGAGTGGAAATGGTTCATCTGCATATGGCTTTAATGTAAACACACCTGCAATTATGTATTCACTATTGGTCGATTCATCACCAAAAAGATCAAGTTGTGCTAGAAGTTGTTCAGAGAAGAATAAAACTGATCAGAAAGCTGGAATAATTAATTTAAAAAAGATTAAAAGAGCTAAATTTTCAAAGCTTGATTCAGTGGATACCTAATTATTTGAATAACTAATTAAATAACTACAGTAATAACAACATTTACAAATGTTTGAAGAATATAAACAGCATGAAGGAAAAGCAGTAATTTAGGATGGTATACAGGGGGTATAACTAGGAGTAAGAGGATGAAATTAAGAAAGGGAAAAATTAGACTACATTTTCAGAAAAATACATGACAATGGGATCTATTAAGCTGTGATATAATCTCCCATGGAAATAGGTAGTTACCCCATAGATTGAGGGTAACATTTTCAAAAGCACCTCAGTGATTTAGGACCCTAAGTCCATTTTCAAAAGTGAGTTAGGTTTGACTACAATGGGTGTTAGGCACCTAGGCACTTCTGAAAATCCCATTAGGTGCCTATCTGCATCTTTAGGCACATACATGTCTTTAAAAATGTGGTCCCTGGCCCTTAGATACTTTTGAAAATTTCACCCTTAGGGCTGGATTCACAAGAGGATTTAAGTGCCTAACTGCCATTTTAGGAACCTAAATCCAGAATCGGGCCATATTGGGCTTCACAAAGCACCCATTCAACTGCCCCTGAACTCTGTAGATGCCTAAATGTGCTTGGCACCTAAATTTTTGCAGTCAGTTCCCCAGGGATCTATGCTTCTGCTTCTGAGCATGAACACTGCAGCCTCATGCGAGGCATCCAGACACCTAAGCCCCAATGCGAAGCACAAGAAGATAGACAGTGTTCTCCCTAACTTGCCTATAGGGACAAATAGGGTAGGCATGACCAGAGAAGCCTACACAAAATGCCAAGGTGAGAGGAGGAGTCATTCCCTCATAACTTTTATTGGTTAGGGTACTCACCTGGAATGTGGGAAACCACCAGCTCAAGTCCACCTCCCCATGCTTGCTCTGTCTCTGGCCCAGTGATTCTTTGTTTACCTACAGTGGAACAGCTTCAGCTTTGGGCAAGAGAGAGAAAGAGCTAGCAAGCAAGCTTTAGAGCACTCATCTGAAACGTGGCCGACTCGGGATCCAGGTCCTCTTCTCCAATTACTTTTTAAAATTATTTATCCAGAGTGGAACAGCTTCAACAGGAGAGACTGAGGGAACCCCACATCAGAAACTCCCACAGCCCAGTTGTTAGGGCAAGTGCCTCAGAGGTGACAGACCCCAGTTCAAATCCCTTCTCCCATTTATGCATCTCCCACATCCAGGGATGAAAGGAACTTAAAGGACTTACTGGTACGCCAGAGTCCTGAGCAGGGGGCGGGACCTCAACCAGAAGGGGCATGGCCTCAACTGGAAGAGGCAAGGCCTTTAAATCCCCAGGCCCTTTAAATCGCCACCCAAGCCCTGGGGGTCCCGACTGCCTCTGCTACCCGGAGGCTCTTGCGGCAATTTAAAGGGCCTAGGGCTCTGGCTGCTGCCAGGAGCCCCAGGCCCTTTAAATCGCCGGCCTGGGGAAGCAGGTCTGGTCTGGTGTACCAACTTACTTTCACCTCTGCCCACATCACAGGTGGCTACCCTAACCACTAGGCTAAGAGTTATGAGGGAAGTCCACCTCCTCACTCAAGCAGCAAATGTGCCTAATGCCAAGAGAAGGTTTGCAGCTGAGAAGGAGGTATCATGTTCCTCTGTATCACATATGGACTGGCTACAGAGCTTGCTTATATACACCAGATGTGTTCATCATAAAATCCTTTAATACTCTGCCACGTATGGCTATGGTTAGCTTTAAATAAGGTATTTTACATACAGCACCACCTAGTGCTTGAACAATATAATACAGTTTACCATGGCATTACGGGAGGTAATGCCCTGCAGCCCAAACTTTAGCGCCCGATCCGAGACATGGGCATGCCATAACACACACCCTCCTGGCTTGGCAGCTCCCACTGGCTATTTTAGGTAAGGCACTACTCAGCATGCTGGCTTTAGTGAATCCCTTTCTGAGGCACCTATCTCCTCTTCTTTGTGGTATATGGAGCCTAGGTGTCAAACTCAGGCTTTGTGAATCTCAGTGATTCTCTAGGCACCTTGAAGATATTGACTGTTGCCACACCTATCACCACACCTAAGAGCTTGATTCCACAAACAATTGGTTTGTGGCATGCTGGGGGGTGAATCTACCCAACTCTAGCCTGCTGCAGACTCACTGTCTGTGTGGACCTTGCTGATGCACATTAACAGTTTGTGATTCATAGATTCCAAGGCCATAGGGGATTATTGTGATCATCTAGTCTGACCTCCTGTATTACGCAGGCCACAGAACTTCCCCAAAATAATTCCTAGAATATATCCTTCAGAAAAACATCCAATGTTGATCTAAAATTTTTCAGTGATAGAGAATCCACTACAAGCCTTGATAAATTGCTCCAATGGTTAATTATTTTCACCATTAAAAATGTATCTTATTTCTGGTCTGAATTTGTTTAGCTTCAGCTTCCAGACACTGGCTCATGTTATACATTTCTCTGCTAGACCGAAAAGCACATTGTTAAATATTTGTTCCCCATGTAGGTTCTTATAAACTGTGATCAAGTCATCCTTAACCTTCTATTTATTAAGCTGAATAGGTCTAGCTGCTTGTGTCTATCACTATATAAGGCGTGTTTTCTAATCTTTTAATCATTCTCATGGCTCTTCTCTGAACCTTCTCCAATTTATCAACATCCTTCTAGAATTGTGGGCATCAGAACTGGACACAGTATTCCAGCAGCAGTCACACCAGTGCCAAATACAGAGGTAAAATAATCTCTCTACTCTTACTCAAGATTCCCCTGTTGATGCATTCCAGGATAGCATTAGCTCTTTTGGACACAGTGGCACATTGGGAGCTCATGTTCAGCTGATTATCCACCACAACACCCACATTTTTTTCAGAGTCACTGCTTCCCAGGATAGGGTCCATCATCCTTTAAGTATGATATACATTATTTGTTCCTAGATGTATACATTTAGCCTATAAAAATGTATATTGTTTGCTTGCACTCAGTTTATTAAGTGATCTATATATATTACAAATGGAAGAAAGGGGAAGTTGATAGTCTTGAATATAAATCAGAAGTTAGGAATTGTAGGAAATTGATAAGGGAAGCAAAGGGACATCAGGAGACATATATGGCCAGAGAAGATAAGGACAATATATATAAACTATAGCTGCCTTCACTTTACCTCAAAACCAGGTCAGTTTTTTTAACCACTATGGCCTTCTTACTCAGTTGTGGGATTGTGATGTTGGGAGCATCTAGTAAGGTGTTCTTAAATGATTCCAACTGTCATTCACATTTTTCTGGTAAAATTCTTTCTCCCACTGATTTGGCTTAATTCATTTTGATCTAGTCCTATTTCAGAGAAGACTAGATCAAAGTGCATTATCAAACTGTTAATGCACATCGGTAGGGTTCACGCAGCCAGTCTCCAGCAAGTTAGTTGCCATGAAGTAATTGTTTGTGTAGACAAGCCTTAAGTCTCTTTGTGACTGTAGCCCTAACTGCCTACAACGGTTTTGAAAATGGGACTTAGGGCCAGATTTTCATAGAGACCTAAATATGCAGATAGGCACCTCGTTGGATTTTCAAAAGTGCCTAAGTAGGTTAGGACTTAGGGCAAGAGTCGTAATGGTATTTAGGTGCCTAAAGATTAAGTCCCAAAGGGAGTTAGGCACCTAGGTGATTTTGAAAACTCCACTAGGCACCTATCCTCATCTGAATACCCTTAAAAATCCTGCTGCGTTAGGTGCTTAACCTGCTTAAACCACTTTTGAAAATCCCACTGGATGCCTATCTGCATCTTTAGGTACCTGAATACCTTTGAAAATCTGGCCCTTAGGTAAAAATTTTACTCTGAGGCTTTTAACTCTAAACTAGACAGCACTGGGTAGTATATTGTAGGGACCAACCTGCACAGGCAGGGGAATGGACTAAATGACCTAACATTGTAGGTATTATCAATTTCCAATTTATTTTATTCTATGAAAACAATTAGCCTCATCTATACGCTTCATTTTCTATTGCTGTCAATCTGACACTTTCATGAGCCCTCAATTCATTTAAAAAAGAAGAAAAAATACCTTGTGAATTCTTGATATAGAAGAGAGTTACAGAGCATCACACAAAGTAAAATTATGCAGGTCTGAAAAGTCAGAGCAGAAGAAAATTCAAATTGTGTCTGTGCAGTTTTAAGGAGGAAAAAATGTAGTCTAGTTTTCCTTGATGGTTTTGAGGGGTATTCTTGTACTTTATGCTTTAGTACATTATTCCTTTGAGGTGTTTCCACCCTTGTTGTTAGAGTTTGCTTCCTGAGAGTGCTAGATTTAAATTTAAACTCAATCCTCTAGATACCTTTTTCATTTTCCATGGTGTCATTGTTTTTGTTCTATACTATTAGTTGCATGACCCAAAATTAACAATTTATTATGCTGCCCAGCTAAGAAAAAATGTGGCTGTACAATGGAAAATGTTGCAGAAGGTTTCACTTTTGTAGCCAAACTGTATCTAAAATCAGCTTTCAAGCCAGGGTCAGCCCTTTATTTCTCTGTTTCAAGAAAAGAAAAACAACTTGGCAGGAATCTGTTAACTACTGGGTCAAAGACAAGTCAGCTACCAACTATCTGGCAAGGGCATCCAAGTGCTCCCAGATATAGCCATCATTGGTACTTAAATATGTAACATATTTATGTATCACACTGCTTGGCGTAAAGGATTCCAAAGCTCTATATGAAACTATTTAAAGAAATTGCTTTACCCACCACCAAAATGTTGACAGCTCATGGATGAATCATGGCAGTTCTTTAGCAGTTCAACTGCACAAACCCTTAGGACATTGAGAAATATTGTATCCAGTTTAAATTTCCTGGGGAATTTAGGAACGCACAGTATAGAACTGCAAGGATCCCCTCCTCATCTCTAAAGCTGCAGTAACCTTCACAAGCCAGCAAAGACAGAAAGAGATTCTAGATCTAGTCACAGTTACTGTTGGGAAGAACTGAGAGAGGTTTACAAGTGAGTTCTCTTTTCACCCCCAAATAGGTACTACAGTCCCCAAAAACAGATTGAGCACAGATTCCCTCCACTATTCATCGGGCCCAACCTTCCCTATAAGCTAAGTTAGCACATATGATATTGAAAGGTTTCTACACCCTTTCTGCTGTGTAACACAAGCCCTGGACTGGACTGTTAAACATTAATTACATGCTCAACTATGAAATATCTATAGACCTAAGCATAGGCACCGACTCCATGGGTGTTCCAGGGCTGGAGCACCCACGGGGGGAAATTGGTGGGTACTCTGCACCCACCGGCAGCTCCCCGCCCCAGCTCATTTCCATCTCCGCCTCCTCCCCTGAGCGTGCCGCCACATCCTGCTTCTCCCCCCTCCCTCCCAGTGCTTGCACCACAAAACAGCTGTTTCGCGGGGCAAGCAGTGGGAGGGAGGGGAAGGAGGAGGAACGTGGTGCGCTAAGGGAAGAGGCAGAGCCAGGGCGGGGATTTGGGGAGAGGTCCAATAGGGGCAGGGAGAGGGCAGAGTCGGGGTGGGGCTGGGGAGGCATGAGCACCCACTGGTGCCAATGAAAGTTGGCGCCTGTGGACCTAAGTCCAAATGTGCATCTGTTTTTTCCTTCCCAAATCCAGGTTTTCTGCACCGAGCTTTTTGTGACTTCCTATAACACTGTGACCCTACATTGTAAATACTGAAGAATGAAGGCGAGGTTGAACGATGTGGACACACATCTGCATCCACTCACTACTTCACAATAGAAATCACCACAAGCAAAGTAGCCTGAGGAAAGAGAATAAAAAAAAGAATGTAAAATATTTCTTCAACTCTGATTTCTGAATTTAGAACATCCTTCTAACATTCAAAGGCAGAGTTCGCTTTGTATATGACATCCACAGGAGGCCACAAGGCAACTTATTCTCTTTCTAAATATGTTTTTTCCAGACTGAAGAGCAGACCCTTTGGCATAACAAACATTTCAGGGTGAACAGTGGTATGCTTTCTTATCATCCCTTTGCATGTTCCATATATGTCCATATCTCCACTCTCCAAAATTTCCACCCAAGCAGAAACTTTTCACTTTGACTTCCCCTATATTCTAAAATCTTATGCATTAGTTTAATTCTCAGTATTTAAATAGAAATTCTTAAATTACCCAGGATAAAGAAGCAGATAATTCACAAATATCTTATCATTGTGTGTTATATACGCACGTACACACAGTGAGATAAGTTGCATGTATATACACACATATTTATAGTTAAACACATACACATTTTTGTAGTCACACATATATAAATATATATCACATACACAGCAGTGAAATCCATGTGATAAATTACAGAACCTGTGGTAACTTGAATTTATCGTGCATCTTGACCATCTCATCTGTGTTCAGCCCACTAATCTGTCTCATTCAAGATTTATTCTTAACATTTCAACCTCTCAGCACAGCAGTTGCAAACAGCCACCATTTTTTCAAAGAAAACTTAACAAAATATTTCAGTCTTTCCTTTCCCACTGTGGATTTTCCACCCACCACTGATTCCCTCCCACCCCAGCCAAAAAAGTTACACTAGCCCACAACCCAGGCCAAGTGATAAGCAATTTTGGACCAGTGACAGTTTAAGGTCTGATATTTCACAATGCTTCAAGGGTATCAAGCTAGAAATTTCCCCTTCCTAGTGGAATACACAATGCTTGCATGTAGTCCAGACAGGTCATTAGACATCATATTTTAAAATCATATTATTATGTACACAAAATGTATTTCAAGTCACTTTTTGATATATGTTTAATATATTACCTTTAATTTTTCTCTCTTTCTGCACATTTGGTTTTATGATAACTAGGGCCTACCCAGCTTTACATGTGGCAAAATAGTGCCACATATGTATGTATTGAAAATCTCTAAAAAATTCGAAAATAGCTGTTCTGCAAAATATGTGGCATATATAGACTCCATGGTGGTATGGTATGATGTGGAATAAAGGTTTTATTCATTTTTTTGTGATGCAATGGATATTTATGGCTTTGCCGCTTATGAGTAACATGAACACCAAATTCATGCTGCTAAACCCTTAATACAACACTATTCTGTAATCTACATATATAGGAGCGCTCATGTGCGTGTAACACTTCTGTTCTTTGGTGACTTAGAATTGAAATGTGTTTTAAGGAGAGAGTTATACAAAGAGATAGTGGTTGCTTGACACACTGGGAGAGCGAGAGAGTCCAAGGCATAAGAGGCAACATGGACATAGACTTGGAACAAGAATGAAATGTGGAAAAAGGAGTAGTTAGGAGGGAGTCTTGGGCAGAGCATAGACAGTGGAATGGAATAAGGAACACAGAGCGATGCAGGTGGGAATGGTAGTGTATAGCTGGGAATGATATTGTGTAGTAATTGTGTCAGAGTAAAGACAAGAAATTTGAATATGATGTGGAAGGTGAGGGGCAGCCACTATATGCCCCCTTTGAACATATACAGTCCATTTGGTGAAATGTTTGATTTATGCCATATGGATGATTTTACATATTGAAAGGGATGTTGTGAAAAATATACTGATATCTGCTTTTCTTTTGTTACTGTTGGCAAGAAATATTTGTGCTTAATTCCAGTCAGTTTCCAAATATTTCAATAGTAGCTAATGACTGAATTATATGCTAATGTGCCTATAATACAGCATGAAATACAGTCATGATCAAACCTGCTGAATGAAAACCAAGCAAGCAGTCACATCTATTAAATAGTTAATGCTCAAGTACAGAAGCTTGATTATAGGTTAGGAGTAATGTAATCTAGACAGGTGGAAAATCAAGTATGCATTATATCTGCACAGATGGCTAACAGTCAGGGAAGGAAGTATTTCATTTCTGTTAACTCAACCCATTAATTAAAGTATAATTAAAAAAAAAAAGTCTCAGCCAATTCCTCTATTTTTGGCCTGAAAACTAAGGGATTATCTCACTTGTGACATTTATCCCATAAGGAGCTTTATGGGAGACATGGGACAGTTCTGAAATACTTGGCCTCGTCTGGGTACGCAGGACTACTCCTAAAGATGTTATACTGCCTACAAAGAGCAATTTACAATTATTCCCCTCTTCTGACCAAAAAGGAATTGAAAGAATTCTGGCATGTAAAAGTAACAGATGACCCTTTCTAAATTATTCATTTAGCAGTTAGGGTTGAAGTCACTCATACCATTATCCTTACCCAGTCATGACCCCATGATCATTTCATATGTACAAACCAGTGACTCACATTTGTATCATATCACTCTGGAAATGGAAAGATTTTTACTTTGAGATCTCACTAAAGCACCATTTCTACTCCTATTTAGGGAAGAACTTAACTATATGCTGAATTTTAACATTTCTATCCATGCATGTGCTTAAGTGCTTTCCTGAATCAGGGCCTACGTAATGTGTTAACCATAGGAAACAATGGTTCAGTGTCCTTTTAATACACATAAACATTGGTAAGGAGGTTGGATTATTTTGTGATCACCATAAATGTAAAAGATCTGAATACTTCCCTGACACACTTCTGCATTAGTAACTTTACAATAGATACTAATCAATCAGTCTCCATCGAGATGAATTTCAGTGCAACAGTAGAATATTTCCTGGGTGGAAAAAGTGCACTGATAAGGTACATTTCCTGTTTATAGTAAGTTCTTTCCAGTGTGCATCCAGAGGAAATGATTGATGTATTATATACAGCAGCATCTAGATCAATGCATTACATACATATCCTCGGCTGGTGTAACCAAAGATTTCACTGGAGATGCTCCAATTTACTCTGTGAGGATCTGGCTCAGTAGTACCTTCTGTAGATGGTATGAACAGTTTGGACCATGCTATCATTCACAGATAGTACTAATCATCCACTAAATTACATGCACACATACAACATGGCAGGACATTTTGCTCAAAACACAGACCAATCCCTCCTTTAACTAAGGAGACTCTACTGGTTGCCTAAAGCAGCAGGGCCAGCCATTAGAAGGCAGAGCTACACAGACACACTAGCCAGTATTTCACAAGCATTTTCTGGCAAGTACAATAGTGTGTTTGGGAGACTCATTGAGGTCACAATTTCCCTGTTCATTCTGTCTTTAATCTCTTGATATGTTAGAATCATACGCCATGGAATTTGTATGAGATCCAATGGTTGGAAGCTTTTTGGAATTGTGTGCGTTTTAAATGACCTTCCCACATGTTATGGCAAACTCAGAAAAATAGACTGGTAGGAATTTGCCAGATGTCTATTTTACTAAATTTTAGGGCTTTGTATAACTGTGTGATCTGCCTTAAGGACCACCACAAAAAGCACATCCTTGGCTAGGGTAATATACCCTTTTTCACTATTCTCTCTCAGTATATGTAGTTATACTAGTCTGAGACTAAGCACAGTCCACATTCACCAAAACTTTATCCAACACGTTTGGCAGGGGTCCTCACATGATTCAGCTATATTTATTCACTAATTATTATTATTATGGATTGCTGTAGTGTGCCAAGCATATAAAGAGATGTGAGGTGAAATCCTGTCTCTGTTGAAATTGCCAAGACTTTTGTCAGTGACTTCGGTGAGGCCAAAATTTCACCAATGGTCTCTGTCTTAAAGGGCCTTCAATACAAGCAATTCATGGCAGAACATTGGCAGGAGCGGGAAATGTCAGCAGACACAGCATCAGTATGATGTGGCTACTCATAGGTATTGTGCAGAACAGTTGATTATTTGTTCCAAATATATATATATAAAATAAATGACAAAATAGTAAAGGGTAAAAGTAAACTTGGATGCCATAAAGTTAGTCACCTAAATCCAAACTACATAAATAAAGTGGCTCGATTTTTAGCGCAGCAAAACATCAACATGTCCCAATGACTTCAGTTAGAATATTAGGTGCTCAGTGCTTCTGAAAATCATGCTACTTATTTAGATAGCAAAGTATAGATTTAAGTGCTTAACCTCAAGTTTGAAAATTTTTGCCTCCAATCTCTCTGTGCCTCAGTTTCCCATCTATCAAATGGGATAATATACTGGACATCCCTTTAGTTTTACCTTTCCCTGTGTATGGCCCAAATAGGAATTTAGGAGCCTAATCTAGGCATCCAAGCTTCAAGATCTTGGCCTAACTGACTTGCCTAGCCAGCAAATCAGTGACCTAGAGGGAACAGATCCTAAGCATTCTGAATCCCTTTCCCCTAGTCACACTGATAGTTGAGAATCACCTATTCCCAGCCGTGTAACAAACAGCATATATTTCACACAAGCCATGTTTCTTTAGGGAGAGATGAGGGGGGAAGAAATAGAGCTCTGCATCTCTCTGATTGTTCAGTTAATATGTTTTAAAATAGAAGAGAGGAAGGAACATGAAGAGCCATCAGTAAATAACCCCAAACCTCCAACGCTGAACTGTTCATCATGGTCTGAACTTGCCTATTGTGGTTGCACTAAAATTTATTGAAGTCTAGCATGTGCTCATTTTTTCCTGTCCAAAATTAACTGAAAGGGCACTTCACATCTGTCCCTCCAAGAAAAAAAGTGTACTTATTTGGCAAACTTTGTTTAAAAATCTGTTTCTTCCAAAGATTTGTCCTTTGGTTGTTTTGTTTTTTGTGTGTGCGTGTTGTTGCTTTTTTCCCCTATAGTACCTCTCTTTTCCCATCTGTTGACCTCACTTTAGCACTTAGTTTCCCACTTACTTTGCCAAAAATGTATAAAACTTGGGGTGTCTGCTCCGATCTCTTTGTGATTTGTAACTGTATCATTAAACTGACATTTGCTCCATTATAAAGAAGTCCTTGTAACTTTAATTAGACTCTTCTGCTCCATTTGCTCTTGTGCAGTTGCAAGTGTGAAGTAATGTCTCCAAATGGAAATGATAGGGAATGGTCTTGATTAACAGGTTGTGTGAAGAGCCAGAAAGCTGGGTAGAGTTTCTCTCAGTAACTACATCTGTGTTTTCCTCATATAAGATCCTCCCCAGGCAAAATAATATTACTTTAGTTATCGTGTATCTATGGAGGCCACCTTTACCATCTCCCACTCAAGCACTCCTAGAACGTTTAGATTCTCCTAGCAACAACCTTCCAAAAAGTAATAGAACAGCAGGCAGGGAAAGCATTCCCTTCAGTCTCAGGACTCTAGCCATGGACCTAGGGAAAATGGCAACTCAGCCGTAACTCATATTTTCATGTGCATATGGCAGTTATTTCCAGCTTCTCCTACTACTCTGGCGCTGATTTATCATTATTATATGCTATTTACTCATCAAAAGATGGATTTAAGGGGAGGGATAGCTCAGTGGTTTGAGCATTGGCCTGCTAAACCCAGGGTTGTGAGTTCAATCCTTGAGGAGGCCACTTAGGGATCTGGGGCAAAAATTGGTCCTGCTAGTGAAGGCAGGGGGCTGGACTCGATGACCTTTCAAGGTCCCTTCCAGTTCTAGGAGATTGGTATATCTCCAATTATTACCTTATTATTATTACCTTAAAAAGCAGAATCAAACAAAGGGTTTTCATTTTCATCATCTGGGTGCTGGTGTCACCTCGTTGTCCCCTTTACCTCAAGGGGACAAGTGCACAGAAAAAGAATCTATATCAATGGCAGCACTAGTCAAGTTTTGACTGAACAAGCTTCAGAACTAGAACAGAAAGTGGCACTGAAGTAGACAAATGCTATTGGTACCAGGCTCAGAAACACACTGGCAGGATCAGAATAATCCCAGTGTGTTGATATTTTATACCTGCAACACTGGAAAAAAAGGAAGGGATGAGAAGGTAAAGAAAAAAAAGTTCACTAGAGCTTCATCCAGACTTCAGAAATAACTAAGATCACCAGCTCTGCCATTTTCACAGCTTTGTTTGCTACAATAACTACAAAAGACACTGTTCTGCCATTTCTACCCACAGTAGAGTCCTGAAAGTCAGACATACAAAATGTCTTAATTTTTAATTTTACTAATCAAATAAGATTTTCTACTCATTGTTATTGATAGTTTTGGCTATCACAGTAGAAGGAACTTCATGATCTCTCAAGTGGCACAAACTATATGCAATATTTGTGTATATATCAGCATCAGAATGTAAGGGCCTGACTTTTTTTTATTTATGGCATACTCAAAACTCACTGAAGTAGTCAGCTATTTGGATACTCAGGGGATGCAGAACTCACCCATATTGGTACCTTAATTATCAATGATGCTAACTCATGACATATGTCTCTAGACTTCCAATAGTGTCTTTTGAAGAAATTATGAAAAATAGGTAAAACAAAACTAATCAATGTTTACACTTCCAAAATGCGTTAGCTGAAGTCCCTTACCAGAGACAATTAATGAAACTGTTTAACCACTGAGTGAAAGGTAAAGTCCTTTTATGGATTAAAAATCTGTTTTAGAGATAGAAAGCAAAGAGTATGAACACATGGTTATACTCTCTCTGCAAAATATCATCCATAAGGATCTTCAGGAATGAGTGAGCAGAAATCACCTTGAACTTGAACCGCCTTTCATAGCACAAAAGTAGCTGAGGATACACTAGAGATTATATAGCATCCCAACTAGCATTCTAGAGAGACATCACTAATGGTTTTTGTTTGACAGTTTCTGGATTGTCTCTGTTTCTATTACCATATCTCCTTTAAGATCAGGTGTTTACATCACAAGCTGTTCAAATTACTGTTCTGTTATAA
Source organism: Mauremys mutica (assembly GCF_020497125.1). Lineage (NCBI taxonomy): Eukaryota > Metazoa > Chordata > Testudines > Geoemydidae > Mauremys > Mauremys mutica. Next base: position 84,011,568 of record NC_059075.1, read on the forward strand.
AGCTGTCTCGGCACCTGGCTAGAGGTGTTTCAAAGTGGCAACCCAGAAACAGAGGAAACCAAAATTAAAGGACACTTCTGAAAGCTTTACTCTTATTGACCTCCCTGAGGTCACACAGGAAGTCCATGGTAGAGTTGGAAAAAGAAGGCAGATCTCCCAAATCCCAGTCCAGTGCCTAAACCATAATATTGTGTTTTGATGTTGAAAAAATAATTTTCCCAGTAACTCCCATAGTTTGTTAAGTGCTGTACACATCCAGAAGGTAGAGTACCTGCCCAGAAGAGCTTACATTTTAAAAAGACAAAATATAAAAATAAACTGGCCAGGCTTGACAGGCCACATCCTGCAGAGAATTCCTCTGGGCAGTGGAAATTCTCCATTGGCCATCTCTGGCTGTTTTTATGGCTTATGCAGCACAAAGTGGCCGCAGCAGATCAGAGACTCCAGCTCTGCAGTTCTACAACTGAGAATCTCAAAGCACTATATCAATATTAATGAACTGAGGATCACAATGTTCAAAAGTTAGCTAATGATTCTCAGTGCCTCATTTTGGGGATTCACATCTCAAGTTCAAAACCCCTACTTCCCCAGTTGAGGTACCCCCAAAAAGTAGCGACTTTTGAAAATGTGAAATCATGTGATTCACCCATTGTCACCTGGGAATACTGAAGCAAACATGTGACTGGAACCCAGATCAGCTTTGTCTCACTTCTGCCTCTTAGCCACAAAGCCAGTTTATGTTGCTAATTTGATTTTTTTTTAAACAAATAAAGGGATGTCTCAGCTCTAATTTGAACATGAAGCACTATCATATCATGATTTCATTTTTTCTCTACATTTCTCAGACACATAAGCAATACTTTCTTGGTTCATTTATTAACATACCAGTGTCAATTTTTACCATTTTACACTTCTATAAGGACTAATATCCAGGCAACTACTCAGACACTGAGAAACAAGAGCTTTTCAGTTCATACGTGCCTCTTCCTTCAGAATTGCCTTTCACAACCAAAGAAAATCCCAAACAATAACAAACCAAAAAAACCTAAACTTTTGGCTAGGTTTCCAGCAACTAATTTTATCTGTCATGAGCTGCTATTTTCTGTCTGAGAGAGGGATTGTTCCCAACTTAAAAAAAAAAAAAAAGAAAGGAAAAGATGGAAAATATACTCAAAGCAACATCTGTGTTGTCTGATTTTATTAAAGCATTTTGTCTTTGTTACCCAGAAATAACAAAATACCAAGCCCTTCCCATCAGTATTCATGATGTCTGTCTTTTCATACAAAACCCTCTGAAAGAAAATTCCCCCTGGAAAAAAATACTTTATAAAAAAAGCAGATTGTGAGACAGATGATTGTATTGTTTAATCAAATTTCCATCTGAAAACTCTTCTCCTAGAGTTCGAGTTGGCTTGACCAGTTAGGCACGGGCACAGTGAGGCACGTGGAAGTATAAAATAGCAGCTCCTCCATTTTATTATCTCCCCTGAGTTTTGCAATTGGCAAAGGAAAAAGAAACTGGAGAACAAAGGTACCGGACATAAATTAAGCCCCAGCTTTTAAAGTTCAAACTGAATTTTCTTTATTTTTCTACAGCTGTCAGATAAGCAGGGTAAAATCACTAATGCATGTTTAATGTATAAAAACTCATAATGTTCAGTAGTACGACCTCCATTGGAGACATTAGTTCAGGCCAGTGAACTTGGAGCAAGTCGAGTGTGGAAATGTGGAATTGGGCCAGTGACCCCTACCAGAGCCTGTCATATCTGCTGAAAGCAAACTTGTCAAATATATAAGGGGCAGAAGGAGGACAAGTGTATCTTTAAACCAGGGAGCAAGCGGCAAAGCAAAGATGCCTATTATTTATTCACTTTTGTCTGTTGTTCAGTAATGGCCTCAGCAATCCCAAGAACAAAAAGTCTGGTTATGGTCAACCCTGTCCAGCCTGTGGCCCTTTCCTTCATAAAATCACCAAAGGGGGCAAGTGCACTGATACTGTATGTAAGCATTTTTTGAAACTTTCCTCTGAGTGATAATAAAACTATGATACGTGCTTTGCTGTTATCATGTCTTGAAATGTACTCTGTCAAGCACAAGTGGGAAAAAAAATATTTCCAGGACTGCAATTCTGATGTAGAAAAGAGAAAAACTATTTAATAATAATTATGTAGCTGTTTTTCATAATGTTACATTAAGATATTACACCCAAAGAACATCTGTTTTATTTTTTAACAACTAGATTTCATTCACTTTATGTATTTCACTCTACTTTGGCCATGAAATGGAATTAGTCTGTAGCCAGTTTCTACTCAGGTTCATTTTCTAGTTTTCATGCACTAGCACGAGACAGGGGCAGGGGATGTGAAAATCCAGTAAGGTTACATCACTTTGTTATTACCATGAAAATAATTGTATCATCCATCATCATCATTTATAGACAAAAATTCATGGAAACATGTCCATTAATATTAGGTTTTGTGAAATTTTAAAAAAACCTACCTAAAGGTGGTCCTTTGATTTTTACCACAATTTTTCCCAGCATGATAATTAAAGATTTTCTTTTAATTTATCATTCTGTTAGTTTTTATTGTATTGGAACCTAAAATGTATAAACCATAGTGTGTGGTCTAAATTGTATTGCACTAACATTTATCTATAATTGTGACCAGGATCCCAGAGGGAGCCAAGAGAGGTCACTCAATTAGGGTGAACTGCAAGGAATGGGGCAGACAATCCCCAAACCTGGTGGATATTCCAATACTTAGATTTACCAAGCCAGCATAAAACAACTTCTCTATTACCTCACTGGTTGCCCAGAAGCCAATACTGTTCCCTTAAAGTAACCAAGCCTTAGGTATCCGTCCAGGTACCCAAGTCAAACATGATGAGGATTTCTGAAAATCTTATTTCATCATATAAAAAAGTTCTACCAATCCCAAAGGATTGGACACATTACCTCCCAGATTAATGAATATTCCAGAGCTTACCCAAATACACGCTTACAGCCAATTCTTATTAACTAAACTAAAATTTATTTAAAAAGAAGAGAGAGTATAGGTTAAAAAGGTCAGTATACATACAGACATGAGTCAATCTTGAGATTCACATTCATAGCAGAGATGAAACAATCAGGAGTCCTTGTGGCACCTTAGAGACTAACAAATTAATTTGGGCTAAAACCCACACCATCAGATGGCTTAGTCTTCCCCTGTATGAAACCGCAAGCAGATCTGCGATGATCCAAGATTCTTTTATACAGTTTCTGGCCTTCTTTGACAAGTCGGAGTCCCTTGGCTTATAATAGGCAAATAGGTCCATCACTGGTACTTAGCTACACGAATTAATATAAGGCAATTGCCTGTTTTCCCAGGGCCGGTGCAACCACTAGGCGAACTAGGCGGCTGCCTAGGGTGCCAAATGGTTGGGGGCACCAAAAAGCACAGTCAGAGGAGGCGGTGGAGTGGAGGTGAGCTGGAGCAGGGGGGCGCGGGGAAGGCTGCCCGCAGCAAGTAACGGGGGAGGGCATGCAGGGGAACTGCTCCCTGCCCCAGCTCACTTCCGCTCTGCCTTCTCCCCTGAGCACGCCGCCCCTGCTCTAATTCTCCTTCCCTCACAGGCTTGTGGCGCCAAACAGCTGATTGGCGCCGCAAGGCTGGGAGGCGGGAGAAGTGGAGTGGTGCCGGAGTGCTCAGGGGAGAAGGTGGAGCGGAGGTGAGCTGGGGCAGGGAGCTGCTGCAGGGGGGAGCTACCTGGGTAGGGGGGGTGGGAAGCTGCCGCGGGAGGGAGCGCAGCAGGGTGGAGCGGGGGAGCTGCCACAAGGGGGGCGCTGCAGGGCTGGGAGCTGCCGTGGGCGGGCTCCCCAGCTCTTCCCCATGGCCCCCGCCCTTGCTCCGCCCCAGCCCCGCCCCCACTCCCTGAAGATTGCAGCCAGGCCCGACCCTGCACTCACCGCATGGTAAGTGGAGCAACCCGGCCCCAGCCTGGTCCGCTCCCCTGGCTCCCAGCCACACCGCTGGCGAGTACTGGGGAGCGGTTCCCCCCTCTCTCCTCCCGCCAAGCCTGGGAGCAGAGCAGGCTGGGGCCCCAGGCCTCTGTGGGGCGGAGCGGGGGGGCTGGCCCCAGGCCTCCATGGAGGATGGGGGCCTGGCTACTTCCTGGGGGAAGTGGAATGACCCAGCCCGAGCCTGCTCTGGTCCCCCGGCTCCCAGGCTTTGGGGGAAGGGGGAACCGCCCCCCCCCCCGCACGTGCCGGCAGCACGGCTGGGAGCCAGGGGAGCAGAGCAGGCTGGGGCCGGGTCACTCCACTTCCCCACAGGAAGTGGCCAGCCTCTCTCTCCCCCCCCCCAATCCCCCACAGAGGCCTGGAACCAGCCCTCCCCTCCTGTGGAGACCTGGGGCGGGGCCTCACACAGCCCCCCCACCCCAAGGAGGTCTGGGCTCCCCCTCCCCCCATGGAGGCCTGGGGCCCCACACAGCCCCCCCCCATGGTGGGGCTGCATAGGACACCAAAATAGCTAGGGATGGCCCTGACTCCCCGGACCGGATGTGGGTGCAAGGTGGGAGTTTCGCCTAGGGCGCGAAATATCCTTGCACCGGCCCTGTGTTTTCCACCATTCATGGATGATTGGCTATACATTTCAAAGAGAGATGAATACAGCGATATTCCGTGTTTACAGTTCATTTAAATGCTAAGAGATTCTTTTGATCTCCAAATTAACAGAATACAGCATAGACGGGGACTGTTTATTATATTGTTGACCACTACCAATATATAGGTAAATACACAAAAACACAAACATTATCTCCCCATATGTCTTTAAGGGTTGAATCTGAGTCATTCATCCGGCAGGATGCATAACCCTTTCTGGTCATGCATCACAATAACATAATCAAAGAGGGATATAATATGCCCTCTCTTGTACATGTGCAATTCTCATTAATTTCAGTAGCAGTTGTGTGAGGCCAAAATTCAGGTTAATGAACCTAAGGGTATGTCTTCACTGCAAATTTAGCACAAGTTATCTGTATTCGAATTACTCCTCTGGAATTAGCCTACCTCAAGTAAGAGCAAACAGATTGCAAAATAACACTTGTTGCTGAGTTCACATTGGCGCTGCACTCACTGGTCTGTGATGCGAAAACTTCTAAGAGCTCATCCCCGGCTGGCCAAGGTCAGGGTCGGGGACCGGGCCGGAGCCAGGCGGCGCCTGGAGCCCTCCTTGCGCCCCCTGCCCCAACTCACCTGCGGGAAGCCACCACTTCCTTCTCAGCCTTCCCAGGCTTCCTGCGCAAACAGCTGATTCGCGGAAAGCCAGGGAGGAGGAGGAGAAGCCGGGGGAGCGTTCAGGAGAGGAGGCAGAGGCAGAGTGAGGTGAGCTGGGGCCGGGGGAAGGGCAGGGAGCTGCTGGGGTTTTTGTTAAATTTAAAAGCTCTTTTTGAACCGGTTGTCCCTCACGGGACAACTGGTTCTAAAAGGGCTTCTAAATTTAACAACCAGTTCCCGCGAACCGTTCAGAACCGGCTCCAGCTCACCACTGCTCACAGGGGATAAGTGGGAAGCTATTGGAGGACTAGCAGTACTCAAATGACACTAACTTACATCCACACTTCAGAGTGCTCATATTTGCAGCTGATGAGTTATGCTCACTTGAGTTTTAACCTATACCTCCTCTCAAGCCAACTAATTCAAGTTAAAAGCACTACTATACTTGAATTAAGGGGTTTTGTGTGTGGACAGAACTCAAGTTAGGAGCAACACCTTAGTTATGATGTGAGTTAACTTTTCAGTGAAGACAAGCTCTGTGAATATGACTGAAACTATCATTGCCACAGAGTGATTTTATCTAGCATAAGAATTACAAGAGAATTTCATATACACATAAATGAAATTAAACAAGAAGGTCTGAATAACAAAAGGCATGGCCACAAGCTAATAATCTTACTATGTCTGGATACAGTTAAATCTCTCATACTTCTGAAAAGAATACTCAACTGGAGCTCACTGAACAACACAAGAAGAGATACTCCATATGAATTCAAAAGCCAAATATGCTTACACCATATCTCAATTTAGCTGATGTTTTGAAAAACACATATAGAGTTCCTGTGTGAACAGAAGCTTTGTCACTAACTTCAACTGGACTCATTGGGAGTAGATGTAGGCCTATCACATGCATTCATTTCACAAGCAAAAGTATCTCACCTCTGCTCCTCAGCTTCATCAAATTCAGCAATGCACCCTTTCTACAATATTCGTATGGTGACATTGCCACATGTATCTGGCATCCAATTCTCCACAAGCCAATTCGTATAACCTCTTTGGCAACATGTGTCATCTTGCTATACATGGTATCCACTGAAGGATAAGAAAAGAACAGGTTAGCGCTCCAATCAGACAATCTGAACTTTTAGGAAAAATTTGGCAAAATAACAATTAATTACTGAAAATATATATTTGCAAGTGTAAATTCCTATGCCAGGCAAGGTGGAATGTGTTTTTTTTTTGGCTTTCACACCAGTTGCCTCCTTGAGGCCCATTGCAATGAAGTCCAACAGCTCAGCTTCATGTGTGTTGGGATGATTTCAATTTATACAGGCAATAAGCAGTGAATTGGCCCTTCACCTTTTGCCTTCATCTCTGAGAAGCCTGGTAGTATCCCTATAAGGAGACAAGGAGTGTATTAGAAGATGTTAATGGACCAGTTGCCAAACACTTGTTTCTAAAACATTATTATAGGCAGGACGTGTAGCACCACCCATTAAGGTTGCCTGACACTTCCCATTATAAGACCCTTTCACGGTGGCTTATAATTTTGCCAAGCTTTAACCATTTGGGCTGAAATTTTCTATGCCAAGTGTTTGCCTCGGGCTGTTTATCTGGAAGGTTTTCACCAAAGCTGTTTAGCCCAGTCTAAGAATGAGGCTAGGGGAAAATACATAGTTTTACCCGTGTTAAAAAAATTTAGGTGACTTTTTCTTTGAATAACTCTAGCATCTGCATGTTTTTGAGTAGGACATGATATTTGGCAGGGGGCTAGCCTTACTATCAAAGATGTGCCTTTTCTATTCCTGTGGAAATCTGCCCAAATTTGGCCAAGTTTCAAGACTGAGAGCCTTTGAAAAAAACACCAGTTTGCACATGCTCAGTAGAGACTTCTTAGATTTTGACAGCTAAAATCTCTGAAGATTTCATCCTCACAGAGCTTCTTACAGTTTCTAGTGCTGACCAGACTGTGCATGCTCCCTCACTAAAGAATGACTGAGCATGCTCCAGCCCAGAACTAGAGGAGCCAAGCCAAACTTCCCCTGTAATGTCAACTCCTTACTGGGATGGTCCCAGGTGCCAGGACTGACTGACAGGGAGCCTGTCTCTCCTCTGCTCTCAATGACCCTACTTCACCCCAACCCGCTGGGCCCAGGCAACTTGGAAGAGGAAGCCTCCCTACTCAAATGTAGAGGAGACAAGAGCCCAACCAGACGGTGGTGCGGGGAAGAGTTTGGGACAAGACTCCTGGTAAGAATGAGACTGGGAGGAAGAAGCAGGAAGGGGAGCTGGAAGGGGAGACTGGGAGACAAAGGAGCAAACTGAGACTCTTTGGGCAAGGAGACTGTGCCTGAGAGTATAAGTGGGTGACCTGGAAGGAAGGCTGGAAATGGTAAAGCAAGGACATGGAGACTGGGAGCCAGGGTGGACCAAGGGGAGGCTGTGACTGGAAGGACAAGGAGACTGGGACTGGGATCTGAGGTGGGTGGAGGGGAGGCTGGAACTGGTTGATAAGAAGGCTAGGACTGGAAACCAGTGGGGGTGGGGAGAGAGAGATCAGATGAGGACTTGCAAGGTTGGATGGGCAAGGAGACAGGATGAAAAGTTGTCGGGGGGGGGCGGGAACTGGGACTAGCTAAACAAAAAGACGGGAAGGATGGTGCGGAAGACTTGGAGCTGAGTCTGGGACTTGGATAGGGAGCGCCGAGGGGCAGAGTAGGACAGGTTGTGCAAGGAGAATGAGAATGGGATGAGAAACCAGGGTGAGGAAGAGACAGGACTGACAAAGACAGATTGGAGGGAATGGGAAAGAAGGGCTCAAGCCTGATGAGGAACAGGCAGAAAAGGAGCACACTCCCCTCCAGAGCCAGGAGTATAACCCAAGACTAATAAGTCTCACCACTAACTCTGCTGTCAGCAAATATCTGTGAAACCCAGTGGCAGTGTGTGTCTCATCCCCTTCTAGTGCTAGCTCACACAGAGGATGACAACCTACTATTGCTATCAGTTACTCCCATAGTGCAAGTAGCAGAGATCATGGTGGAATTTCTGTTTAGTCAGTTTGTTTTTTAAACAAAGTAGGAAATTACACACAAAACCCTACATTAATAGTAAATTTGGGTTGAAAAGTCAAGCACTCAAAAGTTAGAAAATGCCAGGATTTTTTTCAGAAAAAAAAAATCAAAACTTTTGGTTTGACATATTAAAAACAAATATTTCAATTCAAAATTACTTTTCATTTCAAATGAAAGGTTTTGTTTGAACCAAAACAATTATTTTTTCAATTCACCAAAAAATTTCAAAAGAAATATATTTTGGGTTAAACTGAAACAATGTTTTCTTCAATTTTTCATTCAGCAACCAGACCAAAAAAATCAGTTATTTGCACAGCTCTAGTCAAGACCACAGTCTTGGTTGCTCCTTCCCCCAACACTGCCACAGAATTCTCCATTACAAAACTCAGCTATTCAGGCTGTGGGCGAGAAGGAATATTTGACCCAATAACTTTCACGAGAGTTGTATGACTCAACTCCCCAGAGGTCTTTAGTTGTGTCATCCAAGGACCCAAGGTGCTTTACAAAAATTAATTAAGCTTTGCTACACGCACCAGCTTACCCCCACTATACAGATAGGGAAACTGAGGTACAGAATGGTCAAGTCATTTGCCAAGGTCACTGGATAGGTCTACACTGCAGCTGGGAGGTATGATTCCGAGCACAGATAGACAGACTCATGATAGCATAGCACTGTGGATATTGAGGCGGGGCAGCGGTAACATCCACACTGCTATTTTTAGTGCATTAGCTCAAGCTCAGGTAGCATGAATCTGTCTACCCACATTGGGAATCACACCTCCCAGTTGCAGTGCAGACATACCCAATGGGAGTAGACATCAGGAGTTGTGATTCTCAGGCCCTGTTCTAACCACTGAAGATGATGTGTCCTTGAAATTATAGGAATTCATGTTCTTTTAGCTGCTGATTTTAAATATTTAAGTACCTTTTATAATTTATCTTTAAACATTGTAAAGAATAGAGGTAACTCCCATTATATTCCCAAACTGCAGAATGGTGAATGAATTATGTTTCCTCTACTGCACCTACTCATTCTAACCAGAAAACTTTTTGTTTGGGTTTTCTGGTGGCTTGTTTCCACAAGAAACGTTGGCACCATTTGGTATTAACATGCAAGAATTCACCTGGCCCTGCTGGTTTTCTGTACTGTCTGCCCTAGCACAGCATATGGTGTCAGGGAAGTAGCAGATTAGGAGTATGGCGCTGATGGATATACAACAACATAGATCCACCAGCCAGTCCCCCCATAATGTAGGACTAAGCACAGCAGCCTTAAGGCTACAGTAACTGCAGTGGCCTCCGCAGAGTAGCCAGACGTGTGTATGGATTACTACTCCCACCATATTCCCCTCCATAAAGAGCATATTGGACACTAGTGGGGAAATATTGCACTTAATGCAAATACCAGTTTCACCCAAGTCTTTGGGTTTAAACAGCAGCAAGATCTGTAATTTTGCCTTTTTTGTTGATTTTATAGCTTGAGTTCTACTATTTGGTGTAACTAACCTAATTTTTAAATGTATATCAATTTGAAATTTCCAAGATCTGTTCGTGGACAGTCTTATTTTTCATTTGTATATACAATGAAAATATAGGCAGGAATTTCTACCGCAAAAAACATTTCATCAATGCAATTGATTTTATTAACATTTATAATCCCTTTACCCATCTTACTCAGAAGTCCTCTCTTCTTCTTCACACAATATCACCATTGTTGGCCAAAGAGCCTTCTTCTATGCAGCTCATGCTGTTTGGAAAAGTCCTTGAGTAGGATTATCAAAGCTGCTTATGAGGTCCAATTCCCATTTTAACGATAACCGGGCATCCAAGTCCTTTAGGTGACTTTGAAAATCAGTCTCCTGTTTTTAATCAATTAAAATCTAATTTGAATACATATCTTTTTCTCCCTGGGCAACACCTCAATTTTTTCTTTCTTTCTGTTTGCTTCCATTCTTCCTTTCTGTAATAGCACTATTTAATGCTCTAGACCATTTTGGAATAGTTTGCATGAAAGCAGCTATAGCAAATAAACTTGTTTCTCATCCACTTCCAATCATCACATGAAATTTCCATATGGCTGATCTGGTCAATCTGCCAATATTGCCATTTTTGTGAATAAATAATTTGAAATTTACAAGAACAAATTCTATGAGCCAAAAAGTAGAACTAAACAATGTGTATAACAGAAGCAGATGTACCTATTACAATATTACCCATGATCTAGACTGGAGACAGCATGGATAAAATTAATACATTAATAAATTTGAACATGCTTGACTTAGTTTTTTTAGCATCACTCGTGTTATTTTTTTTAGAGTAAAAATACAATTCAAACTTTATAACATCATACTTGCTAAGCTGTGATCATACCATCAAAAACTCTGCATTCCCACGGCTATAAAAATAATTAAGCTGATGTTACATATTTCCAACCATAGCTGGCAGCAGCTTTTAACTCAGATGCAGTAACCTCTTACGATGTAAAATTCAGCACTAAAACTAACTGATATATTTTGTATCAAACTTTAATTGGTTTTCTGAATGACATTTTAACACAATAATGCCAGGATCAATAGCTGCTGTCCAGCCTGTATTAGCAGAGTAAACATTAAGTTCTTATGTTCCTTTCAGAAAGTACAAAAGTTACTTTAACTTGAAGCCATATGGCCTGGAGACATGTTGATATATCTCAGCAATAAAGGATTATATTACAGAAGGACCGTGTAGAGGAGATCAGAAAGGCTAGGTTGGCTACTTGACCAGTGTCACATCACTGAACTCCATGTAAAGAGTCTGAACAAAGTGACATGAACTCATCTGTGACCACTGTCTAGAAGCTGAGACCTTTAACAATGGCAGCACCTGCCAGATCCCCGTTCTCCTCCCCAATAAAGTTACCAACAGCCCCCTCACTGTTCTGTCATGTGCCTGGCACAAGGCCCCTATTGTTACGATCCACTCTCACTCCAATAATTTCTCCTCTAAATGACACTGCAACACCACAGGTCATTTCAAGGGGACTGAAAAAGAAAGATTTTGCATCTGTTTTGAGTTGTAGGCACCAGGGGGGAGGAAAAAAAAAAGGAGGGGAGGGGATTGAAAACCCCTTGATAGCTGGCAAATGGTAATAGCAAAATGTCTCTATTGTTTGTGTCTGAACAAACAACCATACTACATGAGAGTTTTTATTGTCCTCAAGGCAATCTGCCACAAATGTTCCCCTTTGCCCATAGTCTACAAAGAAGAATAAAAAAAACCCACCACAATAGTCACAGTTAGAAAATCTTAGTGAGAGTTTAATGACCAGCTACCAACTAATGGCTGGTGGCTAACATATGGCAGCGCTTGGCCCCTTCACATATTGATTAAAAATAATTTGAAATGTAACGTCAAGTTTGTTTGACAAGGTTCCAGTGTCTCAGCAGCCACTTAACGGTTATAAAATGGAAGGGGGAAGGCTTAAATGCTAACCCAAGGCAGAGCAGTTACAAATTCATTGTCACATTACATAATTTAGTGTATTACATTCACCCAAGGTTAAAGCCAACACTTTTTCACCCCCTCACATTGTAAGATTTTTTGATTTGGAAACAGCAAAGCAGCTCCATACAAATTGCAAACTTTTAAAAGATTATTTTCATTATACACAAATGTTGGTTGTAATAAAATAAACAACGTATTTTATTTTAGTCACACAAAATCTATAAAAATTACAGCACAATTATATTCTTGTGTTCCCCAACCACTACTGACATATCTATACACATCTTTGTGTCTTTTTCTGGCTTGATAAATGTTAGAAGCTTGGGCATTTCAGATAATTGTTTTTACTGAATGGACTTAAACAAAGTCTAACTGGATTACTTTTTATTTGCTTTCAAAAACAGCCGCATGCACTCTAGAAAATAGATCAGATAACAGCATATAGATTACAGTATCTGTGTCCACCAAGAATCAGATGTGCAGCCAAACACAGTCAAATTAAACAATTTGCAACAGGAGCAAAAGAGTTTTAGTATTGTGTTGTGAATGCCAGTCATTTGAAAGTGAAACAAGACAAATCCACAAAATGAGGATCCGGACCAAGGTTCAGATTCTGAACCTGGCCAAAATTTGGGAAGCGACATCACCTAATGGCTAGCACACAGGACTGGGAATCAGGTGCTCCACATTGAATTGCTGGTTTGATCATTGACTTGCTGAGTGACCTTGAGCAAGTCACTTCACTGCTCTTTGGCTCTATTTCCCCTCCTACCCTTTGTCTGTCATGTATGTTTCGATGGTAAGCTCCAGGACTGTTTCTTACCATGTGTTAGTGCAGTGCTTAGCAACGGGACTCTAACCTTGCGTCAATCCTCTAGGCACTACTGTAATACAAATAATAAGTGTTCAACGCAGAGGTGTTGGTTGAGATCCATCTTTCTTTTGCATTACAAAGGCAGAATTTCAAATGGCTGGTATTATAAAGATGAAGAATACCTGTCAGACTGGGAAATATTGAGCCCAACTATTCCATCGGATACAGGGTGCAATGAGCACTTAGATGTGAACCCTGAGCTCAGTACTCAACCCTAACAGTGTGCCAGGAGCTGGGCCGATGCCCAGCATTTGCCCTTTAAAGAACCTTTATTTGGATTGTAAACTATTTAGGCTGTAGGTAGGAAGAATCATTTTGTGATTAAAGTGGTTTTCTCAGTTGCTTCAAATAATAAATAATACAACAAAAGTCATCCACAAAGGATTTTTAAGGGGTTTAATCTGATTGCTTGAACCCATTTTTTTTTGTTATGAAGTATTTTTTTATTCATAGGGCTTTTCTATGCTGCCCATCACTACAGTATTTGAGGGCCAGATTTTCAAAGGTATTTTGGCACCTAAAGATACATGAACACATGTGGCCACAGGTGCCTGAGGAGGTTAGGTGCCTATTTCACAATGAAATCAATGGGTGTTAGATACCTAAACCAACATCATTGTTTTTAAAATTCCCACTTAGTGACTAACTACATTTTTAGATGCCTGAAGACCTTTGAAAATGCGACTCAGAGTGCCTAACATTAAGGAGTTTATCCTCACGATGTTCCTGTGTGGCAAGGAAGTATTATTGTTGCATTTTACCCATGGGAAACGGAGACACAATAAGAGTCTTGTCCAAGGTCACACAGGAAAGTCTGTGTCAACCGCAGGATTAGAACTGAGATCTCTTTGATTCCAGTTCAAAGCCGTAACCATAAGCTCATCCTTCCTTTCAAACAGTTGTTTTTATTTATTTTAAATGAAAAGAGTGTTTTACTTTAGAAACATTAGGAATGTCAGCTCTGGTCTTCCTCGGTTTTGGACATCTTTCTCTCAGGGCATCTTTCTCTCTTACTGTGCACTCTCACCCTTGAGTTGATGGGGAGGAGTGCTGAGAACCTTTAAATAAAAATAAACCATTGAGTTTATAACAGCCTGACAAAAATCTTTTGCCCCCTCAATTGCTCAGTTTCCACTCTCTGGACTTTTGCAATTCACTTTTGAAGTGCAGCTAGAATAAACTGCCACACAATAAGCTAAGAAAAATGGATCTCTCCGTCTCCATTCAAGCCATAGATTATTTTAGGATCTGACTCTGTCCTGTAAAGAAGCCAAAAGCCTCCAGTCATTGGCAGTTTCCTTTAAAGCAACATTTCTCTTTCCATGGAGAAATGTAAATACGAGTTTCTTTGATAATTAAGCAATCTATCAAGTTCTACATTGATGTTAGGAAAAGCAGGAGAGGTTTTCATGTCAGGCAGGAGGTCCAGAAATTTTGGGCATTCTGAAAAATTGAAAAATAAATTGCTTTGGGTCAAACCAAAAACAAATTTAAAAAAAATTCAGCAAATTGAAAAAAAATCATTTAAACTTGAAACAAAACATTTTGTTCGACTTGAAACAGAACAATTCTTTTTTATTTTGATCATTTTTCATGCTTTTTAAAAAAAATTAATGAAATAATCAAAACATTTCTTTCTGAAAATATCAAAACAAAACATTTCCAATTTATTAGAATATTTGAACAGTTACTGAGGTTATTTTGTTTGCTTTTTTGTGGGGTGGGTTGGGGGGTTGACAAACAAATTCAGCAAAATCAGCACAAATTGGCAAAATGTCATTGAATCTGCTTTTTTCACCCAAAAAAAAGTTTTGTTTGAAAAATTTTGCCCAGTTCTACTCAAAATACCCTATGCATTACAGTAACTAAAGCAAGGGGCATGTATACAATGTTCTCACTTGTGTAATGCCTCTGAACATCAGTAGGTGTTGCATGCACACATTCTGAAGGATGAGTAGTCTCCAGAGTACTCCTGCAGTTAAAATGAAGTAAGATCTTCTGCCTGGAAAGAAGAACATACAGCTTTTAACTGCATTTGGGGCTATTCTCTTCTATTCAAGTTCTTACATTAGGTCCAGCATCGTGATACCTGAATGTTTTATCATAGCAAGTATTTCCCAGGGAAAAAAGACTGATTAAAGGAGCTATCACTTGGAAATAGCTGCAGCTGAACAGGACATGTCAGGCCCAATCCTGCAAGGTGCCGAGTGTCCCTGGAACAATGTTCTTAGTGGTTCAGTAGGATTTAGGGGCGCTGAGCTCCTTCCAGGATGGTGGCCATTAAGAGCTAAGGACCCTCAGCCCTTGCATTATTGCTACCATTTGTAAAACTGCTTCTACCATAGATACTTTATGGCCACCTAGGGGTTTTGGGGTTTTTTTTAACAACATGTCAAGTGGAGGGCTGTTGACCTGAACTCTGCTATCTTTCTTAGCAATCTGATTAACATATGGACACACTCTGCCTCACTAAAAACAGGAAATCAATTTGAAAGGCAAGACAAATATTATTTGCTTTCTTCCCATCTGCTGTGATATGTGAACACGCCTGCCTTCAGCAGCGATACGGGGTTATGGATTTAGGATATTTATAGTGCATGTGCTGTTATCAGCACAGTTATCAAAGGGCTGTAGGAAGCAGAGTTTGACCCTACAGGCTATTTAAATATGCAGTCACTTTAAAAAATGTCAGATTTTCTTATTCAAGATGACAGCAATACTATTTCATGTCATGCCTAAAGATACCATTTCCTGTTTTGCCTTCTACTTCTGTTTGATTGCAAGTCAAATTAAATGTAATTTTAAAAGATCTCTCCTGCCCACACAGTGACCCCAATGCACTTCCAAGCTACTGCTTTGACCTTTTGTCTCTGCAATAAGGTGGCTTTCACAGTTTGTACACAGTTGGGTGTCTTGCATTTCTAGAAGCAGTGCAGAAAACCGAAAGGATGCCTTACTCTATGACAAACAGCATGGCTGTACCTTAAACAGACAAGGTAAAAAAGACCCCTTTGAGGGGGCCATGTACATCCAGCTAACTACAGAGTGATATCCCTGTATTTCCCAGCAGCATCCTGGGCTGTAATGTGCATCAAATGCAAAGCACTGCAATAACATTCAAACAATAATTTTCTTAACATAGTCGCAATCCAACAAACCCATGCTCATGTGAGCAGTTCTTACTCACCTGAGTAGTCCTTTTAAAAAAATCAACAGGACTACTCAAGTGAGCAAGCACTACTCATTGGAGTAAGGATTACAGAGTTAGCCTGTCGCCTGTCACTCTGAGCCATGGGAATTGACTGCTTTGCGCGTGCAGAATCCCACTGACCTCACGGGATCTTTGCATAGGCTGAAGAGCCACCCGCATGGATCAGACTGTCGTTTTACCAAGTCTCATGATTTTAACATGAGTCTCATTGACATTAGTTATTTTTCCTTAAATGTCCATTTCCTGAAGTCAAGTGCTTAATTAAGAATCTAAACTTCCCTTTTCTATTTGAAATACCCAGAAGGAATAGCCCTAGTCCTCGTATTTGAAGAGAAAAACTTGAAAAGATGAAGCCTAAAGGGTCAAAAACCAGAAGGGAAATGAAAAAAACCCCAAATGTATTATTTTTCATTTTTAAGGTAAGCTCCTGGTTTTGGAGGGTCTGACTCATGGATCCCATGATTAAAAAAACATAACAGCTCTTCAAGCAAAATCACAGGCCACATGAGCAGGTCAATGAAAACCAATCCAAAAGGAAACACTAAGTACACAGGGAGCACATAATGGAGATGTAACTAACCATACCAGGACCAACAATACACACACGTACACAAAAATCCCTTCCAACCACATAAAACTAAAAGGGAAACAAAAATGTCCAATTCTTATTAAAAATAATGCCAGATATTATTACATATTAGTAGCAATAGTATTGCTAGGTCTTAGAGGCCTCAGTCAGGATTGTTATTGGTTTGCACAGCACCAGACATAGAGGCAGACACTGTCCCTGCCTCAAAGAGTCTGCAGTCTAAGGTGACTCCCTGGAGAGAATCTGCAGTCTGCATCCTCCCCTTCAGCAGCCTGCCCAGACTGAGTTGGGCTGCTTCCTTTTATACTCTGTCTCCAGGCTGAGCATGCACAAAAGAGTCAGAGGGGTGGGGCTTGCTCAGCCTGCAAAGCACAGCTAACCCTTTTGGGGTTAGTGCAAGGTAGGTACAGCCCGTCACACCTTCCAGGAGTGGTTAAAGGCCTACCCCCATAATTTATACATCCTTCATTCACACCCCACCGCTTCTCCTTCACACCCCATCAGGAAATGTAGGTGTAGATCTTCATAATATGATACTTCTCCTTTCTGACATTCTTTGATGAGCAGTTAAATAGATAATATTGACATTCAACCATCATCACTGGCATATGAATTAATACCACTTGAAATAATTCTGGTAATTTTAACTCAAAGTTATTGTTTCGGGCTCTTTGCAAACTCAGGCAGACATTTCTACATTGGGTCCACTCACTTCATGTTTCGAACTTTTTCTCTTCAACCATAATATCAAGAGACAATTTTTTTAAATGAAAGCTGGGAGGCTGGAAAACAGTTGAGAAGTCTGCCTGTTACTTCCCCATATAATCCTTCTTACCCTCCCTCCCCCAGAAGGAATGTCCCCTACTTTGGGATATATAACTATAAATCAAGAACTCTTCAGACATTGAACAAATACTTCTGAATAGTGAATATAGTTGAGAAAAATCCCAAGTTGTTGGAAGACAAGTCAAAACCCTAAAAAAAGATAAATTAATTGAATAAACTATTTGCCCACTTATAGTCATAAGCTCTTGATGAAGTCTGTAAATAATATACATGCTGTATAAATATTGCACATGTACCACATGGTTTGGACACTAGACTGGGACTCAGGAGATCTGTCTCCCTGGCTCTATAATAAACTTCCTATGTCAAATCAAGTCATCTGATTTGTTTGTGACAGAGTTTCCCATTTTTACAAATGTGGATAACAAATTTCCCACCTTACAGAGGTGTTGTGCAGCAGAGCCCATTGGGGCAGGTTCATCCCTGCATCGTCACAGTGAGAGAAAGGCAACTTGTGCTTCCCCAATTAAAAGACAGCCAGAGACCTGTAGCAATGGGAGCTGATGAATAGCCAGCAAAAAACCGGAGGAAACAGCTCTGCCAACCCTGTGCCAGACGCACTCCCATGGGGAAACAAGGCTTATGGCTGACCTATCGCTCCTTTGCATGAGCTTAGTTGGCACAAAAGGGCTGCAGGGAAATGTTGAACAAGGCTTTAATGTTTGTGAGTGCCACAGGATGAGCTAGCCCTTTAAGGGATTTGGGCGCAGCCCCAGCTATGATTTGTCAAGAGGTCCCAGATGATGGGTTTAGGCTTAGGATGGTGGTTGAATCAGGCATTACATGATGGCAGTCTGGGGGCAGGGCTTCTTATTACAGGGACCTTGGTCCCTCAGAGAAGGGAAGCTTCTGTGGAAGATCAGGGGCTAGGAAGAACCTAGGGGAGGTCTCTCCAGAGAAGCCTAGAGTCTGGAATAGGGCCTGCAGATCTCCTCTGTCAGATGGATATGGAGAGCTGAGACCTGGAGCGTGATGCACTTATGCATGGGTAACTGGGAAAGAGACAGACCTGCAGGGAGGCTCCTGCAGGCAATCCAGAAGGGCCCAGGATCAGAGAAAGGACTGGGCAAGGAGCTCTCTCCACACCACCCAGATATAAAGGTCTAACTGGAGCAAACTTCAGTGATGGGCAGGGGCAGGAGCAGAAGCTCTCCATACCCACCAGAGAGAGAATTAGGCTGTAGCTACCTGCAGTAAGGGACAGGAGCAACAGTCTTAAGAGGGAAGAGGCTTGAGGAAACTCCAGGCAGCAGGACCTGGATTTTAGAAAGAATTGCAGAGCCCAGCAAAGAGTGAAGAAACTATGGAGTAGGGGAAGAGACTTATTCTGGTTTAAGATGACATTTGAACTGTGATGTTTTAATATACTGAACCTCAGGAAAGGGGTGTTATTTGTCTTGCGAGCAGCTGGGTGCAGTTTTTAAGAATCCCAAGAAGGGGAAACTAATGAAGCAGCAGAGTACAAAGCCAGAGCAGGTAAATATTATCATGGAAACCTCCTCTCCAATCCCCTTGCCCCAACTGGAAGCAGCATGTAATAGGAAATCCTAACATCTGAAAAAGCACATCTTGTATCCATAACATTTGCAAGTTAGATAAGGGTTCGTATCAGCCTTTTACACCAAATTCTTCTCAACTTCCTCATTTTATGTCTTATCTTTTCAAGGTGTGTCCATCTCTCACCTGTTTATACCCTTCAGCCACATGAATTATAACTGTCACCCTGACAGCTTTGCACAGTGACACTTTCTGGAGGATATGCCTATTGCTTGTGAAAACTGTGTTCAGTAAAGCAGGATACATTATCCTTCCCAGTACTTCAGATGTATATGGTGAATGAAAATATCCAGTTATAATAGATCATACTAATAAAAAAAGAGTATTGGAAGGAAGATAAATCCCCATGATTCAGGGCAAAGCCAATCTCTAACAATTAGTAGTAGGGGGTAGATTACTCCACATTCACATGTGTGAGGCTTCCTGCATGTTCCTTTGCAGCATCTTGTGCTGGCCACTGTCAGAGACAAGATGCTGGACCAGATGGACCTCAGGTCTGATCTTCTACAGCAATTCCAGTGTTATTCTGGAGCAAGAGAAGGAGCATTCTTCATCCCTGGAGTAAGTGCTCAAGAGAAAGGAGGGTATGTCTATACTGTAATAGAGTTTCATAAAACAATCTGACATACAATAAGAAATGTTATCATGGCCTTACCACTGAAATACATTCCTCTGGTCCTCCACATCCTCTGGACATTCCCTACCTCCAAGTCCGTCCCTTCTTACAAAACACATCTCCCACCAAGCATAGGCTCTCAGATACTACAGCAATGAGGACCACTTAAGTACCTAGATAAGATTAAATCTCTTACTCACCCTGATTCTTGTTGCCTTCTATCCCTGTCCCCTTTTTTATGTTGTCTATTTAGCTTGCAAGACCTCGCCCCAGGGACCATTTTTCATGAAATTGACAGACAATTACAAATACATTGTTTCGGCTGTACAAATAACTAATAAATAAAATTATAACCATAGAAACTGTAACTTCCGCTGTGTTCTGTACAGCCACCAAGCATGCCGTGGGGACTCACTCCATAATAAATTATAGTGAACCAACTCCTAAAGGCCTTCCTCAGATTTTCCTCAGTTCTTGCTCAGGCAAACTCCCATTAATACCAAGGACTGAGCAGAATCCCAGAAAGAATCTCCATATTCAGCCCAACCAGAATTAACAGTACCTATGTGGTGAATATTTGGGATATTTTGGGGTTGATCTGCAGTGTTTCTATCCATTTGTGCTAAACACACTTCAAGTTATGTAATGCTGTTGAATGAAGCCTAGAGCCCCAAACTGACCAAACATGTGCTGCCTACTCTTTAAACCCACGTAATTCTCCTCACAAATTACCTTGAAGTATCGGTGTCCTGAAGTTTCAAGAAATACCAGAGATACTTTCCCTGACTCAATGTGTGTTCCTTGTTCAGACAGAGGGCATTTCACAGGAGTCAGTGGAACAGAAACATAAACAAACCTCTGTGCCCTAGTTAGGCCTCTGAACAGGAATGCCAAACACCTCCTCCTGCTCACTGTCACTGATACCTGCATCCCCATGGGTCACTGCTGGTGGCCGCAGCTTTTAATCACATGCTGGGCCGCCAATGATTTATCACCCTTTAATAGTTTTTCTGTTGAAAATTCCCAGTTGGCGGTTCAGCCCTCCTAGTGCAGCATTGCTCTGGGAGCGTCAAAACCAAAGCAGGAAAATATACTATAAGTGTGGAAGGGGGATTTAATGCTATTTATGAAAAATATCGGTAACTCACAGACATTTTCAGGAAATAATTAGTAGCACCATAACTGTCTTTCAGGGTTATTCAAGGGCTATAAAAGCTAAATATTTTAATTCTTATCTAATACTCGCAATAGTAAGCCTTGATAATTATTGCTTACCACACCGAGCATTTAAAAAAATCCAGTGGATCCTGTTAATGGAGAACCCCTGTTTACAGTGAAGTCCCAAATTGCTCTGGTGGATTTTCATTCCAACTATAGGGAACAGAAACTCTGCTTATAGGGCAAATCTTGATTCTGTCAAAGTGAAAGGATGTTTTGCTATTGATCTCAAGAGGACCGAGTCTGGCTCACAGTGAAGCACTGATACAGCTCTTTTCATCCACTGAACACATGGATGAGTATTGTTACTCCCATTTTACAGATGAAGAGTCATCACAATAAAGGCTGAGATTCCACAGTTTCTCCATGTTTTTAGAATCAGAAATAATTATGCTAACTGTATCATATTATTTGTGGGAAATACAGACTATGCAATGGTGACCATTGTGCCATCAGCATTCAGTTCTTTCACAGCATTCTGCATGTTACTGTTGTGATACAGTAATGAAATGCCATATTCTCCAAGGCCTGCTTCATTACTAACCACCCTCTTTTAGTAGCTGCCCCTGTACCTCTGCGCCTTTGCTATGGAAGCCACTGAGGAAAGTAACAAGATACAGTTTACGCTGCTCTCAGTTTAAACCTGAAGAGGGAAGAAATCAGACACATTAGAAGGCACAACACTAAAAGAAGATATACATACATCATTTTTTTATGAAGATGGAAGAAATAAGGGGTACCATGAGTCTTTAACCTGAGCCCACAGGATTACATTGCAAGGCCAGCTAGGAAAACTGCAGCTGATACCCTGCAAACAGGGGCTGCAGCCCTTGACTCAGCAGACTAGCAGCAGACTGCTGATTGGACATCTCTTAGCATCAAGCTCCCTGTTCCTGCCATGCCCCCTTATCTGACCAACTGGTTTGTAGGCCTGCTGATGATGAGACCCCTGAGAGCAAGTTCCTGTCTTCTTTCCTGGCTCCTGTTCCTTGTTCCTGTTACCCACTATGCCTTGTTGCTGCTTCCTTGCCCTAACTCCAGTTACTGACTCCAGCTTGACCCTTGGCGTTACTCCTGGTTATGGCATTGATGTGACTTCTCACTCTGGCTGTGACTCTTGGTGTGATGCCTGACCCAGCCTCTACTCTGGGACCCAGCCACTAGGTTGAACCTCCCACATTATGGGCTCTGACACGCACCGAGTCAATACACTTTAACCCCTCTGTGACTCAACTTCCCATTCTGTAAAACTGGGATAAAAATTATACCTACCAACCTCCCAGGGCTGAGGGGAGTCTAAACTTGTTAATTTGTGGTAACACCACATTTGGGATCCTCATATGGAAGATGCTAAAGAGTGCAAAGTATTCTTGTTATGCGAAGAACCTGTATTCTTGTCCTTATAGTAGCCTCTTTGGCCTTGATTTCAGAGGTGCTGAGTATCCACAATGTTAATTAAAGTGATGTGGGGTTCAGGGTGATCACCACCTCTGAACATTAGGGTCTACACATTATAGAAGACCCCAAATACATTCCTGCTTAGCAAAATACATATCTGTCTTACAGGGGTGTTGTGAGACGTAATAAGTTACAACCTGTAGAGCAGTTTGAAAATGGCCAAGTACTACATGCGTACTGTACAAACGTTAATAAAGCCTCACAACGCCGCTGTGGAGAACCACCCCCATTTTACAGGTAGGTGAACAGACATACAATAAGTAACTTACCTAAGGCCACCCAGTAAGTCCACGTCCAACCCTGGATTAGAATTTAGGAGTGCCTGGCTCCCAGTCTCCCGCTCGGTTATCTCGATCACAGTGCTTTATCTATGTGATCAATCAATTTACAGGCCATTAAAGGGGAAGAAGTTGAATAATTATGTTGGATAGATGCACTTATCTGCTTGTACACAGAGAATCAATGGCATTTGGGTATACTGGCATAGCAGCATGAGGGTCCTGAGTGGGAACAGGTGTCAAGCAAATACTATATGTACATATAAGAACAAGAGTAGATCATAACGCTTACAAAGCAAATGCCTTTTCCTTACAGTTTTACTGCTCATCATAGACTGAGATGGAAGTGCTAAAAGCTTAAGTTCATACACAAGAGGCTTGTTTATTGTATTGTACAGACCAAGGAGGAATTTCCTGCACATGACGCCAAAAGTGCACAAAAATTCCTCTTAAGTCTGTGGAGAGCATTGAACAGACCATTCTCTGTATTAGCTTATTTCTCGCATATCTGTGTTTCAAATTTTAACACAGCTGTGGAAAAAACAAAATGCCAATAATCTTGCCAATGGGGTACTTGAATATCAAGGAAGAGGGGAAGATTGGTTAGGGGATGAGTTTGCTGGGGGAAATTCTAGTGTCAGACTTAAATGATATCACTCTTTGCTGTCTCCATCACGATTTTCCAGTACAGGATTATAGTGATGACAGATTCCATTCCAAAACTCCCAGGCAGCTCTTTACATAGATGTTAGCAGAACAAAAGCATTACATGAGATTTCCTCTCTCCCTCAAACAGCATTTGATGTTCTCTAATCCTCACCTTGGGAAAAGCATTCAAGAGCCATATGGGCTTGCTGAAATCACACAGGATGTCTTGTCTCAGAGCTAAACCTTATGAATTAAGGATCAGGGGAAAGGGGGGGGGGAGTAGATTGTGTCTTCAAATCAATTGCTTTCCTTCCAGAAGGAGGGCATGTACACACTCCATGCAGGTGCAATCAGAAGATTCTCTACACCAGACCACACATGTAACTTAGGATCTGCCCATTGGGAGAAAAAAAATGATAAACTCTGGCTGCTTTTCTTAGGTGATCTTTTGAGATCATTCTACCTGGGAATCAGAAAGAAATGTGGCATTGACTCTTGTGGGATGTTGCTCTTTGCCTGTGAGTCCTGCATGGATTTCTGATTGTGCTATCTGAATTCCAAAAACCATGCCAAACAAATGTATTTTAAAATAGTCATTTTGCTCCCTCAGTTTTGAGAATTTTTTGTTTTATTTCTTTCCTTTAGAACAAAAAAGAAATTCTGAGTAGGAGAGACTTTATTTGTTTTGAAATAAGAATGGGCTGTTGGTCAATTGGAAATTATTACCATATTGAACATAAGCTAAGAGAAAAAAGAGAAATATTTAAAACTTATCTTTTATTTCATCTTTGAAAATAAAGTGCTCAGCTTATACAGAATTGTGACTAGAGATGGTCAAAAAATGGTGGGGGAATCAGCAAAATATTATCCCACTTTTCATCAAAATTTGAAATTTTTATGAAAAAGTTCATTCAAAAAAACCAAATTTGAACCCGATCTAAATGTATCTAGAATTGACTGGGTTATTCATAGAAATTTCAAATAATTTAGTCTCCTTTTCTTGTTGTGACATCAGACATCAATTTTTATTAGTTTATTATAAGTAATTCACTGAATGTTTTATGTAAACATACTACAGTTTGTGAATTACATGCCAACTATGTCACCACACTGTTTGGAATCTGATGTATGATTGGTCATCTAAGGCCTGGTCTACACTAGGACTTTAATTCGAATTTAGCAGCGTTAATTCGAATTAACCGCGCACCCGTCCACACCATGAAGCCATTTAATTCGACATAGAGGGCTCTTTAGTTCGAATTCTGTACTCCTCCCCGACGAGGGGCGTAGCGCTAAATTCGACATGGCTATGTCGAATTAGGCTAGGTGTGGATGCAAATCGAACTTAGTAGCTCCGGGAGCTATCCCACAGTGCACCACTCTGTTGACGCTCTGGACAGCAGTCTGAGCTTGGATGCTCTGACCAGCCACACAGGAAACGACCCGGGAAAATTTGAATTCCTTTTCCTGTCGGGCCAGTTTGAATCTCATGTCCTGGTTGGACATCGTGGCGAGCTCAGCAGCACCGGCAACGATGCAGAGCTCTCCAGCAGAGGAGTCCAGGCAATCCCAGAATAGAAAGAGGTCCCCAGCATGGACTGACTGGGAAGTCTTGGATCTGATCGGTGTGTGGGGCGATGAGTCTGTGCTTTCGGAGCTGCGCTCCAACAAACGGAATGCAAAGACCTACGAGAAGGTCTCCAAAGCCATGGCACTCAGAGGATACAGCCGGGATGCAATGCAGTGCCATGTGAAAGTCAAGGAGCTGAGACAAGGCTACCATAAAATCAAAGCGGCAAACGGACGCTCCGGAGCCCAGCCCCAGACATGCCGCTTCTACGAGGCACTGCATGCCATTCTCGGTGGGTCTGCCACCACTGCCCCACCAGTGTGCGTGGACTCTGACAAAGGGATAGTGTCGACGGCCAGTTCCTCGTCGATGTTCGCAGATGGGGAAGATGAGGAAGGAGATGAGGAGGGGGAGGCAGTTGACAGCGCTTACAACGCTGATTTCCCCGACAGCGAGGATCTCTTCATCACCCTCACTGAGATCCCCTACCAACCCTCCGCAGCTGTTACCACGGACCCTGAATCAGGAGAAGGATCAGTGGGTAAGTGCTTTAAACATGTTAACATTTATTTCTTAAAAGAACAGGAAAATAGACTAGGCGAACAGACGGTCTACATGCAGGGGAATGGAACAGGCATCTTCCGCGGAGATCTCCAGGAAGCTCTCCTGGAGGTAGTCGAAAAGCCTATGGAGGAGGTTCCTGGGGAGAGCTGGCTTATTGGGTGCTCCGAGGTAGCACACTTTTCCGCGCCACACTCTCAGCTGGTACTCCGGGACCAGTGCCTTGACGAGCATCGCAGCATAGGGCCCTGGCTTGTGCTGGCTTTCATTCAGCATGCGCTCTCTCTCTCTCTCTGTGACACCCTCCTCAGGGTGATCTCGCGCGCAGACTCCTGCATGTAAGTAGAGTAATTTGTGTACTATTAGTATTGGTAGTGCTTCACTGTTCCTTAGAATAAGAAGCGTCACTTTAGAGCCACGTGCTGGAGGCTACAGAGTGGCAGCATACAGGGATCTTTTCCAAGGGAAAACCGCGAGGGGGTGGAACAGGGGCAGAGTTTATGCTTTCAGGATTGCCTGCAGCAAGAGGACAGAGCTGGACATTGACTTTTAAGCAGCCAAAAGCCTTTGGCTTACCATGCCTGGCTGCTCCACGGATTCAGCTTTCCTGCCCTGCTTGTCTGGTCTGCAGTGCAATACCCCAGGCAATGAAAGCGAATGCAGATAAATCAAACTTTCCCTGAGTGAGTGCTCAGGAGATAGGTGCCATCCATGGTCTGGTTCACAGACAATGAGTAGACTATGTTTCATTTTTGAGAAAATGTATCTTTGTAAGCAATTCACTCCCTTTTCCCCATCACACAGCTGCAACAGTATCCCGACCTCCTCCACCATGCCCCTCACAGAGGCTGACGCAGATTAGGCGGCGTAAGAAAAGGACACGAGACGAGATGTTTGCAGAACTTATGGGCTGCTCCAGAGCAGAGGCGGACCAGCAGAGCCAGTGGAGGGAGAACCTCACACAGCAGCAGCGCTCACTCAGCGAACGGGAGGACAGATGGCGTCAGGAGGACCAGCAGGCAACTCAAACGCTGCTTGGACTACTGAGGGAGCAAACGGACACGCTCAGGCGCCTTGTCGATGTTCTGCAGGACCGCAGGCAGGAGAACAGAGCCCCCCTGCACTGTGTCTGCAACCACCCTCCCCCGCCACACACTCCAATACCCACCTCACCCAGAATAACAAGAAGGAGGGGCACCAAGGGCCGTGAAAACTGTCACTGCACCACAGTGGACTGCTAAATTACCCAAAAGTTCACAGTCCCTAGATTTTGAAAAGTTCTTACCTGTACTGTGTTGTCGAGTATTAAAAGTAGTTTGCTGTTAGTTACTGTTTCTGTCATGTTTGTTTGCTGAAGACTTTCTGTGAAGGGGGCAGAGGGGTTTGGTAATTGCATAGGACAGTCACCATGAACAGGGTACAGATATGGGGGCAGGATCAACAGCAGGTTACTCACTGAGTGCAGTCACTAGGCACCCTGGTCAGTCTGTGAGGTGTTTTTAATGTTCTGTTCATAGGCGGCAGGTGACCTGCTCCAGGTATACTTGGAGGTGGGTCTCTCCCCCGGCCCTGCCTGGATCGGGCCCTGGCCCACGCGGGTCTCCCCCCGCCCCGTCAATTCCCTGCCTGGAGCAGGTCCCAGCGCCCACCTGCCACCCCTCCCCCGGCGTGTCGTCTCCCCTCCCCCCCCCCCCCGCGCTGCGTCCCTACCTGACAGTAGAGCGGCTACCGGCACAAATGCTGTCTGCTGCCCCAGGGTACTAGCGCCTGCCATCCACAAATGGCAAGGCAGGTTGCCCTCACCCTGCCCTTCTACCGTAGCCCTGAGCCTCTACAATGCCCCAAACCCTCAGCCCCAGCCACAGCACGCAACCCCCTACGCCTCCTCCCCCTTCCCACAAACCCCTCACCCCTTCCTACGCCCCCATCCCCAGCCCAGAGGCTGCACCCAAACTCCGTCCCAAAGCCTACACCCCTCACCCCTTCCTGCACACCCACCTGTAACCGTCCTCCCCCCAGAGACCGCTGTAGGAGCAGTAGCCTATCATTCCTAGAGTCTAGAAGCGGTCTCTACATCACTGCACACCCTACCCACCACAGTCCGCGTCCCTGTTTCAACCCTTTAACGCGAAATCATTATTAAAGAAAAGGTTTTTAAATAACAATGCTCCATTAACTTTATTTTTACACGTGTGTTGGAAGGGGGCAAACGGGGTGAACGGGGTATGAAACTGCAGAGGAGAGTCAACAGTAACTGGGTAAAGAAACAGGGGCAGGTTCAGCTTCTCTGTAAAGCAACTGGACAGTCATAGGTTACCCTGCTCTCTGAGGAACCTAGCTTTCAAAGCCTCCCGGATGCACAGCGCTTCCCGCTGGGATTTCTAATGGCACGGGTGTCTGTCTGAGCGTAATCAGCAGCCAGGCGATTTGCCTCAACCTCCCATCCCGCCATAAAGGTCTCCCCCTTGCTCTCACAGAGATTGTGGCGCACACAGCAAGCTGCAATAACAATGGGGATATTGTTTTCGCTGAGATCCGAGCGAGTCAGTAAGCTCCGCCATCTCCCCTTGAGACGTCCAAAAGCACACTCCACCATCATTCTGCACTTGCTCAGCCGGTAGTTGAAGAGTTCCTTCTCACTGTCCAAGGCGCCTGTATAGGGCTTCATGAGCCAGGGCATTAGCGGGTAGGCTGGGTCCCCGAGGATCACTGTAGGCATCTGCACATCCCCAACAGTTATTTTGTGGTCCGGGAAGAAAGTACCTGCCTGGAGGCGTTTAAACAGACCAGAGTTCCTGAACACATGCGCGTCATGAACCTTGCCCGGCCACCCGACGTTGATGTTGGTAAAGCGTCCCCTATGGTCCACCAGTGCTTGCAGCACCATTGAAAAGTAGCCCTTTCGGTTAATGTACTGGCTGGCCTGGTGGTCCGGTCCCAGGATAGGGATGTGAGTCCCATCTATAGCCCCACCGCAGTTTGGGAATCCCATCGCGGCGAAGCCAGCTATGACGACCTGGACGTTTCCCAGGGTCACTACCTTCGAGAGCAGGAGTTCAACAATTGTGTTGGCTACTTGCATCACAGCAACCCCCACGGTAGATTTGCCCACGCCAAAGTGGTTTGCTACTGACCGGTAGCTGTCTGGCGTGGCAAGTTTCCAGAGGGCTATGTCCACTCGCTTCTGCACAGTCAGGGCTGCTCGCATCCGGGTGTCCTTGCGCTTCAGGGCAGGGGACAGCAAGTCACACAGTTCAAGGAAAGTGCCCTTTCGCATCCTGAAGTTTCGCAGCCACTGTGATTCATCCCAGACCTGCAGCACTATGCGGTCCCACCAGTCCATGCTTGTTTCCCGGGCCCAGAATCGCCGTCCCATAGCATGAACATGACCCAGTGCCACCATGATCTCCACGGCGCGGCGTACCGTGCTTTCTGAGAGGTCTGTGCCAGTCTGAGACTTCATGTCCTCACCGCGCTGCCGTTGCCTCCTCGCCCGATTTCTCAGCATCTGACTGTTGAAGAGGTGTACGATAAGGTGCAAGGAGTTGACAACGGCCATAAGTGCAGCGATGATCGCAGCGGGCTCCATGATCGCAGTGGAGTGCTGTGGCGTCCGCGCTGTCACTTATAACAGGAAAAGTGCGCGAACTGATTTCCCGCCGGCGGGAGTGACGGTTGAATGCTGACAGTTACGAAGGACCACCCTCGACACAGTTTTCCCACCAGCAGGCATTGGGGGCTATACCCAGAATTCCAATAGGCAGCGGGGAGCGTGGGGACTGTGGGATAGCTTCCCACAGTGCACCGCTTCCAAAGTCGACGCTTGCCCCGTTAATGTGGACTCACAAAGTCGAATTAGTGTCCTTAGTGTGGATACACAAATTCGACTTCATAAGGTCGATTCCACAAATTCGACTTAAGTTGATTCGAAATAGTCTTGTAGTGTAGACATACCCTAAGACATGGTATTGTTCACTCTCCTTTGGATGACTGCCAAATGGACTAATAGCTTTCAAGACAGCCATATGAAAATTTCCACCTTGAATTCTGGTGTAATAAAGGTTTGGTAGAGTAGGCAAGTTCATGCACGCAATTGCATGCATCTAGTTTTGAAAACATGACAAAAACCACCAAAAAATACCACCACCAGTTCAGCTTTAAATTTTGTCTTTAAAATATGATGTCTGAAGATAAAGGTACAAACCTCTCTCTCTCTCCTCCCCTGTCACTAATGTCCCTCTCTATTGGCATTCATGTAACAGAAAATAAATAAAGCTCAGCAGGTGTTGTTGCCACATTTGCCATTTCTTAAAGCCAGAGGCCCACAAGGGCAGCCTCGTGGGGCATTATCCAAGTAGTTTTTATTGCTCCTGGTACTGCATTTGAAAGTTTAGATTTCTCACAAAGCTCATGCTTAGCTCCTTACACCAATGAATGCTTATTATTAGAGATAGAACCAAATTGCACCATTCAGATATGGACTCAGATTCAAATATCTCCAAAGTTCAGATCTAAGGTTTGGTTCAAGCCCATCTCTGCTTCTTACTGTTCTCATCACTCCCCTCGGTTGTGTCAGTTTTTATACTCTTGTATTTCTGCAAAAAGTTGTAAACGTGTCTTGATTTATGGTATTGATATTATCATGCAGTCTACCCTCCATAGACTCAGATTTTTTTGGACACCTTTTTTGTTATTCCTATGACCCCTCAGCTCTCTAAGATCCATAAGAGTGGACAGCATACCCATAATGCTTTACAAAGGTCAAGGTAGCAAGGAACATATACTGCTAGAGAAAAGTTCAGTACCTTTAAATGCAAGCAAAGCATTATAGTGAAAAAGCCCTGGCATAAATAGGCATGTCATTGCAAGCAAAAACAGTTTCACATCTTGGGAAGTTTGAGAAGCAGACAAATGACATGGCTATCTTTTTTCTTCTTGATGTCCTCATATAATTGGTCTTGAGCTGGGAACTTTGCATTCCAGCAGGAGCCTGGATTAAAGAGTTAGAACAACAACAGTAAGCCATCAATCTTCAGGCTATCTATCCATCCTATCTACAACCATTTGTATCAGCTATTAGCTGTGTCGTAGCTCTAAATCTCAGCTAAAGAGATCATCTTTCAAAGAGAAAAACATTCATTAGATCTTTTCATTCATTCCCTCTTTTCCTTTGCTAATTCCCACTTATTATTCCCTCAGTGCCTGCAATGAAATCCCATGCTTATTTGTTCAGTCATATTTATATGCCATGTTACTCAATGTCAGAAGGAAGCGCTCACTGCTTTTTTTCTCTTAATGTGGTTGCCTACAGAATGACTTCAAATGCAAATTTGCAAAAAATTGCAGCTCATAACTAAATGTTTAGTGATGCATGCAGTGCAAGCACATAATCACTCTGGGCTTGATTCTCATTGACACTAAGGCCCCTTTACACTGTTCTGGCAGTGCAATTGGAGTGGCTCTACGTTTACACTCACTTTCAGGACTCTTTCACACTGCCAAAGTGGTTTGTAATTTATCCAAAGCTCTCATTTAGTGTGCTCTGGTGAAGAATTCTCCTGCTGAGCCGGTAAGGCTAATAACAGAATGTATATTATGCCTTTCTTCTTAGCATCTTAATGTGCATTAAAGGCAGACTTTTCAGAAGCACCCATGTGATTTAGGAGCAGTCAGTCAGTCAATAAGACCTGTGCTCCTCAGTCTCTTAGGCACTTCTGAAAAATCCCACTCTATCCATCTTAAGTATTTCTGTGGTTCTTATTACTGTAGCATCTGAATGCTTTACATTCTTTAATCAATACAAACTCCCTGTGAGGAAGGGAAGTGGTATTATTAGGACCCTACCAAATTCATGGCCATGAAAAATGCATCATGGACCGTGAAATCTTCTTTTGTGTACTTTTACTCTATACTATACAGATTTCATGGGGAGGACCAGGGTTTTTTAAACTGAGGGTCCCAATCCAAAAGGTGGTCACAATGTTATTGTGGGGGCAGGGGGTTTCAGTATTGCCACTCTTACTTCTACACTGCCTTAAGAGCTGGGTGTCCGGAGAGTGATGGCTGCTGGCTGAGGACCCAGCTCTGAAGGCAGCAGCACAGAAGTAATGGTGGCTGTACCACAGTGCCATGCCATCCTTACTTCTGCACTGCTGCTGGCAGCAGCGCTGCCTTCAGAGCTGGGCTCCCAGCCGCTGCTCCCTGGCCTCCCAGGTCTCAAGGCAGTGCCGCCACCAGCAGCAGGGCAAAAGTAAGGACGGCCATACCACAACCTCCCCACAACAACTTTGTGACCCCGCCACCACTACCACACAACCCACCTTTGGATCAGGACCCCTACAGGTACAACACTGTGAAATTTCAGATTTAAATATCTGAAATTATGAAATTTATGGTTTTTAAAATCCTATGACCATGACATTCACCAAAATGGACCATGAATTTGGTAGGACCCTAGCTATTAGCCCCGATTTTATGGATGATGAGCTGGTGCACATAGAAACAAAGTGATTTGCCAAAGGTCACACAGATAGAGAAGTGAACCTGGGTCTCACCAGTTCCAGGCTACCACCCTTCCTTCTCTGCCATATAAGTATTAGTGAGTCTTACAATATTCTGCATGGCACAGAAATATCCCCATTTTACAAATGGATAAACTGAGGCACAACGCGAAAAAAATAGATGCCTAAAGTTAGGTTCTGAAGCCCACATTTGAACATCTAAATGAGAGACTTAATTTTCAAAAGCACTGACTACCTAGCAGCCCCCACAGAAAACACCGATTGGAATTTCTGGGAGTGTTTTCTAATGACTTATAAGATGAAACCAACTTGTTCAAGCCAATTAGAGCTGCTGATTGCTCAGCACTTTTGAAAATCAAGGCACACATTTAGGTCCCTAAATCTGGATTTAAGAGCCAAACGTTAAGTACCCAGTTTTTAATATCTTGGTCTACATGACTTGATCAAAGTCACAGAAAAACAACAACATAGAAGTTGGAAGCGATAACTGACTAGAAAACACTCCCCAAAATCATAACAAGCATTAATAATTTTTATAAAGAACTCTGATTAGCATTTTTTAAAGGATGTCTTATGTGCGTTTGAAATATTAAACACGGGTCTATACACATCCCTTGGTATTCAAATATGCCAGTACTGACCAATCACTGCTACTTAATGGTTCTGCCTCTAAAATAATCATAATCTGACATTAGAGCACTGAGAAAGCTAAAAAGGATTTTAAGAGTTGGGAAATGACTTTTATTTCCAGCCTGGTCTGAGTACTATACATGCATTATAATTCTGAATGCAATGTGACCTGTGAAACTGGCAGCTCTCCCACCCATAACATCTTAGAGATGTTTGTAGTAGATATTTTAATTGCCTGATGACAAAATTATTCAGAAATATATCATTTTGACAATGTGCTTGCTTCATATATTAAGCAAAAAATATGTTTAAATAACACTAAGAGCCAGACTTAAGTCCAACAAAGCCAAGAAAATTAAAGCAAAGGAAGCTAGTTCCCATCACCCCTTAATACACTCCAATAATCCACACACTTCTGACTAGGCATTATAGGGCCATGCCCATCATATACAATACATAGGCATCATGATTGAATTCCTGGCTCCATTAACGTCAATGGGAGTTTTGTCATTGGCTTCAGTGGGACCAGAATGTACACCATATCACAAGACAATGGGGGAGTAGTAGCCTTGGGGCTAAATATCCTTCCATCATATTATTTTTAAACTGTTTGATTTGTATTTTATAATTTATTATTGTTTGAAATAAATTGTTTGAACAAAGGAACACGCAGAGGATTTGAGATATATACATAGATTTTTAAGGCCAGAAGGGACCATTATGCTCATATAGTCTGATCTGCATAATAAAAGTCATAGAATTTTATCCAACACACCCTGCAGTGGAGGAAACTATTTTTCTATGTTCCTATATATCTACAGCAGTGGACCGCTTATAAGAGGAGCACTAGAAGCACAACACCTGTGCTTCAGCCTCTGGATTAGAGCTGGTCAGGAATCCTTCGACAAATTATTTTTCATCAAAACATGCTGATTAGTTGAAACCAAAACCGCTCGTGAAACAGGGTCAGGTTTGACAAATTTCCCAAATCGACAAAATGTCAAGATAAAAAGTTTTGAAATTGTCAAAACATTATGTTTTGACTTTTTGAAAATGACACATTCTGATTTTCCAGGCTCAAAATTTCTTTTATTTTTGAAATTTAAACTAATTGGACTAGAAAAAAGGCTAAAGAAGAAAGGTTGGGATCTAAGTAAAACATTTTGAAATTATTGAAATAAAAATGTTTCAATTGACCCAAACCAAAAAAGAACTGTTTTGTCAATTTGCAAATATTTTTAGATTGATTTTTTGTTCCAATTCAAGATAGGAATAAAATGTCAAACTCTCAAAAATATTCAAAGCACAGGAAAAATTTCTCACTCAGATCTAATCTGGATTAGCTGCCTGTTTACTTCCAGATGGAGTTTAAAATGCTGATTTTGATCTACAGAGACCCAGATGGTTTGGAACTTCCCTAATTGAGAGACTGCCTTTCCTCCCTGTGCCATACTGCCCAAAGCTGTAATTAATGGAGGCAATGGAACTCCCTGAGTTTATGAGAGATGGAATTGCTGACAGGGCTTTCTCCTCTCAATTTCAGAATTAACTCATCATCATCTTCGACATGCTCATGGATTGCAATAACCCAAATGTGTTGACCTTCAATGCACACCACAAAGCACTGTTGTTGGTGCGGGGGTGGTGGTGGTGGTGGTTCTGTTTGTTTGTTTGTTTTGGGTTTTTTGGCTGGATGGATGGATGGTTCAGGAGGGCTGATGTTTTTGGTGGACATGCGGGGGATATTTTGGGGGTGTTATTTGTTATGTTTTTTGTGGTTCCTTTTGCTGGGATCTTCCACCCTTTTCCTAAGCTTTTTACTATATTGTATTGACCTGTATTTGCAATGTCTTATCAGGACATCTAGGTTAGGCATCTCTATATGGAAAATCAAAATGAAATCTATACAAAAATCTTCGGCTGCACAATCCATTACAAACTGAATATCTCCCAAAGGATTTGGGGCCATTTTTAATGGCCTCTGAATAAGTACGTAAAATCATTTGCATGTGCAAATGGAATTTCTCCTTGTTTTTATTTACATAACACCCTAAATATGCATTGCAGATGCAAGAATACCTAACCATGTGTGCTCCGAATCCATTTGTGCACTCAAATTACTATGCACACAAAACTGTGCATGCAAATTTGGCGGCCAGGTTGAGGTACCATTGGAAATGTGGCCATTAATGTTAAATAAATGCATAATCAGGATAGCTCTCTCTATATACAAGTTGAGCAATATTTTCTGACGGTACAAATCTCTAGTCAATGAAACTACACTGATTTACCCCGGCTGAGGTTCTAACCTGTAATATCTACATACTATTATTTAAATGGACCCCATTACTATAAAGGGACTTCAGTAGGACTCCATTGTGGAGAAGGAGCTATATTCCTGATCTATGCAGGATCAGAGATCATGGTTTGTAAGTGGCAACTGACCCTTAACTATAACAACATTAGTAGGTATCACTATAATTTATCCCATTGTTGGGATTTCCTCCCTGTGCCTGTGACTCCCCATGGGTATAGTCTTGTTTATAAATGCTCAGTAGCGTTTATCTCTCTCTCTCTCTCTCACACACACACACACACACACACACACCCCAATGTATGCCACACACTTATAAAATGAGGGGATAGCCGAACTCCTTTAAATATGGAATGTGCATTAGCAAATGTGGTCCATAAAATTTCAAAGCCTAAGACCTTTTCGCAGCCTGACATATTTTACCATTTAGCTTTCCACATTCCTGCCGTAACCCAATACAGGCATTGCAGGCTGAATGATAAACAGAGACTCCTTCAGGAAACGTTGAGAAAGCAGAGGGTCAGAATGTTACATTAGCCCAAACTATTCCACAGGTGATTGTTAAGGCTGCATAGCCCATTTTCTCTACTCTGCAGAGGAAAGGCAGAAAATATAAGCATCAGACAGAACAAGTAGTAACAATATATCTTCTTTAATGGGCCCTTGAATACCCTTGAATATCATCTTTTAAAAGTAAAAATATTTGTGCTACTTTCTAATGGCACAACTATTAGAAGAGGAGCTAAACTTTTAGATTAGTCATGCACAAGTTTGTTTTCATTGTTTTTGCTTTAGACACACCAGTAAATTTCATTGTAAAACATACAGTTAGTACTGTATGCAATCCAGGAAGAGTGTGAAAATATATTTATGCTTGTTGATTCATTTGGATTTCTGTGATGTGTGCACTTATGGAATATGGCTCCTAGTACTTTGCAGAGTTCCAAGCTGCAAACAGTGTGAATATGAGTGCTCCAAAATCCAAAGCCTTCCAGTAGCAGGGGAATATCAAGCAGGGGTGGAGAGGTTATTTTACATCTGGTGCAACCACTCCTGGAATATTATGTCCAGTTCTGATGTCCCCCATTCAAGAAGGATGTTGATAAATTGAAGAGGGTTCAGGAAAAGCCATGAGAATGAATTAGGGTTTGGAAAACCTGCCTTTTAGTGATATTCTCAAGGAGCTCAATCTATTTAGTTGATCAAAGAGAAGACAAGGAGTGATTTGATAATAGTCTATCAGTCTCTACAAGGGGAACTGAAATTTGATAATGGATGATTCTTTAAGCTAGCAGACAAAGATATTTAAGATCCAATGGTTGGAACTTGAAGCTAGACAAATTCAAACTAGAAATAAGGCACAAATTTTTATGTGATGGTAATTAACCATTGGAACAATTTATCAAGGCTCGTGGTGGATTCTCCATCACTGGAATTTTAAAATAAAGATATGCTTTAGTTCAAACAGGAAATAATTCACGGAAGTCTGACAGCCTGTGTTATATTTGATGATGACAGTGGTCCCTTCTGGTTTTATAATCTGTGAATCTATGAAAAGCCAGCATGTACTCACAGAGCCAGGATTCTGGACTGTTTCCAAACTGCACACAAACAGCTCAGCCAATTTAGGTGTACACCACATTTACTCCCCTGGATCCTGGGACTGGCCAGACCCCCACATAAAGTGGAGCAGCTCCAGAGTTGTTCTACTTTATATCAGCTACCAATAGCCACCCAGGGCCATTGCAGCATCCAGGAATTGCTGGGGATGCCCTGACCGCATGCCCTTATCTGCAGCCATGTTGCCTATGTGGCATCAGAACTATAATGGCAGCCATGTGACACCAAAGGATTTCCCTGAGTATCAAGAATCTTTCATTGGCCCGATCCAACAAACCAGTGCATAGCAGCTTCAGCACAGTCAAGAACCAGGGCCATGATGACTAATGCTGACCTTCTCAGCAGCATGTGAAAATAAAATGCAAATCTGCACACACACAAAAATTGAGAAAAAAATGTGCACAATATACTGCACATGGCAAGGTTGCGTAATACATAACCTTGTAATTCTGTTATATACATATTAGAGCCAGGGAAACAATTTGTAATGAATAAGTTACTTGATTAAGGTTGCCTTTTTTTCTGTTCTCAACTGATTCAGTAATAAACTTTGATCTAGTATCCATTATTCAAAATTAAATGTGTCCATTATGCACAATTATTTGACAAACATTTTTGTGCAATCATATTTCAGCCCATGGGATTTTTGCAAACTAAGCAATTAAACTGTGCCTTCACCTATACACTATTCGTTACAACTGCTGTATGACTGGTTAGCTAAGTCATACTCCATTGTTTCTGCTCCCCAAACACACAACTACATTGTATAAACAAGAGGAAAGAAACCAGAGATTTTAAAATTGCTCTGCAGACATTTCCAGTATGAACCTTTGTAGAAACTCGTATTTGTATGCGTATTCATGAGACCGGCAATGTATATTTTTGCAACCAAACACTGTTGCAAATGTTTGCAGGAAATGGATAAAAAGTCAATGTCAGCTAGAGAAATAGTCACATTTTCCCCAGTATTCATTCTGCTCTCTCACACACCCACAGGCACACAGTAGAAGTGAGACATTACATGATGTGAGGTTTCACCTCCGATTTACTGTCAGATATGTTCAGACAACTCCCACTGAAACCAGTTGGCACAGTGCACACTTATTTGAGGGCAGAATTTGACTCAACGAGAACAACAGCAACTGTTAATAATCAAGATAGATTGTGGCATCTTTTCAACTTGATGTGCTTAAAAATAAGTTGTCAGTGTATGGCAAATAAGTATAAGCCAAAATTCTTCACATAACTACACCATGTGCCATCCCACTGAAGCCAATGAGGTGGGACACAGAGTAGGCTAGCACAGAATTTTGGCATAGAGCAGAGACCACAGACACAAATACATGTCAATTTCATTTTTTAAATTTTGCAAACCACACTCCATATATAACAAAATGGAAGGAATGGGAAATACTTTTAGAGGCTTTCTTCTGGATCAGGAGTAATTCTGTTGAAGTCAGTGTAAACAAGAGGAGAAGTAGACCTTGTGTGTGTGGTGGCATAAAATGCAGTCTGCGGTACATTATATTGCTGCTGATGGAATTAAATATCAAGAAGTAAGAGACAAGATCTTCGATGTCAGTGGTGCCACTCAAGTAAGGAGCATTAACCTGCTACAATTTCTGCAAGAACTTACTTGGATTTCCTACTATTCTATAAATAATGCCACCTGTAGAACTGAGTTTGAATGCAAGCACTTGCCTTTGAGTTAACCAAGCAAAAGAAAATTAGAGATCATTCTGCCTTCCCACACATTAGGCTAGATTGTGTCGATAGCTGATGAGGCTCATGGATGCCTATGGAATGATGCCCTGTTCTCTTCATTCCCTATGAATAGGGAACTACCAAATTCACAGTCCTTTTGATCAATTTCACAGTCATAGGATTTTTAAAATAATAAATTTAATGATTTCAGCTATTTAATTCTGAAATTTCATGGTGGTGTAATTCTAAGGGCCCTGACCCAAAAAGGAGTTGTTGCAGGGGGGATTCACAAGGTTATTTTACGGGGGGGGGGTTCCAGTGCTGCTACCCTTACTTCAGAGGTGGGCATCTGGAGAGCAGTGGCTACTGGCCAGGAGTCCAGCTCTGAAGGCAGAGCCACCACCACCAGCAGCCCAGAAGGTTGGCACAATATGATATTGCCACCCTTACTTCTGCGCTGCTGCCTGCAGGGCTGGGCCCTCGGTAAGCAGCCACCACTCTTCGGCCGCACAGTTCTGAAGGCAGAAGCACAGAAATAAGGGTGGCATGGTATGGTATTGCCACCCTTCTGCTCTGCTATTGGTGGGGCACCGCTTTCTGAGCTGGGCACCCGGCCAACAGCCACCGCTCTCCAGCTGCCCAGCTCTGAAGGCAGCACAGTAGTAAGGATGGCAATACCATGACCCCCCTAAAATAATGCAATCCCCCCCTGCAACTCTCTTTTGGGTCAGGATCCCCAATTTGAGAAACATGGATCTCCCCTGTGAAATCTGTATAGTATAGACAAAAAGCACACAAACAACCCAATTTCACCAGGGAAGACCAGATTTCACAGTCCGTGATGCGTCTTTCATGGCCATGAATTTGGTAGGCCCACACCTGGCATCTGGCACTGGCCACTGTTGGAAGACAGGATATTGGGCTAGATGGACCATTGTTCTGACCCAATATGGCCATCCTTATGTTCTCGAGTTCTTATGATGGAGATGTTCTTTAGAGCTGAGCAAAAAATTGATTTTTTTTTTGCTTCACTTGCCATTCAAAAAAAATTGTTTCAGATTGACCCAAAATGAAAATTCTTTTGAATTTTGGAGCAAAGCAAAAAAGCAAAAAAGAAATAATTTCAGGTTGAACAATATTATTTTGTTCAACCCAAAATGAATTGTTTCGGTTTCATTTCTGAGATTTTTGTATACTCATTTAATTTTTAAAAAATAAAATTGAAGTAAATTTCTAACCAAAAAGTTATTTAAAAAAAAAAAGTTTTGTTTAAAAAAAATGTGAAAATGAAACATTTTAACTTTTTGTAAAAAAAATTCAGTTTTGTTGTTTTTGTTTTTGCTTGTTTTGGTTTTGAGGTTTGGAAGGATGTTTCTTGAAAGAATTCAGCAAATTTAACCCAAATTCACAACATTTTGATGCAAATCTGCAACTTTTGGTGAAAAATGTTTCATCTGAAAAATGTTGCCCAGCTCTAGCACTCTTCCTCAGTGGCAGCTTGTAGGGGCACCATGACTTTGGGAGTATAGGTAGTATATGCACAGTCAACATATTCTTACCCCGTTAGAGCCTGCAACATACTTATCTCCCTCACCCACTTATCAATTTGACTTGACTCACCCCATCTCCTCTAAGGCTTTTAGAACTGCTGACACTGCACTTTTGCCTTGTCCCTCCACAGAGGCACAAGAAAAGGTGAGGTATCTCCTCGTGCTTTCCCTACTTCCTGTGTTCACCCACCAGAGCTAGTCATAATCTAGCTCAGGGAAAATGAGTACATCATCATCTTCTGCTAGAATTTTGGACTAGCTCTCTTACATTCTAATAGTAGACTAACAGAGGCTCTGAGTTCTAATACTACTACAGGTAATAAAGATTCTCCATTACCTCATACATGAGGGTCCACTGTTTTTGGAGCTGTAGTCTCTGTAATAGAGAGACTCCACGTATATCTCTCACTGCATGCATATATAGTATCCAGTACAACGGGCCCCAATCTTGATTGAGGCCTCTAGGGGTGCTGTAATACAAAAAAATATTATCAAGAATATAGGGTCCTAATGGGAGAGATCTTTGGAGGATGGACAATTGCCCAGCAGTATTCTGGGAATTCTCCAGGATGAAAAATGTGATAGGACCATAGTCCTGCCCATACCCGCCAGAGTCTGCTAACCAGTGGTATCAAAGAGAGCTGATATAGATCTTAAAAGGATCTGTATGGAATGATAATCATATTTTATCATCTTGCAGATAATACCACAATAGATAACACCTAGATAATATGGAGTGACTTCACTACTGGCACATGATAGTACATGCTCCACAGACTTCAATAGAGTTGGACTGGCTTAAACAGTAGTAATTTTTTCTCTGTTTTGTTCAAAGGACAGGCCTCCATGGACAATTATTCACTTTTTGAACTCAGCCTCAAACCTAAAGCCTTCCCTCTACAAAATGACATCAACAGTAAGTCTCAGAAGGCATCAGCACAGAACTTTTAAATTCTCATAATTGAAGAAACACATAGTGGGGAAAATTCACCTGCGGCTATGATTCCTATCGGGTAACACCATTAGTTTGGCTCTGTTTCTATATCTTGATGGTGGGTTTTTGTGTGCACCTGCGTGTTTTTCCTTTTGGAGAATAGCATTAATATTTGTGGTACTGAAACACACTCACAATAGGGGGCTTTTGCAGTAATCAGATGCCTCAACTTTGCCTTGGGATTTAATCCTCAGCAAGAGACATTTAAATGCCTCAAATAGTCTTGTGGCATGATTATTATGCCTTAAATATAGCTAATGGCAGCAGGCAAAACTAACATATAAAGTTGCATTCACAGCCAATCTCCATCAGTGAGCAAAGATCACACTGCAGTGTATGTGACTCTAAATACTTTAGGCAATGCTACCATGTGGAGCTTCAACTGGTTAATGAGGTCAACTGACACGCATTATTCTGAAGCAGGAAACTGAGATAGAAAGAAGAGCCAAGGTTGCATAGGGAGGCTGAACAGTATCATCAAGGGCAAACTGCCTTTGTGCTTGAAAACAAAGAATTTGGACATCTGTGCACTGCCAGTCATGATGTAGAGAGCAGGAACGTAAGAAGTCAGTGAAGCATGGGAAAATGCAGCGTGTGTCTGGTTGGTGTCATATGCAAGACAGGGGAACAAATAAACTAACAGAGAGTAGCACTGCAAAGTCAGGTGAAAGGTATCCCATGGAGTTGCAAGAAACCAAAAGTCAATACAGAAAGAGAACTGTCACTTTATTTTAGCATTGCATGAGGCAATATCAGTACATCTTTCCAGGAGATCTTAGCTTTCACTATGGAACTATAGTCAAAACCAGAAGAAATGGAACCTCATTCCCATAGGTCTTACTCACAGCTCCTTCTTACTATTTTTTGCAGCTTCTTGGCCCTCTCCCCTAACTACAGTCATTCCTCCTACAAGAGCAAGACAGATATTATTTAACAATGTTATTTTTCCTCTTTCTTTGTTTGTCCAGGTGTCTCCGGGTTTTCTATACTGCTGACCAGTGGCCATGCAGGCATTTTAAATTCTGCTATTTATTATTTTTTAAATAAGAGCTAATTGACCCTCTTCCCAAAGAGATGCTGGCCAAGCCATTGTTTCAGTTGGTAAAGACCCATGTTCAGGTGCAAGCTAAGAGTTCCTCACACTTTGGCTCAGCAGAGGATGGAAGTATTCACTACAGGTCTAACAACTTCAAGGCCAAATTCAGACCTCCATAACACCAGGGTTAGTCCAGAGTAACTCCATTGACTTCAGCAAAATTACTCCAGGTATAAGAGAGAAAAATTTGGCCCATACTGTTCAGATAGACCGCCAGCTCCCTCTTAAAGCAGCACTTCTCAGTTGGTTCAAGAGTGTAGTAGACACAAACATCTCTCGACTGTCCTTCATTAAGGCCTGATCCAAAGCCCAGTTAAGTCAATGGAAAGATTCCCATTTACTTCAGTGGGCTTTGGATCAGGCCCAATATGCTTCAATTTACCTGAAGCCCACATGCTTCATGCTGACCATATGTTTTCCTACATTTAATGGAGGCTGGGGGAGGGAGCTTTGTGAATTATTTGGAATGGAATTGCTGAATTGTGTGGTGGAGATTATTACAAATGTTGTGTATGTTGATGTAATTCAATTTATATCCCTTCAAGTTTCCCTGTAAATGATTCATTGCTTGCTTTTGGCCTTCTTTTCATGAGTGAGCTGAGATACTCAGCACCCCTGAAAACCAGGCATTAGCCTGGACACACAAAATCTGAGGGAAGCACCTTTGGAAATTTGGACCCACATGACTTGGTCCAGTTCACACAGCATGTCAACAGCATAGCACGGAACAGAATCAAGGAATCCTGACTTCAGCTAAGGACCTGACTGTAATCAGTAACACAGTATCCTGAACCCAAGAAGCCTAGCTCAAACCAGAGACAACATTACCTCACCAAGTGTTCTTTAAAGAGACAATCATAGCTCAAAAATTGCAAAACAGTGGTGTGATCTCCTGCACAAGGAGACTCAGTGGTGGTTCCCAACTATGACTGGGGAAGTGAATGGAAAAATGGGAAAGAGGAAGTAAATAGGATGGCATTCAATAAGGACAAATGCAAAGTACTCCATTTAGGAAGGAAGGAACAATCAGTTGCACACATACAAAATGGGAAATGACTGCCTAG
The DNA here is from genome assembly GCF_020497125.1 of Mauremys mutica. Classification (NCBI taxonomy): domain Eukaryota; kingdom Metazoa; phylum Chordata; order Testudines; family Geoemydidae; genus Mauremys; species Mauremys mutica. The sequence continues at coordinate 84,054,307 of NC_059075.1, forward strand.
GAAGGAGTACTAGGAAGGGATCTGGGAGTCACAGTGGACCACAAGCTAAATATGAGTCAACAGTGTAACACCATTGCAAAATAGTGAACATCCTTCTGGAATGTATTAGCAAGAATGTTGTAAGCAAAATACGAGAAGTAATTCTTCTGCTCTACTCCACGCTGATTAGGCGTCAACTAGAGTATTGTGTCCAGTTCTGGAAGGGTATGAACAAATTGAAGAGAGTCCAGAGATGAGCAACAAAAATGATTAAAGGTCTAGAAAACATGACCTATGAGGGAAGATTGAAAAAGTTAGGTTTGTTTAGTCTGGAAAAGAGAAGACTGAGAAGGGACATGAAAACAGTTTTCAAGTACATGAAAGGTTGTTACAAGAAGGAGGAACAAAAAATTGTTTTTCTTAACCTCTGAGGATAGAACAAGAAGCAATGGGCTTAAATTGCAGCAAGGGAGGTTTAGGTTGGACATTAGGAAAAACTTCCTGTCAGGATGGTTAAGCACTGGAATAAATTGCCTTGGGAGGTTGTGGAATCTCCATCATTGGAGATTTTTAAGAGCAGGTTAGACAAACACCTGTCAGGAATGGTCTAGATAATACTTAGTTCTGCCACGAGTGCCGGGGACTGGACTAGATGACCTCTCGAGGTCCCTTCCAGTTCTATGATTCTGGTGTCAGAGGCCTCCAGCCACTTAAAAACTATATCTGTAGCACAGACTTTATTTTGAAAGTCACTGTTCACAGCATTGTCAATGCCTGTATGAGCAAAGGTGGATGAGGTAATATCTTTTATTGGACCAACTTCTGTTGGTGAGAGAGACAAGCTTTTGAGCTACACAGAGCTCTTCTTCAAGTCTGGGCACATGCAGACTGATGAGCGGTAACTCCAGGGATTTTTTTCCCCCTCTTTTCAAGCACAGTTGGCAGTTGATACTGCTCATGGTCAGTTGCTTGGCAACAAAACAAGTTTCTCTGGCTTCAGAATAAATATTCCACATCTGAAATATTTGAGAAAAAAACAGTTTTTCCTGACTACATTCCATAGTACTTGGGCCACAGGGTTCCCAAAATAACCTAAAATGTTAGCAGGGTTACCCAAAGGGGGATAATAACTCTGAGGCAGAGACAAATATGTCCCCCTATGCAGTTTTCATGTCCTTAAAATAATGTGTTAAATCTACTTTGTGATCTGGAGAATGTATAAAGTAGTTTAACTGGCTAAGAACGAATTAACTAACTGGATCCTTTGCCTTTTTAAACATAGGCGTGGTAGGAGGCATTTTGCAGGGCCAGAAAATCTGGAACTTGCTATATTCAATCCTATATGGGTGTCAAAAAAAGCACGTCTAGAGAGAGAGACCGCGTGAGCATAGGCGTAAGATCAGATATCTCATGAACCACCAGAGCCAGAAAGAGATGCCACTGGAAAATGGGGATTCCTGGATCTGGCTTTGGTATATAAAACATTCATTTAAAGCCATATCAGGGGAAAAGATATCAACCCATAAATTCTCATCATTCTAATTACCATCTTGGTTTCTTCTTTCACTTCAGCGAAGACATCATTTTAGTGAAAAAAACAGCAGATAGAATCCAGTTCTTTCCACCTTTCGAAAGCACCATTCTCATAGGCCAGCTATACACTAAATAATTGCTGCTAAAATAACATGGAAACATTTTGCTGGAGAGATGTTTAGTTGCCAGAGCCATACAAAGCAGTCCTAGCTGGACCCTGCATTTTGCTAATTGTTGATTTGGGGAGATTATTCACAAGAAAAAAAAGCAAAGAACGAGCAACACCCATTAGTAAGAGATGGAGGAAAATCTGACTAAGTTGTGGAATGACTACAAGAAGGAGGGATTTATATTACCCACCAAATAATGATATACTTATTTATTTTTTATTATGATGACCTAGAAAAAAATGTCAATTATTCAGGGGTTCTCGGAGTTAACAGAAGAAAGAGATAGGGTTTCATGTATTATGACTAATTTGAGATGCTGGGTAGGATTTGCAAAAGGGCCTAAGTCTCATTTTCAAAAGACACTTAGGAATCATTGAGAATCAATAGATTTAAGAGCCCAAGTCACATTTGAAAATGGAATTTAGACTCCTAAGTCACTAAAGCACTTTTGAAATTTTTACCCTTGACCTTTTTTGTATCATTCCCTTCTGGCAGACCACACTACTTTTTCATCAGCAGCATTATGTTCCTTTTATGCCTCTGGCATTTAGGGCAGTGACGAAGCTCCTCCACTCCTGTCTGTTTCTGGCAAGTCTTTCAATGGTTCCCGAGCTGTACATCAGGTTTTTCAATTCGGCTTCCACAGCTCTTTGCCATGTTGTTTTCGGGAGGCTTCGTTTTCGCTTGCCTTCAGGTGTCCATCTTATTGCTACTCTGATGATGGAATCAGTTTCCATCCGAAGCACATGACCAATCCATCTCCAACATCTCCTGGCAATGATGGTGCTCAGATCCTTTTGGCTGCACTGTGTCAATAGATCTTGGTTTGAGACTGTTCTGGGCCAAAAGGTACGGAGGATTTTTCTGAGGCAGGTTGTATGGAATGAAGACAGTTTGGACATGTCATACTTTCTCATCCCCCAGCCTTCTGCACTATAAAGTAGTGTTGAAAGTACACAGCTCTGATAAATCTTAAGTTTGGTTTTTGCATTGTATTTTGATGATTTCCAGACTGTATTTAAGCTCTTGAAAGTGTTCCTGGCTCTATTGATTTTGTTCCGGATGTCCTGGCTTGTTCCACCGTCCTAGCTGATGGTGCTGCCCAAGTATGTGAATGTTTCTGTGCTGGTGAGAACATAATCCTCTATCTGTGCTGGTGATGGTGAGGTCATGATATCTGTCTTATTGCGGTTGATTTTCAGTCCAATTTGCTGGCTCAGTACATTAAGTCTTTACTCACTACTCTTTAGCTACATTTATTTTCATATTGTCACAAATATACAAGGACCTGTACAATGGGGGAACCCCAGTGACAGTATCCTGCTTCAGAGAATTTACAATATATTTTGCATCTTCCCAGATATACCATACTAGCTCCCTTCAGTCACCATTTCCAGTACACATTCACAGTGGTCAAAATGGGAAGTGAATGGATGATGATTGTTTACGTCAAGTGTGCACAACCTTTTTCAATGGGCAGCAGTAAGATGTGGAAAGGAGGGGGGAAAAGAATGACAGCCCTAAATCAAGCACTCCTCAACTACTTCTGAAGCAGCTTTTTTCCACTGGGCAAGAGCCATTGCATCTCCATCAGTCAGACAGCAAAAGGGTTTGAAGGGGCTGATGAAACAAAGACAAATTTTTGTGTTCTTCACCTCATTCTTGACCTCATTTGTCCATGGGTCAAAAAGACTCATCAGGAATGCCACTATTTCCTGAAAGATAATTCCCCCTTTTCATAGCTGATAGCAATGACCCTTATCTAGACAAATATATATAGACATATGTGCGTACACACACACACACACACACAATGCTCAGAGAACACTATTAAGAATGTAAAGTCAAGCACTCCAAATTTAGGAAATGTGAAAATTAAGGTAATCTATATAACGTTAATTCACCCCTCTTGTGCTTATCTGTTTTGTAGAGTCTTTAATTACATGATCACATATTAATTTTTCCACAGGACCCCTACCTGTGCAGCTGTTGTGATCCGCACAGGATGTGCCATGTTTGTCTTTCTCCCAGAGAATAGAAGCAACTTTGTTTGTACGAAGTGCAAGCTGGTCTCCATATTGGAAGAGAAGGTTAAAGGACTAGAGACCCAAGCATTGCAGCAGACAAAATGAAGGCTTTCTGGATAGAAGTCAGCATTTGGTACTGCAGACACAGCATGCTGAAGAATCAGAGAGGGCAGGGCAGAATGGGGAAGAAAATTGGCAGCATGTGACCTCCAGAAGAAGAAAGAGGTTTGGAAGAGTCATCTGAGGAAAGAGATCAGAAGGAAACCCCACTGACCGGAAGGCATGGGATGCATTGTCCTAGGGATGAGGGTTCCACGACCACCACTCCCAAGAGGAGGAGACGGGTGGTGGTGGTTGGGGACTCCTTCCTAAGGGGGAAGGAGTCATCCATCTGTCTTCCAGACTGGGAAACTCGAGAAGTGGGCAGCTTGCCTGGAGCTAGAATTCAGGATGTGACAGAGTGTCTGCTAAGACTGATCAAGTCCTCGGACTGCTATCCCTTCCTACTTCTCCACGTGGCACTAATAATACTGCCAAGAATGACCTTGAGTGGGTCACTGCAGACTATGTGGCTCTGGGAAGAAGGATAAAGGAGTTTGAGCCACAAGTTGTGTTCTTGTCCATCCTCCCTTGAAGGAAAAGGCCCAAGTAGAGACCATCGAATTGTGGAAGTAAATGCATGGTTACACAGGTGGTGTCAGAGAGAGGACTTTGGATTCTTTGACCATGGGATATTGTTCCAGGAAGAAGAATTGCTAGGAAGAGATGGGATACACCTAATGAAGAGAGGGAAGAGCATCCTCACAGGCAGGCTTATTAACCTAGTTAGGAGGGCTTTAAACTAGGTTGTCCAGGGGATGGAGACCTAAGCCCTGAGGTAAGTGGGGAAGTGGGATAACAGGAGGAAACATAAGGAGGAGGGTGCAACAGGGGAGGCCTCTGAGTCATATTGAGAATGTAGAGAAATTGTCTAGTTATCTTAGGTGCCTGAACATGAACACAAGAGGCCAGGGAAACAAGCTGGAAGAATTGGAAGTCCTGGCACAGTCAAGGAACTATGACATGATTGGAATAATAGAGACGTGATGGGGTAACTCACATAACTGCAGCACTGTAATGGATGGGTATAAACTGTTCAGGAAGGACAGGCAGGGGAGAAAAGGTGGAGGAGTCGCACTGTATATGAGAGAGCAGTATGATTGCTCAGAGCTCCAGTGAAACTGGAGAAAAGCCTGTTGAGAGTCTTTGGGTTAAGTTTAGAGGTAAAAGCAACAAAAGTGGTGTCATGGTGGGTGTCTTCTATAGACCACCAGACCAGAAAGATGAGGTAGACAAGGCTTTCTTCAGACAACTAATAGAAGTTTCCAGATCACAGGCCCTGGTTCTCATGGGGGACGTCAATCACCCTGACATCTGCTGGGAGATCAATACAGCAGTGCAGAGACAATCCAGGAAGTTTTGGGGGAGAGTTGGGGTCAACTTCCTGGTGCAAGTGCTGGAGGAACCAACTAGGGACCATGCTCCTCTTGACCTGCTGCTCACAAACAGGGAAGAATTCATAGGGGAGTAGAAGTGGGTGGCAACCTGGGCAGCAATGATCATGAGATGGTCGCATTCAGGATCCTGACAAAAGGAAGAAAGGAGAGCAGCAGAATACAGACCCTGGACTTCAGAAAAGCAGACTTTGACTCCCCCAAGGAACTGATGGGCCGAATGCCCTGGGAGGCTAATATGAGGGGGAAAGGAGTCCAGGAGAGCTGGCTGTATTTTAAAGAAGCCTTATTGAGGGCACAGGAACAAACCATCCTGATGTGCAGAAAGAATAGCAAATATGGCAGGTGACTAGCTTGGCTTAACAGTGAAATCTTCTGTGAGCTTAAACACAAAAAGGAAGCTTACAAGAAGTGGAAACTTGGACAGATGACTAGGGAGCAGTATAAAAAATATTGCTTGAGCATGCAGGGACGTAATCAGGAAGGGCAAAGCACAACTGGAGTTGCAGCTAGCAAGGGATGTGAAAGATAACAAGAAGGGTTTCTACAGGTATGTTAGCAACAAGAAGATGATCAGGGAAAGTGTGGGACCCTTACTGAATGGGGGAGGCAACCTAGTGACAGATGATGTGGAAAAAGCTGAAGTACTCAATGCTTTTTTTTGCCTCGGTCTTCACAGACAAGGTCAGCTCCCAGACTGATGCACTGGGCAGCACAGTACGGGGAGGAGGTGAGCAGCCCTCAGTGGTGAAAGAACAAGTTAAGGACTATTTAGAAAAGCTGGACATGCACAAGTCCATGGAGCCGGATGCAATGCGTCTGAGTATGCTGAGGGAGTTGGCTGATTGCAGAGCCATTGGCCATTAACTTTGAAAACCCATGGCGATCAGGGGAGGTTCCAGATGATTGGAAAAATGCAAATATAGTGCCCATCTTTAGAAAAGGGAAGGAGCAGAATCTGGAGAACTACATACCAGTCAGCTTCACCTCTGTCCCCAGAAAAATCATGGAGCAGGTCCTCAAGGAGCCCATTTTGAAGCACTTGGAGGAGAGGAAGGTGATCAGGAACAGTCAACATAGATTCACCAAGGGCAAGTCATGCCTGACCAACCTGATTGCCTTCTATGATGAGATAACTGGCTCTGTGGATAAGGGGAAAGTGGTCTTCGTGATATACCTTGACTTTAGCAGAGCTTTTGATATGGTCTCCCACAGTATTCTTGCCTGCAAGTTAAAGAAGTATGGATTGGATGAATGGCTAGATTGTCGGGCTCAATGGGTAGTGATAAATGGCTCAATGTCTAGTTGGCAGCCAGTATCAAGCGGAGTGCCCCGGGGATTGGTCCTGGGGCTGGTTTTGTTCAACATGTTCATTAATGATCTGGATGATGGGATGGATTGCACCCTCAGCAAGTTCACAGATGACACTAAGCTGGGGGGAGAGGTAGATAAGCTGGAGGATAGGGATAGGGTCCAGAGTGACCTAGACAAATTGGAGGATTTGGGCCAAAAGAAATCTGATGAGGTTCAATAAAGACAAGTTCAGAGTCCTGCTCTTAGGATGGAAGAATCCCATGCACTGCTACAAGCTGGGAACCGACTGGCTAAGTTGCAGTTCTGCAGAAAAGGACATGAGGTTTACAGTAGATGAGAAGTTGGATATGATTCAACAGTGTGCCCTTGTTGCCAAGAAGCCTAACGGCATATTGGACTGATTAGTAGGAGCATTGCCCGCAGATCAGGAGAAGTGATTATTCCCCTCTATTCGGCACTAGTGAGGCCACATCTGGACTATTGAGTCCAGTTTTGGGACCCCCACTACAGAAGGGATGTGGACAAATTGGAGAGAGTCCAGCAGAGGGCAACAAAAATGATTAGGAGGCTGGGGCATATGACTTATGAGGAGAAGCTGAGGAAACTGGGCTTATTTAGTCTGCAGAAGAGAAGAGTGAGGGGGATTTGATAACAGCCTTCAACTACCTGAAGGGAGGATCCAAAGTGAATAGAGGTCTGTTCTCAGTGGTGGCAGATGACAGAACAAGGAGCAATGGTCTCAAGTTGCAGTGGGAGAGGTCTAGGTTGGATATTAGGAAAAACTATTTCACTAGGAGGGTGATGAAGCACTGGAATGGGTTACCTAGGGAGGTGTTGGAATCTCCATCCTTAGAGGTTTTTAAGGCCCAGCTTGACAAAGCCCTGGCTGGGATGATTTAGTTGGGTTTGGTCCTGCTTTGAGAAGGAGGTTGGACTAGATGACCTCCTGAGGTCTCTTCCAACCCTAATCTTCTTCTATGATTATTCTTCTTCTACCTCATTCAGTACACAGGATGTATGGTGCTCACTTAGTGAGCAGCTATTCAGAAGTTTGTTTCCTCCTCTCGTTCAATGTGCAGCCCTATATCTTATTTGCTGTATTCTATTCAAGCCCTGCTCTGGCCAAATTTGGGCAGATTTTCACAGAAACAGCAAAAGACACATCACTGACACACAAGCCGCTCCCCTACCAAAGTTTAATTCCCTGCTGCAAAGCATTGGATCACTAAAACTTTTAACATAAAGTTTGCCAGCTTTTATTTTTACATGGACATAACAATGTATTTTTCCCCAGGTATTTTCTATGACCCATTCTGGCTGAAATTTTCATAAAAAGCAGACACCCATAAAAGAAAATTTCAACCCAGTTAAAGTTTGCCAAACCTATAAGCAACGGAAAGCATAGTCTCGTAATGGGTACTGTCAGGCAACCTTAATAAGAGATGGTACTGCTAGTACCATCTGTATTTAGAGACAAAAGGCCATATTCTGATCTCAGTTTACTTTGGTGTAAATCCAGAACAACTGAAGTCTATGGAGTTACTCCAGGTTTCCACCAGCATAACCGAGACCAGAATTTGGCCCTTTAATTGTCCTACAGTTTGATTACTAAGGGAACCTAGATAAATCCTAGTGATATTTTCCAGTTCCCTAGTAATGTGCCTTAATATATGAACTAGGCCAACAACCCTAGTCAGTTGCCCAGTTTCTCCTGAGCCATAGTTCATGATGTGGCAGTTCATTGTAAGCAGTTGGCGGACAGACCACTGGGCCCCCAGCTGTTCAGATTCCTTCTGTGAGAGTCAACATAATTGTATCCCTGCTTGTATCTTCAGCTTCTCCTCTCTGTTGTTTGTTGTAATGGACCCACCTAAAGTAATTAGACCACCTGTTGCATCGCCAGATTCATTTAAGGGAGCCCTGCTGCAGTTTGGTTTACATGGTTTGACAGTAATTGTGTAAGTGGATGCCATTGTAATGACATTGCAAAATTAAACTGTAGATTTATTTTAATCAATAAATATAATTACATGCTCATCAGAGCATGAGTACGAGCTTATCTGTAATTAGTTTTCCATACCATAATTTAGCCCATAATGCCAACTTTGTGCACATTGCAGAATGTTGGACAGAAATTACATTTGCAGCAGACTGAATACTTAGAATGAATTCAGTTTTACAGTTCAGAAAATTTTAGAACCCTGGAAAAATATTCCACAATATTTGTAATGGAAGTTTAAAGCAGCTGCCCAAGTTAGACCAAATTTGTTTGAAATTACACAACTGCAAATCCAGACAAAAAAAGTTCTTTATTGTAAATGAACTTACTTCTGATTTACATCAACATAAATGAAAGCAGAACTTGGCCCCTCATCTATAACGTCCACCACCTGAACAAATCCTAGTAATCTTTTTTTGCATAACTATGTGTGGCATTATATGCAACAGAGGGGCAGGACTGGTTGCCTTAAGATGTAAAAATATTAACAACATACTTTGTATTTAAATGTGAACTCTTAACCAAGGATCTCAAAACACTTTATAAACTCTCACTAATTGCCCTAATGCCCCTCTCCCGGCCATGAGAGAGGATTATACCCCTTTTACAGATGGGGAAACTCAGGCATGGAAAGGTACAATGATTTACTCTGTTACTGATTTATGAGACCTGGCCTAAGAAAAAGAACTCAGGCACACTGACTCCCATTCCTTGCTCCAATCACTGATTAAAACAACAAAGGATAACCTTATAATTGCAACAAAATAGAAAGTTATGTGGTGGAAAGTGTAGGAGTAATTCTACATCCATGCATAATTTCAGGCATGGTTTAGTATATGGTTATCACAGTTGTCACTTTGCAATACAAAATGTTAGCAAATACTTCATTAGTATTTTTGTTTCTTTCCACCCATTTCTGTTTTCTTATCTTGAAGACTAAGTACTGTGGACCCAGTGATTAACTTTAAGCACATGCTTAAATCCCACTGAAATCAATGGAATTTAAGCACCTTCTTAAATGCTGTGCTGAATAGGGATTAACTTGAATATGTGCTGAAGTGCTTTCCAGTCAAGGCTATTACATTCTAATTGAAATAAGGACTACAGGGATGTGTTTTAAACAGAGTACCACTAACTGCCAGGTTTCAAGTATTCTCTGCATCTTTCAAGCCAATATCATTAAATATGCTGGTAATTAGAAAATAACTTGCCAGGCACAGCCATTTACTAGCTATGTTTTTAAAATATAATGTTTATTGAATATTTTCCATAAGATGAATCACTTAAGCTTTTTATAAAATTCTTCTCACTGAGTAAATCAGAATTTCAGATACTTTTTGGCATGATTCGGCAAGGTGTTGAGCATCATCAGTTCCCACCAACTTTAACAGCACCCGATGCCACTCAGCAGTTCAAAGGACTAGGTCCTTTCTCCATATCTCAAAGAGAGCAAAAATTAATATAGGGCCAGATGCTGCTACACACTGGTGTTAGCTTCTGCCTTGAATAGTCTTGTTGACTTCCTCTCAAGTAATCCTATTGAAGATGCTACCAAACATGAGTATGGGCATCAGAATCTGGCCCTTAACAGAATAACACTTAACAATACATAGAAAAAGCCCCTCCAAAATTAATTGAACAATTTATTCTGGCTTCTACAGCAGAGCCCGCTTTTGAGATAGGCGGATGCGGAGGGGCTGTGTACTAGTGCAAGTTCCATGAGGCACCCTGGATGAGCCAACCAGGGGAGCATATACCAGAATGGGAGATGAAACAGCCTTTTAAAAAGAGTGCTCCCAAATGCACCAGCTCTGCTCCCTTGACCAATGTGGTACAGCAGTCAAGACCATTGCCCTGACCCATGTCACCTCCTTTGGGTTGGTCAGCATGACTGACAGCACTGGACAACTTCAGTCCTATCAAAACAGAAGTCCAAAGACCTAGACTGTGATTACCGCTTATCTTGGTGCACAAAGAGAGTGAATGTGTTCCCTGATCACTTTGAACACCCATAGTGTGGTGGTAGTCACAGTTTCACAGTGACTGTATAAATGAGATGTCTGTCCCTATAGAAAGGTCCTATAGAACTCTCCAGGGATGAAACCAATAAGGTTCCACAGAAACCAAATAGGATTCTATTTAAATTACTCCAAACACCTAGAGAATTTAATAGAGAATGAGACCCTTTCTATAGTATTTTTGAAACATCTTGTAGAATTCTGTAGTTGTGTATAATTCTTTATCCAATTCTTTGGGAGGCCCCAAAACTATAACAAGGTGATCAGTCTCTACTAAGCTCTGTAGGAATGTTGCATAAAGTCAATAGGCAGGTTCAGCATAGAAGAATGCAGAGCAGGATAGTGCCAAACACTGGCTTCAGCATGTTTTTAATGGAAGCAAAATTCACATCACCCATGCAAAGCCCAAATAAAAGGATTTAGCAGAGGAGCACCTCTGCAGCGAGGCCACATTACACTGCTATTGGCTACATTACACTGGGCTGAACAATTTGGGGACAATAGTCCTATAGAATGTGGAAACCCACCATCCACATCTTCTTCCAATCAATAAATTCACCCACAACTCTTTCATCAAAGGTCATTGAAGAGAATGATTATGCATTATAACACTGTAATCTAACAACATCCTGCTGTTTACACCAGTCCACAGAAGTCAGAGAGAGTTTTGCCTGTGTTGGCATAAAGTCCATAAACAAACTGAGTCCTATTCATGTGATATAGTCCCATACACCAAAACTAGACTCACTCAAGTCAATTGATTATTTGTGGAGTAAGGTACCATCCAACGGCAGTAAAGATATCAGAATCTGTCCCCATAATGTCAATCCCACAAGCTGACCTCTTTCCCGTATTAACAAATATCACAGGCATTAATCTAAAAGCTCCATCACAAAACCTCCCATTAAATTGATAGTTTAAGTGATTGATTTTAAAAGATGATATGTAACCACAGTCCTAAAAGATAAATTCAATACTTAAAATAACTGAAAAAGTATAGGAAATGAAATTAGATGAAGCCTCATTTTTAAAACAGATACCCTCACTTCAAAAAAAAAAAAGTCACACTTCTATCAAAACATTTTTAACCTCCTTTTGTTACAGATAACACCTGAGATCACTGTAGCTGAAATAAAAATAATAATATGGATTTATGTATTTTCTTCCATTTACTTTCTTTGTCTGTACATCAGCATATTGTGTATAGTCGGTTTCACTGTTTCTCTTTATGGTCAGTCAGTAGGTTTCCCTAGTTACTAGTGTAGATTCTTCACACAACAAGAAAAGAGAAACATTTCAAAAAATAGGAACCACAAAAATGAGCCCAGGGACTTGGCTAGGTGTAGAAACTACTTTTAATTTGCTTTTCACTGACTAGATTTCAAGTTGACAATGTGTCTTTAAATAGCAGGGACTCTATTTCTCAGACTGGTCACCAGCAATAGAACAGAACGTGAGCATGAACTATGAAGCCAATTGACCTGGCATTTCCTTTTTCTATCACATTGTAGGGGGAGGACTGTCTCCTAGGTCTGCATTATAGGAGGTCTCAAAAGATAGCAAATGAAAGTTGCTGATTAGTGGTTACTGATGACACAGCCTGTGATGGTAATATGAGTTATACAAGGGTGAAAGACATTCTTTATGGGTGTGCTATGGTTTTACCTAGGCTGAACTCTGATATCATAAGAGCCATCAAGAGATATGGAAGTCAGTCTATGAAGTGGCAGCATCCACTTTTCCACTTTTATTTACCATAATGAACCAACCCAGGATTTATTTTTTTTTTATTAAGGTGACTTTGCCAAGGACAACCTGCATTTTAGGTTCTCACACGAGAAAATATTGTTTTCCTAATTTTACTGTAGATAAAATATAGATATGTTGATATGGATTAAGTTTTGATACACATATGTTATATCCTCTCTCCCAAAGAAAGGCTAAACTGCCTTTAACAATCATAACCAGGAAAATCTGGGGTTTCAGTCCTGGCTGGGCCACTGATTTACTAATATCCTGGGACCAACACAGGTACTACAACACTGCATACTACAATGGAAGAGATCAAATTTTGCCATCTGAAATGGAAACTCCACAACATGAAGAAAAAGGAAGCAAAACTTAACAGCAACATGTACTTCTGGAGCATAAGCAATAAATAAAACATCATCCCCAGAGGTCTCACCACCTATAAGCCTCTAACCACTCCATATAATTCCAAGTATACTAAACAGCTCTGCAGATGGACTTCAGAGAAACTGAGAAGCCAAGACTTGAAGAAGAACGCTGTGTGGCTTGAAAGTTTCTCTTTCACCAACAGAAGCTGGTCCAATAGAAGTTGGTCCAGATGTTTGTCCATCCACCTTGTCTCTTTCAAAATCCTAGATGTCCTGACCAAGTGCAAAATCCAATTGGAGGTTGAAAATAAAATCCAGTCTCCCGTCTCACTTTTCATATTGAGCCAAGCATAACCCAGGAAATTCTGGGGTTTCAATCCTGACTGGGCCACTGATTTACCACATGATCTTAGTCAAGTAATTTAATTTCTCTGTGTCTGTTATCTGCATTTTAAATATTGGAAAACTAGCCTATCCCATGGAAGTGTCATGGAGATTAATAAACTCTGTGCACTGTGCTTTGAAGATATGTAGTGTCACATATTAAATGCCCAGTTACCTGCCTGGCTACACTTGCTGGAGCTGGCCTACAACTGTTGGATGTGTAGTGATGATTTCCACTGAATAGGTTATTCAAGTTACTAACTTGGTGGTGGTATTCAGCTCGCTTTATTATTCAGACAAGTCATATGATGACTAATGGCAACATTCATCAAATAACATTGTCATTCAACCAGCTCTGGGCACAGTTGAATCGGAGGAGCTAGAAAAGGAACTCAGCAATGAGTGAGCTAGGCAAGTAAACCTGTTACTTCTGCAGTTCAGTCACATACACATAGATGCTGAGGTGGGAAGCTAGTCTTCATATTCATCCAGACACTGGTCAGTTGTTGCATGCAGGCAATAATTGCAGCTGGCATTTTTAAGAGCAGATCAGCAGCTCAGCCAGCAGGCAGCAAGCCATTACATTTCACTTTTTAATATACGGCATTGGCTGCCCTGGGCTGCTCAACAATAGGATTTCTTTCAGCCCATCCAGATCATTTAATTGGCAAACGTCCACAAGCCTGTTCCAGATGCAACTTCATGACCTACATTGATAAGAAGTCAGCTGAGTTAGTTTTTCCCTCTGTAAGTGTGAGACCTCCTGAAAAATCTTCACTGAACTCTTGTCTAGACACGGTCATTCCAGCCAGGGAAAGAGCCACCTCTGATCCTAAAGGTAAAATCTAGCTCCGTTCTGTTAAACTGTCCAGTCCTCTCCGTTGTCAATTCAAATGTATTCAAGCCCTTTCGAGAGCCCTATTCCTTGTCTGTCTTGTCAGGAAATCTTCGGGACAGTTTATAATCTAAATAAGCACTGAGACAGGACCATAAAATGAATCGTATTAATATAATTATAACCACTAAAATCATCAAAAGGCTGGATTCCATATTTAAACTAAAATAATGAGGTAATGTGAAAAAAATACTCTGGGAGATCTAATTATATAATGCAGTATTCAGTGCTGTGTGGCCAGCCCAGCAATTCCTGTTACATTCCAATCAAAGTGATCTCACTAGCATGTGAGAGAAGAGTCCAGCTGACAGATTTGGGACATGTAACGTACTATTTAGTCAAGAGGCCCCATGTGCTATTCATAAAGAATTAACAACTCTTATATTGACAATGACAGTATTGTCAGAAGACCTTTGGAAGGAAAAAAATCTCCATAAACTCCATCTCTGTGAAGTTGGACTTTTTTTTTTTTTTTTTGCTCCTTTTTTCCAATGCTGATGTAATCTCCAAACATCTCCAGCAGCAGCTGCTCAGCGAAACCGGGCACCTTCTCCCTAGGCTCTTTCAGCAGCACACGCAGCACTTTCCAGTTCCCTCAAGACAATCAGGGCCTTTCTTTCAGCAATTAGCTATCACTTCAAGAGCCCCGCGCTGTCCAACAGGCTCTTAAGAATGGTCTTTGCAGGAAACAACACTGGAAGGGAATTTTTTGCCTAGACAAATTAAAAGGGGAAGAAGGAAGAATGAGAAAAAAACCACAACAAATCAGAGCATAGAAGCTGTCCAAAATGCATTGCTCAATTAGTACATGGACAAATGCAAAGCGTCCTCAAGACCAAGCCCAGAGCAAGGCGCGCGCACACACAAAAAAAATGCTCACACTCTCTTTAGGAGATAGTTTGCTTAGTCCAGTATGTTAAGCAGGTTTCACAGAAAGGACTCTTGTTATAGTAAGTCTCTGAGTTCTAAAGAACTAAAGGGAAAGAAACTCCTGGAAGATTATGTTATGTCTCCCTTTTCAGATCTCAAAATGGAAAGCAGCATTGTTTGTAGCCAACGTGATAGGAAGGAACTGGGTTTTGCTCACTTTAAACATAGATGGATTGACAAAATGTGTAATTACTGGAACTGCTAGAATCTTGTTTGAACCAGGCACAATTAGCAGGATTCTTTCCCCAGAAGTTGTGCTTTCCATGTAAAAGGGAGATTAAGGTCTGATTCAGAGCCTTAAAGTTGTGGGAAACTTAGAACTTCAGTTCTTTTTCTTTTAAATTAGAGAACAGGCCTGAACCAGAACCTTATTATTATGTATTATTTATATTACAATAGTGTGTAGAGGTCCTGACTGAGACCAGGACCCCATTTGACTAGGCAGTGTGCAAACACATAGTAAGAGCCAGTGCCTGCCCTCACGAGTTTACCATCTAAGGCCCAATTCAGGAAAGTATCTCTGTTCAGAAAGAGTACTTGAGCATGTGCTTAAGTGCTGTCCTGAATAGGGATGAACTTAAGCAACTGCACTTAAGTGCTTTCCTGAATTGAGGCCAATAGACTAGACAGACACATGGTGGCAAGGGGCGGGGGCAGAGGGGGAGGGAGGTAAAGACAAGCAAAGTGACTTGGCCAAGGTCACACACCAGTGCAATGGCAGGCAGGGCCGGTGCTTCCATTAGGCGACCCTAGATGATCACCTAGGGTGCCAGCATTCGGGGGGCGGCATTTTGCACGCTCCCCACGGGGCGCACGGGAGCTTCGGGTTCCGCTCCCGTCGCGGTGTCAAAGAAGGACCTTCTGCCGATGTGCCGAGGGAAACAGTGGCAGGCAATTGAGCTACCGCCGACGTTTCAGCAATGACTGCCGCTGTCGCCTGTGGCATTTCAGCGGAGAGTCCTTCTTCGGCGGCGTGACGGGAGCAGAACTGGAAGCTCCCGCGTGCCCCATGGGGTGTGCACAAAATGCCGCCCTCCCCCCAAATTCTGCCTAGGGCGCCAGAAACCCTGGCGCCGCTCCTGATGGCAGGTCAAGAACAGCATGCACAACTGCCAACTCTCAGCCCAGTACGCCATGCATTAAACGTTGTTGCACCCCAAAATTACCAGTCCAAATGTGGTTCAAAATTGTTCTGACCGAGAGAACCTTGTGAGATCCAGCACATTATGTTTCCACAAGGACAGTGAACAGCAGCAGGTAACCACAGACATGGCATAACTGTACACACATGTAGACATGCAATCATTTTGCAGACAGAAATCTCAGTCCAGTCACTCTTATACCTACTGTACAGCAAGAGCAAAGCTTCAGGCTCAGTGATATTAGTGCTCTAAGAGGGTCCAGGAGTTCATTCTTGGTAGCGGGGGATAAGAAAAATGTTCCCTTACCTACCCTGGGGGATTTTTAAAGGGAGTGAGAAGGTATAGGAACTGATCAGATCGCTTAAAACAAAGAAACCCTGATGAATTACTCTTGTGTGCATTTATATAGGAATGTGAACCAATCGAAATTCCTATGCATGGAAATTCTCAACCAAAGGATGAAAAAGAATAATCAAGATTAAGGAGGAATATTTGTAGAGATGCATAGAATAAGGCGTATCTTCTTATATATACAAACTTCAAAGGGAACTGACTTTAAAGGGGCTTGTTCTTGCAGGTAGTTCATATGACACAAAGTAGATTTTTCTTTAAAAAATGCAAGGACCTGCAGAGAACAAAAATATTTTGGCTAGTGCTGCATAACTCACTTCCATACAGGTGATATTTTATTTATTTACAATATATCATTGTAGAGTGATGGCTAAAAAATAGCTGAAAAATAGTTGTTAGTAACTGTATCTGCTGCAATACAGCCCTCGGTGTCAGAAGACCTTGGGTCTAACCCCAGCTGTGCCACTGCCTCATTCAAGTAATGCTTGCCTGGGCCTCACTCACTCTACCTGCAAAATGAGGCTAATGATACTTACCCTCCTTTAGAAAGGTGTAAATCTGCACCTCTGCTTCCTTTGGATGCACTTCCCAGCAATCCACATAAGTGAATCCTTTGTGTCAATTACTTTTCATTAACTGTGAGCTAATCCTGAAGTCCTTACTCAGACAGATTTCTTGAGAATGAACTGCAGGATTTTATTCACTGAGTTCGAGCCTGGATAGCTCATGGGACTGCATTTTCCATTTCTAGGTCATCAGACCCATCTCAAGTTGCCAATGACCAAGAATCACTCTCTTTTGATGAACATTTAAGAATTATGCAAAATGAATTGTTGATCTCATTCCAGCCCCTAGTGAACAGGTGTCCCCTCAACATGCACACAAACACAATTGGTTCTAATCTATGCCTTGCTGTCTCCTCAGCAGAGATGTCAACGACAAAACAGACAGAGAGACTGCACAACTACTTCTGCCTGGAGCAGGAGAGGCTGAAGCATAGTGCTGGGTAAGTGTGCACTATTGCTGTATACCTGTTCTGCGCATAAACAGAAGAGTCTGTATGCCAGAGCTGTTGGCACCTTTCCTTCATTCTATGTTTATTCACACAAAGAAATTCTACGTTTTAATTGCTGAAGAGGAAAAAAAAAAGTCTTTCCTTATAGACATATAGGCCCCCAGAGTATGGTTACACAACAAAAAGATTAATGGTATGGCATAAGCAAGATAATTCCATATTCCAAATGAAAACTTTATGTGAGCAAACTGCATAAAATACAGTTTAACATGGATGATGATTCCTCTTCCTTTGTAAAGTGCTTTCAGATGTACTGATGAAAAGCACTAGATAAGTGCTAGGTATTATTTTATTTGAAATTTTCCATGTATCTCTGATAGGACAATTTTTTCCTAGTGCTGGCATCATTTTCAATAACTTGCCTTTTCAAATAGTCTGCTCTGTATCATACATGAAAATGTATTCAGTCATTCTCTCTGGCCGTGGCCGATTTGTTAAATCATTCTTGAGATTAAATAGTACCCATCTATTTACGGGCTTTTTTTTTGTAATATTTATTTGTCCATCTTCACATGACTGACATCACCACCATTTTCTTGCCACAGATATTTAGTGCAAATCTTCTAACTCCAAACTATTTACCAAGATAAATTCAGCATTGACTATTTCAGACAGCATTTAGCTTAAAACTATCATTCAGTAACTGAGTGTCTTGATAATTGATGGTACCTGTGAAAGCAATAAAGTTCCAAACCTATAAATTATGCATCATGAGTGACTTTCAAAATGCAATGGTAAAAATGCATATTTCCTGTATTACTTTTCTGAATCCAACTACACTACTACTTCCTAAGCAGAGTATCACCACACTGCAAAAATGATAGAACTATTTAAAATACTCAGTGAGGTTACATAAGCAATAAGCGGGTATTACATCGGGTAATAACTGATATAACAGCTGGTGGCTGCTGTAGTCATTTCTATGAAATATGCAGAGACATGAAATGAATTATGATTAGAAAATAGGATATTTGACTTACTTGATATATCACACATTCGAGAATGGTGATACTGCAAAGGGAAACCTGCATGATCCAGCATGGCTAACACATTTCATTGTAAGAAAAAGCCACAGGACCAACACTTACTACTTAGCGTGGCATGTCTGCTGCAGTTATCACAGTGGAAAGGTAAAGGCATCTCATTTCAGTTTACTTACCTAAAGTCTCTTGCACAAAGTCCTCTACGTCAGATTGAAAACAATGTGACCTTTTAGAAAAGCAACATTAAAGACTAGCTCAAGGTATTTATCTTTAGAGGACAAAATCTGACATGCAAAGTCAACTAGTTCAAAAATCTTGTGATTATATGTACATACCAAGTTCTTTCAGTGTTGCACAGGGTCACAACACCTTTCCTATTGCTTTTCCACTGTAATGAATCTCCTAGAAAATACATGGTAAGGAACAATATATCAACATCGTCAGGAGCCAAATTAGGTGCATTAATTTTTCCCATGTCTAAATCAGATGATTAGAGGGAAGAGTGGGGAAACGGTTACAGTCCTTACATTAGTATACTATTTATTATTTTGACAGTGCCACCAGTATTCTTGGAATGTTACTGGTGAATTTAAAAACAAGGTCCCTGTCTTAAGGTAAGTCAAAGATACAAGAAAGAACAACAGACACGGACAGTGTAGGAAGAACAATAGCAAACAAAATAGGGAGAAGGGACTAGGAGGAACTGAAGGGACTAAACTGAGAAATCTACCTTAAAAAGAGATTTTCTGAAGCAATTGGCAGTTTCACAAGGATTTGGGGATACCTTCGAAACTTGGATTGTATTTTCACATCTGCCTGTTGCTACATGGTATTATGCTGTCTATTATTCCTTGGAGTTTGTTGTAGAATTTGCTTTTTTCTAAGGGTACGTCTACACTACGGGATTATTCCGAATTTACATAAACCGGTTTAACAAAACAGATTGTATAAAATCGAGTGTGCGCGGCCACTCTAAACACATTAAATTGGTGGTGTGCGTCCACGGTCCGAGGCTAGCGTCGATTTCTGGAGCATTGCACTGTGGGTAGCTATTCCGTAGCTATCCCATAGTTCCCGCAGCCTCCCCCGCCCCTTTGAATTTCCGGGTTGAGATCCCAGTGCCTGATGTGGCAAAAATCATTGTCGCGGGTGGTTCTGGGTAAATGTCGTCAGTCACTCCTTCCGCTGGGAAAGCAACGGCAGACAAGCATTTCATGCCTTTTTTCCCTGGATTGCCCTGGAAGATGCCATAGCATGGCAATCATGGAGCCTGTTTCGCCTTTTGTGACTGTCACCGTATGTGTACTAGATGCCACTCACAGAGGCGATTCAGCAGCGCTACACAGCAGCATGCTTTTGCTTTTGCATGATAGCAGAGATGGTTATCAGCCATATTGTACCATCTACCATACCATAAATTGGTAATAAGATGATCGTGGCTACCAGTCCTTTTGCACTGTTCCATTTGCTGCTGTCATAAGTGCCCCTGGCTGCTCTTAGCCAGGGGCGCAAAAGCCAAAATTGGGAATGACTCCCTGAGTCAATCCCTCCTTTTTGGTATCTAAAGATAGAATCAGTCCTGCCTAGAATATGGGCAAGTGTACTAGAGAACCACTGTATTAGAGAACCAGAGAGCACAGCTGCTCTGTGTCAGATCCTGCAGAAATTATGAGCTGTATTCTATTCACAGGGGGTGCTCCTGCAACAACCCCACCTGTTGATTCCGTTCTTCCCTCAGCCTTCCTGGGCTACCGTAGCATTGTCCCCCCACTTGTGTGATGAAGTAATAAAGAATGCAGGAAAGACACAGTGACTTGTTAGTGAGATATGAGTGGAAGGCAACCTCCAGCTGCTATGATAGTCCAAACAGGACAATAAGGAGTGTATAGGAGAGGAGCCCAGCATCCCTCTGCTAGTTCAGGGGCAATTGACTCTTTTCTTTACACATGAAGGGTGGGGGCTGATGGAGCTCAGCCCCCTGTTGCTATGATGACGATGGTTATCCGCCATACTGTACCATCTACCAGGAAAAATTAGGACCAGGCGCCCTTGATCGACCTAACAGATGCTAGTCGGCATGGTTACCAGTCCTTTTGCACTGCCCCATGTGCCAATAGGCTGATGATGAGGACGGGTACCAGTCATTTTGTACCATCAGCCATCCATAGCGTGGGGGGAGCAAGGATGTTGGTGTTGAGTGCTGCACCATCGCATCTATCTGCAGCATTCAGTAAAGATAGGGTGACATGTAAAAGAGTCAAGAGAGGATTGTTTTCCCTTTCACTTCTGGGGGTGGGTGGGGGGGTGCGTAAATTGCCTAGCTATGCCCTGACCCACCGCGGACACTGTTTTTGACCCTAGAAGCATTTGGAGCTCAGCCAAGAATGCAAATGCTTTTCAGAGACTGCAGGAACTGTGGGATAGCTTGAGTCCTCCAGTCCATGAGCGTCCATTTGATTCTTTGGCTTTCCGTTACGCTTGTCACGCAGCAGTGCGCTGAGTCCCTGCTATGGCATCTGTCTGGAGATATTTAAAAAATGATTTTGAATTTCGTCTTCTGTAATGGAGCGCTGATAGAACAGATTTGCCTGCCCTTACAGCGATCACGTCCGCATCGTCCATGCGGGAGCTCTTTCTTTATTTTGATTTTTAACTGCATCACCACCCGTGCTGATGGGCAAACAGGAAATATTCAAAAGTTCGCGGGGCTTTTCCTGTCTACCTGGCCACTGCATCCGAGTTCAGATTGCTGTCCAGAGCGGTCAGTGGTGCACTGTGGGATACCGCCCGGAGGCCAATACCGTCGATCTGCGGCCACACTAACCCCAATCCGATATGGTAATATCGATATTAGCGCTACTCCTCTCGTTAGGGAGGAGTACAGAAACCGGTTTAAAGAGCCCTTTATACCGATATAAAGGGCCTCTTAGTGTGGACGTGTGTGGCGTTAAATCGGTTTTACGCTCCTAAAACCGGTTTAAACGCGTAGTGTAGACCAGGCTTAAGTGTGGCTGAAATGCAATCCATAAGCAACCAATTGGACTTCTAAGCCAGAATCAGAACATATCAGGCATGTGCAATGATATTTAATAACATTAATAAATGAAAAGGACTGCAGAGTCTATACAAAGAAGCTCTAGTGATGAATGAGATGAAAATACAAAAATATTTAGGCAACTTGAGGAAAACAAGCCTCAGGTAAATACTAATAGAGTAGGACCCATATAGCAGCTCTACTGTCATGATCATACAGTACTGTACAAGCAATTTATTAAGCATTATAATAACTCCTACCTCATGGGACGTTATGTCCATTTTTCTTAAGGGTCAGAGAAGTTAAGTAACTTGCCCACGTTTACACAGTAATTTAATTATAAACCAAGTATGCATTTTTTTCTCACTTACACCAGTTTTACTCTTGTGTAATTCTATTGGTGTTAATAGTTACTCAGGATTTACACCAATGTAAGTGTAAGACTCAGGCTTTAAGGGTCTGATACAAAGCCCATTAAAGTGGATAGGAGACCTTTTAAGGTTATTGGACTGTATAGACTCTGCAGTCCTTTTGGGCCTCATCCAAATAAAGTGGCTTTGGATGAGGCCCTAAGTCTGTCATTTCCCAGTCCTGTGCTTTCATCACTAGACAACACTTTTTCCCTAGTGAATTCATTTTGTTGCACGCCCTTGGGAGATTAGAACATGTAAGGAATGGGCTACTACATGCTACATTGCATCTAGTCTAATCCTAAAGAATGCTTTTTTTTTTTCCAAAATGATATCTGGTCAAAATCTAACTCTGGTTCACCATTAAATTTCAATTTCCAATTTATCACTTTGTCTTTGTCCCACCTTAGAAAACTTTGACAGCATAAGTCTGAAGTTACGTCTACCAGGAGGAGATAAGCATGGAACAACTGCAGATTCCACAGTGTTTCTAGAATGCTGCAAAAATTGCTGTTATAAAGTTTGCATGTGGTAAGGAAAGGTCATAAAACACGTTGTGAGCAAAAATACTGAATTTTGCTTTGCCAAAATGTTCACAGTAAACCAGAATGTTTGGGGAAAATGGGATCCAATTTCACACACACACACAAACACACACACACACACACACACACGGTAAAATGTCATCACTGAGCAAGTTGGCTATATTCTGTTAGAATGGGGGAAAGACTCTGAAATTTTCCACATTGCAATGGAACAGCTCTCAATTTTGTTTCCCTATTTCAAAATAAAATGTCATTGGTTTCAAGGTGTAATTAAAAGATTTCTTCCATAAAGTTTACTTGGAAATTTTGTAAGGGTCTCTGAAATTTTAAAGGTAGAGGATCAAAAATGTGGCCCAGTTCAGCAAAGTGCTTATTAATCACTTCAAGCAATGTTAAGTATATGCATAACCCCACTGATGTCAATAGGACATAATACCCACATAAATGATAAATAAATTATTATCAAATTTACCATAACTCAGTGAATCACAAACTAATTTGGACTGGAGGTGGGATCCCCAAAAGCAGCTAAGTGACTTAGGGACACAAGTCTCATTTCAAGGGAACTTTCGTGCCTAGGTCCCTTAGGTATTTCTGAAAATCTCACCCTCAATCCTTATTGGAATATTTCATATTGCTATTTTTTTAACAGATTGGTGAACAAAAATATTTATATACAGATCTGAACATCCATGAACTTTGGGGTGCTCCATGTTTTAGACCCAAATTTTGAACCAGTCCCATTTCTCTATGAGAGGCTGAAGAAGATTTACAGATTCAGACAATCAGACTAATGAACAGTTCTGAAATTTTGAAGCTTGACTATATTTCTAATTTTTGTTCTATACATCCATCTCCCTTTCCTCTGATTGTACATAATGGCTTTCGTGGCATGTTGATTTACACTGGGATTTACCAAAAATCTTATCATCTGTTTCAGACAACCCACTACTGGAGAAAGAATTGAATGGTTATTATGATTCATTATATCTTTATTAATACTGCATTATAATCTACAGTTCACTTCACTGTACCCCAGACACCCAAATCAAGATGAATTTAATTCATTTCCTTATTACAAAGGAAGACAACACCCAATAGAACAAAAACGTTTTGGTAAGGAAAATTCAACATACGATATGGTTTTCTTTGAATAGATTTTTCATTCTCCTAACAGACAATCCTGATTATTTTTAACGTCTCTCTGCACAAGAAAGAAAAAGAAAGAAAGAAAGAAACCATTTGAAAAAATTACACTGCTGGATTACAAGAGTTGAAAGCTGGTATGTAACTTTGCTCCGGGTGATCAAACTGCTAATCAGGAATGCTGTCAGGAACAGAATGGAATTCCAAATAAATTAGCCATGTCCGAGAAGCCAATACAACACAGGATTAAGGCTTACAAAGAAAACAAATTTATTCAGCCTACTTTATCAGAATTCTTAATAATGTCTATTACGTTTTCTCATCTTAGTCAGAGATCTTCCACTGGAATAGTTCAGAGAAAGAAACAAATGGGTAACACTTCATAAATCATATTTGTCTTTTAAAACTACTATAGAGAGCTACATACACACACACACACACACAAACACACAACGATTATATGTGTATGTACATAAACAAACATGTACACATACACATTAGACAGTTATTAGTGAATCCAACTACTGTGGAGCTTTGTATATTTATTTTAAGGCACTTCGACAAAAATTGACAAACCTAAAAGAAAAAAACTAACTGCAACGACTTGCCCATCCAAACCAAGCCCAAATAGCAGAATATATCTCACCCAGTTAAACAATCAACCTTAAAATAAGTCTTATATCTCACCACCCCATATTTCCCACATATAGTGAAGAAGAGGAGAAAATGTGATGTTTCCATGCATCTCCACACATAAATTGAATGAGAACAAATTTGTGGTTGAACCACTGGATTAGGACTCAAATTATCTCTGTTCCATTCTCAACTCTGACACAGTTTTCCAGTGTAACCTTGGACAAGTCACTTGTGCCATAATCATGGAAACTCTTGCACGTGTGCTTAAATTTTAGCACATGACCAGTCCCTTAATCTCTCTGTGACCTTAATCTCTCTGAGACTCAGTTCCCCATCTGTAAAATGGAGATCATAATACCATCCTACCTAACAAGGTGTTAAACAGCAAATGATCAGTATTTGCGAGATGCTCTGATACTACAGTAATGGAGGCTATATAAGTATTCAGAAGGCCACATTAACCAGAATCTATCTGTGCACAGTGAAAGACAAAAGCTGATTTGACTACAGAAAATTCCTCTGTATTCACAAAGATACTATAACTCCAGCTCATTTTACTTATTTATTTTGATGTGTTTCATAAAGTGTCCCTCCATAGCCCTGAGAGAGCACATACAAAGTTTACTATCTAAAATGCACTGGAACTTAAACTGAAAGCAATACTGCAGGCATTTCTATGTCTGTTCAATAGGACCTGAAAACCATGT
Organism: Mauremys mutica; assembly: GCF_020497125.1. NCBI lineage: Eukaryota > Metazoa > Chordata > Testudines > Geoemydidae > Mauremys > Mauremys mutica. Next base: position 84,079,195 of record NC_059075.1, read on the forward strand.
GCTGAAGAAAGCTCCCCTTGATAACATTCAATCACGAAACTGAAAGGAGCACTGGGGTGATTTCCCTGCCTCTTCTGGACTCATTCATTCTGTGGACACTGCCCAAGATGGCTTATTTCTTATGATCAACTTTTTCATACCTTTTCTTACCTTTGGCATGTTCAGAGCATCCGGGTTTTGTCCTAGAACTCACTCCCAGCGCTCCCCTTCCTCTCTGTTCTAAAAACCAACACATTAAATGCTGTCCAATCAATATACCAGTATATTCCTCAGGAACAAAGTTTAAATGTTTCCAGCAAACTGCACCTTGATCTAAGATTCTTTGCCAAGTACTTTTGCCTCCCTATGAGAAAATGTTTGTATAAATGGGAGAACAAATGAAGAGAGTCTTTGGTCTCTAACCTCTCTTCTCTGTAAGTATGTGCCTCCCCTACCCAGAGGCTAAGGGGGGAGAATTTTGTGAGACCCTTTCATTAAAATATTAGAAACATCACTGAAACAACTTATGAAATGGTGTCATAAATCATACTTTGACCAGCAAGGCTCTTCTGTTAGGTCTCTGAAAAAAAGAATATACTTGAATTACTTTTCAATTGTTTTTGGCTTTTTAAAAAAGAAAACACAAAATACAAGTAGGTGAAAGGTAACTGTATCACTTTACAGACACAAGCTACCCTCTGATTACAACTAATTAAGATACTCAGTGGCCTAAAAACAATACCATTTTTTAATCAATGAACCCAGACGGCATTCACAGCTTTCTGCTGTGACAAATGCCCTTTGAAAGAGTTAATAGGCAAAGATTTGTACTGGCAATGAATAGGGCTACCTTTAATTGATCCAAGAGCCTTAGAGAGGCGTCTTATAGCATGATGATGTATTTGGGTTGCAAATAGGCCAAAATAAGCATAAAGAAAATCTGTAAGACCATGGGACCTTTTATATTTCAATGAGGGGGGAGGACTGCTGTGGTGGTGGTGCGGAATAGGATGGAGTTATCTTTGTGTTGAGGCATTTGAAATAGATAAAACAGCAGGAATGTTGAGAGGAAAGGAAAGGAAGTGATCAGGCCATAATTCTGAGAATAAATGTCAGGATGCTCAAGAAATATACAAAACGAGGATTCTTCAGGAAAAAAAAAGAGGAGATGACCTAATGGTATAAAGAAACATTGATTAAAGAAATACCCTGAGGGGGAAAGATATTGCATCAGTTTTAACAAGCACTGCATGGCCTGCATTCCCTCTCAACTTCTTCAGTGAGAAAAAAAGATTCATGTCTGGAGAAGAGGCAGTCACATGGATCCATTTATAATTTTTTCTCTTCATTCTTTATTAATCTTTTACATGTTTTTGTTAAAGATGAACAGGAAATTTGCAAATAAAGTGCCTCGCTAAACTAAACTAGGAGAGCTAACATCAAGTGTTCCCCCTTGGATAGTCAGAAAAAAAGCAAGATGAATGCAGTTTCATGAGCAAAACAAAATCAATCGACTTGTAAAAGTTCTTTCTGGGTCTGATTATAAGTTAATATGTAATAATTATGGAGAAACTAGAGTCTCCCTATATTCAAATTAACTTTCCATTTTAAGCCTAATTCTGGCAACATGCCACCTCATTTTGTATAGGTGTGAACTTATGCCAGGGTGGAATTTTTCTGTAAAGTTTGAGGCAAATATGACATGGAAATTCCTAGTCTAAAGACTCCATTAAGGTGGAATTACGATTGTAAATACATTATCAATAACGAAGGAGGAAAAGAACTTAATAGAACGTTGTTTTAAAAAAAACAGATGGTTGAAAACTAGGAAGAATTATTTTAAGGTTAGCCTTTGGATAAAATAGAAATGCAAAGGTAAAATACATAAAACAACATTGTCTTCCCCACATGTCTACCCACACCGACTACATTCACCAGCCTATTCTACTCAAGTTCTTAACCATCCTCCTCACTATAGCACCTGAGTGCCTTCCAGCAGCACTCTGACAATTGGATCACCATGAAGATAAAGACTGAGACCTTGGACTTGACTCAACATTCTCTGGGAATCCAGCGTAGCAAGTGGAAGACAAGTCTGATGTGCTCTGTGTTGCTAAGGAGTTGCACTCAAACATTATGCAACATTGACAAAATGAGCCATAACACTCCCTAACACTGTCCCATACTCATCATACATATGTATGCAGCACCCACCTCTTACACCTATGCCACCTACTCTGTCAGAGTCTAACCTCCAATATTCACTCCATTCAACATCAATGACTAGAGTAGACACAGAAAAGGAAGAGAATGATCTTGTGGTTACTTGTAACCTACAAAAGGAAGAATAAATTGCGTTCGGTCCTATTTTGTTTCTTTCTGATGCATTAGGGAGGCCAGAATAGTGTGTTGTGATTTGGTTTGTTTTAAAGCGAAGATTTTTTTTTAGGGGAGGGGCCCTGCTTTTTTTTAGCCATTACTAATGCAGACCTAATCCGTACTGGAAAACACTATAGAAGTCTGCAGAACCAGTAGGACTGAGTTCCCAGTACCAAGATACTGCAAGCTTACTGAGCAACTAAGGGGGGGAAGTGATTTTTATTAACTGGTATAAAATTTGGATTTTTGTTTGTTTTTGTCAACACCTGAAACAGGGGCAGCTCTAGGAATTTTGCCGCCCCAAGCACGGCAGGCAGGCTGCCTTCCACGGCTTGCCTGCGGACGGTCTGCTGGTCCCACGGGACCAGCGGACCCTCCGCAGGCAAACTGCCGAGGGCAGCCTGCCTGCCGCCCTCAGGGCACTGGCAGAGCGCCCCCCTGTGGCTTGCCGCCCCAAGCACGCGCTTGGTGTGCTGGGGCCTGGAGCCGCCCGACCTGAACTCCTGAGAAGCATCCTGCCCTCCTTTGAGCACTATGGGCACTAGCTGTCCTTATGCATACTTTAGCAAAAAAGTAGTCAGAAATGACTCTCTCATCTACTCACCCACAAATGTAAAAGGTAGGACAGTCACTTACACTATCTTGAGCTACAGGTAAACTCTTTTTTCCCATAAGTTTCCTATAAACAACCATTATATAATACAAATAGAGAGTCTTCATAAGACATCCAGTTTTTTGCTGAGGTCGTTAAGAGCAGTTGATTTTTGTAGCGAGAAAGTTGGAGGACTTTTTTTAAGCATACTGTTTTTAGCATACATATTTTCCAAAATATCTGGGTACAACATACCCCTTAATTGAAAGCAATGGGCCAGAATCTGCTTTCACATCCACTGCTGCCAAGGACAAGGGGAAACAGCCAACAGTGCCTTCCACGTCTACCGACCCCATCATTCCCAGGGTGGCTGGTGGGACTTCATAGACAGCTCTGGGAGAGTCTCACCAGCAGAACACAGCCTCTTCAAAGCTGCCCAACCTGCGCTCCTCTGTAGCTAAAACAGATTTTGAGGGAAGGAGGGCATCTACTAAAGGAAATCAAATGATGGTAGATCAGCTGAAGTGAAAGAGTTACTTCTAAGATGTATGCTTGGGAACTTATTGAGATATTATCCTACCCCTTTTTCTTATGTTGCTGGAATTCCAGACTGGAACAACTCTCATGATCACCATGGCAGCCTCTGCAGTAAACTTTTCTCCAAAAAATGACATAATCAGCCAGTTTGTGGGAAACATATATTGTCCTGGCTCATATATATACCACTGCCTCCCCTATGGTTGGCCTACAGAAAATAAAGGTCCAAATTCAAATCTTGTATGCAGGCACAACTCCACAGAAGTCCACAGTTAGATGCCTCTATGGCAAAAATCAGGAGGGTGTGATGTAGCTTCTTAAATCAAGCCCAAAATGTATATATAGATCCTATGACACACTAGCGGAATGCATCCAGGGGCGGCTCTAGACATTTTGCCACCCCAAGCATGGCGGCTCCGGTGGACATCCCGCAGGCTTGCCACCAAAGCCGCGGGACCAGCGGACCCTCTGCAGGCATGCCGCCAAAGGCAACCTGCCTGCTGCCCTCCCGGCGACCAGAAGAGCGTCCCCACAGCATGCCACCCCAAGCACGCGCTTGGCGTGCTGGGGCCTGGAGCCACCCCTGAATGCATCCCATCTGGGGTAGCATCCAACAGCTGTTTAACAAGGCACTCCAATACTACACATGACAGTTAAGGATAGGAAGTGAAGGAGATGACTGCATCCAAATGGAATTACACAGGGAATATATGTAGGTATATTCCTAAGCTGCCAGCATTGCTTTATGAGCTAAATTAATGAGCACTGGCACTACTGCAGAGCAACTCTGTGCGCTACATTTGACTATATTTTTACTCTGTGTGTCAAATTGACTGATACAGTCATTATGTTTACCATGAATCTCTCTCTCAGCTCTTATATGACCCCCATCACCACAGTATCTTCACTTCTCTCATATATTAATGAATTTATCCTCACAACACTCCTGGGTGATAGGCACACGCAGTCCCCACTTTACAAATGGAGAACTGAAGCACAGGGGTTTAAATGACTTACCAAAGATGAAACAGGAAGTCTGTAGCAGACATGTGAATTAAACCCAGATTCGCTGATTCCCAGTCCAGTGTCTTAACCACAAGACCATCCTTCCCCCATAACCTGTGCCTATGTCACAACTGTCTCTAACAATGACCAATTACAAACAAACACTCCTTAATAATAATTAGCATTTTCTCACCAAAGCACTATACAAATATCTGAGGTATTATCATCCCTAAGTTGAGGGGTGGGGGGAACGCAGGCCTGAGGAAAAGAGGTTAAGTGAACTTTCCAAGGCCAAAGAGGGAGTCCACATCAGAGCCAGGATTATAACTCAGTAGTTCCTGGCTCTCAATCCAGTGCTCAGTCCAGTCCTCTTGCAATTTATTTATGAACTGAAGACATTCATCTACGTTTCACATTCGCTTGTTTCTAAAATTAATCCCACGTGAGCTCTAGCCCAAAGCTAGTTCAGTCCATGGTAAGAAACTTGCTGTTTAATTGTATTAATCATCCTCCTTCACCAGAAAGGGTCCCATTTCCAGAATCCTGAAACAGCCTAAATACATGAGGGGACAAAGACTCACAATGAGCGGTAAAGGTAAAGTGGGCCGAAGAGGTTTTCATTCTGTAGTGTAAACAGAAACAGGCCAAACTGTGCTCTGAGTTACACTGTTGCGAATGCTGCGTGACTCCAATGTCTTCAATAGAACCACTCCAATTTTACACAAATCCCAATCAATAAGTAACTGGGCACCACCAACTCCCACAGCCTTCAGTGGCGGCCCTGAGAGAGCAGAATTTGATCCTTTATCTAAAGAATCTGTTTCATGATTCAACATTTTTTATATAGATTGTTTAAAGGAGTGGGATGGCAACAAGTTATGGGGAGATGGAGGGAAATGTCCTTCCCTGCATGAGTAACTGTTGAGAGGTAGGTTAATCACTTTGAGCATGCACTCAAATTCAGTTTTGTGCCAGTTCCCCCCAGGGGTTGCTTTGCTGTCACCCTGAACTAGATGGCTCATCCTCATCCTTTTATCAAAGACAGCTATGCAATAGACGCATGACAGAGTGCCTGGGAGAAATGGAAAGATAATCAAGTAATTAACTTATATGGGTAAAATATGAAATAGGCAGAGGGAGCCCTTAAGTTGGGAGAGAGATAAATTTGCTATACATGCAGCTGTAAGGATGGGGAGGGAGAGAGCAGGAATTTGGACCTTCCCGAGATGTGGAGTGCGGCACTGAGACAGCCGTGAGTCTAAACAAGGCTGGAGTTAGCATTCAGAGCACACAGTGCAGCAGAGTATGGGAAAGGCATAGAGCAGCCCAAAGAGCTGGCGCCACTAACTGACGAGCAGAGCGCAAGTGATAAAGATTTACTGCGAGAGAGGAGGAAACAGTCCGCGGGCCCGATTAGAGCGGTGAATACAGAGTTGTTCAGGGAGGATTTTGCAGCTGACTGATCACAGGCTGTCGGAGCAGGCCCCGGACAACAGCTGCAAGGCTTGCCGGGCTGCAAAAACAAAGGGCGCCTAGCACGGTGCAAAGAAAGAGTTGACAGGTTGTTGTTAGCAGTGGCAAATGTGTGAGGTATGTCACTGTGTGCGAGACGGGGCGGGTTGGGTTGGTGGCAAGGAAGTAGGGCAAGAAGCACAGGCCGTGCTCAGAAAAGGGGGGGCGGGGGAAGGGAACAGACTCGGTCATAGTGTTTTCCTAAAATCAGGCCGGTATTTGTAAGGAGGGGAACCACAAGGCCTTTTACCGCTGCCAAGATAAATTAGCCCATCGTCTCATTTATAGGACGAATCCGGTGGCACAGACTATAAGGTGCACGGCCCTAAAGGGACTAATTAGACGATTCCGGCAAATCTGAATTAAGACCCCCCTTTTCTTTCTTTGAAAGTTGGAAAGTATTTTCCAGGACTCTAGTCAGATGGTTTAGTGCTCTTCCCCTCCCCCCCCCGCCTTCTTTTCTTTCTTCCATCCTAAGAAAAAAGCTTGTGCAACTGCTCCCAAGACACAATGGTTTGGTCTCTTTCCTACCCTAAACCCTGCTGGTGTTTACATCATATAAAAGATGGGCCCAAACCAAAACCTTAGCTTCAGGAAGGGGCATTTGGCTCCTACTCCTGATAAAAGCTTTGCAGCTGGTCCCTCCTGTTATAATGTGAACATCCTGGGCTTTGAGAAAGTTCAGAGCTGAATTCTGTATTATTCATCCATCAAAGCACAACAGACGAAGACCAGATTTTCAAAAGCACCCATGTTGCCTATGCAACTCTGCTTCCTGGAGCTCTTGTCCACTTAATTTGTGAGTGCAGTATAGGCACCTATCTCTGCCATAGGGCTTCTATTGTCAAGAGAGGTGAAAATGCTAGAGGTTGTGAAGCACAGAAACTGTTAGATGGCAAAACCGTCTTTCTGCCTCCTACATGGGACATTTACAGCTAGATTCTTGAAAACTGACATTTTATTCTGATCACTCTGAAGACAAAAAGCAACAGACACTGCTGAGCCACCCACTATATTACAGTGGTCGCTATTAAAATGTTTTGCAAATAGTTAATGTTGCCACAATATTCACAGTGCACTGAGAATACCATAAATACCACAGCAGCATTAAATATATGCATGTAGTAAATGTCAGCTTTTTCATGGCAATCACCAATACATGTACTACATTATAGGCGTCTATATTTTTTGCATACAGTATTTAACAATATTACATTCCAAATAATAAGAGTCACTAAGATTGCAGTGCCCTTTAGTTCACAGTCCCCAAATGTATTATTCATACAAGCCCTATTCTGGATTTCCTCTTCTCAAAGGTTTGAGGGAGCCAGTTATTCCAGCCCCAACAGACAGTGCTTGGTAAACAGTAAGGGGAATTCAGAACAAGAGACATTTCAAGGCTTCTAACACACAGCTCCATTCTCCCAAAATGTCAAAAATACCAGTGTGCAGAATACTCCATCTAGGGGCAGAAATTTCATCCAAAGTTTCCTTAACCTTTGCTTTGACATGTGTTAACCTCATTCTAGCAGGACTGAGTGCATGAGAAATAATCAGACATTTCACAGAGGTTCCAAAAAATTCTTCTTCAGTACAAGCCCATAGTAGCGTTTTGTTTTGGTTTTTTAAATACGTAGTTCTCAGTGTAGGTACAAAGAAAGCCATAGAGGGTTTCTTCTAATTTAGGAAGATGGCAGATAACACTTTTATGTCTACCAACAAATGGATTGTATTTTAAACTACAAAAGTTATCCTTGGGGATTAAAAAGCCATCTTGTGTATATGTATACGGGCTAGTTCAACTGCAAAGAATAATGACAAGCATGATGGACGATTTAGGTAACTACATTACTGGGCTCAACCCTGCTGCTGCTGCAGTCAAAAGGTGGTTTGAATCGGACTTCAAAGGGAGCAGTATTGGATTCATGGCCTAGGCATATTTTTGGACAGGAAGGGCTTTGTGGACTTGGATAGTCCAACATAATGCAATATTCCTATTTAGTATTAGCATATGTAATTTATTCAATAAATACTAGCAGAGTCCAATGCATTTGAGTGCCATATGCACTGTACTGATATGGAAAAACAGTTTGACAGTGCAGAATATTGATATTATGCCATTATGTTATTCTTTTTTGGGAGAAAATACGACAACAAAAATATCTAGCTTTTTCCTCTAATATTTATTTTCAATTCAAAAGTTCACTCTCAGATGGCAACTTTGCATTAATTTCCTTGAGTGAGCAGTGGGTTACATTTTGCCTATGGCATTTCAGCTTTTCATCGTACTGTGTCTTGTTCTTTGTCTCTTCCTTCTCCAGCGCAGGGGAGCCGGTTCTGAAACCAGTGTAATCTTCTTGAAAGGAATCAAATTACTTCCGAAAGTCACTGTTCCAAACTCCTGTGCAAACAGCCTGATTGGTCACCTACATTCTGCATGCTCAGCCTACTCAACTGCAAACTTCATACATTAATGCAAAGGTTAGAATTTTCTAGACACCACTTCAATTTTTCAAATAGCAATCCAATTACCGAGCAAATTGGCACAAAGTGCCTAGTTACATAGTGACTTGGCACTGCCTGCACTCGCTGTTGGCAATGATGAATGTGTTCCCCTTAGCCCTCCTCCTCTATCTGCTCCAGCCCCAGAGCCAATACCAGTGACCACATAAGGAGAGTGCCTGGCAGCTGCAAGACCTAGGTGCCAAGAGGCAGACTGTATTTTGTAGCAGCAGGATCTGGGTCTGCGACTGGCTTCCTGGCTAGTCTTTTGTAAGACCTTTTCCATGGCCTCTAGGTTGGCTTTAACTGAGCCAGTAGAAATGCTTGTGTGGAGCTGGTATAGAAGTGGGTAGTCAAAGGTTTAATTTGGTTTCAAAGTGATGTGAATGTATATTGCCTCTCTCTCTACTCCCCTGCAATTATGATCCTGTGGTAGCGATGATGAATTGCAGTATTCAAAGAGCCAGGGAAGTTAGCTCCAAAAGCTTAGCGTATAGGGGAGCAATTTGCTGACCCATCTACAAATTCATTACATAGTATGAACGTAGCAAGGTTATAGTGAAGGTTGCAGATGATCTATTCTGTTCAGGATCTTGTCTACACAGGGATTTATTCTGGAATAAATATTCTTGATTAATTTCATGTGTGGACGCTCTTATTCTGGAATAAGAGTGCCTTATTCCAATTTAGTGTAATCACCTCTGAATGATGATATTCTGAATAATTCATTCTTATTCTGGAATGAAAACATCCATACATGTAGCTAATCAGGAATAGTTAATCTTTCAAATTCACACACTACCTTATTCTGGATTAATTTTCATGTTTAAACAACTCTTATACTATCAGAATGGTATCTGAGCATCTTTCAGTAATGCATTAAATATCATGACGACTATCTGTCACGTGTGTTACTTTCCATCTCTCTCTCTTCCTCTAGATATATTTAAACTATCTTTCTTTATTTCTAAACTTACATTTTCTGACATTTACCTTTCCCCCCTCCCTTTAAATGGCCTTTGGGGCCAGATTATCTCAGTCCACAAGTGTATTTCTTTGGTCTGTTTCATAAGCCATTTTTAAAGTAGTTAAATGTGCAAGATGAGAGTTTTTTCAGAGAAGCATTTTTTCCCACCTATACCTTTTGTGCTCTGGCTAGTAAAGAGATGACTTTTTTAAAAAAATAAATAAATAAAAGTATCCAAGCCCAGGGATGCATTCTGATCCTAATCAGACAAACAGGCTTTTACGAAGAAAACAACAGCCAGTCACTCCTTTTTTGGAACCCCACCCCAGGCATACCAGGAAACTACTGGAGAGAATCAGAGTCATTTGACCAGCAGCTTTCCGATGCGGATGGTAGTTTCGAAAATATCTGTGTGGACTCTGAACAGCACATGCTAGAATATCTTGCAGGGCTCATTCACTTGGACTTTATCTATGAATATAGTTGTTTGTTACTGATGGAATTTTTCCCATCCCTCTGTATTCTCCTTTTGCATGGTATGCTGTTGTCAGACCACTGAAGTTACTTAGTGTCAGATTTGATCTGTTACACTATGACCATGGGATCATACTCACAATTTGGTAGATCCTCTAGGTCCAACATCAAAGAGCTCTAATAATTGCACTGTAAAGGCTCAACTGGGCAGGCATTGCTCATATTGGTATGCACTTACATAATTATTCTTCTACGAGTCAATAAAACTACTCATATGACATGAACACAGGTTGCATAAGAGAGCCCTAACATCAGTGGAATGTGGAATCTCAAGGAGTATGTTAGGCTTTCAGGAATCACCATCAAGGCTGCTGTACCCCCCTCCCCACCTAAAATCTAAGCCTCTCACCACCTTATTAATAATGTCCATCATTCCATTTTGATATATCATGATGCCTTGCTGGGCGTGGCTTGGATCCATGAGAACTGGAACTGTCCTTCAAAATTCAAGAGGAATGGAGAAGGGTATTGGGGGTACTTCCAGCCAACCCCAATTCCATAGGCAGATCAGGAACAAAATGATTTTGGTGGACTGGCTGTGCTCTGTGATCCCCTCAGCTGAACAGTGAGCACAAGTGGAAATGAAACTAGCCATTTAGATCCTAACCAGCAAAGCATGTAAGCACGTGCTTAACTTTATACATGTGAATATCACCATTGCGCAATTACTCACAGGCTTACAATGCTTAAGTGCTTTGCCAGATTGGGACCATAACCCAGGGATACAACCAGTAAAGGAACATATAGGCAGATCTTTTCAGTAATGGTCACACTGAGTTCCTTGCTTGCAAAATGGATTTTTAAAAGGTCATTCCAAAACGAAATACAAATATCCTCCTCTGATTGCCACTCCTGTGCCTGCATGTGTATCATTTTGCCAGCAGCCCTTAATTTACTGCAATTCTTAGAATTCAGCATGAGATGAAGAACTTGTGATCAATTACAAAAATTAGTTAAAATCTGGCAATCTGTTCCCTTCTCTCTTTGTGCCTTGCCTCTTCATTTGTTTTCACTGGAGCTGTTGATCAATGTTCACATATAACAACCACCACTGAATAAGAGGAAGGAAGGAGAGAAAGTGGGAAGAAAGTCAACAGAACAGGAATATGGGATGATTGGTTGTCTATGGGGATGGCCACTAGCCCTATGTTGTCTGCTTCAGTCATAATGCTGCACAGTGCATCACTGTGCCACTGCCAAGAAATGCACCATGGTCAAAAAGTTATGGCACCTTCTAAATCCACTGCCAGGAGTGCAATTCCATAACCACAGCTAAGGGTCTGATCCAAACCCCCAGCACTGCACTCAGTGGAAGTCTCCACTCAGTGGACTTGACTCAGACCCCTTATCCACTACCAGGAGTGTAATGTGAAGGTGCCAACTAATTCCACTACCAGGAATGTAATGCCATGGCACTGCCTCTGTAAATCCAGCACAGGTGCCAAACACATATACTTGTAAAATGCTTACTATTTTATATTTGCAATATCAAGACATCCTGTTCCATTCTCCCTAGCATATTATAAAGACAACTCCTTCCCAGGCAGCAGTCACATGTCCTAGAGGTGCCAAGCTGGCAAAGATCTTCTCCCAGCATTTGGCATCTAAACTCCTGGCAAACTCCTCAGCAGTTGTGCTGGCAGCTTTTGCATCCGTCATGTGGTTAGGCTGCTGATAGCATATCAGGAGCCTTCATCCTCTGGGCACCATTTCACTTTAACACCTGTCTGCCTCAGAGGAATGTGTGCACTTGGAGAGTAAGATCTCAACACAAATCCTTCCAGAGGCCCAGAGCAGATGCTCCATTTGTTGCTGAAAGAGGTTATTCCCTCAGACCCACAAATGCTTTTCTTCACAGATCTGTATACAATCCTTAAAGGGACCCACATCCTGCTATACATTATACATGTGTTGGACGTTTGCTTTGTGGACCAGGAATAAAATCCATAGCCTTTTTTTTGCCTAATGAAATCTCACATTTTACTGTGCTCACATAAAGCCATTTCTTTGTGACTCAGGCCTTTCTGGTTTGTGACATTTTAACTACTTACAAATGTTTGGTACAGATGAAAGGAAATGATTATTTCCAGGTCACCATGCAGTAATGCTTTTTGATGGGCACCATAATTCCAATTAAACTGAGGAATAAGGGACAAAAAACCTAAACATTTAAGATGCCATTCAAGCAAGAAAAGTTTCAAAAGAAAAAATAAAATCAAACATACTTCACTTACCATATGGCACAAAACATCACCAAAATAGGTAGATAAGAAAATTGAAAGGCCTTTCTCCTCTGGGAGCAGGTTTAAACTCCAGTTATTATAAGGGGATGCAGACTATGAATACATAACCACACTTCACCCTCTTCACACTATGCACGCCCTCGGTAAATGCATTAGCTTTTCATGTCATAGGCTCAAATTAGACTTCGGCCATGAATGCAATACGCAAAAATCTCAATCTGGTCCCTAAAAGGTACTTGGTCCAAATCATAACTATCATTGCAAATCTGGCAGAGATAGCACTGTGTTCTAAACAAAGACCAAGAACTGCAATAGTAGAAATATGGTAGGTCTGGGCTGAGGTGTTCTGGGAAACTTGCATAGCAGCTATCTGAAACTGTGCCTGTCCAAAAGCAATATAATCAGTCTTTCACTTGCATAAACAACATCCACTGATTCATCCGGTGACTAGTCTCAAAGTGTCAAAAATTATCTTTGGATCAGATAATCTTTAAAGCCTGTGAAATGAATGCAGTTCAGTTACCAGCACAAGTTCAGAATCACAAAAGAACTGCTATTGTTTGCTCAAATTGGAAGGACTAGCATACCCACCTGGCCCATTGCAGATTATACGAGAGAGAGCCAGGATTTCTGAGTCCCAGCAGCACTGCCCTCTTGTCATGATCCAATCATGGATCCAGGCCCCATTGTGCCAGAAGCTATACAAAGATATCTCAAATAGGGTCCCTTCACATTGACCTTGAACAAGTGCCTATTCCTCAGTTTCCCCATCTGGGTTGGGAGTCTTTAATGAAGGTTTGAAAAAGTACTTTGAGATCTTCGGATGCCAGGTGATAGAAGTACAAAAATGACAACTATCAGAATTTGCCTGGGGACACTGACTGTCCAAGTTAAAAGGAATATTAAAGTCAATTGTACAGGGTTGAAATTGCTCCTCCCAGAGACTTATTCTAATGTCACAAAGAGACTTGTTTTCAAGCAAACTACTAAAGAAGGACTTCCTTTCCGCTTCAACCCCCAAAATTACACTGGTCTGAAGTACAGGACAGGGAAACGGACCATGACATGTTTAAGGTCCAATATCTTGTAACCCATCACGGCTAGAAATTGGAGCTTTATAGCACTGGAAGGAGATATTCCCAATCTTTCAGTAGGTCACACAGCATCTAAGCCTTGAAAGGTATCCAACCTTACAATCATGATTTTGGACAGTAGGACTTATTGCTACTGAAGCACCTGCCTTTCAAAGGGAGATGGAAAACAGTCCCATGCAAATTTATAACACTCTCCAGCAGTATTCCTAATACAGTATTTCTGTAGCATATGTGACATGTACAGAACACGGGGGCTCGGCATAAAGATTTTATTGGCCCATATAACTTACTGTGGCTTCATCACACATAATGGGATCATCTCAGACTCATGCCAAGAAAACCTTTTTACCACACCATCCCATTATTTATTTTCTCTCCCTGTACACACATGCAGAGGCAAATTCCTAATTATTTAACAAATGCATGAGCTGAATCTGTTAAATTAGTTTTCCTTTAACAAGATATCCTGAGAACAGGGCATTGGATGCTACTCTGGGCAAATAAATTTGGAACAATCAAGTACTGAATTTCAGGCTGACAAAAATTAATGGCTGGGACTAAGGACCTGTTTCTGAAAGGTGCCTGGCTCCTTCTTTCCTCAAGGATTTGATACTCAGCACCTCCTACAATCAGGCCCAACTCCCGTAAAAGCCTCATTCCGATTGGATCCCTGAAGGAATGTAATGGACAGGGAAAGTGATATGGTCTGAACTGTGTGCAACATCACAGAATAGAGAAAGAGAAATTGAAGGTGTGAAAGAGAAAAACCTCCACTTATAATTATGCATACACAAACCTTTGAATCCTAATACAGCCCTGCCAGTTGTTAGCGTATCATAATGCATTTCTCGTTACTAAATACATTAAATTTACCCAAACTCCTTAAGATCCCAACTCTGAAAGTTAATGAACTTCACTGATTTTATGTTCTCATTTCAATAATCATTTAAAGGGTAAGTGACTGTGAAAGTTGATTACCCCCTCGTTATATTTTGATTGTTATAGGGTTTGTTGTTGTTTTTTAAACAGCAATAGTTATCGTGCCATGACGCAAGGGTAAAATACTGTTTAAAAGGGCTGCTGACTCTGGCCAATTTATATGCTAATTTCAGAAATGAGTCTTCCTACATTAAATAAGGAGCTAAGGAATGTTCCAAAGGTCTAGATGGACCACACCATTAACAGATTGGGTAAATCAACATTAATACTGCCCACAGGACATTACACCGTGTGAACTTTCTTCACTGCATTCACTTTACTAATTTTAGTTCCACGTGGTTCTTCAGCTGACTTGCCAAAATATAAGCTACTCTAAAGCCTGCCTGTGCCCATCTTGACCTTGGACTTGTCTTTAATATTAACCTTGAAGGAAAAATTAAATGGTCACTTTTTTTTTTATTAAGGGTACATTTATAAATGGTTTATAAAGGGTTAATAAGTTATTAATAGATGCTGAAATACATTAATAGTATTTGTTATGGATGGATATAAGCCATGAATATTAGCAATCTATCGACTTGTTAGACTATCGATTAACCTATTAAAACATCTATGAGGTTGGATGTAGGACCTAAAATTCTAGACCCATAACCCCATGGGTGGGAAGATAATGAAGGACAAATCAAGTCTTTTCAAGCCCATTTGTCTGAGGGCTGACAACTCCTCCAGCCATTCATTAACAGTTAGCAAACTCCCCAGAAGTCATTATTGCTTTAAAGGACAACTCGGATTTGGCCTCAGATTTAGATTTTGGAAAAACAAGTTTGTTGTAAAACCTAAGAATAACAAATATTTCTCTGTGGGTTTGTTGGTTTTTTTTAATTCCAACCAAAACTGTTTAAAAAGTTTCCCTACAGTGTTTGCAGAACTGAGACCCCCACAGTGAAATGGACATCACTAAGTTTTACCATCCAGGCAGAGAAAAATAAAAATACATAAATAATAGAGAGCATAAAGTAGCAAGAAGGAAATTGTACTTTTAAATTTTTCTGTTTAATATCCTATAGTATTATTAGTAACTAGGTAAAACAAAGCATTTTTACAACACATGATTTAAGATGACAGTGACCTTTTAATTTTGATTGCTAAATTGCTATGGAATAATTATTGCTAATCATTGTTTTCGTATCTTATTAATTGACCCAAATTAATCTTCAGAACCTTTGCAGTACCTTCTTCATTAACACTATATGATAAGTTATGATCTCCCTTCAGCAGCCTATCTACTGTGTGGATTCCTCAGTGCTCTGAGACATCATTATATTATAATGATTGTTTTTCCTCAAATAGCACTAATCTTAGGGGATTCTGGTTGGCAAGGAGGTTGGCTTTGCTTTTGACAGTATCTTCCAGTCAAGTGATCAAAAGTTAATGCAACAAAATGTGTGTCCAAAATATCTGCAGAGTTAAAAAAAAATCAATGAATTATAAGAAGGCACAAGAGTACTCAGGCATTCTCTTGCTCCCATTGAAGGCTCTTTAATTTCAAGAAACAGGATAAGTATTTTCTTTATAGTATGGGTGCAGAAACTTACCTCTCTACTGATCACAATGCTGTACTGTAATTGCATTATAGGAGTTATTCTCTTTCAGAAAAATATATCATGAAGAAAAGCCTTAAGGGAAACAAAATACACAAAAGCAGAATTTGGTCCCAAACTGTGCAACAGCTAAAATATTACATACAGTCAAGAACATGCCTTGCTATACATCAGATAATTCAGTCAAATGAATACTGATAATAATCAATGATGGTAAGTTGGCAGCTAGTCTTCTGGAAAAATTCCAAACTTTACCTTTAAGCTACAGGAATGAGGAGGATATACATGAATGTGATCTTTGGCAGGGAAAGGCACATTGTTTCAGTGCTGTGGGAAAATGCTTAATGCTCAAACATTTCCTTAAAATGAGATTACAATGAAACATTAGAGGTTGCATTATTAAAGATAATCAACTTTGCTGGCTGGATGAAAAAAATGCCAAACCCATCTCCCCATCCCCAATCTGCAGAACAAATCCAGTATTTCATGCCTTCATGTTTTTTCTGAGTGCTGGATAGGAGATATTTACTGAGAAGAGAATAGGCCCTTGTGAGTTTTGGTTTCTGAAACTCAAGAAAATTCCTGAATTACCTGGGTTTTCTTTCAAATGAAGGAAAAAGCAATTAAAAGCAGTTGTGACACAGTCGGACAATACCACTGAGGAGATATTGAAAACATTAACCTTGTACATCTTCAAACTGTTCCTAAATGGAGAAAAATATCCAGGAAATTAAGAGTTATAGGTGGACATCATATGATAACACACACACAAAAATTGGGCTCAAGTTGCTGCTAAACTCAGGAAATCTGGGTTAGTTTAATAATCTTAAGGTGAAATCCTTGCCCTAGTGAAGTCACTAGGAAAACTCCCATTAGCTTCAATAAAACCAGGATTTCACCCCAAGACTATGGGGTGATTTGCCATTGACACCTTGACTGTAGGGACTTTTGCCATTGATTTTGCTGGGACAAAATTTCACCTTGACCAGCAGGGAATGAGTGTGCTGAGGAAGGGGTGCACTTTTGACAACTATGATTAAATGCGTTGGACCTCTCAGATATTATTTATTCTGTCTTTGCCAGTTTTACAGGGTGAAGATATTAAAGATTTAATACCCATGCTACAATGATGCATGGCACAATCAACAGCTAGAAAAATGACATTGTGATGTTCCTCTCTGATGGTATCCGGACCGGTGATCTGCTAGGTCACACCAATCCTTGACTCTGGGAGCCAACCTTACCCTGCTCTGCTGTGAGAACCCTCACTCCTGGGCTGTTCACGCACAGCCTCAGGCATGTAAGCTACTCCCAGCTACTTGCAAGCGAATGACACTAGCCAATATCTCCAGTCCCAGACACAACCCTAGGCACCTCTGCCTTGCAGTGTCCAGTTATGCCCGCTGGACGCTGCAAGCTTATATAAGTTCATCAATTTAAAAAAGAAATTGATATGTACCAGGCTTGTTATCCCAAGGGGAGTGTCTGACACACTTCAGACCAAACACACTGCTTCAGGTAGAATAAACAGATTTATTAACTATAAAGATAGATTTTAAGTGATTATAAGTCAAAGCATAACAAGTCAGATTTGGTCAAATGAAATAAAAGCAAAATGCATTCTCAGCTGATCTTAACACTTTCAGTGCCTTTACAAACATAGATGCTTCTCACCACAGGCTGGCTGGCTGCCCTTCAGCCAAGCTCTCCCCTTTGTTCAGCACTTCAGTTGCTTGGTGGTGATGTCTGTAGAGTCAGGTGAGCATTACCTCATCACAGTTCCAAACTGACCAAAGAAAGGGGGGTGACTCCCTGGAGGGTCTAACAGATTCTTTTGTTGCTGCCTAAGCCAGCGTCCATTGTTTCTGTGAGGGTGGGCTGGGTTTGTCCCATCCATGCCCTGAGGAGGTGTGAACTGTCTCTCTGTTCTTGGAGAGTTTCTGCATGGGCTTGCTTTAAGCCATGAGGATACATTTTCAGCCTCATAACTATATACATGAAATTATAACCTATAACCTTACTATAACATTACTGTAACAATTACTATAACAATCATGCTCAATGCATCATGAGCCTTCCGAAGACATGCAACATGACAAGCTTTGCATTGGATACCACATAATCATTTTATAAAGATGAACATGGGGGTGTAGGGTGTTCCCCTGAGGTACAGAGCTTCACAGACATGTTCACCTAGATATCAGGAAAATAGTGACACACAATTCACAAGAAGTAACGAATTAATTAACCTACCTTTGCTGCAGTTAAACTCTCTCTAAAATGGGGATAATCCTACTTTGAACCAACTTAACCACTTTACCAATGAAATCCTTAAAATAAATGCATTATATACATGCACAGTATAATATGAAATATACTACCACTGCCTTGAAAATGTTTATGATAAAAAAGGATAGACGCTTTTCTAAGGAAAACTAGTCAATATATTTATATTTTCATTAATTATACAGTTTCAATATCAAGTCTTGGTGGCATATGTGTTTTTATTAAAGCCTTGCTCATTTTTATTAGCTCAGGGAACCATAGGTATTGGGTCAACGACTATACATCAGTGTAGCTCCCACTGAACACTGATTTACACCTTCCAACATTCACCCATTCGCCACATAGAGATGTCTGGATAAACTTCAAAATGAAGAAGGGTTTTAAAGTGGGAAAGCATTCCACTCCTCCAAAATTGTTAGTTCCTAATGTGATATGTCATATTTGGACATAATAGAATTCCAAGAATCCAAAAGATTCAGCCAAACTAGCTGTTTTTAGGATGACTGGAAGACAAATTTGAAAATCCAATTTAAAACGTTTTGTATAATTTTTAAAATCTTTAAATCATTTTTACTATGAACATTAATTTTGTTTGCAGTCATTTGCGATTGTAAAGAGCTATCTGATGGGTACATTGCCAACTTGTTTTATTCTTCCATGAAGTTTGAACCCGTGAAGTCCACTACTATTTTCACATTTCATCAATGGTCTGATCTAAAGCCCACTGAAGTTAGAGGGAGTCTTTCTATTGGCTTTAATGGACTTACAATCAGGGACCAAATCTGTCCATGATCTGTAGAATAACTAAAAGCCCCCAGCAGCAAGTCTCAGACCCCAGGTCAATTGACTCGGGCTCGCAGGCTGCTAGGCTCAAAATTGCAGTGTAGACGTTCCTGTTCGGGCTGGAGCCTGGGTTTCAAGACCCTCCCCACTTGCTTGGTTTCAGAGCCTGGGCGGGAATGTCTACACTGCTATTTTTAGCCCCGCAATCCAACCTTGCAAGCTCAAGTCAACTGACCCAGCTCTGAGAGTCAGCTCCACGGGTTTTACTTTGCAGTGTAGACGTACCCTAAGAAATCCAAAGGTGTCGGATGCACCAGCTCTGTACACTGTGCATAAGTGCACTGAGTAATACAAGTGACATGATAAATTTATGGCTGCTTTTATTCTGCCTTTGTCTCCTTCTCCCACTCTCTGCCTTGTGTAGGGTGACCAGACAACAAATGTGAAAAATCGTGATGGGGGGGGAAGGGGAGTAATTGGAGCCTATAAGAAAAAGACCCAAAAATCAGGATGGTCCCTATAAAATCGGGACATTTGGTCACCCTAGCTTTGTGCCTTCTATCCTGCAGCCCCTTTGACTGGAACATCCAACTAGCATCCCCTCCATCTCCTAACTTCATTCTCAGTGTGACAGCCGATGTTTCATGGAGGAAGCATATTACACCATTGCTCCAAGAGCTGCACTGGCATTGATCATTAACACCTTAAATAGCTTTGGTCCTTGATGCCTCAGAGATTGCCTTTTTCCATATATTACCATGACAGCTGCAATCCTCTCAGACACTTGAGCTGACACCTCCTCCACACAATTTAAATCACAAAGGAGCAGGGCAACGCGTAGTTGGTGGGGGGAATTTCCTTCCTGCCTAGGTTTTCTGGAGTCTGAATCTGATGACCTTCGATTTACACTGCAAGGCCCCATTTGTTCTCCAGGGCTTTTTCTGGATGAGAAAGAAAGATTAGGTTGTTGGGTGGGGTGCTGAGAATTTGTGGAATATGAAGAGCTTACTATTGTTCATAGAGTTTTACTGAATGGTTGTTTTAATTTAAGTATTTATACAGGATGAGCTCATACTTGTTTGGGTTGCGTGCATACATCTAAGAAAACAAAAAATACCATACCATGCCTTATCTGACGTATTCTGCTGTGTCCTGTCTTGTCTGACTTAGTTTGTAAGCTCTTCAGGGCAGGGAACGTCTTACTGCTTTGTTTATAAATTGTGGTGTTCATTTACAGCATTATTATAATACTCTTCTACAATAATACATGGAGATAACACAATGGTATCATTTTATAGACACCTTTTTAAAATAGTTTCCAGAGAGAACTGTTTTTCTTATTGTATGAATGTTAAGTTAGGTCTCCCAACCAGAGCAAAATCCAAAACCTTCTAGCAAGCTGCATCTCCTCTATCGCATTGCTGTAGCTTTTGGGCCAGTAAGACAGCAGAAGAGAAGCTAAATTAAATTAAATCCATTCAGTCACTGAGTTTCCAGCCATTAAAAAGGCAGCTTCAACACCTACAATGGTAGTGCATATAAAGTACTCCTCTAATAACATTTCCTCAGAGTAAAAACGGTGGGTGGACAACCTGGGCAGCCACATCTTTGTGATGTGATGAAAGAGAAATGCACTTCTGTATCTTGTACACTGTAGAGCTATATTTTTGTGTTTTCCTTAATCCTGTAATACATTACCTTTCTATGAGCTTCACTGATGGGTACAGTATCTGCATTCTTCAGTATGTACAAATAGAAAGGTTTTAAAGGTGAACACAAAGAAAAAAAGGGGAAAGGGAGATTCTTTCCTGCCTTCTTCTTCTTTTTCTTTTTTTTTTTTTTTTGGGTATTGTATATAAATGCGTCCTAAAAGTTTTATTTGCTTTTTAAAATAAATCCAGTAGACACGCAAGTTAGACATATAAGCTCCTAACTTCCAGCTACAAGATGAAGGATCTCATTATCCAAGACCGCCAAACATTGGCAAAGTCCTCCAGCAAAAAGAGAGACCTGATATTTATAATGCAGAGCAAGTGCTGATGTTGTCTTTCTACTTCCTAAAGGAGCAAAGGGCACAAATGTTCTTGCTTCTCAAAAGACTCAGCTCTGTAAAGTAGAAAACTTCAGACTGGACTCAGTTCAAAATATTAGTAGGAGTTGGGAACTGAAACTAACAAATGATGGTCATAATCACAAATCCACCTCAAAACTTGGGTCTCTCTAATGGAGACACAATCCAGGACCGTAACACCTGGGGCAACAAACAGGATTAAGTGCACTTGCAAGCTAGCTCAGAAGCTAGGGAAATTTAAACAAGTTCAACTAACACTAGTTACACATGCTTTGCCTAGACCTCCCTCTAAAGCCTAATCTACCAGAGGAAAATTATCTGGAATATTTTATTCTGTAATAATCAATGTAGTTGTCACTATGTCAGTCCCAGGACATTAGAGACAAGGTGGGTGAGGTCATGTCTTTTATTGGACCAAATTTGTCAGTGAGAAAGACAAGCTTTTGAGTTTACACAGCGCTCTTCATGTGTGAAGAAAAAACTATAAACTATTCCACAATAGCTATTCCAGATTATCTTAACATATACAGACCCTATTCCAGAATAAAAATCACTTTATTCCAGAATTATTACTCCACTCCCAAAGCTGATTCCACAACAGCTATGCCAGACATTTTCCCTGTGTAGACAAGGCCTTAGTAGTCCTTTCCTTTTTAATAACTTGTCCATTTGAAATTATGCAATAAAAGTTTATGCAAATCAAATCCCTGATTGGCTGATTCCCTTCCCCTCTCCCTGCCCTCTTGCTCAGGAGTGGGAGCCGCAGTGGGGACACAGCACCTGCTTACCCCGCTGCCCCAGGAACCTAAAGCGCTGAGGCCACTTAGGAACAAGGTGTGTGCACATATGGGAGTGGGGGGGAAGGAGAGGTTCTTACTCTTCCTCAGGCTTCTCTCAGCACATAGGCCATGCTGAAATCTTGTCCTAGAATACGACACTGTTCCCAGCTACCTGCATTAAAATTATGCTAAGTTACAATTCTTTTGGCTTAACCCTGTAGGAGCTTTAATATTCGCAACACCAACTGATAAATGCTTTGCTGCCATCCAATGACTTTTCTTGGTATTGCCCATTTCTTAAGCCTCCCCCACTTCCGTAACTGGCCAGGTAAGACGTTCTCTCAAGTTAATTAACAGACAGTGCTCACAGCTGGAGGCACTTTGCATACTTGCAGTGACTTGGACTGCATGGTACATTGCAGCCTCTCTTCACCTGTATGCAAATACCTCTGTTCTTTCTATCAATCTGCCAACAGAAGCAAAAACTTCATCTGAATTCCCCGTCACAAAAACAGCATTGTACTCTGGCAGTTAATTTTTACTGGTTTATAATGTACTTACTTTACACAAGAGATAATGCCAGCTAACCACAGCAAACCTTGCACACAGCTGTTATGCTTTATAGTTGATCAAAGCATTGATTTCGCAGCATTATGTCAATGCCAGACACACTGATTCCCTCACTGTTTTCACTTAGGCCCTGTTCAGTTTCTTTCTTTGGTTTCTTTACAAAGAACAACTTGTTTGAGTCCTTATTACTGCACCTAAATTAAGTTGGCAATGTTATATGAATACATGTAGTATCCCATCAGATCTAAGAGACAAAAGGAAACCACCACTGGTTGAATCTTGGGATTAACCCCACCTCAAACCATTTTTAAGGGTAGTCTTCAAAAGTTGTTGTGAAACAGTTTAACAGTTCAGCTTTGTTAATGATAAAAATCACATAGAAAATTAGAGTACTGATGAAAGATATATTTTAAAGGAAGCTAAGTAAATGGCAAAGAAATGCTATCATAATACATAGGTATACACATAGAGAAAGTGAACCAACAAGTTATTCCAATTTGAAGTCATTTTCTTTTTTACAAGGTTTGTGGCATGTTTTAATAATGCTGACGTATATCTGCTCAAATTAGTAGGCTTTGAAAAGGTACAAGATTATATACTGAATTTGTAGAAAACAGTCAATTTTCAAAAGTGAATTATGATTTTCAGGGTCTCAGTTTTTGGCTGCTCAGTTTGAGACTTTTTGAAGGGGTTTGATTTTCAGAGGGTCGGTGCTCAACAGTTAAGTAGCCTCAAGTTGAATCTCCAACAGACTTAAGCTGAGTATCCAAAAACGGAGGCAACAAAAATGTGTCATTTTGGAATGTTTAGGCCAGTAAATTTAAATATAGCTTAAAAGTGCTTAGTTCATCTTTAAGCAGATTTTTCATTACTGTTGTTTTCAGTAGCACCTAAAACATGCTGGAAATTTCCCAATGTAAAAAAGAGCATGGTTCCCTAGAGTGCTCGCTGTGTTTTTCCCAAAAGCGTGAATTAAAATCTATACCCATAAGAAACAAATAAAATGAAATTGCTCATTTCTCTAAAACTATCCACAAAAGGTGGGAAGAATGTTTACTCTTTTATCTGTGATAATACCTTAGATTCTTGAAAGTGAAGATTGTTTTAAAGTCTCATTTACTTTTCACAGTTTATACTGTTTGTTTACATTTTACTCAGCTAGGGCTATAGCTTATGTCAGCATAATTTATGTTGCTAGGGGGAGGTGAATAGATCACCCCCCGAATAAGTTACACCAACACAAGCGACAGTGTGGCAAGCACTATGTTGGCAGGAGAATGGCTACATTAGAGAGCTTACCGTGGTGCGACTGTGTCAGTGCAGCTGCATTGCTGAACGCTCTCTAGTGTAGCCATGCCCCTAAAATAGTGAAACTATACTGGGCTGTTGATTGTGGGGTTCCTCTTTTGGTTTTTATGCTGCAAGCACAAATGCAGTATTTGGGCTAGAAATGCTTCAGCAGAAACAGACACTTTGTACTGATATTTTTTGAACTGTGAAAACATTTCTGTTAAGTTTTGGCTTTGTAAAACTTTAAATCTTGTGTTACACTGAACTTCAGTTATAGACCTCAGCACCTAACAGTGTTGACAGCATTCCGTTCAGGGGCGGCTCCAGGCACCAGCACGCCAAGCGCGTGCCTGGGGCGGCAAGCCACGGGGGGCGCTCTGCCTGTCACCGCAAGGGTGGCAGGCAGGCTGCCTTCAGTGGCATGCCTGCGGAGGGTCCGCTGGTCCCACGACTTTGGCGGACCTCCCGCAGGCGTGCCACCAAATCCGCGGGACCTGGGACCTCCCGCAGGCAAGCCGCCAAAGGCAGCCTGCCTGCCATGCTTGGGGCAGCAAAATACCTAGAGCCGTCCCCTGATTCTGTTAAGCGTATTCATATGGACTGATCGAACAGCCTAATAGCAGCCGAATACATTGCTTGTGGAGGGTCTAAGCTGGGGTCCAAAACTCCCTCTACTGACAACATGCACAGGGAAGTGAAGTCTTGACTACCCCAAGAGTATAAAATCATGAGCCAAAATCCAAAAAATCCTAAGATTTAAAAACATAAAAAATAAAAAAATCATGATTTTTTGGCCATTTTTTTTCTTTGTCTTCCAATTTCTCATTTCTCCTTGCCTATCTCCAGCATGTGTGGGACAGCTAGGGTTGAAAATTCAGCCTTGAAATGCACACAAAAATGTTCACACACACAAATGCTGATCCTGACTCACACAACCCCGTTCCCCCCAGCAGTCTGCTGCATCCACCTACTCCTCTGGCAGGCCCTTCCAGCAGCTTCATCTGTCTGCAGCACAGCATCCTCTAGTGGCCAAAAAGGGAAACATTCCTGAGCCTCCTGAATTCTTGCAAAAACCTCCCATGCTCTCTAAAAAGGCCTGAAATTGCTCAACACTGGAAATGGGTCAGTCCCTCATGAGCAGCCTCCTCCACCCATTCGCTGATGGGCCCCAAAGGTCAGCATGCCCGGCTCTCCTTGGTCAGACTGTCAGTCATGCATTGAACACAGCTTTAAGGGAAGAAGCATGAGTGAAGTCGGAAATAAATAAATACACCAGCACAGAACTCACAGACAATTAGGACATGTTTGGTGGAGACCTCACATCACAAGCTTGGACTCATCTCTTCTCAAGCAGTTTTATGAGACTCAGGCTATCTGGGTTCAATGCCCAATTCAGCCACAGACTTCCTGTGTGACCTTGGGTAAATCAACTAGTTTCCTTGTGCTTCAATTACCTATCTATAAAATGGGAATAATAGTCCTTCCCTTTCTACCATGTTTGGTCTATTTAGACCAGCATCATTTTACACATACCTGGCACAGGCGTAAGTGACAACACATGGTGCAAGGCAGATGAGAATCGGGCCCAGGAACAAAATAATCCTCACAATATCCCTAACGAGGGCAGCCATTTATCCCTATTTTACAGGTGGGGATACTGTGGAATTGATTTGCCAAAGGCCATAGAAAATCAGTGGCAGAGCGGGGTTGAAATGCTTGAGTGCATGGCTCCCAGTTTTGAGCTCTTAAAAGAAGCAGTCGACTCTAAATAAGGAAATTAGAACAGTGAGATTAAGACATACCGAGAACAGGTGCTCTTATTGGAGTAAATGGCCTCTCCATGTTGCCACTACACACTTTCCATCCTCACGGGACACAATCACACCCTTTCTGACTCTTACATGATGGCACCAGTACCGGGGACAACTTAAAAAAAAATTTAAAAAATTGTATGGAGGTATACCTATCTCATAGAGCTGGAATGGACTTTGAAAGGTCATTGAGTCCAGCACCCCGCCTTTACTAGCAGAACCAAGTACTGATTTTTGCCCCAGATCCCTAAGTGGCCCCCTCAGGAATTGAACTCACAAGCCAGGGTTTAGGAGACCAATGCTCAAACCACTGAGCTATCCCTCCCCCCTAACTGCACAATGATGATGGAGATACCCATTGCAGTCATAAAGCTGGAGATAATTGGCATGAACTAGGTGCTAGTGTACAACTCTGCAAGTACTATATCAAGAGTTTCTTCTATAAAATGGGCTCTTTCCTGACAACTATATTTTTACTAACATTACAGTAACCTCTCAAAACAGAGCTAAGATAGTAATGTTATATAGGTAGGGGGAAAGTATGCAAAAGTCCCCTCAGACATACATCAGTGGTTCTTAACCTTTTCCATGTAGCCACGACTTAACCAGGACCTCCCTCCCATTTAGCAAGTTGGTGATGGCCCTCCGAACTCCACCCCAACATCTGTTCATGACTCCTGGGTGAGAACCCATGTAAAACACCATAGTGCATAAAGCAGAAATCCCATGTATGAAATAGAGAGATGGAACTGAACAAATGGACAGAACTGAATGTCACACACCAGGGTAGGCGGTATGACATAGTGGTCAGAAATGAACCAGAAAGCAGAAAGAGTTGTGGTTGGGAGACAAGCCAGCAGCCAAAGCCAGTAGTCAGAGGATTCAGAGGGTGATAGAGACTATAGCTGGAGCAAGAACAGATTGAGGATTGAGCAAGGACTGGTACAGGAAACGGGAAGCAGCTGCGGGTATAGAATGCATCAAACAGCTACTGTGCTGCTGTTGCAATTAGGCTTAAATGATGATCTGCTGGCTCTTCTGTCCAGTCAGGGAGCACAGTCATTTAGTGAGAGCTCACTGGACCTAGCCAAGATCATCGGGATTCCAGGTGACAGCACCCAGACTCTGGAGCCAGCTGAATTCCTGACAGTGCCACTCCTTTGCACCCATCCCAAAGACTGCTCCTAGGGGCCCTGGCTTCTCAGGGTATCTGTGGTGAAATTCCCATAGGAGATCAAGACCATGATCGCTTTTCTGGCCTGTGCCCCTTCAGTCTATGAGATATTTTCCCTTGACCTGTCAGAAATCAAAGACCTAATGGACTTCATATTCCTCGTACCCCTGGACTATTACTGGGGGGGGGTAGAGATGTGTCTACCCAGTCAGTGAAAGGGTGGTCTCTGAACAGCTTGAGGAAGGAAACATGAAAGACAGGGTGAATCCTGAGGGATTCTGGAAGTTGAAGTTTGAAGGCCACTGGGTTTACTTGCTCAATGATCCAAAAGAACCCACATATTGATTGATGATCGATCTTGGCAGAAGGGTGGCCTGTTCTCAAGTTCTGGGTCGAGAGCCAAACTTTATCCCCTACGGCAAGGCTATGAGCAGATTGTAGCTTTTGATCCATGTAATATTTACTGCTAGAGAGTCTTATAAGCAAATGCTCTTTGAGCACCTGATGTATTTATTGAAGATGGAGGACCAAGTCCATGGCTGCCAAGATGGTAGAGGCCTTCTGGTAGGTCCACATAAAAGCAGAGGTGAAAACCAAAATTTGCAAAGAATGGAATATGTTGAGTTGAAGCTTGGGGTGAATTGTTGTATGCAAACGCAACCAAATGGAAGCCAATCATCCTGATGAAAATTCAGAAAACAGCAGAGGTTCTGCTTCAAGGTCTGACTGACTCTTTCAGGTTGGCTACCTGTCTGCAGATGGTAGGCTGTAGAGATGAGGCGCTTGGTACAAAGAATATAGAGAAATTCCTGCCAGAACTGAGAAATGAATTGGGGCCCTCAATCTGAAATTATGCATGTGTGCATGCCGTGATACCGGAAGATGGCACCAGGAAGACATGCTCAGTTTTATGGGCAGACAGAATGACACAGTAGAGAATAATATGGGCCATCTTTGTCAGGAGGTCCACCACAGTCAGGATAACTGAGTATCTTTGGGAGCATGATAACTCCCCAATGAAGTGCACACAGAAGGTGAACCATGGGTATGGAGGTGCTGAAGGAGGCACACTGTCCTTGCTCATGGTTTCTTCATGCAGGTGCAGAGGATGCACAACCTAACATTGTTTTTAAGAACAATTCGTAGTGTTGGCCACCAGAAGTACCTAGTAATCAGATTCCAGTTTTTAAATTGGTCAAAATGTCCCACCATGAGGGAATCATGGCACTACCTTAGCACCTGGAGCCCAGAGCTGCCCTCTAGAATGTAGAGGTGATCCCCACAATATAGGAAATCTTGTTGCAGGCAGAACCTTGCATCTGGAGAAACATTGGTGGTTCTTACAGCCCATGAGATTGGGGCTGCAAATGGACCACCTGGGAGAAGAGAATGGATAGTAATTGTCAGATGACCACTGATGATCCCACAGACAAAGTGGGAAGGTTTAAACATGGCAGTTTTCCTGCTCCACTTCAAAGTACTTGTCCTTGCAGGACAAGGCATCTGCTTTCCCATTCTTAGACCCTGGACATAACTGGAAAAAGAGGAAAAAGGCCCATTGAATCTGACATTGGTTTTGTCATATTGTCTATAGATGTTCCAAATTCTTGTGATGTGTCCGAACTCAGACAGGGAATTCAGCCCCTTCAAGGAGATGATGCCATTCCTCAAAAGGCAGCCCTGATGGCCAGGAGCTCCCTGTCCCATAAGTCCTAATTTTCCTCTGCAGGAGTCAGTTTCCAAAAGAAGGCAGCACAGGGACAGAGCAGCTGGTAAGGACCTCTGAATTGTGAAAGGACAATGCCTACTGTAAAGTCCAAGGGGTCAATCTCAACAGGTATTTGAAATAGCCATATCTGGTTTAAAATGCTGTCTTCTATTCTTCCCCCTGCTGGATTCTGAACAGATTGTATACTCGATGCAGGTCTACCTTTGTGAAGACCTAACCGAACAGAGTCTTTCCATGAGTTTGCTTGTGAGTGGAAGGGGTATTCACTGTGGACAGTGATCTTGTTGGGGGCTTAATAATAGACTCAAGGTCAGAGGGAGCCTCTTTATTACCCATGAAGAAGATAGGTGTCCCCACTGGAGAAGTTGAAGGGTGGATGAACCCCTTCTGCAGATTTTCCACCAGATATTCCCAGAGGACTAGCACTTTGGTTCAGATAGGGTGTGTGTCCAAAAGAAACCTCCATTCCTGGTTGGAGATCAATGGGGTAATCATAACAGTGAGGTAGAAGAATGTGCACTGTTTGTTTGTCAAATACCTGGAGATATTCCCTATATTTGGCAAGAATTTCAGGCACTGCTGATGAACCCATGCTTTGCAGCTCTGTATCCCGCAGAGGCTGGAGCGAGCACCTCACAAAGCTTGATCAGTCTTGGCTGGCAAGCCATGCTCGTGGGCACCACAGGGAAGAGAAGAGCATAGACCATGATTGTCAGTGGATTCAAGGGTCATGTGACAAGCCAGGGGACACCAAAGACAACCTGTAAATGCGGAGCATGGATAACCCCATGATCTCTTCGCAACCACCAAGTGTCATGACCTCCAAGGGTCCTGTCTGATGCGTGATGGGACCTAGAGAAAGGACTGTCAATAGCCCCAATGAGCTAGGGAAAGTCCTTGCAGAGATGCCTCTTAAAGTTCTGGTCAGTGAAATTGCTGGAGGCACTCGAATTGACCAAGGCTTCTAAGTGAATATTGGGTAGGGTAGAATGCCAGAGATGAAGGAGACGAAGAGCGGTAGTGTTCAGAAAAGATGTTGCCAAGATTCTGGTGGATAGGCAGTAACATGCTTCACTATGGGGAGGAGTGGGCCCAACCCAACCCTCCTGGCATTTCCCAACCCAGGGATTGGCCAGCTCTGGGCTGGGCATCCTGCTGCAACGTGCCTGGGCATTCCACAATACATTCCACAATACAGGCACAACCCTAACGTCTGGCAATGGCTTTTTTCATTGGAGAGATGGGGCCAGACTCCGTCGACTGGCATCAGTTCAAGATCTAGTAAGGCAGCTGGAGCTCTGGGAGATGGAGTTCAGATTGACAAGTTGGGGAACACACCTTTTTTTGGGTCCACTTTGTTAGCCAGACATCAATCCTAGTGCAAAGACCAATTAACGCTCCCAGGTTAGGCAGATGTCCCACCTGTTCTAGTTCATTTTTGAGTCATTGAGCCCTGCCCAAAGTGGTGTCACTGTAGCTCAATCCAGTAGCTGTCTGTGGCCAGATATGGAAATTCAGCTGCATAATTAGCAATGGACTAGGGACCCTGTCAGAGAGCATGGAGAGCAGCTTCTGCAGTACATTCCCAATTAGGGTCAAGACAGATACCCACCACTGCCTGTACAAAGTTCTCAAAATGTTCAAGGAAAGAATTGGACATCTCCAGCAGCAGGACCATTTCAAGGTCTCTCCACTGAGCAGACTCATTATTAATCCCACTCAGGACTGATCCATGTGGTACACCTATGGCCACAACATAAACTGGAAACAGAACTGATTAAGGAACCCATGACACTTGACACAGTCCCCATTGGACTTACCGGGTAAGGGCATGTTGGGCTCACGGGATGTGGATGCAAAAGTTCGGGGAACAGGAACAGCTGCCTGGGCTTGTACCTGCATGGGAAGGACTGCATTCCGGTCACACAGCATGGCAATCTGAGCCCGCAATTCCTGCATGATCCCAACAGCTTCTGAGAGGATGAGTTGGGTTCCTACCAGGACCCTTCCAGAGGGGATTTCCATGCCACAAGGTGATGTCCCTTCTTATCTTTTAATGGGCTGCTCAAATTGTCACACACCAGGTTTTAGTCAGTGCAATCTAGGGTTTGGAACAGGAGTCAGGCCTACAGGTCAGAGCAGAGCCAGGAGGAATTGGAGTTGTGGTCAGGAGACAAGCCAATGTTCGGATTCAGGAGTCAGACCAGAACTGGAGTCATGGTCAGGAGACAAGCCAGTGGTTGAAGCCAGGAGTCAGGTGTTCAGAGGAACGTAGAGACTAGGGCTGGAGCAGGAATGGGGGGATGGGGGGAGTGAGGGCTTGGAGCAAGGACTGGTGCAGGAAACAGGAAGCAGGTCTGGTGCAGCTGCCGGCCTAGAATGCCTTGAGCAGCTGCTATGCTGCTGTTGCTATGAGGCTTAAATGATGATCTGCTGGCTCTTCTGTCCAATCAGGAAGCACAGCCACTTAGCGAGCGCTTGTTGGGCCCAGCATTGGGTTGCCAGGCGACTGTGCCCGGAGCCAGCTGAGTTCCTGACACTGAAGACCTCTAAACTTTGGAGAAGTTCAAAGCTTAATTTCACAGCAGTGTCCTACTATGATACGAGGCCAACCAAATCATGCTGAAAGCTTTAGAAAATTTGATTCTGGATCTAAACTCTCAGCTACACTTTACTTTCCAACTTCACTACACAGTTAGGTAGTACAGGAGCCTATTTTACAGGTCCCAGGAGGACTATATTAAAGGCACTCAAGAGACTAGACAAGAAGCAGGGATTTTGGAAAATGTCTCAGACAAAGGTTTAACAGGCACCATGGAGGGTCTCAAACATGCAGCTATTTCAAATGTGAGCCTAAGTTAACAGTGCAGTGCTTGACGGCAGAAGATATTACAAGAACCCATTGCAGTGCTTGATGGCAGTAGATATTACAACAATAATGGAGGCAGGAGGAAGGGCCAGTGGACAAAGGAAGGATAAACACGGGGGGGGGGGAATCCTTTGAAATTTTTTTAAAGTGTTCTCTGTTAGCCTATATAATCTACCTAAGAGAAGCCCCAGAAAGCAAGTTAACTTTAGACCTCAGTTACAGCATGTGAGCACGTTAGACATTTATGATCTCATTTTATTAAATACTCCTACTCATGATCATCATTGGGCGCACTGTGTGTTTAATATAAAAAAGTCAAGAAGATGTATTATATTTGGTATTAATACGGTTAAACACTCACCTGGATGACAGGTGTTGTTGGGGCCACATGCCTGGGTTATGGATTAACCAACTGCTATCAGACAACCAGGGTCTGTCCTCCAAACCTAAAGCAAGCAAGGCAGGTGCTTTTCCTGCTGATCCAGCCAGGGGCGCCGATTGAATTACATTAGGAAAGAATAGCTTTGCGTTTTCATGAAATTTGATTAAAGAAAGAGAGAGAGGTGGCACCTTGCACAACATGGTGAAGTTTAAAGGACAATCTGCTCTTCTTATGGTCCCTTCTGTTGGCTACTTTGATCTGAGTTTTATTGTCTGGGTTTAACACCTTCTCTGTAAAATTAAAATTGAAGTTCTTTAGAGTTGTTTTTCTATAGCAGCTGATTGTTCAAGTCTTTTAATAGGAACCATCAATTATCCAGGATGCTGGAAACTAAATACATGTAGTTTTGGTGAAATATAAGATTATTCTCACCGGTATTAAAACAGGTAGGAGAGGCCACATTAAAGACTCAGGTTTTACTTTCTAAGACCATTACTTAATAAAATGAGCACTGGCAACAGCTCAGCACATTAGATTTGGAACCAATTCAACCCAAAATGCAGAAAAGAAACTTAAGCAAAATAATGCAGGTTAGACTGGCTCTCCTGCTCACCTCAATAGAATCTTTATTATAGAGAACCCTGCCATACTGATATGGCCCAACTCTGCAGCAGTTCGATGTCAGAGCATTACAGATTTGCATCACAATTCTCGATAGAACAAAATCAGACTCCTCTTCAGGAGGGTAACAGAACCCACTCTGTTGACCATAAGCCTGTGGTAAGACCAGAAGTGATTATTATGATCATGTAGTGTGACATTCTGCATTACACAGGCCTTAGAATTTCACTCAGCAGTTCCTGCATCCAGCCCAACATAAATGCAGCTGAATTGGAGCATATATTTTAGAAGGATATCCAATCTGGTGTATTGCATCTTATTTCTAGTTTGAACTTTGCTGATTTCAACTTACAGCCATGGGATCTTGTTATGTTTATGTCTGCTAGATTCTGCAGAAGAATTCAACAATTTGGATGCGAGCACAGAGCACACACAGGCACAGAGCCAGTTTCCATTGATCAACTTCAATTTGCAGTTGTAGGTGCTCAGCACTTCTGAAAAAATCTGATCATTTATGTCCCATCTGTTAGAATATGAAAGCTATATTTAAAAAAGGTAACAGAATATCAACTGTGTGAAGTGCAGATGCTATAGAAGTGGATCTAAATGTTCCTAAAGCGAGTGTGCAGGCCAGGGATGAGAGTAGACTGACAAGTATTTGTGTTGGGTAGTATTCATCCTTCAGTTTTTGTATATTCTTAATACAGTATTTGCACAACTGAGTGAATCCTGGATATGCGCTAAGTTCTAAGAGATGGGAATGGGGATCTGGCGTGCCAGTCCCAGCCCATCTGCAGTCAAAAGCCTAAATGCTTGTAAATCAGATGGCAAATCTTTAAAATTCTCCATTTGATAGAACAGACACAACTAGTTCTTCAAGTTTGGAGGTTCCAAGATATTTCTGCCAGATTTCCTTCTATTGTCCAAAAACTGAGCTTCATCTTGGGAAGGACTTAAAATAGAATAACAAAATGCTACACAAAAACAAACAAGAGTAACATGGAAGACTTAATGCACAGTGGCAAAATTACGAACCAGTTAAGATGGTAATGTCAACATCTTTTTACAACATACACCTGAAATTCACAGCTACTGTATTGTAAAGAAAGAACAAAGCTTCTCTCACAGTTAAGGCTGAGAACTGGGACTCTGCGTTCGATTCCTAGCTCTCCCGTGGATTTCCAATGTTACCCTGGGCAGGCCACCAAATATGTTGGATGATCCTCTGCAAAAGAGGGACAGTAATACATTCCTACCTCACTGGGATGTTTTGAGGAAAATCCATAGTAGCTGGGAGGTGCTTCGAGTGTGAAGGGGGGCATCCAAGTATCCACACAGAACAAAGCCAAGACACCTGCTCTGCCAGCTTATTGCAATACAGATGACCCAGTAGTTTTTAAGAAAATTTTTAATATTGAGCTTTTTAAAAAAAAAAAAGTAACAGGACAGCCTGGGATCTGTCTTTGTGCAATCGCGGTTTTAAGTTACAAAAATTCATATTTTGAATTCAGAGCAAACTTTTTAATATGCTTAGTATGAAAATTCAAAGTTTAAAATTGGATACAAGAGTCCGTGCTGATAAACTTCATGAAAACCTGAGATTCTGACAAGTCCAATTTAATAGAACCACTGACAATCCTGATTTCTTGCCAGCCTGTTTCTTCTAGCATTTGCATTAATGTGACTTCAGGATACTGTATTGTCTGTCTCACTGAAACCACAGAACTGAAATCGAAATGGCTCTGGAATGTTTTAGAGCCTGTGTGTTTCATTTGTACTTCCAAGTAAATATTTTTGTTGGTTGGAATCATAATTGTGAGCAATAGCAGACATTTTGGTTTCCCCCCGTAATAAGTAACATGGGTAATTCATGACATAGCATAAGTTCCATCTTTGGCAGCCACATGCATGCCTAGTGGTGGCAACTGCACACCATCATTTTCCCCCAGGAATGCAATAGTTTGTTAGCCCACTAAGGCACTTTTTAAAAAAAGCCACACACACTTCTTATACCTAGCAACTACATTTTATACTCAGTCTTGAAATTCTTCACATACTTTGCAAAGGAGATAATTATAGGTGGCCGTTTAAAGTTTGCTACATACATCACTATGTATTTAGTCTTAAAAACAAATAAAGTCTCTTAGACTTGTGTTTTCTGAACATTTTCCCTAGTTTCATGTTGGGAAAACAACAACTCTGCAGATAGAGAGAATAATTCTGGCACATACACTCCAATCTACAGGGAGAAAGGCTAGGTTTGTGGTTAAGGATGTCAGGAGATCTGGGATCTATTCCCACCTCAGCCACAGACTTCCCATGTGACCTTGGGCTAATTACTTAGGGCTTGTCTACACTGGCAACGTTAAAGTGCTGCCATGGCTTATGTAGTCGCGGCAGAGCACTGGGAGAGAGCTCTCCCAGCACTCTAAAAAAGCCCACCTCCACGAGGGGCGTAGCTACCAGCACTGGGAGTGTGGCTACCAGCACTTGTGCACTGTCTACACTGGTGTTTTACAGCGCTGAAACTGCTGCGCTCAGGTGGGTTTTTTTTCACACCCAAGTGAGAAAGTTGCAGTGCTGTAAAGTGCCAGTGTAGACAAGCCCTTAATCTCTCATGCCTCACTTTATCTGTAACATGGGGGAAATAGCTTACAGATTGTGAAGCTTGTTAGTCTAGATATTCACAAATGACTAATGATTTTGAGTGCCTCAACTTTTGGACGCTCAACTTGAGAGACTATAAAAGGGGACAAGTATCGGGGGGTAGCCGTGTTAGTCTGTATCCACAAAAACAAGGAGTCCAGTGGCACCTTAAAGACTAACAGATTTATTTGGGCATAAGCTTTTGTGGGTAAAGAACCCCCTTCTAAGCTTATACCCAAATTAATCTGTTAGTCTTTAAGGTGCCACCGGACTCCTTGTTGTTTTTATAAAAGGGGAGTGATTTTCAGAGGCTGTATGCACAGCAGTTACTGAAAATCGGGTCCCCAGTCTAAGGTATCTCAAGCCGGGCCTCCAAAATTGTTAGTCACTCTTAAATCTTCGCTGTTGAGATCAGCAGGTGGAAAGTGTTTTATTTAAACTCTTATTAAAAAAAATACTATAATATTTTACAGTAATGATCCAAAACACCATATGTTACATTACTGTTAATGATTTATGTATCTTTTTTCATATGTATTAACCAAAAAAAAACAGAAAATTTGCACATAAAAAAAGCTTTAAGGGTAAAATTTAAAAAAATGCATATGTGACTATTTTCAGGAGTGTCTCAGGTTCTTAAGTGTTTAGTTCTCATTTCCGGTTTAGGAAACAAAGTTTTATCCTAAATCTTAATTTGGTTATCATTATCAAATCCCTTTTGATTTTTGCAGGGTTTCATTGTGTACAAATATGCACATTTCATCTTAGAAAAACAAACATAAATAAATTGGTGAGCCAACGAACAATTGGGAGACTGGGTCAGGGGAGGAGAAGACAAAACAGAAAAACTATTAATAACAAATTTTCAGAATAAGCCAACTATACACAACAGGATTAAGGAAGGATGTGAGAAAATGACCAAATGTTTATGTGTAACTTTGTGAAATATGAGATAGAAACAAAAGTAAATGACTTACCAATTAATGCTTATTTGTTTATAGCAGTTAGGATTTAGTTCAGCAATAATCAGGAAAATGAAATGTTGAATTAAGATGCTCAGAGTGGAAATATGCACAAAGCCCCATCTACTCCCCCTCCATACACACACACACACACACACACATCGTCTCGTTCACGTAGACCCCAAATCCTCCTCCTCAGAGTTTACAGGTTCACACTGAAAGCTTGAAAGTGTTTGCCAGGAGTGCCGATATAGGACCTGAGCCAATGCCCTTTAAAGCAATGGGAACGCCCCCCACCAATTTCAACAGGCTTTGAATTGGGCCCATATACAATCAAGTTAAGATGGTAAAACCCTATGAAAAGTAGAAGAGCAGATTGACACATTCTACTTTTATTTTGGTCGGTTGGTTTTCATAAAAAGTAAAGATGCAGGTGAGACAGGTGGAATACTGAAACAGTCTCTATTTCAGCAGTTTTCAAAGCTGAGCCCCACTTTGAGTTTCAATTTTTGGTTGTCTCCCCCCAACGCAGACAAAACAGACACATGCAAAGGTATGCTTGATGGCCTACTCATAAACCTAACAGAGACCTTAGCACAGCTTTAATTACATTATCTACACCTGCAAGTTTCAAATACACAGATACTTACCAGTGGCACAGCTAAGGCTCTCTCAGCAGTTGGGCTACTGTTACCTTGCAGCCAGACTCCACTGCTAGGGTAGGGCAATATTTGCCCCTCTGCCCCGCCACCTCGTGTTTTCAGGGTTCGGGAAGGCCTGTGTGACTGTTTCTGGGGGTGGAGCCAGTGTTGGGTGCAAAGGCTGCCGGAAGCGGAAATCAGCAGCCGTGGTGGATGTTGCCACTGACCCACAGCTGAGCGGCCCCACTGAGGTGAGTTGGGGTGGAGGTGGCACTCCCTCCCCCACAGGGCCTGGCCCAGGTCCTGCTCCACTCGCCCCCCAAACATTCTTCCACACCCCCTCACGAGGTATGCGCCACAGTTTGAAAACCTCTGCTCTATTTGGATAAAGGAACATTAAGCAGCGGTATCAGCTTCTAAGACCATAACAGTATGCACAGCTGCCAGCACATGTGGTCTACCAGCAAGTGAAAAGATAAACCCTGTAACTTCCACAGGATAAAAGATAGCACATACTTAAGTGTTTAAGCCGACCTGACCTTGCAGTTTGGGGATAACTAATGAATACTGGGAATCATTTTTTCTATTGCTCCAAAAACCTAGAAAATAAATGCTCGCCAAAAGCAGCAAACTGTGCAGCTGAAAAGATTTACACACAGCAACACCGTACAGATATTAAAAAAAATGTAGAGAAACTATGGTCTGTTTCCCCCATCTCAATCAAGCTCTTATACTTTACCTGCTAATGGTAGGCTGTTCTCTATGCATTGTAACGTGCATAGTAACGGGATTATACCACTTGTTTCATTTGCAGCTCTGAACAGAATCTCTTCTATACATTTCTCGATAGAGCAGTGTGCTTGTACTGTCTCCTACTGAATAGAGTCAGAACTCCTCAGCTTTTGTCCCCTAAACTCTGATACTGCAATAGCTGTATATACGCTTCTCCTTTAGCTGAAGGGGTGGGGAGAGGCTAGTGATTTTGAAATGGGAAGATCTAAGATACAGTCCTGCTGTCACTAATAAGTTTTGGATGGCAACAGTAAGCAAAGTAATCACACTGAAAAGTTCTCCCTGGGTCATGGATTTGTTAAAATGGAGTTGACGATTTTTTTAATTTTTTTTTTTTGCCATTTCCACAGAACAGCTTTGAAAGCAAACCAGAAGAAAAAAGATCCTCTGAGGATACAGCAACAAAAAGTTTTCTATCTACATATGAGAATCCAAACTATGGTTTTAATACATTTTTCCAAAGCTTTCAAATGGTCATTTCTTCCAAGTGTGTGTGTCTGTCTGTCTGTCTCTCATCTACCCACCCTCAACAAGCCTATGTCCAGATTATGCAACACAGCATACATGTAATTCTATGTAGGTTTGAGCCAAAGAAGTGCCGGGCACTCAACTCTTACTGAAATCAATGGGAGTGGAAGGTGCTCAACATGTCATGGGAAGAGCTCAGCACTTCAGATGATCAAACTACATATGAGGTCCTTCAACATTTAGAACACGTAAATGGAAGAAAGGAATAAAAGAGACATTTTTATCAATTAATCTTTCTGATTTACTCCTGTTCATAGTTACATACACTCCTGTTCGTGTCTCTGTGCATTTAAAGCATGAGTTATATCACAGTCATTTACCTCTTACAGTACAATTTATATTAGACACGCTATTTCCTGTATGTAGTTCTGCATTACATTCCCAATCCAATATAGAAACAACAAACAAACAAGCACTAAAATAGACTGTTCTCTGCACATCTGTCCACGTGCAAGGATTGCATACAGGAGACATGAGTTATGAAGATTATATGAATATCAAATTATGCTACCTTGGTAGACAATGGAACATAATGGCCAAATAAAAGAAGAGCCAAAATAGAAAGGTGAGCATCCCAGGCATACAGGAACTGACAGCCCCACTTGGCAGGGTGGACATACCTAATTCACCAAGTATATAGAGGATAGAAACAACAAGGAGAGAAAGGAACTGTTTAATGTGGTTAAAGAGTAATAACCAGGAGTAACTGGCTTACACTAAACTAAGAAAAAATTAGGCCAGCTTCCTACTGATGAGATGCATCACATAGGGGAACCTATTCAACTGTGTGAGTGTCTTGCTGCCGAACTGTACTGGGAAAAAAAGCTAGAAAATAGGGAACAATCCTGTGTTGATTCCAAGGACTAGATGACCTAATAGGCCTTTTTTCCCCAATCTCTGACATCTGTGATACAATAAACATGTAACCAGAACTGGGGAAAACAGCTAGTACACCACAGAGAGGATACTCCATGGTAGGACGGAGCTGGAAATAGAAAGGAAGGGAGGCTAGAAATGGGGACAGACAGTAGGTTGAGACTGCGTGAAAATAAAAGAAAGCTTCTGATGCCGCAGAGTGAGTGAATTAAGAAGGGGGCTAGTAGAAAACGCAGAGGTGACTACATGGGAGGATGGCTTAACATGTGACCCCACAGGCAAATAATGATTTCCTGAGTGACTTAAAGTTCAACTCATATTTGTTTCATAAGTACAACTACACAGTGGGTGAGGAAACCCTATGTTCCCAAAGAATGTTCTAGACACTGCTGGAAAATGGATGGTACAGAAGTGTGCTATTGAGATCAAATGCCCCATAATCCCAGCCAAAATTTACTTCAGCTACCAGCATTAGAGAGAAAATAGGAAAGAAAGACGACTAATTTGGGAAAGGGAATGGCTGGGAAAGGAAAAGAAATGGGGATGACAACTGCAGAGCCACTTAAAATCCTTTGGTGACTAAATGGATCAGAGAAATTAGAAACAGAAGCGACTTACTGTATCTAGTCATCTGATCCATGCCCTTTTGTCACTGCAGGCTTGGTCACAACCGTGTATTTGAAGTTGATTTGTCTATTTTAGTTGTAAATATCTCGAGTAAGGGACTTGAGAACTGTTAACAAATGTTATTTATAGGATCAATCACAAATGCATTGGGTAATTTAATGGTTACCTGACCTGAAGAGTCAAGGTGAAATGCCTTGTTAGGAGTGATACTACGATATAAACGGGACATATCGTTACCACTTACGACATATTTTAGGATGTATGTACGTATTATCAAAAAGTTATTTACCCAACAGCTAGATGGATCACCAAAGGCTAGATGGGTGACTAAAGCTAGTGGTATCGTATGTGACCACGACAAATGGAAAGAGCACAAAGGATATGATCTTGCATGATACTAAGCACACAAAAGCTTCCATGGACTACAGTGAGAACTGAGGGGGGCCCAGCACCTTGCAGAATTGGTCCTATCCAGCTAAAAAAAAACCCAACAATAAGATGACCCCCAATGATTTTGGTACCACTCCCCTGAATTAAAAATCAATGTATTATATACAGGTATAGTTTATAAGGGGAAGCCTGAACATGATTGCTTGCTCCCCATCCACCCAAGATGGATACATGACTATATTTTACACAGAGTTTCCACTAAAATTCTTGCAGAGGTAAATAAACTCTGGCTAAGTATGAACCCGGGGAAAACAAGACTTGTCAGAATGCAAAAAGGAAGAGCTCATTTTCAAAGCAACATGAGGATATTTTCTCCAAAGTAGAGCTTAATTATTCCAGATTGTAAACCAAGGCCATGATTGTTCCATCCAAAATTATACTGATCTTGATAATGTTATCAATATAATGCAACCACAACATGGGCACAACTCTTAACACTGGTCAAAAAAAGGAAACTGATACAGACTATCTCCAC
Source organism: Mauremys mutica (assembly GCF_020497125.1). NCBI lineage: Eukaryota > Metazoa > Chordata > Testudines > Geoemydidae > Mauremys > Mauremys mutica. The sequence goes on from NC_059075.1 coordinate 84,119,441, forward strand.
CTTCGACCTGAACTTTTGAACAGGATTGTATAATTATGAACATTTAGTAAACAAAAGAATGCTGGCATCATATTTCAATAAAAATAGTGTTTCAGTTTCCCTTATTACAAAAAGGCTGAGAAGCTAGAGCATAACTGCCTAATTCAGTCAAGAATTTCAAGGCACTGTCCTTGGCACACACTGAATGCCAGAATAGGCAGTTCCATTATTTATGGTGCAAAAAAGCAGCAAGCATAGTGGTTATAAGTGTTTGCATTAAAGTGCACTGTCATGTTAATACTCTCTTCCTTCTTAAAAAAAAATCAAAATAAAATAGTCTACAACTCCTTGTCCTGACACTTAATAAAAATAACAGCTGCATATTCCCATCAAATGACTCTAAAATCAAGTCAAATTAGAAGAATTTAAATATATTTTTTTTAAAAGGAGCCGATTAAAAAAAAATTAAAAAAGTTCTCCCTGCAGAGTTCTCTGCATTGTAGGTGGAGTTCAAGAGTCAAACCAAAATGCCAACTAAAATGTTACATGCTTTCCTGTAAGGTTTCAGGTTAATAGCACTTTACAGAAAATCCATTCCATTTCACTGCAATGTCAGTCCTCCAGCTGACAACATTATTGCAAAAAAGGCGTGAATAAATTGGTCCTCCCACCAATCTGTCATCTACACAGTTGCAGGTGTGGATGCTGGTGCAGTTTTTCCATCAGCTCTTCCTCTGTAGGTTCTTCCAAAACATCCCTACAAAGAAAAAAGCATAAGTTGCATAGGGCAGCAAAGGAGATTTTTCAACATTTTTTTGCAACGTACATACTGAGATATAATATCCCTATTTCAAGACTGAAGCAAATAATCTCAATTACAACAGGCTGATGCTTCCTAATGATGCATCCAGGTGCGAGTGATCCATCCTTCTACACTACAGATGTGTCATAGAAACCAGCAGCTGTTTTCCCATAAGGAGAAGGGAAGCAATTTCCTGCACACAGTACAACATAACTGAGGTTAATGGATGTGTTTTCCTGAAAAAACTTGTCAAATGAGAACATGCTCCCAGTGCAGCCATTGCACATTAAATCTGTACCACAAGTTCTATTTATGCAACACGATCAACTCTCCACCCACAGTCTAACACAAAGCCAAAAATGTGGATTGTTTTACCCTTCCCACCCAGAGCAGTCCTTCATTATTAGCACCTGTTCTCCTCGCATCATATGAGTGGAATGTTCCTAAAGGTTAGGTATTAAGCCAGGTCAGGGCAGGCATAGGTAAAGCACTTTTAGGACTGCTCCAGGCTAATAGCTAAAAGATTTGTACTCTTACTCACCAGGCTTGAAGCAAACCCTGTTCCCACCTGGAACACTGTCTTTGAAAAGGAGATTAGCATCCTTAAAAATAGGCTGTTATCCACCTAGTCCTAATGTGACTCACCTGAACATTAATTCCACTGTTGTCTGGTATTCAATTTCTGAGAGAGACTGCCGATGGGAGTGACGGTCCCACTTGTGAATAAAGTTCTGGAATTGGAAGGTGAATCACTTTGAGGTAAATCACTGGTTACGTTTCTGTGCCTCAGACGGGGATGAGTACCTTGCTCATGGTCACACAGTGAGATGGTGGAGGTAAAAATAGAGGAAAGGGATTGAAGGACTCCTGGGTCCTATAGAGTGTACAAACTGCATTCCCTAATTTAAATGTCACATTTTTAAAATGTCCCTGCTAGCATTCACCTGCTTAAGTTCCCCCCAGCTGAAAAGCAATTTCTTTGACATACTTCAAGTTAAAATGTCACAGCTTTATCAAAGAAGGAATATATTTTCTGGCTTGTCTCTTCGCTTGCTTTGATTTACACAATGACAAGAGGCGGATGGACAACTTGTGCAGAAACAGTTTCCTGCCACACAGTGCCACATCCAAGCCATTACACCAGATCTATGCCCCAAATCTGCCGAAGAAGTCAATGGATCTCTCTGCATGGCTGTCCCCAAGGGTAGAACATCTTCCAATATGCTCATAGATAAGGCTCAGACATGATGTTGGCAGTCCAGAGTCTATTTTGTAGCTATTTAGACTCCCAGAAAGGATGCAGAGGCAAATGACTGGTAAAGCTGCAGGCTTGTCATGACAATATTTTTATATACTAATTTCAGCACCACCTTTAAAACCTGCTTAATCCTCACCATGCTCTAGAGCAGGGGTCTCAAACTCAAATGACCACGAGGGCCACATGAGGACTAGTACATTGGCCCAAGGGCCGCATTACTGACATCTCTCCACTGCTGCCCTCGGCCCCGCCCCCAACCCACCCCTTCCATGAGGCCCTGCCCCTGCCCCGCCTCTTCCCACCCCTTCCCTGCCCCCATTCCAACCCCTTCCCCAAAATCCCCACCCCAACTCCACCCCATCCCTGCCTCCAGGGGTGCAGGAGGGGTGAGGCAGGGGACTCAGGGCAGGGGGTGGGCTACAAGAGGAGTGTGGGGTGTGGCAGGGGGCTCGGGGCAGGGGGTCTGGGTGCAGGAGGGATGCAGCAGGGGGCTCAGGGCAGGGGGTCGGGGTACAGGAGGGAGTTCGGGTGCGGGAGGGGTGGGGCAGGGGGTTCAGGGCAGTGTGTTGGGTACAGGAGGGGTGCGGGGTGCGGCAGGGGGCTCGGGGCAGGGGATCAGGGTGCAGGAGGGGTGCGGGGTTCGGCGGGGTCGGGGTGCAGGGTGTGGCAGGGGGCTCAGCTGCAGGAGGGGCTCGGGGGGTGGGCTCTGGCCCGATGCGCACCGCACTGCTCCAGGAAGCAGCCGGAACCTGGGGGAGAAGGGGCACAGGGGTCTGTATGTTGCTGTTGTTTCAGGCACCGCTCCTAGGAGCTCCCATTGGCTGGGAATGGGGAACCGCGGCTAATGGGAGCTGCTGGGAGTGCTACCTGAAGCAAGAGCAACACACAGACCCCTGTGCCCACCCTTCCCCACGTTCTGGCCACTTCCCAGGGCGGCGCGGGGGCAGGCAGGCAGGGAGCCTGCCCTTCCCCCGGTGTGCGTCGGGCTGGAGCCGCTCTAGGTAAACACTGGGGGAGGGCGGGAGGGCCGCGAGGAGCTCGCGGGCCGCAGAAAATAACCCCGTAGGCCCTGTGTTTGAGACCCCTGCTCTACAGGGCAACCTCATTAAATCAGGCCAGCCTCTCTGGACTTGGCCTCAGTGCCTTTGCAGGAGTGAAAAGCCATGGCACAGTCTCTGCAAATGGGAATGGCTTTTTCTGGAATCCTATAGAGCCAGCTCTCTCTGTAATGGGCATGGCAACCACAAACCTGCAGCCTAGGTGACTAGTACTGGAGATACACAGGTAAGTACAGCGCACAGGCAAGTCTTATAGCAAATAAGAACACCCAGGGGCGGCTCCAGGCCCCAGCACTCCAAGCGCGTGCTTGGGGCGGCATGCCGTGGGGGGCGCTCTGCCAGTCGCCGGGAGGGCGGCAGGCAGGATGCTTTCGGCGGCATGCCTGCGGAGGGTCCGCTGGTCCCGCGGCTTGCAGGCACGCCTGCGGGAGGTCTACCGGAGCCGCGGGACCGGCGAGCGGCAGAGCGCCCCCCACAGCATGACATCGTGCTTGGGGCAGTGAAATGTCTAGAGCCGCCCCTGAGAACACCTTACATTTATACCTTTCAAAGCTGTTTACAAACTATAATCATTCAGCACCAATAAAATGCAAACCAGCTCTGGGGCAGATAGTGATGGCCAACCAGCAAATAGTATAACATACAACAAGGGAGCAGGAAAAATGCGGTCCAAAAGACCCTGGAAAAAATACTTACTATTGCAATGAGTGCTCTGGAGTCTTTAATGTCTACACAAAGCAAGCAGGACCTTGGTTTGTATGACCTCATCCAGAAAATACACCCTCCAGCTTAATACAGTTCTCGTGTGCCAAGGGGTGACCAGACACACACAAGAATAGTTGGGTCAGTTCATGCTAATAATAACTGTTCTCTTTTCATTCCCATTAGAGGATATTGGATGGACAATATTCTCTAAAGTTAATTTAATTATTATGTCCATAATTACTCTTATCACTAGATGTCCTCTTAAGCCTGGACAAGCTTTGGATTTATTCCATCACTGAGTGCTCAACTTCACATAATGGCAAAACTCTACTTCCAATAGATCTGCATACAAATTCTCACACCCTTCAAGAATCTACAGCTAAAACTCATTCCCTTACCTCCAGAAGTAAGGCTACGAACAAATTGACCCAGATGACAGAGGAAGTTAGCCACCAGGCTACAAAATAGACCTTTGACCACCTGGAGAAGGAGGATATTAAAGAAAAAAAATAAAGATGTGTACAATATTATGAGACTAACAATTCCACCTTATAATGAAAATGTTTCTCCCCTGCCTTCATCCCTTAAAAAGCCATGAGAGTTCAAAGCTATGGACTTACATTTTTCCCCGTGAAAAGCTTCAACGTTTTCATAAAATAAAACAGTAGTCTGGGAGAAACCATTTGTTAAGTTTGGATCTCAATCAGTTGAGAGATAAATATACTGCCCCCCATCAGAACCCATCCCCAACCACCCGTCACACAAACACACACTCATATCACATCAATTTCCGAGTCTGAATTCTGAAAAAGAAATATGAAGTGAAATCTTGGCTCCACCAAAGTCAATGGCAAAACTGCCACGGTATAGTGCATTGTGCTTTAACCAACTGAGACACCAAAGGAAGGAAAAATTAACTTAAAGAAAATCAAGATTCTTAAACTATCCATGTTTACTTAATGCGAATGAAAGATGCTAGACTGACAACACAGGAGACTGAACACCTCCGTTTATCCACAGAACTGATACAGCAACAACACAAGCTTCCCCACAGTGATCTACCAACACATCTCAAGGTTGGCCTTGAAGGAGCACAGGCGGGTGAAGCAAACTCATATGGAGTCCAATCTCCAGGGTCAATTCAATTCTGGGTCAAGTCAACTGCCAACAAAGACTCCAAATTATTGCTAAATGCGATGCCCACTGGGCACTGGACTGAGACTACCAATTTTGCATAGACCAATAAACAGCTGTCCATTAAGTGGCAAGTTTTGGTTACTAGATACTTAGGTGGATTTGAAGAGAGGCAGCTCCATAGCAGCAGGCAGGCAGAAGTTTCATACGCAATTCCTGTTCCCAGATCATAATATGTGAGATCTGTCTATAGTTTCTGCCCATTTACTTTGAAGAACTATGTTGATTAGAACACAGGATAATACCCCAATGGAGGGTCTTCTTAGGTACCAGTTTTATTACTTACGGACTTGAATATCTTGAAAATGCATCCAGGAAAACTTGCCAATTGTTCACCACCATGACATCCCAGAGAGTTACTACTGCAGCCTAAGGAACAAGATGAAACAGAGGTTGAGTGGTTATTGCACTAACTGTCACTATTTAGACATCTTCAGAAAACACAGAACATAATCCACTAGCAACCACACTCACAGCAAAGTCATCAAAGTTGTTTGGCCAATACTCCAACTGCTCATAGGTCCCACACTGCAAAGTCCTGTTACCAGATGTTGTATTGACAACACTACAATGAAATTAGAGTGTAATGTTATTATAATATGCTATAACCTGTTCTATAGGTAGAACGCTTGCCTTGAGTTGAGTACCTCCACACAGGCAGAAAGAGAGCACTAGTTAGAGAGAAAGCAGAAAAGGGTCTGAAATTTCCAAGATGGTGATGAGCATTCTGGAGACTCAAAACAGTGATGGGACATTGGAACGATAGAATAGTGAGCAGGGGAGGAAAACCTGCAAGATTTAAGAGATTAGTGACAGACTGGAGAGAAAGGAAGCGACAAATAAGAGGCTCAGAGTAAACGAGTCCAAGATTCTTGGCCCACCACAAATTAAAAAGTATACTATAATAGTGAGAAGTGTACAGAAGAGAAGACTGTGGATGGAGGTACTTATCAAAGAGTCCAGGAAGATAAGAACAGAGGTATAAAGTGGGATTCAAAAACCAAGAGTATCTTTCCAAATACTGGACATTTAGAATAAAGCCTTACCTGATATTTCCCATAGGAACAACAGCACCTTTAAATAGCACTATGCCAGTTATAGCAAACGCATAGAAAACCACCTGGAAAGGAATACACATTAGCATTAGTCACTAAAATACTCAAAAACTAAATAAATTAGGGAGTTGTAAGATAAGCTCCTCAGAGACCATTCCATGTTAAAAAGGAACACAATCAACTTAAAACTCATGGAGTAACAGAGGCAAGGAAATTTGTTTAATTACCATGGGTTATTAGAACTGAAAGAACTTTTTAAAGCCCACTTATTTTTCACTCTATGCTGTATGCTTTCTTTCTATAGTCTAGTCAGCGGGGAATTGTTAAAAAAAAATGATGAAGTCACTTTTCTTTATGATAAGTTTCACCTTCTGGTTCTCTGTGCTGTGATGGCTGAACTGAAAACACTACAGAGATGTGGCTGTTAAAAACTATTTCTATTGGGATTTTAAAAAAGTTATGGGAAGATTGCTGTTGGACTTGGATTTCCTAAAAGCAAGCTTCTACCAAACCTAAGCTAAGGCCAAATTTAAATCAGCTATTTATATTTAATCAGAAACCTTTGTAGAAGCACAGCTGTAATCATGCTAAAGTTAAATTTTCAAAAGTGCTTCAGTGACTTTTGAGCATAATTCCCATTTTGAAAAAGGACCAACTCCCACTGATTATCAATGAGTACTAAGTGCCTTTCGAAAATGGGACTTGTTTTGAAATCACTCAGGTACTTTTGAAAATTTTACCTTATGTCAGAAGTTGCCTTAGAAATAACCTTCAGAGAGTTGTCAATGCTTTATAACTCTTACTGAAGAAGAGTTACTACTAGGCTGTCTTGAAACAACATGAGCTTTCTAGTGAAAATGCCAGGATAATTTCAGTTCTCATGTTTCTATATTGTTATTAAAAAAGTCCCAGGAAGGAAAAGGGTATTATATTCTGAGCTACATAAAAGAGGATTTTAAACATGTTGGATCCAGTTGATGCTACACCTCCACAGTCTGCCAGTAGGTGGGGCATCTGGCTTAGCAATGATAAACCAGTTTTATGTCCTGTAACACCAGCTATGAAATGAAGTCAAATATACACAGTAAACAGTCAAAAGAGAAACTGGCCAATAAATAACGAACATGATACGAACAGTGTATGTTGCAGACTAACGTTGGAAAAAATAAGTCTCAAATCAACAATAAATGTAATAAGGCCTCATCATGCAAAGAGATCAACTGAGCATCCTCAACTCTAACTTAAACAAAAATATTTGAAATTAATGGTAACTGAGGGTGCTCAGCCTATCACAAGATCGATCTCTTAGACTGTAAGCTCCTTGGGGCAGAGACTGTGGTGCATCTCCTGTCTGGGAGCATGAAAGCTGCTTGCACACTCTAGCACAACCGAGGACAGCTGCTGGTAAACCCAGTGCCTGCCCCCATGGGCAGGGCTGGGGACGCTACAGCCACACTGGAGGAGCTGCCTGGCCTGGATCCTGGCTCCTGTGAGCCGAGGCCCGACATGCTGCTACTTTCACCACTGCGGTTCCTGGTAGAGCCCTGCAGCTCCGCGGATATCCGCTTTATATCCGCAGATATAAATTCTGTATCTGCGCAGGGCTCTAGTTGTTTGAGTGGATTTTAATGTGGGCAACATATATTTCCTTAACCTTCTTCTTGGACATGGCTGAACTGTTTCAGCTGAAACTTAAAAAGGCCTGAGGCAGAAACCGGAAATTTCATCCTGAATGCTTAAAGTTTTGTAAAGTTTTAAGCAACTGAATAGAGGGTCTTCGAATGGAAAGTTGCTACCAGCTCCACATATAATAATCAACTAGTTTGTTGATTCCTTAGGAAGGGTTGCACTGCTAAGGGGCAGGATGAACACTTGGAAGCAAATATCTGATGTGCTGTTTGATGGAAATTAGTCATGTAGCTTCTGCTATTGTTACTGGGGACAATGTATGTACCTCTCCCTGGTTTACTCTGTTGAAAGCGTACCCTATATTGCAGCATATTATAGAAAGACTGACAATCTCAAATTGTAACTCACCACCAGCAGCCCTGCAAAGGCTCTTAAGTTTTTCACCAGATCCAGCAATGTACTGGCAACCAAAGCCATGAACTAAAACAAAACACAGAATTCTTATATTTTATTATACATTTTTAAGCCCCACTGATCTATTGTAACTAAAATGATACAAAATGATGGCAGGCTGGGAAAACGAAGTGCAGCTAAATACTTTGCACTTCTAATACAGCATCTAGCACAGTGAGGTCCTGACTCATGCCTGGGACTCCTAGCTGCTTTGACAATACAAACAATAGCAGTGATTTTCATCCATGGATCGCCACATACTGAGTACAGTTAATGAATGAAGCCGTATACTCTTCTGAGGTGGATGCTATTACAATAGTACTGTCACAGTTTCGCAGTAACTGTATTCCCCCTCTGTAGTCCTTTTAGGGCATCCACTTCAAGCTTTCAGGCTCCCAGCCATCACCTGTCTTCAGCTGAGACCCTTGTCTTTCTCCCTCCTGATTGGGGGTTTCAGAGTTCCTTGGGTTACACTGTGATATCCCCAGCAAACCAGATTGCCTTAACAGGCCAGTATCTGCACTTTGCTTTTTCTCTGAAGTGTACTGCCAGTTATGTTACCACACGGCTCCATCTAAGTAAACACATCTATTCTTAAGGTAAACAGACTACAGAGAAAACATATTGAATCAATAAAAAAAAACCTACACACATGCTAAAAAGCTTACCATAGGTCACCCCAGCTCCAGCCAAGGGCAGCCACAACTGGGTCCCCCACCCTCTTGGACTGGGCAGAACAGCCGTTTCTTTAACTGGCTTGGACATTTAACTGGCTTGGACAGGTAAATCAGCAGACAAACACCCATTCAGGGCAAAACTTCAAAAAGCTGGGGTTTTGCATAACCAGAGTTGGGGAATTTGCATTAACCTCTCCCTAGCGAATCCCCAGAAAATCCACTTAACACTTATTGTCCCAAAAGTCCACACTTGTATGGCACATTTTCAGTAGTCTTTTGTACTCCCAGTAGTTACATAGCTTACCTCTTTCCCCACCCAAAGAGTTATATACAATCTCAGCCCAGAATACTACATAAATTTAATAGTCAAGGATACTGCAGGAAATTGTCATTTCTGTCACAATTACAGACTGGGAAACTGAGGCAAACACCATAAGTGACTTGCCCAAAGTCAGACGGTGACCATAGGTGAGCCAGGAATGGAGTCCACAACTCCTGACTCTTGATCCCGTGTCTGAATCATTAGACCACACTCCCTCACTTTCCAGTTTGCACTTCACCCTGACATTAGCTAAACATTTGTTCTACTGAACTGGGATGCAAAGGCTCCCGGGATCTCCCAGCCTAGGCAGCCTGAGAGACCTCACCCAATTCTGAATAGGGTAATGTGTCTCTTGGAACTACCCAAGCCTGCTTTCTTCCCAGGTGCAGTCTACAGTCTGGTACTAGCTGAGCATAACATATGAATATGACATGCAACAAGGCTGAGCCAGATTGTTCCTGGCTGATCTGTCCCTCATATGGGTTCACCACTGCTATAAGCAGCTTCAATATTTCCAGGTGTACAGCTCCAAATGTTGGCTGTTTTTGCCTTTCTACAGCAGGCTCACTTGCTATGCACTAGCCTCTGTTGTCTAGGACCAAAGCTTTCAACTGACCAGAGTGATAAGAGAATTAGAAGGACTCAATCTCAGAGCAACACTATATTATCCTCAATGGTTAATACTGGCATCAATGGTTAATACTGGCATCACTTGATACAAATCTGAAACAAGAGAGACTCATAGACTTTAAGGTCAGAAGGGACCATTATGATCATCTAGTCTGATCTCCTGCATAATGCAGGCCACAGAATGTCACCCACCCACCCACTCCTGTAACAAACCCCTAACCTATGACTGAGTTACTGAAGTCCTCAAATTGCGGTTTGAAGACCTCAAGCTGCAGAGAATCCTCCAGCAAATGACCCGGGCCCCATGCTGCAGAGGAAGGCGAAAAACCTCCAGGGCCTCTGCCAATCTGCCCTGGAGGAAAATTCCTTCCCAACCCCAAATATGGCAATCAGTTAAACCCTGAGCATGTGGGCAAGACTCACCAGCCAGCACCCAGGAAAGAATTCTCTGTAGTAACTCAGATCCCAACCCATCTAACATCCCATCACAGACCACAGAGACAAGGTGGGTGAGGTAGTATCTTTTAAACTTCTGTTGGAGAGAGACAAGCTTTCGACCTTACACAGAGCTCTTCTTCAGCTCGGAGTACCTTTCCCAGACCTGAAGAGCTCTGTGTGGCTCAAAAGCTAGTCTCCGTCACTAACAGAAGTTGGTCTAACAAAAGAAATTACCTCACCCACCTTGTCTTTCTAATAACCTGGGACTGATACAGCTACAGACACACTGCAAGCCAGAAATAAGTAAGATTTGCACTTTTAAGAGGAAAATTTCCATATACTGCATCGGCTCTTTGAACCTGAGGTGAAATTGGGCGTGGATTGTAAGTAGGTAGGGTAGGATACGAGGATGTGGGAAGTAATTTCAATTACAAGGATAAGTGCACAGGCATGTCACCTTTGTGAATCTGTGTTCAAATCCTGACCTAGACTGCAAGTTAAAATAAAGTAGTTGTCTCATCCTAGGTTGCTATTTACATGAACAACAAAATCCCAATACAAGGCCCTCAAACACAGGGTTTGTTAAAGAAATTAGGTGGAGGAGCCAGCGTAGCACCTAGAAACTATTGTAAATTCCTCATTTTAGTTGTATCCACTCAGGTATTCAAGAGGGGCAACATAAGACAAAAGGTCACTTATAGGGTATGTATACACTGCAGCTGGAATTTCCACCTCGGAAATTTCCACCTTAGACACGGGTGCGCTAGCTTTCACCCAACTAGTGGGCTAGAAATAGCAGTGTGGCCACCGCAACTTGGTTGCAGCTCGGGCAGCTGCCTGAGTACGTGCCTAGGCTCTCTCACAGGACTTTACTTGAGTAGCTAGCCCATGCTGCCACAGCTACACTCAGGCCCAGATTAACCAATGGGCAACTCAGTGCACTTGCACAGGCCCCCATCTTAGGCAGGGCCCCCTATCACCAGCATAAAAGGAGATGGGCGACCACATCCAAACCACCAGATCATTGTATATACCTTCCCCCCTCCCGCATCACTCCACATGCTGGAAGGGGACAGAGCGAGGAGTTTCCAAGTTGTAAACCCAACTCCGATGCCTCTTCAATGCAATTCAAGCCCATCTGCGATGAAAGGGTTATTATTCTGAGAAGGTTCTAGGAAGTTTCATCGTTGGACTAGTCGAGAATTCAGGAAGTGAGAAAAAGCAAGGCACACGCACCTTCATATTAGGGATAATCCGCAGAAATCTGAATACAATTAGCATATTCACCAGGCGCACCATATCCCACAGAGACAGCAACCCCATCATTTCGGGTCTCCTACGAAAGACACATGAGTAATGGTACAAATTAGAGAAATAGCTAGTGACATTAAAAAAAAATAAAATAAAAAATAAAAAAAACCAATGGAGAAGCAACTGGTGATAATTTTTCATTTGTTCTTCACAAATTTTGCTCAGCATTTGTGGGTTAATAATTTTTAGAAAAAGGAAGTTCTATTTCATCATGTATAATCTCTTTATAAATCTAATGCTGACAGTTACAGAGCTGAAAATTTACCTGACCGGAGTCTCAGCCACAGGAAACATTAATGACTGACAAGGAAGGGATCCACAGATAGCTGCCATCACTTAAGCTACAATTTTAAATGCAGACATGACATACATGCATCCCTAGCTGTTTAAATGTGTATTGAAATGCCTGGTCAAGTGATTTTTGTTTCTACCAGACAGCCCTTCTCCAGTCTCCTCAAAGGAGATTGACTTTGTGTAGTTTGAATTCTCTGAATGGAAGTGAAAGAAATAGGTTAGATGCAAGTCCCTCTGGAAACCTGACCCTGTCTAGGAGTATGCTGCATCCATGCTGAGCCAGGCTACTACTAACTCACGAGGGAGGAGAGAAGCTAGAGTCATGGCAGTGCACCTCATAACTGATACAGTGGCAGAATGCTCTACCCATTTAGATTCCTTTTCTAAAGTCCATGTTAAAAATGTGTGTAGACAGCAGGCAGACCTCATGATCTTATAGGATATTTTAATTAAAATATTCCAAGAAAAAGAAAAGCATCGATCACATTCAAACTTTTCTACTATTTTCCGTGATAATTCCTTACTCATAAGGATTTGTTTTTATCTTTCCAAGTATTAACTGACTTTCACAGTCGATGAATAGCAATGAAAAAATACAAAGAGTGCGCTGCAGTTAAGAGATCCCAGAGTAGTGCAGTTACAGAAGGGATGTGCATTATTGGCTACTAATACACTAATATAATTGGTTTTGCTGCACTCAGCCTTCAATCGACACACTGAATTCACACAAATTATCGTACATCCTGCCATGCCTTACTGCTTAACTAAAACAGCATTCTGCACATTACAGGGTCACATTTGAAAACTCAGTGCTAATAATAGTCGGCTCTTACATTGGAACATTGTGTGCTTCTGTTGCTCGGAGGGAAAAAGGCTACTAGAAAATGCAAAACTCTCCAACAAATAAGTGAAAATTCCAAAGCCATGATTCAGGTAACAAAAGATACTCAATCCAAATCCTAAAGCAAGAACTAAGAAATCCCAGCACAGAAGGCATACTCTGGAAATATTTTAATACACTGCCAGTTATGTCCACACTGTGATAAAAAACCCACAGCACCAAGTCTCAGGGCCTGGGTCAGCTGACTCAGGCTCACAGGGCTCAGGCTGTGGGGCTATAAATTTGCAGTAACAGATGTTCAGGCTCAGGCTGGAGCCTGGGGTCTGAGACCCCATGAGCGTGAGGGTCCCAGAGCCTGGGCTCCAACCTGAGTCCAAACATCTTCACTGCAATTTTATATTCTCTTACCCTAGTCAGCTGACCTAGACCATCCAGGGCCATGCCATGGGTCTTTTATTGCAATGTAGACATACCCATGCAGACCCAACAATCAGCTAACACGCTGTAACGGACATCTCAAGATTAATTCTGATCCACCTGGTTGTATGTTCTTTTGGCAGGGACATTCCTTTCACTCTGTGGTGGGTGGGTGTTAGTGCCTAGCACAATAGAGCATCAGATCCCTGACTGGTGCCTGTGGATGCTCTTGCAATACAAATATGATATCAAATAATAATGATGTGCATTCACAAATCAAAGGGCAAAGTTAAGCCCAAATTTATCAGATGAATTTGCGTGGGAAATTAATTAAATTCAGAGAACCCACTGTAAATAGCTTGTTCACAGCTATTAATATCCTTCTGACAGAGTTTATCCAACCATCACATTTAACTCAGATATGTCATTCGAATTGCATTCCGAATGAAACAGTTTTTCTAGCTATGACAGCTAATTACCAGTTACCTCAAAGCACTCAAAGCACTCAAAGACTGCTATATGAAATAAGACTCAGAAAATGCCTACATTAAAGCGGGATAAAATTCATATGAAAATTTCTTTTAAAAGTTGGCCCTTCAACACAGAGGGAAGAAAGTTAAGTGCTGGAGTCCATTACAAATGACTGTCACAGGAAAATGGAGGACAGACTCTTTTTCCAAAAGTAAGTGGAAGCAGATCACTTGTATGACTGTTTAAAGCAAGAGTCAGCTGCAGCAGCGTGCCATTTTTAAAGGAGCATCTATGATTCTTGTTCTTCTACTTAAGGGGAAAGAGCCACTCAACAGTCTTAACTCAAGAGCCATGAGAAGCAAAGAGCAGTAATTAAACCACTGCTTGGTTACTGTGTGCGTATATTTTAAAAATCTTTACTCAATACACAGAGAGAGAGGAGAGAAATTCTGTATCTACAACTTATTTCTACAACAAAACTCAAACTTAAAGCTACAGTGAAAGTTGTGATAAGAGTCTATACAGTTAGGTTTAACTGTAGCCTGTTACAGAAACAGAACAAGGGTAGCACCAGTTATTGTTTGCAATACATTAAATTTCATTTCATATACTTTGCACTATAGGGACACAAACTATTTCTCCAAGTCTGCTCTGCTTTCATTCTAAGCCAGCCCTCACGGTACATATACTCATCCTTCTCTCAGAACAGCAGAATAGATTTTTTGAATTCTGTCAGAGATCTAATAGAACAGTATTCTCCCAATTCTCTGTATTGCCTGACCTCTAGTGACTGGAGAGGTGAATTACTGAAGTAGCTTTTAACAGGTTTGACAAGTTATGGTAGGCAGGTGGTTTTTTTTAGTAGGTCTGGCAAGTTACAGCAGGCATATGTAGACAAATAGCTAATGTGTATCATGTTTGAAAAATAAGAACAACCAACGTTTATAAATAGTTAGTTGTCCCTGGACACTGAACCAATGAGAGTACATGTGAGCTATGCAATTTTTGACCAGGATATTTTAAGTCCCAACACCAGTTAGTTTCCTTATGCTACAATTTTCAGAAGAGCTAGAAATGCTTACAAAGAATACATACCAGCCTGGATGAGGAAATCCATACACAGCAAAAGTTGAGACCTCCAAAACCTTTTATTACAAAAGAAAAGAGGCAAAACTGCAGCAACTCTGATGTTTGTTTTGTGAATTAAAGTCTCAAGAACTTGACCTCAAACTTCTTCCAAACAGACAGGGACAAGAGTTTTAGTCACTAATTTGACTTGCTATAAAGCTAGGTAATTGTCAATTTCAGCTACCAGATCACAAAATTACCCCTGCTTCCCCACCCAAATCCAGTGGTGGGAAGTAAACCTTAACTTATTTCTGCACAAGAAGTAAAGTGCATGCAGGGTTTTGTTTAGGTATAAGACCTCGCAGCAGGCAGACTAGCAGTTTCAGAACTGCAATAATAGTTTCAGAGAAACTAATTCTATGGAATCCAAGTTGAAAATGGCAAGTTTTAGAATTTAGAATAAGTTAGAATTTTTCACCTAGTCTTTGAGAATATCATTAGTGAAACAACTTTGAAAATATAAAGAAAACAAAGGCTTTTACTACTGTTCTACTAAGAGATCTTATAGGGTATTAAGAATTGGAGGTTTTCAGAGGAGCCTAAGAAAGGTGCCCAGATTCAATTGTATTTAAATGGGATTTAAGCCCTAACTTCCTTCAGCTCCCCCATCTGGGTGATTACAAAGGGCAACTGAAGAATGTCCTCCATTTAAATCCAGTGTGCATGAACAATGAATTCTCCTCCCCCCACATTAAACTGGAAAAGGCTTCTTGTTTTAAAGCCAGAAGTTTAAACACCAACTTGTTGGCCTCTTGGGCAAAAACTATCTAAACAAACATAGTTGGACAAAAAGCAAAAAAGCAACTGTTGGCTCTTAAGTGGGTGCAGAATACCAAATTTAGATCTGGTCTAAGGAAGTGTAAATCCATTACACCAGACTTGAATCTGGTCTCAGGCAGCTGTCACCAAATAACTACCTGAATAATTAGTCTGCTACTCCCCACCCAAATGGTAAGGTTATTACAGATTATGTAAGGCCTGGTCTACACTGGGGTCGGGGGAGGGGGCAAATCGACCTAAGATACGCAACTTCAGCTATGAGAATAGCATAGCTGAAGTTGAGGTATCTTAGGTCAACTTACCTCACGTCCTCACGGCGTGGGGTTGATTGCCGCCGCTCCCCCCTCGACTCTGCTTCTGCCTCTTGCCGCCGTGGAGTACAGGAGTCGACGGCAGAGCGATCGGGGATCGATTTACCACAGCTACACTAGTGTAGAGTCACCCTAAAATGCAATAGCTTCTCTTATTGTTATTTTGTTTAAGAGACTTGAGCTCTTCAGATTTAACACTGAGGAGGCTGTGTATGGAGACGCTCACAACTCCAAATATCTATCTCCAAAATGAGGGGTAAAATATATCTATTAATATTCTGGAATATCAATACAGTCGGAGTGTATATAAACAAGTAGACCTCATCACTGAAGGGTAAATTTTTGACCAAGCTACATGCCAACCAGTAGTAGTGAAAAATGCTTCCACAACGTTGTCCGCTAAAGGTTCTGCATTGTTCTGAGATACAAGGATCAAGACAAAATTTAATTTCAATATGAAAAATGTATTGATCAGTTTCTCACATGTGCCAAGACTGTATAAATCGTTCTCTCTGACTCAAGCAAATAATGTTGACATTAGATCTGGGTCATCCTAGAAACTCACTTTCAAGAACTTAGTGGAAGTTGCCCCATGAACTTACCAGCAGAATTACAGTCAGAAGTCCATCAAATCTATTGCTTGGGTACGATATGTATCTTTTAAACCCCATTGCCAGTATTTTCAGCAGCATTTCCAGCAGATAGTACAGGATAAAAAAACAATTTATAGCCTAGAAGGTGTAAAGTGAAGAACATCCTTAGAATTAAGCTTTGAGGAGCAACAGCAACCACATAAGACATTGATACTTCTTACCCCCAAGAAATAGTCATCCCGTTCAGAAAGCTGCTTATCTGCATCCATTACCAAGATGACCTGGAAAAACAAAAAACCTCTGGTGAATCAATAGTTGGCTGCTGTACCCTAGAGCAAAAATGCACCACCTAAAATTAAGATGGGCTCCTCCCCACACCCACCCCCCAGCTCTGAGACAGTAGGGCACTTTAAAAACTAAGAAAAAAATATATGATTCCTTATTCACCTCTCTGTGCCTCAGATCAATGATACTGATCTCCTTTGTAATGCACTTTGAAATCTACTAATTAGAAGTACTATGCAAGAGCTAGTTATTATTACACTCTGCAGACACCTTTCTAAACAGAGAAATTATTCCTTAGTTTTAAATATTCTGGATTAAACAATCCATAATAGAGACCTCTGCCATAAGGTGGTGGTAGGAATGCCAAGTAATGTACAAAACTAAATCCTGTTCTGTTTCTGATGCAAAAATCAATACTTACACATATAGAAATTATGTTTGCTAGTGCTACAACGTTCCCTAAGTAGCCAAAGAAGTGATGGCCAAAAGCAAACTGCACTTTCTGCAGAAAAGGAGACTGGTACTCCGGTGTGGGAGGATGCTGAAAAGAAAAGAACACAGACATTTTTGAGATTCAGAATCTAAAACCTTTGTTAGGAGGAGTAGGGAGAAAGACCCAATTTAAGAGAAGAATAAAGGATAAACTCAACCCAAATGCAAGCAGGGAGCAAAACTCCACAGAGCTCAAATTTCAGAGACATTGCATACATTTATGGCAGGACTGAATTTGTTCCTAAAGCCTGGTCTACACATAAAGTTGTATCCGTTTAACTAAAGGTGTGATTTTTAAACCAGTTCAGTGATATTGGTGCCAAAAACCACATGAATGCTGTTATTTTGGTTTAGAACAAGTTTATTTTGATCTAGCTTATGTTGATTAGGAATCAGTTAAAGCTAAATCAAAGTAAGCCCACCTTAAACCAAAATATGAATGTCCAGACAAGGGTTTGCACCAGTTTATAAAAAGTTTTAAAGCCAGTTTAAGTTAAAAAAATCAATGCAGCTGTGTGCACACAAGCTTTAAGATTGTATGTTTCACTGAAGCAAAAATGACTTCATTCAAGGACTGGGAGGCAAGACTTCTATTGAGGGAGGCTTTGACATTGTCCTCCAAAAAATAAACATGTGGGGACAATGATTTACCTTAAAATGGGACTTTCTCATGATGCTAAAACTTTTAAAATGCCTCACACTTTTCATCACAAACCTATTTACCATGTGTGATTTTAGTTAATTCCCGTATGCACTTCTAATGATAAAAAATGGTGTTTAAATAATAATGCACCATATGCTCATCTTCTTGTTAATTCTCCACGGAAACAATACATATAAATTTGCAGTATTGATCCTTTCTAGTGTATTTATTGGTCTAGAGACCACGTGATGAGGAGACTGAATAAATGCTCTTCGATGTAATGCTATTGACAGATTATTTTTTTTAATGTGAAATGGTTTAATTCTTCTAGCACAGTCCAGTCACTTAAACAAAGTTTATACATGGTAGTTTGAGTTTCCTGCACTTATAACAGCTAACTTACAAACGAACTTTTGGGGAAACGTGAAGTCTCTCTCCAACTCATCTTCCACTTGCTTATTACTAATCGTATCTTCTAATATAGGAAAATTTACACCCATTTTGCTTAGTCGAATCACTTAAGAACTCCAAGATAAGAAGCATTACAAACATTTTTGTTTGGCTTCTGTTTGGATAAGTTTTTTGGGAGATGCATTTAATGTTTTAAGCCTCAACACTTGAAAAGTGGCCATCTGACTGAAAACCAATGGAATTTGCCACTATAAAAACCATTTAGGAATAATACAGTGAACACACCGTGTAATCGATGACTCTTCACCGCTCCATATATATGTACTGTCTGCTCAATGTCATGTCTTCACAGCCAAAGCTTGCTATTTACTGTTGTACAGAACTGCACAGATTAACAGTGCTATATTAATAATTGTCATGCACATACCTGTTTAACAGGATCTTTGTCGAGTTCATCAAAGAGTTTCTGAAACAGGGCAGCTGACAGTATGCCACAAGGGCATGACCGAACTGTCTTTACATACAAGAGAAACACAAATCAACATCTGTGTTTAATATATCTGTAGGGAGGGCAGATGCCTGAAGACTATATCAGTACTCAGGGAAGCAGCAGGCTCCAGTAGGCCAGGCACTGGATTAGGACCAGTGGTGGATTAGCCACTGGACCCCTGGGGCCTGTTCCAAGGAGCTCTGGCCACCGGGCAGGTGGGGCATGGGAAGCCCCCACGCCCCAACCCCGCTCCACAGCAGCAGCCAAGGGACAGGGGAAACCATCCCCTGCCCCCATCAGCCTCCAACCCGGTCCCTGGCAGCAGCCACAGGATGTTGGAAGCTCCCCACCCTGGGAAGCCCCTGGGCCCAACCTGCTCTCCGGCAGTAGCGCTGCGCAGGCGGGACAGGAGAAGCCCCAGCGCCCCGACCCCAGTCCCCTGCAGAAGCACGGGAGAGGGAGGGAGGGGGCAGAGGGGGTGGCAGGGGAAGCCCCAGCTCCCAGACCCCCGCTGCAGCCCTGAGACTGGAGGAGCTCTCACTCCTCGCTGCAGTCGCAGGGCCGTGGTGCGGGAATAGAGCTTCTCTGGTCTTGGGGCCATAGTGGCGGGGGAGAGAAAGGAGAAAAAGGGGTTGCGGGACTGCAGTGGGGAGGGCAGAAGGATGGGGAGACCCTGGTTGGAACAGGGGTGGGCCCTGGGGAAGGGGCAGAAAGGGGTGGGGTTGTGGGCGGGGCACAGGCAGAAGGGGCGGAACAGGGGTGGGGCCGCAGACAGAAGGGGTGGGGAGGGGCCCCCCATTGGGGGGATGGATTAATTACGTCAGCAGGAGGGCGCTCTCCCTTCGGCACAGAGCGGCTACACTAGAGAGCTTACAGTGGTGCCGCTGCATTGCCTTAGACCGGTAGTTCTCAACCTGCAGCCTGCTTGCGGCCCAACCAGCACACAGCTGTGCAGCCCATGTGACATCCTCAGGGCCAGACAGGTAGTGTATATATTGTGTGGATGCAGCCCACATAACACACACAGAGCTGCATATGCAGACTTCAGTGGTAAACAGGCTGAGAACCAGTGCCTTCGACTCTAAACGTTCAAAACATAGGTACCTAAAACACTTAACCAATAGTGTGATTGACTTTGATGCTGATCTACCTTCTGTTCTATATTCCCCCGCATACATCCTGCTCTGAGTAACTGAGACTAGAACTGACAACCAAGGGAAACAAAATATATATACTCCCCTCCACACCCCAGCCTCCATTTCATTTCAAGCATATTTGTGCCATCTGGCTCCTGCTGCTCTTTAACTAAACCTACTTCAAGAGTCTTTATTTTGGCTTTATGCAGAGTTTCATACACATATGTTTATATATAATGTACTTTCCTAAGCTGTCATATGCAATACCTGTTGCAAGAGAGTGTTCCTAGAAAAGACTGAGACATGGGCAGAAAAGCCAACTTGGTATGACCCATAACAATTTAACAAGAGGCGTTGAAATGTAATCAAGATAATCCACTTGTATGCGAATTTCAAAGAGATGTACTAGACCAGCAATCATTAACCCATTAATTGTAGTAATAGAAATCAAGGGTAGATGCTAAGTGTATTTATCTGTGTTTATCTATATATTGTTAGAAGTTTAACAAAATGAACAGATTAGCTTGTACAGGTTAATTCCCTTTGGTGTTTTAATTGCTTTATATTATGCATGCAGATAGTTCATTTAACCTTAAGATCAAAAATGTAAGATACAGCAGAAACTCAGTTATGAACCCTCAGGAATGGAGATTGTTTGTAACTCTGAACAAACCGTTACAGTTGTTCTTTCAAAAGTTTACAACTGAACGTTGACTTAATACAGCTTTGAAACTTAACTATGCACAAGAAAAATGCTGCTTTTAACCATCCTAATTTAAATGAAAGAAGCACAGAAATAGTTTCCGTACCTTATCAAATCTTTTTTTTAAACGTTCCCTTTATTTGTTTAGTAGTTTACGTTTAACACAGTCCTGTACTGTATTTACTTTTCTTTTTGGTCTCTGCTGCTACCTGATTGCATACTTCCAGTTCCAAATGAGGTCTGTGGCTGACCTGTCAGTTCATAACTCTGGCGTTCTAAGGTTTTACTATAGGGTAAGAAACTAATAATATTATCTATATTGTCTTCAACTTAATTATCTATGCAAATGAGGAAGTACCAGCTAACTGCCTTAATTGAATGCAACTAGTTTACCTGTGTATGCATAGGAAATAGAAGATTAGCTACAAAGCAACAATCTCCACTGCCTATTCTATCTCAGGGGAGGTCTTACTGTGACACGAGGTTTGTCAGCTTGCTAGGGAGCTATAAAGGAAAGCCCCAGACCTGACCCTCACATCTCAGGTCTGCTTAAAACTTTAACATGGAAGGTAAGATCCAAGCCATAAGACTGAGGTCTCCAGGTTTACCCTGGAATTCTCATGGAAGAACTTGAACAGACTATTCCTGGACTGCCTATTGGACTATAACCTTTTAAACTGATTCCAGAAAAACTTTTACAAATCAGAAGCCTCACTATCTCTGCTATAAAATTGACCTAAGGACTTTACACATATCTGTATGTATATTGATCTTTTAACCACTGCAACTCTCTTCTTTGTCCTTTTATTTTTCTAGTCACTAAAGGGTTAGCATCTGCGTGAATACTGGGTAAGATCTGAGACTCATACTGTCCTGGAGATAAGTGTCTGGTCCTTTTCGATTGGTGAACATCACATATGGCAAATCAGGCTTTCAGTAAACCCTCACTATATTAGACTTGCTTATCTAAATGGGGACCAAGGGCTGGACTGCTTAAAGGGGACTGTAAATAGCTTCTTGTTAACCAATGTGGTGTTACAGAAGCTGTTTTGTTCCTTGGATTCGGCCAAAAGAAATCTGATGAGGTTCAACAAGGACAAGTGCAGAGTCCTGCACTTAGGAAGGAAGAATCCCATGCATTGCTACAGACTAGGGACCGAATGGGTAGGAAGCAGTTCTGCAGAAAAGGACCTAGGGGTTACAGTGGATGAGAAGCTGGATATGAGTCAACAGTGTGCCCTTGTTGCCAAGAAGGCTAACGGCATTTTGGGCTGTATAAGTAGGGGCATTGCCATCAAATCGAGGGACGTGATCATTCCCCTCTATTTGACATTGGTGAGGCCTCATCTAGAGTACTGTGTCCAGTTTTGGGCCCCACACTACAAGAAGGATGGGGAAAAATTGGAAAGAGTCCAGCGGAGAGCAACAAAAATGATTAGGGGGCTGGAGCAAATGACTTACGAGGAGAGGCTGAGGGAACTGGGATTGTTTAGTCTGCAGAAGAGAAGAATGAGGGCAGATTTAATAGCTGCTTTCAACTACCTGAAAGGGGGTTCCAAAGAGGATGGATCTAGACTGTTCTCAGCAGTAGCAGATGACAGAACAAGGAGTAATGGTCTCAAGTTACAGCAGGAGAGGTTTAGGTTGGCTATTTGGAAAAACTTTTCCACTAGGAGGGGGGTGAAGCACTGGAATGGGTTACCTAGGGAGGTGGTGGAATCTCCTTCCTTAGAGGTTTTTAAGGTCCTCTCTGGCTGGGATGATTTAGTTGGGGATCCTGCTTTGAGCAGGGGGGTGGACTAGACGACCTCCTGAGGTCCCTTCCAACCCTGATATTCCATTAATCTAATTATAGAATAAACCACCAGTTTGGGGGATTGTCTGCCCTATTCCTTGCAGTCTGCCCATTCTCAGCATGGCCCATCCAGGCACCTGGTCACAAAGGCATTACCAGGTCACATTGTTAAAGATGTTGTGACAATGTCTGTGACAGAACACATGCATTGCTGGTTTGTTAAACTCTGATCCAGGGATGGACTTATGTCTTCCACTCTTAAAAATTGGAGTTTGAACTGTGACAGAAGTCAGGCCTTTAGGGAGTAGATTTTCAACCTCGTTGCTTAACTTAAGCCTCCCACAAGCCGTACTAATGCCAAAAAGGAGCTAACCGTGGGCATGCTATCACCCATAGTTTAGCCCTGGTTTTCCTTAGAAATGGGCATTTCAAATGATAGAAGAAAATACTGTAGGAAGCCATGTTTAGCACATCTAGGTCTGCTCTCCTCCTAGCTCTAAAATGTGCATTGAAGCATTCAAACGAGCAAGTCTGACACATTATCTTTCACTGACCGTTGTTGCGTTCTCTGTCCCTTCACATAGGAGAAACAACACTAACTCCACCCTCCCTGCTCACTACCCTGAAGAGTGAGTAACCCTAACATCTGGTCAATGGCTTCAGAGAAGATTTGAGAGCCACACTATACTGAGAATAATCTGCTCAACTGATCTAGTTACCATTTTTACACAGATGCCCCTTTTCCATTATAAAATCGGGTTTTAAAAAAGAATTTGCAACAAAAATGTTTAATGAAAACAAACTAGACCACCACTAAGAAGTGCCTGAATGGCTCTGGGGGGGTTATAATAAGAAATAAAGCCTTCTGCCCTCGGTCACTGGTTCAAACTGAGTTTGCCAGTAGTGACCAAAAGTTGTTTTCATCAGACAGCTGCTCACTAACCCATAAGAGAAATGAGTTTGGTGGTCCAAGACCAGCTGAGAGCAGACTGGACACACACCGTTTCCACACCACCATTCAGAGTCTCAGCAAGAAGGCCAAGAAATAAATGGTCTTGCAGCCCGAACTGACCTCTCTCACACTCAGAGGGGATTCTGATATTGGCAGGGCAGTGGGAAGAAGCTTCTGCTGATGTGACCACTCTCAGACCTGCTCTGTGGTTAAACAGAAGACTTCAGTCTCCAGGGCTATCAGGCCCGAACCTTTAACAAGAACTGACATGAACATAAACAAACAAAAACAGATTCCTACCCTCAAGATGGCTTCCTTGCAGCAAGAATCCATTTCAACTTTTTGAAGCACTTGTAGTAAGGTATTAGCACTGACACACAATCTGTTAAAAATTAAAGTAAAAAAAAAAAAGAGAAACTATTAACTCTGATGGACGTCTTGAAATATAATCTGCCTCTCATGAAGGCACCATCAAACTGCTGCTCTTAACTCCAGCCCTGTGCTTATTTGTTAAAGCAATTACAACAGACATGGAAGATTAGGTGTGAAAGCAAAAACCAGCTTCCATCCTCCCCCACCTATAAGACAGACACAAATGACAGCCTCAGAACTGTGTTTAAATTATATGGATATAATATAATAGGGTGCAGGAGAAAGGCAGTCAGAAAAACAGCCCATTAAATAAACAGATGGGTGATAATCTGTCTTCCCCCCAAAAAGGGGAATCTCAGGAGAAGTAACAGACACAACCGGAGGGAAAATATTGCTCTCTTCCCCCACAGCAACATACACTGTGGCATTCTTCACTTACGCATTTGTACTGACAGGACTCTCCTTCGGGGAGCACAGCACTTCGAATGCAGCCCGGATTCCTAAACGTCTCCTCAAGAGCGAGGACTGAACTGATTTCTATACAGTGAAAACAATACAGAGGAGAGAAGTTACCTTTCAGTAGCTATTACAGAGGCAACTCGCGTAGCTGAAGTGAAGAGTGCCCTGAGTCACAGCCCATCTCTCAAACCAAAGCAAACTGCAAGCCTCAAAATGAGCCATTTCTGTTCAGTTAAGAGTGGGTTTCAGCAAGGGCAGGTCACCCACTCTCTGCCAATTCCCCCACCACTAGCCACCAGCAGTCCATCTACAGAGTCCAATTGTATATTTGCTCTGCAGTTTAAAGAGTAACTTTAAAAAGTTTCAAGGCTGAGATCAGTGGAGTCCAAGAGAAGACATATTGCTCGGAGAGAGCAAGAAGACATACGAGTCCTGAAATTGCTAGGCATGAGCAAGGAGACAGGGGACAGAGGAGAAGAATGCTACAGTCCAATCTCCCTACAGGACCAAGACTTCTGGCCAGAGAACACACTGGCCTTCTGGCATCCCCGGGAATCATGGCTGGTTTGGGAGATTTCCTACCCCCTCTTCCTTGAGATTGGACAGTAAAAAGGGAGAGAAAATGGGGGACCATCTGAGTTCACGTAAACATCCAGGGCCTGATTTTCAAGCCCCGGCCTCCACTGGTGTGAGTACACTTTTGAGGGAACTAACCCCAGAATGTGCAGGTGATGAGAGGTATTAGAGTATCCAGAAGCATAAACGTGCACCACCGTCCATGTAGAACACGTCAGTTACGATCCCACCAAAAGCAGGCCCCCGGCCATTTTTGTCTTATCTGTACTTTTTTTATATACGACTTTTTCACACTAGCAACCGCCATGGTCAGTATGTGCATCTCTCCACTATCTTTCTGTAGGTCAAACTGAGACAGGTGGGGAGTGGTGAGCAGGAAAGGAATATGCATGGCATTTCCCCACTTTTTGTATCTGTCACATTCACAGACCTCTCCCCCCAAGGAAAGCCCAAGACTGCTCCCCATAGAGTGCACATTGCCTCCAAAGGGGTGTGGGAGCCTGGGAGCAACATCCCCAACCGTTGCACAGGTTCCTGGAGTGAGTTGGGTATTGTATCGCAGGGAGTATGCTGCACTCCACGCGGGGCACAGCAGCAGAAACATTTCCCCTGTGCACTTCTGAGCACCAGGAGGAATTCAGCAGGGCTATGTCTAAATGGTAAGATTGTTCCCTATGGGAGGAGAGATCATGATTCGAGTAAGGAATATCGAGGAAGCATGGGCAATTCAAAGGCCCGCTCAACCATCTTGTATAAAGAGGCACTCACCTTACATGGGAACTCCTCCTGCAGTTCTAAAGAAAAATAACTAAGAGGGTGGGTAGAGGAAAGAGGAAGCAGAGTGAATGCTGTGAGAGATACCAAGAACTGATCTTAGTCACTGCCAGCCTGTGATTTCTTATTCATTCTTCCTTCTCCTCAACCCCACAGTGCCCACTTGATGTATTTTTAATTAATGGCCTAGGATTGGCAGCCTCTTTCCTCCTAAAAGCGTACTATACATCAAAATACAATAAATCAGTCCCAGGAAAAGCTCTTATATGGTAACAAAAGCAAGGACCCAGGTTAATTCAGAGGCAATGGAAAAGCCATCTTCCAAGATCTATGCTCAAGAAGGTGGTGGCAGCAGTTTTAAGTAGGGCTGTCGATAAATCACAGTTAACTCACGCGATTAACTCAAAAAAATTAATCGCAATTCATTGCAGTTTTAATTGCACTGTTAAATAAGAGAATACCAATTGAAATGTATTAAATATTTTGGATGTTTTTCCACATTTTCATATATTTTGTATTCTGTGTTGTAACTGAAATCAAAGTGCATATTATTTTTTATTACAAATATTTGCACTGTAAAAATGATAAATAAAAGAAATAGTATTTTTCATTTCACCTCATACGAGTACGGTAGTGCAATCTTTTTGTCGTGAAAGTGCAACTTACAAATATAGATTTTTTTTTTGTTACATAACTGCACTCAAAAACAGAACAATGTAAAACTTCAAGTCCTACAAGTCCACAAGTCCTACTTCTTATTCAGCCAATCCCTAAGACAAACAAGTTTATTTATATTTACAAGGGATAATGCTGCCCTCTTCTTATTTACAATGTCACCTGAAAGTGAGAACAGGCATTTGCATAGCACTTCCGTAGCTGGCATTGCAAGATATTTACATGCCAGATATGCTAAATATTCGTATGCCCCTTCATGCTTCAAGCACCATTCCAGAGGACATACTTGCATTCTGATGACACTCGTTTAAAAAAATTAGGCGTTAATTAAATTTGTGACTGACTCCTTGGGGGAGAATTGTTTGTCCCCCTGCTCTGTTTTACCCACATTCTGCCATATAATTCATGTTATAGCAGTCTCAGATGATGACCCAGCAGATGATGTTCATTTTAAGAACACTTTCACTGCATATGTCACAAAATGCAGAGAAGGTACCAATGTGAGATTTCTAAAAATAGCTACAGCACTTGACCCAAGGTTTAAGAATCTGAAGTGCCTTCCAAAATCTGAGAGGGACGAGGTGTGGAGAATGCTTTCAGATGTCTTAAAAGAAAAACATTTCAATTCAGAAACTACAGAACCCGAACTATCAACAAAGAAAATCAACCTTCTGCTGGTGACATCTGACTCAGATAATGAAAATGAACATCCGTCGGTCCACACTGCTTTGGATTGTTATCAAGCAGAACTTGTCATCAGCATAGACGCATGTCCCCTGGAATGATGGTTGAAGCATGAAGGGACATATGAATCTTTAGTGCAGCTGACACGTAAATATCTTGTGATGCCGGCTACAACAGTGCCATGAGAACGCCTGTTCTCACTTTTAGGTGACACTGTAAACAAGAAGCGGGCAGCATTATCTCCTGCAAATGTAAACAAACTTGTTTTTCTTAGCAATTGGCTGAATAAGAAGTAGGACTTAGTGGACTTGTAGGCTCTGAAGTTTTACATTGTTTTGTTTTTTAATGCAGTTTATTTTTGTACATAATTCTACATTTGTATGTTCAACTTTCCTGATA
Organism: Mauremys mutica; assembly: GCF_020497125.1. Classification (NCBI taxonomy): domain Eukaryota; kingdom Metazoa; phylum Chordata; order Testudines; family Geoemydidae; genus Mauremys; species Mauremys mutica. The sequence goes on from NC_059075.1 coordinate 84,146,633, forward strand.
AAGAGATTGGACTATAGTACTTGTAAGAGGTGAATTGAAAAATACTATTTCTTTTGTTTTTTTACAGTGCAAATACTTATAATAAAAAAAAATATATAAAGTGAGCACCGTACACTTTGTATTGTGTTGTAACTGAAATCAATATATTTGAAAACAGAGAAAAACATCCAAAAATATTTAAATAAATGGTATTCTATTCTTGTTTAACAGTGCGATTAATCATGATTAATGTTTTTAATCGCTTGACAGCCCTAGTTTTAAGGTAAGGTAAGAGCTTGTCTCTTCAATGTCACCAATCTTGAACAGTCCCAAGACTACCTACATTGCAAATCAAGCATCCTCATTTACTGTTGAAAGTCATTCAGCTGGAAAGGCCGTGAGTGTAAAACCTGATGTCCAATCCTGTTTGAGGAAGAAAGAGCCTTTCCCTATTCCTCTCACTGACTCACTCTTACCCATAGCGCTCTCTCAGCCTGCCAAGGACCACACATGGGTACAACATGCAACAGACTCAAAAATGAGGGACGCTAACATGTCAAATGCTATGGGATTCATTCCTGTATCATGTTAATACCTCTGCCTGTATCCACCGTTTCATGATTTTTCATTTCTGAGTTAGCACTAACAGCCCCTCCTGCTGAAGCGATCCAAACTTCACCTCACCTGGAGGGCAACACTGACACACACAAGGTAAAGCTCGTCTGTGCAGGAGACAGAGCATGCTCAGTGGTCCATCCAAGACTGTGCAACAAACTTCCCCAGGAGCTAAGGACCATTACAAGTCTCACTATCTCCTGCTCCAGGGGCAAGGCATGTTTCTTTGACCTTTCCTTCTCCAATATAAACACTTAGCAGCATATACATTTTAAAGCAAACCAAAACAAAGCACTACACTGAACACACAACTCTCCCCTAGAGGAGAGGATAAGTGAGAACAATCCCCACATTGCTTAATGCACTACTGAAAGGTACTCCAGTACTATGGTGCAAAGGAGTATATAGTGTACGACTGATTCTTTATAGATCATAGACTCCTTTCATCTGAATTTAAGTATCCACGGATATACCTGCATCTCAGGCAGTAACTCTTCCCCCAACCCAGTGAATAAATAGTGGCAAAGGGGGAATGAAGATTCAGCAACCAGCCAGATTAATGTCTCCTTGTAATTGACTGGCTAGTCACTTCCATGGAACTCAAGTTCTGCGGTTTGCACTTTAAATTACAGCATGTGCCACAATACAGTCTAAGCATTAAATAAAAATAAAATGGAGAGAAAAGGTTCTCTTTACAGGCAAAAGTTATAATAACACAACTTTAGTGAGGACCAGTCACCACTTCTGACTTGATGATTTCACTTGCTGAATCATGCAGGAGAAATATATAACAGTGATTTTTTTATAATACACATAGACCTGAGCCACATAGTTTTTGTTCTGATACAGCTATTTTGGTTAGGGGGTGTAGGTTTTTTACAATAGTTAAATCGGTACAAATTCTAGTGCGAGAACACAGTTACACTGGGGTATAGCTTACTCCTCTTCTCTTACAGGAAGAAGCTATACTAGTATACACACCTTTATAGTACTGTAACTGTGTCCCCAATCAAAGAGGTTGTGCCGCTTTGACTATACCAGTTCACTTCAAACTCCACTCCCATGCGTTTCAGACTTAGAGCTATCTTGATAAGCTGTACGTTTATGGCTCAGCAATAGTGTGATTAGCACATATCAGCACACAAAAAAAGGCATGTTTTACTCACCAGAAGGTATCCTCGAAACTGATTGTATATTATCGCTGTCAGCAAGTTCATCAGAAACAGGTTTCCTTTAAGAAAAGAAATACATATAGTGAGATCCGCTGGACATTTAGTTCAGTTTCTTTGAATCATATAGTGTTTGCCTGAGTCTAAGCCACACAATGAATAATTTGGACCTAAACACACAGTCATTTTTTGGTGAAACAACAGACCTATAGGATTTGAATATTGCTAGCTCATAAAACAGGAACCATTACAACATTTTTACAATAGCCACCAAGAGAGAAATCAAACTCAACATTTCTATTGCTCACTTAAGTATACACCATAAATAATAAGCAGAGTTATAACAGGAAGTCAGGTTTTAAGACACAAGTATTTGTAAATGCAGAAACTAATGAAGACTTTTCAACTGACTAGAACTTTACATCTGAAAACTTTGATAGAAAAAAAAGATGAATTAAATTACAACATTTGCATATGTTGCACAGTAAGCTAGTAAAGTGAATCTAAAATTCAACACAATTAGTTTCCTCACAACAAATATCTGATTCTTGCCCTTCCGCCAGCCCAACTAATACAATTTGCCAATAGTTTGCATGTATGGCTCTACAAAAGTTTGAACTAACAACAGGTCATGGACTAACCTATCTAAAAATGAGAAAAATTGCTGTAAGCATCTTTCATGAAAACTATACTTCAAGATACTTCAGAGAGTTAAATAAAACTGCAAAGTTTAAGTAAAAGAAACACAAAGAAAGAAGACTATTGTGGTTATAAATCCTAGAAAAAAATTAACACAACGGCTTTCCCAGACTCCAATTCTAAGGTTCCTCTGTCAGGGTGTGGTAAAATGATTAACAAGTAGCTTAGCACTCTACAGGCTAGTCTACACTAGAAGGGCTGCAGCTGTGCTGCTGTAGCATGTCTGGTGAAGATGCTCTTGGCCGACGGGAGAAAGCTCGCTCATCGGCATAATAAAACCACCTCCCCGAGAGGCATTAGCTGTATCAGTGGGAGAAGTTCTCACACTGATATAGCACTGTCCACACCAGCACTTAGGTTGATGTAACTTATGTCACTCCGGGGGGTGGCTTATTCACACCCATGAGCAACATAAGTTATACGGACATAAGTGGTAGTGTGTACAAACCTGAAGTTACTGAAGAAAACAGGTGACTTACCCAACACAGTGAAGAGTATGAAGAAGACAGAATAGGCTCGATTCTTAGAATATGCAGGAATCATCACTGTTTAAAATTTTTAAACAAATGAGAGTTAGGAATGTTGTGCCTGAAAGAAACAAACACTTAAAATCCTGATCTGGTATAGGTGGAGACCATGGGGCAAATTAGCTGGGGTAATTGTAATAGCTTAAGTCAATGAAACTACGACAGTTTAAATTGTTTCAATGGAGGCAGAAGTTGGAGAAATTTTTAAAGGCTTTAAAGAGTTAAAAAGGACACAAATTTGGAGCAGTCCTTGCCGTTTTCTCACTAATTGCAGAAGAAACCATTATATGGAAGAAGAGTAAGGATATTTAGGATCATTTGATAGTGGCCAGACTGTAAATTAAGGGTAGCAATGGAATCCATTCCATCAACTATTTTATATTGTTAATAGGAGAGAGGATATGAGAATGACTTTGGAATGGATTGCTCACCATCAGGGTTATTTGCAGTAGTCAGCAGCACCAGCAGTGAAGTCAGTGAATCTGGCAAATTGTGAAAATATCCCACCCATTCCTTGTCTTGCTGCTTATCCTAGACACAGAGACCCATATTATTACCAAAGCAACACTGAGATGTCAACAAGCCTCTGTCTTGCCAGGGAAAATCAGTTAAGAATCACTCAAGAACCCTTTTCACTGCTTGATACAATACAGACAGCCAAGTCTACCAAGCAAGGTGGAAGAGAGCTGTGAGAGTAGTGTAGAAGATGTAGGCAACTTACATGCAAGGTTCTGATACAATCAATCAGTTATGCTGCTGTAGCGCCTTCAGGCAGACATCTGACTGATTAACGATCATTAAAATGTAAGAAAGAACATAGTTAAAAACGGCAAGATGTAGATGTGTTAATACAGGATTTAGGTCTGCCTGAAGTCAATGGACATAGGAGGGAAGATAATGCCACAAAGAGGGAGTGTAGCAATTTAAAGCAATTCTGATAATGGCACAAAGATTAAAAGAGCATCCCCTCCAAGCTGAGAGGGCAGCTCGGTGCATCGGAGAGAATGGGATTCTGAGTATGATAAAATCACCAACATAAGAGACCTTACTGCAGACAGTAGCATCTTAGGCCCCAAGCTACACTGTATGGGAAGCTAATTACCACACAGTTCGCAGACACTATGGGTATGGCTACACTTGCAGCTGTACAGTGCTGCCGCAGGAGCGCTCCTGCGGCAGCGCTTTGAAGTGCGAGTGTGGTCACGGCGCCAGCGCTGGGAGAGAGCTCTCCCGGCGCTGCAGGGACTCCACCTCCCCGTGGGGATTAGCTTATAGCACTGGGAGCCGCACACTCCCAGCGCTGGGGCACTGTTTACACCGGCGCTTTACAGCGCTGTAACTTGCTGCGCTAGGGGGGTGTTTTTTCACCCCCCTGAGCGAGAAAGTTGCAGCCCTGTAAAGCGCCAGTGTAGCCAAGGCCTAAGGGTATGTCTTCACTACCAATGTTAAAGCACTGCCACAGCAGCAGCGCTTTAACGTGGCTGTGTAGTCGCGGCACCAGCACTGGGAGAGAGCTCTCCCAGCGCTGTAAAGCTCTCCCAGCACCAGGAGAGGCGTAGCTCCCAGCGCTGGTGCACTGTCTACACTGCCACTTTACAGCGCTGAAACTTGCAGCACCCAGGGGGCTGTTTTTTCACACCCCTAAGAGAGAAGGTTTCAGCTCTGTAAAGTGGCAGTGTAGACAGTGTAACACAATTCTATCTTACAGTGCAGATGGGAAACTAATCATGATTCCAAACTAAATTATAATAGCTTTTCCAAACTCTTATTCTAAAGTTTCTCTGTCAGGGTGTGGTAAAATGATTAACAAGTAACTTAGCACTCTATAGGCAAAGCTGTAGAACAATTTGTGGATACAATTAAAACAGATCATGTCTATAATACAACGCAGAAACAGGTCGTCTTAGTTACGGACAGCCGACACTCAGATTTTCAGCATGCACAGGTCCTCGGGCCCTAACCAGACTGAAGAACAAGCCATGTTAGTGACAGTTGTGTTTAAAAAAGACCCTGAAACCACAGCCTGAGAACTATTATCAAACACAGTTGTCACTTGCGCAGTCTTCATATGGGAGGAAGTCCCAACCGTCTTGCACAGAGACCCTCTGACATCTCCCAGGTCCTCTGCCAAATAGCTTCTCCCATTGCTAGAAATAGGTCTGCTTGCACTCTCTCACCTGGGTACTTCATTTCTAAATGAACTCAAGTAAGATCAAGAACAAATTTACCCAGGACATGACTAGTCAGACCATAGGCGCCAACTCCGTGGGTGCTCTCTTGCTCTCTCTGTCTTTATATATACACACGCACACACACAAGGCCCTGTTTACATGATGTGATTTTAGGGCCTTTACTACACTAGCCTTTCTGTTCCCACTTTAAAATTCTCACCTGTGCTAATACCAATACAACTTTATCAACTCTAACAACACTGGAAGCTCCTGCATGGATAAGGTTGCTGGCATTTTTACCACCATGTCAGCCAGGATTGCTATGAACTGAACTAGGCAAAGGGATATAAAAAGAAAATGCAGTAGGGAAGTTAGTGTAGTCACAGCTCAGAAATGAAGATGCAGTTCAGTTTTGGAGATATAGCATTTTGAGACTGAGAAAGAAGAGACCGTAAAACTGGTTTGGAAGTGACCTTCCAATGCATTTTTAAATACACCTCTACCCCATTATAACGCCACCCGATATAACACGAATTCGGAAATAACGCGGTAAAGCAGCGCTCCAGGGGCGCGGGGCTGCATGCGCCGGCGGATCAAAGCAAGTTCGATATAATGCGGTTTCACCTATAACACGATAAGATGTTTTGGTTCCCAAGGACAGCGTTATATTGAGGTAGAGGTGTATATAGTACAGCAATCATCAGATTGTGTATGTTTGTAATTCAGTTTCTAAAAACAATCTTCCTGTAAGAGATTATAAATCCATCCCAAGAGTTCTGACAAAAAAGGTTGGGGAATCTATCTGTTCTTGGGGAATGGGTTTCTCTGGCTTAATCGGACAACCAACATATGCAACAGCCACTCAGTCGAGAAAAAACAACATTGGGAATTGTCACAGCATAAATGTTAGTTATTAGTTACCTTTGATCGAGCAAACAGCAGCATGCCAAACATGGTAAAGAGACACAAGTGAACAGCTAGCAGCAGAACAACACTATCAGAGACAAAATATATATGTCGACATCAGTTCTTTTGCTAAAACACAAGAGGACACAGTCCTAAACAAAAACAATGTTTTTTTTTAAAAAGCTAAAGCAAAGTAATTAAACAAATCTTACAGGCCTCGTTTGGAAAAGCATCCCAATTCAGGACCCATAAGCATGTGTCACTGACGTCAATCAAAACCGACTGCAGGACTGAAGTCAATGGAACTTAAGCATGCATCTAAATGCTTTCCAGAATCAGGGTCATAGTCTTCTATCACTTAATTATGAGGATATCATTAGGCCTTATGACCTTCTCTGGCAAAAATATATAGTCTTAGTGGGTTTGATTCTAGCATTAATATGCCCTGTGTGAAACAAAGAGATGTGAGAGGATATAGCAAAGTCTATATACCATACCCACGCATGCGCAGGAACAGGTCTCTTTAAAAAAGCATCATGCTGTGTGATTGCACTCTTTACTTTGATTTCTAGTTAAAGGCTTCTAATAAGAACATACAATGCGATATCTGTACTGCTAACGCTCTCCCGAGAATGAAAATACTGAAGTAAAGCACCCTGCAATAAATGCATCATGGGAGAAGGTAGCCTAATGGTTTGAGTGCATAACTGGGAGCCAAGAATTCTTTATGTTCTACTCACAGCTCTGAAACAGATTCTCTCTCGGGTCCTGGACAAGTCACTTAACCACTTGATGCCTGTTTCCCCTCATGCAAGGGGGTTATGAGGATTAATGTACATAGTCGTGACACATGGCTAGAAAGGGTTAAACATCCTGCAAAATAAATAACCCTCAAAAGACATGTAAGGATAATGATAATGTTTGTGTTTTTGTGTATTTACATATGTATGAGAAGGGTCGATAATGTAATCAGTCCCTTGTCTATGCTGTATTCTGATATCATTTAAATGAACTGTAAACATGAGATATCTCGGTATTCATCTCTCTTTGAAATGTACTGTGAATGGTGGAGGAAGAAGCAATTGGCCTTATGTTAAGCAGTGCAGCTAAGTACCACTGATGGACCTCCTTCAAAGTCATCCTAATTACCTTTTGTTCCCTGAGGAACTCCCAACTTGTCAAAGAGGACATGAAATTGTATAAAAGATCCTTGGGTCTGATTCTGTCATCTCAGATCTGCTTATGCTTCTGCAGGGGAAGTTTGAGTGGCACGACTGAGGTTCCAGTTATGCTGGTATGCCCTGAATATGAGATTTGGACACTATGACCTATGAACTGAATTATAAAGGAACTCTTTGCAACTACAAAGCTCACCATCTCTGCTGGAATCTGAACCTCAATGAATTGAGCTCATGTCTGTATGTAGATTGATCTTTTAACCATACTCTCTCTCTTTTTGTTTTTTAATAAATTTTAGTTTAGTTAATAAGAATTGGCTGTAGTGTGTATTTGGGTAAGATCTGAAACATTCATTAACCTGGGAGGCAATGTGTCCGGTCCTTTGGGATTGGCAGAACCTTTTCTTTTATATGATGAAATAAGATTTACTGAAATTTTCATATCTGACGTGGGTACCTGGATGGAGGCCTGGGGTTGGATCCAAGGGAACTGTGTTGTTTGGACTTCTGAGTAACCAATAAGGCAATAAAGAAGCTGTTTTATGCTGGCTTGGTGAATCTAAGGCTTTGGCTACACTTGCATTTCAAAGCGCTGCCGCGGCAGCGCTTTGAAGCGCTAAGTGTAATCAAAGCACCAGCGCTGGGAGAAAACTCTCCCAGCGCTGTCCGTACTCCACTTCCCTGTGGGGAATAACGGACAGCGCTGGGAGCGCGGCTCCCAGCGCTGGGGCTTTGACTACACTGGCGCTTTGTAGCGCCGCAATTTGCAGCGCTGCAGAGGGTGTGTTTTCACACCCTGCTGCAGCGCTGCAAATTTGTAAGTGTAGCCAAGCCCCTTAGTATTGCATATCCATCAGCTCTATGGGGATTGTTTGCCCCATTCTTTGCAGTTTACTCAATTAGAGTGACTAGAGCTGGCTCCCTACTAGGACCCCCGTCACAATAGTACTTTCAATATAAAAAAATCTTTAGAGTGCCAAAGTATTATATACAAGTGTGAGACACAAACACATTCACATGCACAAATCATCAGTACTGCTATTCATTTTAGAGGCACCACATGCTTTCTGGCAAGACTTAAAATAGACAAGTGGTCTCATACTGAGAAGTGATCATACCCACAACTCTCAGGATAAGGTACACAATCACCAGGCCTCAAGCTACCAGAAAGGAAGTGAAACGTTGAGAACCTTAGGCCACTGTGATGGGAAGCATAGTAACATGCTTATTTAAAACAAGCAACCAACCTGAAGAACCCTAAAATCCTACCAAAACAAAACACTCCATCGCCAGGGCCGGCTCCAGACCCCAGCACGCCAAGCGCACGCTTGGGGCGGCATTTTGCCGGCAGGGCGGCAGGCAGCTCCGGCGGAGCTGCCACAGTCATGCCTGCGGGAGGTCCACCAGAGCCGCGGGACAGGTGGACCTGCCACAGACGTGCCTGCGGAGGGTCCGCTGCTGCCGCGGCTCCGGTGGACTTCCCGCAGGCATGACTGCGGAGGGTCCGCTGGTCCCGCGGCTCCGGTGGACCTCTGCTCCACCGGAGCCGTGGGACCAGTGGACCCTCCACAGGCACGTCTGCAAGAGGTCCCCCGGAGCCGTGGGACCAGCGTGCTTGGGGCGGCCAAATTCTTAGAGCCGCCCCTGTCCACCGCACACGCCTCTCCCTAAAGAAGAGGATGAGAGAACAAACAACACATGCCAGGTGCAGATTTAGGCCTTATCTACACTACAAAATTAAGTTGACCTAAGATGGGTTAACGTACAGCCACCGCAGTAATTACTGCGGTGGTTCATGTCCACACTACACCCCCTCTGTTGGTGGTGCATGTCCTCACCAGAAGCGCTTCCATCAACTTAACTGTGTGGGGCACTGAAAGCTGGTGCGCACACACATGCTCACTGGGGTAGAAGATTCCAACTATGAGCCCCGTGCAGGGCTGATAGCTGGGACTGTCGACCATGGGGGAGGGGGGATCCAGCTGTGAGCCCTGTGCAAGGCTGACAGCCAACAGGCAATATATGTAACACAGTGTCTACGCAGACACTGCATCAGCCTGACCACATCAACCTAAGCACTACACCTCTCGCGGAGGTACAGTTATTAGGTCGGTGTAGTGGGTGACTTACAGCAGCGGGAGCAACATTGTAGTGTAGACACTTACAGAGTTAGGTCAACCTAACTCTGTAGTGTAGACGAACCCTTAGTCATATAGCTTAATGCACTACTGGAAGGCACTCAGCTACTATGGTGATGAGCGCAGTATGAGAAACTATACAGAACAGAATTAGCTCACCTCACCACTAGGGTAACGTTCAAGTTACTGCATAGATAATTTTCCCAGCTATAGGTAGGCCACAGCCTGCTCCTGTAAGGGACTTTCTTTCATCCGCTAATCATTTACCTAGCTGGTCTCTCTCAACATAGAACCTGTCCAGATTCCACACTCCCAGAATAATGAGACTACCTAAAAGGCATGTTCAGGTACCAGGCTGCAACAGATCTGAGGGAAATTACTGTGCTGTTACTTACCTTGTCATTTCTGGCAGCGTTCTGTTGATGCATTTTAATGTCTTTTTCATCATAGAGGAGTTCTGAAGGAGAAAGAAAGGCCGGAGGATTCGTCTTATTCTCACAGTCTGTGAAAATAGAATAGTGGGTTTCATATTGAGCCCTACAAAGTTTCACACAGCAGACACCACTAATTTTTTTGGCATTTTTGTTAGAAAACATTACGAAAATTATGGGTTCCCAGAAATAATGACACTTCATAAAAGGAAATTTTATTATGCAATAGCTAAACCCGGTCCAAAGGTCAGACTATAACTGAAGGCGATTAGAACACTTTGTACTTCTAAAGCTCCTTGTACACAAGGATCTCCTTGTGCTTTACAAACAATCATGAATTAGTTGTCCATCGCCTGGCAAGGTACCTAATCATCATTCGTTTCATTTAACAGCCAGGTAAACTGAGGCACACAGGGGTTAAGGGTGTAATTTTCAAATCACCCAATACATAACCTGCTCCAGGACACAGAGTGAATCAGTGGCTGAGCATGCCATAACCCTGGATTCTTGACTCAGCCCCTTGTTCTAACCATTAGTTGTCAATCCCTTGCCAAGTATATGATTTTACAAAGTTTTATTCTGCAAACAAAAGGCAAAAACTGTATTGTGAACAGGGGAAAGGAACATACAAAAATCTAGTGTTTTTTTTTAAATCAGCCTTTATGTAAATATTTTTTAAAACAAATTCTTTAATTTTTTTAAAAGTGATCTTCAAAGGGGAAAATAGTTTTCTCATTTGATTTTTTTTATTATATTTGAACATAGTCCAAAACTTTTCATGCTGTATTTATCTTTTATTTCTGCTTTCCCTCTCCCTTACAGACCTTTTTTACATTAGAAACATTAAGTCTTTACTCCTTTGGTTTTGCTGAAGGACTCCTTAGGCCACTGAAAAATTATCAGGATCACTACAAGGATGACGGATGGAGGTAAATGTAACATTTTAGACACACAAGGTTTTATTTAGTTTATAGACAGATGGGTCCAGGGTTTGTACATTAGGGTGCATAGGGTTTTCCCAAAAAGCTTTTCTGTATACAAAACCTGTACCATTTTATCTATACCTGTATAGTGAAAGTAGTACAAGCCCACCACCACCACCCAAGTTTGGCTGCAGCAATACTGCTATAAAGGAGTTTATCCCAGTATAGCTCATTCCCATAGAAGAAGGAGAATAGGTTATAATACAATTTTCAGTAGAAAAAAATCACACTCCTATCTGAAATAGCAAAAATGTACAAAAACTATGTACAGACCAGGCCTAAATATCAACAACGGTCTAGATACAGAAGCAGTCGCTAGCCAATATAGAGACTACTTAACTTGATGCAGCAACAAAACAAGACATTTACCTCATTCCCTCAACCAGGGTTTTGGTCTGATGCCCTTTTTGTTGTTGTTATTGTATTTAAACCTACCTCAAAAGTACACAGCATTGGTCCCAGGATATTAGCAAGAAAAGGTGGGTGAGGTATTATCTTTTATTGGACCAACTTCTGTTGGTGAGACACACAAGCTTTTGAGCTTACGCAGAGCTCTTCTTCAGGTCTGGGAAACATATTCTGAGGCTATGTCTACATTATGCAGATTTTAGCGACACAGCTGTGCCGCTAAAAGGCGAGCAGTGTAGCCGCTGTTTGTCAGTAGGAGAGCGCTCTCCTGCAGACTTGACAAAATGTTTGTCTTTCATGGGTGGGATGTGTGTTTTTTTAATATCTCTGAATGACAAAAGTTTTGTCTTTCACTTGCCAGTGTATACAAAGCCTGAGTGCCATAAGTAGTTAGCATAAGTTGTTAACAAATATTTCAAGCGTCCATTCAAGATGAAGTCGCCCGTTAACACTACTCTTGTCACAGGAGGGGGCTGTTAGCGGGTTACAGATTGTTGTAATAAGCCATAAATCCAGTGTCTTTATTAAGTCTATGATTTCTAGTGTCTAGCAAAGTTATGAATTTAAGCTCCCAGGTTTGTCTTTTGGAAGTGTTGTGCAAGTTTCCTTTTTAGATGAGGTCTGATGAGTCAGATACAGAACTCCCACACAAAAAATGATAAAGGACAAAGAACATTATCACCGATGGGCGAACACTCTTCACAAAACGATTACTCTGTATCTGACCTCTCAATCCTCATCCTCAAAGGAAACTTGCACAACATCTTCAAAAGAAGAGCTTTCATTCATAACTTTGCTAGACACTAGAAATCACAAACTTAATAAAGACATTGGATTTATAGTTTACTATAACAATCTGTAACCCATTAATCCCCTCTTTTTTAATCCTATGACTGCAGAGAGGTTAACTGGCACTTCACCTTGGTCTCTTACAATATGGGTAAACTATTTATGCTAAACAATCTATTCCACCTTGTATTTAGCTGTGACATTCTGATTACCTTTCCCAGATCTGAAGAAGAGCTCTGTGTAGCTCAAAAGCATGTCTCTTTCACTAAGAGAAATTGGTCCAATAAAAGACTTTACTTCACCCACCCTGTCTCTCAGGTAAAATATAAAAAAAGAAGCTAGCTGGGACAGCAGAACACTACTGCTTCATATGCAAGTTCAGCTGTTATGTCCATTCAACATTAAAAATTCTCTCTTTGCCACTGCACCAGTATCCTGGTCACTAAAATATGCATTACAAAATTGTGAAGCTAACAATTTAACACTAACAGCACCAACTGCATTAAACCTCTGGCTACTCCTGCAAATGATCTGAAGCAAGGTTTACATGCTTTGCTGGGGGGCAGATGAGTGGTGTTTGACAATGGCTTTGGCACAGGTATCTGCATTAACACAAAATGCAAAACTCCAGCCTCATTCTCTTCCTGTGTATTTAGATCATTTGAATATTTTGTAATCACTGATTGATGATGATGATGATGATGATTCAGTGTGAGTTACTTACAGCCAGGGAGCTGTTGCACAGTAGAGGAAGATGAGAGAAGAGCTAGGTTACTATGATTAGGATGTGTGTGTTTAGAAGCATGTCACAAGATATTTGATCATATTACTCTTGTAAAGTCACATGGTCAAAATGACTGCAACTCCCTCTGAAAAAGCAAGATTTGGCACTATATTTGTCTTAGGATGACCAGACATCAAGTGTGAAAAATCAGGACAGGGGGTGGGGGTAATAGGAGCCTATATAAGAAAAAGACCCAAAAATCGGGACTGTCCCTATAAAAATCGGGACATCTGGTCACCCTTATTTATCTTGACATTTTGAGAGGGAGGGTTGGCTGTGGGCAGCTACTTTCAGTAAATCCTACACAGTTAAATCCAGTGGAAAATTCTGTCCTCTTCCTCCTGCACAATGAAATTTCTGCTAATGGCCAATCTTTTCTATTCCATTCTAATTATCACAAAGACTACTTACATTGGCAAAGCTTTATTTAATTTTACAGAGAGCATTACATCCTTTATTGAGAAACGCAAATTAAGAGTTGCAAAAGACTAGCTTTGCTACAGCAGGTGTTTCCTAATGTCTCATTATGCTCACTCTAGCAGCAAACACAAGACAATAAAAGCAAGACACCCCACCCAGCACTGTAATTTTTAGGCACCACACAGTAAAGGTCCTTCTAAACACCTTCTCTGCAATAATTCCCTCCCTGCCACAAGCCTCCTGATAGTTTGGGGAGGGATGGAGGGAATAACAGTTCTTACCTCTGTACAAGAAAAGCTCAGTGACACAGTCCAGTCGATCAGGGAAACAACCAGTGTCAGGATATAAGCCAGCAGCCATTTCGTTTTCCGAAATTCTTCCCAACCAATTAAATAACTCTGGAAGGCAAACAAAATTTAAACAACTGTTTAAACATAACAAGTTGAGTGGGCACTAAACTGAAAAGGAAACTGATCCAAATACACTGCAAAAGATGTGTTATTGTTAAGGGTATGTCTACTCTGGCAGAGTTACAGCACCGGCAGTTACAGCGCTGCTCAGAGAGCACTGACAGCTGCCTGCGCAATAGCATGATCACATTTGCGGCACTTGCAGCAGTATTTGGAGCTGTGCACTCTGGGCAGCTATCCCACAGAGCATCTCTTCTTCTTCTGCCACTAAGAGTTGTGGGAAGGCAGAGGGGGTCGCGCGGCATCTTGGGTGCTGTCCCAATGCCCTGTGATGCATGCCAGCGATCCCTGTGCTTCCATCTGCATTTAGCGCCATCTTTCAACAGTTTGTGTACTGCGCACCCTGCCTCTTCAGTCTGTAGGAATGGATCCTGCACTGTTGACCAATATGCTGCTCGCTCTCACTAACAGCAGCAAAGATATCTTCCATAATGAACACAGCCTGTGGAACCTGTGGGGACAATAATGATAAGGCCCCCTCTACAGTGCTGGTTCTCCCCAAGAGCCACGTGCCCCATGTACAGAATGGTCCTGGAACACTGATTTCCCCTGCCCCTGCGGTTGCTCACCATTTTAGGAGTCTTTTGGCTCATGTGCTTGCCTGGGGTCAGCCAGCTAGTGACAGGTTTGTGAATAGTGGCCGTGTTAAATCAGTGGTCTGTGTTATTGCAACTAATGCTGCTTCTGTAAAAAGTTGCATTCTGGCTTCACAGATGCGACCTTGGGAGCCCAACCTCCCTCTTTGTTATCAGCAGCTGAATGGCTGCGCAGAATTAGAAAGCGGCCATGAAGAACTACGGAGAACATGCTGCATGATGTTATGATGCACTCCACAGCCGAAAAACAAGAATTGAAAGAGTGGCAGGACAGCGAGGAGGACAGAAAGGAGAATGTGGCGCACCAGAATGAAGCCATGGAGCAGCTCTTAAACGTTATGGAGCACCAAGCAGACATGCTCCAGGCACTACTAGCACTGCAAACCGAGCAACTCCACACCCGCCCTCCCCTGCAGCCGCTGTTGCAAAACTCTTTCCCTTGCGCCCCCCAGACACCATCAATACACTCTTACCAACCTCCTAGCTCCAGTCTGTACTCGCTGCATTCCACCCCTGCCCCGTCACAGTCCAGCCCTGCGGACTCCCAGTACCCACTGCACTCAACCCCCATCCCGCTGCAGTTTAGCCCTGCTGAAGTACAGTACCCGCTGCACTGTACTCCAAAGGAGAATGCTGGATAGGATACCTGGACATACACAAATCTTTAACCATCCTGGGATCCCGCCTACTCCTGGGACCCTCCCTTCCCCCATCCCTTTCAGTGCTGATGTGTTTTTTTGTTTCTCTCTCTCTTCTGGTTGTTGTTTTTTAATAAAAGAATTGTTTTGGTTTGAAAGCAATCTTTATTCCATTAATTGAAAGCAAACAGAGCCCTGCAAAGCAACAGGCAATTTTCTTACACCTTCATAATGCATCATCTACACCAATCACAATTTAATTAAATTTAATAATTGGAGATATACCAATCTCCTAGAACTGGAAGGGACCTTGAAAGGTCATCAAGTCCAGCCCCCTGCCTTCACTAGCAGGACTAATTTTTGCCCCAGATCCCTAAGTGGCCTCCTCAAAGACTGAACTCACAACCCTGGGTTTAGCAGGCCAATGCTCAAACCACTGAGCTATCCCTCCCCTGCCTCCTAGCATTACAAGCACTGCACTCCTGAGTGTAGCAACAAATATTAGTGGCTTTCAGCTTCAAATTGCTGCTTCAAGGCATCTCTGATCCTTATGGCCCCACACTGCGCCGCTCTAATAGCCCTGGTGTCTGGATGTTCAAATTCAGTCTCCAGGCGCTGAGCCTCAGCACTCCAGCCCTGAGTGAAGCTTTCACCCTTCCCTTCACAAATATTATGGAGTGTATAGCATACGGCAGTGGAGGGATAGCTCAGTGGTTTGCGCATTGGCCTGCTAAACCCAGTGTTGTGAGTTCAATCCTTGAGAGGGCCACTTAGGGATCTGGGGCAAAATCAGTAATTGGTCCTGCTAGTAAAGGCAGGGGGCTGGACTCAATGACCTTTCCCTTCTAGTTCTATGAGATAGGTATATCTCCATATATTATATTATTAAGCATAGGAATATTGTCATCGACCAGGTCCAGCCTCCCATATAGGCAGCACCAGCGAGTCTTTAAACAGCCAAAAGCACACTCAACAGCCATTCTGCACTTGCTCAGCCGGCTGAACCACTACTTGCTTCTGTCAAGTTGCCCAGTGTATGGCTTCATAAGCCACAGCATTAAGCGGTCTCCCAGCATCACAATGGGCATTTCGACATCCCCCACGGTGATCTTCTGGTCCGGGAAGAAAGTCCCTGCCTGCAGCTTCCTGAACAGGCCAGTGTTCCGAAAGATGCCTGCTTCATGCACCTTCCTGGACTGTGTTAATGTCTGTGAAACGCCCACAGTGATCTACAAGCACCTGGAGAACCACTGAGAAATACCCCTTCTGATTAATGTACTTGGTGGATAGGTGGTCTATTGCCAAACCTGGAATGTGCGTGCCGTCTATCGCCCCTCCACATTCAGGGAAACCCTTTTGCACAAAGCCATCCACAATGTCACGCATGTTGCCGAGAGTCACGGTCTTTCGGAGCAGGATGTGATTAATGACCCTGCACGCTTCCGTCAACACGAGTCCAACGGTTAACTTTGCCACTCAAACTGGTTAGCGACCGATCAGTAGCAGTCTGGAGTAGCCAGCTTCCACAGTATAATTGCCACGTGCTTCTCCAACGGCAGGGCAGCTCTCATTCTTGTGTCCTTGCACCACAGGGCTGGGGTGAGTTCATCACACAGCCCTATGAATGCGGCATTCCTCATCCAAAAGTTCTGCAGCCACTGCTCGTCATCCCAGACATACATGACGATGTGATCCCACCACTCAGTGCTTACTTCCCGAGCCAAAAACAGCAGTCCACGGTAGTCAGCACCTCCGTGAATGCCACAAGCAATCTCATGTCATAGCTACTATGCGTGGCGAGATCAACGTCACACTCCTCTTGCCTTTAGAGTTTAAGGAATAACTCGGTAAGCAGGGAATCAAGGGAGGGTTTTCTCCAAGACTGCGGCTTCCGCCCTGGCCCTTATGTGGCTCGCCTTTGTGCAGCAGTGGTCCCCCCACCTCCCCAGTGACAGGAGAGTGGTGGAGGAAAGTTACCCTTAATGGAGCAAGAAACAAAGCAACTCTGCCAAAGAACCTGCAGCAGTGGGTTGGCCAGTATCTCCATGAGCGTTGCCTGGAGATCTCTGAGGCAGATTCCCATGAAGTGAGGGAGTCAATCAACACCCTGTTCCACCACTCAGACTAGACATGTGCTGGTACGCACATCATACAGACAACAAGCCTACTTTCTGCAACCCTCCTGTTTGCGCTTTAGCGATTCCCAAAGTCAAAGCCACTTACCAGGGGCCTCCTCTCCTGTTTGCACTTTGCCAAGATCTGACAGCTGTGACTGGCTAGCCTCCTGCAGGGTAGAGAAGATCTCCAGGCTGCATGCATCTCTGACCTCCAAGTCGTCCTCTGCCTCTGGGTCCCCCTCCCCCTCCACATCCTCGTCCAAGATTTCCTCCTCCTGCTCGGTCCACTCTCAACTGGCACACGGGCCACCAAAGTATCCACAGTGGCCTTCACAGTGGAGGTGGGGTCGCCACCGACTATCGTGTCCAGCTCTTTGTAGAACCAGCAGCTCGTGGGCGCAGCACTGGAGTAGCAGTTTGCCTCCCGCACATTGTGGTAGGCGTTCCGCAGCTTCTTCACTTTGACTCTGCACTGCAGTGTGTCCTGGTCATGGCCCCTTTCTGTCATGCATCATGAAATCTGTCCATAGGCAGTGGTGAACTTGAGCCAGTTCACACCAGTTCACAGGAACCGGTTGTTAAATTTAGCAGGCCTTTTAGAAGGCCTATAAGGGCCTATAAGGTTCTATAAGGGCTTTATTTAACAAAAGCTCCAGCCCAAGCTCACTTCCCCCTCCTCTCCACTCTTCTCCTCCCCCTCCCCTGCTTCCCGTGAATCAGATGTTCGCAGGAAGCCTGAACAAGCAGCAGGCAGGCAGATAAGCTGGGGTGCGGAGGGGAGAGGAGGTGCGGCTGTCTCAGCGGCTCCCTTCAGCACAGCTCCTGGTCCCGGAGCGCTGCTCCCTCCAGCCTGGCACCCCGCAGCCGAGCGCCCCCAGCCCGGTCCCGGCCCCCGCCGAGCACCCCCAGTTTCAGCCCCGCAGCTCCAGCCCGGCCCTCACGGCGCCGGTGCTGGTTCCGGCCCCCGCGGTTGCAGCTCCGGCCTGGCCCGGGCCCCGCGGCACCAGTGCTGGTCCCGGCCCCCGCGGTTGTGGCTCTAGCCCGGCTCGGGCTCCGGTGCTGGCTCTGGCCCGGCCGGTCCCAGGCACCGGTGCTGGGCCCGTGCCCTGCAACTCCAACCTGGCCCCCGCAGTTGCGGCTCCGGCCCGGCTCGGGCCCTGCAGCGCTGGCGCTGGTCCCGGCGCCGCGGCTCCGGCCGGTCCTGGGCGCCGGTGCTGGGCCCATGCCCTGCAGCTCCAGCCCGGCCCCCGTGGTTGCGGCCTAGCTTGGCTCGGGCCCCGCAGCGCCGGCGCTGGTCCTGGGCGCCAGTGCTGGCTCCGTGCCCCGCGGCTCCAGCCCAGCCCCCGTGGTTGCGGCTCGGGACCCACGGCACCGGTGCCAGTGCTGGTCCCGGGCGCCGGTGCCGGCTCCGGCCCAGCCGGTCCCGGGCGCCTGTGCTGGGCCTGGCCCCGCGGTTGCGGCTCTGGCCCGGCTTGGGCCCCGTGGCGCCGGTGCTGGTCCCGGCACCGCGTATCCGGCCCCCGCGGCGTCGGTGCTGGTCCCGGCCCCCATGGTTGTGGCTCTGGCCCAGCTCGGGCCCCGCAGCGCCAGTGCCGGTGCTGGTCCTGGCGCTGCGGCTCCAGCCCGGCCTGTCTCGGGCCTCACGGCGCCGGTGCTGGTCCTGGCAGAGCGGCTCCAGGCAGCGCTGTAAGGGGGCAGGGAGGGGGTGTTGGAAGAGGGCAGGGGAGTTTGGGGATCATGGGGGGGTGGATAGGGGTAGGCCGGTCAGAGGGCAGGGAACAGGGGGATTGAATGGGGGCAAGGGTCCTGGGGGGGCAGTCAGCAGGAGTTGGATGGAGTGGCGGGGGGCAGTCAGGGATAGGTATTCCAGGGGTGGTCAGGGGACAGGGAGAAGGGATGGTTGGATGGGTCAGGGGTTTCAGGGGGCAATCAGGAATGAGAGGAGCGGTTGGATGGGGCACCAGAGGGTAGTCAGGGGTCAGGGAAGAGGGGTGGATGGGGCAGGAGGCCCGGGGGGGGGGCCGCCACGACCCTCTCATGGGGTGAGGAGGAGGGAACCTGTTGTTAATATTTTGGCAGCTCATCACAGTACAGAGATATCATAATTCCTACGGCTGGAGCACAGCTGGGACTGGACAGCCTCCTCTCCCCAAATGCTGATGAGATCTAACAGCTCGGCATTGCTCCAAGCGTGGAGCAGGCATGGTCACCTGGAAAGATGTACTGAGACCACTGTATGCGTCACTGAGCAAACAGGAAGAGGACTTTCAAAATTCCCAAGGAATTTAAGAGGTGGGGATGACGGTTGGTCACCTGAGGGCAAGGCAGTAGAGTTCAAATCGATGACCAGAGAGACGAGAACAGGCATTGTGGGACGCCTCCCGGAGCCAATCGCAGCGCTGTAATCGACCGGGGTGTCTACACTGGCACTGCAGCGCTCTATCTCCAGCACAGAAAGCTGTACGCCTCTCATCAGGGTGGTTTTGTTACAGTGCTGCAACTGCGCAGTGTCTGCTTGAAAATTGGCTTGGCAGTGTGTACACCTTGGGAGTTACAATGCAGAAAGCTGCTTTACTGCACAGAAACTTGCCAGTGTAGACAAGGTCTCAGTCTTTGTTTGCAAATATTTCCCATGGAATGTGGAAAAAACACCTTACACTGACTCCTAGAATTCTTCTACTAGCGGAGCTAAGTAAGAGTCAAGAGAAGTTGCAGATGTTCCTCACAAACACACACACACACACACACAAACACATGGTAAATATCTGTGTAGTGATCAAAATGCTGATCCTTCCAAAACAGGAAGCATGTAAGGGTTCAAATTTCAGAAATTAGTCTGAATCTGAGCAAGCTGGATCATTTAGGGCCCAATTCTACAACCATAACAAAAATAGTAAAAATACCTGGCCAAATAAGGTCAGCCAGATCTGGCCCTTAGCAACACAATTATCATTTTATTTACTGTCAGTGAACAGCAGTCTGAATTTAAGGAAATATGGTTGTATTTTTTAGAAATGCATGACTCGGATCGCCCTAATTTTGAAGCGTTTTTGCACTGTTTTTATACATCAACGTGAAGTTGCATTTTTTCCAAAATTTAAGATATAATCAAACAACGCAAATTCAAAACCTGCAAACCTGAATATTCTTTCAAATCACACCATCTCCCAAAATATAAAGAAGGGACAGACAGATCACTTTGACTGTGTCTACCATCAATTTGCTGAACAAGCACACATGCTTCTTACATACTGCAGAGACCATGACTTTGCTCACCTTCACAGAGACGTCAGCTATAAAGACGAGGAAACAAAACAGCTCTATACTTTCAGTCAATCCACAAGGAGGCTCCCAGGCTGTGCCGCGATATCGTATATCTGACGTGACAGTGAGCGAAGAAGGGGTTTCAATGAAAGCCAGAGCCAGGATTAGAGTAATGGTGAGACTCAAAATCCTGGAAGGGTGGGGAACATAAAGACAGGAATAAAAGGAAACAGACACTGGTCACAAAATTAAGTGAGATATCAGAAGGATATCAAATTTCATAATGGTATTAAGCTTAATGCATATAGCGGAAACCATCTGAAAGCACTCTATCACATGCCTATGCAGTACAGGACTTTTTGTCTACATTTAGAATAAAAAGGCCAGCCTCAAACCAAATACCACAGCTTGGAAAATGTTGCTCCTTTAATGGCACAGAACAATAGATGCACTAGAAGACACACAGTTGCTGCTGCTTAATTAAATGCTAGTAACAAAACACAAGTTTGAATAACTGTATGATCCTGCAAACCCTTAATTCCCGCAAACAGTCTTTACTCATGTTACTAGCCCCATGGAATTCTACTGAGCTATCTCCATGAGAAAGAGTTTACAATAGTTGGTACTGTCCATTCTCGTCACTTTCACATATATTCTTCATTTTGATTTGCTAGAAAAATGTGTTTTGCAATAAAACAACAATTATTATATTAGCTACTCAAACTAACAAAATACAGAGACAAGATGTCATTTCAAAACCCACTGCTAAATTAGAGAGACAAAAAGAGCAGAATACCAAGTTCTCACCACTGGCAAATTTTTGAATAATACCATCGATAAAGCCACAGGGATTTGGAGTCCACTCGGTGGTTTATGGAACGATACTGGAGGCAGGAGGCAAAGCACAGAAAAGTAATTCAGAGATCAAGCTATTTAAAACCTAATTTGAGACACTTTCAGCTTTATACTAAGACATAGAGGCTACTAAAAAAGAAAAATTACTGTTCGCATTAAGTGAAGTCCACCAATGACTACCCCTTAGCTTGCACACGTGAAGAAAAAGTGATATGGGAAAGAAACTGCTTTTATAAAGACCTCTTCATCCAAAGACCTCAAAACATGTTATTCATATAAATTATACCTCAACACCTATAGAAGGTAGGCATCAATTATTGCCATATATAACTCAGTTAACTGTGGTACAGAGAGGCTAACTAACTTGCCTAAACCCGTGCAATTATCCAGTAACTGAGCAGGAAATAAAATTCAGGAGTTCTGACAGTAGCCTCCTGATCTATCCAATAAACTCTCACCAAGTCTAATTATTACCCTCACTTATTTAGCGTTCTTTCAATCTAAGGTTGTTCAAAATAAATGTAAATGTGGAATAAACGGATTCTGAAAATAAGAGCTAGCCTAAGAGCTGTGACTTCTGCAACCTCCATGACTAAATCATAGCCTTCATTATAACAGGTAACAAATACATACCACTGTAGGCACAGTAAGAAAGAAACAAATTCTATTTACCTGTATTGCATCTTCAATAAATACTACAGCTTGGTTTATGTAAAGATCATGGTCAGCTCCAGCAGCTGCGAGGTTAAAAGAAACATTGGTCATTTATGTTACCTGGGCAAAGCCTGCCACACCAATTATTAATTATGGTAGCAACGAGGCATCCCCATCACGGTCCAAGACCCCAGTGGGTTAGGTGCTGTACAAAACACAAAACAAAAAGATAATCTGTGCCCCAAAGAGTTTACAATATAGGTATAAGACAAGAGACAATAACAGAAAGGGGAGCACAAAAACAATCAGATAATAAAAGTCAGCCCAATATGCAGAGGTCTCAGCACACCAACTTGCTTACCGTGGTCAAATTTTATCATGTTTTTTAATGTGGATTATGAAGAGATGAAGCTTCTTTCCTATCTTATAAACACTACCTTAACTGAGTTAATACAAAATAAAGAAATCTACTTTTCTTTTCACCATTTACTCTGGGTTTACTCTCAAATTCAGAAGTGAATATAGACTAGTCTATATATAATCAGTTTCACTTTCAGGTCCTCCTGTAGCCTGTTTCTAAAGCAAAGTGTTTGGGTTACAAGCTTTACAGGTCATTTGTTTTGGGGGAGGGGGGGGGAGGGAGAAGAGCAACCTTTCCCCATGAAAATGTCAAAAGATGTCATATAAAAATAAGCTTTTACAAAACCAAAGGCCAACAGAAAGCTTTCAAAACCTTAAATTTGGAACAAAATTTGTCCAAACTGTGTCCCTAAAATGGCCCGTCTCCTGCAAAGAACCATGCCTCTGAACAAGGGCTAAATGTGGAATGCAATGTGTGGCAGTGTGCCAAAGTGAGGGATAAAAAAAATAATAATTCAGGAAACTTAAAATGCTTTGTCAGTGTAACAGTTCTTTAGAGTAAATAGCTCTTTCTATAACCTTTTCATCATTTCTGATGTAAACATTTTCAACAAGGGGGCATAAAATTTGTGTGGACCATTGGTAACCCTGAGGCCAAAATGAACAATATCCCTCAAAATGTAGTCTCAAAATCAGAGATATGTAGGGCTGGAAGGGAAATCATTTAAGTTCAGCCCCTTAAGATGAGGCAGGACCAAGTATACCGACACCATCCCTGACAAGTGTTTATCTAATCTGTTCTGATGGGGATTCCACAACTTCCCTTGGCGCTTAACTACCCTTATAGTTAGAAAGTTTTTCCTAATATCTAACATAAATCTCCCTTGCTGCAGATTAAACCCATTAAGTACTTCTTGTCCAACCTTTAGTGGACATGGGGAACAACGGATCCCCGTCCTCCTTGTAACACTCAATGTATCTGAAAACTTATCAGGTTCCCCCATCAGTCTTCTTTTCTCAAGACAATTTTTTTAACCTTTCCTCCTAGGTCAGGTTTTCTAAACCTTTTATCATTTTTGTTGCTCTCCTCTGGACTCTCCAATTTGTCCACATCTTTCCCAAAGGGAAGCACCTAGAACTGGGCACAGTACTCTAGCTGAGGCCTCACCAGATGCTGAGTAGAGCAGGACAATTACCTCCCCTATCTTACATAGTTAAGAGTCTGCAGGAAACCATAAAAAATAGGTAGCTATGGCTTCAAAAAAAAGTATAATATACTTGCTATTTGAACCCTCACTTACTCGGCAGGAATAATCTCAGTCCCTATTAATATTACCTACTCCCACACACATGTGGTATAAGAATGAGATTCTTACATTTACACAGCACCTTTCATAACAAAGGACGGACACCAATGTCTATCACAAACTACACACAGAGCTTCACTGAAAATCAACCACGTGTCGGCAATGAAGGTCACCATCAGCTGAACGCACATGGTGCACAACAGTATGGGGAGTGGGAGAGGACATTATGGACAAGAACACAAGGATAACCCCTCTTCTAAGAAAAACTTTAATGTCTATGTGAGCAGACAGGACTTCTATTTGCAAGGTCTATTAAAAAGACACACACATCCACACATTGAAAGCTTCTCTACAAAGGGAAATTTATTGGCATTACTATTGTTAATTATTTTTATTACCAGAGTGTCTGGACCAGGACCCCATTGTGCTACGCACTGTACAAACACAGAACATACTGGTATAGCTTTATTGCTATAGTTATAATTCCCCACGTGGACACTTTTATTCAGTGTCATAGTAGCCTTTTTTCAGTTTGATGTTGCTAAATTATGTTGATAATTGTATCATGCCAGTAAGTTGCCCCATGTAGACATTAAGCTCTGAGTAACTTACACTGCACTCAGCATCAGGATTTCTTTGTCAGGATTTGAGTATTTGATTCCCAGAAGCCTACTACTTTGCTGACAAAAACATCCCTTCCACTATGAGGGCTCATAGAGAGGTTAATCAGAGAAAAGGAAAAATGAAATAAATCCTGTTGGAATAATTTCTAAGTGACTGACTCTTACCCAGTTGTTATTACAGGCACAAAGGGCTGCATTTCCAGTCAGCAAAAGTCAGAGATAAAGAAAATCAGAACAATTTCTCTTTAATAGAGTCTCAGCCAAATTCTTTTTTGGTAGCATCTATAGTCCAACACAATTTTACCTTTTTAAAAAAAGATATATAGCTTCAAAATTCTGCACCTGATCTTGATCCTACTGAACTCAGTGGAGTGGTGCCACAGATTGAAATGGGAGAAGGATGGGGTCCTCTCTTTTTATATCTACCACCAGGGCAGGATACAAAACAAAGGAAAAGCTGATAGCATGTAATGAAGTAAAATAAAGCATCACTACATAACAGTTATATTATCATAGCAATGTAGGACTGCAAGAGACCTTGATAGGTCATCTAGTCCAGTACCCTTCATGAAGGCAGGACTAAGTATTATCTAGACAGGTTAGACAAATGCTTGTCAGGGTTTGTTCTTAAAACGTCCGACGACGGAGATTCCACAACCATCCTAGGTAATTTATTCTAATGCTTAACTACCCTGACAGTTAGGAGGTTTTTTCCTGATGTCTAACCTAAATCTCCCTTGCTGCAGTTTAAGCCCATTATGAAATTATCAATCCAAAATTCATTAACAAAGTCTGTAGTAGGTTGAAGCAAGAGTGAAAAGTGAGCACTTCCACCTTTATTTTGATTATATGCCTTTGGCATCAAGGAATCTTTGATTGCCCCAGTAATTAACCCAGTGAAGGGAACCAGAGACAGTCCATGCTTGTAGGGGAGGAGGAGAAGAGTCCCCCTCAGAGAACAAATGATGACAGGGCTCAGACACACACACATAATACATGCCAATGACAGGCTCTAGAGTGCCTGAATTTTAAGAGAAAATGCCAGCTCCCCATGATGTTCCTATAGCTGACAGAAGTTCAGTAACAGCACCTCCAAACTATCCCTGCAGGACATGGCAGTCAAGGAGGCTGACTGGGACATTATGAGAACAAAATTGATCCCATAGCTAGTATAGCTTTGTCCACATCCCTGGTTCAAAATCATAATGCATTACTAAGCAATATGCACCAATGAAATGAATTCCCAAATGACTGATCTGAACAGCATTCAATTTCCTAAGAGGTCAGAAAACAATTTAAAAATTTCACTGCATATTTGTGCGTAACAACCACATCTTTTTTAAACAGACCCTGACATCAACCATGAAGACGAATGCAACAGAAATTAAATTGCTTTGAAAAAAATACAGAGGCTGCTTCCAAACAGCAGAAAAGGCCTTTATTAGTCTTATCTTTTTAAATCTTAGATTCCCCATTTGTGTGACCACAGAACAATAAGGGCAAAGTTGATTACAGGAATATTGTCAGGAACTGGGGAGTGGGGGGGAACGGTTAGAATGGGATTTTTAAAAACACCAAGTATTGACTTAATTCCGCTCCCATGGATTTCAGTAAGAATAGTGTTAAGGCAATGCTGAGCACTTTGGAAAATCCCACGCTTAGGTTTTATATTAAAATAAATGTGTTTGCAGTTCTAGTAAAGATAGTGCATAAATCACACAAAACTACCAAGAATGCACTACTCAAAGACCTAGTCTACACTCAAAGTCAGGTAGACATAGCTACAGCACTCCAGGGTGTGAAAAAAAATCACACCTCATAGCACCATAGCTATGCCAACATAACACCCAGCTCAGGCACAGCTAGGTCAATGGAAGCATTCTTCTATCAACCTAGTTACAGCCATTCAGAGAGATGGATTACCTACAGTGACAGAAAAAACCCTTCTGTTGATGTAGGAAGCATCTACACAACGGCACTACAGAGCCATAGCTGTAGCAACGCAGTTATAGTGCCCGTAGTGTAGACATGATTGGGCCCAATTCTTCTACCCTTATACTGAGCAGTATTTAACACGAGAAGTCAAACAATGGAAGAAGTCAGAAAAGTTACTGGACAAGGCACCCTCCCACAAATAATCTACAAAAGAAAACATCAGTGGCTGGGACATGTGCTGAGAATGGAAAGAGAACACGTACCAAATACTGCCCTTGAATGGAAGCCAGAAAATGCAAGAAGAAAGAGAGGAAGACCGTGAATAACATGGAAATAAACAGTTCCGCAGGACATCAAGCACCTCAACATGAAATGGGAAGATTTGGAGAGAAGAGCAGTTGACAGGCAAGAATGGCAAATGTGGGTAGCACAATGTGCAGCAAAGCACGGGATGGACTAAGGTCTAAGTCACACAATGGTGAGTAAGTAGCATTCAGTTCAAGAGTACTACTGAGTTCAACACAAAACTGGGCCACTGTGACACAATTATGTAAAGTGCCTGCTACAAAAAGTTTGCAATCTAAGGCTGGGATTTTCAAAAGAAGCCTAAGGGAGTTAGGGGCTCGATTCTTACTGAAATATGATAGGAGTTATAGAGTTAGCCACCCAACTCTTGTTGAATTTCAAATAGGAATTAAGCACATACCTCTCTTTGGCTCCTTTGAAAATCCCAGCCTAAAGACAGTGTGAAGTTTAGTTTATACAATTTTCCACAAGACCTTCCCTTCAACATAAAGACATCTTAAGCACCCACTTAAGACGTCTACATCTCTTGTAAGAGAGAGGGAAAAAAGCATTTAGCTCTTAACATAAAAAAAATCTGAAAGAAAACAGCATGATGCAGGAGTGGAGGGTTGATAAAAGGTTAAACCTCAAGTCTTCTTGTTTTTCTTCACTCATTATCCCTAGTCAGCTGGCTCATCCAAAACAAGTAAGTAAATAAATCAGTGGCATAGTGACAGTAAGTAATGCAATGTGACAAATCAAACTGAAATCCACATGCCAGCTATGCATATACACTATCAGTCTATGGGCATTAAACCTGATACACCAGGGCTTGTCTACACTGGGAAATTGACAGAACTATCTTATTCCAGGACAGCTAATTTGGAGTAGCTCCCTGTGTGGAAATCCTATTTAGGAATAAACAATCACTTTAGTCTGGAATAAACAGTGCACTTCCAAGGCAGAGCAAACTGTTCCAGAATAAAATCACCTTTATTCCAGTACAGAGTGTCCAGATGTGGAGCTACACCAGTGCACTTTATTCCACCATCAAATACTTCATCAGTTTCCCCCTACAGACAAGCCCTCGGTCTAGAATGATTAGGGGCATCATTCCATTGGCCCTGAATCTCTGTTCTGCAGCTGCGTGTCATCCTTGCGCAGGGGCCATGCTAATCTTCTCTGTATCGTTCCAATTTTAGTATATGTGCTGCCGAAGCAAGCACTTGCATATGTTCTGCAGCTGCCACCCACCCTAGAGTCACCAAGGCCTAGGTTCTGCAGGCACCAGTCCATGTGCTACAGGCACCGCCCAGCAGGCGCTGAAGTCCCTGTTCTATGGGCTTGTCTAGGCAATACCCCCGGGCACTGAGATCGCTGATCCAAGGGGCCTTTTAAGCTCTAGAGGCTCTGCCCCCCCCCCCCCCCACGGGCTGCAGCGCCTATGCTCTACGGGACAAAACCTACCTACTATGAGCTCCCCCAGAGGGGCAGGCGCTTATGTAGGTGCCACTTTACAGAGCCCCGTCCCTGGGCAGGCCGCGGAGCGCCCCAGGATCTCCGTGCCCCAGCGGGACCCCTCTGCGAGGCACCAGCCCGTGGCACCGCGCCCGAGGCTCCCCCGGCCCCACTCACCGTCCTGGACGGTGCAGGAGGCCGCGGGCTCGGGGCAGTCGCCGGCCCCGAAGGTTCCCCGGGGCGGGTAGCCGGGGCCCGCTGTCCGGGCAGGCAGCAGGGGCTCCTTCTCGGTGCCGGCTTCCTCCTCCATGGACAGCGGCGGCGCCAGGCGCTCCCCTGCAGCGGTTCCCAGCCGCGGCCGCCCGGCTCCCCGGGAGAAGGAAGGCAGCAGCGCGCACTCCGCCGGGGGCTCTGCCCCGGGAGAGCCGGCTCCGCCCGCTACACGTGACCCGGCAGCCAGCGGGAGGAGGAGGAGCCGCCTGAGCCCGGCCCGGCCGCCCCTTGCGGGACTGCGGTGCTGCCGGCGGGCGCTCGAGGGGGACTCGCAGGGACTAGGATCAGGGGGAGCCAGGGGCTTCAATATGCGACGGGCTGGCTGCCCCTCTTCCTGGCTGGGTGACTCACAGCTATATCAGCATGATCGCTGCTGTACCAGGCTCGCTCCTTCAGCTGTATGCAGGGGAGCGAGTCAGGACATAGGTGATAAACACTTTCATTTCTCCACGGGAGAGTATCCCACAGTCACTCCTGCTGCCTTGGTTCACACTGAGCAGAACTATAAATCTCCTGAAGGGCTGGAGCCTACATTGCTAACACAGCATCATGATTGTTGTCGGTAAAGCGCTATTGTCACAGCTGCACAAGACAGCAAATCAGGACCCAGTTTTAAAAAAAATCTGCTTAACTGGACAGTACAGATCAATTACCTGGCCTGATCCTGGAGTAGTTCTGCTGCCATTGGTCTCTCCAAACCACTGTATAGCTAGACAGCATGGTACTTCATTTGCAGTAAATATGGCCCAGATCAGGGGTTGGCAACCTTTCATTTATTCACTCTAATTTAAGGTTTTGCGTGCCAGTAATACATTTTAACGTTTTTTGAAGGTCTCTTTCTATAATATATAACTAAACTATTGGTGTATGTAAAGTAAATAAGGTTTTTAAAATGTTTAAGAAGCTTCATTTAAAATTACATTAAAATGCAGAGCCCCCAAGACCGGTGGCAAAGACCCGGGCAGTGTGAGTGCCACTGAAAATCAGCTTGCGTGCCTCCTTTGGCACGTGTGCCATAGGTTGCCTACCCCTGGCCCAGACCCTCAAAGGTATTTTGGGTCCATTGGAGAGTTAGGTGCCTAAATATTTGAGGATCTGGACCTATGTGAAAGCCTTTGGCTAATATTTGATACATGGCATTAGGCCAACTTCTTTAGAGTAGAATCCAATAACATGAGGTAAGAATGGGCTTACTGTACACTGAGTGACCACAGATGGAATTAAGAACCTCATTTATTAACTGTCATATCATCCATAACATTTTTTCCAGAGGACTGAGCACTGGATTAGGAGTTGGAAAGTCCTGTCTCTGCCACCTACTCACTGTATAGCCTTGGCCAAGTCTTTTCACCTTCTGTCTCAATTTGTACTGTCTAAAATGAAGATATGACTACTTATGCACTCACTTCAGAGGGGTGTTCTGAGAATTAGTGACAGTTGATTGTGTGCAGTGCTTTGAACATGTAAAGCACAATATAGATTATTATTTGTATTACAGTATCACCCACAATTCCCAGTCAGGATCAGGACCACAGAGTACTGTACAAACACTTAGGATGACACAGTCCCTGCCCTGAAAAGTGTATGCTCATTATTATAATTAAATGTTTTGAAGCATGTACTGTACTTACCTGCAACATTGTTTTTAGAAACAAACAATTTATGGAAGCCAAGGAGTTCACTGGAAATTGCACTTTCCATCAAAACCTCTCTTTGTTTTCACCGAAGCAGTGTATTTTCTGCCAGACTGTGTGATTCAGAATAATTAAACCTTCCATTCTCACACCTTATCCACAGGTTGCATCAGATTTCCCTTCTATTGTATGCCTTTAAAGTTCTAGATGACTTTGTAGGATTACACAGTTTTTTGTTGTAATTCTTTACTATGCAGTTTCAACTACAGGTGCAGTTTGGAAAGGGTAAAATATAGTGTGAACTATAGTCAAATTATTAATGGGCAATATGTCCAGTGTAATTAAATTAACAGTATGTCTCATCTGAACAAGGTTCTATGCGTTTCTAGTTCTTATGGACTTTACAATGTATCTCCAAGACTTAAAACAGAGATTGAGAGACTTTAATTTGTAGAAATATAGGTAATTTTGTAATATAAAAGAATTGAGAGATCAGCAAAGAACTGATTTTACATTTAAGAGAAATCTTCCAGCTATATGAGAACGTTGGGGGAAATTACTACATACAGCCATTCTGGCCATGATATTTTTAAGATGGAATGTTAGCATAAATCTGTGTAGTCACAGCTGATGGTCAATTTATTTTACAACCTGCCCATTTTTCTAAATCTATATGCCCTCCTCTCTTTAGTGATGAGGGAAGAAGAGGGTTTTTCACAAGGCCTGTAGTAGGTGATATTTTTCCTTTTGTCACTTGATTCATATTCAGATGTCTACTATGGGAAGCAAAGATGACAGAAGCATCACCTAGAGGAATGCTCTTCTGACAGATTATGGGGGAATTCTTGAATACTTTTCATGGTTCAGTATCTTCACATTGTGATTTGAATTGGTTTGATAATTATTAATGTTTGCAGTGTTGTAATCATGTTGGTCCCAGGATAATAGAGCAACAAGGTGAGTGAGGTAATATCCTTTAATTGAACCAACTTCTCATCATGAAAGAGAAAAGCTTGTGAGCTTATACAGAGCTCTTCAGATCTGGGAAAGGTACAGAGTGTCACAGCTAAATAAATGAAGTGGACATTTAACACTCCTGCAGTAGTAGTCCTATTTCACCTTGAATGGTCTATTCTCTTATGCTTAACAATCTGTTCCACCTTGTATTTAGCTATGTCTACACTGCAATTAAACACTTGTGTCAGGTCCATGTCAGCTGACTCAAGCTGCGGGCCTATAAAATTTCAGTGTAGGCGTGGGCTGGAGCCCAGCTTATGAGACCCTCATGGCTCTAGTCTGCAATTTTATAGCTCTGCAACCTGAATCAGCTGACACGGGTCAGGCATGGGTGTTTTATTGCAGTGAAGACATACCCAGAGTGCTTAGCTCTTCCTAATTGGCTTTTGAAAAATGCAGTGTTAAAAATATTCTTCCACTGACATGAACTGATGGTCTGAGATCATCGTTAGTGGACAGGTACTACTATTGGAATTGGTACTAGGGCTGGCAGTTTCAGCTCAGTCTCAATGCCCGTGTAGTCCTTGCTATCTCCCTACCCTTGGAAGCAGATCCATCAGGACTGAATTGAGGTTGCAGAGCAGTAAGGGAAAGGATGCAATGTCACTATGTTCTGTACTTATTCAACAGAACAACTTCAGTCTCTAGCATCACCTTGCCACTATTTTTCACCATCTCAAATGTTCACTTAAAATTGTTTGGGATGGTTTATTTGTTTTAACAAAGAAAAACTTTTCCACTGTTTAAATGACTTTTCAATTTTTAAAGCCTACTTTGATATGTAGGACAGCCTCAAAAAATTTTAAGCCAAAATCCTACTGTGAGAAGTAGCTTTTTCATACCCAATGGTACCGATATGGCTATTTGTGTGGGAGCATCATTGAACTGTCAATATATTTTTGAGATGTAATTGTTTCCCTGATTTGGTTTTTAAAATGTAAGTTACTGCCTTATGAAAAAACCCACTTTCCAGAACTAACTGAAATTTGTGTAAAAATCATTTAGGCAATTTTCTTTTTAAGATTAAGCAATAAATGATATGATGTATTACTGAATAACAGTTCAAGTATAGGGCATGTTGGGCAACAAAGATCTTTTCTATTGTACAAGTCAGTGTTCCCACTGCAAAATATTTATAGTTAGAAACACTAACTTTTCAGAAGTATATTATCCATCTCAATGAAAGCTGGGCCTGAACCAAACCTTGCTGTGTGTGCTTAGGATCTGAACTTGTGTGTCAATTTTTCACATCACCTGTTTTTATAAGGGGACAGCCAAAATCCTTGACTTAGACACTGTCCCAAACTCAAAAATTAAAGTAGACCAGTGTGCCTCAATATCCCACCCAGTGTGCTGGTTTCTAACAGCCATTGGTTTGATGCTCCAGTCATTACTCAGGTTCAGAGTCTCATTAACTTCAATAGGTAACCGCACCCCTGCTCCAGGCATTCTACCAGGTCTGTTCTGTGTACCCAGCCTCAGCAATGATCACTTCTGAGTCCAAGAGGAGACTAGAGAGAGAAGGACTTATCAAAGGAGAAGGTCTGCAAGAGCAAATAGGCAGGGAAGATAAAACTGCAGACAGAACCACTTAATTACTAAACACCCAATGGTGATAATAGGATTGTGACATCTAAGGTGAATTGCCAGCTCTCCCCCTTTTCTTTCTCTTTTCTCTCCACCACAATCAGCTCAGAACAAGTCCAAGCCAGCCAGAACTTGAATTCAACTATTAGAGATGATGACATGGTGCTAACATGCCATTTGTTTAAAAAAAAAAATTAGTACTAAGAGACACCTAGTGGAATTTTGAAGGTGTTATCTTGTTCTGTTTAATTTGACATTTCAACAGGGGGGAAATGAGTTGGTATATTTTGGCAATAGAAACACAGCATTAGCACCCATTGATTATGGGCCAGAACTGGCTCTCATTAGGTTTTTCCATTGACTTCCAAGGGAGCAGCAGCAGACCTAACACTTTTCTCCACCTGTTTCTTAAACACTGGAAATAACTACATGACATTCCCTTTGGTGAGTTACCGATAGAGTGATCATGATTAACTTGGCATTTGCCAACAGCTGACCACAGTTATTTCCCTTTACAACAGAGGGGGAAATGGTGGTATGGCTAATAGCACTGTGGGCTAACTGTTCGTAAATGCTGAATTAAGGGTGTTGTCTGCTGTAAGGGCAACACTGAGAGAACTTCAAAAACAAATGTTAAAATGATACATTTGATTGCTTCAACCAGCATCTGACAGTGGTGTGGTAGGGAATGGTCATTTGCAGTGTTAGTGCCACAATGGAAACACAAGAACAGTCCAACAGATTCATCTTAATTGTTAAGTGTTTAAAATGCTCAATAGTATAGGAGTAGCAGCAGAAAGTCTACCTGCCAAGATATAATTATGTGATTCTGGCTGTTCTCATTCTCTCCTTTGTAAGTTGGAAACACACTGAGGACCCCTGCAGCCAACAGCCCTTCATTGCTCCTTTTCTCCTATGATTGTCAAAAGAGGTAGGAAGCAATAGCTTTAGCAAAAGAGTGAAAGGAGAAGAGCTCTCATTTCTGACTTAGATTCCAGGCCATATGAAAAGTTAGAAAAGGTAGATTTTGTTTTTAAATTCTGCTGCTTCTGGCTCACAGAGCATCAATTGTTGTGCCTGCAGAGGCAGCTGCATCCAACCCAGCTTTCTCCCCTAGTGGGAGAGTAGGTGGCAGTAGTGGTCACCCTCCTGTCCTGCCCTGATACCAAATGGCAGGACTATCTACCACCTGTAGAGGATGAGGAACTCCGGTGGGCCAGCCTCTATTCCACCCTGGTCCCACAGGCCGCTGGGAATATTGGTTGGTGGCTCCTCCATGGAACCATGAGCATGGGCATGTACCTGGCACGGTTGCCCCCATTCTTGACACCTGCCCCTTTTGCAATGTGAGGGAGAATCTGACGCTCACTTATCTTGAATGCGCCAGGTTGCAGCCCCTATTCTGGCTCCTCCAGAACCTTCTGTTGAGGTTCTGGCTGCACTTTTCCCTACTCCTGTTTATATTTGCATGCTCTGTCTGGCCCCACAAAGTCACAAGACCTCCTCATCAACCTCCTCCTGGAACTGGCTAAAGTGGCTGTCTTCAACACCAGGAAGAGGACGCTAGATGATGGGGTGCCCTGCAACTGTGGGGCCTATTTCTGCTCCTCTCTGGTCTCATGCATCCAGGCGGAGTTCCACTGGCTCCCTAGACAGCTTTGAGGAGCAGTGGACACTGTTCAGGGTTCTCTGCTTGGTGTCCCCCTCTGGATCCCTGGTTTTGAACCTGTGACCTTCACTCCTGACCCTGTTATCATTCATTGTCCCCTATATTCAGTTGGTTCCCAGGTCCAGTGATCCCTCCTGCAAGGCTGGGGAAGGAGCCTTTAGATGTGGGCGGGCTTGTGCCCACCCACCTCCCAGGATTCCAATAAGGCCACCTGAGACTGAAGGGGGAAGTCAGCTTTAGACTCCAACCAGGACTTTATGGGACCCTTGCCAAAAGGCTGATCAGCCTGTTGCCTCCATGAATGGCTCCACTCTCTTCTGGGGCTGCAGGAACCAGGGAATGGTGGGACACTTGCCCTGTGTCCATCCACCACCTTGCCTGCAGTCTATTTCAATAGCAGAAATCTAGGCATCATTTAGGTCTAGAATTCCCTACCGTAACATCACAACATTGTTATGCTCAGAGCTGGACAAAGGCCCTAATAAAAGGGCATCATACATAACTTCAGTGAATGTACGTAAGAAGTGGCTAAATGTTAAGGCAACCGGTGAAAAGGGAAACATGACTAACACTCTTGCCTTCATTCCCTTTGTATCTGTCTACACATTTATGAAATGGTGAAGCTTAAAATAAGCGAAGAGCAAGAGGAGGGTGGGTCAGTCAGCCTTACTGAATGCTAAGGAAAAGCTGGTTTTATAACCATCTCTCCTATGCTCACTCTGTCTCCAAGTGTTTTACAGAGTAGAGAGCTCAGTTTCATTAACATAGTGACTATATAGGCAAGTAAAAACAGCTATTATTCACTCACTGATGACAGTGCATGCCCAGCCTTGGACAGTAGCACCAGGTTAAGTGGGAACAGAAATGATAGCCAGAATACCAGACTTATCCCCATCTCCTTTCAAAAAGTGCCAGGCACTGAGGGAACATTTTACATGTCATGTATACCAAAGTTTTCTTTATAAATCATAAAGAAGAAAAAAAGGGCACATGCCCAATTTTATTTGCAGCTCACCTTTAAATAATGTTTTACAGATAATAGTAGAGTACCTTTTATCTGAGGATCTCAGAGCGCATTCAGCATTATATCAACTAGGCAGTATCCTTATTTTAGGAACGAGGAAACTGAAACTCACAGAGATTAAACTGAATTTCAAAGGTTACACAGCAAGTAGATGGCAGAGCCAGAAACAGACCTTAGGAGTGCTGATCTGGGCCACATTAGAAACTACTCATGTATGTAAAATTTGGCCCATGCTCAAATACCTTGTTAAATTAGAATCTTACTCTGCTGTTCCAATCACTAAACCAGATGAGTTAGTCAATTCTATGTAAATAAAAAATATCTTAAGAACAGAGCCAATTAGCATTATAAAAATGTGAATTTATTACACAATAAAATGAAAATTTCGTTTTTTTCACAGCAGCATGTGCCAGAGACTATAAAGATTTTTGCTTTCAGTTCAACATGTTAGATAAAAATCACATGCAGACCATTCATTAGGCCCAGTCAAATTTTATATGGGCACACACATTTTCACACAAAAGCACTGACCCAGGTTTCTATGATTGGAGGGATCATATCACTTGTTATTTCCAAGTACTCAGACAATCTTTGGGTATATGTGAAAATATTAATGAATCATGAATGATTAATTATTCAAAAATTAAAACCCCAAAGTCCAATCTTTATTTTTACATTTTAAGTTTCAGCCGTGACCATGTGAAGTATGTGACCAATCACACATCATGAATAACAAATAGTGAATAGCTGAAGCAAACTATTCAGAATCATGAATAATACAGCTTGAAACTTATTTGTCCAAACTAATTTGGGTTTGATTAATTACAGATATAACTGTTAATAACAAGATAAACCAGCTCTATAGTCTGTTCAGACACTGGAACCATCTTGATCTTCAGAATATACTCCTTCCTTGAATGTTGTGTTTGTAGAGCCACTATTAGGTCAGTAGTATGAGAGCGGAGAGTGGTCAATCCACATCTTCAAGTACAGGCTTCCCTTCCTTACTTTCTAGATTGGAAACCTGTAAGTAAACAAGGTACAGAAGTAAAAACAAATTTGCATTTAATTTCTGCTATTAATTTTAGATTCACACAAG
Source organism: Mauremys mutica (assembly GCF_020497125.1). NCBI lineage: Eukaryota > Metazoa > Chordata > Testudines > Geoemydidae > Mauremys > Mauremys mutica. The sequence continues at coordinate 84,182,695 of NC_059075.1, forward strand.
GAATTGGGGTAGTGAACAATGAACAGAGGAACAATAAGCCATAGGCCAGATTTTCAGTTGTGTCCAATAAGCACTGGAAACAGCAGAGAAAGGTGTATGCAAAGGATCTGCAACCACCCTCAGTCCCTGATCCTTCTGACAGGTTCTGTGTCAGCCCCAGGGGAGGCTCCAGGCACCAGCGCACCACGCATGTGCCTGGGGCGGCAAGCCGCAGGGGGCAACCTGCTGGTCACCATGAGGGCGGCAGTCAGGCTGCCTTTGGTGGCATGCCTGCGAGAGGTCCACTGGTCCCGCAGCTTTGGCGGCGGGTACGTCGAAGGCGCGGGACCGGCGGACCTCCCACTGGCATGCCACCGAAAGCCGCCTCACTGCCGTGCTTGGGGCAAAATACACAGAGCTGCCCCATGTCAGCCCATACGCCAATCACCTCACAGCTGCTCTAAATTATGCCAGCTGCTCAAGGCCCCAGGGGCCATTTTGGAAGCCAGGTAGTAGTAGAGTGCAGAAGAGCTCTGGCCATGGAGGGTGGCATCAGAGCTGCACCACCTGGGAATTCCCTCACACTGGTAGATCTACCAGGGCGACAGCCCCTTTGTGCTGGAGGATGAAATGAGCCATAACTGCAGGTCTGGCGAATCTGAATAAAACCATTGTCTCAAGCTCTCGCCAATTAACATCTTATCTCTGGGCTTTGTGCTACAAATACAGGAACACAACAGTCAACACGTGACATTGTCATGGAGGATGATTCTCTTAGGAATTACAAGTGTGTGACCTGCGAGTGCAGAATTTCCAGGCCAAGGGAAACCCTTAGTGCACTCACTTCCCAAAATAGACCAGCCTTGCCTTGCAGTATTATAACAGGCCCTGTGATGGGGCATCTGCCCCACACTTGGCTCTAAGGGGTTAATAGAGCCCTAGGGAGGCTGCACCAGAGGCAGCCAATCAGAGAAGGGCTAAAGGGAGCAGCCAATCAGGGCCAAGCAGGCCCATATAAAAAGAGAACTGCGGGGCACAGAAAGGTAGTTCTCTGCGGGGAGCCCAGGGAGGAAGGACTGTGTCCCTGAAGGGCTGAGAGAACTGCCAGCACCCTAGACAGAGCAGTGCTGCTAGCAGGGGCTGGGGGAGCGAGAGACAGCTCCTGGCTGGGTGCTGGGGTTTGCAGGTGGACAGTCTGAGGCAAGGATAAAGAGGATGCTGTGGCCACGAGGAAGTGGCCAGACAATATACTGCAGTAGCCACTAAGGGAAGTGTCTGAACAGCAGACTGTAGGTCCCCCGGAAGCGGGGAGCACAGAGTGCAGAATAGCCAGAGGCTGTGTCGCTGAAGAGGACACCGTGGTCCTTGGAGAGACGTGGGTCCTAGAACAGGAGTGATGGTGGTGAGGCACCACCAGAGGAGGGCGTACTGGTGAACAGAGCTAATCCCCACAACAGCCAGCAGGAGGCACCACAGTGCAGAGTGAACCCTGTAACATGCCCTTATTTTTGAGTCTCATGAAAAACTTTCTGAAACAGTTACCAGCACAGGCTGCTGCTATAACCTACTGGATAAGAAAAAACTCAAGGAATGGATTTTTTTTTTAAACTGGCCCCCCTCTTTGCACACAGTTTGCAATGGCAAATACCTGCAGGCGCAAGTAATATCACAGGGAAGCATATGCCAATACACTGGGTCATTACAAGTCTAAGTGATATTCACTGTGCCCATAAATATTTATAGGCACAAAAAGAGAGGCCAGATTTTTATAGTCTGATCCTATAAAAATATCCACTCCAGCTCCCACTGAAGCCAAAAGGAGTTTTGCCCTATGCTTTAATGGGAAAAGGCCCAAAATTATGAGTTGTGGGATGGGGCTAAAAAGGGAATACACCATATGGTACCTTTTATCCTAGGTTTCCAGGGAGTCAGATACTATTACAGCATGCCTGACATTTCAGAGAGGTGGGAATTAATATTTTATTGCATACGTAAACATAGTCTTAAAAGCAACTGAAATGTAAAATCTTTGGCAGTGAAAATGCCGATGTGTTAAAATTCCTCAGCCAAGCACTTTTATGGTAAGAGAAAATGTATTGAAATAAATGTTAAGGTTGTGACTGAAGCCCACAGAAAGCCAAGCAACTCATAGTCACAGCTACCACTTGATCCTCTACACACCTCACCGTGTCAGTCTAAAAACAGTTGCTATATCCAGGCATACAAGGTCAAATTAATCCTGGGTGTAACTCCATTGACTTCAAGGTTCAAAGAGGGGATTGCTGTAAAGGCAGATGGGCAGACACCTACACTCTGAATTTCTCAGCTCTTATTGAATTTGTCACACCATTTTAGGTCCCAATCCTGCAATCAGATCCGTGTAGATAGACTTCTGTTACTGTGTGCTGGCCTGTTGCTCTGAATGGGCAGGGAGTTCATAAGCATAGATCAGTGGTCCCCAAACTTTTCAAGGTTGTGTCCCCCCTTAACCCTGTCTCTCCCACCCCCGGGAGCTGTGGCAAGGGACATGGCTCTGGGGTGGGGGTGGGAACACCCAAACCGAGGTTAAAAGGAGCCCCGGCCAGGCCACATTTTTTGCTGGGGCTGGGCTGGAGCAGAGCTGGGTGGCACTCCCTCTCTGCCCTTCCGTGGAGGCTGACCCGGACCCCGCCACACTCCCCTAAACATTCCTCCGCACCCCTGTTAAAGTAACAGTTACAGTTACTATGCTCTCCTAAGAATTAGATCATAGGAATCTCGTCTATGTAGATATACTGGATCTGGGCTTATCATATCACAAATGATTGAAAACAAACCTAGAGAAGAAGTGAACTATGCTTACCTGTTTATCTATAGACCTGAACTGCCAGGACCAGGTGGAGTTGTAAAGGAAAGGTCTCAGGTCAAATCGGTTGTCCTCCGGACTGTAGTTTTCAGCATGATAGGCAGGTGTGAGGGTGGTCATTTTATGTCTGTTAATTGAGTACATCCTGAAAAAATGCTTAACCTTGGATGCCACCTGGTGTACAAAACACATAGTTTCAGGTCAGCTGAAATTTCTCAGAACTTAAACACAATTCTAGATGAGCAAGTTACTCTGGAGAGAGATAATTCACAAATCCAAATGTATATATATTAGTTACCACTACTAATGTACTTACCACAGAAGAAGCTAGCTATGTAATATGCATTTAAAGTATCAAAATGCACTAAAGTGTCACAATGAAACACACATCTGTACTATTTTCCTGTAAACGTTTCTTATAAGGGAGAAGATGGATATCCCAGGGGTTGGGGCACTGGCCTGGGTGGGAGACCCAAATTTTATTCCCTGCTTTGCCACAGACTTCCTGTGTGACCTTGGGCAAGTCGCTTAGCTTCTCTGTGCCTCAGCTTCCCATCTGTAAAATGGGAATAATAGAACTTCCCTATCTCACAGAGGTCCAAGAAAGGGCACTGCTGGGATAAAAGCAAGTGCCCATTGAAATGTCATGGAAATGACACCCCTCCAACCAACTCTGTCACAGGATATGTGGACATGGATTTCTTTTAGGTTTTTTGAAAATCAAGAGCCACCTTCTCTTCTGCAATATATTCATGGCACACCCATTAACTTCGTGGGGATTGGGCGCATATAAGGGAAGGAAGAATTTGGCCAGGCATGTATAGATCTAAAAATAAACAGTTCCCTTCAGAATACTTAATTGTTGATCTAACAGTCTGCAGTATAGACAAAAGGCCAGAATCACTCTAGGATCCGTGCCAGATTGTACTAGCAGAGAAAGGTTTTCTGAGAAGCAGAAAACAGCAAAGCGCAACACAGACAGTGGGCAGTGTGTGATCGGTGTCAGCTGTCAGGTTTCCACAGAGAGATTTCTCTTGAAATTTGGTCTTTTCTCCTTTAACCTCTCTAGGGTATTTCTAAATACAAGAGACTGATTAAGCTGTTCCTCTTAAGTTATGAAAACTACACGTGATCTTTTTCCAAGAGAAAATTCTGTTAAATACAAGATTTTTTAAATTTTTACCTCTCTTGGGGTACAGATCTCCTTCCACATATTGATCAGCTTACAAAACATGCTGTAAGGTCCAGCCTTGGCCATCTTCCTTAGTTTGCCATAGACTGAGAGCTCTGTGTATGTCATCCCCATATCTTCCTGAAATATCATACACAAAAAGGGCACTGAAAATGTATAACATGAGTCAGAATGTATTATTTTATAGGGGACGGTAATAAATTCAGTTAATCAGAGAAATACTAAATAGAAAATCCATCTCCATTTAAAATAAGAACTGCAATGAAATTTCAGAATTTTTTTTATGGGAATATATTGCATCTAGCTAGCAAGAGAACTTCTTGAATAAAAAGGATTTTTCCTTCTGTGGTACTTGAACACAGGCTTCATATCAGCAAGATAAACTTAGATGTTGGTCTTCTGCTTGAAGACAAGAAGCTAAATTCTGCCCTGACTTACCCTCCGCTTTCCTAGAAACACACTACAGTTCCCTAGAATTTAGACCAGCCTGGATTTCAGGGGTGTTCTGTAGGTTTGAACAGTGATATCATATCCAACTAAATAAAGAAAATGAAGAAACAAAGTTCTGGGGCCAATATTTCCAAAAGTGACTAGTGACTTTGAGTGACTCCCATTTTGGGGGGTCCAACTTGAGAGGCCTTGAAGGGGATTGATTTTCAGAAAGGGCTATGAAATACATACCCCTTACAAATATCTTGAGTGGAGCTCCCAAAACAAAAGGCATCCAAAAACGCATTACTTTTGAAACTCTTGGCCTGTATAAACAAGCCTGGTGCCAGATACTAATGTTTACAGAGCTGTTTTGTGGAATGGCTTATGAGACCATTCAAAAGGAGAGAAACGTATCTTAGTCATAGTTTGGAGACGGGCAGCAGCGCCGCCACTGAACAAAAAACAAGTTGTGAATAAGGCTTACCAGAGCATTTTTTAAAGGCACTGCCCATTACCTCATCAGTTTGAGACACTTGTCCATCCGCAAGGGGCTCTAACTCTGCAGTTGGTGGAGCTGATATAATACTGTGTAGGAAAAACCAATCATGTTAGTTGACTGGCCTGCTAAATATCAAGTGCTTTATTTAAGTCCATTTCAGGAGCACAACCTGCAAAATGATCGTAAAAAGAAAATGGAACATCTACTAGACTACTGCCATTTGTGCCAAAAGCTCTCCCAGGTGCACAGGGTGATGCTTATTGTAAAATCATAGTTATAATATATTTTCCTGAGTCAAGTCTGAGTATAAATAGAATAAGGACCTCAGGATTCAAGCACAGCAACAATCAGTTCTGCAACTGAAGTTTTCAATAGTTTGTGCTAAATTCACAGAAACAGCAAGTAAACAGTCTTGCATCCATCTAAATCCCAGTCCAGGCTAAGGCTGAAAAAGAGCATAGCCTTGCCTACAATGAGTTTTTGCCAAAAGTCTCTCACTGTTGAAGCTCCCCTGATGGTAACAACACTGAGAAAACTAGTATAGAACAGCTCCTGAAGCTGACCGTATTAACACTGTCCCTTTTAAATAACATAGTGTAAAAACGTAGGCAGTCACAGCAGCATTGTCTCCATTAGCACCCTCAACCAGCTGGTGTTAGCAATGATAGAAAAAAGTTGCCATAAAATAAACCCTAGTGCAGACACAGCCCTAGTAGGAATCATGTTTAAACATAGTTGCTAGCACAGTTATGGCATAACTTCCTTGACAAATATTCACTTGGATTTATTTTGCAAGAACCATAATATATCCTTGTTTTAAAGCTATGCTAAAGACTACAACGTTTTGTAAGGTATAGATGGCCAATATTAATAGTGCTATTAGGCTGCCTGGTTTTCAGAGAAAAATCTCTGTCCACACTGATCAGGAAAAATATACTAGCTGCAGCCACATTTAAACACAGAAGTTATTATTATTTATCACATGTATTACAGTGGCGTAAGAGGTTCAGAACTGGAGTTCCATTATGTTACACATGTGCACACACTGTAGGAGAGGAAGAGGAGTATGGATGCTAAAACAGGGCCTAAAAATAATTACTTGACCACTCACCTTCTGAGTGCTGTAAGCTGGAAGTTTTCCATACAATACTGTATGAAACTTCTCAAGTCAGTCTTGCTGATTCCACCAACAGGATTGATATCGGCACTGGAGCAATCGTACTTAGTCAAGTATCCGTGAAGACTGAAAGAGAATAAGGAACTTTATATAACAACCACGATTATAAAGATAGGGCCTTTTATGTTTTCATGTATATTTATAAGGCTATCATTTTTTTAAAGTCACTGGGACATTAAGGGGTAAACAGATTATTGTTCGGATGTGGTAGTGCTAACTCTAATGACCATTATATCTCTGGCAGGGAGGTAATAATATTTTAATATCTACTGCAACTGCAGTTAGCATTGTATGTATTACAAGTGATTTGCAAATAAAAACAAATGAAGACTGTATTTCCTGAAGCAATGTAGGCTGACTGCCTCCCAGGACTGGCACAAGCCACTTCTTAGGGCCCTTCCCTCTTGAGGTCTCAACTTTTCTGGATAATCCAACCAATCAGAGACCACCTTCTTGGGAAATCAGAAGGGTAAGTAATTTACAGGCTCCTCTGTGGAGAGCAGGGCTGGTGCAACCATTTAGGCAACCTAGGCAGTCGCCTAGGGCGCTAGGATTTGGGGGGCAGCATTTTCTTCGACAACGACCACGGCAGCCGGATCTTCGGCCACGCCGGTCGCCGCCAGCATTTAGGCGGAGGGAGCTGGGGCAGGGAAGTGCAGGGAGGGCCGCCTGCAGCAAGTAGGGGGTGGGGCAGCACGCAGGGGAACTCCCTGCCCCAGCTCACCCCTGTCCCGCCCCCTCCCCGAGCACGCCGTCGCTGCTTCACTTCTCCCGCCTATCAGGCTTGCGGCGCCTAAGCTCATTGGCGCCACAAGCCTGGGAGGCGGGAGAAGTGAAGCAGCGACAGTGTGCTCGGGGTGGAGGCGGAGCAGGGGTGAGCTAGGGCTGAGAGGGCGCCTCAGGGCGGAGGGGGGGAGCTGCCGCGGGGAGGGGCGCCTCAGGGTGGGGGCTTGGGGACAGGTGAGGGCGCAAGGTGGAAGTTTCGCCTAGGGCGCGAAACATCCTTGCACCGGCCCTGGCAGAGAGGCAAGATGGTCCAGTGAATAGGACACTGAACTAGGACTTGGGAGCTGTGGGCTCTTCCTCTGAGCTTCAGCATGATTTTGGGAAAGTCTCTATGCCTCTATTTGGACTGTAAGCTCTCCGGGCAGGGGCAGTTTCAATGCAGTATGTGTCTGTACAGAGCCTGGACTAAAAGGGCCCTGATCTTGATTGGGGTCTCTAATGTCTACACTGCAACATAAGACTATGCTTTAGCCCAGGCTTAAGCCAACCCCCACCCCCCCTCGTGTCTACACTCCAATTACACTGACCCAGGGTCCCAGGACTCTGCAGAGCTCTAGGGTCATAGCTCAAGTGAAACCGGGACTCAGGATCCAAGCCCTATTGCTCTGCAGTGTAGATGCAGCGCTGCTTGACTTGGGTCCTGGGACTCATCCAAAAGTAGCTCACAATTCCATGGGACAACTTCTTTAGTCCTCTCTATCCCAACAATCTGCAGTCCACTCTACTGAGAAGGGAAGCCACCCCACCCTACCCTTGGCCAACAGTAGCAGCTCAGGTCAGCATTAACCCATTCTCTTCTGATCACCCATCTGCAAGCACACTATCAGAGAGCATCCTGGGTCTGCTATGGGTTTGGTGGGCTATTCAAACTTCTGTAACAACCACCCCTCAATTCTCCAGCATGTATAACATGCAGGGCAGGCAGTAAAGTTTTCCCACAGTGCATCACAGTCCTATGGCTAGAGTGACCACATTACAGGAGACTTTGGGATATGGTAACTTTGACTCAAGTCTGCGCACTGCAGTGTGGATGCCCGAGCCCTAGGTTACAGCATGGGTTAGACAACTCAATGTAGGGTTTAAATACAATGTAGACACTTAAGCCCAGGGTTCTGTAACACAAGTCAGCTAACATGAGTCCCACGAACCCTGTGCTTACTTAAGTATGTCTGACTGTTGTTTTGTATTACATTGCAGTGTATTGACACCCAACTCCCCCATTTACAACTTGAGGATCTGCAAACTGTAAATCTAATTTGGATGCCTCCACCAATCAATTAAGCAGGGCATTTCACACAAAAACAACTAAAATACTGTCTTTCTTACCTCAATAGCAACTAAAATCCCACTTTGATGCCCCACCTTACTGTGACCAAGCTACTAAGCTTGGTCCTGATTTTTTTAAATATATTGCATGGCTTCCAAAGTTGTTGGCTTTTTTTGTTTGTTTTTTTTAAATCTCTAATAATAAAAGCATTAAAAAGACACAAAATATTAGCTTCACTTTCATTTTCTATATGGGTCATTTTCGCTACTGAAGATTGCTGAGAAAGGAACAGCTGTTATTTTTATCAAATTACTGCACCAATTCTCTAATGGGCATCTGAAAAATGTCTGCTGATTTGGTTCAGTTCATGTTTTCATTGATTCCAGTACACTCATTTTATTCTTAAAATTAATTATATTTTCTGGGGCATTGGTATATACTGTCATCCAGTGGAGTTACAAAAGATTGCAGTGACTTTGACTCCCAATGACTTGTTAATAGATTTCTAATATTCACCCACCTTTCGTCCACATTGGCTGATCCGAGCACTAGAAGCCCACCAGGCATCCCACGAGCCCAATGACTCAGCTGAGCAAATAAGTAGGCAAGGACCATTCTTATTCTAGCCTACAAATCAAATTGAGAAATAAAGCAGATTTACAAAGCAAACTACTTTCTCCTTCATAAAACAGAATTCAAAGTCAAATTCAAATGTCCACTAGGAACTACCATGAGCCCAGCATACTTCAGAACTAAGCCACCTTAGAACTCCAGTCTCTACAGCTGACTAGTGAACACCGCAACCCAGTGTCACTTCATACCCAAATGTTAGTATAAGAAGGGTGATGTGGGGTGGTTCCTTTGGGGCAACAAAAGCATACCTGCACATTCTGTAGTGCCAGATTTTCCCTGCTGCTCCCTCCATAGACACGAAACTGGGGAGATCTGCCCATCACCATACTGAAAATCCCCACAATGGCTTTCACTGCCACATCTATGTTTAGATTTATATGATAGCTGCGAAGATTACAAGCACAAGTAAGTCAGTTTGCACACGTATGACTAGGTAAAACAGTGTAAAACAAATGATTTTAACTTTGTCTTCCTTATGTGAAGAAAATAATCAAACCCTCAATTCTCTAGCATGTAAATCAAGGACACAGGAGTAAGGCACTAAAGCAGGGGTGGGCAAACTTTTGGCCCGAGGGCCACATCGGGGTTGCAAAACTGTATGGAGGGCCAGGTAGGAAAGGCTGTGCCTCCCCAAACAGCCTGGCCTCCGCCCCCTATCCAACCCCTCCCACTTCCCGCCCCCTGACTGCCCCCCTCACAACCCCCAACCCATCCAACTCCCCCCACTCCTTGTTCCTTAACCACCCCCTCCCAAGACCCTAACCACCCCCTCAGGACACCACCCCGTATCCAACCCCCCTGTTCCCTGTTCCCTGATTGACGCAACCCCTATCCCCCGCCCCCCGACAGGCCCCCCAGGACTCCCACGCCTATCCAACCCCAACCCCCCCATTCCCATCCCCTGACCGCCCCTCCCCATCCAACCACTCCCTGTCCCCTGACTGCCCCCAAAACCCCATGCCCCTTATCCAACACCCAGCCCCCTTACCATGTCACTCAGAGCGGCATGCCTGGCAGCCGCACTGCCCGGCCGGAGCCAGACATGCTGCCGCGCTGCCCTGCAGGAGCACGCAGCCCCGCCACCCAGAGCGCTGCCCACACGGCAGCCTGGCTGCGGGGGAGGGGGAACAGCAGTGGAGGGGCCAGAGGTAGCCTCCCCGGCCAGGAGCTCAGGGGCCGGGCAGGACGTTCTTGCGGGCTGGATGTGGCCCGTAGTTTGCCCACCTCTGCACTAAAGCCTACCACCACCTCATATCTGGCTTCTAGACTTGGGGAGCCTGGAGTGCAGACTTTTCAAGTTCAGTTGACTGGTTTCCCGGTTATTCCCCCAATGTTTCTAATGCCTACCCCCACACATACGCTCAGGTATTAAAGGCTGTAATATTCTACTTACCACCTTTATTACTCTCATACTGGTCTTTTAGAAAACCTGAAATCTTAACCGCAACATTATTTAATCCAAGTATTTCTTATTCTATACCTGCCTATTTGTTCAGCCAACAATTTGGCCCTGTTGTATGTATCCTGGGAGGAGTTCTCGCTAGCCATGTAACAAGTGGTGAAGATATGTCCACAGAATTCCTGGGAATCCTCAGGAGTATAGGTCTCATCATTCACTATCCTACGTACATCGGCCAGCACACCTTGATCTGCAGACAATCCAGTAAAAGTAAAATGAGAAATCAGATGAAGCATCACAGATACCTTGTACTACTGCTAATAATACTTTGCTCTTCCACAGCACCAATCATTAGAGGATCTCAAAGCACTTTATAATCATAAAGGAACTAAGCCTCACAACCACCCTTCACAAAATAAGGTAACACTTCATTTGTTGGCATTTCAAATGTCCTCAATTCCATAAAAGAGAATTATTGAGTTTGTTGCTGGTTTTGCATCTATAAATATAAAAAAGTTTTGTCCCATGTATTACAAAGAGGCTTTATAGGGACGAAATGCTAAGCGTATTAGCGCAAAGTTTATGGACTACTTCAACCCAATTTCAGGGCTTAACTTTCCTTAAGCACATGTGTGAGACTTAAGCGCAGCTTAAGAACTGTGCTGGCGGATGTAGAGTTGAATTTCACCCAAAACGAACACACTCTCCCACAATAGACTGGAACACCAGGCCCAAACATGCCAACGTTTGGATGATAACTCCAAAGACTAATCCAGATCCATGGCTACGTATTCTGTGCACTGCCCATAAGTGAAGATATGCACTACACATGTAGCTACACACGGCAGGGCAAGGCTCTGGCAGTGGGATGGTGGCAGGGCAAGGCTCTGGCCGCTCCCTTCTGCCGGAGCCCTTCCCTGCTGTCTCCTGCTGAAGCCTTTCCCTGCTGCTCTTCCCCCTCCTCCCCACACAGCAGCTTTACACTGTGGCAGGGAAAGGCTCTGGCAACAGGGAGGCAGTGAGACACTACACGGCTAAAAATAGCAGTATCCACGTGGGAGGCACTACTTGGGCATATAGAGAGCCCATATGTAGAGTACACCCTCAAGGTTCAGGAATGTAGGGCACTCTATTCTATTCACCTAAGCCATGCCTCGCTATTTACACTGCTATTTATACCCCCGCTAGCAGGCATGCTGCAGGTGTACTCCACACGCCGTAAGTGTAGACATAGCCTGAGTTTCATAGCTGACCAAAACCCATAAATATAATTTGGAGGATCTTTGAAATCTGGATCCACATTTTGGCTGGATTTCTCAAAAGGTGTCTAAGGCAATTAGCTACCACACTCCACTGAAATGTAGCGCTTGGGCCTGCTCTCTAATTAAGAACATGACCGGTATGTTGCACCTTATGTACTGTACTAATGGCTAATATTCATCCACCTCTAACCATTAGCAAGCTTGGTTACTTTGACAAGGACACACACACACTCCCCCCAACTTACTTCCATTCTTGACTGCGAGGCAAACCTGGCGACACATGGAGTATACAATGCAAGCTGTAGCAGAGCTGTCAATTCCACCACTAAGCGGTAGAAAAAATCCTGCCTTAAACAGCAAACAATGGAAAAAGCTGTAAGAAGTGCCATTGTAAAAACATATTTTACCCTTTAGAAACAATATGTTGAGCCCATTCCTGTGTCCCTCCCTCAGGTGAGTTATGCATACTCCAGCCAGCAGGGCCAGTCAGGTCTGGTAGTACTTAGTTGGAAAACAGATCTAGCAAAGCATTTCACACCCTTAACACTTTGCATTGGCTAACCAAGCCAAGTCTCAGGTTAAACCTTTTACTTTGATGGCTAGAAAAAGCTGCTGAACAGGTCCTCGCCCACTAGCATGGTTAAGGAAAGCTAATTAAGAAGGATGGAGTTCTTAGCATCCAATCCACGCTGTTTAATTTGGATCATTGCTTAATGTGATCTTCTGCTTATTTCAAAACACGATCTTTGGAATCAAACCACTAGTATGTGTGTTTGTCACCTTGTTTTTTTGTCCATCTACTTTTTTTTTGTCCATCTACTTAAAATGGCTTTTGAGAAGATGGAAGGTGATCATCAGAATTATGCTGGCAAGGAACGGTAAAAGCAATTACCTTGTAATGGATGCTGTATGTTTTCTTTATAGTTAGGGACCACCTATTTTTAAGAGAGCTGTAACTGACTAGTACTTTTCCATGTGTCTCTGTAGGCTCTCAACAACTACTGAGATTTCATCTGTGTGCGTGTTAGCAATGGTTGAATATGTTGCAGATGCAATAAACTGTTGTTGTGGGTTAAATCTTAAATTCACTGTCCTATTCATCAATAGTTTACATGATGGTCACCCTCCATTTTCATGTTACAGGGAAAGCATGAGTAATACGCCTCTCCCAATAACAGCCATAATGGGCCCAGTCTTACTCCCACAGAAGTCAATATGAGTTTTCTACTGGACTTCAATGAAGCAAGCCCAGAACTGGCAAGAATACAAGCATCACAATTCAGCACTTGTGTGATGTACAGCATAGAGATACGCATGATGAAAAGAGGGCCCAAAACCAAGCAGAAGAAAAAAAAAAGTCAACAGCAACATGAATGCACAAAGAAAACAGATTCATGAATGAAGCTCTTAGAAGGGATTTCTCTTGAGAGATCCTAAACAATCTGGCCAGATTCAGTGCTGATTTACACCCTACACAATTCCACTGACTTTAATCAGATTGCCAGGGTGCAAGTCAGCAATGAATCTGGTGTATTGTTTCTGGGTACAGGGTAGAAAGGATGTTTTTATCATGCCATTAAAAATAAATGTTGCTTGCAGGAAACTGGAGCACCAACTTAGGTTACCAAAAAAAAACAAAAAAACAAAAACAAAAAAACCCTTTGTCAATGGGAGTTTCGTTATTGAATTTAAAGAAAGCAGTACTGAGCACTAACAGATTTGAAGAGAACAGTTAGACACACCTTGAATAAGTGCTTTAAGCTTGAACCAAAGATACTAGCAAAAAGTCTCACAGAATAATCTTGCTCTAAAGAGATGTAGGTAGACGCAAGCTACCTATACTATTCTTATGGTTAAAACATAGAAAGACAATGTTCAAAAGAGCGTTCTTACCTGATTACTGCGTCTTAAGTAGTCCCAAAGCCAGCATGCAGGGCCAAGGCTGTAAGTTACAAAATATAAATATTAGGGCTGTCGAGAGATTAAAAAAATTAACCGTGACTAATCAGGCACTTAAACAATAATAGAATACTATTTGTTTAAATATTTGGGATGTCTTCTACATTTTCAAATATATTGATTTCAATTACAATACAAAATACAAAGTGTACAGTGCTCACTTTATAGCTATTTTTATTACAAATATTTGCACTGTAAAAAACAAAAGAAAATGTATTTTTCAATTCCCCACTTACAAGTTGTAGTTGACCTTACAAATGTAGAATTACGTACAAAAAAACTGGATTCAAAAACAAAATAACGTAGGCTCTAAAGTTTTACAACTCCACTCTGTCCTACTTCACGTTCAGCCAATCGCTCAGACAAACAAGTATGTTTACATTTGCAGAAGATAACGCTGCTCACTTCTTATTTACAATGTCACCTGAAAGCGAAAACAGGCATTCGCATGGTTCTGTTGCAGCCGGTGTCACAAGATATTTATGTGCCAGATGCGCTAAAGATTCATATGTCCCTTCATGCTTCAACCACCATTCCAATCCAAAGCAATATGGACCGATGCATGTTCATTTTCATTGTCTCAGTCAGATGCCACTAGCAGAAGGTTGATTTTCTTTTTTGGTGGTTCAGATTCTGTAGTTTCCGCATCAGCGTGTTGCTCTTTTAAGACTTCTGAAAGCATGCTCCACACTTCATCCCTCTCAGATTTTGAAAGGCACTTCAGTTTCTTAAACCTTGGGTCAAGTGCTGTAACTATCTTTACATTGGTACCTTCTTTGCGTAAATCTCACATTGGTAGCTTCTTAGCATTTTGTCAAATCTGCAGTGAAAGTGTTCTTAAAATGAACAACATGCTGGGTCATCATCCGAAACTCCTACCACATGAAATATATAGCAAAATGTGGGAAAAACAGCAGGAGATGTACAGTTGTCCCCCAAGGAGTTCAGTCACAAATTTAAATAACAAGTTTTTTTTTAACACGTATCATCAGCATGGACGCATGTCCTTTGAAATGATGGTCAAGGCATGAAGGGGCATATGAATGTTTAGCATATCTGACACATAAATACCTTGCAATGCCAGCTACAAAAGTGCCATGTGAACACCTGTTCTCACTTTCAGGTGACATTGTAAATAAAAAGCAGGCAGAATTATGTCCTGTAAATGTAAAAAAACTTGTTTGTCTTAACCATTGGCTGAACGTGAAATAGGACTGAGTGGACTTATAGGCTCTAAAGTTTTACATTGTTTTGTTTTTTAATGCAGTTATGTAACAAAAAAAAATCTACATTTGTTAAGTTGCACTTTCACGATAAAGAGATCACACTACAGTACTTGTATGAGGTGAGTTGAAAGATAATATTTTATCATTTTTAGAGTACAAATATTTGTAATAAAAATAAAATATAGTGAGCACTGTACACTTTGTATTATGTTCTAATTGAAATAAATATATTTGAAAATGTAGAAAAACATCCAAAAATATTTAATAAATTTCAATTGGTATTCTACTGTTTAACAGTGCAGTTAATGACAATTAACTTTTTTAATCAGGATTAATTTTTTGAGTTAATTGCATGAGTTAACTATGATTAATCGACAGCCCTAATAAATATTCCAGAACAGTTATAAGATAAGAACTATTTCATATTTAAAAATCCATCCTTATTGATCTCCTTTGTTTAGGACTTTGCATACCATCAAGAAATAATTTTAGTGTCCAAATTTTTTTAAACCTTACCAATAAAGTATGCAACAGACTATATTTTTATTTTAAGTAAATTCATTTCCCCACCTCATTTATGCCTACCAGATTTCTTCCTCAGGACTATGATATCTCCACTGGATTGGCTCACAGGTAGGTACACATATATCATCAGAACATGACAGAGAAAAATTCACTTTTATTCTGGGATAGGAATTCACTTTGCTTGCCTAATTAATAGAATAGAAAATTTGGGAAGTCATCAGTTTTAATGTAGCATTTATCTATAAAAGCATTACATGTTCACGGATAATACAGCCTCTGGAATACTGCAGAAGCCAAAGTATTTCAACAGTCTCTCTTTCAATAATTGAAGATGTGTTGACTCAATGACTTACTGAAATTCATCAAAGAGCACAAGTTCAACACATTTGAAGAATTCTTACCTCTAAGTTACGACATGAAATTTCTGCCCTGTAACTTCGAACATCTTCCAAATCCAGTGTAGCAACCAAGACTTCCTGGTGAAAGGCATTTAAAATTAGACATCTGACACAAGTACAGAATGGCTTTCCAAACCCAAATGTACAGGACAAAGAGTTGTTTAAAAAGGGATACAGTCATTTCCACTGTAGATATTTCCTGCTCAATCTACTCATGAGCTAAGACCAGTGACTTCAACAGGATTCCTCACGTGAATTAAATAAGAACAATTTATACCGAATGCACTAGACAATAGACTATCCCATAATCCCTACACGAGAAAGTTCATACTGACTTAACAAGTTTCTTGTTTGCATAAGGGTTTGCAAAACTGAGCCTATAATTATTACACTCTAATTGACATCTTTGTGTCCAATTGCTTAAATAAGCACATATAAACCAGCAAGGCCTGCTCCTCACCACAGTGATATCCAAACCTCCAGGCCTGGTCTACATGAGGATTTTCAGAAATTCTTCCACTCCTGCAGTTCCATCACTGCAGGCAAAACAAGAAGTGCTAGTGTGGATTGGGGGCAAGCAATTGTGCCATTGTGACATCTAGACCCCCTTGGAGCAGGGTTGGATAACAGTAAAAAGGCACTTGCTTGGTCTATATTATGGCATCCAGCCTCCCTAGCACCAATGGAACTGAACCTGTGCTAGACCAATGGTGGGAGAATTTCTGAAAAGCCTCAGTGTAGAAGCAGTCCCACTGACTTCACCTTGCAACAAGGTCTGAGAGAAGGATAGCAATGCCATGCTGAGGGAGACCAAGAAGTAAAATGAATCTTGCAGTGTCAGTCAGCTTGAGTTTATTACCACATCATTCAGTGAAAACTGGGATCCTTGAGCAATAGTGTCTCCATTCATAGAAATCATGGCACAACCATCATAGTACAGACGATCACCATCACAGCCCTTCTGATTGGCTAAGACATAAATCCCACCACTCTAAGAAGAAAAAATATATATATATTTTTTCAAAATATAACAGTTTGAAAACTATGGAATGTTAAAAGGCAAACTACTGGTTTCTTTTGCCCCCTCCCAAGTCCACTCTCCAGCTTTACATTGTGACTAATTCAGGGACTATTCCTTCCTTTTTGTTTGAAAAAAGTGCTCAGCTCTTTGTGGGCCCTGTGAAAACAAATAATATAACACACTGGCTAAGTGTGTTACATCTGCCTCAGATGGCTGCTACCAGCAAATGGAGTTGCCCCTTTAGTTCAAGTAGTAGAGGCCTATACTTTAGAACTGAAATTCAAAGTTCAAGATGGCAAGTGTTGCAAAAATAACCATTCTTTATAATAGAGGGCATGGCAAAGTGAGGAAGAAATTATATTTGGATGTCTTGGGACATAGCAAATATTGTTAAGCAAGCAAAGCATGTTAAATTACTATGAAGACTAATTTATCATTTATCATCATACCCATACTAATCACTTTTCATGGCTTAGCTTGCCATTCACTGTCTTGTTCCCTCTCCATCCCATCTCTATTAAAAACAGATACAGTTTTTGCCTAATCACTGAATATATATTTTTCTTTTAAAATAAGGTGAGCTTTAGATGTAAAAAATGCAAAACATCCTAACATCTTAATTTTTTTTTAATAATTTGCTTTAGAAAAAATTATCATTTTGTTAATCTCCTCTGCAGTTATAAACCTCTGAAGGGATAAGGTGAGGTGGCAGGGGAAAGCCTCAAGGTTTCAGTGTAAACCCAGATCTTTATTTTCCCTTAATGGTATATTTATTGATATTTCTTCAGCTCTCATGTCAATATGAACATTTTAATTAAGATCAGAAAGGAGCCTGTGGCTTTAAGGGAACCACAGACACTTGTGCTCATGACAGGAAATCTCTCCCCTTCCCTGAGTAGATTATAGCCAAGTAATGAGCTGTCAATTCTGGTAAATTTGCACCATACAATATGCATGTATATTTTGTTTAGAGCTACATCCGTTTACAATTGGTTGCAATTTTTTTCTGCATAAAGTGGATACAACATTTCATGCTTTCAACAGTAAAATAATTAGTCACTTTGAATGGTGGTTTTGTCTCTTTATTGTTATAGTTTTTGTTTGTTTGTTTGTAAAAGCAACCAAGATAGAGAAGAATCAAAGGCACCCATTCTTTTGATCTCATATCCCTGAGGTTTGGATTAATTAAATACACCCTGGTTTAAAGATTTTGCTAACTCTCCTTTGTAGGTAGGTAGGTAGGTAGGTAGATAGATAGATATGAAAAGAAGATTACAGATTTAGCTTTCCTATGCCATCAAGTCTAATTACTAACACAGGCAGGCAACACTATGGCCTGTCAGAGTAGAGGAGACTACTCTGAAAAACTGAGGTAAGTAATGAAGAGATGAGTTGGTCTTTAAAAAGATCTACCTTTGCTGTTGCAGAATTTACCACATTCACACGGGTATGAGCTTTCCGCAGCACATGGTGACTCCCTGATGAATTAGTGAAGATCTCCACCCCATCAAGACCCATTTCAATATGAGGGCTATAAAAATAAGAGACAGTACAATACTCAGCTGGCATTTCCACTTGTCATTAGTTGCCACTAATTTTATCTCTTTGCCGTGCCTAGAGTAGTCCACTGCCAGTTTAATACACGTCTTGGTTAGTTCAAATAATGAAAATATTTGCTAAAGCATCATATTTATTTCCCTGCATTGCACTGTTCCTTTGTCATGATGGACTGTTTTCCAGAGAAAAGGAGGGGCTTTCATCGTCCTCAGGGCCAGTGCAACGCACTAGGCGACCTAGCCGGTCACCTAGGGCACTAGCATTTGGGGGACAGCATTTTGGGTCTTTCGGCGGCGACTGCAGTGGCCGGATCTTCGGCTGCCCCGGTCCTCATCAGCATTTAGACGGAGGGAGCTGGGGCAGGGGGGTGTGGGGAGTGCTGCCTGCAGCAAGTAAGGGGGGGGCACGACACGCAGGGGAATCGCTCCCCGCACCAGCTCACCTCTGCTCCGCCTCCTCCCCTGAGCACACCGCCCTGCTCTGCTTCTCTCCCTCCCAGGCTTGCGGCGCCAAACAGCTGATTGGCGCCGCAAGCCTGGGAGGCGGGAGAAGTGGAGTGGTGACGGCGTGCTCAGGAAGGAGGCGGAGCAGAGTTGAGCAGGGGTGGGGAGCTGCCGCCCGGCTCCCCGGGCCGGGGGGAGCTGCTGCGGGGGGAGGGGAGCTGCCACGGGGGGGCACCTCAGGGAGCAGTGGGGGTGGGGAGCTGCCACAGGGGGGCTCCTTAGGGCGGAGAGCTGCCATGGGGCTTGGGGGGGGACGCAAGGTGGAAGTTTCGCCTAGGGCGCGAAACATCCTTGCACCCGCCCTGATCGTCCTCCTTTACGTTATCAAATGCCATCCTTCTAATTCAAAGGAAGTCACCTGTTCATATATCTGAATATATCTTTCTAACATTGAGGAAATGAAAGCATTCCTCCAAGGTCTGTAGCTCCACTCGCTCCTTCTCAGCAAACCCCACAGCACAAACAAATAAATCAACTACAGTCATAAGACATGGAGATGAGAAAATGAGCATGTTGCATTTTTTTTTTAAATTATTTTTATAGGAAATTGGTTGAAAATATACTGATATTAAAAGGACAATCAATCACATTTTTGAAAATTTTGCACCTTCTATAGCTACAAGGAACAAAGGATGACTAGAAGTGAAAGAGAGAGTTTAGAGAAACATTTACATTTTTTTCCTATTTGTTTAATTTATGCATCTGACAGCATTTTGTATTATAGTCAGTTTCACTGTTTCCCCTGCATGTCAATTAGTTCCCCAATCCTGCCTGCTAATCTGAAAAGACCGGGACCCTACGTAGTTTCTCCCTTGTAAAGAATTTTAAACATCTACAGGAGAACAGAAAAACTCTTATAAAAAAGTCTAAGGAATTTAAAAATTAAAACAACAAAATTCAGGGCACGCTATTTAAAGGGCACTTAATTTGGGCACTGGAATTTACTTTCCCCATAAGTAGGAAAGAAATTTCCAGAGCCTCAACTGAATACCCTTTAAATAGTATGTCTTGAATTTTGCATGTCCTGAGTTAGCTTCAGCTATCTCGCTATGCACTGCCTGCACTATTAAGTAAGTTAAAAAAAAATAAAGCTGATCATTAAAAATGAATAAAACCTAATTAAAGAGTGAATAATACACCTGTAGGTGAGTGTGCAAGTGATATAATGAGGGACGTAGAATTCTGCAGTGTGGAATTAGTAAGGTTCTCTGAATATGGAACAATGATTGGGAGTCTCCTTTGCAGATAAGTGGCCTGATAGTGATCTCACTTACACCACTGTGATGTTAAAGAGTTTCTCTTGATTTACACCAGTGTAACTAACACCATTATCAGGCTCATGGTAGTGTGACATTCTATACCTTGGGGGAGCATGCTGTAATCCCCATATTCCTCATTTTCATATAATCATGATCTTACGTATAAAGCAGGGGTAGGCAACCTATGGCACACGTGCCAAAGGCGGCACACAAGCTGATTTTCAGTGGCACTCACACTGCCCAGGTCCTGGCCACCGGTCTGGGGGGTTATGCATTTTAATTTAATTTTAAATGAAGCTTCTTAAACATTTTAAAAACCTTATTTACTTTACATACAACAATAGCTTAGTTATACATTATAGACTTATAGAAAGAGACCTTCTAAAATATTAAAATGTATTACTGGCACGCAAAACCTTAAATTAGAGTGAATAAATGAAGACTCGGCACACCACTTCTGAAAGGTTGCTGACCCCTGGTATAAAGCATGCCTTGTAAGGTATAAGTTCATTAAAGGGGAAAAGTTATCTGCTGAAAGTCATTTCTCTATCCATATTTGTGTATCATTAATGCATATGAAGTTATGAGAATTGTGTTGTATGGTTGTCACTAAATCATGCTGTAAATTGGGGAATCAGCCAGATATTAGCTCCCCAGAGGCAACAGCAAGGAAAGTAACCAAGGCCCGGGCAGAGTGTCAAACAACCTATCAGCAGCCATTGTCCAGCAAGGGAGCTACAATGCAATGACTCACCTGCATGAGGCCACACCAGGGGAATTGCTCAACCTTGCTTGGAGAGACTAATGCTCACCTGACTCTGAAGGCAGGGGCAAAGCCAAGAGGGAGGAAAGGACATGATAAAAGGGAGAGACATTTGCCATGCTGTCTCTCTCAGTTTTCCACCTACATCTACAGACACCGCCACCACCAAGCGATTGAAGTGCTGATCAAAGGGGTGAGACTGACTGAAGAGCAGCCAGCCTGTGGCGAGAAGCATCTAAGTTTGTAAGGACATTGAAAGTGTTAAGATCAGCTGAGAATGCATTTTGCTTTTATTTCATTTGACCAAATCTGACTAGTTATGCTTTGACTTATAATCACTTAAAATCTATCTTCATAGTTAATAAATCTGTTTGTTTTATTCTACCTGAAGCAGTGTGTTTGGTTTGAAGTGTGTCAGAGACTCTCCTTGGGAGAAAAAAGCCTGGTACATATCAATTTCTTTGTTAAATTGATGAACTTATATAAGCTTGCAGTGTCCAGCGGGCATAACTAGACACTGCAAGATGGAGGTTCCTAGGGTTATGTCCGGGACTGGAGATATTGGCTAGTGTCATTCGCTTGCAAGTAGCTGGGAGCAGCTTACATGCCAGAGGCTGTGCATGAACAGCCTAGGAGTCGGGGTTCTCACAGCAGAGCAGGGTAAGACTGGCTCCCAGAGTCATGGATTGGAGTGGCCTAGCAGATCACCAGTCTAAATAACACCAGAGGGGAACGTCACAACGAGTATCTTTCCTAATTCTTCACAAGACACACAAAACCATAGTGAAAGGTTTTGTTCCATATGTATTATCCTGAGAGACACTGTAGTACAATTATCAGAGGGGTAGCCGTGTTAGTCTGGATCTGTAAAAGCAGCAAAGAGTCCTGTGGCACCTTATAGGGGAGCCTCCGCTTTTCTCTTGGGGGCCCCTGCGGAGCTCCCCTGGGGAGCTCCGCGGGCCGCAGGTTTGAGACCCCTGTTATAGACTAACAGATGTATTGGAGCATGAGCTTTCCTGAGTGAATACATGCATCCGACGAAGCGGGTATTCACCCATGAAAGCTCATGCTCCAATACGTCTGTTAGTCTATAAGGTGCCACAGGACTCTTTGCTGTAGTATAATGAAACTCCTGGTACATGAACTGGTTAATTAAAACTCTCAAGTTGATCTGTCATCCCAAGGAGTGACTCGGGCACACAGAGTTGTCAACACTGAAACTGTAATACATAAAGACAACAAAATTCTTTGACTCGTTTACTTAGGCACCCTCCCCCCTCCGCATGCATTTCTTGCTCCTTGTTATGTTTTGATAATCCAAGTTTTGCAGGCATTTTCTGAAAGATTTTTTCCATAGAGGAGTGTAGTGAGTCGGTGTGGCTCCCCTCCTGCCCAGCAGAGGGAGCGCCCCTGCAGACACCCAAGTGGGCGGAGCCACCACCACCTGTTCCCGCCCCCCCCCCCCCGAAGTCAAGGGGCGGGACAGGAAGTATAAAAGCCGGCCGCCAAAGCTCAGTCAGAGCCCAGCCGCTGCAGGGAGCAGACATGCTGCCGGGAGCTTGTGACTGGGAACCCTCCAGGACCCGAGGCAGTTGCCCTGACTGGCTGGAGCTTCCCCGCGCCCGCTACGAGGAGGAGCTGCCGGAGCCTCCCCGTTCCTGCTGTTACCCGGAGGAGCCGCCTGAGCACGCCTGGCTGGACTTCCCCGAGGAGCTGCCGGACCTGCCACCAAGCCCTGGTCGAGAGGAGCCCATGCTGGTAGATTGGCCTGGGACCGGTGCCACGGACGAGGTAGGCCCTGAGGGGGAAACTGAAGTAGCCCGGGGGTAGCTGACCCCAGTCAGGCTACAGACACATACGAGCCTATGTCAGTGTGTTGCGGTCAGGACCCCACTGACCTGCAGCGGTGATAGCCGCTGCTAGGGCCCCGGGCTGGGACGCAGTGGAGTGGGTGGACCTGCGTCCCCCGTGCCACCCCACTCACAGGTGGCAGTTTTCCCCCTCACCCAACGCTCAGGTGTAAGGACCTGGGCCTATACCAACCTATTGCTGCTCAGCTCCCGTACCAGAGGGCCTGAGCTTCCTAGCACTGGTTGTTGCTGCTCAGCCCCTGCACCAGAGGGCCTGAGCTTCCTAGTACTGTTTATTGCTGCTCAGTCCCTGCACCAGAGGGCCTGAGCTTCCTAAGACTGTTTATTGCTGCTCAGCCCCTGCACCAGAGGGCCTGAGCTTCCTTGACTGTTTATTACTGCTCAGCCCCTGCACCAGAGGGCCTGAGCCTCCTCGAGCCGCGTACTGTTGCTCAGCCCGTTCAACAGAAGACGTGTAGTGGGTCGGTGTGGCGACCCTCCTGCCCTCAGGAGGGTCGAGCCCCAGTGCGAACGATTACAAGGAGCATTAACTGAGCTTTGTAGAGGCACCTCTCCTTTTGGCAGCTTCAGAACATGCTTCATCCTATTTTTCATTCATCTCTCTGTCTTACCTATTTGGTGCCCACAGCTCTTCACAGATTTCACTCCCTAGGCATGTATCTTTGGTTGCTAGCACTGCATCACCAAAAGGAACAGTTTCCTGAGGAAAACAGAGAACACAGACATGCATATTTAACAGGGGGCCTTGTCTAATAGGAGTTAAAAAAGTAATCCCCAAAAAAGAAAAATACGGAACTACATAAAATTAGTATCAAAGCAAAAGCACAATGCACATTCTCTAATCTCAAACTGATTTTACTTGGAGATAGGCCCAAACTGAAAAATCCAGATCAGGTTCTTCCCAGAGTTCCAGTGGTGTTAGGAGCTGGGGTTTTGGTTCAGGCCCATCTCTTTTTAATTAAAGATTCTGGAGAACAGGAGTAGCCCATGCAGTTCTAGAAGCCACCCTCAGGATTTAACAAAAAGGTGTGGCAATAAGTCAAAGCTGTCTACTTAGATCAAGATGGAGCACTTTGTGCTGTAACATGCAACTGTTGCAGGTTGCACTTGTGTACGAAGCAAGGAGAAAAACCTGTTCTATTTTGGGAAATTCAGGTATGATCCTCAAGCTCCTGATAAGCAGCCAATATGATCCTCTGTTGGGCAAACTTTGGAACCTCTTGCCTTGCTGCAGAACATTAACATTTAAGTAAATAAGGCTAAATTATTCACTCATTCTCACAAGTAACTCAAACGTCACTGAAACCATTGAATTTGCACTGTTGTGACCGACAGCCAAATTTGGCCTAACAGTTTTATACTGTCATTAAGTTCTTTTTTATTAAGTTATGTCTAGTTGATACTAAAACAAGATCAGAAAATACATTCCTTAAACTCACCTGTCCTGTCACCTCCTGTATCATCCTGGGGAGAAAATATTCCTCCACAAACCTAAAACAATTATACAAATCAGCAATTCTCAGAAATAAATGTTCTGCTTTAACTCAATGCTATAGTCAATGCTAACCTGATGTTTCATAGAGTTCAAGGTCAGAAGGGATCATTATATCAATACATGTGGATTGTGCCGCAAGGTGGCCAGAAATCCATCCTCCATTCTTGAGGTAGAATCTTCTGTAAACATCTAGAGAAGATATCTAAACCCACCTCCAGCTGGGTTTAGATATGTAAACAGGCTGGGACCCTTCCAACCCTAAGACTCCATGGAAAGGTTTCTGCTTGGTCTGAAGGCAGTCGGGGGAAGCGGTATGGGGGGGAAGGACACTGCCACATTGGCAGCAGACTCTCTCTTCTGTAAAGAGCCTCCCCTCCATGCATGGCTGTACGGGATACAAGTTTAGTCCTATTTAAAGAGCTTTCTAAATGAAATACCATTAGGTGGCTTACATGAATTTCCCTTGCTGCTGAGCTTGCAGTAGAAATAACGCATTGGAATGGGGATTTCAATCCCTTTGCTGTGACTGCAATGGCAAATCCATGCTTTTTAGCAGCCTTAATAGTACGCTGTACACAACCCACCGTGCTCTGCTCCATGGGGTAAACCATCGAAGTTCCCTGTAATTTCCTGTATTTGCCAGTATCATCTTTGGCCTGATCAGAAGAATTTTCCTTTAAAAAAAGAAAAGGGAGGAGAGAGGGGATTTAAGTACTTACACTGCAGCAAAGGCAAATAAGTATTAAGAAATGCCAAGTTTCTATTTATTTTTTCAGTATGTTTACTTTGCATATTTGACAGCAATCTGTATACAGTCATTTTCACTGTTTCCCGTTGCATAGTCTGTCTGTTTTAGCTTCCTCTTTTGGTTTTGTAGGTCTGTCACACAGCAATGGGAATTTTTGATGTGCACATTAAAAAATAAGATGTGATTGTAAATAGAAAGTCCACAACAATTGCTAATCTCTTTGAAATTAACAGATACGAAGCTGGTGTTGTCCCTTTAAATATAAATGTGTTGCCATATGATTTGTTTTCTACTGATAATGCTATACCAAGACGTTAACCTAACCTGTGACTATAAAAGGTATTATCTAGATAAGAAATACATACTTGTTTAAAAAGATCACTCTACAGTTGTAGCGAACATTTCTGCACATAACAGGCCTGTACAAAGAAAAAAAAATCAGTGTTACCTGAAGCAAGTTCATTTAATAAAACAAGGTGATTATTGAAAAACACATCTACCACATTACAGGAGATCTGCTGTAAATGCGATATATATTTTAGTATCCTTTGCCACATTTGACTTGTGTCAAGCTGGGTCAGCAGAGTAGAAAAGCTGATCTTATATATTTAATTTTAAAATGATGCAATTCAGAACCACTTAACCTAATATAGGAAATCTGACTAGGGATCAGCACATAATTGAAAACATTTTCCCTAATGTCACTGTAAGGTTGCTTCTACTCATGAAGGTAGTTTCTCTGTGATAGCTAGTTAGGATCATAAAGCCCTTGACACACATTTATAAATAGAGCCTCAACATTCCTGGGATATATGCAAGTATTAATCCCATTGGACAGACAGGTAAACTGAGGTACAGAAAGGTTGAAAGAATTGCATATAATCACACAATGAGTCCATGATCACCTAGAAATAGAACCCAGACTTTTCGTTTCCCAAGAGTATGCTCTAAATCCTAGTGATCCTTCCACTCAAATCTCTTTAAAAAAGAAAAAACTGGGCTTTTTATTTTTCAAACTTAAAACAGTGAAACTACCCAGTTTGTATCCAGAAGAAAAAGAGAGATTTCTAATGGTTCTTTTTTTTACTTTCATACTGCAGCTCTTCCCATGTAAAAACTTCATGCAAGGTAGCAAAGCTCCTGGTTCTGGACAACAACATTAAATACGGAGGATAAGTTTTCAAAAGTGTCTTTATGACTCAGAAGCCCAAGTCCAATTTTTAAAACAACTTAGGCACTTGGAAGCCTAAATCAATTTCAAAGTGGGGCTTAGGCGTCTAAGTCATTAAGGCACTATTGAAACATTTTCCTATCTACAACTACAACTAAGGTCAACTAGCTACATCGTTCAGGGCTATGAAAAATTTCACATCCCATTCAATGTAGTTAGGTCAACCTAACCCTCACTGTATACCCTTCCATTGACCAAGCTACCACCTCTTGATGGGGTGGATTTACTAAAGCAATGGAAAAACCCTTTCTGCTGCTGTATTGTCTATGTTACAGCGGGCCACTGTAGCTCTAGAGTCCTTGCTATCCAGTAGTGTCTGCTCAGACAGCCAGGTCACCTTTTTCCAAGGCAGCTACCCCTTCATAATAATTACACAACACTTACATTCCCACATCACAGATGATGTCTTGAGTGGCAGGAGATTCCAAAAGCTTTGCCAGAACTTCAAATGAATGTAACAGCGTATCGGATTCATAATA
This sequence comes from Mauremys mutica, assembly GCF_020497125.1. Taxonomy (NCBI): domain Eukaryota; kingdom Metazoa; phylum Chordata; order Testudines; family Geoemydidae; genus Mauremys; species Mauremys mutica. The sequence goes on from NC_059075.1 coordinate 84,209,201, forward strand.
GTGATCTGAACAGCCATAGCCACTGTGTACAAAAAGATACCAAGCAAAAAATTCAGATGAGATCAGAATTAGACACAAGACGTCACTGTCACTTAAGATAAAAACAACATCCCAAACATATGGCAATTACACAGAGCACAAAGAAACTACATATAATTTACCATTTACATTGACAGCATTTAAAATTCTGCAGTATTGTTGTTGTTGAAGTATTCTTTTTAACAAAAAATAACATGGTTTAAAGGATAGAATTGAACATTACATTTACCATCTGGAATTTTCATTATAATAAACTTAATAATTGATGCCACTGTGAGTTGTAAAACAAAGGACCCAATCCTGTACCCTTCGCTACCATTAACACATTTTTGCTCATATAGCCAATCCTGGGGTTTGCATAATATTACACAGAGTATTCTGCATTACAATTTGTTCTTGACCATTCATTGTTGTTCAGTTATTCTGTTCATGAGCAATATACACTTCTCCCCGTTGAAAAGATACCAAATATACAGTAATTAAGATGGTCTCACCAAATTTCAAGCTCCGGTCCAAGTCTGTATCTTGCTCCTTTGTATTTTGCTATTTCAATACCTATAAAATGGCCGGGGTGGGGGGGAGGAAGGGGAAGGATAAAATATGAGTCCATTCTACACAGAAAATGGTAATCTAACCTGTCAGTGTGCAGAGGGGATCCCAGCATTGGACATACAGTCCTAGGTTTGTTTTATTAGTCTCCATCCATATAACAGTGTCATCCTGTAATCTTTGTCCTTTTGAAGTGTCACTATATTTTTTGGCTCAAGTTTATTAGAGGCATATTTTTCAGAAGGGCTCAGTTTCCATTTAGCACCTTAACAAAATGGGCAGATTTTCAAAAGTGCTTAGCAATAATCACTTCATTTACATACCTAACTGGGAGCAGAGCTCTTTTGAAAATCTAGCCATTACAGCCTTATCATGACAGAGGGAAGCTAATATATAATGAAATGGGTCAGAAAGGGCTGTACAAACTAAGGCAGGGGTTTGGTGCAGTGCTTGCTACACACCTGAGGGTGCAGCAGCTCCTCCACACAACTATCACATACTGTGAGAACCAGAAAACAAGCCTTGCACAACTGTTCACCTCCTGGAAAAGCATGGCTAAAAATCTACTGTGCAAACACTGATGCTAGCTTGACCACTGAGAGCTTCAGCTGCCTCTCTGTGCCCTACCACACAGGAGGGCATCAGAGAGGCAATCTCTGAGCGGCTCAGAAAGGGTCCTTTCTGCTCCGTTCAGGAAGAGATTGGGCCTTAATCTTCACTCTTCTCCTTCCAAGCAGCACCTCCCTCCTTCCTTCGGATTCTTCCTTTGTTCCAGAGTGGGTCAGCTGGCAGGACAATCTTAGGCTTTCCAGGTCCCCAGAGCAGCTCCTGGTATCACTTTCCCGTGGCAGGGAAGAGACACAGGGAGCTACACTGGGGACCTAAAAAGCCTAAAACTGTCCTGTCAGCTGACCCACTCTAGCTCAAAAAAAAAATCCCATTTTAATTCAATCAGGGCAATAACATCACCCCCCTGCGCTGAGTTTAGCTGGACACCAGTGGGGCTCAGGAGTTCATGGACCGCCTGCCTGGGGCTCAGTTCTCTAGTCACCCCCCACCTCAGCTGCAGTCCCAAGATGTTGAGAGAAATCTCCCTCCCCGAGGCCAGGGAGTCACCGCTTCCCCGCTAGGTGACGGCTGAAGCCTTTCCCCTAACGTGCCCCCACTTGCTTTGTAAAATCCGTGCCAAATTGCCATCAAAATCTAGAGCCCACTGGTTGAGGGCACAGGTGGCCACTGTCACGGTCCTGCCCATGGCTGCTGCTGCTCCGCCCGGGGCGCCGCTCCTCCCCGGCAGCTGGTTGCAGCGCAAAGCAGCTCCCGCCCGTCCGCCCGGCCAGCAGCAACAAACTGCCCTGCGAAGCGCTTCCGGCGGGGCTGACATTGTTTTACTTCCTGCCGTCCCTCCTCTCCCGGATCCGAGCTCGGGCTGGGTGCCAGGCACTGAGGCGAGACCCTTCAGCACAGCCTCCAAGCGGCCCTGTCGGGCTTCTGGTCCCCGGCTGCTCGCGTCAGTTTCCAGCTCTCAAGTCCTAGCAGCAGGTTGCAATGGACACCGCAAGGGAATCCAAGCAAATTGTATCGGGAGGGGAGGGAGTGTTCGTGAAAACATTTGTATTAATAGTAGGTTTTAGTAAAACTTTTTAAAAACAGCTTTGGGTCTAAACTATTTTAGGGGGCCCCTTTAAAACAAGCAAGATTTTGCTTGACCTACCAATCCATGTAATATTTGGGATTGTGCCATTCATTCAGTGTATGCAGGGTTCTGGTATAGAGCTTTTCAACTTAAAAGGCTTATGTTTTGTTGTTTAAAATATAAGGTGTAAGACACCTAAATGCTTTAGTGGTGGCAACTAACACATATATTTATAACAAATAAAATGAAGGTGAAAGAGTGTAAAACTAGGTCTAATCCTGCTCCCATTGTAATCAAAGACAGAAGTCCACTTTGACTTCAGCGGGAACAGGATTGGGTCCACTTCTTCGTTTAGGACTCAATGGCTGAGTGCCTTCTGATTGGTGCCGAACGTGCCCAATTCTTGCTCAGTTAAGTGGCAGTTGATATGGTTGTTCAGAAGATCATAGAATAGGGTTCTGTATTATGAAACTTAATTGTACTCCCATCCCACACCTTGCTCTATGAAGTTTCCCCACCCGGACAGTTTACGTGACTAATTATTAGGTGTTAAAGTGGTTTGTGTAATAGCAGCTTACTGAAGAATGCAGCCAAAATCCTGAGTGTGACTTCTTCTCCTGCTAGAATCTTTATTCATGTATTAACTATTTCTCAGATATTGTAATTTCCTCACGTATGGGCTCCCTGAATCCATTGAGCCCAGAACACTGACAACACTACTCCATTGTCTTGTCCTTTGTCTTCTTTAATAGAGATGGACCCAAAGCAAAACCTAAGATCCAAAGACTCTGGACTTCGGGGGCAATTCAAGATTCCCAAATTTTAGGGCTTGGGCTCAGACTAATTTTGTTGCTTCTAATTAGTCCAATTGCCCTCTAGGTTTTCAAAACCCCCACAGATCTCATTAGCATCCACTCTTCCACAGTTGGGGGTCATGCTGAGGGTTTGTCCACATGGTAGGGTAATGCACTGTATGGGGGAGTGGTTTCTAAAATGCACTAACGTGTTGTGCATTAATTGATCTGTGTAGACCCTGCTGGTGTGTACTGAAGGTTCCATAGTATGTTAAAGTGCACTAGGGAACTTTTTGTGTTCATCAGCAGGGTCTGCACAGATCAATTAATGTGCAACTCATTAGTGTGCTTTAGAAATCTTTAGTGCGCTGTAGAGTGCATTGCCCCGACCTGTAGATAAGCCCTACATTGTGCTGTCTCATCTATCAATCTCTCCTTCTCTTAAAACCTTTTAGAGCTTTTTCCTCTGACAGCTGATTACATTGAATCAAGCCCTTAAGGTGGCCATTGTATGTAATGTGCCAACTCCGTGGATGGTAGGATTGTAGTGGCCATCAGCTCAGCCATCAAATCTGGAAGCAGCATCATTATTTATTTCAAAAGCATAAACTATGGTTTTTCTATGTATGGACTGATTATAAAGTTATGTTAGTTTCATAGTTACAGTCCAGTGAAAAAATGGTATAGTTTGGTATGGTTTATGTTTTCATCTCACCCCTCATTTGATATGGAAGTAATCTCTCCTGGTTCCCTAGCTGAGTGAACTACTGAACCCAACTTAGTTTGCAGTGGAAAAGATATTGTATCTATTGGGTTTCCAGGAAATGCATGCTAACGGACCCCCCCCCCCAGCCTAAGGGGAGGTGCCACAGAGCCTCAGAAACCCACTAATTGCGGGGACAACTAATAAAAGAACAGGGACAGGAGTGCGGTCAAAGGGTCATAAGAAGGGAGCCTGACGGGGACACCGAGCAGAGAACCCCGGACAGCGCCCACTGCTCCTCGAAGGCGTCAAGGGAGCCAGCGGATGCCGCCCAGAGGAACTCCGCCCGGAGACGTGAACGGACTAAGGATCGGAAACAAGCCCCACAGTCACAGGAGTCTCCATTGGCCAACCGCCTCTCCCTGGTCGCGTAGATGGCCATTTTTGCCAGGGCGAGGAGGAGGTTGACCAGGAGGTCCCGCGACTTCGTGGGGCCACGGATAGGGAGTGCATGGAGAAGGAGGTGGGGGGAAAAGTGCAGCCAGAAACGCAATAGGAGATTAGTGAGGAGCCGGTATAGGGGCTGCAGCCTGGCGCACTCTATGTAAACGTGCGCCAGGGTCTCCCTCACGCCGCAGAAGGGGCAGGTGTGAGGCAGTATGCTGTAGTCAATAACATAGCACACTAGAGAGGGAGTCAGGGAACTGAGTTCTAATTGACTCTGCCTCTCACTCATGTGACTTTTGAAGTCACTTCACTTCTGTTTCCTCTCTTTTGTCAATTTAGATTCTGATCTAAACTCTTTGAGGCAGGGACATTCTCTCTGTGTTTGTACAGCCCCTAGCACACTGGGGCCCCAATCTCAGTTGGAACCCATACATGTTACTGTAATAATAACAACAATAATAATAGCAATGTGAACATTATTTTAAAAATATTTTACATTTATATGATAGTATCCATTCCAAAGAATCCGAAGGCTCTTTATAAATTACATACAAACAGTGTTGCCAAACCCAAGCACTCAAGAATCATGAATTGTGCCCCCAAAATAATCAGATTGCTGTAAAAATCATAAGATTTTTAAAATTAATAATTTGGAGATCTTCATATTTGCCTTCTGAGGCTGAAAACTCTCCAGACCACATTTTCAGACTTTTCTCTGCAACTATGAAGGCTAGAAATTTACTAGAGTTTTTAATGAAAGCTGAGAATCTCATGCAATCACATTAATCCAGAAGTTGTGACTTTAAGAAAAACACCAAATAGCGCAGGGCTCATGCTACAATTGCAAAAGTTGCAACACTGAAATGCAGCCAGTTCTAGGGTGGAGGGCAACAACCAACTAGCACACAGGATGCTGCACAACTGAGTGATTATGGGCATAGGCTTCTATATAAGAAAAAGCCTCAAATATTCGGACTGTCCCTATAAAGTATCTTGTGAGACTTTTTTAATGTTTGTGAATCACAGTGAGATTCTCAGATGGAAGGTGCTATAGATGTACAAAGTATGATGACTTCAAAAATTAAATGGATTATTCCTGTAATCATTAACTTAAACTCTTGCACCACAATGCACAAAGATCTCTGCTGCAGTCATAAATGGCAGACACAAATGCACTACTTCGAACTAACCTTAAGACTGCAAGTGCATAGAGTGCTCAGATTAAAAGATAAATAGTTCACTTTTTATCTGTCTACATAGGTGCTGGAACTAGGAGTGCTGGGGGTGCTGCTGGGAGAGGGTTTACAGTTTGGTTCAATGGCTCTCAGCAGTAGTCCCCCCCCATACAAATTGTTCCAGCACCCCTCTCTGTCTAGATTTTTTTCTATAAGATATTCATAGGGTGGTGGTTGTCATGGTTATTTCATGAGCTGGCTGGTGGTTTGAAACAGTTGCACCAATCCAGCTGTGTAGCACCATGTGATGTTTAAGAGAACATGCAGGTGATTGGACAGTAGGTTTAGTATGTAACTCCTGAGGGAGTGGCAAAGACTAAAGAGCTTTAACTAGCTTGAAGTAGCCTGGCTTTTTTTGGTACTCGTAAGAGTTCAGCTGGGTGGAACCACAAGCAAAGAAGGGGTAAGGAGTATTTATATTATAATCGTGTTTCTAATTAGAATAGAAACATATATTTGAAATAGATCAGAGTCAATGAGTAAATCTGATAAGCAGTTGTATAAATCCTTAATAAGCAACAGTATGCATATACATGTTGCAAAATGTATTACAACAGGTTCGTAGCAGTAATGGATAGAATATGGTTAGAAAACATAGACAAAAATGAAAATTTGACTACCAAAAAAGGATTTTTGTTTTGATTTCCTCAACTTCTGTCTCAGATACTGTTTTCTGACCTGTGCTAGAAATGGGGTAGCTGTGGTCCTTTATAATGTGACCATTTTGCATTGCTGTTTATTTCTGATTTGGTGGCAGTCTGCTCCATATTGTGAGGCTGTTTTTGCAGCTTCCTTTCTCTGCCTTGCCTTTTAACAGCATCTTCCAATTCTGATAGAGAATTACAGCTTCTTCTTTTTTTTTTTTTTTGTAAAGCAGCATTTGTTTGCAAAGTTAAATAAAGCAATTTGAGCAACACAGGAAGGGAATAAGAGACTGATGTTAGAAAAGATGTGCTACCTGATCTTAAGAGTTCTACAGGGAAACTGGAAGAACATATGTTTATGCAACTTCTGTTTTTAAATATATATGCAAACTGACCACTATGTAAAACAAGCTTCATGCTTGCAGGAACTACTTGATTCTTGATCTGTTAAAGACTTATCTGCACATACACTGTATGGTTTTTGTTGTTAAATATGATGTTCGAAGCCATATTGGCCCTTAGGAGGGAAGGGAAAATAGCATTTAGCAGGACCGAGTGAAAGAAACTGGAAGATTAAACTGTGAGTAATAAATAGACAAGCTTTAAGTAGGGGTTTTTTGGGGGGGAGGGTATTAGACAGAGGAATTTTTTAGCACGTCATACAAGACTTGTTACTTATCATGGTTTTTAGTTAATCATCCATGATCCATTAATTTTTACTGAATGAGTCTTTTGTGTACAGCTGCTATTTTCTTTCAACCTGCAAAATAGTTTACAGTATCCTATAGGAGAGCTGATTTGACTTAGGGTTCATTTAAAAACAATAAATAACCAAGGTCCTGTCTTATTTTTGTGAATTAAAGAGCTTATCACAGTTCATGCAAATGTCCTTTGTCAAAAATTTTCCACCTCTCTCAGTTTTGTAACGTGTTTTTTTGCCAGTCGTTGAGTGCTTCCAGCCATTCGAGAGGTGATTGCATTTCAGTGGTGCTGTATGTCTCTTATAAATCACTCTGAGATGGGCCTGACACAAACTTATGATCCAGAACGACAGTGAAAACCATATTAATTATCATTATTTAAAATAACTTACATATTTTTTAACTCTATGATCTTTGTGTTATTCCCCTACTACAAAAATCACAGTTTGTGCTTATATAATAAATAGAATAATTCTTTATAAAGATGAAACATATTTTCAGAATTCTGGACATAGGAATATGATCATTGTAGCCCAGTTCTAACTGACAAAACTTAATATCATCACATCTTTAAAAGCTATTGCTGTCTTTCCAAAGGGGAACAATGAGCCAGGAGCCATTCTAGTCACACCTCCCTTTAAGAGTTGGATGTAAGAAGTGGTCACAGAGGAAACAGCACTAAAAGGAACTAAGGTTTACAAGGTTTTATGAGGAGGGGAAGTATCCACTAGAGCAGAGTTTGCAATAGATAAGGTTACACAATTTTAAAAGTCTGCCCCCCAACACACACACACAGGTACTGCACAGAGACTGGGATGGGAAAGTGAATAGAAAGAGACTTATGCATGGACTTGAAAGACCAAAACCAAGTGGATCGGGAAACCTCAAAGATTATAGGTGGTTTGATCCCACAAGTTTGGATCCAAGTGAAATGAAAATTTCCATGAATTCCTCCCCCAAGGTGGTTTCTGGATTGTGAGTTTTACTTCAGACCCAGCTCTGGTTAAGATGCTGAGGGTCGGGTCAGAGAAATAGCATGTTCACAATGTTCAGGACTCACTGAAGTTCAGAGAGCGTTTCAGGAAGCCCCTAGATGAAGGAATTTAAATAGCTAAGAAGCATTTAAGATGACAATGAAGATTCCAGCACAAAGGAAAGTCATAATCAAGAACAATCAGCAGTTGTTTGTGCAATATTAGCTTGATTAATCTAGTTCCTTTGCAGCCTTGGAACTAGTCAGGTAAACTGTGTGTTGGACAGTTTCTGGAGCAGGGGAGATTTTCTATCTCATTATTAGTGTGGCTGGCTGCTTGTCGCATGAGTGTTTATTTGTTTTTATTACCAGAGTTTGGTTGAAAATGTGGGACTTGTCTACATGGGAAAGTGAATTTAAACCCATATTGTTATATCTGTAAACCCCACCCAGGTACACACTTATTCCAGTGTAAGTAGGCTTGGCAGAATTAGATTTTAATTTTTATAATTTAAATGATTAAATAGGTGTTTATTTTAAAGCATTTTTATATTTTTATCTATTTAAATTTTCAAAGTTGTTTGACCCCCCTGCTAATTTCCCACAATGGGGAAGTTAGACAACAATTGTTTAGTGGCAATAAATGTTGAGATTTAAAAATGTAAATCTTTATAACTAAAAACAAAATGTCAATATCACTTATCAAAATATACAAAGTAAATAACCTATTAGAGTTTAATTTAAGGATCTTAAACAAAATTTTTCTTACGTTTTTATCAGTAATTTTTTATTATCAATGGAAATTTTTTTTCATCAATTTGTGTGTGTATGGTGAAATCATGTTTACTGACACATACCAATAAAAATCAAGGCCTTCCATGCCTTAAGTATAAAAGTGTTGGGGTTTTTATTTTTTCAGTTTATCTTAAATTGTCAGGGGTTTAAGCCATACCATAAAAAGCCATTCATATGAAATTGGACTGTCCATCCCCATTATACCAGAATAACTACATATGTCAAAAAACTGGCAAAACTTTCCCATGCAGATAGTCGCTGAGATGCATTAGTAAATGGAGGGCTGGAGGCCAATGAGGAGGCATGACTGCTTTGGATGTGTGTGTCTCCCCTTTCTATCTGGTTTTCAAACTGTTTTTTGTGCTTTGGTGGTAGGTCAATTAGTCACATATCTGTGGATTATGGTGTTATTAATGATAGACCAGCTGGGTAAGAGCATCAGCAGAACACCCCAGACTTGCACACCCGGAGCTCTTTGTTTTGGAGAAAGGGAGAACCTAGGGTTAGATTTTAAAGGGCTTGGCACTCACAACTGGGGTCCGATTTTCAGAAGTGCTTCATTCCCAGTAGAAAATCTTTTCATAAGCCACAAAATGTTCAGTACTAAATGGAAACTGAGCCCTTATGAAAATTCTGACCTTGGTGAACAGGTTTAAATGCTGTGGATCCAGCCCACCTACCCCCTTATAGCTAGTTTGAATTTCTGTTTCTGCCTCTTCTTATTGAGGAAGTCTGACTGAAAGCATTGGTCACCTTCCTTTCTGCCATTGGAGAAGTTTTCACCAGTGCAGTAGTTTCCCCCCAGTGTAAACATGCTGCAGTAATGTAAAGCTAGCTTTTCACACGATACTGGAGTAAGCAGCACTGCAGTAAGCTTGATGTAGGATGTCTACATGAGAGGTTTGTACTGATGTACCTCTATTGTTATACTTTTTTTTTTTTCTCAGACAACTACAGGTTTTATTGAGGTTTCATAATTGTTACAAAAAATCTTAATTAACTTCCCTGTTGTGAGTTCTTGGCTTCTGTATTAGCTCAGAGAGCTCCCGAGCCAAGGACCTGTGCCTCATCTGACGTGCGATGTTTACTATCTCATCAAAGCTGCCACTGCCACTGTGTTTAATGTTCTTCTGCTTCTTCCTGTCACGAGGAGGCTCCTTGAGGGCTTTGATGATCAGGGCAGAGGCAGAAGGGACAACCTCAATCTGAGCTTGCCTGTTCTGGATAGTGAGTTTCACGGTGATCCTCAGCCCCTTCCAGTCACCTGTTGCCTTGGCAATGTCATCACCAACCTTTTTGGGAGACAAACCCAAAGGGCCAATTTTAGGTGCCAGCGCAGAAGTGGCACCGACCTCCCCGCCGGTACATCTCAGGAACACGACTTTGATCTCGTTGGGGTCGAACTTGGGCGGCATGGCGGCGGGCCCGAGCCGGATCCGGGGCGTGAGACACGGGCAGCTTCCCCTCACCTCCCGGCCTACAGCAGCGCGCAAATACAATGCTGCTAAGTTGTTCAGTTTTATCACATCTCAATATTTAGTATTTTTCTTCAAACCTCAGCTCCTGGAGTCATGTTGTTACCTGATAATCTCAATTCTTTTTAATGAAAGTTTCTAGTCTTCATGGTTGTGGGGAAAAGTTTGAAAGCATGACTCCTACAGACTTAAACACCAAAAGGCAAATAAAAATAACCCAAAGCTTATTTTTAAAATCTCATGACTTTTTTTAAATATTGTGATTATATGGGGGCCTTACTCATGAGTTTTGAATCTTTGCGGTCGGCGGTACTGGCAAGATCACTAAAATAGGAAAGTGTACTTTTCTTCAGGGGCTGAACTGGTCACTATTAAGTTGTCTGATGCCCAGGGGCTAGACCCTGCTAGCTAGTGAACTTCTCTACTTCCTCTTTAGCCCCATTTGGAGGGGTCAGGAAACCATTTATCTGACCACTCAGGCAAGGATATTTACATCCTGTGACTTTGGTGGGCAATATACACCTGCAGACTCCTGGTTGTATACTGCCCAGGAATCTGCAGGTACAGATACAAAACTTTGTATTATGGATATAATTTGGATCTAACTTTGTGTTATGGATGTGAAAACTTTTATTATTAGGGTTGTATGTTTTTTGCTCATTACACAACTATAATTATATAAAGACACTTCTTGGGCACACTTGGTTCCCTAATAGGGTTGCCAAATGTCTAATCCCACAAACCCAAACACCCTTGCCCTGCCTCTTCCTGAGGCCCCGCCCCTTCTCCGAGGCCCTGCCCCTGCTCACTCCATCCCCCCTCCCTCCGTCGCTTGCTCTCCCACGCCTCACTCACTTTCACCGTGCTGGAGCAGGGGGTTGGGTGCGGGAGGGGATTTGGGCTCTGGACTGGGGGGTGGGGCCTAGGGGCTCGGAGTGTGGGAGGGGACTCCGGGCTGAACCTGGGGCAGAGGGTTGGGCCATAGGTGCCAACTCCGTGGGTGCTCCGGGGCTGGAACACCCATGGGGAAAAATTAGTGGGTGCTCTGCACTCATTGGCAGCCAAGCTCTCCCTGCCTCCCTCCTCCTCCTCCACCCTGAGCACGCCACATCCCCGCTCCTCTGCCTATCTCCCAGCGCTTCCCCCCCTGGGATTTAAAGGGCTCAGGGCTCCCCGCGGCTGCCAGCAGCTCAGAGCCCTTTGAATCCCAGCCCCTGGCCGCTGATTGCCCCCTCCCCAGACCTCTGCCCCTACTGCCCCCCAGAATCCCCACCCCCTATCTAAGCACCACTGGTCCTTGTCCCCCGTTACCCACTCCCGAGACAACTGCCCCTAACTGCCCCTTGGGACCCCAGCCCCTATCTAAGCCTCCCTTCTCCTTGTCCCCAACTGCCCCCTCCTGAGACCCCACCCAACTTCCCCCCAGGACCCCACCCCCTACCTGTCCCCTGATAAACCCCCTGGACTCCCATGCTGCCTGTCCCCTGACTGCCCCTCCGAACCTCTGCCCCATCCTACCCCCCCTGCTCCTTGTCCCTTGACTGGCCCCTGGAACCCCCTACCCTTCTCCAACCTTGTAATCTTGTGGCACTGACGCGTTGTAGCTTCATTTTATATCGGCTTACAGGGCTGGAGTGGGGGGGGGCACCACCATTTTGGGCCCCACCAAAAATTTTACAAACCTGCCGCCTATGCCCCCGGCCACTGCAAACAGCTGTTTAGCAGCGTTAGCACACTCAGGGGCATGGGGGGAGAGGAGCGGGAAAGTGGCAAGGTCAGGGGAGGAGGCAGGTCGAGGGCAGGGATTTGGGGAAGAGGTTGGAATAGGGGCAGGGAGGGGGTGGAGTTGGGTTGGGGACTTTGAAGAAGGGGGTGGAATGGGGGAGGGGCAGAGGTGGGAAGAGGTGGGGCAGGGCCTCATGGAAAGGGTGGAGTGGGGGCAGGGCTGAGGGTAGAGGAGGGTCAAGCACCCTCAGGAAAAAGGGGAAGTCAGAGCCTATGGGTTGGGGTGCAGGAGGAAGTATGGGCTCTAGGAGGGAGTTTGGGTGCGGGAGGGTGCTCAGGGCTGGGGCAGGAGGTTGGGATGCGTGCAGGAGCGGGTGCAGGCTCCAGCCAGGCGGTGCTTACCTCGGGCAGCCAGCATTGCCAGCTCTAGGCTCATGGGCGGCCAGGGGGTCTCCCCATGCTGCCCCTGCCTGCAGGCACTGCCCCCGCAGCTCCCATTGGCCACGGTTCTTGGCCAATGGGAGCTGCGAAGTTGGTGTGCGGGGTGAGGGCAGTGAGCAGAGACCCTGGCCACCTCTCTGCCTAGGAGCTAGAAGGACTTGCTGGCCACTTCTGAGAGCCGTGTGAAACCAGGGCAGGTAGGGAGCCTGCCTTAGCCCCACTGCGCCGCCGGACTTTCAGCGGCCTAAAATCTCCCAGATTGGCTTCAATAGCCTCTGGGAGATCAAGCTCGATTACGGGAGACTCCCAGCCAATCCAGGAGGGTTGGCAACCCTGTTCCCTAATATCATGTTTATCAACTATATGTAAAAATACAAGGCTTGCTTAATGCCTACTGCTGCTCTGAGTGATTTGTGATCGTTTCTAAAATATAGAAAACAGTGAACACCACTAGTGTGCTTACAAACAGCTTAAACAAATAGTACCCTATTCCTATATACTGTATTACAATTGGTTGAACCAACTAGAGTCTTTAGTATTTGCTGTGAGACACGTACAGCAGCAGTGTGGCTTGGTGCTCTTTCATAGAATTTGGAGAATTCTATCTGTGGCTAGTATATCTCCACCTCCTTTTAGTTCCAACATTCCATCCTAGAAATGCCAGCCCTCAGTTTGACCAAGTTTGTGGAAACATACAACATGGTTCCCAGTGTTTGTGTCTTATCCCAATAACTTTTTACGTATAATGAAAATAACTTTGCTTTAATAGGCTCTACTGGTTTTGTAATTTGGATGATAATTTGGATGACTTATTGAACTAATCAATATTTGAAACATTATTTTAAATATTAATGCTATATTTAAGTGACATGGCAAAGTGCTACAGAGAGAGCAGATAAAGGAATTTCAGGGGCAGGGGCATTTCATTTTTGTCTGAACAATCAGAGAATGGTATGCTATAAGATGGAGGTCGCTACCTTGAGATGCATTCACCAAAATTACTCCTTGTTTTCTTTCAACTTTCATGACCAGAAATCTCTGATGAAAATAGCCCAGGGTCAAATTTTAGAATTATTCTGTGAACAGATTTAACTGCAAGTGAAATGAGTAAGATGCATGCTTCTCCATTAATTATTGATGTGTACTCAATTGATATAATCCATTGCACTTGTTCACTTTGAATTGTAAAATAAGTAAAGAAGTTGCTATTTATTATAATAAAAATACTGTAATTAACTGAGCAGTGGTTGCTCTTTTGGTTAGTGTTGATCACTAGTGACCCCTATATTTAAGCATTTCTTAAGCATTTAAGATTTGTGTAAGACCCCATTTTACACAGAAGGGAAGTTTTTTTTTTCATGAATTTCTGCATAAAATTGCTGCATACTTTGGTGCAGTCTGCCTTTCCATAAGGCGTTTGTTTGTTTGTTTTTAAAGTCCATGATCTGATTCCAGAAAACCATCCAAAGACCCCATTAGCCTCTTTTGCCACAGCATCACCCTGGGAGCTCATGTGCACTTGCTTGTCCACTTCATTCATGACTTGAGTAATGGGGTGCAGAGTATGCTTATAAAATTTGTGGATAACGCCAAGCTGGGAGGGGTTGCAAACACTTTGGTGGACAAGGTCAGAACTCAAACTGACCTTGCACATTGGAGAATTGGTCTGAAATTAGCAAAATGAAATTAAGTAAAGACAAGTGCAAAGTACTAAACTTAAAAAGGAAAAATCAAATGCATAACTACAGAATGGAGAATAACTGGGTTGGCAGCAGTACTACAGATCTGGGAGGTATAGCGGATCACAAATTGAATATGAGTCAACAATGTGATGCAGTGGAAAAAAGGCTAACATTCTGGTTGGTGTTAACGGGAGCATCATAGCTAAGACACAAGGGGTAATTGTTCTGCTCTAACACTGGTGAGGCCTCATCTGGATTACATGTCCAGTTCTGGGTAGCACATTTTAAGAAAGATGTGGACAAATTGGCGAGAGTCCAGACGCAAGTAATAAAAATGACGAAAGGTTTAGGAAACCTGACCTATGAGGAGAAGTTAAAAAAAACAAGCATGTTTAGTCATGAGAAAAGAAGACTGAAGAGGGGCCTGATAACAGTCTTCACATATGTTAATTAGATAGAGGGCAGTGATCAATTGTTCTCAATGTCCATTGAAGGTAGGACAAGAAGTAATCGCCATAATCTGCAGCAAGGGAGATTACACATAATGCATCTTTAATTATTTCTGGAAGTATGCTTTCATTCAAATTTATGGGGTAGAAATTTTTTTCCCCTATATTTTGATTGTACAACAAGAGTATCATTCCTGTGGTCCTACTGATGGTATTTAAGATCTCTTCACCTTCTAACCAGATATAATTCCCTTTGTGTTAAATACATACATATGGTGGTCTTTGTTTCCGTGGAGGAATAAATGCTTGCTTTGGGGTATATTTAAATTAAACTTACTTACATCATTAGCAGCAACCAGCGCATTCCTGTCTGAGCAGTAAACAAGCTGATTCCAAATATCTAGACTTGCCTGGGGAGGGAATCTGCTTATCTCTTGTGTTGTCAAGAGGTAGAAAATGAAGAGTTAAGGAGAAGGAAGAGCAGTTCAAGTGCAAAAGTAATTGAGGGAAGTTTCAGGTTACCAGATGGTGACCTCTAAGGAAAGGGAAATTCAGGACAAAGCAGAAAAAATAACTATAGTGTGTGGTTCTTGTAGATAGTTAGATGTGGCCTAGTAAGTCTCATCTGTAATTTGTATGATTCTGATGTAGCCAGCGCCTCATCTACAGCAGGGCCGGTGCAACCACTAGGCAAACTAGGCGGCTGCCTAGGGCGCCAAGATTTGAGGGCGCCAAAAAGCGGTGCCCAAAATGTCTGGGATGCTCACCCGGCACCGGCCAAACATGTAACCCGCTTCCTGCCCCTGTGCAAGGGGGCGCTGTGGCTTTGATCAGCTGCAGCTGGCCGGGAAGGGATGTCATTCCTCCTCTGGATGCCGGGGGTGCTGCGCTGCTCCCTGCTGTTCTGGCTCTGCCACAGGGCCCCCGTCCCGCCCTGCTCCCGCTCCCCGGAGCTCTGCAGCAGGGCCGGGCCTGCCCTCACAGAGACCCAGCCCCAGCCGTGCCGCCGGTGAGTGCTGCGGGGTGGTTCCTCCCCACCCCCCAAGCCAGCCTTGCCCACCCTGGAGGCCTGGGGCCCCCCACGGAGGCCTGGGGAACCCCCCCATGGGGGGGCTGTGTAGGGCCCCAGAATATCTAGGGACAGCCCTGGTACCTGCCACCCCGTTTCCAGCCAGCCCCTGCCACACCCCCTGCCCGCAGCCAGCCCCACACCCTGTCTCCAGGCAGCCCTTGCTGCACCCCCCTGCCCTAAGTCAGCCCGACACCCGCTGTCTCCAGCCAACCCCTGCTGCACCCCCCTGCTTTGGCAGTGCTTTAACGTGCCTTGTGTGGTTGTGGTGCAGTGATGGGAGAGAGCTCTCCAGTGCTCTTAAAAAAAACCCACCTCTACGAGGGGATAGCTCCCAGCGCTGGGAGCACAGCTCCCACCGCTGGTGCGCTGTCTACACTGGCACTTTATAGCACTGAAACTTGCTGCACTCGGGTCGGGGGTGGGGGGGGGAGTTTCACACCCCTGAGCGAGAAAGTTGCAGCGCTGTAAATTGCCCGTGTAGACAAGCCCTTATTTGAAGTTTTATAGTCACACCTAACTATTTAACTTTTGTCAAATGCCTGACATACTTGTAAGATGGTGTCGTTTATTTGTTTATTTTTGTTTTAAATAATGACTCAGGGCTTGGCTACACTTACAAGTTGCAGCGCTGGTGGAGGCTTTCCAGCGCTGCAACAACACCCCGTCCACACTTGCAGGGCACAACCAGCGCTGCAACTCCCTGGTTGCAGCGCTGGCTGAAAACCCATCCCGGCAGGGGTATAAGGAGTGCAGCGCTGGTGATCCAGCGCTGCCCAGCAGGTGTGGACACTCACCAGCGCTTTACCTGTCCTCCAGGGAATAAGGAGGTATCCCAGAATTCCTGTTCAGCCACTCTGCACATCAGTTTGCACTCTACTGCTCTTGGCTCAGGTGACCCGCCCTGTAAATGCCCCGGGAAATTTAAAAATCTCCTTCCTGTTTGCTGCAGCCAGGTGTGGAGTGCAATCAGTTTTAATCAGTTACAGGTGACCATGCCTCCACGCGGCAAACGAGCCCCAGCATGGAGCACTGGTGAATTGCAGGACCTCATCAGTGTTTGGGGTGAGGCATCTGTTCAGGCACAGCTGCGCTCCGGCCGTAGGAATTACGATATCTTTGAGCAGATATCAAGGGCCATGCTGGATCGGGGCCATGATCGGGACGCAGTACAATGCAGGGTGAAAATTAAAGAGCTGCGGAGTGCCTATTACAAAGCCCGAGAGGGGAATCGACGATCCGGAGCTGCTCCCACGACCTGCCGTTTTTACAGGGAGATGGATGAGATACTTGGGGGTGACCCCACTGCCAATCCCAGGATAACGATGGACACTTCTGAGCAGGCTGGGGGACAGGAGGAGGAGGCGGAGGAGGCGGCGGAGGCGGAGGCGTGGGGGGGGGAGGAAACCGCGAGTGAAGCTCCTGGCATGGGGGAAGAAACCGCAGATTCCCTGGAGGCATGCAGCCAGGAGCTCTTCTCAAGCCAGGAGGAAAGCACCCAATCGCAGCAGCCAGCAGTTGCAGAAGGACAAGCAGAGGAGCGTGTTACCGGTAAGCGGCTTTTATTTTCTGGGTGAAATGTTTCTGGAGAGGAGGGGGGGTTATGGATGCATGCATGCCAGCCTCTAGATGTGGAATAGCCCGTTGATGTGGTCTATCACGTCGCGGTAATCTGCCTCAGTTATCTCAGCAAAAGCTTCATCCAGAGCGTGGGCAATATGCCTGCGCAGGTTTATAGGCAGAGCCACTGTGTCCCTTGTCCCAGTGACGGTGACGCGTCCGCGCCACTCTTCTGCCAGTGGTGGGGGGACCATTTCTGAACACAGGCAAGCCGCATAGGGTCCCGGGCGGAATCCACATTGCTCTAAAAGAGCCCCCCGCTGTTCCCTAGTGACTCGCAGTAGGGAAACATCTTCCAGGATTAAGTCCTGTGAAAAATGTTGGGAGACTCTTTAGTGAAGAGATAGGGAGATAAGATCACCCCTGCATCTGCATTTCACTCAACCCCTCTAGCACTCCAGATTACCCGAAGCAACCAGCTCCCTTCTTACACCCAAGCCCCACTTCTCCCCATATAAGCACTGCTCACTCACCATGTCGTGGCTTCTGTAGTGTTATGCGTGTGGGTAAAAGAATGCTTAAATAAGAACTCACTCCCTCAGTGTAACAATTCATGTCTGGAGATAGTGGATACAATGCTGCCCGTGTTAAATGTTGTCATTTCTGTTTCTACAGTGACCTTGACTACTGGACTGCCCAGATGTTCAACATCACAGAGGCTTCAAAATTTGAGAAAAAATCCCCGAAAGAGCAAAGAAGACATGCTGAAAACTGTTCTTAATCAGTCTGCTCGAGAGAGTAAGGACTTGAAGGATTGGCGAGAGAAAGAAAGCAGGACACGCAAGAGAAATGCAGTGGCCAAGAGGAAAACCACGGAGCGGCTGCTAAGCATCCTGGAGCGCCAAGCGGAGTCTATAGAGTCACTCGTTGCCATGCAAGCAGAGCACTACCGTGCTACTCCCCCACCCGCCCCGTCCTTTGTGCCTTGTGCCCCAATGTCAGCTCAAACCACCTTTCCCCAGCATCCAGGTTCTTACCACCACCAGCTGCCTCCAACACCTGTACGTTCCCCAACCAGCCCTGATACCTACCACCACCCTTACCCTCTGCATTCAACCCCCATCACCATGCAGTATATGAACCCTGAAGTGCAGGATTCATTAAACAGCAATCCAGACAGGGCATATGCAAACTTGTGACTGTACAGTTCACCAACCCACACCCTGCCCTCTTGTGTTCATGAAATGTTGTGTGTCTGTCTGTCTGTCAAGGAAGTTTTTTTCTTTTCAATAAAACAATTCTTGGCTTTGAAAACAGTCTTTATTATAGCAGATAGTGAAAGATACCTTAGCCCAGTAAAGAAAGAGGCACTACAAATCATATTATTATTATGGATAATAGAATAACAGTGTAAGCAGTGCAATTCACTCCCATGCAAGGCAGCAAACATTATTGTTGGCTTTCAGCCTCAAATTCTTCCCTCAAGGCATCCCTAATCCTTGTAGCCCTGTGCTGGGCCTCTCTATTAGCCCTGCTCTCTGGCTGTGCATATTCAGCCTCCAGGACTTGAACCTCGGTGGTCCATGCCTCACTGAATGTTTCACCCTTCCCTTCACAAATATTATGGAGGGTACAGCAAGCGCATATAACCGCGGGGATGCTGCTTTCCCCCAAGTCTAGCTTCCCATACAAGCAACGCCAGCGGGCTTTTAAACGCCCAAAAGCACACTCCACAGTCATTCTGCACCGGCTCAGCCTGTAGTTGAACCGGTCCTTGCTCCTGTCAAGCTTCCCTGTATAGGGTTTCATGAGCCAAGGCAGTAACGGGTACGCGGGGTCTCCAAGGATCACAGTGGGCATTTCGACATCCCCTACTGTGATCTTCCTGTCTGGGAAAAAAGTCCCTGCCTGCATCTTCCTGAACAGGCCACTGTTCCGAAAGATGCGTGCATCATGCACCTTTCCAGGCCAGCCTGTGTAAATGTCAATGAAACGCCCGCGGTGATCCACAAGCGCCTGGAGAACCATAGAGAAATACCCCTTCCGATTAACGTACTCTGATGCCAGGTGGGGGGGGGCCAGAATAGGAATATGCGTCCCATCTATCGCCCCTCCACAGTTAGGGAAACCCATGTGTGCAAAGCCATCCACAATGTCCTGCACGCTCCCCAGAGTCACGGTCTTTCTTAGCAGGATGCGATTAATTGCCTTGCAAACTTGCATCAAAACGATTCCCACGGTCGACTTTCCCACACCAAACTGGTTCCCGACCGACCGGTAGCTGTCTGGAGTTGCCAGCTTCCAGATTGCAATAGCCACTCGCTTTTCCACCGTCAGGGCAGCTCTCAATCTTGTGTCCTTGCGCCGCAGAGTGGGGGCGAGCTCAGCACACAGTCCCATGAAAGTGGCTTTTCTCATACGAAAGTTCTGCAGCCACTGCTCATCATCCCAGACTTCCATGACGATGTGATCCACCACTCAGTGCTTGTTTCCCGAGCCCAAAAGCGGCGTTCAACGGTGCTGAGCATTTCCGTAAATGCCGCAAGCACTTTAGTGTCACACGCGGCAGGCAAATCCATATTGATATCATCGTCGGAATCCTCACTGTCACTTTGGAGCTGAAGGAATAGCTGGACTGCCAAACGTGTTGTGCTGGTGACACTCATCAGCAGAGTCCTCAGCAGATCGGGCTCCATTTGCCACAGAAATCGCGATTCACACAGAGAGTAACAGAAAGACACTCACAATGGCGCCAAACGCTGCTGGAAAGAGTGAATGCTGGGATGTGAAGCAATGCACCACGGGGCGCTGGCAAACAGGAAGCGGAATGACCCGCACACTTCCTTCCCCTTCCCACAATACTCAGCGCCAAAACGGCGCCAAAACGGGACGAGGTGCTCTGTGGGATAGCTGCCCACAATGCACCTCTCAATACAGCGCTGGAAAGTGCTGCAAGTGTGGCCACACTGCAGCGCTGGTAGCTGTCAGTGTGGCCACACTCCAGCGCTGGCCCTTCCACAGCTGCATGACCAGCGCTGTAACTCCCAGCGCTGCAACTTGTAAGTGTAGCCAAGCCCTCAATCTCACCCCTTCAGGGGGTTTTCTTTAACTCAGGTTAAAATAGCAGTGAAGACACTGCTCTGCTTTTAAAAAAGGCTAGCAGCTCAATTTAAAGCCTAGAGGGGAGACGGGGGTTGAACTCACAAAGAGACTAGAAATCAAGGTAAAGAAAACTAAGCGGCATAAACCTCTTTAGTTTGGACAGGTGGACTTTGCACTCCTACGTGTTGTCACTTTGTGCTGTGGAATGTCAGTTCACGCTGAATTGTTAGATGTTACATTGGGGTGTTTCCACTTTTGTTGTTGTTTTATATTATATTGCGATGGCATCGAATTATAGAGCTGTACGGCTGCAAGGGCCCTGGAGAGGTCATGAAATCGAGCCCTCTCTGCTGAGGCAGGGCCAAGCAGAGATGATGCGTCGGGGGCATGTGGGGTCAAGTGCCTGCAGCAGTTGGCCTAGGCAGGGAGCAGAAGGAGGGAACCAGAGACAGAACAGGTTGTCTATAGGACCAAGTATATGCAGAGTATCCTTGACAGAGGTTTGTTCAACCTGTTCTTAAAAACCTCCGAGGACAGAGACACCACAGACACCCTTGGGAGCCTATTCCAGAGCTTAACTACACTCAGAGTTAGAAAGCTGTTCCCAACATCTAACGTGAATCTCCCTGGCTGCAGATTAAGCCCATTACTTCTTGTCCTACCGTCAGTGGACATGGAGAACAATGGATCATCGTCCTATTTATAATGACCAAACTTTTCTCTTTGCAGACATCCGTTAAATGGTTATTATCCCCTCTTCTTGCCTGGGGTAGAATGGAAGAGGAGAAATTCCTTTCTTAACAGAGGATGCAAATGTCAGTTTGTTCTCTCTTCATGTTTTACTGAAGCTCAGAGAGAGGAAGAAACATGACCGGCCGAAGAGCATAGGGACAGGTGGAGGAAGGCAGAACCCTTTCAGGCAATCTCTGCACGGTGCTTTTTAAAACAAAAAAAACAAGGGTGTGTATCAGAGGTGGTGGGTAGTTAAGGTACAATTCTAATCTTATTTTTCCTTTGCAGGTCATCTTTAACAATGTTCCCAGGTATTGTACAGTTAATAAAAATCTTGCATTGGGCAATAAGTTTTACAGGACCCCTTGGCATCAACAATATCTTAGGTTACAGTTTTATATGCAGGCAAATATAAGGGGTTTTTTTGTTTTGTTTGTTTTTAATCAGAGTCCAGCTGCCTGATACAATCCAAGATTATCAGAAATTTCATTTATAAAGGATAATGCACAACTAATTGTTGGGGGGACCAGATGGTATAACACAATGTAATCCTCTTTCATGTAGGATCCAATGGCAGCCTTTCCCGAAAGAAAATCTGAAGAAAGGAAACACAAGAACATCCCAAATGATTCTGGAGCATCTCAAGGCCAATGGGGAAGAGCCTGGTGAGAAAGGCTTGTCACTCTGACTGAACAGACATCAAATGTGATACTATCCACTCTGGCTACTACCACTCTTCTTACAAACTTGACCCCAATATTCAAAAGACTAGAGCCCCTCAATAAACAAAAGCTGCACCAGCCTTCAATTCAGAATTACAGTATGAATTATCTAAACACAACATATCTGAAGTACAGCTGTAGCACAGACTTGTTATTGGGGATTATTAGATTATTTATATCCTTCAGCCCACCCGCCCTAAGGGAGTCTTTGTGGGTTACCCTACCAGTTCATCACAGCTTCAACTCAGAACAAGCAAACTCATAACAGGTTTAGTCCAGATCAGGGGTCTTTGATCTGGAGTTTCCAGAAGCAGGTAATTTAATATACAGTGGGTCTCTCTCCCAAGGGTATATCTTCAAAAAGTTGTCTTGAGGGGGGAGAATTTGCATTCCCCTCACTTTGAGGTACTTCCTAGGAAATCTGCTTCACACATACTGTTCCAAAAAAAGACTGTTGAACTTCCTCCTCCCTCCTGGAGACTGCATTAATCTTGTGCTAAAGAAGTTCCATACAATCTCACAATAGTACATTAAGATTTGTGTTTCTACTACAAGGTACCCTAGAGGTATTAACCCTAATTCAGTAAGGTTTAACTTAATTCGATAAGTTAATTCAGGCTATTGTCAGTCTGGCACGGTGCCCACCTTAGAACTTTTAGCCTAGTGGTTCCCACTCTCACCCTGGGATGTGGGATCCCCAAGTTCAATTTCCATCCCACCCCCTCTGTCAGAGTGGGAGAAGCGAGTGACCCCTGTTCAAATCCTCGCTGAGTGCTCTGACCACTGAGCTATGGAATGTGCTGATGTAGGTTTTAGTGTGATTGTGATTGACAAACTCTAAAATTGAAACTCGATGGGGACAGACCCATTGTTTCAATGCAAAATTCCTTTCAGAAGATAACCTGTGTCTCTATTACAGGGAAGTAGACTGGTTTTCCTTGGCCAGCGTCCTCTTCCTGCTTACATTTTCTCCACTCATCGTATATTACTTTATAATGTCGTGTGATCAGTACCATTGCTCTCTGACGGACCCCATCATTGATGTGCTCATGGGGAATTCCCATCTCTCCGACATCTGGAACAAGACACCCTCCCTGAGCTGGAAATCTGCTAACATCTATATATGTTGGGTCACTTTCCAGGTAAATCTTTCCGTTTCTATATTACAGACTGAAGTCAGATAATTACTCCACATATTTGACCTAGGCATATGTTGCTTATCTCCTTTCATGACTGCTTTTCTAGTGAACCCAATTATGTGAAAAAGATAGAGGAAGTAAATTAACAATCTTAAATGAATATCGTTTCTGACATCCGAGTAGATCTTAAGCACTTGGCAAACTGAGTGTAACGCACACTGGTTTGCTTCACCGTCACTGTAGTTTGGATATCACTTATGCCTCATGTGATGGATATCACTTATGCCTATAATAGGGCAGCATTCCTCCCCAGTCTCATTCCACACCCTGTGGAACACTGGGGTCAGTACTGACTGACTCAGGGGGAAGGATGTCACCAAGTGAATCACCAACATCACTTCCTGCAGAATGTGCGTTTTTTAAAAACATCTCATCCAAGTTCAGACTCAGCCCCTCTGTCAAGAACTGACAAGATCACAGCTTGAGGCGATATGACTGCACTGCAATGTAATGCGCTCTGATGGGGGTTACACAAGATAACTGGGTGATGGCAGGTGGATTTAAATCAAGGCGATTTAAATCACCAAATGGAATCAGTCTAAAGCATTGATTTTAATCAACTTCTCCATTTGTACTTCAGTTATTTTGTAAAGAAAGGTGCATTCCCTTGATGAAACCATTAAAACATGTTGGTTTACAACTAAATAGAACATTTCATTAGATTTGGTACACTTTTTTGCTACTTAGGACGGTACATTGTAACATACATTTACTTAAACAATTATATAGCTTTATAGTTGTTGAGATGAGTTCCTGTCTGCATCCTGAAAAACTTGCCCATACCGGTATTGCCCTGGCCTCTTCTTTTGTCATTCAGTGTTGAACGCATTCTAAACCAATATGCATTTTCTCACCTTTTGGGGGCGAAGCCAGACTTTAAGGCACCTGCTCCCCTACATGGTGTTAACTTCGCTTGTGCCAATCAGAAACGAACACAAACAGGTTTTGGGCCCCGTCCCCTGTGACACTTCTATGATGTCATAGTGGGTACTTTATGGCCTGCCTGCCATGTGCAGGCAGGGAGAGGAGAAAGAAAAACGAATCCTGTGTATACCCATGTATCCTGTGTATACCCGTAACCGAGCCTGATCACCTCGAAGCCTCTCTCTCAGCTCACGTGTTTCAAACAGAGCTTCTACGTTTGCCGGTCGTTATGCGTTGGTTTGTATTTGTAAGTATCAGTTATTACTAAATGCTGCATCTTTGTTTATAAATATTGTTAGTAGATATTTTAGTCATTGTGTGTTTTAAGCTTCATTAACTCTATTAGCTAATCATACACTGCTCCCTTACCCCTTGTAATTATCCCCAATAAAACTTTTAAATTGATTAAGTTTAGTGTGTGTGTGTGTGTGTGTGTGTGTGTGTGTGCAGTTTGCATCGTGACCCACACTCTCCTTGCATCCCTTACCAATATAGTCTGTTGCCACGTGCAGCCTGGTAAATAACAGGCCTGCATTTTCTTTCGCCCCTGCGAGTCCGTGGCAATCTACAATAGTTTCAGATTGTTAATTGTACATTTTTACTATGTTAGCTAATGGTGAATGATATATTGGTTATTTACTAGTCAAGTTGTTCTCTGCTCATGATTTGTGTCAAGCTGTATTAGGATGGTAACTAGAATTTAATTAAGCACACAAAATAGCTTATAAATTTTATTTTTATTAAACAAAACAACCTTAAATCTTTTGGATACATAAACTTCTCTTATGCAGACCCACCAAAAGGTCATGTTTTGATATGTGCATTCTCAATATTGGGGTCTTTTACAAGTTAATATTTATGCATTGCTTGTGTGTATATAGGTGTTAAATGTTTTATGCCCTGCCAATTATTTATTGTTTTTGCATTCTTTCCAATGTAGGTGATGTTATATATATTAGTTCCTGATTTCTGCCACAAGTTTCTACCTGGATATGTAGGAGGAGTACAAGAAGGTGCTCTGACCCCTGCTGGTAAGGGTTTGGTTTTTTCCCTTAGCACATACAATGTGTATTTCCTTCTAAATGACAGTACCTCCATTAGATCTCTTACCTGCTATAGTTAATTGAACTTCTATAATAATCTAGACACACATTTGGAAGTGGGAAATATAGACAAACACTCTTATAATGTACTTTAGAGAATTAGGTTGAATTCCTTGTGTTCACTGGGATTTTACCTTGAGCTATTTAACTTCAATTAAGAAACATGTTTCCCTGCCCACCTCCCATCCCCTTTTGAAGTCAAGACCAGGCCTAGGCAGCCTATACTATACTAGAGTGTCATCAGCTCTTTGTTGACTTGAAGGATGGAAGCCACAATAAGACTTAAGTGTTTGGGAGAAGGAGATCTTTAAGTGCTTCAGGAGGATCAAAGAGGACCATGGAAAGACTCATTTTCATAATGGGCAGAGGATCTGCACTCCTGGATAGTGTCTATGCCCAGAGCTAATAAAAGGCATGCTTCTTTTATACCTAATTCATGCAGTATCACAGAATGTTGAACAATTTACCTCTTCCTCTTTAGGCACAGTAAATAAATATGAAATCAATGGACTTCAAGCCTGGATCATTACCCATGCTCTCTGGTTTGCAAATGCTTACTACTTCCACTGGTTCTCACCCGCCATCATTTTTGACAACTGGATTCCTCTCCTGTGGTGTGCTAATATTCTGGGTTACGCAGTTTCCACATTTGCAATGATTAAAAGCTACCTTTTCCCCAGTAACCCCAATGATTGGTATGTTGTTGTTAATACTCATATAATGTAGTGTTATGGGGAACTTTGACATGTGAACATTGAATCTTCTTCAGTACAGTGATAAAAATGAATTTTTAACTAGTATCTTAATCTGGCTAGAAAATGCTATGACTGGTCAAAAGACATATCAAAACTAAACTAGGAAGATCTTAGAGTCAGAACTTACCTTTATAATGTACTACCTTCATTGGATCAACCAATCATCTTAATAATTACTTGGTTTTATGTATTAACACAATTTCTGTTCACAAAATGACAATAGTTCATGTATTGGAAAATGAACTGAAACCTATATTTAAACTTAATTTGCTACAGCTGCATGTGAACGTATTACCTTTACAATTTTTTTTATACCTTTTTAGCAAATTCACTGGCAATTTATTTTATGACTATATGATGGGGATTGAATTTAACCCTCGTATAGGGAAGTGGTTTGATTTCAAGCTGTTCTTCAATGGCCGGCCTGGTATTGTAGCCTGGACTCTAATTAACCTCTCCTACGCTGCCAAACAACAGGAACTGTATGGTCAGGTGACCAACTCGATGATCCTTGTCAATGTCCTACAGGTAAGTCTGGAATGGTAGAATTAAACCTGGTTGGAAACTGTGGATATTAAAACAGACTAAATCCTCATGATAAAATTGAATTTATTTCTTGTTGACATAGAATAATCTCAGCCATGATCATGCATCGGGACCTGCTAGTATGAGCCCTTACACTCATGCAGAGTCCCACAGAAGTCAGTGGCACAGTCACGTCCACATCTGCAGAGCTTGATGCAGGACCAGGGACCTATTTAATCTAAGAAATAAATTTGTCTTTCAGTCTATATTCCTGAAACAGGCCTGATACTGTTTCCTTTGGACTCTGACAAAATTTCAATTGTCTTCAATGGGATCAAGATTGAGGCCACGTGTCCTTTCTTTCTTTCCCTCCCCAACCATATTCAGAGCTCCCTCCTTTGAGATTCTCAGTGCACAGAAATTCTGTTGCCTTCACTGCCAAAAGACATTGAGCACAATGTAGGGGAAGACACTGCACCTTCCCAGCATGGAGCCTAAAATAGTGCTAGCAGCTGCTAAAAAAAAAAATGTGTTTAGTTAAATATTTCTGTGTAGACGTTTACACCTGTGGAAATGCAAAACCCCTTTTGGCGTGACTCCCGGTATCCAAATGATTAACTCATTTTTAAAAAATATTCTCTGCTTTGTTTATAATGTATGCTCAAAAAAAATTAAGACTTCCAGATTTATAATATATTTTTTGTGTAATCAAAAAAAGCGCACTTTTAAAAAAAAAATTAAAAGGTTAATAATTTGGATTCATTGACTGAGGACTGATATTGGCTGATAACAGCTAGAATCCCAGCCTTGTGCAGGCACAGAACTTTTTCAATTTTAAAAAAACTTGCTATCATTTTCAGCCATGTGGCACCAAAGATGTTAGAATCATAGAATTCAAGATCAGAAGGGACCATTATGATCATCTAGTCTGACCTCCTGCAAGATGCAGGCCACATAAGCCGATCCACCCACTCCTTAAGCAAGCGACCCCTGCCCCATGCTTCTGAGTAAGGCGAAAAACCTCCAGGGCCACTGCCAATCTACCCTGGAGGAAAATTCCTTCCCGACCCCAAATATGGCGGTCAGCTGAACCCCGAGCATGCGGGCAAGACTCTCCAGCCATACCCTCTGGAAAAAGGCTAACAATATCCTATCATTGACCCATTGTACTAATTACCAGTGTGGCACTTAATTGACCTATTGACTAAGCCCGTTATCCTATCATACCATCTCCTCCATAAACTTATCTAGCTTAATCTTAAAGTCATGGAGGTCCTTTGCCCCCACTGTTTCCTTTGGTAGGCTGTTCCAGAATTGCACTCCTCTGATGGTTAGAAACCTTCGTCTAATTTCAAGCCTAAATTTCCTGACTGACAATTTATATCCGTTTGTCCTCGTGTCCACATTAGCACTGAGCTGAAATAATTCCTCTCCTTCCCTGGTATTTATCCCTCTGATATATTTAAAGAGTGCAATCATATCTCCTCTTAGCCTTCTTTTGGTTAAGGAAAACAAACCGAGCTCCTCAAGTCTCCTTTCATACGACAGGCTTTCCATTCCTCGGATCATTCTAGTGGCCCTTCTTTGTACCCGTTCCAGTTTGAATTCATCCTTCTTAAACATGGGAGACCAAAACTGCACACAATACTCCAAATGAGGTCTTACCAACGCCTTATATAACGGGACTAGCACCTCCTTATCCCTACTAGAAATACCTCGCCTAATGCATCCCAAGACCGCATTAGCTTTTTTAACGGCCACATCACATTGCCTACTCATAGTCATCCTACGATCAACCAGGACTCCTAGGTCCTTCTCCTCCTCCGTTACTTCCAACTGGTGCGTCCCCAGCTTATAACTAAAGTTCTTGTTAGTCATCCCTAAATGCTTAACCTTACACTTCTCACTATTGAATTTCATCCTGTTACTAATACTCCAGTTTACAAGGTCATCCAAATCTCCCTGGAGGATATCCCGATCCTTTTCCGAATTTACAATACCTCCCAACTTGGTGTCATCCGCAAACTTTATCAGCCCACTCCTACTCTTGGTTCCCAGGTCAGCGATAAATAGATTGAATAAAATTGGACCCAAAACCAAACCTTGAGGAACTCCACTGGTAACCCCCCTCCAACCCGACAGTTCCCCCTTCAATACGACCCTCTGCAGTCTCCCCTTTAACCAGCTCCTTATCCACCTCTGGATTTTCATTTCAATCCCCATCTTTTCCAATTTAACCAGTAATTCCTCATGCGGTACCGTATCAAACGCCTTACTGAAATCAAGATATATTAGATCCACCGCATTTCCCTTGTCTAAAAAATCTGTTTCCGTCTCAAAGAAGGAGATCAGGTTGGTTTGGCACGATCTACCTTTCGTAAATCCATGCTGTAACATGACTTGGGAGCCTAAAATCATCACATGGCTTTTTGAGTGAGATAGCTAGTGATAAAATAGATGTTTCTAGAGGTGGTTGGTTTTGGAGAGGAGTAGGCAGGAACTGGAACAGAGAGGAGACAAAGGCATGAGATTGACCAAAATAAAGGAGGGGGCAGATGAAAGCGTAGCAAAAGAGAACAGCCAGGAGACTAAGGGCTAGTCTACACTACCGCAGTACATCAGCACAGCTGTGCCACTGTAGCGCGTCTGGTGAAAACGTGCTATGCCAATGGGAGAGCGCTCTCCCGTTGACATAATTACTCCACCTCAACAAAAGGCAGAAGCTACGTCAGTGGGAGAGCATCTCCCTCCGACATAGAGCTAGTGTGGACATCGCTTTAAGTTGATGTAAGTTGCGTCGCTCAGGGGGGTGGCTTATTCATACCCCTGAGCAACGTAACTTACATCGACTTAAGCAGGAGTGTAGACAAGCCATGAGGCTTTGAAAGCTGTTGGTCCTGGGCATGTGAATCAAGACCACTGTACCAGAGCAGTTTATTCTGGTCCATTTTGGGGAATAAGGAGATGGGCTGAAAGACCAGGAAGTCACTCCATCTCCTGCTGTGGCTGTTGACAATCCTGCTGTGACCAGGATATGTTGAAATCTCTGTCCGGTAAAATCTGACAAACTACATAGATTAATGATCTAACTTAAACCAACACAAAGTTAAAGACTAACACTCAAATGTGTCTTGAAGTGCACCACTGTGCCTTTGCAGCATGAGCTTTCGTGGGTGAATACCCACTTCTTCGGATGCAAGTGGGTATTCACCCACGAAAGCTCATACTGCAAAACGTCTGTTAGTCTATAAGGTGCAACAGGATTCTTTGCTGCTTTTACAGATCCAGATTAACACGGCTACCCCTCTGATACTTGACACAGTGCCTTTGTGTACATTACGTTGGCCACTGTGCCTTTGTGTACATTACGTTGGCACTGGATCTCATGATCAGATGATCAACATTATCTAGGTACAGTGAGATGCCTAAAGGGTGTCTGTGGCTTTAAGTTGGTTTTGTTTGCCTGCAAACATCACATTCCATTCCACAGCAGGGCTGTGCTGTTACTATTGTCTGTCTAGAATGGGTTGGCCCTAATAAGTAATAAGCTAGGAACATTAGCATTGGTTTAGCATTCACCTTGAAAGTACTGAATTCCAATTATACGTGTGCGCGTTAGTACAATTGTAATATTTAAAAAAATACTCTGTTTTGCCATTGTAAAAATGCAGAAAGATTATCAGGCTGTTGCCACAAGATAAAACCAGCAGCCTGATTCTAGTACAATGTGGCTAGGTCTACACTGGGGGGGAGTCGACCTAAGATGCGCAACTTCAGCTTTGCGAATAGTGTAGCTGAAGTCAGCGTATCTTAGGTCGATTTTACCTGGCCGTGAGGATGGCGGCGAGTCGACCGCTGCCGCTCCTCAGTCGACTCCGCTTCCGCCTCTCGCCGCGGTGGAGTTCCGGAGTCGACGGCAGAGCGATTGTGGATTGATTTGATCGCTTCTACACTAGACACGATAAATCGATCCCCAAGAGATCGATCACTACCTGCCGATCCGGCGGGTAGTGTAGACATACCCTGAGACTGGGTGACTATGGCAGATGTTTTAATAGCAACAGAGCATTGTTCTAAGCACAAGACATTTATTTCCAGGGTATTTATGTATTGGACTTCTTCTGGAATGAAGCTTGGTATTTGAAAACTATTGATATCTGCCATGATCATTTTGGATGGTACCTGGGCTGGGGAGACTGCGTTTGGCTGCCTTACCTCTACACTCTGCAGGTAAAAATACAATTGTATAGTGAATAGCATTTTCATGGAAGCAGAAGAAGCTAAAAGTAAATATAGAAATCCTAAAAATGTGTTCCCCGGCAGCATGACTAGCATCCTAAATAAATGGCTTCTAGGTAAACTTAGTGGAGTAACATAATAGATTGGAACCACTACTGTTAGCCATCATTCCTTTGTTAGGCACCCTGTGACATGGGGTGCCCTTCACAATGCCTTGCTGCTCACAAACAGCCTCCAGAAAGTACCGGTAATTTACTCCCAGCTATGTCTGTGTGTGTGTGTGCTGCAGACAAACAGCCACACCTTGGGTCTTACCAGGCTTAAAAATTACCACAAGGTAACCCCAACACATCCCCAGTCCCAGATCTTTCCCCAGAAATGTATGTCCTGTACTGCCCAGCCCTCTCCTGGACAGTACAGATATATTGAGCCTGTTATTCCCTTAAGGGAATAATATGCATGCACACAAATTGTTACCAAATGGCATTTCCCAGACACTTCAATTTGAACACACTGGCTTAGAGAAAACAAGAGTATTACTACACAGAGAGAGATTTTGTGTACAAATAATGAGGCATAAAAGTCAGAAATGGTTACAGGAAAAATAAAAATATAATGCCTCCTAGTGCCTTACTTCACTTTGCTTTGAATCTAATGTAGTTTGTTTTCTCAGTACATGCTTTCAGCAGTCTTACTGACCAAACCATTTAGAGTCCAGTGCCTGGTTCCTTTGTCTCTTCAGATGCAGTGAATGTGATAAGCAGAGGGGGAGAGAGCGGTGCCTTGAGAGATTTGTTCCTCTTTTTTTATAGTTACAGTCACCCACGTGGAAAAACCTTTCCAGATGAGACCCAGGAGCCTGAGTGTCTTTGTGGATATTCCCTGCTGTTTTTTTCAGCTGTTTGAACTTCCATTGTCTTCCTTCCTGCTTGATGACTCTATTTACTGCTTAAATGCAAATTAAGCAGCACACACATTTATTTGTTTAGGACAGACCTGTTTGCCAACTTTTGCTTGGGCACAGCTGTGGCGTTTGAAACGTGTTTTGAAACATAAGGGGAATCTTATAACTTCACATTCAACATTGCCACACCTATTTTAACAGGACAGTGCTGCCCAGCAAATTATGAGTTTTCACATGATACCTTACAAGGCACACTTTGATTACAATAGTGTGTAGGGTGTGAATACAGGGGTGCATTCTGTCACACCCCCACATTGGGATGATTTAGTGGATAGGGGCCCCACTGTGTCTCCAAGCATCATGTCCTACTATTTGTCTTGTCCTACCTGCCATCTTTCTTATTTTTTCTGTTCATTTTCTGTCCTCTTCCTTCCCCTCTTTCCCCACTCCCCCCATCATGTTTCTTTTTTTTTTTACTGTCTTCCTTTTGTGGGTTTTTTTCAGGGTTTTTTAGTTCTTCTCTCTGTTTTCTGTTTCTAATTATTTCTTGTTCCCCAGTGCACACCCACCCACCTTTCTAGCCTCTCTCTTGTCCTTGTCCCCAGAAGCTTCATTGGTGCCATCCAAGATTGAGCTGAATGCCGTGATAGCAGAGTACAGCACGCAGGCTACTTGCTGCCTGAGCTTTTAATGCTGTACATATGAGTTGTTCCTACAGTCACCTACAATGCCATCACAGTGAGAGAAATGGGTGGTTTTCTAAGAACCACCTGTGACTTTACCTGGAGAGATGGCCAGAAATTTGTAGTGTGGGTCTGGAGTCTTGCAAGTTTCCCTACTCACACTGATCCTCTCCTCTACCCTGGGTCCCCACTTGCTTAGAGAAGTAGTCTAGCATCCTCCAGGCAAAGGGGGTGCCACTCAGCTTGGAGGAAACATTTGTTTACTGAAATTCACTGAAACCTCTAACTCTTCCTCACTCTGCAGGGTTTATATTTGGTTTACCATCCTGTACAGCTCTCAACAGCTAATGCAGTTGGGATCCTGCTGTTGGGGCTGGTTGGCTATTATATCTTCAGGATGACCAACCACCAAAAAGATCTCTTCCGTCGCACAGATGGGAACTGCAAGATCTGGGGTAAAAAGCCAGAATATATTGAATGCTCCTACACGTCAGTGGATGGGACCAAATACTACAGCAAGCTGATGATTTCAGGATTCTGGGGTGTGGCGCGCCATTTTAACTACACAGGTGACCTGATGGGCTCCCTGGCATACTGCCTGACTTGTGGCTTTGAGCACATCCTGCCTTATTTCTACATCATTTACATGACCATTCTGCTGACCCACCGCTGCATCAGGGATGAACACCGTTGCTCCAGTAAATACGGCAAGGACTGGAAGCGCTACACTACTACAGTTCCTTACCGACTAATACCAGGAGTATTTTAAGACTGAGAGTTCCAGACAAAACATACCCCTTTTTGAGGACAGCGGTGTTCACACACACTGCTTGACACCAGCAAAAACTGTTTCCAGTTTTCTGTAGAACATCTTGTGGGGGAGAAAGAAGATGAAGAGTTATTCTTCAAACCACTCTAATGTAACACGTTCCCAGTAGCTATTTAGAACATTGCAGCACTAAAATGGCCAGCTCTTCAAATAACACAGAAATTAAAGACCGAAGAACTTTTGTTATAATCTAGCTCCTGAAGTGTTCTTTCCCACATTGTGTTGCTTTATATGAAAAAGATGAAGGTTTGTGTGCTGGGGGGGAGAATATTGGGCAAGATCCTCAGCAGGTATAGACAGACATCACTGGACCTAGGCTAATAGAGACGCCAATATGCAGCTGTGGAGGATATAGCCCAGATGTTCCGATTTTAGTCTGGCACAGTTTGCTTGCAATGTGAATTAGTTTCTAAACAAATATTGTATAATGGGAAACAGTTTTTTCCACTGCAGGTGAGAGACTTGAATCTTTATCACTTGTGACCAAAATCATATCTATAAGTGGACACAACCAAGGAGGCGAAAACCCTGGTTTCAGGATGAAGGGCCGGGGGGGGAAGAAAGCAATGCTATTAAATACATTTTTCAAACAGTGGATATGTTTTTCCCCCTGTCTTTCTGAGCATCCTCTCCTCCATTGGACCACCTCTTACTGCATGAACAATATCCCCCCCTCTGGGATAGAGCTGTTCAAAGAGAGTGAATACAGTCCTTGCCCTAACCAGTATACACCCTAAAAAAGGCAAAGACAGATACAGCATGCAAGCAAAAGTGATCAAGCCGATAAGCATATGTCTTGTCAAATAAAACTGTGATGGTTGCGTGTACATTTAAATACTAAGTTCTCCACTTACATGACTAGTTAACTCATACAATGAGCAAACACATATAAATTCTTGGTCAACTAGGTTCTTGAAGGCATCACAAAATAAATTAATCTTGGTGAGGGATTTAAGTGAGGAGACGGTGGCTTTGCAATCTGGTGTAGAGGAGAGACTGCAATAGCAATGCAAAAGTGATACTATTTCACAACAATAATAATTTTTATTAAGTCATTAAACTTGCTTGTACCTTTACTGACACTTACAGTGGGAGGTGGGGCTGCTCCATAGCACCCACTGTAGGGCCAAGCTTGGTATTACAGGCACTCCCTGCCTTATTCCATAAATTTTAGGCCATCTGCTGGGTGGTCTGTGCCATAAGCTTGGCATTAGTCTCTAAACAGTTGAGTAACAAAACTCAGAACTGGTTGTCAATGCCTTTAAATGAAGAAAACAAAGGAAAGTGCTTAGTTTCAGCACTTGAAGGCAAGGCCCTGGCCTGCTTCTAGGTTAGCACTGAGACTCTCCTCCTCTGTCACCCAACTTCACTACTGAGAAGAGGCAGGCAAGTGTTCTTAACTAGCCTGCTCGCTCTTGATCTATCAGTATTTGCTCTAGGTCTATGGAAGGTTATCTTGTTGGTAGCCTGATTCGATTTTCCTTGATGGAATATTAGGGCACTGATGTCTTTAGCAGGGGGCAAAGACAACTTGAGAGACCCCCATCACACTCTCCCACCCACAGAATGACCACAAGGGCTTAATCTCAGCCCCTTATCCTGGAAAAGAAGTCTGCATTCTGGCCTGTCAGTGTCTGCCCTGTCAGTGTCTCACAGGAAAGGCACATAG
The DNA here is from genome assembly GCF_020497125.1 of Mauremys mutica. Classification (NCBI taxonomy): domain Eukaryota; kingdom Metazoa; phylum Chordata; order Testudines; family Geoemydidae; genus Mauremys; species Mauremys mutica. Next base: position 84,243,504 of record NC_059075.1, read on the forward strand.
TTGCAGTGCCAAATATCACCGAATAATATGAGAATTCATGTTCTTATCACTTGCAACCATTTAATGGGTGTATTGTCTGTTCTTAGGTCAAAGGGAGCCTCTAAATGATAGTTACTTAATGCCCTCACAGCCTATTTGATAGCTAGGTACTATCTAGATCAGGAGTTCCCAAACTTGGTTCACGGCTTGTTCAGGGTAAGCCCCTAGCGGGCTGCAAGACACTTTGTTTACCTGAGCGTCTGCAGGTATGGCAGTTCGCCATTCCCAGCCAATGGGAGTTGTGGGAAGTGGCGCGGGCCAGGCCACCGCTTCCCGCAGCTCCCATTGGACGGGAACAGTGAACCATGGCTACTGGGAGCTGGAGTGACCGTACCTGCAGATGCTCAGGTAAGCAAAGCGTATCACGGCCTGCCAGGGACTTACCCTGAACAAGCTGCAAACCAGCTTTGGGAACTCCTGATCTAGATCATAAATATCTAGTCTCTCCTGGCTGCAGCTTTCAACATAGGTGTAGTATTGGATGCTCCACGCCCTGAAACTTTTGCAAGAGCACTGCTCCCAACAGAACTGTGGAAGTGTCAGTTCGTAGTATAAACAGGAGTGAGAAGTCAGGACATCAAAGTATAGGCTGCTGACAGAGAACATCTTTTATCGTGATAAAGGCTTCATCACATTCAGTTGTCTGTTGGACTGCTCTGGGTGCATTGGCCTTTTTGAGATCTGTCAGTGGTACCACAAGGGTTACAAAGTGGGTCATTAGCCTTCAGTGATAGCCAACCACTTTGAGGAAAGCATGTATCTGTTCCTTTGTTATGGGAACTGAAGTACTCCTCAGGGCACCTCTCTTATCTTGCAGGGGTTGAATGCAGCCATTCCCTATAAGATATTCCCAGGTATTAGCTTTTCTGCATCCCTAATTTACCTTTTGGGGGGGGGGGTGATTAGCAATGAGTCCAGTTTCCTTTGGTGATTTCAACATGGAGACCACATGTATCAGATGTGAATGCCAACTGTACTAAAAACAACCATGTCCTCTATATAGGCCAACACAAAATGGCTGTGGTGGCAAAGGACATGGTCTGTAAGCCCCTGGAATGTGACCAGGGTCCCAGGCAGCCCAAAGGTCATGATCCTAAACTGGAATAGCCCAAGAGATGTGGCAACTGCAGTCTTTTCTTTGGAATCTGGAGTGAGGGGTATTTGGTTATATATTTAGCCTTCCCAAGGAAGTTGAGGAGTTGGTCAACATATGGCATCAGCTAGGTGCTAAATTGGGACATTATAGTAATCCTCTTGAAGCCCACATAAAATCAGATTGCCCCATTGCATTGGAAACCAGAACCACCAGGCTACATCAGGGCCTCTTGAACTCCTCAGTGATACGAAGATCTAACATGGCCTGTCCCTCCCACTCTCTGCTTCTGCAGAGCCACTCAGGAATGAGATAAATCACGTTTCAGCTTTACCCCTGGGTTGGTCTGGTGTTCTATGAGATGCATTTGACCTGATTGGGCGAAGAACACCATGTCATAGTGGGTCAACAAGTTCCTGGCTTGACAGTGTAAGTGAGAGTTAAGGCTTTTGTGTCAGAGGGCCCATATCTGTAGGAAGATCCCTGAGTCTGAACAAATTTTCAGGAGCCTCTCAGGCTTTCAATCTATTGACATGGAAGATCAGGTGTTTCTTCCTTTTGTCCAGACAGTGAATTTCATAGTGGACTCAAACAACTTCATATGGTTTTTGTATTTGGCCAGGAGCTTGCTCTCCAAGCTGGGGAGGAACAACAGCATGTGGTCCCCTGGCTGAAATCCCTCTCCCAGGTACCTTTATTATAGTGTTGGTCCTGGGTTTGTTGGGCCTACAAGTGATTCTTCTTTGCAAACTATCCTACCCACTTGAGACACTTGTAACATGTTTTGAGAGTGTGAGTGCTGCTCTTCCCAGACCTCTTTAAGGAGGTCCAGGATTCCTCAAGATTGTTGGCAATATAACAACTCAAAGGGCAAGAAGCCTGTTGAGGCCTGGGGCACCTATCATATGGCAGAGAGAGTAGCTTATTCCAATCATTAGTGTCCATCTTCACAAATTTCTTCTGCATTTGCTTAAAAATCCAGTTTGAGGATGGTATACTGAAGTTCAGAGGGGTATAATTTTAAGGAGCTGCCATGCCTCCTGCAGTAGGAGGGAAGTGAAGAAGTTAGTCCCCTGATCTTTGAGGACTTCAGTAGGTAAGTCCACCCATGAGAAAAGCAGGACTAGGAACCTGGCCATGGCCTTGACCATTTATTGAGTGGAGGGGAACAGCCTCAGCATAGCAGGTTGCATAATCCTCTACAACCAAGAAGTACTGATGCCCCTTTGCACTTTCCCCCCTATACCTCCACTATCTCTAGCCCTATGTGTTCAAAGGGCATATTTATACGGGGTAAGGGATGAAGGGACCTTGAAGGTGTCCTTTAGGTGCTCCTTATTGGCACTCAAGATCCACAAAAGTTTGCCACTTCCTTGTGGACTGATACCAGTCAGCAGGGCCGGCTCTAGACCCCAGCGCGGCAAGCACGCGTGTGGGGCGGCCCTTTCCCGGGGGGGCGGCAGGCTGGGCCGGCGGACCTGCCGCAGTCATGCCTGTGGGAGGTCCACCGGAGCCGCGGGACGACCGGACCTGCCGCAGGCATGACTGCAGAGGGGGCGCTCGTCCCGCGGCTCCAGTGGACCTCCCGCAGGCATGACTGCGGACGGTTCGCTGGTCCCGCGGCTCGGCTGGACCTCCCGCAGGCATGCCTGCGGCAGCTCCAGCAGAGCCGCCAGACCTGCGAACCGTCCGCAGCTGCGGGAGGTCCAGCCGAGCCGCGCGACCAGCGGACCCTCCGCAGTCATGCCCGCGGGAGGTCCGCTGCTCCCGCGGCTCCAGGGCGCCTCCCGGGCATGACTGCTTGGGGCGGCCAAAAACGTAGAGCCGCCCCTGCCAGTCAGCTCTGTGTTCTTGGGGAACCAGGGCACAGTATCCAGCCTGTCTGACTCATGAAGGATACCTCTCCTTTTTAGCCTCTGCTTGAACCAAAACCGATCAGAGGAAAACTTACAGAAAGCAATGAAAAGGTGGTGGGAGACACACCTAAACTCCTCCTGATAAGGGTGATAGGATTAAGGCAACTAGGGAGGCATCTCCATTAGCATATAGAATGGAGAACAGAGATTCCAAGGGAAGAACTGCACTGAATTCGGGGACCAGAAAAGCAGGGAAGCAGTGCATGATGAGAGTCTCTGCTCCAGATGTTAATGAACCCACAGCTGCACACACCCAGCTCAGCAGTTATCAGACCAGTTCTAATAATAAATCCTTTCTTGGTATCCAAACACTGAAGCTCCCTAATTGCATTGTGAGCTCCCTGGAAGGAACACCACCCATAGCTAGGAGTGATCAGCTCCTATTGTCTAGCCTAAAGAAAACCCTTGAGTCATCAGTTTACCTGCAAACAAATCTAGTGTTCTCCCTTGAACCATTGTTTCCCTACAAAAAACCCCTACCCATGCTCAAGTAAGTGCTCTGATGCATGGATCCAAACTCTGCCTCAATTCCACTGGGATTTCATCTTCTGACAGATCAAGCTGGGGGATCTGCCTGTCTCCAGCACTCAGGACTTGAGCTACTATCATCTCCCAGGAACCCCCACCAGTTCAAGTTTCCTAGAGTGGTGAGACCCCAGCTCTCGCTCGCTCTCTCTCTCTGTTTTCTTTTCTACCTCAGGTATAACTTTTTAACCCTGACTTGTTTGAACAGGTATAGTTTTCTATATATGACCTATTGTAATCTTTAACTGTTGTGTTTGTTTAGGCTCTCCTTATGTGATTATCACTATTATTCAATAAATAACTTTTATAGTTAAGCTGGTTGCTTCCCTCCCTCTCTCTCTGAACTTTACTCTTTGTGTTTTTAGCTTCCCCATTTACTCTGCAGCAATGCTTCTCTTCCCTATGCTAAAGATCCCTGTAGTGCCCAAAAATACTGTGGGGTTTGCTCATCAAGTGTGTTTCTACTAGAACAATTGTAACATGAAGGTGGGGATAGGGATATGCTGAACCTGTGACATATGAGGGTGGCAGCTTGGAAGTGCTGCTCGACCCAGACTGCTGAGTCCAGGGGCATATAAGGGTGGCAGCTTGAAAGTGCTGCTTGACCCAGTCCGCTGAGTCCAGGGGCATATAAGGGTGGCAGCCTGGAAGGGCTGTTCGACCCAGCCTGCTCAGGCTTACTCTATTCCGGTGAGGTACCTGTGGCATATAAGGGTGGCAGCTTGGAAGTCCTGCTTGACCCAGCCTACTGAATCCAGGGACATAGAAGGGGTTAGCTTGAAAGTGCTGATGGACCTGGTCCACTCAGACTTGGGTGGGAGGTGTTCATCTGATTCTGGGGCTGGAGGAAACCAGCCTTTGGGAACCGAGGTCCTGCAGGATAGCTCCATTGGGAGGGGACTTGCATAAGGGAATAGAGCTCTGTATGAAAACACAAGTGACACAAGCAGTAAATTGATAGAATTACAGAACCTCCCCCCCATCCAGAAGAGTAACCCTAATAAATGAGCGTAAACCAAAGTAACGGGCAAATCTGGTAACAGGACCTTAGGCCAAAAGAATCTAGCCAGCATCCTCTCTAGGGTTTTGTCCCTGCCCAAGTGACTGGCGAAGGGACTGGAGCATGCCAGTCATAGGACCTCTTTCAGAATACTTCGGAAAACCAGGAGTGGTTGGCGTACCTGACCTGTCTAGGTGGTGTTCTCCACTCAATAAGGTAAGTAATTTTGCAGTTCAAAGTGGGGAAATTGGGAGGCGTGCGCCTCCAGAGCATTGGTTCCATTAACCACCACAAGTCTGGTTTACACTCCTCGAAGGATGTCATCGCCTCATTACTGGACCAAATCAAAGGATCTCACTAGTAGTATTGGGTCAAAGTTGAGAAGAGGGTTGTCCCGAACTGGTCCTATTGAGCTGCCAGCTGGCTCATCAGCCTTCAAGACTGTTTGCAACCAAGCCTTCCACCAACCCAAAGCATTCTGGGTTAATCCCCTATGTTCAAATGTACCCAGGCTATGGGGTAGGTATGTGTGTCCCTGTGGGTACAAGTTACCTGCACTGGGTCTCCTTCCATAGCTCTCCTAGATCCAGTAGGGTCTCCCAGATGAGGGTTTGGGAACACCTTGAGTCTTTTAGCTCCAGGACTACTGTAGCTACAATTGCCCAGCAACAGTTCTCATCTGTCTCACGTAAGAGGCTCCAGTATTCCATGAAGGCACATTTCATGATATCACACTCCCTGAGGTGGCACAAGCAGCTGACTTGCCCCAGCTTCCCATAGTGCAAAAAGATGACTGTCTGATTAGCAGGGAAGCTTCCTGACCTATTCCCAGGCTCCAGGGCCGGCTCCAGACCCCAGCGCGCCAAGCGCGCGCTTGGGGCGGCATTTTGCCGGCAGGGCGGCAGGCGGCTCGGGCGGACCTTCCGCAGTCATGCCTGCAAGAGGTCCCCCGGAGCTGCGGGACCGGCGACTGCCAGAGCGCGCCCTGCAGCGCGCCGCCCTGCTTGGGGTGGCGGGATTCCTAGAGCCGCCCCTGGCAGGCACAACTCCATATGCTTGCTCTGTTGTGGCTCTTTCAATGGTGTTGTAGGATGCTTTCTGGGGTCCACCATTAGGGCACCCATCATAGCAGGCCCTCTCCAGGAGCTCCCTGGCCCTTTTCTGGCACCTCAGATTGATTCCTCAGAAGGTTGGGGCCAGGCTAATCTGCTGACATAAAATCCTTGGTGATTTGGATGGCAGCTCTCAGTATGCTGGGTTGTTTTGGTGCACCAAAGTTTGAATGGCAGTCGGCAAAACCTCTAGCTATTGTTTGAGTAACACAGACTCTACAACCTCATCTAGAGAGTGGGACACTGGCTGAAGCCAGTGAGTGGCCCAATCCTTTAGTTACTGCACAGCCTGAACCAGTGACAGTAAATCTCTGGTGATCTCAACAAACTGGGATTGATGGCAGGTTTCAAGGTGTCATAGTCCTTTGCAGCTTCATCATCTAAGGTCCAGTAAGCCACATTCACTTCCCAGACAGAAAAGGGGCTAGTCACATAGCCCAAGTAGTCTTTTTTCTCATTGAGCAGCAAGGGCTACTTGTCAAATGTAATGATAAGCCTCGGGGTAACCCTCAGGTCCCAATTTGGACAGGGCTATACCTGGTGCTGATGGGGTCATTTCGAAGTGGGAGCAGCCAGTGATCCACTCAAGAATTGCCTCCTGGAAGCTTGAGGAACACAGCTTGCTGCTGCTGGGTGGCCCACCGGGTCTCCTGCTGCCCTTCCAGAAAAAGCTGCTTGGCCTGGGCTCACTGCTGCTAAGCTGGGAGTCGTACAATTTTAGGGTGACCAGATGTCCCGATTTTATAGGGAGAGTCCTGATATTTGGGGCTTTTTCTTATATAGGCTCCTATTACCCCCCATTGACATCCCGATTTTTTACACTTGCTATCCGGTCAGCCTATACAATCTCTTCCCCACCTTTATGGAAATAGGGGAGTCAATCCTATTTCTCCTACCAAGTTATGGCAGTTGGTGCTGCTCCATTGTGCCACCTTCAGGGCCAATGACGGTACTACTGCCTTAGCCTGTACATTTTGGCCATGTGCCTGGTGCATGGTGGCTTGTGCTGTAGCTCAGAGTCAGTCTCTAAACAGTTAAGAAACAAAATCAGTTTAAATTTTTTGCTATTTGTGCCTTTAAATAAAGGAACAAAACTCAAAGGCAAGTGCTTAGTGGCAGCGTTTGTTGGCATGGCCCTGAGCTGGCCTGGGCTAGCACTGACAGGCTCATCTTCTGTCCCAGTCTCACCCAGCACTGCCATTGAGAAGACAGCAAGGCTTCTTAATTGGCCTGCTGGCTCTTAATTGGTCATTATTTTCTTCAGGCCCTTCTAGGCCTCTGGAAGATTATTGTTGGTACCCAGGTCTGAGGGATTTTCCTTGAGGAGGGGTGTCAGGGCACCGATGCCTCCAGCAAGGTGCAGAGAAGACCTGATAGACCCTGTTACACTTAGGATATATTTATCAAGTACATATAGTACTTGGAGAAAATTACCTCACATGCATATATATTTGTTTATTTAATTATATGGACTATCCAAGCTAACCAAAGGAATTTTAGGAAGCTTCTACCTTATCTCCTAAGGACAAACAAATGTCAGGAAGAAAAACATGTTTTTATGGCTAAGGTTGTTGTTTACCCCTAAGTGTTTATACTAATTCAGAAAAGCTGCATTTTAAACTATACCTTGTTATAACTATATACTACTTCCTTTTGTGCTATGTTTAACATATGTATCAGTTATTGAAATTTGTGCTTTGTACAAAATTCAATATTAAATTGCTAAAACAAACAGATGGCAACTGGAAGGAGCTTGGGTCAAGCGACAAACCATGTAAAACATTCATGGTTGTAAAAAAGTGTGGGGATGTGTTATAAGTGCAATAAATCTATAGGTCATAAAGTGGGCCTATACCAACTCTCACTTTCTTTTCAAAGGAAAATCTCTGCTTGTATCTATAAAACTTCATGTAAAACATATATGGCTGGAAATGTTTTAAAGCTTTTATTTCTTAACTGTTGAAATGGCAGACACCATGGTGAAATGCATACTTACAAATATGTTAACTAAATGCAAGCCTTTATGTAACAACTGCCTGATATTGTTATATGATCAGTAAGCTGTCTACATATAAATGTAGCAGGTCATTTGATGCTATAACTGGTTACTAATATAAGTCATTTGAGGATAGAAATGTTTATATTAATGGAAAAATTTAGTTACCTGGCAATGCTTAAGCAACCCCTCACCAAACTTCTGAAGACAAGAAGAACCTCTCAAAGATTATTTGAAAAGAAAAGAGAATACCTTTGTGGATCATTTAACCTTAAAGACTCCCTACAAGAATTTAATTTAAAAAGACTCTTTTGAGAGCTGACTTTTAAAGAAAAAACAGGTGTGTTTGGGCTCATTTGAAATAGAATTTCAAGTCCTATTAAACCCTGATAGAATTAAAGGGATATCTACAAAAATTAACAGAATAAGAGAGTGAAAACTCTAAACGTAAAGATGTTCTAAGACTCTCTTACCACAAAGACAAAGGAAATAAAACTGTCAAGAAAGAATTACAACTCTAATGCATCTATGCATTACCAAACTACATATTCATAAGAGAAAGGCCATTCTAAGGACAACCCATGAAGCCCTGGAACCAATGAAAGAGTGACACCACCCAACTTTTAATCAGTTTTCACCAAAAAGGTTAGTAACAATTGGACGTCTAACGTAGTGAATGCCAGTGAAAATGAGGTAGGATCAGAGGCTAAAATAGGGAAAGAACAAGTTAAAAATTACTTAGATGTCTGTAAGTCACCAGGACCTGATGAAATACGTCCTAGAATACTCAAGGAGCTGACTGAGGAGATATCGAAGCCATTAGCAATTCTCTTTGAAAAGTCAGGGAATACAGGAGAGATTCCAGAGGACTGGTAAAGGACAAATATAGTGCCCATCTATAAAAAAGTAAACTGGAATTACAAACCAGTCAGCTTAACTTCAGTACCGGGGAAGATAATGGAGCAAATAATTAAACAATCAATTTGCCAACACCTAGAAGATTATAAGGTGATACGTAACAGTCAGCATGGATTTGTCAAGAACAAATCATGTCAAACCAGCCTAATAGCTTCCTTTCACCGAGTAACAAGCCTTATGGATAGAGGGGAAGCGGTAGGTGTGGTATATCTTGACTTTAGTAAAGCTTTGGTACAGTCTTGCATGACAGTCTCATAAACAAACTAGGGAAATACAGCCTAGATGGAGCTGCTATAAGACAGTTGCATAACTTGTTGGAAAACATTCCCAGAGAGCAGTTATCAATGGTTCACAGTCAAACTGGAAGGGCATACCGAGCAGGGTCCGGCAGGGATCTGTTCTGGGTCCGGTTCTGTTCAATATCTTCATGAACTGTTTAGATAATGGCATAGGGAATATACTTATAAAGTTTTCAGATCATACGAAAGTGCTTTGGAGGATAGGATTTAAATTCAAAATGATCTGAAGAAATGGCCTGAAGTAAATGTGATGAAGTTCAATAAGGACAATGCAAAGTACTCCACTTAGGAAGGAACAATCAATTGCACACATACAAAATGGGAAATGACTGCCTAGGAAGGAGTACTGCGGAAACTGATCTGGGGGTCATTATGGATCACAAGCTAAATATGAGTCAACAGTGTAACACTGTTGCAAAAAAAAAAAGCAAACATCATTCTGGGATGTATTAGCAAGAATGTTGTAAGTAAGACATGAAAAGTAATTCTTCTGCTTTACTCTGTGCTGATTAGGCCTCAACTGGATTATTGTGTCCACTTCTTGGCACCACATTTCAGGAAGGATGTGGACAAATTGGAGAAAGTCCAGAGAAGAGCAACAAAAATGATTAAAGGTCTAGAAAACATGACCTATGAGGAAAGATTGGGGTTGTTTAGTCAGAGATGGGTGGGATAGCTCAGTGGTTTGAGTATTGGCCTCCTAAACTCAGCGTTGTGAGTTCAATCTTTGAGGGGGCCAGTCAGGGATCTAGGGCAAAATCAGTACTTGGTCCTGCTAGTGAAGGCAGGGGGCTGGACTCAATGACCTTTCAGGGTCCTTTCCAGTTCTATGAGATAGGTATATCTCCATATATTATAGTCTGGCAAAAACTGATACCTTTTCAGGTACGTAAAAGGTTGTTAAAGGGAGGAGGAAGAAAAATTGTTCTTAACTTTTGAGGCTAGGACAAGAATCAATAGGCTTAAATTGCAGCAAGGGAGGTTTAGGTTGGATATTAGGAAAAACTTCCTTACTTGCCAGGTGGTTAAGCACTGGAATAAATTGCTTAGGGAGGTTGTGGAATCTCCATCATCGGAGATTTTTAAGAGCAGGTTAGACAAACACCTATCAGGTATGGTCTAGATAATACTTAGTCCTGCCATGAGTGCAGGGGACTAGACTAGATGACCTCTTGAGGTCCCTTCCAGTCGTATGAGTCTATGATTCTATGATAAACAAGCCAGAAAGATATTTTCCTGTACTTTCATGGAAATAGGAATAAAAGTATAAAACTCTGCAATGATCACCAGTGCTTGAGTTGGGGGAGGAAATAGTAGGGGGAGGGTTAATGAATGAGGACAGGCCTGAATGAAGCACAGAGCCAGGTGCCAAGATATCCCTTGGCTGTCCCCTGTGCTGGCAACCTTTGGGCTGTGGAGCAGAGCAGAGCCCAGCTGCAGCAAGACTTCCCTGCCTTTGCCCGTACCTCCTGCCTTCTTCCCTACCCATTACTTCCCCCCTTTTCCCCTTTCTCTGCCCCCACTCATAACTTCCCCATCTGCACCCACATCACCCCTTCCACCGGCCACTATCCCTTACAACCTGTCTGCCTTTTGCCTCTGCCCTTCTTCTAACCTGCCCCCACCCCTATCTCCCCCAACCTTCTGCATCTCCCCAGCTCTACTCCTGCCTCCTCCTGCCCCCTTTCTGTCTGCCCTTCCACTCTGAGCCAAGTCTGCTGAGCAGCAGGCCAGCGTCCCAGGCAGCCTCCCCCTCCTGCTGGGATAAAGGGGCTTTTCCAGAGCCGGGCAGCATCAGAGTCTGGGAACCACTAGCACAGTGTCCAGGCTGGACAGCGGCATCTGCTGTGATCGGGAGACACACGGCCACCCCTCTTCTACCCGCCTCCCCCCCACCCGCCACCAGCAGTGCCTGGGCCCTTGATCGCTCTTGCAGCTTCCCCCTCTCACCAGAGACCATCCCGTCACAACTAGATAGCTCCACCCCCATGTCACTCTCCCACATGCCCTGCAGCTCCTGGCTCTGCAGCTAGCCATGCAGGGAGAAGTAAGGGGCCCAAAACACAGCCTTCCTGGCACCTTTGTATAAGTGAGAAGTGGGGAAACCCCTAGAAGTAGCGAAGGGGCAAAAGCTCCCCCATAATTTGAGCACCGGGGCCAATCAGGGGAAGGGAAGATATTGTCAGCAAACTATTTAAGCTTCCATTTGCAGAGTCCTTTCTGAATACTCATTAATCAAGCTCTGTTGGATCAAGTTTTGCCTATCTAAGGGTTTTCTATAGCATCTCTCACCACAGTGTCTAAACACTTGTCATCTGCCTCTCTCTTCTTTTGATTCACGTTCTGTCACCATTAGTCTCGCTGAGCAATACTTAACTCTGCAGACAGTCCCATTGCCCCAGCAGCAATACTTACACAGGCAGTTACTCACATGAGTAATTCCACTGCAGTGAATAGGATCATTTATGTGAGTAAGGGTTGCACAACCTGTCCCACATTAAGGTGGTACTTATTATAGAACTGTTAGAATCTGTTTGTTCCTTCCCTCCCTCCCCATCAGTTTTCCTGATGGATTTTATTTACCTTCCACTTTATGGTCAATGCTTAATTTGTAATGAACGAGCTGCTGGAGCTCAAGCAATTTTTTTTTTACTTTCATATCTGACACAGCAAGCCCAGAGGTACCGGGGCTATGAACTGCCAAGTTTAGAGGTGCCGGGCTCAGCCCTGGCAAGCTCTGGCACAAATTAAGCACTGCTTATGGTACACAGATCAGAGCTTAGATACCTACTTAGTTATCGGTACATATGGATCTGTATATCTACATTTGGCTGCTAACCTAACTAATTCCAGTCTGGTTGATATTTCTCAAGAGTATATGACTCTTGGAGAAGTATGAAAGAGATGTCTTAAAATACATAGTCAAAAGGGATGCTGTAGGCAAATGTTATTTGACTAACATATCAGTGTTTAAAGCTGAAACTTTTAAAAAGTTAATGATTTTTTGGCATTTCTCTCAGACTGAGCAATGTCAATGTTGGTGGGTAGCAGTCACTGCAGGGGAATGTGTGTGACGTATTCCAGTGGACACAAACAAACATAGGTTTTGGTTTAAGCCTCTGTAAAAAAAAAAAAAGTTGGCCCCAAGGTTGTTGTTTGTTAATGGTGACCAGGCGGTGTCCCCTTTTCACTTGGAGAAATATACCCCTGTAGTATTCCAAAGAGAAATCAGGAACTGGATTAGTATATGCATAAAATGGTGTTGATTTATGTTGAGATGAAAATCAAACTATAGTGACAATGCTTCTGATAATTACCTCAAGTGAAAAGAATCTTGATGTTTACCAAAATATTAAGTGACTAACACAACATTTTAATATACTGACTTCTATGGGACTATTCACTGTGCGTAAAGACAAGCGCCTGTGCAGAATCAGGGCATAACTGGCTAATATTGTTTCAGACTATCTTATCCCAGGAGATCAACTATTTTTTCCAAATAATATTAATAGAACAATTGAATGTACTTTTTGCAGTTCATCAATATCCATTTTATAGGTAGGGGAGGGGAAGGGAGGTCTTCTCCTGGACCATAGATTAAGAGATTAGAGGAAGAAAAGTATCCATCTGCCAGCAGCAGACTTCTAAAGCATAGAAATGTCTTTAATTCAATGTTACCTTACTCTGTAAGTAGGTCCACTGATTTCAAAGGGGCTATTTTCAGTATCAGATACTATTCAGCATGAGAAAGGGTATCACATTGTAGCCCTTAGAGAATAATTATAATTCAATATGATTTCTTTAGATCAGACTTTGCTGACTTGAACTCAAGATTATGGTATTTTGTACATAGTTTAGGTTTTAAATGTTATAAAAATGTACAATTATATAATAAAATCTGTATCTCAGAGCAGTATAGAGACTAGTGTGAAACATTGTGCTTGGAATATAATGTGACTGATTATTTTAAGGCATTCTATTTATCCAGTCCAGTCTACTGATTTGATTTGATTCAATTCTATTTGTAAAGCCTAGTCCAAATTACAACATGGCATTACACACTCTTGTCACTTGGTGGCAGCCAAAGACATTTTCTACTATAAATTAGCAGTGCACAGTTGTGATCATGTGCTGCTACCATTTAACCCATAGACAGGGATGCCAGAAAAAATACATTATCAGAGTGAGTGATAGGTGACCTGTACAAGAAAATAAAATTGGGTTGTTGCTTTTTATTTTTCTACAGGGAAGGCCTGAACGGTGTTTGTCAAAAAAATAAAACAAAAAATGCTGCTTGTTTTTCACATGACAAATGCAGGTCTTCCCTATCCTATGGCAACTGGAGAACCAATTAAATTATGAAGGGATATTTAACCTGAGTGTTTTTTCTCTCTATTTTTTTTATTTTTAAAAAGCATGAGAGTTTACAATACTTATCATCTGAGATTTTAGGTTTAAAAAAATCTAATTTTTCCTAAACCTTTCGGGTCTTATTTTTACACTATAAAGCCCAAATTAAAAAAAATACAACCCAAGCTTAGTCTACAGTACAGGTCACCCCATCTCTAAAAAGGTGTTGCAGAAATAGAGGCGGGTTTAGAGATGGGTGAAAAGAATGATCAAAGTCATATAGAGAGACACTGAAAAGACTGGAACTGCTTAGCTCAGAAAGAAGACACATAAGAAGGGACATGATAACATGGTTGAGAGAAGGTAGATGAGGAACTTCCACTCTCCCTGTTTCATAACACAAGAGCAATGAAGCATGCAATGAAATTAAAAGGTGAGAACTGAAAACTGATCAAAGGAAATGAGTTTCCACATAGCATGTGATTAAACTGTGGAACTCGTTGCACAAGAAGTTGTTGAGGCCAAGAATTTAACAAGATTCAAAAAGAGAGTAGACATTTATATGGATATCAAGAACACCCAAAGTAATAATTAATGATGATAAAAATGTTGGAAGAGATACTGTAACTTGTGCTTTACAGTTTAAAAAACAATCTCTAACTATCAGAGCTCAGGATGTGACCTATGGTTCGGGGCAGATTATCCCACATCTGCTACTGCAGTATTCTTATGCTGTCTTCTGAAGCACTTGTACTGGCCACTATTGGAAACAAGACACTGGACTAGATGGACTTTTGTCAGACCCGGTGTGTCAATTCCTATGTTCCTATGCTTTTCTTAAATAAAAATTATTTGCAAGACACCTTTTGGCATGAGTCAAGCAGTAGTAATAGCCAGTATTACCTGTTTTTGTTAGAAAATGGAATTATTCTTTTAGTCTCTTTCCAGAGCCCTCCTTTCCAATATTGCATCCAGAGCCCTCCTTTCCAATATTGCACATGTATGTATGACTGGAAATATGAAAGATTTTTATGTTAATGTCTGAACAGCATTTTAAAGATGGGTCTTTTTATAAGGGCTCAGTGCCCTTGTGGATTGTACCAGATACTGCAGACCTACTCCCAGTATTAAATGGCATATGGTTGCTCAGGCCACTAGAGGGAGAATTTTTTGTTTGTTTTGTTGTTTTTTCTTCTTAGTTACAGTGGAACACGTTTTGTGCTTCCAGGACAAATGTAAGGCCGTTACCCCCTGTGTTTTCCTCTTCACCCCAATTCTCTCCTTTTGCAGCAGCACTCATTGAGTGCAAATGCAATGAAGTTCCTGTCTACTTTAGAGAAATTGGCACTGGTGTAATTGACACAGATGCAGTTCAAAATCCTGATATACATAAGCTTCATCCATGTAAAGCAGAGCTTACAACAGTTCAACTTTATCCAGTATCCAGTATTTCTCTAATGTGGACAGGGCCTTTGATTTTGTTTTTCTCTGTTTAATAAAAGATGTTTGATCACATCAATTTCTTTATTTTTGTGTTCAATGCTGATGTATATTGAAGCCTTGTGAATGATAATAAGGAATTTGAAAATACTGAGGAAAATCTGCTCTCATTTATCAACTCAGTGACCTTTTAAAGCTCCCTCCCCCCGCCCCGAAGCAAATGACGCTGTCTGTTAAGAAACGCTACCAGTTCTCTGTTTTCGAGTATTTATTGTGTCATTCACCAATATGGAATACTCAAAACCTCCCATTTTTACAGAGGCTTTTCTGAGCACAGAATTTGGCCCATGGTTTTTAGTATAATCTCACAAGATCCTGAAATGTGGAGTTTTGAAGACTGCAAAGACAGGAAAATGTAAGTCCTAAAGGGCTAGCAACCATTTTATAGGTGGTGTTCATATGTCTGAGCTTTATACTAGTTTTAGTTCATAAACTTGCCTTTTTTTTCTTTTGTAGGTTCTGACTTGCAGACCAGGAGGTATGACCTAACCAGATTAGACCAGGATGAGCAAGTCATCTTCACAGCACACAGATACTTGGGGGGAAATGTAGTATTTATCTCACAAAATGGAAACTAACTCAAATGTAAAAATGAAATAATGGTGGCGTGGTGGGGGTTGCATGTGATTGTTAGTGGTATTGGACCCCCCCAATCAGCAGAGCAGGTAAACATATGCTTAAGTTGACTCTTCTTCATCAAAACACTTGGGAGGTCAAAGCCCATTCAAGCTAATGGAAAGACTACCATTTACTTCAATGTGCTTTGGATCAGGCCGTTAACCAGGTGCTTTAACCATGTGCTGAAGTCCCCACTGACTCCAGTGGAACATCAGAACATGCTTAAAGCTAAAGCACCTATTTACATGATTTGCTGACCAAGGATGGACTTGTGAATCTGGGTCTGAGAGAGAAGATAATGCACTGAGTTAGGGAAACATATTTATCTGTTCAAAATCTGCAACAGGTTAATATATGTTACGCAACGAGTTGAATCATTTATAAGGAAAATGCAGGTGCAATAAGGAAAATGCAACATGTGGTGAAATGCTGGCCCCATTGAAGTCAATGGGAGCTTTGCCATTGACTTAGCGGGGTCAGCATTTCACCCATAGCAAATAACATGACCTTATTAGGTGGAAGGTTGTCAGAATGACACAAAGCATCTTGAAATGTGACTGTCCTTTTTCAACAAAGCAATGAGAAGTAACTGTCTTGGTTTCTGGAAAATATGTTCTTACACTAATTCCAAGTAACATTTGTCTGTGTAGTGGTTTATTTCCTTCTCAAAAGCTGCAGGTCATGTACAAATGAGCCTTTTCTGCTTCGAGTCATGTATAAACAAGGCTTTTCCTCTTCAAGGTAATAGATTATTTTAGTTCTGAGGAAGATGTTCTGATATTGAAATGTAACTTACATCTGTTATGTTTGGAATCCTACTGGCTAGTTCAGGGGTGGACAAACTTTTTTGGCCTGAGGGCCACATCTGGGTATAGAAATGCTCACAAAATTGGGGTTGGGGAGGGGGTGAAGGCTCTGGCTGGGGGTGTGGGCTCCAGGGTGGGGCCAGAAATGAGGAGTTCAGGTTGTGGGAGGGGGCTCCAGGCTGGGGCAGGGGAGTGCAGGCTCTGGGGTGGAGCTGAGGATGAGAGTTTGGGGTGTAGGAGAGTGCTCCAGGCTGGGACCGAGGGGTTCGGAGGGTGGGAGGGGGATCAGGACTGAAGCAAGGGGTTGGGATGCGGGGGGGTGGCTCAGGGGTGCAGGCTCTGGGCAGTGCTTACCTCAAGCAGCTCCCAAAAGCAGTGGCATGTCCCCTTTCTGGCTCCTATGCGGAGGCACGGCCAGGTGGCTCTGCTGCACGCTGTCCCATCCGCAGGCACCACCCCTGCAGCTCCCATTGGCCGCAGTTCCCAGCCAATAGGAACTGCAGGGGTGGCGCTTGGGGCAGAAGCAGCATGTGGAGCAGAGCCCCCTGGCTGCCCCTATGCATAGGAGCCAGAGGGGGGACATGCCGCTGTTTCCAGGAGCTGCACAGAGAGGCCCCTGACCCAGCGTGAGCTCAAGGACTGGATTAAAATGGCTGGTGGGCCGGATGCAGCCCGCAGGCTGTACTTTGCCCACCTCTGGTCTAGTTACCTACTACACTAATTACTAGATATTTAATTTTTTTTATTGCAATGACACATCCTTTCTTTAGTGATTTGCTGAAGTGTACCTGGACCATCACTTGATTATTCTCATGAAATATTTTTCCATTCATGTTTTTGACTGAGTGTGCATTAGATTTTTTTAAATGTTTCAAAGTGAAAGTAGCCAAATCATAGAAAAATAAAACAGGAGTAAGAAATCACCCAAATTAAAATGGCAAAAATGCATACAATTTTATGTTTGTACAATGTGTACAATTTAATAACATGAGTTATTAACAAAATTAATAACAAAAATGTGTACAATTTAATTTAATAACTCTTGCACAGCTCTAGTTGGAAGGTTTGTATTACCTCAATCAGCAGGCAAAAATCTTGGCTCCTGAGAGTAAAGGGTTAATTCCCTCCAGGCAAGTGATGTCATAAATAATTGTCAAAACAGTAGGCTGTAGCACAAATTTGTCAGTTATTGCTATCAAATGAAGAATAGTAGTAACATCAAAACCAATAAGGCAAATCCAGCCAAAGAGAAAAAAAACAACTTATGGTAGCTGAGGAAAATTAGACTTAAAAGTATGTCACAGTTGCTTTGTTGTTTGCTTGTCAAAAAAAATTGACAAGTCCCATTACCTTGTGTGTCATTAGTGATCAAAGTACTAATGGCAGCTGACATGGCCATGGTGATCAAATGATCAAAGCAGCTGCAATGGCCATGGTGAATAGGTCTAGCATCAACTTTGCCTACATGCACATGGTTACAGTAAATGTGTTTAACCCAATATATAAAATAGCAGTATACAGTAAATCAAAGCCAAAAATAAATAAATTAATTAAAACAAGTGTCTGGAGCTTAACAATAGAACAGCTAGAAACTGGCATTCTTTTTAAAAGGTGCAAAAATCCAAGCTTGAGTTAATTAAATGCCAATAAAGGTACAAAGAGACAAGATGGGTGAAGTAATATCTTTTCTTGGACTAACTTCTGTTGGTGACAGAGACAAAAAGATAGTACCTCACCCACTTTGTCTCTCTAATACTGATACAGCTACAACAACACTGCATACAGTAAAGGTACAAACAAATTAATGGCTATGACCAATATACACTTCATAGATGGAATACCTGTTGAAATCACTGGGAGTTTAATATGCTGAGGGATTGCAGGATCACGTTCCAATTTGTAGAATCCAAAGGTAGCAGATCATCAACATTCTGTACTTCCAGGTCCAAATTCTGCCTTTCACACCACAGTAGGTGTGAATAGGTGGATAAGAGGGCAGGATGTTACTTTTGCTGTTTACTGCAGTGATTTAGTTTATATTTGACATGTTCTACTGGAGTTTGAGTTGCTTGATCTTAGCACTTTTTCTGAATTGTTCAGTCTCTTTCCTCAATATTCCTAACAACGTCCCAGGAGCCTAAATTGGAGGGTAGGCTTTATGCATGCATATCTTGGTCCAAAAAAAGATACATTTCCTCAAATCACTGAGCCAACTTCTTCCTTCAATTACATCATTCAGTTCCTTTGAACTTAACAAGGTTGCCCAGATATTAAAAACACACAACAGGCCAAATTCTTCTCTAATTTATCCTTTTTGTAACCTCAGTGGAGTTATACCAGAGCTGAAGTTTACCTATTGGGCCAGATTCTCCATGACACTAATGTTATGTCTGTGTAACCAATAACACCAATGGAGCTGTGCCTCTAAAGGGCCCATTGTCTCTAATATAAGCAATGGCTATCAAAGACACACTGATTGTATACATCCTCATTAAACATCTCTTTTGCTTTGTATGAACCAAAATGCCTAGCTGCATGGGAGTGTGTTCCTGCCAAAAGAATATTTACATTGTGAAATTCCTGTGATGCCCTATGTCAGCATTTTTGTGTTCAGCAAAATAAAATACCTTCAGAATAAAGTTGTTATGCAATCCATAATGTTCAGCATCTAAAAACTATTTTAAAATGAGGAGTTTATTGCTGCTTTGTTTCAAATCTATGCAATTTACCTTTGAGTGTGAACACAGGTCTGATGGTTCTGAGAATCTCCAGGACTGCCTGGGTAAGGCTGTTGCCATTAATGCTAACTGCCTTGGAAACATGGCTCTTTTTCCCAGTGAGTTCACTTGCATTGCAGCAAAAAAATGTCCACAGGTTTAGGAACACTTTCCTCACCACAAACATGTCAGTTCTTCTGAGATATGTTGGGTTATTATTTAAAACTTCATTATTTAATTCTATATTCACTCAATGTTTCTTTACCCCAGTGCCCCATTCCTGTATCTTTTGTTAGAATAACACATTTCCAAGTTTTACAGCCTGGGTAGCTCAGCTACAGTGAAGTAACTCCCTAGTTTCTTTGCCATTCTTTAATAGTTCCATCCTTCCCCCGGTAGACAACATCACCATTCTGCACTGAGACAACAGGTGCACTGTTTCATTCAGGAGATTCTGGCCAATTCTCCTGGAGAAGCCAGTTGGCAATGTGCCATCCTTTCCACAGCACATTAGCTGAGCTATTTAATAACTGTGCCCTGCCCTGCTTGTCTAGGATCCATGAACACACACCTGTTTTTGTACTATGAGTTGTTTCAGCAGCAAGCTCCATCTACTAATCACCAGACAAGATCGTGAGGAATAATTTGTTTTTCATGCTGTCGTAATATAAGGAAAAGGAAACTGGGGAGAGCAAACGTTCTAAGACTTCATTTGCACAGTATTTCATGTATCAATAGACTTACCTTGGATGAATGAACATCTTTAAATTACACATTTTTCTCAGGGTTTGTTTGTTTGTTGTAGTCTTCTTTAAGACAGTTGGAAAATTTGTCTGTAGGTCATAGGTACAGGCAATCTGTACTGGGTAGTTCTCTTAAGTGGCTGGTAGTACAGTGGTTATAATGGGAGACAGAGTTAGGATTCTTGGTTTATATTATTTGAATTTTTTCCACTGACGATCTGGAGATAGTCATCTAATGTATCCATACCTCAGTTTCCTCCAGCTGCACATTACCTATCACAAAGATGTAATCAGAGATGGTCAAAGAATGTAAAGAAGGTATTTAAACATTCTTTGGTCAGGAGTCACTTTGAGAGTGCATGTAAACTCTTTTAATTTGCTTTCATGAACATTCATGCAATCCACATTTTATTTTCATGGGAAAAAAGATCATCAATCCTTAAACTAATATGTTTTGACACTGGCAATGTTCCATCAGCTAACTTGAAAGCTCCTTGAGAAACCCAGAGTTGAAAAGAGGTTTGGGGCAAAGGAGCTGGAAGATCAAAAGCTTATCCAAATAAAATGAGCTCTAGCAGTACACTTTGAGCTCTTCAGGGAAAGACACATTATAAGTGTAAAATATTATTACATATCATGCCCCATAAAGCAGACATTAAAGCCATTAAAGGAAAATGGAAAGCACATTATACATTGTGTCACTACAGTAAAATACTTTTTATTACTTTTTAAATTATAATTTTCATATGTGATTTAATGTTTTTTTTCTACACTTTCTACTTCTCATTTACTCAGTGAAATGTATGCAAAATGCTACTTCAAAGCTGCCTAAGACCTGAATATGTGCCTTATTTTTTTTCTAATCAAAATGAATAGAGTCACAGGCATTGGCACTTATAAAAAAAATTAGGGGGAAGTTGATTTTTAATTTTTAAATGCTATTCTCTTTGGGTTATTTCTCTTGAGGATTTCACTGTGATCGTGGGCTTCTCATTCTAGGGAGAGTTGAGTCACTCTTGCAAACATTTAAGCACTTTGAGTAAATGTACACACACGTCATCCTATTGAAATCACATGCTTAAGTAGTTGCAGGACCAGATCAATAGCAAACAGTTTCTGAACTGCATTTCCTCACCCAGGTCAATGAGTTCCTTTTGTGAAACCGTCTCTTGGATGTGAGATGACTTGGCAAGAGCTTGTTTCACAACAGATAGTTGCAGGGCGTGCATATTGCAAAATACTTCAACGGTGTTTTGAATTCACACTAAAACACGATCCCTTCACCCAGCTGTGCATTGGAATTTAGGATGGATTAAGAAAAGCATAAGAATAAATGCAAAAATATATATGGGTATGGTAGACAGGGAGATTATGTTTTTTTTTAGGGGTGGGTGTCCTTTAAAAAGGTATGGTGACATGCAGCAGGAATTACTATACTACTTTACAACCTAAAATAGAAATAGGTTGCTAGTGAGCCAAATGAGCTCTGGACAAACTGTATTGAATAACATAATGTGATTACAAGATAGCAGGGCTTTGTGTTTGTAGTATCTAGTATCAAATGTAAGATACACCTGAAACTGTACAACGGTATAACTGGACATTTATGATTAAATCTAAGGTACTTTGCTATCAGAGGATGAAAGAAAAGGGATGGCAAGAGATGGAATATCTTTGTGCACATTAAGAGGCTAAGATTGTGTTTCTATGCTAAAATATTCTTTTCAGTGATTTAAACTCCAGTGACAAAAGTTTGCTCTGAGATTAACACTGACAATAACTTCACAGGGCCGCCCAGAGGGGGGGGGCAAGAGGGGCAATTTGCCCCAGGCCCCGAGCCCCACGGGGGCCCCCACCAGAGTTTTTCAGGGCCCCTGGAGCGGGGTCCCTCACTCGCTCCAGGGTGCCCGGCAGACTCTTGCGGGGCCGGGCGCAGGAGCTTCTGCCGCTCCCGGTCTTCGCCAGCGGCGGGTCCTTCCGCTCCGGGGCGGAAGGACCCCCCGCTGGCGAATTACCGCCGAAGATGGAGCGGGACCCGCCGCCGAAGTTCAGCCCGGTCTTCAGCGGTAATTCGGCGGCGGGGGGCCCTTCCATTCCGGGACCCGCCGCCGAAGTGCCCCGAAGACCCGCGGCGGGGCCCCCCACCGCCGAATTACCGCCGAAGACCGGGCTGCGCTTCGGCGGCGGGTCCCGCTTCGGCAGTAATTCGGCGGCGGGGGGGCCCCCGCCGTGGGTTTTCGGGGCACTTCTTCGGCGGGTCCAGGAACGGAAGGGCCCCCCGCCGCCGAAGACCCCGGGCCCCCGGAATCCTCTTCATGACAAAAGAAAACTATATTTTTAATTATGCACATGCAAACTTTATAAATCAGCAGATCCAGATAACTTGCATCCGAAAGTTTTAAAAGAGTTGTCTGAGGAGCTTACTGTACTGTTAATGCTTATTTTCAATGTCCTGAAACATTGCGAAAGTTCCAGAAGACAGAAAGAAAGCTAAAATTGTGATAATATTTTAAAAAGAGTCAATGGGATGACCTGCATAATTACAGGCCTGTCAGCCTGACACCAATTACAAGTAAGATGATGGAGCATCTGATACTGGACTCAACTAATAAAGAATTAAAGGAGAACACTAATTAAATTAGATCCATAATTACCTGATATCTTTTTTTGATGAGATTGCAAGTTTGGTTGATAATGGTAATAGTGTTGCTGTAACCTACTTAGACTTCTCTAAGGCATTTGACCTGGCATCGCACAACATTTTGGTTAAAAAACTAGAATACTACAAATACAAAATTAACATGGGACACATTAAATGGATTAATAAATGGCTAACTGATAGGTCTCAAGATGTAACTGTAAATTCAGCACTAAGTGGATGTGTTTCCAGTGGGGTCGTGAAGGGATCAGTTCTTGGCCCTACTCTATTTTTATCAATGACACAGAAGAAAATATAACATACCCGGTAATCACTGATAAAATTTGCAGATGACACAAAAACTGGGGGTGTGGTAAATAATGAAGAGGACAGGTCACTGATTCAGAATGAGCTGGATCGCTTGGTAAACTGGGTGCAAGCAAACAGGACTGGGGGCTCTATCCTGGGAAGCAGTGACTTTGAAAAACATTTGGGGGTCAGTGGATAATCAGCTGAACATGAGCTCCCAATATAGCCAAAAGAATTAATACAATGCTGGGATGAATAAACAGGGGAATTTCAAGTAGGAGAAGAGAGGTTATTTTACCTCTATATTTAGCACTGGTGCAACTACTCCTGCAATACTGTGTCCAGTTCTGGGACCCATCATTCAAAAAGGATGTTGACAAATTGGAAAGGGTTCAAAGAACGATCAAAGAATAAGAAAACATGTTGTATAGTGCTAGCCTCAAACTAATTAGCTTAACAAAGAGAAGGTTAAGGGGTGACTTGGTTACAGTCTATAAGTATCGATATGTGGAACATACATTTGATAATGGGCTCTTCAATCTAGCAGAGAAAGGTATAACATGATCCAAAAGACTGGAAATAAGGTGTAAATTTTTGACAGTGAGGGTAATTAACAATTGTAACAATTTACAAAGGATCATGGTGGACTCCTCATCACTGACAAAAATGGATATTTTTCTCTAACAGATATACTCTAGCAATTATTTTGGAGAAGTAATATAGCAGTGGTGCCCAAACTTTTCCTGTCACACTCCCCTTTACCAGTAATGGAATCTGTCCACACACACCCCTTCATTACAGCACAGATGGCTCAGCAGAGGAGCTTGGGCTGAAGGTGAAGCTGGGGGCAGAAGTGGGGATGTGGGAGGAGCTGGGGTAAGAGGCAGAGCTGACCTGGGGGCAGAAAGGGAATGAAGACAGAGCTGGGCTGAGAGTGGAGTGGCTGAATCTGGGGCCGGAGCTGGGCTGGAGGCAGAGCAGGGCTGGGTGGCGCTCCCTCTCTGCCCCCCAGTGTGGGCTAGCGTGGGCCCCACTGTACACACCCCGAACCAGGCACACCCTACAGTTTGGGGATCACTGTTCTATGGTCTGTGCTATATAGGAGGTCAGACTAGACCAGTGGTTCTCAAACTTTTTTTTAAATTTTTTTGTGGACCACTTGAAAATTGCTGAAGGTCTTGGCGGACCACCTAATGATCTTTCCAAATGTTGTTTGTACCATTATCTAACTATTGTAAAGTGCTTTGGATAAAAAATAATTAACTTCTTTTGTTCTACAAATAAAAGCACACACCTCATATTTTAATATCGGTAATCTTACCTTTCTAATGCAATGGATGTGCCCTCTCTCCTCCACCGCAGCAGCCACAGAGCTGAGGCTGCGAAGGAGGGCTGTCTCTCCCCAGCAGCCGCAGCCCTGGAGCTAGGGATAGTCACCTCTTTCACTGGCTTCTGCAGCCCTGCACTCTTCTTACCCCACTGCCCCCTCCCATCTACTCCTTATTCCCCCCAAGACCACCACCTCACCTTACATGTGCGTCTTCTCCAGGGTCCAGGCACCTAATTAGTGGATCTACGCCTGCGCGGCTCCACTAATTGGGTGGGTGGCCCTTCATTCTCTTGTGTGTGGCCACCCAGGTGTGCACCTTAGAGGGAACTGTCCACGGACCACCTGAATGGAGCTCGCGGACCACTGGTGGTCCACGGACCACAGTTTGAAAACCTCAGGACTAGATGATCACAGTGTTCCCCTCTGGACTTGGAATCTATGAATCTATAAAAATGAAAGTTTATTGCCTTCATTAACCAAGACATTGTTACCCAAATTAAAGACAAGGCCGCAAAAAGTCTTGCCAAATCAGTCACCTTCAATGTGAAGGAAAACAAAAATAACATAGATAAATTCAGAGACAAGAAATGTTTTACTTTCTTGTTTTCAGTTCTAACTGCGCAATAAAAAGATGACAATACTGCCCAATTCAGCCTTGGCTATTGTCCTAAGGATTTTATTAAAGTCCTGTCTGAGGCTCACTTGGCTCACTGTGATGCTGTTAGGTAATGCTTGTTGATCAAACAATCCTAGGGAAATCAGTATGTGCTGTGCTGGCTAAAAATCACCAATGTAAAACTTAGATTTAAGAGGAAATGTCCAAATGCAGCAGCTGCCTGAAGACAAAATTTGCTAATTTCTTCCTCGGAGAACTCTGCATTGACTTAAACAGGATCAGAATTTGGCCTTAAATAAAAAGCTAGCCTGTAGAAATTGGGAAAAACCATTTTTGTCCTGATAATATCTTTGAGGTTTCTCATAGATGCTAAAAACTATGAGATACAAATTGGTAAGTAGGATGTAAACATTTTGTTGATTTTAAATGTAAAAATAGCCAACATTGCTATAATAATCCATTGCTGATTCTATCTATTCTGCAAGGTCATCACAAGATCGAGGATTTGAGCATAGATTTAGATAAAATAACACAGAGAAACCCCCACTTCCATTTAACTTTCACTCCAACATCCACTAGAACCCAAACCACACCTTATTTTGAGATTATAAAAATCTAATTTCTTCCTCGCCTTTATTTCTGTACAACTGTGTGGGTGTCCTCTGACACTGAAATATCAGAATACTGTGAAAAAAAGATTGTTTTCGTGGTATTTCTGATATGACTAGAAGCAGGAATTATCACACAAAAGCCTGTTCTCAAGAGCTTCCAATATGATTTTTGTACCCAAGAGTCAGATACTCCAGAGGTGTTCATCCAAAACCAAACTTCTGAACCTTTTATTGAGCCGAGTTGCTCCTCATATCTCACAAAGATATTATATAGAAGATACGCAGAAGAAAAGATATGCTATGTGTATTAACTTGTCAACTAGAGTTTGTATTTGCTTTCATTATGTAGCATCTTGATCACTGGCCAAACAGTTATTTACCTCTTGTAGGCTACACTGGCTTCTCTCCATAGAACAGTGGCAAAACAAGTAGCAGTATCCTAGGAATATAGTAAGTACCTTGAGTCATGTACAGTGATCTGCTATCAATGTTGTTTGAACCAGGTTCAAAAACACTTTGTTCTGGACTAACTCCAAATGACTTGTGAAGGAAATAATTTCTATTAGTGTCCAGCAGTAAACAAACTACTGCTTGGTTGTAACCATGGAGTGCAGCCGGAGAACATTAAAAGCCTTGTCAGCTTTTGAAAACAGCATTGCTTCCATATACTGTCACTTCCTTCGGTCCTATCATCTGCAAAGAGAAAGGTGGAAGGACCAGATTTTTTTCATGCTGATTTAATGTTTTAACCAAGTCAGTCTGAATTTGCTCCCTGACACTGACTTCAATGAGAGCAGGATAGGGCCCTATGCAATATTAATATACACAGCAGATATTACATTAGGTAGATAAGACTACTGCCTAAGAAAAGAAAAATGGACCTTCCAATCACAACTAGGGGCAGATTAAAATTGGTGATTTAGAGCTCACTCAAATTAAGTGGGATCTGAGGCAGGGGTTTATTTGAAGTGGGAAAACCAGGAAAATTTCCTACCCTGATTCTAAACACGTTCCCTGGTTCTAAACATTACACTAATATCCCAACCCAGGAATGGATTTATTCTCACTTTTACTACTTTTTCTGTGGTTTGCAATATTGTTTGCTAGATGCATTACAATGTGCCATTCAGCTCCATCTGCAAGTCAGATTCAAAAACTGTATGTAGCTTTTCACCTCTATGAATTTCACAAATGAATCAAATTAATTCCCTTTACTAACATAATTAGCATATAGCAGTGACAGCAGCAGTGACTGGTGAGTGGTGGTTCTACAGTAGTGGCTTTTACATTTGTATCTTATGAATGACTGAACAACAGGCTGATTGTCATGACACTGACCAGTAAAATATTAGCTATCCATAATACCAATGTACTTCTTCAAGATCACAAAGACATACTTTAAGAAAAAGAGACTCTGTTAGTCATTCATAGACAGAAATGTCACACCACGTAACATAAACCGTTGTAGAACCACTGCCAGACACATGTACATCTATGACATTTCATAGTGGTGGTATTCTGAGAAGTGTTTAACTTAGACTTTGACATCTTTTTTCATTTCTCTGTGAAAATATTATCAGTAGCTTGTGTTGTCATTTTGATCCTACATTTGCCAATATACTATGTGTTTTGTTGAACCCTGTCACTTATATTTCTTATGCTACTTGGTCTGGTGTTTTCTTCAGTAGAAGGAAAGCCAGGATTCCTGGGTTCTGATCCTAGCGCTGTCACTAACTCACTATGTGACTTTGGGAAAGCTATTTAATTCCTTGTGCCTGTTTCCTCATTTGAGAATAAAAAACAGGAGAATTGTGAAGCACAATTAATTATTTATAATGCAATTTCAGATCTTTGGATAAAAGATTATATCAAAGTACAATATGTTTATAATAATGATAAAATTCAGTAAATTCAATTAATTTAAAACATAATGTGCATTTGCTGAGCCTCACTTTTGAGGGATTGTCCTAATTTTATATGGGCAATCCTATGAGCTGCAAACATAATCCCAGAATACGTCTGGGATCAAATGATACCACCTTTCAACTTTGAGCTGCTGTGCTGTGATATATAGATGTGACATGATCATATTTTGATGCACCTTCATCATGCAACAGCCCTCGTATGGGTGATAACATATGTAATTACATTGTATTGTCATAGTGTATACTGGCCTCAGACCAGGGCTGGCTCTAGGCACCAGCATTCCAAGCTTTTCAAGGGATGGCACTCCGACTTTTTTTGCATTGTCATGCAACTTGAGAACACTGTGGCATGTTGTGGCCTGATGACGTTTCAAAGTAACATAACCTTGTGACACAGTTTATTAATTTTTTTATATGGATCAGGGCCATAACAACCTTTTGATGGAACCGTGCAACATTCCAATGCAATGTGATTCCTGGATAAAACTTTTAATTGTGCTCTGTGGCATCATGATGGTGTACCAATACAATGTGTGGGAAATATTTATGTGAGGGGGTGATGCTGTAGACAGGACATGACACTTTAATGGGGTGTGCTGACATCATGAAGCAAGTCATATTTGGCACAATAGATATTCTACTATGTGGGTGACATCAGAGAACCACATGATAGGGACGATGTGTGGGAGCCACACCTTGGAGAAGGTATATCTGGTGCTGTGGTTGTCCTGGGAAGGTGACATGTGGGCACCCCACAGGTGAGGGGCGACATGTGGATGCCAGATGTGGGGCTGGTGTTATGTCTGGCTGGGCCCTGAGCTTGCCGTGGGTTTTGACTTGTGGTTGCCATGCATGTGAGGGGTGTGACATGTCTTCCACGAATGCGGGGGGGGGGGGGGACCGAGGCCCCTGCCCTGCCTGAGGGGCTGCCCCTGGCCTTGAGTGACTCCACTGTGTGCGAGTGGGGGGTTACCCCGCTTCAAGCCCCGCCCACACAGGGGCCGCTCCCAGCCCCGCCCACCCCATGGAAACTCCTCCCGTGATTGGCAGCGCCCGGGACGGGGCGGTAACCAGGAAGCGGGGCAGGAAGCCGGACTCGGCCGGAGGAAGTGGGAGTCCTGGGCCGTGTCCCGAGCGGCCGGCATGGAGGGGGGCGGCGGGGCCGGCCCTGCGGTGAGGGGGGGCGCAGGGAAGAGGGGGCGGGGCGCAGGGGTGGCCGGGGAGGAGGGGAGGCCTTGGAGGGGCCTGGGGTCAGCGAGATGGGCGCGCGGTGCAGCTGGGGAGGGGAGGCCCCGCCCCGCCCCACCTGGGGGGGGGTGAGTGAGATGCTGGCTTGGTCCCCCGGCTTTGGTTCCCCCCGGTATGGACAGTGCTGGGGGGCTCATCTCAGCAGCGGGGGAGGGGGCAGGCTGCTCCGCTGTCCCTTCCCCAGCCGGAGCGAGGTTTCATTAGAGACAGGGCACCTGCCTGCCTGCCCCACGGGGGGGGGAAAGCAAACGCCCCGGTACAGCTCTGTGCCCACCTCCTGCATCCAGCCCGGTGTACCCGCCCTAGCGCTACCACTGATGTCCGCCTCCGGCGCTGGTAGCAATGGTGTGTCCCACGTTGCTCCCCGCCCCTTACCTTTCCGTAGCTTTTTCGTATTCCGTCCCAGCCTCTTTCCCCGCCCCCCAATTTCACTCCGTTGTTCAGGTAAAAGGATGAGAGAACCAACACATGTGGCCTCAGTCCTTGCAGGGAAGTTCACAGGAGTTTGGAATGTGTGTGTTATCTTGGACCAGGTTAGACGGATTAGAGTAGGGACGCACCTGGAAACAGAATATTATACAGCTAATGAAAAATATCATCCCACCAATCCCAAAGATGGAGACTTGTAATGAAAAGTATTGTGGGTTAGCAACCCCGTACTCATTTAGGACTGACAAACAGATCATGTTACGAATAATAACTTTTTCCTTCTCGAAGCAGATTTAACCATATTTTCAAACAACTAAATGTTTACACACCTAAATTAAAGTGATCCAATTTTGAGGGTTTTGCAGGTGGTCAGCAGCTGTGGAAATCAGGTCACTGTTATTTAGGTGCCTAAATATGTATTTAACTGCCTAAGTGTAAGCACCTAAGTTTCAAAATCTTAGTCTGTTTGTGCAGGAATATTCTCCAATTATTGAAATGCAATCTTCTCTGGAAGAAAAAACAGTAACTAATTTTCACAGTAGTTTTTAGGAAGGGACGTGAATAAATGAATACACTTGTCACTTTCATTAGGAAATGAGTACAATATGTGATGATGATTTTATAACTGTGCTTTTGCTTGTTTGTTGGTTGGTTCTTGTGCATAACACCACAAAGTTATACCCTGTTAGTATAAACTTTGAAACCATTGTTATAGAGTAGCTTTATTGTAAACAAATCCCTTTTTTGCTTAGACATAATCCTGCAAGGTGCTGAGTGCCCTTCAGGTTTGAGCCTAGAGTACCTGAAACTGTATTCTTTGTGTTGTGCTACTCACCCCCAAAATGATATTGGCTTCATTGAGAGCTTTGGACACCCAAGAAATGCAGAATCAGTGTCTTAATTGATGAATGTTAATGATGTCTTTAAATTTATTTATTTGTTTATATTGCTGTAGTGTTCCCCTCACCTCCAGGTATGTTGGGTGCTTTCTGCATAGGGAAGACACAAACCCTTCCCCAAAAAGTGTCTAATTTAAATAATATGTGTTGGTAAATATTTTAATTGTTAACCCACAGTGTAAACATCACAGCCATGGCCCCCATCAACCTCAAGCACGGAATTGGCATAGCATCCATAAAGATCAATCAAAAATTCAAGCAGCATTTCCACTTGTGGAGGACTACAGTAGCTGTGATATTGTCAAAGCTACACAGTAAGTCAGTTGTGTATTCTATTTTGTATTAAATAAGGGAATTTAAATTGAAAGCCATTTGTAATATTTATTTCTTAACAGAGCAGAAAATGTGATTCCCCTCACTCCCCGTTAAATAATATCAGAAAGCGAACTGTAAAACCATGCTCTGATATTTTTTAATCATAAGCAATATAAAAATAGCTGTTGCTAAACCAGATTACAGAATAGCAGCCGTGTTAGTCTGTATCCACAAAAAGAAGAGAAGTGCTTGTGGCACCTTAGAGACTAACAAATGTATTTGAGCATAAGCTTTTGTGGTCTACTGCCCACTTCATCAGATGCATTAGTATCAGATTAGTATCAGTTGGTGTAAGGTTGTATGTGTCAGCTAATTTAGGGCTCAGTCCAGCACCTATCCTTGCTCAGGAAAGATTTCCACTGAACACAACAGGAAATTCTGCCTGAGTAGGAACTGCTGGATCAGGCCCTTAATGGGAGATTTTTTTTTATTATTATTTTTTTAATATGTGAAAACCTCTAAATTAGCAAATACTAAAGAATCACAACTAAAACTGAATATTTTTCTTACCTGAGATATGGCATATTGGAGCGGTGCAAGGAATTGGTGGAAGCAGGATATGATGTCAGACAACCAGACAAAGAAAATGTGACACTTCTTCATTGGGCAGCAATAAACAACAGACTGGATCTTATAAAGTAAGCTGTAGTATCTATGTCCATATGACCATATAGTTGTAAATAAATAATTCAGGCAGAATATTTTTCTTGTCTTTCATGTTCACTTCTGTTATATTTCATAACCAAGTGAAACCAATAGCATATACTGTGTTAATATACTTACCTATATCCAGTCTGCATAGGTTATGCCACTGAAATGGTATAGTATTACTATTCACTTTCTTTTAATATGAATTTGTGCAATACATGAAATCCAGTATGTTACTGAACACCCAGGTTTCAGGTACAAAATAAAATTTTAAAATATTCATTTGAAATGAACATCTCCAAATTTTTATCTGTCAATACCTTAATAGATATTTCAGATGGGAGTTCTTATTTTCTGGAACTTCGAGGTGCTTCCCTGGAGTAGCCGAGAAAGAGAGGGCAATTGAAATCAATTCTTTCTAAATAGTGAAATAGAGAATTAACGCTCAACTTTCAACACAGATTTCACATCTGGGAGTCCAATCCTGCTGAAGTACATAGAAATGGAGGCTGCTCAGTGCCTTGCAGGATGTAACCTGCGATATGCAATTTTAAGTACATTAAATAGTATATATCGTCCTTTTGCTATCTGTAAGGGCTTGGCTACGTGGTGCATTGGGACGCACAAGCTAGGGTGTAAATTCTAGTGCACACCAGCATATTGCACACTAACTGACCAATGTAAACCTTGCTGATGTGCACTAAAAGTTCCTTTCTGCATGTTAACATAGTGCTGTTTGAATCAGGACAACATCAGTGCACACTAGGGAACTTTTAGTGCACACTAGCAGTGTCAACCTGAGCCAATTAATGCACGACACGCTGTTATACGTTAGAATTTACACATCTCTGGTGTGCACTAACACACCATGTAGACAAGCCCTAAAAGATGAGATCTGTGCAGACGAACAGCCGTTGACTTCAGTGGGGCTCAGCACAAATGTGAGGGTCCACTCACATGAAGCAGCTTGAAGGACTGAAACCTAAGGATCCAACCAGCAAATACTTAAGCATTTGCTTGATTTAACTATCAAGAACGCACAGGGCAGATTTTAATTGGGGGAAGAAGGTGTGGAGCTAATAAATTGCATAGCATACAAATTTCAGTAGTGTAGTGCTTGATGTCGTAAGTGCATTGCTAATTACTGTATTTCTTTAAATGCAGCATCTTTTCCAAGCAGCATTTGTTACAGTAAAAGTATCTGTGTGTTTGCCTGTCCAGTGAAAGTGTCATTATTACAACAATAATCATTAGTAGGGCAGTCTGTTCTCTAAGTATTAGTTTTTCATCTATCTCTTATTTACTCAACCATTTTATTTTATTGCTGTTACACAGGTTTTATATTTCCAAAGGCGCAGTAGTGGATCAACTAGGTGGAGATTTAAATTCAACTCCACTTCACTGGGCCATTAGGTATGGTACTTATAGATACCAGTTATACTTCTGTCGATATGAAATAATACAATACATCTGCTTGTTTGTTTATTAGTTAGTATCTTCATCCTAGTTAGTTCTGCATTTCTTTTATTTAGGAACAAAGAGTTTGTAGCTTGTATGTGTATATTAGCACTCAAACCTGTCCTCAGATACCCAGGTGCATACCATTGTGGAGCTTGAAAAATAAGTTTAGTTTATTTAGTTATG
The DNA here is from genome assembly GCF_020497125.1 of Mauremys mutica. Classification (NCBI taxonomy): domain Eukaryota; kingdom Metazoa; phylum Chordata; order Testudines; family Geoemydidae; genus Mauremys; species Mauremys mutica. Next base: position 84,275,808 of record NC_059075.1, read on the forward strand.
TATTGTTATCATGTACATCCATGTTTTGGGCCTATGCTATGGATGGAGCAATACTTAATATTCAGAACTTGTGTCTGAGGTCTAACGGGCAAAAAGGATTTTTTTAATTGGTACTACCTTAATAATATGATTGAAAATTCCTCTTAATGCCTGTTAAGACACAGGCCAGTGCTTCTGAAGACAAGTTAGCTGGCCACGTTATACCCAAGACTATCCAGGATGCAACATGGCCAACTAACACTGTTTCAGCTGTGTTAGCTGCATTTAAGGGAGGAGCCCAGGCTTCAGTTTGACCAACGTAGCACGTGTTAAAGGCACTGTGCTGTGTCTGTACTAGACTTCTAAAAATGTGTGAGTTAGCACGTTAGCTAAATCAGCTGGGTTTAACATAATTTAAGAACATACCCTTTTTGCCCATCAAGACAGGACTTCAGTAAGCTGATCAGGAAAGGAAATGGAGAGCTTGTCTACAAAGGAAAATTAACTGAAATAGCTCTCTGTGTGGATACTCTTATTCTAGAATGAGTATCTTTTGCTGGGTTTAGCTTAATCCATTTTGAAATAAATGTGTCCACACCGGGAACTATTCCTGAATAGCTGTTTCACTTTAAATTCATATCCTACCTTACTCTGAAATAACTTTCAAGTGTTACACTAGCCCTTAGTACAATTTTTAGTAGCTCAAACTTGTGGTCAAAAGTTAGATTTCCCGTATACAGAGATATGATTCTGGTTTAAATAACCAAATTGAAATGTTCCATAGATGCATTAAGTATAAATGAGAATAAAGTATTAACGATCGTGTAAGCAAAAGATATAGACTTCTTGGAGTGACTGATACGTTGTATTAATATACAAGGGATGTTTTAATTCACGTTTATTAACCACATTAATTTAAATGCCAGGATTTTCCACACAGACAGCAAAGTAAATTCTTAGTAAATATTCAGCACTGTTCCAAAGGTTAATTTTAATCATTGATTAAATATACTTTTAGAACTTAGTCTAAGTTAAACTTAACAAGTTTCTTTAAAGCTTTCCCTGTGGTTTTCCACGTTATTGGATGGTCAGTCAGTCAGTCTCAAAGATTCTTTTAGTATGAATTTGAATCGAGCTCTTTCATAACTTTGTGTGTCTACATGTTAAAGATTTCTGAAAAAGATTTCATATTTATTTTCAGGCAAGGGCATTTATCTATGGTAATATTGTTGTTAAAATGTGGAGCAGATCCAGCCCTTATTGATGGTGAAGGATACAGCGGCATTCACTTAGCAGTGGTCTTTCAGCATATGCCTGTAATAGCTTATCTCATATCAAAAGGCCAGGTATGTTTTAGTTATGCAGCAGATATCCCAAATGATGTTTCCTACCTAGTTGTCTCTTTTGCTAATACATTTTTATCTATATTGGGTTTTGTTTTTTAAATGAAAAAAGAACCGTATAGACAAGCAGTTGTTAAGCAAATATTCACTATGCCACAAGTTCAAAGAGATACATAGTAATGCCTTTCCTGCTTTTTTACCTCTTCCTGTCTCTTTTGAAGTCAAAATACATAAGCAATCCTGTCCAGCATTGTGCAAACCTACAGTGCAATATAACTGGCATTTAAGTCCAATAACTGACAATATATCCTTGAAACACATCCTAGAAGATAGTATTTCATTATTCAGTTAATAACTGGAACTCTGTAACAGTCTGTTATTTGAAGCTCACAAAACACATGGTCAACCTGACACTGTATTTTTCAATATTTTCTCATAATCTCTCAACTCTTTTTAAAACTTCACCACTATGCACCTGTGGCAAGCTAAATTTAAAGGTAGAAATGAGACCGTGTAATGTATGTGTCAGAGAGAAATTTTTTGCTGGATAACATTGTGATCAGACCAGCAATGTCACACAGGACTGCCTAGAAAACTTTGGTCCCAATCCTGCAAGCCCTTAAATGTGTGTAACTTAGCTCGTGTGAGTAGTCATACTGAGGTTAATACGTTTAATCTTGTGAGTAAAATTAAGCATGTGTGTAAGTGCTTGCAGTATTGGACCTTTTGCTCAGATAATATTTTACAATAAGATTATACAATCTGATAAACACATTTTCTCTCTATCCTAGAGCCCATTGTAGTAAAATAATTGTAACCTGTGGAGTCTAGATATAGATGGTATATGCCACGAACATGCTTAAGAAGGTTCTTCTGCTAGCTCAATTGCTGTGAGAATCTTCTAGAAATTACAAAAAAAATCCCTTTAATTCAATCTATATTATACTTCATTTTTTGTACATGAACCTTAATTCTTGCTTTCAAAATGTGAATGTGTAATTCTAGTAGGCTTACCTGTGTGTGATACGGGAGAAATTAACAGAGGGAAAGAGATCAGTGAACAAGTGGTAGAAAATTGGTTATTTCCTTATTTGCTATAGCTGACTTCCTTTTCTATACTGCATACTGATTACTAGTTCACCACCACCACCCTCCTTACACAAGGGAAAAATAATCTCTTTTCCCCTTCCAAAATATACTGAGGTGGTAAAGCTATTTTAATTTATAGAATTAGATGGACATAGGCAAAAAACTAGTGAAGAATTTTCTCTTGAATTATTCTTGTTGGAATCTACCTGCCTGTACTAAAAGAAACTACATACAAGAATTGAGAGAAAGGAAGAGGAAAGGAATTCCTTCTAAAGTGAGTTCCAGGTTCTCAGCTGATGTAAATTGGCTAGCTTCCCTAACTTTAGTAGAATTATGTCAGTTTACACCAGCTGAGTATCTGGCAGAGTATCTTTTTTATTTTCTGAAATCTATGAATAATTTTATATCTAATAATCTCAATCTCTTTTCATACTCAGAGTGTAGACACAACAGATTTCAGTGGACAAACACCTCTTATGCTGTCAGCACAGAAAGTAATTGGGTAAGTAATGCACCCAGATAACTCATAGGCTTTTTAGAATAATGAAATACATCACTTTTAATGAGAGGTTACAAATGTCAAAAATTTCACCCCAGAACAAATTATTTCAGCTAATTGGTAGATCCCTTTAAAAAAAAAAAAAAGGGGGTGGGTGGGAGGTGGGAGGTATCATGAAAGTAATGTGTCCGTAAATACAACTTGTGAGCACATCTATGAATCTGTATTCATTTCTTATTTATGAAGACTCCTACTTTCTGCACAAGTACTGGTGGTCTTCAAATGCCAGCACCTATAAACCATCTCCCACAACCCAGAAAAATAGGTGAAAGTAGGATCACAGTAGGAAAAAGGCAGAGCCCTAGGCTAGTACAGAGTCAATTTGATACTCTGGAAAAGCTACACATATAGCTCATACTTACAAGCATTCAAACAGTGAGGCATTCAAGACATTTGTCACATACTTGGGAGTAAAACTTGACAGTGGTCTGATATATCAGCCTCACCTGCAACACCTAAAAATAAAGATCTCTTCCTCTACCTCCTTGATACGAAAACGATCGGAAAAACTCCTGGGAAGCAGATCCTTCAGTCCCTGGTGTTTGCTCCAGCTGAATACCTGTCTAAACATGCAGCCATCACACTCAACTTGTTGATACTCCTGCTATTAGCTGTTTGAACAATACACTGACCTCCAGACTGTATGTGCTAGTGCACATAGCTCCACCAGACCTTCGGCAAGATGCCATTACTGTTAGCTCTGCCTGGAGAGCTGTGACAGATGAAATGAACTTAATACGTCTCCAGCTGATTGATTGCCCTATTCTCAGGAAACAACACACAGTGCCAGCTCAAAGGCCTGCTCATATTCAGGGCAGAAATCCCACTCTTGTGGACTGGAAAGATCATCCATGGTGTCACACTCAGCACCCCTTTGCTACAGCATCTCACCTGCTTCTGGACAAGAGCATGACTGGCCTTTTTCCATACACAGATGATGCCACCCAGGAGCTGAAAACTATGTTCTCACAGAGTGGAAGCATTGGTGGGAAATTTACTTAAACACTAAATAAATTTGGGAGTCCATTGCTGCATCTGCTTTCTTGTCCACTTGACCGCAGATTCGGGACCAGGCTCAATAAGGCTATGCTCTGGCTTGTCCAGACTTGCCGTACCTGTACACTGGCTTAACTTGGTTTCATCGCCATGCTGTGATTGTGGGGCAGCATTGGAGACAACAACTCGTGGTGGAAGAATACTCAACCTGACATCTCGAGGGTGGTTTACAATTTCTAGCCTCCCCAATACAGAGGCTATCCTCTGGTTGTGGAATCTGGACATGAAGCTTTGATGTTTGCATACAAGAGAAGTATTTTAGAGAAATAACTATTTGGGAAGTCATTAATTCTAATCCTGACTCTTTTACTGACTAGCTGCGTAATCCTGGGCAAGTCACTGACAACTGTGTCCTCCTTTGTTCCCACCCTAAAATGAGGATAGACACATGATGGTGTGAAGATTAATTTAGTTTATAAAGTGTTTTAATAATATGTTTATCTCTAATCTAAGTTGTCTTCTGTTTGCTAACTGGTCTGTATATCCTGTTTATTTTCATCTAGACCAGAACCCACTGGATTTCTTTTAAAGTTTAATCCTTCTCTCAGTGCTGTAGACAAAATTCAGAAGAATACTGCATTGCATTGGGCAGTTACAGCAGGAAATGTTAATGCTGTAGAGCTACTGCTGGATGCTGGATCTAATTTGGACATAAAAAATGTCAAGGTACAATTTTTTAAATTCCATTTCATTCTGTGTAGTACAACAATGTGAAATTACTTCAGAAAACAATCTGAGGGCTCTGTCTAATCCTGTTTCAGGTAGTTGGGACCTTGATGTCCATTATAGTGGGAATCTGAATATGACCATACCAGTTGGCATTCTTATTCAGTTTTCTAAAATGTAGGTGGGGATTTGTTTTTATGTGGTGCAGAAGTTGAATACACACACTCATGGCTATGTTACTTCAACAGACACCCATGTCCTTTTATCTTAGGCAAGCCACTTTACATTTCTGCCTCATTTTCCCAAGCTATAAAATGTGGATAATAATACCTACCTCAGAGGGAAATTGTGAGGAATAGGTACTAAGGCAGAGATTTTTCAAAGGTGGCTAGTTATTTTTGGGTGTCCGCTCTGAGACCCTTAAAGGGACCCGACTTTCATAAGTGTTGGACATCTTCCCTCTGAAAACACAAACCCTTTTAAGATGGCCTCACTGCTCTTTTTCACATGCTAGCTCAAGCAGAACTAGTGCATGCCTGCCTACCCACACTGGGAAGCATATGATATCTTCTTTCATTTTCATGTGAGAATCCTAGAATACCATCCTTATTTATATTTTTCTTGTCTTGCCCTTGTGGTTGGGAATGCAAATTTTCTTTACCTTGACTTTGCTAGATCTTCAGATTATTGCGTCTCCTCAGAGACCGTACAACTGATAATTCAGATTTGTTAGCACTGAAAACATTTGCAACCAGAACAGTCTACTTGGTTAACTTAATTTTATTGCATCTCTGCAGTTAACCTGCCACTGGTAACTTAAATTAGTTTGAAAAATAAACATCCACCAAATAATTCCATTTTTCTGTTACTTCTCGGTAGTTATTTAAATGTACAACACATTTAGAAAAGTAAACTTTAATTTCTATTTTTAAAGGGAGAAACACCGCTTGACCTTGCTCGCCAAATTAAAAATTGCTTGATTATTCATATGCTAACTCAAGAAGAAAAAATGAGAATCAGAAAAAATTCCAGGTTATTCAGGATGTTAGCGAAATATGAGGTATTTTCTTTCATATAGGAACAATTCATGGACTACAGCAGTGGACATTTTTACATATAAAGATATATAAATAAATGTATGTGACTTATATTCTAATCTTGCCTCTGTTTAAGCCAGGAGTGAGCAAACTACAGCCCGCAGGCTGGATCCGGCCCCTCAGGGCTATGGATCTGGCCCGCGGGATTGCCCCCCATGGCACCGTGGGCCCAACGCCGCTCTCAGAAGCAGCCCCCAGGCGGGGGGGGCAGAGGGCTAGGTGTGCGTTGCCCTTGCCTCCAGGCACTGCCCCCCACAGCTCCCATTGGCTGGGAATGGGGAACCGCGGCCAATGGGAACTTCAGAGGAGGTACCTGGAGGTGCGGCAAGGGCAACGCATGCAGAGCCCTCTGCTAGGAGCCGCAGCGCTTCCTGGAGCAGCGCGGGGCCAGGGACAAGGCAGGCAGGCAGGGAGCCTGCCCTGGTCCCGGTGTGAGCTGCTGCCACCACTCCGGAGCCGCTTTAGGTAAGCGGTGCCGGGCCAGAGTTCGAACCCCTCCTGCACCCCACCCCCCAACTCCCTGCCCTAAGTCCATTGCCTGCACTCCAACCCCCATGCTGACACCCTGCACCCCCTGCCCTGAGCCCCCTGCCGCACCCCGCACCTTTCCTGCACCCTAACCCCTGCCCTGAGCCCCCTCCTACACCCCTGCCCTGAGCCCCCTCCTGCACTCCGCACCCCTCCTGCACCCCAACCCCCTTCCCTGCCCCAATCCCTTGCCCTGAGCCCCTTTCTGCACACCGTACCCCCTCCTGCACCCCGCACTCCCTCCTGCACTCCAACCCCCTGCCCTGCATACAATTTCCCCACCCAGATGTGGCCCTCAACCGAAAAAGTTTGCCCAGCCCTGGTTTAAGCCATTGAGAAGAGTACTGGGTTTGTTAGTCATTTAGGCCTAAATTTTCAAGTGACTTTTGAGGGGGGTGGCCCCTCAATTTCAAGGAGCCCAATTTAAGACATCTAGAAGGAGTCAGGATTTTAAGTGGTCTAAAGTTGGGTATCTAGAAATTGAAACACCCCAAATCACTATCAGCTTTTGAAAATTTAGGCCTATGTCCTTATTCTTATATGAATATTGTATAATGGTCCAGCACACTTCTGTATCTGTTTTGGGGTTTTGTTTAGTCATAGCATGTAAATGTTTTTAAAGTAAATTAGACATGTGTAGCAAGATCCGTGGTAGACTTGATGGAATCTTAGGCTCATATTCTAGTAAGCTGATTGAGGTAAAACTAATGGAGTTGCTTCAGTACACTTTCAAGATGATGTAAAACCATCTGTTAGGTTTTTTTTTCAGGTTCAGCAATGATTTAATTTCTATAAGGAAAAAAACACCTGATTTCAAAATGTAGCATGAGAATTTTTTGAGATGTACAATAGGAAATTAATATTTGTTTAAATTCTAATACCTTTCATTGGGTATGATGATAGACCTTTTCTCAAATAGTGTGGTTAGTAAAGAGGTTTTTATAATTGAAGAATGGTTGCAATTTAATTTGTAGTTTGCTATTTATTAGAAAAATAGTACACTTACAGTTCCTATGGCACAGTTTTTTTTAAGAGAAACTTCTGTAACAAGTAATATTCTATAGCAGTTGAAGCACTTGGTTTGAGAAGTTAAAAATAGTCTTTTGGAACAGAGTTAGAAAACAGATTGAAGAAGAGATGGGTTGTAGAGAAAAAATGTAATAAAAATATAGTGATATTGCTTTCCCGCTTGTTTTGTTTGTCTTCAGGGAATTCTTTCTTTGACTTTAATTTTTGGATCTTGCGTTTGCTGTGTCATGTGCTGTTTTGTACTTTGTGTAATATTTTAGATATCATGTTGTAACAGTAATCATTTTGATAGTTTTTCCTGCTGTCGCTGTCTTCCTTGACACTGATGTGGGCTATAGGATACATAATGGACTTAAATTCCGATTCTTGGCTTTTGAAAGGAAGTCTGCTTCTCTTCATATTTTTCGGGATGAGTCTGCTTACAAGGTTTGTGCACTTAGATTTTCTGTGCATGTATTTATATAAGAATTATTTTTGTATGTCTCTCATACAGTATTCCCTTCAGAGGGTTTTATAAGTTCACTTTAGCTTTAAGTAAATTAACTGGTTAAAAATCATTATTTCCTACTTAGTTTTTTTGTTTTGTTTTTAAAGAATCCTATGGTTAAATGTTTATCAAAACAATTACAGAAGGTAACAAAGTTACAAATGCAAAAAACTGTTTAATCTCTTAGTAACAGTAAACCTAAGTGGTAGATAAGAATTGTTCAGACATACTGTTCCATTTTAAATGAATGACACACACAAAAAGAAATTAAACATAAATATTGTTGAGGGTCTGATCTTGCTACATGCTGAGCTTATCTCTAACAGTAATTACAAAAATGTATGTTAGCTTAATCTTTTTTCCCCTTGGGGATAAGATCCTGGATTGTGTTTGAGAAATCTTCCTCCCCCATACCATCACCCCCAACCTCTAATCCACTGCAACACCTTGCAAGTAGTGTCTGTTGAAATGATACTGGTACTGCCCTTGTGTAGGAGTTAGCATAGACTGCACACTTTGCATATTAGAGTATTCATCAATAAAGAAGCCAATTCTATTGTCATTGTATTAGCTTGGAACACAGTGTCCTTCAGGACACTTCCTTTACAGAGCAGCACTGCGGGTGGCATGCCATAGAAGGCCACAAAAGCTTTTTGAGCAGTAGTTTATAATTCAGTTTAAATGAAGACTTAAAATGAACACGAGTAAAGCCTTTATAATACATTTTTAAATATTTGACTGTGAATTGACATGGCTTGGAAATAGATGTTTTTTTCTAATGTCTTCCAGGCAATTTGTGGAGCTCAAGAACCTAAAATATTTACCAGCAGCTTTCATGCTAAGTTCCGTTTTTTGGCTGTCTATGACCTGGTTTGTCTGGTTCCTGCCTGATATCCTTTATACTCAAGGAGTGAAATGCCAAATAAATTTGGTCCCTAATCCTGCAAATATGTATGCTTTTGCTACTAATGTGTAAGTGTACGTAGGGTTGGTGTTTTGCCTCCGTTAGGAAGGGATGATGTAATTTTGAACTACTTTATCCAAAGGCTATCAGTGGACAGAAATTGAGGTTTACATGATTAGAGAGTAATTGTGAAATATAATACAGTTTTTCCTTTCAGGCGATAGTTGATAGTATTGAGATTGGGCTTTTCAAGCTTTATCCATTATATTCAAATATTCCTTTAAATAGAGTTATTAGTTGAGTAAAAATGTATAAAAAGCTTTTGTTTATTATTACTTTTAAATTACATTTTGCCTGCATGGTAAAATGTCTTTTGAATAACATCTACCTTTAGTAAGCTTCAATTTCACTTATGCATTTATTTTTGAGGTTGTTAGAGGGGATACAATAACTTGTTCTGTGTGATTGCCAATAACAAAGAACATATATTTGTTTATAAGATTTGCTTTCTTACCTTTTGGACGTTACATTGGGCACCAGGAGATGGAATTCTGCTTTCCTGTGATGAAACTTAAGCAGTGCCATCAGATAACAAGTTGGTTTAAATGTGAAGGCACAAAAGTAGATTTTTTTTTTTAAATGTTTTGTCGAATACAGATTAGTGTGTGCCATTTTTAAACCCAATTTTCCCTCCAGGTTAGTTCCTCCATGTGGCCACCTAACTTGCTGATCAAGGCTCTGATCAAGCAGTGTTCAGACACGTGCTTAGGTGCCTTCTGGATTGGGGCTCAGATAAATAAAAAGTCAATGACATCTCCACACTCTAAAAGCATAGTGATTCAGAACTCTTTTTGCTGCTGCTTTATCGTGTTTTTTTTTAAATAGAACTTCAAAAGTTTCCTGCCTTCATATACATTCAGTGGTTGAGCTGCATTCTCTGTGTGTGGTACATGGCTTTTCTTTCACATACTTCAGTTCTTATAACAGGCTATGGATTGATAGTATGTGTAAAGCGATGTACAAGTGTTGTTGCATTCACTATCCTGTATTCTGCTTTGTTGTTGCACAGAGGGCTTTATCTTTTAGTTTTGTAAAACATTTCCATTAAAACAGAAGGCCTTTAGGGAGATATTTGTAACTGAAAATAATTTCTGTATTAAACCAGCAGTAATATATTCCTACATTAAGTAGCATTACATTTTTAATTACTTCATCCCTTAAGTGGCATTTTCTTTTGCACTATTTCTAACAAGATCTCCTTAATATGATTACCAGGATTAATTTCTGTGGTGGGTATATTCCATCTGGGAATGCATGTATATATTTGTCTCACTTCTAAGTAAGTTATTTGCTCTTACTGCAGTGTGTAAATGTGGAATTTGAGTTTCTGGCTGTACTTAAAAACTTAAATTTAAATGATTTATGTCAGTTCAATCCTTTGTTTCTGGACTTAAAAATTAAAACCTTTAACTGGTCGTGCATTAGAAATAGTGAACAAAATGAACACAGAAAGCCCTGACCAGTACTGGAGAAGTGGTGAGCAACTAGGTCCCATTCCTTTCTTTCCCCCATCCACTTACGTGTGTACATATTTCTTTTTTTGGGAGTGCCCACAGATCCATGGGTGTGGTATAAATGTTTTGATAGAGCCAAACTCTTTGGACATACTTATACATGTTTGTTGAACCTTTCCCATACACTTTGTGAAACTCCCAGCTATTATGTTCTGGATTTGCTCCCCCAAATCTACAAAACAGAAGTGGATGCAGAGTATTAACAATATCCACAAGGAAATACAGCACCATATGGGCTCACAAGAGAATGTCCTGCAATTGCATCATGACTAAACATGATACAAGCTATGGAAGAGATTACATCTTAAAACACAAAATATCAATATTTGTTAGAGTAACATTTTTGGTTTTAGCCATTGAGTTACCTCATTGTATTTGTAATATGCAAGAGAGAACAACTTTGAGTTAAAAGTCCACGGTGCTGTACCTAGGAAGATATCAGTCTTAACTTGGTGTGATTTGTTTAGGTGCCCTTCTCAGACCCTCCCCCCCCAAAACCACTGTATAAATGTTTATAATAGAGGGGTGTAAAAATTCTGTATATAATACACATGTATCTTCCTTTATATAAAAGCTTTACACCTGTTAGTGTAACAGTAGTGCAGCAAACATCTATATACATAACAATACTATACCTAAAACCGGTTTACCTACTGTATATTTTGTACAGGATATATTTAAATGTAAATATCATTAAATTGGTCAATCATGGGGTAGAAATAGAAAAAGATCAAATACCAGATCAAATCAGGAGTTCATCTAGTCCAGGATCTTGAGTTATAACAGAATGCTGATAGGATTTTCTTTTTCCATCCTATAAATGTCTTTCCTCTTGAGGGTGATTGTAAGTAGAATTATTGTCAGTTGGCCTGTGACATCCTCCACTAGTGAATGTCATCTTAGCATATGTTCCTTCTTACGGTCATTCCTTATATGCAGGATTCCGTACTGGTGGAGAAGGGATGTGATTCACGTTCCAGTTCCAGGGTGTAGTCAAAGGCAGGAATCTGAACACTGTAGAAGAGGAAAAAAAGAGATCTTTGGTCCTGAATTTGGCTTGAAAGTTATAACTAGTGATAGTAAATCTCTAGAACTACATTGAACAAAACAGTAAAGCCCTTGCTGTGTGAGAGCCTATGGAGTACAAAGAGTATAGTAATACAAAAAGTGAAATCCATCCTTTTTCGTTATTAGTGAACTACTTGTAAAATTACAATGATGCAGTGCAAGTTAATTTTAAAGTATGTAATTGTTTGTAAGGACAAAATGTTGTTGATAAATTTATGTAAAACAATATTCCTTAACCTGAATGTTACATTTAGCAGACACAGTTTTCCAGATCCCCTTCATCCTCAGTGTGATGGGTCTTCTCTACTATTTCTACAAAACATGGAGAACGGATCCTGGATACATTAAGATTTCCGAAGAAGAAAGAAGAAAGGTATTTTATCTCAACAAAACAACTTAAAATATACCACAGAATAATGTGTTTGTTCATTTGTTTTTTCTGTGACTTTATATTTAAACAGTAATATTTCCTTTATTCTTCAGAGATTTATTTTAACACTTAGTTCCGTAAGTGGCAGCTAATAGTTACCTATTTTTATATATTGTAAATTATTTCTCATCACTGCTTTCTTAAAAAAATAACTTCCTCTCTCTGTCATCTCACATAGATGTCATTGTCTGTTGAAGTTTGAGATGCAGCTCAATTCTACACTGGTTTCACCAAATAAAATGCCATTGGTGTTGTCTGTAGTATAAATTAATAGAGAACTTGGCCCACAAACTGTGACTATCTCATGTGGTTTCCATATGTTTATAATGCATTATGCATGTTTGTGTTTCTAAGTTATATTGATGCTCAGTGCGAGGGGTGCTATAAGCTTTGTTAAGAGCATTTTCATGATCTTCTTGCTGAACATTATGGAAATCCTGGGAAAAGTAATGGGCAACTGATACCCAATTGCATTTATGACGCAGGGGCAAGAAGTTGCTTTGCAATTAACAGGTAGCTTACTGTGGTCCGCTTCATGGTCGCTTGGGATTGTGGGGGGAACACCACATGTGGCAGCCTCTGCCCTCATTATCTATCAGAAAGAAGTTCTACTAACTGCATGAGAGGTACTTTTTAAAAATTGAGAATGGTTCTAATATATACTATATGAATTGTTTTAACTATTCTGGACAAGCACTACTTCACAAAAAAAAAATAAAAAACGTCCTGCAGGCTTGGGGTACTAGAGGACTCAATCAGATAGGTCTCTTCCATCGTGCATTTCCTTGAATCTGTGTAGCTTTCTTTGTCTACGCCAGGAAATAATTTAGCTTCATTTCAGTGTAAGTATTTTGATTGCATATCTTTAATAATAATACTTGGCACTTGAAGAGGACTCATCATCTTGATAGTATTTAAGAAGCCCCTGATCTTCCTGACACCCCTGGAAAAATTAGATAAATAGAATTGTAAAATAACTTGTGTCTTTCAGAGTATTGTTACTCTTGCAGAAGCTGGCCACTTGGATTTCAGAACATTTTGCACATCATGTCTTGTAAGTGAGGTTTTTATTGCATGTTTCATGTATATTACTCCTTTTTTGATGCACAGGGTGTTATGTACATAGTTCTCTGAATAAGAGGACTATATTTTTGTTCTTATCCTTTGGGTCTGACTTCAGTATTACTTGTCACATGAGTGAGGACTGCAGGCTCTGTGCCTTTAACCTTATTTCAGATAATCCTTTAAACTACTATAGATAGTTGTAGTTGTCCTATAAAAGGAAAAATGCATAATTTTGTCATTTTAAATTATGTTGAAAAGTTTGGTCTGTAATGGGAACTGCATTTTTTTTTAAATGTAGAGCAAAAATAAGTGGTTTACATGATTTATGCATGGAATGAATTACTGCATTTTCCCCTTCTGCTTTCAACTAGGTAAAAAAGCCTTTGAGATCCATGCATTGCATTGCTTGCAACTCATGTACTGCTAGATATGACCAACATTGTTTGTGGACTGGACAATGCATAGGTGAGTTTGTTTATTTTAGCATACTTGGAGACACCTTGTGCTAATCTCCTGAAGGACAGTACCTAATATCACAATCTAGTTAACTTCTGTGATTGATAGATGAATGGGTATTGACAATGACAGCCAGTGAGACCTGTATCCAGCCCTTCTCCTTTGTTGTGTGGTCTCTGAAATGAAGCCATTAAGGTGAGGGAGCTAAAATGGTTCCTTGGGGCACTGAGCACTATCATTAGGAAGGAAATGGAGAAAAAGATAGACAGGCTTGGACCTTAAAGCTGCAGGACTGTCTTTTCAAAGCATATGTTTTGGTTATTGTAACTTTACTTGTAAATTGGAAAGGTAAACATTTAGAATTTCCGCTGCACTGTGTGAGGTATACAAAGTTATTTGTTAGACTGAAGTAATTCTGATGTAAAGTGTTGAACATCTTTATAATCAAGATTTAAAGAGAGATTGTAGTTTGTGTAATACGATACCCAAGATAGTCTATTTTGTCTTTTACATGTGAGTTCATAATGCTGAAGAACACAGAGCTCAGATAGCTAAATTAAATAGCAGTAGTACAGTTTTACTGTTTTATAATGAGGTGATTATCTTGAGCTAGAACAGAGCTGCGGTTGCTAGTTAAGGCTAGCTCCAAATACAGACTAAATACTTGTCACCTTTCTCATTAGTTCCATTGATGTAACTGGAATTACTAGCGTGAGAAAGTTGGGAAGGAATTAGGTCAACTGTGGTAAAATGTACTGAGCATGGTGGAAGGTATAGTCAGAACTTTCTTTGAGTGAGGTTGAATATCTTTCTACTTCTGTTAACTTTGAGAAAATACTAATGGTGTTAAGATACACAATGAAAAGTATTTTCTTCATCGTCCCAAATACAGGTGTTGGCAACCATTATTATTTCATCTTGTTTCTGCTCTTCCTAACTATGGTTGGAGTCTGGATGGTATACGGAACTCTTTTCTGTACGTATTTATACATTTCATTTAATTTCATTTTCAGGGAGCTATTGCATACTTTCTTCATTTTCTAGCATTTCATATATTGTCATTTTGTGGCTCAATCCTGATCTTGGTTGTGCAGGAACAATCAGCATATCTGAACTCATGATCAAGATTTTGGTTAAATTTTTGTCTAGTATTAATAACAGTTCAAAAATTATATCTTTTTAAAAGGTATTGCTATAGAGATCCACATTTTTAGGAAATGTGACATCAGAAGAGAAGTGGAGGTTATACTGGAAACAAAATTCAAGAGGCGTAAGGAATAAAAGTGTGTGTGTACGCTAGTAGTCTTGTACTCTTCCGCCTGCAGTAGAAAATGTGGTCCTGAATATATTGTCACAGACACTTATTGATCTTATGGTTATTGGGGAAAAGTCGGTATTAAAGACTAGTGCCAAGAGTATCTTTAAAAATGTAGTGATAGTTTCAAAGAAAGAGCAAATTATTTTCCTGCAGCTGTTGCTCACAGGAAGCATCCTGCATCCATTTCATACACAGCCACTTTCCTGAGAGGTGTGATTTGTGGGTTCAATTTACAGTATTTACATCTTTGGTTAAACAAATAAAGCAGGTAAATTATGAAACATGTTTAATCTCCCTGGAGCTCACAAGTTCTTCTCTGATTGGAGGATTCAGAAATTTTTTTGTGAACTAAAAGCCCTTATGGTGTGATCTCCTGAGTGTGAACTGCGATATTAATATCAAAGAAAAATCCAGACAAGGAGTTGGCCTTTACGCAGAACACGTTATATGAAAATGAGGAGTACTAACACATAGGGAAGTAAAGTGGATATACAACAGTGTAAGAAATGAGGCCTGATCTTGAACTCTTATTGTGCACCTCAGTGAGAGCCTTGAGTGTGCAAGAATATAGGGTTCTCCTAAAGTAAACATTGCATTTGATCCAAAACCAGGGGAGGCTCTTAGCTGTCTAAATCCTAAAACTAACTTAAATCTAAGATTTCAGTGAGACTTAAGCATGTTCTTAAAGTTAAGTACATAATTGTTTTGCTGAATTGGAGCCTAAAAAACGAACTTGCCTAATTTGTTAGATTTTTATAGGTAATAGCATGTAACCCAGGCTGTAGATGTCTCAAAGACTTTTAAAAAAAAAATCCATTTCATATCTCTATAACTTTGGGTGAAGCACTGCTTAGCCCCTTGGCATTGATTGAATATGTTCTCCGTTAACTTCATTTTTATTTCCTTGGATTTATAAATGCAAACAAAAAGGTGACAGTCACAAACTGTAGACGCTTTTAATTATTATTTAAACTCAGTGAAGTAGTCATTGCCTTGCAGTATCATTATTTAATTTTACAAAAACTCCTCTTAGGTCCATCCAATGCACAGGGTACCCATTCCATGAAATAAAAATCCACATAATAACAATACAATAGAGGTCTGTTTATCCGATCTTGGCAGACTGATCTTCACAGGTCGTTATGATGTTTGTAGGACAGGAGCTTCAGTTCGCATTTATCTTTAGTTTAAATTGGCTCACTGGGAGGTATCCTGAATAAGTGGACCATACTACTGTAGTATATTGCATAGTGTGTAATAAATTAACTTGCTGTGATTTCTGATACCAACTGTAATTTGTTAAATGTGTGTGCTGCATGCAGTATGCGTTCAGTAACTGCGTCTGTATTGTTTTTGTAAGTGGTAATGTACTAGAAGTCTTGTTTCTAGAGTTTGTAATGTCAGGTTCCATGCTAGGATGTCTTAATCTGTTCTTAGGTAGTTTATTACCTTTTTTAGTAAAGGCTAACTTTACTCATTCTCAGATTGGTCAGAACATTGTGCAACAACTTACCGGCAAGATGGAGCGTGGACTTACTTTACGCAGATAGTGTCTTGTTCTCCATGGGTTTTGTACATCTTTACACTAGTGTGTTTTCATACTTTATGGGCTTCGTTGATGCTAATTATTCAGCTTTATCAGGTACTTTTTTGCTTCATTTATATGCTTTTCTTGAGGACTTTTGAATTTTAAAAATTTCCTTGGCAGACGTGTCTTATCAAAGGCCTTATGTTGCACCAGGAGAGAGATCGCTTGATCGTTACCTGTTAGGTTCATTCCCTCTGGGGCACCTGGCATTGGCCACTGTTGGTAGACAGGATACTGGGCTGGATGGACCTTTGGTCTGACCCAGAATGGCCGTTCTTATGTCCTTGTGTTCTTACACAAAGTGATGTCAGAATCTGCTGTCAGATAGCAGGAGAGAGCACATAGTCAGCCTTCCTTGGCCCATCAGTATCAAGCTTCAGTGATGTGGAAGGATGACCCACACCTTAAACCCCCAGGGCTGAGCCTTTGGTTCCATGGCTATTTGTGCAGAGATCATTTCAGATATTCAGTCTGAATAGATTCTCAAAATCAAACCTTGTAACAGAAGTCTGCTGTTTATAGGGGTTTTTTTAATGCAAATCAAAAATATTTATGGGAAATTGTTAAGATATAAAGTAGTTTTTGGAGGAAAAGAATCTAAGTGACATATAGAACTGGTGTCAATTTCTAAAAATATTGTATGGTTGATCATTTTGCCAAGTAGTGTAATTAGTGCTAAACTGAGAAATGTGTTTTAGCTCATCAGTGCTTCATTAATCCATTAAAATCCAATTAAAATAAAAATATATGACCCTGGCTCTTCCCTGATTAGCAGTATCAAGAAATTAAAAAAAAAACAACACCTTGCTTTTCAAAGATTCATAACTCAGCTTACTATACAGAATTGTTCCAGGCTGGTAATTTTATCCAAAAAAAACGGATTTCTTTACCAGTGTTCAGAAAACTAAGGTCTGTTGTATATACATCTGCATATGTTAAAGAAATTTATTGAGCTAAAATTATTTTTTAATTAGCTTCCTAGGTTTCTTCAGAAACCACTGATCTGTATGTGTTTAAAATAGATTAGACTATATTAAAGGACATTAATTAAACATTTTTGACACTCTGGAAAAATATTTGGAAACAGCCAGAATATTTACAATCAACTTCTCTGCTGTGCACACAGTAGCTTGTCAACCTATATTACTTAATGACTTCTAGTAAGATATTTCTTGAGGTTGCCCAGCAGCCAGACAATAATTCGTAAATATCTCTGTGACCTAACATATAACGTTACACAACAGAAAAGGCAATGGGAAATTATAGGCAAAAATACTTAAATGTAAAAATGCAGTTGAGGAAATTTGAAAACTAAGACTCAGACTCTGTCCTCTTCTTGTTCTCTTGTGCCAAAGTATTGCTGCACATTGTTCTTGCAAGGAGATGGTTTCAGTGGTGTAATAGATCTTTTCCCATCTCTGTATTCTGAGTGGTAACATCATGCATTTTCACCTCCGCAAATATCTAGGCACAATGAACCAATTAAGGATGAGTTCTCGGATTTGGCATTGACACTCCCAACTTTTTGGTTTCTATCACTGCCTTAGTGGCATGTTTGTAAATAACGTATACTGTAACTTCTTTGTGTTAAATATGCAGAAAAAATTAATTAAATTCTTTGGTGTCTCCATTATTTTAATTGCTTTAACATATCCACATTTCAACTGTCTCCTTCCCTCCCCCGCACCCACCTTGAAGATTGCATTTCTGGGCTTGACCTCACATGAGAGACTAAACCTCATGATACAGAGCAAGTGTTCTAAGCATGCTGTTTCTCTCAGGAAAACTCCATATAAGTAAGTATTTTTGGTAAGAGAATTATTTGTAAGGAAATGGGATTAATCATTTTTAATAATATGTTTAACTACTTTGTATGTGCCGAAGAAAAGTTAGTTTACTAGGTGTTTGCTGAATATGCCTCTTCTTCTGAGTTATGCAAAGGGGATGGAATCTGATCCACACCAGGGAACTCTCCAGCAAGGGAGATGAGTGATTCCAGTGGGTGAAGAGCCAGAATAGTCAGCTACTGTGGAACCCTTCTGTACAGGGCTGCAGGGAGGAGATAGAGCCAAAGCATACCTCTACCTCGATATAACGCGACCCGACATAACGCGGTAAAGCAGTGCCCTGGGGGGGGGGCGGAGCTGCGCACTCCGGTGGATCAAAGCGAGTTCAATATAACACGGTTTCACCTATAACGCGGTAAGATTTTTTTGGCTCCCAAGGACAACGTTATATCAGGGTAGAGGTGTATCCGATTCTCCTCAGCAGGCAGACAGACACTTTTTGGGGATTGTTGTCCACTATTTATAGGTTAGAGAAATCCCATGGGGGCTCTAACCCTACCCCATGGCCAAGAATCATGGTGACATAACCAACTACTGCAAAACTTGGCATAACAGAGAATCTGGCCCTCAAGGATTTCTGTTGAAGTAGAAATCTTTACTGTCTCACTATCTTTGTGGTGGTGGCTGTGATAGCACTTACTGAATTCTCCCTTTTTTTTTTTTTTTTTTACATTTAAGTGTAATCTGGGCTGGAAAGGCTCTATGAAAATATAATAGATTAGGCTATTTAGGGGGAAAATGTGTTTGTTTTTCTATTTCTTCTGCAAGAGCTCTCCTTGTCAGCTTTGTGCTTGAAATGCTCTTTAGTGTACCATATTTGCTGTGTCGGCCCTCTTCTTTTAAGTTTATTAATAGATACTTCTCTGACTTCCAGTCACGGATGCTTCCAGAACCTCGCAGACTTTTTTCAGTGCAGTTGCTTTGGTATGTTCAAGCCCAACATAGTCGACTGGACTAAACAATATACTCTAACATTACATCCAGCCAAAGGTAAAAACATTCACTCTGTATGAAGAAAAGCAACATCAAATTCTTAGAGCTGAGCTGAAAGCTAAATAAAACTGGATATTCTTTATATTGTTTGCAAGTTATTCTGAAACTCTCTTGCCTTAATTTTTTATATTGTTACTATTGTTTAAATAGTAAAGTTAAGTGATCATAAATTACAGCAAAACAGGTGTGAATTGCTGTGGTGGTTTGTATGTACTTTCAACTGAAACAATTTGAAATTTCATATAACTATGAGATGTCACTCAAAATATATTTTTATGAGAGATTTTTATACAGCACTCCAGAATTTTTATTTAATATCTTTTGATCAATTTTTCAGATTCATGTGTCTACAAAGAACACATTTGTTAAGGGAAATAAAATATTTTTAACATTTTTGAATTGGCTATTTCAAAAAGTTTTTTTAACACTGGTTTGTATTTTTGATAACTTATTTGTCTTATACTATGTAAATCTGTACAGAACCACTGTTTAGACTTACTGTTTGCCTTCACATTAAATAAATTAGCTTTCATGCTTATATTTACTGATTTTTTTTTTAAATATTCAAGGGAAAGTATGAAACTTACATATTTACAAATCATTAAACATAACAGCAGCAAAGACCTATCTTGCTACTTTAAACATCTAACAAGAATTGATCGGAAGACTAAATCTTGCACTCATTTATACCAGCATCACTTGGAAACAGATAGTTCAACCACTAGTAGGTATGTGACCAAAACCTAATGGTACAGGCATAAGATTGTTTCACATTATTTCAGACTGCAAACATAGGGCTGCCATAGTCCCAAGTGATATACTTGTGCCCTTGATAAATTTAAAGGGATTAATACTATATTTGGAGAATATATAGTCTAATGTGAGTCACTTTTCAGAGACATCAAATGTGCTTCACACAGCATGAGCCCACTGTGTCCTACTGGGAGGTTTATGTTGCAGTAGAGAAGAACAAAAGTGGCATTTATGTAGATGGTGGGGGGGAAGCCCAGATTGAGAGCAATAAGCTGAGGAAATTCAAAATATGATCTATTACTAGCAGGTTAGCAGTAAAATGGAATGAAATAAAAGCAGAGAATTCTCAGTTTCAATATAGGTATAGTTTGTTTAGCCTGGTGAACTAAGTGAGTGCATTGAGTGTTAGAGTACAAAACGGGAGCAAAATATAATGTAACCAGTCATAGCATAAAAGCAGGATCTACAGTTTATTGTATCTAGAGAAATCTACAATGACAAAACTAGATTTAACATCCACTTTGATTTTACCATGTTTTATGAAAATTTGACTTTCAGTTCAAGAAGTCTGTCTTTTACTCCCTTTCTCTTTTACTCAGGAGGATGGAGCTGAAATTGTTAGCTATTATGACAGATTAGAATGTGCCTTTTAAAAAAACTTTCCTCCCATACCATAGCACCACCATAACATCAGAATGTATTTCACTAAGGAATTAAGATAGACAATATGGGCAAGATTCTGCTTTGTTGGAGTGGTATAAATCCCAAATACCTTCCTATGCCCCCTTACCTAGGATAATAACCTCTTAGTGGCAAAGTCCACAGAGCTATTATAACCTCATTTTTTTTAGCAAGATAAGTAGTAGTGTAAGAAATCTATTATTCACAAACAAGTTAGAATTTAGCAAAATATTAGGCTATTTTTCAGTGTAGAATAAACTTAAATCCATTTGTCAAAATGTATTTTCTATCTACTGCAATAATTTCTTAAGAAATAAGCTTACAGATCTCTCCAGTGAGGTTGGAGAAGCAGAAGTTTTTAAAAAATGTCCTAAGTTCTTATCAATGCATCACTGTTTTACTTAGCAAACAATCAATCTGTGGCATCAACAGAAATGTGAAATGTGTCTGATATAGAAAGTTTCACTCTTTCTTTTCCACTTGAGTGAGGCCACCAAACCCAATTCCTTTAGGACCAAAATTCTTTGCATAGCAAACTGCAAAAGAAAGGGAGAAAGAAGTTAGTAATTAATATTTTGAGTATTTTTATGTAGTAAGTAATACTAAAAAATCTCATTTATAATTGGAAATCACAGTAAATAAAGTACAATGGCTAGGAAGGCTGTAAGAATAAAATAAACATGGATTCTCTTTCTCAGGCACATCTACTACTCTGACAATGCAACCTCGTTCACTCTTGTTGCTTTTGAGATAGACAGACTTGTTAGCTCTGTCTGAAGTCAAGTCATGCTCCTCTAAGAACAACTTTCATACTTTTTATAAGTATTAGAGGCAATTCTAACTCACATGAATGCTTTTTATTTGCAGAGCATGTGGAATAAATATATGGGCTGGGATTTTTAAAAGGGGCCAAAGGGAATTCCTATTGAATTCTCCCTTAGGCGTCTTTGACAATCCCAGCCTAGAACATTGACATAAAATTCTTCATGCCCTTTTCAGACTATTTAAAGGTGGATTGACTCTGTGGACTTGCATGATCTGAGAGAGAGAAATCCAAAGTAAATCCATTATTTTCAATGCTGTTAACATATTTGTGAAGATCTTTGATTCCCAGTGTAACATTCCTTGGAAAGAATCTCAACTAAGACCATGATCCTATAATGAGAAGCTTGTGGGCAGACACCTATGTCCTTGTGGAAACCTACTGAAGTCAGTGAAGACCAGTTCAGATGCAGGGGTTTCCCCACACCAATCATTTTGCAGGATCAATATGATTCTTAGTGGAGAGAGATCTCAAACTTGAGAAGACTTAATATTTATGATAGAAGCTATAGATTAATTTGCTTTTTAAATTCACTCCCAATAAGTGATGAGACTGTGGTGTTGCTATGGGATTGTACAAATCGTAGATCTTTCTTTAAAGCAAAGAAAGGGGGTGAACTAAATATACTTTCCCAAGTTCAGGTATCTAACAAAGATAGGTGGTGATGCCTACACTTTGTCTGAGTAGAGGAGTCTTAGAAGAATATCTTCAGCAATATAGCAGAAATAGCTCATAAGTAGATTGTACTTACCTTTACAGTAGATTTCTCCATCCTTGTCTGTAACATTTGTAGATTCTAGGCTCTTTCCACAAAAAGCGCAACGGAAGCAAGTCTTATGCCAAGGCTGAGAAAGAAGGCAGAGACATTACATTATACATTACAAAAAAAATCATACCTAGATTATATCAAGTAGCTAGTATCAAACTTGGACAAGCAAGATATAAAGGGTTATAGCTTTATATTTTCTTTGGATGAAAAGACTGAAATTATGTTTAATTAATTTTCATTTAATCTCAGTAGCATGTTCCATTTTAGTCACAATAGGTTACTATGCTGATTTTTGTCATTGCACCCTATCCTAGTATTATTAGTGACTTCTAATGACCTTACTAACTGAGATGTCTCAAATGGTGGTCAGCACTTGAATCAGACCTCGTGGGCTATACAGCAATTGCATGTTAGCCATTACTTCAAACTTTTAGAGAATTTTCAGTGAATGATCCTAGAACAGCAGTTTCCAAACTGGGATCCACAAAGTGGTAGCAGGTTACATGACACTGGCTTCTTTTTTCCAGCTACACAATCATTAAATAAAAGCTTAAAAAATAAACAAGCATTTACTCTGGCTGGCACAGGGATGTTAGGGAGAGGAGGTGGCACCTGCAATAGTGAACAGTAACGAGGGGCCACCAAACCCAGTTAAGATGTGGTTGATACAATGGAAAAGTTTGAGAACACTTATCCTGGTGAATGAGTTTGCAACCTGAGGATTGTAAACAGATTTCTTCAGAGTCCCTTTCTTCAAGGGGAGCAGCTGCGGGGGCGGCAGGAATGGTGTCTTAGGGCATGTCTACATGTACAGCACTGCAATTGGCACAGCTGTACTGATGCAGCTGTACTGTTGCAGCGTGTTTGGTGAAGACGCTCTGTGCCAATGAGAGAGAGCTCTCCCGTCAGCATAATAAAACCACCTCCGCGAATGGCAGAAGCTACGTCGGGGAGAGAAGCTCTCTCAATTTGGTATAATTCAGCAAAATTTAAAACCAGTTTTAAAAGATCTTTTAAAATAATAGAATAAAAATCATGTAACAATCCCTTACTTTTCCTCCTCCCATTATTTTCTCTGCAGCATATACTGATTTGCCACAGCGGGGACACTTATCCACATCTCCAAACTTTTTGGTGAACTTTGAAGGGTTGGTAGGCGTAGAAGGGCGAGCAGGCTTTGGTGAGCTGATGGAAACATAGAGATTTTCAGTACATTTAAACATTGCTTGAAAAATCATGTTTCCATTCGCAGAATATTTCCAATTCAATGTATTTTTTGGAAGGGTTAGTCAACATTACAGTATTGGTTCACAGGACGTGAAGCTTGATGTGTAATACAACAAAAAAATTCTACAGAAGTAAATGCATTTTACAGTGCTACAAAGCTATTGCTATGACTAAGGTAGCAGGTGACATTGCCTTGGTTTTAGTGCATAGCTGCTGGTCATAACGTTACAGCCAGCCATAACATCGGCTGTGCACATAGCAGTGGCCATGTGCGCAAAAAAGACTGTATTTAACAGAAAGAGAGAAGCAAGGGGGAGTCTAATAAAAAATATCTGCATTAAAGATGCACTGAAAAATAAAAAGCAGCAATACTTTAGTGTTCTCTCTCTAATCAGCTAGCTGCTGGGACTTGTTAGTGAGAGGTTAGTAAAAAGAGACAGGAATCTGAAGTGCTGTCGTCTTTGTTCATTGTAAAGCATCAGCAGGTAGTTTTTTGTCTGTTGCCTTCAACAGGCCTATACTATGTCAAGGTCAGATGCAGAAAAATAGTTTCAACCTATATTTCTGAACTATCAGCCCAACCCAGTGTCAGCTCTTAGTCATTCATGGAGTGACTTTTGAATTCCTGGATTGTCAGGCTGCAACGTGTGACTAAGCCTACAGAAAGTTAAAAATTCCTGGTATTCCCAGTAATGAATGTGCTTGTGACAAAGGATTACTGATAAATACGCTCTCTAAGCTTGTACCTTCAGTATGGATATATTAGCTTCATTACAGAGGAAAATGTTGGAGTCATTTAGAAATGTGCAGCTTTGAAAATCACAAAAAAACTATTATAAAAGCATAGTGACATAGGCAGTTATCTGCAGTCAGGATTCTAATCCCTCTGTTGAGTCATATATCCTCAAAATGGTATGTGACCCATGAGAGAGGATTTATAATGGATAACTTTTTTCTCTCTACAGGAAAATAACAGCACAGGGTACTGCAACTATTACTGTATTAGTAAAATATAAGTACAATGCAACCACTCAGAGGGAAAGATATTTGATTCTATTGTTCTATGGTGAACATGATTGTGGCATTGTGCAACTACTAGCAAATTACAGCAGCAGCGACTATCTAGGTCAGTGGTGATATGTAAAGCAAGGTTTCCTGTACCATAATTGCCTATTGGAATAGGGAAAAACATTTTTTAAAAGGCTTTCAAGAGACTGAACATTATTAAAAATTGGCAGAAATGACAAGACTCATGGAAGAAAAAACCTGTGATTGCATTTATTGTGCTACTTATGCTAGATGTTGTTATGGAAACCTAATGAAGTGTCCAGTAAATGGAGAATATATATTTTTTAAAAAGGTATAATCAGTGGGATTTAACTCACTGTTGCAGATCCAAGCCTAGATGTTCGCCAGTATCAGTGCTGAGACACCCTGCCCCTTGTCCAAACCCAATACCTTTAGGACCATATTTTCTTCCATAACAGGTTTTGCAATAGATTTCAGATTCATGAGCTGCTACTGTAGTACTGTCCAGAGCTTTTCTGCACGCCACTAAAAATAGAGAACAAAAGTGCATATAAAAATTTGTATTTACAAATCTGAGTATTAACATACCTCAGAATTATTGTAATACCAGTTATTTTGTTCTTGAAAATGGTTGATATAAATCAATATTAAGCCCTCATCTGGAACATTGAGTTTATTTCTGATAACCCTATTGAAAAAAGAATATAGCAGAAATAGGAAGAAAGGAGTTCTTATGTAAAGCTATTGTAGGGTAAATAAATGTTTACAAATTTGGATATGGGATAAAGTTACCCTGTGGTTTCTCACTGAAGTAATTAGCATGCATCTGCAAAAAATAAATAAGGAAAGTTTTATAACCCTCTTAATGTGCTTGCCATTGCATCCTGGAAAGACATGAAGCAGAAGATTAAGGGCTATATTTAACCCTTGATCTTTGTGCATAAACCTCTTTAGCATTAATGGGAGTTCCTTGCATAAAAGGCAGATAGCCTATAACACATACATCTGTTTGGAAGCCCTTAATTGCTCATCCTTTAAAACTGTAGAAAAAAGTTAATCAGCTGTCATTGTTATAAGCACAAATATTAATATATTTTAAATTCAGCATTTACCAATATTCTGAGACTATGCTCTTGTTTGTGATGCAAAAATGCCACTCAAGTCATGTTTGAGTCCCTGATAAGTAAAAATCATTTCCCAGGTATATCTAATTTATTGCTGAAATATCCAACATGAACAGACTGTGTCATGAAAGGGAGTAAAGAGCTATCTTAGTCACCACTGTAAATCAAATCCAGGTTGGTACTAACCAAAAGTGTCTGTTGATTGCTCTGTAGAAAGGAGTTGACCTAAGCCTTGTTCCTTGTATAGTAATGACTGTACTAGTAGTAGGAGCCAGCCTGCCAGGCCTGAGCATGGAGGCCAAAGATTGAATAGGTGCCTCTCTTAACACTAGAAGAGGTCCTTCCAGGAAGTCAAGGCCAGCACAGAAAAGGTTAAATGAATTCTTTGCATTGGCCTTCACTGCAGAGGATGGGAGGGAGATTCTCACAGAGCCATTCTTTTTAGATGACAAATCCTGAGGAACTGTCCGAGATTGAGGTGTCGATAGAGGAGGTTTTGAACAAGTTGATGAATTAAACAGTAATAGGTCACTATGACCAAGTGGTATTCACCCAAGAGTTCTGAAGGAAGTCAGATATGAAATTACAGAACTACTAACTGTGGCATGTAACCTATTGCTTAAATAGTCCCTGTTATTGTTATAAGACCAGATGATTTGTGAATAGCTAATTTGTTGCCGGTTTTTATAAAAGGCTCCAGAAGTGATCCTGGCAATTACAGGCCAGTAAGCCTCACATCAGTACCAGGCAAATTGGTGGAAACTATAGTAAAGAACAGAATTATCAGACACATAGATGAACATGATATGTTGGAGAAGAGTCAACACGGCTTTTGTAAAGGGAAATCGTGCATCATCAATCCATTGGAATTCTTTGAAGATGTTGACAAATGTGTGGATAAGAATGATCCAGTAGCTATAGTGTTCTTGGACTTTCAGAAAGCTTTTGGTAAGGTTCCCTCACCAAAGGCTCTTAAGCAAAGTAAGGGTCATGGGATAAGAGGGAAGGTTCTCTCAGGTATCAATAATTGGTTAAATAATAGGTTAGAAAGAAATGGTCTGTTTTCACAGTGAAGAGAGGTGAATAGTAGGGTCCCCCAATGATCTGTCTGAGACTAGTGCTATCCATCATGTTCATAAATTATCTGGAAAAAGAGGTAGTGAAGTGGCAAAGTTTGTAGATGATACAAAATTACTCAAGATTGCTAAGTGCAAAGCTGACTGCAAAGAGTTAGAAAGAGATCTCACAAAACTGGGTGAATTTCATCTGCTATTTTCTTGACCAGTCAAAGTGGATAAATGCTCAATGTTGGGGTCTAAGTTAGCTATTACCACTCAAGAAAGTGATCTTGGCCTTGTTGTGGATAGTTATCCGATGCCAAGATGAAGGTGCAGCAGCAGTCAAAAAAACCAACAGAATTTTAGGACCCATTAGGAAAGAAGTAGATAATAAGACAGAAACTATTATGCCATTAAATAAATCCATGCAATGCCCACAGCTTGAATACTGGGTGAAGTTCTGGTTGCCCC
Organism: Mauremys mutica; assembly: GCF_020497125.1. NCBI lineage: Eukaryota > Metazoa > Chordata > Testudines > Geoemydidae > Mauremys > Mauremys mutica. The sequence continues at coordinate 84,302,819 of NC_059075.1, forward strand.
ATCTAAAAAAATATATCCTAGGCTTTGTCTACACTAAAGGGAAAAGTTGATCTAAGCTATGCAATTTGAGTTACGTGAATAGTGTAACTCAAACAGACATAGCTTAGATCTACTTATTGCAGGGTCCACACTACGCAACATCAACGAGAGAGACACTCCCATCGACTCCCCTTACTCTTTGCGATCAGGTGGAGTACAGGAGTCGACAGGAGAGTGATCAGTGGTTGATTTAGTGGGTCTTCATTAGGATCCTTCATTAGGATATTAGGACTGGAGGGGAGCTCCTGAGCGGTACTTAATTTGTGCCAGGACTTCGCAGTTCATAGCCCCAGCAAATCTGGGCTTGCCAGGTCTGAGCCCTGGCACCTCTAGGCTTGGCAGTTCATAGCTGCAGCACCTCTGGGCTTACCACGTCAGTTATGAAAGTAAAAAAAATTTGCACCAGCTAATTGCTTGAGCTCCGGCACCTCTTTCATTACAAATTAAGCACTGCTTCTGGGTCATCAAGTCCAGCCCCCTTCATGCAGGCAACCCATCGTATAATCCCATTCATATAGTTTATCAAGTTCCATTTTGAAACTAGTTAGGTACTTTGACCCCACTATGCCTATTTGGTATGCTGTTCCAGAACCTCACTCCTCTGATGATTAGAAACCTTCTTCTAATTTCCAGACTAAATTTGTTCATGGTCAATTTGTTCTGGTGACACCATTGTCCTTTATCTTATATAGTGCTGATCCCTTCTGGAGTTTACTCCCCTGATGTATTTATAGAGAGCAATCATATCTCCTCTCAGCCTCCTTTTTGCTAGGTTAAGCTATTTTAATCTCCTCTTGTAAGATAGGCTCTTCATTCCCCTGTTCATCCTAGAAGCGCTTTTGTGCTGTTCCAGTTGGAATGTATCTTTTTTGGACATGGCCAACCAGAACTGTACACAGTATTCCAGATGAGGCTTTACCTCGGGTACTTGCCTACCTTTACTGGAAATACATTGCCTGATATAACCTAGGATCACGTTTGCCTATTTCACAGCTGCATCACATTGACTAATACACTGTGAACAACTAATACACTTTGGTCTTTCTCAATAATTTCCAACTTATGAGCCCCAAGCATGCAGCAGAGATTCTTATTGGTCGCTACATATATGACTTTGTACTTTCTTGTATTAAATTTATTCCCATTTCTATTTCTCCAGTCCTCAAGATTATCCAGTTTTTCCTGTATAATAATCCTATCCTCCTCTGTATTGACAGTGCCTTCCAACTTTGTGTCATCAGTAAATTTAATTAGCCCACTCCTACTTTTGTGCCTGATTCTTAATGAAAATATTAACTAAAGATTAGTCCCCAGACCAAGCCTCCTAGCCCAACAGTTCTTTCAACACAGCTTCTTGTCATCTCCCCTCTAGCCAGTTCCTTACCTAGTTACAGTTCTTGTACGAATCTCCATCTTCTTCAGGTTTACTAATAATTTTGCAGGTCTACCATGTATTACAAAAAACCAGATCTACTGCATGTCCCTTGTCTAAAACAGTTATCTTGTCAAAGAAAGGTATGAGGTTAGTCTGGTATGATCTACATTTGATAAACCCATGTTGCATTTTATCCCATTTTCCATTTACCTCCACGTCTTTAATTATTCTTTCCTTCAAAATTTGTTCTGCAGTCTTGTATTCTATTCAGGGGCGGCTCTAGTAATTTCGCCGCCCCAAGCAGGGCGGCGCGCCGCAGGGGCCGCTCTGCCGGTCGCCGGTCCTGCGGCTCCGGTGGACCTCCTGCAGAGGGTCCACTGGTCCCACGGCTCCGGTGGACCTCCCGCAGGCATGCCTGCGGATGCTCCACCGAAGCCGTGGGACCAGCGGCCCCTCCGCAGGCACGTCTGCGGGAGGTTCACCGGAGCCGCCTGCCGCCCTCCCCGCGGGACGCCGCCCCAAGCATGTGCTTGGCGCGCTGGGGTCTGGAGCCGGCCCTGATTCTATTGAGGTCTAACTAATACAGGGGTGGGCAAACTACGGCCCGCGGGCTGGATCTGGCCCCTCAGGGCTTTGGATTCTGCCCACAGGATTGCCACCCCCATGGTGCCGCAGGCCCCGCGCCACTCCAGGAAGCGGCCAGCACCATGTCCTTGCGGCCCCGGGAGGTGGGGGGGGGAAGGGGTTCCACACTCTGCCCTTGCCTGTGGGTACCTCCCCCAAAGCTCCCATTGGCCAGGAATGGGGAACCGCGGCCAATGGGAGCTTTGGGGGAGGTACCCACAGGCAAGGGCAGCGCACGGAGCCCTCTGTCCCCCTCTCTCCCGGGGACCACAGAGACGTGGTGCTGGCCGCTTCCCAGAGCGGTGCAGGGCTGGGGCCAGGACAGGCAGGCAGGCAGGGAACCTGCCCTGGCCCCGGTGTGCACCGCTGCCACCCCGGAGTTGCTCCAGGTAAGCCACACTCTGCACCCCAACCCCCTGCCCTGAGCCCCCTGCCACATCTCTCCTGCACCCCAACCCACTGCTGCACCCCGCACCCCTCCTGCACCCCAACCCCCTGCCCTGAGCCCCCTGCCACACCTCACACCCCTCCTGCACCCCAACTCCCTGCCCTGAACCCCCTGCTGCACCTCACACCCTCCCTGCACCACTGCCCTGAGCTCCCTCCTGCACTGTGCACCACCTCCTGCACCCAACCCCCTTCCCTGAGCCCCCTTGTACACCCCGCATCCCTCCTCTGCCCCAATCCCTTGCCCTGAGCCCCTTCCTGCACCCTGCACCCCCTCCCGCACCCCGCACTCCCTCCCACACCCCAACCCCCTGCCCAGCCCTACATTCTTGGCCCTGCATGCAATTTCCCAATCCAGATGTGGCCCTCAGGCCAAAAAGTTTGCCCACCCCTGAAATAATGGGTCTATAGTTGTCCAGATCACTTTTTCTCCCTTTCTTAAATATAGGTACTATGTTGCTATTCTCCAGTCGTATGGTACAACTGTCGATTTTAATAGATTTATTAAAAATCCTTGTTACTGGACTTGCAATTTCATATGCCAATTCTTTCAGTATTCTGGGATGGAAATTATGCAGTCTCCCCATCACAACAATAACTTGAGCAACACTAGAGTCATTAAAAAGAACAAGAGTACTTGTGGCACCTTAGAGACTAACACATTTATTTCAGCATAAACTTTCATGGGCTACAGCTCACTTCTTCGGATGCATAGAAGAAGCGAGCTGTAGCCCACAAAAGCTTATGCTGAAATAAATGTGTTAGACTCTAAGGTGCCACAAGTACTCCTGTTCTTTTTGCGGATACAGCCTAAGATGGCTGCTACTCTGAAACTAGAGTCATTGATATGCTTAAAGCACCCAGATAGAACTCAACCAGGAATTCTGTTCCTTTATCTTGCCCTATTTCACACCTCTGGAATCTCAAATATCTGGTGATCTCAGCTATACTAGAGTTTCTTCGGGGTGGTTTAGATAAGGTTCTACAACAAAGCACCAAAGAGAGCTAGGTACCAGCTCTGTTCTTTATGCAAGCATATTATAAGGTTTAACTCACTGCTAAATCTCTTGGAGATCTTTGAATGGAAAGTGCCATAGAAATGTCAGACATTGGTAATAGGATACAAAGTTTTATCCTCTAGGTCACCAGTTTAAATCTAGCCCAGACTGAAAGAGACTAAAAGTTAATAAGAGCTGACAGCTGTTAGTGGTCTCAGTTCAGTTCCCAGTGAATAGGCATCCATGTTATAAAAAGCCCACAGCACAACTACCACTAATTAGCACCACTCAGTGTCAGCAGAGTAGCCAAAAAGTGAATGGGCATTGAGAGTAGACTATTCTCTCATCCTAGAAGTTACCTCCCCAGGTGAGGCACTTTGGTGAGGCAGTTTGAGCAATGCTACACTGTGATTGCTTATGCTGTCCCTGTTCTATGGATAAATAGCTCTGGAAACTGAATTCCACTATTAATCCAGAACTTTTCAATAGCATTAATACTATGAAACCAAGAAGCAATACAGTTTAGCAAATAGTGGCCATGTTTTTTCAGACGGGACTAGTCATTTTAGGTGCCTCAGACTATTTTTGGGGGGGTGGGAAGCGGAACCCAAGTTGATACTTGAAAAGGCATGATTTTCAGAAAGTACTGAGTACCCACCTCATGTCTCAAATATGGCGCGTGCAAATTGAGGCATCCACTTTTGAAAAATTTCTGCCATTATGCGCAAAGCCCTTTCTCAGATGCCCTTTGGACTTCACCTCCTCCCCCACCTTAATATGCCTGCTGGTTTGTTAAGACTAGCAGCTAATTTACACACTGACTATGTGACTTGAAGAAAAAGGCAGATTAGCTCACATGATTAGCACACAAAGATAAAGTGCATAGTGAGTAAAGAAGGGCTGGGAGTTCAAACTCCAGAGAGGTTAGTTGGTTATTTTCAAACACTTTTTTTCATGAAAAGAAAAAGTTATGGATCAAACTGTGTCACTAGGGACCTGATCTAAAACTCATTGAAGTCAGTGGGAGTCTTTCCTGTAACTTCAGTGGCTTTTGGATGAGGCAGTAGTTGCTAATAGGCAGTGCAGTGACAAAAATAGACAAAGCTATCCAGGAAAAAGAAACATATTTGCAATTTTTTTTTAATTAATGCCAATAAAACTAGAAGCTTCTGTTAATTTGTGAACCTGATTACCCTTTGCTGCATTCTCATCTGTTCTGCAATGGTAATTATGTTTACTGTGGGAGTTGAGGGATGATGGAAACTCCAGCAGCAGATAAAATGGTTCTATTTTTGGCATCATACGGATAGAGTATCTATGTACCACAACAGATGGAGCAAAAGCCCTTGAAGTGCTATTGTTGAAATAGCTCTGAGACCTGTCATCTGCTCAGAGACTGTTCATAAACCATCACTAAGTAGTTTCAGGTTATAAAGTGAGATCCTGCCAAATATCCACCACAGCTGTGTTTTAAGTAAAATCCAAGAGGGAAACAAAGTAGGTAAACAGCAGTCTGCAAAAGGGAGTGTTATTTCACATTTTCGTAGGAGAAATTGTACTCCGTGTAGGTAAGTGCCACCTATAATTAAGATTGCAGGACACTTCCCATTATAAGACCTTATTTTCAGTTGCTGCCAAACTTTAACAGTTTGGGCTAAAATTTTCCATGCTGGGTTTCTGTGTCAGATTTATTTATTGTTTACAGTTTTAGCTAAAACTGTTCATCTGTTTCCAATAATGAATTAGGGAGAAATATTATCTTTCCCATATTCCATTTTTTTTAAACAATTGTTTTATTGAGACGGTCTTGTGCCTCCCTGTTTTGGAGCAGGGATTTGAAATTTGACATGGGTGTGGGGGAAGGGAGTACCTTTTGCCATCCTGATGAAAATGACAAACCTGGCCAAGTTATAAGCCTCTGAGAAAACTCCATTTGCACATGCTCAGTAGAGATTTGTTAGTTTGACAGCTAAATTCTCTGATGCTTCCATGTGGACTGAACATGCACCATCCCTATAGAACAACTGTGTGTGCTTCAGCCCAAGGCTGCAGGGATGGAGTAGGATTTTCCCTGCAGTTGCTCCTTCCAGCTACTTAAGGTAATAATAGGAGATATACCAATCTCCTAGAGCTGGAAGGGACCTTGAAAGGTCATCGAGTCCAGCCCCCTGCCTTCACTAGCAGGACCAATTTTTGCCCCAGATCCCTAAGTGGCCCCCTCAAGGATTGAACTCACAACCCTGGGTTTAGCAGGCTAATGCTCAAACCACTGAGCTATCCCTCCCCCTTTAACTGCTATGGCACTGAGCATCAGAACTGAGAGCAGAGAGGCAGTTTCTCCTGTGCTCTCAGTGTTTCCACTGGGTCTGGGTCTGTGGAAAAAACCAGGATGTGATCATGTAATTAAAGACTGTATCATAACACATATGCAAAAGGAAGCTGAATGAAGGTTCCACAGAACACCTTAATTCTGGCATTGCCTAACCCTTGAATGCTTGATTTTGCAACCATAGTGTTAGTTTAATATAGTTGGTTTTGTTTGGCCGTGTCTCGGCCTCGTGGCTAAGATCAAGTGTATCCTGAGCCCTGAACCCACCGAACTGAACTCCACCATGTGAGGATCAGCCTATCCCCATTACCCGGCCCGCTTATCTATACGCATGACTGTCTGTAACTTTTTGTATGAGTGATGTACCCTCACTGCTTGCTTACTGTATCTTTCTCTCACCCACCGTATACCCCCGCATTGGGGACATTGCAGACTGTATATGTTATGTGCTGTCCAATACCAAAATACTAGCATCCCCCTATACTCTGTATGTTACCCCCGATGACCAATAACTGACGTTTCAAACTCTCTGTACCATCTATGTTTAAACATTTTCTAATAAACTTTTAAATATATTGGTTGAACTATTTCCCTATACTTGTACATCTCCAGTCAAGAAAAAAAATGCCATGTTACCAGTGTTCCTGTCAATGTTTATGTACTACAATATGGGTGCTACATCAAAACTAAGAAAGACAGCCATTGGTGTGATGAGTAAACTATTATGACTAATACAAAACCAAAAATTTACTGTTGTGCAGAGATCAAGCCTGGAGAATTTCAACTCCAAAGGAGATTGTCATGGGCATCTAAAAACAGGGCTATAATGGAAACTACTTTGCAGCCTTAATTATACTGGTTGCTACTACTGCTTGCTATAATGATTTGCTTATAATAATATGTACACAACATCTGCTTCCATTTCTAGCATTTAAATTGGTTTAGTACTGAGATTTAAGTTTTAAAGGGGAAAAGACTTTGCTATAAGGGATGTCTTCTATTCTTTTCAACTAACAATGTATGAAGAATACAATGTTCAGCTTTTACATGATTGGGTTACATTTTCTATACTTGGTGCTTATCATCTTCAAAGGACTTTATAAACAAACTATTCACCCTAGCCTTGAAGTAAGCATTGTAATTAGAGAGAAATAGAAGCAGGGAAGTTAAGGTCAGTTTTTACAAAAGTACCTTATAATTTTGATTATTTCAATGTTTGGTTGTCCAATTTGAGTCTGCTCAGCAGCCACAATTCCAGATGCAGTCAATCAGAATTGCAAGTGCTCAGGACCTCTGAATATCAACCTTGAGATGTCTCAAGATGGACACCCAAAAACTGAGGCACACGCAAACAGCCATTTTTGAAAATTTGGGCCTAAGTGATTTGGCCAAAGCTTCAGAAGGAATCATTGTTGGAGGCAGGATTAGAACTCAAGTGTGCATGACTCCAAATCCCATGCTCAGATGCCTAGACTGCTTTTCTTCATGTCTGTGCAATCTCTTATTTTACTTGGAAAGCCTGCCATGCGTGATGAGGTGTGGCCTAGCACCCAGTATAGCCATAGAATATTGCATGATAGCACACAAACATGATACTGACTCACCTACTCCAGGACTGATCAGTATTACCTGGACCTAACTGTCATGGAAAAAGTAGCACCAGTTAGCATACCTCTCAGCTGCCAATTGTTATAAGGACCATCTCTGATTTTTTTTACTCAGATTTTTTGCTTCCGTCTCAGATGTTTACTGCAGTATCTAACTTATTAATATTTAAATTAGCTACCTCAGTGTGGGCCAAATTCAGAGTCTATGCATTTAAAAAAATGTGACGCTCAAATATACACTTTGTGCCTGATCCTCCACTACCATGCACTTTGTGTTGTCATTTACACTTGTGCAAACCACTGCCAATTTAAAATTCTCTGCTGACACAGGTGGTGGGTGGAGATCAGGCCAGATATTTTCTGGCCAACCTATTCTTCACTCTCATGTGGGAGTTACCACTATAATGTTCCTGAAGCTCAAGCCTGACTCCAAGGTAAATGCTATGGCACTACTCCTCCCTTCTGTAGGGGCAGCTACTGCTGCACTGATGTTTTCTCCCTCTGCATTCTCAGCTCCTCCACTTTCACCCTGCAGCTCTTAGATTGGTAGGTCCATGGAGAGGAAGAGTCAGTTTCACAGAGTTGGCTGTAGGGAGTGAAAGAGCATTGCATAGGGATGAGCATTGCCTAGGGAAAGGAGTGGGCGGCAGGAGGACATGGCAGTGGAGGAGGTACTTTGAAGGTGTCTATACAGAAGGGGGGCAACTTTCAACTTCTGCTTGTGGGCACGTCCAATTCCTGTTGGCATCGCTGGACTCTCACGGCAGCCGTCCCCTGCAATCTCCCATTAAGCAATGACTTCTTGTGGGACTGGGTGAGTTTAAAAGAATTGGTGTTTGCAGTTGTTATAGACCTGATTTTTCAATTTGAAATCTACTCCTTTGTATAGTGCAGTCTGTGATGAGTGGTAAAGACCCTTGGGGACACCCAGGGTCACCGTTCTCCCACATCCCAGTTTCTCTATAAAAACATGCAATGCCTGTGTGGAAAGGGGGACTCTAGAGCCGAGGGGGTATTGCCCTCCTGTGCTGAAGGCAGGACTTATTTGTGCAGCGGCTTGCCAGGACTGAGCCCCAGCACCTCTAGGCTTGACAGTTCATAGCCCTGACACCTCTGGGTTGCCATGTCAGTTATGAAAGTAAAACAATTACTTGAGCCCCAGCAGGTCTTTCATTACTAATTAAGCACTGGCTGAAGAGGTAGGAAGCTGGAGCAGCTGGACCCAATTACTAGGAGCTACTATTAAGAGGTAAACTGACACAGCCTGATGCAAAGGCTTTCTAACTGTAAGCAGTTTGGTTGGGATTTGTTTTCTGAGAGGAGCTTTGCCTTTGGAGTTAGCACCCTGCTGAAGAGACCCTTACTGGGTATTGGCTCTGAGAACAGACTGACTGCTTCTCCAAAGGAAGGCCCTTCCCTCTCACCCTCAGACTGACCAAACAGCTCTGATTTACAGCACCTGAGCTACCTGTGGCTTGTTCTGCAGTGTGGAGAAAGCCAGAACCCCTGTAGCTTTCAGTGCAATGGGGATTTCCCCTTCAGCCCCATATGTGGGATGCTCCCTATACTGGAAGTAGTATGTGGGGCAGCCTAGAGCTGCTCATGGTGGCCTTATGTAGGGGGACCAGATAGCAACTGTGAAAAAACAGGGCAGGGGGTAGAGGGTAAAGGTGCCTATATAAGAAAATAGGTGCCTATATAAGAAAAAGTCCCCAAAAATGGGACTGTCCCTTTAAAAATGGGACATCTGATCACCCTACCTTATGCTGCTCCTGCAGTGATGGTGGGGGTTCTCCCCTGGCTTCTTGTGGCTCAGGTAGGCCCTCTGTACAGTGCTGGAGCAGTGTATAGGGAAGTAGAGTGACCAGGTAACTTGTGCCTGCTGCCCCCTTGAGGTTCTCCCCAAAATGAGATGTATATTTCTGATTAAGCTGGGTCAGGGTGAAATTTATCCTGCTGCCAGGGCATCACTACAGCCCTCCACTCCAGACCACTTAAGGCCTCAGTGGTGTTAAGGGCCTCTGTCTAGGGTTAGGTTTCACACACATTGAACAAAAATTCTAAATGAATAAAGTAAATTAGACCAAGTCTCTTCTCTGGTTCTGAGCAGATTTGACACTCAAGGAGCTTGTTGCTGCAGCACTAAGGCCTGGTCTACACTAAGGGCGGGGGTCGAACTAGGGTACGCAAGTTCAGCTACGCAAATAGCGTAGCTGAACTTGAAGTACTCTAGTTCGACTTATTTACCCGTCCAGACGCGGCGGGGTCGAACTCCGCGGCTCCAAGGTCGACTCCGCCACCGCCGTTCGCGGTGGTGGAGTTCCGGAGTCGACCGGAGCGCGCGGGGAGTTCGAACTATCGCGTCTTGATTAGACGCGATAGTTCGAACTCGGAGAAGTCGAACTCACCGCGTCAACCCGCGCGGTAAGTATGGACCTGCCCTAAGTTATTGGAATGAATCATGTTAAAATGGGAGTTATACTGAGCCATGGAGATATTGCAAAGTTACAACAATGTAGCTCAGCTTACTGCAGTGGAAGCATGTCTTGTGAAAACTCCTGCCATTGCACTGGATTTCCTCAGCATGATACACCGACTTGTCACAAGCACCACATTTGGCGCCACCTCCCCAGTTCGGCATCCTTAGGTTTGAAGCGATACCTAAAAAAGCAAATAAATAAAAGAACGGTCAGCAGAAATTGCCTAGACTTAATTAGAGTGACTTGGATTCCCCCTTTTTCTTCTCTTGGCCCCAAAGCCAGCATAGCTGCCCACGTGCATATCACCCCAGTATTTGCAGATTCTCTGGTGGCAAAGAGCCAGCGTACTAACTCCTATATCACTTTGTCTCCCTGAGGCTGGCATATGGGCATCACTGAGGGAGGTGGGGGAAGAGGCATTGCCAGGACTTCCATATGCCCCTGAGAACTCTGGCTGCTATAATGGCCCGTGGGGACCTTTGGTGGTCAGTCTTTAGTCAATAGCTGAGGAGTGATGGTCCAATAGACCATGATCAATAGGAAGGCTATTCCAGTGGTTAGGCTCTAGCTGGGGCCTTAGACACCTGCATTCAATTCCCTTTTCTGCCACAGACTTCCTGTGTGATCCTGGGCAAGTCACTCCATCGGTAAAACAGGAAAATACTACAGTACTCTGCCTATCTCACAGGGATACTCTGAAGATTGTGTATGCTCAGATTCTGTGGTAGTAGGGGGCCATATATAAATATTTAGGATATCTGGGGGCTGCACTTTCCAAAGATTAACTTTTCTTTCCAGTGCTGCTTTTCTGCAGCGTTGGCCTTTTCCTTGGTCATTAACTTTCATATACTGTTTTGTGTGGCAAACAGTATGGAGGCTCTGGATCCTATACAGAATTCAAAGCTTTAGTGGAGTTTTACAAGTGAATCCGGGGACAGAATTTAGCCTTATAAATTTTCTAGAGATCCGAGCTTATCTGTCAAGGGCTACCATATTTTACTGTTTTATTACCTCTCTCCAAAGCAACTGTTGTTTTATTCAAGGCTACCATGTGTTCTTGTTCACTGACAGACGTATTAAAGGAAATCTCCTGTACCCATATTTCTTTAAACTTATGATATGATCGATTGTGAAGTTAGATTAAGGAATTAATACCTACAGAATTTAGTCTTACATTTAACGTTATTTTTGGTGGCTTTTTCATGGATACAGGTTGTTCATCCTTCTGAATTATGCAAATACAATAGATGCAACAGCACTACTAACCAGTCAACAATGAAGAATATTATTTAGTTTTTCTGAGGTACTTCACTTAGGGATCTCAGGGTTTGCAAAGGAATGTGAACTTCTTATTCCCTTTGTACAGATGGGGATACTGAGATACAGAGAGGTGAAGTGACTTGCCCAAGGTCACATGAGGTCAGTGTCAGAGCCAGAAATAGAACCCAGGTCACCTGACTCCAACCCCAGTGTCCTCTCTGCTGACCATGTTGTACATCAGATTCTAAAACAACTAGAGCAAATCTGGTTTGCCCTGGAGCTTTCTTGATGTTTCTGAGTCATAGTTTTTAGGAAGACTGGAATGTCATCTTGTCATTTGCACGTCACATAGACTGTTTTGAGCTCCTGGCTCAGGCCTTTCTTATCCTTCTTGGAAAGCCAGTCACTTTCTTATTATAGTTAACTGTTCTTTCAAAGCCAGCTTTGGGTCAGCTTGTTCCAATTTGGCTCTGATAAATTCACAGCTGAAATATATACCGGGTACTTAGCTAAGGAAAAGATGTTGAACATTGAATGATTCATCAAACCTACTATGCCAAAATTCCTCTTCAGCTGTCGAACAAGAGATAGAGGAGAATTTCTCAGAACAGTGTAGCACAAACAGCTGATAATCGTTTGGTTCACATTTTGAAGTGTAGTTTCACCTTGAAAAGCAACTATAAAAATGACATTGTGAAGTTTCATGTTTACAATCTGAGCCCTGGTCTACACACAGCCCCTGGTTCGAACTAGGGTACGCGAATTCAGCTACGTGAATAACGTAGCTGAATTCGAACTACCCTAGTTCGAATGACTTACCGTCCAGACGCCGCGGAAGCGAACTCCGCGGCTCCAAGGTCAACTCCGGCAACTCCTCCTGCCGCGGTGGAGTACCGGAGTCGACCGCGGCGCTTCCAGAGTTCGAACTATCGCGTCTAGATCAGACGCGATAGTTCGAACTCCGAGAAGTCGAACTCGCCGCGTCGACCCGGCGGGTAAGTATAGACGTGGCCTCAGTGATGTCTAGTTCAAATGTCTGAGTGAAAATAAGCGATGTCTAGTTCAAATGTCTGAGTGAAGTCTTTAACTTCCAGCTCTGCAAACTCAACCTGAAAGTCAAGCTGTCTCTTTCTGGTTTGACCATCACTAGTATTAAAGTTTCTGCAACTGAAACATAGTTAAGAATGTATGTAAGAGATGAAATAAAGTCTTGTTCAATTTCCCATACCTATTTTAGCTTTGTGGTGTTAACAAGAGTAAAAAGTAGTAAAAACATGATTTAATTGGTGAAGTAAGCAGAAGTGATGAGTACATTGTATCGGGGGTAGCCGTGTTAGTCTGTATCCACAAAATTAAAATTACAATACCGACCTGAGGAAGTGAGGAAACAGATTGACAGAGCAAGACGGATACCCAGAAATCACCTACTACAGGACAGGCCCAACAAGGAAAATAACAGAACACCACTGGCCATCACATATAGCCCCCTCTCCAGCGTATTATCAACGATCTACAACCTATCCTGGAAAACGATCCCTCGCTCTCACAGACCTTGGGATCCAGGCCAGTCCTCACTTACAGATAACCCCCCAACCTGAAGCAAACACTCACCAGCAACTACACACCACACCACAGAAACACCAACCCAGGAACCAATCCCTGTAGCAAACCTCGTTGCCTACTCTGTCCCCATATCTATTCTAGCAACACCATCAGAGGACGCAACCGCATCAACCACACCATCAAAGGCTTATTCACCTGCACATATACTAATGTTATATATGTCATCATGTGCCACAATGCCCCTCTGCCGTGTACATTGGCCAAACCAGACAGTCCCTACTTAAAAGAATAAATAGACACAAATCGGACATTAGGAATGGTAACATACAAAAGCCAGTAGGTGAACACTTCAATCTCCCTGGATGTTCTATACCAGATTTAAAAGTCACTATTCTTGAACAAAAAAACTTCATAAACAGACTTCAAAGAGAAACAGCAGAACTAAAATTCATTTGCAAATTTAACACCATTAATTTGGGCTTGAATAGGGACTGGGAGTGGCTGGCTCATTACAGAAGCAGCTTTGCCTCTCCTGGAATTGACACCTTCTCATCTATTATTGGGAGTGGACTACATCCACCCTGACTGAATTTGCCCTGTCAACACTGGTTCTCCACCTGTGAGGTATCTCCCTTCTCTTCATATGTCATTATATCATGCCTGCATCTGTACCTTTCACTCCATGCCTCTGAAGAAGTGAAGTTTTTTACCCATGAAAGCTTATGCCCAAATAAATCTGTTAGTCTTTAAGGTGCCACCATACTCCTTGTTTTAATGAGTACATTGTAAGAACAGATCTATTGAGGAAGAAGGGGCGTATTTTACAGAGTAGAACTGAACTTTAAAAATCCATTATTTTCCTTGTTTGGTAAATCTTTTACTTAACAAAAATCATCATGTTCGCTACTTGAAATCTTTCTCCTGTCCGCAACACTTTCTTTGATTTTTTTTTAAAAAGACCTTTGTGCCAAACCCATTCATTTAGATTTGTTGTTTTGTCTTTGCATGAATGGAAATCAACTAATTTAATTTGTAATATTCTGTTCCCCTGTCACTTACATATCAGACGACTCAGCCCTGCACAATGAGAATATGATAGATTGTTCTTATAACAGGAATAAAAAATAAATAATATTTCAAACCTGGGTTTTAAGATAATGGAAAACAAAGAGAAATGAACAGTATTATGAAACAATTGAGAAATGAATAAATGATCTACACTTCTATCATGCTCCCATTACTATTAGTGATAAATTTCTAATTGGCATCAATGGAAATAGAATGGGGCGTTTAACACATAATGGGGTTGCAACTCCATTGAACTGAATGGAATCTCACACCCTCTTACACCAGTCCAATTATCTCTTTTCAAGTGTGGAAATCAAAAAGCCGGAATTCAGAGCAATATCCAATGACAATGCTATCAGTGCTTGATCCTGCAATGTGCTGAGTGACTCCTGATATTCTTCAATTCCCTTTGGAATCAAGGAGCTCAAGCCTGCACCAGTTGAAGTTAAGGAATTCAGTGGAAGCGCAACGGTAATTGAAAGCGCAAAGCACCTTGCAGGATCAGGTCTCAGGCCCTGACAAACTGTCAAGAGGGCAGTTGGTTGGAACAGATTGAAATTACGTCATTAGCTGAGTGAAGGAGCAAACATCCCAGAGAAGGTCTGATAAAATTCAATAACAAACCTCTCGCTGTTACAGGCAGTGGTTACAGCTCTGAAAGGAACCCTTGATACTGATGTTAATTATAGCAACATTAGTACATTACTGCATGAGCTTACACATTTTCCATGCTTTTCATCATCACCTGATGGAGGGAAAAGAGTCAAGATAGAAAATATCCCTGAAAGGACACTGAATCTTGTGATGGTGCCACATGCTCTGATCTCTGGCCTGGCCAGCTCTGCAGATAGGTGTAGAAGTGGGATAAAGAGGCAGGTCCCTAGCTCTTCCATTCTCATTTTGAGGTGAATTGCACCCTTTCCTGTCTCCAAGTACATTAACTACACCCTGCAGCATCCCCTTCCTACGGGTTTGGCTACACTTGCAGCTGTACAGCGCTGGGAGTTAAAGCTGTCTTCGTACAACTGTGTAGGAAAAGCGCTGCAGTGTGGCCACACTGACAGCTACCAGCGCTGCAGTGTGGCCACATTTGCAGTGGTGTTGGGAGTGGTGCATTATGGGCAGCTATCCCAGCGTTCAAGTGGCTGCAACGTGCTTTTCAAAAGAGGGGGGGTGGGGTGGAGTGTGACAGGGAGCGTGGGGGAGACAGAGAGAGTGGATTTTTGGAGCTGACACTGTGTCAGCTCCCTGCCTTGCAAGTTCCAACCCCTTCCCCCACCCCTCTCTCATTCACTAAATGCAAATAGCCTTCTTTGTTTTTTTCCTCACAGACCAGATAAGCAGCTGCTCCGAAACGGACACCCCTCCCCCCACCCACCGTGCTGCTTCTCTCCTCAAGCAAACACTAGCTGTGGACATTCCAAAGGGATCCCCCTGCCTCTGCTCATTCACTGCAAACAGCAGCTGTGTTTGTTTTTTAGATAAGCAGTTCCGGGAGCCCTGAGTTCACAACAAAACAAAGAGAGGCATCACAACAAAACAAAGAGTGTAATCTTTACTTAAAAGCATTATGGGAAGGTTCCAGAAGTCAGTTATAGCATAGTAAGATTAATCACTGTTTACACTGGCACCCCAGCACTGCAACAACAGCACTGTTCTCTTTATTCCTCTCGTCGAGGTGGAGTACAAGCAGCGCTGTAGCCAGGGAGATACAGCGCTGTATGTGCC
Organism: Mauremys mutica; assembly: GCF_020497125.1. Classification (NCBI taxonomy): domain Eukaryota; kingdom Metazoa; phylum Chordata; order Testudines; family Geoemydidae; genus Mauremys; species Mauremys mutica. The sequence goes on from NC_059075.1 coordinate 84,318,337, forward strand.
TTGCCAGTGTGGACGGGGAGTAAGTTACAGCGCTGTAAAGCCACCGCCAGCGCTGTAACTCTCAAGTGTAGCCAAGTCCTACATGTACCTCTGTGCAATGGAAGGGCCATGGACAATCTGACCCTTTAGTTTTGTAGGATGGCTATTAGCTGAATCTTAAATATTTTAACTTAATCTTAGGACAAATATCTTATCTTAATCTTGAATCCTGGCAAGAGTGCCATAAGTGTGAGAAGCAAATTCTGCTCTCAGTTACATGAATGCAGTGCAATGCAATGCTCTTTCTCCCTGCTGAAGTCAAGTCATGGAAGTTGAGTTGCACCATGTAGCAGAAGTTAGCTCAAGCTCTTTCATGTCCATGCAGCGCAGAGAAGGCTTAATCCAAATGGATATCACACAGTAAATTTTACTGCAATATTCTTGTCCTACACCATTGTGTCCCGTTGCTCTAAGGCAGTAAACAGCTGCTGCATTACATCCCAGAGGAAGTCGTGTTTCACCAGTGGGAGAAGTGAACCCTCTATGTCAGTGTCTGTAAAGCACACTGAGGTCATTGTATTAAAGACACTAAACAGGTGCAAACTAGTAGTATTCCCATGAAGACAGAGTTGACTTTTCTAGGGTTCAAACCAGGAGTTGCAGGGAGTTCACACATTTCAAACCGTGATATCTTCAAAAGGCTGAATCGCCCTTGCTAAGGCTCCCAGAATGCTCTTTAAGAATGTTCACCACAGTTATCTGGATAAATTTTGTATCTTGATTTGTACACCCTTAGGTTTTAGTCCATTCCTAAACATGGTATCCAGTACAGATATGGAAGCTGAAACCACATAAGCCCTCTCGTTGGCAAATAGTGCGCACTTGCGTGCCTCCAAACCTTCAGTTTCTGCTTATTCAGGCAGGTTAAACCCTGGCTATGTTTCTCCCTTATATGGTCTATGTATTCACAGAACAGGTCCATGACATGGTCCATGACAGGGCAATGCTATTCTAACTCAGTGCTACTGTACAACCAATGGGCCTCAAACCTGAGTTGAAGTCAAAACATGTAATGTGCATTAGTAAGCTGGGATACAATTTTCAAAAATGACTCAGTGCCTTAGGAGCCTACATCCCGTTTTCAAAAGCAACAGCTTGTCCTGTGACACCTTTAAAACTAACAGATCTCTCTGTTGCTTTTTACAGATCCAGACTACACGGCTACCCCTCTGATTTTCAAAAGCATTAGGAGTTCCCAAATATCACCGGAATTTGGGTGCTGGGCCTCTAAATCCCTTGGATCCCTGGAAAATCCCAGCCTAAGAGTACAATTTTCAAAAGCAATTTAGGAGACAAAGTCCTATTTTCAAATGTGCCTAAGGCATTTGGGAAGTCCTAATGCTTTTGAAAATCAGAGGGGTAGCCATGTAGTCTGGATCTGTAAAAAGCAACAGAGAGATCTGTTCCCAAATGCCTCAGGCACATTTGAAAATAGGACTTTGTCTCCTAAATTGCTTTTGAAAATTGTACACTCAGGCTGGGATTTTCCAGGGATCCAAGGGATTTAGATGCCCAGCACCCAAATTCCGGTGATATTTGGATGACTAACTCTTTTAAACTCCATTGAAAAGCCCAGATTTAGTCTCTATGGCCCACTAAATCTGTGGTCAGCCAACTGTGACTGCCAATCATGGTGGTGATTTCTGTGATTTGTAGAGATTTCTGTGACCATAGGGAATGGAATGTGACCACTATACTTGGTTCACATGAGCCACTGAACTGCCATTGGACAGCAACAGCATTAGACCTGAGCATTTCTGTACAGTAGCACTGAGCTAGAGTAGCATTCTTGTTCTGGGCATGCCAACTAGCACTCAGTGTCCCACCTTGTTCCATATCAGAGCTCTGCTATCATATGAAGTACAACTTTCATGTGTCAGGCATGCAGCCATAAACACGTGATTCACTTTATTTAGGGCTTATCAGAATGTCAGGGCAGCCGGACCTGAGGATTTAGGGCAGGATCCAAAACCAATTGAAATCAGGAGTCTTTCTGTTGACTTCCATGGGCATGGGATCAGACCCATAGTCAGGATTCCCTTCTTGCTCAATGCAATTTCATAAAGGAGCAGTATTAAAAATTGATGACATGATATGGACCTAAGAATATCATCTCTGCACTGGACAGGGCTACCAGAAACTTAAGGCTTTAGCATTTCACCTCTAAGGCCAGGATTCACAATGGGCTAGGGTAACCACTATATGAATTTGATGGTCTAGACCTGATCATATCTGTCTGAAGTGCAAAAACCACTTTACTATTGGGTCTAACTCATAAGATGTCCAACAATGGAAGTCTACTATCAGAATACCAGGGTTGTTGCACATTAGCTTTGAAGTGAATAAGCAGAGCGGGAAATGTAAGGTATTATGGTGGCTGGATAGTACAGTGATAGGCACAGTAGAAATGTCTAGATTGGGGTCGGCAACCTTCAATACGCAGCCCATCAGGGTAATCTGAAGGCAGGCCGCAAGACATTTTGTTCACATTGACTGTTGGCAGGCACAGCTCCCCCACAGCTCCTGGTGGCTGCAGTTCGCCGTTCCCCAGATTTAGGCACTTAAGTCCCATTTGTGGGTGCCACTACTATCCACAAAACTCCCACTCAGCTGCTGCCTAACTTTATAGGTGCCTGGTTTTGCAGTAAAAGTTCCCTAGGTTCTGCCTGTGGGCATGCGCACTGCTGCCTCCCTCTAGGAGTCCAGACGCCTATCTCCTGCTTACTCCCCAGTCTGAGCCATGAACCACTAGGCTGGAGGTGCCAAACTGTCAGGCATGCATGACAAGGTTATTAGGGGCTTGCAAAGTCCTGACAGGACCACACTGAGCAGCGGGGTTCAGGAGTGGACTTTGTCGGGCAGGGGAAAGGACTTTGTTTGGGCCAGGACCAGGCTCTCTGCCTCTCTTGCTTCCCAACTGCTACAGCTGCAATCACCATCAAGCAGCAGTTACCCTCCTCTGCTGGGGAGGCTGTGAGCAGGGAGTGGAAGGCAGCAATCCAGAAGTAGTAACTGACCCCTGACTCCAGCCCTTCAGCGCAGCCCCAGGGCACAGAGTCCCATCTGTTTCTCCTGCCAGACAGAGCCTGTGCAGGGGAAGCAGATAGGGCCACACTGAAGGGTCAGGAGGGGGCTCTGTCAGCCAGGGGGGAAACTACTCACAGGGTGCAGCCTTCCACTCCCCTCCTGACCCCAGCACTTTAGCATGGGCCCTGTTTGCTTCCTCTATGCAGGGAGGGAGAGGAGGGCAGGAATAAGCCAGATTTCAGCAGCTGAGATTGCCCAACTGCTGCGGGGAGCAAAGTCTTCCTCTGCTGCCACGTGATGAGCATCTATCCCCTGCCCCCTTATAAAGGGGGGTGCACATGGGCCATGAATCTCCAAAGGAGGGGGCTCAGCAAAAAAAGTTAGAAACCTCTGCGCTAGGCTATGGGATATTCTGATGTGGGCTCCTTCAATCTCTCTGACTGACGTTGTTCCACATTGATTAAATATTAATTGGGCTAGAGAGAGTCACTCTATAGCGGTGTATTCACTGACCTCAGAGATGGCAGTTCCCTGTTCAAACCCCTTCTCCTCAGGCGCAGGGGTAATTTGAACCCTGGGGTCTTCTACATCCCAGGTGAGTACCCAAGCCAGTGGGCTAAAAGTTATAAGTAAACCAGGCCTCCCCCTTCACCCAGCTGTTCTGTGTGGAGTTAGGCCACATATCTTACCTGAGGGGTCCAATCTGGTAGGTTTGCTCAGAGGCTGCCTATCTTCCCCCTCCCCACCTTTCCAGTCCAGGTACCTCCCTGCAGGCTGCACTTAGGCGCTTATCTCTGAGAGTGGGCTGGGACTTAGGCCACACCCCTGTCATCGGTATATCTAGTGAAATCGAGCCACCTAGAGTGCTGGCTTTTGTGGATCAGTCTAACGGTATGTCTACACCTAAAATGCTACAGAGGCACAGCTGCGCTGCTGTAGTGCTTCAGTGTAGTCACTACCTACACTGACAGAAGGGGTTCTTCCACTGACCTAGCACTGTCTACTCCATGGGTTAGGTCAGCATAGCTATGTCTCTCAAGGGTGTGAGTTTTTTTCCCCACACACCTGAGAAGTGTAGCTATACCAAGGTAAATTTTCAATGTAGATCAGGCCTCAGACTCCTATCTCTCACCACTCTTTGTATATGGAGTTTAGCTGCCTAATTCAGGCTTTGTAGATCACAGTGTTGTTCCTGTGATCTCCCAAGTGACTAAGTTAGGTGTTGTGATGCTCAGCATCACAATACGTAAATCCCTTTGTGGATCCAGGCCTTAACCTTCCTGTGCCTCAGTTTCTCCTCAGTAAAATTGGGATAATGATACTTTTTTCCTTTATGAATAACTTCGAGAGCTTCAGATGAAGTGTGCTATAGAAGAGCTAGGTATTATTACTAGGAACTATACTGTTCTTCAAAATATTAGTAGCAATTTCTAAATTATTTACTATTTTAAACTACCAGTTATAATATGATATTTCTTGTTGCAAACACCTAGCGCCTCTCAACATTTGTTTATTTAATAACGATATGTTTAAACGTATTAATACTGTACTAAAACCTGACAGTTAAAAAAACCACTTTATTTTATTTCTTTCCTGCCGCAGTTGACAGAATAAATTGTGTTGAACATTTAAGGATCTGCAGTGTCCCACACTGACGCTGTTTTATGTCAAAAAGCGTGCAGGTATTTTGGTCAAAATCTAAAACAAGTCCTTCACAGAAACCAAATTTAGTCAGCAAAATGAGACTGCAACACACTAAACACTCATATTTGCAGAGTGAAATCACATAGCTGAGTTTGGCAGCATTGTGTCACTTTCATAATGACTTTTATATTCACACACATTCAAATGGAATATGAATAATATTTTGCACTGACTTAGCATTGACTAATTAATGTAACTAATTTAGCCTCCCAACATCTTTGAAATAGGCAAATATTATTCTCTCTGTTTTCCAGAGTGGTAAACTGAAGCATATAGCCTAAGGGTGGGATTTTCAAAATGCCCTAAGTGATGCAGGAGCACAAGTCACATTGGCTTTCAGTCACTTAGGCCTTTTCTTTCAAAATCACCTAAATGACTTGTTGAAGAGTTAGCCAGAGTTAAAGCTGGCAAAATTACTCAGGAGTCGTGATTAGACACCCTCCCTGCTGATCTGACATTTTCTAGCATACTAATATTACAGTTTTGTCAAACCCCCCTTTATTGCATTACATATATTTTAAAAACACCAGCAAACTCCCATACCACTGACACTAGAGGCAAATACTTTGAACTGGTTTTAGAAAATCAGAACCATCTGATTCACTTGCATCTTGGCAGCAGTGCCCTACATTACAAGTCATCTGTATGAATCAGGTTTACGCAATATGTTCCTCTAGCACTAATGCCACAATATCAGCTGTTGCTTTTACTTTCACAAGTGTCTACTTATAAATCTTTGTCATAATAATGGAGCCGTTCCTGGTCCTTCACGCCTTATGCAAAATTCTCATTGTAGAGTTTTACCAACCTATGGACACAGAATTATGGTTTTCCAGGACGATCCAGGCTTCACTAAAATTATTTTCATGCTACACTTGAATTTTTAAACATGCACACACATTTCTAGAATTATTTTCCCCCTAGTGTTTGGAGTTCCCCACAGGCTGGTTTAATCAAACAGCCTGTAGGTGCATGTTTAAAGCAACTCCTGAAGAGAATGACACATCTGCATCCTGTGAATTGCTTCATCTTCCACCTATGCTGTGTTATTTAGCATTTTATCAAGGGGGCATGTGTTGAATTTGATTCCAAATCAACACATAAACAGCTGTTGCCAGGGATTAAAAATATTTGTTCTGACTGATTTAAAATCCTTTTATCTAAAAAATTGTGTCAAATCAGTAAATATTACCAGCTGAACTGAGTTTGGAGTCTTTTGAAATTTCCGGTAAAGTCCATTCATTTTTGTCCTGCTATCTTATTAAGCCTGTATATTAAAATGTTGAGTGTGCCTGGTGGAAAATATGATTCCACTGCTTTTTAATGCGACACCCTGTATCTTCAGTTCTATTAAACCCCACTATGTCAATAAACTCCTATGGACTCCAGTACAGCTGTCAGCCCCACAGAGCTCACACTTCCACGCTATACATATAAATTCCTTTCAGTAAAGCAGTAGGCCACAACTAATCCCTAGCAGAGAAAAATGTATTCCGTAGGTCCCTATCAGCAAATAGACCCACCAGAATCCTTGTGACAATACCTACCGGACTAGGTTGTCTTGTCTGGTTTGGCTTGATGAAGAATCTGAACTGGAGGGCTCCTGCACTCTTTAAATATGCCTAAGTGGTCACCAGCATTGGCTCTATAAGAAGGGAGGGGAGGGAAAAGGACAGAGGGGGAAAGGGACGGAAGCAATGCCACTGCTATCAGTAGGCTGAAAATAACTTCTGACAAAAGCCTTGGATTTCTTCCCCCTAACACCAGTTGTGAGTAAGGTGGAGAACAATGCATCTCTTCAGATTACACCCAGAAAACATTTCTAAATGCAGTTTTATAGCTCACAAATAAATTCATTGAGGGGACACTTGATCTGAAACTGGAGTAAAGTAAAGTATGATTCAGGCTTTAAAAATAAAATTACAGACTGAAATCAGCAAACTCCTTAAATATAGGTCATAAAGCAAAGGCCACTGAAATGATGGAGGAATGGTCAGACACCTATTCACACTGGTGAAAAGAATCTATTCAAATAACTAGAACTAAACATGAGGACAATGAACAGCTGCGAGTTGAAACTCTACCGTTCCAGCATTAAGCCAAACGAAATTTCAGAAATCTAGTAGCTAGACAACTTTTAGTCCCTGATAAAAGTTTTTAAAAGATCAGGGAGCTGTTCTTTTCACTCATTTTTATTTTCCAGCACACACCTTTTAGTCTAAGAATCTCCAAATGCTTTTACAAACATTTGCTAAGCCTCACAACATGCCTGTGACATGTATTATTGTAGCCTTTTTACAAATGAGTAAACTGAAGCACAAAGAGCTTGAGGATAAAACTTTTGACCATGGCAAAGTGCTTTAGAAGCTAGGTCCCATTTTCAAAAGGGAGTTGGGCACTTAGAACCCAATGTCTTATTGAAAGTCTCTGGGACTTAAGCTTTTAACCTGGAATTTTCAAAGCAGCCTAAGTGAGTTAGGTGTCTAAATCGCATTGAAATTCAGTGGGATTTGGGTGCCTAATTCCTTTTAGAATTGCAGACTTGAGTGCCTAAGTCACTTTTAAAAATAAGATTTAGTCTTCTTCAGTACATCTGAAAATTTTGCCCTAAATCTTACTCTGCCTTGATTGACCCACTTACCATTATATAAATGGGAACTGTATGTCCTCAGCACTCTGGAAAGTTATGAGTAGGGTTGCCAAGTGTCTGGTTTTCAGTCAGAACACCTGGTTGAAAAGGAACCCTGGCGGCTCTGGTCAGCACCACTGACTGGGCTGTTGAAAGTCTGGCGTAGTGGGGTTGGCAGGTTCCCTACCCAGCTCTGCGTGGCTCCCAGGAAGCAGTGACATGTCCCTCCAGCTCCTAGGCACAGCCTTGTTGAAAGTCTCTGGGTAAGGATAAAAGGGGTAAAAAGCAAGGGTGATGTCATGGTGGGGGGTCTTCTACAGACCACCTAACCAGGAACAAGAGGTGGATGAGGCTTTTTTTAAACAGCTAACAAAATCATCCAAAGCACAGGACTTGGTGGTGATGAGCGACTTCAACTACCCAGACATCTGTTGGGAAAATAACACAGCAGGGCACAGATCATCCAATAAGTTCTTGGAATGTATTGGAGAATTTTTTTTTATTTCAGAAGGTGGAGACAGCTACCAAGGGAGAGGCTGTTCTAGATTTGATTTTGTCAAATAGGGAGGAACTGGTTGAAAATTTGAAAGTGGAAGGCAGCTTGGGTGAAATAAACATGAAATGGCAGAGTTCATGATTCTAAGGAATGGTAGGAGGGAGAACAGCAAAATAAAGACAATGGATTTCAAGAAGGCAGACTTTAGCAACCTCAGGGAGTTGGTAGGTAAGATCCATGGGAAGCAAGTCTAAGGGTAAAAATAATAGAAGATGGTTGGCAGTTTTTCAAAGACACATTATTAAGGGTACAAGAGGAAACTATCCCACTGCATAGGAAAGATAGGAAATCTGGCAAGAGACCACCCTGGCTTAACCAGGAGATCTTCAATGATCTAAATATCTAAAAAGAGTCCTACAAAAAGTGGAAACTAGATCAAATTACAAAGGATGAATATAAACAAATAACACAGGTATGTAGGGACAAAATTAGAAAAGTCAAGGCACAAAACGAGATCAAACTAGCCAGAGACATAAAGGGTAACAAGAAAACATTCTACAAATACATTAGAAGCAAGAGGAAGAGAAAGGACAGGGTAGGCACGTTACTCAACGATGGGGGAAAAATAATAACAGAAAATGTGGAAATGACAGAGGTGCTTAATGACTTTTTGCTTAAGTTTTCACCAAGAAGGTTGGTGGTGATTGGACGTCTAATGTCGTAAATGCCAGTGAAAATGAGGTAGGAACAGAAGAGGCTAAAATAGGGAAAGAACAAGTTAAATATTACTTGGACAAATTAGATGTCTTCAAGTCACTAGGGCCTGATGAAGTGCACCCTAGAATACTCAAGGAGCTGACTGAGGAGATATCTGAGCCATTAGCAATTATCTTTGAGAAGTCATGGAAGATGGGAGAGATTCCAGAAGACTGGAAAACGGCAAATATAGTGCCCATCTATAAAAAGGGAAATAGATGGGCACTACAACCCAGGAAATTACAGACCGGTCAGCTTAACTTCTGTACCCAGAAAGATAATGGCGCAAATAATTAAGCAATCAATTTGCAGGCACCTAGAAGATAATAAGGTGATAAGTAACAGTCAGCATGGATTTGTCAAAAACAAATTGTGTCAAACCAACCTGATAGCTTTCTTTGACAGGGTAACAAGCCTTGTGGATAGGGGAGAAGTGGTAGATGTGGTATATCTTGACTTTAGTAAAGCTTTTGATACTGTCTTGCATGCCCTTCTCATAAACAAACTAGGGAAATGCAAATGCAAAACTGGTTGGAAAACCATCCCCAGTAAGTAACTATCAGTGGTTCACAATCATGCTGGAAGGGCATAACAAATGGGGTCCCACAGGGATCAGTTTTGGGTCCAGTTCTATTCAAAATCGTCATCAATGATTTAGATAATGGCTTACAGAGTACACTTATAAAGTTTGTAGATGATACCAAGATAAGAGAGGTTGCGAGTGCTTTGAAGGATAGGATTAAAATTCAAAATGATCTGGACAAACTGGAGAAATGGTCTGAAGTAAATAGGATGAAATTCAAGAAGGACAAATGCAAAGTACTCCACTTAGGAAGGAACGATCAATTGCACACATACAAAATGGGAAATGACTGCCTAGGAAGGAGTACTGTGGAAAGGGATCTGGGGGTCATAGTGGACCACAAGCTAAATATGAGTCAACCGTGTAATGCTGTTGCAAAAATAGAAAACATCATTCTGGGATGTATTAGCAGGAGAACTGTAAGCAAGACACAAGAAGTAATTCTTCCGCTCTATTCTGCTCGGATTAGACCTCAGCTGGAATATTGTGTTCAGTTCTGGGCACATTTCAGGAAGGATGTGGACAAATTGGAGAAAGTCCAGAGAAGAGCAACAAAAATTATTAAAGGTCTAGAAAACATGACCTATGCGGGAAGATTGAAAAAATTGGGTTTGTTTAGTCTGGAAAAGAGAAGACTGAGAGGGGACATGATAACAGTTTTCAAGTAGGTAAAAGGTTGTTACAAGGAGGAGGAAGAAAAATTGTTTTTCTTAACCTCTGAGGATAGGACAAGAAGCAATGGGCTTAAATTGCAGCAAGGGAGGTTTAGGTTGGACATGAGGAAAAACTTTCTGTCAGGGTGGTTAAGCACTGGAAAAAATTGTCTAGGGAGATTCCACAATCTCCATTATTGGAGATTTTTAAGAGGTTAGACAAACACCTGTCAGGGATGGTCTAGATAATTAGTCCTGCCATGAGTGCAGGGGACTGGACTAGATGACCTCTCAAGTTCCCTTCCAGTTCTGATTCTATGCCCTGCTGCCCAAATAAAGGCACCTTGGGTACATTAATAGCAGAAATGTAGGTGTCTTAAGGAATTTGGGCATCTACAGGGCTAGGCAGCAGCTGAGATGGGGGTTTGTGAATGCCAGCAGCATCTAAATGTTGGATATAGGTGCCTAAAATGGCAGCTAGACACCAAAGGTCCCCCTGTGAATATCTGTCTCTCTATTTTAGGGCAGAACTACTGTCAGCTACCGGGCTGAAGGGATTTAAAGAAAGAAGCTGGAATCTTTGTGACGTATTGCATTCAAGTTTCTGAAAAGAGACAGAGGCAAAGTGCAGAGGTAGCTGCAGCAATTTTATCTGGTTTGAACATTTTTTCTAAGATTATGGAGCAGGGGAATTAAAAGCAATGCTGAGTTCATGATTAGGTGTCTGCTAGGCTGATGACCACCAGGTGCTTATATTCTTATTATTGGTCAATTAATGGTATGGCTCTACCTTGGAATCTAGAAACATGAACAAACCAGCTGATAATCACTCTTGTCATTAGCCAGGTCAGAGATATGTAAATTTCAGCCTGGAGTTGCAGGGGCCTCACAAGGGAGGAATGGCTTAAATGAGATGTCATTTTCCACAAAATTCAGGAGGATTCGTCTCATAACCAATCATAGGAAAATCGACATAGGTACAGAAAGCCCAGTAAACTTCAGAGGTACTGACTAATGCTCCCTCTAAGAGGATAGGTTCACCAATTTTCTCAATGAAGCCAGGGATACTGCTTCTAATTCCTTCAGAGTCCAGGTATGAGTGCTTCTCAGCCTTAGGAGCTGTGCACTATTCCTTCACTATCCCAGCTCAGTGTTATTGCTCTGTGCCATATGGGCAAAAAGAATTGGGCCTTTTATGTTCACAGCGGATACAATCTCTAGCCAGAACACTGATTTGGAAATGGAGACTTGGAGTGTACAATCAGTGAACAAGTGCATTAATTTTTCTATTTCAGTGGTGATGTGAGATGCAATGCTTTGGGGAAGAATGCGACAAATCAAACGTGCAGGGACTAAAAGCACTTCTCATGCTTGAAAGCAGCATATCAAAAGAAAGTGATGGAAGCCTAGAGATCAAAGGAAGTTTGCCAGTAGTTGCAGGAGAATGAATCAGGTAATCAGGTCATGTCTATGAATAGATTACACAGGTGGAAAGAGCAGTGAACTCAGCTGAGCAGCAAGTGAAATTCAGATCTTCAAGGAATACAGGAACATCTCCCTTTGAGTAGAACTCTAGTCTTCAGTCTGCAAAATGAACAAAGCAAAGTGCTGGAACACACAAAACTGACTGACTGAATTTTGACAACAGCCAAGAGTCACAAGAGTGACTTGAAGTCAGAAAACATATACAAACTTTCATAGTTTGGATAGGCAGAACTTAAAGGCAATACTCTAATAGCTAGCATTGACCATTCATGTGGTTCATGGTATACTCCTACCCACTCTGACAACATATACAAAAAAGTTTAAATTGATTTGATTAATGTTTTTCCCTTTGTAACATAAACCTGATTTTTTTAAAGCCTTACAGATGAGAGTAATTTCTGCTTTTTTTCCTAGCAGAAGGAAAGGATAGGGAGTGGGGAGGAGTTTGATGGTGTTGAATCTTTGACAAAGACATCCTCTCTCTAAAGTGTTAGGCATAAATGTTAAATTTATTTTTAAAGTTTAAATGCTTTGAGTAAAAATGCTTTTCCTGCTCAGCTAGGGATGTAAAATGTTAACCAATAAGCATGAGTCTTCTCGGTAAGGTGTTCTGCAGGACTCTGCAGCCAGCCCCACACTATGGGGTCCCAGCTGAGGGCCCCGGGCACAGGGCCGGCAGCCAGGACCCCTGGGGCAAGGCAGGAAAGGAGTGGAGTACCCAGGCATGGGGCCAACAGCCGGGATCCTGGGCACATGGGGTGGCAGCGTAGCCTAACAGTTAAACGTTTAACCAATAAATGTTTAAACTATTAAAATTGTACTTTTTAAAAACACTATTTACATCCCTAGACTCAGCTTTCACTCTCTTGCATCTTGTGATGTTACTATTTCAGTATTCTCATTATCCTGTTCTTCCAAGTTAGACCAGACCTGAATTCCTCATATAAAAAACAGGCAGGAAAGAATCCTTTCCTTCTTTATAATTCTTAAAGCAGAAGTGGGAGGTGGGGACCACTCTCCCCACCACCCCCCTAAACCAGAGGAAGCAGCTTAAGCTCTGTATTTCCTGCCTTAGTAGGTTCTTTAATATGAAGAAAGGTCAATTGCTCTGACAAATATGGATAAATAATATAAACAGGTGGTATGTGGGGGGCCTGCACATATAGGGGGTAGTAGATTTGCTTAAAATTAAAAATCTAAATATTAATTCAAAAGATGCTGAAAACAGAAAATTGAGTTAGGAACGTTTTGACCATAAAGCTTTCTCCAGGGAATTCTATGTCAAAGTGAGGGAGGGGAAATAATTTTGGTATCAGTGAATAGAATCCTAAGGGAATTTGAGCAAGGTATATTTTTGAACTGGGGGCAGTTCCTTTACTATACCAATATGTTACAAGAGGAAACTTTCAAATATGTCCACACCTCCAGGAAACCTCCATAGTGTAAGATTTTCCCTTTCACATCATTACAGCTTAAAGTTATTTTTGAGAGAGAGAGGCCCAAATGCCATCTACTTTCTTATCCAGCGGTCCGATAGGTAAAAACAGAAAACTGATACAAACATCCTTATACTTTGGAAGAGTTCAGATTTGGATCTGAATTTTGGTTCTCGTGCATCATTTATTCTTCCTTTACACAGAGGTCAATGGGAACTCCGTGAGCTGTAAATCAAGGCAGAATTTGACTTTCAATGTTTCCATCACCCAGTGTTTAAGGAAACATTTGCTACGGTGAAAGAAGCTACAATGGCTATAGATTGACAAGAAGTGGCTGATGTGATTAGGGCCACGCCCTCAGGGGCTCGTTCACCTGCACATCTACCAATGTGATAGATGCCATCATGTGCCAGCAATGCCGCTCTGCCGTGTACATTGGCCAAACCGGACAGTCTCTATGTAAAAGAATAAATGGACACAAATCAGACGTCAAGAATTATAACATTCAAAAACCAGTTGGAGAACCCTTCAATCTCCCTGGCCACTCGATTACAGACTGAAAAGTCGCAATATTACAACAAAAAAACTTCAAAAACAGACTCCAACGAGAGACTGCTGAATTGGAATTTGCAAATTGGACACCATCAAATTAGGCTCGAAGACTGGGAGTGGATGGGCCATTACACAAAGTAAAACTATTTCCCCATGCTTATTTTTCCCTCCCTACAGTTCCTCACATCTCCTTGTCAATTGCTGGAAATGGGCCATTTTCATTATTACTACAAACAGTTCTTTTTCTCTCCTGCTGACAACAGCTCACCCTAACTGATCACTCTCCTTATAGTGTGTATGGTAACACCCATTGTTTCATGTTCTCTGTGTGTGTATGTATATATCTATATCTATCTTCCTACTGTATTTTCCACTACCTGCATCCGATGAAGTGGGCTGTAGCCCACGAAAGCTTATGCTCAAATAAATGTGTTAGCCTCTAAGGTGCCACAAGTACTCCTGTTCTTTTTGCTGATTTATAGTGGATTATGAAATTTGGAGAGTGCCCCAGTTTGTAGTGTGGGTCCAGCTGCAAACTTCTCAGACGTTAGTAGAGGAAGAAAGTAGGTCGTTGGCCGTAATGTTTCAGTTTGGTCTACAAAAAGTTCTTCAGGTTAATGGGGAAGAGGGTTCTGTCCTCAAGCAAATTTGTATTTATTCCCACCGCCCCCCAAAAGGTATTAAAGAAAAGATGTTTTGTTTTGTTTTTGGCTTCCCAGCTTCCTTCCCACTTGTGAAATTTCAATGACAAGAGCCCCATAGTGCTAGAGAGGCAGAGAACCCAAGAGTTCTGCCTCTGCACTAACCCATTCCAGCTCTGAGAGCCGGAACTGTCTTTTTTCTCCCCCTACCATTTGGAAAATTCAAATAAAAAAAAATCATCAGCAAAACCAAAATTCCCACATAAAATTTCAGTTTTGCAAAAAGGCCATGTTTTGTTGGAAAAATCATTCCAATGACACATTTTCAACCAGCTCTAGTGGTTGAACCTGAAACCATACAAAACTCTACCGTTTTGACTGTTTTCCTTTGAGTTCAATAGTTAATGTGCATTAACAACATAATAGGCACCAATATTTACACCCAGTTATTTGCAGATGCAAAACTATGAGGGCAATTTAAAAAAGTCTGTCTCATATCTATAAGATATCTGCCTTCTGATGAAGATACTATTTTCCTCTTCCTATAATGCAAATTAATAGCAAGATGCTCTTACCACAGAACAACATAAAAAAGATCTTGACATACAATGTGTAAGTTACTGTGGTTACTTCATTTGATTAAACAATACCCTTACCACTTAAACTTGGAAAGTTTAGCCTTAAATTTAATGTGAACGAACTGATTAAAAATACATTATAAATAATTCTTAATTTACATACTTGATTACTTTTTTTTGACTAACTTTACAAGATCATTATTGAAAGAACGCAGGAGTAAAAAGAAAGTAGAAAATATTTAACTATAGCCTTTTCTATTTAAAAATACAATATATTACATGCTCACAGTACTTTCATTGTGCAAAACATGTACTGATACTGTGTGGTGTTGTATTTACTCAGTTTGCTTTGTACTGTTTGCTCTGTACTGTTATGAAGAGTAAAACAGACAATAGGTACATAGTTGGTTGTAATGCTTTAAACAAGTCATTTGCAGAAATTAATGGACATTAGTTTGCTTTTATAAAAAAGAGCCAATTTTAATCCTAAGCACTAAATAAGGCTTTTCCAGTATTGAAGACTTCTTAATGCATTTACAATTCGTTTCCAGGGGCTAAATCTTCCAAATCACAATGGTAAGATGCATGCAACATGTTGTACTGGAAAAATATATCCACAAAACAAGTTTAACAGCCAGACATCCTGGTCAAAGTTGGTCCTCTGACACTTCAAGTTTTCTTTGTGGGGCAAACAAGTTTCCTCGTGAAATTCCATCCACACCGTCTGAATCTGCAGGAGATGAAGCAAAACTAGAAATTGCATTCGGCCCTCCAGGCGTACGGAAAAAATTTTCAGTCACTGGCTGTGGCTCTTCGGGTTTCACTGGAACAGTAGTCTGATTGGAAGGGAAAAGAACATTTGTTTCATTAGAGGCACATAAAACTAGAAAGAAACGTAAAGCTAAAATTTTGAAAAACCTTGTAAGAAAGACTTTATAAAAACAATCTGACTAGTCTATTCTGACACTCTCAGTATATTTGAAAGAGTGTATTTATACCTGTTTTATGAGAGTGTCATTTGTCCCTTCTAATCCCATGTATTATTTATAGAGCAAAGATTTATGAACACCCCTTAGGCAACATGATGTCCTGCAAAACATGCAGACTAAGTCTGCTCTCAGATTAACTATGCATATTATCCTACTCCATGGATTAGTGCATATCTGAGGTAGAACCAGGAGCTGAAACTTTACATTAAGTACATAAACAACAACAACATGAGAGGAATAAGAGTTCAAGGAGAAAGAAAAAGAAAGTAAAATAGAAAATTTCCTTTTTTTGGCCTTGATAAATGCCATCTTGTCCTCTCAAGGTCATTCAAAACTGCTATTGCTAAAATGTCTTAGGTCCTTGCTAAACCTCACTCTTTACATTCCCCCAACTGGATCCCTGTTCTCTACAACAAACAAGTTCTTTGTCTGTCTCTTAAAGACTCCTCATGGCTTAGTCCCACCCTACCTACCAAGGTATCGAGTTAACCCCTCCATCTATTCTAGCAATCGGGGTGGATAAAAGTCTATTAAAAATTAAAAACAGTTTATTTAAATAAGATTCTTTTTATTAAAGTTTATAATACAAATTTAATTTTTAAAAATAGATCATATATTAAAATCATTTAAAATTAATTTTAAAAGTAATGTACGCTGCCAAGTTTTAAAGTCAGTCAAACCACTGAACTGCTGGAAGTCACCCCTAAGCAGCTGGACTCAGTTTATTGAAACACTATGCCAGCTTTTGACAGTTGTAGGTGCAGAGAGAACATTTTCTTCATATCAGTTCATTGAACTAAATTAGTTCAACGATTGGTTCATTCAAAATAAAGAAACCAATTAGGAGTTGAAAAAGCAGAAAAGCCTGTTTCATCAATCTATGTATAAATATTAGATATAAGAGCATGAGATCTACTAATTAGAAAATCTTGAGGGACATGGTGACCAGAAACAATCAGTTCAATTCTCTAACTACAGATACTTTGTTAATGGATCAGTTAGTTTTAACTGGCAAAACATGTTTTAATAAACTTTGATAAACGTTTTTACTTATGTTTCCAACACATTGTTGGTTAAATAAAACTACCTTAAAACAAATTAAAGTGCTCTTTTGTGCTTTTTAATTTACTTTTAAATTTCCAAGTTTGACACTAATCGCAATTACAAAAATTAATCACCTAATAAATAAGAAATACCTCATTCCTCATTTCTTAACAAATAAAATGTAAACATTAAGAGTCTGAATAAAGGTAAGTTAAGCTATACAATATAGCTTTAATATGTATAGATATAGTGCATCCTGCTGGGTGGCAGACAAACACCAAACTTCATGTAAAGGCTATATTTAGTTGCAGATCAACAAGTTTTAACTAATGAGAATCAATCTTGCAACAAATGCAAAATAAGATTAAAATCTATTATTTAAATAAAGTTTTCCTGATTTCTGATTTAAACCATGATTAAAACTGGTGATTTAAATTGCTTTGATTTAAATCAATCCACACTGCTAGCAATAATACCAATCTTTATTGTGCATTACTCAAATTTTCCTTGATTGTGGCTTTTAGGCACTACTATACTATAAATAATATCCAACACTTAAAAGAAGATGGAAAACTTTTATTTGACAGTTATCTTACCTGCTGTAAAGGAATTACTGCACCTGATTTTCCATTTATGTCACACTCAGTTATCTGTGATTCATTTTTAAACACTCTTCCTTGTTGCAAGCTCACATTCTCTGAAACAGGACTAACATGCTCTGGTTTTGGAGAGATTGGCACTGGCTGAAGCACAGGATTTGGAGAAACTTGCACACCAGCAGGTATGAGTCCTAAGTGCTGTAGTGTAAAGTTCAGAATTGAAGAGCTTGGGTTTTGGACAGGATTGCTATGGCTTGAATTAAGACACGAGCGGTTTACTACAGGTGTAGCAGCTATAGAAGACGGTGATACCATTAACTTCAAGGGTGTGACATGAAAAGCAGGAATATTAACTGCTGTAAATTCTGAAGCTGTCACTGGAACAACACCTATAAAACAAAAACGAGATGGAAATTAAAAATCAACCTTTAACAGATATGGGGTTTGTCTACACTGCAGCAGAAGACTCGTGGCAACGAGTCTCAGAGCCCAGGTAAATTGACTCGGACTCAGGCTGGGGGGCTAAAAATAGCATTGTAGACATCCCAGCTTGAGCTGTAGCCCAGGCTCCAAAACCCTACGAGGAGGGAGGGCTTAAGGGGCCAGGCTCCAGCCCGAGCCCAACTATCTACACTGCAAGTTTTTTTTCCTTGCAGCCTGGGCCCCGCAAGACTGGATCAGTTGACCTGGGCTCTGAGACTCCCTGCTGTGGGTTTTTTATTGCACTGTAGATACACCTTGGGATTCCTACAGGTGAAATCCATCCCTGGTAAAGGTTCACTGACTTCTGTTGGGTGAAATTGGTCCACAATGCTGAAAACCAGAGAGCTTAAATGTATATAAATACTTATATATTGTGTATATATACACACCTGCAATGGGTGAACTGTAGGTCATGTGTGGCAGCGAACATATCCCAGACTTTTCCTTGTTAGAAAATATGGCCTCGTTGCCATGTTGCGTGCACTGAGCAAGAGGAATAATATACCCTGAAGGAAACAAGGTCTGAAAAAGAAAGGATAATCTTTTTGTACAGGTGCAATAAGAAACATATTCATGATGTGTTTCTAAAGGGATGATTTTTATTCCACAAGAAAGCCCTTATTTTTCACTCTCCCCACCTTCTAGGTCCTATGCTGCATCCGTTTCTGTTGATTGACTTCTGCCAGAGGCTTGGACAAGACCCCCTCAAACCCAGATCTTTAGTTGGCTGCAATCTCCATTATGTAACTCAAAGCCCTCCTCTCCTCAAGAAGTAAGAGTGTGCTGCATTTCTGTTAACCTCCAATTAGGCCAGACATGTTTTTAAAGCACATTTTGACAGGTTTTTTGAATGCACAATTAGACAAACCAGAGTCTGGACTAAGATGGCAACATCATTCCATTCTCAACTCAGATGAGACTTTTGATGCAAGAGTCCAACATGAGTAAAATACCTTTTTGATATAAAAGTTTGTTTGTGCCAAGAGAACTCACATCTCAGCCCAGACACAGATAGACACATTAATGATGAGACCCACTGTGGAGTGCTGAGTTTTGCAAATGAGCAAGAAAGCATACAAACAAAAGTAGATTGCTCATTTATTCTGGCACGGGGTTTATAAATATTTCATGTTCTATTAAGAAATATACTATATTTAAAAAAAAAAAAAAAGGAACCAGATTTTAGAATTACAATATCTCACTATATGCCAATGCCATTCAATTTGAGCATTGTCCTATGCTGTTCAATCAAAAATTTTAGAAGTTAAGAACTATAAGAAGTGTTTGGATTAGTCACGTGAGAATTCACATGCCTTTACTGTAAACCAAATAAACCTTTGATATGAAGCATAAGAGGAAAATTAAAGACTCTCCAGCAGAATTTCTAATGAAGTCAATTTATCAGATCAGCAATATTTGTAATGGAGGTGGCTTAAGTCTTTTCTACCTCCCCTGTTTGTGTGCCTAATACAGTAGAGTCCTATAAGAAACAAAAGCTTAAGAGTAGACTGTAGACTAAATGCATCAGAGGTTTCCTGTATGTATGCTTTGACTGTTAGATTTCAGCTTCTGAAAGTAATAAACCTTTGGGAAGTTGTACTTTTCCAATTAGTGGAAAGTATACCTCATGAGCAGGAACAGCAAATGCAACAGGCATCTCTGGTGTAGTACTGGCTCTGCTTTTATCTTCTGAAAGACCTCTCCTTTCATGATCAAAGCAAAATTCCATATTTGGATCTAGTTTCTCAGATTTGTTCTGGCTTCCCTCTTGGAAATTATTGATTTCAGGCTCCAAGTGCACAGCTCTAGAAGATGATCTTTCACCCTTAAGAAAATCTCCCTGAAAAATTATGTAGTACATACAAACAAAAAAACAAAGACATTTTAAAGATGGGGTTTAGATATCTACAGTAAGTGTAATTAAGAAGTAGATATTTTTAATAATGTATTTGCTTTCATTATATTAGATATTTTAATTTTAAGTCTCAAAAACTGATTTCATTCATTAAGCTTTTGTGGATACTACTGGAAAAAGCCCGATCTTAAGGAGCCATAGCATCAAACCCCACTCAATCACTCTGCGCTGTAGGAGCCTAAAGTACCAGCACAGCAGGCTGGTCACCCACCTGTGCCCCCACCAGCATACTAGATGTTCCTTGGTTGGGAAGGAGCATGGTCAGAACACACTGCACTGATGAGCTAGAGCTGTTCTAGCAAGCACAACTTAGAGAACAGCCTAAGGACTGCTAATGTGTACTAGGAGGCCAAAGGTCATCAACTGTCCCCAGGATTGAGAAACAAGGGTCAGAAAGACATCCATGTCCCCATTCCCCAAGTGCACCAGCGCAGCTCACATATACCTAGAGATCTGGAACAGAAAGTTTCAGCTTCTTATTCTCTTAATAGTTTGGTTCATGGTATATAGCCCATTATATAAGGTGTCAGGAATTAATAACACTAGATCGGGGATGAGTAAACATTTTGGCCTGAGGGCCACATCTGGGTATGGAAATTGTATGGCATACCATGAATAATCATGAAACTGGGGGTAGGGGCTCCAGCTGAGGTTGCGGGCTCCAGGATGGGGCCAGAAATGAGGAGTTCAGAGTGTGGGATGGGCCTCCGGCAGTGGGTTGGGGTGCAGAGGGGGGCCCCTCCAGCTGACGGTACGAGCTCTGGTATGGGGCCGTGGATGAGGGGTTTGGGGCACAGGAGGGGGCTCTGGGCTGGGATCAAGGGGTTCAGAGGGCAGGAGGGGAATAAGGGCTGGGGCAGGTTGGAGTGCAGGGGGGCTCAAGGGTACAGGCTCCAAGCGGCACTTACCTCCAGCAGCTCCTGGAAGCAGTGCCACGTCCCTTCTCCAGCTCCTATGCAGAGGCACAGCCAGGGGGTTCTGTGCACTGCCTCATCTGCAGGAGCCGCCCTCACAGCTTCCATTGGCCGCAGTTCCCAGCCAATGGGAGCTGCAGAGGCGGGGCTTGGGACAGCGTGCCTGACTGCCTCAACGTGTAGAAGCCAGAGGGGGAACACGTCGCTGCTTCCAGGGAGCTGTGTGGCGCCACAGCATGCACAGAGCGGCACAAGCCCCTGACCCTGCTTTCTGGCGGGAGCTCAAGGGCTGGATTAAAAGATCTGATGGGCCAGATGTGGCCCGCGGGCCATAGTCTGCCCACCCCTGCACTAGATACAAGTCCTTGAAATACTTAAAATGTTATATCTCTACTTTCCCTATCAACATCCATAAAGCCAACAATGAATGCCATTCACTATGTGAGCTGAGAAGTGCTTGAACTACTCCAGAAAGACTGAATCACATTCCCTGGCAGACAGCAAATCAAGTTACCAGATGTGTTTTTTTATTATACTTTTAAAATGCTCTGTAAACACTTCTGGGTGGGGTTATTTTTCTGAATCAAACTGGTTCAGCCCTCCAAAGATATGCTTTGACAGAACTATATATTGTATCTGAATGTTTTCCAAGCACCAGGCAAACCATGAACAAAGGATTGATAGACATTCACTCTCAAAAAAGGCAAGTTCAAGATTCACTCTTATGAATATTTGCATAAATTGGAATTACAGGAATTTGAGCAGCCCCTTAACTCAGTGCAATCTTTCCACCTATGTCTCTCCCCACCACCTTCAAACAAGAAGCACTCACTCTGTAAGACTGGTGATATCTCTTTGTGCAGCCAACCACTGGTGGCCCTGTAGAACAATGTACTTCCATCAAAGTTTAAGAACATTTGTACAAAACTCAACCAAAGGATTAAGTTTCCACAATTGCTCCTGAAACCTTGTTCTATACAATGCTTTTATGTATGGCTTTTATTAGGATCCCAAGCACTCTGTAACAGTAGATCATCACACTACCATATTAAAGTAAAAAACTATACCTTTTCTTGTATTACTTACTGTATAAACATCTTCAAGACTTTTCTCACCACTTCTACATTTTTTAATTGAACTGTTCTCCTGTAATGCTTGAGATCTTTTAAGGCACCTCTCTGGTGTAAACTCAATTTTTGTAACTTGTCTCTCTTTAGCCACCAAGTTCCCAGCATCACCTTCACCTGTATTACTGTCCCTCTCTTCAGTGGTCATTTGATTAAATGGTATTTTTGAATTAGCATCAAAAACACTTGTAGTTCCAGTCACATTGGGACAGGGCACAGACTGTAATGTAGTCACAGTCTGGGCTTGGGAAGGATGCAAATATATTGCATATGAAATAGCAGAATGGGTTTGAGGTAGCATTACTGGAGAAACTGAATTGTGGATAAGAGGCAGGACCCCCAGTGGCTGAACAAGAGATGGAGTTTGACAGGATGATGTAGTATTAGGTTCACATTTCAGAAGAGATTCATCACTAGAGGTCAATTTACATTCTAAGGTAGATCTTGTCAATTTCATCTTTAATTCTCTAAAAGGAAAAAACAAGAAATACACACTTAAATACATTCAGAAGTGCCCTGGTCATTTTATGTCATGACAGAAAAATGGAGTAACTTGAGGTAATTTTCACTACTCCATCCATTAAATAAAGTGAAAATGAAATGTTATTGAGTTTAACAGTTATCGGTTGGCTAACTCTAGTTCATAATAGCTGACTAAATACACCGCAAGCTTGTTGGCCCAATGGTGAAATAAGCTTTCCACTATAACACTAGTGTAAACATACCTTGATTGTCCTTCTAACTGCTGTTTACAAATTGCTGCAAGCTGGGCCATTTTACTTGGCAAGGATGATGAATTTTGATCATTATCTGCTTCGGGGGAAAAAAAAAGCCATAAATAGAAGTTGGATTCACTTTTAAGAATGCCTATTTATACAGTTTGCATGGTTTAAGTGTTTAGTAACAGGGTATAAAGCCTTCCATCTCCATGTTGCCATTCAATTACAGTTCAGGCTGGATAAGTCAGTTGGACAGTGGCTTAAATTGGAGGCCTCAGTTCAGTTCTTAGTAGAGAAGCATCCACAAAAGACAACATGAGGCACTAATTAATACTTTGGCTGGCAGACTCTGAGCCCAAGAACTGCATTTACATGAAGAATAAATGGTCATCTCAACTTTAAATGTGGCCCTTTCAGAAGGGGGCTGAGCCATAGTTAGGCGTGGCAGGATTGGATTTTTATCAGTAAATGTCAGGAAACGTTAGTTTTGCTGACAAAAAATATTTCCATCCATAATCAAAATGGATAGGCAAACAAAGAAAAATTCTACGTGAGAACTTAGAATTTGATTTAAGGACATTTACTTTGTATATTTTGGCACATGATGTTGACAATATGCATTTTAACGGTTATAAAGCTTTAACTGTTTGAATTTCAGCATCTACTATAATTAAATAATAATTCTCTGACTCCCCAGAGTTTCCCCAAATGAGAAAATTTAAAAATAGATAAAAACAGCAAAGGCTGCTTAAAAATAATCAATATTATCGGTTGAAGTTATAAAAATATAAAAATCTAATTGTGCCAAACCTAGCCATAGTGCAGAGAAAGGTTCAGTATGCATATCCATAGAACATATTCCTAACAGAATACTTAAGGCTATTAAACGCAACACTATAAAAAAGTCAATATGAAGTTATGTAAAAATTAATTCATTTTCTTCTTTAATAAAAAAATACTTGTGAAAGCACACAAGCTATGTAACAGGAGCAGGCAATTACAAATAGTGAGCCAAATTTGGACCTGGGGTAAAAAGTTGTAAAATGTTTGCAACTCTATTGTTGCACCTACTGACTCCAGGGCTAGATTTGGTCCATCAAAGAGGGAACAGCTTCCTATATTTTGTTATATGGATTAGCTTCAGAAGACAAAGCAGGTGGAATCTGTCCTCATTATCAATCTTCTCAGGCCTCAGATGTAAAGCACTGTACATATATTACTAAGTGCCAAACTTCTCTGTTGGCTCCCATTATGCCTGTTTTTGACAGTTATCAGTCAATCAGAACTTGTGTTTGTATTTCAAGTATGCACACGCCCTTTCTTTTACCTGAAGAGGTTAAACATCAATGTCTATTTAACAAGAGATCCCATACAATATGTTAATAGCATATCCATTGTTGTATGCACTGTTGTTGTAGCTGTGTAATCCAAGGATATTAGAAAAACAAGGTAGGGGACGTATCTTCTATTGGACCAACTTCCGTTGGTGGGAGAGACAAGCTTTCGAGCTACACAGAGCTCTTTCCCAGACATGAGGAAGGTACTCAGAGAGGCACAGCTAAATACAAGATCATAGGACTGGAAGGAACCTCGAGAGATCATCTAGTCTAGTCCCCTACACTCATGGCAGGACTAAGATTGAACTATCTGAACTCACTCTCTCACCCACCTTATCTCTCTAACAGCCTATCCAGAGTAAGATACTGCAGTTTGCTTTTCAACTACATACTTGTGCTTGTCTTGCTGGGGCTGCTTGGAGCAGAATGGATCTTCCTCCGGTCACTTTCTATAGTCTTTACTAGCTTTATTAGAGATGGATGCCGAGTGAAGCTTTGCTTGCCTCTTGAAGGGAAGAGATTTTTTGAACACTGCTCTTTGGGAGATTTAGATTTTGCAGAATTAGATGGAATCAAGGAAGTGGTAGTAGTTACAGGTTTTGTATCTAAAACAGAAAATGTAAAATAATATCACATATAACCTGAACAATAAAACAGTTCTTTTAATATTTGTTTGGTGATTAGAGTGTAGGAATTATTTGACAAACTGGAAAAAAGAAAGAGCCTTTAGAGAAAAATTCAACTGTCCTTCGGCCTAAGCTTTTCACGGGGAAAAACCAATCATGCCAATCAAGACAGCAGAAAGAAAGCAAAGTAGTACACCTACCCTGAATGCCTGGTAAAACCTCTGGTCCTGTCCATTTGAATGCTGGCTTTCTGCCTTTCTCCTCTGTAACATGAACCTTCTTGATAAGCTCAAGACTACTGAGAACATTAGCTATGTCATACAGTCTCCTAATCTTGGCTGAAATAAAACAAATATATTAATGAATTCTGTATAGCATTTCTGGGTTCATTAGCAGCACACTTTAAGTCATACTTATTTCACATTAGGCTAAAGATGCTTCCCCATCCCCCAACATGCTCTTGTATTTATGTTACACAAAATCAAAAGCAACAGATGAGGTTACTCAGACTGCAGTCACTCATTTTGCAACTCATATGAGGAACTCTATTTTGGATCCTTCAAGAACAATTTTGTCTTCAACCAAGCTTTTTTTTAATACTTGGGCCTCTATATTGTGCAAACGTGGAGAAACCTTACTCTGAAAGCCAGCAGCTAGAAACAGGTTGGAGGAGGAACAGAAATATCCTAAAGTACACTGGAATCATCATTCACCTGCAGAATCTTTCAGTACACCACAATATCCTAATTAATAATTTCAGATACCACTACCATAGTTTTAAAAAACAACTGAACTACCAACAAAGAGCTCGACTTCAACCAGAACATATCCAAGCCAAGTTTCTCCCATTGAAAAAATACAAAACCTGGCAAATCATCCACAAAATTCAAGGCTATCCTTGTTAACCAAGAGTGTGGTAATACATTAGTTACGTTTACAAAAAGATACCATCTCCCAGCAATGCCCTTGGAATGCTTTTTGTCGGACACACCAGTTCCTGGGGGAGAAAGAAAAAACACACACATCCTAATAATTTTAACATGATGCAGTGGAAAGGAAACTACTAACTGAAACTACTGAGACCTGATCCTGTCATTACTCCACATGCACAATTCACACAAAAGCCAATGGGAGTTTTGTCTGTGAACCAATGACAGGACTGAGGGTTTACAAATAAAATACCAATTAAGGAGATATGAACTATTTGTGTATACACAGAATTAGAGTTGACAGAGACAAAATTTTAAATTCTACTTCCTCCAATGAGATTAACTACTGCCTGGACTTCTAGAAATCTCTCTAGATTTCAACCAGCAGAGCTACACGACCAAAATGAAGACCTGTCTACTACAGGGACACTCAAATCTTTGTGACAGATGGTGGGAGAAACAAAAAATAAAAAAAAAATTCATAATGAAAAAGACAATTACCAATAAGCAACATGATGATGTCACTTCATAATTAGGGCCCTACCAAATTCACAGCTGTGAAAAAACTCATCATGGACCTTCACGGTCATCTAATCTTCCCCATGAAATCTAGTCATCTAATCTCCCCCATGAAATCTAGTGCCCAGCTGGGGATGGCGAGGGATGAGACTTCCTCTTCCCCTGCAGGGGTGCTCCTGGGGCGGGTCAGACCCACCTCCAGGATCTCCCCCAGCCATAGGAAGGTCCATGGTTCCAGCTGTTGCCTCCCTGCACAGAGAGGCTGCGGCTCCAGCTGTCTCACACACACACTCACTCCAGTGGGAGGTTGCTGGAAAACCAGACATATGGTAGCCCATACCCTACACCCTCACTTTTGTGCTGCGGTTGGTGGTGGCTTTACAACTGAGGACCCAGCCAGCTGCCTTCCCCTCTGGCTGCCCAGCAACAGGGCAGAAGTAAGGGTGGCAATCCTATGTCCCCCTACAATAGCCTAGTGATTTCCACCCCACCCTGACTGCCTTTTGAGTCAGGACTCCCATGATACACCATGAAATTTCAGATGTAAACATCTGAAAATGACCAATTTAAAACCCCCTGGCTGTGAAATTGACCACTATGGACTGTGAATTTGGTAGGGCCCTATAAAATAGCCTTGTTCAAGTCTTCCTTATATAATCTTTTGGTTGCCTCTCTACAAATAGATCCTGGGGACACCTAGTGTTAAAGGTATAATTAGTTCCTGTATAACTTAATTAGAAATATATTATTGGAAGAGAGAGATTCCCCTTACATTTCACAATATGCAACACTGTGTATAGGAATTACAGTTTGCAAGAATCCCTAGAAACAACAGCTGTAATAGCAAATCAAATGGAATATTTTATTTAAGAAAAATCAAAAACAGATTATCAGAGACAAAACTTACGTAAATACAGACTCAACCGAGACAGCTCCAGCAGCATTTACTTACTTTTAAACTTGCTTTTATCTAAATCTTCTATATGGTCCTCTCCAATCAAAATTTTAGCAGCAACTTCAAGGCTCACTATTTGAGGAGTTGATACAAGAAACAGCATCACAAATTTCTGACTCATCACTCGTAAAGACTTGTCTTTCCTGCTGTTTACTGAAGCTGTACGGAAAGGAGAAAAGATTAAAATGTATCAAGTGACATGACATCTGAAATGAAAGTTCTGAAAAATATTTCAGAAATTAAGTAGCAAAAATGTTTGTCAACAAGAATCATGGTCTTAATTAAAACAGCTGAAAAAGAATGACACTTTTGCATAACATTTTTGCTGCATTTCAGGCTCTAGGATTTAAGAGATTTGTTTCCCTAGGTTTGGATATTTTTAATTACAGATGTATACTCTTCTTGGCATTAATAGAAAATCATTACCTGCTCGAAATTCCATCCCTGGGAGTTCAACAAAACACATTTCTGAATGCTCATTTGGGCCAACAGGTTTTGTCGCCATCTCCTCATTTTTGTCACCATCTAACTCAAACTCATATTCTCTCTTCTTGATCATCTCAATTTGTTGTGTGTATTTGTTCTCTTCGCCAACTTTTTTCAAAGTCTGCAGTGTTCTATTGAGATTATGACGCCCGTACCAAGCATATCTATTTTTGGCAAGGCGGCTCACCATATGCAGGCTCTCTAGCACATTCACAATATCATATATGCGTCTACGTTCAACATCTATAAGGAGGAAGAATATTAATACATTCATCTTAAAATCTGGATCATGTAGTATTGTTCTTAGCATATGTTTCTATGAAGTTGGTTTACCCAGTATGGTGATTTAAGGAACTATCATATTCTGTTAATATACACAGTCCACACCAAATCACATCTTATTTTGATGTCACACTTGGGCAAGTCTTAAATTGTAAATGCAGCTAGAGAACCACCCCATTTCCCACCCATCCAATCACTGATCATACCCATAATTTGGAGACCCAAAAACTGGACTCAAATTATTTCCAGTAGTTGTGGTAATTATTTGCATGTTCTATATAATATATAATTTAAAGTTATTTTTCTTAAAATGTTCTGAAATAAGACAGTATGTACAGAGGAATAACCATTTTGTTAAACAGATTTCCATGGCAAACTCAGAAAAGGATTGTTATAAAAATGGAGGATTTCTTTCTTTTCTTAAGGGGAAAAAAAAAGGAATGAACTAAAATTAGTTTGAGTGTGCATTTTGAAAAGTTTTCATAATTTAACTGTGAAAATACATACCAAAAATGAGATGCTAGCTTTATCAGCATATTCATAGGAACAGGTCAGTACATATTCCCAATCATAAACACTGTAGTACACGCACAGACTTACTAAGCTCTTCTGCTACTTCATCAAGGCAAATATCACTATTCTCTGCAGTGCTGGGGTAATTAGGATATCGAGCTAAAAATTTGTGACACAATAGTCCTAGACTTTTCTCTTTACGGCTTGGTTGAGATTTCTCATATTCATCTCCTGATAAATGCTCCTGCACAGAAACAAGGAAACAGGAATTCAGTGTTTTACGTAAAAATGCTAAATTTGACAGATTTACTGCCAGTGTCTGGGACTGATGAATAATACCAAGTGCCTTATCCTCAACAGCTAGTAAGCCTCAAAATAATAAAACTAGCAAACAGTGTTTGCTATGTTTAACAATTAAAATAGTATCACAAATAGCTAATATTCCAGATTTAAAATCTAAACAAAGGTGGTATATGTTAAAGTTCACTGAACAAATACAGATTCCTAGGCCAGAAGATACCATTGTGATCATCTAGTCTGACTTCCAGTATAACACAGAACTTCCCCAAAATAATTCCTTTTGAATTAAAGTATATCTTTAAAAAAATCTAGTATCTAGACATGCATCAAGACAATAGGCAACCCCCAGTTTAATTTACAAAAATCTTTACAACATACATGTAAACAGTGTTTTGTCTCTACGATTTCACTTCTGTCAAAAAGTCCCTTTTTTTGTTCTCTGTTTCTAATCTCAGGACTAGCCGCGCTGATCAGTATTTTAAGGTTAGCAGTGGGTGTCCATGGATCTCCAGGAGGCACTTCCTGAGACTTAGGGGGTGTTGTCAGAGGTCCAGAATCAGGCTGTATTTCCGTTAATACTGAATATGAGGTAGCTGGCTGTTTCAGAGGGGTTTTCAGTATCCTTCTTTGTGGCTCAGAAGCGTGATTTTCCTGTCCCAAAAATAAGAAAAATAAAATAAAAAAATTATATCTCATAAAATCAGAGTAATGTCATATATAAGACTACACTCCAATACTGTTCTTTATTCTAGTCAACTACCAATCAGTTTATTCTCTTGGGTAGCCTATGGGAACATTTTGAAGTCTACTCAAGTTAAGACTTCTATTAAGCCAAGGAAGTCTTGGTTGAATAAAGTCTGCTACGCTGACCCTGGGTTTATAGCATGCAATATGGCCTTTTCCAGCTTGCATCAAGTAAAAAAAAAAAAACTTAAAATAAAACTCAGATTGACTGTTAATCCAATGCAAAAATGCTAGTTTACCCGTTTTGGGGGGAATAATGCCAAGGATTGTCAGATAAATGTTAAAAACTACTGTTGATGAATAATGTATGAGCCCCCCCCGAAGCTGTTCGTAATCCCTTTCACTGAAGAGGGGTAGAGTGGGGGTAACTACCAGTAAAAGGAAAAGACAAAAAATAAGGGCCATGCTAAGGAATGGGCATGCTTGTTTAGATGTTCAACATTTTATAAGAGCTGCCTCTTTTTTTCATAAGTAAATCTAGAGAGTTTCCAGCACAGGGACGATCTTCTTGCTATGAGGGCTTGGCTACACTTACAAATTTGCAGCGCTGCAGCAGGGTGTGAAAACACACCCTCTCCAGCGCTGCAAATTGCGGCGCTGGAAAGCGCCAGTGTAGTCAAAGCCCCAGCGCTGGGAGCGCGGCTCCCAGCGCTGTCCGTTATTCCCCACAGGGAGGTGGAGTACGGACAGCGCTGGGAGAGCTCTCTCCCAGCGCTGGTGCTTTGACTACACTTAGCGCTTCAAAGCGCTGCCGCGGCAGCGCTTTGAAGTGTAAGTGTAGCCAAAGCCTGAGAAATGAGACATATGGCAAATTTCAAATCTGTTGCACCAATGTGAGCTGACTCTTGCAGCAGGATGGAATGGCTTGCATCAGGCAAAAAAACAAAAACAAAAACAAATACTAACTCTGATGTCCAATGAAAGGTTCTCTTGGGTTAATGCTTGAGACATTTACTTATCACTTTTGTATAACTGAAAACAACATGTAACATACATATAGCTCGGTCTGTACATTTCAAGCTGTGTATTGTTTCTTCTATGTTTATTTGATATACCCCGTATTTTTCCGTGTATAAGACGCCCCCATGTATAAGACGACCCCACTTTTCTAACCCAAAATTCAGAAATCAATATTTTAAACATAAAACAGAACACATTTTTATTTAGTAATTAGGCAACATTTACATACCAGTACTATGATATTATGCATCACACTTAGCTTTGAGCAAGTCACTTTATTCAGCCTCTATTGCATCACTGCTGTCTACTGAGTCACTGTCTATATATATGAGATCAGCCTCAGTTCCGTCCAATGGCATTGCTGATTCCACATTTCTTGAAGGACTTCACAATCACCTTTTGTTTGACGCCATACCATGAGTTTAGAACCCAATTGCTAACCTCAGTAATGGTTGGTTTTTTCGCTCTTCCTGTCGGTGTCAAGTTACCACCTGCTTTTTGAATCCATCTACTCCATTCTTCTCTCATCAGGGCTTTAAATGGCTTGTTGATTGAAACATCTAGTGGCTGTAGCTGACCTGTAAGTCCACCAGGAATAACTGCTAGCTGTGTTCGCAAATCCGATGCAACCCTTTTTGTCTTTTCCGTTAAATGTGCTCGGAACTGATCAAAGACAAGTAGAGCTGGCTTCTTTAAGAGCCCTCCAGGTCTTCTGGACCAAACCTTTGCAAACCAAATGGCCATAATGTCTTCATTCATCCATCCCTTCTCATGAACTTGCACAATAATGCCAGGTGGTATGGTCTCTTTAGGATATGTTTTCCTCTTAAAAATAAGCATAGGAGGCAGTTTAGTACCATCTGCACATCATGAAAGCACAGCAGTATAGTGTATCTTTTCATGGCCACTTGTTTTGATTGCCACTGTTTTGATTCCTTTCACATCAACAGTTCTGTTGGAAGGCACATCAAAATTGAGAGGCACCTCATCCATGTTTCCATCTGACTTGGTTCAAAATCATATTTTTTCCGAAGTTGTATGACATAGGAGTGAAACTGTTGGATTTTATCCTCGTAAACTGGTGGCATTTTCTGTGCTAACTTTGTTCGTGCTCTCATGGCCAACCCTTCTCTCCTCATGAAATTGAAGCACCATTTTACCTTTCCTGTAAAATCAACAATCTTCATTTCGCTTGCAAACATTCTTGCCTGATATTGAATAAGCTTGGTTGACACACATAAGCCACTCTGGCGCTGCTCCATAATCCAAGTCTTAAACCTCTGCTCCAAGTTTGGCCATTTTGCTGGTTTTCCTCTTAAGGCCTTCTTCTTTTTTGGCATCTTAAGGAGTTGTTCTTCCTGTTTTCTCCACTGTCTGATCATACACTCAGTGGGAGGAGGTCCAAACTGTCTCTCTGCAGTTCTATTTCCATGCTCTTTTGCATAACTGATTATATTCAGTTTGAATTTTGCAGAGTAAGACATTCGCTTATTTATTTTTTTATTTTCCGACATCTTTATGGGCTCAGAACGCTCCGACATTACCGGTCCCTGTCGCATCTGCGCACTGCCTACACGCTCTCCACCTCCAACGGGATGTGTTCCAATTGGTTTGTTCAGCATCAGCTGACGTCAGTTACATAAGGCTCGTGATTGGAGGAAGCCTGTTTGCAGAGACAAGCTATCGGCAGTTTCGTTCGTGATTGGAGGTTAGTGATTGGCAGGGCCCGCTCCAGGCACCAGCTGAGCAAGCTGGTGCTTGGGGCGGCATATTCTATGGGGCGGCATTCCACCCAATCCTAGGGCAGCACGGTCATTTTTTTGTTTTTGGTATGCCGCTCGGGCCGCCCTGTAGGGGGCGGCAGTGCGGAGGAGGGGAGCACCCTACAGCAAACTGGGCAGGGGGTCGGGTGCAGGAGGGGTGCGGCAGGGTTCTTCCCTCTCCACCGACTGAAGCGGCGTTTTTTCCCCTCCTGCTTTGCCGTTCCGGCCATGCCACAAGTTTTTTTTTGTTTTGTTTTCTTTGCCGCTCCGGCCACGCTGCAGGTGTCCCCCCCTGACTTTGCCGCTCAGGCCCAGGAAGAGGACGCCGAGGTAGGGGTAGAGGAAACGAGGAGGGCCGTGCGCCCCGGCTGGTCTCCGGCCGCGGCCCTGCCTGGCTCCTGCCACGTCCCTCCCCGGCCCCGCGTCCCCGGCCCCACAACTCCTGCCCCGGCCCCGCGTCCCCAGCCGCCCAGCCCCGTGTCCCCGCAACTCCTGCCCCCCGGCTCCGCGACTCCTGCCCCCTGGCTCCGCGTCCCCGGCCCCGCGACTCCTGCCCCCCAGCACTGGCCCCGCATCCCCGGCCGCCTGGCTCCGGCCCCGCGTCCCCGGCTCCGGCCCCGCGTCCCCGGCTCCGGTAGTGCGGGTCCGGGCACTGCGGCGGCCGCGATCCCACCTACCCGGATGCCCGGCTCCGGACACTGCCTGGCCCCGTGGCTCCAGCTGCCTGGCTCCTGCTGTTTTGCCATGCGGCCGGGCTCCGGCAGCGCGGGTCCGGGCGCGGCGGCAGCCCTGGCTGCCCAGCTCCAGCTCCGGCTGCGTGGCTCCGGCCGCCCGGCTCCCGTCACATCCTCCGGCTCCGGGCGCGCGACTCCTGCCCCGGCCCTGCGTCCCGGGCTCCCAGCTCCAGCCGCGGCTGGACTGTAGCACCGCCAGCCACGTCCAGGCAGCGCGGTAAGGGGGCAGGGAGGGGGTGTTGGAGAGAGGGCAGGGGAGTTCGGGGGGGGTGGATAGGAGTTGGGGGGGGTCAGAGGGCAGGGAACAGGGGGATTGAATAGGGGCAAGGGTCCTGGTGGGGCAGTCAGAAAGGATCAGGGGTTGGATGGGGCGGTGGGAGGCAGTCAGGAGCAAGGGTTCCAGGGGCTGTTTCGCAACCACACGGTTCTCTCCTCGGCTTACTTCCGTGTATAAGACGACCCTCAATTTTTAGTCTAACGAATTTAGGAAAAAGTATAGTCTTATACACGGAAAAATATGGTACCTAGGAAAATGGGGCTCCATTTTAACTGTGACTTAAAGACCTATCACACCTGCCATCAATTTTCCTTTTTATTCCAGACACTTTAAAATAAAGTTTTTCAGACAGCTGTTATTTTACTTTACAGCAAGAGAATATATGGAATTGGTTAAAAAAAAACCCACAACACAATATATTTTGGGCCTACCTCTGTAAGCCCTCCATTCAGTGAAGTTTTACCCCTTTAAATGGTGTTCAACACAAAGAGCTTGCAGGAATACATTCAATATAAATTCAATTACTTAGTAGCAGTAGCAAAATCATAGAAAAAAAGTACAGTAACTAAAGTGGGTTCAATGCAGCTATTGCCATTTGCTGGAATCTGTGATTTATTCACAATTGCAGGGTTTTTCTTGTCGCCTGTAGAATTGAACCAGGCAAAACCACCACAAGCAGAACAGTCACATTTGCTCTTCCCATCGAGGCTTACTGTCAGCCTGACTCACTATGGCGGGGCAGGATAGTTATAGGGCAACGCCAAGTGAAATGGGTTTTACAACAGAGCCCCGGCAGTTAAACAGTCATATTGGGCAGGGTTAACACATGACTATGGCCTGGTCTAAGCTATAGAGTTAGTTGAGGCAAGGCAGCTTATATCAACCTAAGGATGTGAGTGTCTACACTAAAATTACACTCCTGCCAATGTAACTACCCTGATTTAATAATTCCATCTCCAGAAGCATAGGGCTTGTCTACACCACCGCACAGGGTCAATCTAAGATACGCAACTTCAGCTATGTGAATAGCATAGCAGAAATCAACGTACTTAGATCTACCTACCTCGGTGTCTTCACTGTGGTAAGCTGACAGCGGGCGCTCTCCCGTCAACTCCGCTTGCGTCCCTCGTTCTGGTGGAGTACCAGAGTCAACGTGAGAGCGCCCAGCGGTTCATTTATTGCCTCTACACTGGCCGCAATAATCGACCCCCCGCTGGATCGATCGCTGCCCGCCGATCCCGGCAGGTAGTGTAGACAAGCCGCTAGAGTCAGTGCAGTTAGGCGGTTACTGGCTTCCACCAGCCCCACACTGACACTACAGGCACTGCTGGTGGGGACGCACAGCGCCAGCACCCGGAGCCTTGCCAGGCCACAGACAAGTGATGCAATGACTATGGCAGCTGGGTGCCCACGGAACTGCGGCCACGCTCACTCTGCAGGGTCGCTATGCCGGCGCGGCGCGGCGCCAGGCTCACGAAGTACCTTCTCCTCGGGGCCCATGTCACCCCCGGGCTCTCCGGGTCCGCTCGCCGCTCCTGGGCCAGCCGGGCTGCGCAGGGTCATGGAAGGCGCGGGGCGCTGGGCAGCGGCGACGGCATCGCAGCACTGACGAGCCCTGGGGAGGGGAACGCAGCGGCGGGTGAGGCGGGCGGGAAGCTGGGCGGAGACCTGCGGCCGGTGAGCACCGAGCCCGGCCCGGCAGGAGAGTCGGGACCCGCCCGTGGGCGCGGGGCGCCCGGCACCTGCCAACGCCCCCGCGGCAGAGCCCCGCGCGGGGGAGGGAGGGGACGGGCTCCGGGACCGCCTCACGCAGCTCGGCCCGCCGCCGCCGCCGCCCCGCGAGCCCCAACTGCTCCCCCGGCCCCCGCCCGGACACGCACCAATCACACAGCAGCAGCCAGCGGGGCGCCGCGCTGATTGGCTGGTGGGGAATGGGCGAGGCTCTTCCGGGATCCGGTTTAAACGTTTGGCGCCACTAGCCCCGCGCGCCCGGTAGCCATCCCCGCGAGGTCCCGACGGGTCGCGCCCCACCTGCTCCGGAGCGAGGCCCCGCTGGGATCCCCCAGCAGCCCCCTAACCGGAGGCGAGGCCCCCCTACCTGTGCGGAAGCTGCCGGGCGGGCCCCGCTGTAGCTGCCGGTGCCGCTCGCTGCCGATTTGAATTTAACCCGCTGCAAGAGAGACGCTTCGCCGCTTGCTTACCCAGCCAACGCTCCCCCCCTCGTGAGGCGGCGGCGGCGGGCAGAGCCCAGCCAATCACAAGCCGACACCCTACCCGCCCAGCCAATCACAACCCGCAGCCCTCTCTGCCGCGCCCACGCCCGACCTCCGAATTGCGGCAAGTTCGGAAAGTTTCTTAGCCTGAAGTTTGGCGGGTGCGGGGCGCGGGAACTGGCGGGTGTGCAACGAATGGGTGTGTGTGTGTGTGTGCGTGTGCTGAAAATCGTGGGGGAGCACCTGTTTCTCTTCCACGCCCCCACTGTGTGGGCAAGTCGGTGGGACCCTGTTCTCTTAGATACTAGTGCAAATAGGGGAGTCTCTCCCCCAATCTTGGTATCCGTGTAAATTTAGGGGGAATCCTCCCTTTCACCCCAGTTGTATGTGCACACGGAAGGGTTGTACTAATGAAGCAAATCTCCCCCCGCGTGTGTGTAAATGGAGAAGTTCAAATGAGTGTGTCTAAATGGAAGTCCTCGTGTGGGTAGATGTTACTGGTTCATTCATGTGATACTGTTTTGCAAAATATATATTTTCAATTTGTCTGATCCCACTCCATAATTTACTTTGCTTCCTTTCAGAACAATAACATCTAAACATGCAAAAGGATACAAAGATTTGACTATTACAAAAGAGTATTAGAATGGTAAACCTGCGAAGGGTTCAGCACTTGCTTTAGTGGAATTTTTCTTTTGAGTGATAATAGCATCTGGATGTTGGGGTCTATTAGGGTCTATTAAGGTCTATTATATCCATTTGTATGAGTTCCTGTATACTCTGGTGGGGTTTTTGTTTTTGTTTGTTTTTAAGTTATCTACCACTAATTGCATTGCTGTTTTCCCTGGTCAATTCTAGTGCATCACTGTTCCATACTGTTTATGGTTTGATCTGAGTGATTATTTTTCCTATTTCAGGGCCTACTTCTGACTCCTATAATTCTTCCACATGGCAGATTTTGCATTGATTTAAATTTCTTGTGAACAGGGCTTGTAGTTTAAGAGCTTAATCCTGCATTTTTAATGCCATTTATCATCTTTCCTATTCTTTTTGCACTACAAATCCTAACATCTAAATCTATTTGCAGGACCTTGATCTCTTGCAGTCTTTGGGCACCAACTCTACATTAGGAAAAAAGTAGAGAAATTTAAATCTTCTCCAAACCTAGCTTATATGGGCTGGACATGTTTTCATGATCCATCACACCCAAGCCAAAAAAAGGCTGAAAACATTGCCCAAGAGAAACCTGATTAACTGGTATTAGCTGAACCTGTTTTTGAAAATGCATTCAGATGAGGGATATCTTTCCTTCATGTGCCTATTTAGCCTGTTCTCTAGCTGCCACTACCTGAAAAGCATTTTCAGAAAGAATTTAATAACTCACTAATTGTGCCATTTATTGTGGAAATAAATAACTAATTATTTACTTTGTGGAAAAGTGGCTTCTTACAAGCTCTTGAGATAAGGATGCAAGAGTTGTCTGGTATCCAGATTGGCTATATTATGTACTATTGAGCATGCAGGCCTTACAGCATTATTTTCAGTTTGCAAGTTGTAATGCTTGATATTTCTTTTAAAAAGTTATATCCCAGACTAAATGCTTCATTAAACTGGAGCTAGGGTTGTGAACTTTAATTATTTAAAGATAACTTTTTAATATGTTTGCTCTAACTAAACAAGAAAAAACCAACCCAATGTAATCACTCGAAAGCCTAGAAATTTAAAGTGAAGATCACCCAAACAGCTGACTATTGGGTATTGTTATCCACATAAGCCATACCAGGAGACAATCCTATTCTCATTCAATGCATATCTTCACATCAGTGCCTGAAAGCTGAAGTGATATAAATTGGGAACAGCAGGGCTCAGAGAATCTCCCCTTCCCCCATCCGTGTGGTAGGATTAATTTGATTTGTCCCTGGTCAACAAATACAGGACTAGAATTCTGATATATTTGCTTTTTAGGTAAAAGATGATCTGCAAGACAGTTCCTACATGCTTTACTAATCAAGGTTATTGAATGAGTGATGTGTAACATACATAAATAATACTCTAACATTTTAAGAAATGTTGGGCTTTTTAACAAGGTTGTTATGACTATGACAATAATGCCAGGAGTGATGGAATTATCCAAAGTAATCTAAATTCATAGCTAACACACTGTTGTATTCAGAAATCAAACAAAGCTGAAACAATTCAGGCTTTCAAATTAAAGCTAATGCTGAGCTGTTGTCATTTACACTGAGCTTTGGAACCTATTCTCTATGTAACCCCATGATCCCTACACAAACATATACAACCATACCTCTCACATGTCCTTCATTCTGAGGGGTATCATTCATTTTAATCCCAAAGTCACCTGCATTTCATGTATGCTTGGCATCCCCTCACTTTAAATGCAGAAAATTGTCAGAAATGAATCATGACACTGAGATTACAGGAAGAATTGTTAATTTTAAAGGAATGAATCTTACCGCATTCTAAGTTTCCTGCTCAAATAACTTTTGTATATCCCCCTTTTAGGTCCTTGTTTCCTATTGCATCCCACATTTGGGATTTAACAGTCATAAATATTCACACTGCAAGTGAAAGAGCAATCAGTGACAAGTACAGATTTCTCCAATAAAATATTTTAATTAGTATATTTAGCAGACTAAAATATGTTCAACTACTTTATTACTGTATTTTCTTTGCATGTACCACCTCTCCTTTTTTCTTGACTTGCATAGCCTTTTAGAACCACAAGTGTAGGGCTGGAAGGGACCTCAAAAGTCAAGTCCAGCCCCCTATACTGAGGCAGGATGATGTAAACCTAAACCATCAGTGACAGGTGTTTGTCCAGCCTGTTCTTTAAAAACCTCCAATGATGGTGATTCCACATCTTCCCTTGGAAACCTGTTCCAGAGCTTAACTACCCTTCTAGTTGGAAAGCTTTTCCTAATGTCTAACCTAAAATCTCCACTGCTGCAGATTAAGCCCATTACTTCTTGCTCTACCTTCAGTGGACATGGAGAACATTGATCACAGTCCTCTTTAGAACAGCCTTTAACATATTTGAAGACTATTGCCAGGTCCCCCCAGGCTTCTTTTCTCAAGACTAAACATACCTGTTTTTTAACCTTTCCTCATAGCTCAGGTTTATCATTTTTGTTGCTCTCCTTTCAACTCTCTCTCCAATTTGTCTACACCAGGAGCAATGGAAGCTCCCTAAATGTGAGGGGGGGGGAAGGGGGAGGGCGCTGGTGCCTGAACTGTGGTCCTGCCACCCTTCCCCGAGGTCCTGCCCCTTCTCCCCAATCGCCTGCCCTTGCACTGCCCCTTTCCCCAAAGCTCTTCCCTTGAGGCCTACTCCTGTGCCCCCGCTCATTCCTCTCCCCCCTGCCCCTTTGTTGCTCATCCTTATGGCCAATAAAAAGTGGGAGGGCATAGCTCTCCCTTTTAAAAGTGATGGGGGCCTTGGTCCCTCCTGGTCCAGTGCTCCTGGTCTACACCTTTCCTGAAGTGACGCCAAGAATTGGATGCAGTACTCCAGTTGAGGTCTCACTCATAATAAGTGGAGCGAGACAGTTACAGCCCATGTCTTATGTGCAACATTCCTGTTAATACATCCCAGCATAATATTAGCCTTCATTTATCTAATTTGGTCAACTTTTGCATGTTCTCCTCTGAGACATACTTTTCAGATCAACATATGTTCTCAACTATATAATTTTTAGTTTAATCGTTAGATTAAATTTTTGTATATAAGGATTTTGCTTATGATTATGATGCTGCACTTGTCAACCCAAGTTGTAATTAATGGCTCCCATAAAGATAAATGAAAACAATATGTTTAAGGAATTTCTCCAAGATCATTCTAATCAGAAAATTCCATACATTAGATGCAGTTACTATAAATCCATCATTGCCAGGAAAAATACAACAAATCAAATGATGCCCATAATCTTTTCACTTTAAAAACAAGACAAAATAGCAGTTAAATGTAACCTTCAAAGAAGAAACACACAGTGAAAGGGAATTGGGCTTGTTCCCTTTTTACATCAATGAGAGGAAATCAAGGGCCTGAAAGGTTTTTGTCTCTCCCCCCCTTTCCTGGGCCCCTGCTTGTTTTTTATATTGGAAATTCCGGTCTTGTCTACACTATAATTTATGGTTTCTACAGTTTCTTTTAGCAACTTTTTTCCAACATGTCTTTCTGGGACTGGCACTTTAAATCCTGCAGAGACATTCACCTGTGGGCACTTTGCAATTGGCTGCTATTTGCTGAGTTTTCCTCTTTTTAACTTCACATTTTAATTCTAATGCCTAATGGACATATTGGAGCAAGGGAATCTTTGCTAAAGATTCAATACCCGACCCAATTACAGTGCGAGAGCTCATGATAAACATGCTCAAAACTAGGGAATATCAGACTTGACATTTCTGATAGATCTAAGATAAATAATAAGCAGGATGGAGTATAGAGGAAAAATCTTCCCTTTCCTCTATACATCATAAGGGGACATGGAGAATGGGCACTAGCCCAATGTTTAAAAAAAAAATGTTTTAGGCTACTTTTAAAGGAATGGCATTAAATCGGGAAAATGGGAACTGTCTCACTGAAATGTAGGATGCCTAGTCTTTCTAGAGAGCATGGTTTTTGAAACTCACCCTACCATCTTAATATCACACCCGCTGGTGGTGGCAATTATGGCAGCTAAGTGCTTAGTACACTGTCACTATGAGAAAAAAGTGAAAGAAAAGACAATTGTCTCCAACATGGGTTAATATGAGGTGCTGTTGAAGTATCTGCTGTTCTCGCAGCTTTGCCCTTTTTAAACCTGGGTTCCTCACTATGAGAGTGTAACTGGAGCCAATAGGGCGGCACTTTAAGACCATTCAGAAACGTAAGATAGCCTAGTCTGTGGATGCTTGCTTGTTAAGTAGTGGATCTCTAGAAGCACATTATACAAGGGCACCAGGGCATATGCTTTAATCTTTGTATCAGGTACTTTATAAATCAAAACACAAACAAGGTCATGGATTTGCCACTTTTATTCACAGTAAGCAGTACTTACTCATGCTAGTCATCCTGCTGATTTCAGTAGTGTTACACATAAGACTATACTATTCAACATGAGTACAGGCTGCAGAATTGGATCCTAAATAAATAAAATTAAATCATCAAAATTTACTTAAGTTTCTACCTCTTTCAAATCCTTCCTTAAGACTTACTTCTTGAGCAACCAGCATGTGCACATGCCTAAACTGAATAACAAGAACGTAACAAGGTCAGGTCTCAGACTGCTGCACTGGACAGCACAGCATGGGGAGGAAGTGACCAGCTCTATGGAGAAAGGGCCGGATATGCTGAATCCGAGGGTGCTAAAGCAGTTGGTGGATGTGATTGCAGAGCTATTGGCCATTATCTTTGAAAACTCATGGTGATTGTGGGAGGTCCTGGATGACTGGAAAAAGGCTAATGTCATGCCTATCTTTAAAAAAGGGAAGGAGGAGGATCCAGAGAACTACAGGCTGGTCAGCTTCCTCTCAGTCCCTGGAAAAATCATGGAGCAGGTCCTCAATGAATCAATTCTGAAGCACTTAGAGAAGAGGAAAGTGATCAGGAACAGTCAGCATGGATTCACCAAGGGCAAGTCATGCCTTACTAACCTAATTGCCTTCTATGAGGAGATAACTGGGTCTGTGGAGGAGGGGAAAGCAGTGGATGTGTTATTCCTTGACTTTAGCAAAGCTTTTGATACAGTCTCCTACAGTATTCTTGCTGGCAAGTTAAAGTATGGGCTGGATGAATGGACTGTAAGGTGGATAGAAAGCTGGCTAGATCGTCGGGCTCAATGGGTAGTGATCAATGGCTCCATGTCTAGTTGGCAGCTGGTATCAAGCAGAGTGCCCCAAGGGTCAGTCCTGGGGCTGGTTTTATTCAATATCTTCATTAACGATCTGGAGGATGGCATGGACTGCACTCAGCAAGTTTGCAGATGATGCTAAACTGGGAGGAGTGGTAGATATGCTGGAGGGTAGGGATAGGATACAGAGGGACCTAGACAAATTAGAGGATTGGGCCAAAAGAAACCTGAGGAGGTTCAACAAGGACAAGTGCAGAGTCCTGCACTTAGGACAGAAGAATCCCATGCACTGCTACAGACTAGGGACCGAATGGCTAGACAGCAGTGCTTCAGAAAAGGACCTAGGGGTTACAGTGGACGAGAAGCTGGATTTGAGTCGACAGTGTGCCCTTGTTGCCAAGAAGGCTAACGGCATTTTGGGCTGTATAAGTAGAGGCATTGCCAGCAGATGGAGGGACATGATCATTCCCCTCTATTTGACATTGGCGAGGCCTCATCTGGAGTAGTGGGGCCAGTTTTGGGCCCCACACTACAAGAAGGATGTGGGGAAAAATTGGTAAGAGTCCAGCAGAGGGCAACAAAAATGATTGGGGGGCTGGAGTTTGAGAAGAGGCTGAAGGAACTGGGATTGTTTAGTCTGCAGAAGAAAGCAGCTATCAAATCCCTCCTCATTCTTCTCAACTACCTGAAAGGGGGTTCCAAAGAGGATGGATCTAGACTGTTCTCAGTGGCAGCAGATGACAGAACTTGAGTAATGGTCTCGAGTTGCATTGGGGGAGGTTTAGGTTGGATATTAGGGAAAACTTGTTCACTAGGAGGGTGGTGAAGGACTGGAATGGGTTACCTAGGGAATCTCCTTAAAAACCTCTAAGGAAGGTCAGGCTTGACAAAGCCCTGGCTGGGATGATTTAATTGGGAATTGGCCCTGCTTTGAGCAGGGGGTTGGACTAGATGACCTCCTGAGGTCCCTTCCAACCCTGATATTCTATGATATTCTATAACACTTATCCTTTTTGTCCCATCCTTTCTCTGTTTGCTTCCATTCATTATGTTGGACCTAAAATCAGATTATAAACTCTTCATTGCAAGGACCATAGTTAATATTTTCAAAAGCATCTACATGATTTAAGAGACTAAGTCCCATTTTCAAGAGTGGTTTAGGCACTTAAGAGTCAAGAAACTTGATTTCCAGTGACTCCAAAGTGCCTAGCCTGCTTTTGAAAATGAGACTTAGGCTCCTATGTCATTTAGATGCTTTTGAAGACTTTACTCAATGTCTTTTACATATCCAGCACTTGCACATTTTTGAGCAGTTTAATAGTAATACACTGCTACCTCAATATAACGCTGCCTGATATAACACAAATTTGGATATAACATGGTAAAGTAGTGCTCTGGGGAGCGCGGGGCTGCGCACTCTGATGGATCAAAGCAAGTTCAATATAACACGGTTTCATCTATAATGCAGTAAGATTTTTTTGGCTCCCAAGGACAGCATTATATCGAGGTAGAGGTGTACATAATTATTAAAATCCCCAAAGTAGCAATCCGAAAGCAGATAGATAAAGCTAGTGGCAGCCATTAGACAGCAGGTGGCACTGTCAGATCCACATGCTGTCATGTTTCACACAAGCATGGGGGGGTCACCTCATTTTTTATTCATTAGATTGGGTGAAATTAAA
This sequence comes from Mauremys mutica, assembly GCF_020497125.1. NCBI lineage: Eukaryota > Metazoa > Chordata > Testudines > Geoemydidae > Mauremys > Mauremys mutica. Next base: position 84,360,875 of record NC_059075.1, read on the forward strand.
TCAGAAGTCATATTACTGAAAGGGTGGATTCAATTTTATTTTAATTTCATTTATTTGTTTTTAATTGTTACATGATCTCTTTCAAAAGTGATCAAGTTAAACCAATTTGTGTCAGCCTCCTGATGCAGGGGGTCAGAGAGGGAAATACCTTGTAGAAATTCAGATTCCTATATAAATTAACACCTCCAGTGGTTAATAGGATCCTTGCTTCTCTCAGTAAATGTTAATTAAAACTTAATTCATACACCAGAACTATGCTAGAAGAATGCTAAGGAGGTGGCACAAACAAGGAAATGCAGCATTAACAGCTTCACTGCTGCAGGTGTATTCTGGGGGTCCGTTGATTTGAGTGGACAGGGGAGTTAAAACAATAGCACAGGAACGTGCACATATGCCCATCACCAAATGGGTTTAAGGAGAAAATGTATCATTTTCCCCTCTAACATCAAAGCACGAAAGGGCACGTTCTTAACTGCTTTCTTAGTGTGCCTTATTGTTCCTCAACACCACAGGCCATATGGTATGTTCCTCCTTCAAGTGTTTTGCATTTCTGTTGCTGGTGGTTTGTTTCATGGATTTTGTTTTAGAAGGATCTAAAATTATTTCAAGGCATTTTGTGTGAAGTGCTGTAGTGGCAACCCGGGAGACTAAAGTTGTCGTCTTCCCGAAAAGTCAAGCTTGTATGGTTTATGGCCATTTGAAGGAATGAGATTTTGAAAAATGGAGATTTTTACAGGCCACAATGAAGCATGCAGCAAAATCTTTCATCACACGAGAGAGAAACTCTAACAGCAGCCTGAAAATCAATCCCAGTTAGGTGTAATTTATTATTTACAATGGAAACTGTGTTGTGGGACAAGGGCCTGTTTAACATGTGTACTGTGAGTACACACACTATGTTGAGGGAGAGCAGTATACTGTACAGCCTCCCCTAGACTAAATGAAAACAGAAAAGTTCCGGGATCAGGCAAGGATGGAATAAGAGTATGGATCTAGAGGGCAATAGATTTAAGGAAGTTGATCTTCAAGCTAGATAAGAGACCAAAGGCCACAAACCATTTCAAGCTATTCTGAGAAGAGATGACTGCAGCTGTGGCACAAACCACAGCCTGTCACTTATACAGAGACCCTACTGGCCCACCAGGGCTAAAGGGGCACAGATGCAAGCTGCATAGTCCACTGGCCAAAGCTGCATTAATTTTCTCTGTTCTCATAGTACTGCCACCCTGCTGAGCAGCTTGTAGTTTACTGATGATGGAGGGAAACAGAAGAAGGAAAAACAGAGGGCTGGGGGGGGACAGAACAAGGTTAGAATGGAAAGAGAAACAGAAAAGAACAGGAGAGAGGGGGGAAAATAGCCAAAAGAGAGAGAGACAATTGAGCAAGGGGTTGCAGTCTATTGTAATCTATTGCAAAAAGGGTGGTTCCTGTAATATTGGGAGCCATCAGACAGCATTTTTATAGGTAAAGTCACAAGTGCTGTTTAATTGAATGTTTAAGCAGTAGATCTTGGAAGAAATGGTGATGCACTTCTTTTTTTAGAAGTTGAGCTTATAACCAATAACATTCTGGTTTCTTGCCCGACTCTATCTGCCTAGGTCTCTCTCTAAGAATTATTCTTAGGTTTGGATGTTGTCTACAGATCATACTCACATGACAAGGTGTCAAAACATTGGTACTCCAACAACCAAAATTGGGAGTTGCTTCCAGTGTCATTAAATATAGTAAAAGGCATTCATCCACCAAAATACGGTATGTGCTTCTGAGTAAGCTGTTCTTGCTAGGAGGCATTCTGTTTGGATGACCTTTGGGTCCTGAGTGATAGGTCTAACAAAAGTGATTATACATAAACCTTGTACTTCCTCTGCCACAAGTCTGAAATGAAATTTAGTCTGGTGTCTCACGAGTATGATATCAAACAGCTTGTCTAGGACCTAATCAAGAACGAAGCCTTGCAGCAAGGAGAGTCTGGGTCCTCTTTCCGCAGGATGAGATGCATGTCTCTATCCAAATGTTAATAATCACTCCAAATACCAGAACGTTTTTCATAGACTCTGTAGTAAGATGAGGCCCTGAAACAAACTCTTGTGTCGGAGGTCTAGTCTGAGGCCTGAACCAAAGTACTTCCAGGCATTGCTGAGCAAAAGCTGGGCTGTGAGCCAGAGGCAGGCCTCACTCACAGAAGTGGCAAGAAGAGGAACTTGTGCCAAGATGAATCAGGACACTCCACAGACATAACAAGGAACAGGCAGGTGCATCTTAAAGACAGGACAGCATGATGTCCAGATCTGTTTGTCTGGAACAACATGATCAAAGGGGAGACAGCACCCTAATGAGCCAAGGGGCTGTACCTCAATATGTCAGTAGGGATGAGTAATCTATCCTGTAACTGTATAAAAGTAGGTCCTGGAGTGCACATCTTTGTCCAGCCTAGGGGACAGTGGAAAGTCCCGCCACTGACTGAGCTGTGTCCATTGCCAGGGGGCACATATTTGTAGTATGTCCTGTAGAGTCTATAGGAAATGATTACTGTGCTTCGTTTGACAATAAACCTGGCTCGGGTTCCTTCATACCTTACTAGACTCTGTGGTCTCTGGGGGTTCTCTCGGGGTTTGCTGTCAGCTATCTGCACAGAGCCGGGACAGCACACAGAGGGAACATGCACGCAGACGACTTATCGAACAAGAGCAGAGCACCACACTGGTAGCTACGACAACAGACCCCTCCATCTTGGTCTAATGTTTTGGTCAGAGCAGTGACGCATTTAACATTATACAGCACACTGATGTCCAGAAAATCTTTAATTACATGAAAATCAAAAAGGAATCTTACAAAAAGTGGAAAAATGGACAAATTTGCCAAGGAGGAATACAAAAGAATAGCACAAGTACGTTGGGACAAAATCAGAAAGGCTAAGGCACAAAATGAGGTACACCTAGCAAGTGATGTAAAAAGCAATAAGAAAGGGTTCTTGAAAAACATTAGGACAGGGATTGCTGGAACGATTTTATAGTTGGGATGCTGAGAGCCATTGAACCAAACTGTAAATCCTGTATATAATGAAAACTACTTGCAGCCAGAAGGTGCTGCAGCACCCCCTGCACCCACACTCCTTGTTCCAGCATGTACGCAGCAGGAGCAACAGAAAGACAAAGGGAAGTGTAGATCCCCTATTTCACAGAGAAGGAGAGCTAATAACTGATGACATTGAGAAAGCTGAGGTATTTAATGCCTATTTTGCTTCAGTCTTCACTAAAAAAGCTAATGATGTCAAGATACCCAACACAATTAATAACAAGGGGGAAGGAAAGAGAGCCAAAACAAGGAAATAACAGGTTGAAGAATATTTAGATAAGTAAGATGTATTCAAGTCAGCAGGACTTGATGAAATTTATTCTTTACTTAAGGAACTAGCTGAAGCAATGTCAGAACCATTATCTTTGAGAACAGATGGAGGACAGGTGATGTCCCAGAAGTCTGGAGAGGAGCATAGTACCTTTCTTTTAAAAGGGAAACACAGAGGACCTGGGGAATTATACACCAGTCAGTCTAAGTTTGGTACCTTGAAAGATACTGGAACAATTAATTTATATGCACCTGGAGGATAATAGGATTATGAGGAATAGCCAGCATGGATTTGTCAAGAACTAAACATGCTAGACAAATTTAATTTCCTTCCTTGACAGGGTTACTGGTCTAGTGATAGTGGGGAAGCAGTAGAGGTGATATATATCTTGATTTTAGTAAGGGGCTTGACACAGTCCCACTTGACATTCTCTTAAGCAAATGAGGGAAATGTGGGTCTAGATGAAATTACTATAAGGCACATGCACAACTTGTAAGACCATACTCAAAGAATAGTTATCAATGGCTCACTGTCAAACTGGGAGAATGTCTCTAGTGGGTTCCTGCAGGGGTCAGTTCTGGGTCTGGTACTAGTCAATCTTTTCATAAAGACGTGGATAATAGAGTGGAGAGTATGCGTATAACATTTTTCGGATGATATCAAGCTTGGAGAGGCTGCAAGCACTTTGTAGAACAGGATTAGAATTCAAAACAACCCTTAAATTTGAGAATTGGTCTAAAATCAACAAGATGAAATTCAATAAAGACAAATGCAAAGTACTTCACTTAGGAAGGAAAGATTAAATGCACAACTACAAAATGGGAAGTAACTGGCTAAGCAGCAGTACTGTTGAAAAGGACCTGGGGATTAAAGTGGATCACAATGAATATGAGTCAACAATGTAACACAGCTGTGAAAAAGACTAATGTTCTGTGGTATATTAACAAGTGTCATATGTAATACATGGGAGGTAACTGTCCTGTTCTACTCAGCACCAGTGGGGCCTCAGCAAGAGTTGTCTCAAATTCTGGGGGCCACACTTTAGGAAAGATGTGGACAAGTTGGAGAGAGTTGAGGAGAGCAACAAAAACGATAAAAGGTTTAGAAAACCTGGCCTATGAGGAAAGTTTTAAACTGGCAATGTTTAATCTTGAGAAAAGAAGCCTGAGAGGGGACTTGGTAACAGTCTTCAAATATGTTAAGGGCTGTTCTAAAGAGGACTGTGATCAATTGTTCTCCATGTCCACTGAAGGTAGGACAAGAAGTAGTGGGCTTAATCTGCAGCAAGGGAGCTTTCAGGTTAGACATCAGGAAACCCTTTCTAACTAGAAGCATAGTTAAGTTTTGGAATAGGTTTCCTAGGGAGGATGTGGAATTTCCATCATTGGAGGTTTTTAAGAACAGGCTGGACAAACACCTGTCACGGATGGTCTAGATTTACTTGGTCCTGTCTCAGTGCAAGGGGCTGGACTTGACGTCTCAAGGTCCCTTCCAGCCCTACATTTTTTGTGGTGCTGTGAAGAAATGTAGCACACTTCATATGGTAGTGTTGTGTATTTGGTTGTCATGGTTTTTGTTGCTATGGCAACTGAGTTAGATTATTATGGGTCAGCCAGCTTCAGCCGGCTGAGTGAGTTCTCTGAGGGTACGTCTACACTACAAGACTATTTCGAATCTACTTAATTTGAATTTGTGGAATCGACCTTATGAAGTCGAATTTGTGTATCCACACTAAATACACTAATTCGACTGTCTGAGTCCACAGTAACGGGGCCAGCGTCGACTTTGGAAGCGGTGCACTGTGGGAAGCTATCCCACAGTTCCCGCAGTCCCCGCTGCCCAGTGGAATGCTGGGTAGAGCCCCCAATGCCTGCTGGGGGAAAAAATGTGTCGAGGGTGCTTTTGGGTAACTGTCATCATTGAACCGTCACTCCCGCCCTCTCTCCTTGAAAGCGCCGGCGGGAAATCTGTTTGCGCCCTTCTCTGGTCGGTTACAGCTCGGACGCCACAGCACTGCAAGCATGGAGCCCGCTGCGATCATCGCTGCACTTATGGTCGTTGTCAACTCCTCGCACCTTATCGTCTACCTCTTCCACAATCAGCTGCTGAGAAATCGGGTGAGGAGGCTCCGGCAGCGCGGTGAGGACAGGAAGTCACAGAGTGGCGCAGACCTCTCACAAAGCAGGGTACGCCGCGCAGTGGAGATCATGGTGGCAATGGGTCAAGTTCATGGTGTGGAATGGCGATTCTGGGCCCGGGAAACAAGCACGGACTGGTGGGACCGCATAGTGCTGCAGGTCTGGGATGAATCACAGTGGGTGCGAAACTTCAGGATGCGTAAGGGCACTTTCCTTGAACTGTGTGACTTGCTGTCCCCTTCCCTGAAGCGCCAGGACACCCGGATGTGAGCAGCCCTGAGTGTGCAGAAGCGAGTGGCCATAGCCCTCTGGAAACTTGCAACGCCAGACAGCTACCGGTCAGTAGCGAACCACTTTGGCGTGGGCAAATCTACCATAGGGCTTGCTGTGATTCAAGTACCCCATGCAATCGTTGAGCAACTATTCTCAAAGGTAGTGACCCTGGGAAACGTCCAGGTCGTCATAGATGTCTTCGGCGCGATGGGATTCCCAAACTGCGGTGGGGCTATAGATGGCACTCACATCCCTATCCTGGGACCGGCCCACCAGGCCAGCGAGTACATTAACCAAAAGGGCTACTTTTCAATGGTGCTGCAAGCACTGGTGGACCATAGGGGACGTTTTACCAACATCTACGTGGGGTGGCCGGGCAAGGTTCATGACGCGCGTGTGTTCAGGAACTCTGGTCTGTTTAGACGCCTCCAGGCAGGTACTTTCTTCCCGGACCACAAAATAACGGTTGGGGATGTGCAGATGCCTACAGTGATCCTCGGGGACCCAGCCTACCCGCTAATGCCCTGGCTCATGAAGCCCTATACAGGCGCCTTGGACAGTGAGAAGGAACTCTTCAACTACCGGCTGAGCAAGTGCAGAATGGTGGTGGAGTGTGCTTTCGGACGTCTCAAGGGGAGATGGAGGAGCTTACTGACTCGCTCGGACCTCAGCGAAAAAAATATCCCCGTTGTTATTGCTGCTTGCTGTGTGCTCCACAATCTCTGTGAGAGCAAGGGGGAGACCTTTATGGCGGGATGGGAGGTTGAGGCCAATCGCCTGGCTGCTGATTACGCTCAGCCAGACAGCCGTGCCAATAGAAGATCCCAGCAGGAAGCGCTGTGCATCCGGGAGGCTTTGAAAGATAGGTTCCTCGGAGAGCAGGGTAACCTACGACTCTCCAGTTGATTTACAGAGAAGCTGAACCTGAGCCTGTTTCAGTGACTGACTTCGATCTGCGGTTACATACCCCGTTCTCCAGGTTTCCCCCCTTCCAACACACGTTTTAAAATAACTTTAATGGAACACTGATTATTAATGAAGTTTTCTTTAATTATGAATTCCTGTTCAAGGGTTGAAACATGGACGCGGACTGTGGTGGGTACGGTGTGCACTGATGTACAGACCGCTTCTACACTAGAGGAATGACAGGCTCCTGCTCCTACAGCGGTCTCTGGGGGAGGACGGTTGCAGGTGGGTGTGCAGGAAGGGGTGGGTTTGCAGGAAGGGGTGAGGGGTGCCGTCTTTGGGACGGAGTTTGGATGCAGGCTCTGGGCTGGGGGTTGGGGCGTAGGAAGGGGTGAGGGGTGTGTGGGAAGGGTGAGTATGTGTCCGTGGATGAGGGCTCTTGCTGGGGCTCAGGGCATCGGAGAGGCTCGTGGCTAGGGTGGAAGGGCATGGTAAGGGCAGCCTGCCTTGCCATTTGTGGATGGCAGGCGCTAGGACCCTGGGGCAGCATACACCTCCCAGAATGACCCTGGTGCCTAGTGACTGCAGTCTGTGTGTGTCCTGCTGTTGATCCTGCCCCCAAGTCTGTACCCTGGTAATGGAGGCTGTCCTATGCAATTAAAAAACCCCTCCCCCCCTTCACACAAAGTCTTCTGACAAGGAAAATGTGACGGAAACAGTGAATAACAACAAACTACTCTTAATACTCAACTACACAGTGGGGGGATGAAACTTGGATTTGGGACTGGGTGATCCAGGAAGGGAAGCACTTCTCATACTTTAGGGAATGAGAGCTGTTTGGTACATGAGCGCTCTGCTGGGGTGGAGTGACAGTTTTCACGGCCCCTAGCACCCCTCCTTCTTGTGATTTTTGGTGAGGGGAGGACAGGACTTTGTGGCGGGGGAAGGCGGTTGCAGATACAGTTCAGGGGGGCTCTCTGCTCCTGCCTGCGGTCCTGCAGAACATCTACAAGGCGCCGGAGCGTGTCCGTTTGCTCCCTCATTAGCCCAAGCAGCGTTTGAGTCGCCTGCTGGTCTTCCTGCCGCCACCTGTCCTCCCGTTCGCTGTGTGAGCACTGGTGCTGACATAGGGTCTCCCTCCACTGTCTCTGCTCGGCCGCCTCGGCTCTGGAGCAAGCCATCAGTTCCGAGAACATGTCGTCCCTAGTCTTTTTCTTTCGCCGCCTAATCTGCGCCAGCCTCTGTGAGGGGGATGCTGGGGCAGTTCGTGAAAGAGCCGCAGCTGTGTGATGGGAAAAAGGAAGTGATTTCCTTGAAAAGATACATGTTTGCGAACACTGAACACAGTCTAGTCAGTTTCAGTGAACAAGACCATACAGGGCACCTAGTCTCACGAGCTCTCAGGACAAGTTCGAGATTTCGGAATACGCTTTCATTGGCTGCGGTCTTGCACAGGAGATCGGACAAGCGGGGCGGTACAGCTGAATCCGTGTAGCAGCCAGGCCTGGTAAGCACTACACTATAGGCTGCTTAACAGTTAATGGATAGCTGTGCCCTCCCGCTGAAGGCAATCTGTAAAGCATAAAGTCTGACCCTGTTCCAGCCCCTCGTGGCTGTGCCCGGGAAAGATCACTATATGCTTTTCCTCTGCGGCCTCCAACACGTGGCTGTTAAACGAAGGTCATTGCTATGCAAAGTAAAAGTCAAGCATTCACAATAGTAACAGTACACTAATTGCCCTAATTAGATGCAGCAGTCGCCGAACGAGATTAACCTGAGGCGGGTCACTCGGAGAGAGAGAGAGAGGATGCTGCTAGAATCCCTGCACAGACCAGGACCGTATGCTGCCATGCTGGTGGAGGCAATGATTCCGCTGTACATTAGGATGGCCTGGCGCGGAAGAGTGTGCTTCCACAGAGCACCAAATAAGGCATCTCTCCCCAGGAACCTCCTGCGGAGGCTTTTCGAGCTCCTGTACGAGAGCTTCGTGGAAGTGTCCCAGGAGGATTTCTGTTCCATCCCTATATGTGTGGACCTTCTTTTTATATAGTTTTATATGGAAAAGTTTTTATATAGTTTTTATATATTTTTTATTCCTGTTTTTTAAAAAATAAAGGTTTCCATGTTTATAGCACTTACCGACTGATCCTTCCCCTGATTCTGAGTCCGGGTTAACGGCCGGGAAGGGTTGGTAGGCGATCTCTGTGAGGGTGATGAAGAGATCCTGGCTGTCGGGGAAAGCGGTATTGTAAGCGCTGTCGCCTGCGTCATCCTCCACAAACCCTTCCTCATCTTCCCCATCGGCGAACATCGCCGAGGAACTGCCCCTCGACACTATCCCATACTCAGAGTCCACGGTCACTGGTGGGGCAGTGGTGGCAGACCCACCTAGAATGGCATGCAGTGCCTCGTAGAAGCGGCATGTCTGGGGCTGTGCTCCGGAGCGTCCGTCTGACTTTTTGGTAGCCTTGTCTCAGGTCCTTGATTTTCACGCGGCACTGCGTTGTATCCCGGCTGTATCCTCTGAGTGCCATGGCTTTGGAGACCTTCTCGTAGGTCTTTGCATTCCGTTTGTTGGAGCGCAGCTCCGAAAGCACAGACTCATCGCCCCACACAGCGATCAGATCCAGGACTTCACGGTCTGTCCATACTGGGGACCTCTTTCTATTCTGGGATTGCATGGACTCCTCTGCTGGAGAGCTCTGCATCGTTGCAGGTGCTGCTGAGCTCGCCCCGATGTCCAACCAGGACATCAGATTCAAAGTGCCCAGACAGGAAAAGGAATTCAAATTTTCCCGGGTCGTTTCCTGTGTGGCTGGTCAGAGAATCCAAGCTTGGACTGCTGTCCAGCGCGTCAACAGAGTGGTGCACTGTGGGATAGCTCCCGGAGCTACTAAGTTCGATTTGCATCCACACAGCCTAATTCAAGATAGCCATGTCGAATTTAGCGCTACTCCCCTCGTCGGGGTGGAGTACCGAATTCGAACTAAAGAGCCCTCTAGGTCAAATTAAACGGCTTCCTGGTGTGGACGGTTGAGCGGTTAATTCGAATTAACGCTGCTAAATTCGATTTAAAGTCCTAGTGTAGACCAGGCCTGAGTCTGTAAATAAAATGGTGGTTTTGTTAGCTGTCTGCTGTCTGGCCTCAAGTGATTTCTTCCTAAATCGGCTGCCCCCAAGGATATAACAAGTGGCGACGAGGATGGGATTCCGGTGCTGCTCCAGTAACAGAAGGAAGTAGAAGTCAAGGTAAAGAACAAACAAACAAAAAAGCTACTTGTTTGCACTGACTGTGAAAGTGAAACTAAAATCATGGCTACTCTGACCAGGCCACTGGAACCTTTTCATGAGAATATAGAGCAATGGCATGTGTATACTGAGCGTTTTGAGCTTTTTTTATTGCAAATGACATTACAGAAGCGAAGAAGGTGCCAATATTCTTAAGTGTTGTAGGGGCTAAAACCTACTCCCTGCTACGCAGCTTACTACACCATGTTAAGCCAGCAACTAAATCTTACAGTGACATTGTGGAAATCCTGGGGTCCCATTTTTCCCCAAAACCACTGGTAATTGCTGAAAGATATAGGTTCCACAAAAGAGACCAAAAGGAAGATGAAACAGTTGTACAATTTGTAGCCATTTTAAAAACAGCTAGCAGAACACTGTGAATTTAAAGTAATGTTAAATGATGCCCTGCGTGAAAGGTTAGTGTGTGGCCTCTATAGTGAAGCTATACGGAAGCGCCTACTGACAGAGGCTCAGCTTACCTTACAGAAGGCTGTTGATATTGCTGTCTCCATGGAACTGGCTACAAGGGAGGCGCAATACATCGGTGCATCCCCTAGGGTGAAAAAAGTGTCACAAGAACTGACCCACAAAACGGTGCAGAGTCAAGAATGTTACCGCTGTGGTAAGCCGGGTCACCAGGCATCGGAATGCTGGTGTAAGGACCTGGTGTGTCGACACTGTGGCAAAAAGGGACACATTGAGTGTGCCTGTAAACAAAAGAAAAGGAGGCCTGTGGTCTGGCCGACAAAAAGAGGAACCTTGCATACCCTAGAGCAGACCCAGGATGATCAAGGTGACACCTCAGCGCAAGAGAAAGTGCCACTGCATGTTTTGTCTTTGGCAGTGGGCTCACATGAATACTGGGTAACCCCGTTATTGGATGGCAAACGTATACGCATGGAACTGGACACTGGTGCAGTCGTCTCACTGATCTCCGAGACTGTGTATAAAGAAAAGCTACAGCATCTTCCGCTTAAGGCAACAAAAACTGTTCTGAAGACGTATACGGGAGAAGCTGTGCCTATGCTGGGCACTATTGATGTTGAGGTGGAGCTCAATGGACAGGTGGCTAAATTGCCACTGTTTGTGGTGAGAGGTAACTACCCAGCCTTAATGGGTAGGTCTTGGCTTGGGAAGATTCAACTGAACTGGGCAGAAGTGCACCGGATGACTAAAGAAGAAACCAGTCTAACCCCTATACTAAGGAAACATGCTGCTGTTTTTGGAGATGATTTGGGAAGTATGAAGGGAATCACTGTGACATTGAACATTAAACCTGACAGTCCACCAAAATATCTGAAAGCCCGAACTGTGCCATATGCCATCAGGCCAAAAGTTGAAGCAGACCTGGAGCGCCTGGTCACCAATGGAGTCCTAATACCAGTTACCCATAGCTCATGGGCCACTCCTATCGTTCCAATCGTGAAGAAAGATGGCTCTCTCCGGATTTGCGGTGATTTTAAAGTCACTGTCAACCCAGTGTTGTGTGCAGAGCAATACCCGCTTCCCCGCATCGATGACCTCTTCGCAGGCCTGGCTGGGGGACAAAAGTTCAGTAAGATTGATCTGAGTCAAGCATATTTACAGATGCACGTCGATGAAAAGTCCCAAGAGCTGTTGACTATTGTGACTCATAAGGGGCTTTATCGATACTGTCGCCTACCCTTGGGAATAACATCTGCTCCCGCCCTTTTCCAGAGAGCTATGGACCAGATCTTGTGTGGCTTGTCAGGAGTTCAGTGCTATCTGGATGATATCCTGGTCACTGGAAGAAATGAAGAGGATCACTTAAAGAATTTAGAGGCTACCCTACAAAGATTGGAAGAGTATGGCCTACGAGTTCGCAAAGACAAGTGTGAATTCTTCAAGCCCTCTGTTGAATATTTGGGACACATCATCGATTCTGCAGGTCTTCATAAGGCCCCTGCAAAAGTTAAAGCTATTGTGGAGGCTCCCCCACCACGAAATGTAAGCCAGCTGCGCTCGTTTCTAGGACTCCTGAACTATTATGGAAAGTTCATCTCACAGTTAGCCACACTGGTAAAACCACTTCACAAGCTCCTTGGGCAGAACAAGGCCTGGAAGTGGACTGAAGCCTGTGATGTTGCATTTAACAAAGCTAAGGATGCATTGTTAAATTCTGAAGTTCTAACACACTTTGATCCATCCTTACCCCTGCAATTGGCCTGCGATGCTTCCCCTTATGGAGTGGGAGCAGTCGTGTCACACATTATGCCTTCGGGAGAAGAGAGACCTATTGCTTTTGCTTCACGCACTCTAAGCAAAGCAGAAACTAACTACGCCCAAATCGAACGTGAGGCATTAGGAATTGTTTTTGGAATTCGGAAGTTTCATCAGTACCTGTTTGGGCGAAAGTTTACTCTTCTTACAGACCATCGACCTCTGACGTCAATTTTTGGACCCTACACAGGCATTCCCCCATTAGCTGCTAGTCGTATGCAACGTTGGGCATTGTTACTTTCAGCACACACATATGAAATCAAATATTGGAAATCCACTCTGCACGGCAATGCAGATGGCCTCTCAAGGTTGCCTTTGCCGGTCAAACATCAAGATAGTGCCCAAAAGGAAATCTTCTACTTTGAACAGGTAGAGAATACACCCATCACTGCTACTCAGATAAAGAAGGCAACTCGCGTTGACCCAGTATTGTCCCAAGTTATGGACCTGGTGATGCATGGAAAATCTCGACAAACCTCTCCGGTCTCATCTGACCTTGTTCCCTACATGTCCAAGCGGACGGAGTTATCGGTCCAATCTGGTTGGTTGGTTGTGGGGGAGACGTGTCATTATTCCACCACCCCTGAGATCACAGATGTTAGAACAGCTACATTCCGGTCACTGTGGAATAGTGCGCATGAAGGAAATTGCACGAAGCTATTTTTGGTGGCCTGGATTGGACAGCGCTATTGAAGAGAAGGCAAAAGCTTGTATGTCATGTCAGGGTGTGAGGAATGCACCCCAGTGGGCACCCCTACACCCATGGGACTGGCCTGAAAACCCGTGGCAACGTATTCACGTTGACTTTGCTGGCCCCCTTGAAGGAAGTATGTTCTTGGTGGCAATAGATGCCCATTCTAAATGGCCAGAAGTCTCTATAATGCAGTCCACTTCTGCAGAGAGTACTATCCAAAAACTACGAGGACTCTTTAGTCGTTTTGGTCTGCCAGAACAACTTGTGAGCGACAACGGACCGCAGTTCGTTTCTCAGGAGTTTCAAAATTTTATGAAGGCAAATGGGATACACCACATCACGTCAGCACCATATCATCCGTCCACCAACGGATTAGCTGAAAGATTTGTGCAGACAATGAAAAACGCTTTGAAATCAGCAAGGGGACAACACTCCATTCAAAAGCGTCTGGATACCTTCTTACTTTCCTACAGAAACACACCTCATGCTACGACCCAGGCATCCCCAGCCTTTCTAATGTTGGGACGACAGCTGCGCACTTGCTTTGATCTGCTGAAACCTTCTGAACCCCGACAAACTGTGCAACATCAGCAGCAATATCAAGTCATCAGACGGGCACCCAGAGCAAAAGACCGAACCTTTAGCCCGGGACAGCCAGTTTTGGCTCGGAATTATACTTCCAGAGCTAAATGGGTCCCGGCCACAGTCATCACTCAGACAGGACCTGTTTCCTACACAGTCCGGACTGCAGAGAATCTTACCTGGCGGCGACATGTAGATCAGCTGTTGCCAGGTCATGCCAGTCCTCAGGACCCATCTGCAGTTGAGGGGTCTGACTTCACCTCTTCTGGTGAGGCACCGAATCACGAGTCACCTGTTCCTAACTGTTCTCCATTACTGCCGGCGGCTGAGAGACCCCTTTGCCCAGCACGAGCTGATACCACCTCCTCACCCGTTCGTGCTGCGGACCCTGAGCCCCTAGTGCTTTCGGGTGCAATAACACCAGAAGTTCGCCATAATCCACCTAGAGAGAGGCCTCCTCATCGGCTGGATCTTTAGCTAGGGCGAACCCACGGTTATGGGGCAAAATAATCCCCAGGGTTTAGCCGGGAATGAAGGCAGTCTACCCTCCTTCTCTAGTCCAGTGTGTTTTATTTAGGGGATGTTCTTATTAGGGGGGGAGGAATATGTTGTGTATTTGGTTGTCATGGTTTTTGTTGCTATGGCAACTGAGTTAGATTATTATGGGTTAGCTCAGCCAGCTTCAGCCGGCTGAGTGAGTTCTCTGAGTCTGTAAATAAAATGGTAGTTTTGTTAGCTGTCTGCTGTCTGGCCTCAAGTGATTTCTTCCTAAACCGGCTGCCCCCAAGGATATAACAGGTAGGATTAATAAAAACAAGTATCTGTAGTGACAAAGCACAGATACCCTTTTCTTCTGGTTCAAATAAACTTAACAACATACATGACTAGATTCCAGTCTGGATTCATCCCCCTTATTACAGAAATGTCACTTAGTTTTTTCCCTATAGAGGACCAAAATCTCCCTGGGATAACTTCAGTGGAGTTACATCAGGAATGAATTTAGCCCACAAAATGTTCACATTTTTATTCAATACCAAAATATCTTCTGCTTGAAATGCTTTCTCCTTTCTTTGTGTACAATATTAAAATTCTTCCTAGTTCTTCTTTTCTCTGGACACTTGCTTTCTTACAAAGCTGCCTTCTTAAAATTTTAGACTTCTTCACATCTCTTATTTTAATTTTTTTGGATGCATTTTCCTTTATAGCTTCAACTATCCTTTCATCTTCAGAATCTGCTTCCCCTATAGGTTCTGTTTCTCTAACGTTTGACAATTCATTTGTTTCACACTGATTCTTCTTTAAAGCTTGTTCTTAGATAGATCAACTCCACAGGAGATATGTTTTCCTTCTTACAGGCTCTCAGACCATAGTTATGGGCACAGAATAAAAATCTGGCTAGAATATGCATAATACTCAGCTCATGATCCTAGTGGCCAGTGTACTAGAGTGGGTACCAGGATTTCTGGGTTCTATTCCTCATTTTAATAATTACCTGCTGTGTAAATTTGTGCAAGTCATGGATAGCTTGACTTTCAGAGGTGCTGAGTATCAATTCCTACTGAAATTAAACTTAGCCATGGGTGTTCTCAATACCACAAGCCATTAATTTTTCTATGCTGCATATAGCAAAATAGGACTAATACTTAATCTGTCCCTTTTGAGGTGATGTGAATTATCACATAACAGTAATAAGATTTTGATATCCTTACATGTAAGGTACTATGTAGAGGTAAATATAAAATACTGTTCTGATTATTTTAAACCAGACTTTTCTTTCTATTAGCTAGTTTCCCCACAGCTTCTGTACATAACAGGAGTTATTCAGAATCACATAGATAAACTTTTTCTTTTTCCCTAAGAGAAGGTTCCTGGAGTGTAGCAAATCCTCCAGAAAGCCACCAAGATCTGAAATAAACTTTACTTGTACCTGTCATAGTCTATTCCAAATGCCATCTCTATTGAAACACTTTTCTATATACTGTATATATTTCCTTAACACGAATGAATTATCTTTATCTGCCACAAAGGGATTAAACGTGTCAACAGTAATTATCTTTCCCTCATTCTCTGACAGTTGTTGTGTCTGAAATATGCTCTAAGGTTCATTTTAACTCTCACTAAATCTCTTGCTGAATAAATCTATCGAGGTATTATTTGCAAGCACGACAGATGCAGATAAATGTGTCTACTCTTGCCCACCGAAGATGGTCCATAGTTTTCAATTCCAAATGTTATTCTACTGTCTCCTAACTAAGATGCTATCTAAGCATATTTCTTCTTTGGAATCTCATAAACTTAATACTGTTTGCTATCTTGGAACCATCAAAAGGCAGTTCTTCCAACCTACTAAAAGCCTGATCTTGCAAGATAAGTATATCTTAGGAGACACATAGTGCTCCTAACTCCCACAGAAGACAAGTTGGGACCCTAACCCAGAAGACAGGTTTCAGAATAGCAGCTGTTAGTCTGTATCCGCAAAAAGAACAGGAGTACTTGTGGCACCTTAAAGACTAACAAATTTATTTTAGCATAAGAAGTGAGCTGTAGCTCACAAAAGCTCATGCTAAAATAAATTAGTTAGTGTTTAAGGTGCCACAAGTACTCCTGTTCTTTAAACCAGAAGAGAGAGAGTGATGATCAAGATCACTCTTGTTATAAACACAGACAATCTGCTGTTCAAAGAGATATACTACCACCCCACACCCATTCACTGCAGTGGCCTACTGAACCCTGTATCTTTCAGTTTCTAGACTATAATTGACGAGTAAGTTGCAGGCAAAAATACCAAGCACAGCTAGTCAAAAACAGCTTTAAAAAAATATTGTTGCAATTTTTATTTTTAAATTTATTTTTTTATTTAAATATGGTTTTGTTTCATGTTATCTATCAACATTTTATTTAAATCAGAACTAAAACAATGATAAAATGTTTCCTTTACTGGATCATTTAATGTTAGATTTCAATTAAAAATATAAAATAAAATTCAGGAAGAAATGAAAATTGTTGATAATTTTAACAATTTTTTCAAAAGTAACTTTAAAAAAAAAAGGCAATTCTTCAAACCATTTCTTTGGAAAAAATTTGATCAGCTCTAATCCTGAGCTATTTAATTTGGTAAAATGTGAATAAACCTGGAACCCTCAAGAAAAAAAAATCTTACAATCATCAACATAATAGAGTAAGAAAATTTGAATTTCTTTTTTATTGTTTAAATAAAATGCTTCCCCACCCCCAAACAATGACATTTCCCCAGTTTCCTGTTCATAGAGAATATTTAATGAAAGACTAGTAATTAGGCACATCCATTTAGTACCTTATTTCTGCATTACAAGTACCTTAAGCAAGATGATCTACAACTTACAAGATTCTTATATATGCAAAATAGTGTGATAGTCCATCCACCAAAAAAGGCACAAAGGATTATAATATTCACAAGAACATGTGTGTCCCTCAGAATAAAACCCTGTGTGTTTTGTTTGGCAACCTCATCAGTTTTTCATAGAAACAATAGATCTCTAAGGAAATTTTCATACTCAGATTGAAAGAAAAACTAAGATGTTTTTGAATAGTCATTTTTCTGCCTTTTTTTCCCTACAGGGAAAATGCAAGGAAAAGCATAGCCTTCTAACAAAGAACCTGTTTTTTTTCTTGAATAATCCTGGCACAGTGAAATTTTGCATCCATTGAAGATTGTGATTAACTCTAGTTTTTCACTGTGAATGCCTGTCTGGCTTTCCTCCAGATCCCAGCTTGTCAGTCAGGTACACACAATTCTGTAGAGTCTGCTCCATTTCACCCTAAAGGGACCAACACAGTATTTAGTCACAACGGAGAGTTGTCCATTAAAATGACAGGGGGGCTGGGAAGACACACAGCATGCTGCACTCACGATATCAAGTATAATAGACTGTTAACAGCTATGCCTTCACCTTTTTCAAGCTCCATTTGTATTGAGGGGAGCTCACTATGTCCTTTCAAGTAAGAAACACCTTTTCATTGTTTTAAATAAAGGAAAATCCTCCCTCTAAAGAAAATCCTCTCTATTAATATGAGTGATGTTCAGTTGTATGTCTAAATGACAAGGCCACATTCTGGACCACTGCACAAAGCTAAAGTAGTCAAGCTATGTGCAGGGGTTCACCAATAGGATTGGAAAGACCGTGTTGTTGCCCCTGCACAGCCACAAAACACCATTGGAACTGCTTGATGCTTACTGCTACAGTTTTGAGACATTAGAAGCATTAGTGGCTCCTATCTCATTATCAGTGGGAGCTGAATGTACCTCTGGATCCACTGGCCACACCTCAGGCCCACCTCTAAGTCCCTTCCATGTTGTACATAGAGAGCTGCTTCAGGGCTCTGGTACATGGAGTACAGGGGCTGTGCAGCAACCCCACAAGGCCGCGCTGCAGCCTGCCTCAGGGCTGCCGCAGATCTAGCAATTCTGCTGCATTTAAGGACTTCAGTGCCTGCAGAAAGGGGCAGAATTTCACCCATAAACCTTGCCTCTTTGCACCTATTTGTCTTATTATTACTACTACTTTCTACTAGGTAGTAGTAGTAGTAGTAGTAATACTGTAATACTTAGAGTCCCCAGCTGAAACCAAAGCCCCATTGTGCCAGGTGCATAGTAAGAGAAGCACAAAGAAGGATAATCCAGTGGTTATGATTCTTAGCTGGTACTTGTGAGATTCTAGTTTAATCCCCTGCTTGGCCACACATTTGCTGTGTGACCGTGGCCAAGTCACTTAGGCCCAGATCCTGAAAATATCAGGTGAAGTTTGGAGCTTAAATATTTTGAGGATCTGAGCCTTAGTCTCTCTGTGCTTCTGTTCTCTATCTGTAAAATGGGATAACCCTCCCTCCCAGGGTGTTGTGAGTCTAAATACATTAAAGATTATGAGATGCTCAATTATTAAGGTGGACCATACCAGTACATAAGATAGTTAGCAAGTCCCTGACCTGATAAGCTTACAATCTAAATAGACAAAGGGAAATAGAGGCACGGTGAAGTAACTTGCCCAAGGTCAGACAACACATCAGGGGCAGTGCTAGGCATAGAATCTAGATCTCCCAAGTTATTTTGTACTGCTCTAGTGGTGGAAGTGGTATTATAACTGTTTGCACCACTTGTCATCTAATCCTTCTCTGAGGGTAACATGACAGAGGGGTAAAAACAGTTCCTTGCAGTGTACACAAGCTCTTCTGCCTTTGGTAACTCTGATGTAACTGTTCCTATGGTAGACAAAGAGTGCAAAAAGTTCTAGTGTAGAGAAGGGCTACTTTCAAACTGTGTATTTCGTCTCACATTGAGAGGAAATGTGACAGCTTTATATGCTCAAGCCATATAAAAACCTAGAATCCTTATCTGGAACCATGCAATTAAGAAGTCTCCTAACGCTATTTGTGCATCATCAATATTAATCTGAAAGCATACATACCTAAATTGTGTAGAAAATTGCACTTGCTTATACAGAAGCAGCTTCCAGCCATTACATGGATTAATTATTTAATCAAATAAATTATCCACAGACAGAGAAGTCTGCTTTCTGCTAGCTAAAACCAAATATAATGCATTTCTCAGGCATGGAGAAAATATAACGCAGGCTTTCTGTCCATTGGAAAATAAACTGATTAAAGATGGGCTTATACGTTTTGGCTACATGCCACTAGCTAATTTTTTTTACTACACAGAGACTGAGTCATTTATCTGATTTCCACCACATTTAATGAGGATACCAACCACAATTAACAGCTGTAGCAAGAGAGAATAGTCACCAGGCTATACACACTCCTGCAAGTTGTTCGTTTTAGCCCTTGTTCATGATTAATAGGGCTGTCAATCAATGTGACTAAGGCTCATGGATATGATCTTTGTTGACAATATACATGTCACTTTGAAATGCATTTTAGTACATTAATCTTGGAGGGAGCAGAAGAAGTGAGGGGAAAACAGTTATTCAGGTTTAAAATGTTAAAAGATACTCTTACGGCTGTCTGTACAGGAATATTAAGTTGTACCCTCCCTTCCTTTTCCAGCAATGTTTGTGTTTTTCTTTCTGTGGATCAGGTTTTCAGCATAAAAGAGTGTCTTCATTTGAAAGAAAACTTCCCTCTCACACCAGGATTCACCAAGCAGATGCTGCACAGAGAACTTTCCTAAATAACTCAC
This sequence comes from Mauremys mutica, assembly GCF_020497125.1. NCBI lineage: Eukaryota > Metazoa > Chordata > Testudines > Geoemydidae > Mauremys > Mauremys mutica. The sequence continues at coordinate 84,380,515 of NC_059075.1, forward strand.
AGGGGTACTTATCACAGGACAGATCCTGAAAGGTGGTGAGCAAGTGTTGGAATATCCTGGGCCCCCTGACCTTCCACTAATGTCAACAAAGTTGAGGCTGTGCAAAACCCACAGGATCTGGTGCTACATGCAGGCATGAGGGGACTTAGGTGTTGGACTGCGGAGTGTCATGGAACCTAATTTTTAGGTGCCTAGAAAATCACAGGATCAACACTGTTATCCACTAAGCTGAGTGGAATGCCTATGCTGCCTATACAATGAATGGGGAGAGATAGGCACCTAAGCATGTGATCCAGAAAAGCCAGCTCACTAGGCAGGGAGCTTCCTAAGCTAGCCAATGGGAGATGCTGACTAGAAGGGTGTGTGCTAAGTCCTGCCTCTCGCAGAGATAGGCGCCTAGCTCTGTTTCGCAATCCACGAATAGGAGCCAACCACATAGTGTCAGGAAGCTTGGGTACCTAAGTAGTTTCTTGCAGGAATGAATTTGGTGTCTGCCTTGCTCCACAAAACTCAGTTGAAGGAGGAGGAGCTGCTGCCACCCACACCCACTTTATAACTTTTAGTTCAGTGGTTAGAGCGCTTGCAGGGGACGTGGGAGACCCAGGTTCAATTCTTCTATCTCTACCAGAGGGAGGGCACAGATTTGAATTGGCTCTCCCACCTTTCAGAAGAGTTCTCTAGCCTGAGCTATAGGCTATTCTGATGTGGGGCTCCCTCAGTCTCTTCTGTTGGTATAGATAAATCATTAAATACTTAGGCTAGAGAGAGAATGGGAAAAGGAGTGGGAATGACTCCGTAGTCCAGTGGTTAGAGCACTCACCTGGGAGACCCCCAGTCCAATCTCTCTGCTCCAATCAGTCTTTCATTATTTAGCCACGGGGAAACAGCTTCAACAGGAGAGACCGAGGGAGCCCTACCTCAGAATATCTCAGAGCTCAGTGGTTAGAGCACATTCCTGAAAGGTAGAAGGCCCTTGTTCAATTCCTTTTTTCCCTGACTGTAAAGGGGGAATCAAGAGAACCTGAGTCTCCCACATCCCCGTTGAGTTTGGTAACCACGGGCTAAAAGTTATAAGCTGGATGCCACTGGCTTCTTGTGCAGCCAGATCTGGTGGGCATGCTCAGAGGCCATCTGCTGGATCGGGTCCTACATGGGAGATAGGTGGCCAAACATGATTTGCTCTGGGACTTAGGCAGAAGAGAGGCACCTGAACACCTACAGGGAGGCAGCACCAGCGCTAGGCATAAGCAGACTAAGCAATTGCTTAGGGCCCTGAGCAGCTCAAGGGGGCCCCCTTCTAATTGTTAGTATGTGTTTTGGGGGAGAAGTGGTAATATTCCTGCATAGGGCCTCCAGTGGACTAGCACCGCCTCTGCAGAAACAGAAATATAGGTGCCAAGGGAACTTTCCCACAGAAAACTTAGGTGCCAAGTAAGATTAGATGCCTACAAGTTTGGTGGGAATTTTGTATATCACAATGAAGCCAAAAGTGGGACTTAGGTGCCTAAATATGAGACTTAGGTACCTTTGTGGATCTCACCTGTGGAGTACAATTCTAAGTTAAGCCCTTTTAGATTCTGGAGCTGAATTTAGATACAAGTTTCCTGAGATGTTAGGAGCTAGATTTTGGCTCAGACTCATCTCTATGAATAACTCATTACATTTTACAAAAATTGCCCAACAAATTGTATGAGCATGAAATGACTTGAAATAACATGTTAATCGCCGAGCTTCCCGCTGTCTCATAAACCCCAGGGAAATCCAAGAACATGTCCCACTAATGCGTTTAGTCAGCATGGCCATCACTTTCTGAGTCTATTCAAATTATTATCTTTAACTTGAAATGAGGCAAAACTGAGGGTAGTTTTTGTCTTGCAAAACCAAAAACCAGACTGAGTTTGGACTAATCTCCTGTTTCATCCAACCCTCCAAATTTGAGAGGGTGAGGAGAGGGGAAAAGGCATGCACTACTTGTGTTTCTAATTTCAGACTCCTTAAGGACAGGTTTCACATGCAAACTTGATTAAAGAGATACTGCCAGCTAGGCTAGGTCCAATATGTAAGTTTTCTTTAAAAAAAAAAAAGGATAAAATATCTAATATCGATAGGCATGTTTTAGGCAATTTTTAAAAGTAAATAATTAGAAAACAGAGTTTAGTTTGAATTTTAATGGGAGATTTGGATGCTTTAGGAATTCAGGATCAGACCCATTTAATTAGGAAGGAGCATGTGCTTGTCTAAACACTATGTACCCAATCCTGGGAATTTTGCCATTGACTTCAGTAGGAGGGAGGTTTTGTCCCTGGAGTTAATGAAGTCTCACAAAAGAACTAAATTTAGCTCAGACACCTGTGGTAATTATCAGACCTACACAATGAGAGCTTGCTCCTGTAGAAGTCATTGGGAGTCTTGACATTGACTTTAGTGGGAGCGGAATTGGGGCTCTGAATGGATTTATATGTAAATCTGATAAATTTGAAAGTTTTATTTCCTCTCACAATGGAAGCCTTGCTTTAATGAGGCTGATGACGAATAAAGCAAAGGCAAATATCCATTGCTAAAATAGGAATTGTTTAGTGGGATGATTGGCAGCCTATCAGTTTGGAGATAACCATTTTTCTACAGTGTTTACAGAAAGTCCTGCCTCTCTTCTTAAACCATTTATTCCACTAATCAGTGAATCACAAAGCAAGATAAACATTTGTTCAGAGTTAATAAACCTAATTCTAATTTTTATAATTAAATTTTAAGAGCCACCTGATTTTACACTGAATCAGTCTTATAATTTCAGCAGTAAACATCTGATGTTTTATTGTGATGAAGCTACGAATGAATAAGGCCACTTCTTTGATTAATTAGAATTTTGTTGCCAAGGAATTAATCTGTTTTCCCTTCTCTATTGGAAAAAATATCCTCCTCTAAAATGAGTTTCTCAGCAGGGATAATTATAGAAAATGTGGAGTAAACTCCAGTGGTAGACAACGTTTTTCAACATTACATTGTTTTCTTGGACTAAGAGGTGGGAGGAAAAATAATCCAGAGATGGGTCATTTTTAGCCTGAGCATTAACTAAGCAGAAAGTAAGCACTGGATCTGAGACCTTCTGGTCAAAGACTGTGTCCCTCTTGGGTGAAATGGAGAAGTGGTTCATCTCAGATTGTAACTGCCTGTGTTCAAGTCAGAACTGGCTACAGGGCTGAAGTCCATACCAATTAGCTGCTGCTGTAAGACTGATGGGTCACTGCAGCACAAATATACAGAACTTTACTTCCTTAGATGATCCTTTGGGTTGACTCCCACCTCCTTAATACCTAAGGGAATGAAGATGATGATCATTGAATTGATGGGCTGAAAAGTGAATTAATAACACCACAGTGACTCCATTGTAGCCAATGGAGTTACTCAGGATTCACACAGATGTAAAGGGGAACTGAATCTGTCTGTGAATGTGTGCATTGTAAACTACTATCTAACCAATGTGTATGAGTAATACATATATATTCGGATGGTGTTTTAAATTGTTGTGCAATGTTGTTGTGACTTGCAACACTAGTAGTGGCTGCATTTCATTGTTTGATTGTAAGCTTCCTGTGGCAGGGACCTTTTGGTTTCTTTGTTGTGTTTGTTTATTCTCTGTGAAATGCTTATCATACCTGTGAGCTTCATAATAAATGATGTAGTGGCTCTTCTATATAGAGATTTGTGACACTTCTTGGAATGTATAAAATGCTATATAAATAAAATACATTATTATATATTTTTTATCTTTTGGAATTTCTATAGAGTCAGGAGGTGTCCAAGGCAAACACAGCTTTGGAAAATTGTGAAGGATAGTGACTGTGTGGCACGGGCTGGGCTCTGAATGCTGTACCTTAGGCTCATTTGTGTTGGTAAATATTTCAGGTGTTAGTTCAATGCACCTGCTAAAATCACATACTTTTCACGAAGTGTGAAATTGAGTAGCCTAAAGACAATACCATAATGCACAGATGCATGACTGCAGTTTGAGTACTTCTAGGCAAGTGAAGCATTTTATTGCTTAGTTAACACTGGGAATAACATCAACAATGATACGCTTAGACACCAAAGGTCCGTACAGCCAAGTGTCCATGACCATGCTGTATGGCTTTATTGCAGGTGTCTAAAAGGTCCACAGGGTCATTACTGATCTGGTGTAGCCAGGTTAATCGGGCTACCACATGACTGCTGCTGACCAGGCAGTGTCCTCTCCTGACCTGAAGTCTGATCCTCAGGGCTCAATATGAGGGAATTTTGTCTCTGAGGTGGGCAACATGACCAAAAAGGGTCAGCCAGCAGTGGCCAATAATGACTTCAGTCCTCTCAAGGCCAATTCTCAATGATACGTCCCTATTACTGATAAAATCAAGCCATCTTATACACTGTAGTCCCCGCTGGCAAGGCATACAAAATGCCTTCAGCCTCCTGATGTCTTGTTTAAGCAGAATCATGTTTCTGGTCCTGTAAAAGGATTGGAAGCACGCAGATTTGATAAATCTGTACTTTTCTATATACTTTCACTTTATTTTGGCTCCAGACCCTATGCAGCTCCTTCATGGTTGAGGCTGCTAAACCAATTCTCTGTGCCTGTTTGATGACAGTTTATTGCCTAGATAGATGAAGTCATCCACTACTTCCACAGTTTGTCTGGAACCACAGCTGTCTTGTATCACAACTTTTGTGCTGTTGCTCTGGAATTTTTGTGGTTGCCCAAGAAGCCCTGGAATTGGAGGGTACAAAAATGTTTTGATATGAAAACAGGTAAGGAATCAGGCTTCCTTTTTTATTTTATTATCTGCAAAAAATGCTGTGTAAGACTGTCAGTCAGTGCAATGAATAAGTCTGGCCCTGTCCACACTGCAGCTGAAACTGTGCTAGCCACACCCGTTTAAATGGCTGTTTCTAGCAGAGGTCTAACATGATTTTCCAGACTCTCAAATACCATGGTGATGGGCACAGTATAAGAACCAAAACAGAACAGATAGGAATATATTCCAAGAAGCATCCTATGGACAAATCTATCTTCAGGATGCCTACACTTGGAGCTGGAGATGCAAATTTCAGCTTGATCAGACATACCAGTGCTAGCTCTGATGGAGCTAGTGCATAAAAAAATAGAGTATAGCAATGGCGGTGCAAGAAGCAACAGGCGTAGCTGCCCAAGAACATGCCTTCTGTCTCAAATAGGTATGTACTCAGGGTGGCTAGCCCCTCCCACAGCTGTATTACTGTAGCTACACTCTATTTTTAGCGCAATGGCTTGATCAGAACTAACACAGGTGTGTCTGCTCAAGCTGGAATTTACACCTTCAGCTCATAGTGCAGACATACCCTAAGTAAGGTATTTATATGTACCCCATCATCATAGTATGTGAGTGCTTCACATTCTGACATTTACCAGGGATGGATTCTCCAGGCTACTTTGCACTGTGATTAGAGAAGGTCATTGGAGAATTCCCCCTTTCCAGGGGAACTCTCTGTTGGTGTAAAGCTGACAGAAGGGTAGAGATGCTTTCTATACCAGCCAGCTCTCCACCCACAGCATCGGGGAAAGGGGGGGCATGGTAGAGCTCAGCTACATCTGATCCTCAACTATTGTTAGGGCTGCTCCAGGGCAACCTTAATTTGAGGCAAGTCTGGATGGCTCTGAACCAGGGAACAGCTGCCAGCTCCTTGCAGCTGCACCTCTCCACTATGTCCAAGCAGAGTGCACATAGTAGAAAACTGAGGCAATGGGTGTTTAGCAGTTGACTTCACTGTGCACAGGATTGGGCCTGAAGTATATTTTTTAACATGATTCTGGCTAATAAAAATCATAGTCCGTGGTATCAAGGCAACCATGCTAGAATCCTGTTAGCAATACCTGTTTAGATGTAGGTCTACAGGAGCATGGATTCACCCATAATATGGAAATGGGCTAATAATAATTTATTTGCCCTGCATCAGAAAAAGGATAACTTCTTTGAGACTTTTCCTGATTTGTTTGAGACAGACAGTGGAGTGAGCAGGGCCATCTCAGGCTTTTTTGCTGCCCCAAGCGGCAAAGGAAAATAAAAAACCGCGATCGGTGGCACTTCGGCAGCAGCTGAACCGCGCTGCTTCATTCTTTGGCAGCAATTCGGCGGCAGGTCCTTCGCTCTGAGAGGGACTGAGGGTATGTCTACTCTATGAAATTAGTTCGATTTAATAGAAGTCGATTTTTTAGAAATCGATTTGATACTGGCATTTGTGTGTGTGTCTCCACTAAGTGCATTAACTCGACGTTGTGCGTCCACAGTACCGAGGCTAGTGTCGACTTTTGGAGCGTTGCACTGTGGTAGCTATCCCACAGTTCCCACAGTCTCCGCCCCCCATTGGAATTCTCGGTTGCGCTCCCAGTGCCCGATGGGGCAAAAACATTGTCGCTGGTGGTTCTCAATACATGTCATCAGGCCCCACCAACCCTCCAAGCAACAGCAACAAATTGTTTCTCACCTTTTTTCCTGGGTTATCCGTGCAGACGACATACCACGGCAAGCATGGAGCCCACTCAGCTCACTGTCACCATATGTCTCCTGGGTGCTGCTGACAGATGAGGTGCTGCAGTGCTACATAGCAGCAGCTACTTGCCTTTGCAAGTTGGCAAAGATGGTTACCAGTCATACTGTACCGTCTGCTGCTGTCTCTGGTTGCTCCTGGCCAGCCTCGGTGAGGTCGGTCGGGGGCGCCTGGGCAAAAATGGGAATGACTCCCCAGGTCATTCTCTTCTTTAAGTTTTGTCTAATGGAGATTCAGTCCTGCCTGGAATATCAGGCAAGTCTACTAAAGAACCAGAGAGGCAAACGTCCGCTCCAGGTCAGAGCCCCAGACATCCCGCAGAAATGATGAGCTGCATGCCATTCTAGGGGGTGCCCCTACAACTACCCCACCCGTTGCTTCCCTCCTCCCCCACCCCTCCCGGGCTATCTTGGCAGTTAACCCCCTTTGTGTGACGAATTAATAAAGAATGCATGAATTTGAAACAACACTGACTTTATTGCCTCTACAAGCAGAGATCAAATGGGGGAGGGGAGGGTGGTTGGCTTAAAGGGAAGTAGAGTGAACCACCATTCTGCACTTGCTCAGCCTATAGTTGGACTGCTCCTTACTACTGTCCTGGCTTCATGAGCCATGGGAGCAATGGGTAGGCTGGGGTAGGTGTGACTGCGTGGTGCTGCCGCCTGGGAGAACAGCCTGAGGCAGAAACCTCCAGCTGGCATATGATATTCCAGGCAGGACTGAATCTCCATTACACAAAACTTAAAGAAGAGAATGACCTGAAGTCATTCCCATTTTGTCCAGGCACTCTCAACCAACCTCACCGATGCCAGCCAGGAGCACCCATGAGACAACAATGATGGCTACCAGTCATACTGAACCATTTGTCATCCACAAGGCAAGGCAAGGGGATGCTGCTGTGTAGCACTGCAGTACCGCATCTGCCAGCAGCACTCAGGAGACATATGGTGACAGTGAAAAAAGGCGAGAAACTATTTTTTGCCGTTGCTTTCACTGGGGGCGGGGCCTGGTGACATGTACCCAGAACCATCCGCGACAATATTTTTGATCCATCAGGCATTGGGAGCTCAGCCCAGAATTCAAATAGTTGGCGGAGACTGCGGGAACTGTCATCAGTCATCAGTTGCCCCTCCCTCACTGAGAGCAATGGCTGAGAATCGTTTCGCGCCTTTTTCTGCACAGATGCCATAGCATGGCAAGCATGGAGCCCGCTCAGATCGCTATGGCAGTTATGAGCACTGGAAACAGCACACGCATTATCCTGCAGTATATGCAGCACCAGAACCTGCAAAGGCAGGCTAGGAGGTGACGACAGGGCAGTCATGAGAGCGATGAGGACATGGACACAGACTTCTCTAAAAGTACGGGCCACGGCAATTTGTCCATCCTGGTGACAATGGGGCAGGCTCATGCCATGGAATGCTGATTCTGGGCCCGGGAAACAAGCACAGACTGGTGGGTCCGCATAGTGTTACAGTCTGGGATGATTCACAGTGGCTGCGAAACTTTCGCATGCAAAAGAGAACTTTCATGGAACTTTGTGACTTGCTTTCCCCTGCCCTGAAGCGCAAGAATACCAAGATGAGAGCAGTCCTCACAATTGAGAAGTGAGTGGTGATAGCCCTCTGGAAGCTTGCAACACTAGACAGCTACCGGTCAGTCGGGAATCAATTTGGAGTGGGCAAATCTACTGTGGGGGCTGTAGTAAGTGCAGGCCCTGATAAAGGCCCAGTATGAGGCCTGAGGCCTGAACTAAAGTAATGGTCAAGACTTTGCTAACATAAAGCAAAGTCAAGCTGTGAGCCAGAGGTAGGCCCTGCTCACAGAAGCTGGCACGAAAAGGGCTGATGCTGCATAAACATATATTCACCTAGCATAAACACAGCACTAGAACACACTATACTGAAACATTCCATAGATAACAGGAGAACAGGCCGACCCATCCCAATGACAGGGGCAAAAGGGTAAAATGATGGATAGAGTTGTTTTGATCGAACCAACATGTACAAGGTAGAAGGCGGTGCCTTAATACGTAGAAAGGTTGTAACTTTCTACGTAGAGAGGTTGTACCTCAATACGTCAGGTGTGATGTGTAACTTGTTTGTATCTGTGTATAAGAATGCATCCCTGGGGAGGTGCCTTTGTCCGGCCGTAGGGGGAGTGGAAAGTCCCGCCACTAAGCCGGGTCCTTGCCAAGAGGCACTCTCTCGCAGTACGCCCGGTAGACTAAGTAATCTACGGGGACCCTGCACGGGTGTCCGAGGTCGCAATAAACCTAGCCGACGTGGCTTTGCATCTTACTGGACTCTGTGGTTATTGGGGATTCTCGTCGGGTCTGCTGTGTCAGCTACCTGCAGAGCAGGGGCAGCACACAGAGGGAACTCACGCACGCAGCCGAGTGATATCAACAAGGAGAAAGCAGAGCACCACACCGGTACCGCTCTGACAACAGGGGCTGCTGTCATGCAAGTAGCCAACGCAATCACTGAGCTGCTGCTATCAAGGGTAGTGACTCTGGGAAATGTGCAAGCCATAGTGGGTGGCTTTGCTGCAATAGGATTCCCTAACTGTGGTGGGGCGGTAGACAGAATGCATATCCCCTATCTTGGGACCGGAGCACCAAGGCAGCAAGTACATAAACCGCAAGGGGTACTTTTCAATGGTGCTGCAAGCACTGATGGATCACAAGGGACATTTCACCAACATCAAATTGGGATGGCCAGGAAAGGTACATGACACTGACATCTTTAGGAACTCTGGTCTGTGTCAACGGCTGGAGCAAGGGACTTACTTTCCAGACCAGAAAATAACCATTGGGGATGTTGAAATGCCTATAGTTATCCTTGGGGACCCAGCCTGCCCCTTAATGCCATGGCTTATGAAGCCATACACAGGCAGCCTGGACCGTAGTCAGGAGCTGTTCAACTATAGGCTGAGCAAGTCCAGAATGGTGGTAGAATGTGCCTTTGGACATTTAAAAGCACGCTGGCACAGTTTACTGACTTGGTTAGACCTCAGCAAAACCAATATTCCGATTGTTATTGCTGCTTGCTGTGTGCTCCACAATATGTGAGAGTAAGCGGGAGACATTTATGGTGAGGTGGGAGGTTGAGGCAAATCGCCTGGCCACTGTTTACGCACAGCCAGACACGAGGGCGATTAGAAGAGCATAGCAGTGCATGGTGCGTATCAGAGAAGCTTTGAAAACCAGTTTCATGACTGGTCAGGGAGCTATGGTGTGAAAGTTCTGTTTGTTTCTCCTTGACAAAAACCTGCCTCCTCGGTTCACTCTACTTCCCTGTAAGCCAACCGCTCTCCCCTCCCCACTTTGCTCACCGATTGCAGAGGCAATAAAGTCATTGTTGTTCAAAATTCATACATTCTTTATTACTTTGTCACACAAATTGGGGGATAACTGCCAAGGTAGCCCAGGAGGGGTGGGGGAGGAGGGAAGCAACAGGTGGGGTGGTGGTGGAGGAGAAGAGAAGGGAAGGACAAAGCCACACTGCACTTTAAAACTTATTGAAGGCCAGCTTTCTGTTGCTTGGGCAGTCTGCTGGGGTGGAGTGGTTGGGTGGCCGGAGGCCTCCCCACCACGTTCTTGGGCATCTGGGTGAGGAGGCTATGGAACTTGGGGAAGAGGGTGGTTGGTCACACAGGGGCTGCCGCAGCGGTCTGTGCTCCTGCTGCCTGTCCTGCTCAACAATATGCCAGAGAATGAGTTTCATCTTCGAGTAGCCTGAGCATTGCTTCGTGCCTCCTTTCATCACGCTGATGCCACATCTCCTCTCACTGGTCCCTCCTGTCCTCTCGATTTTCCCTCCTGTCCTCGCATTCATTTTGTGCTTTCCTGCACTCTGACATTGTCTGCCTCCATGCATTCTGCTGGGCTCTTTCAGTGTTGGAGGACTGCACGAGCTCAGAGAACATGTCATCGCGAGTGCATGTTTTTCACCTTCTAATCTTCACTAGCCTCTGGGATGGAGATGATATAGTGAGCATTGAAACATTTGCAGCTGAGGGAGGGGTAAAAAAAGGGAGAGTAGTATTTAAAAAGACACATTTTAGAGAACAATGGGTAGACTTAACATTACATAGCACGTGTGCTTTCTTTACAAGGTTGCATTTTGACTCTTATATTGAGGGCCTGCCGGTTTGGTGTGAGAGATCACACACACAGGGCCATGGGCAACAGAATTTGGCTTGCAGGCAGCCATGGTAAGCCACAGTCTTTTGGCTTCTTTAACCTTCATAACATGTGGGAATGGTTTCAAACAGCAGCGCCCTCATGTCCCATTGGGTTGGCCATTTAAAAGGAGGGGCTGCAGTTTTCGGGTTAACGTGCAGCACAAACCCAACTAAAGCCCTCCATCCCACCCTATTCTCTAGGATGATTGCTTCATCCCTCCTCCCACCGCGTGGCACATAGCAGGGATGATTTCTGTTCAGCCATGGGCTAACAGCCCAGCAGGAACGGCCACCTTTGAATGTCCCCTTAATAAAATTCCCCTATTTCAACCAGATGACCATGATTGACATCACTCTCCTGAGGATAACACAGAGAGATAAAGAACAGATGTTGCTTGAATGCCAGCAAACACTGGGACCATATGCTGCCATGCTTTGTTATGCAATGATTCCAGACTATGTGCTACTGGCCTGGCGTGGTAATGGAGGATGGAATAAGGCTACCCTCCCCAGAAATCTTTTGCAAAGGCTTTGGAAGTACATCCAGGAGAGTTTCACTGAGATGTCCCTGGAGGATTTCCGCTCCATCCCCATACACGTGAACAGACTTTTCCAGTAGCTGTACTGGCCATGAATGCATCCCAAGTCTTCAGGGCAAATTAATCATTAAACACACTTGCTTTTAAACCATGTACAATATTTATAAAGGTACAGTCACCAGAGGTGCCTTTGCCACCTTCAAGGTCTGTGAGTCTGCCTTGGGTGGGTTGGGAGGGTACTGGGTCCGGGGTGATAAACAGTTCCTGGCTGTCGGGGAAAATGTTTTCTCCGCTTCCTTCCTGTGCGCTAACTTCAACGTCCTCCTCTTCCTCCTCTTTCCCTAAATCCGCATCGCTGTTGCATGAGAGTCCATTGACAGAGTCAAAGCACAGGGGTGCAGTAGTTGTAGGGGCACCTCTTAGAATGGCATGCAGCTTATCATAGAAGCAGCATGTCTGGGGCTCTGCCCCGGAGCAGCTGTTTGCCTCTGTTTTTTTGGTAGGCTTGCCTCAGCTCCTTAAGTTTCACATGGCACTGCTGTGGGTCCCTGTTATGGCCTCTGAGATTTTTTCAAATATTCCGGCATTTCGTCTTTTGGAACAGAGTTCGGATAGCACGGATTCATCTCCCCATACAGCGATCAGATCCAGTACCTCCCGTTCGGTCCATTGCTCTTTTGCGATTCTGGGACTCCATGGTCACCTGTGCTGATTAGCTCTCCACCCTGGGCAAACAGGAAATGAAATTCAAAAGTTCATGGGGCTTTTCCTGTCTACTTGGCCAGTGCATCGGAGTTGGGAGTGCTGTCCAGAGTGGTCACAATGGAGCACTCTGGGATAGCTCCCGGAGGCCAATACAGTCTAATTGCATCCACACTACCCCAAATTCGACCCAGCAAGGTCAATTTCAGTGCTACTCCCCTCGTCGGGTAGGAGTACCAAAATTGATTTTAAGAGCCCTTTAAGTTGACAGAAATGGCTTCATTGTGTAGACGGGTGCAAGGTAAAATTGATTTAAAGCTACTAAATTCGACCTAAACTCATAGTGTAGATCAGGGTCGGCAACCTATGGCATACGTGCCAAAGATGGCATGCGAGCCGATTTTTAATGGCATGCTGGAGTCTGCCGGGACTCGAGTGTGCCATTAAAAAACCTGCCGACGCGGCAAGCTGCAGGGTCCGCGCTCCCTGGCCGGAGCGCCGGCGGAGCACAGCAAGCTGCCGGCCCCTCCTCCGCCTTCCCCCCTTCCCCTGGAGCCCTGCTGCCGCACACGCAGCGCTCTGGGGGCCGGGGCTGCGTGCTCCCGCGGGGCAGCGTTTGGCTCAGTGGGGAGGGAAAACCACTCCCCGCTCATCCAGAGCCCTGCAGCCACGCGCGCAGCACTCTGAGGGGTGGGGCTGCACCTGTGCGGCAGCGACAAAACTCCGGATGAGCAGGGATGGTAAGGGGTCCGGGGCTGGGGCGGAGGGGTTGGGTAAGGGTTGGGGGCAGTCAGGGGACAGGGAGCAGGGTGGGTTGGATGGGGGGTGGGAACCCCGGGGGTGGTGGTTAGGGGCGGGGGTCTCTGGAGGGGGCAGTTAGGGAGCAGGGAGGGTGGATGGGGCATGGGAGTCCCGGGGTCTGTTAGGGTGTGAGGGGTGGATAAGGGTCAGGGGACAGGGAGCAAGGAGGGTCCTGGGGGGCAGTTAGGGTGGGGGGGGTCTCTGAAGGAGGTGGTTATGGGACAAGGAGCTGTGGGGGGTTGGATGAGTCAGGAGTTCTGGGGGGGCTGTCAGGAGGTAGGGGTGTGGAGAGGGATTGGGGCAGGCAGGGAGCAGGGGGGGTTGTATGGGTCCAGAGTTCTGGGGGTCCCGTCAGGGGGCGGGGAGCGGTTGGATGGGGCATGGGAGTCCAGGGGGTCTGTCTGGGTGCGAGGGTGTGGATAAGGGTTGGGGCAGTCAGGGGACAGGTAGGGGGTAGGGTCCTAGAGGGGCAGTCAGGGGACAAGGGGCAGGGAGGCTTAGATAAGGGGTGGGGTCCCAGGAGGGGGTAGTTGGGACAAGGAGCGGGGGGAGGTTGGGGTTTCGGGGGGGGGCAGTCACCCAGCCCTCTGCCCTGAGCCCTGACCCCTCCTCTCCCCTCCCCACACACAGCCCTCTGCCCTGAGCCCTGCAGCCCCCCCCCAGACCCCTGCCCTGAGCCCTGTACCACCCAGCCCTCTGACTCTTTCACCCCCTCCCATGACCCCAGCCCTGACTCTGGCACCCCCACACATACCCAGCCCCCCTACCCTGACACCTGCACCCCCCTCACATGCCCCCAGCCCTCTGCCCTGACTCTTGCACCCCCCATCCCCCGCCTCCCCACATCCCATGCACCCTGCACATCCCCACCCCCACCCTGAGCACCAAACGGGAGCTCCTGCACCCCCACTCACATTCCCAGCTGCACCCCTCACACCAAATGGGAGCTGACCAGGTAAGTGCCCCCACACTCAAACCTCCTGCCCCAACCCTGAGCCCCCTCCCCCATTCTAGCTCCTGGCCAGACCCTTCACCCACAGCCCTGTGCTCGGTCCACTCCCACCCTCAGCTCAGTGCAGAGAGAGGAAAAGAATGGGCCAGAACCAGGGAGAAGGTAGGTACCCATTGTATGTGGGCAGGGCCGGGACCCCAGACCGGCAGCAGGCTGAGCGGGTCCGGCAGCCGGGATGCCAGCTGGCAGGAGCTGGCGGATGGAACCCCTGAGCGGCAGTAGGCTGAGCCGCTCAGCCCGCTGCCAGTCTGGGGTTCTGGCTGCCAGACCCTTCCCAGTTGGGGTCCCAGCCGCAGGCCCCACTCAGTCCACTGCCGGCCTAGGTGAACAGAACCCCAGACCAGCAGCGGGCCAGCGGCATAAGATCAACATTTTAATTTAATTTTAAATGAAGCTTCTTAAATATTTTGAAAACCTTGTTTATTTTACAATACAACACTAGTTTAGTTATATAATATATAGACTTGTAGAGAGAGACCTTCTAAAAAACATTAAAATGTATTACCGGCACATGAAACCTTAAATTAGAGTGAATAAATGAAGACTCGGCACACCACTTCTGAAAGGTTGCCGACCCCTGGTGTAGATCAAGGCTGAGGGACCCGCCGCCGAATTGCTGCCGAAGACCCGGACATGCTGCCCCTTCCCATTGGCCTCCCCAAGCACCTGCTTCGTTCACTGGTACCTGGAGCCGGCCCTGGGAGTGAGTACTTTTCAGCTTTCACCTTTGCTGGAACTACAGTTGATCAATTACTTGTAATCAGCCATTGAATGTCTATAATTAAAAGAAATATATCAGAAATGTGCAGGTACACTAATGTGTGTGGAATCTATTTACAGAACATCTTAGTCCATGAATGCAGGACCTTGGATATAAATCAACATAAAAAAACACAAACAAATTTAATTTATGTCTCACCAATTTGAACACAACATGCTGTAGTCTGCTTGATCTACAAATCGTCATATAAACACCACTTTGTGTATTTATAGGCTAGTCTTGAGTATCTTATTTGTTCTGCTTGGTAAAACTGTTACACTATTTGGCAATGGTGGCTAAACCACGCTGGTATTTGTAGCTTCAATTCAATACATCTTCCTCCTTTTATTTGTTTATTTATTTAAATAAGACATAAGGGTGATATAAAGAAAAATGTATGAAAACTAGAGGTACTCCTCAGTTAGAACCAATAGTTCCTGCACTTAAAGGAGGAATTTCAAAAATCAGAATCCATACCAAACACACACGACCTTTTTTTAAATAATGGACCATACCAAAACTCGATCCAAATACTCCTGAACTTTATAATTTTCAAAACATTACTCAGATGTTATGTGTCAAATTCTTAAACATAGCCATTGGCCCCTTGATTCACATCTGGATAAGAATTCAGGGCTCATGCTCAGCTGCCAATGGACTATTCTACCCATTCTTATTTACTTTGAGTAGTATGTTATTCTTTGACCATTTCTGCTAATATCAGTGTGACTCTCTGGCACAATAACAGGCTGGCAGAATCTGGCTTAAAGAGACCTCCTGGGTGAGTTACTTCACGGTGCTTGAGTTTCTTCATCGGTAAAATAGACACCATCATATGTAAAGCACTTTGAAATCCCCAGATAAAAAGCACAATATATTTATGATTTTCTAAAATCGATATTTGTAATCAAGAAAGCTCCTCAGCTCCAGAAAGTTACATTTTATATCCCAGCACATTAACTAAAATCACAAAAAGTAGCTGAAACATCAACTGGTATCAGTTTCTGCTTTCTGACTAATCTGCTTCTTTCTTGTAACCTAAATATGGGAAGGTTCTAACCTCCCCAGTGCTAGCACTGAAACTGTCATTTCTGATGGAAAGGACACTTTCAGTCTATTAGTCATAGTGTCAAAGCACCATTTCATTTCACAGTCCATCTCCTTAAAAGGCTGTCACAGCAGCAATAAGCTGAGGATTAGTTAAAGTCAGTGACAAAAATAGAATTTTGTTTTTAACATTTCTGCATATAAGAAACCAGGATGATGAAACTGATTTGCAGCTCATTGAAAATTCCTGATCTCTTACATCTTCCCAGCTGACACTTGGTGCTCAGATAATAGTCAGAACACAGGGAAAAAGAGGTTTATAGCTTTATGTTAGTGACACTATAGTTATGGTTGAGGAGGCACTTTCTTTCTAAGCTCTTATTTCAGGCACTTATAGCTTTCTGAATATATTACCCTCTGAGTTCCCATTTCTCATGCCTGTTTTCATCTCAAAGGTGTGTTGTGGTGGTTTTTTATTAACTTTTATAACATTTTCTTTGGCTATGTCTTCAGGTCTCTAAACATGGGGTGGAAGGAAGTGTATTTTTTCTTTATTTCACAAACTTTTCAGATGTGTAGGGGATTTTGTTGTTTGTTTGCTTTGTTTTGTTGTTTGCACTTGGATAGCTCACAAATAACAGGCTGTGGACTCATCTTCAGTTAGCCCCACAAAAGCTGGGAGAAATTTCATTTGTAAATAACTATTATAAGCCCTGAAAACTAACCCGTTGTGTGTTGTTTATTTACTTTTTGAAATAAATAAATGAAGAAAACTAAATGCAAAAAATTCCAGTATTGTTGTTAAAAATTTAAACATATAACAGTCAAGTAACTAAAGGTTAGAGTTCACACATAACTGCAGTTTGCTCTGCCCTGTTGCACCTATACAATGCAATCCACTTTGCTCATTGTGAGTAGTTGGACTCCATGTGAGAGCTAATTGAGTTGGGGAGGAAAAACCCATGCACTGCCCTGCATCCTTGCCACTTCCGTGGCTACTGCTTTATCCTAAGATCTGGATTAGCATTTGCAGTCCCTCTGGTGCTGTTTTCATGCAATGATGTTAGGGCCATTGTGTAAAGAGCTGTGGAGTAGTATCTAGGTCTTTTGAATGGCTGATGCTCCCACAGAGCCACCAGGAAGACACAGAGAACTGTATCCAGGGAGCACCAGGGAGAGTAGGTGCTGCAGGAAGTACCACCCAAAGGACCCAGAGCGGCAGTATCCTGCAGCCCTCTGATTGGCCAAGCTCACTATTTAACCCTGGCTTGTGTCTCAGGAAGTTGTCTTGGTAACTGTATGGGCTTCTGGCTTGCTGTGACTCCAGCTGTCACCTTGGCTTCTGATATCTGGTCTCTGACTCTTGCCTCCAGCTTGGTACTACCTCTAACCCTGGCCTGACTCTTGCTTACTGAACCTGGCTCTAGCGATTCCTGTGGTCCTGGCATACCAACTACCATCCATCTGTGACTGCTAGGCCAGTCACCTCTGTTGTGGTCCCTTATAAACATTGATCTTTTGGCCCCCCTGCTGATCTGCCCACAGTGCTGTTTCCTGCAGCATCCTATGCAGGGCTAATGCAAAGACCCTTCCGTGGTATGTAACACTGCAAAAGAACCTCCAGGCCTTCTTATAGCCACTATGCAGTTCTAGCGACAGTGTTTGATGGTGGGCCTGACCTGCAAGTCCTCCACAGGTGGAACTCCCTTGGACCTCATTGAGAGTTCTCGGGAGGAAGGTTTGCTCGATCAAGCCTTACATGCTGTTAGTGCCTTAATGCAGAGAGCAATAATACTTTGGTATTCTATAGCTCTTTTCTTTGGAGGATTTAAACTGCTTCACAAACATTAATTGGTTATCCTCACCACAACCCTGAGTAAATATAATCCCCCCATTTTATAGATGAGTAAACTGAGGGGGAAAGAGATTATGTCACTCATCCAGCATCACCATTTCTCAGTGATAAACCTAGCAGTCCTGGCATCTGATCCTGTGCTCTAACTACTAGACACCCATTTCCTCCACGTCACATGAACATTTTCTGATGATATGGAGCCCGGAGCAAGGCCCACCATCAAACACAAAGTGCTCCACGACCTTATATGCCATTGGGCTATGAGAATCACAACTTTCAACATGCTGACTTTGCATATAAAAATGTCAGCCCCGAGCATTGCATTAACATAAAGATTTTTTTGCATTTAATTTAGAAAATTGTGTGTGTGTGCAGAAAGAGAATGGAAGATTAGCAAAGAGACCAGAAGAAAATAGCAACCCTGCAAGTGGCAAATTCCAGTAGGAACACCGGGCCCGATTCTTTTTGCTCTCCCTGAAGTTACGTGAAGGACTAAGCAGCAGTGACATAAAAAAAATCACATATGGAATTAGTAAAACTATGGCTGTGTTGGGTGCAGGCCCAACGATGTAGCAATGTTGTTCCTGGTCATGTGAGACTCAAGTTTTGAAGGGAGAAGGCACCCTCAGAATGCAGGAAGATTCAGTGTTTGACTTGTGCACATCTCTGCTGCCTCCTCCACAGGAGTGGAACTGGTATTGGGGATCTGAGGTAACTGCACAGGGGATGAGTACACCTACAGAGAGTTCATCTCCAGACTGTACACAACAGGCATGCAAAGGCAGTCAGAGAAGGGATGGAGCTAAAGGATTCACTGCTGCACAGATCTTCAAGTCCTTCACTCTTGCAGAGAGGGCACATTAGGGTCACAAGGGCTACTGAAGCCTCAGGACTTCAGTAGTTCCTGTGAAGCAGCTCCACAGTCAGTCTATGGCCTTGGGGAAAGGACTTGCATCTCTGTGCCCCTCTTCAGAGATACCTAGTACACTGCTGGATACTCGGGATTTGCATTATATGGGAGTTGGGAGCCTATGTATAGACTGTACTGTCTGGGTATAAGTGCCTGACCCTGGCTTCCTGGGTCTACTCACATGAGAAAGACAAGAGGGGGTTGGCCCTTGGATTGTAACATTCTTGGGGCAAGGACTGTGTTTTCTTCTATGCTTTACACAATAAATAATTAATTAAGATCTTAGAATTCCCATATCTCAGACCAATAAGTACCAGATGCACAGGTAAGGGGGTCACCTATCCAAAGTACAGCATTACAACTGTGATCAGAGACGTCACCATGTCTGGTTCTAAAGACTACTATAAGGCATTATGAAGTTGATGGAGGAGGGACAAGGCAGCCTTGCAAAGTACATTGTGAACAAAAGCCCATGCTAATAGGCTGAAGAATGCCAGCCAGCTGCCATAAAAAAAAACAACTCCACATCTGTTTTGGAGATAAGGTCAGTTACAGTAGAAAAGACATAAAAGCGATGGCCTAGAAAATATGTTTGAGGAAAAAATCAAAAGGAATATTAGCTCTGGTGCTAAGGAATAGTTTAATCCTTTTTAAAAAAAAAACTCTCCCAATACCATGGTCAATAGCATTTTCTTGCTTCACTGATTTTAAAAAGGACTCACTGCTCCCTGTTAGATTATTTCCAGGAGACTGTCTCAGGTCAATAGTCATAACATTCTTGCTCAACATTCTCTGTCACCCTTTACACACACACACACTCTCTCTTTCTCTCTCTCTCTCTCTATTTAAATGACCAATCTAGAGGCATTTCAGTAGGAATTGTCCTCATTCCTTTACATTCACCTTCCCTCTGCACACAGCTCCTGTGGGGAAAATGTTTTTATAGGAATTGGGCAAGAGTAGACAGGTTTCAGGTGAGATCACAGCAAGAGCAGGGGGTAATGGTGCTGGTATTTATTTTATTTTTGCAGTTCTCCAGAGAAGACCACTTAATTCTTCAGTTAAAAAAAGATAATCTAATCACAGGATTATTGATCCCGTGTCTTCTGCTTTACAAGTGTGTGGTCCATCTTAAATTCCCAGCTCTGGACGACTTTTTTTTATCAGTCTGTTTTTTAATCCTGGGATCTAGTTCCTACCTCCTTTACTTTTTTAACAGTTTTTAAAGCAGACAGATCATTTGATCCCTACTGGTTTTCTCCTTCCACTCCGATGTCTATTTCTACTGAATTATGTCCATTGTGTTATTATTGCATATTAGCAGATCACCACCATAGGAACTCAGGGCTAGCTATACCAGTTTACACCAACTGAGAATCTGATTCTCAGAGTGTTTTGATAACTACTCCAGATTCTCTAATAGATTTAGTATGAGTGAACTTTAATTTTTATTAGGGATGGGTAGTTTAATTACAAAGTGATTCCCCAATGTTTGAAAATATTTACTGTGTGAAAACGTATGGGGTTATGATAGAATTCAATTGTCAACCTGAAATTAATGCATCAATTATTTTTGCACACCACTCGTCTTGGTCTGATATTATTCCAAGCTAAAATTTGTCCTTGTCAGTTCAAGCACTTAGGTTAGCCCACAATGCAGAAATTCACAGATGGGGGTAAAATAGTTTCTGCTGACTGCAGTGAAAATATATGTGTGCAATTTGTGTAATGCTTGAATAGGGCAAAATATGATTACCATAAAAATTGTAGTTTTACAGTATACACAATGGAGAGGGGGGTCATAGAGGTTGACTTGACAACAGCACAAGCGGATGGGAGCTTTTGGGCAAATGCAGTCTCTGTCAGATCATGTATGCCTGGGCTGTGAGAACAGGCATTTTCCCATGCTTACCATCATGTTGTTATAAAGCAGATCAAAACAGACTGATATGTGTCTTAGACTCAGAATGTAGGAAATCTCATGCCAGAGTAGACTAAAGGTTTGAACAAGTTTAGTTGCCACTACCTGTACATTGCTACTCTATCCATGAACCCGGAGATAGAGGGATGGGTGGCCTGAGCACAAGACTTGGGCCCAAGAACTCCTGAGTTCTAATTTTAGCTCTGCTCCAGAGGTTTGTTTGGCCTCATCTCTAAAATATTCAAACAACCGTCCATTTCTATCTGATCTCGACATTCACAATTCATCCCTCGGGCATTAGTGGGCTCTATGAAGGAAGGTGCAAGTACTAGCAATGATTAGGCTTATATACATTTATTGATTACACATTTCCTTTATACACTATGTATTAGGTGCATTTAGGTGCATCATCTGGGCATCCTTGGTATCATGCATTATACATGGAGGAGATTTACAAAGGCACAAAGGGCAGTTTAGTGTCCCACTTCCATTTGAAAGTCAATGTGGGTTGGATGCCTAGCTCCCAACTGTCCTTTGTGCCTTCAGAAAATTACCCACCTAAACTGTTTCCAAATTCCTGAACCAAGCAAGCTATTGTGCATAAGATGATAACCAACCCCCCCTGCAGCCTTCAGGTACAAAATATCATTTCAGAAAATTAGATTAAAATAACATAGGAGAACTTCCAAAAACTGGATTAAAGAGCACAAATTAATCAGTTTGTGCCTTAAACAATTGCAGGACCTATCCAAGCACTTCCTTTTCTCAGCAGTGGGTAAGCAGTGACTTCACCAAAAAGAAAAGCAATACTATACAGTATAGGCGTTGACTTCCCCTCTTTCCCATGGGTGTTTGACACCCCGGCCCCGCCCCCACTCCACCCCTTTCATGAGGCACCGCCCATGTCTCACCCCCATTCCAACCCCTTCCCCAAAGTCCCCGCCCAAACTCCGCCCTCTTCCTGCCCCTATTCCAACTCCTTCCCAAATCCTTGCCCCAGCCCCGCCTCCTTTCCTGAGCACACCATATTCTCGCTCCTCCCCCTCTCTCTTGGAGCATGCTAATGCTGCCAAACAGCTGTTTGGTGGCGACTGGGCGGGAAGCGCTGGGAGGTAGGTGGAAGAGTGGGTGTTACGTTCCAGGGAGGCCCCGGCCCTCCCAGGGTGCTCTGTAAGAACGAGGCCCACACACACTGTCAGTTATTGGCTTTAATGAAGGTAACGTGACACATCCACAACGGGGACTCCAAGCGTTGCTGTCACGGAGGTGGGGAACCCAGCACCCTACAACTCGGCCTGGTTCGAAGTCCAAAAGCAAACACAAAGCATGCTCTTATTTATACAAACAGCAGCAAACCAGCTCATACATAATGCAATAGGAACTCTCCACCCTCCGGGGCCGCCCCTTTGGCCAACAGCCTAGGGGCTTGCCACGCAGCAGTTCCAGCCGGTTACGGCAGGTGAAAACTAGCATGCTGTGTCCTACAATAACCAGAGGCTGAGAAAGCGGAACTGCCTAAGCTAGGCCGTAACAAAATCTTCCGTGGTTCCCTAGCCTCCTACATTGGGGATGCAGCATGCTCAGGGGAGGAGGAGGAGGTGGGGCGGGGGGTGAGGGGAGCTTGGCTGCCAGTGAGTGCAGTGCACCCATTAATATTTCATTGGGGGTGCTCCAGCCCTGGAGCACCCACGGAGTCAGCACCTATGCTATACAGGGCCTTAAGGAAAAGTCTACAGCTTTAACTTACTGTAAATGTATGAAGCAAGCCTAATCTGAAGTGTCAGAGTTTCCATAAATCTGGGGCATAGAAAGCCAAAAATCCTGTTAGCAAAGGATTTGGTTGATACCGGAGGTGTTGACAAAAATTTGCTAGAGCAGAATAGAACATGTGACAATCAATAGATCAGTAAAATGACTGGGAGCAAGTCCATGAAGGACTTCAAATCTAATCAGAACTCAGAAATTAGTATGTTTAAAACTAAAAGGGACACCACCAAACTTGTTAGCTTACTTTCTTCAAACTGTAAAAATGATTACTTTTGATAGAGAAAGTCATGCCAATTTAACTTCAGTGGGGATTTGTGAAATCTGCTGCTTCTGCACGTCAAAATCAATGGAAAAACTCCAATTATCATATTGGTGTGCATCAAAATACAGTTTTAGATTAGAAAGTATATTTTCCCCTGTTTATCCAGATGCATATATAATACATAGAATAGAAGTCAGGTACTAGGCCTGAACCACACAGAAGATAAGAGCCTACTCTACTACAAGCTAATGGAGTTACCCCTTTAACTCCACTGACTAGAAGCCTGGGCTCTGGAATTTAAGGGGCTGGGTTCTATTCTTATTAATGATCTGTGGAGATTGTTAGAAAGTGGTGGCTTACCTGGGGATTTGAATTTTTGGGAACTCAAATACATAAGATGTACTTCCTCCTACAGGGAGCGTATAACATATTGGCTGCATGTGTGATGTTATCCTTTAGTGGCTGGACTACAAAGAATACAAGAGGAGTCATTTTGGATTGGTTCTAACCCTTCTGATGAGTTGTGATCATGGTCATTGCAGATTTTTGCAGTACCATAATGACTGAATTTTCATTCGGATTGATACTGTTAATGGTAGTTTTGCCACTGACTTAAATGGCAGCAGGGCAGAGACTCATTTTCTCTTGTTAGACACAATGCTATAAATTAAGCACCTGCTTTGTTTTCTTCTCTGCTTTATAGAGCCTGATCCTAAGAGTGCTGAACACTTACAACTCCCAGTTAGGTCAATGGGAGTGGTGGGAACTCAGCTTTTTCTTCCAACGGAGGTCTACATATGGATACGCATTCATTAGCACTGGACATGCATGTGCCTGATCCAGCTCTATAAACAGGAGCTGTAATCTGGTATGATTATGGGTAGCCAGAAGATTTTTCCACTGATGTTAACTTACAGAAGAAACAAAATGAAAACTAGATGATAGAAATTAAACCATCATGATTTTCTCTGTTATATTTAATTATTTTTAAGGTCTGAAGAAATTAGGCCTCCATTTTCAAATGTGAGCACCTCAAGTTAGATTCCAAAATCCACATGTAGACAATGAAATAAGTGGTCATGCACCTTCATCTCTCATCTGCATCATTCAATAGAGATTAAGGTGCCCAACTCTAGTTGCCTATATAAGAAGGTTTTGCACTGAGACCTTGGGACCTTCAGGGTGAGAATGCTGCTTGTTTTGCTACACCACTGTTTCCCATATGTCTGCTCACCCTTCTGACTGAAGAATAAGAGGCATGCGGCAGGAAGTGAGGTAAGTAAAGGAAGTTAAATAGAGCTCCTTTGAACCAGTTATTGGCCACAGCTCTCCAAGAGGTTATATACTTGAATGTTTGGGGCAGTGCCTTCTTACAAAGAATTCTTTTTATCTGTATATCTTGAAACTTGATTAGCATAATTGTAAATAAGGAGTGATATGCATTCATAGTAATTCAGCTCTTCATATTTGCTATACAGAGAAAGTGTGAAATGAGGTTCTATTTATAAAGTACACATTTTTTATGATTAAAGTGAACCTAGTCTCACTGTGTAAGCAGATAGCTCTCAGTTTCTAGCTCTGTTTAAACTATGAATAATCAATTAAAAATATGAAAAAAAAATTGAATTGCAGAGAGCTTGGTTTCCTGAAGCCCCAGGACAACAGGAACTTCTGAGCCAAGAAATTACATGCACTTTACGTGACGATAGACTCTTCTATGGAATGAAAACTGCACATCAAGAGGGATCTCTCATTACATGGTTACAGCACATATGCTACTTCGGAGATATGAAGCACCTTCTTTTTGGGTTCTGTTTGTGAATTTTATACAGCTTAGAGGAGTACAAATATGCATAGAGAGTGCAGTGCATCTGTGACTAATGGAAGCACAAAGTAGAAAGACAAGCTCTGAGGCTTCACAGAAGACCTGCTCAACTCACTGAATTCCTGAGTACATGCATCAAAAACCATGCATGCCTTCTAACATTGCATATGCTTCTGCATCCCAAATACCTATCTCTGCACTTTTTGGGCAAAATCCTACTCACTTTATTCAAGTTTCAGTGGGCTTCCTCATTTATGTAACTATTTAGTTATGTAAAGTGATCAGAATTTGTCCCTACATGTACAAATAAGTGATTAAAGAAACACACACACACACTTGAATTTGACATGTGAACTACACATTTTTCTAATTGTAATTTTCTGTAAAATTGCTGCTCTTCCATAAGCTGTATTTCACTTTGTGCCAAGACCTTTTCCTTTTGCTGTAATAATTGCTGCACAGAAACTTTGCGTTTGATTCTGTTCTAACGATACTGCAAGTCTACTGACTTCAATAGAATTAGTTCATATTTGCATTTATGTAAATCATAGCCAGATCAGGCCCTTTCTTTTAAACCTTTGATTTACTGCTCACTGTCTTGCTGGCCAGTTACCAATACCATCTAATTTGTTTTCATTGTGAGGCGGGATGGAGAGTAGGCAGAGATTTCTCTATCCCCACCAGCTCAGTGTTCTGGCCGGGGAGCTGACTGGCCCTGTGCGTGTGAGAGCATCATATTGTGTACATTGAGGAGGCAGAATGTCTCTGGTGCTCCCTTCGGGTATGTCTACACTGCAATTAAACACCTGCAGCTGGCCCATGTCAGGCCAGAGCCTGGGGTCTAGGACCCTTCCCCCTATCCATGATGACTCCAAGATCTCTATCTTGAGTGGTAACAGCTAATTTAGACCCCCTCATTTAGTACGTATAGTTGGCTTTATGTTTTCCAATGTGCATTACTTTGTATTTATCGACAATGAATTTCATCTGCCATATTGTTGCCCAGCAACCCAGTTTTGCGAGATCCCTTTGTAACTCAGTATGGTTTGGTTTGGTCTTAACTATCTTGAGTCATTTGTCTCATTTGCAAACTTTGCCACCTCATTGTTTACCCCTTTTTCCAGAACATTTTTTGATATGTTGAACAGCATAGGTCCCAGCACAGATCTTTGGGCGCTCCCACTATTTACCTCTATCCATTCTAAAAACTGACCATTTATTCCTACCCGTTGTTTCCTATCTTTTAACCAGTAACCAGTTAACCAGTCCATGAGAGAGCCTTCCCTCTTATTTATCCCATGAGAGCTTACTTTGCTTAAGAGCCTTTGGTGAGGGACATTGTCAAAGGCTTTCTGAGAGTCCAAGAACACTATATCCATTATATCACCCTTGTCTCATGTTTGTTGACACTCTCAAAGAATTCTAATAGATTGGTGAAGCATGATTTCCTCTTACAAAAGGCGTGTTGGCTCTTCAACAAATAATGATCATCTGTGTTTCTGATAATTCTAGTCTTTACTATAGTTTCAGCCAATTTGCTTGGTACTGAAGTGAGGCTTACCGGCCTCTACTTGCCAGGATATCCTCTGAAGCCTTTTTTAAAAATAGATGTCACATTAGCTATCCACCAGTCATCTGGTACAGAGGTTGTTTTAAGTGATACAACAGTTAGTAGTTCTGCATTTTCACATTTGAGTCCCTTAGGTGAATACCATCTCATCCTGTTGACTTATTACTGTTTATTTTATCAACTTGTTCCTAAACCCAGGGGTGAAAGTAACTTAAAGAACTTACCAGTATGCCGGATTCCTGAGCAGGGGGGGCAGGGCCTCAACTGGAAGGGGACGGGGCCTCAACTGGAAGAAGAAGGCCTTTAAATCCCCGGGGCCCTTTAAATCAAGATTTAAAGGGCCCAGGGCTCTGTCTGCAGGAATGGCAGTTGGGAGCCCTGGGCCCTTTAAATCACCACCGAAGCCCCATGATAGCGGTGGCTAGCCGGCGTCTGGGAGTTCTGGTGCTCAGGCAGTGATTTAAAGGGCCTGGGGCTAGGGCAGCAGGGTTCTGGCAGCGATTTAAAGGACATGGGGCTCTGGCCAATGCTACTGCAGCGGAGCCCCGGGCCCTTTAAATCGCTGCTGGAGTCCTGGGTCTCTGGCAGCAGGGTTCTGGTGGTGATTTAAAGGGCCTGGGGCTCTGGCTGCCGCTACTGCAGCGGAGCCCAGGGCCCTTTAAATCACCACCGGAGCCCTGGGGCTCCCAGCCACCTCCGCTACCCCGGGGCTCCAGGAGCAGGGTTCTGGCGGCAATTTAAAGGGCCCAGGGCTCCAGCTGCTGCCAGGAGCCCTGGGCCCTTTAAATCACCGGCCTGGGGAAGCTGCCCCCTGCTGATACGGTCAGCTGTGTACTGGCAAGAGCCGTACTGTACTGGCTTATTTCACCTCTGCCTCAACCTCCTCCACTAACACCTCAATCTGGGATAGTTGCTCAAATCATTCACCTAGAAAGAATGCCTCAGGTGTGGAATCTCTCTCACATCCTCTGCAGTGAATAAAACAACACAGATAATTAATTTAGCTTTGCTGCAATGGTCTTGTCTTCTTGGAGTGCTCTTTTAGCACCTCAATTGTCCAGTGGCCCCACTGATTATTTGGCAGGCTTCCTGCTTCTGAAGTACTTTATTTATTTATTTATTTATTTATTTATTTTTGCTGTTAGTTATTGTGTCTTTTGCTATTTGCTCCTTCAATTCTTTTTTGGCCTGCCTAATTATACTTTTATACTCAAATTGTCAGAGTTTATACGTCTTTCTATTTTCCTCAGTGGGATTTGATTTCCAATTTTTAAAGGATGTCTTTTTTGTCACTAAATGCTTCTTTTACTCTGTTTTTTAGGCATGGTGGCATATTTTTGGTGCTCTTAACTGTTTTTTTATTTAGGGTATACATATATTTTGAGTCTCTATTGTGGTGTTTTTACAAATTTCCATGCAGCTTGCAGGCATTTCACTCTTGTGACTGTTCCTTTTAATTTCTGCTTAACTAGCCTCTTCATTTTTGTGTAGTTCCTTTCTGAAGTTAAATGCTACAGTGGATTTTTTTTGCCCCCTATAAGGATGTTAAATTTAATTACATGTCACTATTACTGAGTGGTTAAGTTATATTCACTCGTGGACCAGATTCTATGGTCTACTTAGGACTAAATCTTAGATAGAGATTCTATGGTACTGTTTGAGTCATTTAAGAATTTTACTATATTTCACTCTATGCTTTCTTTCATATATAATGCCTCTTCCCCACCAGCGTGATCTACCCTGTCATTCCGACGTATTTTTGTACCCTAATATTACCATGTACCATTAATTATCATCATTCCATCAAGTTTCTGTGATGTCTATTATATCAATATCCTCATTTAATATTAGGCAATCAAGTTCACCCATCTTAGTATTTAGACTTCTTGCATTTGTATACAAGAACTTATAAAATTTGCCAATATTTAGTTGTCTGCCTTCATGTGAGGGTAATTGAATGGAACTTTTTTTCATTTGACTCTTTCTCTCAAGCTCCTATCTGTACTTTATCAACTTCTATCCTCTCCTCTTTACTAGAGTATAAAGTATCCCCTTTAATAAATCCTTCCCTAAAGAATGTGTCTGTCTGAACCATGTGCTTCTCCGTACCTGTTGGCTTTCCCCAAGCCTTTAGTTTAAGGGTAAATAGTGCATTTTACATATGTTTTAAGTGTAGGGTGACCAGATGTCCCGATTTTATAGGGACAGTCCTGATTTTTGGGTCTTTTTCTTATATAGGCTCCTATTACCCCTCCACCCCCGTCCTGATTTTTCACACTTGCTGTCTGGTCACCCTATTTAAGTGCTATATGAAATTTTAGGACTGCTATTCCACACTTTTATTCATTCATCTATTTGAATTTCAATCTCCAAATCATTACTTGGTCTCTTGCAAGTGCTGTGAGGCTACATTTATTAATATCTGCAAATTGCTTTGAAATCCTCAGATAAAAAGGATTATAGAAGTGCAACATATTAATACTAAAGCAAATACTTGAATCCACAACCACCCCCACCAACATGCCTTAGACTTGAAAGACAACCATTTTTTTCCCTTTGATAATGTATAGATTGCAACATCTTGCTAGAATCTATTTTAAATAGTCTCTTTTTGTAAATAATTGTCCAGCATGTTCTTAGGCTTCTCTGCATTATTTCTGTTTCTTCAATCAAAATGATATTGTTGGCTAAATCTACTTGAGTTTTCATAATGTATGGTAGACTTGCTGCACTGCTTCAAACGTTGGAAGACTGGAACTGATCTTTCTATATGCCTATAAGGGAAAACAGTGGTTCCTAAATTAGGTTACATCCAGGTTATGAACTGTATTATGCCAAACTGCCCAATGTGTATGAATAACTTTTTTAAATGTATGTGGTGGTTGCCAGGGAGCCTTGTGTCTAGACATTGAGCAGTATATGAACTACAGATGTTGAAATGAGGACAGCTAATGGTTTCAAAGGAAGAGAGGTACTCTGTCTCCAAATATATAACTAAAATGATAGATCAGATCCTGCAGTCCTTACTCAGGGGGGTAATCTTTTAATTTCATTTGGAGTCAAAGGGAGGTTTTCATGATTAACGACTACAGTATCTTTGAAAATCTTCCTATGTCAAGCTGGGTTGATTGAATAATGGTTGTAATATGCTTTAAATACAACTGCAGATTTATGAAGGGTTTAAAACTATTGGTCAGTTTCTTTTGAATTTTAATCCAGAGCAACTCCTTTGTGTAAGAGAGATTTACTATGCCCTGGTGTCCTCACAGTCTAGGTCTCACTTTCTGCCAGCACAAGCGCCAACTGTTCCCTATGGTACCTGTTAGGGCAGGAGTTCATCACCAACATCTTCCCAGTAACCTTCTCCACATCACGAAAATTAGAGAGAGGACAGTATTGAAAAATAAGACTGTTGATGTCATGTGACAGCCTTTGTTCAAGAAAATGAATTATTGCATTTAAGTTATTGCAGGAGTTACACTAAGAGGAAGTGGGGGGCAGTGTAGCTCCTCCACATTTCCCTGTCTCAGGTAAACAGTGCTCCTCCACAACTCCCCCTTCTCCTTGATTGGTGAGGTAAGAAGTCTCACTTCTGTTTCAATCTATTTTAAACACCATTCAAGGGATATGGATACTTGTCCCCTCAGTGAGACATTAATGATTTCCTTTCAGCAGTAGGCCCAGATATTGCCACCTTGGCTTTCATTGGCTGCAAAAGGAAAGGGTCCATTTCATGTTGACTTCTGAACCAGCAAGAAAAGTCTGACCTCATTCAGGGAGCATGCAGCTATTTTCCCTCTGGTTCTGGTCTTTAGTCTGCAAACTGGGCAAGTGCCCTGCATTAGATCATTTTTTTCTAGTAGACAGGATGAGAGCACCTCCCAGCGGGAAATACTTCAGTAGGGAGCTAGGTAAAAGTAGTCCATGTTGACTGATTACCTGCCGCCCAGGACAATGCTTTACAGAGGCCACGTCTTTACAGAGGCCACAGTGACAGAGTAAGATTCCTTAGTCTTCCTCACCACCACTGTATAAGGTTATATGAACTCCTCAAGCCACATTAGATTGGTTTAAAAACTGGTGCTTTGTGTCCAAGGCAGGCTCTAGGCACCAGCAAACCAAGCACGTGTTTGAGGCGGCACATTTTCAGGGGCGGCATTCCAGCCATCTTTTTTTTTTTTTTTTTGCTTCAGGCAGCAAAAGCCTAGAGCCGGCCCTGGCAGCAGCAGTGCGTCATGCACAGGGGGGGCCCTGGGGCCGCTGCAGTTCGGGCCTTGGGGGAGCAGCGCCCGCACCTTGTGGCTGGGCCGAGCAGGCTCCAAGCGGGGGACACTTGGTCTGGGGACCGCCCTGTGGGGCACAGGGAGCCACCTGCAGATGCCGCGGGGTGGCCAGAAGCAGCAGCAGCAGCAGTGGGGCCATAGAGGGCGGGGCGCTGCCATGCAGGGCTCACATCCCGCTCTCCGGGACTCCACTCCCTATGGGGCTACCCTGCCCCGGCTCCTCAGTCCCCTGCCGGGGTGGTCCCCCAGATCTGCCCTCCTGCCAGTCCTGGAGGCCGGAGCCCTGGCTGGAGGGACCCTGGGCTGAGGCGTGGCCCGGGAGCCCCACTGCTTACCCTGACCCTGCCAGCGCCGGACTGGCTGGAAGCCAGGGGGGAGTGAGCGGAGTCAGCACTGGTGTGGGGAAGCCCAGGGCTGGGATGGCAGGGGGTGCGGGTGGGGTGGGGTAGTGGGGAGAGCCCAGTGCTGGGGCGGCGGGGGTGTGTGTGGAGAGAGAGAGACCAGGGCTGGAGTGGCAGGGGCTGCAGGTAGGGGAGGGGACTGGGGGGGGGGTGAGAGCCCAGGGCCGGGATGGGGGGCAGCCAAAAATTTTTTTTTCTTGGGGCGGCAAAAAAACTAGAGCCGGCCCTGTTTGTGTCATTGATGGGCCAGTTATCCTACCCTTCTACTTCATCTGACACAAGTCAGTGGAGAATCCTGTCCATTTGATGCAGAGGGAACAAAAGTCTAGAGGCCAGTGCATCAATATTTGTGGCAATTAGCCACCTGAATCCTGTATTTGAATACTCACTTAATCACCCACATATCTGTTTTAGGCACCTGAATGCCACTATGAGATGCCCAAATATAAATGTTGACACCTAAGATAGGTGCCCAAATCCTGAAGATTGAGCGCTGAAAGTTTCTCTTAGGAGACAAAGCAAGGGTGCATGTGCTGATGTAGTTAGAGCGCTGGAATTCTTGAATTGGTTGCCACTAGATAGTTAGACCAAGACTTCATTATAACACCATTTTTCTCTCAAAGGAGATGTAATCACTGATTAACTAGAAATGTTAATATGAATGAGTGTTGTGTTGTAATGTATAATTGCATATGTTGATTTTGAGTCTCGTAGGACCCTCTTGAAAACAAGCTTAGCCAACCAAACAAAGTTAATAAGGTTTTACTGGATTGTATACAAATGTTAAATAAACAAAATTATTTGTTACTGCTTATTCTTGCAGTATTTGGCTTCATTAACCCATTGTGTTTATCCCAGACTCTGTTATGATACTACAGGCTGAATGACTAACTTGTAAGACAGATTTGGTTAAAAGAGGAGACTTAGAAAAATGTGTCTTGGAGATACTGGTTAAAATATGGATCTAATAATATTCTGCCTTTGTAATATTCTACCTCTTGCCTTAGCAGACGCCTTAGCATCCTTGAATGCCATTAGATAGACAACAGAGGCTGGCTTTCATTAATTCAAGTCAATCAGTTTTCCATTGCTAGAATAATAAAGAATATTTATTGTATAGTATTTAATTCTACTTAAATTGTTTACTGACAGACAGCAATTTGCATTACCAAGCACAAGACTGGTTTAATAACTAGTCCCAATCTAATCCTGGAGCTAGCCCAGGCTGGGGTCTGGTATGTCCCATTCCCTTTGACAGACTTTGAAGGGATCTTGTTTTCAATTAGATAGCTGTAAAATAGGCATTCAGAGGCTAAGCATTGTAATTTAGGGGATAATGTAAGTACATCGGGGGCACTAAAAGGAATATAGAGGAGAGCTTGGGATTATAGGTGAACAGTCAATGTTTTCTAGTGCCCCTCACATGATGGAATCAACATGGCAAAGGTAGGGAAAGTGATTTTATTTTCAAGCATCTAGACTAAGGGCCAGATTCTGATACCATTATTCACACTGAGTACCCTCTTACTCTGAGAATAATCCCAATGAAGTCAACGAGGCTATTTGTGGAGGAAGGTGCTACTTACTGTGATACAGGGACAGATTCTGATACCCTAAGAGTACTGGCAGCAATTAAAAAGGGATAGCAGGATGGCTCAGGCAGGGAGCTCCCTGCGAATGGGGTGCAGAGGGATAGGAGGGGAGTAAGAGTAGGTTCTGCTCCTCCCCTCTCTTTTCTCAGCAGGATGGCTCTATTAAATCTTTTGTATAGTCAGTCATTCAAATGCAGTGTGAGATAGCACTAGTGCGTAAAGCATTGTAGACCAAAAGGGGTTGCAGACCTGGCAGATAAATCTTCTACAGCTCAAGCCAGGTAGTTGAGGTGTGTATATGTGGAAAACATCCTGTGATTGACTACTTTCCCCATTGCCCTACTTCCTGGGTTGTAAGCAGCCAATCAGGGCTTCTGCAAGAAGCAGGCAGAGCTCTCCTCAGGAGCCCACACCGGTCTCGCGGGAGGAGAGGATGGAGCAGAAAGAGTCCAGGCTCTGTCACCACCTGTGGGCAATGGGACTTCTCCTCTGCTCCTCCCCTCTCTTTCCCTGCAACACCTGCCCTGGCCAGGGGGAACAGAGGGAACCCTGTTGCATCCCCCCAGGCCTGGGACAGAGGGCTGAAGAACACCAAGAGCAGGAGAAGGAGCAGAAGTGAAGCTGGATGGTGGCAGAACTGGTCAGGCTGGGCAGGCAGACATAATGTTGCTTTCATTTCTGTATATAGCCACCCTGCTTTTTTTCAGACCACATTAAGCACTGGTTAGCAGGGGAAGGTATGGCGGAAGCTCCCTGCGAATGGGGTGCAGAGGGATAGGAGGGGAGTAAGAGTAGGTTCTGTGACTTGGAGGTGAGCCTCTAGGCTGGGAAGGAGGGTTCTGTGGGTTCCTACCTGCCCCTGGGCCCATTCCCGCTCCTCTGGGACCTGCTTAGACAGTCAGAAGGGACCATTATGGTCATCTAGTCTGACCTCCTGCACAATGCAGGCCACAGAATCTCACCCACTCACTTCTATAACAAACCCCTAACCTATGTCTGAGGCCTGGTCTACACTAGGACTTTAATTCGAATTTAGCAGCGTTAATTCGAACTAACCGCTCAACCATCCACACCAGGAAGCCATTTAATTCGAACTAGAGGGCTCTTTAGTTCGAATTTGGTACTCCACCCCGACAGGTGGAGTAACGCTAAATTCGACATGGCTAGCTTGAATTAGGCTAGGTGTGGATGCAAATCAAACTTAGTAGCTCCAGGAGCTATCCCACAGTGCACCACTCTGTTGACGCTCTGGACAGCAGTCGGAGCTTGGATTCTCTGACCAGCCACACAGGAAATGACCCGGGAAAATTTGAATTCATTTTCCTGTCTGGGCACTTTGAATCTGACGTCCTGGCTGGACATCGGGGCGAGCTCCGCAGCACCTGCAACGATGCAGAGCTCTCCAGCAGAGGAGTCTGGCCAATCCAAGAATAGAAAGAGGTCCCCAGCATGGACTGACCGGGAAGTCATGGATCTGATCGTTGTGTGGGGCGAGGAGTCTGTGCTGTCGGAGCTGCGCTCCAGCAAGCGGAATGCAAAGACCTTCGAGAAGGTCTCCAAAGCAATGATAGAGAAAGGATACAGCCGGGATGCAATGCAGTGCCGCGTGAAAATCAAGGACCTGAGACAAGGCTACCAAAAAGTCAGAGCGGCAAACGGACGCTCCGGAGCCCTGCCCCAGACATGCCGCTTCTACGAGGCACTGCATGCCATTCTAGGTGGGTCTGCCACCACTGCCCCACCAGTGACCGTTGACTCAGTGGATGGCATAGTGAACCTGGACAGTTCCTCCTCGATGTTCGCCGATGTGGAAGATGAGGAAGGGTCTGTGGCGGACGGCGCAGGCGACAGCCAACACAATACCGCTTTCCCTGACAGCGAGGATCTCTTCATCACCCTCACAGAGATCCCCTACCAACCCTCCCCGGCCGTTAACCCGGACTCTGAATCAGGGGAAGGATCAGGCGGTAAGTGCTATAAACATGTAAACATTTATTTTTTATAAAACAGGTATAAAAAAATAGAAATACTATATATAAATACTATATATAAAATTTTCAATGAAAAACTATAAGAAAAGTAGGTCCACACATATAGGGATTGAACAATAATCCTCCAGGGACAATTCAAGAAAGGTCTCATTTAGGTCCTTGAAAAGCCTCCGCAGGAGGTTCCTGGGGAGAGGTGCCTTGTTGGGTGCTCCGTGGAAGCACACTCTTCCGCGCCAGGACATCCTTATGTAGATGGGAATCATCGCCTCCACAAGCATGGCCGCATATGGTCCTGGTCTCTGCAGGGCTTCCCTTAGCATCCGCTCTTTGTGACTCCGAGGGACCCGCATCAGGGTGATCTCGTTCATGAAATGCTGCATCTAATTAGGGCAATTAGTGTATTGTTACTGTTGTGAATGGTTGACTTTTACTTTGCATAACAATGACCCTCGCTTAACAGCCACGTGTTGTAGGCCACATAGGAAAAGCATACATTGATCTTTCCCATGCACTGGCGGGAGTGGCTGGAAAAGGGTCAGAGTATATGATTTCCAGATTGCCTTTAGCGGGAGGGCACAGCTATCCATTAACTGATAAGCAGAATGTACTGTAAGGCTTACCAGGACTGTCTGCTAGACGGATTCAGCTGTCTCTCCCCACTTGTCCGCTCTCCTGTGCAATGCCGCAGCCAATGAGAGCGTATTCCGAAATCTCGAACTTGTCCTGAGATCTCGTGAGACTTGTTGCCCTGTATGGTCTTGTTCAGAGAAACTGACTAGACTGTGTTCACTGTTCGCAAACATGTATATGTTCAAGGAAATCAGTTACTTTCCCCATCACACAGCTTCGGCTCTTTCCCGGACTGCCCCGGCATCCCCCTCACAGAGGCTGGCGCAGATTAGGCGGCGAAAGAACAAGACTAGGGACGAGATGTTCGCGGAACTGATGGCTTGCTCCAGAGCCGAGGTGGCAGAGCAGAGACAGTGGAGGGAGACCCTATGTCAACAGCATCGCACACACATCGAACGGGAGGACAGGTGGCAGCAGGAAGACCAGCAGGCGACTCAAACGCTGCTTGGGCTAATGAGGGAGCAAACGGACACGCTCCGGCGCCTTGTTGATGTTATGCAGGACCGCAGGCAGGAGGACAGAGCCCCCCTGCAGTGTATCTGCAACCGCCCTCCCCCGCCAAGAAGTCCTGCCCCCCCCCTCACCCAAAAGTACAAGACGGAGGGGCGGTAGGGGCCGTGAGAACTGTCACTGCACCACTGCATAGCGCTAATGTACCACACACCTCTCACGCTATAAATTTGTAGAAGTGCTTCCCTTACAGGCTCACCCAGTCCCAAATCCAAGTTTCATCCCCCCAGTGTGTATTAGATTATTAAAAGCTGTTTGCTGTTATTCACTGTTTCGGTCACGTCTTTCGTGTCAGAGGATTTTTTTGTGTATGGGGTGGGGAGGGGATTTATAATTGCACGGTATAGCCTACATTACCAGGGTACAGACTTGGGGGCATGATCAACTGCAGGGCACACACACACTGCAGTCAGTAGGCACCAGGGTCACTCTGTGTGGTGTATGCTGCCCCGGGTCATTCTGTGATGTGTATGCTTGTCCAGGGTCCTAGCACCTGCCACCCCCTTAATGTTAAGGCACGCTGCCCTTACCATGCACTTCCACCGTAGCAACGAGCCTCTCCGCTGCCCTGAGCCCCAACAAGAGCCCTCATCCACGGACAGATACTCACCCTTCCCCCACACCCCTCACCCCTTCCTACGCCCAAACCCGCAGCCCACTGCCGTCATCCAAACCCCTATCCAAAGAAGGCACCACTCGCCCCTTCCTGCAAACCCACCCCTTCCTGCAATCCCTCCCCTTCATGCACAACCACTTGCAACCATCCCCCACCCCAGAGACCTATGTAGGAGCAGGAGGATGTCATTCCTCTATGGAACAAGCGGTCTGTACATCAGTGCACACCGTGCCCAGCACAGTATGCGTCCATGTTTCAACACCTGAACAGAAATGCAAAGTAAAACAAAGATTTATTAATAATGAGCATTACAATTAATTTGCTTTAAAACGTGCTTTGGAAGTGGGGGAAACTTGGAGAATGGGGTATGTAACCGCAGATCGAAATCGACACATACAGACACAGGCCCAGGGTCAGTTTCTCTTGAAAGCAAGTGGAGAGTCATAGGTTACCCTGCTCTCCGAGGAAACTTGCTTTCAAAGCCTCCCGGATACACAGCGCTTCCCGCTGGGATATTCTCTCGGCACGGGTGTCTGGCTGAGCGTAGACTGCAGCCAGGCGATTTGCCTCAACCTCCCATCCAGACAAAAAGGTCTCGCCCTTGCTCTCACAGAGATTGTGTAGCACACAGCAAGCAGCAATAACTACGGGGATATTCTTTTCGCTGATGTCCGAGCGAGTCAGTAAGCTCCGCCATCACCCCTTGAGACGTCCGAAAGCACACTCCACCACCATTCTGCACTTGCTCAGCCGGTAGTTGAAGAGTTCCTTCTCACTGTCCAAGGCGCCTGTATAGGGCTTCATGAGCCAGGGCATTAGCGGGTAGGCTGGGTCCCCGAGGATCACTGTAGGCATCTGCACATCCCCAACCGTTATTTTGTGGTCCGGGAAGAAAGTTCCTGCCTGGAGGCGTCTAAACAGACCAGAGTTCCTGAACACACGCGCCTCATGAACCTTGCCTGCCCACCCGACGAAGATGTTGGTAAAACGTCCCCTATGGTCCACCAGTGCTTGCAGCACCATTGAAAAGTAGCCCTTTCGGTTAATGTACTCGCTGGCCTGGTGGGCTGGTGCCAGGATAGGGATGTGAGTCCCATCTATAGCCCCACCGCAGTTTGGGAATCCCATCACGGCGAAGCCATCTATGACGACCTGGATGTTTCCCAGAGTCACTACCTTTGAGAGCAGTTGCTCAACGATTGCGTGGGCTACTTGAATCACAGCAACCCCCATGGTAGATTTGCCCACGCCAAAGTGGTTCGCTACTGACCGGTAGCTGTCTGGCGTTGCAAGTTTCCAGAGGGCTATGGCCACTCGCTTCTGCACACTCAGGGCTGCTCGCATCCGTGTGTCCTGGCGCTTCAGGGCAGGGGCCAGCAAGTCACAGAGTTCAAGGAAAGTGCCCTTACGCATCCTGAAGTTTCGCAGCCACTGTGATTCATCCCAGACCTGCAGCACTATGCGGTCCCACCAGTCCGTGCTTGTTTCCCGGGCCCAGAATCGCCAATCCACACCATGAATTTGACCCATTGCCACCATGATCTCCACTGCGTGGTGTACCCTGCTTTGTGAGAGGTCTGCGCCACTCTCCTCACCGCGCTGCCAGAGCCTCCTCGCCCGATTTCTCAGCAGCTGACTGTGGAAGAGGTGGACGATAAGGTGCGAGGAGTTGACAACGGCCATAAGTGCAGCGATGATCGCAGCGGGCTCCATGCTCGCAGTGCTGTGGCGTCCGAGCTGTAACCGACCAGAGAAGGGCGCGAACAGATTTCCCACCGGCGCTTTCAAGGAGAGAGGGTGGGAGTGACGGTTCAATAATGACAGTTACCCAAAACCACCCTCGACACATTTTTTCCCCCAGCAGGCATTGGGGGCTCTACCCAGCATTCCAATGGGCAGCGGGGAGTGCGGGAACTGTGGGATAGCTTCCTACAGTGCACCGCTTCCAAAGTCGACGCTGGCCCCGTGAATGTGGACTCAGAAATTCGAATTAGTGTATTTAGTATGGATACACAAATTCGACTTCATAAGGTCGAATCCACAAATTCGAACTAAGTTGATTCGAAATAGTCTTGTAGTGTAGACAAGGCCTGAGTTATTGAAGTCCTCCAATTGTGGTTTGAAGACCTCAAGCTGCAGAGACTCCTCCAGCAAGTGACCCGTGCCCCACGCTGCAGAGGAAGGCAAAAAACCTTCCTGATCCCCAGCCTGATCCTGGGCCTGGGGTGGCCTCTCTGGGTGACCCAGCCCTTCTGGGTCCTGTTCTCATCTACCCCCTCCCCAGGAATGCTTGAGTTTATATGGGGGAAGAACCCCCACAATATTTCCAGTGTGGGGGCACTCATCCCTCAACACCTCTCTGTTTCTGCCACACCTAGTTAGCACTGACAAAAGGTGACTCACTGTAGTAATAGTGCTTCTCTGAGATGCTTGCCCAGATAGATGCAAGCTATGGATAAAGCTGGCAGCACTGAGGGGGTTTTATTCCAAGAGTGGGAATATGCAGAGATCACCCTGAAGAAGAAAGATAGATTTACCAATAACTGCAGATCTTCAGATCTCCTGAATATTTACACTCTTTGGATAAGGCACCAAGAGCCAGATCCTCAGTGGATGTAAATTGTCATACCTGCATTGGTTTCTGTGACAATTTACAGCAGTTGAGGATCTGCCCCACCAATAGGCACTTCTTAGAGGAGATCCAAAGGTTGCTACCTTCTCATGGGAGCTTGGTAAGCTCAGTTCTGGAGGACAACTATTCCATCATAAAATCATCATTTAGATTTGCACTAGAGTTTGAACTTTCTTCTTATTCTTGGAGACGGTCCCTCCAGGTCATGGCAGATTTGTGGAGCATCTTGCACTTTAGCTCTCTGCATTATTTCTGTTTGGTGAATAACAGTGGATTTCATTCTCCAGGCAAGTCAAATCATCTGACAGAATATCTCAACACTAAACTCAGGCAAAAAGTTAAGGAAAAAATACAAACATATTAAAACCAGAAAAGTACAATAAACGGTAGTGTCTGATGAATGAAGCGACCTGTTAGTAGTGTAAAGAGTTAATCCTTCAAAGGAAATAGTGCTAAAATTATGATTTCAGAGTCAATAGATTGCAAAGAATACATTCCATTCAAAACACAGCAATTTCTTTTAATGTACATGTCTCACAGAAAAATATAGCAGGAATATGAACGAAGAAGTTTTCAGGGATTCATTGCCTTATGTCATAGCTGGTGTGAAAATACAGCTTGATGGGTTACAACCAGGAAAATTAATGAATGCCCTGCTACTGTAGTTTGACGTTCCTGTTTCCTTCTCTCTTAACATCCCTAACACTGCAGCTATCACAGTCTTGTAACAGGACATTTTACCCAGGCCCTGGAGCAAGCATGTAGACAAATGAGCTCTGAGATAGCCCTGAAAGTCTATAAAATCTCTCATGAAATGTTGACTTGCAAAATATGGAGATAAAAGCTGAAGTGTCCAAAGTTAAATGACTAAATTTCTTTACATGGTGGATTGCATATAGCTGCTAATGATTTTGTTTTTTAACTGTGGCATTTATTTTGTTTGGTCTCAGATTAAAATACTGAATGCTAACCATGCAGACACAGTTACTCGGCATTAATTAAGTTTTGATTTATATGTTCATTTTATTTCCATTAACACCCCCACCCCAGCATATCCAATTTTATTTTGAAATGACAGGTCAGATTCTGCCTTTGATTAGGCGAGTGTCAATCCAGAGTAATTACATTGCCTTATTATTTGCATTACAGTAGCACCCAGAGGCCCTGTTGTCCTAGGTGCTATACAGACCCATAGTAAAATACAGGTCCTGCCCTGAAGAGCTTGTAATTAAAGTAGGCAAAAGGTGGAGAGAAAGGAAGTATTATCCTCGTTTTACAGAGAGGTTAATGACTCAAAGACTCTCTGGCAGAACCAGGAATTTAACTTAGAGCTTCTCAGTCTAGTGTCTTAATAACAAGAGCAATCCTCCTCTCCAAAATCTGATCTGTTAAATATATGTACTTATACCCCCCTAATCACAGTAGTGGTTATCCATTGGATTACTCGGGATTTATGCTGATCTAACTAGAGCAGAATTTGGCATGGTAATGTTTGGGTTAGTCTTTGTGCCCTTGCTAAATCATTGCTATGTGTGTATTTTGTAAAATGCAAAGGACATTTCTTGTGGGTTTCAGTCATTCAAAGACACCATAAGACTGTCTAATCTTTATACCTCCTTCCCAGGAGGGATTATTAGTCTTTGACCCTGGTGCTGCACACAGATAGCACCAGCAAATTAAAAATGTAACCCTCTTATATTTACCGCAAGGGTATTAAAATGTTTATTTTCTGGATTCTGTTTATGTGAATAATATTTTGAAATTGTGAAACCTTAGGGATGTTTTACATTTCATTAAAAACTGGATTTTACTGTGGACATTGAAGGATTTTACAAGATCATAAAACAATGCACAAATGGAGGAAACAATATTTGAATAAATTTGCTATAAAGAATGTGGTTAATTCTGAATTTATACCATGTTGCATGAC
Organism: Mauremys mutica; assembly: GCF_020497125.1. Taxonomy (NCBI): domain Eukaryota; kingdom Metazoa; phylum Chordata; order Testudines; family Geoemydidae; genus Mauremys; species Mauremys mutica. The sequence continues at coordinate 84,420,814 of NC_059075.1, forward strand.
TGTGGTACCTAAAATGCAGGAGGCCAGATCCTGCAGTTGTTACTAAGTTGTTGATATGGAATAGTGCAGAGTATTGTTTGTATTCCATTAGTAGCTGGAGGACTCCACAAACACATAGTAAGAGACTGTAAGTTCCTCTTTGAAGCAAGGACAATCAAAATAGACAAGACAGGCATAGGAAGTACTGTATTATTATCCCCATCTGACAGATAGGGAATGGATGTATACCCACAGAGACATTAAGTGATTTAGCCAAGATCACACAGAAAGACTGTGACAGACTCAGAAACTGAAACTTCATCTCCAGTGTCTCAACCATGTGCCATTCTTCTTCACTAATAGATGAGGGAACTGTACATATTCCTGGAGTCAGGCAAATGATTTATCTATCTCATAGTACTGAGTGTAAGGCTCATGGCAGAAAAGTTAAGAAAAAGATACAAAAATACTTGTTCTGGAAGTTTGCAGTGTAACACTGCTTTATTTCTTACAATCTGGAATCCTAACCCAACAACCAAAACAGAGAATGCCAAAGAAGGCTGCTTCCTAAAATAGAAACACAACTCAACCCACCATGCTCCAAGATGGTTCTTTGCAGACAACCCAAACAGGACCCTGATCACAAACCTTTTCTTAGAGCCCCCTAGCCTGCAAGCAGAACCAGAAAACCCTTTACAATTTAGAATGAGAGCTTAAAATTATAAAACAGTCTCAATACACCACACTGAGTACTGGCTGAGTATCTGCAATCCCAGTTGAAGTGGATGGGAATTGCAGTTGCTTAGTACAACTGCAGGTTTGCCCCATTGACTTTAATTGGAATTTTGCCTGCACAGGGACTGAAGGCACTGCACAATTCTCAATTCCCACTGAAATCAGTGGGAGACATGGGTGTTCAGCATCTCCTATGTTCAGGCACTTAATAAGGTCTGCAAGATTTGGCTTTTTATTACTACTGAAAATCATGTTGGGATCTTGTAACTTCCTAGTTATTATCGTTTATCATCCCTGTGACTAGTCTTTTTAGAAGGTTAAACTCCTCTATCTTAAACCAAATATTTGAGTTTTATAGTTAATTTTGAGACATTCTAATAGGCCTTCACAGTGGCTTTTTAATGTGAATTGTCACTGTTGGCAATGAGAATGCTTTGATGAACATGTACAAAGTGTTTTTAACACATGAATCATAGAACTGGAAGGGACCTCGAGAGATCATACAGTTCAGTCCCCTGCACTTGTGGCAGGACTAATTATCTAGCCATTCCTGACAGGTGTTTATCTAACTTGCTCTTAAAGTGTTGATGATTTTTGTTACTGATTTATAGGGTGTCACATTGTTCTCTTCCCAAAACAATCATTAGAATATTAACCTTGGGTCTATCTACACTAGCAAAGCTACTTACCATATTGTGTTGATGGCCAATGAAGTCAATGGAGTTACTCCAGATTTAAGCTAATAGCAATGAAATGAGAATCTGCTCTCTGATCATCATCTTGCTGCTTCTGAGAATCCCTCCCCATGACATAGATGATTTTCCTCTCCTGCAGACTGGAGCATGCTAGCAGAATAGGAACCAACAAGAGGATGGCTGGGCCTGTGGTTAAGGCATAAGACTTGGGAGATCTGGGTTCAACTCCTGATCCTGCTACAGCCTCTTAGTCTCTCTGTGCCTCAGTTTCCCATTTGTAAAATAGAAACTATAATGCTCCATTTCTTTGGTCATCTTCTCTGTAGACTGTAAGCTCTTCAGCACAGGGACTATGTGGAACTATTGAAACCTTTACTGAACCAAAAGGGAAAAAAAGGCATGTTTTTATTTACTAAATGTACTGAATGCCCACTTAGCCAGGTTAGTGAGAAACAGTCAGTGCACACAGCTGCAAGCCATGTTTAACTGGAAATATTAGATCACTTTGGTTCTTCTTTAAAGTGAGGAACATTAATCCAGAAATGCAAATTTTCAGGCTCTTGCCATGCAACTTAACAAAGAAGGTGGCAGTACACCTGTCTTTTCAAAGCACAAAACATCACACACACAAAAATAAAATACATTACACTTTTGCCGTTCTCTACAGTCAAGCATTGTTTCAAAGTGAAAATCCATCACTTTGAAGAATTACAGGAAAGATTCTTCAGAAACCAGTGTTCCAGAGAAGCAAGCAGTAGGCAAAATACAGCTGCTCAGAAAAATAAATAAGAAGGACCTTTGGAGCAGTCTTGTTGTATTGAATTTTACTTTATCAGGGACTGGACTATATTAGAAACTGTTTTTATTTTTTCCTTCATATATTTTGAGAGATTTATTTTCTACAAACAAAAAACACATCAGAGGAAATGTTGTTATTGGATAATATATGACTACATCTCTTTCTTTCTTTATGAAGACAGTTTCTCATTCACAGTTCAGGCAGGATAAAAAACACTCAGCTGAGTCTCTCAGCTTTTTGGTCTTGCCTGAACTGCACCTGAGACACCACTTGAACATGATGAATCAAATATGAAGTTACAGAAATATCAGCTTCCACCAGCGACGGTATGGCTACACTGCACTGAAACACCCACGGCTACCCCACCTCAGCTGACTTAGCTACTGTGGGGCAATAAAATTGCAGTCTAGAAACTCTGGCTCTAGCTCCCCTCAAGTGAGGAAAATCCAACAGCCCAGGCTCTAGTCCAAAGTCAAACACCCTGAGGCCTAGCCTGAGTCATCTAACCTGGAACAGCTATGGGTATTTTAGTACAGTGGTTCTCAACCTGTGATCTGTGGACTACATCTAGGGGGCTCTGCAAAAGACTTAGACTGAAAACAGACTGAATAGAATTCAACTATATACATAGACAATAGATTTCCAAAGGGGTCCGCGTTTCCCTTCAAACTTCCAAAGGGGCCATATTTGAAAGTTTTTAGGGTCCACAAATGAAAAAAAAAAAAGTTGAGAACTACTGTTTTAGTGCAATGTAAAAATATTCTATCCCACAACTAATGGTTGCTGAGAAGACCTACAAAGTTTCATAAAGGAGAATGACTGTTGATCCTTGGCTGGAGGTTTCATCCTAGGCTCCAAGAGCACTTACCATGCAGAGGTGGAGATGTATGCTTTTTTGGCAAAAGGATGATTTTTTTTTTATAATTTAAAAAAACACTGCCAGACACTTCTATGGTCTGAAATAACTGAGTGATAGGATACCTACCCCCACACAGGTGATGAATGGGTTAATGTGGGCCTGAGAGGCCAATTAACCCACCTGGCTGCACCTGGAGGTGGGCCAATCCTAATTAAAGATGAAGCCCAGTGAGGTAGGAGGTAGGTAGTGGCTATGAAGAGAGGACATTTGGAGTAGAAAAGGGTTATAGGAAGAATGGTAAGAACTCTGTAGTCACTGAGATGGGTGGGAAGGCTCCTGCAGGGGGAAGAAGAAGAAGAAGAAGAAGAAGTTCAGGGAAGGAAGTGATCTGGAAGATCTAGGATTGAAGTAAGCTCCTCTGGCTGACTTTGATACAGAAGTAGGAACCAGAGTGCTTGAAAGATATTGCTTGTTACAAAGAGCTTAGGAAGGGGCTGGGTAAATTGTTTGAGGATAGGCTATGATAGGAAGGAGTCCAGGGAGGTAGTAATAAGACATTCTGACTGAGTATACCTTGGCTACTTGACCTAGGGTTGCTGGACTGGAAACCCGTGTAGAGATTAGACCTAAGTTCCCATACTGGCTGCTGAGAAGGTAATATGATCCCTCTCCTTGCTATAAGGTAGTGGCTCTCAACCTTTCCAGACCACTGTATGCCTTGTCTAACCCTAAATTTTCCCCTCTCTTAAAAACTACTTGCTTATAAAATCAGACATAAAAAATACAAAAGTATCACAGCACACTATTTCTGAAAAATTGCTTTCTCATTTTGCCATACAATAAAACAAATTGCAATATAAATATTGTACTTGCATTTCAGTGTATAGTATACAGAGCAGTATAAACACTTCATTGTATGAAATTTTAGCTTGTGCTGGCTTTGCTAGTGCTTTTTATGTAGCATGTTGTAAAACTAGGTGAATATGTAGATAAGTTGATATACCCCTGGTTGAGAACCATTCCTATAGGGGATAAGTGGTGGGGTGTGGTGTTTTTTTTGTTGTTGGATTTTTAAAAATCCCTGAGAGAAAGATGTAAGGATCTTTGGGTCTAGGCTCTGCAATGTGAGAGAGAACCCTGATTAGAAGGCCCAAACCAATTTAGTGGTAAGTAAAAAAGGGCCCCTTCTGGGAGAAGGTGGTGTAAGGCTACAGCTAATGTGAATTAGCACCCTGTGTGCTAAGGAACTGAAAGCTATCTGAACAAGCAGACCCCAGCAAAGGGGAGTATGGGATTTCTGGGGGAGGGGAAAAAAAAAGTTAACCCTGCCATGCTAAAGGTCAGTGTGTGGAAAAGACTAATAAGACCTCCAGAATGAAAATATCTTATAGTCAGGCCAGAATACTCACAATAAATCAGTGCAAAGAACTAAAGATGACTGGGTGGCCCTCTAGGGCCAGTCCAGCCCATGAGGGAGTGCTCTGGCCCAACACCTATCTACAGCATTTTAGGAACGCTTTGATTAACCCAGTCCTACAACAGCATGTGGAGTGGGTGATCAGATTGGAAAGTGAGGCATGAAGTTAAAAGCGTTGGTGAGTCGGTGATAGACTTGGGTATTGCCTGAACTGCACCTGAGACAACACTTGAACATGAATCAAATATGAAATTACAGGTTCAGGCTCTTAGTCTCTCTCCTCCCTCCCTCCGCCCCCTTTCCAAATTCCATCTGGTGCTAGCAAAAGCTGTTGCACTGACAGCCCTGAGATCTGGCCCCTGCTGTTTATACCGACATAACAGGCAGGGCATGAGCAGGATGGTGGCAAGGTTCCCAAAGCGCCTTTCTAGGAGTTGGGGGGAAGTTGTGGGCCTCTCTGTGAGGGTATTAACAAGGGGGCTAATGGAGATGGTGGATTTTCGTGGTTAGGAACTGAACTGAGCCCCCCCCCCCATCTCACAGGGGGCCCGTGCTGCGGGAGAGTGCTGACTTTCCTTACACGCCCTGTCGAGAGGAACTCCTGCTGCCCTGCAAGCGGGAGGCGCCCCGCGGGCTCTGGGGGCGGCCAGCAGTAACTTAGGAGCCCTGCGGCGGGGCAGCGGGAGGCTTTTCCACTTAGGGGAAGTCTCAGCTGCAGCTTCTCCGCGGCGCGCGGGACTCTCCTCCCAGCAGCCCCTTCCCCGGGCCCGGCCCGGCCCGCCGCGTCCCTTCCTCCCCCGCTGCCCCTCTGCGGTCCCGACTTGAAAGTGCCTCGCGAGCCGGTGGGGTGCACAAAGCCCCCCGTCCATTGGGCGCCGCGCCCCACGTGAACACCCTGGGGTTGGCTGGCGAGGGAGGGAGGCGGTTGCTAAGGCAACGCGAGTGAGTAGCAGCACCAGCGAGTGGCGAGCAGCCCCCATCTCTCCCTTGCCCGCCCCCCCCCCACCCCGGGGGCTACATCCCCCGCGAGGAGCGGACAGCGGTGCGGGCGGCTTCTCCGGAGGAGCAGGTACCCACTGGGGCAGGCATCGCCCCGCCTCCCGAGGCATGGGGGGAGTCTCCCCGCCTTGGAGGAGGATGCGAAAGTTTTTTGGGGAGGGCTGGGGAGAGCCCCAGGCGGGAGCGGGGCGGTGTTTCTCTTGCCAGAAGATGCACAGCTCAGGGGAAATCTAACCCGCCTGTCGCCCTCCTGCGAGACGGGGCAGAGGGGACCTACCCTCCCTCCCCAAATATGCTTCCTCCAAGAAAAGCATCAGAGAGGAAATCCCTACCCCTCCTTTAGGAGCCCGCGAAAGAGACCAAAGGGGAATCAAAGGGACCCCCAGCTGCCCCTCCCATAAAGATTACAGGCGAAATTACTTCTTCCCCCAACTGCCCCTGCTAGAAGGCGCAAAGGGAAAATCTGCCCCGACAGATTCCCCGATACCCCTCCCACACAGATCAGAGGGGACCCCCCATGCCTGCTGTAAGGAGGTGCAGTGGGAAATCTGCCCCTTGCAGAGGAAAAGGTTATAGGGAGACCCTCCTTCCCCACTCCACGAATAGGGTGTGTTCCTCCCTGCCCCTTGCACAGGAGGCACTAGGGGGACCTACTACGTGAAGGGGTCCGGGTAGGTCCAAATGACTGACTCGGAAGGGGGAAGACACCGCCCCTCGCTGCCAGCAGCTGGGGCTGATCCCTGAATGAAAAGGGCAACAGCAGCCACTCAGCCTGAGTGCACCGACAGAGGCTCCTCGGAGAGCAGGCGGCTGCAGCTGATTCCCCAAACAGCCGGTGCAGCGGGTGAGCGAGAGGGGCTTATGCGCTGTAGATCAGGAGCTGCTGAACTGAGAGCAGAACAGTAGCAGCCTGGCTGCATCTTCATCCCAGGCACTCAGCAGATCAGTCATTTCTTGGATTCCCTTTGCCTTTCCTTCCTTTTGCTCAAAGCCAGAGGTGGGGCGACTAGCTCCTCTTTGCTTTCCTCTGTTGGCGCAAGAAGACTAATTACAAATGCTATATTGGTAATGAGTTAATTAGATCGTTTGAAAGGCTGGATGTATTCATGCGTCTGAAGCTTTAACTTCTGCTGGAAAATTAAACAGGTCTGAGTTTTTAATTTCTGATTTGTAGCCATTCCTGTACTGTTGCTACTGCTGTTTCTTTACTAGTTGCACATTTGCAAAGAGCACCTTAAAAGAAAGCAGTTAAAAATCTAGATTCCCCCTTCTCCTCCCCTCTTTTTTTGTTTTTGTTTTTTTTTTGCGTGGGGAGGAGGGTTGAGGTGCTGTTGAGTATTTTGTAAAGAGAGTGTTCAAAGGAACATATGGCTTGGATAGTCTTGCTAGGATAGCAGTTCACTCATTGACAAAGAGAGAGGTTCTCTTTTCTTATTTAGAATGGTTTTGCGTTCAAGAATTATTTTGTTTTGTTAAGATTATGCAGTGTTGAGGTCTGTGCCATCAGAAAACAATATGTGCTGGAGAGAAGCATCCCAGTACAAACAAAAGATTTTATTTTATGGTATATGAATAACCAAGAGCAATTTCCTACCTTTTTTTTTTTTTCTGGAAAGCTACTTTAGGATGGCAGCCCATGGCTATATTTTTGTTTTTATAAAGGAATTGAGGTTTGTTTGGACATTGTAAGTTACTGTAACTTGTAAGGTTATTTGTTTTTAAGTAAAGGGGAATGTTTGTGTTTTGCTTAGGTGAAACAATTATTAACTTATTGTTTGGCTATTATTTGTTTGTAGGCCCTGATCTTGCAACTGTATCCTCAGGTATGACCTCCTGTGCCTGTGTGCAGCCCTGCTGAAGTCAGTAAGCTGTGCAGGAGCACAGCGGCCCACCTGCACAGATCCAGTTGCAGGACTGGGGCCTCTAGATTCCAATCCTGCAAAGATATAGTCTCATTGAAGTTCATTGGGGGCTCATCAAAAGGCTTAAAATTAAGCCTATGGGTAAATCTTTGCAGGACTGGGGCTTTAGGTTGTAAACTCTTAAAAGTAGCGGTCGTGTCTCTGTATCTGTTTACAGCACATAACACAATGGGATCCCAATGCTAACTGAGGCTTTTGAGTGTTATTAAATAGTGATCTTCAGTGATGTGGCACTATATTAGCTTTAAAATTGTTGACTGTTCTGTGATGTCTCAAATTCATGTTTTTTCAATAACCAAGAATTAACTCCACTTCATCATAATAGACTCTGGTTTAAAATATATTTATTTGTTCTGTTTTTACACTACCAGCTAAATTAACATTTTACAGCTTTGGGATTAGCTTTTGGGTTGTGAAAGGAGAGAGGAAACCTCCTTAGTTTTTGTTGGGAGGGAAGAGGGAAGTGAAACTGAACCACCAATTATTTGAAATGTTCAAATTGTTCAAATCTTCAAGCACCAGGATTTCTATTCTCTTGTATTAATATTTTTTAAAGGAAAACAGTTGTAATAATAAAAAAAAATCTTAAGTGCAGCTGGATGCAAATTAACATCAACACAAAGGGTTGGAAACATGACCTTAAGGGGGCGTTCACTATATGTCCACAGGAAATATGAATGCCAATGAAATTGTAATGTGGTCCCATGGATTCCGCCTGAGCTGGTGCTGAGATGGTTAAAAACTAAAAGTTGGAATATAAAGAATTTTTGAGAGACTGTGTGCTTTTTATGGTTCAGAGGACCTTTCATGCAGGGAGACATTGTCCTTACTTGCACTGGTTATGTCATGCTCTCGCGGCATAACATGATATGACTGATGCAGTCTCATGTGCCACATCACAGTGAAATCATTGGAGGAAGAAAAGTTTCCAGCGCTGTTATTTAAGGATATTTGTAAAAGTATTTCTTGTGTGTACTGCTATTGTTGAGATTAAAGATGATGTATAGGCTTTTAGTTACATGCACAACTCCCATTGATAACAATAGGAGTGCTGCCACAGATCAGGAAGACTCTGCAGCTCAGAGCTGAAGTTAGAAACCCCTCACTACCTTTATATGAAATGAGTTTGGTGGTCTCAGATGATTTCCTAGTGATTGAGTATAAAGGCATCAACACAAGTGCGTTAATAGGCACTCCTTTGTGTGCAATCTCAACAGAGGGCAATGGCTGAATGGCCCATAGAAAGTGAGCTAATCACTCATGCTTAGAGGTGGTCCCTTCAAAATAGTGTGGAGGGACATGAGTGTCTGGGGCTTTACTTGCATTGCTTGTGCTATTGGATTTTCTTTGGATCAATGGGGCAGGAGGCCCTTACTCTCTAGGAAGACAATTTTGCCCCTTTTGTGAGTACTAATTCACTTAGAAAAACCAGCCAACCGACAAAACACCATTACCTGAATCCAGAGGCTTTACAATGCAGATGGTCAAATACATTTAGGGCTGAAACTTTGCAGTAGGCTGGGGTTTCAACCCAGAAGTCAAAATCATACCAAATTTAAGAGAGAGACAAGTCTGTTTAATATGATTTTGTAGTACACAAAATAGAGAATTATTGATTTTGGGGGGGGGGGGGAGGGCGGAGGAGGGAATCCCTGCTCCTCAATAACTTAGAGTGTTAGCGCTTGTTATGAATTTGTACAGTGCCTTACACAATGACTGGGGCTCCCAAGCAACACGAATAAATAATATCTCCTCTTTAGTTAAAGTGAATAGTAAAACTCCCATTGACTTAAATGGAAGTAGGGTTCAGCCTTTTTGTCATATTATAGACCAGATTTAATAAATGCACTCCCTCTTGTTCCCTCTTTATGGAAACCTCAGCAGATCCTGGCCCTACTTAAAAATTTAACCTGGGAAGTGATATGTCTGTCACTATCACTTGATTTTACTGTATGAAAAAGTAATATTTTAAAATTAGCTGAGGTGCTAAACTATTAAAAGAGACTTCAGACTGTGAACAGTTTCTCTCTTAAAGTAATTATATAGGCTGTTCTTTTATGTGCTTAAATAGAGGCCTCCACCTGAGAGGTGGTCAGTACTAAAACTTCCACTGAATTAAAAGGAAGTTATGGGTGCTTAGCACCGCTCAGGGTCAGATACTATACCACGGAGTCCAGATAGTTATGGTCCAATAGACCATAATATCCCAGCAGACTTCTGGTTTGAAATTTAAAAATTAAAAAACATACCGGTACCTTGTACATTCACTAACAAACATTTTCCTAGAACTTAATATTATGGTTTCTCCTAGGCAAAAGGAGACTCTTTCTCCATCACAGCAATTATAATGACTGGAGTTCATGCTAGTGCCACCTTGAGGTTGTGGAAGTAGCATATGAGCAAAGCATTTTTTTGTGAGACTGATCTTTCTCCTGAATTTAGTGGAAGTTTGAGTCCATTTGTGTTCTTTGGTGGCTCAATTGCTAGTCTAGTGATTGGCATCACCTATTAGCTACTGAAAATTCCTTCAATTCGGTGTTTTATAACATTACCTTCAATCACTGATCTGTGGTTTACCACATTTGGGGCAGGGATTTTTTTGTAATGTTTTATGTGAAGGAGAACCAAATCCTCTGTTGTTCTCAGGAGGTATGGAATGGACAGCAGCAGTGTTAGCTTCACCAGAATGCCTTTTGTGCCTTATGGGCAGGGATCACCACTAGGGCTCTAAGGGCAGTTCAATCACCAATCTAGGTTCAGTCCTTGATATTTGTATTGAGACTGCCAAGGAGTTCTGTTTGCAGTGTAGGTCTGTGTGATGTGGATGCTCTTCTACTTGGAACTGGATTGACAGCACCAAATTCATTTCAAGTTCATATTCAGATCGCTGAACAGCTATTAGTTGGTTATTGCTCTCTCCCAAGATTTACTTGGGATGGATACAAATTGGTGATGTCAGTGAGCCACACAGATATATTTTTGTGAGTTAAGGCATGAGTCTACAAACACTTATTACCAGAACTAGTTCTCACTGACATGAGTGGCCTACTGATTTTGCTGGGCACTTCATGCATGCACTGATCCTAATGGTACAGGGACAGAAATAAGGCTTTCTATCTTCAGAGGTGAGGGTTCAGTCCCCTGTAACTTGCACTACCCTACTGTCATGGTCTTGTGCCTTCATCCTTCCCCATTCCCACAGGATCACCCCTGCCACACTCCTTTCTGCTTGTGATCCACCTTTCTTCCTCTGACCTGCCCTCTCCTCCCGCCCCCCATCCTTACCCATGGACTTCTGTGGGGATGGCACAAAATTGTTGTTGAACTTGGTGAAGAGGCTCTCTGTGCAAAGAACCATAGGCCACTAATGAATCTGGCTTTAGGTCCAGTAGTAAGAGTATGAAGGATTTGGCCTAGAGTTAGTTTTTCTAGTTATCAGTAGGTTAAGTACCTAGATACTATGACAGGCACCGTAGGAATACCGTAGACAACTAGTGATTCTTAATACAACAAGCCCCAAAGGCATTAAATAGGCATTAATGTTTGTAAAGAACTTTGAGGTGCTCAGATGAAGTGGTTATGTATGTACAAAATACTATGATTACACCTCAATTTTGACTTTGCAGCTCCTGGTGTGACTAAAGAACATCAGTAGCTATATGTTTATCACATGGGTAAAATATGATTTCTTCTTTTAGGCATTTGTTTGAATATGTGGAAGAAGATGACAACTGTGCATGGATGATTTGATGTAATTAACACCTGCAAGATTTGCAAAAGGCAGATATCATTGTGAAGCATTTACAGTGATTTATGGGAGGAAGGTGGTCCAAGAGAGGGATGCTGATGATATCAACACAGTGGATTAAATGTACATTTATACCTTTATTGACATATGAATTATCCATGCTAAAAATGCAATGAAAAGGGTGCTGATGGAGCAATAATGTGGTACAAACTACTGGATATGGATTCAGCTCTGCCATCCCTCTATAAGGCACATCAATGGAATTCTACATCTGAGCTAAAATAGGATGTTTAGGTTCTCAGAATGCCTGCTTGTTAAGATAATGAGCAGTGATGGCAAACAACATTTTTGAAAGGATAAGAAACGGGGAAGAGATTTAAAGGAATTCTCTTGTTTTTTTTCCATTGGTATTTGTCATACTGTGGATTTTGAGGGAACGCTTAAGGAGACTCAAGGAATATTTCTAACTGGGAAATGGAACCTGGATCTGAATCTAGTCAACATCAGAAAAGAAAGCCTGTGACGCATGGACTGGAAGATCAAAAAAGGGTAGGTGACAAGACTTCACCAGTGGCATTTTGTGCTTAAATTGCTGGGCATGATTCAGGGAGCTCAAGTGCAATTTATAATTTTTGTATCCATTGTTACTGTTTTCCATTGTTTAGCCAGCTGTGGGCAAGCTCTGAGTATAAAGGTTCTGGCTTTTCTGGACTTGTTGCTGCATGAGGAGTAAAGGGCTGAAAAAGATCCTCAGGTCTTTATTTCATTCATTGTGTCCCATCTTCCCTTATTCATGCATAAGGGGGGAGGGGAAGCTTTTTATTAAGAGACTGCTATCCTGGGGTGGTTGATAGTATAAATGAGATATGGTGACACCTGCTTTATTAAGTCAGGCTGATTTATTGTATTGGTTTGTTTTTTACTTTTACAATTTACCTTTAAATGGCTATAACTCTTCAGGCTCTCTTGTGATTTTGGCCACTGAACCGAAAGATTCTGAAGATTATTATACTGTTTTCTGCCTGTCATTATGAGACCAACATGATTTTTATAATGTACAATAGATTTCAGTCAACTGACATCATTTTGATGAAAAACACCACAACAATATGTAACTAATGTTGACCAGCAGTTCTCTAGCTCATACTGGTGTGTTTCTTGAAATGTGTGAGTTAAGGTAGCATTGCATTATTTAATAATTTGAATAGCTACTGCATATTAAATACACCTAAACAAAACCACCATCTCTGGCAAACTGATAGTCTGGGAGCAACTGGGGGTTTCAAGTTGTTGTGTCAAGACAACAAGAAGTTAAACAATTGTTAAACTTGACAAGTCTGCTGTATAAATCATTTTACATTTTCTGATGAGGATTTGGTTGGTGAAAGAAAATATTATGTATTCTGGTTTCTGTGGGGAGCTCTTTCAGCATTGCTTTAACATGACTTTTTTTAATGTATGCTGAAATATGAGAGCTGAAAACTGACCAACTATTTTGCCATTTCAACAAGGCCAACTGATTTGGGGCAGAGCCGGTGTATTCTTTTACTGGGTCTGTCAAAGAATAATAAAAGTGATTTATTTGTTTTTTTAGAAATCAAGCCAGGCCAAGAAGCATTCAGAAACTAGATAAAAATGCATCTCCTTGTGTTAGCCAGAAATAACACATTTAAGAAACCCAGAAGAAGCCTTGAATAGATTTTAATGCACTCAGTTCGATCTATTAACTGTAAAGCTGACAAGATCCTCCCTCTCCTATTTTCAAGGAAGCATTCTGGGACTGAGATAAATCAATAAGGGTTGAAAGAAAATCCCTCTCTTGACTTCGTTTCTAGGAGGCTGTTAATATCTTTTAAAATGTACATCAGTGCTGTATACAAGCCCTAATGGGGAAACATTTGGGACCTATAACACAAAGGTATATTCTAATTGTTCTGTTACACCAAAATTAATAAGCAGTTATGATTGTCTTCGCTGATAGGTATAGAAGCCTACATCTCCCATCTGTTCTTGGTGCTGGGTGTTTGGTGCACATGTAATATGGGGCTTCTGAAAATATAATATAACCCCAAGTGAGGCTCAGTGGCAGCTGGGATAACATCAATTGGTCATGCTTAGCTGACATTCATTTTAACTTGAACTCTAGCCGTCATGGAGATTATTAAATTTATAATGATATATGTAAGATCCATTTTAATGACTCTTCATGCTTGGGTGATCTCTCTCTCTCTCTCTCTCTCTCTCTCTCTCTCCTGTTTGCAAAACAAGTCTTAATAGAGTATTAAATTCATTTCCTATTGAATTTTCTAGGGCAAGATTACTTACAAAAACTTTGCTCAGATTTGTTTACTGAGAGAGAATCTGGAATCTTTCTGTTGTGGATGTGAATAAAAATATTCTCCCATGCAATTTCTCATGTATGGTAAATCCAGAATCCTTGAACATGTGGCTTAGAATATAGTGCATTTGATCAAGGAGCATTGAAAATTAGACTTGTACAGTACAGATTTGATCATTAAAATCAGGCAGGAATAGGAAAAAATAAAGCCAAACTCATTTTAAATCAGGATAATCGTATACTCTCCTGTCTTTGAAACGCTGAATTTTTATCAGCACTAAAAGATGACATCCTTTTTAGCAGTCTTCAGACAACAATGGGAAACCTATCAATGTGTATATGTTTATCAAGTCTTTTGGATGACCTATATTGCCCAAGCAAAATGAGGAACATTGAAGACTAGGCTTGAATTTGTTTTTATTTCCTTTCTGCTTTTTTTTTTTTTGTAGCCAAATTATTGGGCATCTAATTTTATTAGAGTGCTTAGCCCATTTCTCAGTTTGCTGTCTTCTATTTGTTTTTTGTTTTGGATTAATCTTCCAAAAGTCATAAAAATCTGGGTGCTGTCCCAGTCCCCATTCAATTTGATGGGAGCAGGTTCTTTTCAATTGTCAATTTATTAGCTTCCCAGACAAAATTACAATGGGATTGATGCTAATAACGTTCAGAGTCACACTGGATTTAGCCACAACACTTTCATTGGCTTTAGTGAGAATTAGATAGCTAAATCCCATGTAACTCTTAAATTAAGGGTAAAAGAGGTTTTTAAAGCTGATCCAATCTTTACTCATGTGCCAGTGGAACTATTTGTGTGAGCAGGATTTGGTCCTCTTTATGACCAAAACAAACGCTTTACACTGGGAGTAGCAGTAGCAGTGGTACAGCTCTGTTTTTAAGTTTGTTTGCAGGTTATTGGTTTGATACCAATTTCAGATGTCCGTGTATCCATCATTAAATTGAGAGTTGATCTTTTCTGAAGAAGGTGCTGTGTAGAAATCACTATAGAGCAAGTACCCCTCAGCAATTTTTAATCTAGTTAGGTAAATATTGTTTAGTTCAATAATAATCCATTTAACCAGTACAGATGGAAGGCATTAATTTTCTGTGACAAAACTATTGATCAGTGAAGGGGAATGTCTCTTGGATTGATTTCTTCCTCTCCTGAGTTCTCATTCAGATTTAGTAGCTTTTTGTTCTGACAAATATGGAATATTGTAAATAAGCGTGAGTTTCCAGTATACCTTGCAATGGTGACAAAGGAGTGGTTTCTCTGAAACTTTTACATTTCTTCTATCTGTGAATAAATGGACCATGATTCGATGATTAAAACTGATTAACTTTATTGCCAATCATCAATTTAATTCAAACTTGAAAAATAAATTGAAGATTTTTCCCTACTTGTATGTATGCTCCAATTTGACTCAGAAATCAGCTGCTTACTTTGGTAAAGCACGTTGTCTAATAAAAACCCAGACTCGTTTAGTTATTTTACTTACAAGAAAATTTTCCTTCTCATCCTTACTTTTGATTGAATGAATATATAAGAACTGCAGGGGTAAACAAGCCCTTAGTTAGTTTAAGTCTACATTTAAAAGCAGGCTTGAAATATTGTGATAGATTTGATGCATAGCTTTCCTCTCAGTTCTTCTTCTTATGCATTTTTCATGATTGCATGGCTGGTTTCATATGGTATAGGGTTTTTATGCATATTTTTTTTTCACACCGTGGGTTGTTACATCTGTATTATCAAGCAAACCTGTGGTACATTACCACTACCTTACCATCAGTTAAAGCTAGTTTCATTAATAGGTATTAATTTATAGCTTGAATGCTTTAAGGTGTGGTTAGATCTGTTGGGTGGTGGATGAATGTCAAGTTTATACAATGTTTTTTGTTTTTTTGTTTTTTTTTTAATGCTGAGGTCTTAAATTACTTTGCGAATACTGCAAAGCTGAGCCAGTATGCAAGCACTGAAAGTGTAGCCACTTCTCAAGTGCAGCAAGAGTTGCTTTTATGCAAAAGCAGAAAGCTGTTGTGTGGTGTGCTAGTGCAACCAGTCTGTCTTATTGTGGTTCTACTGGAAAATGGACCAGGTAGAAATCCATCCAGCAAGATACAGGTTGGCTGCGCGTGCGCGCACACACACACACACAACACCTGGGTTCTGGAGGCTGTTTAATCAAGATATGCACCTTTATCCTCTGCTTTTGGCCTGTTTCTGTCCTAGTAAAATAAGTAGCAAAACACATGAACTCGGTGCAGAATTGGAAGTTTACTTTCCAAAATTACCACAACAGATTTCTAATCTCAAGTAGCCTGTAAAACAGGGTTTCTATTTTATTAAGGATCCAGTCACGCAACCTTACATTGTGTGAGAGAAGACAACTCAGATGAGTTAGGGTCAGGCTTTTAATTTTTCCTGGATGAAAAAATCCATGTTTAACATTGTATGTGTTAATGATAAGATGCCATGTTTCTGTTATAGCAGTTGACCAATTTCAACATTTGTGTTTTTTGCTTTGGAAAAGAATAGGCTGAATCCTCACCTGGTGTATAATCTCATATCTTTAATGCGATACAATGGACTATGCCAGTTTATACCAACAGAGGATCAGGGCCTTTCCTGTTTAAAAACAGTTAAAGTAGGATTTGATGTGCTTGAGAAGTACATTGTTCAATCTTGTCTATGCTGAAGTCAGAATGGAACGCTCTCAGTTCAATATTTTTTTTCTTCCAATAATTATCTGTAAAGTAAAAGGAGCTTTTTGTGTTCTGCTTTCTTTTTCTTTCTCAGATTCAGACTTGGTTAGCTTGATTGTTACTTGTACATTCTGTTGCTTTTAAGTGAATAATGCATGTATAACAGTGTCTCTTACTTTAATGCTCGTGCATCAAAGTGAAGCTTAATATTCAAACTTTTATGAGCAGCGTACCTACCTCTCAGGGTATCAGAAAAGTGGTTCAATATCCAGAAATTCTTTCCCTTATCAAGGAGATGACCTAGAATTTTAGGTTAGGATTTTCAAAAGCACCCAAGTGACTTCCCACTGATTACAATGAGATGTGTGATCCTAAATCACTTAGGTGCTGTTTGAAAAACCTCAAGAATAAGGGTAGGATTAATAGCCAGGTCACCAGTAATCTGCATATGCTGGTGGTTCAAAGCCTACATCAGAAGACACTGAAGAGTTTTGCAGAGAAAGAGAGGGATTAATAGACAAAGGCTAGTTAACTGTAGTTAAGTACTAAAGAAATAATAAAACAAGCATGAAACATGACATTACATGCCGTAGTACTCTAAATAGCTTCATGTAAGCAGCTGTAATATCTTTTATTTAATATGGCTTAATGCACAATTCTAGCAGACTGTCCAGTTGTGGATCTTTATCTTCACTGAAGTCCAGGGCGCAGGGGAGAAATTGTGATATGCTCTCAGACTAGACTGATTTTAATCAGAAGACGACGTGGGGGAGGGGGAATTCTCCCATTGGTTTGATTCCAAAAACCTTAGCATGCCACAGGAAATGTATCTCTTGGGAAGAAACTGACACAGTGCAGAGATACAAATGCAGCTTTAAATGAAACTGTACAAAATGAGAAAAAAATAATTTAGGCATGAATGTACTGGTCCTGAGGATGCTCAGCACTATGAAGTCATGGAACTAAGGCTCTTAAGCAAATCATGCGATCAGCCTCTAAATCAGTTTTTACCATGAGGTTATCCATAAGAGCTCTTCTGCTCATGAATGTTTGTCTGTATAATGTGTAGACAGCTGGATTTCCTTCTCTCCTTTTGGAAGATTAAGGATGTATTGTAGGATTTGCCATAGTAGATCTGACTGATGGTCCTCTGGTCTGGTATACTGCCTGTGGCCGTGATCAATATCTGATACTTCAGAGGAAGGTGGTTTGGGGGGAGGGGGGGCAGAAAAAACAACCAACAACTTAATGTACCCAGCCAGTTGTGTTGTATGTGGAGAAGAATATTCTTTTTATCTTGCAGTTGTGAATATTAATAGTCACAAAATTATCTAGCCCATCTCAAAATCTGATTCTGTGAGATTCAGCCTGTGGCAAGCGATACTCTGTAAAATACCATTTCCTTTGCCACATTAAAAGTGAGTTTTTCAGGGCATGCCTGTGCTATGGGTGCTACAGCAGCACAGATGTAGCTTCCTATATCAAGAGAGAAGGGGTTTTTATGTCACTGTAGGTAAGCCACCTGTGCAAGTGGTTGATAGCGGAATTCTTCCATTGACTTAGCCTTTTCTGTACTGGATACTCCTGGGGGAATTCTGTGCCAAAAAAGTTAAATCCTGTGCACAATATTTTAAAATTCTGCATATTTTATTTGACAAAATTACTTCAATTGTTTTGAATTTATTTCAAAATATCTGCCAGCCAGTATGTCTGTAACAATATGGACAACAAAAAAAGATTCAGGAAATGATGTGAGGTTTGTTTCTGGACAAATCAATTCTTTACTAGGCATATTAATACAGAACTTTGAGTAATTCATTTAAACTACAATACAGAAAGGGATTTCCTGCACCCCTCAGTGCAAAGCTTTGGGGGAGTCAAGGGTAATGGACTAATGGAGGAGCTGAGGGAGAGGGAAATAATTGCTGGGAAAGAACCTGGAGGGTTGTTGGGTGGGGTGGGAGAAGTATGGCACAGGTTATTTTGGGATGGTGATGGACTGTTAGGGAGTTGGGAAGTCTCTCCTATGCAGACCTTGGCTGACCCCTAGCTTCCCATTCAGTCAAGCAAATCTCCATCCCGTCCCCACCCCAGTCTATCACCCCACTAGCCCTTCTGAATCCTCATCTGTGACCCCCCAGCAGATCCCTGTGCCCTGCTCTGTCCATCTCTTTCCCCCTCCCCCCATCCTGTGGCTCCTCACCTGGCCCCGCAGGCAGCATGCTGTGAAGAACGCACCCGCTCCTCCTCCCTTTCCCCTCTCCTCAGCTTCCTGCTCCTATCCTACCCCGCTTGCCCTCTGTTTTGGTGCCTCAGCAACCCCTGCTGAGAGTAAGTGCAGTGTCTCCCCAGCAGAATGTATTTTCTCTGGAAGGAAAAAAAAAAAACCTGCCGGGGAGGAGCATGAATTCTGCACATGTGCAGTGGCACAGAATTCCCCTGGGAGTAACTAGAGGCTAGGTTGGTTTAACAACATCACTCATGGGTTGTTAAAAAAAAAAAATCACACTCCTGAGTGATCTAAATTTTAGGTAGAATAGGGCTAAATAGTGAAGTGAAAGGTCTATGATTGGAATCAGAGGTGCAACTGTTTCTGATTTTTTAATGTGCTTTTAATTACCGTAGAACTGAGACATAACATTCATTGTTTCTCCGGGTGTGTGTGTGGTTTTTTAAATTTTTTTTTAAGACCTCTATAGCTTGATTTCTCCCCCCTCACTCCCCAATGAACAACAAGACGCTGTGTGTAATCCACCCTGGCACCCTTCAGGTTCATCTTGCGTTGTGCCCTTGCAGACTGCAGACAGTTTCCTCACTGCAGAGGAGTATACTCTCTCTTTAACTGAGTGTTTAAACTTACTACCTCACTCCTGCTTCAGACTGCTATAAGGTTAGAGTTTGGTTCACTTCACTTCTTTCTGAGGTACTGACCATGATTGTCCCCCATTAAGGGTCTAATCTGGGACATCCTGTGGTTAGTCACTTGTGTAAATAAGGGTTTCCTGGATCAAGCCCTAGCAACCTGCCACTTCCAGGTATTGGGAACAAAAGCATAGGCTAGGAAAAAGAGAGAGACTACAAAATAAGAATTATGTATATAAACACATCTAGTGATAGAGAAAGCATGGCTAATTGAGTACAAAGCTTGTGTTATAAAGTATGGAATATTACCCTCATAACAAATTATTTGTTCTTGGCCTAAAAGCCATAAAGGCTTTTCCCCACTTATCAGTTTGCAACATATTATTGGATGCATGGTGTGTGTCATGTAAGCGTGTCATTTCCCAGTAATGAAACATCTCTCCCATCCTTCCTCTCATGTCAGTGAAGCTTGTGTTGATTATAGCCACCTTTTTGAACAGAAATAAAAAATATTTTCCCAGTTCAGTGCCCCCTTGTTTGGTATGCAGTAAAATGTTTGTTTGCTGTGCCATTTAAAAAATAAACATGCTCTCTGATGCACAATGTAAGAGCCTGATACTGTCCTGCAGCCCTTACTCATGCAAGCAGTCCAACTTAAGTCAGTGGGACTCCCTGTGTAAGTAAGGATTACAGAACTGAGCCCTAATTATTGTTTCCTATTGTCTGCTAGCTTTTTGTTTCCTTTTCTATTCTAATGTTGACCTAAATGGAGACTTTTTTCATTTATCAAATTATTTTTCTTTCTACTGTCTAATTGTGACTCTCAGATGTTACACATAACTCCATTACTGCGTTGATTTCCTTTGCACCTCTTTGAAGAGTACTGCCATTATCATGCAAATGGATACCCTCTGGCTGCAAGCAAATAGTCCTATACTATAACATATAGACCGTAATATTAAATTCCTCAAGATTTAGATAATGCAATTCATATTGGGCAGCTAGACACCAACTGTCTGTGTCTCTGCCTTGAAATCTGTTTGATATCCCTGATGTCCCTCATGTGGTTTGATATTCCTGGGAAGGGGGGAAATAGCCTCTGAGGAGATGATTATTTCCAGGGCATGCT
The DNA here is from genome assembly GCF_020497125.1 of Mauremys mutica. Taxonomy (NCBI): domain Eukaryota; kingdom Metazoa; phylum Chordata; order Testudines; family Geoemydidae; genus Mauremys; species Mauremys mutica. The sequence goes on from NC_059075.1 coordinate 84,440,996, forward strand.
GCACAGCTCATTTTCAAGGCCTTTTTGGGAAGGAAGGGGCACACTGGGAACATTGGGGGGGTTTATTTTTAGGGCCTGGGTGGCTAACTTTTTTCTCTTTGGCAGGCTATCTTCTAGTTTGGGGGAGGCTGGGTTTATTCTGATTGCATTTTTATCCTATGCTCAAGTCACCTAGAGTACTGAATCAGCGCTTCCTAATGTAGCATATAAATTCAAACAAACTACAGTTGTACATTAAACCTTTATTACTGGTTTTACAGTAATGAGACTCAGTGTGTCTTTGGCATTTATAAACATCCTTGTTGTAACATGCATCTTGTTACACTGTAAAACATAGAGTAGGTTGCTGCATGCAGATGAAAATATGCAGCAAGGGCTGTGAGAAAAGAAACTATATATACAATAGGGAGGTATAAATATAATTTTAAATTCTAGCTTCTGTCATAATTGCTAGAAGGGGTATATGGGCTGTTGCAGAAATCTGTGATTAAACAAAGGTTATTACAGATATGTCGTACTACTTTTATCCACCAAAGGCTGCTCAAGGTTTCACTAGTTTAATTTTGAAGTAACTCACTGGAGAGGCTGCAGATTTATACTGGAGTAAGGGAAAACAGAGGTCTGCCTTATCCCTTCCCTCTCCCTCCCCCCCCTCCCCCCCAGATTTATATGTAAAGCAGCACCATCTCCACCATCCTCTCCTTGGCCCTTGCAGAATTTGGTCAGGAAGGATAATGCAACCTAGAGCTGTATTACCTTTTTTCTGCAGCACTTTTCCCTCAAGCCAGGTCTCCCAAAGTAGGTCACTGCTGAGAGCCAATGAACCTGATGAGAGAACCACCAGCACCAAGCCACCATAGAGACCTGGGACCTCTTGTGATATTCCCCCCAGAGCTCCTCAGGTTTCTGGGAATCAGGTTTGTATGGGTGGGGCTTACAATATATTTTCCATAAGGGAAGCCCCTATTCTCCAATGATGAGGGAACTTAATAAGGGGAATCTTCACTTAAATTTCCTTCAGAGATCCCTTTTACTGTTATTTCTGAGGGAAGAGATGAAATTGGCCCTGTGCTTGTGGCATTAAGAAAATGGCATAGTACTGAGGTTGTGGCTGACAGGATATGATGCTTAGATATCTCTTGATGCTATTGTATATCAATGCTGATAATGGCATACTCTGGTGTGTGCAGCTTTTTTTCCCAGACCTTGCCACTAAAAGAGGAATTGCATTAAGGAAAAAATGCTTCCAGAATATCACACTGTACTAAGTTGCCTAATCCATGATGAGTTTTAGCAAAGTATTTATTGTGTGTCTCATTCACAGGTAGACATGGGTAGAAATCAAAGTGTTGTAAACATTCAGCTCACTCTAGGCTTAATTATTTAAATAAATCTGCTTTTAAAGGTTTCACAATTCTTTATTGTGATGACAGCAAGGACTCTGAGATTTTCACCAAAATGGAGGGTATGTTTGGGGTAAACAATGTACCTCTGAAGACTTAAACAGATGGCTAGAGTTGCCTCTGTTATCTTGATGTATCTACATCTTAATCTGCCATGCAAATGTCTCCTGTTTCTACACTGCATTCCCCCCTCAAACACCAGTATATAATTGACTCTACCACATTTGTGAACACTGCGTCAGATTCAGTATTGTGATAATCCTCTTCCTTATGGATTAGGAAGATTCTACTTCTGAATGTCCTTTTAGGGGAAGGATCTAAATGCTAAATTTGCAAGTAACTCTAGCAGCTGATTCTGCATTCAGACGAACTTCTCACACTTTTTTTTTTTTCTCTCCTGTGTTAAAGTTTTGCTAGGAAAGGTTTGACTAGATGAAACAACATCTGCTGCAGAATCAACCAATGCTAAAGGAACAATAAACCAACCAAACATTAATGCAAAAATGGTCTGAGTTCTTTCTAGTCCAGGGGTTCTCAAACTTCATTGCACTCTTCTGACAATAAAAATTACTATACGACACCAGGAGAGGGGACTGAGGCCTGAGCCTGCCCCAACTTCGCCAGGCTGGGCAGAGGGGGTGGGGGGAACAAAGCTCAATGGCTTCAGCCCCAGGCCGGGGGCCCTACCGCCCAAGGGCTTCAGCTTCAGCCTTGGGCCCCAGAAAGTCTAAGCCAGCCCTGATGATCCCTTTAAAACAGCATTGTGACCCACTTTGGGGTCCTTATCCACAGTTTGAGAACCGCTGTTCTAATCTATATAGGAATTTGGGACCTGATTCAGCAGAGTACTTAAGAAGTCCCACTGAAATCAATGGGCGTGTGCATATGCTTGAAGTTAGACTCTCATTGACTTCAATAGTCTTTAGAGCAGGCTCTTGCACTGTGTTAATCATTGTCTCGGTACCACTTTTTCTGGGGGCTGAATTAAACTCTTCACATTTTTAGTACTAAAAAAGTAGTAGTCTGCATTGGACAGGACTCAAATACTAAAACAGTCCCTGCCCTGTAGCTTGCAGCCTACAAAACTGGACACAGTGTTAGCTGGAAAAATGATCTGCATTTGTTAAAGAGCTCAACAAGTGGTCCGAGTAACAGTGTCCTTAATTCTTTCTCCACCCTCTCCCACTCCCATATGAATCCTGTGGACACATTGGATAACAGACTAAAAAGTAACCTTTAAATAAGAACAGTTAAGTTACAACTGGAGTCCTTAGGAAGAGGTGTGCGTGCGTGACCATATGCACATGCACACCTGTCATCTAGCTGCATGAAGGGTGGAAAAAACAAGGTTTTGTTGTTTTTGTACACTGTCAATATTTGGTCCTTATCCATCCGCTGGTGTTACAGACCTGGTACAAGAGCCATTAAAGAGAAACATTAGAAAGGAGTGACTTGTGTAAATCATCTGTTAGTTATGTGAAATGGTGCTTAATGTGAATTTGGCTGCCTGCTTATGTGCCAGTAAATGCAAAATGTATCATAAATACCTCTACTGGTGTTCAATTAAAAAACCCACATTTTTCAGGTTCTGAATGTTCATTGTAGTGAGTTCCCTTATTGCAGCACCTGCATTAATATCACGTGTACTGTATTGTCACATGTGTCCCATTAGACCTCTCTGTAACATGGCTGAGGCATTTGCAAGCCTGTGGTTTCTGGTTGGTTGGATTAAAACTCATATTTGAAGGAATTTGAGTCTAAGCCTTCCAAAACCTGATAAGCATCATTTCAAAGAGTGTGCTGATTTCTAGAGCTGAAACTCAGTAGCAGCAGTATTCTGTTCTCAAAATATTTTTTTTAAAGATGCTTGAGTAAAGAAAAGGAAGATTAGCTGTAGTGTATATGTATTGGAATAAAGCTTCTTCATAAATATTTATCAACTGGAAAAAATAAGCACACAGATGTCTTCTCATTTAAACTCCAAATATGTCATGAGTATATCAGCTAGTAAGGGATGGAGATTTAGCTTCGTAGACCATGTATTTTCACACTTCTCAATGTCAGATGAGATGAATTTTCAATGCAGTACAATATGTTAAATGCTAGAGGCGTTGGGGCCTAGTGGACTGGGACTTGAGACCTGGGCTTCATTACTGACAATGGCTCTGGTCTGCTGGGTGACCTTGGATAAGTCACTTCATCTCCACACATCAGTTTCACCATCTGTAAAAAGGGGGCGTAATACTGACCTCCTTTGTAAGGCAATTTGAGATCTGCTGATGAGAGAGGTGCTATATGAGAACTAGGTATTGTTGTTAGCAAAGTGGTCAGTACCTCTGGTTTATATGTTAGCCAAAGATGGCACCTGTAGAAGCACAGGGCCCTCAAAAGCCTCACTAAGTCACTGCAACAGCACAGACTCCTAGGTTGGAATGTTGGTTCTTGCAGTACCCACTTGCTTGTTGGTAGTCTCGTATCCAGTTTTGGATTCACCTGACTCTACATAGCTTATGAAGATTAGAATTATCACAGTAAATGGTTGTACCGCTACCAGACTTTTCTGTCTATATGAACATGTTTCGTTAAAGTTGACAATATCAGGTCTCCGTGACCAGAAATACAAAAAGGAAACACATAGCCATTAAACTCTGGAACAGTATGTGAAGTGCAGAAGATTAAACAAAACACAACTTCCTCCCCATCCAGTGGCAGTGCTGAGTTTCTAAAATGTGTATGTATGTCTGTCTGTTTCTGGCAACTGACCTGATGTGTACATGTTCTGATAATAAATGTGAATTTCAGAGCTTTGCTAAAATGTAAAACAAAAAACTTGCTATTTAAGGTTCCAGTTCTATACAATACTGAGGCATAACTTCATCCCCACTACAGCCCTTTGGGCCATTCCAGTAGCACAAAAACCAGTTTACGCAATCACTTAGGAATTTTTCCTGTATAGGCGGGGGTCCCCGAGTGACTTAAAGCCAGTGTACCAGTTTCATGCCAGTTTCTAGTGTAATACTCTTGGGACATTCCTGTGCCACCTTGATCCCAGGTTGTTGGCAAAGTTCCTTGTGCCTGGCTGCTAAAGCCATAACGTAAAGCAAGGCAGAGGGCCCAGACTCTGGGTGAATATGAAGGTGACAAAGCCATGTTTGTTCCTTCCCTCCACTCCCCCGTCCCCTCACTATTGCACCAAATACCGCTTGGCTGGACAGGAGGAGCTTTACAAATACTTGGAAGTCAGTTCCTCCTGCCAAGAGTACAAGGTGAACACCACAAATGGATTGGTGGCATTAGAAATGTCTTAAAGAATGCCAGGAGCATTTCCCTACACTCCCTCCCCTGTTTAAGGTGTGTGTCTGCTGCCAGCAGCTGTTGCAGGTGGAACACAGTGCTCTTAACACAGCCTAATCAGTAAATAGTTTCTCATGGGAGTACTCCTATTGCACCATCTCCAAGATCTTGCTCCCACCATACCAACAGCAGGGAAAAGTGATAGCAGTGTATGGTTGCTCTAAGCACCTTTTACATATATTAGAACAAACCAGGAGCCGTCATCAAACCAGAAAATAACCAGCTGAAAAGGAAATAAAAATCAGCTTCCTGCAACTCTGAGAATTTAGTAAATAATCCTTTTGGCTCTGCCAGTACATCAGTGGGAAGGCACATGTACTGAACTTTGTATCCAAATAACAGTTTCTTCTTGGCAAATATTTCAAATCATTGTTCCAAAAATTAAGTGTTAAGAATATCAAATGTGAAAATCTGAGGGGGCAGCACAGCGTAAGTCTGCAGTGTGTGCAGAAGTGGGGTAGTGCTCACCTTTGCATTCCCCTGGTGTCCTAGAGCTGTGGTGAGGACCAGTCCTGGGGTGTAAGTTTGAGGATTGTTCTAATCTTGCACCAGTTGTTAACAGCCCTTACCGTTGCCATTCCATCCCCTCACAGCTATCTTGCCCATGCCCCCCTTTCCTGTGTACTGAGAGGAAGTACAGTGGCTAGTTAGGTTTGCTTTACAAAAAAAAAAATTCTCTAGCTATGAAGTATAAAATGGGTGCTCAATACCTCAGTATCTAGTCCTAGGTATTTTAACTGTTACTGACGCCAACTAGAAGAGTGCACGTTTTAACAGGTAACTTCAAAACATCATATATATAAAAATGAAAGAACAGTTGATGTTTTGAAGTTACCTGTTAAAACGTGCACTCTTCTAGTTGGCGTCAGTAACAGTTAAAATACCTAGGACTAGATACTGAGGTATTGAGCACCCATTTTATACTTCATAGCTAGAGAATTTTTTTTTTTGTAAAGCAAACCTAACTAGCCACTGTACTTCCTCTCAGTACACAGGAAAGGGGGGCATGGGCAAGATAGCTGTGAGGGGATGGAATATATATATATATATATATGATATTTTAATTAACACTTTCATAATGGAACAATTTCTGTAGACCTTTTGGTTATAATCCCGCTTCCATGGAATTCAGTGGCAGTCCTGCCATGGACTTTGGTGGGAGTAGGATTGAGACGTTGTGGGAAAAGGTCATTCATAGAAGACTTATTTCAGATAGCTAAGACATTAAAGGATTTGCCTCTGTATTTATAATGTTTCTGCTGACCCTGTTTAGGTGGGGGGATTCTGGGCTGTTAGGCTGGTTAAAAATAGACGTAACCTTTTCTCTCAAAACCTTGCAAATACCATGAAGTATAATAATAGTGTTAACCTGACTTCATTTATCTCTGGGGCTAAACTATGAAAGCCTGCTATAGTAATTAATCGGGGTCACAGTGCATCTGTGGAATCCTGGGAAACTTGATCTTGGAGTCAATAAATTTCTGAGCTGAAGTGCAAAGAAAATATGACCATTCCTCTACACAGAGGGGAGTTGCCTGATTTGGGGAAATCACTTGTTTTCCTTTTTGTAACTCGTATATATCCTAAGGACAAACCCATGCTGTAAAAAGTACATCTCAATGTACTATAACTACTACTGTAGTTGGCCATGGATATGCCTATTTAAATGGAGTAATACAAAGGCTGTTAGTGTGGTCCTTGGAGGTTACAACAGGATGTAATTATGTTTCTTTAAAAAAGCTTGCATATGTTTTTTAGCAAACTTAACATATGCCCGGATGTCTTGTATATATTCTTTTGGGAGTCTGGAATGACTAATTTTTCTTCTGTAAGATTAGCGTACATTAAAATTACCCATTGCAAATCAATTCCTACAGTACAATTTAATGAAACCTTTTGTCGACAGTTAATGTAAAAAGCATTTCTAGATTACTAATCTTATCACAATTTCTGGTCATTTTACGCATTTAGTAAAAAGGGATATGTGTTCCAATTTGGGATGCCTTGTGTTAATTGTAGTTAATCTTCTGTTGGGTTACCCACTAGTGTTGCTTGTTTAATAAAGCATTTATATGAGGGTCAGATCCTTATCTTGTGTAAGTTGTTTTAGTCTACTGAAGTCAATAAAACTATGCTGACTTGCATTACATTACATTAGGTGAAGATCTGTTACAATATTTTTGCATTGTTGCTTAACATTTTCTCCTTCTGCACTATCAACAGTCCATCATAGTTTGGGTTGCTTTCATTGAATTCATTATGCATGAGGTACACAATAATAATAATAAAAAAAGCCATGTTTAACAATACTGTCTTTCTTTGTTCAAAAGGTTTATTTTTAAACCTTTAAAAAGACCATAATAGAGGCTCAAATTAAATATATAGCCCAAATAAAAAACACAAAACATAGTAAGAGGACCATAGAAGTGGTCTAAACAAATGACTAAACAAATGAAGTAAAGAAGTGGTTAGAGGCAAAAAGGCATCAGTTATAAATTGGAATTTAAATCATACTGAGGAAAACAGATAAGAGTGTAAACCCTGGCAAGTCAAGTGTAATCATATAATTAGCCCCCTCCCCCCCAAAAAAAGTGTGAAGAGCAACTAGCTAAAGACTCAAACTAATAGCAAAAGGATTAAGTACATCAGAAGCAGGAAGTCTGCCAAGGAATCAGTAAGTCCAGTGGATTATCGAGGTGCTAAAGGAGCATTCAGGAAAGACAAGGCTATTGCAGAGAAGCAAAATGAATGCTTTGTGTCAGTCTCGACTGCAGAGGATTTCGAGGGGATTCCAATACAGAAGCCATTCTGTTTAGGTGACAAATCTGAAGAACGCTCCCAGATTGATGCATCAATAAGAAGAGGTTTTGGAATAAATTGGTACATCATACAGTAATAAGTAAGGACCAGATGATATTCACACAAGAGTTCTGAAGGATCTCCGATATGAAATTGCACAATTATTAACTGAGGTACGTAACCATCATTTAAATCGGGTTCTGTATCAGATGACTGGAGGATAGCTAAAATGATTTTTGTTTTAAGTATCCAGAGGCAATCCTGGCAATTACAAGCCAGTAAGCCTAACTTCAGTGCACCTCGATATAACTCTGTCCTCGGGAGCCAAAAAATCTTACTGCGTTATATCGAACGTGCTTTGATCCGCCGGAGTGTGCAGCCGTCCTCCCCCACACCTCCAGAGCACTGCTTTACCGCGTTATATCAGAATTCGTGTTGTATCAGATCACGTTATATCGGGGTAGAGGTGTGTGACGTTATTGATATAAACTGGGACCATATAGAACATGGTTTGCAACCAAGGTCCTGTAGTGACACCAAATCTTATGTAAAGGGGGTCATATAAGGTGTCCAAGACCAGGTTATGGGTTGCTGGTTATGATTATGCTGTCTATATGTATGTATCATTTTGTAGTTGAGTTATAAGTATTGGCTGTATACTGTCTGTATTTCAAATTTGTGCTGTGTTTCTGGGAAACATCCCAGACAAGTTGGTGTTAGCTCTGCCTAGCCTGCTTGATGGCCCATTAAGGACCATCAGCTACACAACTGACCCATTGAGAGGAGGCAGATACGCCTTGTAACTCAGCAGGGTGTGCAGGAACTTGCCCATGTGACTGCAGACTCCATTTTGCTGTGATTTTCCACAGTAAGAAGAAAGAGGTTCTTACACCTGGAAAAGCCTATATAAGGCTAATGCCTCATCTCCATCTTGTCTTCAGTCCTGCTTCTTACCTCTGGAGGAACTTTGCTACAAACTGAAGCTCTAAACAAAGGACGGACTGACCCATCCCAGCGAGGGATGTACTCCAGGGACTTGATTTGAACCTGCAGTTTACTCCATCACTGCTACAATCTTGAACTAAGAACTTTGCCATTACTGCATGTAATTGATTCCATTTAACCAATTCTAGCCCTCATCTCTATCTTTTTCCTTTTATGAATAAACCTTTAGATTTTAGATTCTAAAGAATTGGCAACAGCGTGATTTGTGGGTAAGATCTGATTTGTATATTGACCTGGGTCTGGGGCTTGATTCTTTGGGATTGAGAGAACTGTTTTCTTTTATTGGGGTGTTGGTTTTCATAACCATTCATCCCCAGGACGAGTGGCACTGGTGGTGATACTGGAAGACTGGAGTGTCTAAGGAAATTGCTTGTGTGACTTGTGGTTAGCCAGTGGGGTGAAACCAAAGTCCTCTTGGTCTGGCTGGTTTGGTTTGCCTTAGAGGTGGAAAAATCCCAGCCTTGGGCTGTAACTGCCTTGTTCAAGCAATTTGTCCTGAATTGGCACTCTCAGCTGGGTCCCGCCAGAACCGCATTGTCACAAGGTGTACCAGGCAAATTGGTTGAAACTATATAAAGATTAGAATTATCAGACATTCAGGTGAACAGGATTTGTTGGGGAAGAGTCAATTCAGCTTTTGTAAAGGAAAATCATTCCTCATTAATCTATTAGAGTTCTTGGAGGGTGTCAACAAGCATGTGGACAGAAGTGATCCAGTGGATATAGTGTACTTGGACTTTCAGAAAGCCTTTCGCAAGGTCCCTCACCAAAGGTTCTTAAGCAAAGTAAGCTGTGATGGAATAAGAGGGAAGGTCCTCTCATGGATCAGTAAATGGTTAAAAGACAAAAAGGGTAAGAAGAAATGGTCAGTTCTCAGAATGGACAAAGGTAAATAGCTGTGTGCCCCAGGGATCTGTACTGGGACCAGTGTTGTTCAACATATTCATAAATGATCTGGGAAAAGGGGTCAACAGTGAGATGGCAAAATTTGCTGACAATGCAAAATTATTCCAAATAAGTCCAAAGCAGACTGAAGAGTTATCCAGTTTTGTGAGTTCTCTTTGTGACTGGGCAACAAAATGGCAATTGAAATTCATTGTTGATAAATGCAAAGTAATGCAAATTGGAAAACATGATCCCCAACTATTACAAAATAATGGGGTCTAAATTAGTTGTTACCATTCAAGAAAGAGCACTTGGAGTCATTGTGGGCAGTTCTCTGAAAATATCTATTCAAGGTGCGGCAGCAGTCAAAAAAAGCTAACGTTAAGAACCATTAGGAAAAGGATAGATAAGTAAATACCACAGTACCACTATAAATCCATGGTACGCCCACATCTTGAATACTGCATGCAGTGCTGGTTACCCCATCTCAAAAAAGATGCCCTTCTCTGCAGCTCTTCCAATTCTAATGCAACAGAAATGATTAGGGCCATGGAACAGCAACCGTATAAGGAGAGATTAAAAGACTGGGACTTTTCAGCTTGGAAAAGAGACGACTAACAGGAGATATGATGAAGGTTTTATAAAATTGTGAACGGTGTGGAGAAAGTGAATAAGGAAGTGTTTACTCCTTCACATAACATAAGAACCAGGGGTCACCCAGTGAAACAAAAGACAGTATTTCTTCACACTGTCAATCTGTGGAACTCGTTACCAGGTGTCGTCGTGAAGGCCAAAACTCTAACAGGGCTCAAATTAGAAAAAAATAGATGAGTTAATGGAGGACAGGTCCGTCAATGGCTATTAATCAAGATGGTCAGGGATTCAACCCCATGCTCTGAATGTCCCTAGCCACTGATTGCCAGAAGCAGGGATTGGATGACAGCTGATAGATCACTTGATGATTACCTGTTCTGCTCATTCTCTCTGAAGCACCTGGTACTGGCCATTGTCAGAAGGCAGGATGCTGGTAGGTCTGACTCAGTGTGGCCATTTTATGTTCTTAAGCGCTTTGCAAGTTTTTAAGTATTGAAGCCTCACAATGCCTCTGTAATGTAGAAAAGTTTTATCCCCATTTTACAGCTGGGAAACCAAGGGACTGATGTAAAATAACATGGACAAGGCCACAGATAGCTCTGAAATTTTGTTAGGAGTAGAAATTAGTTTGATTCCAAAGCCTAAATGTAGATCACTGACCATACTTATCTCTACCCCTAGATCAATACAGAATTACTTGAGGCTATTTAATGACTGGATGAAGACCAGTTTTTAACTTTCTTGCACCAAGTGTAGGTATTTCTGTTCTGCAGATTACATGCAAATACCTTAGTGATTGGGCTCAGTGGGTTAGTCATCCCTTGCTGCCTGGGGGATAAATCTTAAATACATAGGGACAGAATCACATTTGTATAACTTTCTAAGAGTCTAATGTCTTAACTATTATATGGCTACAGTATCAGCACAAGGTCAACGTCACAGTAATTGAGAACCAAGTGCAGTTACGAAAGCCCTTGATTTCAGAAGGGTTTATGTGGCAGAATTATGTAGTATGTCAGATGTTTGGTCACTGACCTTTAGTAGTGCCAACTATTCATAACTTTTGGTGGTAATTTAATACCTATTGATTTTTTTGTTTTGTTTTCTTCTCTTGCTGGCCAACTGCCCAGTTTCTGTAATGGTGAGTAGTTGTCTTTACAACCTTTCACGTTGTTGATTATGATAATTTATTGTGCACATTCTCACACTGCATCAAATACCAATTTCAAGGTTATGGAGAAAAATGTCTAATTTGGGACATAAATTAATTCTGTTCAGATTAGTCTGCCGATTGGCCTATGCAAAAGCAATATTGTGAATAACCTTGTATAATAGCATTCTAAATAGTTTAAAGGGGCAGATCCTCAGCTGGTGCAAATTGCCACAGTTCCATGTAAGTCAATGGGACAATAACTAGTAACCAGCTGAGGATCTGTCCCATAAAGTAGAAAATGGTTTAAATGGCTTTCAAAACAAAAGATGTTTACTGTGTGGGAGAAAATGGCAATGGTTCCTCTCTTTGTACAATGGATATCCAGTGCATCTTTTTTCGTATTCAGGAACCACAAAACTAGCAGTCTGCTTTCAAAAAGAAAAATGGGTATTGTGCAGAAAAATATGACCACTGTGTGCAAAATTGTCCATAATTGCTAATGTAGCTCCTCCTCCCAAACACACACATAAGTACACAGTTGCGAGTGCTGCTTTTTTGTTTTCCTTCCAGACTCTATCTAGACAGCTGATTGCAGGCCAGATGTTGATTTAACAGCCAGATTCTACTGTTACATTAGTGTAAATTCAATGTAATTCCATTTACTTCAGTTGATTGATTGCTCAATTTTATGTTGGTGTTATTGAGAACAGAGTCTGGCCCCAAATCTCTAGTCTTTCCAAACAAAGCAAACTTCGCTCTTTGAGTAATGAAGGAGGCTAGTTAATTTGAGCGGATGTACTTATTGTTTTGAGATTTGGTATCCAGAATGCAAGAGACTCTTCCAGCATCAAGTTGTGGGTGAACCCACATATGTGATAGTTTTCAGTAGCATGCAGGATATGAAAATCCAACATTTGCTCATATGCTGCATTGCACAATAACTTCCTTTAAATCTCTCTGCCCTCTAGGATCCAAAGGTTTTTAGTGCTGATACATCTGTGCCATTTACTAATGCCGAGTCTGCAGTCGTTTTGTGATTTAGATAACAGCTGTTTTTGTGTATTAGCTGTTTGTTATAATGCCCTACATCTTTAACTGGTGGGCTTTTTTTATTCTGGTTTATGGGATGGTTACTTCATAAACCATGTTGAGCTGTTACAAATACCGTATATGGAAGGGCCCAATCTTGCCCATTGAAATTAATGAGTTTTGTATGCCGAAGCAGTACTTGATTACGTGTCTTATGTCATTTGAGTATAAAATTTAAATGACAAGTGTAAAATAACTACTAATACAGGCCTTGATCCAAATTAATTGATTTCAGGAGGATTTGGATTTGTCCCGTGGTGCCTTTTTATTCAAATCATTTTTGAATTAAAAACACAGGGTCAGAATTTCGAAGACAGGCATGTACATAGTAGTGCATATATATATTTACTTGCACCTAAATTATGTGTGTGAATACCTAAGATACACTAATTTGGTGTACGTGCATGTGCACTATTAGTTATGATCTTTACTTAGCAGGTCAAAAAAGAAAACAGAAGAATTTTGTTTGTAAACTGTAAAGGTGGAATTGGAAAGGGGGTTTAAAAGGCTGGGTGGGAAATTTGTTTTTCTGTCTCTTGAAAATTTCTCTCAACTCAAATTGGAATGAGAAGTCAATCTTTAAATTCTTTGTGAATCAAAAGTCTGAATTTTTTGGGGGCCAGTTGAAACATTCTTGATTATTTTTTAACCTCTTTTTTTCCTTTTTAACCTTTTAGTTTAAATTTGCTAAAATTTCTAACCAGGAAGTTGTTGCTTCAGTTTGTTGAACTAGGAGTTGTGTTAATGTCAAAATATTAATATTCAGATTTTGACAATCTGAACCTTTTTTAACTGAAATATTTTAATTGGGTATTTTGTCAACCAGTTTTGGCTTTGATTAATTGGCATTTTTCAGTTTAAAAAAAAACCAAACCACTCTACTTAAAAGTAATGAATTGTAAGTGTAAATGGGGTGAACTGGACAACAGATGAGTAAAATTGGTTGGGGAGGTCACCTCATTGCTTCCTCTTTTCCTGAGCCTTTGAGCCCTTCAACTCAAGTTGAAATATTAATTTTAACACATTTTAGGGCTGGGGCAAATTCTCTTCACTCTAGCTGTAGGATGCATGCTTAGGATTTCCAGTAAAAGGTGAGATGGAAAAGATGATGGATGTAGTAAATCAGCTGTGCTACACTGCATTGCATCTGTGCCGTCCTAGGTCTGGGGATTCAGGTACAATCCCAGTGGATGATATTAATCAAACTGGGGCTGCAGTTCCCTGTTCGTTCATACCACCCCCATCTTGGATTTTTACATGTTGCCAATGATGGAAATAAACACCGTACTAGCCAGAACTCTTTCTTCTTCCGGTCACCACTGTTTCTAGATCACTGTTGATAAATCAAGGCATTTGCAGGCTAACAAAAGCAAACTCTTGAATGTTAATATATTGCAAAAAAAGATGGGTGTCCTCGTTTGAGGCTTGGCAAAAGAGAGAGCTCTTAATTTGTTCCTTTAAAAAATGGTACAATTTCCCCAAGAAGTTCACCTACTTCTGTTGTTGAATATTGAATTTTTCCAAGCAACTCTGTGACTGGTTGAAAAATGAGGTAATGTTTGAAAATGATGAGCCCTTTTCTCATCAGAAATTGAGGAATTGCATTGAAATTTGGAAATTTCAAATATTTTTGATCAGTTCTTATTATTCAGTGCAATCCATAAGAATCTCTAGAAGCCTGCAGGGATCCACAAATGAAAAGAGCAACGCAAGTTCTAAGTATTTATTGTTGAGGGAAACCCCAGGAGGGTATTTCCTAAGGTTTGCTAGCGTGAAGCATTCTCTTATTAGGGATATGTTCACTTTGGGTGAAGTTCACCCTTATGCAGAGACCCAACACAAGGCCTGTGCACCACCGAGGCGTGGCTAAGGCTTAATTTTAAGTGGTGTTGGGCACCCATGATTCTAGTTTATTATGCTGTAAATCTGGCTGTAGGGTAGAAATGGGAATAAGTGTTGCGCAAACATGAAACTCACTCAACCCAGGTTTTCAAAGGTATTTAAATGTTAGGTTGAAATCGGTGGACCTTCCAGTGCCTAAATTCCTTTTGAGGCTCTAGACCTCAGTGTTTAGAAATTTCTGCTTGGGACCTTTACTACGTATGATGAATCTGTCTTGTGTCCTCTTTCATTCTAGTTTTCTCAGAAACTGTAAAATAGAATGAAGAATCAGTGTGCTTTAAACCTTATTGTGCTAGAAAATAGGAGTTAGTTTGATTAGCATATTTACACTCCTGTTCTAGCAGAAGGCTCTCCTATAGCTTTTCAGTTCACTGAGGAGGGGATGTCTCTCCCTTTAATAGTATTGTGTGTCTAACCTTCCTCACACTCCACATCTGTCTGAATTTACAGTTCCCTTGCCTCTTTCCATTAAATTGGTTATTGCAAATATCCGTCAGCTTCTCTGGCATATTGGAATAATATTTACATTCATTATTGTCTGTGCATATTGTGTTAATGCTCTTAGCACTAGAGCTGCTCTCCTTGTCTGGCACAAAGAGCTACTGAGGAGTTGGAACAACAGAAGTGCTTCTCTGTTCAGCTTTGTTGCTTCCTGCATGTCTGTGTAACCCACTGCTGAGCATGTATTCCAGATCCATCTCTGTATCTGCTCTGCAGAACATATTATTTTTTACAGCCCTAGATGGAGGCTGTCAGGTAGACCCAAAGCTCTCTATCTTGGTCATGGAATTGCCAGGCATCTGGTTTTCAGCAGGAACGCTCGGTCAAAAAGGGACCATGGTGGCTCCAGGGCCGTTAAAAAGTCTGGTTGGCGGCGCAGCAGGAGTCTGGGGCGAAGGCAGGCTCCCTTCCTGCCCTGGCTCTGTGTGGTTCCCAGAAGCGGATGCTAGGTCCCTGAAGCCCCTAGGTGCATAGGTGGCCAGGGAGGCTCTGCACGTTGTCCCCACCTGGAGCGCCAGCTCCACAGCTCCCATTGGCCGGTAACCGTAGCCAATGGGAGCTGCAGGGATGGCGCCTGTGGGTGCGAGGGCAGCGCGCGGAGCCTCCCTGTCTGCCCATGCGCCTAGAGGCCACAGGGACGTGGTGTCCATTTCCTGGAAGCCATGGCAAGCGCTTCCAGGACCCTGAACCTCCTTCCACACCCCAACTCTCTGCCTCAGCCCAACATCCCCTCCAGTGCTCAAACTCCCTCCTAGAGCCTGTACCCCACCCAGCCCTGAGGCCCCTCCTGGACCCCAAACTCTTCATCCCTGACCATAACGCAGAGCCCACACCCCCAGCTGGAGCCCTCCCCCTCCCCCTCCCCGCATATTAACCCCCTGCCCCAGCCTAGAGTCCTTTCTTGCACCCAAACTCCTTCCTGGAGCCTGAACCCCCCCCCCCACATCCCACCCCCTGGTCCTAGCACAGAGCCCCCTCCTGCACCCCAAACCTCTCATCCCCAGCCCCACCCCAGAACCCACGCCCCCAGCCAAAGCTCTCATCTCCCCCCCCTTGCACCCCAATCCCCTGCCCCAGCCTGGTGAAAAGTGAGTGAGGGTGGGGGAGAATGAGCTATGGAGGGAGGTGGAGATGGAGCTAGTGGGGTGCGGGGGCAGGGCCCTGAGGCAGAGTGTGGAGCTGCTGTGTTCTGTTTTGTGCAATTAGAAAGTTGACAACCCTACTTGGCCAACATACTGGGGACTGAATTGATGATCTCCAGAGCTAAAACCATGGACTGCTACAGCTTGATCTACAGCTCTCTAGCTGGAGCAGTAACAGACTTGTATCCTCTGCAGATCAGCTATAGAAGAGGTCCTGTAACACACACACTCATCCGTGGGTTACACCTCCATCTCTACCTACCAAAACTGTATCTTCTACGCAAGGAAAACTATTTTTAAGAGTTATTGATCAACCCTTCCTCGCCCTCATCCCCCAACTACAAACTTCACTTACTGCATTAGCATAGTAAGGTCAACTCTGAAATATTTCTTCCATGGAATATCCCACTTCAGTGTCCACTCTGTGTGCCTGATTGCACTTGTATTTATGTCTCCGCACACTGACAGTGTGGGGAGCAGAACTGAGGAATTTTGACTAGAGATTAGTAGTTGGGGATAGGTGATGACTGGGGGGAGAGGGGGAATAGCTCAGTGGTTTGAGCATTGGCCTGCTAAAGCCAGGGTTGTGAGTTCAATCCTTGAGGAGGTCACTTAGGAACAAAAATTGGTCCTGCTAGTGAAGGCAGGGGGCTGGACTCAATGACCTTTCACGGTCCCTTCCAGTTCTAGGAGATTGGTATATCTCCAATTATTATCTATTACCAGAGAGAACAAGTTTGAGAAAGTTTTACATTTTCAGGGATGGGAGGCTTTTCAATCGTGCATTTTCCATATGTTTCTATCCCTTACATTGGAGGCCCAAGCTTTGCCCAAATAATTTCTGCATCAGCAGCTTTCTGGGATTCCATTGGGCACATTTAATTTGCATAAAGTGGAGTACACTTTGGCTCCTTTTGTCTCTCTAGAGATCTGCAGCTTCTGGAGATTACAGGAGTCAGCATGCATTGCTCCATCTTTGTAAATGTCTTTTGAAGATCAAAGGTGCTATATTTAATGTGAAGTGTATTGTTTTAACATCATGTGTATATGACACAGTATGTAATATAATATGTATAATAGCAATAAGTATGTAGAAATATGTATCACCTATAAGGTGGTGATAACCATATATCAACTATCATGCACCTTGGGCAGTTGCACTTCACTCTCTAATCTCTCTGTTCAAGGGCTTATTTGAACATTGCTAATTTGAGACAATTCAAACAGCAGCCAATTACAAAACAAATTGAGAAATATTTGCTTCTTGACCCATCATCCAATATTTGCAAGTTTCTGTTGAGTTAAAACAAAACAAAACATTTTGGTCTGAAGTAGGTCTGTCAAAATGAAAAAAATATCTTTTGCTTCTCCTGAGTCTTGTACAGTTAGGCTCCTTATAAAGCAGCTTGGTTTTATAAGCAGAGGGATATTGTAAAGAATACTAGTCATCTCTTAAACCAGGGGTTCTCAAACTGGGGGTTGGGACCCCTCAGGGGGTCATGAGGTTATTACATGGGGGTCACAAGCAGCCTCCACCGCAAACCCTGCTTTGCCTCCAGCATTTATAATGGTGTTAAATACATTAAAACGTGGTTTTTAATTGCGGGGGGGGAGTTGCATTCAGAGGTTTGCTATGTGAAAGGGGTCACCAGTACAAAAGTTTGAGAAATCCTGTCTTAAACCTTCTCACATTTCTAAAATTTTCTGTACATGTATACAGAATCCAAGGCAGAGAAACAAATGTTTTATTGGAACCTACACCCCTCATCTTTGTAATATCTGAGTGCCTCACAAACATTTATAAATTTATCCTGTGTGAGGAAGGGAAATGTTATTGCCATCTTCCCCATGGCACAGAAAGATTAAGTGACTTGCCTGAGTTCACGCAAGAAGTCCATGGCAGCGCCAGGAACTGAAACCAGGTCCTCTAAATGCCAGTCCAAGGCTTTAATCACAAGATCATGTTTCCAACCTAGCCGACACTTTTAAATCATATTATTCCATCATGTATTTACTTTCTATTTAAAATAGTTCCATGGCACAATGAAGTGTTGCATACATCACACATTTTTCTGCCTGTACTGTCACAATCTGATCCTCCTTGTACTTGACATTTTTGATATAGTAGTTGTTAATTAGTGCATTTTAGACACATGCACTTGGAAAATAACTGTTTTAGCATAGGGTATTTTGGGGGTCTGTTAATGTATGCACACAAGACAGCTTTTAGTGCAAATAAAATGTCTTTTTTTTTGTTTCTGCCCTAAAATCTTTTATTTCCCACACAATGCATTACTCCAGAGAACAACTGCCTTGTTTTTCTCCTGTTTTCTTGCTTCTCAAAATATGACTGTATATGTCTTATCAGTTCAGTCACAGACACATGACGACAAGGTATGAAAACCATGAATCTTTGATGTGCATTGCAAGCAAAATATGTGTAGAAAGTTAATAGAAATTTCAGCACTGCTGTTTGCTGTGATACCATTGTAATGATAACTGTTGATAAAGGGTTTGGTTTTTTTTTTGAGCACTGCAGTATTTCTCCTCAGCCCCTCCAAGTTACATTGGAAGGATCCTATCAATGAGTTTTCTAAATATATTAACACCCATTTTTGGATACTGATTTCCCGTAACCTGGCTTCACCTTCTTGAGCATGTTTTTATTGGCCCAACCCTGCTTGCTGAAAACAAGCTTGTATGCAGATAATTGAAAAAACACCAGCATTAGCCAGAAAGTATTTTCTTATGTTGCACTTCGAAGACCATTTTGCAAATGTACACTGTTGTGCAATTGGAGCGTAGAGGGGCAAGGATCCAAGTGCAGAGTAACATGAAAACTCCATGATTATCAATCATGAGATGACGATGCACACGTTTCCATAAAGAATGTGTTCAGATAGTCATTACATTGCTTAGAAATGAATGCTGTTAGGCACAGAAGCAGAGCTGAAAGTGAGCTGGAAACCAGAACTGCCCTGAATATTATATTATACAAGCGCTTTGCTACAATGTTTTGCATTGCTTTGAATATAACACTTAGGTGACTAACACATCCTTAGTGCCATTCAAATGAATATTAATGCAATTTGAAATCCTAATACACTGTAAAGATAGCTAATCTGAAAGAGCTACTAATGTGGGAGAGTGGGTCTCCCATTAGAGAAACAGGTTACAATAAGTATTTCAGTCATTTTAGATTGCTTGGAAAGAGGGAGGATTAGATAAGGGATGCTGATATTGTGGCGGGGAAAGAACTATCCACAGACTGCTGTTTAATACTACTTTGAGAATTCAGGTTACTGTTCAGCAGAGACAGTTCATATTAGTAGGGGAAACTTCTTTTGCATTGTCCTCTTGGGCCTCGTCTACACTACAGGGGAAATTTGATCTAAGGGTACGTCCATACTACCCGCCCGGGTCGGCGGGTAGCGATCAACTTCTCGGAGTTTGATATATCGCGTCTCATCTAGATGCGATATATCGAAGTCCGAACGCGCTCCCGTCGACTCCGGAACTCCTCCACGGCGAACGGCGGTGGCGGAGTCGACGGGGGAGCCGCGGACTTCGATCCCGTGCCGTGAGGACGGGTAAGTACTTCGAACTAAGGTACTTCAAGTTCAGCTACGCTATTCGCATAGCTGAACTTGCGTACCTTAGTTCAACCCCCCCCTAGTGTAGACCAGGCCTAAACTGTGCAATTTGAGTTACGTGACTAGCGTAACACAAATCAGTGTAGCTTAGATCTACTTATCGTGGGGTCCACACTATGTAATGTCGACGAGAGATGCTCTCCCATCGACTCCCCTTACTCTTCTCAATCCGGTGGAGTACAGGAGTTGACGGGAGAGCGATCTGTGGTCAGTTTAGTGGGTGACCTGCTAAATTGACTGCTGAGGCATAGATTGCCACTTGTCAATCCCCTGGTAAGTGTAGACAAGCCCTTAGAGGATTCCTTTTGAGCAATCTGCACAGTACTATGTTTAATTTTAAATATACATTAGTGAGAGTACTGTGAAAAGGCATCATGCCAGTTTACAATAGGGAACAATTTTCAGTTACAGATTTCATGCCTGCCTGGTGGGTGCTCTTAATTAGCTAAAATGCCAGTCCTAAACACACACAACATGGGTGACTGCCCCTGCCCCCATACCTTGGAGGAGTTCCACTTTCACAGTGGACCCCCAGTCAAATTACTTCATGTACCTCTGATGCCACCCTCCCTTACACTGTGCATGGGCCTCTTCTACTGTTTTGGTGGAGTAGCAATGTTTAGTTCTGACCCTTAGAGCCAGACAAGAGCTGGGGTTGTGGGCAGTCAAGGAGAGGTGTTCTGTGAGGAGATTATGGGCACTTCATGTTACTTAACATAAGACTCTGAAAAACTTTTGTTAATTGAGTATCCATCTAACTTATGTTCTTGTATGAGTCCAATCATCTTTAGTGTCTGAGCATGGATTTAAGTATTCTATATTGTCTTTCAAGGTTCTATATTAGTAAATATTTTCCTATATTCAAACAATAACACCTTGGACTAGGCTTTTGTGAAGAACCAAATGGTAGGACCCAGGGTCAGATTAAAGCAGAGGCACTATGTCTCTCCTCTCATGGAGTCATGTGATTATATTGGAGTTTCACTTTTAATTTTTTTAATGCAGCTAAGTCTCTAGTCCTGGTGGTGGAGAAAAGCTTGAAAATGTGACCTGAGTGTAACCATTGTAGTAATATCTGCCTGAGTTTTCAGACAGCCTGAAACAAGTTCTGACCAGAATGAACTGACCCAGGCATCTTAATGGGTATCTGCCATCCCATGGTCCAGCCCCTAATTAGAATCTCCCACATCATGGTGTGCCTCGGGCTGTAGTTTTGCTTAATCCAGCCCTGGTTAGAACCTATACAACCTATAATTTTGAATTGACTGTAGCTATTGCATGTAAGCTTGTCAGACACCTGCTACAATTACACATACGTAAGGGTTCGATGTACTCATAACTGGACATAGTCCATTTTTTAAAAAGTTAGGTTGCAATGTTTTATCAAGGGTTAGATACTACTAAAGGATGCCTGTATATTTTTGGGGAACAAGCCATATAATGGTAAGGATTCTGATTTTTGGTTTTTAACTGATAAAACATCCTGATGCTAAAAAATAAACCCAGAAAAAGATATGTGGAATCCCTGCCTGAACTGTTAAGGTAGAAATGTGAAGACAGAGCTGGGGTCCTGGGTGTTTAAAATTAGTGTCGTTTTAAGGACTTAGGTCTCCATCTGACAAGGTCTTGATATGAGACACATACATTTGTGTGGGTTTTTTTCCTGTAGGAAATAGGCGCTTTGATAATTTTGAGTGTGTGTTGCTTTAAAAATGTGAGCAAATTAGGGCAGACCAATTTTTTTAACCTTTTTTTGGAAAATTTGCCTTTTTCCCCCACCCCTCAACATTTTCTGAAAATTTGGGTTTTTCTACAAAAATGCAAACACACAGTTTTTCTCTTTTTTTTTTTTTCCATTTTTTGGGGGTTTTCCTCATTTTCTTCCCACTTTTTTCCTTTCCCCTTTTTTAAGTGGGGGGGGAAAAAAAGGGAATGCGAGGGTGGGAGGAATAACCAAAACCTCCAACTTGAGGGGGGAAAAATCCCTTAATTTTTTTTTTGAATAAAAAATTGTTTCAAAACCTCTACAATGAAAACCATTATTAAAGTTTTCACAAATACATTTGACGTTATAATTTTTCAACCAGCTCTAGACCAAAATACTTTCAAACATGAGCTTATCTTTTTCCACCAAACTATAGTAAAAAAGACTAAAATGGTTCGTTAAGACAGTTAGGTAATTGCAGCCTTGTAATACACAAATTGAATGAATAAGAGGGGATTGGTTCTTCTTTGAGCAGGGGGTTGGACTAGATGATCTCCTGAGGTCCCTTCCAACCCTGATATTCTATGATTCTATGACTAGTGGTTCAGCTCCTGAATAAACTGACCAATTTGCAAAATGAGAGTTCCTAAAGTGAGTGTTTTCTCTGTGTGACCAGTAACTAACCCTGGAAATGCTTGTCTCTGATTTTAGAAGTAGGAAAGTTTTTGTATTGTCATTTGTGGCCTTCAGCTGCAACATAAGGCACTGCAAAAGTGCATGTTGTCGATTTGATAATGTCTTAAAATAAATAATTTTTTTAAATTGCTTGACAGCCCTAATATATAATCTCAATTAATCATGCTGTTAGTAATAGAATACCATTTATTTAAATATTTTTGGATGTTTTTTACATCTTCATAGATTTCAATTACAACACAGAATACAAAGTGTATAGTGGTCACTTTATTTTTTGATTACAGATATTTGTACTGTAAAAAACAAGATTGTCTTTTTCAATTCACCTAATAGAAGTACTGTAATGCAATCACTTTGTAAGTTAAACTTTCAAGATAAATATAGAATTATGTACAAAAAATTTTTATTTTTTAACGTAATGTAACACTTTAGAGCCTACAAGTCCACTCAGTCCTACTTCTTGTTCAGCCAATTGCTAAGAGAAACACGTTTGTTTACATTTTCGGGAGATACTGCTGCCTGCTTTTTATTTACGTCACCTGAAAGTGAGAATAGGTTTTCACATGGCATTGTTGTAGCCAGTATTGCAAGGTATTTACATGCCAGATGCACTAAAGATTCTTATGTCCCTTCATGCTTCAACCACCATTTCAGAGGGCATGCATACATGCTGATGATGCATTCTGCTTGATAATGATATAAAGCAGAGTGGGCCGACACACATTCATTTTCATCATCTGAATCTCTTCTTTGGTGGTTCGGGTTCTGAGGTTTCAGCATCAGTGTTGCTCTTTTAAGACTTCTGAAAGCATTTTCCACTCCTCGTCCCTCTCAGATTTTGGAACGCACTTCTGATTCTTAAACCTTGAGTCAAGAGCTGTAGCTATTTTTAGAAATCTCACATTGGTACTTTTTTTGTGTTTTTGTGAAATCTGCAGTGGAAGTGTTCTTAAAAGTCAGCATCCAAGACTGCTATAACATTAAATATATGGAGAAAGCGGGTAGAACAGAACAGGAGATACAATTCTCCCCCAAAGGAGTTCAGTCATAAATTTTAATTAACACACTTTTTTTTAATGAGTCTCATCTGCATGGAAGTATGTCTTCTGGAATGATGGCCGAAGCATGAAGAGGCATACAAATGTTTAGCATGTCTGGCACATAAATACCTTGCAACGCTGGCTATAAAAGTGCCATGCGAAAGCCTTTTCTCACTTTCAGGTGACATTGTAAATAAGAAGTAGGCAGCAGTATCTCCTATAAATGTAAACAAACTTGTTTCTTTCTTTTAGCAATTGGTTGCACAAGAAGCTGGACTGAGTGGACTTTTAGGCTCTGAAGTTTTCTTTTGTTTCAGTAGTTATGTAACAAACTACATTTGTAAGTTGCACTTTCATGCTAAAGATTTCACTACAGTACTTTTGTGAGGTGAATTGAAAAATACTATTTATCACTTTTACTGTGCAAATATTTGTAATAAAACAATATAAAGTGAGAACTGTACACTTTCTATTCTGTGTTGTAATAGAAAATATATTTGAATGTAGAAAAACATCAAAAGATATTTACCGTAATAAATTTATAATGTCTAAAAGTGCATTTTAAAAAAGCTTACAGGTTGATAATACAGGGTGGAAAAGGAAAATCTTAAATTTCTCTAAATGTAAGTACTGTAAATTGAGATGGGCCAAACCATAGCACTGGACTGGGTCTCTGTTCACAGCTCAAACGCTTACCATTTTTGGGGTAAATACAAAACCAGAATTGGAATACTCAGCATTTGGGAGAGTTCAGATTTCAAACCTTCAAGGTCAGAGGTGTTTGGATCTAGGGTCTGTAGTGCAGAATATAGAAATGTGAAGTCTGACTCTGCTTTGAGAGCTAATGTAGGGCCCATCTCTAGCTGCAAGGTCAAGAGCAGAAGTTCCAGTTTGAATTTTACAGCATTGTGGTAGCAATGCTCTAATTAAGTTTGACAACATTCTCAGACTGGGCTGTTGTTCCAGTATTTGTTAATTTTTCTTGGTAGATTCCTTTGGGCTGAAATTTCTCATTCTTTGGTGGGGCTGAGCGGAGGCAGAGTTAGTTGGAGTAGCACCTGAGTGGCTCTATTTTGCCTCTCTGAGAATACTCAGAGGATTAGGCAATGACAGCGAGGAATCCGCTGGGTGGATGCTTCAAAAAAACATCTGGCACTTTTTCATTTGAATAAAAAAAAAATTACATCAGGTTGAAGATGGTTCTACACAGTCACTTTGATACACCTAGACACAGTGTAGGAACCTAGATTTGTAGGCAGGTCTCGTGTGCTCTGTGTAGATCAGCCATTGAACAATGACCTCACTCCCTCATGGAAAAACACAAAGCCAGTACATTACATTATACAAGCTGTGAATGAGGAATGGGGTTTTGCTGAGTTAGAAACATATTGGCTGAGAAATCAACTTAATAAATAAGTCGAAATAGTATATTGCACGGAGCTGTAGAACATCATTGTCCTTATTCATTTTAAGGTTATGGTAAGGGCCTACCTCTAGATCTTCTCCACCTTTAGAACTTCCCTTAAGCTTAACAGGAAGACTGTGTGCAGAGTGGAGGTAGAAGTGGGCTGCAAGTGAAGTTGTATACAACTTCACAACATATGACTGGCTATCTGTACAGTGAAATAATTTAATTACAAACTGGAATACCCATGCTTCATGCAAGTAGATAAATCTGTGAGGAAGAAATTAAGTGTAAATTGTGTTTCCTTGAAAAGGTAGAAGTGTGTGTGTTAGTATTTATTGATATACTTCCTAATCTTATAAAACCTACTCATCTAAACATTTGTCAGTTTCACGTATCAATTTGGTTTAAAGCATGTAATCTACCATAGCAAATATGTTTCTAGCCCTTGGCAGACCTTGCCAAACTATTATTTTTACCAGCTGTTCCCAATATGGGAGGATCCATGAGCTTTAAATTTAAGAACTACAGCTTGCTACTTTCCTTTGCAAGTGTTTCTGAAGGATCTGAATATTTCCTTTCTAGTTAGTTGCCTACTTATTTTAAAGGTTGTAATTAGGAAGAGAATGAAATACTTGTATCAATACAATATCTACTCAGTCCAAAAAATGTCTTTGGTTTCTTGTGAAATAAGCTAATATTCTTTCCAGTCATGTAAACCCCACATAAATGTAAGCAGAAGGACTGAATTTTCTTTCATTTTTAAATGAGAAAACCCAACCTCAAACACCCCCAATTACCCCTCTCTCCCTAAAAATTCTTTAGCATCTACTGCTGAGTCCCTTAAAAACCACATGCAATAGAGAAATGAGGATTTGCAGACTCTCAAATATCTAGGGTGCAGTGTAAGTTTGGGGTTTGAACTCAGGCTCAAACCTAACCTCCTCCCCTTCCATCTACACACACATTGCATTGGCAGGGTCCCAGGATCCCACAGGGAGGAGGTCTGAGCCTGAGTCAAGCTGGGACCCAGGGTTCAAGCCCTATTGTCTAGCAATGTACACACAGCCCCAGTGGATTTACTTCTGGCACACTCCCAGAGAATATCCCATGAACTGATTTATCCTCTGGACAGTCAAGCTTAATAGACATTGAGGTTTTGCCACACTGCATCACAAGCAAAGAGCTAGAGTGGACACATTTTGGGAGGGTGCTAGGAAGTCTGGGATATGGGTGGTTGGACTCAGTTCCACATAATGCAGTGGAGACACTGGAGCACCAGTGGGATCAAGGGTTCAGCAGTTCCTAATTTAGGGTTACAAATGAGAGTAGATGCTCGAGCCCTAGGTTAACAAGTTCAGGGACTGCCAACTTGAGTTCTTCTAACCCAGAGCTTACATTGCAGATAGACCCTCAATTTCCCTGACTTCAACAGGAGTTGAGTACTGAGCACCTTGTAGGAGAATTGATTAGAGTTTTGCCGCTGATTTCAAATGGTGGGATTAGCCCTAAAACAGTACATACAACCATTATAAACTTAAACATGGTAACAAAGGTGATACTACATTCCACTCTATCTAAGCTTGGTCCCAATGAGTGGTTGAGAGGTTTTAAGGGGTTAAGGGCCTGATCCGGCAACCTCTTGTGAGCACTCCTTACTTGTGTGAGTAGTTCCTACCTTATACATAAAGGTTTGCATGATGGATCGTGTAGGCTTGTCAAAAGAATTATGTTTAAATTGGCCATGCTTTTAAAAATGTAGGTTAACAATCTCTCTTAGGGAATTGTGTGAAACTGGAAATTCTCAATATACACAGTTCAAGACAGAATGTTGTTTTGTTTTCTTTTCAAGTGGTCAGGGCCAAGTTTTCCCCTGGTCCTGCTGATGCCGCTCTGTCTGAGTGGTTTGGCGCTTGTTCTGAGGCATTCTGGTGTTTCCAGAAGTGCTCTTTATCTTTTTTTTTTTTTTTTTGGTGTTGCTGTTTTGGAGCTTCTGGCTAGGTACACTAACAAAGGTATAACAATGCAGGATTATTTTGTGTTCTGAGAAGCTTGCTCTGTTTGTTGCCTGGCAGGATCGATTTCCCTTGCCCTGTTCTAAACTGAAAGCAATGCCAGACTGACAGCTCTGCTAAAGGCCCTCATCCTACAAACACATAAACATGCAGTTGACTTTAAACACATGCGTAAGTTAAGCATGTTCATAAATATGTGTAGTACTGGAGCCCTAGAGACTGAATTGTACAGAACCAGTATATCAGACAGTGCAAACTTCTCCATGCTGCTCTTGAATTTGACTCAATGATACCATCTCTGGAGCAGAGAGCATAGTTCATGCATATTCCTTCAACGTTTAGTCTGTCTGCTAACTCAGATGCTAATTATAATGGTGGGTTTTGTGATGCATGTTATTCCCAGGTTTTTACTTAAATTTCAAGAGCTCATTATCCAATATCTATAGAGAAAAATAGGAATATTAGTAAATGTTAAATACATCCAGTGTCTTCATATTGTACTGTGAGGGGTTGCAAAGGAAAACAATAGCAAACTAATAGTGTCAAAACCCGTTTTTCCCTTAATCTTGGATGTTCATTTAATGTCAGATTTGCACACAGTATCACAGCAGAGAGTGGGAACACAAACTGCATAATGTACATGTGCCAGTGTCCTGCCTGTGTAATTCTTGATACAGTTTGACAAAGTTTCATTGATGTGTAGTAAATGCTCTTTACATGGTTAGAAAGGGATGTGGTTGTGCATTTGAAGATGTGGGGAAATTCACTGGGCAATTTGAACAACAAAGTCAGTGTAGAAAGAAAACCTTGTTTGTGTTTGCCTTGTGTTTTTTACATGGATTACCTTGTATTATAATGTTGAAATATTACATTGTGTAATTTGGGACATTTAATTACTAAGGGACACAGTGGCTGGATTTTTGTTACTATTATTTATGTATTATGATAGTATTTAGAGAACTCGGAGACTGAGGTCCCATTTGTGGAAGGCATTTACATACACATAGTAAGAGACAGTCCATGTCCTAAGGAGTTTAGAGTTTAATTGACAAGACAGGTAAAGGTGACTGGGAAAAGAAGTTGTATTACCCCTCATTTTACACATGGGGAACCAAGACAGAGAGAGATCGTGATTTACCTGTAGCAGAGCCAGGAATTTAACCCAGACTTTGAGTACCAGTGCAGGGCCTTAATGACAAAGCCATCCTTCTGTATTAATGGTAAAGGGGTTTTCTCTTGAGAAAACAATGGAAATGTATCTCCAATTA
This sequence comes from Mauremys mutica, assembly GCF_020497125.1. Classification (NCBI taxonomy): domain Eukaryota; kingdom Metazoa; phylum Chordata; order Testudines; family Geoemydidae; genus Mauremys; species Mauremys mutica. The sequence goes on from NC_059075.1 coordinate 84,468,605, forward strand.
TAATAAATTATTCCCTTCCTGTACAAAATTATTCTATATTGCCAGTGTTTTTCCTGAATTAAGGATCTGTGTGTCACATCCTGTGTGTCTATATTAGAACATGTACTAATGCAGATACACATTGTTACTGGCTAGGCTGCTTTACCACATTATAATTTTTTATTGCTAAAGAAAAAGAGTTTTCTTTCAGATTGTGATTCTCAAACCCCCCGCCGCCCCTTCCCTCGTGGTCCTGCTTCTATGGCTGGCTTTTTTTAAACAAAAAGCCCAGAAACAAAAATTCATCTTACTTATCTCATATCTTGTCAAGTGATTAAATATCTAGACTGCAATATGAGCACTCCCCTCCCTTGACCCGTTCATAAAGCTTTTGCTGCTTCTAGGGAAAATATTCTGTGTCTGTACATTCCTTCCTGGATCTCCTTAGCTGAAACCGCCAATCTATTGATAAATAGAGGTCATCAATCTAATTTTACTCAGGACACTGGGATGGCCTTGAGCAAAGGTGGAAGACCTGTGTGTTTTATCCACTAAGTCATACTTCCCTCCCCAAGAATGAATCTTGCATTAAAAGCTGGAATGACTGTTTTCTTGTTTGCCATTACTGAAATGGGCTCAATCATGAATCTAAAACACCTTCAATCCTCACTTCAGCAATTTAAAGGAGCTGTACCTTTTGTCTATTCATGGCTGTTGATAATTTTTATTTCTGTTTGGCATAGCTATGTGCATCAAATTTATAAACTTCAGAAATAAGCTCACTTAAATTTTTGCAATTTGTCAGTTTTAAATAGTAATTACCTATTCCAGGAGTTAGTGGCTTTTGCAGGTGAAAGACTGTGAATAAAAGTAATATAGTTATATTCTTAAGGCTTTTTATTTAACTTTTCCCAGATGTAACTGTGCAGCAATAGTTTTTCAGTATTTGGGATCTTAAGTGTGAGACAAATAATTTTTAGAGGCCCATGTAATTTCATTGGCAATATCTTTTACTGGAGCAATGACTTTTGTGTTTGCTTAAATACAATGTCATATCTGAAATATAAAATTCCCAGGAAAATTTTTTCTAAGCTGGAGATAATGTTGAAGGTGCATAACAGTAGCTTAAGGGTAAAAACTTTGCTGGAATGTTGTAATCATAAAGAGAGAGCCCCCCAAAATACAGGAAATTCAAAACTAAGTTAGTGTTGGCCAGACCCAGGAGAAGTTTTGCAGGCATTCTGAGCTGAGGGTGTATGGAGACTTGAGTAGCTCTACAGGGCTACTGGAGCCACAGGAAGTTGGAGTCCAGCTGTCTTTATTTGGCTCTTCTGTTCTGCTGCTGTGTGTTTGGCTACTTCCTTCATATTCTTCACTTGTACATATGGTAGCTTATTGGCAATCCCACAATTTTCCAATCTTCTGTCTGTGATTTCCTTTCCATGGCATCACAGCTGTTGAGGATTTCTTTAGGGACAGGTTTTGTTTAGGCTAGTCATTCACCACAGTTCTGAGATTTTTGTGTCCCTTTCCAGATAGCTTTTCTATCACACAGCCATCAGACATATCCATCTTTGAGAAGAGTGTAACCTTTCCTTCCATGGAGGTCAGAGTAGCCTGTATTTTGCTGAAGCAATTCCATTATCGCTGGAAAATCCACTGAGTTGGACGAGAGTGAGTGTGGATAATTCTGCGGCATGTTGGAGGAGGGAACCTATTTTAGAATTTGAGAAGTAGAGGCATGTGGACAAAAGTAGCTGTTTGCCCTGCTTATTGCTGATTTTGGTTCTGTGTTCCAGCAGCAGTGCTCCCCACTGAACATGATATTTACTGTCCCACAGAAATGCTTATAAAGCACTTAAATTGGCTGCTCTTTAACAACTTGGCAGGAGTTCTGGGGAAACACTCCTGCTCTGAGCAGTAGGCTCCTCTCTCCTCACGCTTTGAGAACTAGAATGATTCACTTAATGACTCAAATTTAGATCCATTATGTTGCTAGAACTGGGAAAAAGAGCAAGTCTATCTGGCTTCTCGGGAATCTCATTCTCTCATTGACTCCTTAAGCGTCCCTTCTGGTACCACCTCCTGTGGGTCAAATAAAACAGCTAAGCCCAGCTCTTAGCTATTTGTTACTTATCTGATGTAGTACATGTGCTCCTCTAATCTTTTTTCATTTCTCCTCAGAGATTAGTGGCCCACATACTTTCCCTACTCTTCTTTAGAACACATCTTTCCCAGTGTTTCATCTGTTGTTTTTCAGAGTAGGAAGCTTTCTGAATTAGCAGATCTTACGAAACTGCAATCCTTAGAGTTTTACCCAGAGCTGATGGGAGTGCTAAGTACTTTGGATGCTCAGGGCTTCTGAGTATTCCCTAGCTGTGTACATAGCAAAAACAAAACCAAGTTTTGTCCCCTTGAATGAAGATAAAAATTAGAGAGCAGGTCAAATACATCGTGAATGTAATGGTACTAACTCTCGTGGAGTTACACGGGGGTTAAAATTGCTCCAGTTGTTTGTTTTTGGTTTGCTAATTCTCTGTTTACCGGTATATTAAGTATGAGAGTAATAAAAAAAAATAATTTGGGAACAACTTTTTTTCTTAAGCTTTCAAAAGCTCTTCTTGTTTTTCGTTTTTCAGGTGCTACTTTTTGAGGATTTGTGTTCTGCTGAAAAGAGAGACTGCCTGCAGCCTATGTAGCCTTCTATCAGAGGCAGAACATTCCATATCTGACCTTTCCCTGCATTGCATGCAATCTCTGCTCTGTCACACTATTCTTCCTCTCCTAGGGAACAAGTCCCATTAGAGCAGCCCCGCAGTGGTTTTGGAGCAGCAGACTCCCATTTATTCTCTCGTCTGCATTGTACTGCCAGATTGAATAACTGAATATGCTTCTCAGGAGGCCAAATAGAAACCTCCCATTTTGAATTGCAAAGGTTGCTAGACATGGCAACCCCTCGCACTGTTAAAACCATAGTCCAGTACTAGTCTGGCTGTTATGCTGGATCTCTGCCTTGCTTCATGGGAAATAATCACTATCTGTAGAGAAAAAATACTATATGCCGTATCTGTAGAAATGGTACCATCTTAGAAGAAGTTCTAAAGCTCAAGACAAATAAGTCCTGTGGTGTCATAATTAAGAAAAAAGCCTGAGACTGATGGCACAGGACAGCTGGTCTTGCAGTCAAGGCACAGGATGGGGAAGCAGGAGAACTGTATTCAGTTTTTAGTTTCCTTTGTGGGAAGTTGAGTAAGTTGCTTAGTCTGTGCCTTCGTTTCCTCCTCTGTAAAATGGGAATAATGGTACTGACCTTCCTAACAGATAGCCAGTGTGGTATCTTGAAAAACAGAGAGAGACTGACGGTACAAGGGGATTGCAAATAAAAACAGCAGAAAAGTCTGGGCAAATGGTCAGTGGTTCCTGGGACCATGAATCACGGTCAACTGAAATGTATCTAGCCTTCCTCTCTAACAGATGCCTAAACTGTAACTCTAACAGTAGTTAAGTCTATCCTAGTCATCCCTACACCTGATTTCCCCTAGACCACCAAAAGATTCAGGAGTAATTTATGGTGTCAATTCAGGAAGGGCACTTAATTATGTGCTTAACTTAACTTCAGTGGGACTTAAGCCTATGTTGAACTTTAAGCAGATGTTTAAGTGTCCTTTCAAAATAGGAATGCTTTCCTGAATCAGGACCCATGAACAGTAAGGTTCAAGAGGATATTTTCAGACAGAGGCTTGGAATTTGGTTACACACTGAGCCCTCATTTCTGTGTTTTTTTGTAAATAAGGTGTAGTATCTTCCATTATTAGTATTTTTCTCCCTCTTTTCCCAGCAAATTCAACCATGAGGCAGCCACCTGGAAATCATGTGAAGCTTTGTAGAGCAGGGAATGTGAAAACATAGTATAGCATCTCATCAGCAGTTAAGACAGCTTTCTCTTTGTCTGTATTGTGCATGACTCTGGTTCCCCCAGGATTCTGCATCTCAGCAATGTTAAATGAATAGTCAATGAAAGTGAAAGAACAATGTTACTGCTATATGGTGGTTTCTATGTCATTTCTCAATACAGACTACTTTAGTGTATTTTTACATAGACTTAGAAAAATAAACTAAGAAATGAGTATAATGCTCATTAAAGCTCCAGATTGACAGCCCTGTAGACTGAAGTCCTCTAACAGACACAGCACAATCTGTTTTTTTTTTAAATGGACAAAGCACAGCCAGAGACAGTGTAAACTCATCTTTGTTGCCTTTTAAGAGCCTACTCTAGAGGCGAGCGGCTAGTTGATTCTTCACTACCCTTCGCTCCTTGTTCTATACTGAGAAAATCCAACAAGGGTGCCAGTTGGTTGCAGTATAATGATGGCATTTGGTCATTATGAAGTGAACTAATACCAAACTCATTTCTCATAGGCCAGGAGACGGGTGCTGGTTTAACTTATGTAGTGGGGGTGTTGAGAGCCATTGAATCAAACTTTAAACCCTGTATGTGATGGAAATCACTTCAAGTCAGGGGGTGCTGCCTCACCCCCTGCAGCCCTAATTCCAGCACCTGTGGTGTGAGATGTTAACATCTTTTGGTGACGAAAGACTTGGGGTACATTCAAGCCAGTGTGTTAGATGGAAAAGGCTTCATAGTTCTGTTCTATGAGCTGTCCAGTCATCTACAGATACTTTATTTAGAGAATCAAGAGGTTGTGTCAACACTTTATGGGAAGCTAAAGTTGCCAGTTACTGGTGGCAGAGAGCATTTTGTCCTGTTCATCTTAAGGTAAGAGTTGCAGAAGCCAAGACTTGAGAGCTGAGATCTACTGAATTACAAGTAAAAGTTCTAGACATGCCTCCCAAAGTCTTACAGCAACTATGTTTACTTGCAAAGGCATTATAAGTCTTGTGCTTTATATAAAGCACTTACATTTAATCTTAGCTTGTTAGAACTCCAAACTCCTGTACTTTGTCCATCATTAAAATTACTGTGTAAATTGTGTTGATATTATTTAGCATGTCAGCAATATATCTGTGAGAAGTATTATATAAAAATATTATTCTTCATTAAATAGTGGCAGTTAAGATGTGACAGTCAATATCTTTCAAAAGGTGCTAGATTGCAAGTTTACAATCTATATTAATACAGTTTGTTGTCAGCTAGTAGTTTTCTGTCATCTTAAATGTGTTGGTAGAAGGTTTTGTTGAGAACTAAAGTTTTGTTTTCTCATTTTAACTTGTATCCTGCAAACTGATTTTTTTTTTCTCTCCAGGATTTCAGTATTTCTTGGCTTACATTTTGATAGCTGTAGTTTGTAATGGATCAGCACCAGAGGAAGTCCCTCCAGCCAGTTAAAATGTTGTAATATTGCAAAGAGAGACTTTGAAGGTCACCAGTGAAACATGATCTTTGATATTAAGAGGCTGTGAGCATGTTCAATTGGCTGTTTTAGGAGGGTGAATTAGGAGCAAATATGGGATACATCAGCTCTGACAAATTTAGTGTGGGGGTGCTCCCAGATGTGATCTGACCACAAGCCAGTTTTGAGCTGGATAGTTCATTTAAAAAAAAAATTGGGTACTCCTTGTTCTGGAGTTAGCTCTGTGATAATTTAGAGGCCATTGTTAATCCTGTAGTCTTGTTGGATAGTAAACATTCCATCCTCTTTCTGGATATAAGGTTTTGAAGTTCATATAATCAATCACTATCTAAACGTGTTTGGCATATGTATTGTGCTGTGGTAAATGATACTGTTCTAGAGGGACAGAAGATCAAGGCAGTTCTGTAACCTGGTTTCTGTCTTGCGGAATTGGTGAGGGAGTGGATAGAATAATCATTCAGTTTGAAGAAGTCCAAATATTCACATACATTTCTTTCCATATGTTTATATGGCTACAAGAACTTGCAGCATCGTACGTATCTCTATCTCTTAAGCAATTATTATGAGTTCAGGATCATGTTACTGACCTTTTGTTAGAGCTCTGTGCCTCCTGTTTTCATCAGGATACACTGTGTTCATTATCCTAATTCACTGTTGCATAAAATGAGTTTTTTGTAAATAGTTTTGAGCGAGGGAATTCATGCATCTTCATATCACTTTCTCACTCCATTTTTCAGTTGTCATTAAGTTCTGTCCATACCTCCAACATGATTTGGAGAGATGTCTAAAATCACAGAACACAGCCAAAGAATGTAACATGTTCTTTTGCTCCCTCCCTTTCAACCAGCCAAATGGACTAACCATATATGAGAACTTTTCAGACCACGGTTCTCCTGATCTTGCTTAAAACATTACTCCCCTCTTCAGTTAATGATTTAACACACTCTTGATTGCTTATTCTTTATCTCCTTGCCAAAAGATTCCATGAGATTGAAGTTCTTTGTTAATGAACAGTGATCAGCTCAGGTATTCTGTAATAGAAATGCAAAGCGCTATCTCTAGAGTTTAGATAATGTGATGTCCTGAGTTGCTCTTATGTAATCATTGTCCTAAGAATAGTGCCTTGACTCTTGAAGAAAATTTAGTTTAAATCAAGAACTTTCTCCCACCTAATATGCTCTAGCATCTCAGAGAAGGTGATTAATTTTGATGTGCTGAGTAAGGGCTTAAGGAGACTTTTCATAGGCACAAAAGGCAGTGACATGCCCAACTCATTAAAAGTCAATGGGAATTGCACATCTGGAGATTGATCCAGTTCCCATTAAAGTCAGTGGGAACTGGAGTTGTACTCTGTGTATGTGGATGCGCTTATGAAAATCTAAAAGCTTATTGTTTTCTGACTCGGTTAACACGGGTATACAAAAATCATTATTTAAGGGAGTGAGCCCGTTGTACTAAATTCATTCCTAGCATAGATACATCTCTACCCTGATATAACGTAACCCGGTATAACACTAATTCGGATATAACGCGGTAAAGCAGCACTCGGGGGGGCGGGGGGGGCTGCGCGCACTGGCGGATCAAAGCAAGTTCGATATAATGCGGTTTCACCTATAACATGGTAGGATTTTTTGGCTCCCGAGGACAGCGTTATATAGGGGTAGAGGTGTACCTGTAACTCTGTTGCAGTGTCTTGCCCCCATTTAAACTAGGGCTTATGTCCGGGCAGAAAGAAAGAGGCTGCTTTATTTAGTGAAACTTGTAATGCAGTTTTAAGGACTATATGCTGAGTTTCTAGAACACTGATCGTACTCACTGAGATTTCTGGCTGATCATGGAATGGAGAGTTAGATCACAGATGTACCTTCACTTAAGTTACAGAGCTCTATAGCTTAAAAGAGAACCTGCTTATAGTACTTAATTCTTTGGGGGGGGGCACAAGTTTTGTTAAAGATGATGAATTTCTGGGAATGGTTACATGGAAGAGAAAAATGGAATAAGCAGGTGCAGCACTCTCTACTCGTTTGATTCAGTTACGATAGATGTACTTGCTGCTGGAAATGAGCTCATTTACAATCTTTAAATGACACTTTTTCATAGTTGATTTCAGTTATTGCCAGTCTCCAATGTGAGAACCCTTGGAAATGTTTTAATCTTCAATTAACCCATTTTCCTGACAGGAATTGAAGGGAGGATGAATTAATTCATGTTAAATCAGAACAGGCACCCAATTCCAGGTCAGTCTTTTCAATCCTCAGAGACCAGTATAGTCACTTTGTACTAAACAGTTATTTCAGAAATGTTATTTTCCATTACAGAAATTTTGTAATCTAAAATTCTGCTACCAAAATAACTAATACCACTTTGCCTGGATTTCCTTGAAGACTGTCTCCAGCTATTTTTGCTCAAAATAGCACCTAATGGATTTAGGAAGTAATCAATAGTCGTAAAGACTCTTGTAGAGCATTACACATAAAATATTAATAGTCTGTCTTTTAAGAATGTATTTCATATTGTTAGTGCATTATTGAAAGGTTCTCATCATATTAAATGACTCAAGATGCTTGCAACAAATATGGGATGGTCTTTATTTTACTTTTGTATATTGATGTACCAATGAATTTATTTACAAATTCTCCTATACTCCATGGAAGTAAGTGAAGTTGCCTGAGAGATAACTTTACCCATTAACCTTTATGCTGATATTTTTCTAGAAGACGAGAACGTACAAGTAAAGAACAAAGCCCTTTTTCTTGTAGCTGTGTACTTATGGCCATTGTTTAACATGCCCCACCTAATAAAATGTTTCATTGCTCCATTTACTGGACATGTTTATGGAATAATCTCTGTACAACTAAGTTTTATTTTAGTTAAAAGGCACAGTAATGCACAGGGTTTTGTTGGTAGCTAGGCAGCTGTTCAAGGCATCACGAACCGGGTAGAAGGAAGATTGTGACCTGTAGTGGGGTTTGAAGAGTTGGATGCACTTCCAATGTCATGTAGCAGCTTAGATTTCACACCTTATTGCACCACAGAAATGGAAATTGAAAGGGAAGTTTTGAAAGTGCATTGGGTCTCACCAATAGGGTTGCCAGTTTTAGTTGGCCATATTCCTGGAGGTTTCATCACATAACATCTTTAAAGATTATTCTTTAATTTCTGGAGACTCCAGGACAATCCTGGAGGTTTGGCAACCTTACTCACCAGAGAGCTGGAGCAGGGGCAGGATATTGTATATAATCAGTGAGTCATGGTGATTTTGGTGCTAGAGGGTGTAACATTAAACTATAGCAATCCTGATGTAGATTCAACAACTCTTGCTTGTAACAGAGCAGAGGGAATCTAAAAATACTACCGTTGTTTCTGTTATGGTAGATTTTCTTTCAATTACATTTAAGAATTCTCAATTCAGTTGTCAGATTTTTTATCAATTTTTTTTATCCCTTCAGTTAAAATCTTCTAATTTTAAAGCCTTTTTTTGTTTCAAAAGAGTTTTCAGTGCTATCTGCTTTGGGGTGAATTCTGTTCTCAGTTGTACTGCTGTAACCACACACAAGTAAGCACAGGGACTGTGCACCACAGAAAATCAAACCATTGATTTAGGGTCCGAGCTTTAGGCCCTTGATAGATCAACATTTTCAATCTTTGTTAAAGAACACTATAAAAGTGTTCCTCTCCCAAGAGCAGTATTTGTATTTGTTTGGCATTCACCATGGATGATGATTAGAAGAAGAATTACATTAAAAAGATGCCATTACTAGTATCATTCCACAATACAATAAAACTACATTAAGTTCAATATTTATTATACAGTACCCAGTGTATACTCATCTAATGCATTTCCAGTAACCATTTTTTCACATCACTGGAACAGAATGTTACTTTTCTCAATAAATTTCTCCATATTGAAAAGAGAATTTGAGGGCATCTGTGGCAGAACTGACTTCTGAAATCAGTGCTCAGGGTCAGAGCAGCTGGTGCTGTTTTACATACAGTAGAATTCTACTTTGTGTGCCCACATGAAGGTGGTGGGGCAGCTAGGGGTTCTTATACTGTCACCTGCCTGAGTCCATTCTTCATCTTCATCCTTCTCAGTGGAATACACATTTAGGTCCCAGATCTGCAAGTAGGACACCTTGGAGAATTCTGGCCTCCGTATCAGTGAGAGAAAGTGGGACTATGCATGGTGCAGGGGTCTCCTGGTCCAACTACCCAAGTCAACAGACCTGGTTTCTACATTGGTATAATTGGCACTGTGGATTCATAGATTTTTTTTTTTTTGTTTTTGTTTTTTAAACCAGAAGGGACCATTGTAATTATGCATACATAATACAGGGCATAGGATGTCCTTGAATTAATTCTTGTTTCAAGTCCAATAGCTATGACTGAACAAGAGATATGGGATCTTGATTTAACATTTTCCCCTGGTGGAGAATCCCACCACAATTCTTTGGAAGTTATTCCAATAACTAATTATCCTCACTCTGTGCACCTTATGTCTAGTCTGAATTTGTCTAATTTCAACTTCCAGTGATTGGAACTTGTTATATCTTTGTCTGCTAGATTGAAGAGCTATTATCAAATTTCTGTTCCCTGCATAGGTACTGCTGTATTGCGATCAAGTCACACCTTAACCTTTTTTCTTTGTTAAATTAAATATATTGAGCTCCTGGAGTCTATTACTATAAAGGCCTGTCTTCTAATCCTTCCATCAGTCTTGTGGCTTCATTTTTTCAACATCCTTCTTGAGTTCTGGGCAGGAGAACTGGACATGATATTCTAGTAGCAGTCATACCAACTGGCCAGCTCATGTCCAACTGATTATCCACCATGATCCCCAAGTCTTTTCAGAGTCACTGCTTCTCAGCATAGAGTCCCACATCCTGTATGTATGGCCTACATGCTTTGTTCCTAATTGTATAAACTTATACTCGGCTATATTGAAATGCACATTGTTTGCTTGGTAAGTTTGGTGCAAGCAAGCCAGATTGCTCTGTATCAATGATTGGTCCTAATCATCATTCATCATTTCTCCCAATCTTTATCAGTGTTAACTTTATATTTTCTTCCAGGTCACTGATAAAAACATTAAATAGCAAAGGGACAATAACTAGTCCCCATTAGGACCCCATTAGAAATGCACATACTCACTGATTGCCCATTTGCATTTTGAAACACATTCAGTTTGAATCCATTTAATGTATGCTATGTTTATTTTTGTACTCAGTTTATTAATCAAAATGTCATGCAGTACCAAGTCAAATGCCTTACAGAAGTGTAAGTATATTAAATCTACACTTACCTTTACCAACGAAACTTGTAATCTTGTCAATAAATGATATCAAGTTGGATGACAAGATCTGTTTTCCATAAACCCATGTGTATGAGCATTAATTATATTACCCTCTATTTAGTTCTTCATTAATCTAGTCCTGTATCAGCTATTCCATTATTTTGCCCTGTGAGTGATATCTGGCTGTGACAGGCCTATAATTACTTGGGTAATCCTGTTTTACCCTTTTGAAATATTGGCACAACATTAGTTTTCCTCACAGTTCTTTGAAACTTATTAAAAATCACCATTAATGGTCCAGAGAGCACCTTAGCCAAGTCTTTTTTAAAACTCTGGGTTGCAAGTTGTTTGAACCTGCTGATTTTTAAATGTCTAACTTTAGTAGCTGCTTAATCCTGAGTTGGAGTGGAAACTTCATCATGGACAGGACTTGGCTCTGTTTTAACCATTTTCTGACTACTCCCTTGAATGTGTTCATGTTGTAATCTGGTCATCGGATAACTGTTGTAACGAGGTCCCCTACCTCCATTATATTTGTGATGCAGATGGTACAGTAAGGGAGTGGTGCAGATTCTATTTTAAATTTTATTTAAAAAGGGATCATTTTAAAATCTGTTAGCAGTTCTTGAATTATTGCCCTTGCTCATTAGTGGAAAGTGTTCACTTCCAATTTTAAACCTAGATTGAAAGATAAGAGTCAAGGTCCCAATGTTCTGCTGTTGCAATTTTTCACATAATTTCCCACATTTTGCTGAATTTGCTGTTTCAGTATATTGTGCAGTATCCCTTTTTGTTTTTCTCTAATTCTGGCTGGAAGAGTCCTATGCTTTCAACCTGAGTTTAATTTGGACTGCTTTTGACCTAACTCTAAAGGGGCTTAGGCATTGGTTTTTATTTGCTACATATAAATCTTTGCCACATAAGTAAATTTGCAGCTAAAAACAGAATAAGGAGATAGACAAGTTCACAGTACAGACAGACTCAGTGCTTTCATTCCTGTAAATTGCCTGTCTGAGAGACTTATTAAACCTAGGAAATCATAAACAAGAACTAAACTGGGGTATGTATAGGGAAGCTATTAGACTTGTTAAAGAAAATGCACATTTGAGGAAGAGTTCATCTTTCAAAAGCAAAGATCAATTACATATAATTAGAGAATACAGTGAGAAACTAAGGGATGATAAGCTTTAGTCTAAAATAATTAACATTGTACTTTTGACTTAACTATCTAAGGTCAAATCCTGTCATTGACCCTCCTTTCCAAAGAAGTTAATTGAGCTTAAAGGAAAAATCACTAGCAGGATTTAGGTATGGCTTTTAATCAGAAATTTTTAAATATTTCTTTGCTACAAATCTCCTTTAAGGATTTATTTTTTAAATTTAAAAGGACATACTATTAAGAACCTAGACTTTCTGTGATTCTAACTCATTTTTGTTTTGTTCTAGATAGATAAAGGAAGAGGCTCTTGCCATTTTGTGGGATGGCATTTGTTTTGATGGGTGGTTCCAAATGCATATTTGGGAATGGCTTGTCTTTTTTGTATGTGGTTTGGCATGATGTCCTGCAGCTGTTTGGAAGACTTCCTAGTTTTAGTTAAGATCTATACATTTTTATACTAAAAAAAGGTGAGATGACAAATTTGACCCAAATCTGAAATGTATTCATTGTGGTTGGGCCCCTTATTCTGTGTGGAGCTCGGTTGACTTCAGTGGGGCATGATGTGGAAATGAATGCTTCCCCCTCCCCCCCTTCTCCCATTGGCTATCTTGAAGGATCAGAGCCTGATGTATTGCTGAAACTTCTTTTCAATGCATAAATCCACTAAGTAGGTAATCATAATTAGTTTCTGAATGGGCAAAAATCCACTCGAACAAAGAGTCTCAAAGATACAGACATTTATTGGGGCAGTACCGGTATATTTTATAACTTTGTAGGATTCTCTTAGCTTCAGTTCCATGAAGATATGCTCTTAATTTAGATCAGGTAGGGGCCTATGATCCTGATCCACAGTGCACAACATGAAGCCTGTGTTAAGGCCTTTACAGGCCTGGGGCCTAAGTAATTGAACTTGTTAGAAGACCATGCTGTTATGAAAACAAATGTTATCAAACTCCTTCTGTCACCCCAAAACTAAGACTCTCCCTCCTACTGTTACAGAGCAATCTTTAAAATCATTTAAATCTCTAATGTAGAGAATAAAGCATCTATAAATTGTTTTCTAAGAATGTTTAAGGGAAAGTGGCTATTGATCATGGCAGTAAAAATTTTTTCTGTCTAATTACTATAACAGCTATTTTGGTCAAATGAGCAGTTTTTGTTTAATGGCTTTGTACAGTAATGCTATGTACAGTAAATTAAAATTACTGTAATTCTTTTTTCATTGTTTAAATATGTATCATCTGGGTGAAACTGATAAAGAAAATTTGTGTGGCTTGCACCAGATATATCTTGACCGTAGGAATATACTGGATGCATGCTTGGAGCAAAATGTATGAAAACACATTTATTACATTGCTGACCTAGGAGAATCTTCAGATTTAACTATTAAAAACAGAATAGCACCATCAGTCAACATCTGCCAAAATGGCATTTTAATGAAGAGTGCTTTTTAACTAATTTGGATACCTACTGAGTTTCCATATCATAAATGTCATTATGCATGTGGACACTTTCATACAAGATAAATTATTTTTTTTTCCTAATGGTAGATTTGCACTAAAATCCAATAGATTCCTTAAGTTTTTTATTTTTTGTCTTTGCTAATTGGATAGCATTAATTATTTATAATCTGGGATCCAATCATGTGGGGTGGGTGATGACAGAATGTCCCATCCATTCCATCAAGATATTGAATATCAGTGCTTGATTAAGCAGCAGTAATGATGTGCAGTCAGTTTTTAAACAATTCATAAAAATATTTAATGGGACTGTTCCATTTAGTTTAATCTGCTTCACCCCTCATTAAGGTAAAAAAGCAATTAGTCTCCAAGTTTATTGCAGAAAATTTAATGTTTCTTCCATCATTCTTGGTGTTATAAACACCAGGATTCTATTGATCTTCCTCCAGCTTGCAATACCGTTATCAAGGCATTAATACTACTTCAGGCGAGATACTGGTGTTCGTGGAAATTTGGAATCCTATTATGGCTATAAACTATGAACCATGGAATGTCGAGGAGGACAGAGGTTAAGGGAATCTCTCTCACTTATCTGCTTAACATTTAGCTTTCTTTATTCTGCTTACTTTTAAATTTAAGTCTGCCCTGTTAATTAAATAAAAGGGAATAATCCTTGCCTATACATGGTTCAGAGGCAGTGACTCCAATTAAACCTATAATAAGGGTATTAAATCAGATACCCAAGAAGAGTAACTTGTGATTATCAGCTCTTTCTCTGTAATTGTCACGCTAAGAAAATATCACTTTAGGGGCATAAACGACGAGGAGTCCTTGTGGCATCTTAGAGACTAACAAATTTATTTGGGCATAAGCTTTCGTGGGCTAAAACCCACTTCATCAGATAGTAAGCATTCTAATATATTTGGTGTAAAGAGCAATACTTCAGCATAAATTCGTTTAAAAAATTTCCCTTTAGTGTCTAGTCTTGTTTTGTTGAATAATTTCTCTTTTATCAAAGCTCTTTTTTGTCCCATTTTTTTCTTATTTACTCTTGCTGCTGCTTAGCATAGCTGAGTTGACTCATCTTTAATTGTGTAGAGAGAGGTTTTACTAGCTGTTTCATGGGAGCTTATGACCTCCCAGCTCTTTCTACAGAGGAAAAGCTTCAGTATAAAAGGGCTAGGTTCCTTCCCTTTCAAGTGAAAGTGTATTAACCAAGGTATTTCACAATGCCCCATATTTAGCTTGAGGAATTCTGCCTTGTTCGAATAGTGTCCTATGTTTAAACCTTCTATTCACATGCTCTTCTCTACAACTGTGTATGTATATTCCACATTTTTCAGCTTTTTTTCCCCTTGTTAGATACAGACACAGTTGGTTTAGTCTCTGCTGTCAGGTATTTCTCATCAGCCAGAGAGACTATGGAGTCTTCTTTTTAGGATCAAGATCAGTTTTTCTAAATAAGGCCTGATGTAAATCATGTTATAGTAAACTAATGAAAAACAGGGTTGTGGGGTTGGGGCATTTTATTTTGCATAAAGTGATACAAAACTTCAATTTCTTTCAACCTGGCTGTCAGTAATCCTTAGTGTTTTCACACTGTCAGTCAGTTCTTTCCTCAGTTTAGTTTGAATTAAAATAGGAAAACATTAGTGCCATAGATACAATTTGAGCATCAAGCCACCAGAAAGAAGTATGCTAAAGTTAAAATCATATTTGTCAAATTACCCTACAATATATTAAGGGTATAAATCATCTACATAAGTGGAAATCAAATTTAAAAAAAGCTAGGTTTGTGCATTTTAGTTTATACTTGCATGTTTTCATGACTCTTCATTATCTGAATTTATTCTTTGGAATTATTTGATGGTCAAGAGAAATAATGTTCTTAAATATCAGAAGTCAATTAGAGAGGTTAAAGTTAGGAACGGCCACAATTCAAGTAGGAAAACACATATACTATGTTTCTGCAGTGCTTTCCATCCAAAACATTAATGAGCTAAGCCTCACCACACTTCTGTGAGGTAGATAATTTTTACTATGCTTGTTCTGTAGATAGAATCATAGGCTATGTCTACTGCAGCTGGAGGCGTAATTTCCAGTTTGAATAGACATATGTGCACTAGCCTTGACCTGAGCTACAGTGTAGCCAGGGTGGCACGGGCAGTGGCTCAGGCTAGCCACCGGAGTACAATCCCATCCAAGACCCTGGATAAGTGCTTGGGCAGCTAGCCTGCACTGTTGCAGCTACATTGCTATTTTTATTGTTCTGGGTCAGTCAAAGTCTAGCATGTGTAGGTCTGCCTGATCTGGAAATTGCACCTCTAGGTGCAGCATAGATGCACCCATGGAACATAGGGCGGGAAGGGACCTCAAGAGGTCATGTAGTCCATCTGCCCCTGTGTTAAGGCAGGTATCTATTTAACCTGTTCTTAAAACCATCCAAGGGTGAGGATTCCTCAACTTCCCTAGGTAACCTGTTCCCATGCCTAACTACCCTTACAGTTGGAAAGATTTTTTTTTGCTAATATCCAAACTGAATCTCCCTTGCTGCAACCTAAGCCAATTATGACTTGAGTCTCCATGTCCACTGAGGAGAACGCAATTGATCACCCTCCTCTTTATAACAACCTTTTACATATTTGAAGACTGCTATCATGCCCCTCCTCAGCCTTCTCTTCTCTAGATTAAACATGCCCAATTTTTCCCACCTTTCTTTGTATAAAATTTTTGTTGGGCACTTCTGGACTCTTTCCAACTCGTCCATCTTTAAGTGTGGTGCCTGAAATTGGATAGATGGGGAGATGAGTAGTAGAATGGTTTGCCCATGTTGCAGAGGAAGTCTCTTCTAGAAATGAAAATAGAGCCAATACTCTAGAATCCTATTATTGTAATTTAACAATCAGATCCTCGTTTTTCCCTCAAAGACCACATGGAAAATGGAGTCTTCAGTCAGTTGGTTTCACTGCATTCAGTGAGTGCGAATTGGAGTCTGGGGCAGTTGCAAATCCACATGGAGCATGAGACATCCTCCACAGCTGCTGTGATGGGTAGGCTGTAATTGGCCATCACAAGCCTCAAAATGGGCAACAGTAGCAGGATTGGGATATGACTCCAGGAGATGCTTTGATTCTCCATGTCCCTTGGGCAGCTTCTGCCAGGTCCTGTGGAGCCCTGGACATATATCTAAGTGACATTCTCCTGGTAGGCCTCCAGCAGTCTTCCTTATGGGCGAATCTCCATGTGTGTGTGTGTGTGAGAGAGAGAGAAATTTGCACCTGTCTGCACCAGTGGAGGTGGATAGAGCCCTATTGTGCTAAACCACATATGCCAGCAAGCTAACACAAATGTACAATATTTATCTAATTTTAAATTAAATTACTCATGCCACTCAGTTTGAGCTCCATGTTGTCACTGATCGTCCTCCCTACGACAGAGATCGCAGTGTTGTCTTGTTTTTTTGTGCTGAGAATCCCATTTCCTTTCTCAAATGCAGTTTCCGTAACACAGCTGGGTAATCCCCTGAGAGGGCATGAAAATCTTTCCAGGCTTGCCCACTAGCCTATAACTTATCCCCATTTCCAGAGGAACTGGTTAGAGCCTGAATTTCACCAGCAAAATAGCATCAAAATTCAAGATTCCTAGGAAGAAAGTGAGAGAGAATCTGTGCATTGGAAACAGCAGTTAACATCTCCATTCAGTGATTCCCTCCCTCCCTCCACTTAGTTCCTTTACTGGACCGTTTCTGTTTCCTTTGCATGGCTTGTTAGATTTATAGCATCATACAGGGTGTATGGTGGGGCGCAGGAACTAGAATGATCAGAGAATGAGGATAATGGTAAAAACTGAGTCCAATATCTGGATGAGTTAAAAAGCTAGAGCATCTCTAACTTGTTTTGGTTATATGTTCTAACTGCTGAATTGTAGATCTTTCATAACAAAAGTCTGAAGTGACCAGTCCCTCTGACGGGTGTGCATATAACTCTCTTGAATGTTAACAAGTTATCCTCCGTCATTTACTTATCTACTTTATAGGTGCAGTAGATTTGCTGGCATTGAGAGATGTAATAGACTGATTCTGAGCGCAGCAAACCAGACTGACCTTGCAAACTGAAAACAGCATCTTCAATTTTTTTGTTTTTCTTTCAGGAGTAGAGGCCGGAGATCCTTTATTCACCAGTTACTCAGCTGAGATTCTGCTTCACACATCCTTCCTTTCAGCCGGGATGTGCTCAGGGTCATACAGAATTTATAGTGCATTTAACTAATTCTTTGTGTTGTGGATAATGAGAACATAAAACTCCAGCTGAATACCCTAATCTTTCAGTTTGCATCCTGTGTGAATGTATCGTCGGGGGAGGCAGTCTCCATACCAAGGCTGGCTGACAATTTTCCAGAAAAGCTGTTTTTAGTGGAAACATTGGTTATTAGCTAAATGAAATTTTTGTGAGAAGTTTCTTCTGCAGAAATTTGATTTTAATTTTTGGTCAAACTTTCTGGATGCAAACTGAACAAAACGAAACGTATTTTCACCCAGTTACAGTCAATAGCCTCTATTTCACTTGCTTTCACACTCCCACTCTCTAGGCCTTATCTTGTAGTCCGGGTAAGCTCATCAGCACCAGTCCTTAACTGGCCAGAGAGGTAGTTATTGAGTAAGGTGAGGCATTTTCTTCCACAGCACTTCAAGCCTCTGTTTCTGAGGACGTGACTACAGACTATGCTAAGAGATGATGGATAAAAGAGTGGAAAATATTAGTGATATTGTATGAGAAATTAGATCAAACATACTGCTGATGAATTTAAGTTGGTGAATGCTGAAAAGAATGAATCTCCTGTAGAGAGAAGAGCCCTTTACTAAGATTTACTTGCCAAAATCTTGGGACAAGGAACTGGAATGACCTGAACTGCCAGTAATAGTCTAATGAGAAAATTATCACTTTCCTTTCAATGATCAATTGAAATAGAAAGTAATCTTAGAATCCCGAAGTTACTTTTTTTTGGGTCTATATCTGAAAGCTCCTGAATCCCTCAATTCCAGTTGTTAGCAGTGGGAGTGGAAGGCTATCAGAGCCGCCCCCTAAAGACCTTGGCACCTCACTGTATCATTTTCTTGTTATTTCTGTTTGGACAGGCTCCCATTTTCTCTGTAAAGAACAGAGTTATGGACAGATTATCAGCATGTTAAGAGTTCTTAACACCTTGCACAAAAGCTGAAATTTTACATGCACGCTCAGGCTGCTGAGCTGCTCTGGGAACAAATTGGTAATGAACAAGTCATTCCTATATTTCTATCTGTATTTGGTTTATTTGACAAGTCTGTGGATATTTCTCACTGTGGTTCATGTATGGAGATGAATCCTAGACATTGGAGTGGAAAGGACCCATTTAGGTGATTCTGTTCACCCTCCTCCTGGCACAGGAATATTACCTATAGTGTATTCAATTTTTTGTCTAGTATTGGTTGAAAGGGAATCAAGTGACGTAGCTGCTTCGTTGAGATACTATTCCATACACTCCTGGACATTATCAGGATATTTTCGCAGCTAACTGGCCTACATTTTACTGTGTTTATCATTGACATGATGATACTCCTGCTATATTTATACCACCTTAAGCTAACCAAGACAATTCTGTTCCTGCTCTAATATTTTTGCCAGTCAAATGGCTACAGACCCACTACTATGATCTCCATTAGTCGTTATTCAGCCAAACTTGCTTACCTGCTGTGCGCTCTCAATAAAAATTGTTGTAATGATGTTGAGCACCTATTGGTGGACATCACTTAATTTTTTTTATTGGATTCTTTGAAATGTTTTTTTATACTATTGAACTTTTTTATACATAGACCTCTGAAGTTTTTTAAAACAATAAGTTCAAGTTATAAAATTAATTTCTAAAGAATGTCTGTATATTGTATGCTTAATTATACTAATTTGTTCGGCTTTAAAGTAAAGGAATTTTAAGGAAAGATGATACTTAGTGGTCTATTAGATCTACTAAGAGGTGAAATGTAATGGAAACCTAAACAGAATGTATGTCATACACCCCAGAATGGGGTTTGAGGCCATGAGCTGGCTGGTATTTTAAAAACCCAAAGGCAGCTTTACTAAGGAGTGAAATCTAAAGTTCTGCATCAACATGATACGCAAATTGACTAGAAGCCAGTGTTGCGCGCGCGCGTGTGTGTGTGTGTTTTGGCACAATCAATCACTTTTTCAGTTTAGTGGAATATGTTAAAAGCAAATGGCAAAACAAATAGTCTGTACAGAAATGAAATAGCTCTTTGCAACTTGGATGTTTTGTACTCTTGAGTTCACTAACGATAGAACTATAAAGGTTCAGAAACAAGATGCTGAATGGGCTGCCTCTTTTGGTTGCTTTTGTGGCTGCTCATTCTAATTTGGGGATATAATCAACTGGAATTCTTCACTATTCTTCACTGAGTGTTGGCATTTAATTAGAGGGGGAGGGGCCTCAATTGCTCACTGCTGAAGTCTGCCTTGACATAAAGTGGTGGTCGACAGGCTGCATGGAGGTCAGATCTAGTTTAAAATATATTTTTGATATAAAAAAATTAATAAAGTGTTGCATTAGACCATATCCTGGCTTCAGGCTACCCACACTCCTCCCCCATCCCCTCGCCCCCCAGCTGTAAGTATGTGTGCAATTGCAGGCTGTCACTATTGCTTTCTGATTCTGGCTTCCTCCAAAACCCAAGCATGTGAGCACTGTGGGTATTCTGGAATATAGACTGGGGAGGAACGTTGTGGAGCAGAATTTAGGGGGTCAGTATATTTTGCATATTTTAGTACATAGACCCCTGATTTGCCCACAGCCACTCTGCACCTTCCTCCACTAGTACATGTTGGCTTCTTTTTATTTGCATTCTGGTCTTTAAGCCTTTAGCATGTGCATTTTCAAGCTTTTCACTGCAACCATGATTGCTAAAAAGTTGGTTGTTAAAAAAGTGAAAGCTGACGTCTCATAATTGCAGAGTTCCAGGAGCTGAGACTTTAAGAAAAACCTCAAATATCACAAGACTTCCAGTAAAATCATAAAATTTGGAAGCACCATAGAAGGCTGTGTGCGGTTTTGTGAAGACTTTCTGGGGCCATTGGCCATATGCATAAAAATGAAGGTAATTTTGATGCTTATTTGGCCCTTTGTTTTTAAGTTACTCGTATAATATTGGTAGTGGGCACAATTCCAGGCTTTACTGCAGCCCCTTTGTGGCTGGGGGATGTGTCAGGACGAAGAGTAAGAGTAGCCGTAACACACAGAACAGCCTCTTGGTGGCTCTGTGTAACTGCCATAATTTAGAGCAGTTCTACCTTATTCCAGGGGATCGATCCTCAGCTGATGTAAATTGCCATTGCTCCTCTGAAGACATGGCGTGATTACTGGCCACACCAGCTAAGGATCTGCCCCCATAGGTAGAAGAGGTGCACCATAGAATCTGGGTCATTTTTAAATGTGTGGGTACATAATATTGTGTTAAACATTTGGGCCAGATTGCACAACCATGCAAGGATAGAAACTAGGGTTGCCAACCCTCCAGGTTTGTCCTGGAGTCTCCTGGAATTAAAGATTAATCTTTCATTCAATATTATGTCATGTGATGAAATCTCCAGGAATACATCCAACCAGAATTGGCAACCCTAATAGAAATAGAGAAGGGGAAGGGTACAAAGAGCTTTTTGTAGTGAGATGTGGGGAGCAGACCATGTTCTGCATGCATGTTTTCCTGGGGCTTGTGTCTGGATGGTGCCCATGTGTGCTCCCCTACTGTGGTGCTGTGCCTTAAAGGGACAAGATGGCCTTTAATGTTTCTGAAAAGGTTCAGAATAACTTGAACACTTTCTAAAGCTCAGGCTGGTGGTCGTAGGAGCTGAATTCCCTTGTTTATCTAGCCCAGGGATAGGTCTATGTACTAGTAAACTGCTAATAGGTCTGGCCTCAGAAGTCCACTTACTATGGGCAGCTTCAGGTCTTGAGCAGTCCCATGTGTGACGTGCCAGATGTGGTTTTGTTACATGCCACGAGATACTGTTCAGCAAAGAACGGGCTGAAATCATCAAGGCATTTTTACTTCAGCCAGATTTGAACCATTTCCCTAGAGATGACAAGCTAATGGTTTGTCCACAAAGCCGCAGCTTTCCTTATTTCTCTTTGAAATGAATAGAACTGGAATGGAGTCATATGCTGCATTGTGATAACATAATGCTCTTATAAAGCTATTCATTATACAAGCTGCTTTGGTGGACAAATTAGACATGCAGAATTTTCAGATTTTGCCTTATTCAAATTTTAATTAACTTTGTGTAATAAGCTGTAAGCACATTAATATCAACAAAATACTTTGTACTGTGTCTGTAATATTCAGATGAAAAAGCCACAAGCATTGTTTTTATACAAAGACCAGTGGAGCTTTAAATAGTATTTTCTAGTAACTGGGAGCCTGCATGTAGGAGAGAAATTACATTTTCCCAGCAGATCTCAAACTGTAATATAGCAACGGAAGGTGTTTTCTTTAAAAAATAAGTATTACATGAATATTTTTAAGACTATATTTTAAAAATTGATGGATTAATTTTCATTCTCCAGCTTGGACAGATGGTGTGATCCATAGTAAAATACTCAGCAGCATACTAAAAAGAATTGTTTCAGTACCTACCATTTAAAAGCATGTTTCATCCAAATACCCAGGGAAAGTTTTCAAAATAGAAAGGTC
The DNA here is from genome assembly GCF_020497125.1 of Mauremys mutica. NCBI lineage: Eukaryota > Metazoa > Chordata > Testudines > Geoemydidae > Mauremys > Mauremys mutica. The sequence goes on from NC_059075.1 coordinate 84,490,602, forward strand.
TGCACTAATATGTTTTTAACCTTGAGCTAATATTTGAAACTCCCCAGTTATTAGCATAACAATTTCTTTGCTGTGGAGGAAGTGTTGTCTCCTGACTTGAGCAGGGGTAGGGAGACATGAATTCTGGGGTCTGTTCCTGGATGTGTTCTTAATTCATTGCGTGCCCTTAGCGGCTTAATTTCTGTGTGCCTTTTTTTCCATCTGTATATTTGGTGTAATGACATCTGCTTAATTCATGTTTTGTGACGTGCCTTGATATTTGGATTAAAATAAGGTGGCACGTGAGCTGATTTTTCAGTGGCACTCACACTGCCCGGGTCCTGGCCACCGGTCTGGGGGCTCTCTGCATTTTGTTTTAATTTTTAAATGAAGTTTCTTAAACATTTTAAAAACCTTATTTACTTTACATGCAACAATAGTTTAGTTCTATATTATAGACTTATAGAAAGAGATCTTCTAAAAACATTAAAATGTATGACTGGCACGCAAAACCTTAAATTAGAGTGAATAAATGAAGACTCCGCACACCACTTCTGAAAGGTTGCCGACCCCTGCTCTAGATAGAGGAATATTGCTAAGGCATAAATCAGCTCGGGCAAAACATCACTCTTGCACAAGGTGTAATTTTTGTATCCTCTAACCTTCCTGAGGATCAGCAATCAGTTTAGTCTCTCAATTAATAAACAGCTAATTAGAACCCATTGTTCAGCTCTGCTGTTCAACAGTGCACTTATGCTGTTAAACAAGGCATGATGTGAATATAATTCTGTATCTTGCCTATATCTTGGACAGTGTAATGTCTGTGTTCAGGGGTGGATTGTAGATGAGCTGTCAGACCCAACTGGAATAGCCTCTAAAATACATATACAGTATAGAATGATTAGATTGCTATTTATTTTTGTTCAAGATTTTTTTGGTCCTTATAAGAGGGATTTTTATGTTCTGTAGCAGCCAAAGATAGACTGCTCAGAGCTAGCCTGCCTATGCATACATCCTGCTCTGGAAGGTCACCAAATGTTTTGTTAGAACCCAGGAAATGCTAGTTACAGGTCTGTCGCATCTTACGCGCATTTAACATGTGCGATTTCAGCTTTACGCGGTTGGCAAAAACAAAAAAAAGAAAAATAGCCATTTAAATACCGTTTCTGTAGTGCGGGCGATTCCACCCACCATTCAACTCAATGTAATTTTGACTATACGCGGTTTTCGCTTTATGCGCTAACCACGGAATGGAACCCCTGCGTAAGATGAGACAGACCTGTATAGATTGGTATCGTAAACATTGCACAGCACCCAATAACGAGTTAGAAGTTGGCTATGTCCAGGAATAAGTGCAAGGCATATTATTACAATCATTATTAACTTATATGTGTAGCTTGTCTGAATGAAGACTAAGGGAGATGTAATTATCCACAACTATTTAAAGGATAGAAATATTAAGGCGCAGAAGGAAACATTTATGGTAGATGTATGTAATACAAATATAGGAAAAACTAGGCCTGTAATTAATATCCTAACAAGGTCTAGTAGAGTTTGAATCATCTCTCAAGATGACAGCTGTTTCTTTGTCCTCTTGTTTGACATGATTAAACTATTTGGGATTATGCTAGAATAGTTGTGCTATCTAGAGGGAGGGGCATTGGCTACTGATTTTAGGCCATGTGGTTTGGAGATTTGATCCTGGTTTGAACACTAATTCCATCTGCTGCCTTGGGTAAGGTTGATCCTGTGAGGTGCTGAGTAGCCTCAATTATCATGAAAATCAAGTGGGAGAAGAAGGTTCTCAGCACCTTACTGAACTGGGTCCTAACCTCTATGTGGGGTCCGACTCCTCACTTTCTCTATTTCTAAAGTGGAGATGCTTCCCAGGTTGTTATATGGATGAGTGAATGTTAAAGAGCTTTAGAGATTGAAAGTACTACGGCAATGTTAGGTGTAGTTGTTACTTTATTTTCTCTCGCATCTGAATTTGCTGGTTCCATTTACTGTGTTTGGGAAAGGAAAAGATTGATCTTGCTCTTGCTGTGTGAAGAAAAAACTTGAGGATTGGCTTCGAGTATTCGGCTCCATCTGGCTTCCATATACCAAAGGCCTGCTCAGACCTCCAAAATCAGTGCTAGATGCCAAATATGGTTATATTCTTGCAAATATGGAGTAATTCAGTGGATTTCTTTGGAATTACCCCAGATTGACATCACTGTAAATGAGAGCAGAATGTGGTATAGTTTTAGGATCCTCTAACTTTTTTTTTTTTTTTTTAACGGACTAGAAGGTTAGTCTTAGGTGATACTGTTTGTTCCTGTGTTACTGCTGATCCAAGGAGCTCTCCCACTGGACAGCGCGAAGCTAGGTAGGTGAACTTTAAAGGATTTTAAATTGGCAAGAAATCTCTAGGTCAGGCCTGCACAACATGCGGCCCGCAGAGCCTTACTGTGCGGCCCGCGGGGGGATTCTAAATCCCCCACACACGGCGCTCTGCAGGCAGCCCAGAATCCCGGCCGTGGCGGGCAATCAAAGGGCTCTGGGCTGCCAGCAGCCACGGAGAGCCCTGAGCCCTTTAAATCCCAGCCGCGGGCGGAAGTCAGAGAATAATAAAGGCACCTCAACTTTTCCTCATTTATGGAGGACAGTCTTATAATATGCATCCAGATATCCTCCAATCACACAAGCTGAAAATTGTTCCACTTTACTGCAGCTCTGTAACCATATGAGAACCAATCCTGTCTGTGTTTTGTGCACATCCCAAAATTCCTGCTGAATGACCCGCCCTGGGAGCGAGTTACCAGTGACCCAGGGCTGGGACGGCAGGAGGGGTGTGTGTGTGTGTGTATTTGGGGGTGGAGCCCAGGGCTGGGGCAGCAGCAGGGTGGGGGGAGGGCACTGGTGGGGGGAAAGGGGGAAGCCCAGCGCTGGGGCAGCAGGGGGTGTGTGTGGGTGGGTGGGAGGAGAGCCCAGGACTGGGGCAGCAGGGGGGTACAGGGGGGAGCCCAGGGCTGGGACAGGGGATGGCCAAATTGTTTTTTGCTTGGGGCAGCAAAAAACCTAGAGCCGTCCCTGCCGGGTTCCCCCAGCCACCGGAGCCCCGGGCCCTTTAATTTGCCCCTGAGGGCTCCCAGTCACCTCTTCAGCTGGGAGCCCCTGGTTGATTTGAAATAAAGTATCACCTCCCCACCCACAACCTTCCTTTTTGGCCCACAGCTGTTTTGGTGGGGCGGCGCTGGGGAAGGAGGGTTTGTTTCCGCTGGGCTGGGCGGCACTGGAGCGGGGTGTTTTGCGGGGCCAGGATGTGCTTGGGGGGAGTGTTTATGCGGGGCCGAGAGGTTTCGGCCCTCAGCTGTTTTCTTTAGAGTAATGTGGCCCTTGCCGCTTTACGAGTTGTGCAGGCCTGCTCTAGGTCTTAGATTATTATAATGAACTGGGGTGTGTGCATGTGTGTCTGTCTGTCCGTCCGTCCATTCCCTCATCCTCACCAGGTGGAATCAGAATTGTTTATAGAGCCCAACTCCTTTAGCTCAAAATTAGGGAACTCTGAATTTTGAAGTAGGATGATTTGAGTTATATCCTGTTTTGCTTTGAATTTCCAAGTGGTCCTGGTGTGCAGAATAGTGAAGTGATAGGTGGCCATGGGTTTGTTACCACATCTTCTGTTACAGTATTGGGCTTATGTCATGAATAGTTAGTAAAGGGTTAAAGCATAGTACCTGGTGGGCATCTGACCTGAGGACCAATCAGGGAAGAGAATTTGAAACTCCTAGGAGGGAACTTTTCCCTCTGTTTGGGGGGGTCTTTGTCTTTGGCCGTTTGGAGTTCAAGAGACCAGACGAGTTAATCAAGTCCCTACAAGTTCCACCTTTCTGAACTAATTTCTTCTAGTCAAGATAGTGAGTATTAGAAAGATACTTTGTGTCCTTATCTAATAATCCTATGTTTGCAATTCTGTGTGTTTGTTATTGATTATTCTTAATTCTGCTTGTACTGGTTGTACTGAGAAAGAGAGAGGATTCTCTCCAGAACTTAGCAAGGTTATACCCTATGAGTGCCCAGCTTGGATTCATAGAGATTCTATATTTTCTTTTGTTCTCTTAATAAATTCTTTTCTTTTCTTTGGACTTGGTTAATTCCTTCCCTTGGGGAAAGTCAGGGGAAGGGGAGGGGGAAGTGGGCTGCTTCCCTGTGTGTAGAGATTCAAGGCGTTTGAATCCAGGCACCTCTGTCTCCAGAGCAGGCTGGAGAGAGGGAGGAGGGGGGAGGTTCCTCCTCTGTGAATTGATCTGTGTTCCCAAGGGGGGAAACAGGGGTGTCCCGGCCCACGGAATTGACCGGGTGGTGGCAGCCGAAGGGGAGACCTACCCTAGGATTTTGGGGTGGGGGAAGACATGCGGGTCCTCACTTTGAAACCGCCCAGTTTCAAGTGAGGGTAGACTCTGACATGGTGGCAGCGGAGTTTCGAACCCATTGTTACAAGCAGTTTTTTTCAGCTGGGCTACGCTGAAGGGAGCTATTCTCTTCTTCTAGAGCAGGAAAGCAACCTGACAGAAGAGGGAGTTTACAGTTTCAGCCAGGTTGGCTGGAGGGAATTAAGTTCCAGCAGGCTTTGTTGGAAGCAGTTTTCTTCTGTTTGCTTGAGGCAGCTTGAGGAAAAGGCAAGTTTCAAGCAGTTTTCAGGGTTGGGAGGAGTTTTTTTTCTCTGCTGGCTATGCTGAGGAAAAACTCTTCCCTAGAGGTGTGTCCTTCCTTTGTGATATCAGGTATCACTCAGGATTCCTAAGGTGGGGGGAAGTGCTCGCCAAAGTACATTCCCATCCAACAGGAAAAACAGGTTTGGGGGGGGAAGAGACAAACCCTCCAGCCAGGTTTTTTTTTTTTTTCTCCCTGTGTCTTTTGAAAGGATCAGAAGACAGGAGAACACAAATCCCTGAGGAATAGACCAGATTTTTCTCAGGGGTATTGTTAGCAGCAGCCTTTCAGCTGGGCTGCTGGGTACAGCAACTCAGAGCAGAGGGGGACAGAGGAATTTTTTTTTACTCTTTCCCTCTTTCTCAGTACAAACCAGTAACATTACACAAACCACAATTTGCTATACAAAGGATTGATTTCTCTTTCTTTACTCAAGTTATCATAGCCAGGGTTAGGGACTGTCAAACACCACAGACAGTTCACTGACTGCATAGGGGTGTGGCCAGCACCAGAAGGCACACAACCATGAGTACTGGTGAAACAATTAGCAAACTTGACCTGGCCAGGCTGCAGGCTGAAGAAAAACAAAAAGAACATCAAAGACAGATGGAACTAATTATTGCAGAAAGGGCCAGGGAAGAAGCTAACCACAAGAGGGAGCTGGAGAAACAAGAGGCTGAGCACAAGAGACAAATGGAAATCCTGAGGGAGACCCACCAGCAGGCTCTGGAATTAGCAAAGACTAAGCAGCAGGAGCCAACCAATCCAACCCCTTTTCAACCTACTGATCAACCTTCTCGGAGAAAATTTCCCGCCTACAGGGAAGGGGATGATGTTGAGGCCTTTTTAGAAAACTTTGAGAGGGCCTGTATTGGATACCATCTTCCTAAAGATCAATACATGCTGGAGCTGAGGTCACAGCTCAGCGGACAATTATCCCTGGTGGCAGCTGAAATGCCTAGAGACCTGATGGACGACTTTCCACTGTTCCTAACCAAGGCCAGACTCAGAATGGGCATCACCCCTGATCACGCCCGTCAGCGTTTCAGAGCCCAGAAATGGAAACCAGAGATGTCATTTCCAGAGCACGCTGCTTACCTGGAAAAACACTATTTCTCCTGGATATCAGGATCCAAGGTTAAGGAGCTAGACGACCTACACCTCCTGATATTGATGGAACAGTTCCTAGATGGTGTTCCTGAGAACATTAGACGCTACATCCAAGATGGTAAACCAAAAACTCTCACTGAGGCAGGAGAGATTGGAGCCAGATGGATGGCATCGGTAGACAACACGAAAGCTACTGCCAAGGGGAGCGAATCCAACAGGGTACACACCGACACTAAACCCTACCGTAGCGGACCAATCAAACCCACACCTACAACCCACGGACAGTCACACTCTACCTCTTCTTCTACCTCACCAGTCTCCAGTAGACCAACACAAACCGGTGACCCATCAACTGGGCGATGTTTTCAATGCAATGAATTGGGGCATATCAAAGCCAAATGCCCAAAGAACCTAAACCGAGTGCAACTCCTTGCACCTTCACACCAAGGAAAGCCGGACATAGATGTATCTCAAATACCCTTAGAACATAGGGAAACTTTGAGAGTGGACGAAAAGGAGATCATCGCATGGAGAGACACTGCAGCACATGTGTCAGCTATCCACCGAACCTTCGTGGACCCCAAATTCATCAACCAGAAAACCAAAGTGACAATTCGACCCTTCATGTCAAAACCTGTAACATTACCTACAGTGCGTTTACCTGTCCAGTACAAGGGCTGGTCAGGGAAGTGGACTTTTGCTGTCTATGACAACCATCCGATTCCCATGCTACTGGGGAACGACTTGGCCCGACACATTGAACAGCAAAAAACAGAGGGAGTGGTTACACGCAGCCAAGCCAGACGAGCTGCCGGACCCATCCCTGTTCCTGAGCCATCCACCGGGACCCCGTCTGTGTTACCAGAGACCCAGACAGAGGTGGTGGAACCGGATCCCAGGCCAACACCTACAGCAGCCATAGTACATCCAGTCCCAGAACCGGAACTGGAAGAGCAACCAGCGCCAGCACCGGCGCCAGCGCTTGCAACTCCACCGCCAGAGGGCGCCAACGGGCCTGAACTGGCAGAAGCAGCAAACAACCCTACCCAAGAGGCTCAGCCGGAGCCTGAAATGACACTTTGTGCACCAGCGGGGAGCGGTCCACAGTCAACGGAAACAACCTCATCACCTACATCGCTTCCAGAGGAACTGGTGTCTCCCGCCTCAAGGGAACAGTTCCAGAGAGAGCAGGAAGCCGATGACAGCCTCAAGAAAGCATGGGCGGCGGCACGCAGCAACCCACCGCCTCTCAGCTCTACTACCCGATCCCGGTTCGTTGTGGAGAAAGGACTGTTATACAAGGAATTTCTTTCTGGTGGACACCAGGAGGGCTGGCATCCTCAAAAACGGTTGCTCGTTCCGACCAAGTACCGGGAAAAGCTCTTAAGCTTAGCCCATGATCACCCTAGTGGCCATTCTGGGGTGAAACGAAGCAAAGACAGGTTGGGAAGGTCCTTTGACTGGGAGGGGATGGGCAAGGACGTTGTCAAGTATGTCCGGTCTTGTGAGGTATGCCAAAAGGTAGGAAAACCTCAAGACCAGGTCAAGGCCCCTCTCCAACCACTCCCCATAATGGAGGTCCCATTTCAGCGAGTAGCTGTGGATATTATGGGTCCTTTCCCAAAAAAGACCCCCAGAGGAAAACAGTACATACTGACTTTTGTGGACTTTGCTACCAGATGGCCGGAAGCAGTAGCTCTAGGCAACACCAGGGCTAACACTGTGTGCCAGGCCTTAACTGACATTTTTACCAGGGTGGGTTGGCCCTCTGAAATTCTTACAGATTCGGGAACAAATTTCCTATCAGGGACCATGACAGACCTGTGGGAAACTCATGGGGTGCATCACTTGGTTGCCACCCCGTACCATCACCAAACTAATGGCCTAGTGGAAAGGTTCAATGGAACTTTGGGGGCCATGATCCGCAAATTCGTCAATGAACACTCCAATAATTGGGATCTAGTGTTACAACAGTTGCTGTTTGCCTACAGGGCTGTTCCACATCCGAGTTTAGGATTCTCACCATTCGAGCTGGTGTATGGCCATGAGGTTAAGGGGCCATTACAGCTGGTAAAGCAGCAATGGGAGGGGTTTACACCTCCTCCAGGGACTAACATTCTGGACTTTGTAAGCAACCTTCAAAACACCCTCCGAGACTCTTGGGCCCTTGCTCGAGAGAACTTAAGAGATGCTCAAGCGGAGCAAAAGGTCTGGTATGATCGACATGCCAAGGAGCGGTCCTTCAAGGTAGGAGACCAGGTCATGGTCTTGAAGGCGCAACAGGCCCATAAGATGGAAGCGTCCTGGGAAGGACCATACATGGTCCAGGAGCGCCTGGGAGCTGTTAACTACCTCATAACATTCCCTGATTCCTTTTTAAAGCCTAAAGTGTTTCATGTTAACTCTCTAAAGCCCTTTTATCCCAGAGAATTACAGGTCTGTCACTTTACAGTTCAGGAAGGAGATGACACCAAGTGGCCTGAAGGTGTCTACTACGAAGGTAAAAGAAATGGTGGTGTGGAAGAGGTGACCCTCTCCACAACCCTACAACGTCTACAGCGGCAACAGATCAAGGGACTGTGCACTGACTTCGACCCCTTGTTCTCAGCCATCCCAGGACGGACTGAGCAAACCTACCACTCCATTGACACAGGTAATGCTCACCCGATTAGAACACCACCCTACCGGGTGTCACCTCATGCCAAAGTTGCTATTAAACAGGAGATTGACAACATGTTGGAGATGGGTATCATCCGCCCTTCTACCAGTGCATGGGCATCTCCAGTGGTTCTGGTTCCCAAACCAGATGGGGAAATACGCTTTTGTGTGGACTACCGTAAGCTAAATGCTGTAACTCGTCCAGACAACTATCCAATGCCACGCACTGATGAGCTATTGGAAAAGTTGGGACGTGCCCAGTTCATCTCTACCATTGATTTAACCAAGGGATACTGGCAGGTACCACTAGATGAACCCGCCAGGGAAAAATCTGCCTTCATCACCCATGCAGGGGTGTATGAGTTTACTGTGCTTCCGTTCGGACTGCGGAATGCACCTGCCACCTTCCAAAGGCTGGTGGATGGTCTACTAGCAGGATTGGAAGACTGTGCAGTTGCATACCTCGATGATGTGGCCATTTTTTCTGATTCATGGCCCGAACACCTAGAACATTTGAAAATGGTTTTAGAGCGCATCAGGCAGGCAGGACTAACGGTTAAGGCCAAAAAGTGTCAAATAGGCCACAACAGAGTGACTTACCTAGGACACCAGGTGGGTCAAGGAACCATCAACCCCCTACAGGCCAAGGTGGAGGCTATCCAACAGTGGCCTGTCCCAAGGTCAAAGAAACAGGTCCAATCCTTCTTAGGTTTGGCCGGATATTACAGGCGATTTGTACCACACTACAGCCAAATCGCTGCCCCACTAACTGATCTGACCAGGAAAACCCAGCCAAATGCAGTTAAGTGGACTGATGAGTGTCAGAAAGCCTTTACCCAGCTTAAGGCGATGCTCATGTCGGACCCTGTATTAAGGGCCCCAGACTTTGACAAACCCTTCCTAGTTACCACCGATGCATCTGAACGTGGGGTAGGAGCGGTACTAATGCAGGAAGGACCGGATCACAACTTCCATCCTGTCGTGTTTCTCAGCAAGAAACTGTCTGACAGGGAAAGCCACTGGTCCATCAGTGAAAAAGAATGTTACGCCATTGTGTATGCCCTGGAAAAGCTACGCCCATACGTTTGGGGCCGGCAGTTCCAGCTACAAACTGACCATGCTGCGCTAAAGTGGCTTCACACCAACAAGGGAAACAACAAGAAACTTCTCCGCTGGAGCTTAGCTCTCCAAGACTTTGACTTTGACATTCAACACATTTCAGGAGCTTCCAACAAAGTTGCTGATGCACTCTCTCGTGAAAGTTTCCCAGAATCAAGTGGCTAAAAACTGTTCTTAATATGTTTTCATGCTTAGTAGTCGATGTAATAGTGCATGTGTTTTATTACTCTGGTTGTTTTACAGTTCTAGGAGGAAATCGCCGCCAGTGGATCCCACTGTGACGATTTGGGGGGCGTGTCATGAATAGTTAGTAAAGGGTTAAAGCATAGTACCTGGTGGGCATCTGACCTGAGGACCAATCAGGGAAGAGAATTTGAAACTCCTAGGAGGGAACTTTTCCCTCTGTTTGGGGGGGTCTTTGTCTTTGGCCGTTTGGAGTTCAAGAGACCAGACGAGTTAATCAAGTCCCTACAAGTTCCACCTTTCTGAACTAATTTCTTCTAGTCAAGATAGTGAGTATTAGAAAGATACTTTGTGTCCTTATCTAATAATCCTATGTTTGCAATTCTGTGTGTTTGTTATTGATTATTCTTAATTCTGCTTGTACTGGTTGTACTGAGAAAGAGAGAGGATTCTCTCCAGAACTTAGCAAGGTTATACCCTATGAGTGCCCAGCTTGGATTCATAGAGATTCTATATTTTCTTTTGTTCTCTTAATAAATTCTTTTCTTTTCTTTGGACTTGGTTAATTCCTTCCCTTGGGGAAAGTCAGGGGAAGGGGAGGGGGAAGTGGGCTGCTTCCCTGTGTGTAGAGATTCAAGGCGTTTGAATCCAGGCACCTCTGTCTCCAGAGCAGGCTGGAGAGAGGGAGGAGGGGGGAGGTTCCTCCTCTGTGAATTGATCTGTGTTCCCAAGGGGGGAAACAGGGGTGTCCCGGCCCACGGAATTGACCGGGTGGTGGCAGCCGAAGGGGAGACCTACCCTAGGATTTTGGGGTGGGGGAAGACATGCGGGTCCTCACTTTGAAACCGCCCAGTTTCAAGTGAGGGTAGACTCTGACAGCTTAAGTACACAATTATTTTATGCTTGTCTTAAGAACACTGCCTGATATCAGAACATGCATTTGACAGTTATCTTGATGAGACTACCTAAAAATAAAAGTATTTATTGTACAGACTCATTATAAAAGCTGAGTAGTTGTATTAAGCATTTGAACTCCTCACTTCATTCAGTAGCTACCACTTCTACTGCCAGGAAGAGATATCTAAATTAGAAAGAAATTTCTCTCTCAATTAAAAATTAGCAGTTTCTTTTCCTGATTTTATGGCCCTGGTTTCCAGTTAACTATAAGCAGCCAGTTGGCGCTAAAGACATCTACAAAGGACTTTTGTTTTGCAGTTAAGTCAATGGACTGAGAAGATCCGAGTTCAGTTCCCATTTCTATTATAGATTTCTTGTGTGACTTTGGGAAAATCACTTAATTGCTCAGTGCTTCAGTTTTCCATATGTAAAATGGGGATAATACTTGCTTTCCCTCACCCTTTGTCTGTCTTGTCTATTTAGATTGCAAGATCTTTGGGGTAGGGGCCTGTCTCTTACTCCATAGTTTGCAGTGCCTAACACAGTGCAGCACCAATCTCAGTTGAGGCCTCTATCCAGTACTGTAATATAAGCAAGGTGTTCAGTATGTCCCAGGATTGTCCCTAATTTTTTTTCCAGTGGGTTACTAGTGGCATTTACATACAGCAGCCGTGTGAACAGAAGAGTGGCCATATTGTGTCAGACCAGTGGTCCATCTAGCCCATTGTCCTGTCTTCGGACAGTGCCAGATGTTTCAGAGGGAATGAACAGAACAGGGACATTTATCAAGTGATTTATCCCCTGTTGTCCAGTCCCAGCTTCTGGCAGTCAGAGGTTTAGGGACATCCAGAGCATGGGGTTGCATTCCTGATCTTGGCTAATAGCCGTTGATGGACCTGTCCTCCATGATCTTATCTAAATCTTTTTTTGAACCCAATTATACTTTTAGCCTTCACAGTATCCCCTGACAATGAGTTCCACAGGTTGGCTTCCTTATGTTTCTTTTAAACTGCTGCCTATTAATTTCATTGGGTGACCCCTGGTTTGTGTTATGTGAAGAGGTAAATAACACTTCCTTATTCAGTTTCTTTACAACATTCTTGATTTTTTTTTATAGACCTCTATCATATTCCCCCTTGTCATCTTTTTTTAAGATGAACAGTCCCAGTCTTTTTAATCTCTCCTCATATGGAATAGCTTCCGTACCACTCATGATTTTTGTTGCCCTTCTCTGTAGCTTTTCCAATTCTAGTATATTTTGAGATGGGGTGACCTTACAGAACTGCATGTACTATTCACTGTTTGGGCATACCATGGATTTATATAGTGGCATTATAATATCTTCCATCTTATTATCTGTCCCTTTCCTAATGGTTCCTAACATTCTGTTGGCTTTTTTAACTGCCACTTCACATTGAGTAGATGTTTTCAGGGAACTATCCATGATGACTCCAAGATTTCTTTAAGTGGTAACAGCTCATTTAGACCTCATCATTTTGTGTGTATAGTTGGGATTATGTTTTAAAATGTGCATTACTTTGTATTTATAAAACAGAAAACTGTTTTCCTTTTAATTTTAAGGTTCTTAAAAATTGCGGGAGGGATAGCTCAGTGGTTTGCGCATTGGCCTGTTAAACCCAGGGTTGTGAGTTCAATCCTCAAGGGGGCCATTTGGGAATTGGTCCTGCTTTGAGCAGGCAGTTGGACTAGATGACCTTCCAACCCTGATATTCTATGATTCTACCATTCAGAAACCATCACTTGGATCTTTTCAGCAATTGTGATCTTTTTAGACTGCTAATGTGATATTTCTTGGGGCTTCAACCACTAAAATTGTAACTCATAATGTATAGATTGTGTCAAGTAGCACGTCGATCTGTTCATCAGGGTTCAATAACATACATCTGATAGGTGGACAATACCTTTTCTGTGTGGTGAGTGACTCTTAATAGTAATCTGTAATGGCATCCAATTAGGTGGGGCATCATTTACTGAAATTGGGGCTGGCAATATTTTTTCAAACCTCTATCTTTTAAATGTTTGCAACAGCAGCAGAGAGGCTACGTGCACTAAAGATTTTAGCCATCTCCTACTTCAGTTTGGTACAACAGGCAGTGGGAGAGAGTAGTCTCTTTGCAGAAAAACTGTAGTTTTGGTTTCAAAGACTCTACATTCCATCTTGATTTTCTATGTTAATAGACTGCATCAGCCTTCAGCAGCTCACCTGGCTTTGAGTTTGTAGCTGGTTGACACGCCTGGTAGAAGTGCTGGGAGCGGATATGGTTAACTGCTTACATTTTGCCTTCCAGGGCTTGTCTACACTGGATAATGATATTAAGCGCGGTCCTGGTTCCACTGAAGACCTTTAGTGGAGCCAGGATTTCACCCATTGTGTCTGAACACGACCTAGAGACAGTGTTAACTAACACGATCAATGGCAAAACTCCAGTTTATTATTGTTAGTTACCATAGTGTTTCTAGGTTATGTTCAAACACCATAGAGTTTTATTATTCTCTTCAGTGGAGCCAGGATTTCTCTGTGTAAACTGGGACCATTGTGTTTAACATGGTGTTATCTAGGCATAGTTAAACCTGCATTTTTCTCCCTCAAAGAAAAGGCTAGAAGCTATCCTAATGTCTGGCAGCCTGTGATAACCTAAACTCCAGTCCAAACAGGTAAAACTTAATCATTGTTTTGCCCCAGAAACTGATGACCCAAACTTTAAAATCCTGTTTGCATTAACTGAACAACATGTCTAACCTGAGGCCAAAAATGAAACTGGCCTCTTGCGTTGCCTTCCTTGTGAATTCTATGGATCACCCTGATGAGAGAGAGAGATTTAATCCTTCTACCTCTTAATTAAATTTTTCCTCAGGCTCCACTCAGCCAGATGTGTTTCATAAATGTTTGTGGATGTAATGTCTGTGTTCTCCCTACAGTGCAGTATGGGGTGCAACTAGAACTCGGTGCTCTTTACAAGAATTCTGAGGTCAAAGATCTGTTTTAATTTTCAACCTCAGGTCAGTTCCACCAGTCAGTCAATACATTCAGGATTTTTAACTTCAGATCAACAGTTTGTGCTTATGGGAGGAACATGCAACACAGTATTTAACTTTATAAATCTATATCTAGCTATATATCCACTGCATATTTTCTTTTTTGATTTCCAAATTGAGATCCAGGTTTTTCTTCTTTTTCCTTGCAAGTGTGCTCAGTTGTACTGAATATGTAGTTTGGCTAAGTGATGACTAGGTGGGGTAGGGAGGGAATACGATAGCAGCCTGGGTGAAATTTTTGGCCAAAACTTTTTCAAGCACAAAATGCAGATGTGAAGCACTAAAATATTTCACAAATTAGTTTTGGTTGTACCTGTTTTAGGTTTGAAAATCTCGGAAAAACTCCATTTTGTTTCATTACCTTCAAAACAATGTTTCCATTTTTAAGTTTGGAACAACTTGTTTCAGATTTTATTAAACAATTTAAGAAAATTAAACTAAATTTGTAGGTTGAGTAAGCAAAATGTGCTCAACCATAAAACCATTTTTTCTCCTTTTTCTGAAAAAAAATAAATTCTTTTTTTATTTTTGGACTTGCCCAGTGAACTGAAATCAATGATTCACACAGCTCTACTTTCAGATATTGGAAAGGTGTAAAATCAAAGAGAAAAGGACTAGTTTCAAGGGGCGGGTTATAAGTAATGAGATGAAATAAATTTAAAGCTCAATATTTATAAGAACATGCAGACCGAATGATTTATTTAGACACTCAAGTCTAATTGACTCTTAATCTCCTACTGGAGGAGTTGAGAGAGATATTGAGAGAGACTTAGAATGTTTACAACTAGACTGGAGAAAGCACCAGCGAAAAAAATGAGACCTCATGTCTCTTCTGTCGGTCCTTTCTGTGATTCCATAATTGTGTACATCTTGGCATTGGGTAACAGGATTTAGGAAATAGTTTATAATATTAATAGGTTTTATCAGACTGAAATAGAATTGCATATGTTGCAGATGTTAACCATTGTACTTTATTTCTTTGTATATGTGATAAAAAAGGATGGTAAAACATTCTCTCTCTTCACACTTTACAATAAAGGAGATGGAGAGAGAAGGTGAGTGAGGTCTCTCACCAACAGAAGTTGGTCTATTATAAGATATGACCTCATCCACCTTGTGTGTCTCAGATCCTGGGACCAACACAGCTACAACACTACATATAATAAAGGAAACCTACAGTTCTGAATAATTTTTGTATTTAAACATTGCACTTTACTGGTATTTCTCTTCAGCACACTGAATTAACTTAAAAAATACATTTTCTTAAAATACAGAGAATAAAATCAAGATTATTGCAGGAAAAAGCGACTCCTTGAACTGGGTTATAGATTATAGCAATGTTCCTGAATGTATGTTAGGTAGTTGACAGCTGGGAACACTATTTTATTTTAGGTAGTTGACAGCTGGGAACAACATTTATTTAAAATGTTGTTTTATTATTATGATTGAAGACCTAAAATGTGAAAGCATTCTTCATAGCAGATGGGCAAACATGAGAGTTTGAATATAGGGACACGAGTATGTTCTGCAAGTTACTTTTCCCTGGAGGTTAAATTCTTCTTGCCCTATTCATACAACTAGTCGTTTTGGCTTCAGTGTCTTGGGGTTCATGTGGCTAGAGTGAGGTGGTAGACTCAATTTTTTTTAATGGGTAAAAAAAGTCTCATCCCGAAAGAAACCAAGGTTATTCTCCAAACCACAGAAGTGTTAGTCATCAGTAGGGCTTTGTAAAGCACTAGCAAGTGCATATGTAATACTACCTTCTACTGAATGGGACTGGGACTTTCAACTGTATGATAATCTGTAACACTATTACAGCAATAGTTTTCTTGAAAGCCTGTATGTTTGAATCAGAAGGATCTGAGCAAGTTTTAACCATGGTTTCCTAAATAGTGCTGAACATGATTTGTCCTTGGCTAAATTAGGTTCTGCACTGATTCAGCTGCACCTGTTGACACAATTTGTCAGCAAAGGGTAGTTTTTCCTAGTGTAGACAAGGGTTCAGTGGTTTTTAACCCTTTATTACAAGTTTTAGGAACCAACTCTGTGGCAGTGAAAGTTAGAGTAGAAAACTATGGTCTAAATTTTAAAAAGTAACTAATGATTATGCACAGCACTCACCCTCTGCAAATCAAGTCCCTTTACAATATCTCAGGTTGGGAACCCAAAAAATCTTTGGTTCCCTTGGGGGGAAGGGGAGTCTAGAGCGTTGTGCATTGTATTCTAAGTCAATGCCAGAGACCCATGTCTGTTATCCTTACTCTGACTATACCAGTAGAGCCCTTGTTATACATGTGGCAATATGAAGTCGAACCTAGCATATATCCTTACTGAAAACACCACATTCAGACAACACTTTCTAGAAACTATGGGGTGTAGATGTAAGGATTCTGGGGCTCAATTTAACATATAATCATTTGACTCCCATTTTAAACACTGCCCAAACTACATTCAATTGATTTGTTGCAAGACATTTTAGTAATATTTGATATTCAGATTTACTGGGAAGAGAAGGTGGGTATGACAGAGAGCTTATTGTTTAGGATGCTTAATATGTTAATTTGTAAAACAAAAGAAATAAAACCAATGTACCTTGCAATGTAATTATTTTCCTTGTACTTTTGTAATCAGATTCAGTATTTCGGTACTCTGAGTTGCATGTAGCTGTTACTCCTTTTGTTTATCTCAAATGCAGTAAAAATAAAATAAAACACCACTAAATTGTGTTCTTACCTCATGTATTATTAAATGACCTGGGTTAAATGAATTCCATTCTCCAGTCTGAGTTATATCAGCACACCGTTTGATGGAAATAGTTTTGATAACCTTAATATGCTCCAAATGACTTGGCAGATGGAAGAGAATTTTCTGTACAAAACGTTGGCTTGGCTATTTTAATTCTTTAAAACTCTCCAAGCAGGAATGGTTCAAACCTTTCAATTACAGCATCAGGACAAACCGTAGTTGAAGACCCGCCAAAGTCCTTTTCGAGGAGCCACAAACATTTAAATGTGTAATTTTTCTCTCCCCACCCCTTTTTTTCCTTGTTGATTCCACTCATGGTGTTTTTATATGCTAACAAAGCCCTGCTTCCTCAGTTCAATGGTAAAGGAAAGAAGGACTCATTGCCTGCCTGCCTTTCCCGCCTGACCTCTTCCAGTGCCTCAGCTGTAGCCTTGATCACAGTACTAGCCCTGCTGAAGCTGAGTGGACAGGCAATTTCTTCCAAGTCCCTAAGGATGTTCTTAGCTTAGCTGCTTAGGGCTGGTGCAGAGCCCTCCATTCTCTCAAGGCTATGATTCGAGATGGTCGAAAAAAGAGGAACCTTTCGTGGAGGAAGATGGTGAAAATCCCCCCCCCCCATTTTTGTTTTAAATTTGAAATATTTCTGGTAGCTCTGTACTTAGTTATTTAAAAGGAATGAATCACTGAAATGACTTCTAATGTCTCAATTTTTTTAAATTTCAAAACCTGTAGTTTTGTTGAAATTTTTAAACTAGAGAAACTTTGACCAGCTCTAGCTGTGGTGCTCCTAGCTCTCACTAGCTGGAAGCGTGCCATGCTCAAAGTTGTACTTGAGCCTGTGTCTTTGGCATAGCAGTAATAGCCTAGTAGTTAGCACTGTTTATCAGGGGCCCTTCTGCCAAGTGATATCACCCTTAACTCTCATTACATGTTACTTTGTGCATTCTGGGTGGGATAGAAAGTCTCTAATGCAGACTGACTACTTACTCTGATTGTACTTCAGAGCTCTTCACAAACATAATCAATATGGTGATCTTCAAGTGATTGTCCATACAGATTTCACTCTTGATGCATGTGTGACCCAAAAGTGGAATCTGTGGACAATACGTCTCAGAACCAGTTACAGTAAATTAAGTAATGGTTCTTTAACATTATATTGGGCTCCCCTGTGCACCCTCACCAGTCAGTTATCTGATTACCTTTGTTGCATTCATGTTCCCACATTGTTAATCTGTTGACAGGTAGTTAAGTGTGTGCCATTTTCAATAGGAAGGTCTTGCAGGCAGCCATAATTCCCTTGACTAAGGCAGCGCTTTCAGGTCCTTCTGACCTGGAGCTCTGCGTGAGCCAAGTGTGGCAGCTGGAGCAATTTTTCTTATGTCACTTCCTTTCTGTGAACTACCAATCTGAACCTGCTCTCATTGTACTCTTGATGTAGTCTTGATGCATCTAGTTCTTCTGTGGATTTTAATGGGAAACAGGCAGTGTGTGGGTTTCGTAACGTTTTTTACATGGCATGTTGGACTCTTACACTCTACTTCTGTAGAAATTGGTAACAGTTTTTGTGTGCATGCGTGTGCAGTTTTTATTGTTTCAGTAATAAAAATCATGCTATGACATCTTTGTTCTTTTTCTTTCCCAGAAGGATTGTGTATTGGAATTCTATGGCCCAATCTACAAGAAAATGTCTGGTTCCAGGCAGGTGCCTGGTGGCTTTGTGCCAGTTAAGCCTATGCAGGGAAAGATGTCCCATTTCACTGACCAGGTTAGTTGAAGAAGCCCAGTTCCATGTAGGCAAATAGTCTCTTGATTTAAGAGAGTTTAGATGGCTATGCAATATCCTACTAGGCAATATGTGGCTGCTACCATAGTGAAAGTTGACCCCTCAGAATACAAAGTGTTCTCTCTTGTTGTGTAATCAGGGAAGCCTGCAGAATTTCTGAGACGGTGGAAGACAGCTTTGCATTGTGTATATAATCCTCATTAGGGCCAGACTGAGGCTGGCTCTTGTGTGGTGTATAGAGGTTAGAGTGGGGAAAAGGAACTTTCTCCTTTCACACCTAACTCATGTATTCAACAAAGACATTTGCACAGGTCTTGAGCTCTGGGAAGTGTAGGAGTGGCCCCCTTGTACACCCTAAGGGGCAATAGAGGAGGCTGTGCGAGCTGTCGTTTTTCACTTGGTCGCATATGGATTTGGATGCATAGGAGAAAATAAGCTGTATTGTAAATAAGTATGTCCTGTGAAGGTTTACCCACATTGTGGTATTCTGAGAAGGATTATGCCTCTGTGTGGCTTCCTATTGCCTCCAATTACTCCCCCCCACCTCTTGTGATTTTATTCACCGTTAGATTTAGCTAAAAAAACCCACTATATTGCTGTCTTGCAAGACATGATAGTTTTGCAAGATGCAATTTTGCTTTAATTATGATTAAATTACTCCATGAATTAACTGGAATATCTCCAGGGATTGGAAACTTTTGACACATGAGAAAATTCTGTCTTAAACTGCTTCAAGCATGCAAGGTAATATTAACAGTTATAGCTTCAGGGGATTAAATAATAAGGGGAGTATTCTACCTAAAACTGTGTGTGAGTGAGTGAGAGTGTCTTCAAATCCAGTAGACATTAGAGAAACCAGTTGAATGGCTGAACCAATGACATTTTCCCAATGCAAATGTGAGTTGGGATATTTTAATATGAAATGGCTACATTGCTTGAGTTTTTAATCAGATTTTTAAAAGGATCTACATGTTTCTGAAGAATAATAATCTACAGACTTGTAAATATTGCAATTTGAAGGCATATGGCAAAAAAAAGTTGCCTTCAAGTCACTAGCCTAAGCTTGATACACCTATTTAAAGTTAAAGCAAGTGAATATTTTGGGGGTTTTTTTGTACGTGTCATTCTGTTCACTTTTCAAAGGTGGTAATTGTTTTAGCAGCAAGTAGTTAAGGTTAAAAGATGTACTACATGATTCAAACGTTTTTCATAAAGCAGAAAGCACTGAACTCTGGGTAACAGTGCATGTTATCCATGTGTAGCTACATATGTACACTCCATGTGCACTAATCCTGGAACTAAAGATGCCTTATGTTCCATTTACTTTAATGACATTACTCACATGCTTAAAGTTCAAGCACGTGCTTTGTTTGATCATATCAGAGTGCTCAGCACTTTGCAAGACGGAGCCTTTAGCAACTTTTTTCATGTTTACAACTGAACTTCTCTGATTCCTTCCCATGTTGACCATGACCTGTCTACTAGTCTTTATTCACTTGACTACTAGGAAATGTTATGCATCTGCTCTGTTAGTCCAGACATAGCACACCAGTTTGGCTATGTAACATTCCAGATACATCTTTGCATACCATTCATTTCAGTGGGATGTCCACAATTGGAGGGAGCACTGACAATAAATTTTAAACAACTGCCACTTAATTTGCCATTTTGTATTTCCTTTGTACTTTTCATCCAATACTGAGTGGCTCAGTTAATTTAGTCTCAACTTGATCCCATTAGGAAGGTAAGAAGCATTAATGGGTGTAATAATACATTGTTTTGTCTTTTAATGATACGACAGAATTTTACAAACACCAGTTAGTTATGCCTCACAATACTCCTGTGAGGTGGGTAAGTATTACTGCACTCATTTTAGAGATGGACAAACAAAGGCAACAAAGGGGCTATCTGACTTATCCAAAAATCATGAAGTGAGTCAGTGACAACCAGGAATAGAACCTAGGTATCCTGGCCTCCCAGTCATGACATGTGGTTGCACATAAGTATGAGGAAATAATTTTCAATTTTTTCTCTTATGTTAATGTCTGAAATGCACAGTAGTATGCACAAATACAGTAAATTAAGTTTAAGTTTAAAGAACCAGCCCATCTACCTTTACAGTCATAGAAACTAGTTCAGTCTTCTTACAGGTAATACATGCTACAAAGCTGGACCATGCTGACAGAATAGTTTATTAGCTATTGCCCACAAGATGAATGGCATAAATTACAACACAAATGTTATGCAGACTAGATCAATATGGTGCTGATATTCCTGTGGTTATGTAGCACTGTGACATTTATAAGAAATCTTTAGGAAAAATCACTCAACAGGCATATTTTGTCTTACCTCAATAATTACACAGACATTTTTTTCCTTGTATAAAAATCAATCCCAATAGCTAATGTGTATGTTGTAAATCTGCAAGATTTTTTGTATGAGACTCTCTCCTCCTCCTATTTTTTAGAACTTCTTTTCATTTGTTGTTTGTCACCACAAGTTAAAGACTCTCTGGTTCTGTGGTGAGTGGAACTCAGCTGGCCTAGAGGATTGAACCTGGGGCCCTACCCCAAAAAGTTTAGTCCACATAATTAATACAGATGTTAGATATGACAAGACCTAACCCCTGTTCTTCTGGCAACCACAGATTGCTGTTCATGAACTGCTGTGTTACCGTGATTACTCGTTGTTTGTAGCCCATCAGCCAGTTTGCAATCAAAGTGCAAGTGTTCACATCCAAGCAGTTTGAATTAATTTTGCTGGCCTCCATAAGACGTGGCATTAGATGCTTTACTAAATTCAGATATATTACATCAGCTTCTCCCCCTTCATCAACTGATTTTTTTTTTTTGGTAATTGTACCAAAGGAAAAGAAGTCAAGTTGGGCTTGATTTGTGCCTTGTGCTACAGTAATCAGGGTCTTTATTCTGCAAGAACATTAAGTGGACTGAGGCTGTCAGTCTGGCTTCCACCCCGCCATCAGTTATTCAACAGTTGGCTGGACAGAGCTCTTTTGGCTAGGATCCACCTTTCCCTCCTCCAGTTGAAGCTGCAAATTTATTTAAATGATTATTTGAAGTCCATCAAAAGTCTGCTTGATTTACCACTGCCAAATTTTTTGTCCTCTGTAAAAACTGTTGGTGCCTTCCCCCCTTTTTTTTGACTGTTAACCTGGCTTCAAAATGGAATAACCACCTTTTTGCAAAGCTGCTTCACACAATCTGGGTGCTAGCTGCCATTCTCAGTGTAGGCCTCTGATATTTTTGTTTCAAGACTCTGGCTAATCAGTAGCTATTTTGTGTGTGTGTATGTCAATCCTCCTTGAAGCCCAAATCCTCTCAATAGTGGGGTATAATTAGCAGAGTGCTTATATTATCCACTGTAGCCAACATCCCCTGATACTGGCAGAGGAGATTGGTTTAGAGGTTTAAGTATTTCCTCTTCTGTCCCTGCCCTCCCTCTCTGGGGGTAGAGAGACGCATGATGCTGAAATCCAGAGGAAGAGATTCCTTGTACTCTGAGTTTCTGTCTCCCCAATATTAAGGTGTGTGTGTGTGTGTGTGAAATGGGTGGCCATAACCACTGATTTTGGATCTGGAACAGAGGGTTTCCAACATATGAGGGGGTGTGCGTGTATGTGTTTGTATTCTTCTCTACTCTTTGATATTTCATGAACGCAATAAGAGGAGAATCTCTAGAAGCCAGAAGTATTTGCATTTTTAAAAAAAATTGAGATTGGAGTGGGGAAAAAAATCTGTCTATAAAGAAGGATTTGATTGTGGCCTTGAGAGTTACTGCAACATTCAGGGAGTTTGGGGAAGGCATTGCACCAGAGAGTCCTCCTGCCTGTATGGAATACAGTCGGATGTCCAGGCAGCTGGAGGAGCATGCTTAGGATGGCTTTTGCATCACCACCTGGAGGAGCAGCATGTGTCCCTCTTCCCTGTCCCTTCAGAATCTGCCAGCTGGTGCAAACTGTGGGTGGGACCTTGGCTTTGCCTTGCCATGTGCCCTTGAGGTTGTCTGGCACAGGTGGCAGCCGAAATACTCGGTAGGTGCTTGTCTCTGCCCCTCCCTGCATTCTTTTAGCACCTGTGCATGGCTAGTCACAATCTGTCCCTAATAATAGCATTTTTATTAATTAAATCCTGAATTACTTGTTTAACAAGTCTCCAAAGAGTGGAATGTAAGCCCGGCTCTGGCTCAGGCTAGCTTGTTGGAGTGGGTGGTGGTCTATGCTATGGGCATTCTGAGAGAATCACAATCCAGTATTCTGGTAGTTGCATTTGTAGATAATCAGCCACATTTCTTTAAAAGGATCTCTACTGAAAATCATCTATTTATAAACTCTCTTAAAACAGAGACGGGTTCTAAAGATCCTTCTGTGAAGAATGTGCTTAGTTCTTTATATACATTACTGTGCAGTGGAGCAGTTTTTATTGGAACGCCATTGTAATTGTTTTCTGTGTACTGTCCCTCAATAAAGTATCTTCAGTTGATGTTTGCAATCGAGATGATGTTTTCCCAGGATCTAGGAAATACTTGCTCTAGAAGACATGCTAATAAAGCCTATGATTTTTATCTGACAATAGTAGGTATATGAAAATACTTTCCCAAATGTACATCTGTATCTTGTAGTTATTTATAGTTCAAAAACTGAATGTAATCCAGGGCTGTGAGAACAGTGTTGTATTGACAGAGTGTAATTTCCATCTTGAGGAGACATACGTGTGCTAGCTCAATCAGTGCTAGTGTGCTAAAAGTAGAGGGTCGCCCTGGCAGGGTGAGCAGCAGCAGGAGGAGCTAGCTGCCAGAGTACATACCTGACATTTGAGGGGATTGTACTATGGGCAGCTAGCCTCTCCTGCCACTTAAGCTGGTATGGCTACACTCTGTTTTTAGTGTGCTGCCTCAGTCACAGCTAATACCAGCTTGAAGAGACACCTGTAATAACACTCAAGAGACTAGGCCATCTCTTTTTCCAAAGAGTAAGCTGTCATGGAGTCACTGGGTGATGCTCTGGAACTTTTCCATATGAAGCCAGTCAGGACTCCAGGGGAGCATGCCTCCTCTCTCTGAGCATACTGTCACCAGGGCAAGAAGCTTACACAGGTTCGACCTTCCTGGATCTGACTTCAGAGCATTCAGCATCCCCTTCCATACCATGCGCTTCCTGCAGTGAGTCCACCTGTGTGGGGCTCCTGCGGAAGCCAGAGGGCCCTGCACCCCAACTCTGCAGTCAGACGTGACTCTCAGCTAGCCAGTAAAACAGAAGGTTTATTATTCGATAGTAACAGCGTAGAACAGAACTTGTTAGCACAGAAATCAGTGACTTTCAGCCAGGTCCATCTTGGGGATTCCTGGGTCAGAAGCCTCTTCCAGTCCCCCCAAGCAGACTGCCAGCTTCCAGCGACCTAACCTCAGACACATCCATTGCTCCTGTTCCTGGTCTTTGTCTCACTTCCCGGGCAAAGAGTCACCTGGTTGTCACTTGGTTTCATCCCCCTCCTGGGTCTCAGCTTATGAAGGGCACAGGTCATGCCATATGTGCAGGCAGCTGGAGCAGCCTCATCTGCCCCAGAGGTGTCAGCCCAAGTCACACAGCCTTATTCCCACCACCAAGGTATTGGTGCAGCACACAGAAACTGAGGCACACACTGTATTCATGCAAAACAGTAAAACTCTCATAGGCTCAACAGTAAGACTCACATACAACATAACAAGGGAAAATCCTCACTTTGTCACATCAGCACAGCATGGGGAGTGGCAACACAAGCTTCTCTATACATCCATACTGCTGTGCCTCCGTCACAACCCGGTGAGAGCTCCACCTCAAAGGGGTAGAAAGCAATAAGTTCTCCAGGGTTGTTTAGTCCTTGCCCACTACAATGAGGCTCCAGGCAAGAATGCCAAGAAGTGTCAAATTTGAAGCTGACAAATTATACCTGTCCGGTAACAATTGGACTGAGCATTGATTCGTTTCACATAGTTCACTGAAGGGCTTTTTGGTAATATTGACTGTTGGTCACTGGCCAGCATTGAATGTTTAGTCTAAGTAAAAGGCTTTTTATCTCAATTCAGTTGTCCTTTGAGCTCTCTCATTCTACACTATTAGCAACCACCAAATCCAACTTGCCTGTTGCAAATGATTTATTGACTTAATTGACTTAATGATTGTCAGTAAAACCAATCACAGGGGTACTGAGGAGGGATGTCTCTGAAATAGCTATGATTTTTTTGTTAATAGCCACTGTACATCCAGAATAGCTTCACTGAAGTTACTAGCCACTCTGAATCTATTGTAGCTATTCTCTATTCACACAGTGCACCAATAGCAGATTTTGTCCTCTGTCTCCATAGCTGTTTCATAGTTCTGTTCCTTCCTCACTTCAGCTCTGCTGTGAGTTGAGGGAATCTTTTTCTTCTGCAAAGATAAACCTTTAGATGTTTGGTAAACAGGATCCTAGATTAATATTTTACAAAAATGTTGGCTATGATTTATAGGAGTAACATGCATATTCTTACCTTGAGTGAATCTTTTTAGTAATGCATTTTTATGGTAAATTGATCTAAGAATTTCATAATTTGTATCTGCCCTTTTGGGACCAGTGTAAAAAACCTACTGTATTTTAGCTGTCTAAATGTGCATAGCCCAAATCTGATATTGGCTATACTAACATTGTAACTAGGCAGAGTCTGATCCAGAGTCCAGTGAAATCTTTCCATTGGCTTCAATAGGCTTTGGATTAGACCCAGAGGAAATAAACCCTTTCTCAACCAACAGTTATAGTCATACAGCTGAAGTGTAGAGGAAGGCTGCAAAATGCATGTATGCGGTAACAGATTATTTCCAAGGACCACTAGGAAGACTTTACTAGCTAATATAAGTCTACTATGCCACAGTGATTAGTTTACATAGCAGAATCACTCACACTCAGCACTGAAGAACACTCAGTTGTGCAACATCATCTAATTTCTCCACCCATCAGTTTCTTGCTTTCCTGAAAGGAGCCTTGTCACTAAGGTAAGCTTTTGATCTAATGTCTAGAAAACTATAGCCATATTTCATGACTTGAAAGGATCAGACAGCCCATGTAACCTTTGATATTAAGAGACTACATCACAAGGGATTAGAAAATGTTACCACCTTAGGCTTTGTAAGGTAACTGCAGTGGGTCATTTTGGGAGGCAGTCTTTCACACAGGTGTTAGTATAAAACAGAAGTAGAGATTGGGATTGCAGTAAAAGCAAGGGGCTTGAAATACAGCCTAAACCACAAGAATTGTTGATTTATTATAACAGCCTTCACCGTCACTACTCACAGTATTTATCTATACAAGATTTAGAGGCATGTTGAGTTGTAAAGCTCTACCCTAAGCACCCCTGTGGCACCAAATCTTAGCCTAGTGGCTTTGACTAATATATCATTAGTAGTGATTGTCTATATTTATTATGGGGGTGGGGTATTTGTAAGCAGTAAAGGGTTACCCCAATAGTCCTTCAGTCTGCATCTTGTCACCAAGCAACCCACACATTTCCTTCTTTTTAAGATTCCTGCTTTGCACTGTAACTCAAGTCTTTCAGCAAACTTGCATTGCAAAATAATCACCACCCCACCTTTGTTAATCAGTGATTCATTCATCATATTTCACCTGTGTGAAGGAATGCTTCCCCCTCAGGATAACCACAGGCTTAAATGAATTATGCTGATCAGACACCAAGCCTGACTCATTTGACTCATCACTCCCATCATAGTAGTCTGGAACAAGGTAATAAATGTATCTCCTAATTCCTGTGCTGTGATCTCTAAATTCAAGCATTACATCACTACTCAAAGCTATAGCTAGTTGGATATTTTTGATGAAAATATAAATCTGAACAAAAGTGGGGTTTTTTTTTGCAGCAATATTTTCAATTCCCCTTCTTCTGCCCAATTGTCTGACGATATTTCACCATGAAGTTAATGACCTGACTAAGCTTTCTCCCAAATAGTTACAGTCATCTTTGTGGGTGATCATCTCTCCTAAATAGAAGCAGGGGCGGCTCTAGCAATTTCGCCGCCCCCAAGCAAGGTGGCACGCCGCGGGAGGCGCTCTGGCGGTCGCCGGTCCCGCGGCTCCGGTGGACCTCCTGCAGACGTGCCTGCGGAGGGTCCGCTGGTCCCACGGCTACGGTGGAGCATCTGCAGACACGCCTGCGGGAGGTCCACCGGAGCCGCGGGACCAGCGGACCCTCCGCAGGCATGCCTGTGGGAGGTCCACCGCAGCCGACAGCGGCATGCCGCCCCAAGCGCGCGCTTGGTGCGCTGGGGTCTAGAGCCAGCCCTGAATAGAAGTACAATCCCTGTTATGATCAGAGGGAAAACAGTGAACAGGGAGCTAAATAACACCAAAAAGCTTCTAATCTGAGTTGTCTCAAAAGCCATTCAGTGGATCCATCTCTGACAGCAAGGTGGCTTTGATGATCCAGTTTTCAAACATGGCCTCCATTTGTGCATGTGTTCTTGAGCAGTGTCTCCTGCTCGTGATGCTGCAAAACCTACTTGGAAAAATGGGATTTGTGTGCCCCAGCTCATTTACAGAAGCATTTTCTCACACACAACTTTAAGATTGTACAGATGGAGGCCAAGTTGAGGCCCCTTTTGAAAACTGGGCCCTGATTTCTCAAACATGAGCTCTCCCTTGTTTTCTTGCTCCTGTAGTTTTCCTGTGCACTTGAATCCTTTGTGGGTCTTCCCTAAAGCAGCAGTATTGTCAACCCCAAGCATTAAAAAAGCATGAGTCAGGCCCCTGAAATCATTCAGCTAGCTTCAAAATAATGAGATTTTATTTTTAAAAAGTTGGGGTTTTTTTTTAATTTGCCTTCTGCCTTTTGAACCTCTAAAGTGCAGTCTGGTGACTTTCATGGCCTCGTTTTTGCAAAATAAAAACAACCCTCACCCCAACTTACTGCTTTCCCTCCTTTTTAAAAGATTCCCATGTATTCACAGGACTCCCAAGGCTGGGATTTTATTAAACCACCAGATATCACAAGACTCATGATAAAATCATGAAAGTTGGCAGTGCTGCCGTTTGCTTCAGTCCTTCTGATAGGAACAAAGCGCATTCACAGGATTTTCTCTGGGCCTTCTTGCTCATCTCCAACTCACATTTCTTCTGCCCATAATTACAAACCCATTGTTGGGACAAATCCCCATCTCAAAATGTGAGTGCACGTGTGCATGCTTGTGCTTACACACACACACACACACACACACACACACACACACACACACACACACACACACACACACACACACACAATCATGTAGTCCATTAGGATGGTAATTAAAAGGCTTTACATTTTAAATCACTGTACAGTGAAGGAGAGGAAAATCCATCACACGGGGCTTCCCTTTCATATAGGTCTGGATTTCCAAAGTACAGTTTAGTATCCTGTATCTTTGCTTGTCTGGAAACTGTGTCTAAGTCCTATTAGATCACCTAATTCAGCTGCTGTCTACTGGATTATTATTATTATTATTTTTTACAATATACTGCTTCAGTGCTTTGTCCACACATTCTAGTTTTAAAGATCTAGAGCAATTCAGCCCTAATAAAAAGCTACCTTGAAATAACACAGCTTTGAGTGTTTGTCCTAATTATTCACAATAAAACACATGCCAGATTTCTCTTGATCAATGTGCCAGACAAGCACAGACTGTTTATTATTTGCATGCAGATAATATTAGAGGCTTAGCAGCCTGCATGACGGGTGATCTGTTACTTGTCCAAAAAGGTTACTGTTCCCTTTGTTTTTCTATGCCTCACTACCCTATGAAGCGTAATTAATACAACTTGAATTCTTTGTTTTGCCTTAAGTTAATATTCCCAAAGTCAAGCAGCAAACAGTAGCCCTTCATTTGACAGTTGAAATAGACCCAGGGAAACAGCTTGAATTTGGAACGAAATGTAGTATACTAGGGTAGCAGAAGGAAGAGGGGAATGTTTTTCTGTTCAGAAAATACCATCTTTCTTATATGGACCACGTTTGGATTAATTGACTATGCAATTGGCCCAGGTTTATCTGAAGTCTTGAATAGGAACACTCCACATACTAGCACAGATGCTGAGCCGCAAAGTAGTCAGCCTGGTTATTCTTCTCAGCAAATGTGACACATAAGTAACCATTACGGTCGCTGAGCAGGTACGATGACACATTCCTCTTCATAAATCCCAACCATTGGTATCAGGCACCAGGTTTGTAGGTTTTGTAAATTCATCAAGTTTGCAGAGTCTTCAATTTCCCTTTGATGGATCTCATATTCTTCTTTCCCTGAACCCCTCATAGATCACTAATGCAAGCCTGGTTCACTTCTGTCTGATGCTTATTTCTTCAATCAGGCACAACACTGATCTTTTACACTACAGAGACTTCCACACTATCTCTCTCTCTCTCTCTCTCTCTCTCATTAGTCAAGTACATACAGCAGGGGAGTAAAAAGTTATTCAGCTGGCTTGCTGCCCAGGGCTGGTGTCCAAAGATTGGCGTCATTAGATGGGAACACATGGAACAGGAACATATTTTCCCTATGGTCTTGAGAAATAGTGCCAACAGAGCAGCAGCAGTGTGGCTGGCAGAGTTTAGTTTACCAGTTGAGGGCAGCTGCAGAGCCTGGAATAGTTGGAGGGGAAATTGAAAGCAGGGCATCAGTATCTAAATATACCATATGCTGATCTTCAAGTGTAAGGGAAGGAATATTCTAACGTAGAACAGGATATATTTGAATCCTTATTCATACAGGCATATTAGTATTATCATAGAATCATAGACTTTAAGGTCAGAAGGGACCATTATGATCATCTAGTCTGACCTCCTGCACAGTGCAGGCCACAGAATCTCACTCACCCACTCCTGTATCAAACCTGTGTCTGAGCCATTAAAGTCCTCAAATCATGGTTTAAATACTTCAAGGTGCAGAGAATCTTCCCGCAAGTGACCCGTGCCCCACGCTCCAGAGGAAAGGCTTCTGCCAATCTGCCCTGGAGGAAAATTCCTTCCCGACCCCAAATATGGCAATCAGCTAAACCCTGAACATGTGGGCAAGACTCACCAGCCAGACACCCAGGAAAGAATTCTCTGTAGTAACGCAGACCCTACCCCATCTAACATCCCATCACAAGCCATTGGGCATATTTACTGCTAGTAGTCAAAGATGAATTCATTGCCAAAATTAGGCTATCCCATTATACCATCCCCTCTATAAACTTATCAAACTTAGTCTTGAAACCAGATATGTCTCTTTCCCCACTACTCCCCTTGGAAGGCTGTTCCAGAACTTCACTCCTCTGATGGTTAGAAACCTTCGTCTAATTTCAAGTATTAGTTGCAAAAAGAAAAAACAATCCAAGTAGGTAAGCCAAATTTTCCTTTCAGGTGACACTGTTGGCAACCCCATAGAACTCAATAGTATTGAACCAGTATAACGGAGAAGAATTTCTTCCAATGCATTAAATATTAATTGAGGAAGTGTTCTGAATTGGTTAAAGCACAGGACTTGATGGTAGGAAATCTGGGTTCTAGTCCTTCCTCTGCCACTAATTCATTCCATACTCTTGAGCAAGTGAATCAGGACTTGATTCTGCTTCATCCTGTTCTGGTGAGTGGGTTCAGTACCATTAGAGATTGCAAAGACTACTTCCTTGTTCTAGCACCAGAGCTCATGTTGGTTACCCGATGGGGGAAGGGCTGTGGATGCTGCATCCTTTTAAAAAGGTGGTAGAAGTTGCATTGCACTGCACCCTCTCAAGTGCAAGTCCGGGTTTAAAGACCCTAATCTGGCTTTAACATCTCTCTGCCTCCGCAGCAGGGGGAAGGAGACCGGTGAGTTGAGAGATTGATGTTTGTAAGGCACATTGTGATTCTTACATGAATGGCACAATAGACAGGCTGACAGTATTATTAATAATCATTCATATGAATTTGCTCCCTCCAAGATCTCAAAGGGAAATAAAACCCTGCACATTTTGTGCCCCCCCCACCTTCCTTAACCCCTCTTCCTCAGACCCCAAAATATGAGTCATTAAACATTGGAAATAACATTCTAAATACTAAAATTTAAAATTCATATAGGGGAAAAATCCTTGTCTGATGACTGAAGGGGTCATTGTATGTCATGCAGCTAAAATTGACCGTATTGCTTTGTAATCCCCAATGTATAAAGAAAAAAGGGAAATATTTGCTCCTTAAAAATCCTATAGTATTCCAAAGTAATTCTCCACAACAGGGGTGTTATATCATTGTTAGCCATTATTGTTGCTCATTGTCATTTTTTATTTTATAAGGGCTGCCTTGGAGGGGAGAGGGTTGCTCACTGCCAGTAGATAATAGTTGTATGAATGAAATAGGCCTGGGTCCTCCAGCAATCCAAAGGCTTTCTAGCCTGAGGTTAATAATTAAAATATTCCATAATAAAATTGGAACATTTTCTCTTGTGATAGAGATGTTTTCAGTTAAGGTTAAAAGGTGAAGCTGCTAAACAAATATTTATTGGAACCATCAATGAAGACAGACAATATAAAGGAACATAAAGGATTTATGTGAACTATTAACATACTGGGAAAATTTGTTATGAAAACAAGGACAAGTAAGGTTAATGCTGCTCTTAGTTGTTAACATATTTCTGCACATTCATTACATCTGTCCTTTTACCTTCCATTGTTGGTTTAAAAATTGCAGTTTGTGAAATGGTGTGTGCGTGTGTGTGTGTGTGTGTGGAGGGGGAATTACTTATGATATTTGGTACTGAGAGAGGAAAATTAACCTGAAAGAGAATGCAAGTTTGTTTACAATAGGTTGTTTTTTCCATTGTCTGTAGTGGATATTTCGATTAATAAAATGATTGGTTGGAGCTTTAAAATGACACTCAAGGTCCTAGAGAGCTTTTTTAAAAAAACAAAAAATGTTTTTTGAGACCAATCCTATCAGTCAGCATGCATCTTTAGGGGATAATCCTTTTAATATTTACCAAAACTTGATTATTAATGTTTAGTGACTTAAAAAAAATAGAACCCAGTATGATGCATACATTGCTCCTGTCACAGTCTCGGGTGCAATCCAGACCAGTGGGGTTTGTGTCACCACCTGCCTTGCAACTTTGGGTGCCTCACAATACTTTGCTATTGTAGCTCCCACCCAGAGCCGCTCAGAAACAGCATGCGGGTCACACCCTGAGTGCCTGTGTATAGCTGCAGTCCTGGTCCAGCAATTCTGACCCCAGCAGCATGTCATCAACACTCCTGTTACACGCTGGTTTCCACCAGCCTTGGTTACTACTTTCAGGGTGACCCCAAAAACACTCCTAGTCCCAATTTTTCCTCCAGAATGTGTACTCTGCACTGTCCTGCCCTCTCCTGGACAGTTCAGATAGTAAAGGTCTGTTGCCCCTGTAAAGGTTCAGTATTCCATGGTTTGCTGTTTCAAGTGGAGTTACCAAACAGTTCAGTTTAAACACAACACTGGATTAATTTATATTAATAATAAAACAAGTTTATTTAACTATATAGAGAGGTTTTAAGTGAGCATAAGTATAAGGTATTAAAGTCAGAAATGGTTACAAGAAGAATAAAGATAAAAAGTTTCTAGTAGCTAAAATTTAACAAGCAAGGCTTGGTTCAGGTAAAATCTTTACCACAGGATCCCAGCGACATGACTGACCGAATTCTCAGGTCAAGATCTCCTCCCAAAGTCAAAGGGCTGGTTTCTTTGTCATAGCTGAAGGAGAGAGAGCTCTTTTGTAGTCCATTGTCGGCACCCGCCTCTCATGAGTGCCAATACATGCCTGCAATGACTCAGTTTTGAATGGGTTGACACTCACCTCTTGCAGGCGCCTCCTTTCTGGCTGGGTGTGAGCCTGCTTTTCTTTCAGTTCTTACAATGGGGTGGCACCTGCCTCTCTCGAGCGCCCTCTCCCAGCTGATGGTTCTTTCGACAGATCTTCAGTGATTCAGCCCTCTGGACGAGTCAAGCACAGCCCAACAGGGGCCCATCTTGGTACCCTCAGTTCGTGTCCTTTCTGCAGCCCTCATCTGGGCTCAGTCTTCAACCAGACCAGCAGGGCCCATCATGATACCCTTGCCCGCTCTGGCTAGGTTCTGGGCTCAGACTGCCCGTGGTCCTTCTGCTGTTCCAGGCACTGAATCTTTGGCGGTCTTCCATGGGTTCAGTCCTGCCTGCAGTGAGCTGTCTGTGGTCCTGCTGCTAGTCCAGCCAGTAAGGCACCTGTTACTTCCTCTTCAAGCTCCAGGAACCAACTGACTGCTCTGCCTCTGCTGCTCCTTTATATAGGGCCCTTCTGGCCCCTCATTGGTTGCTTCTCTGCAGTCACTCTAGGCTGCCTGGGTGACTTCTCTGCTCTTTTCTAGGGAAGGGTGAGGCAGGGCCATGAGGCCTCCATCAGGAAGCCTTTGGATCTAGTCCACCATGTCACATTCAATCACCCTTTGAAATTTATTTTCCTGACGGTTACCACTAAATAAAGTTCATTCTAGTTGTGTGGACAGAGACATGGAGTCTCATAGTGAAAGAGGTTCCATGTTTGCTAAAATGCAGATCGATCTGTTCCTGCCCCCCTTGTTGCCATAGAATGGCCACTTGACAGGTGATTGCCCATCAACTTTGACACTTGGCTAGAGTCATCAGCTTGTCCTTTGTTTTTGAGAAACTGGTTTACCCCCTCCCCAGACTTGTCTGGTAAACACTTTCTAGTCAAATTTTGCCTTGCATTCATAACTCTTAATGCACATTTTCTACGTACACTGATCATCAATATTCGTGTGTAATGTGGTAGTTTTTAAGTGATCCCTTCCAACGTGCATTTTTCTCACACGCAATACAAAAGTGTGTAGGGTGTGAATATGTGGTGCTTTTGGTAACACCCCCTT
Organism: Mauremys mutica; assembly: GCF_020497125.1. NCBI lineage: Eukaryota > Metazoa > Chordata > Testudines > Geoemydidae > Mauremys > Mauremys mutica. Next base: position 84,523,752 of record NC_059075.1, read on the forward strand.
TCTCTGGTAGACTGATCTTGTCTCAATGAAATTAGTGGGAAAACTCCATTTTAATTCCGTGATATTGAGTCAGACATGTACCGCAAAGTCTCTCTTCGCATACTGCACATTGTGTTTACTATTGGTCTTATAGTAACCTTGTGTATCTTTTCTCCTTTTCTAATTTTCAGTCTTGATATTCCACTTTGCTAATATTGCACCATAGGGATGTTTCAATCATAACATATTGGGATAATTTTAGGAAGTTAATTAAGTGCATTTGGAAGGCCATTGCTCACCTTGACTTACAATAATAAAAATCAAGGGGAAATCTGTAGCATCACACTGAGGCTGTAGCAGTGGGATCGTTAGCACTAGAACTTGCTATAGCTGTTCAGCAAAGCCTTTGACTAAACAAGTTGCACACTATTTCCTGTTTTAAAAGTATGTATTTCTAGAAAATTTCTCCTGATTACAAGTTGTTGGCACCCTACCATGCCCTAACAAAAATCCTCACCAGTGGTATTTGATCTTTGATACCTTGGAGCCATTGTGAAGATTTAAGGGATGATGCTAACCTTGTGCTGTTTTTACAAGGCAGTAATCCAGATCCCTCAGGATTAATTATAAGGCCAGATTATTGTCAAGGAAAAGCCATACATTAGAATCATAGAATGTCAGGGTTGGAAGGGACCTCAGGAGATCATCTAGTCCAACCCCCTGCTCAAAGCAGGGCCTATCCCCAGACAGATTTTTGCCCCGAATCCCTGAGTGGCCTCCTCAAGGATTGAACTCTCAACCCTGGGTTTAGCAGGTCAATGCTCAAACCACTGAGCTATCCCCATTGCTACTGTTAGCTTCGTTATAGTGCAGGTTTTTAAAATGTAAGGTTTTAAGTTGTTCAACTCCAGTCCTACCGGCTGGAGGTGAAAATGCTCAGTGAGGACAAGATTTTGCCCTCCTTACTTGCAGAGTAAGGTGTTCCTAAGTAAGAGCTCAGGTGGATAAAGTACTAATATGAGAAAATGTGGCAGACTCTAACCCCAAGTGTGGAGTAAATTAAGGTGTATGAAGTAGCTTCTTAATGAAGGGAAGATCTCTGGTTTTCATCTGGTCTAGTGCTGAGTCTAGAGCCAGGAATGGCAAGGCTGAGCCCACATTCAGTGCTGAACTGAAGCATGTTGTGGTAGTGAGATAGGATGGGATGTCTGATATAGGATTCAGTTATGAAGTGGGGTGTTCCTAGGTTTTCTGAAATAGGATTTCCCAAAAGACTTTAGGGAAGGGAGTGAGGTGAGCCATGCAATGATCTCATTATATTTAACAAGACAGGCCTGGAGAAGAATCAAATGATTTGGGATGCCACAATTTTTGGTTTCCTACTTGGAGCTACAGTACCTTGAAGAAGCTTTTTTTTTTTTTTTTTTTAAAGCACTTGTTACTTCTTGTGTGGGATACCTGGGATTGAGTGCCACTGTTACCCTTCTGCCTTACCAAGAGTGAGAGCTTTGCTGCTGCTAAGCAATGTGTCTGCTCCCAGACACACAAGCCTGGCTGCCTTCCCACCAAGCTCTACAGGACTCTGCCAGTCCAAACCTTGCCTTGCAGGTAACAACCAGTGAACCCCAATTCCTGAGTTCCCCTGAGACGTCTCTGCAGCATCTAGTTCCCTCTCACTGGACACTCACTGAAGTTAGCGACCTCCAAAGAGACAAAGCACATATCAGCCTAGTAGGCTGGCTGAAGACCCACATTTCACTTCAATATAATAGCACTGAGATGGTTTTGTAATTTAAAAAAAAAAAGTGTATTACCAAAGCGCACAACCTATGTGATTTCCAGTAAATGTTGAAGATATGAAAGGATAGAAACGAAATATGCTTCATAATGCCTAAAACTTAACCCTCAGCAAGTTGCAATCTTTGTCTAAGATGGTTTCTCCCCTATACTCAGTTCCCAGAGACTTCAACTCCCTTGGATGAAGGACCCACCTTTCCAGATTTCAAGAGCTCTGGCCTTTTGTGTCCCTTAGCTGATGGATGCCAAAATGGCTTTCAGTTTCTGCTAGTATTTCCTAAAGTTCATTGTCTGTTTCAAGAGCCAGGAAGGATTCTTGGGAGTACAGCCTCTATCCCCCCATCATGATCATTAGTCCTCTCTCCTATTTGCTAGTTTGATGGCTTTGTATATGTAAATATATTTCCATTGTTTCTGCCCTCACCTTGCTCAATTTAAACTGGAGACCCAGACAAGCAGGCCAAACAGCATTCCTTTGTTTAGGGTGGGCTAGGGTTATGAATGCTTTAAGACCATGTTTCCAGCACACATCCGTAATACTTCATGCACCTCCCGTACATACAAGACACAATAATTTTAATGACCAGCAAGTTACCAGTTGGCATACAAATACCTTACATGAAATTTTTTAGATGTAGATTGACAACATTTTGTTGGGGGCAGTGAGAGTATCAGGCCTCATGTGACTTATGGTATGGTGCGCTCTCTGCCAGTTGGCATTGGGGGGGGGGGGTCCATGGGTGTCAGCATGTTCTGAAGAGTAGGCTCCTGTAAGATATCTTAAAAATAGCACCCCAAAATTACTAATCACTTGAAAATCTTGGCCACAAAGTGCTGATCAATAAAGTTCCTCCCAGATGTAACACTGCTGAAATTAATGGAGAAATTTCACATGGGAGCAATTTTTGCTGAAGTTTTTGAGTGTATGTGCTTTTCCACTAAGTTAAAGGTGTGAGGAGCTTTCTGGGAATCATGGGGCCAGAAAATGGTTCTTACGGCTTCTGGATGAAGTCCTGAATTCTACCCTGTAGAAGCAGAGTGAACACTTAGTTTCTGCTAAACTTGTTTCATGAAGCCACTATTATTGTAAGAAGTAAGATGATATCATAATATGCCTTTGGATATGGGGCAAAGGATAATAAATAGAATAGATTTTTTAAAAAAGTAAATGGGAAACTTTTCACACAGATTAAATTGCATTACCTTTCAAATGGATAGGGCTTTGGGGGATTTAGCACTCTGGATATTGCCAGAACATGCAGATGTGATTTGAGTGAAATTTAGAGCTGAATTCCTTGGGCCTGCTTTGTTTTGCATTTACTATGGTGTAAATAAGGAATAATGACATTGAAATCAGTGGAGTTGCATTGGTATAAAACCACTTTAGGTAAGAAGAGAATATAGTCCCTTGTTTCCATGAGTGAATGATGTATTTGTTTTTTTAAATTAAATCTTTATAGCTAAATAAGTGAGTGGACAGTCTTTGTACCCTATCACTGCTTTGGATAACAGCAAAGTTGGGGGTGTGTGTGTAATATTTTTCATGTTTTGACTATCATGCATGTCAGAAGGCAGTTAATGCAAGTTAAACATTCGGAAGCAGTGCAAACGGTTTATCTTAGCAATCATTCCAAGTTTAGCAGTTTATGCTATTTACCGGCTTTGCCATTTTTAGAGACCTTTTATTTGTTTTTCCCTAAGGTCTTACAGAAAAGGTAAATTTCTGTGCAGGTGCCACGAACAGAGTCGTGTTGAGAGCAGATGGCCCTTTCTTGGAGATGGTCCCAATCGACGGATTACTCATCTGATGCAGAATGATGCACCAGAAAATTGCAGATTCACTGTGACCACTCTGACTTTTTAGTGCTTTGATTTTTCTTTTATGTCTAGCTTTTTTTTTTTTTAAATTACTGTGCTTGGTGCTGCTCAAGAAACCTTCAGTAGAATAATACATGTTCAGTCAAAGCTGGAAAGATATTTATCATTGACAAGTGAAACCATTACAGTGCATCTAAAGTGTGTGTGTGTGTGGGGCGGGGAAGGGATGGGGGAAAAGATTCAAGATGCTCTTATTGTTGGTAGCACAGTACATTAAATTTTCCATTAGGGAATTACACATGAGAATGTGATTTTTGGATAAGGACAACAATTTAAGAATGTCTGCTCTAAGCCCACAATATAATGGATTTCTTTGATACTACTGTAAGTAGGATCAGTTACCGTATAGCTGATATTTCAATTTCTTAAATCTACAGACGGGAGGATCATTTACTCTGTGTGCATTATTTTACATTTCCATATGACTCATTATAAAACTGCATTGATACAAGGACGCTGTGTATTTGATTTTATGCACCACGCACAATTTTCAGAGAGAGAGATCTCCATGTGTGGTTGAGAAGTTATTTTTGACAACCGATTTCTTTTTAAATGCATAAAGTGAACTTATTATTTTAGAAGTTCAGAGCTCAAGGCATCATACAAATGAGATTGGCAGTAGTCCAGAGCTAAGGGGCTGACTTTTCAAGCATTTTTCTTCTTTCCATCCCTCTGACCTGCCACTTTGCTCTCAGTATTCCCTTCTCTGTGAACAGCTACATATGCAGCACTCACCCTGCAGCTGGGTGACTGCAACTTCCCTAATCTCTCTCTCAAAGCTAATAGGTTCCTTTTGTTAGCTGCTCGAGGTGTAACAGAGCCATATAAACAGGGTCATTCTCAGCCAGAAGGAATAATTCCTCCAGAACAGATTGAACTTCCACTGGCCTAAAAGGGCAAGAATCATGATGTAATTCCAAAGCAAGGCACTTACTGTTATTGGTGAAGTCGCATGGACAGTGGAGAAAAGGGGTTTATGTAATTTTACGTCTTTCATTATTTTATTAACGCTGCCCTTCACTTCACTTTTAGTTTGATTGCACCACTGATCAGATTAACACCTGCTACTGCACAGCTTTGCAGCATTCTCCTTAGCAGGGATAAGAGGGGGCAAAGGAAGGGTGGCATAAAAGTGAGTGAAACAGCTGCTCTTCCCAATTGTGCTATACCTGCATCCAAATTATTTTCTTTGATCATGAAAAGAATATGATGAGTTTGAGCTGCAATAACTGACTTCCACACCCAATGGCTAGGCCAGTATGAGCTAGCAAGATGTCATCGCACCAGCATAACAAGAACTAATAGGATCACTTTTCTCTCCATTTCTATTTTCTGAAATTCTTTTCTTAAAATCATAACAAAGCATGGAAAGGCAAGTTGAAACTTGATATCATTTACATCCAGCAATAACACTGTTCAATCCCAGATCATCAGCAGTGCTCCATTCGATCAGTGGTTCTCTAGCTTTTTCTTTCTGGGGGCTGCTTTTGTAAGAAAGAGATCCTCTTGCCAACCCACCCCTCTCAACTTTCCAGTACATTAGATACAGGATGGGTATTTGCTCAGCTGTTGGGAGTAATACAAGTTCTGTATAAAATATCAGAAATCATCTGATATCTTGAGCTCTGGCGATGAGCCTGATTCTGCTCTTTAATTTACACCTGTTTAATTCCATCAACTTCAGTGGAGTTACCTCTGATTCTCACTAGAGTGTGAAAAGAATCAGGCCCAATACTGTTAATGGGTTGGCAAGGCTGTAACTTTTTGTTCCTCCACTCATGGGGTTCCTAAGTTTTGGGGATATAGATCTATATGTAATCCACCCCAAGACTTATAAAATTTTATATTAATGTAATTTGAAGATTGATTGGGGGTCCTACCAAATTCACGGTCCATTTTAGTGAATTTCATGGTCATAGCACTTTAAAAATGTAAATTTCATGATTTCAGCTATTTAAATCTGAAATGTCATGGTGTTGTAACTGTAGGGGTCCTGACACACAAAGGAGGTTGAGTGGGAGGAAGGGGAGAGTGGTCTCAACGTTATTGTATGGGGGGTGTTGGCGGTAATGCTACCCTTACTTCTCTGCTGCTGCTGGTGGCAGTGCTGCCATCAGAGCTGGACGGCCGCAGAATGGATGCTGCTGGCCAGGAGCCCAGTTCTGAAGGACAGCACAGAAGTAAGGATGGCAAGGTATGGTATTTCCACCCTTACTTCTGTGCTGCTGCCTGCAGAGCTGGGCCCTCAGTCAGCAGGCACTCTCTGGCGGCCCAGCTCTGAAGGCAGTAGCACGGAAGCAGTACTGGGTTTACAATGGCGCCAGGCCTGTGCTCAACAGGGACCTATCAGCTGGCCGGGCGCTGCACTTCATTTGTGCTGCCAGCCAAGGGGCCACCGCAGGCTGGCTCCTCTCCTCTCCATCCCCTCCCCTGTGCTTCTCTCGGCTGTCTGGCCAGCCCAGGTATCCCCGCCCCGTCCCCTCCGCCCACTTGCTCCTCCACTGGCTGGGCTGAGGGGCTCTCAGGGGTCACATCCCCTGCCCTGCTCCCCAGCACGGCTCCGGTTCCGGGCGTTCTTGCTCTGCCTGCCACCTCCTGGGGCTGAGCCGCCTGGGACCAGTGCAGGGGCTGGGTCATTCTCAGCCAGCATGGGCGGGGGATGGGGTTCGTATGGGCCCCAGGCAAGGGGGTTCTGAGGGAGCCTGGCCCCTCCCACTCTGATCCCCGACCAGCGCCAGCTGCGATGCTGGCTTAACCTAGGCAAGGCAAATAGCCCCCGCCCAGTGGGCCGGTGAGTGTGGCTGGGGGGCAGGCAGGGTGGGGAGAGTGTGTCTCTGGGGATAAAAGTGGGGGTCTTTGGGGGGTCACTCCTGGGCCTCAGGGGGAATGAAAACAGCCCAGGTTCCCCTCCTGCATCATTCTTTGCTTCCCTGCAGAAAGTGAAGGAGGAACAGGGGTGTGTGATTGGGAATGTTCATGGCATAGTTTGAGGGCCTTGCCCCCCAAATAGAGGTGAGGGATGGGGGTCACATGGGGTGCAAGGTCACATGCCACTGCCTCCCTCCCCATTTCGGTGAATGCAGAGCTGCCCAGCTCGTCTGAAAAAAGAAGGTGCAGCTCAGCTTCCTGGACTTTGCAGCTGGACACCACCTTATGGGCCCTAGTGCTGGTTGAGCTCCCTTCTGTGTGCTGGGAGCCATCCTTCATTTTGCACAACAGTGAGCGCCCACGGTAGCGCAGGGCAGGGGGAAAGAGGCAATGGGGAAGGAAGGGGGTGGGATGGAGAGGAGATAGAGCGGTGAGGAATGGGCATGGTAGAGGGGATAGGGGAAGCAGGGGCCCAGCATGTGGATCCTCTTGGCAGCAGCTGGGGCTCACCTGTTAAGCAGACCTATCAAACCCTCACCCTGATAAGCCCCACCTCCCCTGCATCTGTACCACCCCAATGAGTCCCCCCAGACACTCTCCCCACTGAGCCCCAACCACCTGCACCTAGACCCCATCCCCTGCTGAGCTCTAACCACTTTCACTAGGTCCCCCCTGCAGACTACCATTGCCCCTGCACCTGGAACCTCCCTGTGCATCCAGATCCCCCACTGAGCTGCTTGCACCCAGACTGCCTCACACAGAACCCTCTTGTCCCCATCTGGATCCCCCCCACACTAAGTCTCTCTGCATGTGGATCCTGCTGCCAGGCTGAGCCTCCTTGCCCATATCTGGTGTGCCTGGCACCAGGGTGTTTCTGTGGCAGGCATGGCCCTTGTGCTGGGTCAGGGTTAGGGTCAGCCTCACTGCCAAGTCCCTGTCCCAGGGGGGTGGGGGAGGTTGCAGGGTATTCGCCCACCTCCATGCAGCCAGTGGCCTGTGCTCCCACTGCCATGGTGGAGCTTCCACATTTATTTATTGTTAAAAAAATGCAGAATTTAAAAATATTATGCACAGAATTTGATACAGAATTCCCTCAGGAATATGGGGCACTGTGGTGGTGAGACTGTGAAGGGGGGCTGGACAGTAGGGGATCTGTGGGTGGGGGAGCTGGGCAGGGGGTATGGTGTGCAGGGTGCTGTGCAGTTGTGGTGGGAGGTCAGCGGGAGGGGTCTCTGGGCAGAGGGTGCTGGGCATAGTGGGCCTGGGGGCATTGGGCATAGGGATCTGTGGGGGAAGTCTCTGGGTGAGGGGGTGCTGTTGTGACAGATTTTTTTACCAATCTGCCTGAGGAGTCAAGTGATCAGGCTGAGGCTGCAGGACTGTTAGGGGAGGAGATGACGGAGCACACCAAGTAACTGAGTTTTAAAGCTTTATTGATAAAATAATAAAATAACAGTGGAGCTCGCTGGGGGTTCCCCACATCACTCAGAGGAAGGAAGAAGGCATTAGTGCCCCAAGCCCTAACCCACTTTCATATTCACACCCGCACTACCCGAGGCTGGCCAGGCCTGGGTGTAATGTAAGAAGGAGAGGGGGAAGTGTGGATGGGAGTTCTTGTCCCATGCATGGGTCACCCAGGGTCTGCTTTGATCTCCACACCTGGGGGGGGGGGAGGTTAAGTCCTGTGGTCTCTTGGGGGTGTCTCTTTCAGGGACCTTTGTTCCCCATACTCTGTGTACCAGTTCAAACTGGCCTTCCGTGGCTTCTCCAAAACACGCTGGCTTCAGGGCTGTGAGATGGTTATTTTTCCCTCGTTGACTTTGTTGTCTCACTCCTTTTCGCGGCCCTGCAATTTTGTTCAGCAACTCTCCTTTCTCATGGCTGGTCGGTGGGGGAGACGACTCTCTCCCCCCGCCCCACTCCTTTCTTGGCAGGTGGCGGTGTGTGTGCAATGTCCTTGGGCTGGAGTCAGCTCCTTATCTTCGGGTTTAGCTGGAACATCAAGTTAACTGGTTCTTTTCTCCTTTCCTCCCTCTCTGGCCTTTTGCCGCCTCTAAAGAAACCTTTCGTTCTGCGTTCATACCTTTAACCCTTCCCGAAATGCCTTGCGATGCTTGCTACAGCGTTAGCAACATACAATGCTGATCTGCCTCCCCAGGGAACTCCCTGAGGGAGGGGGCCATTGGGTGGTGACACTGGGCATAGGGAACTGTGGGGGAAGTCTCTGAGTGAGGGGGTGCTGGGCATAAGGACAGGGCACTGGGCAGGGGGACAATGTGGAAGGGGCACACTGGCAGTGCAGGGCTGGGCAGGCCAGTGTGCATCTAGAAGTTGTGAGTTTGTAAACAGTGCCCTTGTGCTGGGCTGAGTGGGGCCACTCCCACTGTGCTGTGCCTCCTTGTCCCCAACTGGCCCCTTGCTCTGTGGACTACCCCCCATCACATGTCCTATTTTCCCCAATGGTGGGCCACAAATATGTTTGGCGCTGGGCCCACAAAAAGTTAATCCGGCCCTGCACGGAAGTAAGGGTGGCCTGGTATGGTATTGCCACCCTTCTGCACAGCTGCTGGCGGGGTGCTGCCTTCAGAGCTGAGCATCCGGCCATGGCTCTCCTTCAAATAACCTTGTGACCCCCCCCGCAACTCCCTTTTGGGTCAGGACCCCCAATTTGAGAAACGGTGGTCTCTCCTATGAAATTTGTATAGTATCGGGTTAAAAGCACACAAAAGACCAGATTTCACAGGGGGAGACCAGATTTCATGGTCCATGACATGTTTTTTCATGGCTGTGAATTTGATCGGGCCCTAATTATAATACACACAAAATTTCTTTAATAGTTTTAGAAAACTGTTATCGTTAATTGTAAGGCCCATATGTAGAGGGGATTGGAATTTTTATCAAAGAGGTTACTATTGCTGGACAAAAATTTTTCACAGAGTTCTGCTGCTTTCTGTTGAGCTCTAGTTATGTGTACATTTTTACTCAAATATTTTTAAACTAGATGCCATCTTATCTTTATTTTAAAACATTTTAAAAGAAGGAACTGCAAAAAGGGGGAAAATCATTTTTCTCTTCTAGGATTCTTGCGGTTAGTATTAGAGTTGACTATGCCAAATAAAGAAACTCGACTCTGTTGAATTTGGTTTGTAAAGCTGTATGCAGTAGTAATACAAGCAATCCAGTTTGCAGTTTTTAGAAGAACACAGTTCCTTGAAGGAGCACAACTCCATTATAATAGATGAGCAATAAACTGAGAATCATGAAGGCTGAATGTCCTGCAGGCATTATGGTTTGTATTGCAGTTTCTCTGCTAGTGTATTGTATACCTAGGACTCAAGTGATTTAACTTACTGTGAGCTAATAAACCTGATAATTCCAGGAGGATGGGTAGAAGTAGTATCATTCCAGGGCACATCTTACAAAACCATTACTCAATGAAGGAGGAAAAACAATAACAGAAAATGTGGACATGGCAGAAGTGCTAAATGACTCTTTAGTTTGTATTCACCAAAAAGGTTAGTAATGATTGGATGTGTAACATAGTGAATGCCACTGAAAATGAATTGGGATCAGAGACTAAAATAGAGAGAGACCAAGTTAAAAATGAAGACCTCTAACTTGTCTAAGTAAAGTCACCAGGGCCTGATGAAATACATCCTAGAATACTTAAGGAGTTGACTGAGGAGATATCTGAGCCATTAGCAATTATCTTTGAAAAGTCATGGAAGATGGGAAAGATTCCAGAGGACTGGAAAAGGGCAAATATAGTGCCAGCCTATAAAAAGGGGAATAAGGACAACCTGGGGAATTACAGACCGGTCAGCTTAACTTCAGTACCCAAAAAGATAATGGAGCAAATAATTAAGCAATCAATTTGCAAACACCTAGAAGATAATAAAGTGATAAGTACAGTCTGCATGGATTTAAGAACAAATCGTGCCAAATGAACCTAATACCTTTCTTTGACAGGGTAACAAATGTGGTGGATAGGGAGAAAGCAGTAGATATGGTATATCTTGACTTTAGAAAGGCTTTTGATACTGTCTCGCATAACCTTCTCATACAATAAGTAGGGAAATCCAACCATGATGGAGCTACTATAAGGTGTGTGCATAACTACTCTCTGGGAACAGTTTTTTCCAAAAAGTTATCAGTGGTTCACAGTGAAAGGGTATATCGAGTGGGGTCCCACAGGGATCAGTTCTGGATCTCATTCTGTTCAATATCTTCATCAGTGATTAAGATAATGGCATAAAGAGTACACTTATAAAGTTTGTGGATGATACCAAACTGGGAGGAGTTACAAGTGCTTTGGAGGATAGGATTAAAATTCAAAATGATCTAGAGAAATGGTCTGAAGTAAATAGGATGAAATTCAGTAAAGACAAATGCAAAGTACTCTACTTAGGAAGGAAGAATCAATTGTACACATACAAAATGAGAAATGACTGCCTGGGAAGGAGTACAGAGAAGAGCAACAAAAATGATTAAAGGTCTAGAAGACATGACCTATGAGGGAAGATTGAAGAAAAAATGGGTTTGTTTAGTTTGGAGAAGAGAAGACTTGAGGGAATCATGATAAGTTTTCGAATACATAAAAGGTTGTTGCAAGGAGAAGGGGTGGGGGGGGGTGGGAATTGTTCTCCTTAACATCTGCGGATAGGACAAGAAGCAATGGGCGTAAATTGCAGCAAGGACAGTTTAAGTTGGATATCAGGAAAAACTTCCTAACTGTCAGGGTGGTTAAATACTGGAATAAATTGCCTAGTGAGGTTGTGGAATCTCCATCATTGGAGACTAAGAGCAGGTTAGACGAACACCCGTCAGGGATAGTCTAGATAATACTTAGTCCTGGTATGAGTGCTGGGGACTGCACTAGATAACCTCTTGAGGCAGGGCTATCCCTAGCCATTTGGCAGCCCCAGGCCTCTTTTCTCTCCCCCCACCCCCCCGGGTCTGGGAGGCAGGAGCTGTGGGTGGCCACTTTTGGGATTAGCTGGGGACTGGGAGCAGCCCACTCCCCTTCTCTTGCCCTGCCCTCAGCTGTGTCGCTTGGGGGAGAGGGCTTGGGGGAGGGATCACCCACTCACCAGCGGCGGCGGGAAGCGGAGCAGTCTGGCTCCAGCCCGCTCTACTCCGCCAGCTCCCAGCCGTGGTGCTCTGCTTCCTGCCACTGGTGAGAGGCGGGGGTGGTCCTTTCCCCAACTTGAGAGACATGGCTGGGGGCGGGACAAGGGAAGCGGAGCGGGCTGGGATTGCGTCGCTCTGCTTCCTGCCGCTGGTGAGTGCCAGGAGTGATCCTCTCCCTGCACTCACCGACGGTGGAAAGTGGAGTGCCACGTCTGGGCGCTGGCGGAGTAGAGCAGGCTGGGACTGGGTTGCTCTGCTTCCTGCCGCTGCCGGTGAGTGCGGGGTGGCTGGGGGAAGAGGTGGAATGGGGGCAGGCCAGGGGTGGAGCAGGGGGAAGGGTAGGAGGCAGGGCAGAAGGAGTTGCCTGGGGCCCCACAGCCCCTTAGGGATGGCCCTGCCCCTTGTAGTGGGCACAGCCCACGGCGGGACCAGCCGCGGGATAGGGCTGGTGCTGCTGCGTATGCAACACACAGCTGCCTAGGGCACCAGGAAAGTTGGGGCAGTTTAGTGACCCAAATTTCATGGTGCCTTACGCAGCTGCGTGTGCCAAGGGACGGCCCTGTCTTGAGGTCCCTTTCAGTCCTAGGATTCTATGATTTACAGTGTGAAAGTCAGCTGATATTTCAGTGCAAATGTCATTAGTAAAGAAGGGGAATGCATGAATGTCCTTATGGATTTTTTTGAATGAATTTGCTTTTTTTTTATGCTCCTTTTTGTGTTTTGATAATCTGCTTGCTGTTTTGTTAAGGGTCTCACAAATGTTTGCACCCATGCTTAATTGTCCCCTCAAGTCCACAAACATATTTATGCTGTGAAAGGCGTGGGCTTCTAATCTAACAAAGGAGCTCACTGTCAGGAATGTTTACAGAAAGAATGAAATTTAATCAAAAATATTATTATTGTAGTAGTGCCTAGGAGGCCCAGTCATTGATCAGGACTCTACTGTACAAACACAGAACAAAAAGATGATCCCTTGAGGGACTAGCAGCAGAAAATGAAATGAATATGTATATGAGCGTCATACTAGAAACTTGATGCCAAGAGTTATATTCAAACAATCAGGAAGAAGAAAAATATCATGCAATGCATGTCCAATCAAAACTAACAAATCCTGCTGAATTTCCAATGCTCCAAAGGAGCTGCTCATAAACAATCTACAGACCAAACATTACCCACAGTGGTATTCTGGCTAATAACTGTGAATAAAGCATTGCCTGCTCTCAGCAATTTATTAATAGAAAAAAGAGGAGAAATTTGTCATAAATATTTATCACAAATTATTCAACCAGTTCTTGTCAGAAAACATCCTAGCCTGTAATTCCCTTTGTTCATACTCGTTTACTCAGCATCCTTTAATGCATTTTGGACTGTATTTTTTTCATTTGCTAGAGTTGTTCCTTGTCTCTCGTGCTAACCTGCTACTTGCCAGAAGTGGTACAGTTGCATATTTCCCCTCTAAAGACTTAGAAAGGTTTTGTCAAGATATTGATGGTCATGGTGGGATGTTGCTTTTCCTGTGCTATCAAGCCCAACATTTTGAGCTTCTAGACCAGGGGTTGGCAACCAAAGGTGGCAGGCAAGCTGATTTTTGATGGCACTCAGCGGTGGGCTGAGCAGCTCAGCCCACCGCCGCTCTGGGGTTCCAGCTGCTACCCATGGCTGCCGGCCCCGCTGAGCGCTTGCTGCTGGCCTGGGGAACCCCAGGCTGGCAGCGGGCTGAGCAGGCTGGTGGCCGGAACCCCAGGCTGGCAGCGGGCTGAGCAGGCTGGTAGCGGGCTGAGCAGGCTGGTGGCCGGAACCCCAGACTGGCAGCAGGCTGAGCAGGCTCAGCCCACTGCCGGACTGGGGTCCCGGCCACCAGCCCCACTCAGCCCAGATGGGCAGTGGGCTGAGCAGGGCCTGGGATCCTTGTCTGGGGTTCCAGCCCCGCTCAGCCCGCTGCCAGTCTGGGGTTCCATTCACTCAGCTGGCAGCGGGCTGAGTGGAGCCGTTGGCCGGGACCTCAGACTGGCAGAGGGCTGAGCAGCTCAGTCTGCTGCCAGTCTGAGGTCCCGGCCGCTGGCACCACTCAGCCCGCTGCCAGCCTGGGGTTCCATCCACCAGCTCTTGCCATCCAGGATCCCTGCCACTGGCCCCCTCAGCCTGCTACCAGACTGGGGTTCTGCTCATCCAGGCTGGCAGAAAGCTGAGTGGGGCCGGTGGCTGCGACCCTGACTGGCAAGGGGCTGGCAGCCGGCACCCCAGACTGGCAGCAGACTGAGCCGTTCAGCCTGCCACCAGCCCGCTGCTGGCTGAGTGAATGGAACCCCAGACCGGCAGCCGGCTGAGCAGGGCCAGCGGCTGGAACCCCAGACAAGGATCTGAGGCAAGGATCACACTAAATTGAAAAGATCTGTGTTTTAATTTTATTTTAAATGAAGCTTCTTAAATATTTTAAAAACCTTATTTACTTTACATACAACAATAGTTTATTTATACAATATAGATATAGAGAGAGACCTTCTACAAAGATGTATTACTGGCATGCGAAACCTTAAATTACAGTCAGCTTGGCACACCGCTTCTGAAAGGTTGCCAACCCCTGTTCTAGAGTATGTTAAGGATTATCTTTAAAACACTCCACACCACATTCTGAAGGTAAAAAACTCTTTACATCAGCAGATCAGAAAGATTTTGAAATCTGAAATATAAAACCTGAGATGCTTTTAAATCTAGTTAAAGGCTAGGCTGCTACAATAAATTAACATGTTCTGTACATATAAAACTTAAAATGTGGAAGCAAAAGGCTGAGAATTTTGTCTACTGAAAAATAATCACTCAGCAGTAGTATATTTTTGTCTACATTCACAGCCCATTTAGAAATCACATTAGTTCAAACTTTGCAATATTTGTTAAGAAAACTATTATTTGTGGAGGATTTTTGAAAAGGCTTGTTTCTCCAGGGAACTGTCCAGAACAAACTGGTAAAGCAAAACCTTCTTTTTGTTCCGCGCTACATATATAAATTGCTCAGTTCCCATCTCCTGTGACACTTTGTCCTTGGATTTCTTATCTCCTTGCTGTTTAAACCCAAAAGATTTATTTCCTTTCATGCTAGAGTGAAAGAGATTGACAGCTGAACCACTGCAAAGACTGCATGGCAAAGTGTAATGTCTCATAATGTTTTTACTTTAGGGGACTGAATGGCACTCTGCCTGTCCTCAGGTTAGTTACAAAATCAGATCAGCCTGACTCCCTTTGTGAGAGGAGTACTATTATTAAGAATCAGTTGGGTGCTTTCAGCCTAGCATGTAGGGTTGTGCTTAATGTAGTGCTTAAGCAGTGACATGCTGAGGCATTCTGCCTTTGCAGGTCAGAGGCATGCAGAATGCCTCTGTGGGTGTTGGGGCCAGCTTGATACTCTCACTTCCCGGTACTACTTGGGACAAGAGAGGGTCTGCTACTCCTTTACAGTCAGAGGGATCCTGAGAGGAGCTGAGCACTCTCAAACTTCAGTGGCTGTTGTGGATGCTCTCAGGAGTAGGCCCTTTAAAAGGAGCCAGTGAGCCTCCACTACCTGACATGTCACTCTAGCCGGAACATGAAGAGGGTTGGGGCATGGGGTTGGAGTCCAAGAACACCAACAGGCATGTTGTCCAGCCAAACAGCTTGGTGCTCAAGGAGGCACTAGCTGTATTTTGGCTGCTTCTTGCCTGGATGCATTTGGGGAGGAAAAATGCTCCTTGGCTACATCTGTGCTGGCAAAAGTGAGACCTGGAATTCTCCACTGGAGGTAGCAGGGGTGGAAACTATAGTTCAGACAGGGCTAGGTCTCTTTTTATTAGCATGTTGTATAACCCTACATAGAAGTAAAACCGCCCAAGTCCTGTCTCTGACCTTTGGATGGGTCATTATTCATAATATATCCTTGGTGTCATGTAACACTGTAAATAATGATTAAGCTTAATAATTAAACTTCTTTGTCAGAGAAATATTGCAATATAAAATAGATGGGATTGATTTTTATTAAAACTGCTATAGATTTTTTTTCAAGTATTCTTCATGAATTTCCTCTCTCTCCTGTCTCCATTTACCCCAACGCTTTTTCCTTATGAACTGATCGCACCCTCACTTTTTTCTTCTGCAATACACTTACCTTGTCAGATCAATAAATCAGATACAGATTTAATGTCTGCTTTAAAAATTAGACTGTTCAATGAGATAATTAAATTGGGGTGCTTGCTAGAGATGAAGAGAATTGCTTTTAATTACAGAAGACAGGTGCACATTTTTAGAATATCTCCTAGTTTATTAAATTCAGCAGCTACAGTGAAGGTTATTAAATTCAACAGCAATATTAAAGATAAAGTCCTAGCATGTCCAAGTTTAGGGAACCATGTGTGAATGGGGAAAAGAAAGAAGGGGGCTTTTGTTTAACTGAATGTAAAAAAGCTCTTCAATAATCAGTGTGTTTAAAAAATACCTTCTAGGCAATTCTTGTGCCCTCATCCCCTGGCTACTCAGCCAAAGGAGGATTGTGTGGTTATTACAAAGAGAAGATAAGGGAACTTTTTGTCCAAGTTGGAATTTTTTAATCTTTGAACAAACATTTGTGATCACATTCATTAAATTCCAGTACATCTTTGCAGCTGTATTTTTTGCAGTCCCTTCATTGACAGATATAAGTTAGTCACTGAACTCATTAGTGAGCTCAATATCCTTGCTTCTTTATAACACACTAGACAGTTCAGCCTTTCCAAGTTCCTAGGACTGCACTTTTAATGGAGGTGGAGTTTACATCATCCTCTTTAACACTGAAGTATATTTACATTGGTGTAAGACAAACGTGTCTTTATAAGGCTTTGTTGTTTCTGAGGCCTAAGTGGAGGAGGAATAAAAAAGTGTCAGTTTTTTAATCAATATCATCTGACATTATGGGAATTGAATGTCTACCTTTCTGCTAATACATTAGGTATATTCTGCCTTATCTCCTTTTGCAGAATTGATTTGCCACCATTCAGTTCACTTGGCTCTTGTCATGTAAATTGTGGCATTTCTCCCCCATAGACTACTGCACAAGCTGAGATTAGAGCTGAAAATCAAGTCTCACTCAGCAGCTGCTGTGTATCTTTCATTTTATTCCCCCCACCACCACTTACTAGTTCCATTCCCTTGTTTTCACCTTCTTGGCTGGTAATGTGCTGATAATGCTGTCTCTAGAGACTGGAGGGCAGGAAGCTGTTGGGAATCATTTGTGCAGCTGTGGCCGGAGGCAGAGAGAGTGAGTGAGCGTGTCTGGCTGTGTGGATATTTACGTGCCGTTAGTACATCAGGATACGCTACATGAGAAGTGTTTCTCAGGGTAGCTCTTACCAATGATCCCTAGAAGTTTGTGGAGCATGAGGGTGAATTTAGAAGCAGTTCTTTGTTTGCATTTTAATGGAGCACATACGATATGCAGGAAGGAGGGCAGGCCATGGGGGCTATTTTCTCTCCCTGTCCAAAGAGGCAGACTAGGGGCTGGGTGGAGATTCTTCTCTTTGACCTGCATGATTCTAGAGGCGGGAGAGAGCCTAGCAGCAGCTCAGGCCAAAGCAGGGCTAGCTGAGTGCTGAGCAGGGCATGGTCTGTCGCTGAAGCAATCAGATCACTTGCTATTCAGAATATTTTCCTCAGAAATCTATTGGCAGTAATATGGGAATATGATTCTGAACACAATAGTTGTTTGCGTAGGATAGCTGGTAAGTGGAACCTCGGTCCAATTGCCACTCTTTACACATACTGGGTTTCCTACAGTAACCTGCTCAGTTCACCAGACTGATGTTGCTCCCTCTGAAGAAAGGGGATCAGTTACTTAGAGTACGTCTTCACTACCGGCCGTATTGGCGGGTAGCAATCGATTTCTCGGGGATTGATATATCGCGTCTGATCTAGACACAATATATCGATCCCCGAACACGCTCCTGTCGACTCCGGAACTCCACCAACGCGAACGGCGGTAGTGGAGTCGACATGGGGAGCCGCGGACGTCGATCCCGCGCCGTGAGGATGGTAGGTAACTCGATCTAAGATACTTCGACTTCAGCTATGCTATTCACGTAGCTGAAGTTGCGTATCTTAGATCGATTTCCCCCCCTCCTCCCCCCAGGGGAGACCAGCCCTCTGTGTCCTTCTTCTGACCCATACTGTGTGATTTAGTTTCAGGGCAGAGATGGGGAACCAGTCAGGTTTCCCCTGCAAGATTCTTGTTATGGAGCTTCTAAATGTACAGAAGCAGAGGAGTAAAATATTTTGAGAAAGAGGAAAAAATTAAGAGTAAAACAAAATGCCTTTTCTTCCTACCTCAGTCTTTCATTGAGAATGCCCAGAGTGAATTAAATTTAACTTTGCTGAAATATCCTGCCCTGTTATATTGAATATGGTAGCTGATTACAACTTCTAGTTCCTATTCCTTGGCTCGTAAAGGCTAGCACTACTTAGTACCTTCCCACCTATCTACCCTTCTCTTCCTACCTCACTCCTTCATGCTACCTAGTCTTGTCTTTTTCCCACACTCCCTTCTGTGCCTTCTTCCATTTGTGCATATTAGGTACTTATGGTTCCCACTACTGGAGTGTCTGAACAATTTTGAATGTATTTATCCTCACAATACCCCTGTGTGGCAGGGGAGTACTCTTATCCCCATTTGAGAGATGAGGAACTGAGACTGTCTTTATTGCCAAAAATAGAATTTTGCTGTAAAAGGCACATTCATCATGCTGTAAAATCTTAGAAAGACAAGGCACAGATAGTTTTTACCTCAGTGTAGTCAAGAACAACCCCACGTGGAGGGTATAGTGTTGATCTTGACTGGCTACACTGATGTAAAAACTATTTGTGTCTTGTGTACATTAGGATTTTACAGTAAGATAGTTAACTTGGGGTAGCTCTCTTGCTCTACAAACACATTTTTTGCCAGTGAAGACACAGATTAAGTGACTTGCCCAAGATCACACAGGAAGTTTTGTGGTGGAGCAGGGAATTGAACCTATGTCTTCTGAGTCTCTGACAACCTCCCAACCAATGGACCACTCATCCAAGGAGCTCTTTATGTGCAGAACATCTATGCTGAATGCAGCAGCTAGGGGTCAGACAGATCTGTCATCTTGACCACATTGCTATTGCTTGGCTATATCCCTGAATCTCCCACCTGCCTGCTGAGTTGGTTTGTGAAACCACTTGGGCCTGGTCTACACTAGCCGGGGGGGGTCGAACTAAGGTACGCAAGGCTGAACTTGAACTACCTTAGTTCGAACTACTCACTCGTCCAGATGCTGCGGGATCAAAGTCCGCGGCTCCCCCGTCGACTCCGCCACCGCCGTTCGCGGTGGTGGAGTTCCGGAGTCGACGGGAGCGCGTTCGGAGTTCGATATATCGTGTCTAGATGAGACGCAATATATCGAACTCCGAGAAGTCAAACACTACCCGCCGACCCAGGCGGGTAGTATAGACGTAGCCTTGGGAACACCAGAGTGGCTCAAATCAGCTTTCATAGGTCTGAAGGATCTGATCCAAAAAACTTACGTTGAACACAACTGGACTATTTGTGAAAATAAAAATGGCAGGATCAGGACCTTAAATTGCAAGCTGTTGTGGGAATGGATCTAGGGCTTAATTCTCCACTCCGTTGCATGTTGTATAACCATTTGCCACTATAAAATGTGAGAGTAAACTGATTAAAAAAGACTATCCACCTGACTTGGCAGCATTTATACTCCATTTTGCAGAGGAATAAATGATAAAGCAAGGTATAAGACAATGGGATCATAGACTCCAATGCCAGAAGGGACCCACTGATCATCTAGTCTGACCTCTTGTATAACACAGGCCCTAGAACTTACCCAAAATAATTCCTAGAGCAGATCTGTTTGGATGTTTTTCTATTTTGACATAAGAATTGCTTGTGGTAAATAGTTCAAGTGGTTAATTACCCTCACTATCAAATTTATACCTTTTGGAGAATCAGGCTCCTTTGGCTTAATTCTCATGTGCAAAGTGAAGGTAGAAGGCTACTGTTCTATTTGGTAGCAGTTTACCCCTGCTTTGCACAAATATAATTGACTTTACGTAGTACAAGGCAGCTCTTCTTCTTCTAGCCTAGTACACTGGGTTCTGAATCAATTCCCAGAGAAAACTACCGGTAAATTGAGATGAAGTTAAGATTCAGAACATATTGGTAATCTGGAGGGGCGGGAACACT
This sequence comes from Mauremys mutica, assembly GCF_020497125.1. NCBI lineage: Eukaryota > Metazoa > Chordata > Testudines > Geoemydidae > Mauremys > Mauremys mutica. Next base: position 84,543,622 of record NC_059075.1, read on the forward strand.
TTACAGGAATCTTGTAATTACCTCCAAACCAAGTGTTGTTAAACCCAGGAATTTCAGACTTGTGTTTGGATTTCTTTAGAGTTTAATTTGTTAACGTATGGGCATACATAGTTAGGGCACCCAGACAACCTTAACTCTGCTTGTTAATTATGCTGTACCTTAAAGACATTAGATTTTTTTTTCATATTTTTCCCATCATGGGGTCACTACAAATGTAGCCAAGACACATGATTTCAGTGAGTTTTAGCTATATGGGAATCTTGAAGACTTCAATTTTATTCCATTACTGAGATCTTTTATGAGAAAGAGAGAGGAGGAAAGTCTGACACCTGATGCTAAATTTATAAAATGATTGACTTTTTTTTAAAATAAACTTTAACTCATAAGCTTAATTATGGATTTTCTTGTAATTATCAGAAAATTCATGTTGTACTCAGAGAATAAATGCTATAATTTTGGGAAGGAAAGAGTACAGCAGAACCTCAGTTATGAACACCTCAGGAATGGAGGATGTTCATAACTCTAAACAAAACATTATGGTGGTTCTTTCAAAAATTTACAACTGAACATTGGCTTGACTACAGCTTTGAAATTTTACTATGCAGAAGAACAATGTTGCTTTTAATCATCTTAATGTAAATGAAATACTCACAGAAACAGTTTCCTTACCTTGTCAAATCTTTTTTTAAACATTCCCTTAGTTTTTAGTAGTTGACATTTAACACAGTACAGTACTGTATTTGCTCTTTTTTTTTTTTTTTTTACTTGTCTCTGCTGCTGCCTGATTGTGTGTTTCTGGTTCTAAATGAGCTGTGTGTTTGACTGGTCAGTTCGTAACTCTGGTGTTCATAGCTCTGAGGTTCTACTGTATATTTATTACGCATAACAAAGAGATTATATCCCTGGTTTAAGTGCAAACCTTAGTTGCGCAGCTGCATCCAGTGTTCTTAGAAGTAGTAATAGTAATAATGTAATTCCAATATTAAAATGATCTTGTTGAAACTGGCTCTTGGATCTTGAAGTAAATATTGTGTTCTTGGGCCCCAATTCTGCAAAGATTGACAACTGTGCTTAACTTTGCATGGTATGAGTAGTCCCATTGAAATCAATGGGACCATTCATAGTGTGTAAGGTCAAATGGGTGAGTAAATCTTAGCAGGATCAGGTGCTTGGAGTGTACAGATTAACTCTTGTGACACAGTAGGAAGAGGTCCTTTCCTAACTCAGTGTTCTACAGCAGCATATGTAGTCACTTTATTTAATGTTAAGAAATGTGCTCTGAGCATTTTCACATTTTGGCTTTAAATTACATTGTTTCTGCCATAAGTGGCAAACACCCCTATGCTCCAGGGCTGGTGACAGAGGTGGAGCGGCTGGTGGTATCCTGGTAGCCTACTCTCAGCTCACTCTCATTGAATCAAAAGGCCAGAAGTTGCTTTGACCTAGAAGATGATCACTCAGGTTTCTAGGCAACCGAGCCCATTTTCATTTCACCCCATTGAGAGAGAAGAGCTGACTCCTTGTGCAGAGAGGTGAGATGATGATGATGATGGATTTCAGCATCCTCTAATTTGAGTTGAAAATGAAACTTAGTCCCTGACTGGAAGGCCAAGTCTGCTTAAACACGTAGCGTAGGGGGTGATCAGAAGCAAATTGCTCCTGCTAATTAAGCAGAGGCACGAAGGATCTGTGATGACTGATGCCCATCTCAGGTGCACAGAAAAGCATGTGCCAGTGTTCATCAGCCTTACTGCAGATATCAAAGGCAAACTAAAAGGGGAAATAACCTCCCAATTTTTAATGCTCTGCATTATATTATATATATAAATAAAAATTGGGAGGGTATTTCCCCTAATGTATATTAAGTGTACCTTAACCACACACAAATAACACTTGCTCCCTGGAGAAGGTTTTGCTGGTACTTCCACTGTTAGAGTTCATTTTAGACTGGCTTTTCTTTCCTCTGAAATGCTCTGGCTACTGCAGCGCCCCCAAAAGCTCCCCTGCTGCTCAAGCCACTCCATGCCAAGTGAAAACTGCAGATACCGATGCCAAAGGGGAATGCCAAGAAGACCCGTGACCGGGTTGCAGAGTGAACAAAAGATTAATATAAATGCACCTATATCTGTGCGGGCATCAGAGAAAAGTGGCCTGTTCGTAGACTAGAGCCAGAGGGAGGTGATGCTAGGGAAGTGAACCTGGGAAGTGGCAGCTTTAATTGGAGAACCATGAAGTGGTATGAAAAGTGGTCCAAGCAGCTGGTAGGTTTACTATTTGGACCACCAGACTCAACAGTTTCCCTTTATTAGAGGGATTCCACTGATTTACAGACAAGATGATAATTAATGGATCCTGGAATAGCTGCTAATTTTATTTTACTGGGCAGGGAAGGGCACTGGAGTAATGGTTAATTTGATGAATAATAATTAGTTTGAATTTCCATATTCTCTGCCCAGTGCAGAGCACCCTCAGCTCCCATCAGTGAGCGTTTTATGTTTGAAAACTGAGAAGTCAGGAAAGGACTATTAAAACTTCTCATTCTGTAGTTGTCCTTTGATTATTTTGCCTGATCTGCACTTGTTCCACTTAAACCTTGATTGACCAAATGAAGGAAAACCTGTTTACCAGGGCCCCGCTTCTTATAGAGCAATAGCCTCTTGCTAAATAAATAAATAAAATGAACTAAAACCAATAGCTGCATATATTTAGTTAATGTTCTGCATATTTTATAAATCCTCTTAACAGAGAATTATTTTATCTGTGCCAACTGCTGTGTAATACAGCTGCTGTGATGACAGATATTGGTTTGGTGTTAGCAGACAGATTTTAAAGAGCAATGACCTGCAGGGCCACTATGTTGGGAGAGCAGACGAGCTGGGTGCCGCAGGTGCTCGAGTGTTCTTGCTGATTTAACTCTTTACAGGCTACGTAAGCCTGCAGATGAAAGAATTTCAATTCCATGCACTTCTGCAATCTGAGAGACACAGAGCAGTATTGTTAGGGGGAAAGGTTTTTGTCATTATATCTGGGCTTGTGTTTGTCCTCGTTTATTGACACATTGGTATTCATTTACTGTCTTACAGGCTCTAAATTGAGGGCAAGGGGTTAAATGTTATCACAAGTTGTAGCTGTGTTCCAGTATTCATCACCCTTCAGAGACGTATATCCTTTTTTTATTCCTCTGAATCACTTCTAATCAAAAATCCTTTTGTTTATTTCCCTTCATTTGAAAACTGTACTTTGGGCGATTTTCCAAATACTGTATATGGTTTCTGTTTTGAAACCTAATGAAGAAGAAAATGTAGCTGGGAGTGGAATATGACACTACGCTGCAGTTGTTATTGATGTGTGGTGTTCCTAAGGCTCAGGCATTACTGCCTCCTTCAGATCTGCACTCAAAGGGATCTAGTCATGTAATCTTGTGAACCTGAATGCATATTGAGTTCAGTATTGCAGGGAACATGTAGAATCAGGCTCAAGGTATGCACTCTTCCATGCACTCTTCTGTGCACTCACCCACATGCTATCCTTTGTACTTTTCTAAGTAGAGCCAAGAGAACAGGCTAATTGTCTGTTGATGATCTGTAAACATCATCTGCCAGGGCATTTGGCAAAATGTGCCCAGAAACATGTGCGCCATTCTTGTGATATGAGCTTAATGGTGGTGAACCAACTACCCACATTTTACTATGACTCCAATTTGGACTACATTTCAAGTCCGAGTGATACAAAACTTATATCTGCTAATCAGAGCATCCTTCATTTGCTCATCAAATATGATATTGACACAGTTTTCTTCATTCCTGGTATTGGTCTCTGTCTTCTCCCTTTTTTTCTTTTTTTTTTTAATGAAATTTGAAAATTGCCTCCTGGGTAATTTTGGCTTTTCAAAGATCACATTGAATAACGAAGTGAAAAGCAGTGTGCTTGATACAGGAATTGTATTGAAATGAAGCCTTTCTGTTAGCAGAGTTGGGGAATCTAGTCTTTCTTTAAATTACCACAGCAGGGGGTTAGAAAATGGATTGCACAGAAGGACGTAGTAGTCAAAATTGGGCAGTTAGACACTATACATGTGGGAATTGGTTGTTATGTGGTTCTCTGACAAGCTCATATTTTATTCAGTTCAAAAACAGAAAAAAGAAATGCAGCGGCCATCAGCATTGTGGTAGCTCACTAATATCTTAAATTCATAACATCTCACCCAACCTGTTCAATTAATAATAATAATAATAATAAAAAAGTAAAATAGAAAGTCATGAATAGGGAATAATGTTCTGTAGGAATATTAAAGTTTTGAGGAGTAAAATGTTGTTGGTAAATATTCTAACAGTAGTCTCATTTAAGTGCCCAAAGGATCATCACTATCAAGAATCGAATTATGTAGAAACATTTAACTAGTTTTATTTCAGTTTAGTGGGGGCTGTATCCCGCTTACACTTATGTCTCCAGTGTGTGCTGGGCTGCTAACGCTGAATGAATTCAGTGCTTCCTATGGCTATTTTACTAACCTCTATAGTAGGAATGCCCAAAATGTGGCTTTTCAAGTGCCAAAATGCAATTCATGGCTCCCAGTCCTTAAATATGGAGATGCTGATTGCAGACTATCTTTTCCAGTATGTAGTGCTCCCTCTTGTACCAAGCACGGACCCGTCAGATAAAGGTGGAGCGCTGGAAACCAGAACGTAATTAGAAAAAGATTTTGACTAAAAAATTTGGTCAGAATTTGCTGATTCATCAGTCTACATGTTTTGCAGAGAGGAAGTTGCAACAAAACATGCCAAGTTACCTGCCAGGCTCCTCCGCAGTCTGTCTGGTGGGCTGGCAAGGAGCCAAGAGCCTCGATGCCTCACTTTCTGCTCCTTGGCAGCCTGGGCTCCTGTGGCTTCCAGGCTCTTGGATTCTCGGCAGCCTGCCTGGTAGGTTGATAGGAAGCCAGGAGGCTTGGGAGTCCCAGCTCCCAGGCTCATGCTCCTTGCCAGCCCAGGCGATCAGAATCCATGACCCTGGGGCAGCGTGCCAGGTAGACTGCCCTGCAGCAAGGGCTCGATTCCTTTTCAAAGAGAATTTCAAACTCTGGTTTTGTACCAAATTTGGAATGAAAACCAAACTTCAAAATATCTAAATTATCTATGAAACACTCCCTAGCTTTATGTAAAATTCTTGCAGGGCACACCGCCCTATTCAAGATGAGGACTATTGCAATTTGCTCTTTCGTGCTGATCATTCACAACCCTCGTGATCGTGGCAGGTTGGCAACATGTCTCTGATGCAGGCAGAATTTGTCGTATTAGAAAAATAATAAGCCTGTGTGCAGAAATTTCTACCAGATAAAAGAAAATATAGCTTTCTTTATTATAGTCTGACACTGCTTCAGCATTTGTGCCCACATGCCTTAGGGACAAGCACAAGCGAGTGTGAGCGGTTAGCTAGATCAGCAGTGATAAGGATATGCTGCTTGATCCCACTAAGCAGGTTAAATAATGCAAGAATTGGATACACGATGATATTCAGTCAGTAATTCAGCAGGTGAAATTAAATGGCAGGTAGTATTTTAAAATTTCAGTTTTCTTTTGTATTTTCTTATTCAGAATCTCACCCAGCTGCCCAAATAAACTTTCCCTTTTCTTTGATGGAAATGTGATCAGGAATGTGGTAGAGTGTTCTACTTTAATAGCATAGAGCCACGTTCTGCCTTCCGGTGGAATAAACTAAAGTCTGGATTCCTCCAAACTCTTATGTATTTTTCCTTCCACATCTCTTGACTTTGATCTTTGCAGCTTAAGTAAGTGAAAACAAATGGTGCTTTGCAAGGTTGGGCTCATTGGCCAAACTTGGTTAGACACCAAATAGGTGCAATTTTCAGAGATGAACACCTGAAGTTTCTACTGAAGTCAGTGGGAGTTGTGGATGCTCAGGATCTCTGAAAATCAGGCCACTTTTGTTTAGGTGTCTAAATATAGATTTGTGTGTTGAACTTTAGGCACCTACATTTGAAAATTTTAGTCTGTTTTACTGCTGCATTGGGGTCCCCCCATAATGCTAGGATCACAAGCATCCTGACTATTCCATACGTAGATGGATGTGTACAACTTCCAGTTAAGTTGTATTAGCATGGGCTGAATTTGGCCATTGATATTGGTATTTTCTCAAAGTTTCTTCTGTTTGGGTTTTTTTGGTAGCAATAATAATTCATAACTCTTTCTCCTCCTGTCACAAGGCTGAACTAACTACTGCATTAATGGTCTATAATGTCTTTGTCTCTGTGGCCAGTAATAAACAATTGGGTTTGGAAAGAATTCTGCAACATAGTTTAGTAACATTATCTAAGTTAGGGCTGGAAATACCATCTCCTTACATGACCCTCAAAGAGATACCTAAGAATTGAAATTAACCTTCACACTCAGGAAAATTAGTCTACTTGAAAGAAAAATAGCAGAAAGTAGGACTATGTAGCTTCCACACCAGATAATCTACAATTCCACTGACTATCTGTTTTAGAGAATATATTAAGGGTTTCTGTTTCCCAGGACAGTACTATGCTTTGTAGTCTTGGTAAAACAAGGAGTTGGCTTAATTCTATTTTTTATTCTGTGCTGAACTGTGCTGCATGATTTATCAATTCCTATCAACTCTGTCTCTAATGGACATTTGTTTGGCTCCTTGGATAGGCGGTATTAGAGGCCCTGCTAGGTCAAGACCTCTACTTACTGTTCCACAAAGATAAGGTTATGATTAACTGCCCTGCATTTTTGGCCAGTGGTTACTCCTCACTTTCATATTGATCACAGGATTTCTACTGATTTTGTGGCCAGACTCTAACAAGCAAGAAAAAAAAAAGTTTAACACTTACAGGCAAAGAGGAGGTTCAGAATTTATGGATTTAATCTAAGGATGGGCTTCAGTGACTGGAGAGTGACTTTTTATTTGCTTTTACTTAATAAGGGTGTTGCACTTTCCACAGCAACTTGTCTGTAGTGGATACACATCCATATTTGGGGGGCTGGGGAGCTCTGTTTGGATTGAAGGCTCATTCATATGATCAATGACACACCTTTTTGGCCAGAGAAAGGAAAGAAATCTCCACTAGAGTTATGCAGGGTAGCAACCTAACTTCCATTGAGACTTGGCCTGAAATTACCAGTAGGGTGTAGCTTCATCCTTTGAAGCTGCATTTGGAAACTGGGTGATTTAAGCTGCCCTATTCAGATAGTCCAACCCAGCTACTAGTTTGGGCGCTGTTGTGGAAGTTCTTTTTATCTGGGCTGGTGCATGAGGATTTGGGGAGAGGATCATTTCCTAGCTGTTAATTTGTTTTCTCTATGACCTTCCTTAGCAGCTGATACAACCTTCCAGGTTTATATTAAATGTACATTTAAACATTGCATTGCGCACCATTGCTGGGTGCCATTTGGGACTAGATTGTGCTATTCAGGCAAATCCCAACGTAAGCGATGGCAAAGAGCTGCCCTGTCCCACTGACTGACAGTCTTTGGTGGGAGATGCTGCTGCTGCTACAGCATTTCACGTGGTGTTTCTGAACAGTTAGCCAGCTCCACCAGCCAGTGCTCACTTTGTGATGCTGTACATGGGTAGAACTGTGTGATTATTACATAGTCTATACGAGGAAGTGGGGTGGGGGGAGGCTTATGACCCACACTGTACTGTGCAAGGGCTAGACAGTATCTGACCATTATATTGTAAGGTCTTTGGGGCATGGGGCATGTACTGTTTGTACTGTGAGTTGCCTATAAAATGCTCTTGGGTCCTTAAATTAATCATAAAGAATCTGCAATGTTCACCATTACCATGTATTTTTAATATACTGTGACTTGTTAAATAACCAACCCAAGAGTGATAGCCAGCAAACTCCTAATAGACAGTCACAGTACTCCATTCTACCAGCTGGAAGAGAGGATGTCAGAGCTGCTAGAGGAGGACTGCAACACTCTAGGTGGCCTGTCCATTTAAGGGCCTGGGACCAGCCAATCACTATTAACTAATCCGATCCAGCTGAGAAGGCAACAGGTGTTCCCTATAAAGAGCTGCAAGAAGGAGGCTAAGGAGGACTGGAACTGTAAAGAGAGATGATGCTGCTGGATAGGACAGTCTACTGTACAGTATCTCTGAAGAAGGAAGTCTCCACGTGGGAAGCTCTGAGAGTTGTGGCTAAGCAGAAAGCCCCAGCTGGAAGTTTTGCTTTTCTTTTGTGGGAGTATGGGTTATTTGGACAATAAACAGCTCCAAATGCAAGGATTAAGGACTAATTTGGGTGTGGATGATGATTCCCCAGGCTGGTGAGGAAGGTTGTCAAGTTTACAAGGATGGTGGCAAAACCAAATTAAAAGTCAGGAACTGTACCATTCCAATCCCTCGCCTCTCTGCTGACATTGCTAACATGGATGCCAGTTAGCATTGGTTGGTAAACAGTAAAATTTTTGTCATGCATCCAACGAAGTGGGTATTCACCCACGAAAGCTCATGCTCCAATACGTTTGTTAGTCTATAAGGTGCCACAGAACTCTTTGCTGCTTTTACAGATCCAGACTAACACGGCTACCCCTCTGATACAGGAAATTTTTTGAAAATTTTCACTCAATTTTTTCATTTAATCATCTTTTACATGGTAGTGCCTAGGGGCTGACTGAGAATGGGCCCCCCTTGGGTTATTCACAAACCCAAGGTATAGGTAGTCTTTGTCTGAAGAGCTTACAGTCTAAATAGACTAGTCAGACACAGGGTGAGGGAAGCAGAGTGAACAACGGAATGGTGGCAATCATCATGTTCGTTCCACACTTTTTTCTCTTTTGGAGGAGAATGTGAGGGAGTTTATTTAGAAGGAGATTAACTAAACAAAATGAACAGGGAAAAGAGAGGATGCTGAAGGGAAGAGGCCAGGGGGATCAGTTAGAGCAGGAGGAGGGTAAGAGGCATATGTCGAGTGAAGCTAAGGTGAAGAGATTGAGGCAAACCGCCAATCAAGGCAAGGCAGAGACAATCCAGTCTAAACACTAGAAAGCTCTCTGATGCCACCAGTGTCGAAAGATCCCTGCTTTGGCAGCTTCTGTGTTTGCTCCCATATTTGGCATCTGTCTGGCTCCTTCTCCCTGCAGTTTCCCCCCAAAGTCATGGGGCAGGTGGAAGGAGATGTGCTTCTGGGTTCTGCTGCCCCTATGGCAGGGGGTCTCCCCTAGACAGTTTTGGGTCTCCAGGGTGCTGGAGGAGAGGAGTGGCCCTTTCTCCCCAGCAAAACAGTCCCTGCTATGGTTGTTTCTAGTAGCTGGAGTATTTTTTGTTTAAATTTCTAAGTGGCTGAACTGTCAGTTGAGATGGTGGCTTTTGTGTGCGGACATCTGTTCATTTAGAAATCTATTGAGATCAATTCAGGTAAATTCCCAAATAGCCATTCCATGGTTCCAACTTTTAGACCTTAGTATAGTTTCATACTGACAAGCTAGATATGAAAGGTCCCCTAACCTGTTAACAAATCCGTGTGCCATTAGCATCCTGGCACTCTCACTTGGACATGAAATGCCCCTGTGTTCCTTCATATATTTCTGTACCAGTTTTTACTTCTTGTAAGCGTACTTCCCAATTTTTACTGTACTTTAGTTATTTTCTACCACAAATGATGTGTAAATAAATGTTTCAGTTGAAGCAGGTCCAGAGTAAATGTAGATCTGTAGCACCTGTTTTACAATACCACTAATAATAACGAAGAGTGAAACACAGATTTTCAAAAGTGACTGATTCTGTGTCTCATTTCGTGGGCTCTGCACTTCTTGCAAATCCGGCTCCTTTTAAGGCATCTCAAGCGGGTTATCTGTTGTGGATACATTGGTTTATAACTAGTCACTTTTTGAAGATCTGGCTTGAATATAATACAATATATTTCTTAAAAAGTCTAGAAAACTAACATCATGCATTAGCCTTGCTTGTATTTATAAACTGGGAAATGTAGATTCTTTTAGTAATTGCTAGGCTCTGGTTGTAATTTGCTTAAAAATTGAAAAATTAATGTACTGGAACAACTTTGAAAGGCCCATAAATAAAGAGCTGAGGACCAAAAGCTTGAAATGTATCTGAGGTTATGTTAATTATGATTAATTACATCTCCTCAAGGTTTGTTAGAAGTCTGTCTGCAACCATGAATGATAATGGTGTAAAATAGCCTGATAGTGTAAGGTCCTCGATGTTCTGTAAGCCACTGCAATTTATTTGTATTACAATGGACAGCCAGGTCTGCCATAGTTAAGGTATAGATTACCTTTCTGTTTAAAGCTCGACTTTTAAGTGCTCTAAAATCCACATGGTTACTCAGATTGCCTTGAAATTTGATGTTAAGTTACCCAGCTGTGGTTCTGAGTCAGTTCCTTAATGCATCTGATCTGAGGGGAAAAAAAATCAAATGCTGGTGCTAGCTATTTTGCCCAAACAGTTTAAAACCATTTCTACAGCATAGTGATATTACAGCAGAATACCAACTCAGGAAAGGGACCTAGGCATCATTATAGACAGCTCCAGGAAGTCCTCTGCTCAATGAGCAGCTGTGTGAAAACCATAAACAAGATGTTAGGATGCATAAGGAGTGGGATGGTGACTAATACTGTAATATGGTGAATATTATAATAGTTTTATATAAATCAGTGGTGCAGTGGCCTTATCTGAAAAATAATGTGCATTATTGATCACTGTGATGCTTCCTGGAGATAGCCAGTGTTGACACCTCTCTTCTATCTGCCCTTAGTGTCAGAAAATCTTAACTCATGGTAAGCACAGACTGCTCCCCAACTCCTCTGGCCATGGTTAACACAAGCACTCTCTTCTAGGCCTATGCTGGCCCCACTCTCTCTATAAGTTAGCCATAGGGACACTTTAACCCTCAAGCCCTCTGAGAGTCTCCCTGGTGTGTTTGGCCCCTGTTCTGTGGACACTAGCAGCATTCACAGATGTGCAGCTTTGAAACAAGCGGTACAGCCCATCTTACCAGTCACACCTCAAATCACCAATCCACTTGACACCCAGTGGTGATTTTTGGAAAACAAGTAGAAGTTTAACAAAGTATAGAAATTCAAGGGATAGCAAGTAGAAGTATTGGAAACAAATGGTTATGCATAAAACAAAATCATAACACACATTCTAGAACAGACGTGGGCAAACTATGGCCCGCGGGCCACATCCAGCCCGTGGGACCATCCTGCCTGGCCCCCAAGCTCCTGGCCGGGGAGCCTAGTCCCTGGTCCCTCTCCTGCTGTCCCCCCTCCCCCGCAGCCACGCCCTTGCGCAGGCTGCACTTTGGCCTGCTGCTCCCACTGGGCAGCGCGGGGAGTGCAGCTGGCTCTGGTTGGGTGTTGCGTCTGTGAGCTCCTGCTGCTGGTAAGGGGCGGGGGGGTTGGGTAAGGGAGCAGGGGTTCCTGGGGGGCAGTCAGGAGGAGGGGGTGGAGGTTCTGGGGAGGCGGTCAGGGGATGGGGACCAGGGAGGGTTGGGAGTGGGAGTCCTGGGGGGCCTGTTGGGGGTAGGGATGTGGATAGGGGTCAGGGGGGCAGTTAGGACAGGGAGCAGGGGGGCAGTTGGGGGTGCGGTCCTGGGAGGGGGTGGTCAGGGGACGAGGAGCAGAGGGTGTTGGATAGGGGATGGGAGTCCCGGGGGGCTGTCAAGGGGCGGGGGTGTGGATAGGGGACAGGGAGCAGGGGGGTTGGATGGGTTGGGGATTCAGAGGGGGGCAGTCAGGGGGCGGGAAGTGGGAGGGGGAGGGGGCCAGGCTGTTTGGGGAGGCACAGCCTTCCCTACCCGGCCCTCCATACAGTTGCGCAACCCCGATGTGGCCCTTGGGCCGAAGAGTTTGCCCACCCCTGTTCTAGAACCTAGGCGTACTTAACTAGATCTTTGAGTGAGCATTCTTCTAAGACACAAAAGTCCTTCCAGAGTTTGTCAGGCTTGACTGTGATCTTCCAATCATGAGGCAAACCACAGTCAGCTTGCCTTCTTGGTGAAAGATGCCAGTTGTCTCTTGGTACCATTAGATTTATCAGGATAGGTCTCTATTCTTTTTCATAACCAGGACACCCCCTGCTGATTTTTTTTTCCCTGTGGCTTTCCTCTCTTGTTGATTTTGCAATCTTTTGATTAGCATCAATATGCAAATACTCCATCACTGTGGAGTGGACAATACACAATGAGATAAGCATCTGTTATCCCCTGCCCAAAAGGAACCTGAGACTTTCACCTCCTGGTTACCTGCCTTAAGACTATAATTTTCAGTACAGACACACAACTCCTTAAATATCATTAGTACATACATTTTGCAATGATTATGATGACTAGTGGGGCAACTGGCTATAGTTCAAGACAGCACGTCACCTTTTGGTGAATTATTATGGATATATCTGACTCTGAGGATCCCTGTAAAATGTGCCCTCTGCAAGAAGTCCCTGGGTCACAATCACCTCATCTCAAAAAGAATATTGCTGACCTAGAGGGGGTTCAGAGAAAGGCAGCAAGAATGGATGGATTTCTCACTATGGCAATTCTTGTATACCCAAATTAGAACAGAATAGGTACATTGTGTGTATGAATTTCATGATTAAAACTGGCTGCAACAAATGAGTTCAGGGCATTACATATATACAAATTGCTCACTCATCTCTCTCTTTAAGAGCAAAATATTGCAGGAGAAATAGATTTATTTGACAGCTCAGAAAGAAGTAGAAAAAATTACTTAATGCAAATGAAACCAGAAAATGTGACTTCATGAATAAGAAATAAGCAGAAGCTTTAACTTCCCATAGGCAGTATCATGCACTTTTTAAAATTAATTGCACTATTCACGGCAACACAAGTACTCCTTTGTCAGGAACATCATGCATAAATATAAAACTTTCCCCTAGCTTAAATGGGGTGATGAGTGGAAAGGGGAAATGTTTCAATTTTATTTTGGGTGTGTGTTTAAAATGAAGTCAGTATTACTTGCAAAGAATCACAGTCAAAATGTTTGGGATTACCAGGCCTAGCAGCAGCAGCAAAGAATTTAAGACAATATGGAATACACAGTATTACAACAGTTGGTGCTTGTAGTGTCATTAGAGGGTGTGTGTCTAGTGTTAAGAGTGGGCAAGTGGGAGTCAGGACTTGTGGTTTCTGTTCTTGGTTCTGCTATAGAATTTGCACAAGTCATTTAACTTCTGTGACTCGGTTTACCCATCTATGAAAATTAGCATATTTATCTATGTATTTATTACAATTATAGATGGCCGTCCAACATATCTAATCTTCAGATATGTCATGTTATCATGATATGACAGATGTGTTTTAAATGAAATGACTAGTGTATTCACATACCTCTGTTGGATTGAATCAGAAATAGTGTACATCATAAACCAGAATGAAAATATGTGCCATCCTCCTATACTACTAACGGAGATTCTCTTTTCACACAACTAGTAGAGGGCTGTGCTTCAAGAGAGAAGGATCTGAGGTCTATCCATTCTTTTGTCATGAAGAGCCACGTGCCCATGGGGTGCAGTATAGTGAGTAACAATTGTGCTACAATACCTCCTCAAAGAAGTGTTGTGAGGATGAATGAATAAATGTTTGAGTTACTCTAATATATTGAGATGAAAGGTGCTCTGTAAAAGCAAATTGTGTATATTGTGTGCAGAAGGGAAATGTTCTGTTCAGATCCCCAGATAACATGGAAAGGCCTTTGCTGGCATCCTGATGAGAAATGAAGACCTATGTGCCAAAATATTCAGCTCCCAAAAATCTCCTTTCTGATCATTTTACTAAAAAAAAAAAAAAAAAAAAAGTAGGTAAATTGTTTTAACTGACTCTGGGTCCTATCCTGCCACGTTTAAGTCAATGGCAAAACTCCAGTTTTTGCTTGGAAAACTTTGTGCCTTTGATAGGCTTATTTCTAGGGGATTATTCTCCCATTCAGATACCATGGTGTTCCGAATGTAGCTCCCATTAGTGTTAATGGGACTTATATGGGTAAATTCCTCTCTGAATCAATGTGAGGCTACAGCATAAGGCTAGATCCCCTTGTCACTAGTCTGTGATATGATGGTGTTTCTGCCATTTATCGTTAGCTACAAACGCCTATGATATTTCACAGTCTGTGCACATTGATGCACCAAACAATGACTGCATTACCCCTTGAGGGGTTTCTAGTTTGGGGGCATAGGAGAAAGCAGATACAAATAAAACTTGCATTTTTGGTCCTTATTGGATTAATAGCTGGAATGGAATCATGATTCTAGTGCACAGTGAGCAGTGATGGCATTATCTGACCGGCAGTGCTTTGAGGCAACTTTGACAAATCTAGAGGAGGAGGAGGAAGAGGAATTGGGGGGGGGGGGGAAACCCTGCAGTATCTGAGACCATGAGAGAGAATCTAGGATTACTACGCCACAGACCTTTACTTTTTGCCAATGTAGTGCAAATTGCACAGTGGTCTAGAATACAGGGGGGATGATTTGATTTTTTTTCCCCTCATATCAACATCATTCACCACAATGCCTAGATACACTAGAGTTAGTCTGGCAAAAGTAGGAGAGGGGAGAAAGCATATTATAATTGGAATAAAAAGTCTTTAAACTGTGTTACAAGCAATGTTATCAACACCTGTGTGTGTGTGTGTGTGTGTGTGTGTGTGTGTGCGCGCGCATATATTTTGTTGACTGGATACAGTGTAGTTACAGTAGTGTTGCTATGGTGACTGAAAATGACAGCTGTTGTCTTGTGTTCCCCAGAGGGACTGTATGGTAATGATGGTCATTCCCCTTGAGGGATGGGCTGGTATTAAAACCTGAAAATAGATGAACAGGTAGTATGTAAAAGTCCATTCTGATTAGCAGTAATTCACCAGGTCTTATAGAATTTTAATAGGAAATAGCCAATTTTGTATGAAAATGTATCCTTGTACACAGTGGGTTTCAATGATTATATTTGTTATAAAACCTTTAAATTTCACGGTACTAATGCTCTGATTAATCTGGAGTACCCAGCCCTTATGCAGGGGTGAGGGGTGTCACCGAAAACATTATAGTACAGTAACTCCTCGCATAACATTGTAGTTGTGTTCCTGAAAAATGCGACTTTAAGTTAATCCAGTTTCCCCATTAATGTAAATAGGTTCCAGGGAAATTTTTTTCACCAGACAAAAGACGAATATATATAATAATGCTGCCTGTTTTATATTTACAGTGTCACCAGAAAGTGAAAACAGGCATTCACATGGCACTTTTGTAGCCGGCATTGTAAGGTATTTACATGCCAGTCATGCTAAACTTCATGCTTTGGCGATTATTCCAGAGGATATGCTTCCATGCTGATGATGCTTGTTTAAAAAAAAATACATTAATTAAATTTGACACACAGTATAAGTTTTAAACAATTTAATACTGTACACAGCAATGATTGTGAAGCTTGGTTGTGGTGGTGAAGTCAGAGGGTGGAAGAGGGTGGGATATTTCCCAGGGAATGCCTTACTGCTAAATGATGAACTAGCACTCAGCTGAGCCCTCAGAGTTAACACGTTGTTAATGTAGCCTCACACTCTACAAGGCAGCACAAATGGAGGGAGGGGAGACAGCATGGCAGACAAAGAGACACACCTTGTGTGTGTGTGAGAGAGATGCGCATTGCCCCTTTAAGTACGCTGATGCCACTCTAAGTACATTGCCTTTTAAAGTAGATCAGCAAGTTGAGACGACAGCTGCAGCCAGCAAGCTCCCTCCATCCTGAGCCCTGTCGTCTTCCCCCACCCCCACTCTATGGAGATAGGGATTACCGGGGGGCAGGTGACACTCTGACATTAGCCCCTCACTTCCCCCCACCCCCTGCACAGTGCAGAGGGCAGGAGCAGCACATGGCAGTGGGGGAAGGGACATCTGAACTGCTGGCAATTGATAGCCTGCTGGGCGGCTGCTGCACAGGGAACTTAGGGGAATGGGGAACTGATAGGGAGGCTGCCAGTCCACCCTGGTTCCAAGCCCCCACCAGCTAGCTGCAACGGGCTGCTCTTTCTGAAAGCAGTGGACAAAGCAGGCAGCTGCCAAACAGCGTTATAAAGGAGCATTGTGCAACTTTAAATGAGCATGTTCTCTAATTGATCAGCAACGTAACAATGAAACAACGTTAACCGGGATGACTTTACTTGAGGAGTTACTCTATACCAGTACCTTGTTGGTATTGCCAACCATAAGCATTTAAAAATCCAGTCAGGCCCTCCAAAATTATGGTTTTTAATATAATTGTCTTCTCTTTTCTTGTGTGTTCAAGCTTTTCTTCAAAACAGGAGGGCTAGAAACTTAGCAACAAAAACAAAAGCTGAGATTCTAACACAATCTCTTGATTCCAGCAGCTGGGGCTTAAAGAAAGCAAGAAATATCACAAGACTTGCAATAAAATCAGAAGATCTTACAACAGTGGCTTTTAGGTATCTGGTTGTGCGCTCTGTCTACCATGAATTCCAAGGCAAGGTCTGTTGGCATTCCAAGTACTAGGCTTCAGAGAATCTAGTATTTAGCTGGTTCCTATTAAACACTCCTGCGCTTTGAATCAGTAACTGGATTCTTTTAGTAAGGCTAGCAGATACTGTAGGCACAATGACTTGAACCAATAAAACAACAATAAAATAGTTAATTCGGCCCCTGGGTATTGTCCAAAAGTAACGACTCCTATTTGGACTCTTCACAACTAGTGCTTGAGTTCCCCTTCTTGTCGTTCATTCTCTGAAAGGGGCACTTAATTGTTGGTCGGTAAGTCCCCTCATTCAGAGCTCAGTTCCACATTCAGCGGTCTCTTTGGGAGCCCCTCTGGTTCTCCAGACAGGAGTCACTCCTTGCTTTCTGCTTATTTGCAAGCTATCTTCCCTCTGTCCTGCTGCTACTTCTGGACCCCAGGCAGTCCAAGATTGCTTCCCAGATTGGCTCCTGCCCTGTGTAGGCCTAATCTCTCACGCCAGATCCCAGGTGGCTGCTTCCAGCCTTCTCTTCCACCCTTATCCTCCAGCTCTCTTCGAGTTGGATGTATCCCTTCTGCCTTCAGCATGCCACTTCCTTTTCCATTAGGCAAAATGGAGCCCGTTACTGGCTATCTACTGAAATGGGTAACACAGTGCTCTCTATTTCCATCCAGATCATTCTAGGGGGGAGAGAGAAATACTTAGTAATAAACAAGCCAACTTAATTACAATATTAAATCTAGGTTGATAAGTAGATTTTAAGATTTAAATCTTCAAATTGCAAATAGGGGACCTGCTACTGCAAATGCTTGCTGCATTGACTTGTGTGACTACTATGAGTAAAGATACTTGTGTATACATTTTTGAAGGATCAAGACCATAATACTGATCCTTTAACTTCTTCAGTCAAATTGATAGTCGACGGTGAAGGAACGATAATGGCTAACCTCAGTTACTGTATGTATCTGTCATCTGCACACTTGTGTGTGCTGTCTCTTACGGGGCTGTTGTGGGGCTTGCTTACTATTTGTTAGGCCTTTGCCATCAAAGACTGTAAGGTGATATAAAAGTTCAAAGTATCCTTTTTCCCTCTCTGAGACTTTGATTCCTATAGAAGAGTTAATTGAGTAATAGGGATGTTAAGTGACTTGCCTAAGGTCACACAGCTAAACAGTGAGAGAGTTTTGGGAATAGAGTTCTGGAGTCCTCTCTCCTAATCCCTTGTTTTAATCACTTCACTACATCTCCTTTACATTTGTGATTGATCTAGTTTACTGTAATGATTTCCCTAATTTACTTGTCTTTCTGATCATCTGATATGAAATCTCAGGTAACTGTTCTGTGGGTTTGTCTCTATTTTTCTTTGTTTAGATCTTCAAGCTTTCCAGTCTCTGGGCCATTTTTACCTTTTTCATTTTGCTGCAGTAGAGAACATCATTTTTCATTAGATGTAACTGAAACCTGCACTGTGAATTCTCTCATTTAAAAAGCTGACAAGCAAATGTGGCTATGATTTAATTATCTGTTGAAAGCATATAACCAAGAGCTCTGGGGAATCATTTGAAACCAAGAGGGAATTGCTGTAAGTAGGTGCAAACTGAACAATAATCATAGGTAAAAATAATCAAAGGATGTGATCATTGAGGATAGCACTGGAGGGATAATGCTTCACCTTGGCAACAATTAAACTAATATTCTAAACACAGAATGATACACCAAATTAAAGTCTAGGTAGTTAAATAATGAACCATTGGTCTTAAGTTGCTGTCAAAGCATGTTTTTTCCTATTACTGTTGCGAGAATTTTTTAGATCAATTATAGAAGATCCCAAAAAATTAAAATAAATTTTTTGCTGTGACTGCAAACATACAGCTTCTGGCCTTCTTAAGATTCTCCACTTTGTTGCAAGCTGTAGTTTATGCCTAAGAAAGTGCTGGCCCTTAGGAGAATGGGGGCATTATTAGATTATGGTAAACGAAACAGAATCTGTGAGCCATTTGTTAACCTCTTAGTGATTTTGTTCAGGGATTTCACAGATCAGCTAAAAGCTGGCACAATTCTCATTCTTCATAATGTTTAGACAATTGAAGCATTTTGTCTGCTTTGTCATGCCTCTCTCAAATGGTATCTCTGTTCAGACATGATACTATCCTGTAAAGGAGGCATGGCATCTTATCAGCTATAAACCAAAACTGATGTTAAAGTGGCAGCTGCTGTTCTTTGGTTATTAGAAGTGAAATTTGCCATTAAAACTTAGGTCTTCTGAGAATTAAAACTTGTATACTTATTGCAGATGAATGGTGTACAACGGATAGCTTTGTCTGACGTTCTGAGGCTAGAATCTCAGTTGGTGTAAATCAGCATATGTAAATCAAGTTATTTCAATGGAACTACAGTGATTTACATCAGCTGAAGTCCTAGTCCTAAAGTCCAAGATGTGATAGTGCAAGTTCTTTACCCCCATCCTGTCGATGTTCTTTAACCCTGACCACATGGGATCCTTCATGGGTGAGAGGAATAGTTCAGTGTTGATGTCCATTCTGTTTTTAACATTTAAAATCAGTTTTTTTTTATAAAGCTCATGCTCCCCTGCAAAATCTCCTAGGGTCCTGCAAAAACAATCACAATACAATACAGCTAAAAGATTAACACAATAAAAGTTTGTTTTTTCTTAGTTGATGATGTGGTTGTTGGAAGGGGGGGTGGGTAATGGGATCTCTTCTGAGATTCCATGTGTGAGCAGCTGCTCACACATCTGAGTAAGGGGTTCACAGTCTGTCTCTCTGAGAATTGTCTATACTCCTTGGGTGAGATTGTGCACTGAGCCTTTAAAAGACACAGCACAGAACTTTTACCTCAGAGGGAGGAGGGGTTAAGGTGGCTCTAAGCCACCTTTGCACAATCCTGATCCTGGGCTGCTTCGGGGACTGGAGTGATCCCTGGTGTAATTTAGACAGCACTAGGGAGGTAAATTATAGCAGCCTCCTCAGGCTGCTCTATAGGCTGCAGCGACTCCAACTCTGCTCCTGGCTTGCCCCTGTTCCTGGGTTTGAAGGTGGGGTCCTCAAAGACAGCCTTATGGCTGTCTTCCTCTGTTCCTGCTCCAGGAGAATGAAAATCCCAACTCTGCTCAGGGAATCAGAGCCCCTTTTATCCCACTGCTACCCTTTAACGTGGTCTAAATGGGATGGAAGGGAGGTGATCATCTTAACCCTTATATTTTAATATTGTGCTTCCTGTGCTAACTGGAACCGAAAGGTTGGTGGAACTTGAAATTAAAATAAATAATTTACTGAGCTCTCTTTGAACCTCAGGATTTAGGTTTAGTTCAGCTCAAGGGATGAGTGAAGGTTTATTTGATCAAAACCACACCACCCATAATGAGTTTCATGATGGCTTCCAGGGACTTTATGATGTAGAAAGCAGGATTAGAGATTTAAATCTGAACAGGAATTGGTATGCCAAATCCAATTTTCTGTGTAGTAGAAAAATCTAAGGGAAAAAGGAGTTCAGCAGAAGTGTCATTTTCTCAGAGACATGATATTTAAGGCACAACAGCAAGCCATCCAGTGTAAAGAAAAGAGAGCCTGTGGCCAATTTGGCTGCATCAGGAGCTCTTTAATAATCTGAAAATCAAAAAGGAATCCTATAAAAAGTGGAAACATGGACAAATTGCTAATGAGGAAAACAGAAGAATAGCAAAACCATAGGGACAAATTTATAAAGGCTAGGGTACAAAATGAGTTACATCTATAGCAAGAGACATAAAAGGCAATAAGTTCTATAAATACATTAGGAACAAGACCATGACTAGGGAAAGTATAGGCCCAGTACTTAGTGGAGAAGGAAAGCTAATGGACAACACCAAGAAGGTGAGGTGTTTTAATGCTTATTTTGCTTCAGTCTTCATTAAAAAGTTTGTGACCAGATGCTTTATGCAATATTGATGACATAGGGCAAGAAACAGAAGCTGGAATAGGGAAAGAACAGGTGGAAGAATATTTAGATAAGTTAGATATATTCAGATTGGCAGAGACTGACAAGATTTACCCTAGGTTACTTAAGGAACTAGCCAGCATGGATTTATCAAGAACTAAAATCATGCCAAACCAATCTAAATTCCTTCTTTGTCAGGGTTACTGGCCTAATGGATAAGGGGAAAGCAGGACAGTGATTTATTTTGATTTTAGTACAGTCTGTGACGGTCCCATGTGACAATCTCATAAGCAAACTAGGGAAATATTGTATAGATGAAATTACTATAAAGTGGGTGAACAGCTGGTTGAAAGATCATACTCGGAGTAGTTATCAATGGTTTGCTGTCAAACTCTGGGAGGACTTATCTGTTGGTGACCTGCAGGGGTCTGTCCATTATTATTTAATATTTTCATTAAAGACTTGGATAATGGGGTGGAGAGCATGCTTATAAAATTTGCAGATGACAAGCTGGGAGGAGTTGCAGACACTTTGGAGGAGAGGATTAGAATTCAAAAGACCTTGATAAATTGGAGATTTGGAACAAAATAAACAATGAAATTCAATAAAGATGAGTGCAAAGTACTGCACTTAGGAAGAAAACATCAAATGCACAGGTACAAAAGGGGGAATAACTGGCTAGGCAGTAGCCAGTTTTACTGCATAAAAGGACCTGAGGGTTATAGTGGATCACAAGTTGAATGAGTCAACCACATGATGCAGTTGCAAAAAAAGACCATCATTCTGGTGTGTACTAACAAGTGTTGTATCTTAGATACATGAGGTAATTGTTTCACTCTACCCATCACTAGTGAGGCCTCAGCAGGAGTATTGTGTCCAGTTTTGGGTGCCAACCTTTAGGAAAGAAGTGGACAAATTGGAGAGAGTCCAGAGGAGAACAACAAAAATGATGAAAGGTTTAGAAAACGTGATCTAGGAGGAAAGATAGTGTTCTTAATTTTTAGAAAAGAAAACTGAGGGAGGGGCGACCTGATAGGTTTCAAATATGTCAAAAGTTGTTATAAAGAGGAGAGTGGTCAGTCGTTCTCCATGTCCACTAAAGGCAGAACAAGTAGTAATAAGCTTAATCTACAGCAAGTGAGATTTAGGTTATATATTAGGAAAAACTTTCTAACTATAAGGGCAGTGAAGCTCTGGAATAGGCTTCCAAGGGAGGTTGTGGAATCCCTGTCATTGGAGGTTTTTACCAACAGGTTGGACAAATGCTTGTCAGGGATAGTCTAGGTCAGGGGTGGCTGACCTGAGCCTGAGAAGGATCCAGAATTTACCGATGTACATTGCCAAAGAGCCACAGAAATATGTCATCAGCCCCCCCTCCAGTGCCTCCTGCCCACCAGCAGTCCCGCCAATCAGTGCCTCACCCTCCCTCTCCACACCTCCCGATCAGCTGTTTCATGGCGTGCGGGCCCCTCTGGGAGGGGAGGGGAAGGAGCGAGGGCATGGCAGGCTGAGGGGAGCGGGTGAGAAGAGGTGGAGTGGGGGCAGAGCCAGGGGTTGAGCAGTGAGCACCCCCCGGCATATTGGAAAGTTGGCACCTGTGACTTGTGAGATATAGGAGGTCAGCCTACATGATCTAATGGTCACCTCTTGCCTTAAATTCTATTAATGTATTAATACTGTGCCCATTACGCTGATATTAAGCACTATATTCTAAAGGGGCAATGACCTGCTATAGCTGGAATCTCACCATTTTTTAGTCTGAACAGGGACTTTGGGACTTTGCTGACTCCTCTATTCTGGATAGACATTTTTTTCCAGTATCCCTTTCTTTTTGCTATCATTGTTTGTCAGAAACATGACCTTGCCAGGACCATTCCTGCCTTCTTTTGTTCCTGAGAGATTGAGCAGGACTTATTTATATGATGATCTTAGTACTCTGGAACCTGAGGAGCAAGAATGCCATTGAATGGTCAGTGAACTGTTCACATCAACTGTTCACACTGGTTTGACAACACATAACAAAATAAGCAGTCTGTATGTTTGCCTGTAAGTGGGATGAGAAATACTTGGGTAAATTGCCTGCTAAGGAAAACTATAATTAAATATATGAGAATAAGCAAAATAATTATGCTATATATGTTTATACCAAAATGTGAGGGGGGGTTCTGACTCTTTGTGGGATGCAACTGCTTGCACTTGGTGATGTGCTTTTGATAATTTAGCTACATCCTGAGCCTTGTTAATTAAAGCTGTTTTCTGCTCTTTAAAGTATATTTGTTTATGTGAGATGGATGACTTAATTGTTTAAAGGAATTTTGGATTAATATTTGAAACATTATTTTAGAGACGGGCAGCAATGCAGTGTCTTGCTATGCCTCTTTTGGGGAAGGTAGATGTACAGGTAATATCAGGAACAGATGTCATTTTTGATTCATGGATCTGGTGCATTTTTATAGCAGTTAACTGTTGGTGTCATTATGGATGATTGTATATCAAAGTTTTATTTGCTAGTAAACCTCTATTTTGAAGTTCTTATTACAGATGATACGCTGTAAAAGTTCCTGGATTAAACCTGCCATATTGGAGCTCTACTCACAATCCTAGTATGTGTTTCTTCAGTGTTTGTGATAGTTGCCCAGTTGAGTTTAGACCTCTAGGGCAGTGATTGTTCAAACTTTTTCTTCTGGAAACCCAGTTGAAGAAAATTGTTGATGCCCACGACCCAACGGAGCTGGGGATGAGGGGTTTGGGGTGCAGGAGGAGCTCCAGGTTTTGGGAGAGCTCAGGGCTGGGGCATGAGGGTGGAGTGGGCGAAGAGGGTCAGGGCTTTGGGCTGGGGGTGCAGGCTCTGGGGTGGGGCTGGGAATGAGGGGTTTGGGGGGGCTCAGGGCTGGGGATTGGGGTGCAGAGTTGGGGTTGGACTTACTCTGGTGGCTCCCGGTCAGCAGTGCAGCCGAGGTACAGAGGCAGTCTTCCCGCCTATCCTGGCACCACGGACTGCGCTGCGTCCCGGAAGCAGCCAGCAACAGGTCCAGCTCCTAGGCGGAGGTGTGCAAGCATCGCCCCCCCAGATCCCATTGGCTGGTTTCTGGCCAATGGGAGTGTGGAGCCGATGCTCGGGGCAGGGGTAGTGTGCAGAGCCCCATGGCTCCCCTGCCTAGAAGCCAGACCCACTGCTGGCCGCTTCCGGGGCTCAGCGCAGTGTCGAAAAAGATAGGCACTAGCTTGCCTTAGTCGGGCAGCACCGCTGATGGGACTTTTAACATCCCGCTTGGTGGTGCTGACCAGAGCAAGGCGACCCAGTGCCTTACATGCTGCGACCCAGTACTGGGTCGTGACCCACGATTTGAAAAACACTGATCTAGGACCATTAGGGCCTGACCCAAAGCTCACTGAAAATAATGGGAGTCTTTCAGTGCACTTCAATGGGCTTAGGGCCTGTTCCAATCTCCAGAAGAGGTTCAGCATGGGCTGTGGCAGTAAAAGCTCTCCCCATGCTGGACGTTGAACATGTTTTGCTTCCAAATTAGAGGGTGATAGGGGAGATGTGAACCTAAATGTTGTACTTTAACTACATACCAGTGCCCTCTTTAAAACTCTTGTATTATTTTCCCTAATAAATACTTGTAATCGGTTTCACATGCTGATAATTTAAGGTACCAGAGACAGCCCCGTTCAGTGGATAAATGGCCCAATTCAATGGAAATTTAGGCACATTATTCTTGTAACCCCTCTGCCAGGCTGAAACGATAGCAGCAAGGGCCAGGTTCAATACCTAGGGGTCCCTTCCCCACAACGTAATGCAAACCAGCTCGAGCCCCCACCCAGTGACCTGGGAAAATCTTACACACACCCCTGGGCACCTCAAGGAGGCAATACTTCCCCTCTCGCAAGCACAGACTCTTGGTGTAGCAGAAAAGGTTTAATTACATAAGATAAACAACAACAAGCATGAAATTTGGAAAATACCTTAACTAGAGATCATAGGTCAAACCGTGAGCAAAGACCCACCCCAGCAAATTGGGCCGTGTCCTTCTTTCTGGGCCCTTGAGTCCAGCAACCCCCCAAATCACCCACAGTCCCAAAAGTCCCACAATCCAAAAGTCTCTGTCCTGGGTCAGTGCAGCCCCAGAGTTCAAGAGTCTCTTTGCAGAGGTCCCCCTCCCCAGCCTGGGTAGAAAAGGGGTACCTTACGTGGTTCGGGACCAACTGCCCTGCCTCTTCGTGGCGTTCTGCTTCCACCAGCTGTCCCCGCAAACGCTCAGCTCCGCTGGCTCTGTGGGCTGCTCCGCTCTGCCAGCTGCTCTGGCCCACCAGCTGTCCTGTGATCTGCTCCGGCCGTTCTCGCGAGCTGCTTGGCTCCACTCACCCAGGGCTGCACAAACTGCTCCACTCCGCTCTGCCAGCTGCTCTGCTCCACGGTATTGCTTCAGGCTCCCCCACTCATAAGCACAGTACTCAGTGCTCTCAGCTCAGCAAGTCCAGCTCTTCAGTGATTTCAGCTCTTAGTGATTCCAGCTCATAGTAGGGGAGCCCCAGTGCCAGCGAGTTCAGCTCAGTAACCTGTATCTAGAGTCTTAAGGGAATCAAAAATTAACTCTGACATTCCACAGTGGAGAGAGGCACAGGTGGAACTGGTGCTTCTGGCTCACACAAGAAGCCTGCACCACCCAGTACAGATATCTGTCCCCAGCCTCTCTCTCTTGACTGGGTTTTGGAACCCATGTCCCTTGTCTAGCAAGTTCTATTTAATTGATAATGAAACCCTCTATCATAAGACAGTTTTGTAGTTCCTCATTCACTTAATGGGGGTGACAACATTTTATTGCTCCTGCCTCAATAACAATGAAATTGGGGCTCCCACAGCTGTGAAAATAACCATCCCATGCTGCTTTGCAGTATGCTAAGTGGGGTGGGAGTGCTGATGCAAATAACCGAAATACCAATGCAACACTTTAAACTTCTTTCCACACTCCCCATAATTTACCACCAGATGTCAGGGTGGGGCTCATCCTGACTCTGCTTACATTCTTAAGGCAGAAATCCATTCAGAAGGTAGAGGGATTAAGTTGGCAGGAAGCAGCTGTCTGTGAAGGGAAGTGGGGAGCCCACAGGACAGCCAAAAAGTAGCCAGCGCTGTTTTGTAAAGCAACTCAATTGAGTGATGTGTTGAGCATGGTATAGATGCCTGGGTTAGATAGACTGATTCAACGTGGCCTCTTGGCAGTCTCAGAGGGCTGCACTCCTTGGAAACCCTTGGGAGAAGTTAAAGCAGTCTCTCCCTAAGAGAAACTGAAGGATATTTTGTAGAAATAGTGCCTGCCTTCCCAAGATCTGAACCTCTGCTGAAGCGCAGTGGTGGCAGGATGACACAATGAGGTATCAGTCACATTTCCTTGCCTTAGCATGAGTGAAACTGGTCAAAAGGAACATGCTTTATTTCAGAGATGGAGAGTTGAAATCCTGATTTTTATCTTTAATCTCACATTGGCAGCAGGATGAACAAGGTGATCTAATAGATCTTTTCCACCTCTAATGTCAATGAGCTTCTGTTTTTGTGGGCTGCTGTATTTGGACTGAAATTAGAATCTTTCTTTTACTTGCGCATTTGCTAAGTGGTACATAGCCATATAAATCGTATTACGGAAGTGGGGGCAGGGATGAAAGTAACTTAAAGGATTTGCCGGTATGCAGGGAGGCCTGGGTCCTGGGCAAGGTGGGGGTGGGGGGAGCCTTGGGCAGAAGGGGTGGGGCTGGGGCCAGACTCCTCCAACCAGCCCTTCAGCGCTGCCTGGCCTGGCAGCGATTTAAAGGGCCCAGGACTCTGGCCGCTGCTCGGAGCTCTGAGCCCTTTTAAATCACCCAGCCCCAGGGCAGCTGCCCCTTTTGCCCTGCCATCAGCGGCCCTGCCGGTACGGTCGGCTGTGTACCGGTGGCCACTTTCTTACTGGTACGTCGGACCGTACCGTACCGGCTTACTTTCACCTCTGAGTGGGAGCTGCATAGTTAAACCTTATGGCTCTTTGAGGTTGATCCTGTTTGTAGTTTTAACTTTAACATAGACATGTGTGTGAAATCACCAATGTCGCCCCTGTTAAGCTTGAAAAGTTTCAGGTGCTCATATCTTCCTTGGTGGGAGAAAAATCCTTTTGAGCAGAAACTTTCCACAGTAGTTCTCAGCCAAAAGAGTGATTTCTTTCTTTTTTTTGGGGGGGGGGGGTGTGTGTGGAAACTTTGACTTAAATTAAATCTATTTTAGAAATATGCAGGAGTGTAGAAAAAAAATCTTATTTTTTTTCCATACCTATAACTCTAAAACATCTAAGCTATGAACTTGACACGACCATTTTCTTCACTGAAGAGGGGAAATCAAGCCATATGCGAAGAAAAACAGAATTGTGTTTTTAAAGTTACGAATGATTAAATATTACAGGCTTGTGGGTATATATAGAAAAATAAATCAGTTTTCTTTAAGGCACCCTAATTGCAGAACTTTAAAATTCTGGCTCACATTGAATCATTTTAGATTAAGGAACCTCTTCAGTGCTAAATGATTGTGTAGTTATTTTTAAAGAATAACAAATAGGGAAATTAAAGAAAAAATGTATAAATGAGAGGAAATCTGAAAGTTAAGATTCCAGCACCAACATTAACTTCGCAATGTTGCACATACACTGTGTTGTGCTTTCTATTCCTGTTTTCTTTGTATTCCATGCTATACATTCAAAAAGTATGTGCAACATGGCTGAGTAACAGTTGCTGCAGAAACTTGTATTTCCATGTCTTCACTTTTGTGTGCCTAATTTCATATCCTTACTATTAAATGAGTATTTTTTTAAATATATCAGTTGCTATACCTGCATAGGTAGGTAGTGAGGTGTGTGTGTCTATATCTATATTAAAATGTGCTGGTTAAAGTCCATGTACTAAAGGCTGAATTTTGTTGATTATATTTTATTGGTTTTTAAATTATTAAAAATTCATTGCTGGGAGAAAATAAACTTGGATTCCTACCCATTTATTGATATGTGGTAAGAGCTCTGTTTGGAACTGAATGCTTCACCACCTGCTCAGAGAATTATGATTAGGATTTCAAAGGGCCCTAAGGGTGTTGTGCAGTTGTAAAGGATGTTTTTGTTGCTTTCAGAAAATGAGTGTGTGTGTTGGTTGGGAATACACTGACTGGCTGTAATAATAAGATGCCTAATACCCTCTCACTTTCAATAGGAGTTTAGTGCCTGCCTGCCTTAGTAATGCCTGAAGAGTCCAGCCTAAATCTTTTTGACCCTCTTAGTGCTGTGCTATAGATACAGCACTAAAATATATTGCTAGCAAAAGCTGCAATTTCTAGTAAATATATTTAATAACAAAGGGTCTGATCTTGTAATGGCTTATTAGGGAGTGTAGTAGAAGCTTCTACGCCTGCTAGTCAATGATTGCGGGATCAGTCTCTAACGTTGTTAGGTCTTTTGTTTTTTGTGCCCTTCCCCCATTTTTTTTTTAAAGAAATCACCCAACAGACTAGGAAATGGACAAAGGATGAGGATGGAGTGCATGAATTAATTAATGATCCATATAAAGCTGGTAACCAAGAGTGTTGACTTGCTCTAGAGTGGAGCTGACAGCAGTGTGTCACTGGTGTTTCATTACTCATCTGCTAATTGTGGCAAATAGCAATTTTATAGATCCCACAGTGCTCATTCTATGTAATGCCTACACTTGGAGGAAAAATGGAAGGTGCCGATTTTTAATACCTCCTATTTTGAACAGAGAAATATGTGCAATTCAAGTTTGTTAAAATAAGTCCTTTCCCTGTTTGGTTTAAATGAGTCCTAAATTTTGTTAGTGGTTTTCAGCACCTTGCTCCATGATCAGCAATTGTTGTGTGCTCTTTGACCAGGCAGGTGGCAAATGGCACAAAAAATAGGCTGGAATGCTGAACAGAACTGGGCTGGATTATGTTGCTCTAATACAAAGAGAAATAATGGGGGGTTGCAAGTTATGGGATTGGTTTGAAAATAACAGGGAGTTATTTTCAAGCAGCATTTGAGATACATGTTGTGGGGAGTGGGAACAATGCCTAATTCTTTTTTAATAAAGAAAAAATGTCCACAGGAACCCTGTTTCTATGGTTACAGGATTGTGTCCTCTCATGGACTGTAATACTGGTGATAAATGGATAAGATGGTCCTGTACGACACCTCAAATGCTTAGAAAAACATGAACATTTTCATGTGCTGAAGAAACCTGTCTAGTTTATTGCCTTCTAAGGAGAATATTTATAACTCTTTTGTTACTCAGTTATAGTATAATGACTTTGTTTTAATAAATGTTAATGACTAGAAAAAATTGCAAGTAAATATAAAAAGCTAATGTGTCCTTTTCCAAAATGTCACATTTTAGGTAATTAGATTATAAATGAAAAGTTCCCCATTCTGAATTAATAGACGCTCTGGTGAAATACTATTTTGTGATTGTCGTTTTTGCACCTGAAATGAAAAAACCTTGCCAAAAAAATAAAGAAAAATTCAATCAAAATTAATCTGAAAATATTCTGTGTATGACTCCAATTTCACTCCTATTTCAGTTGTTCATTCTGTAACCCTCCAAACACTAATGCATTGGTTACAGTCTAATTAATGACTTTATCAAGTATAATGGTAACAGAAAGTGTGCAGTTGTAAAGGATGTTTGGCTTGTGTTCAGTGACTGAATGCGTCTTATACTAATGTATGATTCTACTAATTAACGCTGCATAAAATATTACAGTACATTTTCATGCCTGAAATTCAAATCTTATTCATTAGACTTGCAATTAATGCAACCATGTTACTGCAGACTGTAGAGGTCACTGCTTGAATATATTCCTTTCCATTTGGCTTGAAATAACGACTGGACTAATGTTAGATATTTGCATACTATGCCTCGATCCTCAGCTGGTTTAAATCAGTGTAGCTTCATTAACATCAGAGTGGAGCATAGTTGATTTACACCAGCTGAGGATCTGGACCTCTGAACGCATTAGTTTTACATACAGACATACTTGGAAGGTCTGTGTAAAGATAATTTGGAAGATTCCACTATATTGATTAGCTTATGAAAATTTTAGTATGGTAGAGGCTAGCTTGAGAGGATTTGGATCTATAATCCAAAAACCACAGTGCAGTTTAACATCAGTGCTCAGAAGGATTCTAGTTAGCAGTGTGTTTTTCAGGACAGGACTGAGGAGGTACATCATTAGAAATGTGCAGAGAGGATGCGTTCTCAGCAAATGGCCATAAAATACCTTATTCAAGCCATTCTTTTGTTTCCCCACATATTCTGAATGTTTTCCTCTAAAGTCCATAAACACTGCCAATATCATAAAAATATAAATATTTCTTGCAGTCAACTTAATTGCTCAGCGAGAGGGCAACCACTAGAACAAGGGTAGGCAACCTATGGCACGTGCGCCAAAGGCGGCAGGCGAGCTGATTTTCAGTGGCACTCACACTGCCTGGGTCCTGGCCACCGGTCCAGGGGCTCTGGATTTTAATTTAATTTTAAATGAAGCTGCTTAAACATTTTAAAAACCTTATTTACTTTACATACAATTAGTTATATATTATAGACTTGTAGAAAGAGACCTTCTAAAAACATTAAAATGTATTACTGGCACGTGAAACCTTAAATTAGAGTGAATTAATGAAGACTTGGCACACCACTTCTGAAAGTTTGCCGACCCCTGCACTAGAATCTTTGGGTCGTGATTGTTGCATATAGTGGTGGTTCTCTATCAGGGGTACGCAGAGGTCTTCCGGGGGGTACATCAACTCATCTAGATAGTTGCCTAGTTTTACAGCAGGCTACATTAAAAAGCACTAGCAAAGTCAGTACAAACTGAAATTTCATACAGACAATGACTTATTAATACTGCTCTATATACTATACACTGTTATGTAAGTACAATATTTATATTCCAATTGATTTTATTTTATAATTTCATGGTAAAAATGAGACAGCAAGCAGTTTTTCAGTAATAGTGTGCTGTGACCCTCTTTTTTTGTATTTTTATGTCTAATTTTGTAAGCAAGTAGTTTTTAAGTGAGGTGTAACTTTGGGATACGCACAATAAATCAGACTCGTGACAGGGGTACAGTAGTTTGGAAAGGTAGAGAGCCACTAGCATATAGTATTTTATTTCTGTACTTTATGAAAATAGTAGTTGAAAGAGCTTAATTCACTACAAAAAGAAACCTTATTACATAAATTTGACTTTTAGTAAAGGATCTTTACAGTTGATGCCCCTGATAATTTTACTCAACTGTGGGTTTGGGTTCTGGTTTAGTGGGTACTGAAATGTGTACGCTAAAAATAAATTATACTGTATATACATTGCATTTTAAGCCCTAGTATAATGCAGTTAAATCCATTTAATTTTTCTTCTGAACCTCAGTGAAATAAAGATGTGTAGAAAATGGGATCTGTCTTTCTCAGGTGGTTATGCCAATGAAGATGAATCCTGAACAAAGCTGGGTCAAGGGTAGGAATTACTGCTTCTCTAGAAGTGGAAAGTGGTGGTGCTCTTTTACTAGAATGAAATATTACAGGGTTATAGTGTTGACAGAGAGCTGACATGATACTACAGAGGTTGATTGGATTATAAAGGGATTAAGTAATAAAGGGATAGGAGGATACTCCTTGAATGAAAAAGCATCTGTTGAGGATTTTGAAAGGAAGGTTTATAGGGTCGAACGAGAACAGTTCTGTGGTCATAGTCCTGTCCCTCATCAGTTGACTTCTGTGCCCAGCAGAATACTCGGAGGTTTGAGAGTGAGAAACAGAATATACAAGTTAAAGTCACATCTGAAGACTACATGATGGGTTGTATAATTATCTTAATGGGTACGTTGTCATGTACTGTACATGCTAAGAAAAGTAAGCTTACACAAATTATTGTGTGTGCTTAACGAAGGTCAGGATTATTAGAGACTGTACAGTAGCACATTCTAAAGTGTGTGCATACTAGTATTCTTACTGGTGATAGTGACTTCATTCTTTATAAATACTTACATTATAAAGTGCCCATTACTATGATATGTCTAGACCCAATTTACCTCAGCTAAAAAAAAATGGGAGCACATACTCTGCAACTCTCTGTAGGTGATCAATAAGTTTCTCTGAAGGGGAGATTTCCAAAAGCAAAGGCCTGCCACTGTAAATGCTCTATACGTAGCACCCTTGAGCAGTAAAGCATCCCTTCTGTATCGAGCCAAAACATCCCTTCTGAACCCATTTGTGCTATGGGACATAGAAGCAGTCTGTTAGATTGGTGAGTTACAGGCAATTAAGGGGATTCCTAGATCATGAACAACCCTTGAATTTCATCCAGAAATGAATTGGTGGGTGGTAGAGAGTTTGTGGCTCATATGTATGATATCCTATCAAAAGGGCAGGCTGCTGCAGCTTCCCGGTAGCCTTTGATGGTGAGGTGTGCATCTTGGAGGAATAGTCATAATCTCCTGGCCAGCTGAAGATAAAAGAAGGCATTTCTAAACCTTTCTACTGCGTGGCCATCCAGGAGTGCAACGAGGCATCCAATAACAACTGGAGAATGTGAACCACTTTGACAATTGGTGGGCATATGCCCTCAGCTGAGGGAGCAGTTGTTTTTGACAGTTCTTCAAAGTACTTTCTTCTTCTGACTAGAATCACTGCTATCTTATATGGATTGAATCTGAACCAAATGGCTCTTGTGCGGGTCCTTTCCTCTGTCAAGCACTGGATGAGCAGGAATACGTTTCGGTCAGGAGCTGTAGGAAAGGAGATTAAGAGCTGAGTGATGACATGTTGATGACACTGTAGCCTGTTCCTCTTCACAACTTCCATAAAGTTGTCACATGAACACTTTCTGAATGACCGTTGCCAGAAAAAAGAGGTTAGAAGCTGGTCAGTAGCTGGTGACATTGTTACCACACTGTATGTTAAACATTACTGGCCGTTTTCCCTCCCTCAGGGATGGTTTTACAGCTTCTGTTTTCTTTAAGTAACCAAGAATGGTGATAATCTTACAAGTAGTTCACCCATTTGCCTTTGGAACCTCAGATTGTGACACTAGATGAAATTCAGTCATTGACGACAAGGAACCTCTTCCTTCAAGCGTTTCTACTACTTCTGTGGCTCCAATGAAATTGCTTCAAATTTAATTGATTTTCTATATGAAGTATAATAAGAGCGCCTCACAATGGCAGACCCACCTCACATTTTGGTTGGAAACAGTCTGCGTTAATCAAAGTTGGCCACTATCTAGAAAAATTCTGCTGTCTGGGCCTCCAGTTCACTATATAATAGGATTGCAACCTCCTCCCCTCTCTCCATGGTTCAGTTGCTTACAGCAGAATCTCAGCTATGAACTGACCAGTAAACCACACACCTCATTTGGAACTGGAAGTATGCAACCAGGCAGCAGCAGCAGAACCCCCCCCAAAAAAGCAAGTACAGTATTGTGTTAAATGTAAACTACTTAAAAAAAAAAGGGGGGGGAGGGCTTTGAATGGTGAGAACTTATTCTGTACTTTAATTTAAATTAAAATGGTTAAAAGCAGCGTTTTTCTCATTTTTCTTCTGCATAGTAAAATTTCAAAGTTGTATTTAGTCAGTGTTCAGTTGTAAACTTTTCAAAGAACAACCATAACATTTTGTTCAGAATTACGAACATTTCAGAGTTATACTTCTACCCCGATATAACGCTGTCCTCCAAAAAATCCTACCGTGTTATAGGTGAAACTGCATTATATCGAACTTGCTTTGATCCGCCGGTGCGCGCAGCCCTCCTCTCCCCCCCGAGCACTGCTTTACTGTGTTATATCTGAATTCGTGTTATATCGGGGTAGAGGTGTACAAACAACCTCCATTCACAAGGTGTTCATAACTCTGAGGTTCTATAGTATATATCCCTGTTGCTCTGTTACCAGAACTTTACAACCCAAGAAACTTGACAAACATAACATCATTTTTAATAAGATGATCTTCTGCCAAACAGTTTGAGGAATTTTGTCACCACATTAGTCCTACTGGTTTGAACCGATTCATGGATCATTTCCCTTGTATGCGTCTCTGCTCTCCAGAAAGGCAAATAATTGAAATTATTGCAGTTCTTCCAGTTAATATAAGAGATCTTGGAGTCTTAGATGAGAGTAAAATGAACATCTTATATTAATCTCTAGCTCTATGGAGACCACAATCCTTTTTTTTTTTCTGTTAACCAATATTCAATTGTGACTTAAAGCATTAATATAGGAACATAAGAATTACCATACTGGATCAGATTGGTAGTCCATCTGGTCCAGTATACCATCTGGCTGAGAGAAATGAATAAGTTATGGGATAACCTACTTTAGGGGAAATTTCTTTCTACCTCTTTCCCTCCTCCTCCCATTAGTTGCATGTTGGCTTATGCTCTGAAACATGTAGGTTTCATACCTCCCCAAACTTTCCCCCCTAATTTTCAGTATTGTAACTGCATATTATGATCCATCTAAAGATCCACTTTGAATCTTGCTAAGCTCTTGACTAAGTGGTATCTTGTGACAGTGAGTTCCAGAGGCTAATGTGCATTTCATGAAAATGTAGCTGTTTTAAATTTGCTATCTGTCAATTTCATACAATTCTTGTAATACGGGAGAGAGTGAATAGCAGTGCCCAATCTACCTTCTGTACCCCATTCATTATTTTGTATGTCTTTATCATGTCCCTTTTCGTTCATTTCCACTTTAATGTATTCAATTCTATTCTTGCAGGAATATTTAGCCTAATCAGGGCAGTAAGGTGTGTCAATGAGGTGTGAAAGTAGAAAATGTCTTAGGCAATGGATGATTTCTTCACCTGCTGGGACCACAGGGTTAAATAGTATTTTTTACTAAAGCAGTTGTTTGCAACTAGAGCTAACCAGAGGATAATTGTGTTTCACAGCAACTTACATTGTTTTGAAATTGTTTGAATGAGAACAAATCTTTTTTTGAATATCTTCAGGAAAATGGAATTGTGTTGAAATGTCTGGTTTTAGATCAAACTCTAATCTTTTCCATTGGGGAAGGGGTGGATGTAGCCTGGTTGGGGGAACCGGCCTGGATTGCAGGGCATCAAGGTTCAAGTCTGTGCTCTGTCTGATTTCAGAGCAGAGTTTTTCATATCTGATCACTCTGAATCAGGCAGAGCACAGACTTGAACCTCGATATCCCACATCCCCAGACCAGTACCCTAGACACTAGGCTATAGTGTGAGAAATATAGAATCATAGAAATGTAGGGCTGGATGGGACCTCAAGAGGTCACGTAGTCCAGCCCCAGCGCTGAGGCAGGGCTAAATATACCTAGGCCATCCCTGACCAGTGTTTGTCTAACCTGTCTTTAAAACCCTCCAGCTTCCCTAGATAACCTGTTCCAATACTTAACCATCCTTAAAGGTTAGGTGTTTTCCCCCTAGTATCTCACCTAAATCTCCCTTGCTGCAGATTAAGCTCATTATTACCTGTCCTACCAGATCACTGTCCTCTTTAAACCAGCTATTGATGTATTTGAAGACTGTTATCAGGTCCCCCATCAGGCTTCTGTTCCCAAGACTAAACATACCCAGTTTTTAATCTTTCCTCATAGGTCAGGATTTCTAAACCCTTTATCATTCTTTGCACTCTTCCACTCCCTCTCCTCCTTGCAAAATGAAATTTCCAGAAGTGAAAATGTTCAGCTCCATGCACAACCTGTATTATACCATGAGCTCATGTTATAATAGAAAAAAGTTTCAGGATTCCTCTCCCTTCATTTTGGGACTCCACAACCATCTAAATGTTTAATAAAAAAGGGACAATAGTTTGTTTATTTTCTCCACCCGATCTGCTTGTGACACCCTATGCGTTGCAACCATCAGATTGAGGAACCATCTGCTGAAAAAATACAAATGATACATGTTTTTGTGCAGTAACTTTGCTAACATAGGTAAGATCCTGTGGAAAAAATAGTACAGCCTTAAAATAAAATTAGAAAAAAAAACAAACTCAAAGTAAATCCAAATTGTTTAAAAAAAAAAAAAAAAGGTTATGTACTCAGTTATGCCATAAATCAAATACTCTTTGGCGAGTGTTGTCTTTTAGTGGTCCCTTGGTGGTTTACGGTTTTGTTTCACCTTGGTTTTATAATAAGCTTTTAAACGTTAGCATTTGCAGCATAGTACAAAATGACAGTTCTTTTTTTTGGTGTAATGTGTTTTCTTAAAAATCCTTTTTCTGTTCCTGATGAATTAAATGCTTTCAGGATCACAATTTTGTTATGATTTAGCTAAAAACTTTGAAATACATTTTGTCTTGGTACTAATGCCTGATGTGTGGGTAGACAATGAGGAGACATTTGCCACCTTTTTGACAGATTGATGCATGTTTCATGTAACCTTTAGGTTGACAGCTTGGAAGTCTAATGAGACTGAATTATTCAGAAGCCGGTTAAGATTAGCTTGATGGTAGTGGTATTATGTCCTCCCTTATTGATCTGCCCGTGTATTTTCTGCAGTTTTGATCTTCCAAAATAAGACAGATAAAATATTAATCAATTCCTACATGGGCTTTTTACAATGACAAAATGCATTGTGTGTATGTGTGTGAGCGATGTTGATTGCCTTCTTACTCAGGTATTTTCTGAAATTTCTGTTTTCTTCACTGGAACTTCACCCATTTGCTAAGGAGACCCAGTTCTTCGCAAGAAGTGTGTGTGTGTGTGTGTGTGTGTGTGGCCTTTCAGTATCAGTTATTAGTTTATGCTTTGCCAACCATTTCACCTCAGGGCATTTTTGCCAGGAGGGCACTTGCCCACTCAGCATACTGAACTACTCCACCCCTTTCTCCTGCTCCTTTCTGCAGTTAGCTGCTTTACAGCCTGTAGCATAAAGGGCAAATACCAACTTGAGTGATATTAGTAGCACTCTGTGAGCTTTGGCTGCTGGAAGGGAAGTAGAGAACCATCTGTATGTATCTTTTCCTCCCAAAGCATGGAGATGCCAGCAAGGCCTCAGGAGTGACCTGAGGAACAAATTGCATAACAATTTTCAGATTTTTAAATGGAGAAAAGCCTAACACACCTAACACACCCCACCCCGTCACCTCTAGGGGTAAATAAAATGAATGAATCTGTTATTGCAGTGGCTAATGGTAGCGCATGTCTGACACCATCTTGTATCTTTACACAACAAGATCTGTTACGTTCGGGCACTTACCAGAGGCTTTCAGATCAGATAGACTGTTTATTGAGTTTCCCACTGTGCAATTACAGTTTTAAGGAACTGATTACTCGATACAAGAGGTATAGATGGTAACATGGAATTTATCTCAGTAGAACGTAATGAGAGATGTGGCTGTATATTTTGGTTGTTCTAAAACACATAGTGACTGCACCACTGTAACTGCGATTAATGTCACTTCACTACCTGACAGAAAAATCCAAGACCATTCTCCTACAAATTAGTGACAGTGAGAACTGCAAAATTAATGGATTTTTGAGTAAGGAAAGCATTTATTTCAAGAAGGCCCAGACATTAGTTTATAATATGTTTTCAAACCCTTAATGAAGGACAATAGTAAAACTGAGTTGTTACAAAGGGAATTTTATAGGCACCAACTGAAACATCTCAAAAGCTGGAGTCATTGCTGAAATGTGGTTAAAATCCTCTCACTCATCACATTAACAAAAGATTGTTAAATGTTAGAGACCTAAAGAGAGTCTCATTCATATGCAGACACTGTGCTCCCTGGATTAGCATTCCATTCTCAGCACTTCAACGACACTAGGATTTCTTTATGGTGGTGTTGCTTTTAGAAGGTAAGTGTAGTTATTTTAAAGTGGTTAGCAGGCGTTCATGCTAATTATATATTCACAGATGCCTTCCCATTAGTTATATTTTATCCTTGTATTATTATCTAGTTCTGAAAATTACAAGAAGTAGTTCTAGCTGAAAAGTCGCTTTGTGTTCTTGTACATCATCCATATTATGCTTGTGCAACTTACAAGTTTATGCAAATGTTTTTCACACTGCCATTACTCCTAAGGCTGAACATTTAGTTAGGCTTTGGAAACAATGTTTTGCTATTTTGTGTTATACATATATGTGTATGCTGGAATTGGCATTTTATTATATACCTGATATATTTGTGCACATAACTAAAAATGGACAAGATGGATAAAATTATGTTTGGGTCTAATAAACAGAGAAGTTCCAATATACAAGCTTTTGGGCCAAAAGCTTCTATATTCTAATTTAAGAAAAAGGTCTTGGCCCATATTTTTCACTGGAACCAATAGGATTACAAACACTGCCTGCATGGATAGAGAGATTGAATGTTGCTGTTCTTTACTATTTTTATATGTTGTGCCATTAAGAAATAGACGTGTACAATACCTGTTACGCCCTTCTACTGCAGGATGGGAGATACTGCTGATAACTCTGTAAAGGTGACTGTAATGACAATACCCAGTGTAGTGACACTTACGTCTATAAGGGTATTTATGCATTTTACAAGCAAGTATACATTTATTATCTGTGTAACTTGGATAAATAAAGTTGGCTTCTGTTAATTAAATTATGAAAGAGCAGAGTTTATATTGCACAGTGCAGAAAGGATGCTTGTATAGAATCATAGAATATCAGGATTGGAAGAGACCTCAGGAAGTCATCTAGTCCAACCCCCTGCTCAAAGCAGGACCAATTCCCAACTAAATCATCCCAGCCAGGGCTTTGTCAAGCCTGACCTTAAAAACCTCTAAGGAAGGAGATTCCACGACCTCCCCAGGTAACCCATTCCAGTGCTTCACCACCCTCCTAGTGAAAAAGTTTCTCCTAATATCCAACCTAAACCTCCCCCACTGCAACTTGAGACCATTACTCCTTGTTCTAGCTTTGGTGACGGTACAATGCACCATGCTCTTCAGTGATGTGTTTATTTGTTTTGCACAAAATGTAAAATGTGCTGATCCAGGGTCTTAAGGACCCTTGCTCTGTATTCAAAATGCAGCCAAATTAATATGACAAAAGTCAATGGAGCAACCTCTTCAAAACCAGTAGAGTGTCATCGCCCCTACCTCCCCTCCCTGAATACCACAAAATCGCCTCACTTCTGTTATACCTCCCAGCCTTCAGTGCATGAATCCTAATTCTCAACTCACCTTTCTTTTCCAGCCTGGGTAAAGCAGGAAGCCCTGAAGATTTAGGCTCCTTTGGACCAAGACAGGAGTTAGTTCCATTATTCAGTACTCTAGTGGACAGTAACTGGCCAGCACCCTCCCTTTTAATGCAAGGCGGCTCCAACTTCAGTGCTTTTACTGCCCACAGCTACAGCAGTATAGCCTGGGTTGAATGCCAATCTTTCAATTAGGCCCCATCCCAAGTCATATATGGCTTTATAGGTCCAACATCTTAAACTGTATCTGGAAGCCAATAATAAGCCAGTAAAGATCATGGAGAACTGGTGTTCTGTGATCGTGGCAGTGCCCTCCACCTGATACGCAGGCCACCACATTCTACGCCATCTTCAGTTTCTGAGTTGACTCAAGGTGTAGCCTCACACTTGCATGTTGCAGGAGTCTGATTTCTGAGGTGACAAAGGTTTGGATCATAGTATCTATTGGGTTTCCAGCAAGGCCTGAACCTTAAAGAAACCATTGCATTCCTCTGGGCAGACATAGATGGAAAAAGTCCATGTTGATCACTGTTGCTGTATGACTGTTTCATAGAATCTGGGAATATAACAGGTTGAGAACTCTAATAACATATGACAGACACATCTGAGAGGAGATATAGTTCTTGCTATTTTCTCTGGCTGCTTCCCCCATCCTTACAGCATCACTTCTGTCTTACTCAGGTAGAACACTCACTTGAACAACAAGAGTGCCTCTGTACCCACGCTAGATGTGGGCTTAAAGCCCCACAATCCAAATGTGACTGTGAATTTCCCACAGATTTGGGGCTTATTCAGATTTGGGCTTGTTATTCAGCACATTATAGATATAAACCAGAATTTTAAAAATTTGCATTTGGATTCGGATTCTTCACCTCCCACCCACAACAATTTATGGAGTTCGGATATGAAGGTTTGGTTCTGGTCTGTCTCTATACCAAACTTGATCCAAGAAAATTCAAGTAAAGGAAATAAATATGGAAGCATGGGATCTGATGCTCATACATATGAAATGAGATTTCATCAGTTCCTTGAATATGCCAAAGTTTCATAGCACCCCCATTTCCCTGACCATTCAATTAGTTTCCTTCTTTTGCAAAACTTTAGTTTAAAATTAGGTAATGGAGGAGTACTCTAGCAAGCCCCTTGTTTTTAAGGTTCTCATTTTCAGAAGTGCACACCACCTGCAACTTCAGCTGAAGTCAATGGGAGCCTAACCCTTGAGAAAATCAGTCTGATAATTTTCAGTACATATGCTAGAGCTTCACTGAGCTTTTTATTTTAACATTTTTTTTTCTGTGAGGAAAATCCTCTAGACACAGACAACCCCACACCTGTCATTATTGTTGCAGTTGTTAGAGCTAGTTAGCTTTCAGTTCCATTCTCGGCTTTCTCCCTCTATTTGGAAAACATTTCTTGAGCCCTCTTACTTCTGGATTTTGTATTGACACTAGATGCGACTGATTAGTTTTGGTTGCAATGCAGTTTTTTCCCCCAATTGTGAGCTACAATTGCATGGTCAATTCTCTCTCTCCAACTGTAGTCCCTGCAGATGTGGTAAAGGGGACTACCAACCCCCTCTGATGTACTCTTTGAAACTAAATGGCTCCTGCATACATTTCAGTAACAATGTTTCTCTCACCCTCACCCAAAAATCCAAATCCGGATT
Organism: Mauremys mutica; assembly: GCF_020497125.1. Taxonomy (NCBI): domain Eukaryota; kingdom Metazoa; phylum Chordata; order Testudines; family Geoemydidae; genus Mauremys; species Mauremys mutica. The sequence continues at coordinate 84,583,886 of NC_059075.1, forward strand.
TTTTGTTCTTTGTCTTACTAATAAGGGATGTGGAACAAGGATGGTAACTCTGGACTGTGCTAGGTCTGTTAGTTCTATCCTTCTCTTCCTTGTCTATACATCTGAGCAGGAGCATTCTAAGTGCACTGCACTGCAGTTGTTTCCACATGAGTAAAATTGAAATAAGTCATAATGTTCTTTCTTTGAAATTAAACCTCAGAAATAATCTCAGTAACTGGACTGGTTCAATATGTCGCCTGTGTGAAATAGGTTTGTAACATTATAGACTTTTAATATAGAATTAATTCTCTGTAGTTCAGAGGGTTTTTTCTTCTTTCCTTTTTACTGAGCAGTCAGATAATTGCATGTTTGAATCCTGATCTAATCCTGCATAACTTCAGTAGCACTCAAACTCATGTGTCATCTTGTTAAGTTCAAGGCCAGAACTTTTATAGTAACATCTATTGCAGTTCTTTTTAAAATAAGAATTCAATTTAAAAAAATAAAATAAAAGCAACTGTTGTTGTTCCCACTAAACCAAGACATGTTCAAGTTAAAGATTTAAGTGTATCCTTTTGAGATTGGACTCACGTTTCCAGACAATTTGGCAAATGATCCAGTGTCTCCTGATTAACAGAACATCTGCTGTAGAAACTGAGGTGATTTCAGTGCAATAAAAAGAAACACAGTAGTGGAAAATCCAATTGTTAACTTTTCCTCCTCTGATTTAATAAAATGTGCTTCATGATGTTGGAGGAAGCCAGCACGTTGCTGAGAGAACAGACAAGTCTGGAGACACACAAGTCCAGCCTGCTAGGCAGAGGCGGCTCTGTGTTTGCCGCCCCAAGCACGGCAGTCAGGGAGCCTTTGGTGGTGTTTCTGTGGGAGGTCCGCCAGTCACGTGGATTCGGCGGCGTTTCTGCGGGTGATCTGCCGGTCCCATGCCTTCGGTGTACCTGCCGCCAAAGCTGTGGGACGGGTGCCTGGAGCTGGTGCCTGGAACCACCCCTGCTGCTAGGCAAGGCTGAGAGCTTCTTAACGAGGCTTTGATCCCTAAGTCCTTTAGCACCCATCAACCCTTAACCAGGAGGCAGGGCTACTCAGGAAGACCAGGGCTTTAAAAAGCCCACTCCTAAATGACCAGGTGAGCTAGTGAACAGTAGTGGCTAAAGGGGGGAGTGTGTGTGGGCGGGCTAGATACACATAACGTTCTTTAAACTTAAAGCTGAAAATACCCTCTGGTAAAAACAGAACATCAACAAAGGAATGAACTGCACGAGTAAAAAGAGAATGCAGGCAGAAGTCCAGCAACAGAGTGGGGGCTATCCAGTTTATTGCACACAGTGCAGCATGTATGATTACCTCCCCTATGGGCAGGTGACCTATGCATGCATTCGGTGCAAGTAGCTCCTGGTCCTCAGAGACAGTGTACAGGCTTTGGAGACCAGAGTGACTGAACCGGAGGACCTAAGGGAGACAGAGGTACATAGATGAGACTTCCGGGACACAGTAGACCAGTCCCACCCCCATCTAACAGCCTCTGTGCTGTTGAGAAGGATGAAAGTCTCAGGGAAGTAGAACATCCAACTGGAGCACAGGGAAATGATTCCATAGCTGGAACCCTCCTTCCAGATGATGATGTGATGTCCTCTCGCAGTGAGGATGCCTCTGCAGGGGAGGGAACGTCAGTTATTAGGAAGAGACAGGTAATAGTTATGGAGGATTTAATCATTAGAAACATAGATAGCGTTGTTTAAAATGACCATTGGAAGTGCATGGTGACTTGCCTACCTGGTGCGAAGGTTGCGGATCTCTCGAGACATCTAGATAGACTTACGTATTTTAGTGTTGGGGAGGAGCCGGTGGTTGTGGTACATGTAGGTACCATTGACATAGGGAAGGATAGGAGAGAGGTCCTGGAAGCCAAATTTAGGCTACTAGGTAAGAGATTGAAGTCCAGGACCGCCATGGTAGCATTTTCTGAAATGCTTCCAGTTCCACATGCAGGGCCAGTTATACAGGCAGAGCTCCAGGGTCTCAATGCGTGGATGAGACAATGGTGTAGGGAGGGGAGGTTTAGATTTATTAGGAACTGGGGAAACTTTTGGGAAAGGAGGAGCCTATACAGGAAGGATGGGCTCTGCCTAAACCAAAATGGAACCAGATTGCTTGCACTTTAAAAACTGCTTTACGACCTTTTAATTTTAACTAAGGGCTGGGGGAAAGACAACAGGTGTGGAGGAGCACATGATTTGGACAGAGGCATCCCTTAGGGGAGGATCTATTAATGGAGATTCTCTATGCCCTAGTAAAAGAGAGAGGATGGAAGAGGATAAAATATGGGGAGGATCTGATGAGAAACAGTCAAATGAAAGAGTCCCATTCAATTGTTATGTAATGGCAGACAGCTAAAAAGTGACAAGTTTGTAAAGTCCTTATATACCAATGCTAGAAGTCTAAATAATAAGATGGGTGAACTAGAGTCCCTTGTATTAAATGAGGCTATTGATGTAATAAGCATCACAGAAACTTGGTGGAATGAGGATAATCAATGGGACACAGTAATACCAGGCTACTAAATATATTGGAAGGACAGAACAGGTTGTGCTGGTGGGGGAGTTGAACTATAAGTGAAAGAAAGCATAGAATCAAATGAAGTCAAATCTTAAATGAACTAAACTGTACCATAGAATCTCTATGGATAGTAATTCCATGCTCTGTTAATAAGAATATAGCAGTAGGGATATATTACCAACCACCTGACCAGGATGGTGATAGTGACTGTGAAATGCTCAGGGAGAGGCAATTATTGATTTAGTCCTAAGTGGAGCACAGGATCTGGTCCAAGAGGTGAATATAGCTGGACCGCTTGGTAATAGTGACCATAATATAATTAAACTTAACATTCCTGTGGCAGGGAAAACACCACAGCAGCCCAACACTGTAGCATTTAATTTCAGAAAGAGGGACTACACAAAAATTAAAAGGTACAGTGCCAAAAGTGAAATCCCTGCAAGCTGCATGGAAACTTTTTAAAGACACCATAATAGAGGCTCAACTTAAATGTATTAAAAAAACATAGAGAACCAAAAAAGAGCCACTGTAGTTAAACAACCAAGTAAAAGAAGCAGTGAGAGACAAAAAGGCATCCTTTAAAAAGTGGAAGTTAAATCCTAGTGAGGAAATAGAAAAAAGCATAAACTCTGGCAAATGAAGTGTGAAAATATAATTACGGAGGCCAAAAACGAATTGGAAGAACAGTTTGCTATTACTTTTTGAGTCTTTGGCTATTTTTTAAAAGTACATCAGAAGCAGGAAGCCTGCTAAACAACCTGTGGGGCTACTGGACAATTGAGATGCTAAAGGAGCACTCAAGGATGATAAGGCCATTGCGGAGAAACTAAATGAATTCTTTGCGTCGGTCTTCATGGCTGAGGATGTGAAGGAAATTTCCAAACCTGAGCCTTTTTTTTTTTTAAAGGGGTCAAATCTGAAGAAATGTCACAGATTGAGGTCATTAGAGGAGGTTTTGGAACAAATTGATAAATTAAACAGTAATAAGTCACCAGGACCAGACGGCATTCACCCAAGAGTTCTGAAGAAACTCAGATGTGAAATTGCAGAACTACTAACTGTAGTTTGTAACCTATCATTTAAATCAGCTTCTGTACCAAATGACTAGAGGATAGCTAATGTGATGCCAATTTTTAAAAAGGCCTCTAGAAGTGATACTGGCAATTAAAGTCTAGTAAGTATGACTTCAGTACTGGGTAAACCTGTTGAAATTATAGTAAAGAGCAAAATTGTCAGACACATAGATGAACATAATTTGTTGGGGAAGAGTCAACATGTTTTTTGTAAAGGGAAATCACGCCTTACCAATGTACTATTATTCTTTGAGGGGGTCTGATGTGTTGGATCACAGAAACCCTCCTGGGAGCTGCCACCTGATGTGCCAAGACTACTTCTACCCCTGCTTTCCCTGCCAACTCAGGATTCCAGCACCCTGTTTTGCTGAGCCAGACACCCCTGTCTGCTCCAACACAGATCCAGGTCTGAATTACTTGCCCCAAAGCTGCAGGTTTACGTGAAAGCAGCTAACAGAAGTGTTCCTGTCTTTAACACTCAGATGCCCAACTCCCAATGGGGTCTAAACCCAAATAAATCTGTTTTACCCTGTATAAAGCTTATACAGGGTAAACTCATAAAGCGTTTGCCCTCTATAACACTGATAGAGAGAGATCCACAGTTGTTTGTTCCCCCAGGTATTAATACATACTCTGAGTTAATTAATAAGTAAAAAGTGATTTTATTAAATACAGAAAGTAGGATTTAAGTGGTTCCAAGCATGTTTCAATTACATTATATTCCAGAACAAAGTAAGTCACCAAGCAAAATAAAATAAAATGCGCAAATCTATGTCTAATCAAACTGAATACAGATAATCTCACCCTCATAAATGCTTCAGTAAGTTTTTTCCTCAGACTGGACACGTTCCAGGCCTGGGCACAATTTTTTCCCCTGGTACAGCTCTTGTTCCAGCTCAGGTGGTAGCTAGGGGATTCTTCATGATGGCTTCTTCACTTTGTTCTGTTCTGCCCCTTTATATATCTTTTGCATAAGGCGGGAATCCTTTGTCCCTCTCTGGGTTCACATGTACTCAGTTCAGGTGACATGATCACATGTCACTGCAAGACTTCATTGCCCACTTGCCAGCACACAAGTATACAGGAAGACTTACAGGTAAAACAGCCATCTGCAGACAATTGTACTGGTTAATGGGAGTAATCAAGATTCTAAACCATCATTAATGGCTCACACTTTGCATAATTACAATAGGCCCTCAGAGTTATATTTCATATTTCTAGTTTCAGATATAAGAGTTGTACATTTATACAAATAGGATTATCACACTCAGTAGATTGTAAGCTTTGTAATGGTACCTTACAAGAGACTTTTTGCATGAAGCATGTTTCAATTACATTATATTCACACATTACATATTTTTATAAAAAACATATAGTCTGTGATGTCATAGGGTCAACAAGCATGTGGACAAGGGGGATATAGTGTATTTAGATTTTCAGAAAGCCTTTGACAAGGTCCCTCACAAAGCTCTTAAGCAAAGTAAGCCATCATGGGATAAGAGGGAAGGTCCTCTCACGGATTCATAACTGGTTAAAGGATAGGAATAAACGGTGAGTTTTCAGAATGGAGAGAGGTAAATAGTGGCGTCCCCCAGGGGTCTCTATTGGGACCGGTCCTATGCAACATATTTATAAATATGATCTGGAAAAAGGGGTAAACACTGAGGTGGCAAAATTTGAAGATGATTCAAAACTACTCAAGATAGTTAAGTCCCAGGCAGACTGCAAAGAGCTACAAAAGAATCTCACAGAATTGGGTGACTGGCCAACAAAATGGCAGATGAAATTCAATGTTGATAAATACAAAGTAATGGACATTGGAAAGCATAATCCCAACTATACATATAAAATGATGGGATCTAAATTCGCTGTTACCACTCAAGAAAGAGATTTTGGAGTCCTTATGGATAGTTCTCTGAAAACATCCATTCAATGTCCAGCGACAGTCAAAAAAGCAAACAGAATGTTGGGAATCATTAAGAAAAGGATCGATAAGACAGAAAATCATATTGCCTCTATATAAATCCCTGGTATACACACATCTTGAATACTGCATGCAGATGTGGTCACTCCATCTCAGAAAAGATCTATTGAAATTGGAAAAGTTTCAGAAAAGGGCAACAAAAATTTAGGGGTATGGAATGGCTTCCGTTTGGAGAGTGATTAATAAGACTGGGACTTTTCAGCTTGGAAAAGAGATGACTAAGTGGGGAATATAACAGAGGTCTATAAAATCATGAGTGGTGTGGAGAATGTGAATAAGGAAGTGTTATTTACTCTTCATACACGAGAACTACGGGTCACCAAATTAAATTAATAGGCAGCAGATTTAAAACAAAGAAAAGGAAGTATTTTTTCATTTCACTTGCCAGAGGATTTTGTGCAGGCCAAGACTATAACAGGGTTCAAAAAAGAACTAGATACATTAATGGAGGATAGGTCCATCAATGGCTATTAGCCAGCATGGGCAGGGATCGTGTCCCTAGCTTCTGTTTGCCAAAAGCTAGGAATGGGTGACAGGGGATGGATCACTGGATGATTACTTGTTCTGTTCATTGCCTCTGAGGCACCTGGCATTAGTCACTGTTGGAAGACAGGATACTGAGCTAGATGAACCTTTGGTCTGACCCAGTATGGCCGTTCTTATGAGTTCCATCTATAATGAGTTGTTTTCTGGCTGATTTGAAACCATTGTCTCCCTCCTGTACCAGCAATGGAAGGGACATAAATATATCTGTTGCCAGATTTAGTTTGTTAGGTCAATAGACCTTGAAGAAACAAAAATCTTAAGAATATTTCCAGATCTTCACTACAGTACAAGTCTACTGATAATGTTTAGAAGACTTAGGGCTTGCCTACACTACCACTTATGTCGATGTAACTTACATTGTTCATGGGTGTGAAAAAGACCCCGCCCCGAGCGAGGTAAGTTACATTGACTTAAAGCAGTGTCCACACTGCTTTACGTCAGCAGGAGACATTGTACTCTGACATAGCTTCCGCCTCTTGTTGAGGTGGAGTAATTATGTTGATGGGAGAGCACTCTCCCATCTTCACCAGACACGCTACAGCAGCACAGCTGCATTGGTAGTGTAGACTTGCCCTTAGTGGGTGAAATCCTGGCCCCTTTGAAGTCAGTGGCAAACTTCCATTGACTACAGTTGGGCCAGGGTTTCATGCAACATGCATGGGACATTGTTTTTAATTTATTTCCATAATAAATGAACAGTAACCTAAACAGCAATTTGCTTGAATTCATTGCTCCAGAGATCATGCACATTGTATTTAACACCTGCATAAGTTTAGAGGGCAGTAAGGCTTGATTTACTGTAGGAAAGTTGATTTACTGCCATTTTCTGTTAGATGTATTTGTAATCTTTCTCAATGGGATTCTGACTTGGACAAGAATGGCTTTGAGTACTTGTCAGTTTTGGACTACTTCGATGCATTGTTGAGGATGCAACTTAATGAAAGTGTTATGGTGATTACAGGCATTTCAGTTCTTTTACCATGTATTTTTTTGCAAAAGCTCTGGGGCTGATTATATTTGAGACCTATTTGAATTACTTGGTGTTTTTTAAACTTTCTGTTCCTGTTGAGTACAGAGACAGTCTATTGCCTCCATGGTAGCACCTCTTAGTGAAAGAAATGTGAAACTGCTGTATGATAGAAATACTCACTACCTATCTTTCTGTGGTTTAGGTTCCAATTCAGTAAGTTTCTTAGGCTTTAAGCACATGAGTAATCCCATGGATTTCAGTGAAACTACTCAACTGTTTCAAATTAGGCATGTGCCTCTGTAGCTTGCTGAATTGAGACCTTAGTTGTTGAACAGATTTTGTAAAAAGAAATAGGTGAGCAGCATACACAGTAGCATTTTTTTTAAAGTTTGCTTTCTTCAAATAAAATATTATGCCGTAATAACTGTAATAAAATGCTGAACTCTCATACCGTTCAACCAGTGTGCGGGTAAAATACCTTATTTAAGCTAACCTTAGCCATACCTGGAAGTGCATTAAAGGATCTTAGGATGAGCACATCTGGTGTGTACTAGGCTAAAAAGGAAGCTCTGTAGTTCCATGTCGTCTATTGGAACATTCATTGAACCATATTGTCCGTTGCTGTAAATTGGTGTAGCTCTAATTTTAACCACTTGAGAAGTCTCATTGAAGCCAGTGGGACTACTCAGCTTCTTAAAGTTAAGTACATGCGTAAGAACCTTGTTAAAAAGGGGCTCAAGCCACTACAGAGGTACAAAAAGACTTAAATGGAGCTATGCTGATTTACACCAGCTGAGGATCTGGTTCTGTCTGTAGAGAATATTTTACCACTTAGTTTTCTATAGCACCTGCTGTCTAAGATAAATCTCTCATGCTTTGCCATTGTTAGAGCTAAACATCACTTTTTAAAAAAAAATTGCAAGATGTGTGACCATACATAGATATGATAGATAACATCAGTTCCATGTGGCTGTGCACATAGGCTGAACTTTGACACAGATGTATAGCTTCACAAATTGTTGAGAACTTGGCTTACTAAGACTTCAGGTTTTTATTGAAGGAATCACAATCCAAAAAGGGAAGGATTTTTTAAATTAACTAGAAATACTCTTTTTCAGCTTCTATTTTTAAGAGCAGAATATAACTCTCTTCCAGCTTCTCAGGCTTTGACCTGATCCTGTGTGGTACTGACTACTCTCTATATCAGTTAGAGTTGGGGGTGGATACTGAGTACCTCAGAAGATCAGGTGTTTTATTTGGTGAATTGTGCACAGCATACGTATAAATAGAAAAAGTCTGTGTATGTGGAGTAACCCACTAGCTCTTATATTGAAAAGTATGGGCTTGATGCAAAGAGAAAAGATACAGCAACTTCTCACTAGGACTTAAAGAATCTCTGAATAATCCATTCAGGGGAGGGGGGCTTTTGTGGAATGGAATCTGATCAGATTAACTGTGTCAAACCAAGGTTCAATTAGTATTCTTTGTGCATTGAACCTCAATCTTCAGAAATGTCTAATCAGCCATAGTTACTGCTGTATTCTTAGCTTTAGCACTTAGCACCTGACTCGGGTGCAGGTAAATCAGAATTGGGTGGTTCTGTACTTCACATGTTAGCCATATTTGAGGTTAGTTATCATGTCATCTGTATTTGGATATATGTTCTTAATAATTATAATCATTTGAACATCGCTTAAAATTTTACTTTGGGAATTTCCTTCTTGCAAACCCCATTTTATAATTAGTTTATTTGCATTCTCTTTATCCCTTAATAATAAACCATATTTCAGCATTTTCAGCCATCTCCTTTGATCACAGTATCTTGGTAATTTACAAACAGAGTTTCATTCCCCACTGGCATTTAAAATGCAGCGATGCAGACAAGCATAGTTCACTACGGTTTGAAGAATTAGTAATTCTGCTTATTGTAATATAGCTATGTAGTGCTCTCTCTTACTCACATGCAGATCTTCATCCCTCACAGTGTTAGGTGAGGGCCTTCCTTCATAACTCTTTTGTGACCTGACCTCAAGATGGACCTTTGAGAATGGATATAACTGCTATAGCTTCTGTTACCCATTGATTTTAAACCAAAGAAAAGAGACATAACCAAGGAAGAGAAACAAACACTTCACTTATTTGCTTCTGTCAAACTAAATATTGACCAATAGTCCTCTAATGAGGAAAAGAAGGGTGAAGAGGAAAACAACAGATAATATACAACAAAACTTTTAAGAGCCCAAACACTCTTAGGAAGAAGCTTTTGATCACTGTTAAATACTTTGAACTGCACTGAACACTTACTCTCCCTTGGTTGATCTCTTGTAGGTAGATTCAGCATGTGAATTAGGCCTGGTCTACACTAGGACTTTAATTCGAATTTATCAGCGTTAATTCGAACTAACCGCTCAACCGTCCACACCAGGAAGCCATTTAATTCGAACTAGAGGGCTCTTTAGTTCGAATTTGGTACTCCACCCCGGCAGGTGGAGTAACGCTAAATTCGCACTTGCTAGCTCGAATTAGGCTTGGTGTGGATGCTAATCGAACTTAGCAGCTCCGGGAGCTATCCCACAGTGCACCACTCTGTTGACGCTCTGGACAGCAGTCCGAGCTTGGATTCTCTGGCCAGCCACACAGGAAATGACCCGCGAAAATTTGAATTCATTTTCCTGTCTGGGCGGTTTGAATCTGACGTTCTGGTTGCACATCGGGGCGAGCTCCGCAGCACCTGCAACGATGCAGAGCTCTCCAGCAGAGGAGTCCGGGCAATCCCAGACTAGAAAGAGGTCCCCAGCATGGACTGACCGGGAAGTCCAGGATCTGATCGCTGTGTGGGGGCGAGGAGTCTGTGCTCTCGGAGCTTGCGCTCCAACAAGCGGAACGCGGAAGACCTTCGAGAAGGTCTCTAAAGCCATGAAAGACAAAGGATACAGCCGGGATGCGATGCAGTGCGCGTGAAAGTGAAGGACCTAAGACAAGGGTATCAAAAAGTCAGAGCGGCAAACGGACGCTCCGGAGCCCAGCCCCAGACATGCCGCTTCTACGAGGCACTGCATGCCATTCTAGGTGGGTCTGCCACCAGTGCCCCACCAGTGACGGTGGACTCCGAGGACGGAATAGTGTACCGGGACAGTTCCCCCTCCCTGTTCGCCGATGGGGAAGATGAGGAAGGGTCTTTAGAGGACGGCGCAGGCGACATGGAACCCACTCCCGCTTTCCCTGACAGCCAGGATCTCTTCATCACCCTCACAGAGATCCCCTACCAACCTCCCCGCCCGTTAACCAGGACTCGGAATCAGGGGAAGGATCAGGCGGTAAGTGCAACACACGTATAAACATTTATTTTTATAACATTGTTATAGAAAAAATAGAAACAGTATTTACAAAAGTTATAGAAAAAAATAGAAACAGTATTTACAAAATTCTAAATATTAAACTAAAATGTATATGATATGAAGAGAAGGTCCACACAAATGGACTTTAAGAAATTCTAAATATTTACAAATTAAAACATTCTAAATATTAAACTATAATATATATTAAACTATATAAAGAGAAGGTCCACACAAATGGGGATAGAAAAATAGTCCTCTAGCGACATTTCTACGAAGGTGTCATTCAAGTTCCTCGCAAAGCCTCCGCATGAGGTTCGTCGGAAGAGGTCGCTTGTTGGGCGCTCCGTGGAAGCAGACTCTTCCACGCCAGGACATCCGAATATAGAGTGGAACCATCGCCTCTACTAGCATTGCTGCATATGGTCCTGGTCTGTGCAGTGCGTCCCGTAACATGCGGTCTTTCTGGGCACGAGTGACCCGCCTCAGGGTGATCTCGGTCTGCAAATACTGCATCTAAGTAGGGCAATTAGTGTAGTGTTACTATTGTTATGGTTTACAATTAGGTTGCATAAACAATGACCCTCGCCTAACAGCCACGTGCGAGAGTCCACAGAGAACAAGCATGCATTGATCGTTTTCCCGTGCGCTGGCGGGGGGGCTGCTAAAGGCTATATCCTTTCTGCTTTGCACATTGCCTTTAGCAGGAGAGCACAGCTAACCAGTAACTGATAAGCAGTATGTACTGTGGCTTACCAGGACTTTGTGCAAGAGGGATGCAGCTATCTTTCCTCGCTTGTGCGCTCTCCAGTGCAATGGCGCCGCCAATGAGAGCGTATTCCGAAATCTCGGACTAGTTCTGAGATCTCCTGAGACTTGGTTCCCTCTTTGGTCTTGTTAACTGAAACTGACTAGACTGTGTTTTACTGTTGGCAAACATGTATGTGTTCAAGGAAATCACCTACTTTTTCACATCACACAGCTTCGGCTCCTTCCCGGACTGCCCGCATCCCCCTCGCAGAGGCTGGCTCGGATTAGACGCCGAAAGAAAAAGACAAGGGACGACATGTTCCAGGAATGATGGCCAGCTCCAGCGGAGGCGGAGAGGCGGCAGGGAGAGCCTGTGACAGTCGAGGGAGAGCCTGTTGTCAGCAGCATCGCACACCTGGAACGGGAGGATAGGTGGCGGCAGGAAGACCAGCAGGCGACTCAAACGCTGCTTGGTCTAAATGAGGGAGCAAACGGAGACGCCTCCGGCGCCTTGTAGATGTTCTGCAAGACCGCAGTCAGGAGGAGAGAGCCCCCTGCAGTGCATCTGCAACCGCCCTCCAACGCCCAAGAAGTCCTGTCCCCCCTCACCCAAAGTGACAAGACGGAGGGGCTAGGGGGGCCGTGAGAACTGTCCCTGCACCGCAGCACACCGATAATGTTAGAGGACAACTGTCGCGCTGTAAATTTGTACAAGCTCTTTCTTTACAGCATCAACCAGTCCCAACTCCCAAGTTCAAACCCCCACTGTGTATTACATTATTAAAAGCGGTTTTGGTGTTATGACTGTTTCCGTCACGTTTCTGGTGTTCAGAAGACTGTTTCCGTCACGTGTGTCAGAAGACTGTGGGGGGGGGGGGAATTGTAATGTCACTGCATAGCCCACAGTGCCATGCTACAGACTTGGCTGCAGGGTCAACTGCAGGGCACACACAGACTGCAGTCACTAGGCACCAGGACAGTCTGTGTGGTGTATGCTGCCCCGGGTCTTTCCTTGATGTGAGGGGTCTTGTGCATGGGTCCTGGTGCCTGGTGCATCCCGACATGTAAAGGCAGCTGTAAAGGCAGGCTTCACATGCATTTGGACATGCGTAGTCACGATCACGATCCTCCCCGGTGCCACGAGCCCCAAAAAGAGACCTCATCCAGGGGCAGATACTCACCCTTCCCCCACACCCCTCCCCCCTTCCAACGCCCAAACCCACAGCCGTCATGGTAACCCCTATCCAAGGACAGCACCCCTCGCCCCTTCCTGCAACCAACCCATCAGTGCACTTAAACGCACAGAATGCTTCCTTCAACGAATAAACAGAAATGCAAAGTCCATTCCAAGAATAAACAGAAATGCAAAGTCAACGAAAGATTTATTATTATTACTAAAACACATGTCCTTAGTTTTAAAACGTCCTTGGGAAGTGGGGGGAAAACTTGGTTTATGATCAGGCTCTCTTAAAATCAAGTGGACAGTCACAGGTTACCCTGCTCTGCGAGAAACTCGCTTTCAAAGACTCCTGATGCATATCAGCTTCCCGCTGGGATATTCCTCAGCACGGGTGTCTGGTCTGATCGTAAACAGCAGCCAGGCGATTTGCGCCTCAACCTCCCAAGCGGCCAAAAAGGTCTCGCCTTGCTCTCCCACAGAGATTGTGGAGCACACAGCAAGCAGCAATAACTACGGGGATATTCTTTTCGCTGATGTCCGAGCGAGTCAGTAAGGTCCGCCATCTCCCCTTGAGACGTCCGAAAGCACACTCCACCACCATTCTGCACTTGCTCAGCCGGTAGTTGAAGAGTTCCTTTTCAGTGTCCAAGGCGCCTGTATAGGGCTTCATGAGCAGGGCATTAGCGGGTAGCCGTCCCCGAGGATCACTGTAGGCATCTGCACATCCCCAACCGTTATTTTGTGGTCCGGGAAGAAAGTGCCTGCCTGGAGGCGTCTAAACAGACCAGAGTTCCTGAACACACGCGCATCATGAACCTTGCCCGCCCACCCGACGTTGATGTTGGTAAAACGTCCCCTATGGTCCACCACAGCTTGCAGCACCATTGAAAAGTAGCCCTTTCGGTTAATGTACTCGCTGGCCTGGTGGGCTGGTGCCAGGATAGGGATGTGAGTCCCATCTATAGCCCCACCGCAGTTTGGGAATCCCATCGCGGCGAAGCCATCTATGATGGCCTGGACATTTCCGACAGTCACTACCTTTGAGAGCAGTTGCTCAACGATTGCGTGGGCTACTTGAATGACAGCAATCCCCACGGTAGATTTGCCCACGCCAAAGTGGTTCGCTACTGACCGGTAGCTGTCTGGCGTGGCAAGTTTCCAGAGGGCTATGGCCACTCGCGTTCTGCACAGTCAGGGCTGCTCGCATCCTTGTGTCCTGGCGCTTCAGGGCAGGGGACAGCATGTCACACAGTTCAAGGAAAGTGCCCTTACGCATCCTGAAGTTTCGCAGCCACTCTGTGTCATCCCAGACCTGCAGCACTATGCGGTCCCACCAGTCTGTGCTTGTTTCCCGGGCCCAGAATCGCCGTTTCCACACCATGAACTTGACCCATTGCCACCATGATCTCCACTGCCCGGCGTACCCTGCTTTGTGAGAGGTCTGCGCCACTCTCCTCACCGTGCTGCCGGAGCCTCCTCGCCCGGTTTCTCAGCATCTGACTGTGGAAGAGGTGGACGATAATGTGCGAGGAGTTGACAACGGCCATAAGTGCAGCGATGATCGCAGCGGGCTCCATGCTCGCAGTGCTGTGGCGTCCACGCTGTAACGACCAGAGAAGGGCGCGAACAGATTTCCCGCCGGCGCTTTCAAGGAAGACAGGGAGGGCGGGATTGACGGTTCAATGACGACACATTTTTCCCCCCAGCATGCATTGGGGGGAAATCCCACAATTCAAATGGGCAGCGGGGAGTGCGGGAACTGTGGGATAGGTTCCCACAGTGCACCGCTTCCAAAGTCGAAGCTGGCCCCGTGAATGTGGACTAAGAAGTTCGAATTTGTGTATTTAGTATGGATACACAAATTCGACTTATTAAGGTCGAATCCACAAATTCGACTTAAGTAGATTCGAAATAGTCCTGTAGTGTAGACAAGCCCTTAGAATCACAGAATATCAGGGTTGGAAGGGACCTCAGAAGGTTATCTAGTCCAACCCTATGCTCAAGGCAGGACCAATCCCCAGGCAGATTTTTGCCCCAGATCCCTAAATGGCCCCCTCAAGAATTGAACTTGCAACCCTGGGTTTAGCAGGCCAATGCTCAAACCACTGAGCTAATACAGCTGGCTTGGGCCTGTTGGCTTACCTTAATGCTAATGAGGTTCTGGGTGCTAATGAGATACTTCTTATCCCCCCATTACCTAGGGCCAGATCCTTGGCTGGAGTCAATTGACTTTATTGGAGCTATGTCAGTTTACAGCAGCTGAAGAGCTGCCCCCAGATGACTATGCTCAAGGCTGCAGTCCTGTCCATTTCCTGACAGAGATGCCAATGGTCCTGGCTGAAGCTTGCTGCTGCCTCAGCAGAACTAGCGAGCACCAATGAGTATTTTCAGTGAAGGGTCTCCAGCTAGATTGATTCCCCCCCCCAAGAAATAGCATCTCTATTTGAGATATTTATACCAACCCACTGTTGCTTATAGTAGATAAGGCTTGGAAGTACTTTAGAGGATCTTGCTCTTTCACTTACTAGAATATATTCCATACTTGGTAGGTAATAAGCATCTTTTCTGGTTAAGACACACACATTATCATGGCTCCATGGCACAAGGTGAAGGGTCAGGGATGCTGTGTCCTATTCCCAACTACGCCACTGACTTGCTGTATGCTCTTGGGAATATTGCTTAATCTCTCTCTTCCCTGGTAGTTTAAAAAAAAATACTTATTGTGCCTAGCTCTCAGGAGTGCTGTGACACGAAATTCATGAATATTTGCAACATACTTTCCATCCATGGAACTCATAGTATGCCAGAAGTATAAATATCTGCTTGTTCATTTACTACTGCATTGCATGCATGAAGGTGAAGACCTTGATGTAAAAAAAAATTCTTTATTCATATGTTAAACATTCTGATAAATGCACTGAATTGAAATAAGACATAGCAAAAGTATGTAAGCTCATCATTGCTCAGGTAGTATAAAGAGAGGCCGACAGTATGCATTTTGTTGAAAGATTACATTTTTGCTCAACAATAGCTTGAGACAACTATGGAGCAAGTGTGTGCACAATAGCTCATTTTTAATGATTCATGTAAAAGTTGTCTCCCACAATTACCCAAACCTTAATGTTATCCAATGGCCTGAAAAGCTCAGAATAAAAATGTTTCCCACATGCAAAGGCAGCATTTCAATGTTTTCAAATTTTCCTGTTAGGTTTTGTTCATATATAATGTGGCATATAACTGGAAGAAAGTGCTGTCAAGTGATTGAAGCAAAAGACTTAGGAGATGACACTCCAGGGATCTCTTCCTGGTTCTGCCACTGAGTGATCTTGGGGTGAGTCACATAACCTTTCCTGGTCTTCAGTTTGCCAACTTGTAAAATGGTTATCATAATACCTCCCATACAGGAATTGTGAGGCTTCACTAGCTGAAATGTTTACATATCTTGAGATCATTGGATGACAGGTGTTGCATACGTGCAAGTGCAAATGACTTTCTCTTTTTCATAGGTGGGTAGGAAGAAAAGAAATACCACAGCTTAGTTTAATTAAGTTCAGTGGTTTTCAAACTTTTTTTTTCCACAGACCACTTGAATATTGCTGAGGGTCTCAGCAGACCACTTAATGATCTTTCCAAATGTTGTTTCTACAGATTAGCTAACTATTGTAAAGTGCCTTGGATAAAAGTGCTCTTATCTATCTAAAAAACCCTAGTTAACTTTTTTGTTCTACAAATAAAAGCACACAACTCGTATTTTAATATCAGTAGTCTTACCTTTCTAATGCGATGGATGTGCCCTCTCTCCCCCACAGAGCTGAGGCTGGGAAGGAGGGTCGTCTCTCCCCGGCAGCTGCAGCCCTGGAGCTGGGGAAAGTCGCCTCTTTCTCTGGCTGCCACAGCCTTGCATGTCCCAAATTCCCCCCACCCCGTCTTCTTCCCCCACTGCCCTCTCCCATCTACCCATCTAGTCCTCCCAAGGCCGCCACCTCACTTTACATGTACGTCTTTTCCAGGGTCCAGGCACCCAATTAGTGGAGCCACGCCTATGCGGCTCCACTAATTTGGTGAGTGGCCTTTCATTCTCTTGTGTGTGGTCACCCAAATGCACACCTTAGAGGGAACTATCCATGGACCACCTGAATGGAGCTCGCGGACCACTGGTAGTCCTCAGACCACAGTTTGAGAACCTCTGATCTAGTTGCTTCAGTTTTGCCTAGATTTTAAATGGGTTTGA
Organism: Mauremys mutica; assembly: GCF_020497125.1. Taxonomy (NCBI): domain Eukaryota; kingdom Metazoa; phylum Chordata; order Testudines; family Geoemydidae; genus Mauremys; species Mauremys mutica. The sequence continues at coordinate 84,600,508 of NC_059075.1, forward strand.
ACAGCTTCATACTGTATGTCAAAGCCAAAACGAGCAATAGCAGAGCAACCCAAACCTTAAATTTAAGTCACTGGAATGATGAATGATCAATTCATTCTTGCCCTTAAACACATTCCCTGTGGGAGGTGCAGCACTTTTGAAATAAACACGTGTTCGTAGAACTGTCATTGAATTCTTGCTGGCTATTTCCAGAAAATGTAGTAAGAAATATTCTGTCCCAGAAGTCAAGGAAGCTTGTTTAACTGTTAAACAAAGTTAAACAAAGACTGGGAATGGTTGGGTCATTACACTAATTGAATCTATTTCCCTATGTTAAGTTCTCCTCACACCTTCTATTGGCCATCTTAATTATCACTTCAAAAAGTTTTTTTTCCTCCTGCTGATAAGAGCTCATCTCAATTGATTAGACTTTTCCTGTTGTTATGCATACTTCCACCTTTTCATGTTCTCTGTATGTATAAGTATCTCCTGTCTGTGTGTTCCATTCTATGCATCCGAAGAAGTGAGCTGTAGCTCACGAAAGCTCATGCTACAATAAATTTGTTAGTCTTTAAGGTGCCACAAGTACTCCTGTTCTTTTTGTTTAACTGTGTGCATTGAGAACGTTGCATGTAATTGGAATGTTCTTTTCAAACAGTGAAACAAATTTCCGTGGTATGTTTTGATTTTGGGATATAAAATTAAGGAAGAATTAACCAATATACATCATCTCTGTGTGATGATTTTTATAGTAGTAGGTTCAGATGCACTTCAATGGGAATTCAATAGGACTACTGTTGGAGTAATGTGGTACTCAATGTGATTAAGAATGACACAATCTGGCTTGCAGCAAGAAAGTGTCCTAATGTGTGTCACTTGATGAGACAATTGAAGCAGGTTTCAGTATCTCAGTGATGCCCTGTGGCCTAGTCATGCAGCTAGGGGAGCTCCCCTGCCTTTCTGTCCCTTTACTGGATTTATTTAATTTCTTTATTAAAACATTTAACACGGGAAAGGGGGACTGTTTTCCTTCCCCACCTTAATTTAAATCCTAGGTCTATATTTCCTTGGGAGAATAAACCCATTAGTGTCAATGGTCATTTATGTACATGTATCAGAGAGAAGAATTGAGCCATTGTGTTGAGCCCGATTACCCCAATGGTAGTGTCCTAGCACAACTAATCCTGCATCAGATCTGAACTTAGATGGTACAGAGATCAAGAGGTGCCTATGGTGTTTATAGCTTGATCCTCAAGACAGCTATCACCTTTGAATATTAGAATGTTAGTTGGACGTTATTAGGGGCAACATTAACTATTTGAATGATATGTTTATTTCCAAACGACACTGAAATACAGTTGCACCAGATCTAGACTTTCCTTAAATCGACGTTTCTTGCTTAATTTTCAAGTTGGTGCATAGAATTTGATCCATGCACCTTCCATTAAAGTCCATGAGAACTGCTAACTATTTATATATTTAGGAAGCTTTAACAGGTTTGCAGATCTTGGCCATGTAAATATCAGAGATAAAACAGTAATCATGACAACTGAGCTTTTGTTTAGAGAAACATTATACAGTAATACAATCATCAGCTCTTTATTGAACAGGCTGTTTTTCCATATTAGAGTGAGCATCTTTACTCTATCTATGATGTGCTGTTTCTGCTGATTACATTAAGTTGAGTGAAATCTCTCATTTCACACATTTAACAAGCCAGACATGTCTATCTAATATTAATATTAAAAATTGGGCAGGTGTACTGGTTTTTTTTTCAGATGTGTACTTTGACTGAGTATTGAATAAATGGTAACCAAATATCTAAGTATCTATTTGTCCTCTGTCTATTTTGCTGGGTAGGTAATTGGTTGGTTAATTTTTCCCATAACAGCAACTTCCCATATTTTTGGAGCCATTCCTCTAGAGCTATGCTATGAGTAGCTGAGCAGCTAGCAGCAAATGAGAGATTAATTCTTCATTTCCTTTTGGGTGACCATTTCCACTAGGAAGCCCCAAGAGGATTACCAAAGGATCATCTGGTAATTAATAGCCAACAATTTGTAGTATTTGGTTACAAATTGCATCTCGATACACTCTAATGACTGGACATGTGCACTATATATGCACAGAATATCCTTTCTCACTCTGCAACTTGAAGTTTAAAGATGAATTTTCTACAGGATATTCAGTGATTGTCAGGACACGCTCCCAGTATTCCTGTTGAAACTGGTATGCGTAACACTGTACTATTCAATATCAGATATTCCTATAGTGAAGTAATGATGAGCTTCTTTACAACGGGGACCAGGAGAGAACCATTATTTTCATTATGGCATATCATTGATTGATTACAGTCTTTCCTGGAGTACAATATGGTAGAGATTCTTAAAGGCACAATGGCATTTCAAAGGAATTAAGTACCTAAATACCCTTTGTGTCTTTAAGAATCTCCTCCTAGAACAGAAGATAATAGAATGGAGTGGGGTTTTGGGGGGGGGGGGGGGAGGGGCTTCTTTCACTTCCGTAAGTGGAACTGTAAAGCAGACATGCTCCAATAATAACAAAAAATAACCTATTGATCATGTAATCTGGCTTGTAAGCTACCAAAGAGAGAAAAGAGGGAGCATGTAGTATATGCAGCATGTCCTTACACATGAGATGGTAGATGCTTAGAGCAGAACATTATAATTTGTTCTAATTCAGGAATAAGATGACAAGTCTGTAGCCACGTTAACAATCAGAAGGACTTAGAATGCAGAACATGCCAGAAGAAAAGATATATGTCCCTGGGATTTGTAGGGCTCACAGGAACTATTTCCTCAGTGGGTCATTTTATTTTGTTACAGTTAGATGTTATTGAGCTGAACTGCATGCCACCTGGTGTCTTGTACTATGGCCTGATTCCACAAAACCTTACTTGTTTGAGAAGTCTTATCTGAGTGAGCACTACTCATGTAAAAGTGTGCAGATTCAGCTCCCTGCTAAGAAAGGTACTGTATTTTAGTTCAAAAGTATGATTAGTCCTTTTAGTGTTCAGGCAATCGTTAGATGGAACATATTTTGTACCTAAATAAAATGAATTACATTTCATCTTACAATTTTGATTCAGCAACACTATGACTATTTAGTGTAATAATAGTTGGTATTGAAGGCAGGTCCAAATGAAAATCCTGCATGTAAACTCGACAGAAGTTTGAATCTAGATCAAAATTTTATGGCTCATTCTCTACCTAGCATTTTTATATGGTGTTTTTATCTTCAAAAATGCTTTCCAAGCATTAATTAATTAGTTCTCAACACTCCTGTGAGATGTATGTATCCTGTGCTAAAAGCACTATCCCATCTATTTCTGAAATAATTTAAAGAGGGAGGTGTAAAACCAATAATTAGATGAGAGGCCACCAACAAAAGCCTTCTGAAAGTATTGTAGAAAGTAGTTTAGATGGTGTATTTTCCTGTGAATTAGCACTGAAACTATGACACAGCTTGGAGCTAGATGTTGTGCTTCTGAAGGTGCCATATTTCAGATGAAGCAGAAAACTAATAAGTTCACTTGAGCTTTAGTGACTATAGATGACTATGGCCCCTATATGGTTCTTTTCACAAGAGAGGTCAATCTCAAATTCCAGACAGGAAGGGCTGGTTAATTCTGGTATGGATTAACTCACAAAAAAGCATACTTTAGATCTCATGGGCTGGCTAGAAAGCAAGTAGAAATAGAGATATATGAGAGATATTTCAAGGCATTCTAGGTTTAATACATTACTCCTGAGGACATTCTGTGCCAAAAAAATAAAAATTGTGCACACAGTATTTTAAAATTCTTCAAAATTCTGCAAATTTTATTTGTCAAATAAATGTGGAGGCTCCAGCATGGCATTGGAGAGCACAGACCACTGACAGCACAGAGGTGGGAGATCACTGTGCAGTCTTCTTCCCCACCACACCCCCCCAGGACACAGACTCAGCGGTGAGGCTGCACCCAACTCTGACACAGTGCAAGGACCAGGCCTTCCCCAGAAATACCCCAGGGCCCTGCCCCTTTATGCCAGGGCACCAGGTGTGGGTAGGCAGGCAGGCTCAGCAAGGCAGGATCCAGGTGTGGAGGGGCTTAATGTGGAGGGATCCAGATGTAGGGTAAGAGGGTTCTGTGTGGGGCAGTCTGGGTGCGGGTGGCTCAGCGGGGGATCCGGGTGTCTGGGGTGGGGGATCTGGATGTACAGGGGCTTGTTGAGGAGTTCTGGGTGCAATGGTAATAGGACTCTGCAGGGAGGTCCAGGTGAAGGTGGTTGGGGCTCACCAGGGTGTCTGGGTGTGGTGGGGGATAGAGCTCGGCGGGGGCTGGGGCTGGGGAGTGTCTAGGTGTGTGTGCGGTCCCGATGTTGGGGGAATGGAGCTCACTGGAGTGGGGATCCAGGTGCAGCTGGTTGGGGCTCGGTAGGGTAGTGATACAGGTGCAGGTGGCTCATTGTGGGAGTCCAGGTGCAGGGGGAAAGGGACTTGTTGGGGGCAGTTCTGGGTGGGGGTGAGGCGTGGCGGGAGGGTCTGCGTATGAGGGGGTCTGAAAGCATGGGGGTTGGGCGGATTGGAGTAGCTCCCTCCATCCCCCTGCAGCTGAGGAGCAATGGGTGCAGGAAGTGCCATGCAGGGGAACAGGAAGTCCCCTCCTCCCCAGCCAGGACTAGCAGCTGAGCCCAGCACAGGATAAGAGCCACCAACTGAGTCTTTCTCAGTCCTGCGCCCTGCCTGACAGTGATTTCTGTCACTGCCCTGGGCACCCAAAACATACTGCTGGAGAAGGTCGTATGATCACTCTTATGGTTTCCCTTTGCTTCCCCATCAGAAAATCATTTTTCTGTGGGAAGCAAAGAAATCTGTGGGGGACATAAAGTATGTGCATGCGCAGTGGCGCAGAATTCCCCCAGGAGTAATATGTTGTCCGTCAAGGATAATACATTTAAAGAATCACATTTTTGTATTTATTTAGATTTAAATCTAAAAGAAACTTCATACCAAAAGAGCGTTCATCTAAATCTCCAGGTGTCCTTGATTTATATGCAGAAACACAACAGCAAAGGGGTTACAGAATATAAATAGTCTAAAGCAGCAGCATTTCTCCTTCCTCACATCTCACCACATATGCTTAATCACCAGTCATGTGATCTGTGCTGTTTAAAACTCCATCACACAGAAATTCCACTCTCAACTGCCACAGCCTCAAACATTTGTGCTTTAAAGGGTCCCCAGGAGGTCAAGACATTTGGGCTATTTCGGATCTTGTTGGGATTAAGTAAGGTAAGTATTCCAAAGGCAAGGGGCCCTTTGAGAGAATGTTTGCCAGTATATCACTTTTTATAAAGAGAGGGATCAAATTTACATATGTGATGGTGAGTCTCTTTAAAGCTACAATACAGGTGTAATTTCAAAACCCTAATGCTGTTGGTAGGATCGGTAAGTAGCTCATAAACTAGTGCATGAAGCCAGTTATTACAGCTCTTCCAAAATAGTGTTGGATCTATTTCTGTTTTTCCATGTCTGGATTTACTTGCCACAAGGCTATACAATGTATGTAGGATAATAACAATAATACCTATTTTTATATAGCGCTTTTCACTGTGAAGCACTTTGAGATCTACCAATCTTTAATGAATCTATCTTCACAACACCTTTCGAGGCAGGGAACTATTATTCCCATTTTAGAGATCGAGAAGTGAGGCACAGAGAGGCTAAGTGATTTTCTCAAGGTCATGGAGGAAGTGTGTGGCAAAGTAGGGAAATTAAAGTGGGTCTCCCAATTCCTGAGCTAGTGCCTTAACCATTGGATCACATTCAGTTAAATTCCAATGGTAATTGTGTGGCTTAATACTTTGTATCTGGAATGTATTTTGTGTGACTGCTATTGGATTTTAAAAATAAATTAGGTGTTTCTGACACATGAAAAATTGCAATTATCATACTTGATTAAGTTCATTAAGGGGCAGATGCTGCTACCCTTACTCATGTTGAGTAATACTTACTCACATAAATAGTCCCAAAATCAGTGGGACTACGCGTAAGTAAAAGCCACCTAACTGTGAGTAAGGATTGTGAATGTGGAAGGCGTTAAAGGAGCTCTAGCTATATAAGGATGCTGCTATTGTTGCTATAAATACTGCTGCTTTGTAACTGACCTGTTGAGGACTATGTGGGGAGACAACTAAGACATTCAGGACACAGACATTTATGGTGCACATTGACTCTGTCCCCATTGTTCTGATCAAGATGCAGTTTCTTAATTCCAAGCTTGTTTCCACTTGGATTGTTGTGATGAATTGGGCTGTCCTCATTTATCATGAATCTGGGGTAGTTTGGATTCTTCAGCCTTTTCTCTTAACTATTTAATTCTTTCCTTTTATCATCCCCTCTTTGGCTCCTTACCTCCCCTCTCTCCCTCAATGAGGGAGACTCCTCCTCAGAACATCCTTTGTCCTTTGGACTGACAGGGCTACCGGGTCGATCCTGCAACCCCCCCAATCCTGTACACCCATGGAAGGACTTGCAGGATAGAGTCTTGAGAAAGATCTTGTGAAATTATACCGGGGAAAGCAGGCTGTACACGGATTTGTCTTTTCTTTGAGAAGCAATCAATTTTAGGTAATTGTGACGGTGCTGCCCGTGGGAGCCAGCTGAGGTCACTCAATTAGGGTGAACTGCAAACCAAACAGGGCAGACAAACCCCAAATGCTGGTGGTTATTCCAATACTTAGATTTACCAACCAGCACGAAACAGCTTCTACAGTACCTTACTGGTCACTTAGAAGTCCAAACCATGCAGTTCCCTTAAAGTGCCCAGCCTCAGGCCTCCGTCCAGACACACTTGTCAGATATGATGATGATTCCTAAGAATCTTACTTCATCATATAAAAGAAAAGGTTCTTCCAATCCCAAAGGATCAGCCACATACCCAGGTTCAATTATAATTTAGATCTTACCCAAAATACACGCTATAGCCAATTCTTATTAACCAAGCTAAAATTTATTTTAAAAAGAAAAGAGAGAGAGTGTTGGTTAAAAGATTAATCTACAGACAGACTTGAATTCAATTCTTGAGATTCAGATACACAGCAGAGATAAGCTTGTAGTTGCCAAAAGTCCTTGTAGAAACAGTCCATAGGTTCTAGTCCAATGTCCATATTCAGGGTGGCTCCAGTCCATGACTGGGGATCTCAATCCTTATGGCTTAAGGTTTCCCCCTCTTGAAACCCAAAGCAGATCTGAGATGAAGAAGGATCGTGTCCCAGGCTTCTTATACATTTCCAGCAGCCTTTCGGCCTGAGAAAACAATAGGCTTAACTCCTTCTCCCAAACATCCTGGCAATTAGCACAGAGTAATTTATCCATTAAACAGTTCAGATACAGGTTAGCACAACCTTCAAAGAGATACATAGACAATAATACTATTTCACTCAAGTATCATTATAAATGTTAATATTCCCTTTTTTGATCTTTGAATTAAAACTATAGCAATAGACAAGACTTGTTTGCTGACATCACAAGACCTGAGCAAACATCTCCCCTTCTACCTCTAACAATGCAGACTTGCATTTCAAAGCTCTGTTCATTTACATATTTTCCTAACCAGTCCTTAAGGTTCACCCATGGGTCAGGTTAGTTTGTGAGTTAATTAACTCTTTCTGGCCCTGTCATCTTTCAATGAGATATTATATCACAGTCATAACGTCACAGTAATGTAATGCCCCCTCCCCCCAACAAACAACTCACCCATTTTAATTAAGGTAGAATCTATGTGAAGTAATCCATTTAATTTTTGTACACACATCCAGCCTCTTATCATTCTTTATTTCCCCCTAATGAGTCCCCGAAGATTACGGGACTGATTCAACACCCATTGACGTCAGTGGGAAAGGAATTGTCCTATTGAATCAGACCCATTGTCCATTTAGACCAGGATCCTATCCCCAATACTGGCCAACACCAGTTACTTCAGAGGAAGGTGCAAAAAATTCCTCACTAGGCAGATTTGGGCTGATCTGCCTCCATGGAAGCCTGCCTCCTTGCCCCTAAATCCTAATAATTAGAGATTTGTTTAAACCCCTTAAGAATGAGGATTTTAATCCCATTTAAACCTTCTTGTTTTGGATCTGGCCCTATTTTCTTAATTCCAATTTATTCTCAGTGATGCTTTTGTGACTAACGTCAGCACCTGTACTGACTCCTGCTTTCTTTTTTTTTAACAAAGAATTTAGTCAGTTTAATCTCATATTGGGGATCATCAGTCTTCCAAAGTTCTGGTCAATTTGCCTAATACACATTGGATTAAATTATTACAGCACAGTGCAGGTTGACTGGAAAGCTTTCTTATGGTCTTAGCCTATTATTTTATATCTCTTTAATAACCACACTTTTGTGGAAAACCGACAAAAGTGAAATAATAAGTACAAGGAAAATGTCATTAATACTGGATTTTCTTTGTATTTAAGACCTACAGTCTGTTTATTACTTAATTTATTTTTTGTTAAATACAAAACCAGACAGCTATATCTAGAATTAGGCACTCTGCCAGTTATTTAAAATGACAATCCATTTGGAAGAATAACTGCTCAGTGACTTATCAAAACCTCCCACGTCAAAGGAATCAGCCATCCAATAATTCAAAATTAAAAGTACAGCCAGCTGCCTAAAGACCCCTGTGCCATCTGTACTGTCTGTTGGCTTAGCAAATAGATGGGCTTTTCAGCGTACCCTGCAGGTTCGTTTTCAGACCAGGATAGAAGGCAAGTTCTAGAGGCCTCCTGGAGAGTGCCCTGTGAGTAATTCCCTCTCTTTCAAACTGAGGTGAATCTAATTTGAGCACCTTCACTGATCACAACTGCAGTAGTACTGCATGTTGAGAGAAGTGCTGCAGCCTCACGTGGATCACACTACCTTAGTTAAATCTTGTGATGACAAAGATGACTATCGCAGTAGCAAGGTGCTTATCCATCCAAGTGGATCTCTCATTCATGGTTTTATTTTCTTAGAGCCTAATTCCATAAAGGGGTATGAGCCAATTCACTACGATCTTCTTGATAATGTCTTTAAAAAAAAAAGTGAGAGAGAGAAATTATATGAATCTGGAGGGTAAAAGTAACCTAGCTTTGGTCCTGACTCAGCGCAGGGGGCTGGACTAGATGTCTCCCGAGGTCCCTTCCAGCCCTACATTTCTGTGAATCAGAAAAGAGTCAGAGCAGAAGCACAAAAGAGCTCACTCAGATGACTCCTGCTTCTGCAGAGCTGATTAATCTCTTACCTGATCAGCTCCTAGATAGGTAGTGTTGGAATGCTCCTTCCACTGCTAGTCAACCTGCCCGCTCACCTCAAACCCTTATATATTGTGCTGAAACCACAGCAAGGCAAACATCATGGAATTTTCAGTTCTCTCTGGCCTGTGTTTGTCTATGGGAAGGAGTGATCTGACCCAAGGTAATTTATTATTTTAATACATATAGAGTGCATTCTGCTTGGGCTACAAGGACAGACATGGAAGGATTTAATATAGTGAAATGAATAAGAACCAGATTCCCAAGAATAAAATTGCCTTGCTTCTATTGTTCTAAAAGATCTTTCTTAAATACATAAAAGAACAACCTTCCTGGATCTATTATCATGCCCTAGAAGAACGACTATGTATTAGTTTCCATGTAGTACATAGTATGGAAGAGGCCAAGTTTACAAAAGTCCAGTTCTCAAAAGAATGCAGTAAGTAGGTGTTTACAAAGAAATTGGTGGTAATTTTTTCATTCATGTGTTGTGTACATTTAAATTAGCGGTATCCAAAATGGCAATATTGCATCCTTGTTTGCTATTGGATGCTCTATATTAATGCCAAACTTCCTAAACAAATGACAATATGACAGTTCAGAAATGCTGAACATAAAGAAAGATCAAATCTGTTTTATACAGAGACAGTGGTTTCTGTTGGCTGAGATAGATATTAAATGAGACATCATATTAAACCACATTACACATTTTAGAAAATGTTTATCAATTAAAAGCTTGATTTTTAAAGATTCATAGGCAGAAACAGAGGGTTGCTACATAGGAAACTACCCGGGCTCCTTACAATTTTGTAGTTATAGAGCCACCGATGACAAGTCACCAGCTTTATTATGCTAAGCTAAATGCCCGTTTAAAATATAATTCAACAAAAATTAATAAAAATAGGATTTAACTGTGAAATGCACTTCTAGAAATGAGGCTAATCTAGCATTTGACTGCCTTTTAGAGCTTGCGGCAAGACCCTAGTTTCATTTATAATGGAAACACTTTAATAAAGGAGGACGTAAAAGATGGAGGTGAGGATAGACAGCATGAACCCTCTGACAGTTAAGAGAATTATTTTACTTATAGACTCTTGCCTCAACCTTGCTTCTCATATATTAATATCAGGAAATAAGAGCAAATAATTTAAAAAGGCAATATTCACAGTTGTACTTTCATAATAATTTTATTTCATTTACATTGTTTTCTATGGCATGAAGTCTGGCTTGGACAACAACTTTGGAAGAAACTCTTGTTAGATGTGAAGAAATACCTATATTAAGAGGGTCTGGACATTTTCCCGTGCGGAGAAGTGCATGCCTAATCATTTACATTGGGGATCGGCAACTTTTGGTACGCGAGGGATGAGGGATGTGCTGGCTGCGGCTTCTCGCCACCCCTATTGGCCTGGAGGAGCGCACCATGGCCAGTGGGAGCCGCGATCGGCCAAACCTGCTAATGCGGCAGGTAAACAAACCGGCTCAACCCATCAGGATGCTTACCCTGGCGAGCCGCATGCCAAAGGTTGCCGATCCCTGATTTACATATCACAACCCCCCCATGTCCCTTGCATTCAAGGTTATTTAATTCATTTGGAGATAATGGGATTTGAAAACCCATATAACCTTTTTTTTTTTTTTACACATTTGTGTATATTGCCAGTTTGTTCCCTGTACAATTCCCATCCAGTTTTAGGTTTCCTGAGGTACTTTAGTACAAAATCAACATATTCTAGGAATTAGAGACAAGGTGGGTGAGATAATATCTTTTATTGGACCAACTTCTGTGGGTGGGAGAGTCAGACTTTTGAGCTACACAGAACACTTCTTCAGCGCTGAGAAAGGTACTGAATGTCCTAGCGAAAAACAAGATTGAACAGATAGTTTAGCATAAGTGGTTAGCACATATTGTAAGGGACCATTCAAGGTGAAGTGGCCCATTAACATCCGTGTGTGGCCATAGGACAAAAAGGGGGGGGGATTAGTGAGTTACAGATAGTAATAAGCCATAAATTCAGTGACTTTATTAAGACCGTGATTTTTTTAGTCTCACCCATCTTGTGTCTCTAATATCCTGGGACTGGCGTGGTTACAACAATACTGCATATTCTGAGAGTAACAGTTATGGAATAACAGCCACTGTCTAATTTACAGAAGTCTGTCTGGTGACTGTTTGCCCTTCTGGTGGTACACATCAGCTGTTTAGCAAGACACATAGTGCTGTACAACTCTTTTATGACAGGAAGTGAACAGGCATATCAATTGAAACTGAAATATGGATTAATGTAGGCTATATGCAATTACCCAAATTACCTGGATTAGACAAGATAGCAGAGTTAACAAAAAGTGGAAAAATAGTTGCATGGCAGTGACCTCAACTGATTGAGACCAAATTCCATGCTTTGGTCACATTGAGTCGGGATTATTCCAACACACTCTTCCTCAGGCTGATCTTGAAGGCCATGTGGAAACTGGTTCAACATACAGTGGCTGTTCCACTAATTGGAGCACATTGTCAGGAGCACAACATCCTGATTCCACACAAGCTAGCTTCTTATCTGTATCAGCTCTATTTTCGATTAATCTCTTTACAGCCCTAAATAGTCAAGGACCTGAAAGACCACCTCTTCCTGCCATCCCACCAAAGCAGCTGTATTCAACAGGGATGCTAAATTCCAACTTGCTGAGAACAGATCTTTCTCAGTGAAGTGCCCTTGACTCTGGCTTGCACTACCACTGAAAATCAGGTTGAGCCTCTGTCTTGGGGTGGTAGGAGTGCTATGCAAGACGCATCTTTCACCGCAAATCTTTTCTTATGGAAGTGCCAGTTGGTAGTCATACCCAAGAGCATGAGATATGCTAGAGTTGACTCCTCTTAATCAGAGGTTTAATCTGTATGGGTTAGGAATTCAGAGAGTTTCCTCATTTGAGGAATCTGTTATTGTTTCTAAATTTATGTAACGAATATCAGATACTATGGCAAAGAGTGGCTTAAAATGGATGTATAATTATCAATTGCATATTTTACAAAAGATGAGACCTCCAGCAACACAGTGCTTTCTATCACTATTCTAGGATATTGGTTTGCTACTGGCTTAGTGGGAAGTATTCCATCTGCTTTATCGGAAACAATACCTTCAGGTCTTTCCAGGTCACAGCCAAATATTGACCTAACCTACTCCTAGATCTGATAAGAACTTCAGGTCATAGCCAGTAGCAAGCCTCAAACCATGTTATCAAGAACTACAACATTCATATTGTCTGCTTAATTTCTGATGGGGACTGAGGTAGGTCTCGCTTTCCCTCTCCCATTGGTCTATCAACTCTGATATAATAAATAACTATAAGTGAACTATAACAGTACTGTTTCCTAACTAACCTAATAAAATAAAAATAATTGCTGATTTCCTCTATAGATGTGTAGTTCAGTCCATTTATTCTTCTTTGTTTATTTTCCAAAAATTAGAAATCAGTAAAAATAGGAATTCATGAACACCAATTGGTTACCAAAAAAAAGCAGACATCTTGTTAAAATAGCAACCACAAAAGCAATAGGCTGTGTGAGAATCCTTCACATTTCAAATTCCAAGCATTATGGCATTCAGAGCAGTAAATTATATTACAGTAATCTGCTTTACCAAAATATATATTTTAAATTTAGTTTACACTGACAAGCTATCCTCCTAAATGTATGCCTGATCCATATTTGATTGCTAGTCTTGATTCCTGTGATGTTTAGTACCAAGTTCTATCTTCCACTAATTTTTGTATTTGATTATTCATACCCTTTGCTACTTAGATTCACACTGCAGCTTCCCTGCATTGAAAATCTCAGTATTTTTCTCATCTCACAACCCCAACAAAATCTGGTTAGACTCAATGTAGTATTATTAGACCCTTTTCTTTGTCTGAAAAAGCAAGTGGGGAGAGGGTTTGTCTCTTGTATTCATCTGGTAAATTATTAATGAAGCTGCTAAATGGAACCCACATGGTCAGACTGGGTGGGTGGAGTTAGCTTTAGAGGATGATGCACACAGGGGAAGTTGGGGAGCCTTAGGCAGTTGATGCAAAGAGTACAGATGGTAGAGATGCACAGCTAAGTGATCTCAGGATTTGCCCAGGTTGATTTTTTGCCTGAGGGCAGGATGAAAGGGTGCTTTCCACCAGCGAAACAAGAAATAGAATGGATTGAACGTAGGAGAGGAGTGTGTGGCACTGATAGTCATTGAAAATACAGGGTTTTTCTTTTACCTTCTCTGATTCAGTTTCCAGAAAATTGATCAAGGTATTATTTGGAATGCCTGTTTACTGAGTTAGCAAATTGGAAAGGAGTAGGAAAATGCACAGCACACTTAATTATGTTTGTATACTGTTCAACTGGCTGTGTAATTTATTTTGTTGGTATAAAACATCATATGCAGGATTCATGAATACTGTGAGGTAATCCGGAGATGGATCTCTTTCCACCCAAAAGACATATACACAACCATTGGCAAAATTCTCAGCTTCCTCATTTGCTACAAAACCCTTGAGAAATCCTGTATATGCATCAAATGCAGCTGCAACAAACTACCACTCACTCTCTAGATTTTTTGAGAGTATGGATGAATGTACTACTGAATTATTCAGTGTTACAGATTTTACGAGATTATATATTTTGTTCTTTTTGGTGAGCTGTAGCAACTCAAGTGCATAAACTGTCAGAATGTTAGAGGATTGTCAGTCCCAAAGCAACATGGTTCAATGTGCAATTCCCTGGGGCAACAATAATATAAATGGAGGAATTTCCTTTCTAACCATTCTTGTAAGAGATAACATAGAATCACTAGTCTCATGCTTATTTGGCTACAGTGTATGAGAAGGAGCAAAATAGTCAGGGGTAAGTTGTGGCTGTGAGGTTTAAACCTCAGGTTTGAATTATTTATACTCCCTGAAACAGCAGCTTCAAATACCAGGAGGGTTGACTTAGCCCTTCTGCCTTACAAGGTATATTTGAGTACCATAGATCCTTACAGCAGATTATTTGAAGGGGTTCTCGGTGAACAAACAGAACCTTATTTTTAACATCTCCATGGATACTAAAGATCTCCTGGCATGTTTTGCAAGAACAGGAGTATACGGTGGAAACATTAGAAAATTTTTTCCAGATCCATGTCTGTTGGGCTGAGAGCCTCTCTCTACCCCAGCAGTGGCTGCATTTCAGTGATGCCACATTTAGGGCTCTATTTTACCCATTTTGTAGTAAAACCCATAAGAAGGAGACTGGGAATTCTGTGAGCTGAATCTCGTGGAGTTTTATACAAATTCTTCCTTCTGGGGGAGGAGGTCAGAGTAGAGATGGGATTCACCCTACAAACCCAAGGAAGTACTAATTCAAGGAAGGGGTTGTCTCCTTGTAGCATCGTCTGTCCTTCTGGGAAAATGGCTCCTGAAGGAGATCCGGAATGGAATCTCAAACCAAAAGATCTTTGTAGAACAAATTGATTAACAAAACTCTATCATGTTCTCTATTGTATACTCACTGACAATTATTTCAATGATGGTTATTGTTGTCAGCATGTTTAGGGCTGTGTAAACACAGTGGGGTCAATGCTCACTAGCTTGGGGAGGGTACCATCCAGAACAGAGAGAAAAATATAGTTCAGACAAACCTAATACATTGGATGAAGAGGCCCATATTGTTCAGGGACTGGAGTGTTTGGTTTTCTCAGCATGAATTGTAGAGGTCTGTGGATGCCTCCCTGGACAGGCATGTTTAACTCAACACATCTCACTCTTTTTCAGTTTTGATTCTCATCTCTCCTACTCTACGTACTTTCTTCATGTCTCTAACTGGAATATGTCTTTCCCAATAAAACATGCAATCAAAACTGCCATTTGTTGAAGGAGTGTTTTCATGGGATATCTCATTTTTTAAAAAAATGACTGGTTCTGGGACCAAAAAAAAATGACATTTTTGTATTAATGCCAAGCCTTGGTGGGTCTTCATTATGGTGATTTTTAGGGGATTGTGATGGTTTTGTTTTGGGTCGGTCTTTTTCCTCCTCCTAATCTTACTTCAAAGAAGGACTTGATGACCTTTGTATACATTTTGTCTGCTTATCCAAGTGAAGAAACGTGTGCTAAATCAGGTGGGTAACAGCAGGTGTAACCCTGGTCTTCTGGTTAATCTCAGGCCATATGATGGGCTCATGACTACCGCCAATTTACCATGTACAACTAACTAATATGTATTATTAAATGGGTATTTGGCCATAGAAAGGAAGATACAATCATTAGCTTAGTTCCAAAGCAACAAAACTCTGGGTAGAGAAATTGATTATAACTTAGAAATGTCTAGGTTTGTATTCCAGTTATCTGTTTGGCAGTGGCATTTTCTATGTGAATCGCACAGAGAACAGTACTGTTAAAAGGAGGCTAGTTATTCCTCTCACTTGCTCATGAATGGCTTAGAAAAGCATAAACTGCCCTCTACTGGGCTTCACAGGAAATGCCCACAGGTGTAAGGAAATTGCTAACGGGAAAGCTCAGATAATGACTTGCTAGTGAATTGCATACCCAACTTTAAACCAATGTTGCAAAGCTACCCTGAAAATCTACCAGCCTAGGCTCAAGTCTGCTCTTCTGTGCTTTACCATGATGATTACAGTTAAAAACTTCTATTTTACAGACTCCTCTAAAACAAGCAAACAAAACTATTCACTCTGGGCTGTGTTCAATCAGAATTTTGCAAAGTTGTTTGAAACCCATTCAAATGGCTTCAGATTGTTTCATTTTTGAGTACAGGATTTTAGGGTAAGACAAATTAAGGATCCAAAATAATTGATTTCTTTTTTCTGTTCTTTAATATTATCTCAAGTGTTTAAGCCCCACCTCACCATTATATTGCTTTGTTACAAAGGTTCTAATGCTGAATCTGTATCATCTTGTCCTGTCAGTAGCCTAATAATTCTTTCTTCTGTAATGCCTCCATGTTGTGTTTCATTGTCCATATTTCTTCTGTTACTGATTCTCTCCTCAAAAATATGGGTTAAATTGTCATTGTACATGAGTTGAAAATGTCAGTGAAAGCAGCATTGGGTGGTGAGTTTGTAAAGTGCTCTGGAATTCTTTAAAATGAAAGGTCGTAGATGATGATGATACATTGAAAATAGTGAAATCTACATAAATTTATACAGTCCAAAAACATTCAATAACATTATTTCTCCTTTTAGCCTCAAAGAATGGGTAGCCACTACTCAGACCTTTTGTTCTCAGAGAGTTGTTTGCTTGGGAAGTCATTTGTGTTCAATTCTGTATGCAGCCTGTGGATCTGGCTAGTGCCATTGCATCTAAACAGAGACATTTAGGAAGTAGCTAAAAGAGGAAGCCTGGTCCAAGATTTGAGTAGAAAATATTCATTTTCAGAAAAAGAACCACATGTAGGTTACACCACTGTGCTTTTAGACTTCCCCTTTCCTATAGATATTGTAATCTATAACACCCATCTCAGTGGTAGTGTTTGTGGACTCCCTGCATGTGTGGTAGCAGTTGATGGTACCTCCGGGCTTTTGAAAATCGGTATATCTTTCATTTTCTGGCTGATCTGTGCCACTTATCAGAATTCATTATGAACCAGCATCTATCTAGAAGCCAGCTTTTAATGTCAGAACCAAGAAATAGCTCAATAGATGATTCATGCAGCTAAACACACGATCTCCATTGTGGAATCCTAAAACAATTAATGATCTTTGGATTCAGCAGCAGGACAGTCCTGTGATAGGGAAATTGACTACTATCCTTTAGGATAAGACAGACAAATATAACCAGAAATGATTATTTAAAATTAAATGATTTGAAAATCTAGGAAGGGGATGTCAAGTATCAGAAGGGTAGCCGTGTTAGTCTGGATCTGTAAAAAAGCGACAGAGTCCTGTGGCACCTTATAGACTAACAGAAGTATTGGAGCATAAGCTTTCATGGGTGAATGCCCACTTCGTCAGAAGGACAAAGTGTGTATTCACCCACGAAAGCTTATGCTCCAATACTACTTTTAGTCTATAAGGTCCCAAACTAGATACTATCAATTTATGCTTAAATAGAGACTGGGAATGACTGAGCCATTACACACATTGAATCTATTTCCCCCATTTTAAGTATCCTCACAGTTTCTTGTCAAACTGTCTTAAATGGGCTATCTTGATTATCACTACAAAAGGTTTTTTTTCTCCTGCTGACAGCAGTTCATCTTAATTAATTAGTCTCTTAGAGTTGGTTGGGGAACTCCCACCTTTTCATGTTCTCTGTATGTATATATATCTCCTCACTATATGTTCCATTCTGTGAGTCCGATGAAGTGAGCTGTAGCGCACGAAAGCTTATGCTCAAATAAATTTGTTAGTCTCTAAGGTGCCACAAGTACTCCTGTTCTTTTTACAGGACTCTGTCGCTTTTTAGGAAGGGGATGATCACTCCTAGTCTAAAGAGAGAAGCTGGGACTGCTAGTGGGAGTGCTAATCAATATTGTGTCCAGAACCATTTGTACCAATGTGAAGTAGGACTATGCCTGCTTTAACCTATGATCTTAAAATATGGCCTAGCAACAGAAGAATAAATAAGTTCAATGAAACCTGCCCCATTTATGATAGCATAACCCATATATTCTCAGTCAAGTACAATTGCTCATAAACAGAGGCTAAGTGTCTGCCATGTTAGCCTCTGTGGCAGCAGGGACAAACTTAGGAATCGTTTACTAATGCCTGCCCCATTTAACTTTACAACGAAATAATTAAAAACATCCACATCCATTTATAGTACTCCTCAACTTTTTGGTGTTAATTTAACATTGATAAACAATCTAAACCTGTAAAATAATATAAATCCCAGAAATTAACCCAGGGCTCAACCCTGCAAGCTGCTGACTACTCTGGCCCCAGTCCAGCAAAACATGGTACTACTCACATGTTGAAAGTTAAGCATGTGCTTAAATGCTTTGGTAAGTTGGGGCCGAAGTGCCTCAGTGTCTTGCAGAACGGAGCCCTAATTGTGAGCTGTATAGGAATCCCAGCAGGTTTTGAGTGATTGAAGGTTCATGAGCAGTAGCCACCTCTCATTGAAGTCAGTATATAACAGGTCTCCGTTTGTGATGTTATTGTTCAGTTGCATCTTACAGCCTACAGTATATCTCACAGAAATGAGTTGCAATAGATCTTTTGCTGTCTCATATTGCTCTTTTGGAACTAAAAACAAAAGTCAAAAATATTGCATCTGACATGTATCCATGGCCAGCTGTCTGATTTGAGGTGAGGGGGAAATCCCAACTATTGTCGATAGTTCTCTGAAAATATCTGCCTATTGTGCAGCAGCCATCAAAAAAGCTAATATAATTCTTCCAGTAGTGTCCCTAGGGATGCTCCACTTGAAGTGCACATGTGCTTCTTGAGCCCTTGATCAGACTTTTTTTTTTTTCTGCTAGCAGTACCTGTTTGGCCCATGTGTTGTCTCGTGCCAGACCCAAGGCTATATAGGAATGTGCAGGTGAACAGCCCTCATTTCCTTCAGCCTGAGATGGCACTCTAGCGTGCCTCCTTGTGTGCACCTCGGCTATTTTGTGGTCTTCTAGTTGTTTAGGTTTTGTTAGTATAATTAGTTGTTAGTAGTTATAGTTAGTAAGTGTTAATGAGTGAATAGGGGTTTTTTTTATTCCTCTTTTTTGTTGGGCAGCCTTTTCTTCTAGGGCATGCCTAGCTCACTAGGCTTCAAACACTGCTTCTCCTGATGAGAGGCTTTATCTGTGAGCCAGCCACTCTTTTTGTCTGTTGTTTGGGGGAGTCCCATGTCTGTCAGAAATGCAATTTCTGCCTCGCCCTCAAACTGAGGATAAGGAAGAACAGGGGGTATAAACTTGGACTGTTAATGATGGAGTGTTCATTTTGACCAACATTTGAGTGTGGTCAGGAGACCCCTCCTGGACAGATCCAGCACCCTTCCACCTTGACTCAGGCTTCCTGTAAGAAGAGGAGGTCTTTTGAGAGGGCTCTCAAAAAGAGGAGTATAGACTTTCATCTGAAGGTGACTGCTCCGAAAAAGCCCAAGTCCCTTACAATCTCCAAAGCCTTGACCTCTCAGCATGGTACTTTTGAGTCAAAGGATTCCTCCTCTGGTACTGGCAGTTACGAACCTGTCTAAGGGAAATTAGGCTCTGGCTGTTGATGAGTCCAAAAGAAGCCCTTATAAACTGTATCTTCTTTATAGGGATTTCCTTACAATCTATTGGAGCTCAGGGCTGTCAGGAATGCCTGCTTCCATTGCTTGCATTTCATTGGGGCAAATCAATCAGTCATGGACAACATGTCTTGCATGTTGTGTGTCAAACAGGGAGGACAAGATCTCCCTTGCTGTGTACCCTTATTTTCTTTATTTATACATCCATCTACCACTCAAGCTTCTGACTACTCCTTATCTCCTTTCATAAGATGCAAGTTGCGTGCTTCACCCAAGTCTAGGGGTTTTTCTACCTTTGGGTGTGATTCCTTAATGATTCTCAGTGTTAGACTCTTCCTGCGCTGAGGAAGTGCAACAGGTGTTACTGAGTAGTAGAAAGAGTCAACCCATACTAGTTACCTGCAGAAATGGAAGAAATTCTTCTATTGGTGCTGTCGTTGCCACTTCCTGCCTGGATCTGTGCCTCTTTCAATCACTCTTGTTTATCTGATGGATCTGAAGAAATCGGGATTATAATTTAGCTCAATTAAGATGCATTTGGCCACAGTATCAGCCTTTCATCTGACAATAGAGGGTTTTTTCATATTTTCTCATCCTGTATTGTCTATTGGAGAATTCCTGTCCCCAGAGTAGAGCTCCAGCTCTGATCTGGGACCTGAACCTAGTACTCAATTACCTTATGAAACATCCATTTAAACCTATGGCAACCTGTTCTCTACTCCATTTATCTATGAAGGCAGCCTTTTTAGTTGTCATCACATCAGCCCATAGAGTTGGGGAGATTGGTGCCTTGATGGCAGATCCACCCTTTATGGTATTCTTCAAGATGTGCCCTGGGTGTCACAAGATAAGATTTCTTTATGCCCAAATCCTAAATTCTTATCTAAGGTTCTCTCAGAGTTCCACCTTAACCATTCCATTCATCTACCATTATTTTTCCTGAAGCCACATAACTCTCTGGAGGAGTCCTGTTTTCCTATTCTGGATGTTAGAAAGGCTCTGGCCTTCTACTTGGATAACACCAAGCAATTTCGAAGGTCACCCAGGCTATTCATCTCCTTCATGGGTAAATCCAAGGGAGCCATAATTTCTGTTCAGACTATGGAGAAAGATATCTGGGTGTATTGTCACTTGTGAGATTGCAGGCATTCATCCTCAAAGGGTGATAGCACATCATACCAGGGCACAAGCAACATCTACAGCATTGCTTAAGAATGCACTGGTTTCAGAGATGTAGGACTGCTATGTGGGCTTCAGTACATAAATTATTTGAAGCACTGTGCTTTAATCTATGCTGTCAGATACGATGCAGCTCTGGGAACTGCAGTGTTATCTTCAGTTCTGAAGCTCCCTCCTCCCTCTGTAGAAACTGCTTGGAAGTCAACTGAAGTGGAGCACCCATAGAGATGCCACTTGAAAAAGAGGTTACTCACCTTGTGCACTAATTGCAGTTCTTCAAGATGTGTCCCCCTATTGGTGCTCCACTGCCCATCCTTCCTTTTCCCTTCGCTTCAGACTTCTCTCTGTAGAGGCGTTTGGGTAGAGAAGGAAGGGAGAGCGGTTTGCCTGCACATCCCTATATAGCCTTGCTGTCTGGCATGAGGAGGCACAGGGCATATGCGCGGGCCATACAGGCACTGTTAGCAGAAAAATCTCAGATCAAGGACTTGAGGCACATGCATACCTGAATTGGAGCACCTATAGAGGGATGGACACCTCTCAAATAACTGCAGTTACTGCACAAGCTGAATAACCTCTTCTCAGGAACCATTAGGAAAAGGATAGATAATAAAACAGAAAATATTTTAATGCCACAATATAAATGGTACACCCACAGCTTGAATATACCATGCAGTTTTGGTCACCTCCTTTCACAAAAGATATATTAGGATTGGAAAAAGTAAAAAGAAGGGTAACAAAAATGTTTAAGGGTAAGTAACAGCTTCTGTATGAGGCGAGATTAAAAAGACTGAGACTGCTTAGCTTAGAAAAGAGACAGCTAAGGTGAGACTGACAGAAATCTATTAAATCATGAATGGCATGGAGAAAGTGCATAAGGAAATGTTATTTACCTCTTCTCATAACACAAGACCTAAGGCTTACCTGATGAAAATAATAGGCAATAGGTTGAAAACAAACATAGGTAGTACTATTTTGCACAATCAACCTGTTGAATTCATTGCCAGGGGATGTTATGAGGGCCAGAAGTATCACTTGATTAAAAAAAAATTACATAAGTTCATGGAGGATAGATCCATTAGTGACTATTAGCCAAATGGTCAGGGGGCACAACCCCGTGCCCTGGGTGTCACTAAACCTCCAACTCCCAGATAGCCCTGTTCTGTTCAATCCCTCTGAAGCATCTTTCATTAGCCACTGTCAGAGACAGGATTCTGGGCTAGATGAACCTTTGTTCTGAACCAATCACTTTCTCTCATATCCTTTCTGAATAGTATTCTCTAATATTTAATGCTTCCGGTTTGAGCGTTCTTGAGAAGAAATCTTCTTGTAACTTTTTAAAACTAGTGATTCCTGCCACCCTCCACCTTCCATTTAGGAAAAAGTGTTCGCACGCTTTATATGCAAATACAGATCCTGACTCTGTACTTGCATCTGCAAAGTTGAATCCCTTTGCGTATATATAGACACCCCCATTAAGTTGTAAGATTGGGACCGTATAGCTATAAGCTCCACAGAATAGATACAGTATTGGGCAGTGGCAGTGCAAGCTTTTCCTGTGTGTACTTTTTAAAGAGAAAAAGAGAATGCATTAGTGAGCCCAGGGGTTCCTTCCCCCAGTTCTGTGCTGCTACTCTGAGGAAAAATTTGAACTGGCTGTGTATCGTGCTTTTACATGGAAAAGTCTTAGTGGAACATGTCAGAAGTGCAGCTGTCTGTCTGGAATCCTGTACAAGCCTGATCTACAGGGTTAAGACTGGCAGGTGCTTTAGACCTGAAAAGGGGGTGTGGAGGGAAGAATTTTTTTTACTGTCTTTATTATTAAAAAAAAAAAAAAAAGGGCAGTAGAACTCTTCACCGCCCCATTCCCCCCAACACATTGTTATTCTTTGTCGTCTTCTCTGGTGGACACAGTGGAAAATATCAGTGTCCAGGCCTCAACAGACAAAGATGTATGTCACTTTTCCTTCAATTTACTCTAATTATAGTTTGTTTCAGAGATAGAGACAAGACTGAAGGACCCTGCCAAGCAAACACGCTATAGTTACATAGTAATTATTTTATATTTTTACTTTAGTAGAAGATACGTCTCCATATTCTAATGTACTTTCTTTTACCTGTCCAGTCAATAAAGGTAAGCCTTATGGAACCAGGAGGTGGCAGTGGAGAACACACTGCAAAGCTATGAGATTACCAAAAGGATATTTCCTGTGCTTTCTCTGCTCACTACAGAGGTGCATGTTACTATTGTGTAGTAAGTGCTACTTTCCTCACTAAGATTTATTTCCAGAATCTCAGCCTTCATACCAACATTAATTGGATGCCAGCATTAGAATTCAGCTTCCAGGACAAAAGGAGGCCCTGCTTTCATTTAGTGTGACCTCTGTGATGAGTTGTACCGGGGGGCTCCTTCTTGAATTATCAACCCTGCAATAATTCCAACCGTGATCAGGACCCCATCCAGTACACTCAACAAAAGGGTTACATCTGCTCTGCTCTTCTGAAGTTGTTTAATCAAGCACATTCTGTGTTAGTTCCTTGTTACATCTCTCTCGCATATCTGAATAGGATGACCAGATTTTATAGGGACAATCCTGATGTTTGGGTCTTTTTCTTATATAGACTCCTATTACCCTCTACCCGCATGCCAATTTTTCACATTTGCTGTCTGGTCACCCTATATCTGAATGGAGGTTCAGCTGTCTGTTTTTTTCATCTGACTGTGGGAGAATGCAAAGTTTGAGCCTGTACTGTGGCAGAAAATTCAAAGAAGGGAGGGGAAAATCTCTTGACCCATGTATATTGCTAATCAGGTGCAGCTGTTTGTGCTACTGTTGTGGGATCTACCTGCATCTCCTGTTCAGGACATGAATCAGCCTCTCCTTGGGTGTGACACAAAGTAGCCACAGTTAGGCTCTTAGTTACTATCACCATCACAGCAACAATAACATGCTCCACTTTCCTATTCCTAGTTTGAGGTTTACCGGCAATGAACCAAGTCACAATAGATGTCTAGGGCAGTGGTTCTCAAAGTCAGTCCACTGATTGTTCAGGGAAACCCGCTCTGCTTCCCGCAGCCCCCATTGGCCTGGAGCGGCGAACTGCCAGTGGGAGCCGCGATCGGCCGAACCTGCGGACGCAGCAGGCAGGGGTGAAAGTAGAAATAGGGACTGGGTTGGGGCCAGCTCTGGCCCCCGGAAGGGGCAGTGCCTCAGGTGGAAGGGGCGGGGATGGGGGGGTCAGAGCCTGGCCTGGCCTGCCCTGTACTGGTAAGTGCCCTCCCCCAGTGGGGTAGCAGCGGCAGCCTGGGTCTCCAGCAGCTGTTTAAAGGGCCCAGGATCGGCCACTGCTACCCCCCTGGGCCCTTTAAACGGCTGCCGGAGCCCTGCCGCCACTACTCCAGGGCTCCAGGGGCTATTTAAAGGGCCCAGGACTCCCCTGCTTCTACCGCCCCGGCCCTTTAAATAGACCCCGGAGCCCTGGGGTAGCGGCAGTGGGGCTCCAGCAGTGGTTTAAAGGGCCCAGGGCAGTAGAGGCAGTGGGAGCCCAGCCCTTTAAATAACCCCAGAGCCCTCCTCCCGCTACCCCAGGGCTCCCGCAGTGGGGCTCTGGTGGCAATTTAAAGGGCCTGGGGCTCCAGTTGCTGCTGGGAGCCCCAGACTGTTTAAATTGCCGCCTGGGGAAGCTGGGCAACCCCGGTACAGCCGTACTGGGGCGTACCGGCTTACTTTCACCTCTGGCGGCAGGTAAACAAACCGGCCCGCCTGCCAGGGGCTTTCCCTGAACAAGCGGCGGGCTGGCTTTGAGAACCACTGGTCTAGGGAACAACAGGCTTAAATGTCTCAGGCAAGGCCTTAAATTTGGAGATGATTTCCTGTTGTATTAGGCCTGCATGGATATACCATCAAGAAAAGAAAGAAAATACAGTCCTGCTTGGTCTCTTTTAATGAGGTCAAATATGGGACAGTGGGCAGGAGAGTACTAGTACATTGTGTAAAAGAGAGCGTTTCAGATGAGGACTTAACTGGGTTGGGGCTAGTTTTTTAAAGATAAAGATTCTGTCTTTGCTAGTTAATTTTCGAGCACCTAAGTTTATAGTGTCACTTTAGAGGCTCATCACCAAGGGCCTTTTCAGCAGTTTCAAATGCCTCTTTATAATTTTCCAGTGTATATTATAATGTAGAGAACAATGAAATTGTAGGCAGAACCCTGAGTCCTTGGATTTACAATACATTTCCTTCAGACCCCATTTTGATAGGGTTTTTGGGTGTGCTTCCCAGGACAATGAAAGGCTGGCAAAGGAGCCTTTTTGTAGGTGGCAGGCTGGCAAAGTTCCTTTTGGAATGGTTTTATTAATGCTGCTGGCGGGGGCTGTACTGATTGTGTTAGGATGCCTAGAGCCTTGTATTCCTGTAGATAGAACTGTCACCTTCACTATTTTCCCTTAAGCCTTAACTAGGTACTTTCCTAGTGCTGATTACTTGGAATTAGACTAGTTCTTTGTACTGCAAAGAATAATGAGATTTGAATTCATATCTTGCATTCTGCCAAGCATTGAGGAGGCCATTGCTCTGTGCTTCCCAAATTTGGCTGCTACGGGTAGTGATCTTATTTTGTATTGAGAATGTAGCTTTTGATCAAATTAGAGTGCAGATAACACAAGTTTTTTACTCAAGCGGCTATGTAAGAAACATTATTGTTTGTGATTGGAGACATACACACGCATCGACATGTGAAACGTTTACTTAAGATCAAAGCCAATCCAAATGCAAACAATAATTCACAGTAAATGATGCAAAGAATAAAGCAATCCCCAGAGTTGACATACAACGTTATGAAGGTTGATGAAACAATGACAGAAGTAAACAGTCAGTGGAGACCATCAGAAATGGAAATGACATTTGAGCTGCCACCATCATTCCTATGATCCCACTCATGAATATTCATGCATCTGTTTCTATACCCCTTCTTTTCATACACCTATATCTCCATGTCTGTATTTCATTAGGTTTTAGCCCCCTGTCCATATGTGGCTTTCTGAGGAACCATAATTGGGGTTCAGATTGTTGAGATAGCTATTTGCATCGATATTTGTCAAAATTTCCAACACCTCAGTGGAACACGTATCCAGTCCCCCACCCCCAAAATTCCATTAGGTTTGTTCTTTTGCATATAACTTGTCTAGTACAAAGAACTCATTGCTAAATCTTATTACAATAGGGCAAATACTTTATACTAACAATTTATAGCTACAAGACAGGCTTTATTAGGCTTGGCAATAAACGAAGGCCTATCTTAATGTTAATATACTTTTATGTATGTTCTCCTACTTGAATTTCAGTTGTATTGGCTTTACTCATAACTACTAAAAAAATTTGCACACAGTATATGAATTAAGCTAGCCTAACAACTGTTCCAGGATTAGGTCAGTGGTCACAGGTCAACAAGAACAATTACTGTGACTCACAAGTGCAAGATACACTCCCAGTCCTTTCCACCCAGCAGTAAGAAACCTGGATGGACAGAGTTTTCTTGTCATTTTTCAGTTTATTTACACCTTGATCCAGACAGCTTGAGATGTTTTAGAACTGTGCACAAAGTGAGAGGCTTCCAAAGGGTACCTGCCAGCTTCTTGGATTTCAAGCTGCTGTTTCAAAAGCTTTTCTCAGATTGGTCTTTCCAGGTGATCTCAGATGATCTGTGAATTGGGAGTTGCATCACCCTGTTAAAAGTTCCATCTGGAGAGCATGGTCTATCCTGTTTATTTTTCCTTCCTATAGTTAATTGAGCTTGTCACTTGAAATTTGACACTGTCCTGGCAATCTTTTCATCTGGATCCTGACATCTTGGATCAACGCCTCTGTTTTTAAGGCAAGATTTCAGATTTTGGGTTCCTTTAAAAACAGAGGAACATTTAAGCTGACAGTGGCTGTACGAGTCTGTTCCTGACTTAACAGGAATAAGAACCATAAGGTAGAGTAATTATTTCCAGGTATATTTGATTTTTGTTTTCTTGAACCTTATAAGGTTTGAGAAGAAGTAGGTGAATGCTCACATCTCCTGGAACTCTCAAGCCATTCTACCTGGTGCTTGCAATAGCAGTAGGGTTCTAGACAAGTACTAAGAGTAAAATAGTGGCTCCATTGAATTCAGTGGTAAAGCTGCATTAACTTCAGTGCAGCCAGGATTTCACCCCACTAGTTGAATCTTCTGAGGTAAAGGAGGGCATGGATGGGAAGGAGGATTAGTTCCATGACACAATCTATCCCTCACCCACGTTCCCCATGATCCCACAGAAGACTTTCTACCCAGTCAGGGTTCCACTGCCATACAGGGGGTGTAGTGAAGCAAAGACTCACCGGCATGGCGTCTCCTGCTGGTCGTCTTGGAAATTAGCTCTTGTCCAGCCCAGAGCGCCCTCTGCAGGCCAGTGTCTCACCTGCGTTAGGGCCCCTGTGTCCCTCCTGGACCCCAGTGCCCCTTTACCTCGGGGTTCTGCCCCAGCAGTACCCCCACGCTCCGGGTCTCCCCTCCCTAGGGAACCCCCAACCCTCTAAACCCACCTTGCCTCAGTGGCTACTACCAGTCATCATCTAGCCTTCGCTCACTGGGGCAGACTGCAGTCTGTAATGGCCTTTCATCAATGGCAAGGGCTTAGGATCTGCTGCCTTTGCCTATTCCCAGGCTGTATCTGTGCAGCCCCAGTACCTCTATTGGCCTTCGACAAGGCCTCCAGCATGAGGTTTTACCAGTCTGGAGCTCCCCGGCTCCTTTGCCCTATTCCCCAGCACTGCTCCAGTTCAGGTACCTTCCCCTCAGCAGCTAGCCCTTTTCACTCCAGGGCTAGAGTGAGACTCCTTCAGGCAACTATGTCCTTCTCTCTCCAGAGAGAGTGTGTCTGGCTCTCTTCTTCCCAGGAGCCCTTCTTATACTGGCCCAGCTGGGCCTTGATTGGCTGCCTCAAGCCCGCCCATGATTGGGTCCCTGGGGCAGCCCTTTCCCAGGGCTGTTTTAACCCCTTCAGGGTCGGAGTGGAGTGACTGCTCTGCTACAGGGGGATAGCAGGGTATCTTTGTTCCTTTGGAAACCTGTGTGGATGTCAGCAGCATTTTCTTCTGTGGCCTCCTGGCCAAGTTATTGAAACAGTTCACTGCAATTGACACTCGTTGACCTGAAGGGTTGCTAGAGAACTGTCAGCAGACACACTTCCTTTAGTGAGCATGCTGCCTTACCTCACTCCTGGCTTCTGATTGCCTGTATGGGAGAGCTCTTAGTCATCCTTTGATTACTTCCTTGTTTCCTTACACACACTTGTTTGTGTGATTGCTGCTCTAAACTAGTGAGAATATTTTTCTGACATACATTTTACTCCTTGCTGCATCTCCTGCCTTTTAAACTGCTTTTGAAAATGCTACCAAAATTATAAAAAATTTCCTATACCAAAATGCTGGTTTTCAGTAATGTTTTTGATCAAAGATTTGATACATATTTTGATGAAAAATGTTGCAAAAATTTCTGAAAACTAAAAAATTTCAAAACAGTCAAGTTCTGTTGTGCAAATTTCAATTAAGAAGAGTGCCATTTTTTGTTGCAGAAAATCTTGGTTCAAAACATGTTAAGCTGCTCTAGTTCTTAGACTCTTAGCTAAACAGCCTACAGTTTCATTCAATCACAGCTCAGCTGGAACAGCATTTCCCAATTAAACATGAGGCCCTGTGCAAGAAGCCAGTCTAGATTGAAGCCAGAGCCTGCTGCTTAGATCCTCTTCCATGCTTTAAAGCCCTAATCCTGTAAACACTTACGCACCTGCTTAACTTTACTACTATGAGTCTCATTGAAATCAGTGAAACTACTCATGGCAGTTAAGCATGTGCCTAAGCATTAAGAGGATTGAGACCTAAATGACCAGTTCCATGTAAGAGGAGGGAAACCAAAATGGCTGTTTGGAATAAACTCATGTACAAACCCCCTAGCTTTGAAACTACATTTCTTTTTGTTCCGGGGTAGCTGTAACAACATGTTTATGCAAGTCTCAAGAATATTAGTATTTGGGATGTTTCAAAGTAGCAGCCGTGTTAGTCTGTATCCGCAAAAAGAACAGGAGTACTTGTGGCACCTTAGAGACTAACGAATTTATTTCAGCATGAGCTTTCATGAGCTACAGCTCACTTCTTCGGATGCATAGAATGGAACACACAGACAGGAGATATTTATACATACAGAGAACATGAAAAGGTGGAAGTATGCATACCAACAGGAAGAGTCTAATCAATTGAGATGAGCTATCATAGAGACTGTCCGGTTTGGCCAATGTACATTGCAGAGGGGCATTGCTGGCACATGATGGCATATATCACGTTGGTAGATGTGTAGGTGATGTCACCATCATAGGACCTAATCACATCAGCCACGCCATCAGGGGCTGTAGCTCACGAAAGCTCATGCTGAAATAAATTTGTTAGTCTCTAAGGTGCCACAAGTAATTGGGATGTGTGTGATATATAATCCATATGTATTCAACCAATCATAGGGCTAGTATATGTTATGACAAACATTTAAATAATCAAAAAACCTGCTTTTTCGTCTAAACTCCCTCTCCCTACCAACTATGTATGAAGGCATGTTGCCACCTAATGGGATTCAGTAATAACAGCAGCAAAACGTGCTGTCTCACTCTCTGGTCTTCTTTGTGTGTTCTCATTTACATCCTGTATCCATATGTCTGAAAGAGATAATCCAAGCAGGGACTTTTGTGCATGTTTTACTGCCAGATGCCATTCCCAGGGAGGCAATTCATAATGCAGACTTGGTGGCAATTTAAATGCTTTGCAAGTAAAGGTAAGGATTGCATGTAATCTGGGATATCCTCTAAATCCCCCTCCTTCATAACACCTCCCTCTCTCCCGTGATGCTCTGAAGAGGCTCCTTAAAACCAGTTTATAAGGGAATACTAATGTATATTAAGGGTCTCAGCCACAGCTGGCTAACTTTTCATTTTATCTGGGAAGAGTCAACTGTACAAGAAAGCAAGGGAAAGAACTATTGGAGGCTTAAATTTTTTATATGAATCGGCACTGAAAAAATTACAGCATATTTAAAAAAAAAAAGTATGGATGAAAAAAACTTAAACTTTTCTGATGCAAATAGTAGGCTAAAGTTATGACCAGAATTTCCACCCATCTTTTCTATATCCTGTTTTACTGGCAAATGAACTGAGGGATATCAGCCCTCTGGTGTTGGTTTACTGGGAGGAGAATTAATGGGACACAACATCAAACACTACTGAATTATATTCATACGTTGTCAGTTTCCTCTCCTGAAGGAAATTTGGTGGGGGTTAGAAAAGCATTTTTTATGTATGTATTTTTCATTTTGTACAGATGTTTTCTGCTAACACAATAGACATAAACAAGGTATGTGCTCAGTCAACTTCAGATTACAGCAGCAAAAAATCAGTACACACAAGAGAACTGAATACATCCAAATACTGGATCAGGCCCCCATTTTTAAAAAACCCATCAGTTTGGTGGAGGGGAGAGGATGAACAGAGGAAGAGAGCATTGAGAATTTCCCTGATGTGGTCATATTTTTCTTTTATCTTTCCTTGTTATCTGTAATCTTGTCATCAGAAGGCAACTGTCATTATTTCTTGTCTTACAGATTCTAGCAAAGAAAAAACATTCTGAGCATACAGCTTGACACAGGCCACGGCTAATGCATGAATCTCTTCCCCTAATGGAAGGCCTGTGTATGTAAATATATACAACATCCTGCAAAAACTTAAGTATAAGTTATCCTGTTGCATTTCATGGTACATCTCATGTCAGCATAGTTATGCACATGCTTAAGCATTTTCAGGACTGGAGCCATAGTGTACACAGAGAACACTGTTATACAATCACCTCTGGGATAAAAGAATGGCAGCCAAGGGAAGAAATGAATCCATGGCCAGGGCAATAAGGCAACCCCCTACTCCTATGAATAATAATGTTTACATTTAATGTCCAAAGAGAGCAGGCAAGACTCCCTTTTCTAAGGGTCCCTTCTGAAAGATCCCACTTCCCCCGCCCCCACACACACATCATAAACTGCTTGTGGAGTTCAGTTTATCTGAGTTGGAAAGATGAAGAGCAAGTTGACCATGCTGAGATTTAAACCTGTAGATCCGGGAAGTATTTTATTCTAGATGACTCACCACTAAGCCCTCCGTTCTGGCTAAACAATCTTATCCCGGGAAGGATGTGCTAGTGTAAATGTTTTATTATTGTACATTGTATATAAGAATCACTTATTTTCATCACTGAGCAAGCGAATATATTTGGTAAGCCATTGCATTCTCAAGAGGTTGGGGGACGGGTGCTTAGAGAGAATCCTGCCTTACACTTGAAGTATAACTATAGTTTAGACAGTATTTGTTTCTGAATTAATTTGTGATGCTACAGTGTACTTTCCCCAAAGATCCACAAAAGTCAGGTGACCATTTTGCTGTGTATTTCCAAAGCAATGGGAAAAAATGACACAGGTTTTTCAATGATTCTACATAATTTTTACCTTACTACTCTATATTATCCTTGGATGCATAGTCTCCCTTCCATATGTGTGCAAATCTCCCACCGTTGCAAATGTGGGTTGTGTGTATTGAGGAGATCAGAGACCCCGTTAGTGTTCATGAATTAAAGTACTACAGACGCTAGACGATGAATTTTTTTGTATATCCCCATGCATGTTTCATTATCCATAAAGCTTAGCCATTACTGCAGCTTCTGTATAATACTTTGGAAGGGATGATTTGGGTTCATTAGCTGTATTTGTGTTAATTCTTTAAACAGCTTTACAGAAAGCTGAGATTTTTACTAAGCTCTTAGGAAAATCATACTTCGATATCATTGTTATCTCTGTGGTGGCTTCACGGCTCTAAACTGAGCATATCTGCAGCCCTGGTGGCTTGGATGGAAGTGAATTATGGGACACTCATGTCGAAGGATATATCTACGATACCTGCTGGGCGGGTAGTGATCGATCTATTGGGGATCAATGCATCGCCTCTCATCTAGACACGATGCTTCAATCTCCGAACGCGCTCCCCATCAACTCCATAACTCCACCAGGGCGAGAGGCGGAAGCGGAGTCGATGGGGGAGTGGTGGCCATCAATCCTGCACCCCAAGGACGCGAAGTAAGTCAATCCAAGATACATCGACTTGAGCTACGCTATTCTCGTAGCTGAAGTTGTGTATCTTAGATTGATTCTCTCCCTCCCCCACACCCCCAGTGTAGACCAGGCCGAAGATAAGGTCAGAATTTAACTACCGGTAATATGTGGACTGATCAGGACTTTGGAGAGAGGAGAGAGATGCAGCAATTTGTGATGTGGAGAGAAGGTTAGAGCTCTTGGTTTCTTCAGGAAAGGGGATGCTTGTATCATTATGGAGAAGCTCCTTCAGTGCCTGCCATGGATTCTGACTTGCATTAGTAGCTTTGCATTCTTGAAGAAACTGTTTGCCCTTTTGACTGCAGAATAAATGAAGCCTTTAACATGAAGTGTGAGGACAGCTTTGAGCTTTTGGCTGCATCTGCAGAGCAGTTTGGTATTGCATACTAGTGTCCGTGACATCACTGAGTTTTGTGTTACAGTCAAGTGCAGGCTATATGGAAGAGATCGATACTGGGAATAAATCCAAGAGCAGAATTTTGCCTATTATGGGTGAAATCCTCACTCCATTAAAGTTCATGGGAGTTTTGCCATTGACTTTAGTGGAGCTAGGATTTTACCCTACCTGTACATTAGTGGATGGCTAAACAAACTGGCATTAAATGATGGCCCATGAGGGAATGGAATTTCACATCCTCATGGAAATTGGCTACAGGTAAGAGGAGTATGAGAATGGGTAAGGAGAGCCCACATTTGTATGAGTGCCTATTGGCCATTCTTCCACAGAAACAGGAGCTAAAATAAACCATGCTGGTGATGTAGTGTCACTTAGTATTTGGAGAAGGCAACAGGAAGATAGGATTCCTGGGTTCTGTGACACTTGGGAAAGGCATTTAGGGTAAATTTTCAAACTTGAGTGCCTAAAGTTAGAGACCAATGTCTATATTTTAGGCACCTTAATATGTGAACTGATTTTCAGAAAAGCTGAGCTCCAACTGCCTCCTTTAGCCTTTCTCCCCAGTCCACCAACAGCCTCTCCTTCCTGAAAAACCATTTAGATTTCTGTTTGGTATTTGCAATGCTATTGTTGTGAGTAGACGTGGTGACCTGTGAAATTGCTATTTGTGCCAGGCACAAATAGCAAAGAAATATACAGAGAAATGTTTGTTAATGTACAGCACTTTGAACCTAAAATAAAGCACTATGTAATTTGCTAAGTATGACTGTTTCTATCTATTTATAAACTTATTTTATTGGTCTATGGGATTTCCAGAAATTTGCCATTTTAGCCTAAGAACTTAGAATCCTGTTGGACGATTAAAATACAGCATTGTATATCAAGGAATCAGCCCATCTGTGTACTGTACATTATTTTCACTAACAAAGGTCAAGTTCCCTTTCTATTAAATTTGATCTCCATCAGATTTGAATTTGATAACTTTCCAAACTGTGACTCTCTAATTATCCATTGGTTTAAGCTGCTTTTGATTGCTGTGCCTAGCTAAAATGCTAATTCACTCTCATTCCTCATGCTGCCTTGGGCCTTGTTTCGATAGATATTGCCAATTAACTTGATTTGTGGGTTTTGCTTTTTATAAAAAAAAAAATGATTCCGGTGCACATAGGGCAAGCGGGGAACTTCATAAACTTAGTTAGGCCACAAGCCAAATGAATACTAAGATGTGTTAATCCATTATGTCACCAAAC
The DNA here is from genome assembly GCF_020497125.1 of Mauremys mutica. Lineage (NCBI taxonomy): Eukaryota > Metazoa > Chordata > Testudines > Geoemydidae > Mauremys > Mauremys mutica. The sequence continues at coordinate 84,634,026 of NC_059075.1, forward strand.
TAGATGTTCCATGGATCTTACCCTTGCAACCTTCTCCAAAAATACAGGATCTGACAGAGCAGTTATCAGGTCAAGTTTCATTGCTGTATAGAGTAAGGCTGCTTTCCTCACTGCACCATTTTGGAAACTAAAATGTCGTAATTTGTCATAGTCACTTTTTAAATGTGAACTTTTTTTAATTGTAGAGATTCACAATAATTGCCACTAATTATTTCAGAATGATAACACAGCCCAGCGTAGCCAGCTGTCAGTTAAACAGATGTCGGGGTAGATGCCCTTAAACAGTTCTGTTCTCCAGTTAGAAATTGTAATGGAGATGTAAGGGCGGTTACGGAGCCACATCTGTTAAATTTAAACGTGTGTATAACAAACCAGAACTGTGACTATTCTCTGTCAGGGCTTATTTCAAACGGTAGACTGCTAGCAAATTTGAAGGATTCAAGCTGATAAATAGACCATTTGGATTCAGAAAGAAACAATACATTATTTAAATTTAGGATTACAATGCAACCTGTAATGAAAAGGCTGAATTAGCTTCTGTTGAAGTTATTTGTGGGACAACAGTGAGGCCCTCCAGTTACATAATTGTTCAGTATCAATGTAAAATAACAATAGGCATGTTACTATTATAGAACAGTGGCTACTACTCTATAATTATATTGCAACCGAGTTTCCATGAGAACTCTGATGTTTGGCTCCCTTTAAGGAATATCAACTTTCCACATTGAAGATAGCTTGGGGCTTAGGTTGATTTATTTTTTTCTACTAAAATTCAAGTGAATTAGAACACACTAAAAATACTCATCTCCACCAGAGCCCAAAAAGTCTCCTAATTACACCTGGTTGAAAAATGTTAATAGCTTTGAATTTTTTTCAGAAGTTTCCACAAACTGTTTGTGTTAAATTAAAACAATTTCCCCCCCTATTTTATCCTCCTTTCCCTCTCTTTTGAAACAAGAAAGATGAACTAAAAAGGAGAAAGGGGGAGAGAAAGGGGGAGCAAAACATTTTTTAAAACAATTGTTTTGTTGGGGTGGTGAGGTGGCTATTTTAATTTTTTTTTTTTGGTCACACTCTGCCTCCTCAACTCCTCCCCCTTCCTTCCTGTTTCCTGTCCTTTCAGACTCTCAACAGCCAGTGCTCCCAGTTCTAATAATTACAAGCAACATCTAAACACCACATCAGTTAAGGAGCTAAGCATGATTTTAAATAGGTTCTCCAGAAAGGCATGTCAGATCTGGCAAGCCAATTCACCTGCAGCTCTGGAACCAGTCTACAGAATAGAGGAAGGTGGCTTGGGGAAGTGGATTATTTTTTATTGCCTTGGACTCTGGCAGCAAGTGGAAGCAGCTGGGTGAGCAAGAGAAATAGTCTTCATGTGCTGGGTCTTGTGCAGAGACAGAGAAATGCCATACTGCTGTGCTAGCTTCCATCTCCCCACCCAGAACCTCCTAAGGTATAAGAATGATGCTCCCCACATGGCAACCATTGGAGATATACAGAAGTGGGGTTTCCTTCTGAAGACTTCTCTACTTCCCAAAAAATCCCTGCTCTCACTCTGTGACCACCACTAAGGCCCAGGCTAGGTGACTGCTATGCCGTGCCTCCCACCACCTTCAATGTGAGGCCTTTGTTGGCTTCACTGCTACTTCCTCCCACGCCTGTGATGCAAAGGAACTGCTACAGAACTTTACTTATGGATGTGGTGTGGCTCCCCGTTTGGGCTCTTCTCACCTTTCCACTGTATGATGAGGGGAATACTTCTGTTTTTGCAGCTTTAAGAGTCTACAGATGAAATTCTTACTCCATTAAAGCCAATGGCAAAACTCCTATTGACTTCAATAAGGCCAGGATTTCATCTGTATCCTCCAAAGGAAGGGAAATATTTCCTCCAAGAGGTATGCTATCAGCTTCTCAGTCCTGATCTGTTCTCATCTCTTCATCAGAGGCTAGCTGTGCCAAATGTATTGGATGATTTTGTGTGATGGACAAAAACCTACCACAAACCAGGCTGAGATTGTTATGCTCATGTCACTTGCAACTGAACAAAATTGGCATTGAAACTCTGACTCTGTAGGTAGGAGGCTAATGGGATTTAAAAAATTACATCATTGAGAACTTTTAAAAGCTGTTGTATCTGAATATATAAATATGGTGTCATATCCTTTCTATTTTCATGGAATCATAGATACTGAGTAGGGAAAACAAACTGTTTCGGCATGTCTCTCTCCCTGCAGGAACATTCTTTAACATGTAAATAAACCTCCTGAAATACCTCTGTGCGACCTCTTTGTTATAAATATATATATTGATATTTCAGTTACTCTGATCCTGCCGTTTGCCTGTTGCTGCAGGGTATAATTTGTAATTTGCTGACAACAGGGGGCAGAACAAGTTTACGTTTTAAAGGAGGAAGCTGACTGTCAGAGATGAGTCAATGATCTATTCAAATGAAAGCCTCCTCTCATTGAGAGAGATAATAGCAAATACTTTTCTGTATACATCTCCTATGTTTAGTATAACTTGTGGTGCTCTAATCATTGCAGGGCCTCAATTCCTATCTCAGATAGGCTTTTATAAGGCAGATAAAGCAGTTAGTCAATAAGTTTGTATTCGTTCTAGTTGACTCAATCTTTTTATTAACTGTTTATTTAATTTTAGTCACCCAATATGGCTCTGGCAAGCTCTCAGCATACTTCTGGCTGCCTTGACTGTCTAAAGAGACTTTTGGCAGGGTCCTAGGTCTGGGATTTGCACGCTTTTTCCATCCTAACAAGCCTGCTTGAGGCGCCGAACCATACTTAGAAAATAAAAAAAGGAACAAACTTTACTTAACCATGAAAGGAGTAGGAAGGGAATCTGTTGCTTCCATTGTTACCTCTACAAGCCTTGATCTAATCTGGATTCTGATATTAAAGAGGAAATGGTCCCCAGCCCCTACTGAACACAAAGAAAAGCATAAAAATATCACCAACAGTCTTCCAAGTATCACTGTTTTATATTTTTAAAATCTAAGCCATAATTGGGATGGGGGGGACAAAGGAGGGAAAGCTGTAGTGATTTTAAGAATATCTTCACATTTATCTAAGTAGATACCACATCACTGTTGGGAAAGGCAAATCTTCATTTGCATTTTATTTTATTCTTTTCTAAAACAATCCATCAGCTCAGGGCTCATAAGGCACTACTGGCCTGATGCTTTTAGTGACCCCGAGGCCTTTTTACTCACACGAGTAAAGACTATATCCCCAAATAAGCATTTTCAGGAGCAGGTTCCTTTCATGTTAAGTGTCAAAACTGTCATTAATAGCCTACAAATAATCCCAAATATATAAGCTTGAATTTTCTGATTGTTTTTTTTAATGGCTGTTTAGCAAACAAGTTATTTGCGTTATCCGGTTTCTGTACTGTGGTCATATTGTTTTGTGCTGAACTGAGCTGTGTCATTATAGTGACATTCTTAGTGGTTAAGGATAATCTTAATTTAGAATAAGACATTCAAAATTATATAACATAAAATTTTCTTTATATGGAAATGTTTATACAACATAAACGTTTGCTTAGTAAAGCAGCTCTTTTTCATCTGGATAGTCTCTCTCTATACAGTACATCATACCAGACAATAGACAAAGTGTTTTAGTGGTGGCGGCCGTAGATAAATGGAACACAGCTTCATTTCCCTCCTGCTACAGGAGATATTATCGCACACTTAGCACCAACTGCAGTGTTTAACTCCTACTTATAAATGCACCGTATATCATTCTTGCCAAATGGACAAACAATGGGTGGTAAATACAGTTTACAGGTTATGGTGGAACAATCCATTTATTCCTTGCCATTTATAATTAGGAGTTATTGGTCTTGTCAGCTGCAGCAGAAGGTATCAGGAAATCACTGGTGATAGTATCTTAAGTCATTATTTAAATTAAAATAATAACACTAATAAAGGCATCCTGAAGGTGATGTTAATCCGTTGTATAAAATTCCATGGAGCCTTCATGTAGCGGCCACAATTTGTTTCCTAAAATTAGCTTAATAGTTTTTTCAAGGATTAAAAAAAAATTATTATAAATAGTACGGCTATCTGTGCTTACAGAGTTGTGATCACTCAATCTATACAAACTTCAAGTGCTTTTGGTTTGAAGGGGAGGCTGAAGACAGCACAATGGAATGCTGTTTCTGTAATATTTATAATTGCTATATAAATATTTCTGTCTAGATTATATTTCAATATTTCCTTCTCAGCATATTCATACTTTAAAATAAAAATGAAAATATCACCCCCTCCAAACACAGTATCTGACTGTGGACTCCTCTCTATTCATGTTGTTCCAAGTCAATGCTGTATATCCTCAGGAGGCTCTCACCTTCTTGAGCCGTATCTGGGATGGTTCATTCGCTGCTACCTTTTTATGTCAAATGCTTTCGGTACTACATCTAAAAGGCCAAGATCTGGTCATTCTGCATTCGTGTGAAAATCAAAGGCCAGGTTGGGAATCACAAAGAACAATTATTTGTGTCCTGCTTCTGGCTTCCTCAAAACCTGCAGGATAAACTCGTCAAAGCTGTTCTCTGTTGCATTGTAGCACAGGGCTTAGGACTCGGGACATGGTATGTATGCTTAAGCATAGGTTCAGGGTGTGTGATCTGTGCAATTAAGCATGGACTTCCCTGATGGGCTTGTGAAGCCTTTCTTGTTGATGGCACAAACAACTATGAGATCTGTCTTGCAAAGTATTACATGCCCTTAGCTCCTGTTGTCTTTGTTTATCATGAAAATTCAGTATTCTCCTTAATAATAATAATAAAAAAATCCGCCTACCAATATTGCATGCTATGGAACAGCCATCTATGGTATTTTTGAAAGACATACCCATAGACACTACGGTGACATATGTCTTGACTGAAATAGAACTCCCTCAGCTGGGCCGTGGCAGCTGACTCTGGCTTCTGGGCTATAAAATTGCCATGTAAATGTTCTGGTTTGGGCTGAAACCTGGGCTTTGGGACCCTGTGAGGGGGTAAGATACCAGAGCCTGGGCACCCACCCAAACCCAAATGTTTACATTGTAATTTATAGCCCCCAAGTCAGTTAATGCAGGCCAGCTAGGGATGCTGCTTTGCAGTTTAGGCATATTATGTGTGCCTTAAAGGCTTTATGCACCTCCCATTAAAATCAATAGGAAACTTACCCTTGACTTTAATGTCACCTTGACCAGCCCTGATGGCCCAGATTCAGGAAAGCACTTCAGCATGTGTTTGACTTCAATGACACAACTTAGACGTGTGTGTAAGTGCTTTCCTGAATAGGGATACTTTCTTGAATCAGACCTAAGTGATCATCCACATGGCCAGTGAACCTATGTTACATAGCTTGAGTGATCATAGTGGTGCTGATCTTAGAGTTCCTTGGCAGATAAAATGCAGAGTCAGTAGATGATACATTTTTACACATTTAAATCTGCCCAGGAAATGTTTTGGACAAACACAGAGGCTTAGCTCACTAAGTGAATTTGTACAAATGGGCATTTAAAGTTGAAGAAGACTGGAAAATGAAAATAACCCTACATTACGCTGATGTACTCAGGTTGGCTTGTTAACTTTTTGACTTCTCAGGTTCTGTAGCTGGTATGTATGCAGATACAGAAATAAGCCCTGGTATGACACTTGATGTACATCATGCTTCCTTGGGGTACCTATGGTTGTGAGGCACCTTGCTACTACCTGTCGTTAGCATGAGGAAGCCTTGTCTATACCTGATGGGTCAACTCACCAATTCTACTGGCTATTGGCAACATATGCACTGCCCTCTAGGCCTATGCAGGCCCTGTTCTCTCTACAGGTTAGTGATGCATACACTCAAACCATTGAGCCCTTTGAGCATGTCCCTGGAATGATCAACTCTTGGTCCAGGAGACACAGAATTCAGATTCACTGCTTCCAAAGGAACAGTACGCACCTGTGGGGGCTTTTTCAGATCAGTGCTCTGCTTAACATGCAGTACTTAACTATATTTTTAGTGAAAACAAGTAAAAGTTTATTTAACAAAGTATAGAGAATCAAGAATTAGCAAGCTAAAGAGCATGCTTAATCTTCTCAGAGAACGATCCTGGGGGTACTCCAGGACCACCAGATATACCCTCCAAATCCATTCTTTACTCGTAAATAAGATGGTCCCTTGCTGGCTATTTTGTTTTGTTTTGTTTTTTTAACTGCAGATCTTTTCTCATGAATTCACAATTTCTTTATTAGCATCAGGCTCAGGAATGCAAATAGGTGTTTTGTGTGTCTTGAAATATAAAATGACCAGCCAGAGATGTGTGTCTAGTACCCCCTTCCTGAACAAAACCTGTTTATCACTGTCTGGCAACCTGTTTTAACTCCCATATTTTAAGAATGTAGTTTTCAGTATGGATTCATAACTCCTTAAATATTATCTGTACATAGATCTTGCAATGATTTGGATAACCAGTGTGTTACTGGCTGCCACTCTTCGGCATGCTCTTATGTAGACATCAGATCCTGGGGATCCCTGTAAACCACTATGTAGTTTACGCCATCTGCCAGTTGGCACCAAGGGGGTCACAGTACATCTGTGTACCTGCATGCTGGAAAGATTTGCTACTTGTAATTATTATCCACTCCATTCCCAGTGGGGCCCCTCCCCACAGATAAAAAGCTTCAGTTGCAACATCCAGCCTAAATGGGTCCATTGCAAAGTCTACTTGGGGTGACTTTCTAGGTTTGGCCACACACAAAGGATAAAATTTACAATATTTCTCACCACTTCATTGATGGAGGCAGTGTCAGCTTGGAATGAAGTGAGGGAAAAAATGTTGAATGTTCATGAATTCCAGGAAGCCCAGTTAAGGGATTAGATGCAAATCTCCAGAATGGTTCCTGACTGGCCAATTCAGTACAAGAAGTTTTAATGCTAAAAGCACAATTAACATGCTGTAGATGAAATTGTGACCATATAACAGAGAGAGGTTTTCTGAGTTACAGGGTGACAGGAGGGAAGCCAATGGGAAAAATGAGGGATTGACAGAAAGAAGGTGAAAATTGGGGCCATATTGTATTACTTTAATGAGCAACACTGGTCATGCTTCATGATAGCCTCTTAGATATCTTATCACTCCAGAAAAGAGTGGTGGTGATGATGAAGTTTCACAGGAAGAGGACTCGGTTTTCCCTTCCTGCCCCACCCATATGGAAGCACTTTTGTACAGTTCTAATGCATTCATCGGCAAGTGTCTTGATACCAATGTCATTGGAACTTTGGGAATTATTAAACAAATATGAAACACAGACCTTAAAATTATTTGAATGCTAACTTAAGTGGGTACAACCAAGAAAACTCTTAATTCAAGGTGGTGACTTCCTTTTCAATCCTTCCTCTCGACTGCTGCACCTTTAGTACAGAAGAACACCTAATTGTGTGAGATTCCTCCAGGAGCTAAAGATAAAGGGTTGAGTGATGGACAGAGTTGCATCCTTTAGTATGTATTTCCTTTCATTTTTCAGATTAGTCATCTTGTTTTAGTGTTATTTTTCTATGTAATTCTCTGTAAGTGATGGAGGTTAATTGCCTCTCTGTTCCTGCTTGCAGCAGTGCCAAAAAAGGACTCCTTTGCAGATCTTAGTATAAATGCACGTTGTTGTTTGTTGAAGATTAGATTTGACATTGATAAACTACTAACCATTTTTGAAGTCAGATGGAAAACAATAGGTGGTTGTTGCTTATCATGTTCAATCCAGAACAGTGGCAGAAAGATGCCAAACAACCCAGTAGGTGGAAAATGGAGAGTACGCAATATAAGTATTCCAGTTTGCACTACTTTTTTTTGTGCAACTCCCATTTCCAAGTTCAGCTGCAGCAACAAATTAGTTGTTGTCCTGTTTGAAAGACACTCTATTACATCTATAAATGCACAGTATTTGGCAAACAAAGAAGTGATCTCAACAGGACTAGCTTGTCTTCCAATATTCTTGAGTTTTAAATCATTACAACTAGGCAAGCATTAAAGCCACCATGGTGTTAAACAGTGCTAAATTGCAAGTACTCCACCAGCCACAGATCTTTCTCTCCTGCATCATTGGATGGGACTTGGCCTGTTCATGGAGGATGCTAAACATGCTCAACTCCTGTTGACCTAGAAAGATCAGGCCCTTGTCAGGAAGGATGATAGAAAATTCAGATTACATATGAGATTTTCAGATGGCAGATGATCTGTGCAGGTACTTAGGCCAACTACCTAAATCCTTGTTTAATCACCAAAATAAGTGGCTTGCTTTTCAAAGAGGTTGAACATCTGTTGCTCCTCTTGCTTTCTTTTAAGGAGGGATGATGTAAATGTAGGTATCACACTATCTGGAGTGGTTCATGACCAAGAGTGCCAACCTCAAACTAGTGGTAGGTTCTATAATGAAATTGTAGCATTCTGGAAGTTCCCCTTTGTTACTGGTTTAGTCTTATAATGGAGTCACAGACAGTCCCCTTAGACATCTGGACGCTCAGGCAAGCTGTACTTATTGATAAATGGTCACTTACACCAAAGATCACAAAATATTCAGTTTGGTTCCATCCTCAAGAGACCAGTCACTTATCCCAGATTAATTTTTACTTTAGATCTCACACCCGAAAGAATGCTGGTAGCCAATCCTGTAATAAACTAAAGGTTTATTTATTAGGAAAAAGAAATAAGTTATTTATGGGTTAAAGCAGGCAGCAAGTACACACAAGTGAGTTCAGTCTCTGGTTTCAACAGGTGACAAATGTAATCTGTCAGCACTGAATGTCTTTTCAGGGCTAACCCATGCCAAGCAGTATGGGGATCTCTACGCTTACATTTAGGAATCCTTTCCCTTGGAATCCAGACAGGATAAAAGAGCCCCAATTTCTCCATCAGGGATTTTTATCCCTTCCACCGCAGAGTCCAAAATTGATTGGATGAGCTCATGCATAAGTTTCTCATTCCTGGAGGGAGTTAGAAATGCAGTTAACGGGGCCTCTCTCCTTTGATGCTACACAATACCTCAGTTACCTCCAATAGGCCATTCTTGTATGCAGTGTGAGAACTTGACCTCATCAATGTTTTTTTCCTGTTTCTTGAGTTACACAATCACAGAGGTTTATAATGCAAATACTCAACATAACTTTATACCATGGGTTCTAGAGGTTATAAGTGAGATTAATTCATGCAGCATCCTACTAGCATTTTATAAAGTTTAAACACATTCTTAACAACTTAACATCTAATATCTATTTTGATGATGCTAACACACAGGTAAGCAAGACTGGTTTCCAGCTGTGCATCTTTAAGTGTTCAGTGTGGCCTGTGGCTTTGGCATGAGCGGCACCTGGTCTGCCAGCATCACAATAGGGTTCCAACAAAAATAACATATGGGCTCTTAATATTCTTGTCCTTAAACTGTTGACTTATTCAGTGCATGAGATTTAGTCAGGAAATAAAAGCTCATGAGTAGTGGGGAGAGACCCTGGTGTGTGAATGGGTTTGTTTACTGTGCATCTCAAAGAAAGCTGCATGTCTTGTTTATTTTGACCTTACTGGCACTGGAAGAGAAGCAAATAGGCAAATTACTTAAGGGCAGCTCATACTAATGGGCCCACTGCCAAGTGGAGACCAGCTTCCTTTGGAGCTGTACCAACCTTGAATGTATATGGCAATGCCTGTGTAGCACAGAAAGAAAAAATGCATTTTCTTTGCCAGATTTCCTGCTGTAACCAAATGAATATTTTCCCTCCTCTATGTGTTGCTCCATGTTCTGTCTTTTTAACAGCTTCATTTCCTTTCTTTTTAACGTATCTACGAACAAAATGCTTTCCATCATTTCAGACTATTTTTATCCTGTTATCATAGTTATTTCCTTCAGTAAATAGTTTCCTGGCATTGCTGCTGGAGCATACCGCTGGGAGCTGGAATGCACATTAGGGTACAATAGGTGCTGCGTGTGTGGGAGGTGTGAGCCAGAGCAATAACAGTGCGTTTCTTTTTGGCTGCTTTGTATAGAGCAGCTCCCACATCTGCATGATGATGCTAATTTTAATTTTAAAATTACAACCTTTAAGAAAGCAAAAGATATTTATAAAGTCAAAGGTGACAAAGCCAATCATTCCAGGGTGCCAAAATAGCTTTGAAATCATCCTTTGTTTTATTTTTCAGGGGCTTCTTTCATGGAGAGTGTCCCGCTCCTAATCACTTGGTAGTGGGGACTACACAACATGGAACCATGATTAAAATTTCAAGTCTGTAAATATGATGATTTAACAAATAAAACCAATATGGGGGGTCCAGTCACAAAAAAGTGGAGAAAGAAAATGGGGAATGAATATGGAAACTATAGTGGCTATAGATCTTGCACTCCTGTAGCAAGCGGGACTTCATATGCCAGTTTAACCATGCACTATTTGTTATATTAAACGTACAGTTTAACTTTAGTCTTTCCAGTGGAATCAGATCAGTGTTTCTCTACACCATCCCATGCATGAGAAAAATAGTAATTTTCACATGTCCCCTTGTTGAGATTATTCCAGGGAGTTCAGGGAAGAAACAGTTCTGCTTTCTCACTTAGACATAACGGATTTATGAGCACAACTCCCATTACCTTTAATGGGAATGTGTGGGGCGGGAGTTACCTCAATAACTCTCTCACATCACTGGAATTATTGATCCCCCTAGTCTTGTTTAGCAAGACTGTTCTATAAAATGTGTGACCCTTGTCCTGGTCTATATACTAGCTCAATAAATTAATTTTTAACAGAGCAAATATTGATTTAATGAATATATAGCATATATAACACTCATTTGTGCGGGAGGAGGGTGTAGGAGCAGGTTCTAAATTGATCACTTCAAAGAAGCTTGCTTAGATTATTAGAATAAATATTCTTAAAATTTACCTTAATTGATGTGACTTTCTGACTCAGGATGTTGATATAATCTGTTACTTAGTACTACAGTCTGTTCTGCCAGCCACTACTGCGCCTCAACAAATTTTATGCAGCTGATCTTAAAATACAAAATTAGTGTTGACTCTTTTAACAAATAAATAAATAAAAATCAATGATTTCTGGCCCAGAGGGTGAGCAAGGATTTCATTTTAGATCCCAAATCGGTGCTAGTTAATGAGCTGGTAAGTCTTTTTTTAATTTAAGTTGAATTCAGTGCTGATGAATAATGCCAGATTTGTAGCACTAGGGACTGAAGATCTGTCCACATAATAGGTATGTAAGAGTGGTGGCTCTGTCAGCTTCCCCTCCAATGCTCTGCTAACGTACCTCAGCCTTGTTATGGAGGAGTTTTATGCTTCCTCCCTATTCATGCCTTATTGCGTTGTCTCTCTCCTGGCATAAAAAGTTAAGGCTTAACATCTCATTTTTGTCTGATCAGATCAGATTCTGGGGCCCATGCTATTGTTTCTTCATTTTTACCTCTGCTTGATTTTTAAACTTGTTTTTTGGTGTTGAAACTATGTGTTAATATCCTCTGAGTGTAAATGCATGCGTTACTAATCCTGGTTTTAAAAAAAGAGGATGATGATACTTCAATGGAACCGTCTGGAATCCAGCTTTACTGCCATTTGCCTCATTATCTTTCTCTTTAGTTTTTAGAATTCCACTGCTTGCAATGCATTAATATGTTAAATATACAAGCCTTAATATTGTCCTGACATTTTCACTTACAATACAGTAGTGGCTTTGATGGATCATGTTTTGCAAAATACTGCTCTATTATAATTGGCAGTTTCTAACAGATAATTGTGAGTGCGGGTACTAAGGGGGGGGACATTTTATCCCATCATGTGCTATTCAGAAAATCTTAGCAGGTGGGCTAGGGTCAAGTCCCTGTCCTTTTCTATTGATCTTTCTCTTATGTAAGCAAGTACTGCTTAAGTAAAACAAAGACTCAGCTGGCTTGTGTTAGTGAAGTTGCCCCTTCGGCTTTAGTTTCCCTCTCGTGGCTCCTGCTTTTGGAACTTAAAATATAGACTCTAGCTCCAATAGCAACTCAGTATAATTTATTAATCACATGTGCAGAGTATTATAGATCTATGAAGAAGTGCATGATGCCATTAGGATTTGACATGGGCCATAACTGATATTCAAACTCCTTTGAATTCTCATGAAATAAATGGACCCAAAAGTGCACAAAAAAAATCCCCAAACAAAAATACAATTCATAAGATTAACACCATTTATAGATGTGCTGTTGATACCATTGATATTGAAAACAATTGGCCTGTTAATGGAAAAATGATTAGTCTTTTGCAAAATATCAATTTTAGTACACACAAACGTCACCAGCACATAGGACTCTGTTTGGAATTTTGATTCCTGAGCTTCGTATGAAAGGAAAGAAGGGCTGAATTGGGGATGGGATGGAACGTTGGGTCTGAGGTCTAGAGAACTTAGCTGAAGTTTGCTCTCAGAAGGAGAGCTGAACACCAAAGCTTGGGCCTCTCTGTATAATTGCACTATCAGGAGCTCTCTGGAACTGAACCTCTTGGATCTTTGGCAAGTTCTGATTCAGATCCGATTCTGCATCTGAACTTCATGACTTGGGCTCATCTTTCCAGATGAAACAGAGAGCTTGAACTTGCAGTTGTGATGGAGACAAAGCTTCCATTGATATCTGTATACAATGAGGCCAATGAGAGTTTGGCTCTGTGTGGTGTCTGCGGGGTGAGGGGCGGAATATGTTCTTTAAAAACAAAACGAAAACCCCCAGCAGCAGCTTTGGAAAACTCAGGCAACACAACATGTTGTACTTGTTTTCATGCAGTGCCCTAGTGGAGCACACCCTTTTTCAAAAACACTAGAGTTAGATGTAATGATAATTAAACTAATCTAATGGAATACATTGTTTTGCCACAGATATTGCAGATCCAGTGGTGTTTTTAAAACTATTTGCAAAAGCATTTTGGAAACTGTCCTTTAAATATGCCTGCCCACCCCTAAGCAGCATCCCTTTCATTTGCAAATTTAAATTAGAGAATGTTGGCATATTTAGCTGCCCTCTAATGAGATTCTCTTCCCAAAGAGATCTGCCTGCTAGACTCAATAATTTTAAAATCCAAATTGAGGACCTTTCCTCTCAATGTATGGTTGTAGCTTTTTGCTGTGTTTCAGTGAACTTTTAATGTTGTGGAACAGCGATGCTCTGCATTATTGAATTTTGTTATGTGGACTGTGGACCAAATTCTGCCACCATCTCTCACTGTCAGTAGTACCATATTTCTTCAATAGTTCAATTGATTTAAAAGTATAAGTATTGGTTATGGTGAGTAAGGGTGTCAGAATCTAGCCTTAAATAAATGTTACAGCAAAGGGCAAATAAAAGATTTTAAAGAAAATCCATTATGGAATCAGAATAGGCTAATGTATCAAGCTGATAGCCCTTATAGTCCAGTATTTTGTCTCTAGCAGTAGCCAATACCAGATTTTCAGAGAAAGGGGTAAGGCATTAGACATGCAAAGTTATACCTCCTGGGCAAGAGAAACTGAGAAGCTAGCCTCAACAGATTCATTTCCTTCCCCAAAGAAAAGAAGCAAAGGGTTCAGGGATCCTCTTTAGACTTCAAGGAGGTCGCATGAATGTCCGTGGGAGCATGTGAGAATCTTCAGTATAACAGGGAGTCTGAAGATCTTATTTCATGATGGGTCACTATAAAGAGAGACCAAAGCATCCTAGATACCATATCACATGAGCATATAACTGAATTCAGTGTCAAACAGTTTGATCAATTTTTACATTCAGATGTCCTCCTCTAACCCATCCAAACAGCAGGGAAATCAATGTACTTGTAACTACTTTCTGTAATTCAAATCCCTTATTCTCATGCTGGAGGACTAAAAGAAACAAAGAAATTTACTCAATCCATTTCACTGTCCCAAAAGAAAAATACTACCTGAATTTGATTATATTAGTGCTTGTAAAGTGCAGAGGATCAGAAGATGATTAATCTGTGGCCTAGATAATAAGACTTGGTCTTTGTTACTTCCATTACACTGTTGCTAAAATATTTGGAAATTGCCAAATGTGCTGATTTTGTACGACAATGTCTAAGAATGGGTGTGAGGAACTGACTTGAGAGCAGGGGCGGCTCTAGGCACCAGCAAAAGAAGCTGGTGCCTAGGGCGGCAAAATGTAGGGGGCGTCCCCTGCCGCCGGGGAGGGCGGGAGGCTGGGCTGGCGGACCTGCCGCAGTCATGCCTGCGGGAGGTCCACCGGAGCCCCGGGACGACCGGACCTGCCGCAGGCATGACTGCGGAGGGGGCGCTCGTCCCGGGGCTCCGATTGAGCTCCCGCAGGCATGCCTGCGGCAGGTCAACCGGAGCCGCGGGAAGAGGGGACCCGCCGCAGGACCGGGGAAGGGCGGCGCAGCGCACCGCGCTGCTTGGGGCAGCCTGATTTCTAGAGCCGCCCCTGCTTGAGAGAAAAGTTCAGCTCTGAAAAAAGTGACATATTTAAGCCTGCCAAATAGACCAGTAAGCTTCAAGGTAAGAAGGGACCATTTTGAGGATCTAGTCTACTCAAATACTTGGGATTAGCTGGATTGTCTTTCCCTTGTGGGTTTTCAGCAGAATAAACTGCCCAAAACTCAACCTGAAGGCCAAATGCAACCTATGGAGCTCTAAAATGTGGTGCACCATGACTTTTGCTTGAAGTCTCTTGAGGAAGAGAATGCTGCTAGCTTACAGATGTTTGTTGTTGATGGAATTACACAGCAATCTGTTTCATTTCATGTCTGAAAGTAACTACAAATTCAAGCAATTGTGATGATTGTGGTGAATTTAGTTTTGATAAAAATTTTATAAATTGTGTGATCCTTGAACTTCTTGCTGCTTTCCAAAAGATCCCTTCATAGTATGAAGCACGGGCTTGATTTAAGACTGTAAATTCAGATTGAACGTTATAACTCTTGCTTACTTCCCAATTTGCTAATCTGCTTCTAGCTGATTCTAATTTAAAAACTAGAGCCATATAGATAATAATAATTAACCCACAGAACCATCTAGAAGGTCTCATTTTTAATGCGCTTTTGTTAGCATTTAATTGTACTCTATTGCTATAATAATTACTGAGTCCAGAAACAATCATCAACCATGTTCTGAAAATGAATCTTTGATGGCGGAAGGGCTGAAATCAAATAAAGCAGTGCCTGCTAGATAGTACTTGGCATTTCGCTGCAGTGACCTCCTGACCAAAAGATAAGGTGCTGCAATCCTAGAGATTGCTTTAGAGGGGGATAAAAGGACTGTTTTAAAAGTCTGGGTAAGTAGGTGAATCAGTCTGATAAGAGGTGGTGGTGCAGAAAGGTAGTAGATATTTCAGAGACAAAAATGGGGAAAGACTCTTGGGCCTGGTATACTGGTATACTTAGTGCCTCTTACACCTCTTCAGTAGTGCAAAGCAGCTTTAAACCCAGTTGAACTGGCCATTTAATGATTTTCCCTCCGTAGGGGCCTCCATGGATATCACAGAGCCTGTAATTCACGCTGTAGATCAGACTGGCACTTGAACATCCCCAAGATTGGGGGAACACACAGGTGGTTTTGAGCCACCTTTGTGGACCTTTAATCTTCCCCCACACCCAGACGCACTGAGTGCTCCTCAGCCACATCTGTGGAACTGCCCCATAATCTTTAATTTTTCCAATCTCAGATCTCAGTGGGATTTATTTCAGGTGACTGATAGCAGTATTCACAGTCTCTCTCTTCCAGAGAATCTGTTTATAATCTCAAATATCTAGGTATTTTGTGATGTAGGCTGGTGCATATGCTGTACAACACACACAATTTTTGTATCTGAGATTGGGCGTTAAATGTTACTATACTGAGTTGTTACTTTTGTAAAACTCCAACCAGAAATGCATTCTGCTTCAAAGTATGGCCACTCATTTCCACATGATGAAAGACTTCAAGCTAAAGAGCTGTAAGAGCCTAATTAATTAGCAAAACTACAGTGAATCTGCATATTAGTTTCTTTCATTTTAGTTTCATCATTAATCCCACTTTTAACTCTAATTGCTCAAATGGTTGTAGCTTGTGGGGCCTAACAATTACAGACTTTCTTATTGTTGTGCACTAACACAGTTCTCTTATCTGTGCTATGATATGAAAATGACACTTATTCAAAAGGAAGTTGATATTAGTTGTATCATAAAGAATTGTGATCACATTGTTTGAATATAATTTTAAAATAAACATTTCATCAGTGAGATTGTACAGTAAAACCTTTGACATCTTCTCTAGCTGCAATATACCAGTTTTTTTCATTTTGCCACAGTTTGGTGATCTTACATGTTCTGAGATAAACTTATTTGATTGGAAGTTACATATTGGGATGTAAGTTACTTTTAAAAAGTGTCACAGTAATAGATTTTGAGGCCAGAAGTGACCACTGGATCATCTAGTCTGACCTCCTGTATAATACAGGCCACTTGATTTAACTCCATTACTCTTGTATTGAGCCTAATAACTTGTGTTTTACTAAAACATATCTTCCAGAATGGCATCCAGTCTTCAAGATTTCAAGAGTTGGAGAATCCACCATTTCCCTTGGTAGTTTGTTCCAAAGGTTAATCACCCTCATTATTAAAAAATGTGCCTTATTTCTCATTTGAATTTGTCTGGCTTTAACTTCCAGCCATTGACGTTCTTATTCTCCGCTAGACGAAAGAGCCTTTTAATACCCAGTATTTTCTCCCTGTGAAGGTACTTCTACAGTGCAATCAAGTTGCACCAATTTGGAGCTGATCTACTGTGCAAAAGGAGTCTATCTTCACTAAGGCCCACTCCTACTTCCAGTGAAGTCAAACCCTTGAGTGACATAAGTTTTATGCCGCCATAGGCCATAGTGTAGACTTAGCCTTAGTTATCCAGTGGCTGGAAAGTATGAGTCTTACTGGAATAGGCAGCATGGTCAGTCAGAAAGAGGGTGTTTCAGAGGCCAAAGTTCCACTGGCAATTAGCTGCTGACAGTGACTACATAAGTGTTGTTGCCAAAGCAGCTACACCGTTACTTTATTTCACACCCATAACACTGCAGACAATGACATCCTCACTACTCCTGGCAGCACACTCTGACTAACAGGAGGCTTTCAGCAGGGCACTAAACTAGTCTCTTCATGTTACCTTTCTTTGTGTGGTGGCCTGAACAGCTGCAAACGTTGCTTTTCCTTGTCTCTTTGGGCTCAGCTGCCAGTCTGTCAGAATTTCCATCTGCTATATCAGCAAACTGTTTTCATGTTTAGCTGTGCAAGCTGCGTTGTAAAGCATCCCTAGGTTGTAGTCAAATTCCAGTTCCACTTTCACAAACACCTCTTTTAGAACCTAATTTATGCAGGATCAAGACCTTATTTTGCCTCACTGAATCCTAATTTTGATGTTCACCCTTGACGGTGTCTAAATTTGAGCTGCACCCATTTTCACTTGCATTTCTGAGTTTGACCCATTACCTCTAGATGTTCTTGAAACACATTAGCACCAGCAATGTTCAGTGTGGTCATTCACTTCATTATTAGATTCTGAGTTTATTTAAATTGACACTTACTGGAACTAGGTTGCCCTGGTTAATGTAAGAGATTACTGGTAAAGAGTTAAAGTGTGTGTGGGGGAGGGTATTCTACCATTATGACATTTTGGGGTGCAATCCAGACCAGTGAAGGGCTGTCCTCCCTGGAGTGCCTCACAATGCTTTGCTGCTATAGCTCCCAACCTGTGCTCCTCACAAACAGAGGGCAGGTCATACCCTGATAGCCACAGTGATGATTCAGCAGCCTGTCAGCACTTCAAGAAGCCTTGGTCACTAATGGCAGGGTGACCCCAACACCCTCCCACTTCTGGATTCCCCCCCACAAAGGACAATTATCTCCTATATCTTACATTTGATGCTCCTGTTACACCCCAGAATGATATTAACATTTTTAGCAGCTCGTATTCAATTTGTGATCCACTGTAGCTGTCAGACCCTTTTCAGCAAAACTGCCATCCAGCCAGTTATTCCCCATTTTGTAGTTGTGCATTTGATTTTTGCCTGCCTAAGTGTAGTACTTTATACTTGTCTTTACAGAATTTCATCTTGTTGATTTCAGACCAATTTTCCAATTTGTCAAGGTCACTTTGAATTCCAACCCCTCCCAGCTTGGTGTCATCATAGATTTTATAAGCATACTCTCAATTCCATTATCCAAGTCATTAGTGAAAATATTGAATCTAGGACTGATCTTTCAGGACCCCCTTAGCCACATCCTGACACTTTGACAGGGAACTCTTTATAGCTACTGTTTGATTACTCTTTCAGTGAAGTGATAGGGTAAAAATGCAGAGGTGATCTAGCTCGTCTTTTCCAGTGCTACTATGTGCAATTCCTTTTTTCTCATCGTCAGACAATTTGCTGAGTATTATCCCAAAATGTGAAAGAACAGCAATTGATTAAAACATCAACTTTATATAATTTCATGTCTAAAAATTATTCTGAATGTTTGTGACTTCTCTGAATTCAGAATGTGTAAGAATTGCTCTGTCAACGAAGGACAGCTTTGTACAATATAGTCATTAGTTCTAGCACGTTGACTTGCAATCATTACTCACATGAAGGGTGCCAGTGGGTTTTAATGGGATTACTGGCATGACTAATGGTGGCAGGACTGGTCTCTCAACTTCCACTTAAAGGCTGAGGTTTTAACAGAACTCTTCAGTTCATTTGTAAATAACATGAAATCCCATTACCAGTGGGGAAGTGGATGCTCTTGAAACATTTTTGTGGCTCAAGACCTCAGAGGAAGTGGTTTATGCCACTATCTAAGCTTATGTATGCTATTTAACATTAGTAATAGCCAAAGATATCTAAAAACCAAGGTCATTTTGTCTATTACAGGCTATCAACTTTCACACCCTGCTACCTTTAAATTCTATTGGTTGTAAATTTATTTCTGGAGTTCTTAAGCTGATATACTTTCTTTGGGTATATCTTGCCTCAGTGCGGTGTAATGAATCAGGGTGTAATGAAAAGCCAAACTCACAATAATTTTGATTCTGTTTTAAAAGTGAACTGTGAAACTCCTTAGGACCTAAGTGGTCTGGCAGAAGGTAAAACAAATTCAAGTTGCTCCGAATTTTAAAAAATCCTGACACTTTTTTTTAAGTCATACAAAATGCTAAATTAAGGGAGCATTAAGGTAATAACAAGGTTAATCTCTCAAATGTCAGGAAATGTCACCGATAAGATTTCACAATTGAACAGATTGGGCTTTCAGTTCTCAGCTCTGCTTCTTTCTTTGCTTCTGACTACCAGTGTAATGCTAGGCTGGAGGGAGACTCCTAGCTCCACTTGGGATTCACCGCTACGTATTCTCTCCAGGAGTTGGGCAGCAAAGCCAGGACAGCCCTTTCTCACAAAGAACAAGAAAGAGGTTGTGATGCTGCCCCCCCTCTTTAACCCCAATAGCAAGTGATCTGAGGATGTGGGAAAGCCAGTTTCAAATTCCCATTCTGCCTGAATCCAGGTCTCCCATCTCCCAGGTTGGCCATAACCACCAGGCTACGGGGTGGGTGTGTCTTCTGCTGAAGTTGCTGCACTTTGTATAAAACATTTAAACATTCATTGGAACAGGGACTAGAACCTGAGTCACCCAGGTGAAGGTACTAATCACTAGCTTATAGAGTCACTCACACTCTGTCTGGCCCAATGAATATTTAAGTATTTCATATGAAGTGGAATAGCTTCAGCAGACAATATTGAGAGACTCACTCTAGAATACCTTATAGCCTGGTGGTTCTCAACCAGTGGCCCACGGGCCACTTGCGGCCCAATCAGCACACAGCTATAGCCCATGTGACATCCTCGGGGCCAGGCAGGTAGTATATATATTGTGTGGATGTGGCCCACATAACACATAGAGAGTTGCATATGCAGCCCACAATGGTAAATAGGTTGAGAACCACTGCTATAGCCCATTGGTCATGCCACTCACGTGGGAGCTGGGAGACCTGTGATCACTGCTCCAAATCAGGCAGTGTGTGTGTCCTGTCTGGGAGCATGCGAGCTGCTCGCACATACTAGCGTGATCAGGGACAGCTGCCGGTGACCCTGGTGCCTGCCCCAGTGGGCAGGGCTAGGGGCAGTACAGCCATGCTGGAAGAGCTGCCTGGACTGGATGCTAGCTCCTGCGAGCGGCTGTCCGACATTTTGCTGCTACTGTTCCTGGCCCAGTCGCTGGCCATGTCCCTGCTGGTCACACTTGTTGTCACTAGAGCCCTGCAAACCTGCAGATATCTGCTTTATATCGGTGGATATCCGCATCCCTGAATATAAATTGTGCGTCCACACAGGGCTGTACTGCTCAATGCAGTCAGGACGTAGGTGGTTTTGCACATGCCCACTGGCAGAAATGTAGGCACCTACAGGGTTAGGCAGCAGCTGAACGGGGGCGGGGGGGAAAGCGGGTTGAATATGTAAAGTTTGGACCTAGGCACTTAAAGTAGCAATTAGGTGCCTAAATCTCTATGGATCTTGCAGAGTCTCCTTACAATGGCCTGAGAAGACCTTGCTCTAGTTTTTAAAAGCTTTGGGTTCTATTCTTCCCATGATGAGTACAAGTTCTCTCTTTAAAGTTAATCAATCAACACTTAATAAAATATGCTTTGACCATTAATGGAAGTAATGTGTGTGCATAGAGAGGAGGATGAAGCTGCATGTGTAGTGACAGCATGCAGGATATGAGAATTGAAGGAGTAAAGTGGGATGCTTTGTGTGCTTGTCTGTACCCTAGACATTTTTCACGGCCCTTTGGCATGGCTGAGCTTTGCGAAAGACTGACAGATTTAGAGCTGCTGGTGAGTGGAGTGTCACTGTCAGTACTGTGCTGTGCATGCCAGGAAATGGAAACAGAACAAGCTTTAAAAGAATCAGTGAAAATTACATTGAGGAGGCAGGAGGGAAATAATGTCTTATTTTAAAAGAAGTATAATACACACTTTTCCTTCCTTTCTTGACCTGCAGTGCAAGTTTGTTTTTAAAAAGGCCTCCATTTGTACAGAGCACATCCATGTAGTCACCAGCTGTACCATATACAGGCACATTTCCAGAATATTCCACCGGAAGGTGTTCTGAGATATTTGATAATATATAACAATTTATATTGTTTGGGGGATAGAACCAGAGACCTTCACCTCCAAAGCATAAGACTTTCCATACCTTCAGATAAGGAGAGGGCTGCATTAGTGGGTGATAGTAGTACTATGCTTTTATTCTTTGTGTACCTTCACTAGGAGGACCTGAAACACTTAGCCACAGGACCCAATGAAATGCCCATAAATGATCCTCTGAGGTCAAGTGGAATTCGCTGTGATCACTAATCACTATAGAGGAAAAAACTAAGGAGGCTTTAACTCACTTGCTCTGTCTTTAGCTTAGAAATACATCTCCATTAACGAATTCAAGGAGCATGTGGTGAGCATCAAGCATGGTCATATGACCCTAGCACTCAGGCAGTGTTCAGCGCTGCAGTAGACAGTGACATTTGCCGCAGCCTCTTTGGCAGCTACATTGTGGCACGGAGGTTGTACAAGTTGTGAACCTTTGCTTTGCTTTGTTCAGTAGCAGGCGTTCGTTTCAACAAAAAGAAATAGTCATGAGTTAAATTTTATGTTTTGCCAAAAAAGAAAAGAAAAAGTGTAAGAGGAAAAATTAAAGGTATGGGGAAGTGTGTATACAGTCAGTACATGGCCTGACATTGCGCAGTGTGCCAGGCAGAAAATAGCAGGCCTGAGACAGATGTGGCCAAGAGCATATAATGACATACATGGTCACATTCAGGAGTGATTTGCAAGAAGATATAAATGACATCAGTATATGATAGTGAGGGCATGTAATGGAGGGTAAGAGAGTGTAAGTTGGTGTGATTTAAGTGTCAGCATGCTAGAGGAATGGCTTGATTCTTGTCACTCACACCAGCTTTACCCTGGAGTAACTCCATTGACTTCAACAGAGCTAGCACACTGATGTCGGTGACAGGAGATTCAAGTCAATAAGAAGGAGTTGGCTGACTTTGCTTGTTCCTTTATGCACCTTGTTAGCTGTTATCCTGCCATACTCTTCTCTTTGCAGTCTGTCTGTGTGCATAATGCATCAGTTTAGCCTCCCTCAGATTCAGTTTGACTCAGTGGGCCAATTTCAGATTTTATATGTAAAAAGCAAAAAGTTACATATTAGCAAGTGGGTGTAAGTCTAAGGGTGTCTAATTTGATGTCCCTTACATGCTTAGGGTTTGAAGAAGGAGCAAGTTGCATTGTTACTGTAGATGCCCAGGGATTCACCTCTGAGTTTGACCCATCATGGCACAGTTTCTTTAGTCAGGATTCATGAATTGAAATTTCTTAGAAAATATCAGTGTGTGTGTGTGTATGTACAAGTACATGTTATGTATTCAATTTTCCAGCAAAGACAGTGGAGCTGTACCTTCTACGCCAAAGCTGACTCAACCCCATAGTTAATTATGAGTTGATGAAGCTATAATTGTAAGCAGGCAAATGAAAAAGGAATCAATATTCAAACAGTGGTGGCTTTATTTTTGCAGTGGTTATCATGGCATCCAGGAAAATCTATATAGTTTTGTTTGTAGCTGCAAGTGTTTCACTTTGTGATGGAATTTTTTTATAATATAATAAACTTGGAGGTGAAGGACTTTTTTTTCTGAGGCTGAGATTTTTGTTGCTGTTTTTAAATTTAAAACTAAACTATTCCCAGAAAATGAATTCCATGTGTACTAAATGTTGTTTTTCTGAATTTGAGCAACTTCTTTTCAATATACCATATTTTGCCTTTGGAAAGAAATGTAAAGGATTGGAGCACATCTTTTGATTTTTATCATTTTCTAGTAGATGACTTACAGCAAACTTAGTTTTTGAAATGATTTGTTTTCCAGTAAAAATAATAAAGATGACATTGGGCATAATTTTATTAACTTATTATTTCTTTCCAAAGTGGAATTTTATGAATTAATTCAGTTGACCAGGTGAATTGCAGAGTCTTTCCTTAGTTGTGTAACTTAATAACTCTGCACTCAGGATAGAGAGGAATTTCCTGTGAAGATCATATTAACTCATGCTAAGTTGAAATAGCATCTGAATTTTGAGTCATTTTTTATAGTAAGGAAACACTAGTGCATTGTCCCACTTCTATAGTTTTAGTTCTACACTGTCTTGAATTATGCATGAGTGACTTAAACGGAATCTCAAGCATGACAAATATCTGTTGAAGGACCTATAAAGAAGCCCTGTATAATCTCAGAAAGCAAAATCTTAGAATGGGATATACGAGCAGTCACTGATTGCAGGCTAAAGTTGACAGTGGTGCCAGCTATCCTTCAGTTACTCCCTGCAGTAGAGGTTTCTGATAACTCCCAATTTGTTTCTTTTTGGTTCAGAAAAAATTACAGATGCTGCTCTTTTGTAGAGCTGGTTACCAATTTTCTGATGGAAAATGCTGATTTGTCAAAAGTGAAAGATTTTGCAGAAATGTGTCAATTTCAATGAAAATTCAATTTAGAAAAAAATTGAGATGACTTGTTTTAATCTGTTTTGAAATTTTTGGAACATAATGTTTTGATTTTTCATTTCAAAATAAATTTGAAAATGAAAAGTCACTTTATATTTTAAAAGTTTAAAATGTCAGTCAGAACAAAGCATTTCACTTTTATCAACATTAATTTTTTTTTTCAATTCATTCTATGGGAAATTTTGAATATTCATTTTGGAATAGAAAAGAATTTCAAACTCACAGAATTTTTCTCTAAATGGAAAATCTGCTTTCTGTCTAGCTTTACCTGTAAGGCTCTTGGGGTTCATTAAATAACAAAGCAGTGAACGAGAGAGGAATAAATCTTTAATAAAACAAACTGGAAAGCTACTGTGGTGAACTGGCGCACACAGCCATGCGGTGTCCCCCTTATTCCCCCTCCTCCCCCCGCTCTAGGGCACATCAAATTCCGACACTCACAACTCTCTTATGAGGGAGCATCTCCAAATCACAATCTTTCATAAACATACTTCTCCATTACACTTTTGACTTTAAAGTGTTGTTGAAATTGCCAGAGTATTTTGTGGGCTCTCCTGGGCATTTTATACACTAAACCATATTCTTAGGACCCTCATCTAGGAGACCCAGGGTCCAATCCCTGCTCCAGTGAATATTTATATATAGACCAAGTAACATCATTAAAACTGTTCATGTTACCTCAGATCCATTCATCAGTGATATTCCATACTGATGATTTACCTGCTTCTTCATGTGCAGGGAAGTAATGATTTCCATCAGGATAAATGTTTAACTTCTTTCTGGCTGAACCTTGGCTTATACCTTGCCTTCCAGATGGAATAAGAAAAGATATCCCTCTTTGCTTTCACTGACACCCACGGTATAGCATTGCATAATTGGCCAAATGTATTACAGGTGTCTCTTGCTGTTTTTTAAAAGCATACATTTAATCCATTGTTCAAGTACAGTTCATGTGTGCAGGGTGTCCTCCAGTGTGCAAAAGCAGTGAGACCTGTATCATATACCAGTTTCATTCTGTGATTTAAGAAATCTTAGAGAACAGGATAAACCAGTCATTACAAGTTGTGGTCCATGGACCACAGGTGGCCCAGCGAACATTTAGTGGTGGTTATTGGAGATCTGACTGGTTATACTGGGTTTCATTCTGTAAGGTGTTGAACAGTCTGGCCCTGATCCAGCAAAGTATTTAAGCACATGAGTAGTCCCATTGATGGCCTATATTCCCTATATGGATTTGCCACAAGGATGTGTCACAATCACAAGTGGAAGGGTCACCATGAGACTATCTCTGTATTAAGATGCGGTTCATATTAGGAAAAAGGTTACTGTCACAGAGTGTAAGGCCAGAAGGGGCCACCAGATCATCTTATCTGACCTCCTGTATATCATGGGCCACCAACACCCCCCAGTTCCCACACTCTAACTCTAACAACAAAAATTAGACCATAATATTATAGCCCACAAGCAGGAGCGGTGCCAGGGTTTTTGCTGCCCTAGGCGGCAGCGCTACTCCTCTGAGCATTCGGCGGCGGGGGTCTTTCTGCTCTGCGTCTTCGGGGCACTTCGGCGGTGGGTCCCGGAGTGAGTGAAGGACCCACCGCTGAATTTCCGCCGAAGACCCAGAGCGGAAGGACCCCCTGCCACCGAATTTCTGCCAAGGACGGCAAAATGCCGCCCCCCAAATCCTGCTGCCCTAGGCAACCACCTAGGGTCGCCTAGTGGAAGCTCCAGCCCTGCCCACAAGCGACTAGGCTGTTGTGTCACAGGCAGAGAATAGGAGGGACTGAGGTGCACCAGTGCCTGAGACCCCTGCAATAGCAGGAAAATGACTAAGTGAGATATACCCAGCTAAGCCTGGCACCCACACTCTGCAGCAGAAGGCAGAAACCCCCAAGATTGCTTCCAATCTGATCTTGAGGAAAATTCCTTCCTGACCCATATATGGCAATCACATTCCAAGCCTGTGTGGAAGAATGAGCCAGGCAAGCTCCTGAGAGAGAGAATGCCTGGTGGCTCCTCAGAGCACTGGCCCACTGGTCAAGGGCCCTTGTTACAAATGTTAGTCACATCTTTGGATTAGTTCTTCCCTTTTTCCTCTAGTTTTGTTCAACTTTGGAAGTATGTTGATTCCTCAGCTTCCATAAACCTGGCAATGTTCCATGTGATGCCCTAGAATTTATAAGGGAAATATCCTTCCTTTTATGCCACTAGACAGAGAAGAAGAGGAACGAGAGAGAGAGACAGCATGAGAAGGAGAAGAATTGAGAGTTTGCATTGGTGTAGAAAACAATGGAAACTGCCATCAAAATTTCATTACCTCTTTTTCTCTGATTACTGCAAAAAATACACTTTTTGAAATCTTACCATCTAATTTGATAGATGTAGCACTGGTTGTGAAAACAGCTTGTGCTCAAATTTGTAGTATAGTTTCTCTTCTCCCTTCTTTTTTTTTTAATGCAATTTGTTGCGTGAGAGCATAGGAACATTGCATATATTTTATGGATTACAGCTTCACGGAACAATAAAATAATACAGGAATCACTGCAAAAGAATAGTAATGTTTAAACCATCTGTGAAGGACATCTTAATTCCATTTAGTTATTTCCAAATACTATACTGTAACATTGGAGGAACAGAAATGTTTAATTTTTGTGATCCCAAAGTACTTCAAGCTTCACTGCACCTGTTAAATACAGTTGTCATATTAAAAACAGTCCATTTCTGCTTTCTAATTAGAGAACTGAGCAGTTAATAGGAGAATGCATAAAATAATTGTGGGTTTGGAGACCTAATTCTGAGAAGTACTTAACAAATGGCTGATCTCAATGGAAGTTCTTTATTTTCAGTTTAATTATAAAATATCTGTATTGTGGCAGTGCCTTCAAGCCTTAAAAAGGGATTGGAGCCCCAGCATATCAGGCATATACATGTTACATGTAGAGAAAATATTATCTCAGAATGTGAATTTTTGCAAGCCATAAACAATATTCAACTGATTCTTTAAAAACAAAAATCTAAAAAATAATGAAGGAACTGACCCTGGGGTATAACATTCAATTTAACAGTGTGATTTTTCCAAGCTATAAACCATAGTTTGAATTTTCATTATGGCAACCTTCAATTATTAAAAAGAAAAAGCACACACACACAAACCAGGGAAATGTTTTAACTTGGAGGTTTTATTGTTTTCAGTAACCTAATAGGTTGGATGCTGCTTCCAATTGTAGACCTCTTGTTAAATCATCATGCTGACTAACCTAATGGGGAGGTTTGTTTTCCTGACCCACTGATGCAGCACCACACATAATGCATTCACATCCCTTTGATTCAATTTCTCTGTGGTCAAGGGGTGGCTGTGCTGATAAAGGTTTGAAATCTATTATAGAGGGTTTGTGCTGATGAGGGCTTAGGAGCAAATTAAATTCTCATGGAAATAATGAAATGGCCACTTAGCAATGGGAGCAACTTCTCTCTCTTTAAGTATTTTGGCCAGGTGCAGTTAAAAATAGCTGTGATATATTTATCTTTCCAAATACTACACTAGGAAATGTTGACTAGAGTAGCACTATCAAGATATTATGTGCTGCTCACAGAGCTTTTTGAGGAAGCTCTCATTCTTGCTTTCTTGTTTGTACTGGCCCAGAGAAGGATTCTTTTGCTATTAGTTTATTAGCCTTGTTAAGGATTTCTAGTCTCCTGAAGGAACGATCTCAGTCCTCAACTTATTGCATCAAGGAAACAAACACACAAAGCATCAACATCTTACAATTGCTGATTTATGTTTTGTTTTTTAACTAAGCACATTGCTAAAATATGATAAAGTATTGCATTAAACTATAACTTCATGTACAAGAACCACCCAGCATATAATGAAAGGGAAGAAAAAAGAACAAACAAATGTACACTGCTTAATACTGTTCATACACCAGTTAGCTATCTCTAGTTTTTTATACTGTATTTGTCACCATAATATGTGAGCACCTCAAGTAAGTGTCACCTCAAAAGAAAAGGGTGTTCTTCCATGATAATCCTCTTCACATCTTGTTTAGACCTGTTCATCCTTTTCTGTCAGTATTTTTAGTCTGAAGCCTTAGTCTAGTGTCTATCAGATCAAGTTCAGGGAAGTTCAATAGGCGGGATAGAGGAGAGTCAGAGTAATTTCCATGTTTATGATTATCAGTTCCAGTAATAACAGCAACTGTTACAAGAAATGGAGATGCAGTTTTTACTCATGGGACTAAAATCTGGCAGGAGAGCAGGTTCAGACTGCTCTCTACCCTGAAGGAGGCTGGTTGTGCTTTTTCTGGCTTCTTCATTCTGTCACAGGCTTGGTGATTAAGACACTGAATAAGTTAGTTTTTACAGTGTGACTAGCAAGTGTTTCTCAACACTAGTAACCACACAGGTTCTGAAAACAGTTTTATGCTGTATGCCATCACCTCTGTCTGCCAGAATGACTAAGCATTCCAATCAGCAAGTTAAGACTCCCTGCATCTGCTCCTACATCCTCCACAGAGTCATAATGCCCACCAGTTGGCTGGGTGCCGCTGACAGATGAAAGGGAAAGGTTTATTATCAGAGGTAGTGGGGACCTAAAGTGAATCTTGTGAACATCTGAATGTGACTATGGCTATGTCTACACTATCACTTATGTCGATATCACTTATGTCGATATAACTTATGTCGCTTAGGGGTGTGAATAAGCCACCATCCTGAGTGACCGTCTCCAAGGTAGCTGTCTTTTCCTTCACTTAGACCTGTTACTTATAAGCTGTCTACAAGCATAGCATAATAGCATTTTCATTCACACCACAATTGTTTAATTAAGTTTGTGTCAGCTGCTTGATGTGCAATGGAAATCTGGCAGAAAATAACTAGATTAGTTGAAACTGCTGTTAAAAGGGAGCCAATTAAAAAAAATGCTTTTATCAGTCTGTGTGTTTAGCATCCTTGTGCGGTGTTTGTATTTTACAGTTACCGCTTTCAGAACAGCACAATAGATGAGAGCAGTTAGTGGTATACTGTTTTTACAATTTATGTTTGCATTAACTGTATATTGAATTGAATTTTGGAAACATGTCTGTCTCCTTGATATGTCATGTCACAGTAATACATCAGCTTGTAAAAGCTTCATTTCAGGCAGTATTTTTTACAAATAAATTTGAAAAGTACTGAAGCATCAGAGTGCAACTCTCCCTCCATAACATCCTCCCCTTCGCCCCCATGATTTGACACACAAATTTACAATCCATTCTCTTATAAGCTGTAAGAATAGGAGTACTTGTGACACCTTAGAGACTAACAAATTTATCTGAGCATAAGCTTTCGTGGGCTACAGCCCACTTCTTCGGATGTAAGCTTTGTTACATTAGGGTTGTGATGGGTTTCCTGTGGGGTGCCACCTGGAACTGGGGTACTGCTGAGCCCCCGACCCACCACCCTGGGCTCCCTCTTACACTGTACTGCTGTGACAATCCGCAAAGCCCTCCAACCTGCACTCTCACCACCATTCATAGAGGTAGGAGGACACCCAGCTGCAGTTACACGCAGGCTTTCTGACCAGCCCCAGCATAGGAAGGCTACAGTTAAGGCAACTGCCAGCTTCCCAGGCACACACGCCCTCTGGAGTACAAACCCAAAATTATACCGCCTTGCGCTGCACCGGGAACTGCACAACGTAAGCTCATAAAGTTTGTCCCCTCCCTCAATGTGGAGAGGAATATGCCCCTTGAGCTATGATGCCCATACACTTCACTCCAACTCACTAGTTTAGATAAAGCAAAACCAAGTTTATTAAATAAACAAAAAATGCAACTAAGCTTAATATACTAAATTGACTGGAAATGAATTAGCAGATTCTTAAGGGGCAAGCATTTATAGCTTGGAATCCCCAGGTGTTTCATTCACAGGCTCAAAATCCCTTTAGCCTGGGTCCAGCACTTCCCCCAGTTCAGACTTTGTTCCTCAGGTGTTTCCAGGAGTCTTCCTGGGAGTGGAGTGAAGAAGCCAGATGATGTCATGC
The DNA here is from genome assembly GCF_020497125.1 of Mauremys mutica. Classification (NCBI taxonomy): domain Eukaryota; kingdom Metazoa; phylum Chordata; order Testudines; family Geoemydidae; genus Mauremys; species Mauremys mutica. Next base: position 84,663,627 of record NC_059075.1, read on the forward strand.
CCTGCTTTATTTAGCTTTTGCATATGGCGGGAACCCTTTGTTCCAAAGCTTTGTTCCCAGACCAGTCTGTGGAAAATACTGACATCCCAAATTGGAGTCCAGCATCATGTGGCCTGGTCACATGTCCTTGTAGAGTCATAGCAGGCATTACTTGCAGGCTATTTGAAGTGTTCTCAGGAAGACTCACCAGGTGGAATATAAGCTTCTCCTAAGGCCTATTGTTCTTTCTAATGTCTCATTGCTCTGAATACACCCTTCCCAACCGCTATCTAGACTGAAAGCACTTCTCTAGTGGGTGTTACCCAGGTGTAACTACATTTCAGGTACAGATACATAGTCAGTATTTATAACTGCACATGCAAAAATGATACATGCATACAAATAGGATAATCATATTTAGCAAATCAGACTTTCACACTGAAGAATATGGGGTGCAGTGTCACAATTTATGCGAGTAACCCTTATCGGATTTAATGATGGAGAAACTGAGGACTCTGCATGGCATGCTTGGGAATTCCATGAGGACTCTCACAATTTAGTAAGAAGCCTATCCATTGGCTCATCATCGTATTCAGCTCATGTAACCTTTCCTGTCAGAGGAATTGCTCTGAGGCATTACAGCAGGGGGAGGCAACCTATGGCACGGGTGCCGAAAGTGGCACATGAGCTGATTTTCAGTGGCACTCACAGTGCCCAGGTCCTGGCCACCAGTCCAAGAGCTCTGCATTTTAATTTAATTTTAAATGAAGCTTCTTAAACATTTTGAAACCTTATTTACTTTACATACAACAATAGTTTAGTTATATATTATAGACGTATAGAAAGAGACCTTCTAAAAAGTTTAAAATGTATTACTGGCACGCAAAGCCTTAAATTAGAGTGAATAAATGAAGACTCGGCACACCACTTCTGAAAGGTTGCCAACCCTTGCATTACAGTAACCTAGGACATGTAGTAATGTTGACACTTAAAACAAACTACAAAGACATTACTAGTGACTTGAACAATAGACACTGATAGTTTGTTTGTCCTCACGTTTTACTGTTGTAAAATATTCATGGCTGAAACTCAGGATTGTGAGCAAGTTCTAGTTTCAAGAATTACTAAACAGCACGTGTTTATCCCCAATTAAGTTATTATGACACAAAGACCATCTGTCGTGTGTGTGTGTGCCTTGTCTGAGAATTTGGTCCTGTGTATGGATATTCTACATATACGCTACACACAGGACCACATTCTCAGTCATTATATACATACAATATTAAATGTGCATATTTCTATTCTGATCCTGATGTTTGAATATAGGTGCTCCTTGCCTGCAAATGGAGACATTGCAAGGGACATAATTTCCCTGTATAATTTTATCTTCATAGTTCAGAGTCCCTAGTTTCTTCTGTCACCAATATTTGTTTCTTATTACTACACAACTGTCATCAACTCCTCAGCATATATGTATACAGGCACACGGGCAGAAAAGACAAAGTTGACACAATGTGTACACTGAAACACTCAGTCCCCAAAATCTGAGGCTCTCCCAAGCTCTTCCCCTTTGACACAGGGTTTGCACTATGTGCTGAAGGCCAACAAATTAAGGCTCCTTTGTACTACATTGGAGAGTAAGTTCCAGAGTCAAAGAACTTTTTCATTGAGAATATCCTGTCCCTTCACACATTTATCTAGAAGTCTAGCCTTTTTCTAGGTAAGAGTTCTCAGATCTTCACTGCTAAACATCTATATGAAAATCATTAGGACATCTAGATACGTTTGACAAAAACTATGTGTTGGGCATGGGAGCTCTGTCTGATGCAGCCTTTGGTAGGAAAGTTGCACAATTTTTCCTCAGATAATTCTGTACTATTTTGGGACATGCCAAATGTCTGAACTATGTTATATATAGTGTGGTTGTGCAGTCCCAGGATACTAAAGACACAAGGTGGGTAAAGTGTTATCTTTTATTGGACCAACTCTGGGAAAGGAACTGCCAGTGTCATAGCAAAATGCAAGGTGGAACACATTGTAAAGCAGAAGTACTTAGCACATATTGTAAGGGACTGTTCAAGGAAGAGTGGCCCGGTAACAACTCTGGAGTCATAGGACAAAAGGGGGGGAGGAGTGGGTAATGGATTGCTGTAATAAGCCCCAAACCCAGTGTGTCTGTTCAGTCTGTGGTTTTTAGTGTCTAGTACAATAACGAATTTAAGTTCCCAGGCTTTGCCTTTTGAAAGAGTTATGCATGTTTCCTTTGAGGAGAGGACTGATAGGTCACGTATAGAGTGATCGTCTTGTGAAGTGTTCACCCACAGGCAATAGGATGCTTTTGTCTTCTATCATTTCCCTGTGTGAGCTCATTTGAGTGTGTAGCGATTGCCTGGTTTCACCCACACAGTTGTGATCGGGACAGTTAGTGCACTGGATGAGGTATGCCACATGTTGTGATATGGAATGTGTAGGATCCATGCATCTTGAAAGGTGCGTTGTGGGGGGTGTTGTAGCAGCAGAGATGTGTGTTCTGGCAGGTCTGGTGAGTTGCTGTGTCCCACTAACCCTCTCTTTTTGTCCTATGACTGCCACTCTACCTTGAATGGTTCCTTACAATATGTGCTGCTAACTACCTATGCTTAACCAGCTGTTCCATCTTGTGGTTTGCTGTGATACTGGGAGATCCTTTCCCAGACCTTAAGAAGAGCTCTGTGTGGCTTGAAAGCTGGTCTCTCTCACCAACGGAAGTTGTTCCAGTAGAAGATATTACTTCACCCACCTTGTCTTGACTCTGTCTGGACTAGTATACAAAAACGAGAGTGGTACAATTCTTTATCGGCTTTTGTTTTATACCAAATCAGATACCCACCTTTGTCCTCAGTCAAGAAATTACCATATAAGGGAGTGTTTGATGTATAGTTTGTGGGTGTTTTGCAAGTCTCATTGTAGGATTCTGGCCTGATAAGCCTATTTTGTACAAGCAGCATTAGTGCTACATGAGCCTTTCTATGACTAGCCTCAGCTGGGGGCTGAAGTGAACATAAATGTACCTCCCTGACACCACCTTCTATGCCAGGTCCACACCGTGGGGCGAGGTGGCACCCACTACTCACAGAGACAGAGCATCTTGCTTATAATCTTTTCTCCCTTCAGATGGACCCTCCCCACCATGCAGTGGGGTTGGGGTATGGACATGAGTGTTCAGACAGACTATAATGTAAAATCCATGTGGGTATTAGATAGTCAGTTACCTAGCTGAGATATCAAAAGATACCTTGCCAAATGTAATTTTATTAGGTTACATTTATAGTTGAGATATTGAATTTGACTTTAAAAACCAGCCTCCCATTTTCAACCCACAAATAACTATGGTCACAATCACAGGCTCAAATGTTGGTAAGTACATATCTACCTACCTACTATTTGAGCACACTTAGGAAGTTTGACGCCTAATGGCCTTCCTTGGCACCTTATGACCTAAACAGAACTTAATTTGTGAAGAGGCCTTGTGCTGGACCCTCGGTCCACTGCAGTGATGTATTTCACCATTACTAAATAATATATGCCTTTCTGGGATATTTTCCAGTACATCCTTGATAACCAGTTGCTATAGTTTTCTCTCTGCTGTGATTTTCCTCCCACTTATGCTTAACTAAAAATAGATTTTGATGTCAATACTTACCTCAAACTGAGCAGTTCTTTACAAGGTTTGGTCCTTTAAAGGATCTGATAAATACTTTGACCTGCACTCTATGGGGTAGATATTTGTAAGCTGCTTTTTCAAATATCACATTAAGGTGCAGAGTGGGCTGATATATTGTTGGTTTCTTTGCTCGCCTCACTTTTGTTGTGCTCTCCCACCCCTAGTTCCATTCTGGTAATCAGTAATTAATTTATGGAATGAGGGTGGTTGCTCCACTGTGAATACAATGCCTGGGGAACAAAAGAATGAAGTAGACTTTGAAAAGAAACCAGATAGTGAAAAATGATTACAGCTTTCGTAATCATAGGTTTTCATAGCAGCAGGTTTCGTTTTGCACCACTCCAAAATCTAAAAACAAGATAGTAAAAAGAAATCTGCAGTACATTTTATTTGTGTATTTATTTTTATATATAAAAGAGAAGAAAGAAGTAAATGAAAAAACCTGGGATTTTTTTTCTCTATCTGGAAAAGCTTAGTTTTGAGCATAATTTAAATCACTACATCATTTTATAAAAAGAAAACAAATATCCACTCAAACTACAACAAACATGATTCACCATTTCCACCCAGCTATTTGAACAGGATTCTGGTATCTGATCCTGCTTCTATTCATCATGTCTTTGACTTCAGTGGGAACAGTTCAGGCTCAGGGTGAGGAAGATTTTCTGGCACTGATTTGCTTTTACTTCCAAAAAACCCTGTTCCAGTTGAAACAGAACATTTCCCTCATTCGGGGCTGAGGGTTGGGTGGCAAAAGTTTGCCCTGAGTCCCCTTTTCAAGAGGGCCCCCAAACCGAGTGGACTGTGTAAGAGAGCAGGTGATATCCTTTTCTAGATATTACCTTAGGCTCAGGCAGAACCACTTGAGCTTCTGTCCTCTTCTCTTTGAGGTTTCTACACTGTGAGTAGTTGCTGTCCCTTCTCAGTTGCAGCTGCTTGGTAGCTCCCAGCTCCTAACTCTCCTCCGTAAAAATGGGGCTGATTCAAGGTGGAGCAGGGAACACATTTTCAATGAATCAAAATCAATTTTTCTTAACATAGTCACCCTTCAGAGGTGACAATGTAGAGGTCTGGAAGTGGTTCTCAGGCCACAGGTTGACCAACAATTACCTAAACCTTTTATACGGCTTTCTTGGCAGGGGAATTTATTTTTCTGGATAAGAAAACTTTCATCCAATGTAATGTTTCTAGTTAAATTTGTTCAATCAGGGCAAATTGGGCTGATTTTTACTACTCTTCCTGATCCAGGTGTGAGACTCCTCATTCTCTTGTGGCACTTCAGTCTCTTACCTGATTGTTCGCATTCCCTCCTTCAAAAATTGCAGTTTTTACTAACAGGTTGACAGGCTTTTATTCACACTCTCCCTAATGGAGCTGATGATGTGATACAGGATGCCGCATGGGTGCATATCCCAGTTGTACATCTTACAGATCTTGGCAAGTATGTGCTTTTCATATAATAGAAAAGGCACAAGTGAGTAATTTAAACATATCCTTATTCCAGTGACTACAGTCATAGAAATCACACAAATGTAGGGCTGGAAGGGACCTCAAGAGGTCCTCTAGTCCATCACCCTGTGGTGAGGTAGGATCAAATATACTTAGGCCATCTCTGACAGGTGTTTGTCCAACCTGTTAATAAAAACCTCCAATGGCAGGGATTTCACAGCCTCCCTTGGAAGCCTATTCCAGAGCTTAACTATCCTTACAGTTAGAAAGTTTTTCCTAATATGTAACCTAAATCTTCCTTGCTGCAGATTAAGCTCATTAGTTCTTGTTTTACCTACAGTGGACATGGAGAACAATTGATCACCGTCCTATTTAGAACAGCCCTTACTATAGCTTAAGACTGTTATCAGGTCCCTCCTCAGTTTTCTGTTTCTTGACTAAACACTTAGGTATTTTTTTTAAACTTTCCTGACTAGTCAGGTTTTCTATACCATTATCATTTTTGTTGCTCTCCTTTGGACTCTCTCTAATTTGTCTACATCTTTCCTGAAGTGTGGGACCCAAAACTGGACTCAGTACCCCAGTTGAGGCCTCATTAGTGCTGAGTAGAGCAGGACAATTATCTTCTGTATCTTCATACCACATTCCTGTTAATATATCCCAGAATGACGTTCACCTTTATAGCAATTGAATTATATTGTTGGCTCATATTCAATTTTGATCCACTGTAACTCCCAGATACTATTCTGCAGTATTATCTAGTCAGTTATTCCCCATTTGTAGATGTGCATTTGATTTTTTCCTAAGAACAGTACTGTACACTTTGCTGAATTTCATCTTGTTGATTTCAGACTAATTCTCCAATTTGTCATGGTTCTTTCGAATTCTAATCCTGTCCTCCAAAGTGATAGCAACCCCTCCCAGCTTGCTGGTATTCACAAATTTTAGAAGCATACTTTCCACCCCAATATCCAAGTCATTATGCAAGTATTGAATAATACCAAACCCAGGACACACCCCTATCAGACTTGACGAGATATGTTCTCCCATTTTTACAACAAACCATTGAAAACTACTCAGTATGTAATTTGTGCCAGGAGTTGCCAGGGCTGAGCCCTGGTACCTGTAGGCTTGGCAGTTCATAGCCCCGACACCTCTGGGCTTGCCGCATCAAAGTAAAAAAATTGCTGAGCCCTGGCACATAATTGCTTGAGCTGCAGCACCTCTTTGATTACAAATTAAACATTGAAACCACTGAGTACATTTTTTTTCCCAACCATCTTTTAGAAATGGTACATTTTTCAGTATTAGAATTCACCAGCTGGAATGGGCCATTTTCACTGAGCCTGATCTCTTAGCACAGGCAGGGTGTTTAGGGGGAAAGCTGGGCTCCTTAAATTACTGGGACTCAGCCTAGTCATCATTCAAATGTTGGTTTAGCAGGATCCTATGTTTGCCAATAGCTGAATGCTCGGGTTAGACTCATGACATTAAATCTTTTATTCAAAGAAATAGGATATCAGACTAACAGCCAAATCTGCTAAGTGTTGTCAAAAGCTGTATTTTTCACTGTGGCGTTTTACACTGTGTAATGTGCTCTGATATGAATCATGAAGACAGGTGTCATTTTACATTAATTACACAGCCGCTCCTTCTAAAATACCATTGTAATGTTGACTGATTTTGTGGTACAGCATACCGAGTATATGTGAGGTGTGTGTTAAGTCCCCGGTTTATTGCAAAAAGTGATTGAAATTTGATGACTTGAGAGGAGCTGTGATTTTTTAAAATTAGACTGTTTAAAACACTTTTGTATATAGTAGCGCTATAGCCATGTCAGTTCCAGGTCTCCCTCACCAACCGAAATTGGTCCAATAAAAGATATTACCTCACCTTCCCTTGTCTCTCTCAAACACTTTTGGGTCTTTGGCTGGTTTTGCTAACCATCATTTAACACAAATGGCTGCATCAGCAGTTGGGGGAAAAACTCTTTGCTAAACATTCAACCCTGTCCTGGCTTTTCAATGAGATACTGAGGAGGCTCACTCATAAGCCACATTTAAGTTCTCCAGCACGTGCCCTAGAAAAAACCATATTAGACTCGACACGCCTCATATTTATAAAGTAAACAAGAAATGGGGAGGAGGACCCACATCTTTTAAAAACCAGCCAACCAACTGACCAAAAATTATTTCAGGCCCTTTTCTTTATACATCACAAAAAAATAAAATAAACATAAAATAAAAATTGCAGAGCCCTCCTCCCTTTATATTTAAAATTTGCAGATCACTTTTAACACAAAATCAAAAGGAACAAGCAGGTTAATTAGTTTTAAGAGTGAGTTGGACACATTTATGAGTGTGATTGTATGATGGGGTTGCTTGTGATGGTATGCAGCAGGGCTCAGCAGCCCTTGGGCTCACTTCTGGTTTGTCTTATGTTCCTAAAAGCTCATGCTTCAGGGCTTCAGCTGGACACTGGCAGGGGTTAGGAAGGGATTTCTTCCTCCCCTTCTCCATGTATTCTGGAAGGATTAAAAAAAAAAAATTCCTTCCTCTGAAGCATTAGGGATGGGCATAGCTGGAGATTGGACATTGGATGGGTAGGGCCTGGACTCTGAGATGGTACCAAGCATTCTCTCTTGCAGGTGCCTGGCTAGCTGGTTCTTGCTAACATGCCTAGTATCTGATTGATTGCCATCTGTGGCGCTGGGAAAGAATTTTCCCTAAATTAGATTGACAGTGATCTTGGGTTTCTTTTTTGCCTTCCTTTGCAATGTGTGGGTGTACATCACTTATCAGAATTATCTGGGTACATCTCACTTAACATTTCTCTGCCATTGCAGGTGCCTCTGGCACTGGTGCACCTCAGTCCCTCCTGTTCTCTGCCTGTCACCCTTCATATGTAACCCTAGTCACCTATGGGCTGTAATACTATGGTCTACTTTAGTTTCTTGGGTTTAGTGTGTGGGTGCTGAGTGGTGCTGGTGGCCTGTGCTATATAGGAGATCAGACTAGATGATATGGTGGTCTCTTCTGGCCTTACACTCCATGACTCTGATATTCTTAGCTCCCATCTCTGCAGCCAGGTACCTGCTTCAGCCAGTGTAATAACTGTACGTAAAATTTATGTAGCAAAGCCCTTTGCACCTTGCATCAAATATGCAAAGTTTCTATCGGTTTGTAAGGTGCAAATCACTATTGTACCTAAGCACTTATAGTACTACCAAGGTTCAAGTTTTATTTTGCAAATTTACCAGTATAATTGAAAGGGAAGGGGGAGTAATAAATAAATAAATTTTTATTCAACCAACCATGTCAAATTCCTGAAATTTGTTTGGATAAATCAATATTTTAGCAAAACATAGCTTGGAGGACAAAGGTCAAGAACATGGAATCTGTAGTTACCTTATGAAAGACTGAAAAAATACCATTTTTTCCCCCATCTCAACCAAAACACAGCATACTGCAGTCACTGTCTGACCTTCCAAGTTGCAGGCACATCCACATACATTGCAAATTCCGGGCCTGATCCAAAACCCATTGAAGTCCAAAGAAAAACCCATTAGCTGCCCTGGGCTTTGGACCAGGCCAGCATGAAAACCTTGCACAGCACTGAGGTGAGAAGTCTGGCTTCTCTGTGAGATAGGGTCTGAGGAGGCCATGGGTAGAGAGCAGGGAAGGACTAGGTTAGGGGAACAGTGGTGCTGGAAGATAGGACAGATTGTCTGTTGGTTAGGATTTTAGCCTGGGACTTGCGAGACCTAGGTTTAATTCCGACGCTCTGCTTCAGTCTTCCTATGTAATCCTAGATAAGTCATTTATCTCTCTCTTTCTCAGTTCCCCATCTGTAAAATGAAGATAACTTCCCTACCTCACAGGGTTGTTAGGGATAAATGCTTTAAAGATTGTGTGGTGTTCAGGTAAGCAAGTATGGGTGGGGGGGATATAAATATCCTAGAGAGACCAATTTCCTACTTCTGCTTTTGCCCACCCTCTCAGGCTGGTTGCTGAACTCCTCATGAACCACTGTACAGATAGGTGTACGTAGGTTGTCACTTGCTGCTTTTTTCCCACCTCCCTATTATATAGTGTACTAGCTTTTCTCCCCCAGCCTTCCAGGCCCTCATATTCACAATTGGGGCCTGCCTCTTCTCTAGCAATATACAGCCCCAAAGGGCTGTCCCTTCCAAAATCCCAGAAGAAATGTTATTCTGGAAAGGGGTAGGTTGGCAGGGGGAATTTTGAAGGCACATGGTAATAAATGTCAGATTTCCACGCTGAACTTCAGCCTCTAAGAACTTAAAACCCTCATGCTGACAACATCAGTAAAAGCAGGATTAGACAATATAAATTCTGCTCTCTTTCATTTCATGGAAATTGGGAGGGATTCCACTTTCAGTGGTGTCACTTAAATAGTAACTGTGAATAGAACATGGCCTTGCCTCTCTGCCATTGGCATCTTCCTCTGAAAAGCCTAGAAAACATTTATAAAATGTGATGCTTTGTTTCTTACTGCAGCACAAAGGCCAGTGTTTACGTTCAGTGCTACGGCATTCTGCAAGCATACCCTTCTCTGATGGCATCTAGTCAGATCGCAACAAGCTTAGGTCACTGTGCCTGCATTGCCAGAAGGGCTGGTTCTTATATACATCTCTGTGTGGGGGACGTAAGTGTCAGAAAGCTGAGTGAGGCTTTATTTGAATGGACATGTTTTCTTAAGAAATGACTCTGTGGAGCTTTAAAGCAAAACATTGTGTTCCTTAAGAGAGCTGTAAGGGTTGTTTTCTCACGAGGGAGGTACCTCTATTTAGGGGTAGATACAGACTGCTTACACAAAAGGGGGACAAGAACTGATAAATAATCCAACTTGAAAGTGTGTGCTTGGCAAGCTCCATTCTACCTGGCCCTCCACAAGGCTGATTACCATTTGGTGGGAACCAAGCTATCCTCCCATGGCATGCCAACTCATAGTATTTGGCCCCATGCTTATTTTCCCACACTATAGTCCTTTGTGGCTTGGGAGCATGTTTGTCTGTTTGCATGACTTTTTACTTACAAGCACATAAGTGACATGAATGAAGGTAAATGCAAAAATGCTCCTTGGATTGAGCATATGTTGGACTAAGAACTCTCAAAATACCCATTGTTCACTTACCTACATTTCTGCAATAAGCCTAAATATCATAAGAACATAAGAAAGGCCGTACCGGGTCTGACCAAAGGTCCATCTAGCCCAGTATCTGTCTACCGACAGTGGCCAATGCCAGGTGCCCCAGAGGGAGTGAACCTAACAGGCAATGATCAAGTGATCTCTCTCCTGCCATCCATCTCCATCCTCTGACGAACAGAGGCTAGGGACACCATTCTTACCCATTCTGGCTAATTGCCATTTATGGACTTAGTCACCATGAATTTATCCAGTCCCCTTTTAAACATTGTTATAGTCCTAGCCTTCACAACCTCCTCAGGTAAGGAGTTCCACTAGTTGACTGTGCGCTGCGTGAAGAAGAACTTCCTTTTATTTGTTTTAAACCTGCTGCCTATTAATTTCATTTGGTGACCCCTAGTTCTTGTATTATGGGAATAAGTAAATAACTTTTCCTTATCCACTTTCTCAACATCACTCATGATTTTATATACCTCTATCATGTCCCCCCTTAGTCTTCTCTTTTCCAAGCTGAAGAGTCCTAGCCTCTTGAATCTTTCCTCGTATGGGACCCTCTCTAAACCCCTAATCATTTTAGTTGCCCTTTTCTGAACCTTTTCTAGTGCTAGAATATCTTTTTTGAGGTGAGGAGACCACATCTGTACACAGTATTCGAGATGTGGGCGTACCATGGATTTATATAAGGGCAATAATATATTCTCAGTCTTATTCTCTATCCCCTTTTTAATGATACCTAACATCCTGTTTGCTTTTTTGACCGCCCCTGCACACTGCGTGGACATCTTCAGAGAACTATCCACGATGACGCCAAGATCTTTTTCCTGACTCGTTGTAGCTAAATTAGCCCCCCATCATGTTGTATGTATAGTTGGGGTTATTTTTTCCAATGTGCATTACTTTACATTTATCCACATTAAATTTCATTTGCCATTTTGTTGCCCAATCACTTAGTTTTGTGAGATCTTTTTGAAGTTCTTCACAATCTGCTTTGGTCTTAACTATCTTGAGAAGTTTAGTATCATCTGCAAACTTGGCCACCTCACTGTTTACCCCTTTCTCCAGATCATTTATGAATAAATTGAATAGGATTGGTCCTAGGACTGACCCTTGGGGAACACCACTAGTTACCCCACTCCATTCTGAGAATTTACCATTAATTCCTACCCTTTGTTCCCTGTCCTTTAACCAGTTCTCAATCCATGAAAGGACCTTCCCGTTTATCCCATGACAGCCTAATTTATGTAAGAGCCTTTGGTGAGGGACCTTGTCAAAGGCTTTCTGGAAATCCAAGTACACTATGTCCACCGGATCCCCCTTGTCCACATGTTTGTTGACCCCTTCAAAGAACTCTAATAGATTAGTAAGACACGATTTCCCTTTACAGAAACCATGTTGACTATTGCTCAAGAGTTTGTTTTTCTATGTGTCTGACAATTTTATTCTTTACTATTGTTTCAACTAATTTGCCCGGTACCGACGTTAGACTTACTGGTCTGTAATTGCCGGGATCACCCCTAGAGCCCTTTTTAAATATTGGCGTTACATTAGCTAACTTCCAGTCATTGGGTACCGAAGCCGATTTAAAGGACAGGTTACAAACCTTAGTTAATAGTTCCGCAACTTCACATTTGAGTTCTTTCAGAACTCTTGGGTGAATGCCATCTGGTCCCGGTGACTTGTTAATGTTGAGTTTATCAATTAATTCCAAAACCTCCTCTAGTGACACTTCAATCTGTGACAATTCCTCAGATTTGTCACCTACAAAAGCCAGCTCAGGTTTGGGAATCTCCCTAACATCCTCAGCCGTGAAGACTGAAGCAAAGAATCCATTTAGTTTCTCCGCAATGACTTGATCGACTTTAAGCGCTCCTTTTGGATTTTGATCATCAAGGGGCCCCACTGGTTGTTTAGCAGGCTTCCTGCTTCTGATGTACTTAAAAAACATTTTGTTATTACCTTTGGAGTTTTTGGCTAGCCGTTCTTCAAACTCCTCTTTGGCTTTTCTTATTACACTCTTGCACTTAAGTTGGCAGTGTTTATGCTCCTTTCTATTTGCCTCACTAGGATTTGACTTCCACTTTTTAAAGGAAGTCTTTTTATCTCTCACTGCTTCTTTTACATGGTTGTTAAGCCACGGTGGCTCTTTTTTAGTTCTTTTACTGTTTTTTCTTAATTTGGGGTATACATTGAAGTTGGGCCTCTATTATGGTGTCTTTAAAAAGGGCCCATGCAACTTGCAGGGATTTCACTTTAGTCACTGTACCTTTTAACTTTTGTCTAACTAACCCCCTCATTATCATGTTGGCAGATTGAAACTACTGAGCCCTCCTCCCATGCTTAAAAATAGTCTGGCATGTATATAAGGCCTTTCGCTGTAAAAGTTCTCAAAAGCACAGTGCAAACTATGGGCCTGATCTGGAGATCTGAATCTTATTTGGTCCTTACTCAGGCAAACTCCCTCTGAATAAGGACTGAGTGAGAATCTCAGGCTTTTGCTCTGAATGCATATGGGAATTTTCTCTGGTCTGAGCGTGAGTGAGGGTGCATCACACCCTGTAACAGTGGGGGAGACGAGGCAGACAAGACCATTTGGGGAAACGTGTGCAATTGTAAAAGGAGCTGTGGGATCTTTGCTGTTCATGCGGAGTGCGTAGGCCCTTGGTTTTTAAGGGCTCCTTTGAAAGACACCCCACTACAGAAATTGTATGGAACATGATCGAATGATGTGGGTAGAGTGAACCTTACCAACTTTGAATGACTGAAGAGAAAGAATATAGGCTTTTAAAACCTGGTGTTTAGATCCTCTGTCCAGAACAATAATACGCAAGAAAAGAAACACACCTTAAAGAACAAAACTCACAATATTAAGTTCTCCTTGTAGTTACAATGTTACATCAGCTTAACTGAGAGGAGAATTTAGCCCTCTGCAGGTTAAGGGAATAGGTCTTGAATGAGCCACTGCCCCTCCCTTTATGTTTTGTAATAACAGCCTGAGCTGCTGCATTTGAAGGTCATTGAGAAGGTGGTGTTCTTAATGTATTTGAAGCATCAGTTCTCAATGACTTTACTCTAAATGCTGTAAATTCCCATAGTATCAAATAGCCCCGAAGCCCATTGCTGACCTTAGAATGAGCTGGTCTACTGGGCACACATTGGGCTGTAAACATTACGACGATTCACTGTCTTAAATAAATTTGTTTTTACGACTGGTTGTGACGTGTCTCTGTATTTATTGATGTGTAATTCTCTGTTTGCATTCAATCCAAGACAAAAGTGGGGTGAAATATGCTACCTCTAACGGTAAGAACACACATAAGCTATCTAAAGAGCCTGATGGAGCAAAGGTACAAGGTTAGCTCTGAAGCTGAGACTCCCTCAGTGCAATAAAAAGCATTAGTGGTAAGTCATAGATGTACAGCACATGAATGGGTGTAAATAGGGAGAGATGTTTTGATAGGGCTGAGTACAAGGGGCCACATTGGTTCCTGGTGTAACTCCACTGAGTTGAAGGGATTTGGCCCAGTATGGTTATCACAAGATGAACTTGTGTAACTGTGTTTATTGTCCATGAACAGGTTTATAAGTTGTAAAAGTATCAGTATCTAACAGAGCACAAAAATAGATTTTTAACAGAAGGGTTCTATGAGTCAGTGGGGGAGACAGGATGGACAAACTTGCTGTGCATTGTAATAGACAGGAGTACGTCGATAGTTTAGGGAACAGTGCCATTCCTGTACCTCCAATCCATTTTAAATAATCCTCCCTTACATTAGTAACTACTTGATCCAGAGGTATAACGGTAGGCATAATGGAGCTGTTTGCCAAAATTGTCATGAATAGCTGAACTGAGGGGAAAAAGATGTTTTGTCAGATTTGTGACCAGTGGAAAATGTGGCTTTATTTCCTCTGTGAGTGTCCCTCCCCTTTTTTCTGGAGAAACTGTGCAAAATGCACAGCCAGAATTATCTAAAGAGGAAACCATGCCACTCTCATGTCCTACATTGTGATTTTTGGAGGCCCCCAACTAATGAGAGTCTAATGAGATGTCCCCTAGCCTCCTTCCAGTTGTTAGCCTCTCCAGAATGAAGATAAATTATAATGAACTACCTCTCCCAACAGGCACATGCTGTACTGTCGGCATTCTCAATAAATTTTCAAAACAGCGTGATTAGCAGAGTTAGCTTTAGTCTACGATTTCAGAACCGTGGGGGCTTCAGTCCTTTTATGTTAATTATTTAAATTAAATGGACTTATAACTTTAAAAAATAGATCCTAATTGCATTGTGAGCATGTTCTTTGAGTGCAGGCTGGGGCATTTCACTGAAACACAAGCTGTGCTTTCAGCATTTGAATTAGTGTGGTGCTGCCAGTGTCTTTCATTGTTGGCTTTCCCTCAATGACAGTCATAAGGTGATTTCAGAGTTCCGGTGAATGCATTAAATGGTTTGGAGAGCTGCCTGCCTCTCTTTATCTTTTTTTCTTTTGAGTGTGACATTTAAGAATATAACTCCCCCCTCTTCCTCTCCTAATCTGAAAATGGCCTCCTTGCTCAAACCTTGCCTCTCACATTGTGTTCCCCTGCTAATGTTTGTTTTATTAACCCCCTTCTTTCTCTGGCAGCACACACAATGACGTAGCATCCAAGGCACCTTTCCAGGCTATGAAATTTTACAAGCAATACACAGTGGAAACATTTACAAATCAGTTCCAAGACACACACACGCTGTGTGTATATACTCAATTGTAGATGTTCAGAGCTGTTCCTTAGGATTTCTATTTGTTAACTTGTTAAGAGTTTCTTTTCATGTGCCCATTGGGGAACTTTTCTTTCTGCAGGCCAAGTGACAGCAGGTTCCTCTGGGAAATGAAATGACTAGTTCAAAACTTGGTATCTCTCAAAGCGATACTAGAATCCTTAAGCACCAGATTGCTGTATGTTGACAAGGAGAGAATTTGCAGTGTGACCTGGTCCTGCGTTGCTGGATTGTCCTTGCTATATAATAATCTGTTAAAGTGATTGGCTGCTCCAGGTTTAAGGTGCTGACTGGGCACTCAGCCTATTCAATCTCTTAATGAGATTGTTTTCTATTGCTTCGGTGAATCAGAACTTTTGCTGAAGAGACAAGACTTTCCTGAAGTTCGATATTTGCTACATTAAAAGCGCTTGCACTTTTAGTCTCTTCGGAGCAGGAGAGACTGGAGGCCATGTGCCAGCATGGGGAATGGATGTAATTACTATAAAAAGTAACACTCTACCCTCCACAAGGGGAAAATGACACTGTTTGGGTTTTATGAGGTCAGAGTAATTTTAATAGTTTGAAATTTGATTTTATTGAGTGTGTTACGTGGAATTTTAAAAAACTTGCAGTTAAGGTATTGGCTCAAATTAGACAGTATCCCTTTGGTTTTGTGGTAGATTATCAGATTCTCTTAAAAAAGATAATCAGAGATAGGTTTAAATCAAAACTGCATATCTGGAAAAGCAAAAATTTTGCAGGAGTTCCATTCCAGATTCGGATCTGACTTTTGCAGCTGGGCTTATTTTTTTAATGGACTGAACCCATCAACCTGTATCCAAAACTGCTTGAATTAGACGTCCAGATCCTGAGCTAAATGTTCTGGTTTGAGCCCCTCTCTGGGATTTAGTGTGAGAAACTGTTCTGTACCTGGAGTACCTTTTTAAGAACCCCTGGGATTTTACTCATCTAGTCAAGTGCCAATGAACAGTGTGTTCCTTTTTTGAGAACTATAACTGGCAGTTGTTCAAGATCCCATATGTCAAATAGCAATGAATACAGAAGTGGAGATGCTAAGCCAACTTTTTTGGCACAAGATTGCCCCCAAGCTCATTTGAATCCATCAGAGGTAAAGCAATAAATTTAGCAGCATGTAAATACATCCTTCTTTATTGTCATATTGCAGTAACCCAAGTCAGCTTGCTTCTCTGTAGCTTTACCAGAAAGGCTGTGATTTAATTCCAAAATAAATGCAAAATAAGGGAAGCTTCATAAGAATGGGAAATAATATTGGGAAAGCTTGGAATAGTTGCAATAATATATATTTTTAAATTCACAAGGATTGCTGTTATTTTGAAGGCTGAATTCCAGGCATGTTGTAAGATTTATGTTTTTATGCTGGCAACTAATGGGCTGTTGCCCACTTCTGCATACAGAAATCTTTTAGGGAATCTTGAAATAAGGAAGATTAACCAGCTAGAGTCGGACACAGAGAGCCCTTAATTATAAGCTCTTTGGAGCAGGGGCCATCTTTTTGTTTTATGTTTGTATGGTACCTAGCATAATGTGGTCCTGGTCCATGACTCAGGTTCCTAATAAGCCATTTGCAGGTCTTAACCACCCTGGAATATATTGTTCTTTAGAATGATTTACACCAATGGTGGCATCTTACAGTAGTTGACAAGTACTCTGTGTTACATTTCTATTCGGACTATTCTGATCCAGTTTAAGACAATATTGCATGCTACTGCTGAAATATTGACCTAATGGTGTAATGGAAAAGCAAGGCATAGCCAAGCCCAGTCCTCTGATTTCCAGGTCAGCAGCATCTGCGAATGATATGAAGTCAGCATGCTTGGGTCTTGCTTCACCACAGCACTTAATGTGGGCTTTAAGTCCCATTGATTTCAATCTGATTTATGAACCTGTTTAAAGATAAGCACATGCTTAAGTGGTTTGTTGAATCATGGCCCCAGGCTTGTCGTAGGAGGGGGAAATAGTGGTTTTCCTGTTAGGAATGCCGTCTGATCATCAAAGAATTTGTTTGACTAACTCCATCATGAGTAATATGCAGCTCTCTTGGCTGGGAGAGAGGGTGAATCTTGAAAGACTTTCTTATAAAGAAAAAAAATAAGTATGTAGGTTCCAATTTTCAGTTGGCCTCCAAATTTTGCAGGCAGTCCAGATGGAATTCACAAAGTACAAGTAATTACCCATTTTGGCACTCATGTACACAGTTAAACCTGAAGAAAAATAGTCCCCAGTTGTCAAATATTTAGACTGGTAGCAAAACACATTTGAATAAGGCAGCCATTGCATTTTTTATTTTCTGATTGTGCCTAGGTTTTAGAATACATGTTACAGTGGGCTCACCCAAACATAGAAGCCCATATGTGCTGCAAGACATCTAATGAACCAGAATCTTCTCAATACACAATGTTGAAAAATGTTTACATTATTTATGCTGTATCCATCTGCAAGTAAGCTGCACAGCAATCTTGCCTTTGGCTTATTGTTTTACTAAATTCAAATGTTGCCTATAATCTTCTGCTACAAGTACATGTAAGGGAAGACATTACCCACCCCCTCAAAAAAATCTAGGGCGCCTCGCCTATACCCTACCAAAGACTCAAGGTGTGACCAAATCAATTTAGGCCCTCCCACCCTTTCCCTTGTGAGGGCTCAGGGTGTAAGGCACCTATCCTTACTCATGGGGCTTAGGAAGAAACCTGATCAATATAAGTACTCGCCCTTTCCCTCAGGGCTTTATGATTCTGTGGAACCTTTTCCCAGTGAGAGAGCCTTACACAGCAGTGCGCTAAACATCTATTTATTAGCAACATGCACAGAATACATATACCAAGCAAATCTCTTATGTTCACCACTCCCAATATACAGACAAAATTCACCCAATGGCCAGTCAGGATCCTCTCCTCTGGGGGTTCCGGTGATGCCTCTGTGCGTCACGGTTGTGCAGCGGGGTCAAAGTTCTAGCAGCTTGATGTTAAATTCCAGTCCAGAGATGGTTCCCAAAGAGCATGTTTTTGGGGGTTTTTTTGGTTACATTATATAGGTAAAACTAGCTACCTCCTTTAACTTCTCTAAACCTATCACATTATTCAGTACCCCTAGGTAACATGGGTAAAATTTAACCAATCACACACTGATACCTATGTTTTCTCCTTCCTGCTCAACTCTTTTTACATTTTATCTCTCATGCCTAAATTGTAACTTATTTATGTCCTCCTTTGTGCAGATGGTCAGCATAAATTCACTGATCAGAGCTTCTCTGATCTATTTTACCAAATCTTGGGGTCTTTCTGTTTCCTCCTTAAACTTCCCAGCATCTGGGTGTCTCTACTTTACAACCCTTGGTGTTATAACTCCTGTTAGGGACATTCCTGAGGTGGGGGCACCTTAGCAGTAGTGGAGCATTTCTTCCCCCCTCCCCCCCCCCTTAATTTTAATGTTGAAATCCCTGAGTTTCACCCCAGGCTGGTTTGGTATGAGGTGAGTTAAATCTCAGGCCTACAGACACGACACAATTAGAAGGAAATAATGAACAGGCTGCAAATTTATAGAAACAGATCGGGTTACAAAATAAACAAAAGCCAGTAGATCTTATGGCAATGGAGCGTCACAGTTGCAGAAACCTGATGGTCCCAGGACTATTTGGCTCTTATCCTCCCTGAATCTGGCCATTTAAAATAGATAATTGTGTACTCTTGTGGAAGGTATTGGAGTAGCTACTAAGTTAACTGGAGATTTTTTTCAAACCCTTGAGGTTTGAGATCCAGCAATAGGTTGGGAAGCACCTCTCCAATTTCAATAATTTAACTCTCCTGCATGGCTACCTGCCTTTTTCCAAATAACACACGTTGCAAAAAAGTTTCATACCAACAGGTAGAACCCACACAGTGAATCTGCATTCCTGATGTAAAAACAAAAAATACTGTGGTTTACTACAACAAATAATAAATTAAATATAATGTAACACAGTAATATAGTGTAAACATGGTAAATAATACAAACATACTGTACATATAGATTAGGTGTTCCGTTGACTTCTCCAAAACATCCTACGTGACCACATTTATACTGGCATGTGTGGGGATTCCAACGCATCTCACTGAACTTGTAACAAGCCTCTGCTGTCAACAACAGATCACGGTACAAATAACAGGGGTGCCAGTGAGTGCTTTTTTCCACTGGGCAGGGTGTGAGACAAGGGTGCATTATGTCCCCAGTTCTTTTCAACATGAACACAATTTATTGTGAGACAAGCTCGGGAAGGTTTTAATGAAGTGGAAGGAGCTGGGATTTCCATTGGTGGGCACCTCCTAAAGGATCTGAGATATGTTGATATGATTCTTTTTGCTGCGACCATTGATGCCATGCAATGAATATTGGCATCTGTAAAAACAGTTAATGAGGGATACGGACTATACCTGAGTGTGGTGAAAACAAAATGGATGTATGTTGACATGATCAGTACTAACAGGTGTGATGGGGAGCCCTGTTTGTCGAGCCGGGCTGCCTCCGTTGGCCCAGCGTGAAGTTGGTATACTCTGTCATGCAGGTGTTGGGATTCCCTGTTAGATCAGGTAATTGCAGCAAGGTGGACTCCAGACCCCCTGGGTGGGGCTGAGCAAGCAAACAGTCTATGGCCCCTAAGCTTCTGGGCTGGGGCAGGCAGTAGCAATTGGGGTTCTGGTCCTCTAGGCAGGGCGGACAGTCTATGGGCCCTGAGCCTCCAGCTGGGGCCGAGAGCAAGCAGCAGCCAGACCTAGTGGCCTGTGGGGTGTGGTAGGGTAATCCAGTCCCACCCGCTCCACTGGGGTGTGATCCAGGGCCCTATGAAGTCAGGGACTTCCCCATTAAAGGTTTAGGCATCGGCTTCTACTACATTCCCTGGATCACTTCCTTCCACAACTTGCATCCCAGGCATTTGCTTGGCTGGTGGCAGCTTGGCATCCCCATCTGTCTCCACAGTTGGAGAGTCTGGGTTCACAGGCTCTACTGCCTGGAGTGTCTCCAGCACCTCTGCAGAAGCCTACAGTACATGTCCCCCTCTACTCCTTCTTCCTCCTCAGGTAGCCCCAACTGAGCTGGGCTACTTATTTTTATCTGGCTCTTACATCTGGAGTATGCACAGCAGGGGAAAGGGGGCGTGGCCTCCTGGGCCCACAGTGATTGGTCCGTCCCTGTTGGCCCTGTGTGGGGTTGGTACACCCTGTCACAACAGGATACAATCCAACATCATGAATAATGGTCAAGGTGTAGAGGTAGTAGATGCATTTAATTATTGGGGAATCATGCAACCCAATCAAGGAGGCTGCTCCAGAGAAATCAGAGGATGACTAGGGATGGCTTGATCAGCCATGACCTACCTTAGGAAAATGTAGAAAAAACATAGCATCTTGAAATGTACAAAAGTTTGACTTGTGGAAAACTTAATTTTGTCCATTTCCAAAGCAACTTGTGGATATGAATCCTGGGAAACTAATCCTGCTAACGAGGAAAACTGAAGACTGTCAGATGTGGTGCTGATGAAGATTCTCATGTATCTCCTGGGTGTTAAAGAAGATAAATGCTCCTATTAGAAATATTATTGGAGAGAAGCCGACTGCTTTTGGAAATCAACAAGTGCAAATTTATGTACTTTGGGCACATTGGCATAGAGGTGGAAATAACCTTGACAAAGTTATCATGTAAGGAATAGGGGGCAGGTCATTGTAGTATGGTGTGATCAGCAAGGAAATGGATACATGGCGTATGACAGATCAGTTTGGAGGTCATCTGCTGAGTGCCTAAAGGTAAGGATGGATCAAGAATGCTTCAGAATATTCTGCTGTGATGTCACCAGTATTCAGATATAAACTTCCGTATTTCTAACTAACACTACTCCACTCTAGGGTAGGCAAGCTTGCTCAAAGGTGGGATAAAGGAAAATGGGTTGGTGTTTGGCAGCTCTACTCATGTACAGAATCTGTCTCTGAGTCAGCCAGCCGATCAATTGCTGTTGCCCTTCAGGATAAGTAATAGGGAAACCAAGTGGGTTGACTTTAAAATCAGTGACAGTTATTAGTTAGCTGGCCAGGAACCTATTGGATTACTTGTGCTGTCTTCTCCTTCCATGACAATTCCAGTAATACAGCCATGCCTTCCAGGATAGGCAGGACAACTTAGCACCTCATACATTTCCTTGTTTGTTTATAGTGAGATGCTATGTAGGCCAAATGGGGTGATGCTGCTCTTTCCAAAACTTAGTTTTTCTTTTAATTGACAATAATTTATTGAATTTTAAATATAGTCAGCAACACAAGAAATGAGATCTCATTTGAGGCCAAGACAGTATAACACATTCATCGTATCAGTCAGTGACAGATAACTGAAGATATGCCCATGTAATTGCAAACAAAAATATGCCTAATAAAATAAAAACAGAAATTGAACTCTCTCTGCTAATCCACATGGTCCTTAGGCCCATCTATTCAAAAGAAACCTGTTGCCCCTGTTAATAGTTTCTGGTTCAAATAGATTCTTCATTCGAACTGAGCATAGGTACAATGCTCTTTGCTGCCGCCTAGTTGTAGGGATAGGTTTTGGAGACTTCTAACAGATCATGATAGCTTTTAAGCAGCAACTAACAAATAGGGTAGGAGCTTTTTTGGTGTTAAGAAGATGCAGTTTCCACAAACAAAGCCAGCAAAGCCAAAAGAGTTGGCATCCCATTTTTCGGACTTGAAACAGTCCCAGGTCTTTAAGCTATATCCTTATTTTTGCAATGACGGGTGGCCTGAATAATTCGGGGGGCTAATTCTCTGGGGTGATGGATTATGTTTTCCAAGTCAGAGAAAGGAGGTGGTCTGTGTCCTGAACCCAGGATTTTTGTAACACAAGTATTATGGGGACTGTTCACTACCAACCTTTGCAAAGTTTTCACTTCACTTTAGGATTCAGAGAGGAATCCAAACTGATCTGCAGATGGGAAGGCCATCTTCTTCCCTTTCCCTGGAGCTGTGATTGATAAGGATGATGATAAAGCCAAAAATAAAAACATTGTTAAAAAAAAAAAAAGAAAACTCAGTTCAGTTGCTAAGTGATGACAATATAATTCCTTAGCACATCATTTACAAAACCAAAGCACTTAAAGGTCAGGAAAGCAGTAGATAAGGACAATATAAGTTCTACTTTGCCAACATGATAAATGAAATATTCTTATCTCCTATAACGAAAGGCTAGTAAAGGCTCCTCTGGGGCCCTCTTCAGTTAATACACACCTTACAAAATATGGCAGGTAAGTGTTAGACTCAACTTCAGAACACAACTTACTTCATTCTATAGCCAATATTGAAGCCATTAGGTTGCTGTACCTCACTTCCATGGCACTCATTTTTTTGTGCCTTAGTTAGCCCATCTAAAAATATGTAGCTGATACTTTTGCACTTGCCTGGTAGCTTTCTGGCTGGGTACTTTACCAAGATAGGTTAGCAGTATTATCCCCATATTACAGGTGTCCTAAGCACAGAGATTTGAGTCAGCTTGTATAAGGGGCATTGTAGATAAACAATGATAAGCAGGTTCTGTGCTCATCTCAGGCACAAGTTTAACCATTGGCAAACCATTTAAACTGTGTTCCTCAGTTACCCTGCTATGAAATGGACCTTTGCACATCCTCTCTAGCAGAGGTAGCATTTGACTGAAGAATGCAGGAGGAAGAGACATTTTACCAGATCCTGGAGCTTCCCCTTCCTTTTAGAAAGTAACTCCAGCCTACCCAGCGGACACACTGTAATATTTTGCATTTCTATAGCATTTTGTTTCTGAGCTGCCTGCAGTTCTATAACAGTGCAGCACTTCACATATGTTAATGGATTAAGCCATTCAGTATTCCTATGAGATATGTAAATATTATTATCCCCATTATATAGAAGGGAAACTGAGACACAGAAAGGAAAAATGATTTTCTCAATGTACAGCAAGTGAACCGTCATGGAACCCAGGAGTCCTGGATCCCTATTCTAACCACTAGGTGGCACTTTTTTCCTATAACTACCCAGATGGTTGGTCTGAAAATTCATCAGAACATTACAATGTGATTTCTCATTAAAACCACTTGGATATAGATAGTTTTTCAGCATAACATACTGAAGACAAAGGTTGTCATGGACTACAGTCTTCCTTACTTTAAAAACAGCAAGAATATGATTAGATTCTAAATGAACAGCATTCGCTATTACATCAAGATATGAAGGCAACTGTAAAGAAAGAATCAAATGCCTTTGATATCAACACTAGGGTGAAAGAGGGGAGTGTCATAGCCCCCGTGCTTTTTAACATCTACTTTTCATTCCTGCTTCTTCACACATTTATGGACAGCAGTGATGGCATTTATCCCCAAACCAGACTAGATGGAGGCTTATGTAATATTGCAAAGTTGCGAGTGAAAAGCAAGGTGAAGGTTAGTTGTGAGACATTTCCAGATTGCAGATGATGTGGTCTTGGTTGCCCACAGTGAATCTTTTCTGCAAAATCTCTTGGGTAGTTTTTCTGCGTCATGCAGGAGCTTTGTGTTGACAATTGGTTTCCAGAAGACTGTGATCATGTTCTTGGGGGTGGAAGAACCAATGCCTGACATTCTGGAGGGTAAATTGCTTAGCGTCATTGACAGCTTTTGCTACTTGGGGTTTTATGATCAGCAGGAATCTTGACCTTCAGCTTGAACTGACTAACAGAATTTTGGGCTGTTACAGAAATGTGCGTGGAATAACAGCACACTATTGACTAAGGTGAAGATGCAAATCTACAAGACTTGTGTGCTATCATCAGGGTTCCGAAATGTGGACTACGTATGCTAGGCATGGCAGAAGACTGAACAACTTCCATGTGAACTGCCTGCGCAAGATCCTGAAAATAAAGTGGAAAAACCAAATACAGAGGTGCTGGGGTGTGCAGGACTGGCACATTTAAAAACCACTATTCAGAGAAGGAGGTTGCAATGGTTTGGTAATGTCAGAAGAATGGGAGGAGACTGTATTGCCAAGAATATTTTGTACAGTGAGATTCGTGATGGCTATAGAAAGTGGGGTCACTCTTTAGGTCGGTACCATGATGTGTGTAAAAATGATATGAAGTCGTTCAACATCAATGTAGAAAGCTGTGAGGAGTGTGCAGAATACCGTCCAATCTGGAGGAAATATCTGGCACTGGGTGCAGCTCAACATGAAGTGGCTTTGATCCAGAGTATGGAAGCAAAGTGAGAAAGAAGAAACAGCGTGCCGTAATCTTGGATTCCAACTCAGACAACACATGAATCTGTGAAACTTGTAACTAGCTGTGTCGCTCTCGAATTGGGCTTGTCAGACATAAGCTGACTCATTGGGCATGTGACTAGACCTCTTACATGTATGATCCAGCGGCTCGATGGTTGCCTACGATAACAAACGTGCAGACTGTGACCTTAATTGAATGAGGGGAAATTATCTTCCATTCAAATGTACATAGAAAGGTCCCTGCTTCTCTCTGAGCATACTTGTCTCTCTAAGCTAAGGATGCTGGAGCTTAATGGCCCAGAAGATGAAAAGATCAAGCAGGCAGGGGGAAAAGCGGGAAAGAAAAGGGGAAAAAAGAGTTAACTTACTTTGACCTGCAATAATCTAGAAAATTTTAGACAGTTGTTTGAACCATAGGTACTAAGGTGATAGGTGCCATAAAAATACCTCGGATAGATAGGCAGATTTATGTAGCACAATGTAAGGGCTGGAATGTTCAGAATGTTTTGATGTTATACATGCAGCCATGGTATTTTGCCTTTAATGATTTTGGGACTCTGTGAAAAGATTGGCCAGCAGACTGGCCTTTGGCTTGGCTGCCAGATGTGACCTTTGGCAGTGTTTAAAACCTGTCTTGCAAATCATCCTTACTAAAGGGTATTTACACCTCTACCTTGATATAACGCTGTCCTCGGGAGCCAAAAAATCTTACCGCGTTATAGATGAAACCGCGTTATATTGAACTTGCTTTGATCCACCGGAGTGCGCAGCCCCGCCCCCCTGGAGCACTGCTTTACTGCGTTTTATCCAAATGTGTGTTATATCGGCTCGCGTTATATCGAGGTAGCAGTGTATTGTTAAGGTTAAACTAGAATCCACTTTAAAAAAAATCCATTCATCTGAAATGGGTTTGGTTAGCTCTTTAATTGGCGTGGAAGAAAGTATTTGTTTTTGCTGTAGGGGAAATGAGTAGGTTTATGCATTTTAGATACATAGTTCATTAAATATGCTGTTGTGGGGCTATTTATCTTAGTCTTCAGATAACCTCAAGGTACTAAAAGCAAGGTAATAATACGGATGAAATATTCCTTGCCAAGCTTCAGTGTCTCATCAGCATATCTGTCCCACTTGCTTTTTCCCCTTCCCTCATGGAGTAACTTACACAGAAAAACTAATTGGTGTAATTTTATGTGCCATCACATTGTGTTACTCTTCTGTCAGATCTCATGCAGATCAGGGTTGGGCCAGTTTGGGCTTTGAGTGGGAGGACTAGATGCTGCAGAAAATTGTGCTGGCAATTTACTAGATTGTGTCCCTCCCTCCAAGTCAGAATTATTCCATTGATGTTTGGGGTTGGCGCTCTGCTGGAGGGCGTGCTGCTCTGGTGATAAGGCACAAAGGATGTAAAGTTTTCAAATGTCAGACTTGAGCTGACTCTAATCTGACTAGCATGGGTGCCAGTAACAGTGAAACTGCTGCAGCATGGGCTTCAGTGTAGGCTGTGCAAGCCTGCCTGGGACCCTGGGTACATACTCATGCTGCTTGCTCATGTTGCCACAGCTTCACTGCTATGGGTACCTGAACTAGATAGATTAAAAATAAATTAACTTTCTATTGCCATGTAGACATACAGACACCCTAAGTGACTTAGAAGTCTGAGTCCAATTTTCAAAAGAGACTTAGGAACCTACATCTCAATGAAATCCAGTAGGTCTTAGGCACCTAAGTAGCTTTTGAAAATGGAACTTTAGGCTTGCAAATTACTTGGGTGATTTTGAAAATTTTACCCATACCAATTTCTTGATCACTTGTAACTGTTAAAGATACCCAGGGCACTTTCTGCAAGACCGTGCACAACAGACCTGGTTGTCCTGGGCAAATTCCAGCTTTGGTTTAAAATGCTTATTTTAAACCCTACCTCGTCCCCCATTTAATTTTTGGCTTCTGAATGCACCTAACACACAATCCCTTGACAATACATTTCAAGTATTTACAAAATAATTGCACATGTACACTTGAGTCAAATTTCTGATAGTGACTAGTGCGGGGCACTCACCTTCTGAAAATCAAGCTCCTTTAAGATGTTTCAGGTTGGGCCTCCACAAAATTGAGGCACCCAAAATCACTTGTCACTAAAATTGATACATCTTAAACTGCATGATACTACACATTCACCCCACAGGTTGTTGCATTTCATTGTGGAATGAAGTGATCCCTGCATGTAGATTGTATATCAGTTTGTAAAGTACTCTGGGATCCCTGAGAACAAAAGACAGGCATAAGGTGATTGACTCAAAATGATGATTTCTCAAGGTTTGTTTAATTGAATCCACTCAAGGGTTCTGATTAAATGGAGCTGTCATGGCCAAGTCCTTTGTATATTTTAAACGTTGTGCAATAGAAACATAATTGCACCAACAAGGTCTATATTACTTTAAAACGCTTAATCCAGTGCAATTTGACAAAAGAAAAAGCAGCTAGAATCACTTTGTCTTGGGCTTATTAATAAATGATCACTTTCTGCTTTTCCTTGTTACCTGCACTGTATGTTTATGTTCCCAGTTTCCAAATGTGGGTATTGTTCTTAACTGCATATCCGTGCAGAATTTCATTGTCTTTATTCAGCCCCTTATTTAAAAATAAAACAGTTATGTACATCCAAGTGTCACAATGAATTGCAAAGTATTTACATGAGGTATTTAAGAGAAAAGACAGCTGCATGCAGATGGATTTGGAAATGCTGGTCCAAGAGATAGCACTGTAATCATTTTGAGCACTATCAGTGCACATAAACTAGTTATTAATGTTTGCTGCCTACTGTGAGATAACATCAGGGGAAAATGCAAAGGTAGTTTTGTTGGGTAACTGTATAACATTAAATAAAAAAAGAAAATCAAACCATCTGTGTTTAAATCTTAATTTCTTTGCTTCTTTTCATTAAGAAATCCTGAAGGAGGTGGGTGGGGGTGTGGTTAGCTCTATTATCTGTGGTCAAGAGACTCGAACTGAATGTAACGTCATTTTGAACTGTAGTTCATTATTTTTGCATTGCTGTAAACTACTTGTGTGGGTGTTACGTCATCTTTAGCCTTTTCCGTGAGCTTCGGCATTAACAAACTGAAAAATAAGTCTTTATTTTTGACCCTCTGATTCATGATTTGAAGCCTTGTGCTTCTCTAAGATGCATTTGTTCACTTGGAGGACTTTCAATATGTGAATATTCATTTATGCATCAAATCTCAAATTCCTTTGTAAGGAACGATGACTGAAGCTTTTCAGTGCTGTAAAATGATGTACAAAATGAGTCATAAATCAGTCTAAGAATTGTCTTATTTTTAATCCTTACTTCTATCACAATTATTACAGAACATGTGTTCTACTTCCAACAGCCTTAGTGAGTGTTTTGTAAGGTAGCCAACACTTACTATGATGAGAGCTTGATCTTGTGCCTGATGGAGGCTCAGAATTGGCTCCTACCTGAAAAATGTATTTGCTGCTTAACATAACTTGAGGATTCCCCATAGCACTGGCATTTCTGTGCATCATCTACTTCTATTAGAACACTAGAATTATCCAAAGGTCACAGTAAAGGTTCTTCATTTTGTGTGTTTGTTGTTATGATCTCTGAAAGTGATCTATGTGTGTTTGTTACTGTGATCACCTGCTAGTTACACATACCAGTAAATGCACACTGTGTCTTTAAATGCTACTTTATAAGAACGTGGTTTGATTTTCAATTATCTGTAGCTACAGAACTTCTGTGTTTTAGTGAGCTGTAGAGAAAGATGAGAGAAGTTGATCTCCTGGTGTGTGCTAAGTTCTAGCTTCATTTGTTTAAACAAATGTATGCTCAGATGTACATAAATCTTGTTTTGTCTTAAGCATGGAAAACAGTGGAGAAACTAAAGATAAACTGATTGGTTCAGGGTCTAACATGCCTCAAAGCAGTTTGCGACAATACAGCTTTTAAGTTTGAATGTGGCATAAGTAGAGCAAATGTTTCTATTAGGACATGTATGTGGTACCCATATATGTACATTCTAAACACTCAGGAGAAAAGCTGCAAAAGGCAGGTGCTGGGTGGAGCTGAATGGATCAGGGAATTGGTAATGGGATCTGGAGCTTTATACTTCTAGGTCACTGGTTCAAGCCGAGTCTGGGTCAATAGTGATTAAAAGGGTTTTTTTTTTATAGTGTAATGGCTCTTCAGTGGCCTCTATAAAATGAGTTGGCAGTTTCTGTCTGGTTTCTAGTGGCAGAGTGTTGACACTGCACACACAGCAATGACATTAGCACTAAACAGTCTCTACAGAGGGTCAAAAATGGGCATGGAGACTCCCCTCTTATCATTAGATACGACAACTACCAGGGGGGGTTTACACCTGTCTGTGCTGTGGATAGGGATTTCCCCCCTTCATTACCATCAGTCTGGGACCTGGTGCTATAATTTTTCAAGTTAGTTCCTTCCCACAGATAATGCGTTATTGTAAAATATCTAAGATCCCAATCCTCCAGTAACCACTGGGCTCCTGCCCAGGCTGCAAATCATGCTCCATTCTAAGAACCAGAGGATCAAAGACAAAGATTTTCTTTTTCAGTTTGTTAATGCCAAAGCACACGGAAAAGGCTAAAGATGACGGAATGCCCACACCAGTGGTTTACACCAATGCATTCTGAAGTCAATGGGGCTGTGCCCATGTGGAATTCATTGCAGGATCAGGGCCTTTGTCTTCTTTTGGTATGTGGTAAATACTTGTTAGTGTCTCAAAGGGCATTTCCTTGCCAGGAATATCCTGGAGTATCATAATGCCAAGTTGGGTGTCTCAGCTAAGAAAAGGGTTGTCCATTAAGGCCTCTGGGAATTGTGGTTTGTTAATAATTTGTCAAGGAGGTGGTCTTCTTTGGACTGCTTTCAAATGCAGTATGATGAAGGCTGTGTGGATGGTATAATTCTTAGTAAGTACTACTCTGCTGTAACCTCTCGTTTAATCAATTCTTGTCCTGTAGTAGACATAAAAAACAAACAAACAAACCCTAGTGTCTGATCCAGATGGCTAGTACTACAGTTATCTATGTGTTTCATCTAAGCAGGTATGGTAATTTATGGGCATCATTTAAACTTCTCCTGAAATTATTTTGCTTTGCAATAAATTGGTTACTTAAATATGATCACCACTCTGTACTTTAATCCGTGTTTATATGTACAAGAGGATGGGTCATTATTGGAAGGAGATGTCCTCTCTGCAATGAATCCTATAGAAGAGAGGTTTAATTTGTCAAGGGTATTGTGAAGATATATTTTAAGAGACTTGAGCTCTTATTCATCTCTGCTGTAAGTGCCACAGCTGTACCCTTTGCATACCAATATGCTGCTGGATTAAGTCAGTCACACACTTACAGAATGCTACCCCAAAAAGTCTCAAAGCAGCCATTCAGTGTATGTGAATAAGCATGCATGTGCCTATGCATGCTGCATTAAGTAGTGGGTAAAAAGAGGTGTAGAAGAAAAGAAGACTTTGATGTTCATCCTTGAAGGTGAAAAGCATCTCCAAGTGAACCAAGAAAGTAAGTTGCATGGAACATTTGGTCCAAAATATTTTCATTTTCAATTGCAGAAACTGTAAGACATGTCTAGTTTGGGATGATAGCTGGGAAGATGCAGGTTGGAGTTGTGAATCCAGCAAGTTCTCTCCTATTCAGATCTTCTCTACCAGGCAGATGAAGATATGCAAAGCTAAGTGTATAGTGTTTTGCCGTAGGTTTGCCCCATCTTCCTAGCAATAACAACAGTAATCACAGCAGACTAGCGATTTCTAGCAAGTCCACATAGTTCATTGTAGATTTTCACTTGGCTTGTTTTTACAGTCATGCTGCTGATGTTGCATGAACAAATGACAACATAGATCTGCATGAGAGGTTGTGTAGTTTCATTGCTGTCATCTGCTTGTAGATGCTTTTCAAAAGCTATTGTTTTTCTCTTCGTGGCCTCAGAATTTCCTTGAGTTATTATGGAAAGTATCAATATTGATGACAAGCTTGTTGGAACAATGTATTCAGGGTCATGGTGGATTCTCCATTGCTAGCAATTTTTAAATTAAGATTGGATGTTATTCTAAAAGATATGCTTTAGGAATTATTTTTGGGAAGTTCTCTGGCCTGTTATACGAGTCAGACTAAATGATCACAATGGTCCCTTCTGGCATTGGAATCTGTGAGCAAATATTACCCTGTGAGAGTTAATTGAGGTGCAATTAAGTGTCCTGTAGCTACAGCGCCTTTTGCTATGATCATATCAAATCTCACATGCTAAGTAACATCAGTTTTTAAATGGGAGACCTCCAAGGAGCACCTTATTACTGTGGATGGTACGATAAGTGGTATTCCTTGAGTGGTGGTTAATGGGACACAGTACTGCTGCAGTTGCCATCTTTTGGATGAGAAGTAAAAATCTTGGTCTTGACCATTTGTTGTCAATACGTGTCTCATTGCACTTTTGAGAGTCTGAGCAAAATCCAGTTTGGGTTGAGGTTCCAGCTCCCCTGTCATCTTCTGTCTTCAACTGTTGCATTGTGTTACTGTGTGTTGTTAAATAACCACTCAGAGCTTCACCTTAGAGGTGGCTATATTTGTGAGGTGGGTAGGGTGACCATATGTCCCATTTTGGCCAAGACAGTCCCCCTTTTTGGGAGGCAAAACTGGTCATTAATCATCAGTTGGCAAGAGCAAATGGGACAAATGCCCAGTTTTGCGCGCAAACAAACAAAAAAAGTTGGGCGTGTGCCCCCTTAGGGGTGTGTGGAGGAACATTGTGCAGGGGGTGGCTTGGATGAGCAGTGGCGCCATGGTGGGGATCCCTTGGGCCAGCCTTGCTCGGGGGAGAGAATGGATGGGGGACCCTCAGGCCAGACCCGCTCGGGGGAGGGTCAGGAGGGCTAGGAAGGGGAATTCCTTGGGCCAGCCCCGCATGGTGTCTCGTTTCCACTTTTGGAAATGTAGTCACCCTAGTGGTGGGTGAAGTGAGCCCTACCCAATAGCACAAGGGTGTTGTAATGCTTAATTAACGTTTTGAGCTCATTGCCTGGGTGGTGCTGTAGAGCTGTGTACGTTGACTTTTGTTATATAGCACAGCAAATCAATGGCAGAGATATGTGTAGAACCTAGGAGTCTAGAATTCCCGTCTTTTCTGTAACAGTGAGAGAATGTTCTCTCCCTATCAATATAAACCCCATAGTGTAATTTTAAATGGATGCATTTCTGTGTCTCTTGTCAGGAGTGGTACATTTTGCACCCACAGTTTATCAAGTTTCACACCTTAAGACTGTGCCTGGTGCCACTCCTGACAGAGAGAGGAAAGCACATCCATTGAGAGCTTCTTTTCCATTGTGATAATGTTAGACACTCTGGTTTTGTTAACGTTTTAAGGTGGGTTCCAGGGCATTAGGAGAAGTACACCAAAAGTGACACTGAAGTATGTGTATCAAACTGCTTGAGCCTACTCATTTACATCCTGGTCTGCAAAGCATCCCTATTCAGGCAAGTACATACTTAACTTAGGTCACTTGAAGTCAATGGGCAGCAAGCATGTGCTGAAGTGCATTCCCAAATTAGGGTCTCATTCAGTGATACTTTAGTGCTTCTAAAGAGAAGTCTGTAGTTCAAGTTATTAGTAATAATACAATCCCCTCAATAAGCATTCCCAAAGGTTGATCATTTGTGTTAGTTATGAGAGTATTACATTTTTCTAGTTACATGCATTTGTTTCATTTGCTTTTAATTCATAATGTCTGTTTGAAAATAATTTTTCCCATGGACTATCTCCTTTCCCCTTGTGGGAAACACTTTCTTTTCTGTATGTTTTTAATGGAGCTTTAAGCTGGTTTTTTTTGCTATTATGCCTTATGACTAAACACCTTATGCATGCACTAGCATACCAGCTGATGTCTTTACTGTACTTTGTAAAGCACAGCCGTTCTAGTTGGCATGCTATAAGTCTTAGGTACCAAAATGTCTACCAAAATGTTCATAGCCTTACTGATTAACAAATGGCATCTGCTTTATATGTATATAGTCACCTTCACCCTGTGTTTTAAGTCATTCCTTTAACAATTCTCATAGCATGAGGTTTGATGTGATATTTCACTGTACTTAGATTCTAATCACTTAACTCAACAAATTAAGAGGAACATTAAGCCTATAAAACTGCTTCACTGGGAGTTGAATGCTGTTCCAAATTCTCCAGATTACTTTTAACTTCTATTTCTCTTTCTTGAGGTTTCACTATGAGCTGCTTTGTGTCCAAAACCTGTGAAGAGCTTCAAAAGATTTCTTGCTACTGGAAAATTAGAGTATTCTCCATCTCCAATACTACTTTGTACTTCACAGCCTCTCCCCTGTTCAGCCCTGCTGAGTCTGCTTCCCTCTGATTCTGAGGGAAGTTTGCATAGGCTTAATTCAAATTCTCCATGCCCCTGTAGCTATTGAACTATAAGTCCTACATGGAAACTTTTATGAACGTGGCAATCTTATGAGTCTAAAATCAAAATATTTCTTACCTCAGAGCTGTTGGGTGGACATGTTACATGCTTTATTTCTACTCAGTCCCTTGTATATTTATGGTGGTTCTTAGCTATGTTTAGTTTATATGATTGACTTCTTTTAATGTAAACAAAAAGTGTTTAGAAAGAAAATGTTCCGAAGTGGACCACATGCTTTCCTCTTGCATGGTATTTTTGTTTGTTTACCCAGCATACTGTGTCAGTGGAACTGTGGTATTTAAAGAAAATACACATTATAAACTCCAGAGAATATTGATTTACGCAGCAATGTTAATGCTTAACAAATGGCCTTCCTGATCACAAGTAAACAGGGACTGAGGAATTTTAGAAGTCTGTTTTAATTTTGTACTTTTCTTTAAAATTGAAAAATCTATATAATAGTATGGCTCTTTGTTCCATGTTGCCGTATAATTTTTTTGAGTAAGAGAGCTGAAGAGCAGTGACTCAATCTGGGGACTCAGTTGTGAATTCTAGAATATCTTCAGTTTTGCCCACACAAATCACGGAGAGAATTTGAGTTGCCCAGCTTGTATAGCTGTAATCTACATTCACATGGCTAAATGACCATGCACCACTTTGAAAATTCACCTTTATATCTTCCACGTAGCTGAGAATAATTGACTAATCCTAGTTCATGATAAGTAGTGCTAAATGGCCTACAGTGGTTTTGGGTTACGCAGATGCCTTAAACACTGAGGTCTGGTAAGGGTATAGCATGGGTTGCTAGCTATCATAACTATACTAAACCAGTGGTATCATTTTAGTATTGCTTAGGACTCTACTGTGGCTTTTAAAGTAAGCAAAGTCTTGCCAGAGAGGTGCCGGACCTGATTGGCTTGTGGACTGCTCCAGGTAGACAATTCTAGGGACTCTGCTTAAGAGACTCTTACAGGTCCTGTCTGGAGATTCAGTATGCACTTCCCTAGAATGCCCACTGATGCACAGGAGGGAAAGGCCCTGGCTGTACTTCAAAGATGTGTAGCACTTTTTTATTTCTCCCACAGGTCTTGCACTCAAGGAGCAGGCACAGGGAGCTTGGTTCCCAATAAACAAATGCACCAAAGAGGAGGAAAGATACCTAGTACTTTCTAGCCCACCTCTTGAATAATCATGATAGCCAGGATATGACCTTTGGTGTTTTATGGTCTTCTAAGATACAGAGTTCTAGCTCCTTAATTAAAGTGGCTGTGCTTGTGTTAATCATGTGGAATGCACCTCTTGGATTGTTGAATCCAGTCCCCTGAATCTATCAGGAAGGACCCTATACTCCTTACTCCCACAGTTTATCTAACATTTCCTTCAACACTTCCAGAGACACAACTACTTCATAAATATTAGTTGGCAGAATGTCAGTGGTAGGTAAATCCTGTCTTAGACAAAACATAGCCTCTGATACACATCACATACGCAACCCAGTAAAGTTTTGCCGAGGTTCAGAGGTGAAATCTTGGCCCCATTGAGGTCACTGGAAAACCTTTTATTGACTTCATTGGGATCAGGTTTTTGCCCCAGATGTCTTATTTGCTAAATGTGTTGAGATTAGTCCATAACTTACGTGGAGCGGGGATTGCTAATGAGGGATGTGCATTTAGAAGTTGTACCATTTTCACAGAGACCTTTGGAGGCCTGAACTACTCATGTTTTATCATGACCAGTGTGACATGTGCCCCAGTTGAGGATCATCTTCTCATATCTTTTCCATAGCATCTTGTCTTTTGTTATAGTTACTTCTTCCACTTTACAGAACAGATTGGGGGTAGTGTGGGAGAAGTACTCCTGGAATATGAATCCTCACTACTCCCCTGTGAGGGAGGTAAGCATGCTTAGATTGGAAGCTCTTTGGAGCAGGGACTATATTTTCGTTCTGTGTTTGTGCCACACCTAGTAAAATTGGGTCCTGGTCTGTGATTGGGGCTCCCAGATGCTATGATAATACAAATAATAAATTATTATTCTGTTCAATTTACAGATGGGGAAACCGAGGCAAAGAAATGTTAGTGACTTGTCCAAGGAAATATAGGAAATCTGTAGCAGATCTGAGTATTTGTTGTTTGACACATTCTGCTATAACTCTTAAACGACTCCATCCCCTACGGAATATAATATACCTTATATCCAGCTTGAAAAGTTATAGATAATGACATTTTAGAGCTAATATTTGAAAACTTACATGTCTGTGTCTGTCTGACCCCATTTTAGCTGTCATCCAGGTTTGAACATGGAACCTGGAGAGCTAAAAGCATGAGCTTCTACCACTTGAATGAAGGAACGAAAGATGGGGTTTTCCAAAGCACCTAGTTGGCAGGTGTAGCAGAATTATTCACATCTTACGTGGGCCAGCCACTAGAGGAGAATAAAGACACACTTACTTCTAGTATGAGTTACATGTGCATTTTCTGTGTAAGAACTGATGTCATCCCAAGCACATAAAGTAAAGTGTTTCCCCATATGCCCTATCTTGCCTTGCCAGTCACTCTGTAAAACTGCAGGCAGGTTGAGACTGTAATGCCATGAGTCAGTTTAATCGTGATGCAAATAATAATACACTGTGCTTCTACAGCACCAAAAGAAAGTCTTCACAACATCCACTGTGAGGTAGGTAAAAGTGCTGAAATGCAGCCACCTCTGTGGTAGAATCTAGCAGCTGTCTTCAAGGCATAAAGCAATGCTACATGATGTGAGAGGATGTGAAGAACAAATTCAAACTGCCCCCAGTATTTTGGCATAAGTACATTGCCTGACTTGGAGTTTTCTCATGCTTTCACAGAAAATGGCAAATGAGAAGTGCCTAATGGTCAGGATATCACTTTTGCATCCTCTTCAAAGGTCAGCTATATGTGAAGACAGTGGATTAGTGCCAACTCAGTCACTAAGCCACCACCATCACTTCCTGCAGCACATAGGCATCCCACAGAGCTCTCCCAGCCAAGTAACATTTCAGCTGGGCACTGCTTCTTTTAAGATCTGACAGAATCATAGCCTGACATGGTATTGTTTGCATGAGAAGTTGCTGTTTAATCAGTGAACCGTAGAGCTGGCCAAGCCTTCGTGGTTAACAAAAAGATAAATTAACCAGGGTGCAATGCACTGACACTCCATAACGGTACCCTGGGTTTTGAGGCACCTCATCACCACCTGTCTGTAGCAATGTCTTCAATGGAGCTAAGATTTTGCTCCAGGTTTATAGCACCAACATTTTTGTAAATGTGTTACAGATTCAAGATAGTTACACTCCGTTGTTTTAAAATGTGCAGGCATCCTTGAGAGCGGAGCATTTGGAGCAATATAAAGAAGTAGCAGAGGAATTTGGCTCTTTGTAAGGGAGAATGATCAAGTGGGAAGCTCAGGTAGTAGAGCAGAAAGAGGAATGTGGGTGTATTTGATGTCTTGTCTTTGCAAAGCTCTATATACTGCATATTGGCCTTGCTGTATTGCAACTCTCCTGCACGTGCTGTGTGCCCAGAGTGAGTGTTTTGTGTTATGCTTTGAGAGGTAAGATGAGTGCTGAGAAGCATTAACTCCTTATGCCGCTTGTGAGATATGGTGCTAGAGCAAAGCGCTCAGAGCAGTGACTTTGAAACACAAAACTAATATTTTTTTTCAGATAACTTTATTTTCTTTGTGTTTCTTAGGCTCCTATCCACAGAATCTGTCTTCTACCCTTGTGTTTTTGTAACATTGTAATGTTTGTTGCTGTTCAGTTCTTTAGATCTGGGTTGTTCATCTCTTCCCCATCTGCGCCCCCTCCCCGTTTTAATTTCTGCTAGCACCTTAACAAATGATGTCTTTGTTTGGCTTTACATCTGCAAATGTTAACATATCCTTATCACATCTGAAATGTTGGTTTAGCATTTGTCCAGCTGCCCATCTGTATATTTCAAGCTAGCAGTTTTGCTGTGTGAGTGGGTTTCTCTTTCAAAGTATGCTAAATAGACCTATGCTGATTTTCACAGTGGGGCAGCCTGCAGCTTGTATGTATGAAAGCATTAGATCAGCAAATAAAGATGGTCAACCAGCAAGATGTAGGTTTGCAGATTCATACAGTATTTATGCTGTTAAGTGACATGGAAAACAAATCCACATAAGCCAAATTTGCCTTTAACAAAGATGAATTGTCAGTCTCTAAAACTAATTGCAGTTTGCCAACCACTAGGATGAAGAATTAAAATGCATCAACCCAGCTGTACTAAGAAGAGATCTAAAAATACAAATATCCACTAGAATTATTATAGTTACTTGCATCATCTACACAGTATAAAATTATATAAATAAATGGCTTTGTATAATTTATGGCGATGTCTACTTTAAGCTTCTATGTATTGATAAACACATTTCAGAGTCTGCTCTATGCAGAAATTTCTTAAACAGAATAGAATTTAAATAGTTTAATAAGAGAAGTTGGCATTGATTGGTCCAGTTACATTTATAGAACAACTACGTCCGTGTAGATATTGATAGAATGTGATGAAGCTCTTAAAGGTGCGTCATAGCCCAATAAATAGGTATAATTTGATGATGACTTATTTTCGCACAATCTTGCAAATTCCAAATAAAATTGTCATAATGGTATTATAAGCTTCTTTCACAGAATATGTTAGTGGAAGGGAAATATAAGATAACCAATCAGGAAAGGTTAATAAAGATTCAGCCTTCAGGTTGAAAACAATTAAGTATCAAATCGCTAACATATATAGAGATGAGGAAATAATAGAAAGAGTACACTTTATATATAATCTCTACTGCAGTACAGGAAAATGGAATCTGTTTTCTTTACCTAGAACAGTACAAAAAGCCAACATAGGCTACATTAAATATTATTGATGATGATGTTGTTAGGGCTAGATTCCAGGAGGCAGCCTATGGACAAAGGACCTTGAGCTAGGGATTGCTGCTTTGTGTCACTTAATGTTAGAAAAATCATGCATTTTATATTTAAAAATAAATGTTCTCTGTGAAAGGGATAATTAACAATTATCATATGGTTACTTCTGAGTCCCACTGTGAGGCTGTATTTGAAGTGTGTGTTTCTGCCTCCTGTTTCTTCTGTTTAAGTGAATGGCAAGTATAACTTGTTTCCTAGCAGCTGGATTTATGTCATTGGCATCTCAGCAGGGTAGCTTATTCAAGGAGTCATTACATTGTTTGTATTAAACCTCTTAAATGTTTATGGATTTCTTTTGTCTGAATATTCTTCAGAATAACTGAGTGTTTCTACAGCAAGTAAGGAAACCAGAATGAATGGATGTTCTCTTTGTCTTGATACATACCATAGCTGCCATTAACAGCATATATGTGATCAGTTGAACTGTGATGGGTTGGATCACAGAAACCCACTTGGGGCTGCCAACTGATGTGCCAAGACTACCTCTGCCCCTGCCTTCCCTGCCAGCTTGGAACTCCAGAACCCTGCCTGGTTGTGCCAAACACGTTTGCCGGCCACAAACACAGACCCAGGTCTGAACCACGTCCCACAAACTGCAAGCTTAACTGAAAGCCGCTTAAGAAGTGTTCCTGTCTTTAACACTCAGATGCCCAACTCCCAATGGAGTCCAAACCCCAAATAAATCCGTTTTACCCTGTATAAAGCTTACACAGGGTAAACTCATAAATTGTTTGCCCTCTATAGCACTGATAGAGAGAGATGCAGAGCTGTTTGCTCCCCCGAGTATAACATACTCTGAGTTAATAAGTAAAAAATGATTTTATTAAATATAAAAAGTAGGATTTAAGTGGTTCCAAGTGATAACAGACATAACAAAGTGAATTACCAAGCAAAATAAAATAAAACATGCAAGCCTATGCCTAATACAGTAAGAAGACTGAATACAGATAAAACCTTACCCTCAGCGAGGTTCCAGTAAGTTTCCTTTTACAGACTAGTCTCCTCCTAGTCTGGGTCCAGCAATCACACTCACACCCCCTGTGAGTTCTTTGTTCCAGTTTCCTTCAGGTATCCTTTGGGGATGGAGAGGCTATCTCTTGAGCCAGCTGAAGACCAAAATAGAGGGGTCTCCCAGGGGTTTAAATAGACTTTCTCTTGTGGGTGGACGCCTCCCTCCCCCTGTATAGAATCCCAGCTACATGATGGAGTTTTGGAGTCACATGGGCAAGTCACATGTCCATGCATAACTCAGAACTTACAGGTAGCAGCCATTGTTCACATGCTACTTTGAACGTCCTCAGGCGGACTTCTTATGTGGATTGGAGCCTTCCAAGATTCATTATCTATTGAGTGTTTTTTGATTGGGCACTTAACTTGCACATTCCTTTTGAAAGAAGCTGACCAAATGCCTTACTAAGATTACTTACAATCAAACAAGTATACAGCCAATATTCATAACTTCGAATACAACAATGACACATGCCTACAAATAGGATGAATATATTCAGTAGATCATAACCTTTACATAGATTGTTACATGGCATATATAGCATAAAACATATTCCAGTTATGTCATATGTACATTCATAAGCATATTCCCATAAAGCATTATGGGGTGCAAGTCACACAGTACAGCCCACTGTCCTCCCACCTCACAATCTTCACCTATCACTTTCGGCCAGAGGAGGGTAGGGCACAACTCATTGCAGACTGCGTCAGCTGGCAGTGGGGCATAAGGATGGGGGTAGGGTGGTGGGACTTGAACAAAATGAAGCATTCCCACCAGGGGCGGAATAAGCTGCCTCCATAGTGTTGTTCCCACAGAACCAAGGAAATGAGATCTCGAATCCCTGGAATGGCAGTGTGTTTTACTGCCACTAGCCCACTTGTCCAGTCGGTGCTGTAATATCTTTAACAGATTTCAGGAATACTTTACTAAGGTTTCAGAGTGGTAGCCGTGTTAGTCTATATCAGCAAAAAGAACGAGGATGCATGCATGAATGTGATGAAGTGGGTTTTAGCCCATGAAAGCTTATGCCCAAATAAATGTTAGTCTCTAAGGTGCCACAAGTACTCCTCATTCTTTTTACTAAGGTTGAGAGTCCCACTGTAACAAACAATACAAAGCAAACCTCAAAGCAAAGAGCACAACGCTACAGCTTTATTTTCAAACAGAGTGATGAGCTCTGTAGATAAATTTGTGCACTAGAACTAATATTGAATCTGAAAGCTTATGCAGCTGAGTACAGGAGGAGCCTAACTGACTGTCAGCTTTAGTTCATCATTCATAGTGTATTTCTATATTCATCTAGTAAAGATCAGAGTGTCTGAAAGCCAGGGGGCTCACTTTAAATCAGTCTGGGTGTTCATGACTGTTTGAAAAATGTGCTTTGTATAGGAAAGCTTTTTCTCAGCACGCAATGTGGGTTGGTGCAACCACTGAAATAGGGGAGTCTCTCTAAGTATGGTCTCACTAACAATAAAGTTAGAGAGTCTTGACACTGCAGTTGCAACTGTGATTTAGCTTGCACAGCTAAAAATAGCAGGAAGATGTGTCGTTGCAGAGCCTGGTGTGGACAAGCAACACAACTAGGTACCAGGGTTCTGGGCAGACTTGTACAGCCAATGCTGAAACCTGTTCCATTGCATCTTCACTGCTGTTTTCACCCACACTAGCTAGATTACAGCTAGCACAGGTATGCCTGCCCAAGCTGCAGTCATAACTCTGATTGCAGTGTAGATGGACCCTGAAGAAGAGTCTGTGAATATGTCTAAAAGTTACTGACCAAATAAAACTACAAATTCCCTTTGATGGTATTTGAGGGGAGGTGGGAGTGGGGGTTAATTTGTTTTCTGCAAACATTGGTATGAGTGGCTTTTGTTCACAAGAATGTTTGCAGATGCTGAACTCTACAAATGGCTCAGCCAGAGACCTTGAGTGAATCTCTTAATCTGTCCATGCTTCAGTTCCCCATTGGTGAAATGGAGAGGATACTTCCTTTTTCCTATCCTTTATCTGTTTGTTTAAACTGTAAGATCTTTGAGGCAGGGAATGTCTCTTACTCTATGTACAACATCTAGCACAATGGGGCTCCAATCTCTGTTGGGGCCTTTAGGTGCTAAAGTAATACTAATGAAAGGGCTGGTCAAAACTGTTTTTAGATGTAAAATTCGGTTTTCAAATAGATATTTTTCAGTGTCCTTTGCCACTTTTGTTACTGTTGCATTGGTCGGGCTCAAAACAGATTCAGCGTCAGAACATTGTTTCAATAATGCTGAAAACTTATATTTTGATTATATCATTCCATTTATTTTTCCCAAGTTTTATATTGTATTGAAATATCAATAATATAATGTTTCAATATTAGTGAAATGAAACATTTTGATGTTTATAAATCAGATATTTGAAATTTCCATTCTATGATAAATTTAAAAATTTCAACTTTTCCAATTCAGGACAAACAAATTTCAAAATGCTGGAATTCCTGCAGAATGGAAGTTGTTGTTTTCCGACCAGCTCTAACAGCAAGGTTCTTCAGAAGGGTGTTTTGAAATGAATGTGGACTGGAGGAAGATGAGAGGCTGAGGAGAGACATGATAGCAGAGGCAGTGAAGGAGTTATGCAGAAACCTGATGATGAATGTTTCAGCTACAGGGCTAGCAGCAACTCTGTCCCATTTCTGATTTCTCTGAGTGCACCTACATCACGTCTTTGGCCTCTTCCCATTAACTGTCTCAGGGTGGAATCTCGAGATTCTTAAATGACGACCTGGTAGCACTACCATTTTTATACCAACGACTATCATCCTGAAGGCCCTATGTGGTCTCAGCATCCGTTTTTCTTCCCTTTGGGAACCTGTGACCACTGATACAGTGACCAACAACCTTCTTCAAGCCCAAGTATGTTTATTAGCAATTGGAACAAAGCATTCAAGAAAAAAGAATTTTAAGACAAGAAGCACTACACATGTGTGCCCAACGTCCCATAATGGCAACCTAAGTAGGCTATCTTCTTCAGTCACTCCATGGGTTCATGTGTCTGAGTGTCTTTCATTCTGGTTCTCCCCTTACAGCTCCAAGAGAGTGTGCTTCTAAATGCTACAAGTTTTCTTTGTTTCTGAGAGAATACTTATTACTGCATTGGTAGATTTTATGCCTTTCCTGTTAAAACCAGTTTGACAGGCTGTCAGGAGACTGAGCCAGAATTGTCAGAATATATATTTGTGGCATTGGCTCTTAATATCTCTTAAGTGGAATATGATAGGTGAGCAGCTTGATCCATCTCCTCCTCTTTTCTGCCTACCCCATCAGACAGACCCTCATCTAGAAGCATTTAAACCAAAATGTTCATTCAGAAAACACCAGGCCAACACACAGTATTAACAAATTATTACAGAGCAGCTCCATGTTCATCACTGTGAGAATGAGACACTTGAATGTGATGCACAAGAAAAGAGGAAGCCATTTACGAGAGAGGGACAGTGCAGCTGGGTCCATACTATTTTCACAGGACAGGAGGGGAGGAGGAGGACTATAACAGAAGCAGGAGGAAAAGCAGGCCTCATCTGTTGGGCTCTTTCTGCCCCCTTCTTCCCCCTTTTCTCCTGTGAAAAATGTGTGAGCCCTGTCTGCTCCCTTCCTATTGAAAATCGACTATTGTCTCCTTCTCACAGGCCTCTCTCTGCGCCTTGGAAGGAAAGGGAGCAAAGGGCGCAGAGCTGTTGGAGGAAGGTCTCCTCCTTCCCTCACCTCCTGGCTACTTTCTGTCCTGTGAAATGTCGCCTGACTATGCAGTGAAAGGCAATAGGGAGCCAGAATCCTCTGTGATACAGGATATGCTGCCTAATGTGATACAGTGGAAAGTTCTGTTTATAGAGCAGTTACTGTAAATTCCTATTGGACAGGATGCACCCCTTCTGTAACAATTAGGGATGACCGTGCTCTATTGATTATATTTCCAGTAATAGTGAGTAAACTGAAATGCCAAATATTAAACACATCTGGTTTGTACATCATGCACTTCAAAATTAGCCATGATTGTTGCTAAAGGGTTGGTGCTTAAGCCACAGTTCTTGACCTCCACTTGGGCAGATTTTTAAAGATATTTAGATGCCTAAAGAGGCAGATAGGCATCAAGTAGGATTTTCAAAAAATATTTCAGTGAAATCAGTTGGAGTTGGTCACTTTTTGAAAATCCCAGTAGGCATGTGTCTGCATTTTAGGTGCCTAAATATCTTGAAAAATCTAGGCCCAACTATCTAGAGACTAACTGTTGCTGATGTCTGTTTTCTAGAGTTTCTGTAATACAGCTAAATACTTTAATGCTGAAAACAATATATTGCTGGGTTTCTGTGATAACTTGAAGGCAAAATTCTATTCTTTGCCTTGTGTGCTTTTCCTACTCAGTAGTACAGTCATGTTGTAGACATGCATTAACTATATTGGAAAATGCAATATTGCATAGAACATATTGATTATACAGCATAAATTATTAGCTTACAATTGTTTTTGCTGAAACAAAAATCTGCTGGTTACGGAAGCTAATATAGGATAATAAAATATTAATATAAATAACAAGGTAAAATAATGTATTCTTATGTAACATTAGAGTTTTTAATTTAATTGAATTAACAAAATCAGTCTTTGTTTCTTGACCTTGTTAAACAAATCAGGTTTCTCATTTCTCGGGCAGCCAGTGATGATGTAGTTGATTATTTGTTTCGGAGAAGGTTTTGGCAGGTCACATTTAAAATGTATCCTTCATGGCTCAGTGATCAAGGTATACAGTAATTGAACTTTAAATAATATAGTCAAACATGTCAATCCTAACAAGTTCCTTGAAAAGAAAAATCTGTTAACCTCTTCTCAAGGCTGGGGCTTCCCATA
Organism: Mauremys mutica; assembly: GCF_020497125.1. Taxonomy (NCBI): domain Eukaryota; kingdom Metazoa; phylum Chordata; order Testudines; family Geoemydidae; genus Mauremys; species Mauremys mutica. Next base: position 84,707,261 of record NC_059075.1, read on the forward strand.
CTGTAATCTCTCTGCAGGATTGTAAAGCAGACGATTGACCATATCTGTCAGGGTGCTGCAGCTAACTTGTATACCAGTTGTCCATATACAAGCACCATCTGTTTAAAACCTTCTGCTACCAATGTAGATTCACCTTTGAAATGGTAGCAGGTCAGCACATTGCTGTATCTCTGTGTGGTACAGTGGCTCGGAAGCAAAAGGCATAAGGGAGGATGCTATGCTTTTACCACTGAATGTATAATGTACCCCTGAATTGCCACTGGACTTTCAGAAAATGGAATGTTGTTTGCAGTGTACAGACTGAAAAACGGAGACAATAGGAGGACATCGGACCTCAGACTTTTCTTTCTTTACACGCTAAAAATCTCTCTTTATAGTACAGAATGTTTGGAGATTCCTTTTTTAAATTAGGGAATGATTCCTGAATGTTAAAGATATTCAAGCTACTGTATATCAGGTGTCAGTCAGTTTTTGCCTACACCAGTGAGACTGATTCCATAGTGAAATGAATGAATCTACTTTACTTTTCCTCTTTGCTGAAGTAGTTTCAGAAAATCTTCTTTCTTATCATTATTAAGAAAAATGCTCCAACATCATGAGCATCACAAATGTAACTCTTATTGTAAGGTCCCAGCAGGGAATAAACTCCCACCAAGTGGAGAATAATGCCACTGGTAAAATGAGCAAATGTCCTTGCATCTGGAATCCTCAACTCTTTTGAAGGGTTTACTTTTACTCATTTGCTAAACTTGTCATCCACTTTAAGTGGAAGTTGGAGTGAGAAATGTACATATATTTCTTAACATGCTTTTCAAAGCATTCCTACTCCACTGTGTGTGGATTAGAGATCTAAATCTGCTGCAATTTCACTGAATCTTTCTGCATCTCATTTAACCATTCTTAAATTGATATGCTGGTCAAAGCGGCTACCTCTACATATAGTAATAAGAGGTGTGTGAGCCAAGTAAAAAGAAATGTCCTGATTGGCCTGAATATTAACCTTCTTCAGGAATTCAACTGTTTCTTAAGAGTAGTCAGAAAATATTTGACACCTGTATATTGAGGAACTTAGGTGCCAGATTGGGTATGAAATAGATAGATATAGAAAAGATGTGGGTTAGGTGTTCACAAGGTTATTAGTTAGTGAGATTTCCAAGTTTCACAAGCACATTCCAGTCAGTTGGTGCTTGAATTATGTGACCTGTGTGACAGGCCTAGTAAAAATAAATTGAGGAAGGCCCTCTGTTCCCTTTTCTCCTCTGCTCCCCACAATTTCTTGCCCATCTCTCTTACTTTAAAATGGCTGATTGGCATTATTTGGATACAGATATCCTATTAGCTCCTAAATACCAGGACCAATCTCTCATAATCATTGGAGTGTGCTAGGTGACATTTTGGAGACTGAACTAAGGGACAAAAACCTGTAGTCAGAGCAATCTGTTATTAGCAAGGCTGATACTTTAAACAAGACACACATTCTCTCTCTCTCTCTCTCGTACCTATAATATTTAATTGTTTTTATGTGTATGCATGCATACTCAGCTACTTAGGTGATCTACCTTACTCCTTGAAGTAGTTAAGTGTGAGAGACTATAAATACACTACAAATTATTTTTTCATTCCACAGTACTAGTGGGCTGATAGAAAAGAGAAACTTTTGTACAAGATCTCTCCACTGTGTAATCATGCTTTATCGCTGGGGGAGAGCTCTCCCAATGATAACATCCCCCCACCCCGCACAGCTCCTGGTGATACAGCTCTATCTATACTGGTGCTTTTCAGCGCTAAAACTTTTGTCGCTCGAGGTGTTTTTTCACACCCCTGAACAACTAAAGTTTTAGTGCTGAAAGTGGTAGTGTAGCCACAGCCTAAGATTCACTCTGCTGTCAGCCCATCATGCAGAGCAAGTATAATGAGCGAAGCTTGATTGCAGTTCTTATCCTCTTACTTTTACTCCTGGGATAATGAATATACCTTCTAGTAGAACACATACAACAACAAAAAATCTCCAATTCAGTCCTCATCATGTATTCATCCATTCTACTTTAGTATGTGTGAGGAAAAATTCAGTAAAGCCTGTGATTTCCACTATTGTATATCTTCCCAGGATATCTCAGCTGAACGTTAGGATGATCATTGTGTAGAGTCAGCTATCACCATACAAATCCACTACTTTATAAAACAAAAAGCACATGGTTCTCGACCTAAGTCAGTGAGGAGTTCATGGAATAACACAGCTCACTCAGAACAGTGTATCCATTTTAAAGTTGAAATGTGCCACTGTGAATAAACAGAGAAGAAGGTTTCAATTTTTAATAGCCCAACTTCAAATGATGCCTGAAGCCATGCCACTCTGGGCTTTGATCTTGTCAGATTTAGCAAGCTGCACAGACTCAGAACTGCTTTGTATATGGATGGAGACCACCAAGGAATATCCAGCTGCTACAGCTAGTGATGTAGGTGATTTTAACAAATACCCCTTTTCCCTTGAATGGATGTGGAATCAGTACCCCAACTTAGTAGTAAAGGTCCCTGTTGATAGAGGTGCCACCTGTTAGATAAAATGGAACTGATGATGGTTCGTGATCATTAAAGATTATGGCACTTTTCATATAAGAACAGGGAACTAATGCTATCCTGGCTAGATTTCAGTGTGGATTATTACGTTTTGCTTATCTAAAAATCTTCTGCAGTTTCCACTGGTTATGGCATTTCTCTTCCCTTACTGTTCAGTACTGCAGAATATTGTTGCTGAAAACTGTTATACAGCTACTGAATTCACTTCAGAAATGGCTGTGTTTTACATATGTAGTTTGCAAAAGGAGTTTACAGTGAACTAGTCCCCTTGAGGGGTGAAACCAGTCAGCTTTAAAATTTTACAGTAATTGAATAACATCAATAACTAAACTGATTGTGTGAGTCCACACTGCAGTGCATGCACTTGTTTAAGATACCTTATCTGAAGCACTGTGTCTGCACAGCACTGTTTTGGTATAGGTGCATTATATTCTGGGTGGGATATCCCAGGGTGCCAAGTACTGTGACAAGTGTCTGTGCATTCTGGGTGATTTTCAGGAACATGTTAGCTTTCATAATTTGTACTTATAATGAGCTCTGGTCACAAATAGGTGCTTGTGGGTGTGTGCCAGCAAAATTTAAAGAGAGCGGGGACACTTGGTCCAGATGACTTCAGAATTTCATAGCAGTAGGGTGCACACAGGAAACCTGAGAGAAGACCACTTCAGGTGTGAACTGATGCAGTGTGGGGTAGTAGTGGGAGGACTACATGACTCGTGGGGTAGTATTATCAGAAAGGTGAAGCATCCATGTGGACCTTGCACCAGTATAACTCCCACTGGAAAAAAATGAAGTTGATTCCAAAGCAATTTAGTGGTGAGACAAACTGGTATAAGATGATTTGTGCCTAGACTCGAGGCAATTTCTGCTGCCCTCCACTGAGAACAAGAAACTCAGCACATCATCGTCTGATCTCTAGCTATACCCAGCAGAGCCTGGCTTCAAACCCGTGACAGAAACATGGAAGCAGGGCCGGCTCCAGCTTTTTTGCCGCCCCAAGAGGCGAAGGGGGGGAAAAAATAAAAAAACAGAAAAAGCCAATTGAGCTGCCGCCAAACAGGAAGAGACGGGGAAGGACCTGCTGCTGAATTTCCGACGACGACTAAAACGGAGCGCTTGAGCTGCCGCTGAAGTGCCGCCGAAGACCCGGACGTGCTGCTCTTTTCTATTGGACGCCCCAGGCACCTACTTCCTTCGCTGGTGCCTGAAGCCGGCCATGAATGGAAGGGGTCAATTAGTGCTTGAAGTTAGCATGCCAGCTTCTTTGAAACTAAGCGACAGTTTATGGAAGTACAGACTCAGATAATTTTAGGTGTGTGTCTGAGGACAGACAAGTGTTTCCATAGGGCAAGTACTAAACACATAAATAAAACTAAAATAAAAATCTTCCTTGCATATACTTGCAAGGTTGTGGATCAAGTTCTTTCTTTGACATTATATTCCTGAAAATGAGTGATGAGTGGAGGAATAACTTACATATTGACTTATGATTGGTGAAAGGAGGTGGTTTCATCCCTTGACAATGGTGCTTTTTAAGTGATGTATTGGGGTCAGACATAGGCAAACACCATTGTAAAAATATAGCAAAGATTGAGAGTTCATGGCAATAATCTTAACATGTTCTATTTTATTGATTTTTTTCATGTCATCGGTTCTCCAGAGAGAGCTTCATCCATCCTTTTATGCATACAGAGCTAATCAGGCAAATGCAGTATAGGGCCATTTTTAAATGGGCTACTTTTAGCAAGGAATAGATTTGCCTCCAGAATCATGTGTATGGTTTTGCTGTTTTAAACACCTATCTGTGCCATTCATTTTACATAAAAAGATGCCTACAGAGTCCTTTTGTGGGGAAGGAATGCATAAGCATTTCTTTCCTTCCCTTTCAGTTAGTGTTCATTGCAATCCATCATCAGATGCACAGTTCACATGCCATTCTTTCCTTATTACTGATAGTGATTAGAGCAGCTGTGTGCCAATTAATATAGTCAATAGTTGGACTTTATATGAACCCAGCACAGAGATGTTTGTAAAGTAGGGACCAGTGGAGTCTGGTTTTAAATTTAAGTGGTAATGATACTTTTTGCTTTATTCTCTTTGTTGCCCTGGAGTTGTGTTGAAATTATTAGTGCTCATCTCTGGTTAATTTAGAGCTGTTTGATAAACCCAAATTATTAGACAATGTTTGTGCCTACAGTGGGAGTTATCCATCCCATGAAAAGAACATACTAGTTGTTTTCCTGCTTCGAGTGTGAGCTATTGACTCCAAAGCATCATTTTTGCTGGTCATGCTGACCAGTATTGGCCCACTGCCTGTCTGTTTCTACCTATGGTCTCTTGTCTTGTGCTTAGATTGTAATCTCTGTGGGGCCAGGATGGTATTTTTTGTTCTATTAGTAAACTGCCTAGCATAGTGGGGCCCTGATCCAGAATAGGGGTCCCTAGGTGCGATCCCAGTGGTGAGCTTGAGCCGGTTCGCACCGGTTCGCGCGAACCGGTTGTTAAATTTAGCAGCCCTTTTAGAACCGGTTGTTCCAGCAGTTCTATAAGGGCTGCTAAATTTAACAAAAGCTCCGGCCCAAGCTCACTTCACCCTCCTCTACTGCTCCGCCCCTTTCTCCTCCCCCGCCCCTGCTTCCCACGAATCAGATGTTCGCGGGAAGCCTGAACAGGCAGGCAGGCAGGTAAGCTGGGCCGGGGGTGGGGGAGGGGAGGTCCGGCTGAGCTCCTGCTCCGGGTCTGGGTCCGGCGGGGCAGCGCGGCGGGGCGCGGCGGGGGCTGGGCTCCTGCCGCCCCGGGGTCCGGGCGGTGCGGCGGGGCGCAGCAGGGGCTCGGCTCCTGCTGCCCCGGGGTCCGCGTCAGGGTCCGGCCCAGCGGCGCGGCTCAGCTCCAGCCCCAGCCCAGCTGGGCCCCCATCTCCAGGCAGCAAGGTAAGGAGAGCAGGGAGGGGGTGTTGGAAGAGGGCAGGGGAGTTGAGGGGGGTGGACTAGTGTTGGAGCAGTCAGAGGGCAGGGAACAGGGGGATTGAATGGGGGCAAGGGTCGGGGGGGCAGTCAGGAAGGAGCAGGGGTTGGATGGGGTGGTGGGGGGCAGTTAGGGGTAAGGATTCTAGGGACAGTCAGGGGACAGAGAGAAGGGGTGGCTGGATGGGGTAGGGGTCCCGGGGTGCCATCAGGAATGAGAGAAGGGGTTGGATGGGGTAGCAAGGGGCAGTCAGGGGACAGGGAAGGGGGGTGGATAGGGCATGGGTAGTGGGGGGCTGTCAAGGAACATGGGGGGTTGGATGGGACAGGAGTCGGGGGGGGCATGACCCCTCATGGGGTGAGGAGGAGGGAACCGGTTGTTAATATTTTGGCAGCTCATCACTGTGTGATCCCAGTACAAATAGTAAATACTGCTAGTGGTAAGGTGGTAGGGATTGGTTTGGGCTAACCAATGGGAATGGAAAACAGCTTGAAACTATGATGGTGAAAATTCTAACACAGATCCTTCCAGTGTGGTTGTGTGATTAGAACAAAGGACCGGCAATCCGAATTTGTGTGACTGTTCCTAGCTCTGTCTCTCCCCACCCCCATCCCTTTTTCAGAATGAAAATGAAGGTGATATACAGGAATCAAAGGGTCTAGGGAAGGGACGTCTGCACTGGCTACCCAAATCCTGACAGCTCCCGAGACAAAAGCTGGGAAATTGTATTTTCTCCACTTGGAAACAGTTAAGCTACTGCACTACTATGTTCTAGATCAGACTGGTGTCATTTGGGTTGCAGGGTCTCCAGTAAAACTCCTGATTTTTTTCATCCATTCTCAGATGTTTGAAAGAAGAGCCTGCCCATGTCTGCCTGCAAAGTTGCTGCTCATCACATTGATTTCCAGTATGGCTGGTAGCAGCAGACAGCCTAGTGCTACCAAAATGTGCTGAATCACTGTCCAACCTTAGTTCTCAGAGAACTATAGCAACTCATTTAAAATGGGAGATTAGTTATAGTAAAAATGCACACGTCCAGAGCACTGATTCACCACTAATTGTTGGGCATTGTCCAATACTTTTTTGCATTTTCACTAATAATGCATGTCTCTTAGGCCCTTGTTGGTCCATTTTTTAGAATATGTTACCTCTGTCCCCTCTCACTCTGAAACCATCTCTAGTTACAATGCAGTTTCACAGAAAAGGCTTTGACTTATAAAAAAAAGAAATGTGTAGAAATCACTACAACATAGAGAGATTAGTGGCTACTGGCCAAATCCTCTCTACTATTCTGCGTTGGTCCTGAGTAGCTGGATTTGGCACAGAGGAATCCCACATGGGAGTGAAGAAGCTTGTAGCTCTTTAGCCCTTGTTCAACGGGGCAAAGGCTGGTGGATTCACATATCAGTGAATATACCTTTGCCCAGCCTACCTCTGCCCCACCCCCACAACTTGGCTGAGCACACACACACAGTGCCCCTAGGGAGGTGGACTCCTAATTAGGGGCGTGGACTCTGTGTAGGCTTCTTGAATCCTGACTGCCCCAACACAGTGGAACTGCACTGATTCTGTTGCAGGTGGAGGTCCTGTGGGAATGCAAAGGAGGGACCGGGATTTGCCACATGCCTTCTTGTGGCCTAATCTTATCATCAGCCTGCCTATGGCACTTAATAGATGGTAACCATTACCATAGTGTCTGAGCATTCGCAGTCTTTAATGTGTTGACCTTCAGGAGTAGAATCAGGTCCTAAATGAAAAGAAGCTGAAAGCAAACTGCTTAAGTTGCGACAGATCCCTAAAAGGGGAAAGGTGCTGCTCAGAGCTGAGACTTTGTGAGATCCCAGAAGCCCACTGAGTATTACAGAGCCCGACATGATGTCTTTTTTTATTACTTACTTGTCAGAAGACTCGGTGCTGGCTGTTAGTCATTTAAACACTAATGCCTTTGATGGTCAAATGCCAGATGCTTTTCCATAATGCAGCATTACAAGTTCTTTGCATTTTATAAAAATTAAAGGGCGCTGTGCCCAGTGGTGTGGTTACTCCTCAGATGAGTCAGAGGATTTACAGTTTAACTGACTAATAGAGTGCCTGTTTTCTCAGATGTTTTCAGTACATTATAGTCTGAGCAGCCTTCCTGAAGAACTGTTTTTATTTGAAATCTAGAATGTCAGGAGTATACTGCAGTATCCAAAAAAGTAATTGAAGGTGGTAGACTTGTTGGATGCAGATGGAGTATAATTACATTTTGCAGTCAGATCTGTGAAGTTTTCTTATTTATTCGTCTTATTTATTATTTAATTACCAAATTTAATGCTTGTGAAAATTACCAGACTTGAAAGCCCTGGGAACTGGAGTCTTGTATATAGCCTGGATAGCAACCGTACCTTGCTAATCGACCTCATCCCTAACTCAGAGGGGACCCAGAGGGTAGTTCAGGCTCCGGAGCCATTCAACTCTTGACCATTCTGCCAACAAATAGTGCCATTCAAGGTGGTAGCTTTGTGAGATGGGACACTTGTCCACTAGGAACTGGGCTCTATGATCCACTAAGACATTTCATAGGGGCCACTCAGTAACCGTTATTAGGTGATGACTTTCTTTCACTACCAGTCTAGACTGGGATTGAAATGGTGACCTGATTGTGAAAGTTTCCCATTACCAGTCCCAAGCCATCTGACCTCTCAGACATGGGATACTGCACTGTATATACTAACAATGTAACCAAGAAAACCTGTAAATATATAGGTGGACTGGAGGCTAGTGATGTTGCCACCAGACTTGAGTCCAGTGCTCGCCCTCAGCAAGGAGAAAGTGCCTCATATTGCTCACCAGCCAATTCCTATAGAGTATAATGGTCTTCACCATGATTCCATGGAGAGCTTCTTGACCAGAAACTGTGTCCATGATATGCGGTCAAGGTTGACCTTAAACACAGCCAAAGCAAGCAGACATGTGAAATGCTGCTCCTTTGTGGGCTGTACATCTCATGCAAGCTCTAAAATTTGCAGGGTGGCCTTGTCTCCCTCTCAGGCATTATAACTAGTGGGAGAGCTGACTTCCCCTTCAAACATCTTAGGGCCTTGCTCTCTTGATTGAGGGTGGCCCATAAATTTTGTAAATTCCTATTTTCTACCCTTCTGGCTTTACAGGTACAAAACAGTATAAGAAAAACAATGGAATCATTCTAATATGCAGTAATATTACACGCACAATATGGAATGAAAATAGGCCCTACGTAAAAAACACATATTCTATTGAATTATTGGGGTGGTTTTTTTGCCTGGTCCTTTTCTGTCCGAGTCCTGATAAATTCCTACCTGTAGGCAGGGCCGGCTCCAGTCCCCAGCACGCCAACCACGTGCTTGGGGCGGCATGCCGCGGGGGGCGCTCTGCCGGTTGCCGGGAGGGCGGCAGGCGGCTCCGGCGGACCTCCCACAGGCGTGCCTGCGGAGGGTCCGCTGGTCCCGCGGCTTCGGTAGAGCATCCGCAGGCGTGCCTGCGGGAGGTCCACTGGAGCCACGGGACCAGCGACCGGCAGAGCGCCCCCTGCGGCGTGCCGCCGTGCTTGGGGCGGCGAAATTGCTAGAGCTGCCCCTGGTAGTAGGACTTTTACCACCTCAACCATCTCCTCAGGACCTCCTTATGTACTACTTATTCTAAATCATTTCTTCTGCAGCATTCAGGTTTCATTGTAAGTTTCCCATCAAAGTACTGATTTAGCCCTATGCTTCTTACTTTGTGAGAGCTGATAATGTTGCAGCTAGAAGTTGTGTGACTGCAGGCTATCAATTGTGCCCAATTGTACGTGGATTAAGAACAAATAAATATTTGTCTTAGCTTTAATTATCTATATACATACATGGAAATATAAAATGGGGATAAGGATGATGATGAAGAAAAGTCTTATTTGCACCAAGTCACATGAGAAAGCATTTGTTTAAATATTTCATTTTGAACTCCCCCTTGTATTTTGATCTGTCCTCTTCATAGCCAGGTTGACAACTGGTTGAGAACCACTGAACTTGCCTTTCTCTGACATTCTTCATCATCTGGAACTCTGTAAACAAAGGTTTTGTTCTAAAAGGCCTTTCCTGGAATTCCTTCAAACACAGCAGACATTATTCTCTCTCTTTTTATGAGGGATATAGTGGAAAGACAGCCCTGTGTAATTTCCCTGATGATATAAATCTGATAAAGTGTCCCATAGAAGACTGAGTTACTGGAAAGAGAAGTCTTGATTTAGTTGTGGATGATCAAATAACTCAGCCCTAATGTTCACTGAAGTCACTGAATGACCAAGGGAGTAAGTCCTTTGGGCCAAATCCTGAAGCTGAATAAGGATTCATATTTTTGTATTTAGCAGTTGGCTCCGGTAAGGAGAGGTGGAGCTGCTCTGTCCCAGGGGAGTGCAGGAAGAGATTGTGCCTCACCTACTGAAAGACCTGACATGAACAGGAGAATGTACATTATTTAACACAGTGAAGCCTAATCTCCCTGCGTGCCTGGCAGCTACTCAGGAGTGGAAATCCTCTGAAGTCAATGGTAGTTTTGCTTCAGTGAGGACATCAGGATTTTGGCCCTTAGCAGCTTATTTGTGTATACTAACCTTGATTCTTACACATTATGGATGCGATTTTCAAAAGCACTTAGTATTGGTCTAACTCTGCTCTCATTCAAATCAAGGGAAAAGCTCCCTTTAGTTTCATTGGGAGCAGAGTTAGACCAATGTTATGCATTTTCAAAAGTCCTACCCACCTCAGAAAATATGTACGCTATTGGAGAGTCAGTGTACTCTACTGAATACACTGGAGTGGGACTCAAAGACTTGGTTTCTATTCCTGGCTCTGCCACTGACGTTGGAGAACTCACTTCACTTTTCTGGGCGTCTGTTTTTTCTCCCTCCCTTTGTTTCAAAAACACCACCATCATGCTATTGGCTTAATATAACAGCTTAGAATAAAACCCTAGTTTATTAACTGTGGATATTGTGGACAATGAATAAGGGGAACAATCTGCATCATGTGACCATATAAGCAAGTTAGGTTGGTGCTTCTAAGTAACAGTGTTGAGAAAAAGCTTCCATCCTCTGAGAGTCTTTAGAAACCAGAGATTAAACCATACTAGGGGATTCAGGATCTCACAAGGTCACAGGCAAACTTTAGTAAAGCTTTTGATACTGTCTCACATGACCGTCTCATAAACAAACTAGGGAAATGCAACCTAGATGGAACTACATAAGGTGGTTGCAAAACTGGTTGGAAAACCATTCCCAGAGAGTAGTTATCAGTGGTTCACAGTCATCCTGGAAGTACATAACAAGTGGGGTCCCACAGGGATCAGTTCTGGGTTCGGTTCTGTTCAATATCTTCATCAATGATTTAGATAATGGCATAGAGAGTACACTTATAACGCTTGCGGACGATACCAAGCTGGGAGGGGTTGCAAGCGCTTTGGAGGATAGAATTAAAATTCAAAATGATCTGGACAAACTGGTCTGAAGTAAATAGGAGGAAATTAAATAAGAACAAATGCAAAGTACTCCACTTAGGAAGGAACAATCAGTTGCACACATGGGAAATGACTGCCTACGAAGGAGTACTGCAGAAAGGGATCTGAGAGTCATAGTGGACCACAAGCTAAATATGAGTCAACAGTGTAATTTTGTTGCAAAAACAATGAACATCCTTCTGGGATGTATTAGCAGGAATGTTGTAAGCAAGACACAAGAAGTAATTCTTCCGCTCTACTCCATGCTGATTAGGCCTCAACTGGAGTATTGTGTCCAGTTCTGGGCGCCACATTTCAGGAAGGGATGTGGATAAATTGGAGAAAGTCCGGAGAAGAGCAACAAAAATGATTAAAGGTCTAGAAAACAAGACCTATGAGGGAAGATTGAAAAAATTGGGTTTGTTTAGTCTGGAAAAGAGAAGACTGCGAGGGGACATAAGTTTTCAAGTACGTAAAACATTGTTACAAGGAGGAGGAAGAAAAATTGTTCCTCTTAACCTGTGAGGATAGGAAAAGAAGCAATGGGCTTAAATTGCAGTAAGGGAGGTTTAGGCTGGACATGAGGAAAAACTTCCTAACTGTCAGGGTGGTTAAGCACTGGACTAAATTGCCTGGGGAGGTTGTAGAATCTCCATCATTGGAGATTAAGAGCAGGTTGGACAAACACCTGTCAGGGATGGTCTAGAGTGGGGTGGCCAACCTGACCTTGAGAAGGAGCCAGAATTTACCAATGTACATTGCTAAAGAGCCACAGTAATAGGTCAGCAGCCCCTCCCATCAGCTCCCCCCCGCTCCCAGCGCCTCCTGCCCACCAGCAGCCCTGCCGATCAGCGCCTCCCACTTCGTCCCCGCACCTCCCGATCAGCTGTTTCATGGTGTGCAGGAGGCTCTGGAGGGGAGGAGAAGCGAGGGCATGGCATAGGCTCAGGGGAGGGGGTGGAAAGGGGTGGAGTGGGGGAAGAGCCAGGGGTTGAGCAGTGAGCGCTCCCCGGCACATTGGAAAGTTGGTGCCTGTAGCTCCATCCCCTGAATCAGTGCCTGTACAGGGAGCCGCATATTAACTTCTGAAGAGCTGCATGTGGCTCTGGAGCCACAGATTGGCCATCCCTGGTCTAGATAATACTTAGTCCTACCATGAGTGCAGGGGATTGGACTAGATGACCTCTCAAGGTCCCTTCTAGTCCTATGATTCTATGCCATTCCCGTAACCATGGAAGGGGATAAATGGGGATATTTACATTAATTTATTTTATTGAGGACTCGTAGGGATGGCTGGAGATTTTATGCTTTTCCACTGCTCCACCTCTGCACCTTTTTTTTTTATGTGGTTGCACTTATGGTAATGGGCTCCTAAATCCCTACAGTTGAGCTGGGCTGGTTCTGGGAAGAACATTGATATCAAAGGATTGAGGAAGCTGATGGAAAGTGCTGAATCAGAATCAATATCAGAGGCAGACTTTCTGGCCACTGGCAAAAGTTTCTCTTTAGGAAGATATCCAGTAGATTTTTCCTTTAGATGTTGTGCAATATTTCGAGCCTGTTAGAGTTTGTGGGAGGAAAAATTATTGGTTCGAATTTAACAATGCAGGCTGGAGCTCTAGTGTTCAAAATATCTGCATTAAGAATATTTACAGGGCTGCCAATTAAACAGAGATCCTGAAGGTCATTACTAAATAAACTTTTGGAATAGCAGATCTAGTCTCTAGGGGTAGCTTGAAATTCAGGTAGACTTGGCACAGGCTCTTTCTCTTAGATCACTGTTGTTCAGGGGCTTTCTTTTATCCCCTGTATGCTTCCTTTTTTACCATTTTTGATGTCCTGTGGAAAATCCTGACCCCCATGTTACAATATAGCAACTTATCAGGCCAAACTAGGCCTGGTCCACACTGCGGGGCAGTGTCGAGGTAAGATACGCAACTTCAGCTACGGGAATACCGTAGCTGAAGTCGAAGTATCTTATCCCGACTTACCTCCCGTCCTCACCGCTCGGGATCGACTCCCCCGTCGACTCCACTACCGCCACTCGTTCCGGTGGAGTTCCGGAGTCGACGGGAGCGCGTTCGGGGATTGATATATCGCGTCTAGATGAGACGCGATATATCGATCCCCGCAAAATCGATCGTTACCCGCCGATTCGGCGGGTAGTCTGGACGTACCCCTAGACTCACCGCAGTACAAGGGTGATGGGCTTACTAAAACAGGAGCACCCTGACTTTGTGACAACAAGTGCCTTGTTGCTCACCCAAGGGACATCTGTTCAAGCCAAGCTTTTATACAGTAGTGGCTTTCAGGCACTGATCCCATGCAGTAAGATGAGACAATAACACCACAGTAAGGAGTAGATTGTACAAGATACGGCCTCTCCATTCCTTTGTGACTCTCACCTCCATAAGCATTAAGTACAGTCAGAGTCCTTGTGCTCAGGGACGCACATAGATTGGCCCTTCCTAGTGCCCTCAAGGGTGCAAGCCGCCTCAAAGGGAGTGGAGGAGGTGGCAGCGTCAAGGCTAGAGGATGGGTTCTGAGTGGCAGAATCCCTCCTGGACTTCTCTCTGAGGCAGTGCTGTTCTGCACCACACCAGTGCAGGGGGTTCCCTAAATAATGTTTGACCCTGTATGTGCTTATCATAGCCATTCAATTACCAGCATAGCACATCATCAGAATTGAGTATAAGGTGTAATGTACTGGCAGTCACTGATCTCAGCCAATATGCAAGGATCTTTGTTTTCAGGTTTGGTTTTGTTTAAAATTTCCCAGGAATTTATCCATGTTTAGTACAAAAAATTAACTGAACAGTTTTCAGGATAAATATGGGGGGATGGCGTGGCAGCTTGGTAACCTGGCCCCATCTCCTTCCAGAGTGGTGAGATCGCTCTGGGGAGTTCTGGAACTTTTTTTAAAAAATTTTTTATAATGGAGATATACCCATCTCCTAGAACTGGAAGGGACCCCGAAGGGTTATTGAGTCCAGCCCCCTGCCTTCACTTGCAGGACCAAGTACTGATTTTGCCCCAGATCCCTATGTGTCCCCCTCAAGGATTGAACTCACAACCCTGGGTTTAGCAGGCCAATGCTCAAACCACTGAGCTATCCCTCCCCCCTTCCAAAATTTGGGTGAAAATTGGTTTAAAAAAACACACACACCAAAAAACAAATGATTGTGTTTGTAAAACCCAAGAATTTTTTAGTAAAAATTGGTAAAACTGAAAGCACGAAAGCCTTACCAATTCATTACAGAGGCCCGCTGTTCCACGTCCCAGACAACGTAGTTCAAAGCAGAAAGAGCAAAAGGACTTGAGAGGGGCCTCTAAGAAAGATGTAAACAGTAAGAGAAGGTTGAGGGGCACAAGGGCATGTTGGCATGAGCTTATGGAGTGCCACCTTGCGCGTTGCTTTACCGTAGTGATATATGGATTATACACAGAAGGAAAGGATGAGAGAAACTTTCAGCTGGAGCTTGCCATTAGGGTTTACATTCTAATTTTTCAAATAAATCTGTACATACTTTTAAAAAAATGTCCTTTCACAAACACAATCTTTTTGTGTACTTCTGTCTTCCTTGGTAGGTTAATAGAAATTGCTTGTTGTTTGAGTTCACCAGTAGCAAACACCAAGGCGTTGATAGAACCATTCAAAAGGAATAGTAAGCCGAGTGGGAGGTTTTCAGAGGCACACAGGGCAATTAGGCACCCAACTCTCATTGATGTTGACCCCTCTGAATTTGAATTTCCAGCCTCATTTTAAAAGATTTTATACACAGCTTCCAGCTGGATGCCCTAATGTGAAAAGTAATGGTACTTTTAGTGTATCCTGTAGCTGTGCATATTCAGGGAGCTGTATTAAAAAATAAAAGGCAGAAAGTTTTCTTCTTAGGTTAGCAGTTTACAGATTTCTTCTTTGCTGCCTAATCGTCTCATTTATATGCCATTCTTATATTATCTGTGTTGTGATTTCGATTTTTTTTTGCAATTCTAAAGAGAAGCTGGAACAGAAGGTTCATTTTCATATTGCCCTTTTATCTTAAGGGTACAGAATTCTACATTTCAGTGGGATCTGAAAAATGTGTGCAGATTTGCAATAATCTGGTAAGGATAGAACAGTGACTACAGAGTTAAAGGTTATTTTTTGTCATGACTTTCTGGACCATGTTTTAAAGGACCTCACATCTGTGGTTGCACCCATTGGTTTAAGCAGTTACAGCTCTTGTGCAATCAAATTAGGAAATGGCATCCAATTGACTTTTTGCACACGTGATTGTGATAATTATGTGCACATGGATGCCAGTGCAAAATCTTCACATTCACAAAAGGGAAGTTCTTTCAAAATGGAGTCTTTTGCATAGCGCTTATCATCACTTTATATTGTTGCATATTAGCAGACACGCTCTGGGATCTTCTAGCTAATCAAGAATGTTTCCTTGCAGGTTTTTAGAGGTGTTTTCTAAATCATTCCAGACTCTCTTCATAACAACATTCTTTTAGGCAACATGTGTTTTTTGGTGTTTGGCAAAGATGAAAGATTCACGTGCATAGCAGGGACACTTAGGGAGAGTTGGATTATCCCAATGGAAGGACCATAATTGCATCCCTACGGTATTTTTTTCTCCCTTTTTGAATTAAAAAAAAACAATTTTCACTGCTATCTGATACCAATATTTGTATTTGGAATTTATATGGCATTTTCAGTACTCAGAGCACTTTACAAACATCGGAGCAGCCTAATGAGTCTGAGGTATGAGATCATGGTATCATGTACATTAGCTGATTGCTACATAAATGGATCAAATGAGAAAAATACTAGGGCAGTGAGTTGAAGACAAACCCATCAGTTTGCAGCATAAAAATTCTGTGATCATTCAGTAATGTAATGTTCTCTCCTTTTCCCTCCCGGCATCCTTTGTCTGCCATGTGCATTTAGATTGTAATTTTTCAGGGCAGTGGGCTGTTAGTCTGGTATGCTGATATAACTTTTCAGTGTGGCCCAAGCTCTAATGTATCATGTCCCTCATATATTAACAACAGTTTTTCTATGGAGGCATCCCCGTTTGCCTGCACAGTGTGCAGCCTAATCACTGCTTAGCTTGTTGCTTTGGAAAATGTTTGAAATAACCATAGTGTGAAAGGTATGTTTAAAACAAATTCTGTTCTCTCTCTGTCTCTTCTCTCCCCCCCCCACCCCCGCAAAAAAAAATTCCTTTGGTCATTTGAGCCATGATCTTTGCCTGAAGCACATTCTGCACTACAAAGTTAGGTTGATGTAAGCTGCCTTGCAACAACCTAGTTGAGCAAGTGTCTACACTTCAATTTGTCTCCCACCGATGTAAGCACCCCAGTACACCACTTTCCCGACCGATGTTGAGCCATGGTCGATGTACTGAGGTCAATGCAGAATGAGTGTAGACACTCTATTACTAATGTTAATCCTAACAGTCTTCCAGCAGCTGTCTCACAATCCCCGACACTGATTGCTTTGGTCACAGTTGTGAACTCCACTGCCCAGGGGTCACGGAGAGCTGAAGGTGCCCCCACCTTTAAAGCCCTATGAATTTTTGAAATGCCTTTTCTTGATTGTCCAGCTTGGTGAGCACATCTCTGTCTGCTCTCCATTGTTGTGTGCAAATGCCCAGCTGACCAGGCTGGCTACACACTCCAGACTCACTCTAGCTTGGTATAGACAGGAGATATTGAATCTCCTTGACCTGTGGAGAGAAGAGGCTGTGCAAGCACAGCTCTGAACCAAGCACAGATGTCAACATCTATGAGCAGATTGCTCACGGGATGCAGGAGAAAGGGGTATGACAGGGACCAGCAGCAGTGCCACATGAAAGTGAAGGAACTACAGCAGGCATATTAGAAGGCCAGGGAGGCGACCAGTCAAGCAGATGCTGAGCCACAAACCTGCAGCTTTTACAAAATGCTGTATGCCATATTTGGCAGACACCCTCCCCCCCCCGCCCATACATACACCACCGAGGAGCCCAAGCCAGAGGTCCTTGGCATGAACAGCAAGGACAAGGAGGAGGTGGATGAGGATGGGAGACGTGACCAGGAGGTCCAGCTATGCTGCGAGCCAGGACCAGTTTGAGACTCCACCGCAATTCAGTCAGTCCTGGCAGTTGAGCACGAGTGAGCCTGATGCAGGGGATGGAACCTCAGGTAAGTGTATAATTGTATTTCTCATTACAATGATATATTGATGATGCCCGCAACTTAACAGGACAAATCAACTGGCTTTTCATTAATTTACTCATATCCAAAGAGAGGTAGTGTTATCTGCTTTTTATTCCCCTGTAAAGTTAGGTGGGAGGGGGTCATGCAGAGCAGTTTATGTACACAGGGGTGTCCCTTGAATTCTCCTGAGAGATCTCGATGAAACTTTCATGGAGCTACTCTGCAATCCTTTTCCAAAGGTTTCTGGGGATGGCAGCCTTATTTCTTCCTCGGCAGTAGGACGCTTTCCCACACCATCAGCGATAACTTCAGCAGGCACCACTGCAGTAGACAGGCTAGCAGCACGCAGGACTGGATAGCTTTGGGATGCCTGCAGCAGCTGTGCTCTCTCTGCCTCTGTTACCCTCAGGATTGAGATATCAGCTAAACTCACCATTGCCTATGGAAAATGGAGCCATTATTCAGTGCTATTGACTTGTACTTGGTTTTATGCAACTGAGCAATTCCTTCCTCATTTCCCTCACACCTGCTGGGCCATAGCCTTGCATAAGCACACCGAAGCAGAAGTGTCAATAAGCATTATTGTTACCAACCCTCCAGGATTGTCCTGGAGTCTCCAGGAATTAAAGATTAAATCTTCAATTAAAGATTGTCATCTGATGAAACCTCTGGGAATATGTCCAACCAAAGTTGGCAATCCTAATAAGCATGTCTTGTTTAAAACTTTAGGGGAACTAGGGAAGGTAGTGTTGAATCTTAAGTTCCACTTTCTGTTGTGACCTTACTGACAATGGTACCTCTGCATTTATCTGCAGCTGCTGCTGTTGCGGCCTGGGGGAGGAGTGTCCTCCTCCATTCGCATGGAATGCCTGAGCGAGATAAGGAGGAGAAAGAAGAGGATTGCATCCCTCTCCCTATTTTTCCACTCCAGGGAACATTAAGAACAACCACAACTTCATATACACTAATCTATTAAAGCCGCAGTTATTGTATGTGTAGGTGAAATGGACATGAATGTTCTTTCCCTTTGTTAAGTTAATTTAAGTTTTTAATGTATTTACTTTTAAACTGAACAGTTTTCTTTGCACTGATATTGTTACTAAGAAAAATTATATTATTTGGAAAATAATTCATCTTTATTAGTTCACAACATATGCTGCAGAACGCTTAGCAGCGCTGAAAGCACCCACTCACTTGTTACTGTACAGTGTGACACAAGTCATAGGATCAGTGATAAACACAGTGTAATAATTATAAATGTACAGCAAGTGGTACAAAAGTAATAGGCGATTTGACAGTGTTATATTCCTAACAGTCCCCAAAACGGCAGGGCCAGGTAGAGCACAGTCCACCCCAACACATTACTGTGGATCACTGTTGAAGACTCTTTCAACATCTCCCTGATCTACATAGCTTTGCATTGAGTTCTTCTAACAGCCTTTGTGTCTGGCTGTTCAGACTCCGTGGACAGCTGCTTGACCTCGCACCCCAACAGCAAGCTTTCCCCCTTTGCGTCACAGATATTATGCAGGACACAGCAGGCAGCTACAACCATTGGAATGTTTTTTCATTGAGATCCAATCTTAAATAACTCCAGCGTCCTTTCAGTCTACAAAAAGCACATTCAGCTGTCATTCTACACCTGCTGAGCCAATAGCTGAATCTTTCCTTGGTGCTGTCGAGGTGGCTGGTGTATGGCTCCATGAGCCATGGGAGCAAGAGATATGCTGGGTCTGCCAGGATCACTATTGACATTTCAACGTTGCCAATGGTAGTCCGTCTGTTGGGAAAGAGAGTCCCTGCTTGTAGCTTTCTGAGCAGGCCTGTGTTTTTAAAGATGTGAGCATCATACATCTTCTCTGACCAGCCAACTTTGATGTTGGTGAAGCCTCCCTGATTGGCCACCAATTCTTGCTAAGCATAGAAAAGTAGATGTACTCTGTTGATGTACTCTGTACCAAGGTGGTCTGGTGCCAAAATAGGGATATGCCTGCTGTCTTTTGCTCCACCACAGTTTGGGAACCACATTGCTACAAATCTATCCACTGTGTCCTGCACATTTCCAAGAGGTTCAGTCCTGCTTAGAAGGAGATGATTAATGGTCCTGCACACTTGCATGACAATGACCCCCACAATGGATTTTCCAACTCCAAAGTGATTTCCCACTGGCCAGTAGCAATCTGGCATTGCAAGTTTTCACAGCACAATCGCCACTTGCTTCTCCACTGTCAGTGCAGCTCTCATTCTGAGCTTGGGCGAGCTCAGCACACAAATCCAGGAATGTGGCCTTGTACATCCGAAAGGTCTGCACCCACTGCTCATCATCCCAACCTTTCATTCCAGTGCAGTCCCACCAGTCAGTGTTCATTTTTGGGGCTCTGAAGCAGCACTTCACCATCTACAGCTGCACCATGAATGCCACCAGCAACCTTGAATTGGTTCTTACTATGTCTCATAGCAATCTGTCCTCTAAGAAACTGTCATGTTTCCCAATGATTCGTTGGTTCTTAATCTGCAAATACTGGAGGATCATGTGTCCTATGCTTGCAATGCTTATGACAATAGTGCAGAGCGGCACAGGTGCCATGCTTCTGTCAGATGGCAGACAGCAAGGAAGTCCATGTGGGTTTATGGAAATTTTATTAAAGGCACAAAAATTATGGGTGGAGACAGTTGCATACTGGGAAGTTGCCCCTTGCTTCCACTCACCCCTGTATGACTTTTCTACTTTTCTACCCCATGTATTTGCAAAACTTCCCAAAAGACAGTGCTCTGGATGGTGATGGGTTGCACACTGGGATACCTACCCATGATTCACTGCATTATGCATCGACACAAGCCCTCCTGGTGAGTATGCACAGCACCAACACAAGGAGCTATGTATACATGCGCACAAGTATTACATTACCTGCGGTGGCTTTATACTGACATAACTGGCATCAATCAAAGTTCGTAGTGAAGATATGGCCTCAGACACACAAGACAGGAATCTGGATTAATGGCTCAAGTGGGATGCACCTGCTTCATTCTCCACCTTCCCCCCACCCCCAATCCCTGTAATATGTTGGGAGGGAAGAAATTCCTTCCTGACTCTTTAAATGTAGTGATCAGTTCAACTCTGTACATACAAGCAAGAATCATCATGGTTAAGTATCTAATCCAGGGGTAGGCAACCTATGGCACGGGTGCCGAAGGTGGCACGCAAGCTGATTTTCAGTGGCACCCACACTGCCCAGGTCCTGGCCACCAGTCCGGGGGGCTCTGTATTTTAATTTAATTTTAAATGAAGCTTCTTAAACATTTTGAAACCTTATTTACTTTACATACAATAGTTGTTATATATTATAGACTTAGAGAAAGAGACCTTCTAAAAAGGTTTAAAATATATTATTGGCACGTGAAACCTTAAAGTGAATAAACGAAGACTCGGCACACCACATCTGAAAGGTTGCTGACCCCTGATCTAATCCAATTTATTCCATGAGATATGACTGGTATACAAGTAAGCATCCATTTTTATTTTCTTGAATCTTGGTGATTTGGATTCTGCCATTGTTTCCTTAGGCCAAGAATTCCATGTGGTGCATTGATTAGCTTCTCAGGGGAAAGTAGCTCCTATGTTTAGATTAAAACAAAGTACTTTAATTTCTAGAAGTGTCCACGTGTTTTGTGTTGCTGCTTAGTTCAAATTTATCCATCCCCCAAATCCTTGTGATCCCCCTTAAGGTACTTATATAGTACAAGAAGATCCCCCCTGTAGCCTTCTCATCTTCGAACTGTATACGCTTAAGCTCTTCATCCAGTCATCATAGCTAAGACCCTCTATACTTTGGTTAGTTCTGTAGCTTCTTTATGGATCTTTCTCCAGAACTTGTACAAAACTGGACTCGGGAATCCAGACAGAGCCTCAAACATGGCCTTTTATGGTGGTATAGTAACTCCCTTCATTTTGTTTAAAAACAATCCTTTGCTGCTCTGCTGGAAGCCAGACAGTTTCTCTTAGCACTGGAATAATGTTCTATGAGCTCCTGATTCTGGCAAGTACTCTGGTGACACATTGATGCCTGCATTGCAGGGTTGGGGAGACCTGCAAAATATTGGTCACAATAATTCAGCCAGGGCATGCATTAGGGATCAGAGTATCCTAGTGGGATAGCAGCTGCCTTAATAAGACATAAAATCAACTCAATCCTTAGTACAAGATGGATTACAATGCAGAAAACAAGTTTTTGTTTGGGACTAAAATATAGAGGTCGAGTAAAAATAAACAAACAAACAAACCCCCAAACAAACATTTTTCTTGTCTTCAAAACCCAGTAATAAAAATGTGGGGTTTTTTTAGTTTTCGTAAACTTCAGTGCAAACATTCTTTGTATTTAGACACTTCCTTGCAGCGTTTGCAACCTAAATGAATCGCTTTACTCCTGCACAAGAACCAGGAAGTGAAACTTACGAGTCTGTTTCCTTTGGGCCACGTTGGGTGAAATGCATAAAGTAAACAAACTACATAAAAGGTGGTAGATTTTAAATAGGTGTCATTTGTATTCCTATTAAATTTTTAAAATAGGATTTCTGACCTAACATCATCCCATTCTTTTAGTAGTGAGAAACAAAGTAAAGGAAAGATGAGGCTGACTGTGCAGCCAGGGGTGCCATAGCAACTCTGCCTCATTCAGTGTGTCTGGTGCCTTTTGCCAATTTTTTAGAGACTATCATGGTTTTGGTGACAAATATTGGCCTGTATTCTTAAGTCTATTTCCTAGTGATCATATAGTTTTTAAAAAAGAGCTACAGCCGCTCCCTACTTCAATATTAAAGTAAAAAATATGCATCAAGTGGGAACCTACAGTGATAGTATGAGAACAGGATGAGAGATTTACTGGGGGATTAAATGAGAAAAGCCGAGGGACTTGTGATAAAATGGCTAGCTGGCAACACTGCATTCAGTTGGAGGGCTGTTGACCAGTGGAGCTGGCCATTTCTTTTTTGGAGACCAGATTCTCATCTAGAATTGCAGCTCCAGTGATTTTGTAGCCATGGGGCTTGTGCCTTTAAGAATACAACAGGCTGTTAGGAATGCCATGCACAAATAAGATACATAGCAAAAATAAATCAATCCCTGACTCTGTCACTGATACCTAGCTGCAGCATCAGATAAGCATGAGCACAGGGCCAAAATATAAGATACCAAAGTGGATGAGGAATATGTGTTGAAGATTTGCTCCTCTACCCTTGCCCTTACCCAAAGTCAGGCCGTGTTACTTTCAAATTTAATACCACTATTAACACTGCCTATGCTTTTAACTACGTAATGACAGCTATCCAAGCCCCTAATTTTTGATGCTTACAGTTACCATAAGGAAGAAAAAGGTTGGGTTTCCATTGATCTCTCTTCTTTGATGTCTGATTAAACCTATTATTTTGTTTGATGATCCTCTCCACCCACAAAACTCTCAAAACTCTCTGAGCACACGCAACCTATAATCTAGTCTCTCTTGGGTGCCAAAAGCTTTAATGCTAGCTCTGCACAGCATAGCCTTGCCACTGAAAATGAAGCATCTTGGAGACAAGGACATTTTCAGGCTCCTGGGACAGTGACTCTACCAAGCGTTCTGGTAATTTAGGTAGTGATTGAGCTATTTGAATGACCCATCTCAGTGAGCTGAGAGCTCCATAAAACTACAGCTCAGTTTTCTTCAGGTTTTAAGAGGGGCCTGAGCTGCAAAATGTGTGTCCGAATCCAATCTTTTCCAATATTTTGTACCTGGTTCTCCCCTACCAATAAATAACTATCTTCTTCTAGCTTGGTTAGTATAGCTCTATGGGGAAAACAAATTCAAAGAGACATTAATGAGATGTATAAAGATTCTATATTGGGTCCAGCCTGGTTAACCCTATGGTCAATGGTCTGTGTAACCACATGAGACTGGGATTTTGGTCCAATATGGGGTCCCTTGGTACACAGGCAGGAAGTGCTCTTAAGGAAGCATTCCCCAGTACTAGGGGAGAGAGTTACTTGTATCATCTAACTGAAGTAGGAATGATGCTGATGGGCTCTGAATGGAAGCCCTTAGATAGGTAGAACTTTGAGTGGGAAGTAACAGTGAGGAGAATGCTGGGGCCCTTCAGAGACAGATGGGGAACATCTTTCCAGTAGTCCCTAAAAGGGTTAGTTGGAAGAACTTTCAGAAGGTTTGTTGTTTTCAGTTTGTTATGGGAAAATGTGACCTTTCCATAACACAAATGAATACTTATAACTCTGAAATACTGAGGCCATTGAACCTATCAATCACTCACTTATAGTAAACAGAAGAAGACTGAGCTATAGGTGTGTATAAGAAAGTCACGTTCTGAGCACAGGGCTGGATTCAGCAATAGCTAGTCTCTAATCCCAGCTCTAATATGGACACATTCTCTGACCTTGGAGAAGTCACTTAAACCTCTCTGTCTCTGTTTCCCTTGTAAAATGGGGATAATAGCACTGACCTAGTGTGTGTCTCAGGGCGTGATGAGGCTAGCTTTTGCTAAAGGCTTTGAAAGGAAAATTCTATATAGTTGCTAAATATGTTGATTTATTCTTAAAAAATGTTCTGCCCACCTCCCAGCCCATTTAGTTGGGAATTGGTCCTGCTTTGAGCAGGGAGTTGGACTAGATGACCTCCTGAGTTCCCTTCCAACCCTGATATTCTATGATTCTAAATGGCTGTGTTGGTGTCTTTTTGTTTCCTTCCTTTGACCTACAGCACTTGCAACTGAATAAACAGCTCTGTGCTTTCATGTCTGTGGCACCCAGCAGCTGCTTGGAGCTTACTGAGCTGCTGTTCAGCCACCAGTACAGTCATTATAGGCATTTAGTGCAGGCTTCCGAATCAAGCAGCTATTTAAAGCCCCACTGTTTTGGGCACTGTCTATAGCACAAACACTGAAGCTCACAGATCAGCTCTGTGCGCTTCTTCAGTCTCCTTATCTGTTTTCCTCCCTCAGCACAAGCAGAAAGGGAGAGAATTTTGTGCTGCCAGACCCCACACGCTTTCCCACCTGCAGCAGAACTGGGGTAGAAAACCCCCAAATAGGTCTCACATAACTTGGGGGTTGGTCTTGCTGTTGTACCTTGAAACTAGTTTCTTGATAAGAAACTATCATGGTTGACAGGTTCCAGAATTTAATTGGTATCAAAATTAATTTGGTTTACAATTAGTCTGCTGTCACCTTCCCTGCCCTGAATTACTGGAACTTCAAAGACACTCCCGAAATTGTGGGCAATAACTCTGTGAAAATCCCAGCATTGGAACTGGATGACCTGCCAGCAGCAAACTCTGAGTACTGGTTTGCCTGTGCTTTTCCATGGCTCTGTCATGCCCCTCTTCTTGCCCTCCTCATTCATGTGAGCAGGTGGGCAATTGCAATTCATGGATTGTTTCCATTTCTGTTTCAGCTCTCTGCCAAGCTCACAGGAGCGAGGGAAAGCACCCTGTGAAATACACAGCTGTCAGAACAAACAGAGGGTCGACATTTTTGACACGGTCAGGTGACCCAGTTCAAGAACGGGAATTTTTCTCAGTGTTGCAGTCTTTTTGGGAGGTGCACACAGATTTTTTTTTATTTGTTTTTGTGTTTTAGTAATGGGGGACAGGAGCGTAATCTTGTTTGCAGTGTTGTTCTAGCTATATTGGTCCCAGGATATGAGAGACAAGGTCTCTCTCTGCACACTCTTGGGTGAGGTAATACCTTTTATTGAACCAACCTCTGTTGATGGAAGGGACAAGCTTTTGAGCTTCACAGAGCTTTTCTTCAAGTGTGGAGAAGAAAACTAGTGTCAAAGCTAAAGACAAGATGGGACAGATTGTTAAATATAAACAGTTCACACATGTTGTAGGAGACCACTTAAAATGAAGTGGGCAATCTGCATTCATAGGATAATGGAGGTGGGTAGCAGTAGGCAGCAAGGTGTATTACTAGTTATTGTAAGGGGCCATAACCAGTGTGTCTGTTAAGTTCATATTTTTTTAGTGTTCAGCAGTGTTATTAGTTTCCAGTCATAAGAACATAAGAATGGCCATAATGGGTCAGACCAATGGTCCAACTAGTCCAGTATAATGTCTTCTGACAGAGGCCAGAGCCAGATGCTTCAGAGGCAGTGAATAGAACAGGGCATTTATCGAGTGATCCATTCCCCTGTCATCCAGTCCCAGTTTCTGGCAGTCAAAGGTTTAGAGACACCCAGAGCATGGGGTTGTATCCGTGACCATCTTGGCTAATAGCCATTGATGGATCTATCCTCCATTAACATGTCTATTTCATTTTTTAACCCAGTTCATAGAATCATAGAATCATAGAATTCAAGATCAGAAGGGACCATTATGATCATCTAGTCTGACCTCCTGCAAGATGCAGGCCACATTAGCCGATCTACCCACTCTTTTAGCAAGCGACCCCTGCCCCATGCTTCGGAGGAAGGCGAAAAACCTCCAGGGACACTGCCAATCTGCCCTGGAGGAAAATTCCTTCCCGACCCCAAATATGGCGGTCAGCTGAACCCCGAGCATGCGGGCAAGACTCTCCAGCCATACCCTCTGAAAGAGGTTAAGAATATCATATTATTGACCCAATTTGACCCAATTAAGTACCAGTTTGGCACTTAATTGACCTATTGACTAAGCCCGTTATCCTATTATACCATCTCCTCCATAAACTTATCTAGCTTAATCTTAAAGTCATGGAGGTCCTTCGCCCCTACTGTTTCCCTCGGTAGGCTGTTCCAGTATTGCACTCCCCTGATGGTTAGAAACCTTCGTCTAATTTCAAGCCTAAATTTCCTGACTGACAATTTATATCCGTTTGTCCTCGTGTCTACATTAGCACTGAGCTGAAATAATTCCTCTCCTTCCCTGGTATTTATCCCTCTGATATATTTAAAGAGTGCAATCATATCTCCCCTTATCCTTCTTTTGGTTAAGGAAAACAAACCGAGCTCCTCAAGTCTCCTGTCATACGACAGGCCTTCCATTCCTCGGATCATTCTAGTGGCCCTTCTTTGTACCCGTTCCAGTTTTAACTCATCCTTCTTAAACATGGGAGACCAAAACTGCACACAATACTCCAAATGAGGTCTCACCAACGCCTTATATAACGGGACTAGCACTTCCTTATCCCTACTAGAAATACCCCGCCTAATGCAACCCAAGACCGCATTAGCTTTTTTAACGGCCACATCACATTGCCTACTCATAGTCATCCTACGATCAACCAGGACTCCCAGGTCCTTCTCCTCCTCCGTTACTTCCAACTGGTGCGTCCCTAGCTTATAACTAAAATTCTTGTTAGTCATCCCTAAATGCATAACCTTACACTTCTCACTATTGAATTTCATCCTGTTACTAATACTCCAGTTTACAAGGTCATCCAAATCTCCCTGGAGGATATCCCGATCCTTCTCCGAATTGGCAATACCTCCCAACTTGGTGTCGTCCGCAAACTTTATCAGCCCACTCCTACTCTTGGTTCCCAGGTCAGCAATAAATAGATTGAATAAAATAGGACCCAAACCCGAACCTTGAGGAACTCCACTGGTAACCCCCCTCCAACCCCCCTCCACTGGTAACCCCCCTCCTTCCCCTTTCAGTACTACCCTCTGCAGTCTCCCCTTTAACCAACTCCTTATCCACCTCTGGATTTTCATTTCGATCCCCATCTTTTCCAATTTAACCAATAATTCCTCATGCGGTACCGTATCAAACGCCTTACTGAAATCCAGATATATTAGATCCACCGCATTTCCCTTGTCTAAAAAATCTGTTACTTTCTCAAAGAAGGAGATCAGATTGGTTTGGCACGATCTACCTTTCGTAAATCCATGCTGTAATCTATCCCAGTTGTCATCGGCCTCCTGCTCCTTAACCACTCTCTCTTTCAAAATTTTTTCCATTACTTTGCATACTACAGATGTTAAACTAACAGGCCTGTAGTTACCCGGGTCACTTTTTTTCCCCTTCTTGAATATAGGAACTACATTAGCTAATCTCCAGTCCAACGGTACAATCCCCGAATTTAGAGATTTATTAAAAATCATCGCTAACGGGCTAGCAATATCACTCGCCAATTCCCTTAATATTCTAGGATGAAGATTATCCGGGCCCCCCGATTTACTTCCGTTAAGCTGTTCAAGTTTGGCCTCCACCTCAGATACCGTAATGTCTACCCCCATATCTTCATTCCCATCGGTCCCTCTATCACTATTCCTTAGCCCTTCATTAGCCTCATTAAAGACCGTGGCAAAATATTCATTCAGATATTGTGCCATTCCAAGATTATCCCTAATCTCCACTCCGTTTAAAGTTTTAAGCGGTCCCACTTCTTCCTTCTTGGTTTTCTTCCTATTTATATGGCTAAAAAACCTTTTGCTATTGGTTTTAATCCCCTTCGCTAGGTCCATCTCCACCCGTCGCTTTGCCTTTCTCACTGCATCCCTACACCCTCTGACCTCAATAAGGTAGGTTTCTTTGCTGATCCCTCCCATTTTCCACTCCCGGTACGCTTTCTGTTTTTTCTTAATGACCCCTCTAAGACGCTTGGTCATCCAGCTCGGTCTAAAACTGCTACCAACGAGCCGTTTTCCCTTTCTCGGGATACATGCCTCTGACAACTCCTGCAATTTCAATCTGAAGTAACCCCAGGCGTCATCTACCTTTAGATTCCTAAATATGTTGGTCCAGTCCACTTCCCTAACTAGTCGTCTTAATTTAGTAAAGTTAGCCCTTTTGAAATCGTAAACCCTAGTCTCAGATGCAATATTAATTATCCTCTCATTAATTTTGAAACGAATTAGCTCGTGATCACTCGAGCCAAGGTTGTCCCCTACAACTATTTCCTCGACAAGGTCCTCATTACTCACCAAAATCAGATCTAAAATGGAATCCCCCCTTGTCGGTTCAGCAACCACTTGATGTAGGAATTCATCAGCTATCACGTCTAGGAAAAGCTGAGCCCTATTGTTATTACTAGGATTTGTTTCCCAATCTATATCTGGGAAGTTAAAGTCTCCCATGATCAAGCAGTTCCTATTAGTGTTTACCTCCTTAAAAACATTAAAGAGCTCTCTATCCCTCTCCAAGCTAGATCCTGGCGGTCTATAGCACACCCCAATCACTATCCCGGGTGAGGCTCTGGTAGTTTTCTTCCCTAATGTGACCATTGCCCACACAGACTCCGTATTAACCATTGCATTGCTAGTTATTTCATTACATTTCACCTCATTATTGATATACAATGCTACTCCCCCACCTTTACCTTTGCATCGGTCTTTTCTAAACAGCACATACCCTTCCATACCTGTACTCCAGTCATGGCTATCGTTCCACCATGTTTCGGTTATTCCTACGATATCCGGTTTCAATTCTCGGACCAGGAGCTCCAGTTCCTCCATTTTATTACCTAAGCTTCTCGCATTGGTGAACAAACATCCTACCTTTTGCTGTTGGGCTCCTCTCACTCTTCTCACCCCGCTCGGTAGGGACACAGTACTACCAGTATGACCTGTCGATCTAGTATCCGTCCCCCCCCTCTTCCTTACACCTAACCGTCCCCCTCTGGCTATATCTGTTGTTATCTTCTTGTTCTCACTCCCAATGTATAAATTTGGCGTGGAGTGCACCAGGGCCTCTCCCAACCGTCTCCCCCCAGTGTCTAGTTTAAAGCTCTTTTAATCAGATGAGCCAGCCTCCCTCCTAGAAGTCTACTTCCTTCCCTACTTAGGTGGAGCCCATCCCGTGAGAACAGTTGTCTGTCCCCAAAAGCCTCCCAGTGCCCATACATCCCAAAGCCCTCCTTGTAACACCACTCTCTCAGCCAACTATTAATCGTCAGGATTCTCTCACCCCTTTGGCGCCCTTCCCTAGGGACAGGTAGGATCCCACTGAAGATCACCTGAGCCTCAATTTCCTTAAGCGTCTTACCCAACCTGGCATAGTCTCCCTTGATCCTGTCTAGCGAGAATCTAGCAGTATCATTCGTTCCCACATGAAGGATGACCAAAGGGTTCTTACCTGCTCCTCTTAGGATCCTTTTCAACCTCAGGTCCACATCCCGTATTTTAGCGCCCGGTAGACAGCACACCCTTCTGTTCTCCGGATCGGCCCTGGTCACAGGCCTGTCCAACCTTCTCAGTATGGAGTCCCCAATCACGTAGACCTGCCTTTGCCTGGGGACAGTGCGGTCCTCTAACCTATCCCCCGTTCCCCCTGGTTGCAAGCTCCTTCCATTCCTATCTTCCCTTGTGGTTCCCCTTAAGCCATCCTGTAATCTCCCCTGACCCAAACTTGGTGTTGCCTCCATAGACTCCTCCCCTCTATCTATGGGACTGGCCGCTCGTCTCTTTTTCTTTGGCCTCCCACCATCAGCTACCATATTCTTTACCCCTTCCTCATTCTCCAAACCTTCCAAACCCTTTTGGCCTTCATAATATCCCTGGCAACAAGTTCCATAGGTGGACTGCATGTTGTGTGAAGAAGTACTTCCTTTTGTTTGTTTTAAATCTGCTGCCTATTCATTTCATCTGATGACTCCTGGTTCCTGTGTTACATGAAGCGGTAAATAACACTTCCTTATTCACTTTCTCCATGCCACTCATGATTTTATAGACTTCTATCGTATCCCCCCTTACTCATCTCTTTTCTAAGCTGAACACTCCCAGTCTTTTTAATCTCTCGTCTTATGGAAGCTGTTCCATACCTCTAATTTTTTTTGCCCCTCTCTTTACTACTTTAAATTCTAATACTGTATATCTTTTTTGAAAAGGGGTGACCAGAACTGCACACAGTGTTCAAGGTGTGGGCATATGGATTTTTATGGTGTAAATATATTTTCTGTCCTTTTTATCTGTTCTCTTTAATAATGGTTTCTAACATTGTTAGCTTTTTTGACTGCTGTTGCACATTGAGCAGATGTTCTCAGAAAACTATTCATGATGACTCTAAAATCTCTTTCTTTAGTCGTAACAGCAGCTAATTTGGACCTCATCATTTTGTACGTATAGTTGGGATTATCTTTTCCAATGTGCATTACTTTGCACTTATCAACATTGCATTTCATCTGCTATTTTGTTGCCCAGTCTCCCAGTTTAGTAAGATCCCATTGTTACTAACTCTTGAGTCAGTTTTGGAATTAACTATCTTGAGTAATTTTGTGTCCTCTGCAAACTTCACCACTTCACAGTTTACCCGTTTCCATTTTATGAATATGCAGAACAGCACAGGTCCCAGGACAGATCTTGCTATTTATCTCTCTCCACTGTGAAACATGAACATTTATTTCTATCCTTTGTTTCTTATCTTTTAACCAGTTACTGATCCACGAGAGGACCTTCCCTCTTATCCCATCACTACCTGCTTTGTTTAAGAACCTTTGGAGAGGGGCCTTGTCAAAGGCTTTCTGAAAGTCCAAGTGCATTATATCAATGGGATCACCCTTGTCTAGATGATTGTTGATACCCTCAAAGAAGTCTAATAGAGTGGCAAGGCAAGATTTCCCTTTACAAATACCGTTGATTCTTCCCCCAATGTATTGTGTTCATCTCGGGTTCTGATAATTTTGTTCTTTACTATAGTTTCAACCAATTTGCCTGTTACTGGCATTAGGCTTACTTGCCTGTAATTGCCAGGATTGCCTCTGGAGGCTTTTTTCAGTGTCACATTAGCGTGATAGGTTACATACCACAGTTAACAGTTGTGTAGTTTAATATTGGAGTTTCCTTAGAACTCTTGGGTGTTTAATTCATTAATTTGTTACAAAACCTCCTTTACTGATGCTTCAATCTAGGATAGTTCCTCAGATTTGTCACTAAAAAGAATGGCTCAGGTGAGGGAATTTCCCTCACATCCTCTGCAGTGAAGACTGAGGCAACGAATTCATTTACCTTTTGTGCCACAGCTCGTCAACTTTGAGTGCTCCTTTTAGCACCTTGATTGTCTAGTGATTGTTTGGCAGGCTTCCTGCTTCTAATGCTCTTAAAAAATCGTTGTTAGTTTTTGTCTTTTGCTAGTTGCTCCTGAAATTCTTTTTTGGCCTGCCTAATTATACATTTACACTTGATTTGCCAGAGTTAATGTTCCTTTCTATTTTCCTCAGTAGGATTTAACTTCCATTTTTTAAAGGATGCCTGTTTGCTTCTAACTGCCTCTTTGCTGTTTAACCATGAAGGGATTTTTTTTTTTGGTCTTCTTACTGTTTTTTTTAATTTGGGAGTATACATTTAGTTTGAGCCTTTATGATAGTGTTTTAAAATAATTTCCATGCAGCTTGCAGGCATTTTGCTCTTGTAACTATTCCTTTTAATTTCCATCTAACTAGCTTCCTCCTTTTGTTGTAGTTTCCTTTTTTGAAATTAAATGCTACTGTGATGGGTTTCTTCGGTATCTTCCCCCGCCCCTGCCCCAAGAATGTTAAATTTAAATATGTTATGGTCGCTATTACAGAGCAGTTCAGCTATACTCATCTCTTGGACCAGATCCTGTGCTTCACCTAGGACTAAATCAAAAATTGCCTCTCCTCATGTGGGTATTAGGATTAGCTGCTCCAGGAAGCAGTAATTAAGCGAATCTTTTAAAAGTGTTGTGCAGGTTTTCTTTGAGGATGAAGACTGAGAGGTCAGATATAGATGATCGCTTTTTGAAAAGTGTCCACCCAAAAGCGAGGTGGTGGTTTTTGTCTTTTATCATTTTTCTGTGTGAGTTCATGAGAGTGTAGTAACTGTCTGTTTTCACCCGCACAGATGATGATGGGACATTTGATGAACATGTTGTGATAGGCATGTGTCGTATCCATGGATCTTGAAATTTGTGTTTGTGGGGGGTATTGACCATCGTAGCCGTGGAGATATGTTTGCAGGTTTTGCGTCTGTTGATCTGGCAGAGTTTGGTGTCACTTTTGAGTTGGTGTGTCCTGGCCTACAGGGAACTTACTTCTGATAATGAGCTTGGTGAAGCCAGAAGAGTGGGTTCAAGAAAGATTTGTCTCAGGATGTGGCCCCCATGAAGTATGGGTTGTATTGTTTGGTGATACCCCATGTGGGGTAGTACATGAGAAGTAGAGGTTTGCGGACAGTGTCGGTTTTTCTTTTTTCTGCGCTGAAGCAGGTTCTCCTGGGGTATTTGGGTGTCCCGTTCCATGATGTGATCTGTTTCTTTGGTGTAGTATTCTTTTTTTGGTGACGTGTGTCCTTTTTTGGTTAATTGTGTTAAGGTTGGTATCCTAGACTTTCTGTTTGAAGCATATTCTGTGGTATCTTGAGTGCCTGGCTATAAAGAATAGATGTTTTTGTGTCTAGGGTGGTTACCGGATCTGTGGAGGTAAATGTGGAGATTGGGTGGGTTTCTTGTATGTAGTTGTGTTTAGGGTTCCATTGTTGAAGCTCATTGTGGAACTTGACACTGGTGTGCGAGTATACTAGAGAGTTTGATGCATGAGTGATGGTGGTTGACGTTGTGGTGGAAATCTGAAGGAGTTTAGGTTCTCTCCAGAGGATGAAAATACCGTCAGTGTATCTCAAGCATCACTGATTTTGTGGTATATTTTTCAAGAAATTCTTCCTCTAGTGTCCCATGAAGAGACTGGCATATTGGGGAGCCATCCATGTATCCATGGCTGTTCCCACAATTTGGGCAAAGTGTGTTAAATGTAAAGTTGTTATGGATGAGTTTGGCGATGCATTTGGGGTGGATTTCTGAGCATTGTTTATCATCTTGTAGACAATGGCCTCCCTGAAATATCTACAAGACAAAGGACAACACTCAGAAATCCCCTCCAACTCATTGCCCAACTCATCCACGTCGTGTGGTCTCCTGCATCCTGCATGAACCCCTTATGCTTAACAATCTGTCCCGTCTTGTATTTAGCTTAGACGCTCTAGTTTCCTTCTCCAGACTTGAAGAAGAGCTGTGTTGAGCTTGAAAGCTCGTCCTTTCCCCTAGCTGCAGTTGGTCCCGTAAAATATATTATCAGGAGTGTAATTTGGCAATTAGAGAAGGTGACTGGAAGGCAGGAATCCTGGGTTCTGTTTCCGATTTCCTACTTGCTCACTGGATGAACTTGGCCAAGTCATTTGGGGCTAGACTGTGTGATTAGCACACACAGTGAAAGTGATACTTGACAGTGAAAGTTATGGAGCTGAGCTGAGGCAAAGGGAGTTCCCAAGGGGGTTGTGCTTCAGGGCAGTGCAGTCTCTCTCTTATCTCCCTGACAGGGAGCACGTCCCTTAGGATTCTATCCTGTTCTATCCAACATAGGACCTTATACCGTGCTCATCATCATAGCATCTGTGCACCTTCCAGTAGTGCATTAATCCACATGGCTTCACATGGTGGGGCAGCCTTCTTCCTTTGGTAGACGCAGCTAGCTCTGCGGAACAATGCTCTGTGCCGCTGGCTCTGCCTGCTCCTCAAACTTCATACACCCTTTGAGGTGCAGCCTCTGTGATCTCTTGAGTAGTTCAAGGACTGCAACTGAAGCCTGTCTTTTCATAGAGGGGGCAAAAGGTTGTCTTGTCACCCCAGCATCACCCCACAATATAACCCTTCTCTGTACCTCATTTAATACATCTTTCAGAATGGGTATAAAAGTACTAATCATCATTGTAGAGGATACTCAAAATATGTAGAGTATTTTGAGCACCTTGTGTAAAAGGACAGATAGCAATGCAAAACTGTACAACAGGTTTTCTGTAGACCCCATAGTATAAATCTGGGGGCCAGTCATACTGCTCTCTTTGCCTGCTTCTCCCACTCTTTTAAAAAACAATTCTACTTAGCTGAGCTCATCTGTGACTTTCGGAAGCTGGTATAGTCTGTTGACTCATTCTGATGGGAATATTTGCTCCTTCTTTCCCTCTGTGACTTTTTCCCTGACTCAAAGGTGCACACAGTGTATTTGAGGCTGTTCAACAAACTGATTTTCTGGTACTCTTCACTATCACTGAAGTAACTGGACCTTTCGCTTGTATGTTGTTTTGTGATCAGAGAGCACCTCCCATATGATATGACCTTTACTATTTACAGGGGCGGCTCTAGGAATTTGGCCGCCCCAAGCAGTCATGCCTGCGGGAGGTGCACCGGAGCCGCGGGACCAGCGGACTCCCGCAGGCATGACTGCGGAGTGTCCGCTGGTCCCGCGTCTCCAGTGGACCTCCCGCAGCTGCGGAGGGTTCGCTGGTCCCGCGGCTCCGGTGGAGCATCCGCAGTCATGCCTGCGGGAGGTCCAACCGAGCCGCGGGACCAGCGAACCGTCCGCAGTCATGCCTGCGGGAGGTCCGCTGGTCCCGCGGCTCCACTGGACCTCCCGCAGGCATGACTGCGGAAGGTCCGCTGGAGCCGCCTGCCGCCCTACCGGGAAAATGCCGCCCCACGTGCGCGCTTGGCGCGCTGGTGTCTGGAGCCGGCCCTGACTATTTAGCTGACAGAAGTCTTCCACCTCCACTCATGACTGAGATAAGAGGTTGTTGTATAAAATGAAAAGAAAAATTACAATTGGACATATCAGGGTAAGAATAATAGTGTAAAATCCTCCATGAAATATAAAGGGGTCAGTTTCCCCCTCATACAGTGTGTGTAGCTCCCATTAAAATAAATGGGAGTGGTAAAGGCAGATATATAAGTCTGCTATGAAGTGCTTAGTATTTGGAGAAAAGTAAAGGACGAGTAGTATGTGCTACAGGAAAGAGTTGCTCAAATGCATGGACCAGTCATCATTACTAGAGCAGAGACTTTGGAAATATGGCTTTGAATTAATGTTACCACTGATGATATTTTTTATGATTGATTATTATTTGTTTCAAGAATATGTATTAAATGATATCTGAATTGCACTGTTCTGCATCAACTCACAAACAGCTTGGGTAGACAGAAATATGTTACTTCGCGTCAGATTTCAAAAACGAAACCAGGTCAGGGTGAGGGAAATACTTGGATGTGAGATGTGCAAGGAACACCTATTGGTAGAAGAAGTTTAGTAGTTGTCATTCTTCCTCCTTAGTCTGTACTGTGCTAATAATCTAGCCATGGTGCTAGGGCAGTATTGACAAGGAAAGCTAACTGCTGTCACAACAGTTGTCTCTAATCTTATTTTCATGTATTTATAGTGTGTAAGGTAATGTTTGTCCTCAAGTGGGCTCTCTTATTGGCCTCTTGGCACAAAGGGATCCTTTCATATTGACATATTATGGAGCAATACTCTTATCATCCTTCATACAGGGGCTGTTACTGCTTCTTTACTAGATTTCATTGAGTGAGTTTTCAGGTCGGACCTGAGAGCTCTAATTGTCTTGATTATATTCTAATAAAATTGCTCGGTGCTATGTTCAGACCCTTGCGTATCATGAACCCTAAACAGTGATGGAGCTGAAATGTAAGACTTCTGGGACAGTTTCCAACCTTGCTTTATGGTGATTCTTTCTGTATGTGACTCCATTAGTTATTTCGTATGGGGTTTAAAGATTGTTT
This sequence comes from Mauremys mutica, assembly GCF_020497125.1. Classification (NCBI taxonomy): domain Eukaryota; kingdom Metazoa; phylum Chordata; order Testudines; family Geoemydidae; genus Mauremys; species Mauremys mutica. The sequence continues at coordinate 84,742,969 of NC_059075.1, forward strand.
TAATATCCTGGCTCTTTGGTGAAAACAGCCCTGAGAAACAATCAACCAATGTCCTTAGCTACTGGATTTGCTTCCACATCATTATATATAGAGATTAATTTTCTTTGCATCAGTTATCTGCTTCTAGCACAGCTCCTAGCACGTTCACAGCTTCAGACTTTATTTGAAACTGTTGCCCTTTTTGCTCTTGATTTATACCTGTTGAAATGTCTAAGGGGAAAGAGGATATATTTATTATGCTGTTTCAGATCAGGCAGCTGGGAGGGTTATCTACTGATGTTTGAAACTTGAACTTTTCCACTATCCTAAATTTGGGGCATGAACTCAGTACACCAAGGGTTAAAAGAAAAATAAACCATAAATTGTCATGTTTTTTCCTACCCTCATCAGCGTTACCTCCATGATCCTCCCTAATTTTCATCTTATTTGTCTGTAACTCAGTTGTGCTTTAAACAGAACGCAGCCAATCAACGCAGATTTCCACATGAAAAGAGGCAGCTGTTAATGTTTGTTTTTATAGCTTTATATTTTTGTTTTTGTTCTTCAATGGCTACAATTCCCTCCCAGAAGCCTGACAATATTTTTTCCCTAATGATTTTGTCTTTTTCCACTTGGCAAACTTTAATTCCCTGCCCCACTTCCAACCTCTCCCCTGCTGTGCTTTGTACAGAGATTAAATTAATATGGTTGTTTTGTTTAGCTACTGTATCATCAGTTTGCATAGTTCTCCCTGGTATGTCAAAACACCTTTGTTTATGGGCCAGCCAGGAGGGTCGATGTCTGCTGTATAGATCAGGAAGTTACTAATATGCTATTTTTTTGGAACCACATTAAAAATAGTAGCTGTTTAAAAAAAATCTTGCTAATGGAGAGGTGATTTTTTTTTAAACATTCTTTTTTACTGCAGTGAATTTAGGCTGTTGAAAATTGCCAGATTGACCCACCCCAGAGAATAAGGCCTCTTAATTAAGCACTGAACAGAATCAATAGCAGCACAGCTTCCCCACGCTATCGTAACATATACGGTACATCTAGACTACACCACAAGCAGCAGCCCACGGCAGTGAGTCTCAGAGCTGGGGTCTTGCGGAGCTCCTGCTACCATGCTAAAAATAGCTGTGTAGATATTCGGGGTCTGAAGCCCACCTCCTCCCTTGGCTTCAGGTAGGAGGAGGAAAAACCCTGAGAACAAACAGGTTCTGCAGAGAAAACCCTAAGTACAGCCAAGCTTGTGGAGAAAACTTGAACTAAGTTTTATATTTTGATTTTGTTACTGAAGTTAATAATAAATTCCAGCCCCAGGAAGTAGAAATATAGCTACTCTACATAGCATGTGTGTACTTTCTTTAGAGCAGGTTGGGAACTCCAGCTACTTACTGGCAGTGTTAGACAGAAGACAAGTCTAAAGGGCAGCCGTGTGTTTGTATATAATAGATTGTCATGCACCCAGCAAACCTTTCAAAAAGTGCACGAGATCTTATCTTTCTACATCAGTCTCCCTCCCCATTGTTTTCTTGTTCTCTGGTTGTGTCTGTATAAATGGGATGGCCGAGATCCTCAGCTGCTGTAAATCAGTGTACTTCCATTGATTTCTATGAAAACTGAGCATCTGGCCCTACTCTGGGGCAAGGCCTGTCTTTCTCTGTACAGAGAGGCACCTAGCATGCTTTGGAGCACCATATTAAATTATATACCAAAGCTAGATTAGCAGAACATTAAGGCTGCAAACTCAACACTCAAAAGTTAAGCAATGCCAGAATTAAGGTTGCCAGTGCTACCTTTATTCAGCTCCCTTGTGAGTATGCATTATGATGCAGTCTTTAATTATATGATCACATACTAATTTTTCCACAGGACGCTTGCCTGATTAAGAGCACAGGATGGACCTGCTCTGAGGATGAGTCAGGATTGTGAATCAAAGGAAGCTGTTGTCTGTATGATCCCTGCCTCATTTATTGCAAATGTTGAAAGGTGTTTAGTTAATGAGGCAGGTGGGGAATGCAGGAAGAGAAGGAGGGTCTCCTGGTTAAAGCAAGTCAGTGCTTCCCTGGAGAACGAGTTTATCCCTGCTTCTGCCACAGGGTTCCTACATGATGCTGGGCAAGTCACTTAAACCAGACTTTACACAGTTTCTGGGTTCTCAGTTTGAGACCCTGAGGCCTGATTTGCAGAAATGCTGGCTTCTCACAGCTTCAAGTACAGTCAATGGGAGCTGTGTTTTGAACATATGAAGCCCATATAGAGCTAAGTACTCTGAAAAATCAGGTCCTAGGTGTCTCAAATAGGATGCTCAAAATTAATGGATACCTTTTAGCTTAATCGCTCTCTGCCTCAGCTGCTTATCTGTAAAATGGGGATAATACTTCACAGAGTTGTGAAGGAAAATTAATGAATGATTGTGACGCACTGATAGTGATGTATGCCATAGAAAAGTCTATGAGGAAATGAATAATTCTGTATTCAGAGCAGAGTTTGAATAACATACAGTAAAATAGGGCATTGGGTCACACACTGAACGATGAGAATAAAACAAAATATTGAGTAGCTATATATTAACTGAGCATCGTCCATTCTGGACACTGAATGAGACACTGGTCCCATGGAAAACAGCATGTGTTCATGTCATTAAAAACTGTGTCATACAGTCAAGGGGGCTGAATTAATACTGGCACTTCCTAACTTTTGAGTGCTTGACTTTGGAATCTTAACGTTATTGGAACACATATACAGGTACATATATTTCTGTGTGTGTAGTTGCCTAGTTTTGTTTTTAATGAAAAACCAAAATTCCATTATGTGGCATCATAGTTACACTTGCCTGATTCATCATCAGGATTGGAACCTGTAGAGTACACAGTCCTCTGCCCCTTGAGCTAATTGATAACAGTAGTAGATTGTCATCCTCTGTGTGGACCTGCACTAGAGGGGGATGAGACACACACTTTGCCAGTGGTTTTCACAGATATTTGCTAACAGCAGAGAAATGGTGAGACTAGAAATCTTAGATTCCAGCCCAGGCTCTAGAAGGAAGTGTGATCTGGGGAGCACAAACTCTTCTATCTGTTTCCCCAAAGCTTGATCTCTTCTTGCCTGTCCCCTCCAGCCTGTCCCTGTCACAATCCAGACTCTTCACACATCTGAGGTCTTGTCCCAATGTTATTTCCCCTTGTCTGCCCACTCCCAGTCTCCACTCCTCACGCTTCATATCCCAGTCACAATCTCTTTGCCCAAACAATCCTAATGTCCCTCTCCCGGCTCGCAGTACAGTCCATAGCCGCCAATTCCCAGTCGCAGTTTCTCTTTTCCCACTCCCACCTCCATTCCCAGTCTCCCCTGGTTCTTTGTCCCATCTACTTCTTTCCTTCCTCCCTAGTCCGGGTCTTTTCCTTTTTGAATTTGAGTCAGGCGACTGGCAGGGGAGGTCATTGAGAGCACACACAAGACAAACTCCCTGCTCTCCAGTGTCCAGCCCCCAGCCCAGCCCAGCCCAGCCCAGAGCCATGAGGAGGAGCAATTGCAGGGAAAGTCCAGCTTCTCCTCTGTAGCACTGGCCTGTAACATGCTTAGTTCTGTGAGGTTGGCTCATGCGTAGGAGCTGTGAGCATGCTCAGTGAGGATGGAATCTTTGACAATTTTGGCTGCTAGGCTCTAAGAAGTCTTTACTGAGTGTGTGTGAAATCAGATTTTTTTCAAAGGCTTATAACTTGGCCAAATTTGGGTAGAAATTCACAGGAATGGTGAAAAGCACATCCCTTCCACAAAGGCCACTGGCCTGCCAAGTTTCACTTCCCTGCTCCCAAGTATGAGAGATGTTAGAAAGAGGTAACCACATTTTTTTTTAATGGCAAAACGACATTAAAGTTTGTCAGAGTTATAAGCTGCTTAAGACAGGGTCTTAAAGTGGGAAGTGTTGGCCAGCTTTATAATGGGTCTTATAATGGGAAGCATTGGGTAGTTCTACCAGCACTACACTAATAATAACCTGGAACTCCTTTAACTAAATATTACCAGCTGGGCTGCAAGTTTCCTATCAGTAACACTTCAGTGATATAGACACCACACCACATAGCCTCCTTGAACTCCCATGTTTGAGTAGCCAGTGCTAGTGAGCTTATAGTGCTGAATTCTCATTGATTTTTCTAATGCAAGGTTAAAGCTTGGGTATTTGCCATGCTCTAATTTTTATACAGTATGCTAATTACTCTTTTGAATTTAAAAGGCTAGTTCAGCACAATGTAAAAGAAATCGGAAATGACATTGTGATGTTGTGTTGTGAATAGCCTCCAACCTTTTCCAGTTTATATAGAAATCCTGGTCTAGTTTTCTTAGGCCTAATTGAACATCAGTCACATTTTTATTAAGTTTACAGCGCGCACACATGCTCCACCATACTTGTTTTCTCATTGTGCCAGCAAGGATGCTGTCCAAAAGAGGTGGTTTTTTTCATAACACAGTATTGGAATTAGGAGGGAAAATTTGGAAGTGGATGCAGCTGTCTGAAGATGAAAAGAAAGCACCAAACAGAAATGTAGAATGTTTAGTACTTACTTCCCAACTTTATTTTTTTTAAGCAAACACAACTGAATTGGATTGAGCTGGACATTAGATTTTCCTGCAGACCCAAAGCCTAAATATTTGGAAGGATTTATGCATGATGACACCCCAATGTACAGTGTTTCTGTTCTGGTTGGGAATCCTAAGGCAAATGGTTGGCAGGCCAGTCTGTGGGGAATGTTGCATGTAAGGTAGAAAACTCTGCTACTCCCCAGTAAATATTATTATTTCAGTTTTAATAATAATACTTCTTAATACTTCATCTTTAAATTGCTGTACAAACATTAATCCTTACAACAAGCCCATGAGCTAGGTTAGAGTGCTATGTATACCAGCTCTACAGATGGGGAAACTCAGGCAGAGAAAAGTTAAGTAACTTGAGCAAGGTGATTGCTGGAGTCCATTTCAGAGCTAGGATTCGAAGTCAGGAGTTTCTGTCTCTCTGTCCTGTGCTCAGACCACTAGATCATGCCTATTCACATAAACATTTTGTAATTGCAGTTCACCACCTTTATCGATTGGTCCTTCAGACCTCATATAGATTGTGCCGATCACAACACGTTTTCCATTCTTCTCTTATCCTGGCCTTGCCTCTCTGTGTGTGGCCATGTAAGGTATGGCTGTAATTGCAGTTAGCACAAAAAAAATATTAGGACTGACTGTTGTTTTAGTTACAGTGAGGGAAATTTCCATTAATATCTCCCAAGTCACATACTAAGAGGAGAATTTAGCCTCTGGTCCAAATCCTATAGGAGTGCTATTACTGATGCAAGATAACATATCTTTAAAGATTAATTTTTAAATGCCCTATATATATTTCAGACTCTAATTTATTGATGCCACTGGAATAGCATATTTTAGACCCATAACATTGGTGCATTCTCACAGAGCGTCTCTTGCACCCTTCCATCTGGTTATTAATATGTTTCTCACTGACTGCTTTTTCAGTGGATTCCAACTACATAACCCTTTTCTGTTGCTACAAAAGAGATATATGGATGGTTCTGGTACGGATCAAGCTCCTCTGGAAGCAAGGGATTCAAAGCAATATTAGTGACCCAATCAGATAGCAAAGATACTTCAGTGATGAATTTGGTATGATTACTAGATAGATAGAAACATCATTGTGGAACATTGTTAACAGTAGGTTTTGTGTTTTGCCAATTAGATTTCAGACTGAGTTAAATACCCATCTGCTTTCGAGAGGGGAAGAATCTACTTCAAAGTAATTCTTAGCAGATAAAAGAAATTTTGAAATTCAGCTCTTGTAGCATCAATAGTACGTCCCTTTTTAAGTGACATATCGGGGTACAATCCAGACTAGTGGGGGGTGGGCTGTGTCCTTTAACCTGGGGTGCCTTGCAATGTCTTGTTCCTGTAGCCTGCCTCCAACCTGGACTTCTCAGAAACAGCCTCCAACACACAGGTCCTTTCCAGATCTGTTTGTGTAACGGCAGCTTGCTAGTCACACCTTGGCTCTCCCCAGCCTTGATTATACAGGGTGACTCAAATATACTCCTGTTCCTGGATTTCCCCCCAGAAATGTATGTCCTGTACTGCCCAGCCCTCTCCTGGACAGTCATCTATTAGTCCGTTAAGGATATACACAACAGCTTATTATCTTAGAATTACCCAGACACTTTAACTTTAACTTAAATACCCTGGATCAGATAAAACAATGAAACAAATGTATTAAACTACAAAGAGAGAGATTCTAAGTGAGTACAAGCAGTAAGGCATAAGTCAAAAATGGTTACAAGAAAAATAAAGATAAAATGTTTTCTAGTGCCTAACTTACCAAACTGTATTAGATTCAAGCAAAGTTTCTCACCACATGTTTCCAGCAGCATTACTGACCAAACTCTTCAGGTCAGGACTCCACCCCCAGAGTCCAATACCTGTTTCCTTTGTCTTTTCAGGTGCTGAGAATGAGATGGGCAGGGAGAAAGAGGAGGTGTCTTGGGGTGTTTGCCTTTCCTTTCTATAGTTTTTAGTCACTCTTTGAAAAGCATTTCCAGCTGAGAACCAGGAGACATGCAGTCTGCTGGAAGAAGGAAATGCCATGCTGCTACTTTGCTAAGATGCAGGTCTCCTGGTCCGTACCCCCTTTATTGCCAGAGACTGGCCACTTGATAGGTAATGGCCCATTAGCTTGGTTAACAGCTGGCTGGAGCATCAGCTTGCCCTTTGTCTTTGAGAAACGGGTTTAACCACTTCCAGACTTATCTGGAAAACATACTTCAGTCATGATTTTAGTTTCCTAACTTGACCTATAATGTTGGTATATGCACTTTACCATATTACTGACCAGCAAGTTACGAGTTTTCAAATGATACCTCACAAGGCATACCTTGTACAAAGTTTATTACAATTGTGTGTAGGGTGTGGACATGGGTGTATTCCAACACAGCGTACTAACGTGGACATATGTGGAGCAGAGTCTACAATTAGTCTTGACCTCTAACAAGCCATCTTGCGTATGTTTCACATTTATTTCAGAATGATTGATTTAGTATTCCATTCTAGTCAGTAATGCATGGTCTGTACTTTTCATTGTGGACCAGCATGAAGGCAGCTTAATTAATAGAATGGACTGAAAAAAACTTTAACTCCAAATCAATCTAAAAAATGCTGGGCATTTTGCCACTAGGATGCAGGACTCTCGCGCCCTCTCCCCCGCATCAAATTAGGATCCCTCTTTTCTGGGTAAGAGGAGTTGGTGTCCAGTGCAAGTGTAAGTATATCTTCTACAACTAATGTGCACCTACAAATACTGCAGGAGGAAATGTAAATACAGAAAATTGGATCTTTCAGTGGTGTGTGTTATTTCACTGTTTGTTTACACGCATTATGTTTTAGTCAGATCTGCTTTGGGGAAATTACAATATACAAAACTTGTGGGATGTTTTGGCATTGATAGCTCTTGTGGATATTCCATCTCAGACATATCACAGGAGTGGATTTTATTATTCTAAATGCTACGGTTGGCATTTTGCCATTGTTAAAAGTCATGTGATGGGATGCGTAGGATCAAATGTAATCCACTAGGTCTGTGCAGCCAAATGTTGAGCACCATGAATTCAGCACACCATCATGGGCAAAATATAAATTGCCAAAAAGGCTCAGAGTAGAATAATATGCCACCCTCATTCAAAACTGTGATTAAATGTTTTAAAAACACAGTGGTTGAGGAAACCAGTCAACCATCATCATATTATCCTTTGGTTTGAGATGCAGCAAAATATTTGTACAGACCCTACTCAGTAACATTGCCTTTGGTTGTGAGTACTTAGTTTTCACATTTTTAATTTCATTATTAAATGGGCGGGGGTGGAGGTATCAGTTGTCAATTCACAAGTGGGAAACAGGAAAGGTAAAAGATAAGTGAGCACAAAAAGCAGTTCTTCAGATCCGGAAAGCAACTGGCCATTGGGCCCTGCAGTGCCCATAGATTTGGGGTAAGTGGAGCTGGGGCGGGCGGGGGGGGGGGAGAAAGAAAAAGAAAATAATACAACCCAGCTTTCATTGAAGAACAATTTCTAACCCTTTTCTTTGCAAGGAGATCTTGAAAACTTAAATCAATGTAAACTGATTACAAATGTTGAAAAGTACAAGCAAAGCATTTTCAGGTAAAATGAGTCAGATACAATAGGGTGTATCCCAGAACTATTTCTTTGACCTTCTCCGAAATCCCTACCAGGCACAGTAGTATAATTATGATGGATAGGGGTTGGTTACATTTGGGGAGAGGGTGGCAAAAATTGTTTTACAGGCCGGCTATGCCATCACATTCATCTGAGACAGTGAGCTAGAGGCTCATGTTATGCATGTAAATTCAGAGTAAATCCTAGCCCCATTGAAATCAGTGGCAAAACTCTCATTTACTTTAGTGGGTCCAGGAATTACATGGCCAGTGTCTTTTGAAGTTGCATTTTCATTTTCTGTAAAAGTTACAGCATCATCCAGTGTATTTAAAGGAGCTCTGGAGACAATCAGGCAAATGTCCTAACAATATCTTTTGCATAAACCCCATAAAGCTCTCTGTTTCCTTTTCCATCATTGTTGATTATCCAGGTATTTGAGAGTCTTTCTACACATTTCTCTCTAAATAGCCTGCTCCACTTTCCTGCTTCATTCAGCATTCACCAATCCAATGTTTGTAAAATCACAGTTCATCACCATGGAACGGTATGATGTGCAGCAAGCAACTTCCAGCTGAGCATAACTCCCAGTGGCTGTGCTAGGGGAGGCTTTCCTTTTTTGGGGCTCCTATGGAAGAGCTGTTGCCTACTGATCAAGAAGGTCCAGGGTTTGAGTCTTGGCTATGGAACATGAAGGATGTACACTTGGCAAGTCCAGGATGTGGGGGACTCTGCTAATTGGCGGCCAGATACTCAAGCACAGTTGGCAAGTATAACAGGAAGCATTTGTGATGGCTCAAGCACTGGGCTGTGCATCATTGAATGAATTGGACAGGAACTGTCTGAATGGACAAGAGAGCGTCTAAAATTCCTTGATAATCAGCAGTTCTGGGAAAGGAAATAGAGAATCAGTGTTTGAGAGTTTAATGGGATTTGGAGAATCTGGCCCTAAAAATGTTATAATTTATCAGGTTGGCATCAGTGGAGCTACGCTGATTTATGCCAGCTGAGAATTTCTCTCCATTTTTTTCCTTGTATGGTGTCAGTGATGCTTTGATCTTTAGGAAACAGGGTATATCTGCATTCTTATACTTTAAGAACCGGTCATTTTGATGGGATTTATTTGAAACTTCTAGGGTTGCTAATGTTGGGAGGGTTTTTGGCTCTAGGGCTAGGTTGGTATAAATGAGTGCTGCCTCTCTCTGCCAGGTTGATCTCCTTTTCCTAGCCTGTCTTCCAGATGTTCCCAGCACTAGGCCCTGACTGCTCTCTCAGGCAACAAAGCAGCTGGATTTGGTGCACATAAGCAGAGGAAGGCAAGGTTTGAGAGAAACTGTCAGGGAAACAGTTTGGCAACAAGACTATCAACCCGTGAGGATGGGGTTCTCTTCCAACATTTCTCAGGGAGATCTGTGGAGGTAAGAAGAACAGCAAAGGGAGTACAGGGAGGATAAGAGAGCATCCAAGGTTTTCAGTTCCTGTTTCAGATTTGACTTGATCCTGAGGGTTCTTAGGGTTAAAGGTAGTTCGATATTTGGCTCATTGTCACTTTCTTTCTGTGATGTGTATGTTAGTGTGAGCCTAGTCACCAATGTTTTCTTAGCTTTCCCAAGCAGAGGAGGCTAGAGGCAAAGATATGTCAGATATAAAATAACATTTAAACTAGTGCTATGAATGGAGGGGAAAGGAGGGCACTTCTGTTCCTAGGACAAGAATACCCAGATGTGTATCCTTTTGGGAAGATGAGATTTGCAAGGATCATTCTAAAGTGGTGTATTGAAATAGTCATTCTGGATACTGTTAGAATATGGAGTCGCTATAATAATGCTTCACATTCCTGTGATGTTGCAGATCGCGTATAAGCAATAATGAACAAAGCTTCACAGCTCCCCTGTGAGCTAAGTGCTATTACCTTATTTTACATATAGGGAAATTGACTTCCTTAAGTCAAACACGGAGTCTGGTTGAGTGCCTGGGTGTCTGTCTGGAGCCTGCTGGGAACATGAATGTGGGATATCTTCTGAGAGGACATGATCACGAGTCCAAAAATGACTGGAAGACAGTGAAATCACAGAAGTGGCTGTTGGTCAAAAGGTGCTTGGCCTGGTAGATAATATTTGTGCCGCTCATCATGTACAAGTAAAGTATTTCCAGGATTTCCACTGACTACAGAGATCCAAAAATGACCAGACAAATTGCTTAGGGAAATTTCAGGGTATTGTTGAATGGTGTTGGGTAGACCAGTTGCTTGGATGCAACTGCAATACCTGCTGTTACTGTCCTCACTGGCACTACCAGGTGCAGAATGGCCTGATATAGGATCCAATGGGCAGGAGTATTGATCGGCACAATGGTGGTGCCAATATCTTTACAGTGCTTCTTATACTGTTGCAAGAAGTTTTGTGTGCAGACATGATAGGCCTGCTTTGCACCTTGTGTAGCGATTTGTGCAAAGATGATGTAAAATGCCACCATTATGATTTATTTGTTCATACCCCTTGGCAGTCATTTTGCACAGGTGTGAATGACTGCACAAAGTGCAAGATGGTGGAGAATCAGCCTGGTAGGTGTCAAAAATATTCCAAGGTTTGCAAAGGTGATGGCAGGATCAAAATTCTGTAGTGTAGGCCAAGCTTCAATGGCAGAGCTGGGAATAGATCCATGGTCTTCTAATTTCCCTTGAGTACTATACAGAGAACTCCAATGCAAAGATTGATTTCCCTGGTGTAAGACATAGGGATGCCAGATCAGATAATGCATGTATATGCCTGTTTTCTAACCACTGGGCCATGCTCCATCCCTCAGTATCATAGCAAAAAATTGGGGCTTGATCCTGCAACCCTTATTCATAGAAGCAATTCTTATTCACATGAGTATGGACTTCAAAGGGACTCCTTTCATGAGTATGACTTGCGGTATTAGGCCCTTGGTTTTTAAATAATATGACAAAAGATTGATTTAACTATTAAAAACACCTGCAATGCCAAAAATAGTCCTTGGCAGAACTCCACTGAAGTTAATGGAATTATGCCAGGCATGACTTTGCCTACAGTCCATAGGAAAACTAGTCTTCTGGCAACTGTAAATTTTGAAAAGGGAGTTTTTGTGGGAACAATATTGGTGGCAGATGATGACATTTTAGGTAGTTTTACACAGACTTAAGTGATTAGGCTGAGATTTGAGAGAGTTCCATAAATGCTTCAAGGAAAAAAGAAAATGTTGATAATGGTATCTTTAACCTGGTGAATGAGTTAAGCTCAATCATCATTGCTGAATTATCAGCACACTTAGCCAAGGTATTATTAATTATTATTAATAATAATAATAATTTTATTTTTACTTTTTCTGATTCCCCTTTCACTTGCACTGGTGCAACTCTGTTGCCTTCATTGAAGATGATTATTTTCACTAGTGAGAGAAGAATCAGACCCACTGTTTATGAAAAGGAACATAAAATCCCTGCACATTGCATCCATTTATGTGTCAGATTTTGATTGTCATTCCTCCCACCCACACCCACCCCTGTGTTTTGGATGGAGCTGAAATCAACACAGCTGTTTGTGTTTAACAACTGCATATCATAAAGCTTCTTGTTATGCCTGAAAAATCCTGGTGCACCAGCATCAGCGTTTGCTTTCCACTCAAGCCTGAGGACGGTGCTTCTTGGTTAATCTATGCTGCACCAGCAGCAGAGGAAGGCCCAAAACATTAATTTTACATAGGTCTGACAGAAATAACATCTCTTTAGGTTTCTTAGGGTCCAGTTGGATCCACTTTGGGAAACTTGATTTTTTTTTTCAGTTCACTGATTTGTTTTTGCAAACATATTATATGTTAAGAGTAGGGCTAGTCAGAATATTGTCATCTCAACTGTTTTCCACTGGAAGATTGGTCTTTCAGATAAGTGAAAATTTTCACTAAAAACGTCTTTTTTCCCCACAGAAAATGTATTTATTTATGTCAAATAATCAGATGCCTGAAAAGCAAAATACTTCAGCCAAAAGCTACACTATTTTGATTTGGAAATGCAGCTGCGGTGTCTCATGGGATTTGTAGCTCAGTTGCCTTGTGTCCTCATTGTCCTCTGTGGAGATACCATAGCCAAGGACAGCTCCCCTCTGCAAGAGAGAAGACCATCATGCACCATGGGAGATGTAGTCCAATCAGAGAACTCAGCCTATAGAGAAGAATGAGAGCATGAGGCACCCGAATGACAACTCCCATCAAGCATCGTGACATTTCCAAATTAAAATATTTCATTTTTCAGCCAAATATTTTCAATATTTGAATTTCTTCTGAAAATCATTCCCCTAATTTCTCAACCAGTTTTAATTAAGAGCATTTTTCATAACATTAAAAATGCATGAATAAAAGCCAAAGTCAGGACAATTAGTTTTGACACAGGAAGCATACATTTATACTGGAAAAGCAGCATTGTTTGACCCATAGCCCATCTTCAGTCTAATTTATGGCCTCATACAGAGTCCCCCCCACAGATTTTTGTTACTGTCATGAGTCATATGGTAAAACATAGTTCTCAAACCCTCAGGTGGTGGAGGATCTGCACAGTGTGAGTCCTCATGATATGGGAGTTAGATTTTAACCATTATAACCCATTTTTCCTTACTACAGAAAACACTCCTGCACCTTAAATACACAGAAGAGGCAGCTTGGTCATAAAATTAATTACTGTAACTTATTTTAAGGTCATCCTAGCACCATTGTTACCATTGGAGGTGAAGTTAATTATTAAAGCTTAAACTAAAGGATAATTGCTATGCTAGTTGCTTTTTAAAAGGAATGTAATCATCTCATATTCTATAAAAGGAAGCACACAGGAGGCAGACACAAAGTACAGGAACTGATGTAGTTCCTACAGAGATTTTGGACACCAAACCATGCTCTTTCCAAATTCCAAATAGAGGGGCAAAAAGAAGGGAAGCCATTATGAGTTTACTGTAGGTTTGTCCCAAACCACAAAAGTTAGAAAGTCTGGCAATTCCAAGTTAAAGACCTATGGCCTCAGAGTCTAGGTGCTTCTCCAAATTCAGTACATACCTCAATGGGACGAGAGAGATTAAACAAACACTACATGTGTTTAGGAACAGATTCTCTGAAGCTAGCACAGGAAAGTGTTAATTCTACCTGTTACCCTCTCTGAGGCTTCTTGCTATGAAGGGAAGGTATTTAAGTTTGTGGCAGACCTTCTTGGGCTCCCAGAAGCCCTGATCATCCCCTTCTTGGTTAGTGTTGCCTAGAAGACTGCTTCAGTACACCACACAGCCGCCAGGGGGCATCCATGATTCTCTGCTAATGGCAGACATTCCATTCCTTAGCTGCCCTTTGACTTTACTGCCTAGTTTTTCAGTTCATGTAGGAGATTTACCCAAAGGATCTTCACAAACAGGTGGTGGCCATGATCACTGCCTGAGTAGGACTGTAGAAATGGAAGAGGGGACGAAGAAGGGTGTTCAGCAGGGGAAGGAGGGCCTAGACAAAGATGGAACAGATGCTGGAATGGGCCCTGCACAAGAGAATTGAGTTAAAAGGTTTCTTGCACTTTCACCTTTTCCCTTTATGTGCATGGGTATGGGCCAGTGTGACACATGTGGCAATCTCCAGGGAAGATAAGGTTCGTGGTTTTTTATTTGGATGCTTTTGACTGAAATATCGCCTTTTAATCATTGTTTATTCTTTCTTTAGTATTGGAAATTAACCAAGGTATTGAAATTGGGTGATTGAAAATCCCAGCCTAAATCGTTTTTCTAAGGAGGCTAAGTGAGTTAGATGCCCAACTCCCATTGACTTTCTGTTGTAAATAGGCACATTTGAAAATCCAAGCCTTAAGGAACAACTGAAAATAACTAATAATCTCCAAAGATGGGTCAAGGCAGAGGGATAAAACTTCAGGTTCTCCACCTTTGCAAATGTAGCCTGTAATGTGACATGTTAAAATGTTATGACATCATTTTGTGACGTGATGACATTGTGTCTTGCCAGCAGGCAGGGCCGGCTCTACATATTCCGCCGCCCCAAGCAGTCATGCGCGGGAGGCGCCCCGGAGCCCCAGGAGCAGCGGACCTCCCGCGGGCTTGACTGGTGAGGGTCCGCTAGTCGCGCGGCTCGGCTGGACCTCCCGCAGCTGCGGACGGTTCGCTGGTCCGGCGGTGGAGCATCCACAGGCATGCCTGTGGGAGGTCCAGCCGACCCGCGCGACCAGCGAAACGTCCGCAGTCACGCCTGCGGGAGGTCCACTGGAGCCGCGGGAGGAGCGCCCCCTCCGCAGTCATGCCTGTGGCCGGTCCGGTCGTCCCGGGGCTCCGGTGGACCTCCCGCAGGCGTGACTGCGGCAGGTCCGCCGGCCCAATCTGCCGCCCCTGCCGGCAAGTGCCGCCCCACGCGCGTGCTTGTCGCGCTGGGGTCTGGAGCCGGCCCTGCCAGCAGGACACTGTATCTCAGTGACATTGAGTTGCATCATTTGGATCTGGTAAAATAGTCACAACAGAATACACGTGCACAAAGGGTGCCTAGATTGCAAGGGATTAGTAATAGAAATTTCTACTTTTAGGTCCCTAGTCTGTATGTGACCCATAACGGAAGCAGAGACTGTAAGTTATTTCATTTGTTGGCTGTTGAGTTGCCTATGTGGAATTCAGGTTAGATCCTGGTGGGTAGGTGTCCACATCATTAAACCACCAAAACAACTGGCATTCAGCAGAAGGCCTGGATTGGATTCTAGAGTTATTCCAGTAGGTAAAGATAGAGACAGTAGGGAGTATTCTGTGGAAACTTGACTTGTTCTTGTCCATGAGCATGGCCATTCTAGGGAATTCCTTCACTAGGGAATTCAATCTACCATCTTCGACAAACATGACATTCAATAGTCATTAAAAAAGTAGCACTAAAATTATTTTTTATTTACTCAAATTAATTTTGTATATTTCTTTGTATCTGCAAGCTAGGTAGTTAGCTTTTCAGGATTCAGACAGATCCCCGAAAACTGGCAGAATCTTATGAAATCTAATCAAACTCATAAGCAAAAGACAAAAAATAAAGATATATTACCTTTTCTGCTTCTTCAATAGCTTATGAATATTGCAAAAAAATAAAATTAGTAGCATTAAATAAGTTTTAGCTCCTACAACTACCAGACCTTTAATGTGGTAAATCTGACATGGGTTGTCAAGTTTTATGTTTGAATTTTTCTTCACAATAATTTCTAGCCAGAAGCTGTGCTTCATGCTGTGGCAGGAGAGAAAACATTGGAAGGCCTATCTCAGTGAGATGGAAGAATAGAGATGAGCAGTTTGTAATCTGAGATTAGTGGATAAAGAGACTAGAGGGAAAATACATTTACTGATAAAAAAAAAATTACCCACTTAGAGTTAATGCAAAGCATCCCACAGAGCCAGTGTATTTGACGGTCGGGGTGTCAAAATCAAAATAAATATTTAACATGTTGACTTTGTGTAAAATTACAGAAGCATCACATAACTCACTTTAATTATGGAGTCAGTAGCAAGTGCTAAGCAGGAGAGACAGGAGTTTGCAATGATAGCATGTCCAGGCTTTGTATTTGTCTATAAATAACCTACTGGGTACTAGATATGAAACCTCTTGCAAAAATATTCCACAGTTTAATATGATCTGAGCAGGGGCGGCTCCAGGCCCCAGCACGCCAAGCGCGTGCTTGGGGCGGCATGCCTTGGGGGGCACTCTGCCGGTCGCCGGGAGGGCGGCAGGCAGGCGGCCTTCGGCAGCATGCCTGCGGAGGGTCCTCTGGTCCCGCAGCTCCGGTGGACTCCCGCAGGCTGTGGGAGTCCACCGGAGCCGTGGGACCAGCAGACCCTCCGCAGGCATGCCTGCGGGAGGTCCACCGGAGCCACGGGACCAGCGACCGGCAGAGCGCCCCCCGCGGCATGACGCCGTGCTTGGGGCGGCGAAATGTCTAGAGCCGCCCCTGGATCTGAGCTTAGGCTATCTGTTCAAAGAGGCAGTCTGTAGGGATTGTTTTACATGCAAATGTTAGGTGGGAAGTGGATAGTGGTTAGAACAGGAGGTGGGTTTTATTTTTTAACTGTGCCAGTTAACCACTATGTGACCTGGAGCAAGTCGCTTAGCTCTTCCAGTATCTTGCTGTAAAATGGGACTAATTATCCCTTACAACCTTTGTCAACTGTTGGCATGATGGCCACCATCTTGGCCTAACTTGCTAGGAATTGAACTGGAGACCTCCAAAGATAAAGCATGAGATGATACACCTTGAGCTAGCTCATGTCCTCTATGTATCAGGGTAGGGCATTACACTTGGAGAGCCTTAAATGCAAGGTGCCATACATGTGCAAAGTACTGCTAACAGGTTAAATTAGTAAGCCCTTATTCAGAGAAACTCCTTTACACTTTTTAGGGGGAGTTTTCCTGAATGAGGAATGAGTAAAAATTGAGTGATGATTCAGTCCCATGTGTTTTTATTTGAAAATGCTTTTTTTTAAAAATATGGCTTGGAAACTCTAGTGCATCCTTAACATTAGCACAGCTCAGCTGTGAGTGCTGCTGCAGAGCTGTTACAGATCCTGCTTTGTACTAGAGCACAGTCGCACAGTTCCCTGCCAGTCACGGGAGTTGAAGCCACTCCTCTTTTGCAGAGATATTTTGTTTCTGATTTGAGTTGAGAGGACCAATCAGAGGGCCGCACTGTTTCACTGTACTGTCAGATTGCAACCTTCCCCTACTCCAGCTAATCTCTGTAGCCTTCTTTGGTGTAGGCACAGCAGGCTGTCTCTAACACACACAATATATTAGCAGTAGTGCTGAAGCCTGTGTCAGTGCCGGTGTTTAAAATGAGGTGGTGGCTGCTGTCCCTCCTATTTGACAGCTGAATTTTTACTCCGTGTTTCACGATCATCACTGGAAGAGCTGGAAAATTTTGTTGCCACTGGCATTTTTTTTTAATTTAAATGTCATCAATGGGCGTTTCTCCTTCTGCTCTAGCATCATTGTCCTGTTCACAGATATTAAGACTAAGCAGCTTGATTCTCTAAGGCTTGTATCCAAGGGCATCAGTCATTAACACACTGAGCTACATCTGCTTCTTGGCTAAGACTGAAGAAAGACATCTTAAGCTGGAAATCCTGCCTGCTCGCCGCTCTCTCTCTCTCTCTCTCTCACACACACACTGCATATGCTGCAGCAGGTTCTTTTTTTATTCCAAAAGGCTGCCTCACTTTGGAGATGCAGTGACAAGATAATGAAGTAAAAGTCTCCCATTTCCAAGAAAGAAAATTATAAGAGTCAGCAATTGAAAGGGAAGAACAAGTTAAATAGCAGTAGCAACAGAAGAGGAGTGGAAGAAGGACAGTGGTTGAGAATTAAAATAAAATTAGAGGAAACAGGTGGAAGGCTCACAAGACACTGAGATAATTTAGGCTTAAGTGTCAGTTTCATTCATTCTATTATTTTCTAAGCAGTTTTTGGAGATTCCTAAGCAGTGCTATTTTACCATAGCAGCTTCCCAAACCTGCCTTTTCACTCTCCCTGGCTGCTGCTACTACTGTTGCTGCTGCTGACAGAAACGTGTTAGGAAAGCAGAAAGAGAAAATGCCAGCCATCCTGGTGGCCTCCAAAATGAAATCGGGACTACCTAAACCCGTACACAGCGCTGCTCCCATCCTGCATGTCCCGACGGCCAGGACCATCCCGCAACCCTGTTACCTGAAGTTTGGGAACAAGGTGGAGGTGACCAAGCTATCATATTCCAGCCAGATCCCCCTCAAATCACCTCATGGACCTGAGAATGCAGGGGATGGGTTTCCCCCCAGGAAGAGTAACTCTCTAGAAAATGGATTTGACACACAGGTTAGAAAAGTGTGGTGTTTTGAGAGGGGTGTGTGTGTGGGGGGGGGGAGGTGGTGTTCGGTGGAGGTGTTGCTATTTTTGGTGGTGGCAGGAGGTGATCTTGGTTTTTTAGTTGGGGTGGTGGCAGGGTGTTGGTTGTCAGGTGTGCTGTGTATTTGGGGTATGTGATTTGTATTTATAGGGGTGTTGACTGGGTGGGTGTGTTCTGCATTTGTGCTGGTCTCTGATGATGGAAGGGCTGTTAGTTGTGGTGGGTGTATTTTGTATATGGGGGGGATGGTTTGTGATTGTATGTGATGATGGGCAGGTTGATGTTCTATATTCAACTGCAATGTACAGAGAATATATTATCAGTCAGATTGTACCCTTGAATGCAACTGGCTACCTAGGAAATTCATGCTAAATGGAATTTTCCATCTTTAGACTGCAAATACATGTCATCAGAGACAGCACTTCATTTATAATATGCGGTATTTAGGTTTCACTTGAATGTTCATCTGTGTGGTTCTTTAAATTTGTTGCTTTCCACTGTGAGAGAAGAAGTGTATGTTCCTTCACTTGTTTTATTTTTGCTAGTGTACTAACGTTTTCAGCATGGATCAGATTGCCTCTCTACTGCTGATGCCTCAGTGTGCTTGACAGCAGTGTAAGCAGATAGTATGTTAGAGTACTATGGTGTGAGCAAAGCAGATGGTCCGCTGCAGCAGCAAACTGAACTGATTAACATTATATAGAGGTTGCTGTGTAGGCGTGTGGTGTATTTTGAAAATAGCCCTACATATCATGAACCTCCTCTGCAGGCATTTGAACCTGGGAGAAGGTGGGTGATGCACTGGAAATGTGGTCTTTTTGAATGAATCCTAGCTGTCCCCTCTTTCCTCCAGAATACTGGGTCATCTGTGCCATCTAGGGATTGCACACACTGGCCTCATAACCTCTTCTCTTAGCAATAGCATGACTGCTGATTTGGTGCATTTGGCCTCCTGCTCTGCATTTTAGGATATGCTGCATTTTTCTGGCAGACAGGGTGACGTATCAGGCTAGTCAGGCCAGACTAATGTGACTGTACCAGTTCCTGAGGGATTGAAAGCAGAAAAGGGAGACATGCTAGTGGTGTCAGGGAGGTGGCAGCAGACAGACTGACCTTTGCATCACATCATGCTCTTAAGAGAGGAACAAATGCTATTCCTTCTAATCCTTGAGTTTTCCCTTCTAATTCCGAAATGTCAGCAAAATCTCTGCATACACTGCTTGCTATCTCGCTGAGACATGCCTTGGTTCTGTATTAAGTTTTCATTGCTGCATAAATGTTTATTATTCATTGGTATTGTCTCATTTTAAATAGTAATTTAGGCATAAAGAGACTATTAGAGTTGTGGAGTTTTGGGAGGAGGTATTTTAACCCATATATAGATGTGAAGCACATGTTTGTATATCATACTGAAGTGTGTGTTTTAGCAAGGCAAGAATTTGGCAAAAAAATGTAGGAGTTACTTATTGAGTTTGGGGTAATTTCTTGCCACAATCTGTGGGAGAAATCCTAATTTATTAGCAATGCGCATTGACTTATTTGGGTCCAGATCTCAGCAGGTGACTAACACCTCTTAGGACTGGTCCAGACCGTATATGATTACGTATTTTTGGTGTTATGTTAACTGGGTTAAAACTCTGGTAATCACATTTCTTTTATGCTCTGTTTATTGTTCCCACCCTAATTACCTCCATGGCCATGTGGGTATTATGCACAGCTGTTCCCACCCAAGATACTGACACGGGACATTGATCTACACCTAATGAGTTTTTTCCAGACCAATTATATCAGACCTAGTGTTCTCTTCCCTCCTCCCCCACTATGAGAGTTTCTCCTGTCAGATGGCAATAGTATTTTCCTCCTAAAAAGCATGCAGCTGCATCCAGGTAGAGGAGACATAGGACTGGAAGGGACCTCGAGAGGTCATCTAGTCCAGTCCCCTGCACTCATGGCAGGACTAAGTACTATAGAGGATGCCGAGCCTAATAGTCCCACACAGATTGATTCTGGAACAGTTCACCCAGGACTAAATATCTCTAGAAGGTTCCCAGAGCCTACTTCTAAGGAGTGAATACACATGTCCACTGCAATATTTCTATCTTCGGTACTTGTATAGCCCCCACTACCAGAGTAGCTGAGCACCTCATCATCTTTGTAGTTCTCCTCACAACATACCTGTGAGGTAGGGAAGTGTTACAGATGGGGATCTAAGACCGAGAGAGAGACTGAGTGATGTGCCCAAGGTCCCAGGGGTAGTATATGGCAGAACAGGGAATTGAACCCAGGTCTGGAGTTCTAGGCTGGCAATCTTTTCTAGCAAATTTGGTCAGCGACCTCTAGTCAGGGGCTTTGCCAGTGCACCTCAATCCCAAGCCATTGTCCATGGCTGTTTTAGTGTTGGGCTCCCCTACCTTGAAATCTTAGGTCCTGTATGGTACTTTGGAACATGACTGCTGAGCCTCTGGCCTAGCTGAAATACTCTTTGTTTTTAATTTGATGATAGTTTCGGCAGTCACAAGCCCTAGGCCTGGGTGCCATGTGTCATCCTGTTCACCCTACAATTTGCTACCCTCCTTGACTGCCATGATGACACCTTTCTTGTGGTCTGGGATGGGCAGCTTCCCTCTCCTCCTAACCAAGCTTGCACTTCAATCCGGCCAGAAGGTAGCTCTGAAGGGCTGCAAAAATAAGACTCTTCTCATTGTCACCTTATGGCAACCTGTAATGTGAAGTAGCCCAGAGAGTGGCTGCCATGAGGGTATTCTTAGATCTTGTCTCAAACATGGCAGAAAAGTGAGCTGGTTGACCCTGTCTGCTAGGTCTTTCATCATGTCCTGTTTTGTAAATATTTTTACTGTGTTGTTGCTATTTTCATTGGGCAGAATTTTGGCTGGCTGTGTAGTTTACTTTGTAAAAAGTCATGCACTTAACAA
This sequence comes from Mauremys mutica, assembly GCF_020497125.1. Lineage (NCBI taxonomy): Eukaryota > Metazoa > Chordata > Testudines > Geoemydidae > Mauremys > Mauremys mutica. Next base: position 84,763,983 of record NC_059075.1, read on the forward strand.
ACTCCCAGCAGGCAGAGGAAGCGTTGGGAGGAGACTGAGTACCCCACTTCCAGCACCATTGAAACACAGTTGTTGCTCTACAGGTGCTGCACTGGAGGAGCCAGCACAGGGCATATTGGGATGTGGTCAAGGGATCTGGAGTGAGGTACATATATTAATGGCTGCTGTGCCCAGCCTTCCTACAGTAAGGAAACAGGTGCACATTAATGCGGCTTTCGATGCATAAATTCTCTCCAGTTACTTTCTGTCTAGGAATTTATGCCTTTTTCGTAGTATCTGAGCTCCTATTTGGAGGATGGTTATGCCTCTTTCCCTGCACTTGGCTCTGTGATTTATTGTGGGGAAGGAGCCCTGTTTGTTCTTTAGAGCAGGAAATTAGGAGTCAGAACAACTGGGTTCTAGTCTAGGCTGGTTTCCGTGTGTGTCAAGTCACTTGCACATTAATAATATTGGATGCCTCTATTTTTGAGTGTGTAACCCTGGATATTTTGAACTTGATTTTCAGAGGACCTGTGCAGTCATTGCTCCCGCTGACATTAAGTGGAGTTTGGGGGTCACAAAAATTCTGAAAATCAATCCCAAGTTGTCATCAAGATGGGAACACGAAAATCAGTGGCCACTTCTGATTATTTTGACTTTTTCTTTCTCCCTAATCTGTAAAATGGGGATAATGCCTATATTCCAGGCACATTTTATGCCTTAATTAGTACCATATAGGTGAAATGTAGTAGTTAAAATCTGTGTAATTTTTATAAAAGCAATTTTAGTGCATTTTAGAGGCACTGTCTAAAGAAAGATCCAAAACTCTTAGCTTCAAGTTCCAGTGCTAGACTGAAACCTTAAATTAATGAATCACTATAATGTCATTGCTGTTGTATTTTTACTGATTTGTGCATTCCATTCATTCTTTTCAGAGTAGCAGCCGTGTTAGTCTGTATCTGCAAAAAGAACAGGAGTACTTGTGGCACCTTAGAGACTAACAAATTTATTTGAGCATAAGGAGCCCTGTTTGTTGGCTACAGCCATTACACACATTGAATCTATTTTCCCATGTTAAGTATCCTCACACCTTCTTGTCAAACTGTCTGAAATGGGTCATTTTGATTATCACTACAAAAGTTTTTTTTTCTCCTGCTGCTAATTGCTCATCTTAATTATTTAGCCTCTTAGAGTTTGTAGGGCAACTCCCACCTTTTCGTGTTCTCTGTATTTGTGTATATATATCTCCTTACTATATGTTCCATTCTATCTATCTGATGAAGTGGGCTGTAGCCCACGAAAGCTTATGCTCAAATAACTTTGTTAGTCTCTAAAGTGCCACAAGTACTCCTGTTCATTCTTTTGTGTTTAATTCCCTGTATGGTTAACAATGGCTACCTCCTTGTGAAGTAATACTTACATTGTCTGATTTGTAAATACCTACCAATAAATTATACCCATATTTATAGAGCAGTTTGGGAAATATTTAACTTTGTTTCCACAGAAACTTCCATCTAACAGATAACAAGATAGGGATCTGTCCTTTACTAAATGGGATTCACTAGTTTATTTTGTAAAAAGTCATTTGTATTTTGAGGAATTATTAAATTTGCACTCATTTCTTAAGACAAAAATCACTGTTGACTACAATTCTTCCGGGGAGGAGAGTGTTTTAGGGATTCAATAATGAAACCATCAAGAAGATAGTATTGCCTCAAGAATACAACCAGTTGCAACCTTGCTATATTATGTTAAAATTATAAATCTTGCCTTAACCATAAAAGACGCTTATGGATTTAATTAGTGCATTTTTTTTGCTATTGTGTAATCGTCTCTAGCTTCTTGCTCTTAACTCTGTGGGGAGAACATGGAGAGTGGTTATCTGCTAGTATCTGAGAACATTCATAGTTCAGACATTGTTTATTATGTTTTTATTAATTTTATCAGACACTTTATAGCTCCAAATCACTTTCTCACTGATTGTAAAACTTGATGGAGGAGAGATGTAGTGGCACAGTGGAAATACAGAGCATATCTACACTGGTTACACTGTAATGGCTCTGTGTAGTCCCTGGGAGCGCAAGCTAAATGATACCTAGTTCGGGTTAACGTTGGCCTGTTTTCAGTGTGGCACTGACTGCAGAGCCCTCTTGTAGGAGGAGGAGAAGTTAAGCAGAGCCTAGTCCCAATTGTGACCTCAGTTATGCACATACAGGTCCCACTGACACCAGCTAAAGTTGCCTGGGGGTACCTGGGGGTAGAATTGGGCCTCAGATATCGCCAGAGCTATGCTGAGAATTATAACCAGTAATACTGGTAACACAGACATAAAGGAGGCAAACTTATAATGGCTTTTGATTTGTAAGAAGCAAAAGTAAGAAACTTTTTATCATTATAAAATGGAAAAAAATGGTAGGAAAGAAATAATATTTTCAAACTTTTATTAGGGAAGTCGCAACTATCATGGGGGAAAACCCCCCAAGAAATAATAGTGGCCCCAATCCACCCAAATACTTAAGCCCGTGCTGAACTTGGAGGAGCATAGATTTTGGTGGGACTCTGTGGTGTTTAGATGTACTTGTAATGATTAGAACTGGGAGCACTGGCTGTTTGGAGTCTGAAAGGACAGGAAATAGGAAGGAGGGGGGAGGAGAAGTTGAGGAGGCAGAGTGAAGCCTGGTCTACACTAGGCGTTTAAATCGGTTTTAGGAGCGTAAAACCGATTTAACGCCACAACCGTCCACACTAGGAGGCACCTTATATCGATTTTAATGGCTCTTTAAACCGGTTTCTGTACTCCTCCCTAACGAGAGGAGTAGCGCTAGTATCGGTATTACCATATCGGATTAGGGTTAGTGTGGCCGCTGATCGACGGTATTGGCCTCCGGGCGGTATCCCACAGTGCACCACTGACCGCTCTGGACAGCAATCTGAACTCGGATGCAGTGGCCAGGTAGACAGGAAAAGCCCCGCGAACTTTTGAATATTTCCTGTTTGCCCAGCATGGAGCTCCGATCAGCACGTGTGGCGATGCAGTTAAAAATCAAAATAAAGAAAGAGCTCCCGCATGGACCATGCGGACGTGATCGCTGTAAGGGCAGGCAAATCTGTTCTATCAGCGCTCCGTTACAGAAGACGAAATTCAAAATCATTTTTTTAAAATCTCCAGACAGAGCTCCAAATGCTTCTAGGGTCAAACACCGTGTCCGCGGTGGGTCAGGGCATAGCTCGGCAATTTTTGCCCCATCAGGCACTGGGATCTCAACCCGGAAGTTCCAAGGGGCGGGGGAGGCTGCGGGAACTATGGGATAGCTACGGAATAGCTACCCACAGTGCAACGCTCCAGAAATCGACACTAGCCTCGAACCGTGGACGCACACCACCGATTTAATGTGTTTAGTGTGGCCGCGCGCACTCGATTTTATAAAATCTGTTTTACAAAACCGGTTTATGCAAATTCGGAATAGTCCCGTAGTGTAGACGTACCCTGAGAGTTACAGAGGGTGCAGCAGCAGCTTGGTAAAGAGGTTTCCATTGTAAAAATAAAGTCCTGTTGAAGCTTGTTAGTACCTTGCCTGCTTGATACAACAGACTCCTCATATGATTAAAATTAAGCATGTGCTTAAGTACTTTCCTGAACCATAGACAATGCCTGTACCTGTCAACGTTATAATTGTAACTTTCTTTTTGAAGGATTCCCACTAACACCTGTCATGAGGAAATTCAAACAGAAGTCGTCAGCTATGCCCTAGCCAAACTGTGCCCTATAATTGTGTTTGATAACAGTTTTGATAGCACTTTAATAGCTGCATATTAATGAGTGCCAAATTACAATGAGATTCCTCAGGAATTGTTACCACATAGAAACAACAACAAAAAAAGGATTCATGATTTGTTTTATAGTGATCATTAAACAGAATATAAAGGGCTCTCATGTTCCTCAAGCATTTGTACTGAAGATGAAAGATTTACAATGAAAACTCTCTTTTCCCATGAAACAAAATTTCTCCAGTGAGTACAGCACCACTTTTGTTGCCCCTAATTTTTTAAATAATTGTTATGGCTCACCACTTTAGCCCTCTTGTTGTTCTTTCTGTATAAAAGTGCCCAAACGGGACACCACTGTCCATCTGTGCTCTAACCAGTAATGAGTTCATTGTGGAGAATAATTTCTTCCTTCTTGTTACTCTGTTCCCCTGTTTTTACTAGGGTGACCTGATTTTATAGGGACAGTCCCGATATTTGAGGCTTTTTTCTTATATAGAAGCCCATTACCCCCCTACCCTCTGTCCCGATTTTTCACACTTGCTGTCTGGTCACCTAGTTTTTACATCTTAGTATTCTGTTTTCCTTTCAAGCTGCAGTGGGATATTTCTCTGACAGCTTTAGGGATTTCCTTTCTAGCACGCCTGCATTTTTTGCTCATTCTGTCTTATATAGAACATCTCCCTTTTTATGTATGTTTTTTGTTTTCTTTAATTCTTTTAGACTCCAACCTTTCTGATTTAGGCTCACGTGCACTGAAAAACATCAGCTATTTCTCCACATATGCCTCAAACCTTTCTGACTCTTTATGGGTTTAATTCCATTCCACTATTAGCTGGTTGTACTCCGAGAGAGATTCCACATCTAGTCTGGTAGTACTCAGAGAGATGTATATATGTACATACAGAGTGAGAGTGCAGAGGTGGTGAAATTGAGAGAAAATGAGCATTCTGCATGTGCCAGAAGATTGGCCTGACTAGCACTTCACCTTCCATGAGTATTCTTAGCAACATAAAACCATGCCAGCCCAGATGATGGAGACTGTCAAAAAGTAATTTTCCCTGCCCTGATTCAAAATGCTGTTGTGCAAAAAATTAACAATATGAAATGTAAAAGATATCACAATGGTGGACACTGTAGATCGGGGTGGGCAAACTATGGCGCAGGGGCTGCATCTGGCCCTTCAGATGTTTTAATCCACCCTCAATCTCCCACCATGGAGCGGGGTCTGGGCTTGCTCCACTCCAGCCGGGGAGCGGAGTCGGGGGCTTGCCCCGCTCCCCATGTGCCGTGGTTATGTGCGGCTCCCAGAAGCAGCAGCATGTCTCCCTTCTGGCTCCTATGTGAAGGGGCAGACGGGGCTCTGCACGCTGCCGCCACTCCAAGTGCTGCCCCCGCATCTCTCATGGCTCCATGGGAACCATGGCCAATGGGAGCAGCGGGGGCAGCACCTGCAGAGGGGGCAGTGCGCAGAGCCACCTGGTCGCGCCTCTGCGTAGGAGCCAGAGGAGGGACATGCTGCTGCTTCTGGGAGCTGCTTGAGGTAAGTGCCGCCCAGAACTTGCACCTCTCACCCCCTCCCACGCCCAGCCTTCTGCCCGAGCCCTGATCCCCCTCCCACCGTCTGAACCCCTTGGTCCCAGCCCAGAGCGCCCTCCTGCACCCTAACCCCTCATCCCCAGCCCCACCCCAGAGCCCACCCCCCCAGCCAGAGCCATAACCCTCTCCCGCACCCCAAGCCCCAGTTTCGTGAGCATTCATGGCCCACCATACAATTTCCATACCCATATGTGGCCCTCAGCTGCTGTAGATGCAGGGAGGGGAAAGGAGGCTGTAGGAGAAGAAGGGATAGCTGGATTTCTGTTCATTTCCACTCTCAGAAACCTCCAAGACTGCACCTGCAAATATTAAAGACTATTACCTCCAGATGCATTTTCTGGAAAATTGGAACTATTTACCTGAAACCTTACTGTCATCAAATTGGGTGGGTGTGTGTTGGATAAATAGGACCTGGACCTTTGTCTATTTTCCCCCAGGCACCAAGGTAACAGGCAGCTAAAAGAGATGGAGTGAGCCCCAAAACATTCTTTCCAATAGAAGTTTGCAAAACCCCAACCACTCTATTTTTGGTGATCTTGTGTACAGAGGGACAAAAGTACAAACATTTATTACCTCCCCCCAGTTTTGTTGAGGGGGTGAGGAGGGATTTAGTTAAATGGGACCCAAATCCAAACCGCACTTGTTTTTTGCTTTGGAAAACTGAATCCTGAGTGAGAATGTTTTGCAAAACTGGGGTTGCTTTTACTGATATCTGCTTTCCAGTGATCAGTGCTTTGAGAATCATTGTCCAAGCAATAATCTTGGTTCCAAGATTGTTAATTCAGAGGTGAGATAATGTCTCATTTTTGTCACTATAGATTTTAATGGTATTTGCCTACAGATCCTTTTCACCTTTTCCTATCAAAGGAGACATTATTTTGATATCAATAATTAATTTCTTATTAATTTTCCTGAACCTGTAACACAAAATCAGTACTTTGAGAGACCTTAAGAAAATCCAGTTTTGAACAGTCTGACTGATGGGCCTTAAATGATACATGACTTTTTCCATTCATCATTTCAGTTTCTGCCTAGTCCAGATTTTGGGCCAAATTCTGGACTGTAACTGTGGTGTAAATCACTCCCACTGAAGTCAATGTCCTGAAGGCCTTGCTCTGCTTTCATTTATATCAGTGACTTTAGTGGAGGTACTCTGGATTTATACTCTGGTAAGTGAGAGTAGAATTTGGTCTTTAAATTGAGTTTCTTTTATTGGGGCGAACTGCAGAAACACAGTGTGACTCGGATTTGTTCCCAAGAGATTTTTACCTGGCTAAAAATACACTGGTAAAATATTATTTTTAGAAAATGTTATATTTGAAGCATATAAATTGCCAGGCTCCATGTGTATTATTAGTCATGAACTGTTGGTACATTTTGTAACAGGGAGCTGCTGGTTTTCCATTCACCAAGTACTGGCATTCAGTCAAACACTTGTCACTTATTTGCAAGCCTCTAATTTTATCTGAAAATTGTTCTTTGTGAAATAGTTTGTAGAAACATTTGAAGTTTCTATAGTTATGCAAAGAATGGGCATGGAAATAATTGCTAAAACATAATAAATAAAACATTAAAACAAATTGATAAAACAGGCTGCTTTATATTTAAATCAGCCTCAGATCCCATTTCTTGCAATGGTTGCACCATCTTATTTTTTCCCCTTGAAAGTATTTTTAGGTGTTGACCATGGATTATTTTTCATCCTATACTTGGCTTATTTTAGAACTGGAAGCAGCATGTGGGAAAACAATAAATGAGAGGAAAAATATCTAGTTTTCAGATCTCAAAAATATTGATACCTTATTAAACTGCCTTTACTAGTTTTGTCTCTGGGTTGGTACTATTTTGGATTGTGCTCTCATAAGTCTTCGTTTCCTCCTAGACCTTCTCTTATATCCTACACAGTGTCCAGTCCCTTGTCTTGAATGATCCTTTGACCCCCTTCTCCCATTCTCCACTCTGTCTTTTTTTCTCCCTCCTCCCTGGGCTAGAGTAGCCTCCTTATTCCTCAGTGTCAAGCAACCTCTCTCTCCCTCTTCAAATCTGTCCTTATGTACCCTTCTTTTTGTTAGTCCTCCACTGCTATGATTCCATCTGCTCCTATCTTCCTGTCTTGTACTTTGTATCACATCCATCCTTTTATACTTTAGGCAGCATACATCAGGGACTTTGTTCCGTTATGTGTTTTGACAAGTGTCATACACACGTGGTACTGTGTAAGTACTGAATAGCAGTTTGGCAGTAGGTAGAGTCTAGGCATGGCAGAAGGCACATGGATAAGCTATCAGCTAGAAAAAGAACTCATTGACTCCTTCCTAGGAGTTGGTTTGCTTCTGAGTTTACTTTAATATTCAAATAGGCAGGGTAACTGTCAGATTAAAAAGACTAATATTGGGGTCTGCATTTCAGCTTTATTAAGAACCTACTGAGACTTAATTTGGTAATAATGCTTGGGAGGAAATATAGCCAGTGCTGTGAATTATGAGACTTAGTGCAATGGGTTCATAAATCCCTCAGTCCTTAATTTGGAATCAGTAGTCCTTCCACTCCCAAGACTACTCAATCAAATTAGTCTTTCCTTCGGAAACAAGGAGGGAATGGTGTTAGAGATGTTTCACTTGACACCCCCAGCCCACACACTGGATAGTGATACTGCAGATGCAATTTTGACAGTGAGGAGTACCTTGGAGGCTCAAAAGAATTGGGCCCTAAAGTGTAGATCCGATGGCAATCAACACAGTCAAGTCCAGAACAGTGTGGCTCGCTTTTCTTCACTACAGGAGTCTGGCCAGGCATATTCAGACAGAAAGTATCTCCATGGTAGTGTGGGTATAAACAGCCAGGGAGGTACCTAAAACTGCTGCCTGGCTTTGGAAGCAGTTGTTCACTTTGCTTGGACTTTGTGGGTTACATTGTGTTTGGAAGAGGGAAGGGTACAAGGGGAACCCTCTTGGTCTTCCCATATCCACACTTTTTTTCCTCCTAATAGATGGCCAAGTGTTGTAACTTGGCGGTAATTACATTTTCAGAATTGGCTAAGAAGAAAATCTCCTATCATGCACAGCTGAGGACATAATTTCCCTGTTTTGGGGGCAAGAGAAGATAAATTTGTGGTGTTTAGTTTCTTCAGAATCCATGTAGCATGTAATCTGCATGTCTTTGATTCTTCTTCTTTATGTACTTTTCCTCAGACTGAGAGGTATTTGGGGGTAGTGAAAAGGATGACAGTGGTATCTCAACTGAAAATACTTTTTTACTCTACAAGAGAAGAGGGGAGTCTTCAATGGAGACATCTAGTTTTCCACAGATAAAGTAGTGGTCAGAAATTGCCCCGTGTTTTATTCTATACACCATCTACGAGTTCCCATTGATTATAATGAACTTGTTGGTAAAACAGCACTGATTAACTTTGGGATCCATGTTGTTGAACTAGATCAGGGGTTCTCAAACTTCATTGCAACAAAAATTATTACATGACCCCGGGAAGGGGGACCGAAACCTGAGCCCTGCCACCCTGGGTGGGGAGCCAAAGCCGAAGCCCAGTGGCTTCAGCCCTGGGCAGTGGGCCTGTAACCTGAGCGCCATCGTCCAGGGTGGTGCAGCTCAGGCTTTGGCCCAGGCCCCAGCAAGTCTAACGCCAGCCATGGTAACCCCATTAAAACGGGATCGCAACCCACTTTGGGGCCTTGACCCACAGTTTGAGAACTGCTGAACTAGACTGATTAATAGCATATGATGTCAAAAGTAGACTTCTAAGCCAAATTTCCCTTGTGTTCCCACAAAGCAAAGGACATTTGGAAATTGATGGCCTGTTCATTGGTATCGAGACTTCATAGCCATGTGTATTACTAGAAATTACTATTCGAGCTGTAATGAGATGCAAAGTTACATTTTCTTACAGAAACTTCGTTACAAATGGTGCTCTAAATGTGTGTCCCCACAGTGAAGAAGTTCAGAACAGGCTCAGGGAACACATTTACAAATTGAAAAGATCAGTGCACAATTTTGATTGCAGCTGGCTAACTTAATTGTCAGTGGAGCAGTCCGTTGAGACAAATTTGATCAAGGCATAAAGTGTTCCTTACTCAAGAAGATCATATGAACATCTTAGTCTGATTTCAAAACTAGTTTTAAAGACAACACACTTATGATTAAATCAAACAACCACTTCACCATTTGAGGCCAGCTGAGGGAATATTTTAGTGGTGGGTGGGTTTGTTTTGCTCGAGGACTAATCGAGGATTAGTCAGGTTTTCAGGATGAGTTTACACATACTGGTCTTTTCTGTGACTTTGTTGGGATTGATTACTTTGAACAAAAGTGAAGATGTATTTATCCTCATATTTTCAGCTTTGCCACTTTACTCCTCTCCGAACTGCTTTGGAATGCACCAGCTCCAGGGTCTTGGACATACTGTCCAGTCTAAAAAAACAAACCCTGCCAAAAACTGACTGTTAAAAATCTGGCAAAAAGGTATGTTTCCTCTAGTTCAGAGAACAGAGTGGAGAGTTAGCATCCTATTCCTAAGCAACGGGCTAGCAGGGGAATTCTAATGAACTTGCTTTAATTTACAAAATCAAACCATTTTTTTGCTTTTTTTAAGAGGGAAAAGGAGCTGTTGCCTAGGATTTCATTTCCAAGCAATCGATACAAACTCTCCTCTCTCTTCTCTAAAACAGGGTATACTTTATGTTCTGTTGGCTTTCTAGGAGGTGTTAGCTTTTTGGCCCTTCGACTGTATGGCTTTTAACCTCGTGGCATAGTGGTCTTTGGGGATTCAACCATTTGACCCCAAACCAATGAGACCAGTAGGACTGAGAGACTCTGCTCTGGATTGTCATAGAGCAGACCTTTTTGCAATCTTCCCGCAGACAGGAACCTTTCTTGCACTCAGGAGAAGAGACAGACTCTCCCTGTGACCGCTTTTCAGAATAGCTCAGTGATGGGAAGGAAATGCAAAATTGAAAGGAAATGGGAACAAGTTCATTAGTTTGACCCATGGCTACAGTATCTTTGTGTAAAAAGACAGACATTCTGTTTTGTGGAAGTGCACCTTTGAGCACATCCCCTCGCACTGAGTCTAGACAGATTGTCCGTCAATGCAAGAATACTTGCTATAGACAGAGCGTTACGCTGCACTAGGGCAATAGCCACAGATCATTGCCGCTGCTGCAGCAGTTTGAATTCTTTCTGATCTGTGACCAGGAGAACTTGGCACATCGTCATGTGCTTAGTCATTCCAGGGGAGGTGTGCAGGGGAAGAACGGCCAGCTGTATTACTTGTCAGCACCATCTGCTGGCCTGTCTACAGATTTTCAGTAGTTCAACCCCAGTGTCTCTCCCAAGAAGCTCTCCATTCTGTTTCTTCCTCACTGCCCATTTCCTGTTAATGATTCTATTTTGAATGGTTAGATTTACTGTGTTCTCTTAGGAGACCGGGTTATCCTGTGGTTGACATGGGACTGGGGCAATGGAGATCTGGGTTCATTTCCCTGCTCTCACACAGACTTCCCATGTGATCTTGGAGAAGTCACCTACTTTATGTCTGTTTCCACATCTGGAAAATGCAGATAATGGGGAAGAATTATCTCACAGGAGTGTTTGAGGTTAAATCATTAATGTCCATCAGACTCTCAGATACTAAAGTGATGGAGTATGTAAGCACCAAGAGAGTTCCTTTCCCTCTAGTTCATCAGCGGAAGGTTGCATTGTACTTACTATAACTATCAGTGAATGTTATTCTACCGATATACATGACCTCTGAGAGCCCCCATTTGTGGTGCCTGTGGCTTGGTTTTTCAATCAGCCAAGTTAGCTAGATCAGCTGTTTTTTGTTTTTAACATAAGTGCTCTCAAATTCACCTCATGAAGCAAGTTTGCAGCTGCCATAGACTCTTAAACTAGGTTAAAAAGAATCTGGGGGAAAAAAAGCAAATCTACAAAGGCCCAAAATATATCTTGGCAAATCACCAACTCTATTGTATAGTTTGAAGTTTGGGATGAAGCTTAATCTATTGGCCACAACCTATAAGATTTAACTCTCGCTCCTGCCTTCTGGGTTCTGTGGGATTCCACGGAGGAAGAATTTACACTGAACGGTGGAATGAAAGGGGAAGAATCACTGTAATTTTCAGATGAAACACAAAAGGCTGCAGAGAAATACTCGTTGGTATTCGGCATCATAATTGTGACAACACCAACTTCTGCCAGCTAAGTGTTGCTGTGTCATCGTTTAAGAGCTGGCTGAGTGACCGATCCAATTTATATTTATTCCAAAGTGTTAAGGAGGGGCAAGTTTGAAAGTTCAGTGTTCCTGTGAGTTATAATTTGATTTTAAATAATTTTGCCCTGGTTCTTAGCAACTTACATAAATGTATTTTCAAAAGCAACCCCCTCTTCCCAATGTCCCCCTCCTGCCAGATTTCAGCCAAAAGAGCAGTAGTGGGTGTGTGTGTGTGAAGGAAGTGCCCTTTAAATCGGAATTGTAAATGTTGTTTCAATACTTCTCCCCAACTGCAGTTGTCCTCCTGCCTTCTTTTTCAACAGTGGCTGAGGTGGCAGATGTGGTTTGGTCAGTGCCTCACATCATTGTAAGAGTGCTGTTAAATGCTAGCCTGAAATGACTAACTCGCCTGTTTAATTTAGGGCTGCAGGTGTGCACTTAACTCCTTCAGGAGAAGACTTCACAATACTCAACAAGATTGTATTCCCTGGAGGGGCACTCTGCATTTTTTTCAACTATTTGTCCACTCTTTCCACAGTTGCCTAGAGAATTTGAAGAGATTATTATTTATACCATGCCACAGTTGTGCATTGTGCTTTACAACGATGTCCCTGCTTCAAAAATCTTAGTCTAAAGGGTTGATACTGCAAAATGGTGAATATCACCTGTGAGGTCTGAGCATCATTCAATTCCTACAGGCATTGCAGGTTCAGACCCTAAATAATGAAGGATGGTCAGATTAGTGGGAGAGAGGACTGATTATTGTTAGTTTTGTGTACAGTCCTGGATTACATGGATTACTGTATATACTCTGGACCCAACAGTTAAATTTCCAGGCTGATGGTGAGTAATTCCATGGCTCTTGGCATTCTGCAGACAGTAATGGAACATTATGATAGCATGAAGAGCTGAAGGAATTTCTACTCTGCCCTGAATAATTAACAAAAACTCAATGAGAGTATGCTGGCAATGTAATCTTTTAATAACCACCCTCTTTGAAACAGATTTTGTCACAGACAGATTCTGCTTGGGAGGAGATGACTGTGACAAACATAGTCTCATGATTTGTTAAGCCCCTTAGAACTAGTTATATTTTATTTCAGAATTCTCTCATCTTTCTTTCAGCAGTTGGCCCACGTGTGTGCCACAGAATTCAGGATGTCCCTTGAACACATCTTCTTAAGATTTTTCTGCAATGAAGATTGACCTTTACTGAGGCCAAAGCTTAGCCAAGGCAGCTACAGTGAAGCTTTCTCTTTCTAGTGAAGTCTTTTATTATGTTGCACAATGAATGAGGCATGCAGCTGAGTTTCTTCATGGAACAAGATTTTAAGTTTTCAGTTAAAAGAGCCTCATTAAATCCAAATAAACTTCATTCAAGCTAGGGAAGAAACAGCATTCTTTGTGTTCTTTTTAAGTAAGCAAGCCTTCCTATACTGGATCTGAACTGTAGGCATTTTTATTACCCACTTAAACCTTTGTGTTAGAAGATCTGCATAATTATGTCAATGCTGATTTTAGTGCATCATTATGAAAGACGTCTCAGCAACAGAAAGGAGAATTCTCCCACATGAAGACTGATTATTGTTAGTTTTTTGTCCTGAGAATGAAACGTCTAGGAAGATGACTTGCTATGATCTTCCTTCATGAATGAAGGCAAGATAAATTGCCCTTTGTGGATGAGACAGTCTGTCATTTAGTCTTACCTTGTGCATGCACGAGTAAATTACCTGATGGTCATTAATGTGCATGCATGCTGTGGAAGATGTGAGGCTGTATTTAATGAAATTATGTCCTTTTTCTGTACGGTCAGATTATTTAGTGTCACGGGCAATGCATTTCCAATGCAGCTCACGTAAAACCTTGCAAATTTTCTGATGTAGAAAACAAAAGATTTTGGAGATTTAGAAAGGAAATCACGAAGTCATTGCCAGAGACAGTAAGCACATGTAAGCAGAGTTTACCTGTCCTTTAAACAGATAAAAACTATTTGGTGAAACATTATAGTAGGTAATTCTGTAGATCAGGTGGAATTGTTTGGTGGTTTTATTATTTGGATAAATCTATGTTAGGCACCGGGAGACCACTGAAAACTCATTACACTTTTGTCCTATGGCAGATTTGACCCTAGGTTTCTAGAAAGGAGATAGACTTCATAGGTCCTTTCCAGCTATACAGTCTGAGAGATGTGACAGGCTAGTAAGTGCATTAACTCACCGTACCACTGGGATGCTTATGTTCTGTCAATAACATTCTTTTATGTTGAGGAAAAAACTTTAATTTTATTTTGTGAAAGACCCTTTCCTCATACATCTAAAATTTCCAGGGATCCAGTCTTTGCTTTTTGATCTCCAGTTCTTAGCTTTTTATTTCTATTGCCCACCAGAAATTTCTAACTCACCATTTTTGGGAACAAATTACACCTTGGCTTCTGTTTTCTGTCCGGGAGGTCAGACAAACCAATCCGACCATGCCCGCCATCCAAGCTCCTTCACAGTGAGTGTACTAAGAGTCGTGCTGATGACACGCTCGTCTTATGTTTTTACGAACTTCAGGTTCCTGAGGTTTAGAGAGGAGGGATGATCCAATGGGTTAGGGCACTAGCCTGAGACTCAGGAGACCCTGGTTGAATCCCCTGCTCCACCACGGACATCCCGTGTGACCTTGGGCAAATCACTTGATCTCTCAGTGCCACCGTTCCCCACCTGTAACTTCCCTACCTCGCAGGGGTGTTGAGGGTAAATAGATTAAAGCTTGTGAGGTGCTCAGATACTCTGGTAGTGGCGGCTTTATAAGTATGATGGATGGATGCATGTCTCTCAAGGCTTCATTCCCCAGTGTGGTATGCTGTCTCCATAGCATCAGTTCAGCCTGAAGGTCATATTTCAATCAAAACAAAGGGGTTTTGTTTTAAAATCCTGTTCCTCCAACAATTCATGGATTTTTAATAAAGTGCAAGGTATATAATCACTTCTCTGCTGTATGGGGGAAAAGGTTCCCAGCTTTAAACAGAACAGATACTATTATTTTTGGCCTTATCTCCTGAGAACAAGAATGCATCCTTTAATGCTAAAAATAATTTGAAGAAAAGATAAGAATCAAAGGACCTGGACATGCAATTTCAAACAGTAATGAGAAGCTTGTTGGCTGGAGGTTACCATCTGCACTCCACTTTGATGCCATCTGCCCACAAGGAGAATATCACCCTAGGGGAAAATAGCAGGATGTCCTGCAGTTATCAACCCATAGAACCACCAGTTACACATGAAGACCTTCTGAGATTGGTAATGAAATCCAAACATTTGATAATATCACTCTGAAATGGAGAGAAGGGCTGGGATGAAAAAAGCAGATCTTTGAAATTTTGGAAGATGGGGAGCCCTGTGGAGGGGGTTGGGAAGGCTCAAAAATTGCCACATGAATTCTTTGGTTTATCACATTAAGGGAAACGTATAAGTAGACGATTAATTTATACCAAGTAACAGCGAATACTGGAAACCGTTTGTGAAGGCTGAAATTATGTTAATTTATGCAGCTCCCACTGCTACAGTGGTTTAAAAATAGCTTCATTTCTAGAAAACTGGTGCTACTGTATATCTGTCTGTATGCTGCAGGTTAACTTTGTGTTTAGCTTTTGCCAATTTTAACCAATTGAACACTGAATGAAACCCCGATTATATGAGCTTTTTGTGTGCGTGTCCAAGAGGTATTCTGCCATGTATGATTTCCATTGAAAAGGCTGACGGTTGAGTAAGAACACAAACAAATTAGTGGCTGCTGTGAGTAGCCTGCAATGCTGTGCTTGAGGCTGAATACCAGAGAAATTGTTAAAGTTTAAAAAAAAAATCAATCAGGTTTCTTCGGGTCAGGTTTAGTTTTGCAGAACTTGACACCCACCACTTGAATGCATAGTCCTCTGGAGCATATACCCTCGGGGGGGGTATTTGACTTGTGTTCTGCTACAGTTGGCAGTCATTTTCTGCATTTATGGAGGTAGGGAACAAAAAGAGAAAAAATAATAGTCTTGTGATTAAATAAATAATAAAATAAATAAAATAAAATAAATAAGTCTTGTGATTAAAATCAATTTTCAGCTTGTCTGTCAGACCTAAGCTGAAATTCCAGTGTTTATGGATGTAAATCTTAAGTTGAATAACATATGTATCTCAATTGGAGTCAGTGGGTGAAAGTGTTATTCTAATAAACTGTTATGTGGGAAGCACAGTGATCATGATAAATGAAGGACTGTCAAAAAAACATTGGTACAGCATATGTTGAATGGTTACAAAAAATATAACTGCGCAGCATAGTAAAAATGAAGTATTTTAGTAGAATCATCCTCGTATTCCTTTAATAATGCTATACATTTCTTTGGCATCTTGCGTTTGATGATCTCCAGGTGCATCACAAAGGTTCATTAATGAAAACAAGCCACCACTTGGTGAGGTAGGTAGCTGGTGTTACAAAATAGGTACAAGAAGATGATCATGGTCTGTGATTGGCTAAAAGCAATCATGTGACCAGTCAGTAGGCTGTTTACCTTCTCAATCAGTAATACTAAAGTCTAAATAAATATTAACTAATCAGATAACATATGGAAATAATACATCCTGAATGGATGTGGTGAGTTCCATTAAAATGATTATTCTTGTCATGAACAGGTTAGAGTAGCTTAGATTCTAGGTTACCACATGTTCAATCCTTCATCCACCTAAAGAGATGTGTTGAATTCTTGTGCCATCTGCTACATGTGGGTTTTTCAAAATACAGCTCAAAAAGTAGGGTCCTGTCTACTTGCCATGCATGCTAAGAACCGTGGCACTTTTGGTAAGAGTAGGAGTTTGGCTGATCATATTTGGCCAAACGTTATTTTCGTCCCACTCTTCTGCAGCCTTGTGTGTGCCAGTTGGCTGATGCCCTCCATATCAAAGAGAGGTGCATTCCAGGAGACTTAGTTAGGGAACCTTATGAATGAAGAATGCTCTATACAGTAAATGTGAAATATTACTGCTTTATTAATAAATATTAGGATATAGTCTAGTTGCTTACAAAAACCCACACAGACACAAGTGGCGGGCTCTTTTCAGAAAAGGGCCAGGACTGGCAGTAGTGATGGTGAACTAGTCCATTTATCAAGTATTCCAGCATTATAGATCATGGCTGAAGACCATTTTCAGCATTCTGCTTTAGACTTGTACAGGGTCTGCCTATAAAATGTCTAGCAGAAGCTAATCCTGTTGTCGTTCTTCCAGAGCTTGCTCATGACCATTCCATGTTAGGTGTGTGCGCAGTGTGCACCGTTGCTGGATATTTTTCCCTCAGTGGTATCCATTGGACTGTCTCTAGCACCCTCTGGAGCCAAGTGCTTAAGCCCTACAAAAGGAAAGGGAGAGGTTATAAATGGCGCCAACCACTTCTGTCCACCTCAGCTTCCCCGTCGGCACTTCAGAGATTCTCTGATGGGCCCAAGCAGGCCTGTTGAAAGTGCACCTGAGGGCACTGTACCAGTCACCGTTTCAGATCACTGCCCCTTTCATTTTTGGACCATCTATTGCTCTTCAGCCCAACATGGTCATTCAGAACATCGGACCATTGGGTCCTGAGTACAGTGACAGTCGGATATACCCTTCAGTTTTTATCCACCCCTCCCTCGCATTCCTGTCCCTCTTCAGGGACCCTTCTCATGAGCAACTCCTTATCCAGAAGATGCAATCCCTCCTACATATGGGGGCTGTGGAGGAGGTTCCTCAAGACTTGGGATGGAAGGGCTTTTACTTCCAGTATTTCTTAATCCCAGAGACCAAAGGGAGTCCTCCAGTCCATTTTGGATCTTCATCACATCAACAGATATCTCAAAAAGCTGAGGTTCTGCATAGTCTCCCTGGCCTCCATCATTCCCTCCCTGGATCCAGGAGACTGGTATGCTGCTCTGGACTTAAAGGATGCATACTTTCGCATTTCTATCTTCTATGGCCACAGAAGATTACTCAGGTTTATAGTGGATCAATGCATTTACCAGTTCACCATGCTTCCCTTTGGCCTATTGCAGTCCCTTCAGTTTTTGTTAAATGTATGGCAGTCATAACAGACTTCCTCAGATGGTGAGGCGTGCAAGTTTACCTGTACCTTGAGGACTGGCTGATCAAAGGTCAGTCACAGGCTCTAGTACAGAATATCATCAGCACAGTGCTGGGCTTGCTGATAAATGAGCAGAAATCAATTCTTGTCCCAGTACAGAGAATAGAATTTATTGGGGCAATGCTCAACTCAACCAAAGCCAGGACCTTCTTGCCAGAAGCCCAGTTCCAGATCATGTCAGACCTGATATCCAAGATCATGGCTCAACCAATCACAACAGCTCAGGTTTGCCTCAAGATACTGGGGCACGTGGCGGCATCTACTTATGTGGTTCAGTCAGCACACAAGGCTGCGCCTCAGGCCCCTCCAGATATGGCGAGCGTCAGTTTAAACTCTGAACAGACACCACTTGGACTTAGTGCTCATGGTCCTTCCGCTGGTCCTTGCCTCCCTGGACTGGTGGAAAGACCCAAGATCGTTAATGATGGCGGTTCCCTTTGTTACCCCTCGAGTGTCAGTAGCCTTAGTCTCAGACATGTCAAATCTAGGTAGGGGAGCCCACCTCAACAACCTCAGGACTCAGGACCTCTGGCCTCAAAAAGAACTCTCCCTGCATATAAACATCAGGGAGCTCAGAGTGGTATGCTTACCATGTCAAGTGTTCCTTCCCCAGATTTCAGGTGAAGTGGTGCAGGTCCTGACAGACAATGCTGCATCCATGTTTTACATCAATAAGCAGAGAGGAGCTCGATCTTTGACCTTGTGTTAGGAGGCCATCCATCTGTGGGACTTCCGTGCGAAGCATTCCATTTATCTTGGGGCATCACATCTCCCATGAGCTTGGAACGTACTGGAGGATCACCTCAACACATCCTTTCTCTCTCACTGGGAGTGGTCCCTTCATCCAGAGGTCACCAGATTCATTTTCCAAAGGTGGGGGCCTCCTCAAGTGGACCTGTTCACTATGAGGCAGAATAGGAAATGCCATCAGTCTTGTTCGTTGCACGGACACAACGCGGCCTCCATCTCCGATGCTTTCCTGCTCCCATGGATGGACCTCCTTCTTTATACCTTTCCTCCAATCCCCTTGGTTTACAGGGGCCTCCTAAAAATCAAATAGGAAAAGGTGAAAGTTATTCTGATAGCTTCGGAGGGGCTGTGCCAGCATTGGTTTGGCATGCTCCTGGATATCTCGGTGACAACCCCATTCTCACTCCCACTCTGTCTGGATCTGATTTCACAAGACCCATGACCAGTTGCTTCACCTGAATCTTGCCTCCCTGTACCTAACTGCATGGATGCTGCTTGGCTGAACCCTGAAGAACAGGCCTGCTCGGAACAGGTTCAGCAGATCATGCTAGGCAGTAGAAAGCCTTCCACCAAGGCTGCCGACTTGGCCAAGTAGAAACATTTATCTTTTAGGGCTTCCGAACATGTTCTCTCTCCATCTCCATCTTCCCTTCAGTCTACCTTGGACTATTTGCCCCACTTTAAGCAGTAGGGCCTGGTTGTCTTGGCTACTAAGTGCATTTTAATCGACATCTCAGCCTTCCACCCTCCAGTGAATGGCAGGTCAAGTGTTCTCCCACAAGATGATAGTATGATTTTTCAAGGGGATGGATAGGCTCTATCCTCAGGTCTGTGAGCCAACTGCATTCCCCCCCGTCCCCCATGGGACTTAAACCTGGTTCTGTCAAGTCTCATGGGTCTCCCCCTTTGAGCTGTTACCGTCATGCCTTCTGCTACTTCTGTCCTGGTGGTGATCACCTCTGGCAGAAGGGTCTCAGAAATCAAGACCCTTGCATCAGAACCACCTTACACGGTGTTTTTTAAAGACAAGGTCCAACTGCAACCTCCATCTGGCCTTCCTTCTAAAGGTGGTGTCACAGTTCCTTAGCAACCAAGCCATTTTCTTAGCAGTCTTCTTCTTGAAACCTCACAGGCACTCTGGGGAATGGTGGCTTCACTCCTTGGATGTTAGGCGTGCCCTTCCTTCTTATATTGAGAGGGACTAAACTCTTCTGCAAGTCCACGCAACTCTTTGTAGCAATAGTGGAAAGGATCAGAGGGTTTTCTGTGTCAGGTGAATGTCCTGCCTCTGGCCATCTTAAACACTCACTCCACAAGAACCCAGGCTTCTTCAGCAGCATTTCTCGCGCAGAGCTGCAACCTAGTCATTGGTGCATACCTTTGCTTCCCACTGCACCATTACCCAACAGGCCCTAGACGACACCAGAAGAGCAGTGTTGCAATCAGCATGTCCATGAACTCTGAGCCCACCTCCTGGGGTACTGCTTGTGAGTCACCTAACATGAAATGGACATAAGCAAGCACTTGAAGAAATAAGTTACTAATCTTTTGTAACTGGTTTTTTTTAAAGATACGTTGCTCATGTCCATTCTGTGACCCACTCTCATCCCCATGTGTCAGAGTTAACTGGTAAGGAGGACCTGAAAGGGTGCGGTGCGGGGCCAGTAGGGCCCCTTATACCGGTGCATAAGCGCGTGGCTCCAGAGGGCTCCTGGCCCAACAGATACCACTGAGGGGAAAATCTCCAGCAATGGTGCCTGCACATACCTACTGACATGAGCAACACATCTTAAAGAATAACAGTTATGAAAGATTAGTAACCATTTTGTTCTTCACTTTCCTGAACTGAAAAATGTAAAAGGCAAAAAATGGATCGTTATAGATATAAAAAGGCTATAGGTAGATAGAATGTGCTTAGGGTGCTGTATCTCCTCTATATTTTGGTTGGTTTGCACTGATCTACTTGGAGATTTCCTTTGTGTAAGCAGTTACCCTTGTTTATAGACTGTGCAGTGCGCCACTGTGTTCCAGCAATTCACAGCTGTTAGAATTGTCATTTGAGGTCATAGGCAAGTGGGTACAACTTGGAGCTCAAACCTACACAGCTACAGGTTCATGCAAGGCTTTGAAGATATTACTCCTCCTCTTATGCCAGTGGGTTTAACAAGGACAATGTATTAATTATGCAGCCACATAGCTGATTGTAAAGTAAATATTTTTATAGCAAATAAGAAACCTCAGTTGACAAGCATTTTGCAGTCTAGATCACAGTGTAGCTTTATAAACAAAATTACACACAATACTGGAATTGGTATTAAAAACCCAACCAAGTTGGGTCAAATGGTCATGGTATGTAACTTTCAACCACAGAGCTGTTCCTTCAACAAAAGATCACGGTGGGTTTTGCCTGTCACCCTTAGCACCAGGGACTATGGCTGCACTACAGAGCTTACAGTGGTGCAGCTGCAATGTGGCTAGTACAGATGTTCTAAGCCAGGGGTAGACAACCTATAGCATGCATGCCGAAGGCGGCACACGAGCTGATTTTCAGTGGCACTCACGCTGCCCTGGTCCTGGCCTCCGGTCCAGGGGGCTCAGCATTTTAATTTAATTTTAAATGAAGCTTTTTAAAGATTTTAAAAACCTTATTTACTTTACATACAACAATAGTTCAGTTATATATTATAGACTTATAGAAAGAGACCTAAAAACGTTAAAATGTATTACTGGCATGTGAAACCTTAAATTAGAGTGAATAAATGAAGACTCGGCACATCATGTCTGAAAGGTTGCCGACCCCTGCTCTAAGCCGTTGGGAGAGAGCTCTCCCATTGACTTAACTCCAGCCCCAGTGAGTGGCGGTAGCTATGTCGGTGGGAGAAGCTCTCCCACCAACATAGCGCTGTCCACACTTGTGCTTAATCATAGAATATCAGGGTTGGAAGGGACTTCAGGAGGTCATCTAGTCCAACCCCCTGCTCAGAACAGGACCAATCCCCAACTAAATCATCCAGTGTAACTCTCGCTCAGGGGGATGACTTATGCAAATCCCCGAATGACATAAGTTGTACCCACATAAGCTGTAGTGTAGACTTCCAAGGATGAATATACTTAGTTTTGGGATTCTGATGAGGGATGGGAGCCAAGAAAACTTGGTTCACATCTCCATCTCCTCCTCCTGCACCACCCCCTTACTTTTTTCTGCCTACAGTAATGCTTCCTTCCTCAGTCTCTGCCTCTCCTCCATTGCAATGCGCTCTTCCCAAAAGCATCAAAATTGCTCCAAAAGTCTCCTGCTCTGCATCTGCCTTATTTCCTCCCCCCTTCTTCCCAGCTAGTTCTTCAGCATTAAGCCATTTTTTGTCTCTCTGTGGTTCTGATCAACCTCAACAACTGTCTAATATGTGGTAGCTATATGCCCCCTGATGCTTCCCAGTGGGACTCAGCAGCAGCCAGTTTTCAGGGTGTAGAGGGATATGTGATGGAGGAAGAAGGGAGGTTTCAGGCAGGTGGAGACTGGCTCTGCCCAGTGCTTAGCCCTAGCTCCTCTTTCCCTTCCGGCATAGTGCCTCTAGAGGCCGCCCCACGCTGCAGAGAGCTGCCTAGGCCTGGTGGTCAGAGCTCTGCCAATCACTGAGTTTTTTGATTCACTGGTTGTACCAAAAAATTGAACAAAGAAATTGTTTGGAGTCGAACAAAGCATTTTGTTTGACCCAAAGTGAAATATTCAATTTTTGAATTTTTTAAACGTTTTAAAAAAAATTGTAGTAAAATGTGAAATGACAAGTCATTACATCACTGTCCCTATTTCAGATCAGTAGGGACTAGAAACTTGCTGCCCTGGTGGTGGCCTATGTGATTTGCGTCGTCTGTTCGATGGCATGTGTGAAATGTGATAGTGGTCTCAGTCCAGGGGACTAATATCTTATTAAAGAAACACCACCACAACTAGCACTAACTGGCATCCGTCTTGGAATTCAACTGAATGTGTCTGAACTAACATGATGAGTTGGCTCAGCCAGGCCGGGTGAGGGCGTTATGGGTAGAGTATGCATTGTTGGTCTCTGTGCTGGTAAGATTCATTGTTACTGGCAATCAGATTTGCCTTTTTAATGACCCTTGCACAGCCCATGTGAGGACCACAGATTGGTAGCTCTTGGACTGTTCCCTTTCTACCTTCCCAGGTGTTATCAGAACACTATATACAAGAGGGGTGTATAGTGAGCTCGTAGAACACCATCTATGGACATATAAAATGTTGTGGCACTGTCTATAAATTGGCAGGTTTGATGATGATGTTATGCAGAGCTGTTACCATCAGAGGATCAGCTGGTGCCCCAAAAGAGAGTGGGATGATGCAGGGCCATGTTCCCCCACCCCTGCACTAGTGCCCAGACAGAGGGATCTGTTCGGAAGAGGAGTGAGCTGCATCTGATAATGGGCTGGTGCAATGTGCACACTATTGGTGTACATTAGAGAGCTCAGAGAGGCATTCTGAACATAGTCCAGGATATGGTGATATTGGCCAAATTCAACTTTATAGTCAAAGATTCTCATTATTGCCCAGGAGTGGTCAGATCTTTGGAATCTCAAGGACAATAAGTGTGGTCATATGGTTTCCTTTTTTTTTTTTTACTTAATTACTCTGACTTAGAGTTTAACTGGTAGCAAATTGAACTGAGCCTTATTTTAGAAGGATATGGGATAAGAATAAATACTTTCTAGAGTTCACCGCTTCTGCACTGGTTAACTGGGCTGCTATTGCCACCTGGTGGCTTTACGGAAAACCACATGAGCCATTATGATTGATCAGTTTTACTTTAATGTTCACAGTTGAGTTGCACCAGAGTGGATAGATACTTGACACCAATTACAAGCATCAGTTTCGGGGTATATAAATGTATTCCTTTAATAGGCAAACACTTCCATTATATTTAATCCTGTGGGTTTAGGCTGGGTGCTGATAATATCTACAGTCAAGCCTGTCAATTTTTTTTAAAAGTAGTTTCAGATTCAAAGGAACAGCAAGTCTGGGAAAACTGGCTGGGATGTGGAAGAACTGACTCACATGTGTTAATGTGTAATCAGCTGGTTTTTAGCCTTTTAAAGTATTGAAAGGAAGTAGCATGAACTTGATAGAGATCTGGCACATACCTGGACAAACAGGCTGGTTTAATTTTTTTTTTCAGTAGAAGTAAACTTCGTCTCTACCCAAGGGCAATGTCCTTAGTTCTAGATACTGTCTATCAGCAAAAAAACATTTCCCCCCTGTTTTAACAGTCTTCTTGGCAGAGATCTGCTCTTTCCCCGTTTGATACTGGCCATTTCCCTCTTTGGCGACTGCAGCTGTTGTAACACTTTTGCACAAGAAAGGAACTGTACATGAAAGGAAAAGATCCTCGGTGCTATACTCATTTCTGACCTGTCTAGTTACTAAATTCCAATTACAAAGTTTAAGCCAAGAGATCCTTGTCACTTTGCTATTGTGGCTGGAAAGTTGATACATAATGATCTGACTGGGCTTCCTGCCTTGTGGGGACAGCACTGACAATCTCCAAGAATTAGTGAACCCTCCAAGGGCCTCTGTTTCCCCCCTCCACTGCAGGCTCAAATTACTAATGTCCTTTGAAGCTGAATGAGATTTTACCAGGCTGAATGGGGAGTAGTCCATTCTGATCTCTTTGTCAGTGTGAATTTGAGAGAAGCACCTCACGTAGGGTAACTAGTGTTGGAATTATGCCCATCGATCCTGGTAATTCAAGGAGTCCTCTTATAATGGGCAGCGAGTCTGAATGAAGATTTTGGCAGCTGAATTTCAGTTCTAGGTTAAGACTGTATATAGTTTGCCCCAAAGATGCACCTATACTAATGGTTGCTTTAGGACCTATCCACACCACTCTGAGTTACGGGGGAAAATATCCCCTTGGTGTTTACTATTGCAAAATTTCCCATTATGGTGGTTCCTGTGGAGAAACTGGTACTGGTCACTGCTGGAGACGGGACATGAGTCTAGATGGACCATTGGTGTATAGTATGGCAACTTCTATGTTCTTAGGATGTACCAGATAAAAAACTGAGCAGGGCTGCCTAGCTGTTACTTTTTGCCCTTTAGAATCCAGTATAACACGTGTGACCTTCTATCACCCATCAGTGTTGGGGAAAATGCATTTGTGGATAGCCGCTTTACCTTTTGGATGTTGCTCAAGAAGACTTTTTTGGGAAAATTTTGCATATTAAGCATTGTTTCTCAAAAGTTTCACAGCAGGCGATCTAAATAGCAGACACTCTTTTCTTTCTGCATATGATCCAGTACCCTTGTTTGAAGTGGAAGCGCTCTTGTTCCTGTATGAAACTGGAGGGAGGTTTCCTCCTGAAACTGGAGGCGATGGAGTGCAGCTCTGTGATTCCTAGCTTGAGAAAATACCCTGCACTCATTCCAATCAATTATTTCATAGCTGTTGATATTATAATTGCAAATGTAAAGTGGAAAAAATATCCCCAGAGGACTCTGTTACATGGCATGTGAACTCTGAGGTAGAACTCATTGCTGTCCCACAACTTGAGACATTGCTATACAATGGGCACAGGCTGGAGTTGTCTGCTTGTTTACATTGAGGATGGGAGTTTCAAAAGTGCTCAGTTCCCCTTGAAGTCAGTGGGAGCAAAGTGAGGACAACACTGAGTGCTTTTGAAAATTCTGCTGTTAACTGACATTGTTTTATCTGCTTTAATACTGGTAATTATTTGCTTCATCAAATACCTCATCTTCTAATTGCGAAATACAATTAAACCACAAGTACTTGCTGTTTTGTTTGAAAACAGAAAAATAAATACCTTATGTCTGAGATCAAAAGGTGCACTTTCTAATGTCATGCATGAAAGAACTGTAACATGATGTAAAGTATTATAACTTGTCAGCCAGCCTTGGAAGCTGACGACAAACCATATTTTGGTGGCATGTGGAAGCAAAGTTAACGTATGTCTCCTGACTCACTTCAGAGTTGTGTGGTTCAGTACCATTAGCAGAGCAAATTTGATTTTCATAAGTGATTAGTGTCTGATCTTAATTAAGTTAGTGGATGATTATCAAATTATGAGTTTTTGTACTTATGAGTAATTGTTTCTTAATTATCCTTTTAATTTAGACCAAAAAATATTGCAGTATATTTAGTAGAAGAATGTAGATAAACTGTAAAGTTATAAAAATCTACTCTGCAGTCTAACCTACAGGATGTCAGGTCCTACAAACCGCATGCATGTTCTGGTGTAACTTTTTCAGTACAATGTAGGTTACTGTGTGTGTGGCTTCTAGACAGCACCTTAAATACTAAGGTGCTCTTTGTTCTGTATTGACATTAAAGTTCTCTGTGCAATTTTTGTAGGGGTTTGGTCAAAATTTCCCCTTCCTTCTGTTGCACTGTGGTCTAGTTAGCTGCCACTTTCTAGTGTACCCTCTGATTCAGTAGTGAGGTATATATGATCAAGTGTATGTTGGTATAGTAATTCCATTGAAGTCAATGGGGTTTTTCCAGGAATTTAGCTCAGTTTGTACAGCATTTTTTTATCCTTGGGAATGAAGGGCCCCATTTTAATGGAAAATAATATTGCCTTTATTGCTATACCATTACCCACATTCAGTCCATCAAAATTGATCTTCCTCAAAGGTGGCCCGGAGGTGACAGAGCGTATGATGCCTTGAGGATGGTGTCAGGGAAACAAGCATGACAGTTTGAGACATTTTTGGCACCTGAGCAGGACACTGTTGTCTAGTGGCTGAGCAAAATCTGAGTCAACAGAAGAGCAGAGATGCACAGTGGGAGTCAGCACATGACTACCCTGAGACAATTGCTTGGGACCACTTATGGCAGTCATCTCCCTTTGATTAAACTTCTTTACGGTATTTTTGTTAGTTATTCTTTCTCCATTTTCCCCCTTCCTTGTTCCTTAACATGCTAAACACTGGATTTTGTAGGACCTGAAATAGGGTGACCAGATCACCCAGGTCAAATATCGGGACGCGGGGGGGCGGGGCGGGGGCAGAGGGGGAAAAAATGGTGGCAGAGCAAAAAAAAAAAAATCCCCCACCCCCGATTCCTCCTCCCTCCGCAAGCGCTGGAGGGAGGCCCGGGAGACTCAGGGGAGCACGGGGCCGGGGTGAGTGTGAGTCCAGCCTGGCCCCGAGCAGGCAGGACTCAGGCGCGGTATCTGGAGGGAGAGTACGGGGTGGCCTGTGGGGCCAGGCAGCGGCTGTTCTCCCCACCTGGGCAGCAGGACTCGGGAGCAGCCGCTGCTGCAGCTCCCACTGCCGCGGGGGGAGGAAGCGGCTGCTGGCCAAGCTCGGCAGCTGCGGCTCTGGCGCCCACGAACCCCCCGAGCCCGGGCCTGCTGCGGGGACCCAGCGCGCACGCTGCGCATACCCAGCCCCTGGCCACTCGCGTCTGGGCTGGCTGCCCAGCTGGTGCAATCCTGCGGGCGGCCTCGGAGTGGGGGCAGCAGGCCCCAGCCCCCCGCATCCTGCTCGAGTCCTGCAGGGGAACGAACGGGACTGGGCTGCCGATGCCTCCGCCACGGGATTGCACCAGCTGGGCAGCCAGCCCAGACGCGACTGGCCAGGGGCTGAGCGCAGTGTGCGCGCTGCCCCGCAGCAGGCCCGGGCTCGGGGGGTTCGGGCCCGGGCACCAAAGCCGCAGCCGCCGAGCGCCACGTGCTTGGCCACTTCCCCCCCCCACCCCCCCCGCAGCAGTAGGAGCTGCAGCAGCGGCTGCTCCCGAGTCCCCTGCCCAGGTGGGGAGAACAGCCGCCACCTAGCCCCACGGGCCGCCCCCCTACTCTCCCTCCAGGTACCGCGCCCGAGTCCTGCCTGCTCAGGGCCAGGCCAGACTCACACTCACCCTGGCCCCGCACTCCCCTGAGTCTCCTGGGCATGGCATGCTTAGAAAGAGGCGGGGATTTGGGGAGGGAGACAATGGGGCAGTGAGGGGGCGGGGATGGGGGTGAGGATTTGGGGAAGGATCCAATGGGGGAAGGAGAGGGCGGAGTCGGGGCAGGGGAGGGCGCGAGCCCTTCGGGCTCCGGAGCCTTTGCTTGTTTGTCCAGTGTCCCGACCTAACATTGGTCGGGACGCGGGACAAACAAGCAAATATCGGGACAGTCCCGATAAAATCGGGACGTCTGGTCACCCTAACCTGAAATGGTTCTGCATAGAATGTTTCACGTTAGAATTCACTTCCTTCACAAATGTTAAATGTTGTTTTTATTCTGTTGTTCTGAACAAGGTTCACAATATATTATTCAGTGTAGGAGGCTGTTTTGACTAGATGGCATAGTTACACCTTAACTTTCTGCCCTTTGTAGTTAAGCAGTAGTCACAGTTTCACCAAAAAACAATCACAACATCAGGAAACAGAGCAGCCACTCTGTCCAGGTGTATATATGTCCTACTTGAATTAGTAACATTTCCTGTAATGGAAGCCAACAGTAATCCTCATCTATGGTCTCTTCTTCCAGCCCAGGTTTACCGGTTCCCTGCAGTACTTGAAAATTAATTGGGTAGTGGTAATACAACACATGCTGCCTACAGTGGGCCCAGATTGTAACATGCAATTATAGTGGACCAAAGCAAACTTATTAAATTTGATACAAAATTCTCTCTCAGCAGAAATGTTGCTTGTAATGAACACTTTCTGGTCTTTTATGGGACATTGCTAGAGCACCTGAGGGAAGTGAGGTAGGAGCAATGGAGAGAGTTGGCAAGTGAGTGGAAGGGGCTGAATAGGTTTTATTTCCCATGGAATAATTCTCGGCACAAGCTGTGTAAACTTTCTCTAGCCAAACAAATGTTTCAGAAGACAAGGGATCTGATCCTGCAAATGGCTACTCTCGTGACTAGAAGCTATTTATGTGAATAAAATGTTTGCAGGATTGTGGCCCAAAGACTATACAAGCTCTGTGAAATGCTTGCAGTAACAACCGCCTTTGTTCTATTATCCAGGAGCCTCAACAAATGGTATTATTAAATCCAAGCTCTGCTCACATACTCTGTTCTCTCATTCAGTCCATGTGTTCTGCTCCCTCTGGCTATAACAGTCAAAAGGTGGGGGAATGGATATATCCGGTAGAGCTAGCAATGCAATGTGCATTTTTAGCTTCCTATTATAGGCTGTATGAGAGGATGTGGCTTCTCAGATGGACTATTATTAAAGCTAAATGGCAGGCAGTGGAATAGGGGCACTGATGAAACCAAATAAGAACTGTCCTGATGATCCTATTCTGTGCATCACAAATACGAAAGCCTGGGATGAGGTATTTAACTGAGCTGTCAGTCATAAGTAAAAGTAAATTGGAATAAACTTATATAATCATCCTTTTTATTGTACTTGCGTCTTAAGTTTCAAACTACTCAATGTAATCTTCTTAAGGAAACAATATCTGACCTAAATGTTTCAGATGTAGACTGCGGTTAGCATGATGGCAAAGCTTCGATCCCCAGTTCATGTAATCTTATCTGCATGTTTCAACTTAACCAAAGAGAGCCTTAACTTTGTATTGTACAGGAAAACCCTGCATCTGTAAGAAAAGTGTGGTGGTGCACTTCCAAAGTAGTGCCTGGAATATAATTTTTGGAAGCAGTCCTTAGGCAGATGTGTTGTTCTTTTCCTAGCCCTCCTCCCTCACCCCCCCAGCTCTGTGACTTTTATGAATCGAAACACAAGGTTCACAAAAACCTTTCAAGTGTAATGTTGAAGAATGTTTTCCACATATCTGTGGGTTTAAGGGAATCGTGCTATGTCCCGTCAGAAATTTTCTCTGTGTTGGTGGATCAGATATGGGAATGAGAGTTTATGGAAAACTCCTGCTCCTGGATTAAATATTCATAGCATAGGCAGCAACTCCATGGGTGCTCTAGGGCTCAAGCACCCACAGAAAAAAAAATAGGGGGTGCTCAGCATCTACCAGCCACAGCTGTTTGGTGGGACCACTGATCAGCTGTTAGGCAGCTGGCAAGAGGTACTTGGGGGAGGGTGGAGAGCAGCCGATGGGCTGAGGGCCTTTGGGGAGGGGGCGGAGTGGGAAGAGGTGGAGCAAGGGTGGAGCCTTGGAGAGGGGGCGGAGTGGGGCAGGAAGAGGTGGAGTGGGGAGGGGGCAGAGTGGGGGCTGAGCATCCAGGGGAAAATATAAAAATTGGCACCTGTGATTTATAGGATAAATAAAACAATGCTAGACTGCCTCAGAGGACAGATATTAATGGGATAATCTTACGTACACATTTATAGTGTTCAGTTTTTACTAATTCTTTACTGAAGCGCAATAATAGTGATGATTCTGTATCGTTCCCGTGTCAATCCAGTCCATAGTGGTTTTAACTCACTTCTCACAAGCAGGATAATTTTGGAAACTAGTTATTTCTTCACCTGCTGGAAGTGAGGAGTGGTATCTCTGCAATGCAGATAGGTGAGTTACAATTCTGCCTTCCATGTGTGTTGCTAAAACCTTTTTCTCATTTGAGCTGGACTGAAGTTGCCTCTGTCTAGTTTAGAATTATTCATCTAAGGTCGTCACCCATTCAAGAAAAGCCTGAGGGTGGGAGGGGCAAGCAGTCATTTTTAAGCGGGGTGGGGGGGAAGCAAGTGGTGGGTGGCCTAGGGAGTGGAGAGGAGCTAGTGGGCAGGGCCATGTCTGCTGTACTGCCCAGGTAGGTTGGAGACTGGGAGGATCAGCTGACACAGTATCCGCAGCCCAGGTGACAGCCAGTGGTGGATTTAGAGTTAGTGGCCCCCCCCTCCCCGCCCCGGCTGTGCTCAGCTTCATTTTGGGGGCCCCTCCTTGGGACCCAGCCAAGAAAAAGAACATTCTCTCTTCTCTCACCCTGCCCCTGTTTTTCATTCTTTTTTGTTCATCCTCCTCCTATAAGTAATAGCAAGTAAATGAAAATAAAATGAGGTACCTTGATTGTTCTTGAGTCTAATATATTTTTCCACAGACCACTTGAAAATCGCAGAGGTGTTGCATTTAGTGGGGTTTGGAGACAACTTTTTTTATTTGAATGAATCCTCTGTGGAGAACTTCTTCTGCAGGTTTTGCAGAACCTTGTTTCTGGAGAACAATGCATATTTCCCATATTCATTTTTTTAATGTCCTTTTACCTCTTCACCTGCCCATCATCTTCAATGTCCCAATAATTTCTATACTTTGGAAAGGTCCAAATAATAATTTATAAGTCTCTCCATCTCTAATATTTAGCAGAGTTCTAGTGCACAAAACTTAGCCCAAAGTGGTAGCACCTTAGTACTCCGTATTTACAAAGCAAATGGAGAAATCAAAGGAGATCGAACAGAGAATCTGTTATAAAATATAAAATAGCCCGTCCTTGAAGTTTTAGAGTGAATTGGGTGTATTTCAGTTCCTCCTTCCAGGTTTGAGAATTAAGCTTAATACTTCCTTTGTCTATAGACTTAGAATTTAAACAGGCACACTTTGAAGTTGATGACCATTTCAGACTGTGTGGCTATTTTGAAGATGGGGATTTTGGTAGTTAACACAAATGATTACTTTTGTGTTTGCCCTTTGACAAAGCTTTCCTGCCAAACTGAGTAAAACTGCAATCCTTTCCACAAGGAAGGCAATCTAATAATGACAGGAAGACAGCCTCTTCTCTCATAGAATCCATGAAATATAGCAGAATCCTGTGAAAAACCTCTATCCAGTAGATTCCAGAGATTTATACTGACCTTTATAGCATCAGAGTGAAAGACTTTAACTAGAAGGGACCACCAGATCGTCTAGTCATCAAAAGCTGTCAACACCGTCCTGCACCCACATACTAAACCCATCAGCTGAAATTAGACTGAAGTATTGCATCCCACAGGAGACTAGGCTATTGTGTGCCACAGTTGTTATAACAGGTTTGGGGGATTTCCCCCTGCTTGAACTTCCCCCTCTAAGCTTTCCAACAATGCTGTGACACGTTTAGAAAAGAGCCAGTTTTTGTAGTCCTCCCCGTCCACAGCCCAAAAGCTGTGCACTTTGCAATGAAAATTAATATAGACAGCGCTTTCCACCTTACATGTTTGTAAAAGTAGAATAGTGTAATAGTGAAGGATTAAAAAAATCGAAATATATAGATTTCATTTGTTAAAACTTTAGTTCTGTATGGGTGGGAAGAATTGCATCTAGAGTATTATTATTTTTACAAAGTACAGATTTGCTATAAAAGCCATATTCAGATTAAAGATCCTACCTTGTACATTGGCAATAAAGTTTCTGAAGATTCATATGCGTAGTAAAAAAAGCCTACAGTGGCCTGTTTTTCAGTAGTGCATGTAGTGGTAAGAGCAAGTGGAGTGAGGAGTCAGGCTAGCCCCACAGAACAGGAGTTGCCACTGAGGGGTGAATGTAGGCATGCAGGGCCTTCCACCCCAAATCTCCCTGAAATTAATTTGAAAATGTTGGTCAGTATTCTAGTGGGCTGCACATGCAGCTGACAGTGAAGAAGAAATCTTTCCTCCAGGCTGCTGAGCATCTTCATACCACACTGTGGCTGCTATAGACTGATGACGCCACTATCCCACCTCGCTACTATCTACTTCCCTACTCTTTGAGGGTGAAGGCCAGGGCATGTACATAGCTCCAGCACCGTCACCCTGCCCCAATTCCTTGCATATGGTCAAACAGGATGCTTTAGTGAAGTCAGATTCATAGCTTGCACCCCCTGCACAGCCTCCCATGCAACAGAACTCCATCAGTTTTGCTGTATGTAGGGACCTCGATATTACAGTGGAACAGGAAGGATTTGCCCCTTAATTACACTGCGGCCATGTATGTGTTTCAGGACTTTTTCTCCAGTATAAAATTAGTGGATAAGTTAGAGGAAACAGAAGAAGAAATCCTAGAAAACTGAATGGCTGCTGTTGGGGTCAGGGACTTTTCTCCTAACCTTTTGCCCTTTGGTCCAGGGCCCTTTCTTACAGAACTCCAGTCTGACTCTTAAGTTCATAAAAATGAACCCTTGTTAGCAGTTCTTACTGCCATACGTGTGTGAGAGAGAGAAAGCAGTTGTTACTGTCATCACCATAGTGCAGCCTCAGCATCACAAACCCACAGTACAGCATAAAGCTGTATTCTGGATGCCATGACATTCCCCATTGAAATAAACCTTTCATTGAAAGGAAAATACCGTTCCAGTCCTTCTGGTTGGAAAGATAAACAGCTGCGGTCATTATTTTTCTTGAATGGGAAATGTAGAAATCAGGACCTTTCCCAGAAGATTGTGTACATTATTTGTTTTATTAAGTTTCTAAAGATGGCATTTTTAAATGCAGTGTCACGGAACATAAATGCTGACTTGGACAATAGATGTAGCCCAGAGAACTTACAAAAACCCCCAAAATGAATTATGGACCAAATCTCCTATTCTTCTGATTTCATCCTTTGCACATCCAAATTCATGGGTATTTTGCCAGTGAGTAGACTAGGAGCAGAATTGGGGCCTGGAGCATATCAGCTGCTGGAGTCAAGTGGATATGTGATGATTTCAGCTTTGTTCTTAAAGAAAAGGTAAGTTTCTAGCCCTTGTGGCAGTGGAGAAAGCTTCAAAATGTGACCCCCAGTGCATCTGAAATGCTCAAAAAGCAGAAGGTAAATTAAAAGAACAAATTTGGGCTGTCAAGTGATTAAAAAAATTAATTGCAATTAATCGCACTGTTAATAATAAATAAAAATATTTATTTAAATATTTTTGGATGTTTTCTACATTTTCAAGTGTATTGATTTCAATTACAATACCGAACACAAAATGTACAGTGCTCACTTTATTACAAATATTTGTGCTGTAAAAAACAAAAGAAATAGTAATTTTCAATTCACCTCATATAAGTATTGTAGTGCAATCTCTTTATCATGAAAGTTGAACTTACAAATGTAGAATTATGTACAAAAAAAAACTGCGTTGAAAACCAAAACAATGTAAAACTTTAGAGCCTACAAGTTCACTCAGTCCTACTTCTTGTTCAGCCAATCACTCAGAAAAACAAGTTTGTTTACATTTTTAGGAGATAATGCTGCCCGCTTCTTGTTTACAATGTCACCTGAAAGTGAGAACGCGGCACTCTTGTAGCCAGCATTGCAAGATGTGCTAAAGATTCATAGTATAAGAGGGGTAGCCGTGTTAGTCTGGATCTGTAAAAGCAGGAAAGAGTCCTGTGGCACCTTTATAGACTAACAGACGTATTGGAGCATGAGCTTTCGTGGGTGAATACCCACTTCGTCAGATGCATGTCCCTTCATGATGTCCCTTCATGCTTCAACCACCATTCCAGAGGACATGCGTCCATGCTGATAAGGGGTTCTGCTCGATAAGGTTCCAAAGCAGTGCAGATCGGCGCATGTTCACTTTCATCATCTGAGTCAGATGGCACCAGCAGAAGGTTGATATTCTTTTTTGGTAGTTCGGGTTCTGTAGTTTCCACATTGGAGTGTAGCTCTTTTAAGACTTCTGAAAGAATGCTCCACATCTTGTCCCTCTCAGACTTTGGAAGACACTTCAGATTCTTAAACCTTGGGTCAAGTGCTGTAGCTATCTTTAGAAATCTCACATTGTTATCTTCTTTGCGTTTTGTCAAATCTGCAGTGAAAGTGTTAAACGAGCAACATGTGCTGGGTCATCATCTGAGACTGCTATAACATAAAATATATGGCAGAATGTGGATAAAACAGAGCAGGAGAAATAGTATTCTCCCCCAAGGGGTTCAGTCAAAAATGTAATAATGTATTATATTTTTAACGAGCGTCATCTGCATGGAAGAATATCCTCCAGAATGGTGGCTGAAGCATGAAGGGACATATGAATGTTTAGTATATCTGGACATTTAGTATATCTGCAACACCGGCTACAAAAGTCCCACACAAACGCCTGTTCTCACTATCTGGTGACATTGTAAATAAGTGGTATCTCCCGTAAATGTAAACAAACTTGTTTGTCTTAGCGATTGGCTGAACAAGAAGTAGATCTGAGTGGACTTGTAGGCTCTAAAGTTTAATAATGTTTGTTTTGTTTTTGAGTGCAGTTATGTAACAAAAAAAATCTACATTTGTAAATTGCACTTTCACGATAAAGAGATTGCATTATGGTACTTGTATGAGGTGAATTAAATAATATTTTTATCACTTTTACAGTGCAAATAGTTGTAATAAAAATAATATAAAGTGATCATTGTACACTTTGTATTCTGGGTTGTAATTGAAATAAATATATTTGAAAATGTAGAAAAACATCCACACATATTTAATAAATTTCAACTGTTAGTCTATTGTTTAACTGTGTAATTAAAACTGCAATCAATTGTGATTAATTTTTTTAGTTAATTGCATGAGTTAATTGCGATTGACAGTCCTAGAACAAATATATTATTTTTACATAATCTCATGATTTTAGTCAATCTCATGATTTTTTGTGAGCCTGACTCATGATTTTTGAACATTTGGGGTTGACAATACTGTTCTGATCTTGTCTAAAGAAGGGTATATGATGAGTAACTCCACTAAAATCAACGGAGTTACACTGATGTAAAACTGATATTAGTGAAATCAGAATTAGGTCACTAACTTCAAAGGGACAACTCATGTGAGTAAGACAAGCAGGATTTTGCTCTATGTATTACAGTATTTTAAAATTTTAGTTAGTGTGTTAAAAACGCTTATAAGATTCTCATATATGCCACACAAGGCATACTGGGATATGGGGGTCAGAGGAGAAAGAAATTTAGGGTTGCAGGTCTAAAAATGGATGAGAATCCCTATCAAAGAATTGTGTTAGTGATATTTTCAGTTTCAGAGCTATGGATTTAATTTTATTTTCCTTTTACCTGATTAATATGCTGAGCTAAACTATTGAAAGATTGACCTATTAATCACAACAAATCCAGCTCCTGATGTGAATTTAAAATACTGATTATGTAGGGTGTTTTGTTTTTTTTTCTTTCTATAAGTTCCTCTTACTGGGCTCATTGCATACAATTTCACCTCAAGCAGAAAAACCAGGCACCTTGAGAAGTAGGGAACCATCAGTTTATCTTGTTGTGGTTTCCATAGGGATTTCATGCATCTGTGTTTACTCTTTTGTAAGGCAAAAGATTCCAATCATAAGGCAAATGAATCCCTGCCAGCTGGAAAACTTTGAAAAAAAATTCAATGTATTGCTTCAGTCCATCAGTCGGACAGACATCTCTGTTTTGAAGAACACTAAAACCATAGGTCATCTTTGGTGGTTGGAGCCATGGGCTTTGCCTTTGTTGCTTTGCCAAACCCTTGATTGACCCAAAAGGGAGCATGTTGTGCATAGACAGAGTTGGCCTGTATAAACTTTCAGAGGTTTGTCTTTTCTGTTGTTTTCACATGAATATCTTAGTAACAGACAAGACTTGTTTTAGACAAAATTCTGAGGTTTTCTTATTTATCTAACTTTTGACATACAAAAATATAAAATTAGTACTACAGTTACAGAGCAATACAATGCAGGACACTCTGCCCTTATACCTGCTGAGTTGCACGTGAGTATTACTAGGGCTTGTTTCTTAGGGGAAGGACTGGGACTTCTTTCATATCCAAGATCTATATAACTGCTGCAGTACCTATTCTGTTCTTATCTATCTGATTCTTATACCATGCCCACTAGTGTGGCATCAGTGCGTCTGCACATAATAGTGAATGGACATTTTTTTCAAAGCCTTAAATTTATACTATTATACGGATCTGATTCTCTGCTGTCTTGCACCTTTGGCGTCATTAGCTATGAAAAGTGGGTGTAAAAATATCTATCCAGTCCAAATGGTGTATACATTTTGCACTCACTTTGTAGAAAGTGCAAGGCAAGGGAGGGTTAGACTCAATATGTTTTAAGTATATTTCTTTGTCAACTGTTGTTTTTAATGCTTATTTTAAGGTAAGAGCTGGGGAGATTGGGACCCTTTATGATATCCTGAGTAAATAGGTAATTAGGCAAAGAAGACATTAGCAATACTTACCCAAGAAACATGAAGGGCACAATTAGGAAAAATATTGCTAGCGCTATTTACCTGAGAGTCAGCTTGGTGATGTAAGTGAATACAAAATTAAACCAAACCCAAAGCATCATTCACTCCAGGTACTCCCTTTGGGGAGTCCTTGAAATTACCCAGTGAGTAAACTCCTGGTTATATATAATTGTAATAATTAATGAAAATGTTCTACACGTGCATAGCATCCAAGTTTAAACCTGAATTTCCGTTTGTCTCTGGTTTTGTCAAACTATTATCAATGTGGATCAGGGAATTTTAAAACTATTACCTAGTACTGACTAGAACTTAATAGATTGTTTCCCGGACATTTCCCCTGCCATTTGCAATCACATGGACTACCTCCCCTCCCATTCATGATGGTGACACCCTCTTCTCCACTTGGCAATCACAAAACATCACTGTAGCAACTGCTGCAACTGCATACTACAAAATCTAACGTTAAGGAAGTGTTTAACGTATATTTTGCCATCTCTTAATGTGATTTAGCAGATGAGAGCAGGAAGGAGAGTAAGTTATATGTGACCAGGCTAAGCCCCAGGGCAAACCACAAATGTTTCTGTGTTGGAGGAAACATTTGTGGGGTGTCTAGATTAGCATTTACAAATGTATTGGATAGCTCAAGTAAAATTGCAGTTAGTTAACTCAAGTTACACTAGGACCACAAACTTTAATCTAGACACAGCCAATGTGGGCAATGGCTTAAAACCATAATCTAACCCTTTGTTTGCAACCAACTAATGCAGGCAAACTCCTTCAGATGAGATCTGAAGTTTGTTTATTTATCAGTGGTCAAACTCTCATTGACTCTCATAGAAGCAGAAATGTTCCGCTCAGTGGTGCAATATTGATAGGGGAAAACATGCATCCTGTTGTTTGTTTATGGTGGGACATGCTATAGCCTCTGCACCTTGTTTCCCTTTAACAGCAGAAATTGGGACAGAAAGCAAGCAAGCCCTTCATGGAATCCTTAAAGTAAAGATTTTCTGTACGGAAGAAATGGCAAATTAGATTAATTTTTTTGATCTGTCTTGTCTGTATTCCTTTAAAAAGAGTGCTGTCTCTCTCTCTATCTATATGTATATGTGTGTGTGTGTAGATGGGCCAGACTCACCCCCGCGGTGCCTCCTGCTGGTGTCTTCCGGGAATTAGCTCGATTCCAGCTCCGGAGCACCCTCTGCAGTCCGGTGATCCGCCTGTCCTCTGGGCCCCGTGTCCCTCCCTGGACCCGGTGCCCCTTTTACCTGGAGTGCTGCCCCTGGCAGTAACCCCTCAGTCTTAGGGTCTCCTCTCTCCAGGGAACCCCCACCCACTGTCCCCACCTTGCCTCAGTATAAGGCTACTGCCAGTCATTGTCTAGCCCCACACCCTGGGGCAGACTGCAGTATCAGCCTACTCATCCCTGGCAAGGTTGGGTTTGGACCTGCTGCCTTGGCCTACCCCTGGGCTGCCCTCTGCAACCCCCAGTACCTATTAGCCCAGTGCTAGGCCGCAGCCTGGGGCTTTGCAGGCTAGAGCTCCCCAGCTCCTCTGCCTTTCCCCAGCCCTGCTTCACTCAGGTACCTTGTGTCCAGCTTCCTGCAGTTAGGCCCATCTCCCTCTATAGCTAGAGAGAGACTCTTTTTGCTCCTGGCTTCCCCGGCCGCCTTATTAGGCCCTGTTGCTCAGTTTAGGGCATTGCCCCAGCTGCAGCCACTTCCCCTAATCAGCCCAGCCTAAAAGCTGCTATCTTCAGCCACAGCCCCCTCCCAACGCTGTTTTTAACCCCTTCAGGGCAGGAGCAGGGGACCACCCTACTACAGTGTGTGTATGCATATGTGTGTATTAGAGCAATAATATTATATTGGGATGCAGATATGCACATCCTGCATCATAAACAGAATTTGGATTTATATAGCACTTTTTGTACTCGAATTCCAACACACTTTGGTGATGAATTTGATCACCCTCATTTCTGTGTTTGCCAGTAGTGGTAGCTGATCCACTTCCATCTCTCCTCCCCAACTCTCCACATACACACGCTCCATCACCTCCAAGAGGGAACAGTCAAAGAGTATCTTTGGTTGAGTCTAATCTGCTAAAACTCTTCTGAAGCCTTCAGCGATCCATTTTGTTTAGAGTCCAGATGAAATGCACACTGTGGTGGTAAAAAAACAAAACAAACAAATAAAAAACCCACCCCAACTGAGCTGCACCTGAAGAAAAGAATCCAAGTTGATGGCTTTAGGGTACTGAGGAAAAACAGGTAGCATGTATCAACCCTGGGTCCTCCTCTTCTCTCTCTCTCTCTCTCCCCCTCTCTCTCTCATATTTTGGTTGTAAAAATGCAATGAAGAAAAGTGAGACTGTCAGCTTGTGAGAGAGAAGAGCTGGAAGGAAAAAAGGTAAAGGGGAAAATAATATAGGCAGTAATGAGGGGAAAAGAGTAAGGAGGAAATGGAAAAAATAACAATCATGTTTAGCAGAACATGGAGACGCTGAATGGAAATAGGCTGAATTAGGTTAACTGTATTTTGTGGTCAGTTTTATTAACAGGAACAAAAACAAGAGCTTCAGAATTGCTTTAGAATAATCTGGGACATTCTTCCTATATCATGCATCAGTCAATCTCCTCCAAGATATCTGAAACATAATCTTACTCCGTCTCTCCGGTGCTAGTGAAAAAAAATATTCTAGGCTCCCCGTCTTCTCTGAGATTTAAGCAATACTGCTGCACATGCTGCAACACATACATTTTGAAAACCATTCATCTTAATTTTGTTCCATTGTGTTTCCTCAGTTTTATTACTGGCATTTTGTTGAGTTGTTTTATAGTGTATGCATCATCTAGCAATCTGTGCTGTGCGAGGAGAGACCTCCTCAGGCTACTTCTCTTACCGTGGTATCTTTTGACGACGTACTTTGCATTTCTGTTCCAAGCTGTCTGGAATATTATTCGTTATGGTTGTTGAAAGTTTGTGTTCAAATTATTTTAACTTATCCACGGCTTGTATTCTCTTTACCTGTAAGAAATTCAGAGTCTTACATAGAAGGTGGCACAGATCTTGTTGAGCTCCTCCCCACCCCACTTCTTGGGCACTCATCATGCTGCTGTGAGGGAATCAACTGCTGGAGCCCATGTACTTTAAGCCTCTTGAATCTGAACAGAGTCTCCGGTTTTGAGACTGCACACTCTGAAGGTGCAGATCCTCTATCCTTAACCAGCTACCTTAGCTCTAGCGACTAGAGTTGACCCTTCAGACTCTCCAGTAGCTTAAACACACCCCTCCCAGAACTCCAACTGTGAGGGTACTCTGGGGTGACAGAGTAATTCTTCAAGGACACATGGCAGGTGTGACACATAACACACACTCTCTCAATTCACTGGGTTTTGAAACCCATGTCCCTTGTCTAGTGAGTGCTACTTAGTTGATGGTGAGTCCCTCTGTCATAAAACAGTTTCATTGTCCTTGATTCACATAAGCAGGGTAACAACACTTTATTCTTCCTGCCCCAATAACAGAGAAACTGGGGGTCCCACAGCAGCCAAAGTGACTGTTTGGGCTGTTGTGGACTCATGCTAGGCGGGGTGGGTGTGCCTATGCAAACAAGATCAGCCTCTGAAGTTCTTTTCCACAATTCACCACCAGATGTCAGGGTAGAGCTCATCCTGACTCTGTTTAAATCAATAAAATACAACAGTTTCATAAGAACAATTTCATAGCATTAACCTGGATTCATAAATGTTACATATTCCCTAAATCATCACATCATCACAGAAGGTACTCTAGAAATCTAAGTTTGCCAGTAGTGAGCACTGAAAATCTTTGTGTTTGGGTTTATCTGAGAGATGCAAAGTGTTGCATACAACTGAAGCTGGTGTAGTTTTCCATGGGTCATTAGCAACACTATGAAAATCAGTCCCAACCCTGGAGTACTGATGATTAAGGGCTGAATAAGAGGAGGA
Organism: Mauremys mutica; assembly: GCF_020497125.1. NCBI lineage: Eukaryota > Metazoa > Chordata > Testudines > Geoemydidae > Mauremys > Mauremys mutica. The sequence goes on from NC_059075.1 coordinate 84,804,430, forward strand.
GCTAGCTTCTCCACCTCACCAGAGCCCTTGTCAGCTAGAGAGCAGGCAGGAAATCTATTCCTACTTCCATCTTTCCTTCTATTGGAGGATGGGAATGCTGCTCTAGAAGAGACAGTATGGTGGAGATGTGCTGTGGATGCAGGGATATGGACAGCCCGGAGCCTGAATTCTTAGGCTGGGAGACTGGGCCAGGGAGTAGTATGTGTATGCAGCTACTGGGGGCTTGGACTGCATTGCATGCAAGAACTGGTCACTGCCCAAAGGTAAGGAGATGCCTAAATCTGAGGTGAAGGGCCAAGGTTGGAGGGGCTGTTGTGAATCGTTTGTTATTGATGGAGTGGGAGCTCCTTTGTTAGACATCTTGAATTTGTTTTATTATACTCCAAGTAACCCTTCTGTTTAATGTCAATGTAGTTCTTTTGTTCATTCTGTTAAAGGTGTTGCAATGATGCTGACTGACTTCCTGGCTCCCTAAAAGTTGTAGTTTTGCCAACTGTCAATTTTATTATGAGTTTTACAATATTTGGTTGTTTTCTTAAAGCCCCTGATCCTGGATTCATGTGAATAAATGAGAACGCCAACTTTCATTTACAATAAAAGTATGTTCTTAGCTCTCATGGTTGTAGAGATAAAAATTGAAATCATGACACATGTACACATTCAAGTTGACAACTAGAAGAAAAAACCCACAAAACACAAATGTCTTTTTCTTAAATATCCTGATTCTGGGGTCCTGACTAATGATTTTTGGATGCTTTGCGTTAGCAGTACTGACGTTATGCCTGGATTTTCCATGCCAAGGCAGGTGATGGGAATTTGGAATAACCTATCACTGAGAATGGATCCCATACCACACCAGTTTCAAACACATGATTGAAAGTAGCATCTAGCAGAATTGTCCTGTAAAAATGCACTGTATTATGTTTGCAACAATGGAACAATAAGACCTTTTTCTTTCTGTGTGCTGTATCTTTAAATTTCAAAGCATTCTCACTGTTTTCAGATTTCAGCAGCAATTTTGTTCTCAGGTCATGGAAGACCATCAAAGGAGACACACACACACTGTGCTCTCTCAGAAAGACTCTGCTTTTCTTCTTCCTTGTTCTTTTAATGTAAAATAAAAGGTGCTTCTGATTGCAGGTGTGTTTGCTCTATGGAAAAATGTGGCAAGTTGAGATATACACAGCATTCCTTGAAACTAATATTGGACTCACTTCATTTCATGCTGTTAACAATTCATGACAGAGTGTTATTTTTATATACGAAGATGAATATAAAGATAGAGAATTAGTGCATTCATCTTTCATTGTACCAATATATGCACATTATAGCCTTTCATTTCTATTTTATCTGAGCATACCAAATAATTTCTAAGTTTAGACTTTCTCTGTCACTTACTGTCTTGTTTCAAGTTACAATAAAAATAATACTCTGGAAGGAATCCTTCCCAGTTTCTGACTGTAATCTGGTTTCTTCAAATCAGATGAAAACCTCACTTAGGTACAGAATGCCCATGTACATTTTATTTTCAAATACTTTCGGGTATGCTACATAATCTGTCCTTTTAAAGGCCACAAATAAGAGAGAAGAATATCTAGAGTAAGCAGCAAAGTGTGTTTGTTTTCATTAAATGAATTACAGTCAGATATTGACTGTCTGCTTAACTCTGAGCAATTAGTCCCATATGTGAGCTGATTGTGACTGATGTCTGAAATGGAGATGATGCATCTCTGCAGAGATCTCATCTGTACTTTACAGGCTGGGGAAACCGTGAATACAATGCAATGCTGTCAGGTTATCAGCAGCTCTGACTAATCTATATTTGAACATGGGAGGAGTAGGCAGCAAAACAGGTCTTTGAAGTGCATGGAACTGTCCAACTCTCAGGCTGCTGATGTCATCCCAGGGATCATTGAGAGATAAGCATGAGTAAAGCTGATGACTCAGTGCCGCATAATGAGGAGGGCAAGGGAACACTAAAATCTTTCAAAGATAATGCTCTCATAAACAACCAAAAATAAATGGATATGCCTGTAAATCCATTAAAGCAACAGATACTGCTTTGGTCATTATCAAGCCAAGGAGCAAGCATGGATAGGACATTGTGAAAATCTTTTCCTGTTTAATATCAGAGTTCCAGCCTCAGGAGAGATTGATGGTACCCGGACACTTAAAGTGCATATTCTGTGCATAAACCGATCCAGCTCCGTTGCAATCAGTGTGAATATTTCCATTAACTTCAATGGGGATAGGATCAGGCCCAAACCGAGGGCTTCACAGCTGTAATTTTGGCACCCTAAACCTCTACGAAATTGACTAAAATATTTCTGCCTGGACTTAACTCCCACTGCTGCCCTGTAGTTAACAAGGGGATGTAAGTCAGGGCAGAATTTGGCCCTTTTGTATATATTTATGAACTGATTATTTTAACATATTAAAAAAATCAGAATTTAAAGTTCTAGAAGATGGTTAGGCCCCTGCCTGCCTATCACTTCCAGTGATTTCGCAATTGATGAATGTGCTTAATTTAGTAGCCCCCAGGTTTAAATTATAGGGCCGTGCAGAGAGGATGATTTGAACATGCAGTACCCTCTCTCTGCTCTGGCAGAGACTCAGTATGAAGAGCTCCATGTAGAGCTGGTCAAAAATTTCAATATTTGAAATTTCAATTATATATTTTGTCAAAGTTTCAAATTTTATTTTTTTTAAAAGTCATTCTGGTTTTCAACCAACGCTGGTTTCTATATGTATTACAAGGTTCATGTTTTGTTCCAAGCTTTTCTGGGACAGGGAGTTGGTTTGAGTGAGATTTTGGAGACATAGCTGGGGAGTCCTTTGTTACTACGGAGCAGTTTTGTTGATGGTTTGTGGTTTATTTACTTTTCAGAAATGTGCACATCCTTAAGGAGTGTTGATCAGTTCTTTTTCAATTGTTTGTTATTATTTGTCAAGTGCTCATAGCTCTGGGTGACATAGCACATAGACAGTACTGCCTGGGAGATGTTAAAATTTTTTGACTCCATAGCTTGGTTTCAAATGTAGTAAGAGTATTTGTCCATTTTCTTTGAATGTGTGCTTCATCAGTACAGAATGTCCCAGTGCCAAGCATAGTTTCTAATTTTTGGAAAGTAAAATTTGCCTCAGCGTGATATCACTGTGTTTTATCTTTTGGAGAAAACATAAGGCTGAAAGAAAGGTATCAATTACTGAGTAACCTTTTGTGCACCACAGCACTTTATAGTTTACGATATATAGAGTTCCACATTATGAAATGGGTAAAACAGATGGTAGGTCTGTGTGTGTCTGGGCAAGGGTCCTCTCTCTAAATGCTGTCAATATGCTCAAGGATAGCTCCTTAATCTGTGCCTCTGGCCCTATTGATCTGGCAGGGAAAGCAGAGATTTCATTACAGTCACTAAACGTCTGGCTTCTGTTTTTCTGCATCCATGACAGAAAAAATGAAGCAAGTCGTGCTTTGATAGCAGTTAGATTCCCCATTAATAGGTTCCCTTTCCTTTCCACTAAACACAAGTTGAGTACTGAACTATATAGTTGTTTTCATATTTTCTCAGTAAACACAGTTCTGTGATTAAAGCCCCTTTTGTCCAAATGGCATTACTAAAGGCCAAGATTGAGCCTGATTCAGCAGAGGTCCCAGGGACAAACCGTTGGTTGCTTTTGGGACTGGATTCTGCAATCTGCTGCATGCTCCCAAGTCTTGTTGAACTCTATAAGAGCTGAGGGTGCTCAGGACCTTTCAAGATCAGGTCTCTGGCACACAAGGATTAGGGAGTTTAGTGCTGACTTGGAACTGGAATCCCCAAAGGGGGAGAAATGAACCATGACCTTGTCCTTTTTTTCACACTGGCCACTGAGGCAGGGCTGGTGTGTGAGATGGAGTGTGCATATTGCAGCTGGAAACTGATTTGGAAGGGCTATGGAGCACAGACTACTGCATCTCTCACAGAAGGGTTGTGCACTCTGTCAGGCACAATGCCTTTGCAGTTCACAGCTGCTCCTCAGCTTCCCACCACTTCAATGCAGGAAGTGATTTACAGCTAACAGAAATTCATGAAGGCTCACAAAACCCCTGTGAGGCAGGTATTTATTATATCTATTTTAAAGGTTGGAAAACCAAGGAGTGGAGTATTTAAGTGACTTACTCCAGATCACACAGCATGACAGTGGCAGGGCTGGGAATAGAACCCAGGAGTCCTGACTCAAAGATCCTTTGCTTTCTATCTACTAGATACCGTTCATCCTATATATAGCAATTTGACAGCAGAGCTCCAGAACGTTCTCTCCACAAGTCAGATTCTTCAGCTGTCATTTAATTCAGTGCAACTTTAACATCATTTCTACTTTATTATTAGAGTAGATTGCATTGTTGTTAATATTTGCACTGAATAGAAGTTTCTATAGCTGTGTCATGTTATGGTGTAACCTGTCTGAAACGGAGTAAAAACATTACACAGTTTTACATTTCTTCCAGTTTTCTTTTGGCTGTAGTAGAATGTGGCTTGACTTTAAGGAATAACATATTACTGTAATTCAGGAATGACTTGGACAATTTCTTTAAATTGTGCCTGCTTAGGAACATGGTGCATCTTTGGTGTCTGAGGATTCAGCTTTCCCTTCAGTATTAAAACATATAAGCAGTGTGGGGAAAAAATGGAATTGCACATCTATCTTGCCACTTGTGGTGTCTGGCATCTGGATCACTACTGAAGCTTATTTACATTAGTGATAGTACAGACAAAAAGAGTCTCTCATGCGTAATTCAGTAGATAAGATGGTTCATACCCTATGTGAAAAATCCTGATGGGAAAATCCTGGAGGTCAGACAAATGCTGTTTCAGACCTTGTCTTCATCAATGGCCTTGGGTGGTACACTGAAGAGAGTGGAATGGGGTTGGGAAGGAACGGGTGCTGAAGGGAAAGAACATTTGCAAATGTTCCTTCCTACTGCCAATCTCCCCACAATGCTCACTTGGGGTTCACAGACGTTCTTCTCTTTCCAAGATGGGTAATCCCTGTTAAATATGGCAGCTGTATCTAATAAATGGATATACACTTTCATTTATTTTGTCTTTGAGTGACATTACTTCATTGATGTAGTTCACAATGTCACTGGAAATGTAAAGAAATGCTTGCTTATTAACATGCTGATGTATTGATGGGGACATTCAGGGCTAGCATTTGGGGTTGGGAGCATAGATGGCTTTACGCTACATTTACATCCTCACCAATATTGGGGACTGCAGGCAGTCAAATTGGCTCCTGGCAGTGTTAGAGAAACCTTAGACACTTTTGCAGCCTTAAGGCTGCTCTACCTTGTGCTGGCAGATAGTGCACTCTGGCCTCGTTCCCTCCCAGCCCTGACGAGGATCAAGGATCCAGCCCTAACAGTCCTAGCACCTTTAGGCTAAGACCAAAAGGTAATTACATCAGTGATCCTTTTTTTGCTGTTAGATTAGGGTAAAGCACAGCTACTCTCCCCAAACCTCCTGTCTCTGGTAGAGCCACAGTTTTAGAAATGCTTTTCTGCTTTAAGCTTCAAGTGATTCTAATTGCACATATACCTATTCTCCTAGTTAAAACCACTTGTACAAGGAAGGTTATAGTCTCATGTCATCTTGCAAAAGCAAGAAACTCAGGTTTAACTATGGGGCTTCATTGTACAGTGGGTGAGCTACACAGGGCTTGCTTCTGCACTTCTTTTATTAGCCTGAGGAAATCTTGCAGGCCCTTTGACCTTTCTGAAATTGATGGAGCTATGAACATGTGCAAGGGTTTGCAAGGAACAGTTCCATAGAGCTAGTCTACACTACAGCACTACCGTGGCGCAGCTGCGCTGCTGTAGTGTGTCTGGTGAAGACGTGCCATGCCGACGGGAGAGCGCTCTTCCATTGGCATAATTACTTCATCTCAATGAGAGGCGGAAGCTAGGTCGGCGGGAGAGCTTCTCCCACTGACTTGGTGGTGGTGAGGACAGCACTTAGATCGATGTAACTTGCGTCGCTCAGGGGGGTGGCTTTTTCACACTCCTGAGCAATGTAAGTTGGTTTGACTTACGCGGTAGTGTAGACAAGCCCATAGTTAACTAGTGGAGTTTCATTCTAAAATCTGAACTGGATTTATTTTCTTAGTATACAGTCAGATAGCAAACTGAGTACAGCATCTTTGAAGGGTTATATTCCAGGATTTTTGTAACCCCCCCAACCCCCCAAAAAATGAACTGATTTCATTTCACATTATTCAAATCAGAACCACTTTTTAAAAAATTGGATTTTTTGGTCAGGGAGATTTTTATCAAAAAGTTATCTAAATAGTTATTGACAACTTTCATTTACCACCCCGATCCCCAGTTGAAGTGAAAAATTTTGATCATCACTCTGGTATGTTTTCATAATGTTGATACAAATTTTGACCAAAATATTTAAATAAAAATTGAAAAAGCCACAACGTTTTCTGCAACAACAATGGATTTTTTTGATAATGTTGACAATATTTTGCCCTCTTCCCCTCCCCCAGTTTTTTTTTTGGGGGGGGGGGATTTTTTTGGACCCTTTTAATTAAAAAAAAATTGACCAGCTCTAAAATGTACATAAAGGATGGCAACAAAGAGCAGTAACTAAATGTTCAATTTGTCAACCAGTAATCATAAATGAGATAGTGATATGTGATAAAAAGGAAAAGTAATTATGACACATTCAGTACTGGAGAATTATATACAGTGGTCAAAGAACAATCAGTTATCATACATATTTTTCCTTAGCCAAACAATGGATTATTAGTTAACGGATTTCCCTGAGCTTTCCTTGTAGTAACTGCTGTACTGGCAATGATTGTATGTGCTGAATTCATTCATAATGTTTCCAACATCTGTTTCCTCCTGTTTTCCCTACAATTTTATTCAAAGAGCAGTGGAAGCTAGAATTATATCTCATTAGGGTGCTTTGTATGCTGGAGTCATACATACTTCATGTCACTGAAGACCCACAAGCGAATAACAACAGTATTGTTTAGCACATTAATAAGGATGTTTAGATGCCCATTAGAGGTGTAAACAATGTCTTTGTAGGAAGATTGCATTGTGGGGAGTGGAAGGAGCCAATATTTTGCTGCATCATCATTTGCAAACAGTCAAAGTTCATAATAAAGCGTTTGGAAACCCTCTTGTGCATTATTTTTAGAGAAATCAGATGCAAACATGTATCCTGTCTTCTTTCCCTTTTAAATTGAGAGCTGTATGTAAAAGACCCCTTTGAGGTCAGTGCTGCCAGTGCTCCCCCAGGGATTTTACCAACTTCAGCTCAAAATGAATCTCTTTCATTTTGTTAGGGCTTGGCTACACTTGAAAGTTGCAGCACTGGGAGTTACAGCGCTGGTCGTGCAGCTGTGCAGGGCCAGCGCTGGTGTGTGGCCACACTCACAGCTACCAGCGCTGGTGTGTGGCCACATTTGCAGCATTTACAGCGCTGTTGGGAGTGCTGCATTATTGGCAGCTATCCCAGCATTCAAGTGGCAACAACTTGCTTTTCAAAAGAGGGGGGTGGAGGGTGGTGTTCTGTGACAGGGAGCGGGGAAGATAGAGAGAGTGGATTTTTGGAGCCAACACTGTGTGTTAGCTTCCCTGGATTGAAAAATCACAAAATGTTCGCGAACCCTTAGTCTTAATTGCAAACAGCCTGCATCCAACGCTGTTTCTCTGTCAAGCAAACTGCTTGCCTCTCATTTGATCGTTCACAGCCAGGTACAGATAGCTCCTGTTTGCTGTGATCAGTGTTTGTTTTTTAGATAAGCAGTTCAACGGAGCTCCGATCGGAGCTCACAACAAAACAAAGAGAGGCTGCATAACAAAACAAAGAAAGTAATTTAGTTAAAAGCATTCTGGGATATCTCCTTATTCCCTGGAGGCCAATAAAAGCGCTGGTGTGTGTCCACACTTGATGAGCAGCGCTGGATCACCAGCGCTGCAATCGCTACACCCCAACCTGGCCAGGTGTACAGCCAGCACTGCAGCCAGGGAGTTGCAGCTCTGGATGTGCCTTGCAGGTGTGGACGGTTACTAATTGCAGCGCTGGAAAGCCTCTACCAGCGCTGCAACTTGCAAGTGTAGCCAAGCCCTTAGGAGAATCTGACAGAGAGGCAGGAGGATGAAAGGTAGCTCCCTAGTCATACTTTTTGATAGAACAAATAAATACCTGTTATACCTGGCAACCCTATCAGGATCCTGTGGGTAAGAACTCTTCAGCCCAAATCATGGTTTGTTCACACCAGTTTATTAAATGATATTAGATTCACTTGTTGGTTATTAAAAGTGAATGGGGATGGTACAGATAGAATTTGCACTCCAGTCTTGGGAGCGTCACATCATCTGAATAACATTTCAGACAGACAAACTGGGAACTCCCCCGGCCCTCATTCAGCATAGTTGACTGTTACATACATCTTGTAGTTACACACATCATTGTGCTGAAAGTCTGCCACTTAAATTCCTATTCATCCATCCTCTGAACATAGGACAGATTCTGGCCCCTTCCTGGCTCCTATTCACTGCTGCAGCATATATATGGGGCTACAACTGTGCTGCCACGGGCTGAGGGAAAAATTCTCCAGTGAAGGCCCGGTGTAGAGCCTCTTAGTGAGGTCTGCATTGCTCCCTTCCCCAATCTCCCGCACAGGGGGCAAGTTGGGAGTGGGAAGAGAGATTCTGAGCTGCTCCAAATGCAAGGTAGCTCTTGGAAGGATGCTCTGAATGAGAGTACCTCTGGCAGGGCTGGATCCAGGCCCCAGCAAAGGAAGCAGGTGCCTGGGGCGGCCAATAGAAAGGGGCAGCACTCCGTCCGTTATTGGGGCGGCACGTCCGGGTCTTCGGCGGCAATTCGGCGGCAGGTCCTTCAATCCCTCTCTTCATCTTTGTCAGCACTTCGGTGGCAGCTCAATGGTTTTTATTTATTTATTTAGTTATTCCCCCCCCCCCCTTTGCCGCTTGGGGCAGCAAAAAAGCTGGAGCCAGCTCTGATCTCTGGGCAACTCTAATCTACGCTGTGGGTTGATTTGGCCCTCAAAATAGCCCAGAATCCTGAGAGTACAAAGATGTCTTAAAGTCACTTTTTTGTCCCCTGGCTTTTCCTGTGCTGGACCTTTTGTGCTTCCTGGAAGCACAATATAGAATCTCCAGCCATGAGATCTAGCCAGTAGCTAGTATTCTGACAGGAAGACCTTTTGGTGTTTTCCTTGTGTCAGCAGCATGGAAGGGACAAATTAAACTCTGTTAAGAGAATGAACGAAAGGCACTGGCTGTTCATGTGAGAACTGGTGAGATGCTCTTGCATAATTCTTTCATAAGTCGCTTTGGCTTCACATCCAAGCTTCTTTCTAGGAGTGTATTCATTCATTCATGGGCTTGTCAGCAGGTTATTGTATCTGCCCTTGACCCTCCTTAAAACCATGCATCTTATTTTCAAACCCTCCAATAGGCTGTGACCCCCTCTGATTTTGACTGTTGTATGAGTGACCTTTCAGCCACATACTCACTTATGTAGAAGGCTGACTAGGAAGATTTGCCTGTGCTGCAAGTGCTTTGGTCCGTGTTGTCACAAAGCAAAGGAAAGAGGCCTTTATTCTCAAGACAGGACTAAAATTTTACTTCTAATGTTCAAATTAGAATTTGAGGCTCTGTACATATGTGCATCTCTTTCTCTGTGTAGGTATTAAGTCTGCCAAAAAAAAAAGTACAGGTAAACTTTTTTTGTTTAAGGGATAAGAAATGATTGGGCCTTTTTTTTTTGCACAGTTTTTCATACACAGTCAATCAAAAAATGTTTTTCGGAGTAAAATAATACAGTACAGAGATAAAGAATGATGGTAAAGGCAGAGAAACATGTGGAGGCATAGTCACTGGAGAGAAGACTTGGTCAGTTAGGTGAGAAATGACTCTTTTCCTATCAAAAATGTAGGTGCACATACAAAATTATATTGTAGATGTTCCTTTATTGATTTTGAAAATATTTTAGCAGCAGCAGCAGCATCCTGTTGATGGTTGCATGCAAAATTTGAGGAAAACAGTAAAGTCACAAGATGGTTTTCAACTAAGCAGCCTCACTTCGGTGGGTAAAATTTGCACCCCCATTTCTATATATGCAGTTGAATAGAGGGCACAGCATGTACTCCTTTGGCCACCTGGACTAAGCACCAGCTTTGGCTGATAGAGGCACAAGTAGTCCAATTTGTGCCTGCAGTTGAGTTTTGCAGGAGCAAACAGAAAGACACAAGTTTTGTGGGTGTAAATTGTGTTCTGAAAAAGAGGCAGGACTTCCTCTTGCTGAAATGATACCCCACTCTGTTTAATGCTAAAGTGGGCCGTTCTTGAGCTTTAGAAAGCATACTTTCTAGCTAAAAATTATACTTTTTTCCTGGGAAGTTATTTGTAGGAGTTCAGATTATGTTCAGAGTGGGTAACTCTTACAATGCTAAGGAAGGTTCCTGGTCCAAGGTGTACAATAGGACATGGGAAACATGGACCTGTTTGTACCCCCCTTATCCATATGAAAAGGGTTTCAGCTGTCCTTGTAATACTATTTCTTCCACCCCGACCCTGCAGAATCCCTATTACATGAGCAAGGCCCGTACTGAGAGAGAGGGAGGGAATTGGATGGCCCAGGGGCAGGGCCTAGAAGGTATCTATTGTTCACCCTCCAGTTTCATGTAAAGGTAAGGCATTTGCATGCTGTTACCTTTCCTTTGTACACCCTGCAGTGTTCCTGGGAGCTGCCGAGAGCAAAAGAGCTGTGATGCCAAGGAGGCAGGTGAGGATGCACCTGGGGTTACAGTTGGTGTAGGGTCTTTGCTTGAGTTGCTCTCATCTTCTATAGATCCATTGGGATCCTCCATATTTGGGTGCAAGTAACACACTCTTTTCCATTTAGGAGGCAAAGTCAGCTGCCCAGTCAAGATGGCAGGGGCGGGGGGAGGAAGTGAGAGGGAAATCCTTGAAGAGATTTCACAGGAATTATGTTGGATCAGACACAAGGTCCAGCTAGTCCAATATCCTGTCTCTGACAGTGGCTCATAGAGATGCTTCAGAGGAGAGTGTAGAAACCTCACAGTAGCGAGATAGGATAATCTGTCTCCCACATAGGTTTCTCCCGATATCTAATAGAGATTGGCTTAAGGACCTGAGGATGGGGTTTAATTTTGCTTCCAAAATTATTATTGTTGATTATAACAACTCTGGATATTCTTAATATTCCTATGAATATCGGGTTCTTAGCCTCAATGACTCCTGGGTCAATGAGTTCCTCAGTTTAACCACATGTTATTACCTACTTTCTGTGGCTTTTACTGAGGGAGGGGACAATCTGGCCCCATGTTAATCTAGCAGACTGGGAAAAAAGAAAATCCAAGTAGAAGCTGTATAAGATTCTCTAGTTGCACTAACTAGAAATAAAATGAACCGGCTTCAGGAATCAGACTCTTCATCAGGCCAGGTAAATGGAGAAGCACTTTGTAACTCAGTTCCTCAGGACCTAATGAAGAGAATAGGTTTCTCCATAGATTGCTCTATTCCTTTTTATGTTTTCTAATGCATATCACCTGGAACTGCTTTTGTTCCAAAAATGTTTCTTTAAGGAGTTATTAAAGTTAATCAAAGGGGAAAGAAATGGACCATATTTATCTCCCTGCCCCTCTTCATTTAAATAACCTAGTTTGAATGCCTCGGCCAGTTTGCAGGGCCAAAACAAAACCCATCCCTGAAGGGGTTAAATGCAATTCTTTTCTGAAATGATGAACGGCCCATTGAACCAGGAATGCCCAATCTGTGAAGTGCTTGTGGTTGCCGGGGGAGGGGAGACTTCCTTGTCCTGCTTTCACTCCTGCAGCTCCAGCTGCCTTCTCAGAGCTCCTTTCAGGAGTTGTTTGATTTGGCTGAGAGGGGGGTGGGGGGAAAGGCAGAGAGAGAGTGCATAATGTTTCTGGTTTTCCTCTATCCACAAGAAATCTAACTCTCTAGAACAACAACATGAAAATGACTTGCCTTAAGCAAGAGGGGAGGAAAGCTTACTGTAACACCTGAATTATAAGGAACTGGAGACATGCATGAGATGGATTTGTAGCATTCCCTGGTTGAGGCTCCTCTGGCAGGTGCTTGGTTGGTTCTCTGTAAGGAAAATGAGTGTGATGCTGTGGCGCTGGGAACAGAATAACATGACCATGAAGCTGGTAAGAATTTCAAGTGCAAGAATTTCAGAGCGCACAAACGTGGATTGATTAAGTAGTAAAATTTCAGTTTATGTGAAGAGTTGTTCTGTAACATATTTGAACGGTATTATTTCCTGTGTGTTGATCACTGGAGGTGAACAGGCGTTTTGGTCCAAGTGGCATAGCAATCTTAGTAAGGTGAAATAGATTGTTTTACAACAGCTGATGCTGAAGTGAGGCTTCTTCCACATAGTCTGGTGTATTGCGGGAGGGACCAGTTCCGGGTGGATCTGTTAGTTATCAGTTCATCTTTTTGTACTGCTGTAGATTGCTGTGTATGTTTAATTAAGTTTATTTAAAAGTAAAAATAGAAACGTAGACTGAGTATATGGTCTTTTTCTCTTTTGTGTGTGTGGGGTGGGGGGGGAAGGTTGTGGGTGGGAGAATTTTCTTTCTCTTTCAGTCTTTCGGGAGTAATTTTCCAGAGAGGAGCGGTTCTGGGTTTGTTGATCAGTTTGTTCTTATCTCCCCATTCTTCTTCCCAGAACAGTAAAATAAACCATAGTTCCTTGTAACCAGAAAGCATGTGGATTCATCCTTCCTGCAGCATAAATAAGATCAGGAAACCCACGCATCTGCCTGTCTTTTCAAATTACTGTCCATACCAGGACTTAAACTGTGGTCAAAACTTAGTGGAATTGCACATTAGCACATTTTTTAAAGCTATTTGTTAATAGAATATTGAGGCAGTGACACTGCGCGATAGTTTAAAATGCTGTTCTCTGTTCTTCTAGCTTATTACTTTAAACAATGAAAATTACAGTTCTATGCAGATTTTATTTTAAAGATTTTTCCTTAGACGTTTCTAATCAGTACCAAGGATTTGTGATGGGCCCGATCCTTTAGCCTTTATACATGGAAAACCTTTGCTGAACTCCGTGGGACAGAGAAGTCTTCAGGAAGTAGAGTGAATTAGATACACAGGTATATAAAAGGACATTCTTTGGACACACAGACTTCTAAGCTACTTTTTGAATGGGCTTGACAAATAGAATGAGTTTTGGTCAGTACCTACATATCTCAGCCTGGGGAGAATGGAGCAGTTTAAATCAACTAGGGAAAATCAGACTTAAACTGAGAAGGGAAAATAGGAACACGTTAACTGGAGAAATGTTATGAAAGCGAGCTCTCCACTTTCATGACAAACCATCTCAAACAGATCATGAAAAATAAGATAAGGTTGAACAACAGTCTGAAAAAATATTGATTTGACCTCGTGCTACTTTAGATGGTGTTATAATGTTATGTTTCTCCTCCCTCGCACATACACCAGACACAGTTGCACCCTTGTGCTCAGGGGAATTCAGAGATTGTTCCTTCCTGGTGGTGGGGAGGGGAAGGTCAGTGGGTGGGTGATGCAAACCTGGGAGAGGGTTGGAAGGAGGCAGGGTCAGATAGTGCAGTGTTCACATTATTCCCCCAGTTGCCAGGGGATTCTGGGAGGGATTGTGCCTTAGGGTCTGGAAGAGATTGTTCCTGAGCAACCTTTGGGCTTTGTGTGGCTCCACTGAGCCTAATAGACCCAGCCTGATCTTTAGTGATAAACTGGATCAAAAGGCAGATTTGTAAACAAAAACCAAACCCAAATACACGTGTAGAGTGTCAAAAGAACACCCAATTCAAACAGAACAATACACTTAAAATACAAAGAGGAATTGCTTTCATAGGGAAGAATGTTAAAATATAAAGTCATAGAACAGAATGAAAACTTACAACCATATGTAATAGGAAATAATATTGTAATGAGTGTGCAAGTGTAACATGCCTGTTACTGGACCAAGTGAGAATGGCTTAGGGGCATGCCATAGGCTGTATACTGCTATCCACTAATGGAGATTCTCCCTTTGCTCAAGTGGTAGGAGCTGTGCTTTTCCTGTTCATTCTAGGGCCGTGAAGAGTAGCACAGTAACATCTATAACATTCAGAGTTTGATACAGATTTGTTGCAGTATTCCGTGATTCTTGAGCATCTTTCATCCAAGGATCTCAGAGCACTTTACAAGCATTAATTAAGCCTTACTACTTCTGTGTAGATGAAAAAGACATAGTGATTCCTTAATCTGCTACTGGAATGCAGGCAGTGCTGGGGTAGACTGGAGCAACCTCTGACAGCCCACAGCAATATACCTAGTTGAAACCATAGACAGAATATTTTAAAATCTTTATTGTCATTATTAGTGGCAGAGGGTGCACCTAGGGAAACCCTGTATAATATGACTGTCACTATTTTCACTTTGCTTTTTGTTTATCTCAATGAGGATTGTGTAAAAAGAGGGTGAGAACTCTTCAGGATGAGCTAATTCTGGTTATCCTACTGAAAATAAGCAAATACGTAGTCAGTAATGGGACTTGAATAATGAAGTTCATTTTTTATACAGCCTACTTAATAATAATTACATTTTAATATATCTTTGAAACCAATAGCACTAAATGATGATTTTTCATTGTTTATTATTTGTATCACAGTAGTGGCTAGAGACCTTTACTGAAATCAGAGTCCTGTTGAGCTAGGTGCTGTACATACACCCGGGGAGAGCTCGCAAACGAAGGGCCTGCCCCCACTGAAGCCAATGGCAAAGGTCCCACGATTTCAGTGATGCCAGATGAAGTCCCAAATGGATCAGTCAGACAAAGCAGGAAACAGAGGTGAAGTGACTTGCCTAAGGTTGGACGGCTGATAAGTGGCAGAGCCAGAAATAGAACACCAGGTACAGGAAAGAAGTAACGCTGAAAACAAACTAATAGTGTAGCACTTTCTCAAATGAATAGTAGCTTAACTATTACGTTATATCAAAAAGTGGTTCTTTTTACTCAGATCTTTTCAAAGGCTAATTACAGTAAAAGTGCTGCATGGCAGCAGAGAGTGTTTGTTCTTTCCTCAGTCACATTGATTGGCATAGACATTTCAGCTGTTCACCAATCCCCCATCCCCGTTGACTTCACTGAGAGCTGAGGGTGTTCAACATCTCACAGAATTGAGCCCCAGGTTTGTCTCCCTCCAACTGAAGCATGAGTGGAGGATGCAAAGAGTTTCACTTTCTCATTATCAATCATCTGGCTGCCAGCAGCATCACCCTGGCAAGGTTAGTCCTCCCATTTTTATGGATTGACTCATGGATCTTGTTTTGTTCACGTGTTGCTGAGTGGCTTTAAAAGTTCCGTGTAAAACTGCACCTTTTATGACAGCTGTTCCTAATTGCTTGTGTTTATCATGTTTTTATTGGGACTGTGAGAATTCTTTCTTGTTTCCTACCCCTCTCCCCCTCTGTCAGGGTTCCATATGCTGTTACCACCTTTCTTACAATGTATTAGGCAGAGCACAGAACTGGAAGTGTATGGAAATGGACCCTCCATTGTGTTTTACCTGGTGAATATGCAGGTTTTGCAGTTGGATGATTTACTGCGTGGCTTAGTATTTGTCCTTGGCAGGAATCCTCAATGAGTTTACTCAGTACTGATTTTGTTGTAGGTTTATTGGCTAGTGAAATGATGGGGACATGGGGAAAAAACTCATTGTTCTTGTATCACCATTCTTTAGTTATTTTAAGTAGTTTAAGTGTAGGTGTTTGTACAGCATGTAATTTTTGCATTCCACATTTTTGGCATAATTCATCTCCATGTCTCTCAAGTTGAAGGTGGCCTGCAAAGAAAAGAATGGCTTTATGTCCTTTTAAGAAACATATTTGTGATGTATAAATAAGGCCTGATGGTGCTTTGGTTTGTGTTGTTTCTTAAGTGAGGAGGGGATGGTTCTTTTTTCTCCCTTTCAACCTTGGAAATATAAGGAATATCAGGATTCAGTCTCTATTGCTTTGCTATCATAACAGCATTCTACACTGCCACCTTGAACTTGTTAACTATGAGGGAGGGACCAAAACATTGCCGTTGTGTCAGCTTGATTTGGGGCCTGAATGTGGGGCCTCCTTCAGCACCTAGCATAAATGAGAGCAGTTTGGGGGCTGCTCTTAAACCCATCTACCTACAGCTCCAGGAGGGAGCTAGGAACAGCTGGAGGACAGTGGCATTACAACTTCCTCTGTTTTTCCTGATTATTGTCTTACCCCAAGGACTGCAAGGGGTGATGAAGGAGCCATTACAACAGGTCTTTTCCACCCGTGGATTGTATCTTTGCAGGAGCTGCTTCCAGATGGCTAGATTCATTGACTTTCTGACCCCTTTGTGCCATTGAGTGGTGCAGAGAAGTTGTATCATAACTGAGAAGTGGTCCTGTGATGCACAAGGAGAGATGACTACTTCACAAGGTGCAAGGCAGTGACGAATAGGCCCAATGAGTTTTAAACAGTGTGAATAACAATCACTTTCTCTACCATGTTTCACTTCCTTGCCTTATGTGATGTCATAATTTATACTAGTTTTCCAGTTGTCCATATAGTCTTCCAGGAAAGACAGGATAGATAAGACCTGAATTGCTAATATAAAAATAACCGGGACTAGGGTTGCCAATTTCTAATTGCACAAAATCAAACACCCTTGCCCTGCCCCCTTCCCCGAGACCCTGCCCCTTCTCTGAGACCCCGCTCTCCCATGCACTCCAGCACCCTTCCTCCATCGTTTGCGCTCCCCTACCGTCACACTTTCACTGGGCTGGGGCAGATGGTTGGGATGCAGGAGGGAGTGAGGGCTCTAGTTGGGAGTGTGGGCTCCGGGATGGGGTCAGAAATGAGAGGTTCAGGGTGTGGAAGGGGGCTCCAGGCTGGGGTAGGGGGTTGGGGTACAGGGTGTGGGTTCCGGGAGGGGGCTCAGGGGGTTCGGGTGCAAGGTGCAGGCTCTGGGAGGGTGTTTGGGTGCAGGAGGCGGTTCTGATCTGGGGCAGGGGGTTTGGAGTGTGGGATGGGGTGTGGGCTCTGGGAGGGAATTTGGGTGCAGGAGAGGATTGTGACCTGGAGCAGGGGGTTGGGGTTCAGGCTCTGGCCAGGCGGCACTCACTGCAGGTGGCTCAGTGGGGCTTACACAGGCCGTCATATCTGGTTCCTGATCAATGTGAGCTGCAGAGGCGGTGCTCGGGGTGGGGGGCAGTGCACAGCACTTCCTTGATCGTACCTGTGCTTAGGTCAGAGCTGCAGGGACTTGCCGGTCACTTTCGGGAGCTGCGCAGAGCCAGGGCAGGCAGGGAGCCTGCCTTAGCCTCGCTGCACCACGAACAGACTTTTAACGGCCCGGTCAACAGTGCTGACTGGAGCCACCACGATCCCTTTTTGACTGGGTGTTCTGGTGACAAATTGGACACCTGGCAACCCTAACCGAGACACAAATATTTTTCAAAAGGAACAAACTCTTTATACATCATAAAAAAATAAAAAGGACACAACAGAGGTGGATAAAAATAATTAACAATGAGTTAAAAAAAATTAAATCCTTTTTTATTTAAATATGTTTTTCATTTAAATTAAATATTGGTTTATTTTTTTTAAAATGGAAATTACGACAATCTGTGTTAAGGCCTAAGCTTACTATGATACATTAAAATCATTTACATTAATTTTAAAAATATTAAGCAGCAAATGTTTGTTGCTAAGTTGTAAAGAAACTCAAACCACTGAACTGTGGAAGTCAATGCTTAAGCATCTGGAACCAATTTGTTGAAGTGCTAAACCATGTTTTGACCGCAGTAGGCTCTTCTGCAGTTGCACAGAGAATATTTTCTTCTGTTCAGTTTATTCATCTAGTTCAGTTTAATAACTTGTTCATTCATAGTTAAGAAATGAAATGGGAGTTGGGGGGTGGGGAGGAGAGAGGCAGGAAAGCGGGTTTTCCTCTTCCAGTCTATGAATAAAAACTAGATGTAAGTGGATCAGATCTACTAATTCTAAAACTTTGAAGGACCTGGTGACCAGAAACTGAATTAACTAATTAGAGATAATACCTCTTTCGTTTAATAAATCAGTTTTAAAAGCAAAACATGTTTTGATACATTTTTTCTTATATATCCAGCAAATTTAAGGTAGCTTTATTTAATAATAAATAAATAAGATGTTCTTTTGTGCAGTAATTCAATTTGTTTCCATCCAAGTAGAGCTTGAGACAAATCACAAGTAAAAAATGTAGTAAGTATAAAATGCATCATAAATAAAGTGTGAAAATTAAGAATCTAAATAAATATAAATTAGCTACATGATCACTTGTATTTTATTCTATACTCATTTATTTATTTGTCTAGTTAGCAAAAGAAGTGCCAAATTTGGTGTAGTAATTAAATTTAGTGGGAAATCAATGTTATTTTACTGGTTACCAACCAATGAGAATCAACTTTTCTTTAAAAAAATAACTAAAAAGTAATAAAGCAAAAGATGATTTAAACTGATTATTTAAATCAAGGTTTTCTGCTTGCTGTTTTAAATCATTATTAAAATCAGTGATTTTAATAGCTGTGATTTAAATCAGCCCACCGATAATTTCTTTGCTGAATTTATTTTCTTTCTGTTGGAAAGATTGTTCAGAGGCAGGGGTGGCTCTAGGATTTGCGTCGCCCCAAGCCCGGCGGCACGCCGCGGGGGACACTCTGGCGGTCGCAGGTCCCGCGGCTCCGGTGCACCTCCTGCAGACGTGGCTGCGGAGGGTCCGCTGGTCCCGCGGCTTCGGTGGAGCTGCGGATGCTCCACCGAAGCCGCGGGACCAGCGGACCCTCCGCAGCCACGTCTGCGGGAGGTCCACCGGAGCCGCCTGCCGCCCTCCCGTGGGACGCCGCCCCAAACACGCACTTGGCGCGCTGGGGTCTGGAGCCGGCCCTGTTCAGAGGTGTGGGTCTTTTTTCTCTTTTCCTCTTGGTTGGAGCCAATACTTGATTATCTGAAGCCTACTTAGTATATGAGGAATGATTGTGTTGTGCTGCCTGGTACTATCATCAGCAGTGTCTTTCCAAGGTTTACTTGCATATGAATAATTAACTGTAATTTGTAATTAAAATAAACTGTATTATTTCAAGAAAATTCTGACAGTAAATGTCAGAAGCAGTAACTAGTATTTAATGCCTGCCTAGAAATGCCATGTTTCTTTGGAAATGCCATAAGAACATGTAATCATCAGCTATCAGCTTACATATATGCATATACAGCAATCCTTTTAGGAAAAAATGTTCAGGTGAAATTCTAGACTTTTAAAAAGGCACAAAGACTAAATTTCTTTCCATGCCTTGTTTAAAAAAAAAAGGGGGAGGGGAGTCTAGCCTTTTATCTCAATAATAACCAGCAGTGTATGCGTATGTTTTCATATGAAATGGAATTACCGCTTCAATTGATCACGAATATGCGTGGAGGGAGTATTAATAGTGTGTCATATAGATAAAGGTATGGCAGAAATAAGGCAGTCCAGCCACCATTTTCCCATGCAAACTGGACTTCTAGTGTAGAACTCAGTGCCCACACAAGCATGACCAAACCTTTCTGTTTGTTCCCAGGGCTCTCAGCTAGCTGTGAACTGGAAATGCGCTCTTGGTATTGACATGCAAATGAACATACCAAGCTTCTCACTTCATGCCTAGAATCCCCTTATCCAACACTGCCACGAAACATAGACTTCTATAGGTCTGCTGTTTGGGGGTTGGGAGACAAGACCAAAAGGACTGGACAGGTGGCTTCCTTTAAGCTGCTGCTGCTACAAAAATATTGTTTCAAATCTCCTTTTTTTTCAGCTATTAGGTATCCAGCGCTGATAATTGTCCTTGTGGCAGATTTCCTTACATTTTGTTTTGTTGCACTTCTATAGTGGTATAGAGAATAAATAATTATCAAAATGTGTTTGGGAAATAATGTGTTGTCTTTCCTAGTATTCAGAATAAGTGGCACAGGGCTACAGTGGTAGTTCAGATGTGATACTAAGGTCCAGTGTAAAATAGCCAAAGCATATACAAGCACGAGAAGAAGGATCATTTTGAAGCGGAAAGCAAAGATTTGAGAATCAGGAGGTCTGGATTCTATTCCCAGTTCTGCCACAGACTTCCTGTGCGACATTGGGCAAATCCACTTGAGGTGTCTATTAGTGTCCCCACACATAAAAGAGCAATAATAATAGAAGATGATGTGAGGCTCATTCAATTATTGTTTGTATAGATCGTTGGATGGAAATTGCTGTAGGAGCTCAAAGGGCAATTAAGCACCTAACTCCCATTGAAAGTTGGTGGTAATTGAGTTCCTGACTTCTCTCTGTGCTTTTGAAAATCTCCCCTGAAACATTTTTATTAGTAGTAGTATAGGACCTGTTATATACAGCTATAGAATACATAAGCAACCCGCTTAAGATTACTTTGTGTGTAATTCCTTTTTATTTTTGTCAAAAACAAAAGGAAATATGTCACAGAGAGTCTATGTCAGTTACTTACTCAGACTATGGCTACACTTACGGTTTGCAGCGCTGGTAGTTTGCAGCGCTGGTCATCCAGCTGTGCAGGGCCAGCGCTGCAGTGTGGCCACACTGACAGCTACCAGCGCTGCAGTGTGGCCACATTGGCAGCATTTCCAGCGCTGTACTGAGAGGTGCATTGTGGGCAGCTATCCCACAGAGCACCTCATCCCGTTTTGGCGCCGTTTTGGCGCTGAGTATTGTGGGAAGGGGAAGGAAGTGTGTGGGTCATTCCGCTTCCTGTTCCAACGCCCCGTGGTGCATCGCTTCACTTCCCAGCAGTCACACTTTCGCCGTCCACGTTTCTTGCCATTTGTGAGTGCAGCACGCTGTGAAATGGAGCCTGAGCTGCTGAGGAATTTGCTGCTGACTGTCGCCAGCACATCACGTTTGGCAGTTGAGCTATTCCTTCAGCTCCAAAGTGACAGTGAGGATTCCGATGATGATATGGATTTGCCTAAAGCGGGTGACATGAAATTGCTTGTGGCGGTAACAGAAATGCTCAGCACCGTGGAACGCCGCTTTTGGGCTCGTGAGACAAGCAGTGAGTGGTGGGATCACATTGTCATGGAAGTCTGGGATGACGAGCAGTGGCTGCAGAACTTTCGTATGAGAAAAGCCACTTTCATGGGACTGTGTGCTGAGCTCGCCCCCACCCTGCGGCGCAAGGACACAAGATTGAGAGCTGCCCTGACGGTGGAAAAGCGGGTGGCTATTGCAATGTGGAAGCTGGCAACTCCAGACAGCTACCGGTCGGTCGGGAACCAGTTTGGGGTGGGAAAGTCGACCGTTGGAATCGTGTTGATGCAAGTTTGCAGGGCCATTAATCGCATCCTGCTGAGGAGAACCGTGACTGTGGGGAACGTGCAGGACATTGTGGATGGCTTTTCAGAAATGGGTTTCCCTAACTGTGGAGGGGCAATAGATGGGACGCATATTCCTATTCTGGCACCACCCCACCTAGCCTACGAGTACATTAATCGCAAGGGGTATTTCTCTATGGTTCTCCAGGCGCTTGTGGATCACCGTGGGCGTTTCATTGATATTTACACAGGCTGGCCTGGAAAAGTGCATGATGCACGCATCTTTCGGAACAGTGGCCTGTTCAGGAAGATGCAGGAAGGTACATTTTTCCCAGACCAAAAGATCACAGTAAGGGATGTTGAAATGCCCATTGTGATCCTTGGGGACCCCGCTTACCCATTAATGCCTTGGCTCATGAAACCATATACAGGGAAGCTGAACAGGAGCCAGGACCGTTTCAACTACAGGCTGAGCCGATGCCGAATGACTGTGGAGTGTGCTTTTGGCCATTTAAAAGCTCGCTGGAGATGTCTATATGGGAAGCTAGACTTGGGGGAAAGCAGCATCCCTGCGGTTATATCCGCGTGCTGTACCCTCCATAATATTTGTGAAGGGAAGGGTGAAGCATTCAGCCAGGCATGGACCAACGAGGTGCAAGTCCTGGAGGCTGAATTTGCACAGCCAGACAGCAGGGCTACTAGAGACGCCCACCACAGGGCAACAAGGATTAGGGATGCCTTGAGGGAGAAATTTGAGGCTGAAAGCCAACAGTAATGTTTTTTTGCCTTGACCAGGAGTGACGTGCACTGGTTACAGTGCTTTTAAGTGCCTGTGTTTTCCTTGATGTTTGTTACCTGTGTTTTCATTGGGGTTTGTTATCTTTCACTTTATGCAATAATAAAAACTGATTCATAATCAAAGAAATCATTTATTTTAAAAAAAGGAAGTACACGGGCAGGGGGGTTGGTTGTTGAACTGTACGTTCATAGTTTTTCATATGTACTGCCAGGAGTGCTGTGCACCTCAGGATTGTACTGTTGCATGGTGATGGGGGTTGAGTGCAGAGGGTAAGGGTCGTAGTTCTCTGGGCTCATAGGTGACCGTACAGGTGTCGGGGGCAGCTGGTGATGGTGTAGGTAAGAACCTGGATGCTGGGGAACGGGACTTGGAGCTGACATTGGTGCATAGGGGAAAGAGGTTTGGGAGGGTGGGGGTTTGGCACGGTAGTGCTCTGCCTGCATTGCTACCAGTGACTGCATACAGTCTGTTTGGCGCGCAATGAGGTTTATAAGCTGCCTCGTGGTTTTCTTCAGCGTCCACGCCTTTCTCCTGCTTTCTGTTTGCCTCCAGTGATGCATCTTTTCTCTCCATTCCTGCGCATTTTTATTCTCTGTTGCACACTGGTTCATAACTGCCTTCACCAGTTCTTCTTTGCTCTTGTTCGGTTTCCTCCTCAGGTTTTGCAGCTTTCTTTCAGTCACTGATAAGACTGGCCCAGGACTACTCAAGGTCACTGTAAAAATGCAGCAAATGATACATTTTAAGAGAGCTTCCATTGTGTATAATCTGAAGTTATTTTAAAGTCTCACAAGCATTCCTCACACATTTCAGCAACTGCTAGAGAATTCACAGCCTCCCAGAAATGGTAATGGTAATTAACCCTGGGGTTTCCTTCCGCGGTGTGCTCGAGCAGGGTGCTGGTGCTTTGTTAAACGCAGCACCTCCATCTCCCTCAGGAATTAACCCTGGGGTTTCCTTCCGCGGTGTGCTCGAGCAAGGTGCTGGTGCTTTGTTAAACGCAGCACCTCCATCTCCCTCAGGAATTAACCCTGGGGTTTCCTTCCGCGGTGTGCTCGAGCAGGGTGCTGGTGCTTTGTTAAACGCAGCACCTCCATCTCCCTCAGGAATTAACCCTGGGGTTTCCTTCCGCGGTGTGCTCGAGCAGGGTGCTGGTGCTTTGTTAAACGCAGCACCTCCATCTCCCTCAGGAATTAACCCTGGGGTTTCCTTCCGCGGTGTGCTCGAGCAGGGTGCTGGTGCTTTGTTAAACGCAGCACCTCCATCTCCCTCAGGAATTAACCCTGGGGTTTCCTTCCGCGGTGTGCTCGAGCAGGGTGCTGGTGCTTTGTTAAACGCAGCACCTCCATCTCCCTCAGGAATTAACCCTGGGGTTTCCTTCCGCGGTGTGCTCGAGCAGGGTGCTTCTTGCTTCATGGCTAGGCTGCCTGTTTCGGGGCTTTGTTAACCCTGGGTTCCTGGGGTTCCTGCCTGCCGCGCTATGCAGTTGGGGAA
The DNA here is from genome assembly GCF_020497125.1 of Mauremys mutica. Classification (NCBI taxonomy): domain Eukaryota; kingdom Metazoa; phylum Chordata; order Testudines; family Geoemydidae; genus Mauremys; species Mauremys mutica. Next base: position 84,828,147 of record NC_059075.1, read on the forward strand.
ACCAGCACTGAAACACTCCCTCCATTTCCCACAGGAGTTAATACTGGAAGATATCTCCCTTCTGCGGGTTACCAAAGAAGCAAGGGAGGGTCTCCTACAACAATGTGGATTCCGCCCGGGTCCTTATGCAGCGTGCCTCTGTGCAAGCATGGTTCCCCCACCCCTCCTGGAACAGTGGCGCGGACGCGTTAGCCTGAATGGGACAGGGACCACAATGGCTCTCCCTTTAAACTTGGTCACGCGAATTGCCTATGCTCTTGCAGAAACTTTTGAAGAGATTACAGAGGCAGATTACTGCGACGTGATAGACCACATCAATGGGATATTCCATGTCTAGGCATGCAGGCATGCAGCCATACCATCCCCCCTACTCTCCCAAAACCTTTGCATTGCAATAAAAGCTGCTTACCTGGGACCTGCTCCTGTGATTCTTCTGCACCAAGTTCCAGGGGCTGCGACTGGCTAGCTTCCTCCTGGCTTGAGAAGAGCTCCTGACTGCATGCCTCCTCCGGGCTGGCTTCCCCCACCACAGTAGCCTCACTGTCTGCCTCCCCCTCCCCCTCCTCTACCGGCTCTGAACTGTCCATCGTGGTCCTTGGATTTACAGAGGGGTCACCCCCATAAATCGCATCCAGCTCCTTGTAAAACCGGCAGGTCGTGGGGGCACTGCCGGATCTGCGGTTTCCCTCGCGTGCTTTGCAATAGGCACTCCGCAGCTCCTTTACTTTTACCCTGTACTGCACCGTGTCACGCTCATGGCCCCTTTCCATCATGGCTCTCGATACCTGGGCAAAGGTATCATAATTCTTACGGCTAGAGCGCAGCTGTGCCTGCACAGATTCCTCCCCCCAAACACTGATGAGGTCCATCAGCTCGCCATTGCTCCATGCTGGGGCTCGTTTGCCACGTGGAGGCATGGTCACCTGTAAAGATTCACTGATTGCATTCCATACCTGGCTGAGCAAACAGGAAGGGGATTTTTAAAATTCCCGGGGCATTTAAAGGGCGGGTCACCTGAGGCCAGGGAAGTAGAGTCTGACCTGATGAGCAGAGTGGCTGAACAGGCATTCTGGGATACATCCTTATACCCTGGAGGCCAATCACAGCGCTGGTGTGTGGCCACACTTGATGACCAGCGCTGCAGCACCAGCGCTGGAATCCTTATTCCCCATGCCGAGAGGGGTGTTCGGCCAGCGCTGCAGCCAGGGAGTTGCAGCGCTGGAAGTGCCTTGCAGGTGTGGCCACTTACTAATTGCAGCGCTGGTGGAGGCTTTCCAGCGCTGCAAATCGCCAGTGTAGCCATACCCTCAGGTAAAGATAACTTGGTTTAAAGAGAATTTTGTGATGTTTTAAGGGGGCTGGTAGGGCTTATAAAGGTGCATCTCTGATTAGCTTATTTAAATATTTGTCTTGCTATTTCTTTGAGAGTAGAAAAGGATTCTTAAAGTTTTAATTACAGAAAAACAAAGAGAGACAGAGGAGATAATACACAAGTTCTGCAAAATATGCTATAGACAGCTGCAAAGAGACATTGTCATGGTACTGACATAATATTTTATTTTCCAGCTTTGTTTTTCTGTGGGATAATTAAGGCCCTTATTATAACACATACATGTAAGTCAGTGCAGAGTTTGCCCAACAACGTTTCAAAGACAAATGCAAACTAGCTAGGAATATATCAAAGGTGTGTTAGAAATAGGATTTTAAAATGGGGATGAATTAAAAAAAGATGTTTTCTTGGAAATCCTCCATCAATCAGCCGCTTCTCCTTCTAATGACTGGAGCTAGTTGAAAAAAAGGGGAGAGGGGAAATTGCACACAAAAAATAAAAATTTTGAAACAAGCCCATTTTTATATTAAAAAAACTGTGAAGTCTTTATCAAAATAGTTATTAAAAATTGTTTACTGAAACCAGGTTGTTGATAGACCATTTCAGTAATGTTTTCATTAACATTTTTTATTTTTAAAAGTCCTGAAAATTAAAATTTTTAACAAAAATGTAGTTTTTTGTGAAAAAAAATTGTTTTCCTAAAATAGACCAATTTTCAGTGAAAAGGTTTTTGTTTGGAATATTTCAACCAGCTCTACCAAAAACCTCACAGCACATGAGAGAGATGACATATGTGATGTAACTCAGCTGATGTAACTTGATATAGCTCCAGGATCTGTCCCAAAGCCTTCAAAAGAGACCTTTTATTTAGTAAGGCCTTGTCTACACTGCCATTTTACAGTGCTGCAACTTTCTCTGACCCCCCCTGAGCGCTGCAAGTTTCAGTGCTGTAAAGTGGCAGTGTAGACAGTGCACTGCCGCTGGGAGCCATTCCCATCGTGGGGGTGGGTTTTTTACAGCGCTGGGAGAGCTCTCTCCCAGTGCGGGAGCCGCGACTACACAGTCACGTTAAAGCACTCCCGTGGCAGCACTCTAACGTTGCTAGTGAAGACATACCCTAAGACGAGGTAGCATGAAATCGAGACCATGTCCTCCTTTCTTTCTGTAACAGGAAAATTGTCTTTAAATCCCCCAGTAGTTTGAGTAGAATACTCTATTTGAGATAGTTCAAGCATGTTACGCTTAGATTAGCACTTTCCACCTTCCACAGGATACAGTATGATTCCTAACCAGTGTATTCCTCGAATACAATATTCTACAGTATATTATACATTTCTGAAACTTTGTGTTCAGTGAATACTATACAGCTCTTTTTTTTTTTGAGCAATTTTAACTTTTTTCTAAAACCTTATGGTTTGATCTATTGAGGAACTAGAGTGTTTCAAGTGTCCAGTTGTTTCTGGAACTTTCAAAAACATATGCTATATGACAACAGATAATTATTTAGTTGAAGATAACACAAACCACACATAGTGCCATGTTTGAATCATATCTTTTTTGATAGCCAAAGTTTAATTTTAGGCACCATGTTTATTCATTTAACACAAGAATCCAAGTAGATGCCTTTCACAGAAAGGCAAGCACACAAAGCAAATAAATTATTTGGTAATGTTAAACAAGTAAGGGGAACAAAGACTTGGAGGTGTTTATGGAGATCAGAGACAAAGTCCTCCAGACTCACTTTGAATATCTTGATTTTTTTAAATGGATTCAATGCTTTTTTTTTTTTTTTGGATTGGTTCCCACCTCATAGAAGCATGAGGCAGAGGCACATTGTTTCCTTAGATGTTCCAAACTTCTTTCCGGGCATCTTAAAAATTCCTAGTTTTACTTTTTTTAGAAATCATCTGATGTGGCCAACAAAAACAGTGGTGGTATGCTGTGAGGAAGGGGACAATGAACTGGAGAAGAGTATCTATTCATATCTACTTGTCATCCTGAACCCTAGGATTTGCTACATGACTTGAGGACTTGCTTTTGTTGCTAGGCAAATTGCTAAATCTTAATTGTGTTCTCAGAAATGTTGCTATTTTTGGCAAGTCGGTCCTGCCTTTAAGGTCATGGTGCCATGGTAACAATCCTCTAACTGACCATGGGGGGGTGCATGCCAGTCCTTCTACAGCACATCTGTGCTATTCTTGAAACAACCAGAGGAGCAGCTAGAGAGTAACAGGAGGTATCTTTCTACCTGGCAGACTATGTGCTCACTCTCTGGAGTACTGCCAGTCCAAGAGAAAAGATTGAATTTGAGTTTCTCATTCAGTATGGTAGCCCATTTGTGCAGATGTCAGACCACTGGGCTGATCCCTAGCTGTGCATTATAGCCCACCTTAGTTTAAGAGTGGTGATTCCCTAGTTCTTGAGCCACTAAACACTGAAAGAACCATTCAAATCATACTGATTTTGTTACTGTATTGTAATCAACATAGGAAAATAAAATTGACATATAATCTAAAACCTGCTCCTTCAGAATTTTTAGATGAAAAAAATTAGCAGACTACATGCCTCTTGCCAACTCCTCCTTTTTAACGTGACCAAAACAAGGCTCTGTCCCCTTCACCGCTGTGTGCTTTGTGTATTAGCAAGAGATGACGTATTGTTTTTATGCCGATTGTTAAAGGTTGTTGTAAATAACACGTGATCCTTTCTCTTGATACAAGGTTTAATGATCCTGTTTTTGGAGCAGTGACCAGCCTTGTAGTGTATGCATACAACTGTGAAACCTGAGAAGGATCCTGCTCCTTTATAGGTTAATCTTTACCATTACATCAGTAAAAGAATGATGACAAATGTAATTGGATATAACCAGCATCAGATAACCTTTCCTGCTTTGGTTGTCTAATCTGTTTGAGTCTGCAAGCAATTGATGAAGTAAGGAAAGTGGCTACGTTTCAGCAAGTAAGTAGCTAAAGAGTCTGGATCTGACCCATGTTAAAAGTTTGATATTTACCAAAGAGTAGTGTGAATTCATTTAAAGAGGTATTTTAGTGGCAGCAGCGATTCTTGACAAAAGCATTACAGACAATGGCATTTTACTTTGCTTTTGATAACAGCAATCAGATGTAAACAATTGCACCCTGCTCATACTTCTCTTTAAATAGTTTATTTTGAGCGAAGTACTTCACTTGTAGCTAAGTGAGGAGTACCTCCTTCTTAGTGCTCCCCTCAAATTGGATAAGGTTATGCGAGACTCTTGTGTGGCCAGGCAGAATTGAAGGGAGGGGATTTAGCTTTGTTCACCTCTGTTCTCTGTACCATCATCCTGTGACCCCAGGAATTGTCTAAGTGCTTCTTGTTCAGGGCATGGAATTTTTTTCCCCTCATAATCCTCTTGCATTGTAGGTAATATGCTTAGCAGCACATTGTGCGAATGATGCAGAAGTGTATTTGCCCTGGCTTAAAGTTCATTTCCATATAGAAAGAGATGCAGTTTATTAGTCAAAGACCTAAGGCCAGACTCTAATTCAGTAGCACCAGTGTAAATGCAGAGTAATTCTATTGACTTCATCTAATTAATCTGGATTTACACTAGTGAAAATGAGATCAGACTCTGGCCTTTACTTTAAGGATACTGATTGGGAGAACAATGAAAATCAAAGACATGCCTGTTTGTGTGTGGCTCTGCATGGGTGTGCAAGGAGAGGAAGAGTCAAGGAACCTTTTTTTCTGGCCTTGCTCACCCTGTGCAAGGACCTTGTGCAGTAAAAGACCCTGAACTGAAAGGGGTGCAAGACTTGCGCCTTCCTAGTTCCCCTGAGAGTCCAAGTCGCCTCCTAGAGTCAGGAGGTACAGCGAGGAGCTGGACCCTGCCTCCTTCTCACCTCCATGTTGACAGTGGAGCTAGACAGGCTTTTTGAGGGGAGAATGCTGCATCAGCCAAAGGGACATTCCTTCCTGCTGGTTGGTGGAGAGGTGCCTCCTGCACCGCCCCCAATACGAGCCAGATTGTGTCTGTCTATACAAATGCGTAAATCTCAAGTGTAAATCTACCCCACAGTAGCCTACTGTGAGCTAAGTGTCTGTGTGGAGGTTGATGTTGTGCACTAAAATTCCCTAGTGCACTTTAATCTACTGCCATTTTGGGGGTAGGAGGTAGATCTAAGTGCACTAGGGAATTTGCAGCATGCTACAGCAGGGTAGATTTACACCTCAGAATGCTATGAACGGAGTGTTTGTGTAGACAAGCCGTAAGTTACACAACCTGGCCTGGAGTCTCAGTTCTGCAGAATTTCACTAGCTGTAAAGTTGGATGGAATATTGGTTTTTAAAATTACAGTTATGTTCATGTGAAATTGTGAGGTAATTAAGAATTCTCCCTGTGAAGACAGTGTCAGAAGGTTTATCACTATATATAGGATATCTGTTCTGGTTTATACAAGACTTGCCCTTCTATTAAATATTTCCCTTTAATTCTCTTATCTCAATGTGCCTTCTGGGCTAATGTGGAGCATACTGCAAAGAAAATATGCTTATTTGGAAGTAACATTTAGTTCTGGAAGAGATTTTAAGTGCTTAACTCTAAAATTGCAACAGAAGAATTGACTCGGAGGATAAGGGGTTATGCAGTTTGGAGAGTTATGGCTTGATAGATCTATTTTTGCCAATTGACTTAGCTATTACTTTTTATTAAGGAAAGGTAAAGTAATTTTGTTGTTTCTAAAGCTTTTTCCCTTCTATATTAGTGGCATATAAGAATTTTTTGGATCATATCCTAATATCAAAAATTAATAATTTACTCAACATTGAAATTGGACCATAACTGAAGTTATAGAGCTGTTCCCAAGCTGCAAAATTTGGTTTCTAAGCCAAACCTGTAGAGAATTTATATATGGCTTTGGTTCTAGCCCTCTACAGAGATAAGTTTCAGCAGCAAAATGCAGTTCCCTGCTTGTCTGAAGTTCAGGGATGTTTGTGTAATATACTTGTTAGTGCATGTGATCATGTATCCATGTATTGGCTGGCCTCAACAATTATAACAGACTTCCCTTACTCATAGGTAAATGAGTTCTCCTTTTGACTCAGAGGCCTGTGATTTCTGTGCTTATGTCCCAGGGTTCAGAGTTCACTGGGTACATCTACACTGTGTTTTAACAGCAAGTCTCAGAGCCCAGGTCTACAGTGCTAAAAACAGCTGACATTTGGGTTCAGGCTGGAACTCAGGTTCTGAATCCTGGGAAGGGGAGGTGGGCTTCAGAGCCCTGAGCTCCAGCCTGAGGCTGAACAGCTGATGACTGCTATGTTTGTATGTATTTGGCCATGGTTCATGTTTTTTTGATCCAGAGTTTGATGCCATGACACACATAAATTAGAGAAAAGAACAGGAGTACTTGTGGCACCTTAGAAACTAACAAATTTATTTCAGCATAAGCTTTCGTGGCACCATTACTTCATTTAGTTTTCTTTTCAGGATCTTGAAAAATAAATCTTTATTTATAGACCAAAACGTTCAGAAACAATCTAGGCTAAAGAGAGGACTTTCACTGGAGTCAATGCTGGAGAAGGCTGATGGTCAAAATTTTCAAACCTCAGTACCTAAATTTAGGTTTCTAAATGCACTTCAGTGGGAGCTCTAGAGGCCATCGTGGTACTTTTTTATTAGTTGCCTATGTATGAATTTTGGAGTCTATCTTTAGTCACCAACGTTTGAAATTTGTTATTATTTATATTACAGTATCTATCATCTAATGGCCTCGCTGAGATCACAGTCCCGTTGTGCTTGTACAAACATGTAGTACATGACAGCCTCTATCCCAAAGAGGCCCAGAGGAGTGAAGTGCTTTACCTAAGCCTAGTAGATAAGTGGCAGAGATGGGAATAGACCTCAGATCTCCACACGCCAAGGCCAGTTCTCGCTACACTTGACCATGCTGCCTCCCAAAATGTTGGCCTGTGTTTTTAATAAAAATCCTCTAATGGAAATATGACTGCTCCAGCTGAAGCTGTTGTGGTGAGTTATGGTCCCTGATACTTTACTATAGAAGCACAAATGGAGGGTTTAATCCAAAATGTGAAGAGAGGAAAAAAAAAAAGCTGTCATGAAGGTCATGTTATTGGATGGATGGATAACATTGATGAACAAATCCTAGTAGAAATACATTGGCCCTCATTGGCCTCTCTTACCAGTGCAAATTAAGAATAATTCAGGAAAAGTCAATAGAGTTGTATAATGAAACTGGCCCAGTAATGGTTGGTTAATTATTTAAAAGCCTTCACATGTTCACAATGACTAACTTATTTGACCCATACACTGTGCGGTGCTTAAGCATGTATATTCTGTTTTGATGCTGAAAGTAGCTGTTGTTCTCAAAATAGACCTTATGGAAGAGCAGATACATCTGCCACCCTTCGTAGTTTATGGTGCTCTTATTTAGATGCAGCTTTCTCTAAAAGTGCCACATCAACACCCTGTTTCGTAAGATTCGTCAAGACATTGCCTGCTTTTCTTTTTCTTTTGTTGGGAGAGAGTTAGTGTGTATCCCGGACCCCTGGCCCAGGTAACCAGCAGTTAACTGCTTAACAGCTACTGTACTGAAGTGCCTGTGTTGAACTGTAGAGAAATGCCGACACTGAGCTTTTAACATTCTCGAAAGCATCTGCTGCACTACAGTCTTTTCATTCCTTGGAATCCCCACGTGCACAACCCAATCCTGTTTCTGTTGAAGTCCCTTGCAATGCTCCCATTGGCTTAATGGCAGCGTGAGTAAGCGAGGCATTCCTTGCTACGCTGGATATACCAGTGGATCTGTTTTAGGTGTTTCTCTGTAATCGTTTTCTTTCATGCTGTGAACAAACTACTGCAGAGAGATTGAGAATGAGGATAATGGAGGCTAATACGCTGTGACATGAGCCTGGGCTGTAAGCGTCACTTATTTCCTCACGGGGCCTCATCCAATCCCACTGAAGTGTGTGGGAGCTGGAGGGGGCCCTGAGTACATGTGTGAGAGAGAAGGAGAGAATGAATATATTTCTAGTACACAGGTACACACTCACACAGTATAGATGTGTGTGTACGGGAAATGTATTTACTGTCAGTTTCAGTAGAAGGGAAAATAACTTGACATAAATCTACTGCAAAATGAACAGCAGAAATAGCACCTTAAATTGCTATTGCAAAAAAAAAAAGACGTTCTGAAGTAGCCCTTAAAATAGTTTTAAATACTAAGCTGACTTTCACTTCTTGAAGCTAATCTTTTGATATCATTAAAACTGAATAGTAGCAGCAGATATTTCCTTGCCATCACTTTAAGCTTCTTTAGAGAATAAATTGGTTCATTTTGGAGGTGGAGCTAGTGGGGATTGACTACTTACGTTTAGCAGCGATGTGAATGAGGCCATGTGTGGGGTTCTATTGAGTGCCAGCTGTCCACTGCCGATTTTAAACTGGTTAATTTAATGTTTGCTGACATTTGCTCGACAAGCTTTTTTTGCTGGCAAGTGATCTCCAATGAATTGACTGATAAAGCAAGTGAGTCTCAAGATGAGCAAGAAGCGATGAGCAATACATTTTGGGGGCTCAGGGATTGTTTGCTAAATAGAGAAAGAAGAGGGTTATTTTTCATGAATGTAAAAATTAGAGGGTTACTGTTTTCAAGATAGCAGTGTTATTGACTTCAACACAACTGATGCTAATTGTGCTTAATCCTCTCATAAGGAGGAGGCAGGTCCTTTTGCCAATAGGCACTTTTTATGAGGTCTGTCAGTCTTGTCTGGGCTCACAGCAATATCAGATTCTGATAATCTGAGCCTCCATTTGTTTGCTTTGTGAGACAAGCATCTGCAAAGAGTTGGGAAAATAAAATGTCAGCTGCCAAAGACAGAAGCAGGTGTCCCGGGAGCATTCCCAAGCCTCTTTCTTTATTTTAGGATGATCACATCCGTGTTTATAAAGATAAAATTTAAAGGTACCTGCTTGGTGTACGTAGATTCAAGTGTTAAAAATCCTACACAGAAAAGATCATTTGTCTGTTTAAAAATGTTCAGAGAACTTTAATTGATTATTTTCTAACTAGTAATTATATTGAAGTAAGAGAATTCAACAATATAACAAAACAGAAGCAAAGCACGTGTGCTGAATAAAATTATATCACCTTGTAAAAATCTGTTTCATTCTGAAAATTACTCATAATAATCTTGCATCTTCCATCAGAGGTTTGCAAAGCAGTTTACAAACATAAATGTATTAAGCTTCATAGACTCCTTGTGAGGCAGGCAAGCACTGGTTATACCCACTTTATACATGGGTAAAATGAGACACAGAAGGTTGAATTCTGGAGTTTACCACAAGCTATGAGTGAGAGGCACTGCATAGTTTTGTTGCCCCAAAAGTAGAACAGGGACCAGATTATGACTCAGAGAATTACAGACTGGTTCATGGATTTCCCTTGTTCCAAGGTGGCAATAAGATTTACCTGACCTTTATCTGTCAAAGCTTATTTCTAGCTCACCTATGTGTGCATTGGTAGGGTGGAGTCCAGGCTCAGCCCTCTCCTTGCCCACATGCATGGGAGTGAGTATAACAGCCTCCCTGCACACTGGGACCTGCAGTGGAAGAAGACTTTATACCTCTTTGCTGCCTTGTGCAGGCACATACCACTGATCGTGGTTTGGCCTGCAGTGGTTGAAGGTTTAATTCCAAATGTTCTGAGTGGCCCTGGAAGGCACTAAACCCCTTTAATTCCTGGTAAAGATGCCGAAAATTTTCCAGAGAGCTCTCAGCACACTGCAGGTCTCGGTTCCAATGACTTGCTCAAGGTCACACAGCGAGTCAGTAGGAGAACGAGGAATAGAGCTGAGGGGATTTCTGTCTCCAAATCACTTATCTCTAAGCCACATAGATGGTCCTGATTCATGCAAGTAGGCCCACTGAATACTAATCAAGTTGAAAAAGCATTGCAGAATTGGGGGCTTTCCATTGGAATCTTTGTCATCTTCATAAAAGTCTCCTTTAAACCACTGTTTTTATTATTACTAAATATGGTCAGTCAGGCCAGATCCAAAATCCTGGATCAATACCTAAACTTCTTATCACTTTATATGAGGTGATCCAAACTTTCCTGAATTTGAGACTGCAAAATCAACATAAGAATGGCCATAAAGGGTCAGACCAGTGGTCCATCTAGCTCCATATCCTGTCTTCTGACAATGGCCAATGCCATGTGCTTCAGAGGGAATGAGCTGAGCAGGCAATCATTGAGTGATCCATCCTCTGTGGTTCACTCCCAGCTTCTGACAGTCAGAGGCTAAGGACAGCCATAGCATGGGACCGCTTAAAACTTTAAAAGGAGTGGAGATTAGGGATAATCTTGGAATGGCACAATATCTGAACGAATATTTTGCCTCGGTCTTTAATGAGGCTAATGAAGGGCTAAGGAATAGTGATAGAGGGACCGATGGGAATGAAGATATGGGGGTAGACATTACGGTATCTGAGGTAGAAGCCAAACTTGAACAGCTTAACGGAAGTAAATCGGGGGGCCCGGATAATCTTCATCCTAGAATATTAAGGGAATTGGCGAGTGATAGTGCTAGCCCGTTAGCGATGATTTTTAATAAATCTCTAAATTCGGGGATTGTACCGTTTGACTGGAGATTAGCTAATGTAGTTCCTATATTCAAGAAGGGGAAAAAAAGTGACCCGGGTAACTACAGGCCAGTTAGTTTAACATCTGTAGTATGCAAAATCATGGAAAAAATTTTAAAAGAGAGAGTGGTTACGGAGCATGAGGCCAATGGCAACTGGGATAGATTACAGCATGGATTTACGAAAGGTAGATCGTGCCAAACCAACCTGATCTCCTTCTTTGAGAAAGTAACAGATTTTTTAGACAAGGGAAATGCGGTGGATCTAATATATCTGGATTTCAGTAAGGCGTTTGATACGGTACCGCATGAGGAATTACTGGTTAAATTGGAAAAGATGGGGATCGAAATGAAAATCCAGAGGTGGATAAGGAGCTGGTTAAAGGGGAGAGTGCAGAGGGTAGTATTGAAGGGGGAACTGTCGGGTTGGAGGGGGGTTACCAGTGGAGTTCCTCAATGTTCGGTTTTGGGTCCGATTTTATTCAATCTATTTATTGCTGACCTGGGAACCAAGAGTAGGAGTGGGCTGATAAAGTTTGCGGACGACACCAAGTTGGGAGGTATTGCCAATTCGGAAAAGGATCGAGATATCCTCCAGGGAGATTTGGATGACCTTGTAAACTGGAGTATTAGTAACAGGATGAAATTCAATAGTGAGAAGTGTAAGGTTATGCATTTAGGGATGACTAACAAGAATTTTAGTTATAAGCTAGGGACGCACCAGTTGCAAGTAACGGAGGAGGAGAAGGACCTAGGAGTCCTGGTTGATCGTAGGATGACTATGAGCAGGCAATGTGATGTGGCCGTTAAAAAAGCAAATGCGGTCTTGGGATGCATTAGGCGAGGTATTTCTAGTAGGGATAAGGAGGTGCTAGTCCCGTTATATAAGGCGTTGGTGAGACCTCATCTGGGGTATTGTGTGCAGTTTTGGTCTCCCATGTTTAAGAAGGATGAATTCAAACTGGAACGGGTACAAAGAAGGGCCACTAGAATGGTCCGAGGAATGGAAGGCCTGTCGTATGAAAGGAGACTTGAGGAGCTCGGTTTGTTTTCCCTAACCAAAAGAAGGATAAGAGGAGATATGATTGCACTCTTTAAATATATCAGAGGGATAAATACCAGGGAAGGAGAGGAATTATTTCAGCTCAGTGCTAATGTGGACACGAGGACAAACGGATATAAATTGTCAGTCAGGAAATTTAGGCTTGAAATTAGACGAAGGTTTCTAACTATCAGGGGAGTGCAATACTGGAACAGCCTACCGAGGGAAACAGTGGGGGCGAAGGACCTCCATGACTTTAAGATTAAGCTAGATAAGTTTATGGAGGAGATGGTATGATAGGATACCGGGCTTAGTCAATAGGTTAATTAAGTGCCACACTGGTAAATAGTACATGGGTCAATGATATGATATTCTTAACCTTTTTCCAGAGGGTATGGCTGGAGAGTCTTGCCCGCATGCTCGGGGTTCAGCTGACCGCCATATTTGGGGTCGGGAAGGAATTTTCCTCCAGGGTAGATTGGCTGTGGCCCTGGAGGTTTTTCGCCTTCCTCCGAAGCATGGGGCAGGGGTCGCTTGCTAAAGGAGTGGGGGGATAGGCTTATGTGGCCTGCATCTTGCAGGAGGTCAGACTAGATGATCATATTGGTCCCTTCTGATCTTGAATTCTATGATTCTATGATTCTTATAACTCCAACTGTAGAATCTCATGCTGTTAAAAGTAGCGGTACTGGGTTTGAGCCATTCAGGTGACCAATTTGGGGCATTTTTACATGACCAAATATCTAAATGTGTGTCACAGAGTCCACTCACCACTAGGGCACCTCCTCCTAGCTGCTCTGGGCATTAGCTCCTTCCAGGCCCAAACTGTGCCACTTCCACAGGGGCTGGTAGGGACACCCGGGCCTGCTCTCTACTCCAGGTTTCAGCTTAGGGACCTCTTAGCAGCAGCCAAGGTCTGCATCATCTTAAACCTTGCTGTCTTTTCCCCTGAGCCTTTTCCTATACCCTCTCCACCAAGTTTCCCTTCTTTCTGTTTCTACTGTCCAGAGTGTGGCTACACGCTCTCTTACTGCAACCGCATTCTACTGCCAGCTTCCTGGCTTTATCCTAGCTCCGACTGTTCCTTCCCAGCTGGGTTCTATCATTATTCAGGGGTTACTTAGGCCAGCTAATTCCCCTCAGCTGTGGCCTATCGGGTTAATTGGCCTTTCCTCAACCTCATTAACCTCTTATAGGCTGGAGTGGGGTGAACACCCTATCACAGTAGGCCTTATCTATCTTAAAATGTGATTTCATGTTTTCATTTGTAAAGTTGCAGATAATGAGGTCATAGTAGTTAGAAATGGAAAAGATCCACTTGATCGTCAATTTTATTACCCCTCCAAGTGCATTTACTCCACTCAATAAAGAATAGAACAGTTATTAAACTGATACTAATTTCAGCATTGCCAGAAGTCTTACTAAATAGCATACATTGGATCGTTTAAGTAGCTGACCTTGACAGTTCTTCCAGATTCATGTATGAGCACAGCTGCAATTCTGTATAATCTGTACTGACATACAAATAACTATGTTAAAGTAACACAGGGTCCTACATGCTCTTGTTTTTACGACACAACTGTTTCTGCTCTTAAGGGTGTATAATTCCTATTAGCAATTGCAGATTTTAGGAGAACAGGAGACCTTAAAGAGTTTGTTTCATAGCAGCAAAACTCAGTTAAATCGGCTGCAATACAACAACCATTTAAGCACTCCTTTACAAAACCAAAATTAGTGTGTTTGTATTAGGTATTGTGTTCTAATACAGTAGTGCCCCAACTATGTTTGATTGTGCCTTGCATCATGTAAAATGATTAACTCACTTTCTACACAAGCAAATTGTTCAAGGCACTCTCTGGTAATAAAATCAAAACATGACATATTTTGCTGGGCATAAGTGCCCTTAGCTTACTCCATTACATCTAGATATTGCATTTGCTTGCACTTAAGACCCTTAGTATAATAGAATCTTCCACTAGATGATGAGCTCAGCTATATCCTTCCTCAAACAGGTATGGACACTGTAATGGAGTGTAACTAAACTGGTACTAGCTGGCACATGTGTAAGAGTTTGAAATAAAGTGTTACTTCGGAGACACCTTGAAATAGCCATACCATATACAACAACTCTATTTATGTATTAATTTCATTTAGAACGTGAGTGTCATTTAAGGTTCCTTTAGCCAAACCCAAGAAAATGACCAATGCATTATATTTGAAGATTTTTGGGCAGCAGTACTTTGGTTGTTCTCAGCCATAGTGCTGTAGTAAAAGGAACGGTTCCTTTTACAAACATTAATAGGCATAGGGAGCAGGATTCCCCTACAAAAAGCGTAGTGTGGCACTTAAAAGCTGTCCCCCCTCTTCCCCCAGCACTTAAAAGCATTTGTGACAACCTTTTCAGAACTATGATTGTTCCCATGTACTGCCAAGGTTATTTTTTTAGGCACGTATGTGCTTATGCTCACGTTTGACACAATAGGAGCCCTCCAGGTGATATGTTTTGCATAGCACAGTTTGTCACAGTTACAAGCTGGAGTTATATTATGTGCATTGTAATTCATGGTCAGAAAGAAAATCATGTCAAGACAGTTCCCCATTTCTTCTTGGGGATAGGAAAGTTTCCCCAGGTGAGGAGGAGGTCACTCTTTCATCTTCATTTATGACTAATAACATGTTACACTTCAGTAGCTTCCAGAGTTGCTGTATTTAATTGCAAAAGCAGGTCCTTTTCTAAATCGTTTCAACACATGTAGAGCAGAAACTATATAAGCCACTTTTGCTGCTTTGGGTTTCAAGCAGAGATGATATTGAGGCAGAGCTCTTTAAGACTTTGGGTTGTGGCAGCATTTCCATTATTAAGCCTGTTTTTTTTTTCATGGTCATAAAAGTTTCCATGGGCTAAAATCTGGCACACAAGGGTTTGTGTTGTAATTTGTAAAATAAAACCCTCAGCAGTCTTTTTTGAAATGTCATATGAAAGAAAATCAATAAAAATAGGTTATTGAGTTCAGATGCTTCCATCCTTCCCTACCCAGCTCCTTATTTTAAAAACTAAAATTTGAAAGTGATTGGCATTGTGCTCTAGTTACTGCCAGTCCCTCTTTGAAAAGAACCATTCAGTTTCTTACCTGATACTGTGGCTACAGTTGATGATCTGAAACTAATTTCCATTAATATTTATTTTTTTCCACAGCTCACACTCTACATACAAATCTATCCTATGGAGTAGAACAGCTGACAATTGTAACAGCTCTCATGCAGTTCATTGAGAGATGTTTTTTCTTCGTCTTGATTTTCATTGGCCAAGGTGTTACAGCAACGCTAATGGGGTATATGCTCTCCTTAATGCATGCATGTAACTCCCATTAATCTGAAATGGCCAAGATGATCTCCATAATTTCTAGAAGTGTCAGGGTAAATTGGGTGGGCCTGAGTCTGAAGTCATCCTCTGTTTAAAGACACCTTGCAATTATTAATCACATCAGGGATGGTGAAGGATGGACTCTGAGCTTAAATCTGAAGTTCCTATTTTATATTTAATACAGATGAAAGTTGCTTGATTGAGAACACTAGTTGCTGCTATTATTATGTATTTGTATTACTGTCAGGCCTTGAAGCCCCAGTCATGGATCAAGAACACATTGTGCTAGGCATTGTAGGTCCTTTTATTGTGCCCACTGAGGTATCTGAGTGCTGGAAACTGAAGTCCTCAGTTTAAGTAAATAACAGGTACAGCATAGGCAGAATGGGATGGGGGTACTTTCAGATAGTCATCATGGAAGCATAGCCTGTTTAGGAAAGCTGGGAAGAAGATTGATACAATACTTTTTGGACCACATACCAGGTGCTTTGATTTGTTTTCCCTCTCTGCTCCAGCACCCTCCCCAATCCCTCTGTGTTTGGCCAGCTTGCCGAACCCCTTTTATGCCCAAGGAATCTCAGTGGTATGCTGGAGAAACGACTAATGAAGAAAAAAGTAGTACAGGTCCCATGTCTAATTAGTTGTGTTGCTTTTCTACTGAGATAACTAACAGTGGTGTCAATTGTGGTGGTGGTCATGGTGATGAATGTGAATTGGACACATCATTGGGATGGAAGCAAGGCCCCCAACTCATTCCATATAGGCTGCTGATTAGAAGGTATAGTTAGTCAAGGTTTTTGGACTTAGCTGACCTGAGCTAGACTTGAACTGACCATCAGAAGTCAACAGTTTAGTCTGATTACTGATTCCCTGAACCTCCCCTGTGGTTCCCCACAGCACATATGCCTGCTTATACACATTCAAATGTATTTGTTGTTTTTAATGGAGTGTAGGAACTCACGCTATTTCACATTATTGAAAGTATAATGCTTGAGTATGTATACAATTATCCTACTACAATAGTATTCCTCTTCTTCAGGATCCAACAACTACAACTCCCAGAATAACCTGCAGGAAGCACATTGCCTTGGCAGGGGAAATTGTTGAATTAAGAATGGAGCATCAGTCAATTTTCAGGGTACACCTCTACCCTGATATAACGCGAACCAATATAACATGAATATGGATATAACGCGGTAAAGCGGTGCTCCGGAGGGGCGGGGCTGCGCACTCTGGTGGATCAAAGCAAGTTTGATATAACGCGGTTTCACCTATAACGCAGTAAGATTTTTTGGCTCCCAAGGACAGCGTTATATCAGGGTAGAGGTGTATTAAGAGACTGCAAAGATTAAACCTTTATTGGAACAAATCCCTGAGAGGTCATCCCAGCTACTGGTGTTCAGTGCTCAAACACAGCTCTGCAAAACTGTGTGTTCTACAATAGAATTTCCCAACCATTTACAGTTACCATTTGCCTCTGATTGAATCTTTTTGATACAGTTCCACTAAGGTTCCCAATATCACTCTTAGCTCCCAGTTGAAAAACTGACCCCTAAACCAGCCATTTCCCCCACCCCTATTCCTTTTCCTTCAAAATCTCTAGCAATCTAGAGCCTTGATAATACTACTAGAGTGTCTATAGTAACTTTTCCTTGTTGGCCTATTTCCAAAGCTTTTAAATTGAGCAGGTAAGATTGCACGGGACAAATCATTAGAGAAAATAATGTGATATGGTACAATCCTACATTGGTAGGGAAATACACTCGATGATCTGATAGCTTTTTCACCTCTAAGTTCTGCAGTTTTGTAGCTAATTTTTTAACAAAAATTAGAGCAAAATTATGTCGGTCGGGCCAAATTTGTATATCCCATTGAAACCAATGGAGTTGCATGGTACAAGCAGGGAATAATTTGATCCTGTATATGACTGCTCTCGGTATATTCTTTTAAATTTTAAGTGGAACTTTGTATTTCCTTTACGGGGGATTTCTTAAAAATATCCCCTTTGGTCTGCCTTTCCCTCTCTCCTCCAATCCCTGCTCCAGGCTCAAACAATAGCTGATGTCCTTTAGCATTGCATCAACATGCACAAATCAGTCCTTCCTCTTTGAGTGATTACTGGTAAATTGCTGTGATTGTTTCTGCAAGTAAGACAGTGCTCCCATTTCCGTGTTTCCTCGTGTACACATTCAGTTTCATGTCCATATGTGCTTTCACCTACACCATGTGTGCATAATTAAGCACATGATTGAACGGCATATTACCATTTGGTATCTAAATGAGGGTCCCTGTGGAGAATTGTGTAGTGCTTGCATAAGTCCTATATGGAGAAGAACAAACTGTAAGACAGAATTGTTGCAAATGCATGCTGTCCTGATTTACTAATGATGGGACCTCCTCATTAAAGAGCCTCATTTGATCTGGAGTTAAAGGGACTCATTTTCTGTAGATTACATGTGCTAGTTTCCAGTGGAATAAAATAGACTGTTAGCAGAAGACTTGTATAATTCTATGTGCTGAGAAAAAATAGAACTGATTTTCCTCATGACCTTTGTTCCAGACCATGCCATATATATTTATGAATGAAATCGTAATAGCAAGCCAACGGTGAATGAACAAATAGTCTTGCTCACTTAGGGTCAATTTCATTCAAGTCCAAAAGGCTTGCAGAAGGCCCTTACATAGTGCCATCAGTGGCAGCTCTCAAGGGCCCAATGTGCCATTCTTGGGCCCCTAGCACTTCTGGGGATTTTAGCTGTACTTATTCTCTTTATCAGCATTTTGATATTGTTTCTGCAAATCTATGACTTGCAGAAAATTTTATTTGGATGGATTTTTTTTCTTTTTTAGGCCACTAGACGGTCTGTGTCAGATTTTTGAGCTAAACCCCAGTATCATCAATTTTAGTCACTAGATCAATGAAAGTGTAATCTAGTGTCACTCTAGCGACCCTTTCTAATTAAGAACATAAGATTTGCCATACTAGATTAGACCAATGGACCACTGAGTCTAATATTCTGCCTCCAGCAGTGCCAAGAGTCTGATGCTTCTGAGGAGAGTAAACCCCCTCTTCAATAAGGCTATACTGATTACAGAGTAGAGGGCAGAATTTTTCCTTATACCTAGTAGAGGCTCATTCTTCATGCTGAAGACTGAGAGTTGATAACCTAGATCAGGGGTAGGCAACCTATGGCACGGGTGCCAAAGGCGGCCAGCGAGCTGATTTTCAGTGGCACTTACACTGCCTGGGTCCTGGCCACTGGTCCGGGGGGCTCTGCATTTTCATTTAATTTTAAATGAAGCTTCTTAAACATTTTGAAACCTTATTTACTTTACAATAGTTATTTACTAAAAAATAGTTTAGTTATATATTATAGACTTATAGAAAGAGACCTTCTAAAAACATTAAAATGTATTACTGGCACGCGAGACCTTAAATTAAAGTGAATAAATGAAGACCTGGCACACCACTTCTGAAAGGTTGCCGACCCCTGACCTAGATTTTAGCTTTTGTATCTACAAATATAAATTAAGGATATAAATTATCCATCTCTTTACAAAATCCAGCCCTTGGTTAATTATGGAGGCTAACTGTGCCATGTGTGAAGTGGTATTTCCTTTAATTTGTTCTAAATTTGCAAATACATTTAACCTAATTGACTCTCTATTTTTGCACTATACATGGTAGAAAGGAAGATAGTGAAACTGATCAATGCTCTTCATAATTTCAAACTCCTTGTAATGATCCAAGTTCTTCCATTTTCTATGTCCCACTGTACTTCTAATCATCTTCACTGTCCTCTGTGTACATTTTCTATTGATCTCATGCCAAGAGTGCAGTGTTAACACTTACTGATTGTATCCTAACCACATAATATATTTAGCAAGTACACCATTATCCAGACATTTTCAAAAACTTTAAGTGAAAGGAAGAAAAACTGTGCTAAAAGCAGAGTCACAATAGACAATTTAATTTAGAAAGTTATCAGGCAATAGACGATTCAGTTAGATTTACATCTGTGAAACAGATGGCCAACCACAAGCTGATTAGATTAGGTTTATTATGTTTGTGGAAATTAATTTGTCACTTTTTTTAAACCTATATGATTTTGTTAACTGTCTAACAGAAGTGATTTACGGCAACAACCTTGTTCTTTAATGTAAAATGTGGCAAATCCCAGGGAACATTAGATATGCAGAAAGTATCTAGCTGCAGCCTAATTTCTAGTGCATACCATGATGTAGTAAATGGCATTATAGAGTAGAAATGCTGCCACCTGTTGATACATAGCTGATAGCATTTTCAGTCTTCAGGACTTCATGTAAGAAAGATCTCATTACCAAAACATTTTGGATCAGATTTATAGATTCTAAGGCCAGAAGGGACCATTATGATCATCTAGTCAGACCTCCTGTATAACACAGGCCATAGAATTTTCCCCCAAAATTCCTAGTATATATGTTTTAGAAAAACATCCAAGCCAACTTCTCCTCTTGGGTGGTGCTATGCTCTGTCCTCAAAATCACTGACCATCAGTGTACCATCCGCAAACAGACGACCATGTGGAAAGTTTTAACAAGCCATTGAAAGAGATGTTGAAGTGGTTTGTTGGGACTGAGCCTGGGCACTGGCACCAACTCCTGCTGCTGTTTCCCATGTGAGAGGTACTCCAAGCCTCCCCAGGGTTCTCACCCTTTGAACTGCTCACAGATGCCAGCCCAGGGGAATCTTGGATGTGTTGTGAGAAGGTTGGGAGGAGTAAGATGCAAACATGCTCAAGGGTATGACCCAATACATCTGCCTACAGGGTGCTTTTACTAATGATAGGTTTCAGAGTAGCAGCCATGTTAGTCTGTATCCGCAAAAAGAACAGGAGTACTTGTGGCACCTTAGAGACTAACACATTTATTTGAACATAAGCTTTCATGGGCTACAGCCCACTTCACCGGATGCACATGCTGTAGCCCACGAAAGCTTATGCTCAAATAAATTTGTTAGTCTCTAAGGTGCCACAAGTACTCCTGTTCTTTTTGCGGATACAGACTAACATGGCTGCTACTCTGAAACCTATCATTAGTAAAAGCACCCTGTAGGCAGATGTATTGGGTCATACCCTCGAGCATGTTTGCATCTTACTCCTCCCAACCTTCTCACAACACATCCAAGATTCCCCTGGGCTGGCATCTGTGAGCAGTTCAAAGGGTGAGAACCCTGGGGAGGCTTGGAGTACCTCAGCACATTTGACCTTACCAAAGGCTATTGGCAGATTTCCTCCTGCCCCCATCTCCATCCTCCAGCAGAAGACCACATTTTTCACCCCCTTTGAGCATTTCCATTTTAAAAACCATGTCTTTCAGCCTGCGAGGGGCGACAGCAGCTTTCTAATGCCTTATTAATTGAATTGTCTGATCCCACTAGCAATATGATGTGGCTCACCTTGACATTGTAGTCTATAGCCATATGTGGGAAGACCACTTACATTGCTTAAGAGTGGTACTGATATCCCTACAGGAGGCTGGCCTCACAGCTAATCCTGCCAAGTGTATGTTGAGCATGACAGAAATGACTTGTTTAGAGTATCAGGTAGGAGCAGGCCTTGTGAAACCGGTGCTTTTACTAATGATAGTTCCTAATCAAAATCCTTGATTCTGCCCCACACCTCAGATGAGAAGACAGATGTGATGCTCTTAGGTCTAGCAGACTATTATCTCTGGTTCCATCCCCAATTTCACATCGATCTAAGCTTCCCAGACTGATCTACTAAAAGGCAGACACCAAAAATGTCTCATGGGACAACCAGTACAGTGAAGCTTTTAATACCCTAAGGGTGCAGCTGGGCCAGGTGCCTGTCTTAACCCACCTGGACTTCTCTCAGGAGTTCATTCTTTATATGGGCGCTTCTGACATCGGCCTGAGAGTGGTGCTCTCCCAGGACTTTGAGGTCAAAAAGCACCCAATCCTATATTTTAGCGGAAAGTTGTTCCCCAGCGAGAGGACGCATTCTATTATTGAGAAGGAAGCTCTGCCTATCCAGTGGGTTGTGGACTCCCTCATGTATAACCTGCTGGATACAGTAGAACCTCAGAGTTATGAACTGACCAGTCAACCACACACCTCATTTGGAACCAGAAGTACGCAATCAGGCTGCAGCAGAGACCAAAAAAAAAAAGCAAAAATAAGTAAATACAGTACAGTACTGTGTTAAACGTCAACTACTAAAAAATAAAGGGAAAGCAGACTTTTTTTCTGCATAGTAAAGTTTCAAAGCTGTATTAAGTCAATGTTCAGTTGTAAATGTTTGAAAGAACCGTAGCATTTTATTCAGAATTGCGAACATTTGTGAGTTATGAACAACCTCCATTCCCAAGGTGTTTGTAACTAGGTCTTTTCCCTAGTCACAGACCATGCACCCTTGCAGTGGCTACATTCTGTGAAGGACTCAAAACCAGCAGATTATGTGCTGGTATATAACACTCCAGCCCTGTATTTTCCAGGCGCAAAGCTGAGCAGGGAAAGAGCAAATGCAGATCCTCCCTCTACACCCCAGACATTGGGATTGGGGAAATGCTTGAGCAAGAAACCTTTCTGGTTTTGAGAGGCGGGTGTGTGTGTGTGCGATGGGATATGCCTGCCTCCCACTGATTGGCTATCAGGCATTCCTGCACTCAGGCAGTGCCAGTTAGACACAGCTGCAGAACAGTTGCTACCTGGAGAAGGGGAGTTTAAAAAGGTGAAACTGAGTGGTGGGATGTGAGTAGGATGACCAGATGTCCTGATTTTATAGGGACAGTGCCAATTTTTGGGTCTTTTTCTTATATAGGCTCCTATTACCCTCTGCCCCATCCCGATTTTTCACACTTGCTGTCTGGTCACCCTAGATGTGAGGTGCGGGGGGAAGTTTGCCCAGCAGGAAAGGCTGCTAATGAGCTCCAGTAGCCAGGGGAGCCCAGCCTCAGACAGTGGATTTCCTTCCCCTGTTTTGTGTGGGGCCCAAAACTGGACACAGTACTCTAGATGAGGCCTCACCAATGCCGAATAGAGGGGAATGATCACGTCCCTCGATCTGCTGGCAATGCCCCTACTTATACAGCCCAAAATGCCATTAGCCTTCTTGGCAACAAGAGCACACTGTTGACTCGTATCCAGCTTCTTGTCCACTGTAACCCCTAGGTCCTTTTCTTCAGAACTGCTTCCTAGCCATTTGGTCCCTAGTCTGAAACAGTGAATGGGATTCTTCCGTCCTAAGTGCAGGACTCTGCACTTGTCCTTGTTGAACCTCATCAGGTTTCTTTTGGCCCAATCCTCTGATTAACTAACTACAAGCCTGATACGAGTCAGGGGCCCTGGAGAGCTGCTCCCAGCTAGCGACCTGTGATGAGACCTGGAGAGCACATCTGGGGCAAGAAACTCAAAGAGACTATGGCCAAGCCCAGGTTGAGGGTTAGCTGACTATAGCCCCCACTTGCTTTTTATCCATGACAGTACCCTTTTGGCTGCATCCTGCCTGATGCCTCTTCAAGCTGTGGAGACCTTTCTGCCCATCTCTATGGTCACTGGTGATGGCCTCCCATACAAAGGCTGAGCCAAAATGCAGTGTACAGAGTGAAGGAGATGAGGCAGCGTTCATTGTCTCTTGGCTTAAGAATCAGACATCTTGTTGATAGGGAATTGAAGAAGGCTCTCTGGCTGGCTGTTTGGAATTGTGAATACAAACACAGGTCTACCGTTGTCACTCCTCTGGTTTAGAGAGCATCATTTCTGGACTCGGAAGGGGCTCCTAGCCTGTCATTCTTGGCAGAAGAGGCATGTGGATTGGGTCTCCAAAATGGTGGGTATAAAAGCAGAGAATGTATTGGAGAGGGGATTCATAGAGATTCTTCCTCCTTCTCAAGGAAATGACCGGAAATAGTCAACGTGCAGTATTTTCCTTTTTCCCCCTGCACTATTCCTCATGCTAGTGATTATGAAAGGCTTTTGTTCTGGTTCTGTCATCACATTTTGGATTAGCTTAGTTAGCTGCCCTCGTTCTATGCACCACTGGGAGATGAAGTGGAATGAGATAATTTACCTCTGAGACATGGACACATTAATCGGCATTTTGAGTTACAGTTTTTCCTTTGTTCCTTTATGTTCTTGTAAAATTCTTATTGGAACAATCCTTTAAGAACTTAAACCAGCAGCACAAAGGGAAGGGGATAGGAAGAATGGCTTTGTGCTTAAGGCCCAGCACTGCAACTCAGGAAATCTAGGTTTGGTTCCCAGCCCTGCCTTAGACTTCCCATGTGACCGTGTGCTCAAGTCATTTAATCTGTGCCTCAGTTTTCCGTGTGTAAAATGGGAATAATACTTGTCTCACAGGGGCATTGGGCGAATGGATGCTATGGTAATGGGGAGCATATCTCCTAGTTTTACAAGTAGAGCACCTCTTAACATAGGTATTATTATTTATATCACTAGCTCTTCATCAGTAGATCTCAAAAGAGATAAGTATCATTATCACCATTTTACAGATTGGGAAACTGAGGCACAGAGAGGTGAAGTGACTTGGCTAAGGTCACCTAACAGGCTAGCGGCAGAGCTGAAATAAAACCTGAGTCCAATGGGCAATGTTGCCTATTAAAAATCTAAATTCGTCTTTATGGTTCAAAGAAAGAATGAAGCAGTATCACGTGGGAAGGATCTCACTCATCTCCTGTTTGTCTATATGATTCTGTGTCCCCCCCAATGACAGTAACATTGAAATCATGTGGAGCTGTAAGCATGAGGTGCCATAGGTGGGAAAGATCAATTAAATGATTGTGCCAGCTGCCTGTAACGTTCGCTGGTGCTTTCCTTATTGAGTTTCTGAATCAGGAAGCAGAAGGCCATCAGATTTAGAAATGGTCAGGAGATTTAAGTGCTGACAGTGACCAGACCATGACAGGTTTCATTGCATTTTGACTTCCTGCCAACTCAAATATTTTGACCCCAGACGTTTCAAAAACACCTGTAGTTGACTTTAACTTCAAAAGCTGATCTTTCCTCTGTCCTCTTTAAAGGGTTATTTTTCAGAAACTCTCACTAAACCCCCTCCACCCTCTCTCTCACATATCCTGATGTGTATCAGTGGAATACTGGAACTATTGCTCATTGCTTAGTCAAGTTGTTCTCCAGTCACCGCAGAGGCATGGCACCTAGCACTATGCGAGTAAGGCAGCTAATTCATTTCTTTGACAGTTGCAGTACATTTGCTCCTCTTCAAAGTGCAAGAAATCTCTATTCCCTTAAAAACCGTTAGCTATGAGTGGGCCGTACTGGAAGGGGGAGTTGCTTTGGAGACACTGTTGCTACAAAGTTATTTTTGTTTCATGAAGCAGTTAAAAGAGACATTGAGATTTCATACTGGAAAAAGTGTTCTTTTGAAAAATAAACAGTTAAACTGTCGGGCTGCTGTCCTTAGGCTTGGCAAGGGAAGCAGAGGTGAAACTGTTCCTGCTTCTCACCCCATCAACTGCTGCAGCATTATTTAAAATACAAAATTCAAGCAAAACAGTTTACAAGTGGGCAATTAAAAATATATACTTGAGATGTGGCCCAATCAGGGCATTAATGGAAAATGAGAGCCAGTCTGAGGATCATAGGACTTCTCTGATCTGCATTTCATCCAGAGCAAAAATTAGAGCCCAGTTGTTAATCTTAATTAAAAGTGTTAAATGATTAAACAAATCTGTTGAAAGATGACCTAAATATTGTACCACACATGACAGGTAAAGCTGGCAGGGAGCTATTCCAGCTAAGACTGTAGGGACTGAGACTCTTTTTTGTGGTGTGCACAGTGCCTAGCAAAATTGGACTCTAATCCCCAGATGGGACCTCTGAGTTACTGCAATACAAATATTAAATAATGTGATCTGAAGTAGCAGAAGGCACAGGCATATTAAAGGATGGATTGCACCTTTAAATTGAAGGCCTTTGATACGGACACTGCAAAACTACCCCACCCCAGTTCAGAGCTCAAGAAGCCCTCTCTCTCAGATGTCTCCAGCAGCAGCAATCTTGCATAAAGGGAAAGTTGACAGACTGAAACATCCTTTCATAGGGTACTGTATGTGTCGGGTGACCAGATGTCCTGATTTTATAGGGACAGTCCAGATTTTGGGGGCTTTTCCTTATATAGGCACCTATTACCTCCTATCCCCTGTCCTGATTTTTTACTCTTGTTGTCTGGTCACCCTATGTATGTTCTCTGTGGATCTGACAAGTGCTGACCATGGATTGGGGCAAATATTGCCACCACCCCTCCCCATTAGGGTAGACCTGGCTCCTTTAGGGGTACTTATGAGGGAGCAGTTCCTGCTGTATGTACCTGGCGCTTGGTGTGAAAGGAGAGCGGAGAGTGTGTTCAGGCATCTGCACAAGGGCCAAGAACAGTCTGGCCCTAAATATTTATCTTGCACTAGAGATGGACTCTCAGATCCAGATCTAGAATGTGAATGCGCCAACAGTTTGGGGTGGATAGATCTGGGTTTTTACGTGGCCTATTATAAACCATTTGCAAAGTTTGAATCTGGATCTGCATTCAGACTGTTGAATATCCACAAAAGGGGGCGGCGGGGGATTTAGATCAGGGATTTTGATTAGGATCTATCATTAGTAAAAGTTTTCTGTAATTATGTAATGGTTATACATCTCCATATGCCCTTTCTAATAATCTTTTCTTTGTGCCTGCTTGGTTGAACTCAAAAGAGAAATTTTTCAGTAACCAAACATCTTCTCTTTGGTTGCAAATAGCTTAAGTTAAGCTGTAGACGTGAGATCGTTAAAGAAGGTGTCCAGTGTAAACACAAATATATCTGCACTGTTTGAACTTTAGGATGAGGTACATTGAACAGGAAGAGGAGGTGACAAAGAGAAGCAAATTTGTTGGGATTTGGGGAGGAGTGGGAGTGGAAGAGCTGCAGCAGGGGCGGGAATTGCTAACCCAGTAAGACATTAACTGTGTAAGAAAATCTGACCACAGTGTGTGCATGACTTCAGCTAAAATTAACCATCCAGTCTTCACATGCCAGTGGATGTCATCATTTAACTGTAGACCCCCCTGAGAAGGAAGAACAAGTTGGATTGTGGCATTTCTGCATTCATGTGAAATACACCAATATGAACTTTCGTGTCCCTGCTCGTGGGAGAAGTAAATTTTCCTGTGATCATTATAAAACAGTAAGCAGATCTTGGCTCCTTGTCAATGACAATGGTGCTGTAAAGGGCTTCAGAAATCTTTTCTCCCTCTGTTCTGTTGTTAGAGATTTCCTAAGGTTTTCTGTGATGATTGGTTGTTGGGGGTTTTTTAGTAAGAATTTTAAATGTTTTATATAGGCCCTTTATCTATTTGCTGAACATATATGCTTTTAGGGATTAAAGCCCCATTTATATGTATATGAAAGTTGTGGCATTAGAAAACATTGTGGTATAATGTTATTGATGGCTTGTTAGAGACAGCTGAAAAGTTCTTCGGTAAGCTTGTTGCTGTTCTTGTTCTAAGGACAATTACGTTTTGTGGACCGAAAGTTCATCAGATCAATTTCTTCTTTGTGGCCAAGGAAGAGCCTAAGATTTCAAGGGAGAAGTCACTTTGATCAATTCAGCTATCTAACTCTGTTCCCTTGTACTTTCGGCTGCAGAAGGGAATTCCTGCAGGCTTTAATGCTGTCTCACTTCAGTTCATGATTAGCAGTGTTGTGTAAGAGTGAGCATAAGGAAAAGAGGCCACCTGCTTGCCTTGGTGTGACATGTGGCTACAGCTTGAAAGGGATTTGTAAGTGGAAAATATGAATAAAGTGGAGGTATTGAGAACAGAGTTTTGCAAATACCAATGCAATTGTTAGTGTCATTTCACATACTAGGTGGGCTGCTGTCGGACTATATCACTTTGTAGATGTAACATGTAGGCTGTTGTATATAGCCTATCAATAACAGGAATTCAGAAAGCTAGTGATACGGGGTAGAAGTAAAAAATGTGTCTTCCTCCCTGGACCTCTTTATTATATTGTATATAGTTAAATACTCATCACTATGGAAGCAGTCACTAATGACTAGGGGAGCGGTACAAAACACAAAGATAAAAGCAGTCCCTCCCCTGAAGTGTTGACAGCCTAATGCTCCAATCCTGGAAAGGCTTGCAAACATGCTACATTTTACACACATGCTTCACTTGTATGCACTGTGTGTCATCCCACTGAGTTCAAATGTGACTCACGTGCATGACAATAGCTCTCTCAGTTGGGAGTAAAAAGGGATATAAATAAATAGCTGTGGTGGTGTTTGTTTAAATTACCCAGTGTACATCTATCTTTCAAAGAATGCTCTATGTATGTGACAGACATGAATGCCTAATAGAATGTAACACCCACTGGAATATCTGACCTAATTTTTAATTATCTGGGACCTGATAAACCACATGTGAATAAGTTAAATCACATGAGTTAGTGCTACTTAATTTCAATAGGTAAAATTACTTCTGTACATGTGAGCATGCAGAATCAGGCCCTTAGTCTGCTACAGTGCTAACCCCACTACATGATGTTGTTTGGAAAGTCATGAATTTTTGAAAAGTTAAATTTTGCATTTTATTTGCTATTTCAGCACCTATTACACCAATATTTTCAGTGGATTGTGGAAATACATTTTCCTTTCCAAAACTCGCATTCACGTCCTTCCATCCCTCCCAGATGCAAAAGGGGTGTCACCTCTCTCACTGAGTTGGACTCGTCATCTACTCTTATTTGAGGTCTCCAGCTATTTTTCTCATGTTACACTACTGATTCCCTCCCTTTTCCTAGTCGTTACCAGCAGGATACTGTAAGGATGGTCTGTCCCCGGAGAGACTGAGATCTTCAGTTCATGAGGTTTCCAACTTCTCTAGAACAATAGCAAGATAGATCTAGCCTTAGGCAAAAGCAGCCACTTGGGGCTCCCTGGTTCTGTGCTGACTTAATCACTCACCATCTGCCCCTGTTTCCTGCCTCTGTCAGCAGTGTTAGATACTGGACTTGTACTAAACCCCAGTGATGCCTTATTTTATTTCCACTTAAAACCCTACCTTTCACAAAAAAGGACCAGATAGGGCTATTTCTTTAATAGGCAGGAATGTGCACCCCATATTCTGTTAATCCTCTTTGTGGATCTAGCCCTGTGCTACATTGAAACGGCACCAGCTTGATAACTTTGGCCCTTGTCTTTAAAGTGCTTTGAAACTAGATGACATTTTCTTGGGGTGGTTCTTTTGCTAAACCTTTGGGGTTAACATGTTTATTCGTAGACTTTTTAATGTTAAATTCTTTGAACATAAGATTTGATAATTTTACTGAATGGTAGTGAGGTTTGGTGGGAGACTGCTGTTAATGTTATCCGAGTCAGAAATACATATCTATGGCTATGTGTGCCTGTGTATATGTAGCATATTCAATGAGCATTTGATGGGATTTTGTTTTACACATAACACACAATAAATGAAAATATTCCCATGAGGATCAACTCAACGCACTGTGTCTAATTTTAGGAATATTGTGAATCTCAATAGCCCTTTATGGGTTGTTTAGCAGTGAGATAGGCATGGCATTGTAATGCATGTTTTTTGTGGGGATGTTTGGTGTGACTAACCCTGTCAGCCAATAATGAAAAACCCATTGCTCAATTCTAATTATGGTATTTGCTGTATAAAAAAAAAGTGTTCAGCTGTTACTGTGGTGTCTCCTTGAGTCATACTCATGAGAGTCTGATTCATAGTAATCTCTCCAAAGGAAACATTCGGAGGCAGCTAATGTCTGATTAGTTAGTAACTGAGAAGGACTGGGTGGGAGAAGTTCAAATAGGAAATTGAACATTTATTTTAACTAGAAATTGTTAGTGAAAATTAAAATGATCTGAGGAGGAAAGCCTTTTCTTCTACAATAAATAAGTCAGAGAACAAATGTAAATCCCATCGGCCTAATTATTCACGCATTTTAAAAATACCTACAAGCAGCTATGAACCTGTAGCTAGTTAATAAAACTCCATCTTCCTATTCTGGGCTACTGTCTCAATTAAGGGAGACATCTGTTGTAAATGTTATGCTGTGGTACTAAGGTCTAGGAGGAGACACATGGATAGAAATTCTCCCTCCATTTACTATTTCCTGCCTACCTATCCCCTGATCCGTTTGATGAAATGGAATAAATGTCCCAATGACTCTTTGGCAAAGCAACTTTGACTGCATGTGGTGGTGGGAAAGTGTAACCCTCCAGATTGCTTTATTGGAACATTTCCACTGGTAGTGCAAACAGCCCCTGCCCTTTGGCACAATGGAGAATTCTGATATTAGTGTAGAATTACAGATGACAGCTTCTCAAATGGCACACTAACAAAGTGAAACTGGGACACTGGCTTTGGACTATTGTATTCAAATTAAGTGGTTTTAAAGCTAACGAAAAAAGGTCACGTCAAATGTATCTGGTCTCAAGTGGAAAATCTAAGCAAAACATTCCAAACCAAGCTCTTACTGTTGGTTCTTCCATCATTAAAAGGGGTGAGACTGCATCTTCCAGGATATACCCATTTTCTGACCCATTTACTCCTCTCCATGCCACATGTGTGCAACTGCTCTGGCAATGCATCATTGCTGCCCTGTGAAACACATCTCTTTATGGAGCTTAACATTGCTGTTCTAAGTAGCATCCAGAAGGAATCAGCTGAGAGCAATGTGAATCCTTTCCCCAAGAGTTGATTTTATAGCTTCCTGTAACGGGTCGGACTCACCCCTGCGGCACCTCCTGCTGGTGACTCTGGGAATTAGCTCTTTCCAGCCCTGGAACGCCCTCTGCAGGCCGGTGATCCACCTGTTTGCTACTGGCCCCCGTGTCCCTCCCAGGACCCCGGTGCCCCTTTAACTCTTAACTGGGTTTCCCCGTCCCAGGGGAACCCCCACCCTACTATCCCCACTTCGCCTCAGTAGTGGCTACTGCCCAGTCTCTATCTAGCCCCCGTTCGCTGGGGCAGACTGCAGTAGCCAGCACTCATCATCGGCAAAGGGGGTTTGGACCTGCTGCCTTTGCTTACCCCTAGGTTGCCCTTGCAACCCCCAGTACCTTTAGCCCTCTGCTAGGCCGCAGCCTGGGGTTTTCTAGGCTGGAGCTTCCCCAGCTCCTCAGCCTTTCCCCAGCCCTGCTTCACCCTAGGTACCTTATTTAGCTACTAAGCAGCCAGGCCCATCTCTCTCTGAAGGCAGAGAGAGACTGTCTGGCTTCTGGCTTCCCTGGCCTTCTTATAAGGCTCTGCAGCTCTGTTTGGGGCGTGGCCCCAGCTGCAGCCACTTCCCCAATCAGCCCAGCCAAAAGCCCCTTCCCAGGGCTGTTTTAAAGCCCCAAAGGGCAGGAGCGGGTAGCCACCCCGCTACACTTCCAAAGCACTTGATTCTTGCCAGGCTAGGAATGACATGCTGCAGTTACATATGGCATCAATGTGATGGCAATATAGAGAAGGCCTATCCTGCTATTTTCAAAATATACTCTGTTTTTTTAAATTCTCTCTCTCAGATCTTTACCAGGATAAGGCCTATAAACAAACATGTATTTTTACTAGTTAGTCCAGTAGAGTGGAACTGTCAACCAGTGTTCTGACTCACTGGCCAGTTCACCAAAGAAAGCTCTCAGCAGCAGCAGAATTTCAGTCCTGTTCTTCAGGGATGGGTTCATTTATCAAAGCCACAACAATCCATCACAAAGCAAACAGATAAACCAGGTTTTTCCCCTGACCAAGAGTAAGTTAAACCTGCCTGTAGATCTCTTTCTCACCAAGCTGCTTGCTGGCCATTTTTCTGAGGACTAGGTCACCTTCAGACTATCACCTGATCCCTGGCCTCAACGCTGCTTGAAAGGACCAGCCACCTTGTGACAGGATTCAACATGTGGACATGGTGTAAGTGTTTTGAGTAACACCTCAGAAGTGATGCCCATATTCTCCAAGGGTAGGAAGAGGTGTCATTTGGATCTACATGTATGAAGTTATTTTCTGACCTCATGAAACAGAACAGCCCAATAGGTCTCCTAGCTGGACATAAAGATTTCTTGTTCTTTGAGGATTCCTTTTTTATCTGTAGAGATTCTCTGCAGCTTGTTTAAACTAATGCTAGAGCAAGTTCTTATGAATGTGTTTATCTTAGGCTGCTAAAACACGAGAGAGAAAATCATGAAATGATGGGGGTAAGTGTGTTACGGTGCTGGGGAACTTTCAGTTTACATAATCTTCCCCATATTGCATAGACAGCAAAGGATCCGTTCAGTCAAACAGTGTCGAACAGTCAATTCATTATTACAGGGTTGCCAAAAGGAGGTAAACTAGTGTTTACGGGTATGACAGTCAAGGAGTTTCACAAGAACGGTCATTTTGGAAAGGATTGTGAAGCCTAGAAGTTCCTGGCATATTTTCCACACAATTCATTAAAGAAAAGAAGAAGAACTTCCAATTTTAAAAAGTACAATTCCTTTGATCCTGTCTTTTGACAGACAATGTCATGTATTTGTTGACTTTAGAAGGTTATTTCTTAAAACCTTGTTCATCTTACGCATGGTATTTTGGCTATGAACCACAACAGGTTGAATATTTCCAAAGTCAATGTTTATCTGACACACCCCTAATTCAAACCCAGTGGGCTGAAAGAAAAGAAAAGATGCCGTTCACAGTTGTCTTTGCTTTGTTTCCATATAAGTGGAGTCCTAGGATCATAGAAGTAAGAGATGATGAGGCAGTGGGAACTACTATGCCTCTGAATCCATCCCCCTGCAAAAGCAGGATGCTGCACCTGACTGATCTGAGATGCAGTGCTTGCTCACTGCTATATGTTTTTGAATAAAATAAGGAAACTGTCCACAATGTTGTTTATAGTATGCACACTACAAGAACATGCTGATTTATATAAAAAAGCAGTGTGTCATTATCCAGTAACTTTTTGATTTATTGTGGGGGCTGAAGGGAAACGAATTGCCTGCTTAGAATTGAATGTACAATTCACAACAAATCACTTATCTCATGAATTTAACCTTTTTATTATTTTAATTCCTTGATGAATAGCCCTGGTCAGATTGTGGTTTTCTGAAATGTATTTGGTTTTGAAGTAGTAAGTTAATTAGTTTGCAATTAAAAAAAACCCTCTATATAGTGTTACTGACTAGATCTCTGCAGGTATTTAATATTTGTCTTTTATGCTTTGTTCATTAGTTGTAACTGGATGGATGAGTCATATGGCATTTCTGTTTTCTAATTGGATGAGTGTGAAAGTAGTTCCAGTGCAAATATCCACACATCAAATTTGCTTTCTGCAAACATTTATGCCAGAACTGAATTAACAAATGTATATGAACAATTAATTCACTTACAAATTTGACCATATGTTTATGGAAATTTTCTTAGCAGTGTATCCCTAGCTCTTTTATTGCTGTTTTTCCCAATGATTTGACTATTTTTGAACATTTGAAACCATTGTGTGGTTTAAAATATTTTTCATGCATCTCGAAATTAGCAACCATTGTACAGGTTTTCTGCTTGTTTATGGGAAAAGGAAAAGAAGCATTAGGAATCATGTTTGCATAATAGGATACAAAGACTGGCAACAAGCAACTTTTGAATGTACTCTGGGAGGTTTACTCAATGAGCCTAATGTATGTTATGAGAGCAAGCAGTGAATGTAGAGTGAGGAATTGTTAAAAATGATCCATGACCTTGGTAATGTTGCATTCACAAGAGTCCTAAAAAGCGCAGAACTCTGTACTTCTTCCAGTTAAAAATAAAAAAAAACAAAAACAATTGCAGGAGGTCTGCATATAATGGAATACCTTTTGTTGTGGCAAATGAGTGGTTGTTAGATTTTTTTTTTATAAGTAGATCTGTATTTTTCACAAGAAGCTTTACTAGTTCAGCTGGTTGACTAAAACAATACTCCTCTCATTTAAATGCCCCTTCCAAGCATTCTTGCCCCATTGGCATGCATTATTGATGGTTTGTTTTTCTTTGAAATTAAATTTTAAATAAAAGGTAAAGCAGCATTGTTTGTAATTTTACCAGCAATCATAAAAATGGATTTCAGTGTACAGAAGAGCAGTTGTTTACTTCTTTTGCATAATATGCTTCTCTCCCGGGCATGAAAAAATGAGAGCCCTAAAGAGATGTAAACATGACATGACAGGAGGCCAGTTTTGTATATCTCATTGTGGGGTGCAATTAAAGATATGAAAATCATAGTGGGGAGAGATGAAAATGACCTGTTAAACTATTTATTGATATAGGATTATTACTGTTTGAGTATTATTTAATGCCTTGTCCAGGCTAGTTTTTGCTGAATCTCAAATGACGGTCCAAGAACACCATAGGTTTGATTTTGTACTATTATTTTTCCATTTTTAATAATAAAACAGAAAAGAATATTCTGTGTATGCCAGACAGTGGGAATGTTAACAATCGGGTTCCATTGTGTTGCATATCACTGTTCTCTTTCAGTTATGCACATGAATTCTCCATACGGTGCCTATTTTAATCTCCTGATTATTCACCTACTCAAGTATGCATTCACATTATGTATCTGCATGAATTGCTTTGTTTAATCTGTTTGCTTTGCTTTGTTTGCTATATAGTTGTTCAGCTTTGTTGTGCAATGTTGTTTTGTAAAGAGGTTTAGGTATCAGATTTTTTTGGAGCGAGCAGAGTAGTAGAGAAGATTTATTGGCATACTAAGTGTGAGAGGGAAAATAAGTTTATAAGAGCAAGTCTTTAAGGATTTTTTAAAGATATGAGGGTAAGGAATAGATGGAGGGGATTATATAGGAATATTCATATTAAATCAGACTAATAGCCAATCTAGTCCAGCATCATGTCTCTGACAGTGGCAAGCACCAGATACTTATGATAATGGTACAAGAAACTTCTCAGTGGACAGTTAGGGAATAACCTGCCCATAAGGGATAGATATCACATTTTCCCTTTTGACCTGAGCAGCTAAACAATATCTGGGGTCTTGGAGGTTATATATGTTAGGAAGAGGTGTTAATGATGGAGTCAGGTACTTCTTTGATGCGATCCCATTTACAAAGAATGTACACAAAATGTTTCCATGAACACAGTAGGAATCGAACAGGAAGCAGTTTCCATATTTCAGAGTTCCCAGCTTGCCTTTCCACCCAGCACCGGTGCTAGGTATAGCAGCCTAAGCAATTGCTTAGGTCACAGAGCAGTTCAAGTTGCTCGCCCTTCTCTTTTGATTATCAGAACTTGCCTGTTTTAGTATTGGGGAGGGGAGGCACCAAAATATTTCTGCTTAGGGCCCCCAGTGGGCTAGCACTGGCTCGGTTTTCAACCAGTACTTTACCCAAAAGCATTTCCTCAGGGCCACATTGGCAGTACTTCTCTTCCATCTCCTTGGCTTTCCTGCTGTCTTCTCTTTTTTGTTTCTGGCTGCTTCTTGCTCTGTCTGGCTACTTCTGCCCACAAACACCGCCCACTTCCACCAAACAATACCTAGTAGGGGTATTCAACCCCCTAGTGAAACCAATTCACCCACATAGCTCAGCTTCTGACTGGCCTTGCAAATGGTCTGTGTTTTGAGTGATGGGTCTTGTTGTTTCAGCTTTTTAAAATTTATCCTGAAGGAAGGGGGCTATCAGCGAGTTTTCATCCAACTCCATTTTAACAACAACCTCTATCACTTGGTGGTTGGTTTATAACCCAAAGCAAGAGGGTTTATATCCATTCTTTTCAGACAATGTTTTATTCTTTCTAACCTGCAGTGTTTCCCCCTCCTCTCTTGTATATCTT
Source organism: Mauremys mutica (assembly GCF_020497125.1). Classification (NCBI taxonomy): domain Eukaryota; kingdom Metazoa; phylum Chordata; order Testudines; family Geoemydidae; genus Mauremys; species Mauremys mutica. The sequence goes on from NC_059075.1 coordinate 84,863,336, forward strand.
GTCACCTTTTTTTCTCTGGAATAATCTTGCTGAATGAGTTAGCTTAACATACAGTAAAATGAATCAAGTATGTAGATTACAAGAAAGAAGAAAGGCCGGTTAAGGAAAAGTGCTCTGTTGACTGATGCGTATGATGTTTGGTGTGTTTCCCTTTTTTGCCCATCCCTGGAAGGGAATATTGAACATGTGGGATCCTAATTGCATATGATGGTGTGATTTTACAGGTGACTGTTGAATGAATTGTCTTCAGAGATGATAAAGCATCATGTGGTGGTTGACACAACTGTGCATTTGTACTAGCCAGTGTGTTGTAGCAGCAAGTGGAAACAGAGTACTAACAGAACCTGCTCCTCCTCCATTTTCTTTGTTTTCTGATTTTCTCACACACTGGCATGGTGAATCAGGCCCACTAAGTTCAATGAAAACATGGGATGCAGTAAGCAAAAACTAATGAGTTTCCTCTGTATGCTCCATTCCTGATTTGTGCATAGCATGAAGTAGCCGGAAAATATACTATTTTCTTGTCACTCACATTTCAATGCTCCCCACTCCCTCCCAGCAGACATCCAGGGGAGAATAGACCACAGAATTAGAGCTGGTCAGAAAATGCTGATCCGTAGAAATCTCAGTGTTCTGCAGGAACTTGGCCATTTTGATGAACTTTGGATAGAAAAATGCCTGGCTTCCTGTCATCTCACCTCCCAGGCTCCCTGCCAGATTTTCCCCAGGATCTCCTCCTTTTCCCTAGTCAACTCCCTTTCCCTCTGAGGAGTAACTGCAGACCTCCTTCCTGCAGCCTTTTCCAGCTCTCACTTCCTGGTTTATAAGAACATAAGAACAGCCATACTGGGTCAGACCAAAGGTCCATCTAGCCCAGTATCCTGTCTACCGACAGTGGCCAGTGCCAGGTGCCCCAAAGGGAATGAACAGAACAGGTAATCATCAAGTGATCCATCCCCTATCACCCATTCCCAGCTTCTGGCAAACAGAAGCTAGGGACACCATCCCTGTCTATCCTGGCTAATAGCCATTGATGGACCTATCCTCCATGAATTTATCTAGTTCTTTTTTGAACCCTGTTATAGTCTTGGCCTTCACAACATCCTCTGGCAAGGAGTTCCATAGGTTGACTGTGCATTGTGTGAAAAAAATACTTCCTTTCGTTTGTTTTAAACCTGCTGCCTATTAATTTCATTTGGTGGCCCCTAGTTCTTGTGTTATGAGAAGGAGTAAAATCCTATCCCAGCTCCTTCCCCAGTTGGGCTTCATCTGCCATTAGGTCTTATCCAACCTTGGTTCCTCTCCAGGTGAATAAGGTGAATTGGCACTTTCTGACCCATATTACCCTGCTCAGGGCCTGTGTGGAATACACACCCCATCACACTGTTAAAATGTTTTCCTCTGTAGGCATCTAGGAAATACAGTTTCTGGTTTGTTGTTTTTGTTTTTTTGGTTTATTTTTTTTTCCCAACAGCAAAGTCACTCATATAGTCAGTAGGCAGCATTTGTTTCACTCAGATGTTTTTCACTGAGATGTTTCAACCTGTTTTTTCTTTCAAAGTTCACAATAACGCTGGCCTAATAGGAAATGCACATCCCATTTAATGTAACTTGTAAAGGTGGAAGTGGAGGACAAATGAGGGAAAGCCATGAAATATATTTCAGTTCATGAGTGTTATGGTCAACACAATCAACATTGTTTTGCAGAAACTTGACACCTGAAAATAAAAATAAGCAAGTGTTGTTTTATTCTACGAGAAAAATAGTAAGAAGTGTAAATATTTTTGATGAAACTGGTAGTTACTCTTCAGGCAGTGCCAGTTCTAATCAAAATAGCTGCACCTTACCCTTCTGCATTGACATCAGATTGGCAATTGCAACAGGGAGTCTTGGTTGTCCTTACTCTCTTTTCAGGATTCATCAGGCAGGGAAGAAGGAACATAGTGTTTAGGCTTGGGGGTTGATTTTGGTTTCTCATGGAGAAGGAAGACATAAACCTTGTACCTGCTGTTTGATTTTGAAGGTACTTCTGAAGTTAGTAGGCCTGATTCTGCTCTCGCTTTACACTGGTTTTATACCAGTAGAATTCTAGTGACTTCAGTAATTTATATTGATAAAAGATGAGAATCTAATCCACTATATGTGGATTCTACCCTTCACCTCCTGAGAGCCATTACCCAGTAGGAGGGGAAGTAAAGGTGGCTATGAAGCCCGTTTGCACATGACCATGTTTTGCCTACACTGAGGGCTGGCAGAATCCTATTATACTAGCTCTAACTTACAGCAGCTTCCCTGTTGCTGTCAATGGGATGCTCCATAGCCCATAATCATAGACATGAACAATATGGTGGTCACCCCTCCTCCCCCCGGCACCCCCTTACACCAGAGGCTGTGAGGGAGGGCAGTATAGGGCTGTATACACTAGACCTATGCAGTTCCTCCTGCACATAGGAATTTTCCCCTGGGCTCCTGGGAGCCCCCATACATAGGGCCCTGTGTAAATCACAATTTAAAAAAAAAAATTCACAACAGGGTAAAGGGAGTATTCAATTTCAAAGACTATGCATTGAATTAATTTTAGAACTAAATAATTTTCAAGGAATATGCACAGAATTAATTTCACAATTAAATTTAATCAATTTTACAACTAAAATCGTTAGTAAACACAAACATATGTAGTTCACCAAATGTTCAGCTATTTCTGTTTATAGTTTTTAATTACAGTTTAAGTATCATTAGTTGGTTTACTTGTTCCTCTTTCATGGGTTGTCTCTGTGCAGTAAGGATTGCCCATATGCCAAAACACGACGCTTGGCATCCGTAGAGTCAGGGACAACAGTTTTGCAATGTTGGGGAAGCATGGTTCTGAAAACTTTCGTAAAGCAGTTAGTGAAAGGTCACTGCTGCATTCCTTTGCATAAAACCAGTAGCCTTCTAATTCAGTTTTCCAGCTCCCGTTGAAATGAGGTTTGGAATCCAGTGGGAAGGCATCCAAGTTTAATGTACATGCTTGAATGGGATCAAACACCATACCGCTTCAAGGAACCAGAGTGCTGGCTCAGTGAAACAGGGTTTTCTTTCATTCGTATCAGGGAGATAATAGTTTGAAAACTTATCTGCAATTTCAATAAAAGTTTTAATAGATTGATTTTGAATCCCTGCTGTGTTACTCACATTTATATGCTTGATAAATGTTAATTAAGTCAACTTTATTTGTTTTTTATTTTAAGCTTGATGAACACGAATCTCATGTCTTTCAAACAATTTGATTAAATTAACAAACTCTTTGTCATACCTCGCGATTAAGTTGAGCTGTAAAATTTCTGAATTGTCCAACAGATGATTCAACTCCTGTGTTTGGTGTAATTTTTCATTTCCTCCTCCACAAAACATGAGTAAAAAGTAATGTAGTATGCATGGTATTCAATAGCAGCATACCAGCTTCCCCATCTCACCTAAGAGGGCAATTTCACATAAAGATTTGATCCCACAGCCTGGACTATGATTTGCAGATACTCTTTAAAATGCTATTTTCTGTTTGCACAATGTTTAAAAAACTTTTTGACTGTTGCTGTTAGCTTGTCAATGTCTGGGAAATTGTCAGGTGTTGCCTCCTGCTAGTCAAGCATAGTGGTTGGAGCAGAGGTCAAAGCTGAGTGGTCAGAGCCCAAGGACAAGCCAAGACAGTACTGTAGCCAGAGTCCAGGTGCATACCAGGGGTCAAAGCCATGTGGTCAGAGTCCGAGGGTCCAGAGAGGGTCAGGAAGTAGAGGCAACCTGGAGCGGGTCAGTAACAGGGTAAGGCAAGGACAAGATGGGAACAGTCTCTGGCAAGGCTGGGGCAGGAACAGGATCAAGAGCAGGCTGGGAGTTTCGAGAATTTCATACTGTGAGGCAGCAGAAAGGTTCCAGGATGGATAGTGCTGTTGCACAGACTGATCTGCGGCCCCGCAGGGTTGGGGAAATACCTGAGCTGGAGGGTCCTCTGACCTAACCTCTGCTCCTGGATAGGGGGCTGCCGCATGCTTGAAGGCTGAGTCACTGCAGGCTCTGTGGGAAGAGTAAGTTAGTGGCTTATTGGTGCCTCTGCCCAGCTCTGTTGGAGGAGCATCTATTGAGTGAGCAGCCCCTGGTTTGGCTGTGGGTTTGCCTCACCAATTGGTCCTCCAGACGTCAATAGCAAAACTATGTGAGAACTGCAGGTGAACTGAACTGTTAGCCAGTAATCTCTTAAACACTTTGTTGTAAGCTTTTGAGTTAAAAAATAAATGCACTGATATTATCAATATCCACCCTAAGGTATTCAAATACTTTACAATAGTGTAGTGTGCAGTAGTGTTGTAATTATCAGCCTGTAAGAAAATCGTATCAGGGAGGACAGCTTTCATTTCCAAGTCGGATGCATTGTCACCATTTAGGTCTTTCTAAACAAATAAAATCTGTTAAACATACTGATCTTGGCATCAGTCAATTTGTCAGTGACCAAGGAGGAGTAACCTGACTGCTTCACCAATTACACAATCTGCTGCTTCTCCATGTGGCAGCTTTAGGTAACTGTTCACGTTTCAGCTGATTTAGGGTTGCCAACTTTCTAATTGCACAAAACTGAACACTCTAGCCCTGCCCCTTTCCCGAGACATCCCCCCCCCCCCCGCTCACTAAATTCCCCCTCCCTCGGTGACTCTCTCCCCTACCCTCACTCACTTTCACTGGGCGGGGGCATGGGGGTGGGAGGGGGTGAGGGCTCCAGCGTGGGACCAGAAATGAGGGGTTCAGAGTGTGGGAGGAGGTGAGGGTGAGGCATGGGGTTGGGGTGCAGGAGGAGGTGGGGGTTCAGGGTGTGGGAGGGGGTCTGGGCTGGGGCAAGGGTTGGATTGTAGGAGTGATGGCTCTGGGCTGGGGGTGCAGGCTCTGGGGTGCAGGAGGGGGCTCCAGGTTTGGGAGGGCTCGGGGCTGGTGATTGGGGTGCAGGAGGGGGTACAGGCTCTGGGCTGGGGCCAGGGATGATGGGTTTGGGGTGTGGGAGGGGACTCCAGTTTTGGGGGTGGGGCTCAGGGCTGGGGTTTGGATGTGGGATTACCTCTGGCGGCTCTCAGTCTGTGGGGCTAAGGCAGGCTGCCTGTCTGTCCTGGCTCTGTGCTGCACCCTGGAAGTGGTCAGCAAGTTCGGCTCCTGGGAGGGAAGGAGACTCTGTGGTGTGCGCTGCTCTCGCCTGCAGGCACCACCACCCCAGCTCCCATTGGCCGGGAATTATGGGCAATGGGAGCTGCAGTGGCAGAGCCTGCAGACGGAGCAGCGTGCAGAGCCGCCTGGCCACACCTCTGCGTAGGAGCTGGAGGGGGGAAAGGCCACTTCTTCCGGGAGCCTCTTAAGTGCTGCCCAGAGCCTGCACCCCTGCCCCCACACCCCAACCCTCTGCCCCAGCCCTGAACCCCTCGTTCCCACCCCAGAGTCCTCTCCTGCACCCCAGAGCCCTTACCCCCACCACGCCCCAACTGCTCTGATCTTCCTACTGCCCACCGAACCCCTCGGTCCCAGCCCAGAGCTCCCTCCTACACCCCAAACCCCTCATCCCCAGCCTCACCCCAGAGCCCCCACCCCCCACCAGAGCCTTCACACACACCCTGCACACCACCCCCCTGCCTCAACCCCGAGTCCCCTCCTATACTCCAAACCCCTCGACTCCACCCCCTCAGTCCAGAGCCACCACTTGCACCCCAAACCCCTGAGAGTCTGCACCTCCAGCCGGAGCTTTCACCCCCTCCTGCATCCCAACCCACTGCCTCAGCCTGGAGCCCCCTCCCACACCCTGAACTCTTCATTTCTGGCCCCATCCCGGAGCCCACACCCCAAGCTGGAGCCCTCACCCCCTCCCATACCCCAACCACCTGAGTCAGCCTGGTGAAAATAAGCGAGCGAGCGACGGGGGTGGGGATGGAGTGAGTGGGGGCGGAGCCTCAGAGGAGGGGCAAGGTCAGGGCGAGGGTGTTTGGTTTTGTGCCAGCAGAAAGTTGGCAACCTTATTGCAGTTTGTTTCCAAGCTAGATTGTGTTTAGGGATCAACAGCACTCTATGCTGCACGTTCACACAACACTCTTTTTCTGCATGCACACAGCACTCTTATGCTGCACGTGCAGAAGGATAGCGCATACAGGTATGAAGCAGCTGAGCTGTACAGTTTGCTAAGGTGATTATTTTGTATGAAATACTTTACTATACACATTTTACTTTTTTATAAGAAATTTGAAAAAAATCATGAATTGGGGATATTTTCCTGATTTCCTTGCACTCAGTGAACTTGTGATTGTCACAGGGCCCGAACCCATACACCACTGGCATTAGCATGTAAGGGCCAGAATCTGTCCCAAAAAGTGTTTGAGTGCTGTTATTCTAAAGAAAGAACTGATCTTAAAATAGAAATGGGGCCTTTACAGATATTTTTTAACACGACTCTTTAAAAAAAAGAAAAGAAGAAGGAAAAAAAAAAGTCTCTCATGTTTCCTTGTTTGGAATGAGAACAAACAAACTTTACAGAGGTCTGGTTCCCTTTTGACCCTGTTTTAACGTAGTATAGTAACAGCTGGTACGGTTCTCTCTCCATGAATGAATACTTCCTGAGCTACCAATGCCAATCATCAGTACAGTGTTTCAGGAAGAAGGAACCAAATTAATAGTGGGGATGAACATTGCAAACTGTGGTTTGTTTATGAAGATTCTGAAATTAAATTGAATTCTACCATAAAGAGAGAACCAATTGTGCAACATTAATACAAATGTCTCAGATTACCTGGCCGTGACTCTAGCAGGTATGTACACCTCTACCCCATATAATCTGACCCGATATAACACGAATTCGGATGTAACGCGGTAAAGCAGTGCTCCGGGGGGGCGGGGCTGCGCACTCCGGTGGATCAAAGCAAGTTCGATATAATGCGAGCTTGATATTATCTTTGTTGTGTCTTTGATCATCCTTAAATTTGCGTGAAAGACAGTCTTTTTGTTTTAAAAGCAGGTAGAAATCAGCATTTCTACCCTGCCAATCTCCAAATATGGAAGTAATGATCCTGATTCTCACTTATATTTGTGTAAAACTGGCATAAGTGAGGAGATGCTGGCTCCACACAAATCTCTAAAAGCTCTGCCATTGTTTAGCATTACTGTCATTTAGGCCATGTTTTTAGGGTGACCAGATGTCCCGATTTTATAGGAACAGTCCTGATTTTTGGGTCTTTTTCTTATATAGGCTCCTATTACCCCCCCCACCCCCATCCCGATTTTTCACACTTGCTGTCTGGTCACCCTACATGTTTTACACTAGTGAGCTTACTGCAGCACAGCTCTACCAATTCAGCTGTGCTGCTGTAAGATCTTTCATGTAGATGCTCTATGCCGACGGCCGCTGTAGCTATGTCAGAAGGAGACGCTCTCCAGCCGACATAGCGTTGTGCACACAGCCAGTGAAACTTATGTTGCTCAGGTGTGTTTTTTCAAAACCCCTGAGCAACCTAAATTTTTGTGACATATATGGTAGTGTAGATATGCCCTGAGAGTCATTTGGTTTTGGTGGTCAGGCACATGCCCTAGTTTACTTTTTCAGTAAACTAGTGTAGTGACTGTAGTCTTTTGTGAGTTCATAAATTCATTTACTTTACCCAGGAGTCCTCAGGGTTCATTTTGAGATATCAAAGTTTCATCGTAGCATTTTCAGGGACTTCAAAACCAACAGGTTCAAAAGAGAAAGGTGGTGACTACTCCTTCTCATCTGGTACAGGAGTTGGTTCGACAAGTTGTCTGGACTCCTCCTGCTCCAAAGAACTGTAAAAGAATCATGGGCCTCCTTTACAAAACTCTAGACATTGACTGAATTCTTTGACCCTACTGCTGAGGGGATAAAGCAGCAGATAAAATCTCTCACAGAATATATGTAAGGCACGGATGTGTTAAACTAGCGGGTTTTGGAGCTCTTTCGTTTTTGACACTATACACATTCACTGAAATAGGATGACTGTGTCTTTTAATAGGCTGGATACCCTGGAATTTAAGGTTGACTTGTAAAAGGAAAAAAAACCAGCAACAAAGGACAAAATTCAGATATCTAGATATTTTGGCTTTATTCGTTTTGAGTTGAGATAGATCATAGATGGTGCTTTTCTCTTTAATTTTGTCCTATATGGGAACAGGGAACAATATTGATCTCATCAATGGAAGTTCCTTAATAGGTTTTTCTTCTTTTTGATAATGCACTCTGAAAAGGTTATGTGTTTCACAAATAAGTTATGTATCCTGAATGCTGTATTTACTATTGTTAAAAGCGATATAGTCTGTGATTAGCAAAACTTGGCCCATAAATAAAAATATATTTAAAGTCTTGTGGTTTAATTGCTTGATTAATATTTGCTTGGATTTCAGATAGAGATTTATTTTAAAGGATGTAACTAATTACAAACCTGTAAGGGAATTTAAAATCAGTTTAACAGACCTAGTAGATTCCATGCACTAGGAGCAGCAAAGAATCCTGTGGCACCTTATAGACTAACAGACGTTTTGCAGCATGAGCTTTCGTGGGTGAATACCCACTTCTTCGGATGCAAGTGGTGGCACCACTTGCATCTGAAGAAGTGGGTATTCACCCACGAAAGCTCATGCTGCAAAACGTCTGTTAGTCTATAAGGTGCCACAGGATTCTTTGCTGCTTCTACAGAACCAGACTAACACGGCTACCCCTCTGATACTTGACACCATGCACTAGGACTTATTAGAGCAGTTAGATCTCGTGCATCAGAGCTTATTAGTTAACATTTAAAAGGAACTTCATCCTGAAAATCATACCATAGAAATTTTCCTTAGAAATGAGTCTTTAAGGTTTCTCAATAACAGAAAAGGAATGGCAGCGGGAAAACACAAAATGCTGAGTTTGAAAATAGAAAACAATTCCATAACCTTGTCAGTGCTGCAAAACATTTAGTTCCATGTCTGATACTCCATTCATGCCATAGCATGTTATGTTATAGTTCAGGGGTTCTCAAACTAAGGGGTCACGAGCTGTCAGCTTCCACCCCAAACCCTGCTTTGCCTCCAGCATTTATAATGGTATTAAATCCATTTAATTTTTTTTAATTTATAAGGGGGGGGGTCGCACTCAGAAGCTTGCTATGTAAAAGGGGTCACCAGTACAAAAGCTTGAGAACCACTTCTATAGTTTTTTCCTGAGCTCTGATGTCAGATTTGTCAACAGAAAAAAGCCATACCCCATAGCCTGCAGAATACTTGATCTGCACAATACCTTAAACTGTAATGGTGCTAAATTTTTTCAAACAGCTCACAAGCAGGGATCTTCTGTCTAAGGTCTGAAAATGTGAGAGGTGGTTGTGCATGGACTAAGAGATGGGATTCTCATTTTTAAGTTTGATCAAATATCTAAAATTTAGTTTTTATGTATTTCTTTTCCTCCTAATAGATTTACACGGATTGGGCTAATCATTATCTTGCAAAATCTGGTCACAAACGATTGATCAAGGACCTACAGCAAGATGTGACTGATGGAGTCTTACTGGCTGAAATCATCCAGGTTGTAGGTAAGTGAGTTTCTCTTTTTGTGCCACGTACATGCCTATTTTGTTAGAGCCACAGCTTGTTTTTTCACATAAATACGGGGAAAAGAAATGGAAACCATATGGAATTAAGATAATAATTCTGCCTCACAGGCTTTGATAATTAATTTGATAAAGCTTTATGTTAAGGGATTGCGGAAAAATATTTGATGTTCTTGATATGCTCTCCTGACACAGCATTATCACCCAGGACAGCTGAAGGGAAAAAGCAGCTGATGAGATTTTTTTTCTGTTGGGTGACTTGTGACCTTGCTTGTTATCTTTTTGTTATCTTTGTTCCTGTTACCTTTTTTAGACTGGTCTGGAAATAATTCACCAAGACAATGATGTGTTATATTAAATCTGCCACTTCTGGTTGGATCTGAAAAATCCCAGTGTGCAGTTAGGATTAGGGAAGGACATGATTAGTATAGGGAAGAAAAGAAACCCATAACAATCTGTTTTAAAATAAGGAAGCTCATTTGTTGTCAGGATGGCCCCAGGCGCTAAAGGGACTGATGCCAATGGGAGTTGAAGGTTCAGGTTGGGCCCTGTGCAGGGCTCCACATTCCCCCTGTTCCAGGTTCTTCATTAGTTCCTTTAGAGACTCATCCATCTGGTATTTAGGCCATCACAAAACACATGGATGGAGCTATGGAGAATGACAGAATCAGGAAGCCCATTAATAGGAATTAGAATGACTGTTATTGACAACAAGACTGACAGACTTGAGATGCAAATGAAGGCAGTAGTGAAGTAACTAGACACCCAAGCCGGTATATTTCTGTTACAAATGCTGTGCAAAAGAATTAGAGCCCTGAGTTAAGTTTATGAATGTATGGGTCAGATATTCAGCTGACATAAATTGCCATAGTTTTAGTGACTCCAGCTGAGCTAAATTGATTTTTACCAGATGAAGATCTGGCCCGTACATACTGAACAAACAACATATTCATTGCTGCCTGAGTATAGCCCTCTGAAAACTATCAATGTAACTACATAGGTATAAACATTTCACATGAATTACTTGTGTACCTGTGTATAACAAAACTCCATCCAATATCTATGTAATTGTGTATACCAACACAAATATTGTAATGGGGAGATTTTCAGAGGCATAAGGTGGAGGAAGGCACCCATCTCCAGTTGACTTTCAGTGGGAGTTGGGCACCTAGCTGCCTTTTGTGCTTTTTTAAAAAATCTGTCCCTACATACATACAGTTACATATATGTAACAATGCTGCACAAAATCCTTGAGTAGAAACATGCATATAAGAACACTACCAAAAACAGTGTACCTACCTGTATCAAATACTTGTATGCATATTTCTATGTGTACCTACTTGTGAATGCTCCCATATGTTTCAAAATATGTCCTGTGAAAAATATTCAGAAGAGTTATTGTTTACTAAAATGTTTGCTTTAATTCATCTTTGCATTTTTTCTGCTTTTTCTCATTGCTGTTTTAGTGTTTGGATTTAGCGTTTTAAGACACAACTGTGAAAGGTTAATACTTAAGGTGAAGGATTTTCTTTTTCATAATTTTTTCCAAACAAAAGAAAATCCATGTTTAAACACACAAATTCCACTTTAATCCCCCAAATTGGCACTGAAAGGAAAATATTCATTTGCATCCCTTATGCACTGGCCTTAGGCAAGCTGCATCTCATTGTCACATTAGAAGTGGTAAGTTCCACACATGGAAACAGCTTCAGCTGCAGCTATAAAACCATGACCTGTCCTCATAAGGATTTGTACTATGAAAGCTTCTGAATGGTAATTTTTTTCCCTTCTGCATGCAGTGCTCTCTGTTGTGTGTGGGGTGTCGGGGGGAGAGGGGTATGAGAAAGCAGCAGTACCACAGAAACATCTCTGTTCTTTTGTGGGCATTGGTGGTGTATTTAGAGATTATCCCAGGTTAACAAAACCTTTTCAAGTGAATTTGTTGATTATGAACATTCCTTTTGGTCACTGCATGAGTTTTGTATTCAAGACTTCAGTGCTAATGGTGATCTTCAAAGGGAAATATGTTTGTGCCTTTTTATGAAGAACGAAGAAGAGCTTTTGAAAGGTTTTCTGGTCTCTTCTGAATTCTCTTTTCTGCCTTTTTGTTTTAAACGTTAGAAATGCAGGTCTTGTCTTCCCTTTTTTCCCCTAGGAGATCCTGTAGACGATTAGAGAACTGGTAGGATTATGCCATCAGAGATGTCATGCAGTTAAACCTGATTAATTAAGAAGGGATGTAATTTTTATTCTGCTTCAAACTCTGTTTTTTGTTAACATCAGTTTAGCTCAAATGCCTAAATAGGACAGCTGAGAGAAGCTGTAATTGTTAAGGATATAACACCTCTGCCCTTTTGGATAAGGGCTTAGAAAGCTCATGATCTGCAATGAATCCTCCAGCAAAACTAGAGAAAAAACAAGCTTGACATGTCTGATATTTCGAAGGAAGAACAAGCAGAACAAATCCTAAAAAAAATGTAAAGCCTTTGTTAAACTTCATAAGGAAGCGAAAAGTGCAGAAGTGCCTTTTAAGACCTTATAAAATCTGAACTGTGTATTCTTCTTGTTGAGAGAGTTTGCTAAACTACCAGCTCTCCTTAACAGGCTTAGATTTTCTTCCTGTGGCACCTTTTCGTACAGTTCTCTGAGTTGGTTAAAGTCTTCTTTTTTGAAGTCTACTATCCTTTTTCTGCTCCTCTCACGCCTTCCTTTCCTTAGAGTTGTGAAATCTATCATTTCATGATCACTTTCATCCAAATAGCCTTCAACCTTCAGATTCATACCAATTCTCCCCCTGTCTCCCCCATTAGTCAGAATCAAGACTAAAATATCTGCCCCCCAGTTACTTCCTCCACCATCTGAAACAAGAAGTTGTCCCCACTACATTCCAAGAAACATCCTATTAGTGAGATTATCTTTTTGCATGGTGAACACCCTGGAGACAATTAACTGTCACCACACATCAGGGCCATCAGAGTGAATTATTATCGAGGTTTACAAGGTCCAACACTCCCTCGTTCTGTGTACATTCCTGTCACTCAAAACCAGTTGTATATTTCTGGAAAGAAAAGAAATCTGATTTAGGAATTTATAACTTGGTAACTTTCATTCACTTTTTATTATAACTTGGCATCCATATTTTGAAACAATGGGCAATTCTAAAAGTATTTGAAACCTGGTAGGGATAAATTTGACACCTAAGAGCATAGAGATATAATCTTCAGATTTAACTACTAGCAATACTGTACTGAAATTATTTTGTGTGTTGCACAGTGACAGTTTGTCATAATATTTTCAAGTCAACTGGGAACTTTATTGACAAAATGCTAGGTTATTTTGGTTCAAAGCTTGCAAAGATTTACACATCTGTGCAACTTCATGTATATACATAATCCCTCTGCAGTCAATGGGACTGCTCCCATGTGTTACTGTTTGCAGAACCTGGATGTCAGATTGTAAACTTTTTGGGTCAGGCAATGTGTCTTAAGGGGGCAGGACTCACAAACAATGAAATGCCACTGCATAGAGTGCTAGGCCTTTCTTCACTTGGCCAACTAATGGTACTGGTAATCTGAAAGGTGGAATATGTACTGTAGTGTTACACTGGTATGGGAGCACAGAGTTAAGATGTACATTGGCGCAGATGATTTTGACATTGTGAATAAACCAACACACTGAATGCATGTCTATACACACACAAATACAAAGTATATCAAGTCTAAATGGCAAAGAATCACACCTGAGTCACTGAACTTAAAAAACTGAACTGTCAATCAAACTTTTGGCTTTTGTTTTGACTGAAGTTTTTACTGAGAGATCAGTGGAACTGCCAACATAACCAAAATGAGCTTTCTCCTCCTCAACTCTTGGCCAACCATTTTTTAAAAATTAGATACAACAACCATTGAACTATTTAAAAATGGATCAATTTAGGTGTTACAGGGTAATTATGATTCACCTGTGATAGGGGAGGAGCTTCAAGAGACTCTTAACACTACACTACACACCTGGGAAAGAGAGTTTTCCTGTGGATTTTCATCTGAGGCTGTATTTATGGGAACTGCCAATTTCTTCTGTTTATCAAATCCAGCATTTTTTAAGAAGAATCTAATATGATATTCCAGAAGTTACAAATGTAGGGACTGATAGAACAGAAATAAAGTTCTTTAATTTGGGTACTGGAAAGGATTAAGTTGTTTGCTAAACCATAGCTACCTTGAAAGATTCTGTGTTATATCCTCGCACTACCCTGCACTACTTGCAAATCTCTTATGTTTCCATGATTGAAAGTCTGTGTTAAGATGACAGATTTCTACTACCATACTCACTAAGTGGAGCACTTCAATTGACAAAAGTATGCTCTAACTTACCACTTACCCTTGTTGGCTTTGCATCAGCATTTCCTATAATATACTTTCACTTTGTACATTTTGTAGTACACTCTCTCCATCTTCTATAGAGATCTAAGTATTCGGGGTGTGCTCCCATTGAAGTCAATGGGAACTTTGTCATTGACTTTAATAGGAGCAGCATCAGACACTCAGTCTACTTTTAGAAAGCCATTTATTTAATAGCACAGAGTTCCTAGTATCTTAGTTTTCTTGATTGAAAGCAATTGCAGTACTATTTTCCAAGCATGATAATCTTCATAAATAATGGACAATAATGTCCTATTTTGCCAAACTGCTGCCTCTGTCACATTACTGATCTCTCACTTAACACTGTTGCTTACTAAGGGCTTGTCTGTTCCTGGAATTAAGAATGACTATTCAGGAATTTTCACCTGGAAGTATGTCAAATTAAACTAGAAAAAACTCTCTTGTTCCAGAATAAGTGTCCAAACACAGAGTTAATCTGGAATGGTTGTCCGCTTTAAATATACAACCTCTTTTATTCCAGAATAACTTTCATGTGTAGAAAAGCCTTGATTACTCTCACCTTTGGGCCAGAAGGTTGTGGGTTTGTGTTCCAAATCTGCATCTGGACTCATATACAGTCAGGACATGCCAGGATCACAATTTATCCTGTGGATGAGACATTAGGCAGAGATTTCTTCTGCTTGGGTCTGGATAGCTGTCCAAGTAAACGTTTTAGCACTTTATGAACTGTATTGGCCAACTTCCTTTTACTCGGGAAAAATTATTGTAAGGTCCAAAGATGTGGCTGAGGCATTGATTAATGCTTAATAGCTTTGTAACAAAGCTGTTTGTAACAAAGAACTTAACTCATTGTACAGTGTGTTGAGTTACTTTTTGTATAAAAGGTTCTATATATCCACCCATGTTCTGCTCTGCATGGTCCTTATCCAGTTTAGAATCATTCCTATCATAACTTTTCATGTAGTGTATCGAGTGCCATTTGTTGAGGATTTTTATTTTTGTGGGGAATGCATATCTATATCTGGGATACCAGCAGCTGCCTGACCAACAGATTTAAAGAACATTTTACAACACGTTGTGGAAGAGACTCTCTTTCCCCCTCATGTTTCCATATACTTTTGACTCTAATAACCTGTCTCACAGTATTATAATGCATGTGCCACAGAAGAAATAAAACCAAACATTCCTTTAGGTTCCCTTTTCTCTCCTTTGATTCAGATTCTGTCTATGAAAAAATGACTATTTCTCTTGATACTACTTTTATCACTGAGTTGAACTGCTTTTGCTATGTCTAGCTTAATAAAGGGGAAGAGAGAAGTCATCAAACATCCTCAGTGTATGCATCAAGTGGCAGAAGTTCAGAAACATTTAAAAATCTCAGGCTGAAATTCATTTCACTCTCATAAAACCAGAGTAATCTGACTGTACATGGGTAAAGTGCCATGGGGAAAATGGGGAAATATCTCTCCAGCCTTGGAGCTGTACTGCTATAAACCCATAGTGTACAATGTCAGTTGTAGAATAATTTTAGGCCAGGCTAATGATACAGAGACCCATTCTGTGCAGGGAAGAGCTTAGGAAGATAATCAAAGCTTGATGGGCTTGCAGTAAATAAGGGTTAACAGCAAAGACCAATGTAGTCCGGATTCTGAGGTTGCAGAATTTGCAATGGGGTTTACTTCCTGCTGAGAACTGTGCTCCAGAATCTGAAATTGTTTCAAGCTCTTATGGTTGCAGAGAGAAACTCAAAATTGTGAATTGTGTAAGTGATGCAGTATCATCTGCATGAGTCTGCAGAGAGCCATATTCAACTGTTCTCTAGGCAAGCAGAAAGAAAGGGGTTGAAGTTCAGCCAGGCTGCAACCAAAGGCCACTGCAAGTATTGCTGAGCAAGCTGCCAGTATGCCCCTCTGCCATTTCTTCTAGTAGCTCTCTCTTCCATCTGCTGTCCTTAGCCACCAGGAGCCACTGGGTGGTGTGGACCATACTATGGGAGTTGAGGCCAGGGAGTGGAGCAGGAGAGAATGGTGGTGGTGGAAAAACTATTCTTGAAAATAACCATTGACAAATTTTGGGGCAGTGAGTATTTTCAGCTATGATCTATAGTTGTGTGTGCTTGTGGATAGAGAGGAATGGAATACATTAATGTTGCTGTGGATTATAGAAGTTGCTGCCATCGAGTGTAGGGATTGTTGGTAGGGCATATGATCCCATTCTGCTACAGAGTACACAGGACCCTGTTTATGGGAAAGCCCTGAGCCTAATCAGTTTTTTTTTCTGTAGCCCAAAGATTTCCTCACAGAAGATATGTGACCACCAACACCAATTCTTTCTTCTAGTTTTATAATGTATTGATACCTGTCCCATGATACCAAATCAGCAATATATACCCCTGTGCTTTAAAGGTGCCAAATTCACAAAGCAGAAGAGAATTGTGAGACAAATGAGCTAAGAGAGAATGTAAACAGAAAAATGTGAATCAAATTAAGAACTATTTAAGAACATTTTCTTAAATTCCCAAAGAAAGCACAGGGTCACAATTGGGAGAAAGCTACACTGGTTAAAAAACCTGCCTGGTTTAGAGAAGAGAACGAAGCTATAAAAATATTTTTAAAAACACAACAATCTATAACAAGTTGGAAAAAGGGGGGGACATTGATAGCAATGAATATAAATTAGAAACTAGAAATCATAGAAAATTGATAAGGGAAGCAAAAGGACACTAGGAGATGTCGTTGGCCAGCAGAGTAAAGGACAATAAGGAGGAGTATTTTAAGAATATTGGGAACGAAAGGAGTTCTAGCAATGGTATTGGTCTAAGTGGTAGAATTGTCAATAATAATGCAAAAATGCTGAGGTCACTGAGGTCAGATGTTTGGCTGTGTGCTGTCCCAGCTCTACACAGAGAGTTGGCAGAGCAGACTTTGAGTGAACCGCCCAGTGACCACAAGATCCGTTAAGGTACGAAGGCATCCAGTCAGGTTTATTGTTGAAGAAGCACGGTAGTAGCACCTGGCAGACTCCACGAGCTATTAAGACATGTATGCCCATGACAATTGATGCAGCTCAGTCAATAGTGGGACTTTCCACTGCCCCCTAGGTTGGCCAAAGATACTCCCTCTGAGGTACATTTTTATACCCTGATATAAACAAGTTACATACTGTCATTCTGACCTTATCTTTTAGGAGGGGCCAGTGTGTTTTTGTTATCCTGGGGGAATGTTTTTGTACCATCCTTGATATCGGGATGTTCTGGTACCACTTGATATCAGGATGTGTTTGCTTGAGTACTCTGTGCTTAGCACTTTTTTAGGAATGTGTATTTCTGCAATATAAGCCCTGTTCTTGCCAGATTCTATGAGCAGGTTCTGCCTCATACCAGATCTCTGATACAAGGGCTTATGTCTCAGGCTCTCTTCCTACTACAGTCATCAGTAAATATTTCCATTCTGTGTTTGGAGGAAACAAAAAACAAAAACACTACAGTTGATATATTGATAGATGATGATGAAATACTTTCCATTCCAACAGTAATTCAGGAGGATGTTAACGGTAGCTACTAAAGTTAGACATCATCCAATCCGTGGATCTGAATAATTTGCATCCAAGAGTTTTAAAAGAGCTGGCTGAGTACTGCTTATATTACTTTTTCAATAAATCTTGGAACACTGGGGAAGTTCCAGAGGACTGTGAGAAAGCTAATGTACAAAATTTGCAAAAATATGAAGAGGATTACCTGGGTAATTATAGGCCTGTCAGCCAGACGTCAATACCAAAGAGAATAATGGAACAGCTGATACCGGACTCTATCGTTAAATAATTTTAAAAGGGTAATATCATTAATGTTAATAACATGGGTTTATGGAAAGCAGATCTCATTGAACTAACTCGATATCATTTTTATGACATTATAAATTTGGTTGATAAAGGTAATAATGTTGATACAATAGACTTTGGTAAGGCATTTGACTTGGTACCACATAACATTTTGATTAAGAAACTAGAATGTTACAAAATCCACATGGCACACATTAAATGGATTAAAAACTGGCAAGTCTCAAAATATAATTGTAAACGGGGAATCATCATCAAGTGGGTATGTTTCTAGTGGGATTTTGGCACAGATTGATTCTTGGCCCTATGCTGCTTAACACTTGTCTTGGAAGAAACAAAATCATCACTGACAAAATTTTCAGATGACCAAAGGAGTGGGGGAATGGTCAATAAAGAGGACAGGTCCCGGATACACAGCGATCTGAATCGCTGAGTAAACTGGGCATGAGGAAATAACTTGCATTTCAGTATGGTAAAGTTGTAAATCTAGGAGAAAAGAATGCAGCAAAACTTACAGGATGGGGGATTATATCCTGGGAAGCAGTGATTTTGAAAAAGACTTGTGCAGGGAGGTCATGGTGGATAATTAGCTGAACATGAGCTTGTAGGATGACAAAGGCCTAAAGAGCTAATGTGCTCCTTGGATGTATAAACAGAAGAATATGGAATAGGAACAAAGGAGATATATATTATCTTTGTATTTGGCATTGGTGCAACTGCTACAGGAATTCTGTGTCAATTTCTGGTGTCCACGCTTCAAAAAGGTTATTCCTAAACTGGAGAGGGTCAGAAAAGTGCCATGAGGATGATTAAAGGATTGGAGAATGTGCCTTATAGTGGTAGATGCCAGGAGCTCAGTCTATTAGTTTATCAACGAGAAGGTTAAGGGCTGACTTGATCGCAGTCAGCGCCTAGGTGAGGAATAGAATTTTGATGATAGAGGGCTCTTCAGTCTAGCAGGCAAAGGTATAACAAGATCCAGTGGCTAGAACATGAAGCTTGACAACTTCAGACTAGAAGTAAAGGGTAATTTTTTAACAGTGAAGGTAATTAACCACTGGAACAACATACCAGGTGTTGTGGTGGATTCCCCATTAATGGACATTTTAAATCAATATTGAATGTTTTTTCTAAAATATATACTCTAATTCAGCCACAGCTGTTGGACTTAAAGCAACAGTTAATTCAGGGAAGTCTGTATTAGGTAGATGTCGTTACATCAGATTAGATGACCACAGTGGTCCCTTCTGATCATCAAATCTATGATATACACATACACTTTATGAAATTAATGATCCCTGTGGACATCCATCTACACACATGTGGTGTGTGTGCACCCACATGTGCACCAGTGATGCAGTGCAGTACCCAGTTTTTAAGCATTTGGTTGTATAAGGAGTTACCTCTCACTTTAAGAAATGTCAGCCCAGTTGTCTCCTTTTGAAATGATGATGACCTTGCTCCAGCTGTCTCTGGAGGAATGACCCATGAGAAAAATCCAGCCACTGCATGGGTCTCAATGTTTCACACATTTGCTTTGATTGGACAACTACAATCTTAGGCCACTTGATTTAGCTAGCAACAAGTGCTCTGGAAATAACTGGTACAAGTGTCCTCACTGCACTTTTTGCATTACTTTTTATATTTGTTTTTCAGCAAATGAAAAGATTGAAGATATCAATGGCTGTCCAAAGAACAGATCTCAAATGGTAAGTGGCAAAGCAGCCGTGCATGTGTGTGTGTTACTCGATTCCTAATAAAGTGTGACAGTCAATTCAACTGAGTATTGTGAAATGCTTGCACCAAAGTAGTAGAAGGGGAAATCTGGACTGTTAGTAGAACTAATGATCCATTTCTCATCCTATTGAAGTCAAAAGGAGAAGGATTGGGTCTGAATCTATTAGCACCAGGTACATAACTTTTCTTTCTGTGATATTTTAATGTTTTTGTGATACTCTGTTTTTGTATATTCTTATTTAAAGTAAATACTGTGCTTTTATTTCATAACAGTTTTTGCAGAAGCAGGAAAATAGATGTGCAACTGGCTTTTTGTCAAGGTTGCTCCAAATAAAATGAAGAATTTTAAGGCTAACGGACTACAATCTCTTAGGCTCTATTAAGATCATCTTGATATTTTAGGTCCTTCACACAAGACAGAATTTTTTCATATATTAACGGCGGTTATGCCAAAATAGAAAGGAATTTGCAAATGAAAAATTTTAAATGTGCATTGTCTTTTTTGATTCAGTGACGGGTTTTTATCTGTAAAATGTTCTTACTTATCTGGTTTGTATTTAATCTTTGAAACCAAGCACCAAAAGATACAGTAGCAGAACTCAAAGTATACAGTACATGAAGAATATGTTTGCTATTA
Source organism: Mauremys mutica (assembly GCF_020497125.1). Taxonomy (NCBI): domain Eukaryota; kingdom Metazoa; phylum Chordata; order Testudines; family Geoemydidae; genus Mauremys; species Mauremys mutica. The sequence goes on from NC_059075.1 coordinate 84,883,516, forward strand.
GTGCAGTTAATATTCTAGACAAGATATTTGAGACTATTAACAGTAATAAGATTATTTAAAATGTACTGTACGAAGGAAATTATTTAATATATTTTAAACAGAGGCCTTTGTTCTTCTGTATTTTTTTTACAGAATCCATGTGATGACATTAAATCTAAATATGTACAAATTACAGCTGGATACTGAATTTAGGATTATTTTAGTATAACTTCTCTACCATATTTTATGTGTGGTTTTAGTTCTTACATTTTTTCACTGTGTGTTCAATTTGTATATATCTGATGATGGAATCAATTGAAGGGTTAAAAGTTTGGCAGCCATTTTCCATCCCAGAGCCTGAAACTGTTTTGTCTTTTACTATTCCATTTCCCCCCGTCTTTGAGGTTATCCTCTTTATATCCGCAGAGCAACCACTCCTTAAAAAGAAAAACATCTTTACAGATTTATCTTTGCTACTTTTACTCCTTGGTAGAGATTGGCTGCTATTCTTACTGTAGCCACAGCAGCTGTCTAGATTATAAATAATTGAGGAAACTTTCAAGATCACTGTAATTTAATGTTTCACAAGTGTATTGTAAGAACTGAATTTCATTCATGAGCTACAAGCAGTACCAAAATACATAAAACAAAAAAAAAATCCATTACATTGTAAAGTTAGATTAACTCACTTTTTCTCTAAGAACTAAAGTATCTCTTCTGGCGTTTGCAGCCAGAGCCGACACCAAGGGTTGTTGCGGAAGCCAGGTTTGGGCATAATGGCTGTCAGCATGCGTGCTAGAGCAGCAGCTGTGTAACATACTAAAAGGGGGTATTCTCCCTTCACTTCCTGCTCCAAGGTACTGACGCTGCACTCCTGGTTTGTGCAGAAGGATGGCTTGGGGCAGGGCTGTCTAACCTGTCCCACTCAGTTTAGGATGCTTAGCACTGTAGTCAGTGCTGGACACTCCGGTTCTTTATCAATGGAAACACAAGATCATCATGGCTGTTCCTTGCATTGATGTGCATATCCACATGGTTATCCATGACTGAACACTAAAGGCCAGTGTTTATTAGTGTTTGTGCTCTAAGAATATAATACATTGTAAACCAGAGGGGGTAATGTTTGCAATCATTTGCATTGGGTCAGTGGGCACAACTTTTCTGTGAGATCGACACTGTTAATTTGGATGGTGCAGCCTACATCACTTGATGCACTTGATCGGGGGAGGCCATGGCTTCATCTCAGCTCGTGTCATTTGGGTAATTTCCACCTCTGATGACACAAAAAGGGAGCAGTCCCTGCCCTCCCCAAAGCACAGGGACTGTTATTGTGCCTGGCCCTTGTGCAGGTGGCATCACGGGGGAGAAAGTTCCTTGTGTCCTTCCAGCCCTCTCATTCACACCAGGACACACAGTCTCACCCTAGTTTTTTACCTAATTGTTCAGTCACAGCTGCGTATAACTACATTACAGCTTCTAACAATTGGATGTTAAAGTTCAATAGATGGAAAAGGCAGATGACATCTTTGCCTCTCAAATAGAAATACAGCACAGCTTATTATGAAACTGTACTACTATATACATACTATTAAATGCCTTTTCATAACTGTCCACTATGTAAGAACAAATTTTTCTGGATCATATATATTTATGTAATGTATATTTGTTTAAATAGAACAACAAAGGCCTATAATTGACAGTGATTAGTTCCAGATGACATGAAGACAATGTATGGTAAATTAAGCATATAGCGGTATAGAGTGGTCCAGAAAAATTCAGAGACCATCCCTACAATTGTAGTTTTTTTGCATAGAATGAGACATGTCAGAAAATAGCTTCATTCTTGAAGAATGAAAGAAAAAAAATCCATTTCCTGTTTGTGTGCATGTTGTAGAAAAAATTACTGCAAACAAACATGGGCCAATGAAGCACATCAAGGGATGCCTTTCTCTTAATATTATTGCATTACAGAAGCTAGGCAACCGTTTTCTTATCTTATATTGATCTATTTTTTCACTGTCCAACGGCTGACATTAAAGACTCAATATCCGCCACTCTGCAGAGTTTGCAATACCATAGTACCATCTGTTGTACTTATAGGAAGTTACTGTAGTTAATGCTGGTTCCTTAGAGAACAGATGCTGAGTATTCAGTGGTGCTTACAATCTTGTGAATATAGACATAGTGAAACTTCCTTTAGAGTAAAGTAGAATGAAACGCATAGGACATTTCAGTAAATTGTGATGTATAAATAGCAGTTCTGGTTTTAATGACGGCTGATAGAATGAAGTTCTTCTGTGACACAGTGATGTCATTATACAGATTCTACTCTGTATATGTGACCATATCTCATGTACAGTGGTCTCCATTTTTTTTTTTAAATCAGCATTTGTAAACTTCAGTACACAGCGATATCTGAAATTATCTTCTTCTGTTTCATATTTATCTAGGGCCTTCCATCTCCATGGCACTAAAGAGAAAACAGAGATAAAGCTCCTTACTCTGAATAGCTGAGGCCTTGATCCTGCCATCTGGTCCCTGTGGACGCTAACACTAGTCCCAAACCTCAGTGAAGTCCGTGTGTAGGGCTTGTGGGGCTCCATGTGGGCACAGGCATCCACCCACCCTGATCAGATTGATGGATGGGGTCCTCTGTTACATAAACGTAGGACATTATGACAACACATAAGAAAGAGTGAAGATAGCGATGATGGTTACAAGACATAAAGATCATGCAAATTGTATATTTTGTCTGAAGCTTGAAAGATGAGAGTATTAAACTGGAGAATAAGATGGAGAAAAGAAAAGAAGCACAATAGCACAGGAGTAGAGGTTAGTGGTGGAGAGCTATGTAAAGGAAGAGATATTTTTCAAATGGGGATTTGAAGGTAGATGGGAGAGGATGTTTGGTGTAGTGGGAGAATAAGGATGTTGCAGGCATAGGCAGCAGATGATAAAAAGCCTGAAGGTGCAAGTAGGAGGAGATAAGTGGAGCATCAGGGTAGGAAGTAGGTAGAAAGAAGTTGTTGATATTTAGGCTGGGGCAGAGCAGTGCTGTGCCTTCAATATCAGGATGAGGAGTTTTAAAGAGATGAGGAGCCGTAAAAGGATTTAAGAAGGAGGCTGATACGGTCCGAGAAGTGGGAAAGGAAGATCATTTATCCAGCAGGTAAAATAAAGAGGCACAAGGTAAGAGACCGAGAGAAGGGGTGTTTACAGAGATTGAGATCAGAGAGAACTGGCGTGTGAGCCAAGATTTTGGCAGTGTGGATGGACAGGAAGCAACAGATGTTAGAAATGTTAGAGGGAGTAATATAGTGACAATATTTGGCAAGAGCATGGATAACCAAAGACAACCAGTGTCATATGAGTTTGAAGGAGTGGGAGAAGAGAGGAGCTGTTAATAGCGAGGAAGGGGGACTCTGTAGAGAGAATGATGAGAGGGTTTGCTTTATCCATGCTAAGTCTGAGGAAGCGGAGGGACATCCCAGAGGAGATATTGGAGACACAGGAAGCAATGTAGCCTGGGCAGAGACACCACAATTTCCCCATATACTTAGAATAGGAAATAGCTGTGGTAACCATGAGGTATCTGTGGTCATATGTCAATTCATCATTTTAATGGTGACCACTCTTGTGTATTTGTCTATGAAAAAGAGATCACGACAACACCTGTCACACTTTGGCCCATAACGCTCTGAAATATCATCTGTGATGCAGATATCCTGTCATGTTGCATGAGTAAAAGGAGGGAGTTCAGTGTTTCTGTTACTGTTCATTTGGCTATAGATTGTGCAGAGTTAGTCTATTTTTAGTCCAGTATGGGCCAGAGACTGAAACACTTCTTATTAACATCATTGGCATGATTCATTGAGTAACGATCAGGCCCATATTAGCAATACGTTGACTTTAACTTGTAAGGAAAACCTACTTCAGCAAAGGGAAGAGGATGATGTAGCCAAAGATAAACGATATCTGGTATATTTAGAATATAGAGGTGAAACATAAATATTAATTACAGAAGTTGACTTTACAAACCCTTTAGGTCGGCGGAAGGGACTCGGTAGTGTAGACACCTACATTATTAACTCGACCTAATGTGGCATATGTCGACCTAACTTTGTAGTGTAGACCAGGCCTCAGACAGGGAGGCTTGGCTGAGTGGAACACTGCAGGGATTCTCTCTCGGGAGAGCTGACTTGGGGCTCTTGGAGATGAGTCATGGGGGAAGAAAGTGAAACTGGGAGCAATCAGGTGGCTGGCCTGGATACTGGGGCCCTGGAACAAGGGGAGAAAGTGTAAGGGGGCAGACGGTTAATGACTCTCCAGTGAGTGAGCTGGAAATGATATCCCAGGAGTGGGCATGAAAACTGTTGTGAACTTGTTATATTTTGGGACAATGGTTTTATCATGAGGGTTCTGTGGGCTGTTGGACATGTACAAGAATAAATACATTTTCCACCAGCAGACTTTTGAACTGGACATTGAGAAAGACTGTGTTCCTTTCATGGGAGGAAGAAAGGAGAAATGGAGGCAGACGTACCTGTCATGGTGCGGCCTGTTGCATGTGGGTGCCCCAGACAGGGATGCCTTGTCACAAGGGAAAGCCTCCTCTCCCCTAAAAAATAAAATAAGGACACCTTACAAAGTGCCCTGAGGGTCAGTAAAGTTAAGGGCGAAAGTAAATTCAGGAGTCAATGGTCCTCAGCTGCCAGGATCAATAAGAAAATGGGGGTTGCCACCAGGACACAAACCATAAAGAGATTTAACAATTAGAAGAACTGATCTTCATTTGCACTCCAAAACAAATTGGAATCCAGTAGAATCTTGGAAGAGGTGTAATGTGATTCATATGTCAGATGTATGTATGGTGAATATAAATGTACATTATTGAAATAGTTTGATCTGTAGCCATTTACATCAGATGAGGATCTGACCTTACATGTGTAGCATCACTAAGTGGGCAGCTGCCTTCTGCACTAACCCCCAGGTATTTAATTGCAGCTTTATAGATATCACAAACAGAGACTTTAGGACCATGCCTTCCAGTTTGTCTCTTAAAAGTCATTTTTGTTACAGTTAGAGACTTGAAAATTTCACCTCTGCAGTTTCTCACTCTTGGCACTACAGTTACTATCCACCCAGCATATGGAGATTGCAGAGGACTAGGGTGACCAGATGGGATGAAGAAAATATCAGGACACATGGGGGGTGGGGGGAGTCCTGCTGGCGGAGGAAAAAAAAAAAAGCATTGCGTCCTGGAGTCCCGCTGGCAGAGAGAGAGAGAGAGAGGAAAACAAAAAAGGAATCCTGGAGTCCCGCCAGCAGAGTTGGGAAGGGGAAGGCGGAGTCCCGCCGACGGAACAAAACAAAACAGGAGTGCGAAATATCGGGACAAATTGCGTCCCAACCGAACATCGATCGGGACGCGGGACAAATGCCTAAAAATCGGCACAGTCCTGATTTTATCGGGACATCCGATCACCCTACAGAGGACCCACCTTGGAATTTGTCAGTTAACTGTAGGGATCACTTTTAAATGCTGTTCGGCATTTCCTATCTGATGCTGAGGATGCTGCTCCATGTTACTCAAAGCCAAATTCAGCCCTGGTGTAACTCCATTGTCTTCAGAGTAGTCGCATTTGGTTGAACCAAGGTTGAATCTGGTTTCAGGAGTGGAAATTGCACTCAAGCTCTAACACCCTACAGAGAAATTCCACCAAGATGCCTAGTTGTCCCTCACATTGTCTTTATTTTTGGATAATCAGCAGTCACTGGAGCTTGATCCTCCAAACACTTTTATGCCATTGTTGTCTAGATGAGTGTGACTGGTCGCAATAAATCATCTTAGGGTGCCCCTCCCAAGAACCTCTCACTTTGGAGGGGTCTTGTCACTAGAGCACTTCCTTCCCAATGCAGAGTTCTGCTGCCTAGAAATGTGCTGTTAATTCAGAGACACAGCAGTGCAGAAGAGATCAAAAGCACAACAAACATTTTTTTCTCCATAACTTCCAGGCGCAGGATTTCTTGGAATCAGAGTTCGATGGTTAAATAAAGATGTGTATTTTCAAATAATTCTTCTCTAAAGTTATCCTGAGAAATCGGATGCAGGGAACTTTTGTGTCTTGGTTTTTGTTAGGCATTATTATTACCTTGACTTTGTTACTCAGTAAGTTTGTGTTTAAATGTTGCATCTGTTTGGTGTTCCTATAGTAACAAATGGACATCTTTTGGCTTTAGCCTGGTATTTATCAGCACAGCTGTATGTTAGTCTGAAGGGAAAAGCATTACCTGGATTAATGCCAGACTTACTATGGCAGCCACTAGCTTAACTCCTTCGACTGTATGCTGAGACACTTGGCTAAATATTAAGTATGGGAATGTCTAACACTACATTTTTTTTTAAGGTAGCCTCAGTCTCAGGGTACTTTCTCTTGCCTTTTGTCCTTTAAAGAAAGGGAAAAAAAAGCATAGCTGCAGTGTGCATCAGCTTCTGCATCTTGCTGTATATTGAAAGGGGACTTTTTGGAATGGTCTTCCACCCAAGAATAAGCAAATATGTGCTTAACATGCGTCACACTCATGTTAGTGAGTGATAGCTTTGATGCAGTAGATGAAATTTTTTTTCCCCAGTAAAAGTGATTCACATTTTGATGGCTATGATTTTATTCTGTGGCTGCTTAGTTTATTTTAAAAATTGATTACTTAATGCAACCGGAAAAGTAAAAAAGAGAAAATTAATTTATTATAACAATTCAAAGTTTAACATCATACTAGGATTTTGACATAAACCAGAAAGGACATCTGAGATGAGGCCGTCCTTAACTCATCTTATTGTGCCTACATATTATAGCACATCTGTTATGTAAAATTGCCTATTACTGAGACCCTTGTAGGAACAACAGACACTATTAAGTTCAGTGTGGTTTCACTTGCTTGCACCAAGGTTGAATTTGGTCTCAAGAGTGGAAATTGTGCTCAGGCTGAAATGTGCAGAGTGAATTAAGGACAGATCTTTAACGATACAGTACTTGTCTTCGGTCCTCAGCATTATTTTCACTTGACTTTATGGTAAAGGCCTTTTTTTAAGCTTCCTTGCAGGGAAAAAAGATTAAAAGCAAGGGGCTAGGGAATCAGTCACACAGGTAATAAATTGTAGCTATAAATTTATCTCCCCTTATAGGATTAATTAATTCATTCCCTTTCTGAGCCCCAGCTTTGGGGAAATCTTTCTAGCTTTTCGAAATGGGATGGATCTGAGTAATGTAAGTTTAAAGCATATGTTGACAGCAAGAGATACCTGCTCATGTTTACATAGTTAAGCTCCTGCTTTCTGAATTCCACATAGTGGCTTTATTTCTGAACAGAAACCCTATTTTCTCTATCCATAAGAAAAAAATATACAGTGAGATACGTTGTGAAACTCTTCATACTAAACCAGAATGTGACAAAGATTCTGTGTCAGGTTTGTGATTTAGTAGTTGAAGCTGTTTATACAACTGTTTCTTTTGCCACCTAGGCTTATGTCTCTATTTGAATATGTCTCTATTTATAGAATACCTAGTACTAAGCTCTTCACACTCAAATATCCAAAGCGGGTCATACTTTTGACAAAGGATTATCCAGTCCAGAGAAATTAGCTTTCACCTCTGTTAGAGTTTCTGTTTGTAGATCTTTGATTTCAGGCTTCTGCTGATGCACAGTCTCTGTGTAAGTACGTTTAATTTGGTTATTTTAAGTAATTAAATAGTCTTACTCTAAAGCTGCTGTGATGTATGTCCAGGACAGTTTATTCTCTGGTTTTTGGCTGGATTTATTTTTATAAATCCCTAATCTAACTTGCTTATTTTGGGCTAAACTGTGCCTTTGTCCTGGCTTATGCAGCTATAGTGAAGAGTGAGGAGGAGTAAGATCTTAATTTCCCCAGTACTCATTTCTCCCTACTGTTACTCACACCTTCTTGTCAACTGTCTGTAATGGGTCACTCTCTTACCACTTCAAAAGTTATTTTTCCTCCCTTGGTATCTTGCTGTTAATTAATTTATCTCGTTAGACTTACCTCACACTTGGTAAAGCAACCCCCATCCTTTCATGTATTTATACCTGCTCCTGTATTTTTCACTTCATGCATCTGATGAAGTGGGTTCTAGCCCACGGAAGCTTATGCCCAAATAAATTTGTTACTTTCTAAGGTGCCACAAGGACTCCTCATTGTTTTTGCTGATACAGACTAAAGAGAGGAGCTGTGTTCTTCAGAGAGGTGTATTCTTACCCGAGCTATTGCTGGAGTGGGTAGCTATGAACTGCCCCCTACACTAGCTTGAGCCTAAATGCTTGATCCAGCCCATTAATATTAAAGAACATGGTGCTAGATCAGCAGATGGATGGAGCTACATCATTTAACCCCAATTAAGGATTTGGCCCGTGATGTTCTTGTTTGAAATTAATCCATACATGCTATTTTATTTTGAAAATAAACAAACAATTTATTTATATAAAGAAAATGGCCCAAAGCAACATACAGACAGAAAATGTTTTATTTAGAGGAAAGAATTGTAAAGCCATATTCTAAATGTTTCATGTGATTATCATAGTTCTTTGTTTCAGGGTTGGATTGATTTCAGAATTAATTTTACCCATTCAGGTTACAGATTGATATATCGAATCCTTCAGTACTGGAGTTCCTGGATGGGGATGAAAAACACAGTGTACAGTAACCAGTACCACGTATTTCCATGCCTTCAGCAGGTGTCTAAGCTCTTAATTCCAGTTTGAATTTTTTTTTATATGTAACTTAAAGGTTGGTGGTTCTTATAGTGATTGTTCTTATGGATTCTTTTTTCCGATGCACATGCACCATAGAACAGATTCTTTTTGGCCACACCTGCGCCCTGGAAATCCTGGCACCCCCCTTCACCACCACCCAAGTACATAAAGGGCAGAGCTGGCCCAATGGAGCCTCAGTTCCTTCTTACCATCCATGGCAGCGTGATGGAACCTCTGTAGTGTCCCCTTACTCGGTGCACTGTGCAATCTCTTGTTAGGCTAGTTAGTGGTCGCTAACTCATGGTTTCTATAGTTAGTGTAGTTAGTATCATTTTAGTTGTTTGTATCATGCCCACTAGCGCAAACAAAAAAAAAAGGCAAAACTTCTAACAGACTTGAAGATATCCCTGATACTGTGACCCAAGCTGCTATGGCTGAGTCCTGCTGTATTGTTTTGAAGGGTCAGAAGAGTGAAAAATATTATAAACACTGGCATTGTTCAACATGAAAACAGTGATAGAAAAGTTTGGGGTTTTTTTTCTACAGAGACCGTGGTTTATATGGCTGCTTGGAATACATCCAAAAGCATTCATTCATTGCTCAAACGCAAGAAAGAACAAGAAATCAAAACGAGCATTTATATTGAAACTAAAACTGAGTAGTTATGCAAAACAAACTTAATAAAAGCCTATTAAAATCTCTCTTCTTTTGGAGGCAAAATATCAGTCTCTTTTTTTTCATTAACACACTTTTCTTTGGTGAAAAGGAAAGGGTTAATTTCACTCTGTCTTGCTGTCTGAAGTACATTCACATCTCTTGTTTTTAACAGACAGGCACAAGGTGAGGAAATACATGATAGAACTGGTGGGGGAAATATGACTTTTGTTGATGTTCTTGGAACACTGGGTGGCTGGTCAGTAATGAATGGATACTTTAGGCTGGCAAGTCGGCCATGGTATCTGTTGCTTGGACCCAGACTCACATTACAGTCAAGGACATCATCTGATTTGGGTCGTTTCTCCTCAGACAAGGCAGGGGCTGGATGTGGTAATACGTGTAGTGCAGTTGATTGCAGAATCTGTTGAAAAGCTGAGTGGGAGAGGGATTAGGAGGAAGAAAAATAGTGCAGCTGAAAGTAACACAAGGGGGGAGGATGACAGAAGAGGATCTTATGTGCCTCTGCAGTGCTGACAATTGAGTGTCACCACTTATGGGCTTGAGGACTGGATGTCATGAGGATATGATGAGTTTCAGGACTCTCAGGTGAAAATCAAGTTCCTTAAACAAGAGCAAGGCCTGCTGACCTTCCTCTCGGGAAGAAAACCCTGCGGTCTGGTCTGCTGTTTCTGCTTGGGATCAAGGACGTTGAGATGAGATGCGATAAGCTGAGCTGGAAAGCCATGCTGCTTTTTTCAAAATCTCCTTTTAAGGACCCCAAAAGGCAGGAGAGGGAAATGGGTGGTGTAGTTCATCCCCTTGTTATTTCATTCAATTAAATCCATTTCTGTAAGGCCAAACTTGGTATAGATGACGTTAAGTCCAATCTCCACATAGTCCTTGACCCCTGTCAGTAGGCCTTTTTGTTTGGACTAATTCAGCCTCTGTCTGGTTTTCTTGCACCTGTTTATAACATTCTTTTTTTAAAATAGCTTGACCTATTTTCATGGTTAATTTCCAAGCAGGAAAAAGTTATAGACCAGTTGTCACAACAGTCCCCAGGATTTAAAATTTGCCCCTCTTGAAGGCTGCTATCAGATGAATGATGAGCACTTTAAGTGCCTCTTTAGTCTGGGTAAAGGGGCACATTCCTGATGTGTTCAGTTGTTGTTCCTTCTCCAAAAAGACACAGAAAGTGAGGAAGGCCTACTTCAGGGTCTTTCTGCTGGAGCACTCAAAGGCCGGGGGGGTTGATTCCAGGTTTGCTGTTACATGCCTTTCTCATCTCATGGGCACCGTGGCTCACGTAGGCCTACCCACCAATCCTGTTAATATTAAGAATCTTGAGGAAACTCAGACAAGATTCAGTTGCAGTGATCATGGCAGCCCCAGAGAGTTCTGGTACTCAGAGCAGGTGAATCTGCCTCCTCACAAACTCTGCTCACACTACCTGCTCTATTTTATATCGTTTAGTAAAATGGATGTTCGAAAATACACCTGGATCCAGTATCATTACATCTGACAGTCTGGATGCAGGCTAGATAGCTGCCACGAAAGAAGTTGTTCAGCTGATGTCCAGACATCTTGCTGCATAGTGGAAAAGCATCTGCTAGACTCTCTTGTGTGGTTATGCAGCAAAATACAAGAGATTTTCTATTTGGGAAGTACAGCGTCCCCTCTGTCCCTTGGAAGCACCTGTTTCTGCTATTCTGAATGATCTGCTAACCCCAAAATATTAAGGACTATCCATCAACTCCCTAAGAATACATTTAACAGCAACAGCAGCACATCCTACTCCTATTCAGGGCTGTATCATATTTTCCCATCCTACAGTTTCTAGATTCCTAAAAGTTCTCATACATGTGTTTCCTTATTCTGGGAGCCACCCCCTTCCTGGGACCTCCACAGTGTTATCTGGCTTAATGGAACTTTCCTTTGAGCACCTAGCAACCTGCTCTTTTTACCTATGAAGACTAGCTTTTTAGTAGCCATGATATCAGTTTGGGGAATTCAGGCCCTTATGGCTGGTTCCCCTTACGCATAGTTCCATAGAGATAATGCGACTCTTAGGCCGCACCTCAAGTTCCTGTCTGATTGTTTCTGATTTGTATTTAAATTTTTTGGTTCACCTCCCAGTTTCTTCCCCAAACCACTCAAACCAGGCGAAAGCCAAATTGCAGTCCTTTAACGTGAGCAGGGCTATTTCATACTAGCTGGACAGGTCAAGACCCCTCAGGAGCTCCTCTAGACTGTTTGTAGCCTTTGCAGACAGAATTAAGGCTCAAGCTACTTTCACCCAAATGTTGTCTGAGTGGGTATCTAACTGTATTAGATCCTGTTATGAGATAGCCAGGTTAGATCTAGCTATGCAGGTTAGCAACCATCCTGTCATGGTTCAGGCAGTTTCTGTGGCTTTTCTAAGAAGTATGCCTTTTTCAGAAATTTGCTGGACAGCTTCACAGGGATCAGTCTACATTGTCACCCAGTACTACTACTTAACCGTGGCAGGATCAGGATCAGATGCCCCCATTTTGTTACAGCTGTCCTACGGTCCTTGTTTACATAGGGCTCCTATCATCTGCTTTCTACCTATGAGGTCACTGCTTGCTAGTCACCAGAACTGGGATCCATGAGGCCAATCACTTGACGAAGAAAGAATGGTTACTTATCCGACAGTAACCATGGTTCTTCAAGATGCGTTGTCCATGTGGATTCCAAAATCCATTCTTTTTCTGCTTCCACAAAGTCCTACAGATACAGGATTCAGTACTGGCAAAGGAAATGAGGGATGATTGGGTCCACTCTGCCCTGTATGCCCTTGCGTGGGAAGGTGCAAGGATCCAATGGACATTGCTAGCCAAAATATCTGATCTCATTTGCACAGGATACATACTCACCAGAAGCGGAATCCATGTGGACTAAACATCTCAAAGAACCACAGTTACTGGAGAGAAGTAGCCATTGTTTGTTTAAGAAAGGGCCACTTTCATCTGATTGGCTAGAAATCATGCTTTGCTGCAATGTCTGATGGAGATTGAGAGCAGATGATTCTCATGCCCTGGGTATTTCCTGAGACATTTCTCCTATTTTCGGGTTGAATATTTAACGCTCAAAAATGAGACATTGATAGGACTAGCTAGAGCAGGGGTCTCAAACTCAAATGACCCCGAGGGCCGCATGAGGACTAGTGCATTGGCCCGAGGGCCGCATCACTGACACGCCCCCTTGCTGCCCCTGGCCCCACCCCCAACCCACCCCTTCCATGAGGCCCCGCCCCTGCCCTGTCTCTTCTCCACCTCCTCCCCTAAGCGCGCGCGCAGTTTTAATAAATATATACACTCAGTAATGCACCTCACTCAAAGGACAAAACACGCACTTAGATTTACTGCCTAAGGCTCTGGGAGGGAGTTTGGGTGGGGGAGGGGGTCTGGATGCAGGCTCTGTGCTCGATGCAGGCTCCAGGCTGCGGCAGGTGGTGGGGGTGCAGGCTTTGGGACGGAGTTTGGGGATAGGAGGGAGTGCAGGGGTGAGGGCTGTGGGGCTGAGGGTGAGGGGTACATGATGCAGGAGGGGGCTCAGGGCTAGGGAAGAGGGTTGGGCTGTGGGGTGAGGGCTGTGGATGAGGGGTTCATGATGCGAGGGGGCTCAGGGCTAGGGAAGAGGTTTGGAGTGTGGGGTGAGGGCTGTGGATGAGGGGTTCATGATGTGGGGGCGCTCAGGGCTGGGGCAGAGGATTAGGGTGCGGGGGGATGAGGGGTTCATGATGTGGGGGCGCTCAGGGCTGGGGCAGAGGATTAGGGTGTGGGGGATGTGGGCTCTGGCTGGGGCTGAGGATTAGGGTGCAGGGGGATGAGGGGTTCATGATGTGGGGGTGCTCGGGGCTGGGGCTGAGGATTAGGGTGCGGGGGGAATGAGGGCTCTGGCTGGGGCTGAGGGTTTGGGGTTGGAGAGGCTCAGGGTAAGGGCAGCCTGCCTTGCCAGTACTGGCGGAGGGCAGGCACTAGGACCCTGCACCCTAATCCTCAGCCCCAGCCAGAGCCCTCATCCCCCCGCACCCTAATCCTCTGCCCCAGCCCTGAGCGCTTCCCTTCCGGCCCGGCCCGGCCCCGGCCCCGGCCCCGGCGGGTCCCGCTTTCCCCCCCCCCCTTACCCGAGCGCGTCTCCGGCGGTCCCGCTCAGAGCCGCGTGGTGAGGGGGCGGGGCTGGGAGCTCCACGCCGAGCGCAGCGCTCAGCCCAGAGCTCCCAGCCCCGCCCCCTCCCCACGCGGCTCGGATCGGGGCGGGGCTCAGGCGCTCGGACGGAGACTTGGCGCTCTATGCGCCGAGGCTCCAGGAGAGGGGCGGAGGCGGGAGCCTCCGCTTTTCTCTTGGGGGCCCCTGCGGAGCTCCCTTGGGGAGCTCCGCGGGCCGCAGGGAAGAGCTCCGCGGGCCGCATGCGGCCCGCGGGCCGCATGTTTGAGACCCCTGAGCTAGAGCCATGCAGCTTTGTTATGGCATCTCAGTACTGACCTCCAGTTTGCTATTCCTGTCCCAAGTCATGCCTAAGCAGAGAGAGACTGCCATTTGTGCAAAGTTTGTGTTATGAGCAAACATCCACTATGCACTAGGTTGAGAGCAGCTCTGGGCAGGAACTTTGTTGAGCCCTTTGTGTTTAACAAATCATCCTCATCATTTTATCACAGTAAAGAGTTCAAAGGATAAGTGTAATAACCTGGTGTACTATTATGACCTCTCAAACATTGAAGCTGTGGGTATGAAGTGCTTCTCATGATTAGACCTACTCAATGTTGAGGATACTCATCATCATCTTGTTGCAGGATTAGGCCTTTAGCGTATGTATACACTACTATTAAACTCCCACAGCTGGCCTGTGTCTGTCTAATCAGGCATGCAGGGCTTGGGCTAAAAGGCTGTTTAATTCCAGTCTAGTTGTTCAGGCTTGGGCTGGAGACCTTTGAGAGCTGAATGTAGAGATGAAAGAGGAGGATTTCCCGCCCCCCCATATCATATTTTAGCAGTTTTAAAGAGAAAAGACATCCTGGTTTGGGTTATAAAGGTAATAATTGGAGATATACCAATCTCCTAGAACTGGAAGGGACCTTGAAAGGTCATTGAGTCCAGCCCCCTGCCTTCACTAGCAGGACCAATTTTTGCCCCAGATCCTTAAGTGGCCTCCTCAAGGATTGAACTCACAACCCTGGGTTTAGCAGGCCAATGCTCAAACCACTGAGCTATCCCTCCCTCCTTTGGGTTGCCCCCAAACCATTCTGAATACAAGAATGCCCTTTGAAGGGAATGGAAACTCAGACATCATGAATCAGAACTTTCTCTGTGGTGCTTAGTGAATACATTTCTAGTGCTATTTGGCAGCTGCAGATATGTTTGTGGAAAGAAAAAAAATCAAATATTGATGGGGATTTGGTGCCAGCCACTATGTTGTGGTTTACTTAAGAACCACACGTGAGCAGCACACGATTTGTGTCTTTAGGCTCTGTACCTTCTAAATACAGACCCGGCATCAATCATCCTGCTTTCACACTCTGAAAATGTTCTATCGGCACCAAGCTCTTTTGCTGTTAACATCCTGTAAACTTCGGTTTTTGGGACATCCCCATCAAAATATTCATTGGCCTGTCTAAATTTGGACTGATAGCAACCTTATATTAGGTTGCAAAAATGAACATATATTAGTATTTATATAGATAAGAGGTGCATTTTGAGCAAGGTAATATTTATATCATTTATATCAGGGGTAGGCAACCTATGGCACGCGTGCCGATTTTCAGTGGCACTCACACTGCCCGGGTCCTGGCCACTGGTCTGGGGGGCTCTGCATTTTAATTTAATTTTAAATGAAGCTTCTTAAGCATTTTAAAAACCTTATTTACTTTACATACAACAATAGTTTAGTTATATATTATAGACTTATAGAAAGAGACCTAAAAATGTTAAAATGTATGACTGGCACGCAAAACTTTAAGTCAGAGTGAATAAATGAAGACTCGGCACAGCACCCTGATTTATATCCTTTGAGAGCAAGCCGTATTTTCCGTTTTTCCTTGCCATTTCCTATACAATGTATAGGAAAGTTTTTAAGGAATAATGCAAATATGGAGGTAACTTTGTCTGAAACAAAACTGACAAGATTTTAAGAATTGCCAGTGTAATGAAACTTTTTTTTGTTTGCTTTGTCTTTTAATTGCTTTTTAATGTAATGAAGTAAACAGTTAAGCATAACACCATAGCCTTGAAGTGTTTTTTACCAGCACAAACAGGTTTGCAGATATAGTTCAGCATGCAGATTAGGGTCTTCATTCTGTGTTCTGTCATTGTGTACCAGGAGAGGGCACTGAGCTTTTTAAAAATGCTTCAGAAATTAATCTTCATTTATCTTCTGTTGAAAGTTTTACAGTCAAGATTGAACTTTTTACTGTCCCAAATACTGAGATTGAAGGCAATATAACTTAGTTTGAAATAAAGAATAATTCTTGTGGAGAGGCATTCCATAAAATCCAAATTCCTAGTGCTGTACAAAATTGAGGCTTACATCATGATATGTAAACATTTTCTAGAGTTTCTGAGGGAGAAAACCTATAGTAAGAGCTTGAGACTGACCTTTATTTAGGGAAAAAGTGCTATATCTCAGCATGTCACAAGGGCAGCACAATTTACAAATTACCCTGTTGCTTCTTACTGGGCACAGGGGCGGCTCCAGGACCCAGCACGCCAAGCGCGTGCTTGGGGAGGCATGCCGTGGGGGGCGCTCTACCCGTCGGCGGCTTGCCTGCGGAGGGTCCGCTGATCCCGCGGCTTCAGTGGAGCCGTGGGACCGGCGACCCGCAGAGCACCCCCCGTGGCATGCCGCCGTGCTTGGGGTGGCGAAATGTCTAGAGCCGCCCCTGACTGGGCAAAGCTGTATGTATACTCTGGCTGTGGGTGGAGTTTCCATGTCTAAGCTTCTGTCAAATATAGTCCATGTTCAACATATATCTGTGCCCATAGATGGGTCTTTATTTACATGTTTACTGGGGTATTTTTAGTGCCATTTGCCTTGTTCTGCCTATACCGACCAGGCAGCTTTTTTCTTCTAACACAGACCAGTATAGAAATTGAGATTGCCATTACGTTGCAAGCACAAAATCTTCTGTGGCTAATTGTGTTCATACTTGTTAGAAGTGCAGAGCTATTCTAAAGTACCTGTCGGCATACAAGAATAGTCCTGAGCCATATACCTGGGAAAGCAGTAGTGGTATGAGCACAAATGGGAATCAGAAAACCTTATTATTCCTGTCCCTTATACAGAAATTCAAGGAAGTCCTCTGTACCTCAGTTACTGTCTCTGTAAAAAGCAGGAGGTAGAAGCAGGGGGGAAGGATGATGCTTGCCTACATTTGTAAAGCACTGTAAGATCAGTGGATGAAAAGAGCTATACATTTGTATAGTAATATTTATTAATATTGTGGAGGAGAGACTGATGGTAGCCCCTCAAATCCACAGCTTGTTCCTCTTTGAGAGAGCAGGCTTCACAAATTAAAATTTCAATTTAGAATTGACTCCTAAAACTAGGAGGATAAATGGTACAGAGGATAAGGACCCTGAAAAAGAGATTCTACAAGTCTGACCCAAAAATGAGTGATATGTGAATTAGCTCCCACTGTGACGGGAAAAATATTTACAATACAAATTGTATGTAAATGCAAAATTAGGGTAGTGCCAAACATACAAGGCCACAGTCCACATCCTGGGTCATGTCAGAGTGTATGTGGGGCAAAGATAACTTTTGTGTCAGTTTTGCATCCCTCCCTCCCCCCGAGTTTGGCACCTGTCCAGTGCCTAAAGCAGCTGGATGGCTGATCTAAGTTGCTCCTGGCTGTCCACTGCCCCATGGGTCCATTCTGTTAGCTACCAATCATTAGGACATAAGACTCTCTGACCTCTTCCCCGTCTCATGCAGTCATGCCCCCTACATCACCTAGAGCGTCCCTTAGGTACAGGGAGTACTCAGGTAGCTGGTTAAACTGGCTTTCCAACTGCTTTGCAGTGCAAATAGCAGAATGTGTGGTTCAGGGTTATTCTCCAAAGTTATTCTGAACAGAATCTCTGGCTTTTACATTATTGCCAATAAAGAGAGATTTCTCTCCTCACTTAATTTAGAAGAAAGGGGAGATCGTGACAAAGAATATTTATTTTCCCTCTCAAGTGACAGAAGCTTAGCTTGAATTTGGGAAAAGATGATCACTAGAGCAATTAAAGTAAAAATACTTCATGCAAAAAGGAGTTCACATGTTAAGTAAATTACCATGTGCAGCAATTGGAACAACTAAGCAACAAGGATTAATCAGTTTTTATAAGAAAAACCTTAATTAAATATGGGGAAGTAGAACTGCCAACCCACCTCTCCATCCTATTCCCCCTGCACCCAACCCTGTATAGTTTGCCTGAGCTCCCTGCATTTTCCCAAGTTCCTATTTATAACTCTTTATGACAATGTGTTATCTGATGACTGTTGAGTTTCTTTATTACACTGCCTGTTACCAGTGGAGTTTTAGAATCTAGACTTCCCATATAGGAGCAGGACCTTTCAGGGTTAGAATCAACTGTCCTTTAATTTGTGTTTAGTTTTACGAAATGTCAGAACAAATAAGTATCTTGCATGTTGTGGAACCGGTATTGTACAGCTGACCATGCCATGGATCCTTGATATGCTACATCTACTCATAAAAACGGATTTGTGTATAGTGTTCTGAAGAGCAACACTTATGGCTTCTTTGGGGAGCGAGGGTGATTGGGGGGTCACTTTTCTTTTTTTGGACATTTGATCTGACTGTAGCTGTTGTTTTCAAATAGCAAGTAATTCAAATCACATGTTGATCATTGCAGTGGATGACTGTACTCCCATTTAGCACCAGTCCCTCCCCTCTATGCCTACCCAGCTTCAGAAACATCCAATTTCTCCTTTTCCTCTGCTGTGTTAGATGTTGCCTGTGGCAGGAGGCAGAGCAGCTGAGAAATCAGAGCTGCCTGCCAAAAGCCAGTCATGGCTCACAGCAAAAAAGAAAATACACACTCCCTTTTGGCAAATCAACAACCTCACGTCAGCTTTAAGGGCTTAAACAATATATGGGCTTGGCCCAGAAGGGTCCCTCCGAGTTCAACAATAAGCAGTCATTGAAACAGTGTAATTTTAAGGGGACAGCTACGTGTGCTATGCTGAGTGTCAGCGCAATGCAATGTCATTAGATTTCTATCTGTATAAGCTGGTGCTCAGTTGTGATCTACTCAGAAAATTTAGTTCCATCCTTGACATTTTATACCAATGTGATCTTCTTACCATGCCACTTCAGAATCATTTTCATGTCCATTACTGCAGGTGCAAAACTATATGTCTGCATGAAGCAACAACTGTTTTGCATAGATAGTTTGCATGGAGTTCATAGTCCTAGCAACATTAGTATTCCTAGAAAAATCCCATGACAATTGCCAGAAAAGACTGTATTTGCACTGCCTCTATGGCTATGTCTACTCTACCACTTATGTTCGCAAAACTTATGTCGCTCAGGGATGTGAATATTCCACCCCCAGAGTGAAATAAATTAGTCCGGCATAAGCACTAGTGTGTGCAGTGCTATGTCGGTGGCAGAGCTTCTCCCACCCAACATAGCTACCACTGCTCATTGGGGGTGGATTAATTATGTCGACAGGAGAATTCTCTCCCATTGGCATTGGATGGATACACGAGAGATCTTACAGCAGCGCAGCTGCATTGGTACAGCTATGCCTCTGTAAGCTCTCTAGTGTAGACATAGCCTTAGATACAGAACAAATCTTCCTTAATATCCAGTACTTTTGTCATTATTACAGTGTTTTGATGCTATGCTCAAAAATTGTAAACCCAAACTATTTTATGGGGAAAAAGTGATACATAAACATTTCATAATTAGTTTTTACAATGTGTTAATAGTAGTTTGTTAGGATTTTCAGAGTCTTGTCTTTAATACTTTTTGTAGCCAAAATTCATGAAATGTTTATACTGTGTGTCAAGGCACCTCTTTTCTCTTGCCAGACTTAGCGTTTCTCCCCTCTGGCGATGGTGGGCCTGGGGTAATCAGTCCCACTCAGGTAGGGTTTGGGGTTGGCTTCCCCCTTCGGTGCTCCCTTCGTTGTGTCTTCAGGGCAGGCCTGAGGTTAAGCCTAAGGGGGTGCTCCTTCCCCACTCAAAAAGGGAAATAGTCCTATAGACCCAAACAAAGGGTGATACCTTACCTGCCTCCTCGCTGGGATGGCATGTCATCCTGTTGTTTGTCCTGGGGTGTCAGTTGCCTCTGTTGTATTTTCCAACTCCTTCCCTTCCAATTATATAGAGTCTTATTATCGTATTTTATTTCCTGACATAAAGGCATGCTTCTGCAATCTTCTGTAATCAGCCTTTCATATCTTAACGTCTTCCTTCTCTGTCGAACTCGGCTATTTCCCTGTCTTAAAGTATTTAGTTTCTTACTATTTCTTGACTCTAATCCATTTTATTGTGTTCCATCTTATTGTGCAGTTCATGTAATATACCCCATTCATCTGTGTCCTATATAATTATAATTATTTACCTCATTTTCTCTTCAGACTAGAATTGCACTGAGAATGGCAACATCTGTATGGATCATTTCCCATTCATTCCTTTTACAAGATTGGGAGTTTGCTTATGTCATGTTAAGCTCTTTTTACAGCCTCTGGAGCAAGAATAAAATGGTAACAAGGCAGTCTGCCCTCTTTAAAGTAGTGCCGGTGGGCCCTGGCCAGCTCACCCCTGTTGCAAGGCATGTGCCCATAAGATAAATGTTCCAAGGGAGGATCAGGAGTTAAACTGGGAATGGGGGCCAGGTGTTTGTCAAGTGCGTATAATGCTCACCAGGTAAAAGCACTGTGTGGAGTTCAGTCACAGGGAGAGAGAGGGGGAAGCCTGGAGTCTTGAGAGACTTGGAAGGAGGCTCCCTGGAGGAGTACCAGAACCCTGGTGAGGGTGATCTGGGGAGGTCAGTGAGGACTCTAGCCTAGCCAGAAGAAGGAGTGCTGTCCCAAGGGAAGAAGATTACAGTGCAGCCCCAGAAAAGAGGGCAGTGGATACTAAGTTTCAAGGAGAAGCTGGGGGCTGGGTGAAGCCTGTCATAGTAAAAAACAGTCCCAGGAAGGAGGGCTATGATCACTTTGTCCCAAAAGAGAAGACATTTGAGCCCAGAAGAAAGTCAGCAAGTATAGAATGAGTCTCTGGAAAGGAGAAGCAAGGCATCTTGTGGCTACGGGGGAGGGGGCACAGATAGTACCATTATTTAGGGTTGACAGGGCTGGGAACCCGTGGTAGAGGGGTGTTTTCTGCTATGCTACCACTGAGGCAAAAGATGCAATGACTCCTGCTATTAAGGGGAGGAAGAAAGAACTCATCAGAGCTCCGGAGCTGGAAAAAGAGAGGTCAGATATTGTTGCATGCCTGGCACAGGTCAGGTATGGCAGACTAGTCGTTTCCTTTTGATTTTGATTACCTCAGAAAGGGTGGACTTTTGAAGCTGGAGGGTCAACTCACCTCAGCAAATGAACTGTGTTGGAGTCCAAGAGAGTCATTGAAAACCCAGGAGGGACCAAGAAGCAGGTTGATTCAGTACTGCACCATGCCACCGGGGGCCTGCTCTGGGACTGCACTCTACTACAGGCATTAAGGTTGGAGAGTTATGGAGCATCTATTCTTCCATTAACACACAGTAAGATTAGTAAGAGTTGTGGCATACATCACAATGATGATAATTAGTGAAGCCTTCAGTGGGCCTTATGTGGTTGTCCTGATTAAGGGAAATCATTTTTAAAAAAAGTCATTGGAAAAAATTACAGTTAGGGGGAACCCTGCACTGGAAATTCTGTGACACTAACTTCATAGTGTAGTCTTCCTTGTTACCTGAAAGGACAGGGTATATAGGCCAGATTGAGGGAGTGGGGTCTTGGAATCCCACAGAGTCCCTAGGATCTATGAGCTTCATTTCTGCAATTTCCCAGGCAGCCAGAAGCTGAAGGTGCCAGAGAACAGGACCTCCATGTTGTTTTCTGACCCATCCTTGCCTGCACCGCTCCTAAAGGAGCAAGAAGGGATAACTGTGTGGTATCAGGCATGGAAGGGTAGTTAATACTGCAGAGAGACACCTCTGTCTTAGTTTACTTACCTGTAAGGTGGAGGTAATAATACTTCCCTGGGGTATTGTAAGGATTAAGTAATTAATGTGTGCAATTTGCTTTGAGCATGGATAGCCCTAGATGTGCTCCATATTATTAACTGTTTTATTGTTTACTGGGTTATTGATTGCCTCTTGATTTCTTGTACTGGCTCTAAATTGAAGGGGTCCAGTTCCATCTCTGTTACTGATTTCCCACAGCATGCCAAATGCAAAAAAAGAAAAAAGCCCAGTTTTCTATTCCAAGGTCTTCTGTGTGTAAAAGGGTTATATAGATCTCTCTGTATGACTTGTCTTTGCTGTAATTCCTGTCAGTTGCTAGACAGGAAACATTCTCATTTTACTACTGATTTGTCTTCCCACCCTTATTTGTCCAGTTCATCTACCTTTTGCATCTTATTATAAACCTATGTCGTGAACTTTCTAGGGCAGGGACTGGCTTATTACTGTTTGTACAGCACTTTAATTGGGCCTACACATACCACCGTACTCCTAATAATAACCATAATAGTAATAGAGGGCTTTTATGATCTGGAAATATATTTGGGAGTTTGATCCTACAATGGATCTGCACGTGGAATGCCCAGTGACTTCTTTGGTTGTTCATACAGAGGTCTGCAAGGAGCCCTGATGGATTAGAATTTGGTTACCCGTGCTTGACCTTTTGCATATGGGTAGGGTATGTTGCTCAGAGCTTCCAGGAAGGGGAGCACATTACATGTGTATCTCTCTTCTTTTAGTAACACAAAGAACAATGTTTCAGCTCCCAGGCAAACCACATCAGGCCTCACCTTATGAAGAGAGGATGGATCATTGCAGCTTGGGGCTTCCAAAAAAATAAAAAAGAGGAATGACAAAGGGCTCCTCCAGGGCTCTGAGAAGGATTCTGTTGATCCTTATTCCTGGGGAGTAAGCAGTGGTGAGCTGGAGCCGGTTCCCACAGGTTCCCAAGAACCGGTTGCTAAAATTAGACCTCTGTGGAGAACCGGTTGTTAAAGGGCCTGGGAGTGGGCAAAGAACTCCGGTCTGAGGGCCGGACCATCCTGTTGCTCCCAGGATTCCCAGATGGGGAGGCTGAGGCTCCCCCTGCCCTTCCCCCGCTTCCCCCCAGCTGCGGTGTGGCCAGCCGCTGGCATCAGCTGGGCGGCTCAGCTGAGCTCCGGAGTTGTCCTGCTGCCACTTTTTGAGAGGCCCAGCAAGGTGTGTGTGTGTGGGGGGGGTCCTGCTGCAAGCTCCAGGGCTGGCCAGAGGGGAGAGGAGGGGGCAAGTGAGGCAATTGGCCCGGGCCCTGCAGGGGCCCCCGGCCCCACGGGTATGTCTCCCCCTGCCCCTCCCCCGCTCCCCCCCTTAAATCAGAACTTTTTATAGGGAACCGGTTGTTAAGATTTTGGCAGCTCATCACTGGGAGTAAGGGATCCTTCTGAAAACTGACTAACAGTGGCTTCTCGGCCACTGTGTAGACATACCCACACAGTGAGATTTTCAAAAGCACTGGTCATTGGCATAACTCTGTTCCCACTGTAGTCAATGTAAATTTCATCCTTGAGTAACGAGAGCAGAGTCAGGACAACTCAGCACCTTTGAAAATCCCACCATATATCAATTCTGCAAATGTTCTGATGCACACTTTCTCCCTGGTGCCCCGCTTCAGTAATACGACTGGAAGGTGGCGATTTCCATGGAAGGAAGGGAAGGATGAATCATGTTCCTTCAGGCCATGGGATGGATATGGGGCTGCTTCACTGAGCCTACTTCAGTCCAGTGAAGTAACTTTTGTAGCTGTAGCACTCCACTGTGGGGTAGTGAATACAGGCAAAATAGGGTTGTCGAGTCTCCGCGAATCAGAGGTTAATCTTTAATTATAGATTATGTCATGTGATGAAACCTCCAGGAATAGGTCCAACCAAAATTGGTAACCCTAGCAAATAATCATGGCTCCCAAACAACTTGCTGGGGATCCCTAGAGAGCTGGATGTGCATATCCTGTCAGGCCAACTGAAATCCTGCCCCCTCCAACTCAGCACAATTGCACCAGCTCCCTGCACCCCCTGAAGAGGCAAAATTTGGTCCACTGTGAATAACTGCAGCCTGTTTCAGTATGTAATTTCTGATATCCAGGGAATTTTGTGAGTAAACATTTTCTGGATTCCAGCTGAGGTTTCTAGTTACCATTCTTACATTTTACTGCCTCCATGACTGGAAATTTCTGACAGCTGTCTGCTTAAGAGCAAGTGGTAATCTCTCTTCTCCTCAGGCAAATTTGGCACCATGTTTATTTTCAGTATCATGTTTGTTATCATAGGACAAAAATCCTTGCATGTTATATTTGGCCGTCTACTGAGATGCAACGATCATCTTTCTTGGACCTGCGTGGGTAGAGTATTAAGTAACTTGCTCCATACAAATACAAACTAAGAGGAGCCCTGACCAACACAGTGTTGGTTGTCTAATAACTTAGGAGTTTTCATGTTGTTATGGTTCCAATATTAAGAATCTTTTTTCCACTGCAATGAACAAAGGGGCTTTTTCTGTGATACAAAGGTTGTAGGTAATAAAATGTGACTGTAGATTAAGGTAAACATTTACTACAATGCGTATTCTTTTGTCTCCTTGTTTCTTGTTTAGATTGAAAACATAGATGCATGTCTGAGTTTCTTGGCTGCCAAGGGAATAAACATACAGGGTCTATCAGCAGAGGGTGAGTCAATCTGTCATTCCAAAATTTATCTTGTAATGAGGGACATTCAATTTAGGTTTTTATCCTCCATTTAAAAAATATATACATCCAGGATCACTGGAGATTTAATAGGACTTGTGCTGTTGTGTTTTCCTCTCTTCTCCGCATCCACTATATGAAAGGTAAGTAAAATACATGCTGGACTCAATGCTTTTAACTCTTTTACTGTAAAAATAAACCATGGGAGGGAATTAAATTCATTCACTTTTTAAAACAAAACACACACACACCAAACAAACTAACCTTGCAGCTGAGTTCTAGAAATGACTCACTGAAAAACCAAAGCCTGTGTATTTATGGTTGTGACAAAAGCAAACTGTATCTGAAATAGCAGCATGTGAAAAAAGTATAGAATTAAATAACTACAGAAAAATACATCTGTAGTCCTGTGATGCAAACATTTGCTCACATGCATAATTTTACAAGTGCACTAGTCCCGTTGTGGTTGAAAAATAAAGTTATGCATGTGTGTAAATGCGTGTAGGATTGGGGCCTATATTTGTTACCACATTCATGATTAATTGCATCATTGCTAAAGAATCAGAATTTTAATTTTAAAGTGAAAATGGGCACATTAACACGTCATGACTTGACACTTTATGAAACTAGAAATGCTTTACCCGGTTTTCTTAAACAAATGTTTTAGTAGTTATGTCCTGAAACAAAATTTTTTGTTGTTTTTTGTTGGATGTCTATTGAAAGGTGTCAAGTTACATTTTTTAAAAGAAACTTCTGTTTTGCTGTTCTATTTATTTTTCTGTAGTATGTAAATTTTTACATTTGCCTCTGTAAGTGCATGTAACAATGAAGTGAATTCAAATGTTACAAAATGAAACAAAAATAAAAAAATTAGATGCTGCCCCCCAGTTAATCAGTCCACCCATCGAAAACATTTGTCCCCAACCACATTACATTAATAACCACCTACTGCACAGACTGTAGTGCCAACATGTCGTACATCAGGTTTCACCTTACTTTCACTTAAGTATGTTTGAAAAAGCAAGCAGGTGCCAACAACCAGAGTAAGCAACAGTTAAGTCGGACTCTGAACGTATTAGGTTACACCTACCTCAGTATTTCCCAGAACAAGAAATTGGATTTGCAAGTTCAGGTGAGACGACTTTATGGGTTTAACTTCTCAAATAAGTTTGCTTGCAAGCTTGAGTTTGGGGAGCTGGTTACTTTGCAAAGTTTTTGCATGCGTATGCATAACTTAGTTACCTATGTACTTAAAGCTGTGATTTCTCCCTCTCCGCTCATGTTGCTGCCTAAAAAGCAAGGTGAATTTGATAGCCTGTCTGATCATGTGATTGACAATTCTTAAAGAGAAGAGCTGCCAGCCCTCTCAGCTGGAATAGAAAAGCTTTTCTCTCTTGGCTTTGACTGCCTGGTTGCCAACAACCAAAATCTCCTGGCTGTAAGCATTAGTGTGCATAGCGCTGGGGGATTCCCAACTCTTCATGCCAAAAGGATAATTATATTCGGTTTCTAGCTGTCTCACACTCTTAATGAAAGACTAACTGATTACTGTACTTCAGGCATAAATAAACTCAGTGGATGAACAGTGACTACAAAATTCCCGGCTTCTTGCTACCAAAAGAACCCGAGTGAGAAAGTTTAGAAACAAGATGCATTTCTTTTAATTTCTAAACAATTGGGACATTAGCATTCCTTCCTTTTGGGGTTATACTGTGTTGTTACATACATTGATAATATGAGACACATACTTTGAATTAAATGTGTGTGAGAAAGAATTCCCCTTTAGGAGAAGTAGATTATTATCTGCAAAACACAGATGCCTTCCTGCAGCCTAAGGGTGTAAGAGGACAGCCAGTGTTGTTTAGAAGGAAGATCCTTAACATAAATATGGTTTAACTAGAAGTATTTTTATGGTGAGTTTGGTACTCACAAACTACTAATCCCTCCGAAAGTGGATTTTCAGTGGGGTAATAATTACCTGAAATAATTGCGTCCTCTAAGCATAAAGTCATATTTAACGTCATTTGTTTCAGTTTCAGGGTTTTCCACTGAAGTTTCTTTTCACAGCACTTCACATCTTACTAGACTCTGGCTGTGAACTTAAGACTCTTTTTTGACATGGTTGGATGGTAACCCCTGTAGCTTCAAGTCTGAAATGAAACAAACCATCTCCTATTGAAAATAAGTGATGTTATTAAAATATACCCCAGATAATCCACAGGGGATGAAATATATGGGGAAACTGTTGTGTACATAGGTTTTCTGACTGTAAAGTACATTCAAGTAATTTAATAAAGATATAGCATCAACCAGTTTCTAGACATAAGTGGCCAGCAACATTTGCAACGTCCACCAAATGCACCTTGCCCTACTACAGCATATTCAAATATGCCATATTGTAGGGAGGAGAGAGCTAGTGCAATTCTTGCTTCAAACTAAAGATGCCCTTTTGAGATTCAGGAAAGATCTTAAAGGCCTCCTTTCTCCCTCTCAGTCACCTTCATTTCATTTGCACCCAGGACTTATTGTCTGGGGCTCTCCCTCATTGCAATACATGAAGATTTAACTTCCACTTTAAAATGTTGTGGGTTTAAAAAAATAATAAGTTTATTCATCTTGGTAATGTGCAGAAAGCAGGGCAGCAGCCCATTAATACATGCAGTAGTATTCTGACAATATGATAACAGTTGGCTCAGTGTAAACAATCCTTTCCTACCGAGTGCCCTAAATTGGATTCAGACATAGGGAACAGAAGTCGTCTTCCCCTCCTAGGAGAAGCTTTAAGATAATGGGCCAAATCGTGTCTCCCATTTTCACCCAAATAGTCCCCTTATAATCAATGGGGCTACTCAATTGAGTGAAGTGAGTGGGATTCAGCCTAAAGCCTCTCAAAGTGAAAGCCCTGCATATCCGTATATGATGATAAAACAGAAAAGGTGAACCTGGCTGCTTCTGCACAATAAACTTCCGTTTTCAACCTGAATAAGAGAGAGAGATTCCCATGCACGTTTCACCTCGTGTAACTTTGTCAATATGTTACAAAATCCCAGACAAACCAGCTGAGGTGATGAGAAAACTGTCTTGAGTAAAATTCTTTACTCAGCTAACCTTAGAGGTCCATAGGCTCTCCCACCAGATCACAAACCACTCTCAGCAGAGCCCAGGTTATCCCATTCTCATGACATCTACTAATTCAGTATTTATATATGGTACCTTTCACAGTGACATAAGTCAGTCTCCAAAGGATACAACAGCGCAAACTTGATGGCAGCCAGGGGGATGCCACTAGTGGCTACCACTACAGTAGTGGAATGAATTACCTGTCTTACTCTTCCATGTAAGGGACTAAATATACTACTACTAAAAAGATTGAAATTTTTGGGCTTGAAAGCAACATTTAATTTAAACCTTACTCTGGGAGATGCATGTTAACCGTGACGGGAAGCAGTCATCTCATAAAAAAAATAAAAACATTGAACCCGGTTAAACAATGACATAACCAAACAAGCCAGTAAAGTGTTGGGCGCAGGTTGCTAAGATCCAGTGGGTCAAATGCAAATAATTGTATTTACTCCCTTTGCAAATGTTCAGCCAGGAGGAAGTAGGAGTTTATAATCAGTTCAGAATGGAAATATAAACTGAAGCCTCCTCTGGATTGCTCTAGAGTGCATCCATTTTTTTTCTACACCTTTACTATAAGGAGGAGGTTCACTATGACTGGAAGTGTAATTTGTACTCCCCAGTAAAGTAAAGCTACACTTAAATAAGTGGGCTCCAATGTAGGCACACTTTTATTATTTCTATTACCTTAGGAGCCCTAGCCATGGACCAGGACCCTGTTGTGGAAGGAACATAGAAATATAGGACAAAGAGACAGTCCCTGCACCAAAGAGCTTACAAACTAAGACCTCAGCTAGTACATGTTAACAAGGGCAAGTTTCTGTGGAGATGTGGAGGAGCTCTTGTCTTCTCTTTTCACTGCCATTTTTCCTCTAGTTACTCATCAGTTTGAGCTTTGTATGCATGCCCATGCTGTTCCCTGGACTGATGCAGGCCCAGTTTCTGGCCTGCTGGAATTCCAGCTCTCTACTTATTCTCACCACTTTCCAAATAGTGTTTCTAATTGCCAAGGCTTTGCAGATTACAGATGCTGTGTATGTGCAGTAGGAACTAATACTTTCTTTGTAGATAGCAGTTGCACCACTTGTGAATTAATAGATTAGCTGGATAGAAATCAGCTGAGCAAATTGTGAAGCCATAAAATGATAAAAGGAAACATTTTACTAGTCTTCAGAACAACCACTATCTAATTTTGGCCATGTCTATATTTTTTTCCCTCTATACTGAAATTCATGCTTCTGTAGCTAAATTACTTTCAGCTCAACTGCAGCTTGTACTTTGCAAGCAATTTTTCTTTCTCTTTGATTGACAGAGTCCTAAGCAGAGTCTATGTTTTTGCTGAGTTGGTTTGAATTTATTGGAAATCTGTCAGTCCCACCTCTTCTTGGTAAATTAAACAATTTTCCTCCTTTCCCTATGGCTAAATCTCCTAATCCAAGAGGACTTTCTGCATATAGGAATGTCACATCACTCTTGGCTACTTTATAATGTTGTTCCCTGGGTGGGATTAATTTTTTCTAGAACACACAGCACCACTAAAAGGAAAGTGGTAGCAGCTGGCTTTCTGGATAGGCTCTGAAGAGTGTCCACCCATGAAATGTTTGGTCACCCAGACCTATATTATGTGCAGTTATAGTGAGCCTTTTTTTGGTAGGGTCCCCTTTTGTTTTCTTTAATAGCCTATCTCAGCTTCACTTGTTGTTCTGGCTGAGAAGGGATGTAGCTGCCCTCAAAGACTCTTGGTGTTGGGCAGAGAAAGTTTCCTAAGGGAGGGATAGCCCTCTCCTGGGGGAGGGATAGCTCAGTGGTTTGAGCATTGGCCTGCTAAACCCAGGGTTGTGAGTTCAATCATTAAGGGGGCCACTTAGGGATCTGGGGCAAAAAAATTGGTCCTGCTAGTGAAGGCAGGGGGCTGGACTTGATGACCTTTCAAGGTCCCTTCCAGTTCTAGGAGATTGGTATATCTCCAATTATTACTATTACTAAAAGTGATGTGAGCATCATTCTCCCGTGCCAAGGAGCTGCATGTGTTGCCTCTGCAAGAAGCCTACTCTCTGTCAGCCCTTGCATTCAGAACCAATCTGTGCACCCGAATTCTGGTCCATTGTGTAGTGCTACAAAGTGCTCCTGCTAAACCACCTGGCTAGCCTATTCCAATCATTGTAAATCTGTTCATTTTATTCTCATAGTGCTAGATGCTTTAGGGCATTGGAAAGAAAACTTCACTCAGTATTTTTTCTCCTTCCATTCCTTCTTGGCTTCAATTTTTTAGATTCCACATGTAGCAACTTTTTAACTCTTAACAGCTGCAGTATAGTCCTGACATTTAATTCTAATTGTCCCAGACACTAACATTATCCCTATCCTATTGATTTACTTCCTTGTTTTCTGTGGATTTCCCTGTTGCCTTGCCACTGAGTCTTGCATACTTTTGTGTCAAGAAAGAAAGTAGCTTGGGCAGCTTTTCAAAATTAGAAGTCAAAGCAGTAGGAGCAACAAACAACAGCAGATGTCACTGCATGGAAATGTCCAATCTACGGATTAGGAGGGTGAGGGTGGGTTTCTTTTTTAAAACCCTGCATTTCTCTGAAACCAGAACATCTGACAATATTTGTTTAAAACTTAAAATATAAATAAAGAGCCCTTCTTTTTTCTGTGTGGCCAAAATGAAAATGATTGGGTTACATGCTCATGCTCTCATAACCCAGTATGTGTGTTTATACTGACGCAAAACAGAGAAGGGGAGTTTGAAATGGAAGTAATTCAGATGGTACTCACTGGCAAAACACAGTGAGGCTGAAGTACTCTCTGTGTACAAAGTCCAGTGGCAAACTGCCAGGTGAATTACCTCAGTCCATCTTTTGAGATAAGAGAACCAGAAGTGCTCCTAAAAGGCCTGTTTGAAATATTTTGCTTATTCTTAAAGGGCCATAACCTGCTCCCTATGCAGTTAATGGAAGTTTTTCTTTTACTTCAGTGGAAATACCATTGAGTCCAAAGTCTGTGGGTATAATTTTTCTTGTATCCTGTTTAGAAGATATATTTTGCTTAGGCAGATTATGGACAATGTGAAAATATTGTCAAGGTATAGAAGAGGTTTTCTTTGTTCCTTGTTTTGCTTTTCATTGTTTTAAGGGTATATTTTTGTGTGGGTTCTTATTTTCTGTGTTTCTAAGACAATGTTAAAACCAGGTTTCTCTTCTGATAAACACAGCAGATGGGCATGCACTCACATATACAAATTATACATTAAAGGCAGGGCTGGTAGCACCACTTATTATTGAGGTTGCCTGACATCTCCTATTATAAGGTCCTGTTTTCAGTTGCTTATCACTTGCTAAACTTTAACCATTTGAGCTGAATTTTTCCTTCCTGAGTGTCTGTCTGCCTCAGGTTGAACTATTTTGAAATATTTTGCCAAAACAGTTCAGCTATATCTGAGAACAATGTTGAGGGGGGAAATGTTGAATCAATGTTAAAAAATTCTGGCAACTTTCAGAGCCCCCATGGTGTGAAGCAGGAACTTGATATTTGGTAAGGTATGTCGGCTGGTTTTCACAGGAACAGAAGACCAAATTTGGTCAAGTTATAAGCCTTTAAAAATTGCTGTTTGCATATGCTCAGTAGAGGCTTCTTAGATTTTAGCAGCTATATTTCCACAAGATTCTGTCCACACTTGGGCTAAGAAGGACTTTCCCTGCAATTGCAGCTTGGGTGAGGTGTGGCCCCTGTGCCCACAGAGCCCCCTCCTGCACTCTGAACCCCCCATTTCTGGACTTATCCCAGAGCCCACACCCCCTCCAACGCCCCAACCCCCTGCCTCAGCCCAGAACCCACCCCCACATTCTGAACCCCTTGGCCCCACCCCCAGCCCGGAGCCCCCTCCTGCCCCCTAAACCCCTCATCCCAGCCCCATCCCAGAGCCTGCACCTTCAGCCAGATCCCTCACCCCACTGCACCCTATCCCCCTGCCCTAGCCCAGAGCCCCGTTCTGCACTCTGAACCCCTCATTTAAAAACACATTAAGACAGCAAAGTGGAGCACTCAAAAGTTAGGAAATAACAGTTTTAAAGTTGTCTGTGCAACCTTAATGTAGCCCCTTGTGCATATGCATTATGGTACGTAACCACATACTATTTTTTCCCCACAGGACAATTGTTCGTGTGTGTGTGTGTGTGTGAGAGAGAGAGAGAGAGAGAGAGAGAATACGCAAGATAGAACATGTGACAATCAGAAACTGCTAATTTCTTCAGATGTGTTGTGGACACCAGGCCCTTATTGCCTTGTGAAAAGACCAGACTAGTAATTATCTAGTTTATGTATAGCCACTAATATATGCACTAATTCTGTTTCTTAATTCGAGTATATTAGATTTTCATAATTGAAATAAATTAGACTGACATAATGAAAACAATGCAATTCTGTATGACTGTGTGGTTTCTCCCCATCATGCACATTGAGGACTAGAACTTACAGCAAATCATTTGCAGCATGATGTTGCTACATTGCATTTGATTTTTGCATCTTAATTTTGGCTTAAAGGAATTCTTTATTAAAATGCACCAGTTCACAACATGTCTTTCATTTCTAATACATCCACTGCAATCACTGTAGGGGAGAAATAACTAATTTACTTTGTAGTTGATGCCCAATGTTAATCAACTGTGATACCAATTAGTTTTGCAGGGAGTCTGTCGTATCCTAAAGGAATTAAATTCAGGCAGTATTATGAACAGCGTGAATGCTGAAATAAGCCCTTGTACTGTAAGAAAAAACTAAACTGGTAGTTGACAAGTGACTTTTGAAAAATTGCCTTACAGAAATCAGGAATGGGAATCTAAAGGCCATTCTAGGACTTTTCTTCAGCTTGTCTCGGTATAAGCAGCAGCAGCAGCAGCCACAGAAACAACATCCACAGCACCATCCATCTCAGCAACCTCCAACAGTATTCCAGCAACCAGGGCCTCCATCCCAGTGTCCGGTTGGGGTGCAACAGCAACAGATGCCGGCTTCACCCCAAACACAGTGCCAACAGCCCCAGCAAGCTGCGCATCATCAATTAAAAGCACAACCAGAAATGCAGTCAAGGTGGGATGTTTTCTGTTTTTCTTTTTCTGTTTTAAGGCCAGGGGCGGCTCTAGAAAATAGGCTGCCCCAAGCAGCGCGGTGTGCTGCGCCGCCCTTCCTCGGTCCCGCGGCGGGTCCCCTCTTCCCGCGGCTCTGGTTGAGCTCCCGCGGCAGGTCCACCGGAGCCCCGGGACGAGCGGACCTCCCGCGGGCACGGCTGCGGACGGTTCGCGGGTCCGGCGGCTCCGCTTGAGCTGCCGCAGTCATGCCTGCGGGAGGTCCAGCCGAGCCGCGGGACGAGCGCCCCCTCCGCAGTCATGCCTGCGGCAGGTCCGCTCGTCCGCGGCTCCGGTGGACCTCCCGCAGGCATGACTGCGGCAGGTCCACCGGCCCACCCTGCCGCCCCCTAGATTTGGCCGCCCTAGGCAACAGCTTGGTTTGCTGGTGCCTAGAGCCGCCCCTGTTTAAGGCATTTCAGAAACAAAAACAGCCTCTATAGTAGTTTCTCCTTAGAACAGAAGGTATCTAGCATCTCATCTTATCAGAAGGTGAAAGCTGCACAGCAATCGATTTCACACCCCTTGAAGTCAAACTAGAAGTAATAATGAAGTTCTGTCTGTGGCAGCAATATTCATTTATACAGGTTTAAAATGCCTGCTACATGAGTAAGCAGGATTTAGTTGTTTTTTTTTATTAAAGTGTGGTGGCTTTATTTCTTTTGCTTTATGCAAGCAAAGCATTTAATTAGGTGTACTTGTCAGGCAACAGCACAGTCATTTACACAAAACCAAGGATGGTGGCCTAGAGGACACTAACAAGATTAAGTCTGGACTTTATATTAAATATATCTTTACAGGGATTCCACTAAGCATGGTGATTTGTGTCTTATAGTTCTTTTTATTTTAAGATCCTTGCTGAAACGTTTGGATAAAAATGAAAGAAATCTCCATTGAGAAATACCTTCACCTTTACTGTTGGTTCAAATCCAGCCTAAGTTTGTTATCCAAAAGTCATTACCAATCTGATAGCTTTTTCATGGCTTATAAGAAATGAGTTTGATGGTCTCACTCTGGTTGTCATTAGACAAATGTCCACATTACAACTGGCACCTTGTTGGCAATCCCCAAAGAGAGACCAAGCATTGAATGTACTGTGAGGATTGAGTTATCCTCTGATACTCAAAGATGGTCCTTCCAAGTTAGATTTCATGCACAATAGTGGAGACAGTGCCCATGCTGTACCTATTCTGTGTACTTTTGTCTATTGGACTACATACATATACATACATATATACATACATATGAGGGCAATGGGATTCTTGATGGGAGTAAAGTGAGCAGGATTTAGCACACTGAAGACATACTTGTACACCTCTTTTATCTCCTGTTCTAAATATATGGGCACTGATTTGTTTTCAGTGTAACACTGCAAATCAGTTTGTAATTTTAAATTGAGTGCTACAGCAAGGCTAGTTTCCAAATACCAAAAACACCACCAGAGGTATAAATCCTTAAGATGAGTCTGGCCAAGTGAGACAGTTGTCAAAGCTTGTTCCATTTTTGGCCTTTCAGCATAAACTGGGCTTTCTTTTTATTCAACAAGGCAAGGATTTTTTTTTTTCTGTAATTGAACATAGCCATTTTTCGTAACAGCCATATGAAATCGTCATAAAGCTTCAGTGCAGAATAATTACTGTAAAATGAAGTTGAGCAACAAGAACTTGTTTCAGTGATCCTTTCTCAACACTTGAATATTAGTCCGGTGCCTGCAAAGTAGTTTATTAATTGAATTAAAATCAAAGTAATTTAAAAAAAATCAATCAAAACCAAACATCTAACTTGAGGATTTGTATATTGAGAGAGTTGTGAATTGACTGTAGCATGCATTAATGTTACCAATTCGTTCAGTTTCTTCAGACCATTGTATATAATAACAAGTTAGAAAGAAATGAATAATGAAACTTGACTTTGCAGTAACGTACAAACCTGGTCAGTCTAGGCTAGTGCTCCATCTCAGTTCTGTATCTGAACCTAACACACATTATAGAAAATGAACCAAGTCTGAGGAGTTATGCTGGGGGAGAAGCTCTTTGTCATGTGAAACATATGGGAAAAACTCCCTTTTCTAAAATCATTGGCTCAGCTCAGTAGCATTTTGTGAATGTTTCTTCTTTGCTCACTCTTTTTCTTCTGCTTTTTCTTCCCTGTCGTACAGTGTATCACCCAGGGACTCATCTCAAAGCAAAATCATCCGATTCACTCTCGGTCAGAAAAAGACTTCTAGGTTAGCACTTCTTCCTCTTCTGTGAAGCATGGATAACCCTCCTTGCAAGATTTCCAACTGCATGTTTAGGGTTCATCTTTAAATTATTTGTCTGATGGTTTGTAGCCAAGCATTTAGAATAGCTAAAATATACGCAGTATTAGAGAGCATCCCCTTGTGTTCTCTCTAATACTGCGTATATTTGGTCAACTTTTCTTTTGTTAATTAGGAGAGAGGATAGAGTCACTCAGGTTCACAATCATGCTGGAAGGACATAACGAGAGGGAGCCCACAGGGATCAGTTCTGGGTCCGGTTCTATTTAATATCTTCATCAATGATTTAGATAATGGTATACAGAGTATACTTATAAGTTTGCGAACGATACCAAGCTGGGAGGGCTTGCAAATGATTTGGAGGACAGGATTAAAATTCAAAATGATCTGGACAAACTGCAGAAATGGTCTGAAGTAAATAGGGTGAAATTCAATAAGAACAATGCAAAGTACTCCACTTAGGAAGGAACAGTCAATTACACACGTACAAAATGGAAAATTACTGCCTAGAAAGGAGGGCTGCGGAGTCAATAGTGTAATGCTGTTGCAAAAAGAGCGAATATAATTCTGGGATGTATTAGCAGGAGTGTTGTAAGCAAGACATGAGAAGTAATTCTTCCTCTCTACTCCATGCTGATTAGGCCTCAACTGGAGTATTGTGTCCAGTGATGGGTGCCACATTTCAGGAAGGATGTGGACAAATTGGAGAGAGTCCAGAGAAGAGCAACAAAAATGATTAAAGGTCTAGAAAACATGACCTATGAGGGAAGATTGAAAAAAATTGGTTTGTTTAGTCTGGAAAAGAGAAGACAGAGAGGGGACATAACAGTTTTCATGTACATAAAAGGTTGTTACAAGGAGGAGGAAAAAAATTGTTTTCTTAACCTCTGAGGATAGAACAAGAAGCAATGGGCTTAAATTGCAGTAAGGGAGGTTTAGGTTGGACATGAGGAAAAACTTCCTAACTGTCAGGGTGGTTGAGCTCTGGAATAGATTGCCTAGGGAGGCTGTGGAATCTCCATCATTGGAGATTTTTAAGAACAGGTTAGACAAACACCTGTCAGGAATGGCCTAGATAATACTTAGTCCTGCCATGAGAGCAGGGGACTAGACTAGATGACCTCTCCAGGTCCCTTCCAGTCTTATGATTCTATGTTGGCAAGAAAATAATGGACCTTGGTCATTCTTGTGAGCTTTATATATTGAAAAGGGAAGGTTTGAAAAGTGAAGATTCACACAATTTCTGTACCAGTTATTCTTTTCATTTCTACACTGTTGAAATTACTAATGTCAGGACTAGTTTTCTCTTGGGTAATAAAAAGTGGAACTTAGTCAAGTGTGTCAGATGAGACAAAACAACAGAGTAGATATATATCTCATCACTGGTCCTGGACTCCCTATTGCCCTGTAGCAGAGAACAGCTAATCTCACTGAAAATGAGTAATAGGTGTTTCTGTCCATTTTGTCCTTAATCACAGCTTGACTTGAATGCCAACCCCTATGAGCAACCCCTCACAGCAGCGCTTAAAAGGGCTGCTCTAATTATTACTAATACCTTTGGTTTCAATCATGGACTTTCTTGTGATTAGTATTACTCTTGATATTACACCTCTACCCCGATATAACGCGACCTGATATAACATGAATTCGGATATAACGCGGTAAAGCAGTGCTCCGGGGGGGGGGCGGGGCTGCGCACTCCGTCAGATCAAAGCAAGTTTGATAAAACACAGTTTCGCCTATAACGCAGTAAGATTTTTTGGCTCCCGAGGACAGAGTTATATCGGGATAGAGGTGTAGTATGCTGTCATGTACTTAATTAGGAATTCCACTGTAGTTCTGCATTAACTATTGTAGTGTATTTGACATTTTTACTCATCTTGTGCACTAACCAGCAAATTGTATCCCTTTCTGTAATGTGGAAATGTAACCGCATTACTCCTGTCCTATAATTTGGATTCACGTCCCCCACATTTTGTATTTTATTTGGTGAAGGGAAGGTATCGGCATCGGAAAGATGTTTTGTGCTAGAACCCATATTCTGAATCACCTTTTAAGCCTTATTGAGTCTCCCTACTCTGTTTCCCGCCTAAGGCCTTGGCTACACTGGCGCTTTACAGCGCTGCAACTTTCTCACTCGGGTGTGAAAAAACACCCCCCTGAGCGCAGCAAGTTACAGCACTGTAACGTGCCAGTGTAAACAGTGCCCCAGCGCTGGGAGTGCAGCTCCCAGCGCTGTAAGCTAATCCCCACAGGGAGGTGGAGTACCTGCAGCACTGGGAGAGCGCTCTCCCAGCGCTGGCGCCGCGACCACACTCGCACTTCAAAGCGCTGCTGCAGGAGCGCTCTTGCGGCAGCACTGTACAGCTGCAAGTGTAGCCATACCCTAACACTAACTTGACACCTGAGATGCATCAGGTTCACCCTCAGGCATGGTTACAGTCTGAGTTAGTTCACATATTAGCTAGCTAAAGGTGCTGAAGAGCAATAACCGAGAGTGTTCTCTTAACTTTGTACCTGATCTCTGCTAACAAAAAGCCAGCAGGTCCATTCTGAAACTAGATTTTTCCCTACAAAGGCTATGGCTACAGAGCTTACAGCTGTAGTGTTGCCGTAGCCAAAGTAGCTATATTCACTTCCAAAGTGTCCTGGGCAAGTAAAAAGATATGTGCTTAAACCAAAATAATCAGATAAACACACATCAGGAATCTGACAATATATCTGCTTCCTAAGTGTTTATTCTTACACGTATTCTCTATTTTTTACATATTTATATAACTAGCAGTTACAATAATGACTGAATTGACAACCTGTGCTCTCTGTTGGTCAATGTGTCTGGGCTGTCCCCTTCACTTTTCTGAGCAAATCATTTTGTTCCAAATCTTTACAGCACTATTGAGGACCGTTTAGGAAGAATAATTCTTTTCTCGTCCACTAATCCTACCAGAAAAAAAAGAAAAGAAAAAAAAAGAGTAGGGAACGAATTCTAAAATCGTCCAGTAGCTCTATTGTCGGGGTTAGAACATAGTAGGTAATAATGTGCAGTCTTTCTTTAGAACAGACTGTCAAGTGATGTAGCCTGAAGGCTCTTCCTGCCTGCAAAAGACTGAATTCAACATCTATTAAATAGTATGGGCTCTGCATGAACTCTCTTGCCCTGCCAACTTCAAGGAAAACATCAAAAATGGGACCGAGAGCCCTAAGTGTTCATGTTTCCCATCTTTTCTCCTCACCACCTTCTGCCTCTTCATTTGTAGCCTTCTTTTCAATAGATAAAGTATTTCAGGGTGTTCTAAGTTTAATTTGTCTTTGATCAATGCCATATATAATTTTCTAGCATCCCCTAGTGTTGAAACTGGCTGAGGTTCTTCATAAACAGTTGAGAACTTAAGGCAGTTGTCTGGGATACAACAAAGTAAACCTCAAAACCCATAATGTTATGTGCCAGAGGCTGTGGTAATGTGAATTTATAAATACAATATTTTTGTTTTTAGTGGTGCCCATATATTTTGTCCTCCTTTGAGCTTTGGAAGCATGTGCATGCATGTGTTAATATTTATGCTTTTCCCTTTTTTATTTTTTCATTTCCCCTTCACTAATCTCTGAAGAGTTGGTTGATTTTGAAAGCAGTGTTAAAGCCCCCCTCCCGACTTTCCAGCGCTAATGGTGGTCTAGACGTAACAATGATTTTGCACATTGCATCCCCCATGGCGTATTCCCTGAGTAAAGTTTTACTACACTATGATAATAAGGGCTTCTGGATTAGGCTCATTGGTGGTACACTTCATTTAGGTCACAGTGATTTTATAGACAATTTTTTTTTTTTTACTTACGCTGAAAACAATAAAGGTTGAGAATAGCTCATGTCTTTCAATGTTGCCACCATACATGACGTGAGCAGATTCTGGCTTTTAGCCTCAAAAATGAAGATGTCACACTACTTTCCAAGGTACTCGAAAGTCTCAACAATTCTCTACAGGTATATACTTTGAGGGCATTATTTCATATTTTGTTTTTCTTGTATTTCATTTATTTAGATTCATAAAAATGTGCTGTACATATATGAAGACTATGATTTTCAAGGGTGCCTCATCTGAAGGAATGAGAAGCCCATATCTTATTCAAATTCACTGGGAGTTGGTCATCTAACTCCATTGGGCTTTTTAAAAAAATACCAGCTACCCCTAAAAAAATCACATAATAGAAGAAATCATTCCCATCATCCTATTCTAAAACCCAGACTTCCTCTCCCCAGAAAAAGCCTGATAAAGCAGATAAAGCTTGCAAGCCTGGGCTCTGCTGGATCAAAAGGGAAATGCATTCCAATGAGGACCCTTCGTTGACAAAACATGACTATCAGCATCCTGCAGTTTAACCCAGGGGGCTGTTCAGCTCCTCAAGCTCCTCAGCTGATCCCACTGCTGTGCTACTACATGAGGAGAGTAGTGGTCTCCGAGGCAGCCAGAATTCAAACCTTAGAAGGTTTTGTAGATCCAAAAATAAACAATATTAACCTTCCATTGAAAATCAGTTGGTAGCCAGTTCAGTTCCCAGAGCACAAA
Source organism: Mauremys mutica (assembly GCF_020497125.1). Lineage (NCBI taxonomy): Eukaryota > Metazoa > Chordata > Testudines > Geoemydidae > Mauremys > Mauremys mutica. Next base: position 84,922,905 of record NC_059075.1, read on the forward strand.
TGTAATGTGCTCCCTATAGAGAAATGCCAGTTGTTAAGCTACAGCCACATTTTTGCCCCATTGTCTGTTTCTGAATTGGATGTAGTCCTATGTAGAATGCATTTCAGCAATCTAGTTTAGGAACATAAGGCCAAATTTTTTACACCAATTTTACAGCAGCATAAATCCATTGAATTCACTGGGGTTGCTTCTTGTTTACACTGGCATAAGGGAGACAAGATTAAGACCAAGGGCTATCGCACTGAAGAAAAATGATTGAGGACCTGATTCTGCCACCTTAGATTGAGTAGTACTTCTAGTAGTCCCATTGAAACCAACCAGACTACTTGCCAACTACAGTACTAATCAACTTAGATAAGGGTGTCACAACTGGGTTCTGAATGTTTTAAAATCTGAAAATCACATCTTACAATAGTACAATATCCAGTTCAAGGGGTTTTCCTGATGTAAAGCAATTCAAACTACTACTGTAGTCACTGTTATGTATATTTTTATCCAGGATATTTTTGTGGTGGCTTGGTTAAATTCCTTTAAAAACCCACAAAATTCTCTTGCCTTGCTCCGTTTATTCTCGGATTACGCATGGTTTTCAGTTGTCTTTTCCTCTTTCAAATTGGTGGTTTTTCTTATGAGTACGTTATCCTGTTTTCTTATTTTTCTTAACAGACTTCCAGGTCCCACCACGAGGGTATCTGCTGCAGGCAGCGAAACCAAAACTCGTGGGTCTATCAGTGCCAACAACCGGCGCAGCCAGAGCTTTAACAACTACGACAAATCCAAACCTGTTAATCCACAACCACCTCCATCAAATAGCAATGAAAAAGGTAAGTGCCATGAACCTTTTGTACTTCCTCAGATCTGCTTTGCTTTGGTTTTGTTCAGTGGAAATGGAGTACGACTGGAGCTCCGGAACAGATGGAAACATCTCTCTGATATGTGGTCTGTTGCAAGTACAGGGTCAGATCCTAGGGCCCTTGCATAGCTTTCACTCAATCCTTCTGTAGCACACTTCCACTTAAACCAACAGCAGTCCCTCTAGAAGGACTTAATAAAAACTGTGTCTGAGATCCTTTTCCCACTAAAGTTGGTAGGGTCTTGTGCTGTCAACTTCGGTGGAAATAGATAAAGTCACTGGGGTGTGGCTGATGGGTATTTAACAAAAAAAGGTGACCAAAAAAATGTGCCAGAAGGAGTAAGTGGCATACACTTGAATGAGTAAGTGGCAATCTCATGTATGCACAGGCATTTTTAAAACAAGACTGGAGAAAAGCTTAGTCCTCCAAATCATTTGAGACCGTCCCTCCCCAAAATTTGTTTGTTTTCCTGTTAAAACAGTCCCACTGCTAGAGATGTGCCTCTCTTTTTCCTATGCCCCTCTATGGTTCCATGCTTGCAAACTTGTCTTGAGGCCTGAGATAAAACTGATTGAAGTCAATGGGAATCTTTATATTGACTTCAGTGAGCTCTGGATCAGGCATTCTTCAGTGCATGCTGCATAGATGAGGATTTCTGTTAGCAGTTTGTTTTGACTTTGCTGTAGATCTTCATTGTTCCTAGCCTACTACAGTGCTTTGTCAGCTTTGTTTCTGGATAAATTATCTTTCAAAATAATTCCAGCCACCAGTCCTTTATTTTTCTTGTTGACAGGCATCTCTAAGTTATCACAACATGTAACAAGCACTCATGCTTGATATCCCATTGCATTACCTTCTGAGCTTGCTGTATACATAATAGAGAAAAAGCATAATGTGAGGAGGCTCTCTCAGTGGTGTTAAACTTAAACTTGATAACAGAACAGTTTAGTACTAAATATGACTGTAATGATTCATACCAGGCATTATGTTTCAGCATGAATTTAAATATATTCCTTGTACTGAGGAACTGTAAATAAGTGTGCCTTTTATTTAACGACTGTATGATACAGCTCTTGCTTTATAGATCAATACTAGTTTTAGGTTGGAAAGAAAAATATTCCTTCCTGTTCTTTAAGGTACTGATTTTTTTTTTCCTCTCCTGCTGCTGCAATTCCACCTCTCCTTTTTGGTTCTTCACTAGTCTTCCTGCTATGTATCTTCCCACTGTGTCAGTTTTATTTTCATCTGGATCCCTGCAGCCCTTTACAAGAGGGAGATCAGAGGTTCATGTTGATACAATGTACAGCTCTGCTTCCTCCTGTGAACTCTTTCCCTATAGAAGGAGCTGAATGAGCTTCACTGATTTAGAATGTTTATAAACTTGGGGAGAGGGAAGTTACGATATTTTTAGATTTACAGTTTTTGCATTCACTAAAATAAATTATCAATTGTTTGTTCAGTCACAAAACACTCAATTTCCTACGTTGTAACTAATTCCTTATAGACCACTGCAATATCAGTACTATCAAGACATCATCTTACTGCTACTAATTGTGCCATCCAAGATCCTACTTGTTCAGGTCCATCTAATAAGAGCAGACAGCAAGTTAACAGCTCTGGGACTAAGGACTCATGGGCAACAATTCTGACCTCACTTAGGCCTGGTCTACACCTAAAACTTAGGTCAGCCTAGCCACATTGCTCAGAGCTGTGCAACGTAGTTTGGTTGACTTAACCCCCACTGTAGATGCAGCTAGGTTGATGGAAGAATTCTGTCAGCCTAGCTACTACCTCTCAGATAGGTGGATTATTATATTGACAGAAAAACCCCTTCCATTTATGTAGGAAGCATCTACAATACAGTGGCACAGCTGAAGCTCCATAGCTATGCTGCTATAGTGTAGACATACCATTATATAGGAATTAGACCCCATTAATCAGACGGGGCAGAATTGGGGCCATGGTTTTGATCTGTAGCTGTGCCAGTGATTCTCTGTGCCCTAGGGCTGGTCATTAGAAAAGACACTTTCTAAATGGTCGCTGTTTTGGGTGCCTCAATTTTGGGGAGCCTTTGTGATAAGGTGATGTCTCAGGCCCAACAAGGGAATAAAATTCTTGTTTGCTGTTACAACATTAAACAGTTAAATGTGGTCCAGAGTTTCATATCAGTTTATCGCTGGCTTACTCCCATTGAACCAACCACCAATAAAAATCTTTGTAACCTTTTCTTAAAGACACAGAAGAAGAAAAACAAACACTTAAAGCATTTGAAGTGTAAAGTATTAAGTGAGGCTTTCATTTTAACAGTATTCCTTATTCCCTTTAGCTGTATACATTCTTTTATAGGGAAATCTGTTTGACAGTCTTTTAGAGGGAATTAAATGTCCTCTTGAGCAGGAAAAACAAAGTATAGTTGAGATGGTTTGGAGCTACTGCTCTTCTTGGAGTCCAATCCTGCTTACTTTAAGACAAAACAAGACAAATGCACACAAAAGGTTTGAGAAAAGAAAGATAGTAAATGCAGCTCCTGATCTTTGGTGCTGATTTTCATTTGCAACTTTGCTGCTGGAAAAACACAGGCCAAGCACATGGACTTATCAGACACTCTGAGTCCTGGCATTAGGCTGTTTATGATGTTACTTTTAGCTGCCTTTCTGGTTGTGGGCTCTCAGCAGTTTTGCTAAGGTGGAGTTGTCTTGGCTGACTTAGTCAGACTCTTATTATACAGAAGGCAGCAAGAGAAAGATATGATGGAGAAGAAATAAGGTGAGGAATGAGAATAATACATGAGGGAGGGATCCCAATTTTCAGGTTCCGTTCATTGTTTAGCCTCAGCTGGTGGAGGTGGTAATTCCATTTGGTTTTCACTCTCTGGCTCAGTCTGGTTAAGGTGTCTTTCAGGATGAGGACAACAAAGGTCCCAGGAGATGGAGGAGATGGTAGCCATACCTGTAAAGTTTGCTCCCTCCAGTTCATGTGTCCCTCTGTTCTCATTGGTGACCCATAGATAAGCAGTGTCCAAGAAGTGGTAGCAACCTCATCACATTAAAATTAACCAATCAAAACACATTTTGGTGCTTTCAGCTATAAACATTTCACATTTTTTCCTCTTGTCATGACAACCCGGACTTTACCAGGTGCCTTGCAGATGCCTTACTAGATTTTTTTTTAAACAATCCAGTTTGTACCAGTCTATATGTCTTCAGCTTCTGCTGATTTTTATAAACAATTTTATGTAATAGCCTGAGTTGGACTTTTGTTACCTTATACAGCCTCGAGCCAACTCTGCACAGCATTTCAAGTTGGGCATCCAAAACTCAGGGGCCGCTTTTTCAGAATATGGCTGTTAACCTTTCTGTGTTGTATGTAGGGTAGCCTCAGAAGTTGGTCCAATAAAAGCTATTACCTCTCTAATCTTCCTATGTTTCAGTTTCCCTATTCATAAAATGGGGATGATAATACTTCACTACCTCACGGGGATGCATTCCCTCCCTCACAGTTTCTTCCGTTCAGCTTTCTTTCACACATACACTCTTGCCCTTTTCTCCCCTTCACTGTCCCCTTGGCCTCTTCCCTTCACTGTCCCCTCTGTTCAGTTTTCTTCCCATTTAGCTTATCCCCACCTAACTAAGCCCACCAAAATAAAATAAAAAAAAATATGAAACTAACATGTTTGCCACCACCCACCACACTGTTCGTACTTCTTATGTGTTCTTCTCCTTCCCCTACTCTGTGTCTGTCTTGTCTATTTAGACTGTAAGCTGTTTAGGGTAGAGACTGCTTAATAGATGTTGAAATCCTTAGCTACAAGGCATTGTAGACATATAATTCATATATGATTCATTAAATTCTGATTGTGGAAGAAGGAAAATGTTGAACTATTCCAAATGTCTTCCATATGTGAGCTTATTCTGCATAGCTTTTTTATTAGCTGACAAGTTAACTATTGTTGTTATCATAATTTATTTGTAATGCAAAAGGCACAAGAAGCCACAATCAAATTTGGGCCCCATTGTGCTAGGCTGTGTGTGTGTGTGTATATATATATGTATGTATGTGTGTGTGTGTGTGTGTGTGTGTATATATATATATATATATATATATATAAAAAGAAAGAGACACCCAAGGAGCTCACAAAACAGATGGATGAACGAAGGTCAGGTCTAGAGGTCTGCCTTTTCTAGCCGAGAGACGTGAGTGCTGGAGATCGCATTCTTGGTTCTGAAGGGAAGATTTGGATGATATCCTTCCCTCATTGAGCCATTCTCTCTTTGGATATTGTTAAATCAGTTCTGCCAGAGACTACATATCTCAGGTTCCCTAGGACTCATAAATTCTGAAGAACAATTTTTTACGTTTGGAATTAACCAAATTGGACCAAGAACCATATATTTTTATGGTGTCCCAGGATAATACCCTGGGTTCCCTATGAGGAATATTCAGTATAGTTACAAGGAATGAAGTATTAACCTTCCATTCACACTCACTTCATATACTGGCCCCCGACTCTGAATCTATACTTCGCTTTGGCAACATAAATGGGGAGACTATATGGGTTAGTGAGAATTTCCCCATTGTAGGAAAAGAATAGAGCCAACATAAGGGTCCCAGTTCTGCTCCTCCCCCTGTTACAATGGGCATTCCAGAGAAGATGGGGATGGGAGCAAGCTCATAGTATTGTGTTCTACCTATAGAGCAACCTATAGCAGCCCAGGTAAACAAGAAAGACTTATTCTTACTATGTTTTAGGCTCTGCTCCAGACCAATGCAGGCAGCATATGGACTACACAAAGATGGCATAAAGCTGCCTTTACCTACCATCCACCAGGCCCACACCTTCTGTTCTGTCTTTCTCAGGAGATACTGCACAGAATCTGCTCCACTGGTTTTCTTTTCAAGGGCCTGATTCCAATTTGCACTGAGGCTAGGGTGACCAGACTGCAAGTGTCAAAAATCGGGACGGGGGTAGGGGGTAATAGGAGCCTATAGAAGAAAAAGACCCCAAAATCAGGACATCTGGTCACCCTAACTGAGGCCCCTGTATACCGCTCTAGCCTTGTAAAGTGCCTTAAAGTTAATGGAAATGTAATTTACCACCACTTTATGGCCTCTTTACACTGCTCTGAGTGTGTAAAGGGGTCATGGGGAAATGAGAATAAAACCTCAAGTGACTTCACTTTCTCTTTTGATTATGGTTATGAGAAAACAAGTTGCCCTTCCTCTTTGTAACTATGTGCACACATGAAAATCCTTCTCAAGCTATCAAGGTTGGGGGACATTTGTGTAAGAGTCCCTTGCTAAAGTATTAGTAGTGTAGCACTGGCATGGAATACAATGTCATAACTGTTAAATTAGAACCACATTCAAAATGTAAAGGTTACTAAAACATGTACATTATAAATAGAGCCTTAATTTTGTTTTTAACTCCTTAGTTCACTATGCTGATATTCCCTAGTACCATTCAGGATAGGGTTCCAGTTGAGTTCTAGGGCAGGAGCTCTCACCGTGCATTCAGCTCTAAGAGGCATTGGTGTTGCTGGCTCTGAAAGACCCACTCTGCACCATGAAGGAGCCTTTCAAGGGTGATCCTGGCAATTACAGACCGGTAAGTCTAACGTCGGTACCGGGCAAATTAGTTGAAACAATAGTAAAGAATAAAATTGTCAGACACATAGAAAAACATAAACTCTTGAGCAATAGTCAACATGGTTTCTGTAAAGGGAAATCGTGTCTTACTAATCTATTAGAGTTCTTTGAAGGGGTCAACAAACATGTGGACAAGGGGGATCCGGTGGACATAGTGTACTTAGATTTCCAGAAAGCCTTTGACAAGGTCCCTCACCAAAGGCTCTTACGTAAATTAAGCTGTCATGGGATAAAAGGAAAGGTCCTTTCATGGATTGAGAACTGGTTAAAGGACAGGGAACAAAGGGTAGGAATTAATGGTAAATTCTCAGAATGGAGAGGGGTAACTAGTGGTGTTCCCCAAGGGTCAGTCCTAGGACCAATCCTATTCAATTTATTCATAAATGATCTGGAGAAAGGGGTAAACAGTGAGGTGGCAAAGTTTGCAGATGACACTAAACTACTCAAGATAGTTAAGACCAAAGCAGATTGTGAAGAACTTCAAAAAGATCTCACAAAACTAAGTGATTGGGCAACAAAATGGCAAATGAAATTTAATGTGGATAAATGTAAAGTAATGCACATTGGAAAAAATAACCCCAACTATACATACAACATGATGGGGGCTAATTTAGCTACAACGAGTCAGGAAAAAGATCTTGGAGTTATCGTGGATAGTTCTCTGAAGATGTCCACGCAGTGTGCAGAGGTGGTCAAAAAAGCAAACAGGATGTTAGGAATCATTAAAAAGGGGATAGAGAATAAGACTGAGAATATATTATTGCCCTTATATAAATCCATGGTACGCCCACATCTCGAATACTGTGTACAGATGTGGTCTCCTCACCTCAAAAAAGATATTCTAGCACTAGAAAAGGTTCAGAAAAGAGCAACTAAAATGATTAGGGGTTTAGAGAGGGTCCCATATGAGGAAAGATTAAAGAGGCTAGGACTCTTCAGTTTGGAAAAGAGGAGACTAAGGGGGGACATGATAGAGGTATATAAAATCATGAGTGATGTTGAGAAAGTGGATAAGGAAAAGTTATTTACTTATTCCCATAATACAAGAACTAGGGTCACCAAATGAAATTAATAGGCAGCAGGTTTAAAACAAATAAAAGGAAGTTCTTCTTCACGCAGCGCACAGTCAACTTGTGGAACTCCTTACCTGAGGAGGTTGTGAAGGCTAGGACTATAACAATGTTTAAAAGGGGACTGGATAAATTCATGGTGGCTAAGTCCATAAATGGCTATTAGCCAGGATGGGTAAGAATGGTGTCCCTAGCCTCTGTTCGTCAGAGGATGGAGATGGATGGCAGGAGAGAGATCACTTGATCATTGCCTGTTAGGTTCACTCCCTCAGGGGCACCTGGCATTGGCCACTGTCGGTAGACAGATACTGGGCTAGATGGACCTTTGGTCTGACCCGGTACGGCCTTTCTTATGTTCTTATGTTCTTATGTTCTTAAGATAAATTAAAATCTTAAATGTTGTAAATGCATGACATTCACTGTTTGAAAAATAGCTGGCTTTAGCCAAGAAAGGTATACTCCTGCTTCAATGTAATTGAAGCAAATCCCCTTGTAATAAAGGTAGTTTTGTGACCTGCCATCTCGAGCACACACATAAAAAGTAGGTTCAATAAATACTGTTTCCCTGGCACTTATGAAACATGCCTTTTCATTTTGTTGTTTGGAAGGCTGCATCAGTCCCAGACAAGGGGGAATAGAAAACGAATCAGCAGGTATTTTTGATGAATACTGTGACAGGAATGGAAAATGGCCAGTGGGCTTCCTTATTGTGCTCATGTGATAAATAGCTCCATTTGGCTTCCTCACCTCTTTTATAACTAAGGTGCCAAATGTCCATGATTTAAATTTAATTTCAAGGATCATTTAGTGTAGCTTTTTAAGATGGAACAGATGATAGCTTTATGGATGTTGCAAAGACTTCTTATATGTGTGGCAGCTCCTCAGAAATGCCAAGCGCAATGTTCTCTCTCAGACAATGCTAAGTTGAATGACATTTACTGAAATTGTGTCCCTTCACTAAGTTAGTAATTTGACAGTATTCATTAGCTTGAATTTGCGTCTCAGAGCTCTATAATGGAATTTGCATCTATGGCGTTTTAAAGTCGTATGTAGCCTGTGAGGATTGAGCAATTTATTTGCAAGGTCACTCTAGTCTGATGCAATCAAGCCTGTGGCTCAGCGGGACAGCTAAACTGGAGTCCCTAATAAAGTCACTGCACCAATACACTTTGAACAGAATTATAGTTCAATGATTTTAATATCAGAACATTTCTACCTCTTGCAGTGGAGATGGCAGTCCTGCCCCCATGGGTTCTAGTCTCCTCTTGCTTATGTGTGCATAACTTCCATTGACATTAGTGATAATTTTGGGTAGGAGGTGACTAGAGCACTGGTCCAACATGCCTGTGGTTCTTCGTGCTGACTTGTTTCTTTTCATTAAATAGTATTTTTCCCCACTCCCACCCACCATCAAGTCGTTTGATTGAGCTTCACTGATCTTAACAATATTATCCCAAATGCAGTTATAGTAGGGCCCAAATCTCAACTCTCAATGACGTCAAGGGAGTATGCTTAACACTGTATAGGAGGCACTCAAAACCTTCATATCAGGAGCTAGATGAGAAAAGACTTTGCATTTACCAGAGAAAATGCTTATATGTCAAAAAGTTTACAGTAATTTATCTTGGTAAATCAATTTTCAGGTATTTTAGAGGGCAAATTATTCTTTACTTAATGATTTAGCTGTCTTTTCTGTAGGTGACATTAACCCTGACAATCTGAGCAGGGTCGGCTCTAGGCACCAGCATTCCAAGCATGTGCTTTTGGCGGCACTTCTCAAGGGGCGGCATTCCAGCCCTTTGGGGGTGGCTCTTTTCAAGGGGTGGCACTCCGTTGCTTTTTGGTTTTGTTTTGTTTTTTTGCTTCAGTGGCAGCACTCCAGCTTCTTTTTTTTTTTTGCTTGGGGCAGCAAAAAACCTGGAGCCAGCCCTGGATCTGAGTTACAAACATTTGGCTATTTTCTTTCTAGAAAATTTTATTTATAGTGTATGTTTTATACAGGATGTTTTAATTGTTTTAATGTCATAACAGTGCAACGTGGCTGGTAATCATAACTATTTGCAATTAATCCAAGAATTTGGTGGAGCCAGTTGGTTTCATAGTTTCATATTTTCCACATGTGGACCCAATTGGAGAGTATAGTAAAACTGAACTCAAGTGTGGTTCTGGAGACATTTGAAGTCTTAATAAAATCAGGGGTTCATGACAGAATTTTGGTTTTGATAAGAATTTGAGTATTTAATAAACTATATAGGGGTTGGAAAACAGGATTTACCTGTCGTTCTGAAATAATGTCAGTTATCTTCCAATCCATTGTAATATCTCATGCCAAACAGATCCCACTGTACTAGATAGATTATCTGTTTAAGGGGTAGGGAAGTTAAGAGGAGTAAGTGTTCCTAGCACCCTCCACCTAAAAGTGACTGATGATAAAGGTGTATGATAGATACATTTTATTACCTCTGTATATGTCATAGTAACAAGTAATGTTTTGGACAGCAGTGCAAGAACTCTTGGTTTTCAGTTTTAGACTAACAATTCACTTTTGTCATTTAACAATTATAGTTCAGCTAATATTTATAAAGTTTTAACCCTTGAACTACACCTGCTATTCTATCTACTGTCCTATGTTGAAATAATGAATAAACTGGGCAAGTTCAAGACCACAGCAGGTACATTTCTCTTGGACACAAGAGATGGGAGATTAGGACTTGCTAATATTTTACAATATGCCCCCTACTTCAGTGCGTGTTTGTGGAATGGGGAAGGGAGAAAGTGAAGTCTGCCTTAAGAGGTCCCAGGCTTGGAGGGACTTTTGGGACACGTGATGACTTTATGGTATAAATAGGCCTCAGGGTAATACATTTATATTGTTTATTATTAAGTATGTTTGTAAATTGTACCTTTTAGTAATCTATGGTGTTTTTCTCCCAGATGTAAATTGTCTTGTTAGTCAATTGTCTGTGTCTTGTGGCAATGAAAATGAATTAACTGAAGCAGAATACATATGAAATGAAAAGGACAGTAAATGGAGCATAGAGGAGTAGCTGGCTACAGGAAAAATAAATAACCCTAAATTTTGAGGAGAGATCTCATTAATCAATAAAATTATACAGATGGTTTTTTTAAGGACTTAGGGAAAGTCTCCTTTCATTTAAAGTCTGAATAGCTTGCAAGAAAAGAAAAAAAGGCGGTGATAAGGAGTTAAATATAGGTGTTATCCCTCGTAACCAGGGCCGGTGCAAGGATATTTCGTGCTCTAGGCAAAACTTCCACCTTGCGCCTCCCCCCGCCCCCCACTCCACTCGGGCCCAGGGATTCAGGGCCGTCCCTAGCTGTTTTGGTTCCCTATGCAGCCCCCTCGCGGGGAGGCTGTGTGGGTACCCAGGCCTCCACAGGGCAGGGGCTGGCCCCAGGCCTCTGTGGGGGGCTGTGTGGAGCCCTGCCCCAGGCCTCCACAGGAGGGGGGGTGACCCAAGACATCCGTGAGGGACGGGGGGGAGAGGGGCTGGCCACTTCCTGGTTCCCCTCCCTCCAAGCCTGGGGCTCCAGGCTTGGAGGGAGGGGAACCACCCCCCCCCCGCACTCGCCGGCGGTGCGGCTGGGGGCCAGGGGAGCAAAGCAGGCTGGGGCCTGGTCGCTCCACTTACCATGCGGTGAGTGCAGAGTCAGGCCTGGCTGCAGTCTTCAGAGGAGTGGGGGCAGGGCTGAGGCGGAGCAGGGGCGGGAAGAAGTGGGGTTGGGGCAGAGCAGAGGCAGGGCCATGGGGAAGAGCCGGGGAGCCCCCCCTGCGGCAACTCCCAGCCCTACGGCACCCCCCCCCCGCATCAGCTCCCCACCCCCCTCCGCCTGGGCAGCCCCCCCTGCGGCAGCTCCCCACCCCAGCTCACCTCCGCTCCGCCTTTTCCCCTGAGCAGGCCGGTGCCGCTCCACTTCTCCCGCCTCCCAGGCTTGCGGTGCCAATCAGCTGTTTGCTGCGGCAAGCCTGAGAGGGGAGAAGAATTAGAGTTGGGGTGGTGTGCTCAGGGGAGAAGGCGGAGCGGAGGTGAACTGTGGCGGGGAGTGGTTCCCCTGCATGCCCTCTCCCCCCCCGTTACTTGCTGCAGGCAGCCCTCCCCGTGCCTCCTTGCCCCAGCTCACCTCCATTCCACCACCTCCCCTGACTGTGCTTTTTGGCACCCCCAACCACTTGGCGCCCTAGGCGGCTGCCTAGTTCGCCTAGTGGTTGCACCGGCCCTGCTCAAGACCCAGCTGTCCCATACGGTGTGAAAAAAGTATACAACTGTTATGTTTTTAATCTTCATTTTCGAATACCACTGCTGTAACAAGAAGAAAGCTAAGTCTTTGGCAGTACTTCACAGTATATAAAAGTGAAGCCAGACTCTTCCTGAAGTTTATAAGTCAGTTCAGTATAAAGATTGGCCAATTTGGCGTAACATGTTAAACACAAGTAAAAATGAGAAAGAAAAGAGATGCACTCATTTTTTCCCTAGTGACAGACCCTCCGTATAACCTCTTCAGCAGCCACAATATTCAATTTAATATTTGCAGACAGTAATCCTACTTTTTTAAAGGAAATTAAAATAATGCAGACTTCATTAGGGGTTTTGTTCATAATTCATTGTTCCGTTTGATTTTTTTTTTTGCATTTTCTTTTATTTATATATAATATGTATCCTTTTCCCCAAAAGTGTAAAATAGCTATGCAGCCAAATTTTCAAAGTGGCCACTGAGCTTGGGTGCTCCAAGTTTTGAATGCCGAATTTGAGATGCAGATGACCTGAATATTCAGAGGTGCTGAACACTTGTGGCTCCTATTGACTTCAGCTGGGACTTTTGGATGCACAGCACTTTTGAAAATCGGACCTAACGTGTCTCAGGTAGGACATCCAAAAATGGAGGGAACCAAAATGAGTGGCTACTAATGAAAATTTGGCCAGAGTCATAAAAGGCATCACTTCAAGCATGCTGAGCACCTGAAACTTTTATTAACTTCCTACTGAATTGTGGAATCAGAACTTCCTATCATCAGGCCTGTAATCTCCCATACGTCACAAACCACGGTACACATTTTAGTACATTGTATTAGTTATCAGGAAGGTAGCCGTGTTAGTCTGTATCCACAAAAACAACGAGGAGTCCGGTGGCACCTTAAAGACTAACAGGTTTATTTGGGCGTACGCTTTCATGGGTATAAAACCCACTTCTTCAGATGCATGCACGAAAGCGTATGCCCAAATAAATCTATTAGTCTTTAAGGTGCCACCGGACTCCTCGTTGTTTTTATTGGATTAGTTGACTCTGTACTGCAGCTCTGTCACTAAGCCACATCAATCCATTCTTTTCGTAGTAACTTTATGTACTAAAGTAAAAGATGGGGAAAAGCAGGAGGAGACTAGGAAAACAAAAAGGGAACAGAATAAAGCAAATTATAGGCCTTATTATCTGTGATATAAGAAAATGTGTGATGGCTGGTGTTCAGGCCTTCAAAGTTTTTATTAGAACCGTCTCAAAATGTACAGCAATAAAACTTTACTGTAGCCTTCCCACCTATTACCCCTATCCTTGTATATACATATCAAAAGCCTTGGAAGGGAGTGGGGGGGCATCAGTTCTGCAGTCTGTATGTGGAGATTTATGTCCAGAACTCCATTCATATTAACGGGAATTCAATGCACAAATTTTCCCCACAGCACTTTGATAATATGACCACCTGTGCTAAGATGTTTCATTCATTTTCATGATGATTAGCTATTTATAATAGCAATAGCATTCTGGGCAGTGCAATTTGATGTAAATTATTATTACTGATGTCACCAGAGCCCCTCATGTAATTAAAGCCTTGTAATTCACATCTGAATTGTCAATTGTCATTTAGTCCATGTATATATAAACATACTCCTGTCTGGTTTACTTTTATGTCCTTTTACAAGTAAGACTGTGAGTAAGCTACAGCATAAATAACAACTGCCACTGTACAATGTCACTGCTGAACTCATCTTAATTATCCAAGACACTTCTAAGTAGTCCAAACAAATGTAGGAGTCTTGCATTCATATGCCTGCTCTGTGAATCATTGGGGAGTGGATATCTTGGAGATCCCTCATAGTCCTATTCCCTCTGGATGTTTCACAGACATGATCTCTAAACAAATAAACAATTACCTTAATCTGAAATCTAATTTGCATATGCAATATTCAGTGGAGAAACATTTTCTTTCTCCTTTGTACTGGAGGAGCAGAACGAGCCCCTGGGCAGAAACGCTATTGAAATTCACAAATACATATGAATTGAGTAATGGGCTTGTTATGTCAGGTTCTCTCCTTCATACAACCTAGGGGTTCACAAAGCTATTCAGCATTTGGAATGTTGAAAGCAATGCATCAGGTGCTCAATCCTGCAAGATGCTGGGCACTTTTACTAGGTGCTGTGTGCTCTCATTCTCCCACTTTCTTCATTGCGCTTCAAGGACACTGAGCACTTCAGAAGAGGGCTTTGAATCTTGCAGGATCAAGCCCTCAAAGCATATGACGGCAATCCTGTATGTGACTGCTCTGTTCCCCTGCCCCCCACAACTGAAAATTGCACTAAACATAATGTAAAGATGATGTAAACACTGATGTCTTTGTGTTCCAGCTATTTTCCATGGGTTCCTAGGTAATACTGTAAGTGGACTAACCCCAATGCTTAATTTGTGCCAGTGCTTGCCAGGACTGAGCATTTCATAGCCCCGGCATCTCTGGGCTTGCTGCATCATTTATGAACGTAAAAAAAATTGCTTGAGACCCAGTACCTAATTGCTTGATCCCGGTAGGTCATTCCAGCTTTCTTTATAAATATTGCTATTTAAAAAAAATAATCCTGCAGAGGGCAGTAGAAGTCTATGGGGAAACAACTGTACTCTAGATTTTCTTTCAATATAAATGTAAGGTAAAATTATAGTAAAAAGCAAATGTCGTTAAAGTAAAATCTAGGAAGTTTACCTCTCTACTCTCAAGGCCAAAAAAGATTTATATTTTTCAGACTGTAAAGACGGAAACTCAATTACTGTTTGGTTCTTAGTGGACAGGTGTGCAAATCAGAAGATGATAATGATGATAATTATTATTTCATATCTTCAAAGTATTCTAAAAGCATAATGAATTCATCATTTAATTGCAAACAGTGTCACACTTAATCCTAGCTCCCCTGTTAGGAATCTCATGAAAGAGGCCCAAAGACTGAATAACTACAGTGACTAAACTACCATTTCAGCTCCATAAGTGGGAGTTATACCAGGTGCAACTAAGGCAACAGAGCCGGATTAACTTTTTGTGGGCCCCCTTGGGGAATGAAGATTCCAGGGGCAAGAGCACTGCGGGCAAGGTGGATTTGATTTAAATCACTAGTCAGGAAGACTAGAAAACCATGATTAAATTGACATAAAAGTGCGTTCTTGTCTAACCAGTGGTGAGCTCCAGCCGGTTCGCAGCAGTTCGCGCGAACCGGTTGTTAAATTTAGAAGCCTTTTTAGAACCGGTTGTTCCAGGACAACCGATTCTAAAAAGCTTTTAAATTTAACAAAGGCTCGGGCAGCTGTCTGCCCGGCCCCAGCCCCAGCTCACCTCCTCCTCTCCCCTGAACGCTCCGCCCTCCTTCTCCTCCCCTTCCCCTGCTTCCCGCGAATCAAATGTTCGTGGGAAGCCTGAAAAAAGGAGCAGGCAGGTAAGCCGGGCGTGTGGGGGAGGGGCGGGACGGCTCCTCCTGGCCCTGGCCGAGTGCCCCAGCCCGGTCCCAGCCAAGCACTCCCGGCTCGGGCTGGTCCCGCCTGCGCGGCTTGGACCTGGCCCAGCTCGGGCACCGCGGCTGCGGCTCCGGTCCTGGTGCCAGCCTGGCCCGGGGAGTCGGGCCCCGCGGCTGCGGCTCCAGTCCCGGTGCTGGCCGGGGGAGTCGGGCCCCGTGGCTGTGGCTGTGGCGCCGGTCCCGGTGTCGGCCGGGCCCGGGGAGTCGGGCCCTGCGGCTGCGGCTCCGGTCCCGACCCCGGCAGGGGTAAGAGGCCAGGGCCGGGACTGGGGCGGGGAAGGAGGGGTTGGATCGGGCAGAGGTTCTGGGGGGCAGACAGGGGATGGGGAAGTGGGGGTTGGGTAGGCGGCGCGGGGGAGTTCCTGGGGTCTGTTGGGATGGTGGTGGATGGAGTCGGGGCAGACAGGGAGTGGGGCAAGTTTGGCAGGGGGTGGGGTCCTGGGGGGGAGTTAGGGTTGGGGGTCTTGGGAAGGAGTGGTCAGGGGACAGGGAGCAGGGCAGGGGGGGTTATGGGTTGTGGTTTCTGAGGGTGGGCAGGACGTGGGTGGGGGGTGTACTCACTGGGCGGTTCCCTACCGGGTCTTCGGTGGTGGGTCCTTCAGCCGCTGGAGCCGTGCCGCTGAAGACCCAGTAGGGAACCGGTTCCTAAGATTTTGGCAGCTCATCACTGGTTATAACCATAATACATATTCTTCACAATTCAGAGATAGATGTAGATTTCATTTTTAGAAGGTACACACTATACATTTTGAAACAGTGATTTATTTTGAAAACTTTTCAGATGAGTTTTACAGCTATATCAGAAAATGAATAATTGTTTGGTTATTTCATTTACCAAAGATCATTGAAGCAGATATTTATGAAGTCATTGGGAGGTGAACTATCTTCAGTTCAACAGGTTAATCAATATTTGGAGGATTTTCTTGCCAGGCTGTATTAGGAGAACATCACCAGACAGACATTTAAATTGTTTTATTTAACTAAAACAACAACATTAAGTATTCTGGATTTTTTTCTTCAACAGCAAACATAATATTTTAACAAAAAAGCATATGTCCCTCACTTCTCACATTTATCTCCAGACTTCTCTTTGTCCAGATCTATTCCGCCCCCAACAATCTTCTATTAATTGAACTTTTTGAAACTTTTCACTTTTAAAGAGAGGTAAGGGATTGACTCTGTGTACACAAATTTGCAGAGGGACAATAGAGTTGAGGTCTGTTATTTCTCATCTCTATATATTTATTTATTTATTTAAAAGCTTTTTTGCTGTTAATAAGCATGTTACCTCTGGAGACACAAATCCAAGAGTTTGAGAACTGTAAAACTAAGTATCTCCTGATGGTATCTTCTAGACTAAGCACTGAGTCCCATTGGGTAGATAGATAGATTAACCTAAATAATCTATACAGAAGCCCCTGGAACCCCATAAGATTGGGTCTCTAATCCATGAACTATTAGAACTCATTTACAAAACTTTTCTTAAACATTACATGAATATATTCTCATACTATAGAATTAGAATGTATAATCTCTGTTCCATGATGAGATATAATGTATCTTAATTAAAACTATCTTTTAGGTAGGTTTTTTCCTCAAAAATCTGATTTAAATAAAAAAAATCTGATTGTTTTTATTTTATTTTTTTTTAAAGTAATTGATTTTTATCCATCCTGATAGCAGGGGATGGTTGCGGGGAAGGATTGGTCCCCAGCTGGAGCGAGGCAGGGGCCAGGGGGCAAGAGCACAGTGGGGCATAGGGGGGAGAATTAGTCCCTGCTGACTGGAGCAAGGGAGGTGTCGGGGGCAGAAGCACAGCACAGTGGGGCGGGAGCTAGGGTTGGTCCCTGGAGCAAGGGAGAGGCCGGGGTAAATTGCAAGCACAGCAGGGCTGGGGAGGGGGTAAACAGGATTCCCCCCCCGGCCACATAGACTGGGTACTTACCTTCTCCCTGGTTCTAGCTCATTCTCTTTGTCTCTCTCTGCACTGAGCACAGGGCTGGGGGTGCAGGGTCTGGCCCAGAGCTAGCGGGCTCAGGGTTGGGGCAGGAGGTTGAGGTGTGGAACACTTACCTGGGGCAGCTCCCATTTGGTGCTCAGGGTACAGGTGGCAATGTGGGGTGTGTGTGTGCAGGAGCTCCCGTTTGGTGCTCAGGGTGGAGATGTGGGGCGGTGCAGGAGTCAGGGCATGGGGCTGAAGGGGGTATACCCTGATTCCACCCCCTTCCCCAAGGCCCCGCCCCTGCCTCTTCTCCGCCTCCTCCCCCGACCGCTGAGCGCGCTGCAGCTCTGCTCCTCCCCCTCCCTCGCGTGGGTGAACAGCTGTTCGGCGGCGGGGAAAGCGCTGGGCGGGGAAGGGACAGGAACATAGCACATTCAGGGGAAGAGGTGGAGAGGGGCGCTTGGCTGCAGGCGGAGCCTTCCCTGCTGCAGCAGGAGCTGACAGAACCAAGCTTCTGCCTGCTGCCCCTGCAGGAGATAGTGGTGAGCAGGGGGGAGGTGGAGAAGAGCAAGCTGGGGCTGGGCCCCTTTGGAGCGTGGGCCTGGCGCCAGTGGTGCCATGGTAAATCCGGTACTGCTAAG
The DNA here is from genome assembly GCF_020497125.1 of Mauremys mutica. NCBI lineage: Eukaryota > Metazoa > Chordata > Testudines > Geoemydidae > Mauremys > Mauremys mutica. The sequence continues at coordinate 84,940,840 of NC_059075.1, forward strand.
GCATATTTGTGGGGAAAGCTCTTGCTCTTACTGCTTGTGTTGTACCTCTTCTGTGGAGAGAGTAGTTTACTCTCCAAAGCTTCCATTCAGCATATATCATTTGGGGAAAAAACCATTGTTTTAAAAAGATGCTCAGTTTCTTGGCATATATTTATATAAACTAAAGTAGTTTTTGGGAAACGGACTAAATCTGGCTGCTCTGCAGATGATGCACAGAGAGACAGACAGATTTCATACCTAGGAGTGTTCAAGATAGATCGGACTTCTGTGGAGTGAGAATTTGCAGCAGTATGGGACTAGCTTCACCTTTGCTTCTGCAATAAAGAGGATCAGGATTTTGCCTATCTTTTTAACTTTAGGTTTTGAGAGATGTGAAATTATCACACTTTAAAAACCTCTAAACAGTGTCTCCCTTAAAAAAAGAAAACAAAAGATAAAGTATGAAGAGAATAATAGAACATTTTAAAAGACATTTTACAATGTTTAGGTCTTTAGAAATGCAACTTTCTTTGCTCTATTGCATCAACCTTGTCTGTGTTGTATAAAATGGACTGATAGTCATCTAGCAAAAGCACACTAAGGAAAGGTGACCTTCAGTCTGCTAATCAGATAGTTCCCATAGTATGTTTGTTTGCAAAGCACTTTATTTGCACATACCTAATTATTAGCAGGTACAGGTAAATGGTCAGAGATGTATTGCTATTGAGCCAAATTTCAGAGGCTAAATACATTCTTGATTTGATAACTAAGGTCCTCCAAAATGGAAAAACACACATCTTTCTTTATACTTCTATTATTAAGAACAAGAAAATGTGTGAGACAGAATACAGGAGGCATGAAATCCATAAATCAAGTGAATGACTGTATAGTGTGTTTGTATAATTCTGCTTAATTGATTTAGACATCGGCAACAGACAAAGCACCAAAGGTTCTTGTTTTCCACAATTTAGTTACCAGGTAGCCCCCAAATTATAATGATGTAGGGACAAAAGGCAGGGGGAGGGGGGAATTTGCACGGCAAATCTGGGTTGTTGTTTTTTATTACCCAAATGCCCTGTAGTCTCAACAACAGAAATTTCTAAATTTGAAGCCATACTAATTTAAAAAAAAAAAGAGAGAGAGAGAGATTGACAAATTGGAAAAGGATTCAGAAAAAAAGCTACAAGAATGATTAATAGTCTGGAAAAAGTGCCTTTATAGTGAGAGATTTAAGAAGTTCAGACTATGTAGTTTGTCCAAGAGAAGGTTAAAAGGTTTGATCACAATCTAAAAGTACCTATGTGGTAAAGGGATTTTTGATGATAGAGGGCTATTTAAACTATCAGAAAAGGCATAACAATATCTAATGTTTTGGAAGCTGAAACTAGACAAATTTAGATAGAAATAAGGTGCAAATTTTTAACAATGAGGTCTTCATTCAGGTCTCTAAATGAAGGCTGGGTATCTTTCTAGAAGATATGCTATAGTTCAAATGATGCTTGATGTAAAAATTACTGAGTAAGGTTTTATGGTTTGTATTATGCTGGAGATCAGATTAGATAATTATAATGGTCTCTTCTGCCCTTAAAAGCTGTGGAAATGTAGGACTAAACCCTCTTCCATAGCTGCACATATGATAAATATAAAATATTTGTTAAATACTTACAGTAACACTTGGATTCACAAAGGTCTCCTTACCAGCAAGTACAGAATCACCAGATATTTTGTCTTCTAAGATTGCAAGCTCATGGTGGAGAGGACCTTATCTACTTCATGTTCTGTACTGCCTCAAGCACTTTTTCCATAATCAGCAAACTCATAATAATAAATAATAGAACCAAAAAGCAAGATATGTATTTCCCCAAGTGGTATATGTGACTTGACCATATAAGTCAAGTAATATTGCAATAAAATCTGTTGTGAAAAGTGTGTCCTCATATATATTAGCGTTCTGTTCAGGATTATGATTGTGACACTGAAGGATTCTTCCTTCTGCCTGGGTAACAGCACTCATAATTTCCCAGCATAAGAGAGTTAGGGTGGCAGATTCAAATCTTGTGACATTTGGCCAACTTGACTCAGGGCAAAAAAAAAAGTTGACTGGCTGGCTAAAAAGTAAGATAGAGCTACTGAAGATAGGATTATGGTTAGTTTATTCAAGGATTCAGCCCCTTGCCCCCAAAAATGTTTTCTTTTAAACTTTATAGTTGAGGTTACATTATATCAATGAATATAGCTCTATTAAACTGTAAGTAATATGACAGACTTCAAAAAAAATCAAACCCACCTGTGCCTTTTTTATCTGATGAAATACAGATCATAGACTGTAGTTATCAGATGAAATATAGGTTATATAGACTGTCGTTTCACTGTTGGTGAATGTACCAGTATGATATGTGCCCAGCTTTCAGAGGATTTCCAAAAATTGTATATATTGATTATTATTTTCCTGCTTAAAAGGGTTTAAATAAATGTAGTTTATCTTTCTTACTATCACCTTGCCATGTTGCTGAGGGCTGTTCCATATTAAAGAAACAAGCATAAAAACAAGAAGAGAAAAAGAATATGTATCACAAGCAGATATTGCTAAATTATCTCTTTAGGCCTTATCTGGAAGTCCTGCTCACTGTTTTTGCTAATTCTGGTAATTTCCCAGGCAGTTGATAGTGGTAGTGTGTAGGGTGACCAGATGTCCTGATTTTATAGGGACAGTCCCGATATTTGGGGCTTTGTCTTATATAGGCTCCTATTACCCCCCACCCCTGTCCTGATTTTTCACCCTTGCTGTCTGGTCACCCTAGTAGTGTGGCTGAGTTTGGACAAAGTTAAAATCAAAGCAGGACCTCTGGATTTGGTCCTTTAAGCAGGGCCGGCTCTACTGTTTTCGCCGCCCCAAGCAGCGCGCCAAATTGCCGCAGTCCGTGTGCTGTTAGGGTGGCACGCGCGTTTCCGTGGCGGCGGCAATTCAGCAGCAGCTTCTGTCTTCAGCTGGAAGACAGAAGCTGCACCGCCGCGGACAGCTGAACATAGAAGCTGCCGCTGAATTGCCGCCGCTGCACACGGACTGCCCCGGCCCTGTCTTTAAGTGTGGCATGCTGTACAGAACATATATTTTTAGACTTTTTGTTTTGTTAGACTATTTTCTGCATTACTTTAAACAATCATTACCTTTGTCCTGAGTAAACCAAATTTTTTAGAGGCTCATCAGGATCATTTGTCAGTTACTCTGATCTCCTAATTAGTGTAACAAAGAGAAGCTATTCACAGCACCACAATGTAGCTGCTGCTTTTAAATAAATAAATAATCACCCTTAAAATTCTATGTCCTGTTCTGTGTCACAAAAATCATTCCAGTGTTGTTTGATTTTATAGGTCTTAAACAGATGTATGCATTTTGAGATCATTACATTTACCAACATGATGAACTTGTTTGGCTCATCTATACTGAATAGTCGAAGACTTTCAGGAGAGTTAGTTTGTACAAGTAGTTCAAGTTAACTTATATTTTTTGCAATTCACTATCCCCAAAAAAATCTTCTGCTAAGTCAATGAGCGTAACTTACTGTTGTAAATAGGTATGTTATTAAATTCATATAGAAATGTGAAATTGAAAAGCCTGATATCTCAACCAATGACCCTTACATAGTATGTTACTGTGATTTCTAAATGAGAACTCTGATATACTTTAATTGATCCTGAAAAGTCAGTGACCCTTTTTTAACAAACTGCCAGATCATCACTGAAATTGATTTTTAACTGTGCCAAATTCAGTAGCATCCAGTCCAACTCTGTGAGGAATGGAGTGAGGGTGGGGGGAGAGGTGGAGTGGGAAAGTCTCTCTATCCTAGGGAACATCAGAAAGATTAACAGTTCATTAGAGACTGAAAATTAAATAGAGAATCTTAAGGTGAAGAAAAGATCATCCTCGTTATCAATAAACACAGCATGAGCAAGAAGAAAACTGGAAAGAACTTTTATAGAATGAAACATTTGGTTCATGCAACAAATAGCAGTAAGTTAAAGTATTTTTTTTCTCAAATCCAACATCCATGTTCATTAGTCTTTGCTGTTTACATTTTGACAAGGTTTTGAGCTTTTTCTTTCTTTGTAAAATTCATATGAATCTAATGTTTATGTTCAGAGGTTGAAGGAGCACCCTTTTGCACATGCTAATTAATGCTAACAACTGCAATAGTGGGTAGAGATTTTAAAAGGAAAGCATAAGTACATGAGGTTAAAAATTAAGTTGTAAATTGGCTATACTTTTGAGTTCGCTTTGTAATGAAAATGTTTAGCTTCAATAAAATGGGAATATCTCCATGCTTGGAACTTCACAAATTTTAGCAGTTTCACTGTGTTAAAAAAAATTTTTTTTGAGGTGCTGAACGTAGGGCAGGTGCTAATAATTTACGTTATTTTTACATATTGGACTGAGTACAGCCAAAAGCACATGTGCTCACAATCCACAAATGTGTGCTGCTTAATTCAGTGTAGTTAATAACTTAACAAAGAAGTTGTGTCCCAGGTTAAACAGTGTAGGTTACATTTATACTGGAAACTGATATTATTGTTTAAAAATATAAAAAATGCTCTAATGCAAAAAATCTCAGGCCACAGGTATACTGTTTAATACAAAAATGCTTTTTAAAATAAACAATATATTTCACATAGAGAAAACACAAAATTCTACCTTCTTTCTTAAAGAAAAAAAACTATTTTAGAATAATTGTCTGTAACTCTTTCACACTTGATTTGAAAGTTACTTCTGACTGATGACCTACCTCTCCAAATCAAATTGCTGATCAAAGCAGTTTAAGTGACTGGTCTTGACAAATCCATAATTTCAGTGGTACGGATGTAAAATTACTGGCATTTTTCTTCAGTTGTGCTATGTGTGTTAACAGAAACCTGAAGTGGTGAATAATCCTAACCTGTTTTCTGTATTATAATTTATGTTGAAAGCATTTGATAAATGTTCATTATGTCCAATTTGATCCTCAGTACAATATGACTGACACGTCTTGACCGAAAACTTGTTTGTGTATGTATGTGTTCTGGTTTGAATGATCTGTTTGTCTGATGCTGGAGATTTTTTCTGGGAAGCCTGTGATTTTTTTAAATTTAACTAAAAGAGGTGTAAATCTTCAGAACATATTTATTCCTGGTGTTGCTTGTTGATCCTTTGCATTTATATCATAGAATTTGCTTGGGTTCATGCAGTTATTGGCATTTGTTTAAAGGTATAGGCCATATTCTGTGACCATTACCCAAGACTAGATTGAAAGGAATTATGCCCCAGAAACACCCCTCTGTATCAAAATTTCTCTAGATTGCTTCTTTTCCACAGAGGAGAGGGAGCATGCTGTGTTAGTCTTTTACCATTTGCAACTTTATCTCCATCTTGCTTCCAGCCAGCTGCACTAGCCAATTCATGGAAGTGGGGGTGTGGCTTCATCTGCTGTCCATCTCCCCCCAGCCTACTCCCACAGCCCCTGCCCTCCTTCGCCCTGTATCCTGACCCAAGATCCAGGTTGGTCTTATGCAGCTGAGTTGCAAGGAAAGCCATTACTCCTCTGTATGGATAATTGTCATGAGCTAGCTCTCAGTTTTTACTTTGTCATTCCTCAGGCAAAACTCTCATTGACTTTAGTAAGAATTTGCCTGAGTGAGGGCTGCATTACAAGATCCACAGGATTTGGCTCATATGGGTTTGTGTGTTACAAATAGTAACTAATGAATGTTGTAGGAGTTTGTTTTTAAATACAATTTACACCTGTGATTTTAGGGGCAAATTTCATAGTAATTTTCATGGGTAGTCAGTGTAGATTTAGTTGTTTGATTTCCATTGGTTTTAATTACAGTCAAACAGCTGAAGTACCAAGGCTTCTCTTGGGAAACATACTCCTCAGTGTCTATGGGATCACCCTTCCATGTGCACAGCATCTTTAATAGCAGCGATGGCTCACATTCTTGTGTCTCTGTTTATAAGCCTGCGTTCCCTTTACAAAAAGGAACAGAATAGATTGGATTGGATTAGTAAAAGTTGACTCAGTAGTGCTTCACAGTTGTTTAGAAATAGCTTTATATACTCAAGAGTCTCTCAGCAATAATGGATCCCCCAAAATGTGGCAAATTGCTGTACACTTCTGTACCTGCTACCAGGCTAGGACACACATGGTACTGCCATTTTGGTCTGCACAAACAGTAAAATTTCCCCTTGGGAAATGGTAAGAACTTTGTTGCAAGATTTTGTTAAAATCACCACAACTTTGCAGCATATATTCCCAGATCAAAAACGGTAAGGAGAGCTCACTGACTCCTGTCATAAGAACGAGGAGTACTTGTGGTCTCTAAGGTACCACAAGTACTCCTCTTTCTTTTTGCTGATACAGACTAACACACCTACTAGGCTGAATCCTGTCATAAGATTATCTCCCAAGGCTGATTAGTTACCTCAGCAAATACCTATACTAGTGCTATACTAATGGCATTGATTTATACAGTCCTGAGGGATTGCACCCCCTCATCTATTAAAAAGCCCTGATTTAGTCCCTGGCATTCTCCTGCCAAACTTTAGAAAGCAGTTTGACATCAGGCAGTTTCATCCAGGTGCCAGTGGTTTTGCTGCTCTGCTCAGTTCCAGCAGTTAGAAGTAACATGGAAATTGACAAGGGCCTTTACAATGTTAAGTAGTGATCTAAAGGTGACAAGCTGGCGGCAACTTCACTTCTCTATCTTTTGGGTGCAGCAGGTGAAATGGCCAAAGCAGCAGTATTTTTGCAATGAAAAAGCACCTCATACCATTCTTAATTCTGTCTGTTAAATCTTACTTGGTGTACTAGGAAATCTCTATATTCTAATTCTTATATTCAGGCTTCTGATTAGAGCAAATCTAATGTAATAGTGGTAAAGCATTAAAATGCATCTTATGGAGCCTGGAAAGGAGTTTTGACTACAGTGTATATACATTTCTAATGCTCAGTTAAGCTTCAAATTTCTTGGTTAGCCTAGAAACTTACTCTACAACATTTCATTGTGAATTCTTCTTTTAATTATTTATTTATTGGTTTCAGAGTAGCAGCCGTGTTAGTCTGTATCCGCAAAAAGAACATGAGTACTTGTGCAACCTTAGAGACTAACAAATTTATTTCAGCATAAGCCCACGAAAGCTTACGCTCAAATAAATTTGTTAGTCTCTAAGGTGCCACAAGTAGTCCTGTTCTTTTTATTTATTGGTGTAATTTTAATTTTGTGTTATGATTTTTGTTGCACTTCAATAAATCCACGTTGCACAGTTTTTACTAGCCACTATCCTACTATTTATTTTTCATTCATGGAATATATTTTTAGAGGACAATTGGCCCATCTCAGTTAATCTTGACCGTATGATTACATTGTGTATATGCCCATGGGGTAGCTTAAAGACATTGCAGAGTAAATCCAGCAGTACAATATAGTTACAGGACAAGATACAAGTATGCAATAAATCATGTCCGTGTTTAATCTTACAACTGTTTAACTGGCCAAATTTGACATTTCAAAATATGCCCAGATCTTTTTACCTAAACAGAAAGAGTCTGAAGTTTCAATAACAACTGAAATAGACTTATACAAGACTGAAAAACTTTGCCATAGTTGGTATAAACTTTAGGAATATTAAAAACAAAATAAAACTATATTTAAATAACGTTTTGAAACAGCTGGCAAAAGCCAGGAAACTTAATTGGTGTCCTTAATTTGTACAGTTCAGCAGGAAAAAAAATCAAAACCCAATAGTGAAGCTTAAACCGAATCTTGAGAACTTTGATGACAGTGGAACTACGCTAATTTATACCAGCTGAGGATCTGGCCCAGAATTTCCTGGTTGTTTGATCAGTGCTACAACACTTATTACACATTTCCAGTTTTTAATTTTTTTAATATAAATTTGCATGCATTTATTGCTGAGTGAATTGATTCAGATGGGCAGCCACAAAAACTGAAGTCCACTACTCAACCACAGGACAGACACAACAGTAATGCTAGCTTCCAACACTGCTGCACAAATGCCAGTGTTTTTCTACCCTCACCTGGAAGGGAAATCTCTAAGGCAAGAGGGTAGTTCAGTCTGTGTGGTCCATTTGGTCTTCGGCCTCTTTGCTGAGCCTGCATAACTGTCTTCCCCCACATTCAGTTCCTGTGTAGGAGCCAGCTATAGTGTAGCTGCAAAATGCATACTTGGTGCTAGTATCATAACCTCCCCAGGAGGGGTAGGATGAGAATGAAGCCATGGCCCCACCCTTTCTTCACATCAGTTTATAAAGTTGCAGGGGTAGAGCAGAGTGCATGCTGCACCTCTCCTGGAGTGGCAGATCTGCCACTGTTGTATTCGTACCCCAGCAGGAAATCTGGCTGACTCAATACAATTCCTCCTCAGGGCTGTTGCTTACAGTATGCTCCATCCTACCCTCCAGCGCAGGCTGTGGCTTTGAGGCACAGTCTGGACCTTTATGTGGTGAAGTACTAGAAAGTACATAATGATGTCCATGCTGAAACTCTTCTGTGCTTGCAGACTTTTTTCTCCACTCCAGCTACCAGACGTTGTATAAACCAACTAGGTCAGAGAGAGAAAGGCAGCCTCATTGGTCAGAAAGCAGAGATGGAAGAAATCCTGGCCCATAAGAGGGAGTTGCTCATAGAACTACAGCAGGTGCAGCAGAAAAGACCATACCTGTGGGCATTGGCCATTTCGATAGCCAAGATTAACAGATTTTGTGTTTGGTGTGTGTGCATTGGTACGGACACAAACATTAGCAAAGTATGTGTACAGACACAGATTTCAGATCGACTCACTCACTTAAAATGTAAATTCAGTCTTTTAGAATTGTTAATGTCATATCTAGAGAGAGTTTAAGGCCACATGAGACCATCAGATCATCTAGTCTGATCTCCTGCCTGTTGCAGACCGTTACATCTCACACAAATACTCCTGTGTTGAGCCCAATGACTGCAGTTAAACTAAAGCATTTTAGTCCTCAGGAGACTATACTTTGTATTCCGCAGACAGAGAACAGGAGACAGAGACTAGGTGTACCAATATTTAGAGTTGTCAACCCTCCAGAGTTATTCTGGAGTCTCCAGGAATTAAAGATTAATCTTTAATTACAGATTATGGCATGTGATGAAACTTCCAGAAATACATCCAACCAAAATTGGCAACCCTATCAATGTTACTATCACTTTACTGTTACTGTTGCATGTTACACAACTTTACTGATTGGCAGAATAAGTCATTCAGTAACAAATATTGTCTAGTTTGATGTCTGAGTGCCTGCTCAATATTATCAGTATACATTTTTCCTAGTGCTTGCCATTTCTATATCAGCGTTCTGACTGTAGTTAAAGTGTGCCCAGATTGGAACACTGAATATTAACTTATATATATCATCCAAGTGAGGGGGTGCAGTTACAGCCCCATGTCTGCAGCCCATTAATGCCTTTTGATGGCTCTGTCACCTCAGGACTTCAGGGATTTATTTTCATAAATTAGAGAAATCTTTAAGAACAATGAACAGGGGTGGTATTTGTTTAGGTTTACATTAAAAACTCACCGGTTTCAAAAGGCAGTCCACTTGTTTCATTATTTCATAATGGCATAACGTGTATCCGGACGATAGAGGTCCCTCTGGCCTTGTTCCTAGCCAGTCATGTGGAGAGTCTTTTGAGTTTTACTGTAACTAAACAAAAACAACAAGGAATTCAAGTGTCTTAGTCAGTTATGTCAAGACAATGAGAGAAAAGTGTTGTCTGGCCTCCAGCTTTTTTTTCCCCCACTCCACTCTCAGAAACTGCTGAGTCTTAATGAAATAAACCCACAAACAACTGAACTGTTGTTTCAAATACTGCAGCTTAATGTGAACAAAAGAGGACTTTGCGGAAATGTGAAAGTTTCCTGACTGACATTTCCACAGATCTTGGTCCCGGTTTTCAGAAGTGCTGAGTATCCAAAACAGCAATTGAAGTTTACCATATAGAGCTTACCTCCTGTTGGGCGAAAATAATGCTCCAGATTTCAAGGAATAAATGTGACTTTTGTTTCATATTACAGAAAATTAAATCCCCTCTAAAGGGGAAACATCTTGATAGAAATCCTATGAGTAAAAGTGGAAGCAAGCGATTCTATCCAGTTCAGTGAAGTGTATTTCTTTTCTGTTAAATGAGATGTTTGTTGTACACTTCACTATGGCATCACAGAGCATTTCCCTTTCTGGGAATCTCTGCTTTTAAAGAAAAAAAAAAAGATTGTGCACCTCATGTGGTTGCTGTTGCGCCTGCCGCTGACATAGGCTCAGTCACTATTCCAGGGCAGATAGTGCATCCTCCCATACCAGAGGGCCTGCCCAGTATGGCAGTATGCTCACTACAGCTCCATAGGCAGCAGCATTATTATTGAAATGGTACCTTTTTTGTTAATCATAAAGTTTGCTAATTTTAACAAAGGCCACGTACAGAGCTACCTCATTAAGCAGATTCTTCTGTACATGGTCTCATTATTTAAGCTTGTGGAAAAATTCCAATTTTACAGTAGACTCCTGATAGAAATATGTAAGCCTCAGTAACCCCTAAGCATTGTTTGCCAAGCATGATGAATTACTAATAAGGCAGAGGTGGCTATCTGGTATGAAGCCTTCTTTGCTGTACTCCCTTGTTACTGCCAGGAAAGAGGATGGTTTGGTGGCTGGATGGGGGAGGAATCAAGATACACCAGTCATTCCTCTACCCTGGGAATGGAGCAACACAACAGCCTTGTGCCATTGTGAGACTAGAATAATGGCCATAGAACAGGTCTTCTACCACTTCCTAACCTGGACTTCAATTGTGGATTTCTCTCTTTTCTGTATCTATTACACAGAATGCAGCCTGGTTACTTAAGCTATGCACTGGACTAAGGATTTGTCTTTTCATGAGAACATTTTGTTTGTTCCCCATAGCTGTGAAATCAAGGGACCTTTATATGCTTTAATGGAAAGATACTGTAAAGATCTTGACCTTTTTACTGAGAACGTTGAGAACATCATCTGTGTAAGTGCTGCTTTTTGCTGCTTCTAGTGACTGCATTTCAGATGGTTTTCAGTTGAAACAAATGAGAATGCACTTGTTTAGACTTAGCTTGACAAATCATAGGAAATAGCATCTATTTTCTCTAGCCCTTATTATATTATGTGCTCTCAAAGATTTAAGTGGGTAATTTAAATCAGAAGACTCTAGATTTTCTTTTCTCATCACAAATTGATAGGTCTGCAGATGCCGTTAAGGTTTTACAAGAGCAGCTGAAATCTGATTTACCCATATTACAGTGTAGATTGGCATTGGTACTAGACCACCAACATCTTTTTAACAGAAACATTGGGAATAAAATGGACTTCAGGCCAACATTTTGTCTTTGAAATGAGGAGAGAAATGATTATTTAGCCTAGGCTGTCTTTTGTTTTTGAACACATTTCATTTGTTGTCAATTTAGTTAATGTAGGCTGCCAAGGAAAGAAAACATCTCCACCACAAAGGATCACAAGGGAATTAATAAACTTATCATAAAACTCACTCAGCTTTTCATCAGGTCTATGCTCTTTTGAATTAACCTTTCCCTTCATACTAGTGTATCTTCTATGCTGGGGTATCTGCTTTTTTTTTAGGAAAAAGAACATTTTAATGCACACTTTTGGAGCAGAACCCAATTCTTTTACCAATATAAGTGGTTGGTTTTAGTAGGAATAAAAACATTTGGCAAACTGGTTGTAACAAAGGAACAGATAATCCTAGATGATTGGAATGTTCTTATATTGAAGCAATTTCCCCCCTCCCCCCCAGAACAGTTTTAATTTGGCTATCTGGCTTCATGAGGTTTTACGCATCTTATAATAAAAGCAGAGATGCAAAGTCATTCATGGACATCAAATGGTTTTCCCTGGAAAGTATCAGATACAGAAACTAATAATTGCATTATACTGGTTCATAGATTATTCCAATCTCTCCCCTCCCACCATCTAGTACAATACTCCAATGTTTCACAACGACCTAATTCTGATTTCATTGACACCAGCATAAATCAGGAGTAACTCATCTAAAGTTACTGGAGTTTCGCTAGTTTTACATGTATATAAGAAGAGAATTGGGTCCCACATTTAAGTGTGTGTGTGGTGAGGGACCAGTGGCCACTGTGTGTGTGAGAGAGTGGGAAAGAGAGAAGGTTGGGATGGGGGGACGGTGGGGAGGGGGGAGTTGAGATTGAGTAGGCAGGAAAAGGGAGAGATTGAAAGAGGGGAATTGGGAACCAGGAACTCCTGAGTTCTAACCCTAGCTCTGATACTGTTCCCTTTGTAAAAACAACTAGGAGTCTGGTAGCACCTTAAAGACTAACAGATTTATTTGGGCATAAGCTTTCGTGGGTAAAAAACCCACTTCTTCAGATGCATGGAGTGAAAATTACAGATGCAGGCATTATATAATGACACTTGAAGAGAAGTGATTTACCTCACAAAAGGAGAACCAGTGTTGACAGGGACACATCTAAATTGGTGGTCTAAATCCAATACCTTTCCCTTTTATTTGAATGCTGAATTACCGGTAGTTTGTTCTTTCTCTAACTTTTTACTTTCTGCCTTATAACAGAAAAATGGCAGCTCTTATGCCATAAATAAGTTTTACTTTTTTCTTAAGTTTTTAACAGCTCCCCACCCCACACACAATTTCTAATGTTCACAGGTTTAGTTGTAAAAAAAAAAAAAATGCTGGCGTGTTCTTCATCAATATTTTCAAAGAGCCAGGCTCTTTACACATGCTGAGCTGCATCTTACTCCATGGTCCCATTGGACTAGATTGTTACTTTAGGGACAGCCCTCAGCAAGGTATAGTTCAGAAGCTACATCACCCCAAGAGTAACCTTTAGGGTATGTCTACACTGCATTTAAAAAACCATGGCTTGACTTGGGCTTGCGGGGCTTGGGCTAGCGGGCTGTTTAATTGTGGTGGAGAGGTTCCAGCTCAGGCTGGAGCCAGGCTGTAGGATCCTGCGAGGGGAGAGGGTCCTGGAGCTCAGGCTGCAGCCTGAGCCTGAACATCTACACTGCAATTAAACAGCCCCTTATCCCGAGCCCAGGTCAGCTGGGACAGGCCAGCCATGGGTGTCTAATTGCAGTGTAGACATGCCCTTCTTTCGGCAGTGTGTAGTGTACATACACATATTGTCCCCCTAGCAGTGCCGGGTTTACAATGGCGACAGTGGCACCATGGAGTCAGGCCCATGCTCAGAAGGGGCCCGGGCCTGCTCTGCTTGCACTGTGCCCTGGGACCCTGCCAGTCCCCTGGTCTGGGGCGGGGGGGGGGTGGCCATAGGGAATTGGGGGGCTATTCTGGTGTTGGGCAGGGGGGCTGTGGGGCACGGCATGGGCCCACCCCCTAGCGGAAGGTGCATGCTGGCAGCATAGGGCCGGGTGGGCCATTGTGTGTCTGGTATTTGCTGGTTTGTAAATAGTGCCCTCGCACTGGGCTGGGTAGAGTGCCACCCTTGCCATGCCATGTTCCATGGCCTCTGGCAGGCGCCTTGCTCCGGAGACCGATTCCCCCCCCCCCCCCCGGCGCCATGCTCCATTGACCCTATAGGGGGCCCACAAAAGGTTAATCCGTCCCTGGGCCCTAGTATGGGTATAAATAGTGTAGATGGTGAAGCATGGCTTAGGTGAGTAGATTAGACACACATGAAGGGTACCCGAATACATTACCCTATGTGGCTCTCTACTCGCCCAATCCTGCCTCCCTGTCTACACTGCTATTTGTACCACGGTAGTGTCCTGCTGCCTCCTCGCAGCTGGAGCCTGGCAGCTCTCTGCAGCTCTCTGCTGCTGGAGCAACTCTGGCAGCAGTGAAAGGCTCTGGCACCGAGGAGCTGCGGAAGCTTTTCCCCCCCACAGCTTTTCGCTGACATGTGTAGCTATGCACCACAGTGTGGACATGGTATGCTTTTCATTGCGGAGTGTAGCTACATGTATGCTATGCACCACTGCCAGTGGTATGTTGTGTAGATGTAGCCTTAGAGGCACTGTGTTTCAGGCACAAGTCTTACCCTGCTTCCTCCTTGCTATGGATCGGGGAAGTGGCAGCAAAGAGAACCAAATTACTGCCAGAAACATGGAGTGTAAAGCAGTGGTGCGGCAGCATTTTGAAAACTGGGAGGGGACAATGTCACTGACTGCTCTTCAAGCAGCTCCTGTCTTTCTCATCCCCTTCTTCCTCCTAGCTGGGGGCAGAGTTGATGGCACTGGTTCCTTCTTTCCCCCCCCCCCCCCCCCCGTGACTCCTGTACCATCTAATCCATATGATTGGGTGTGAAGTGCTGAGCTCAGGCAGAGAGAGTGGCACTCAAGCACCACCTGGCAGAAGAGGATGTGGGACACTTAGAACTTGATTCTGCTCCTACACTGGAGTAAATCAGGAGTAACTGCATTGAAGTCAGTAGAGTTGCTCTAGTTAAATCTGTGGTAAATAAGTTCAGAATCAAGCCCTTGGTGCCCCTGTATACTGAGGTAACCATTGCCTCTCTCCATCTACCTGAGAAAAGCTTTCCAGAGGAAAGGGCTAGAAAGCCACTCTAGTAGTTGGTAGTTAATAACAGAGCACTGGAAATCTTCCCATTTAAGTAATGACTTCTCTTTTTTAAAAAATTACCATTAATTCCTGTTATTCCATTTGGTACATAACAATGTGGAATGACTGAGTGTATTATAAAGGGATCTCCAACACTCCTAAAAACACAGATCTACACTAAGTCATAAAGATGTATGTGCTTTAAATCTTTGGGAGGTCTGGTTTGGATCATACGAGTGAGGTTAACAAAGCTATATCTTCAGTGAGCAGCTGAAAGTGAAGTAAAACAGCCCCTGTGTGGTTGCAGCAGTTCATGATTTACAGAACTGAATTCACAGTGCTGCTCCGGCTGCTGAAAATGTTCGTTCTCAACTGCTGTTTATTTTTAAATTAAAAAAGCAGCTCTATATTCAGTTTACTTTATTGCTAGAGGGCAGGGAAATATAGGTAAAAGCCGTTAATCCCCAGCAGGCTGCTGGGCAGCCGAACAGTTAGGGATGACAAAAGTTAATTGGAAACATGAGCCGTTTAACAGAAAACATATTTGTGATAATTGAGAGAGTAACGTCTCCAGAAGGGAAACTTTGCAAAGAGAAACTTCAGAAGAGGAGAAGTGGTCACTGATAGGTGAGTAAGCCAGTGTGATTTTCAAGCTTTCTTTAGGTGCTGAATTTATTATTTAAGAAAAGCAAGTAACATTAAAAAAAACTAAACAAACAAGAGATTCATGCTCACTGAAGAAGGGTTTGCAGTTACTGACATAGCTCTTCTTGCAGCTGTATGTAGTTATTAGATAAAAATGTATCACTTAGGTTCACTCCATGAATAAGGATACAATTGATTTTATTTTTGCAGAATGGGTTTGCCTCTGTTTTTAATGGATATCAGAATTTGAAACCACTATTAACTGGAACTAACTTCAGTGTTGTTGTTTTTTTCTTTTTCTCCATGCAGTTTTTCTTTTTAAATACATTTGAGGTTTTTCTAAGAAATGAACTTGAACAGTAAGGATTTTTTTTAAAGCAGAGGAAAAGCCTTGGTCAGATAATAATGCACATGTAATTTCTAATGAAGATGCAGTGTAGATCTACAGGACTTTCTAAAACACATCCGGCTTTTGCATGTTTAACTTCATTTAGGTGTGTTTGTAAAACTGTGAATACATGTAAATTGCCATAGTGAGAGTTTTCTGATTTTTTTTTCTCCCCTCAATACAGTAGCAGTCTTACTTTGTTTAGTGACACTGCTGTAGTTTGTAATAATGAGAAATCTTTCTTTCCTAGTAGTAGTACTCTAAAGCACCAGACCTTTTATGGTGGAAAGGAATTGCATTAATCAGAGCTGTTTTAATACCAGGTACTACTGTTTGTTTGTTTTTCCCAGAGCCAGCAGACAGTACAGCCTCCCAGTCCACAGGAATGAATGAAAATGTATTATCTTCAGTTCAAAGCAGCAGCAGTACAAATGCTGTTAGTTGCAATAACTCATCGGCCATACCCCAGCCCAGCTCTGCCATTAAACCCTGGCGCAGCAAATCCCTTAGTGCGAAGCACACAGCCACGTCTTCCATGTTATCTGTAAAGCAGCCAGTTCCAGAGTCTCCAAAACCACCTTCAGAAATGGTCAAAGCAACTCCCAATGGTCAAAAATCCATGCTTGAGAAATTAAAACTCTTCAATAGCAAAGGAGGCTCCAAAGCAGGAGGAACATCCCTTGAGTGTTCAGGGTCTCGGGACACTAGCTGTGAAAGACTAGAGGCACTTCCCAGCTTTGAGGAAAGTGAAGAGATAGATGCTGCAAATCGGAATATGAACAACCCGGGACCAACATCCAGTAGCCCCAAAATTGCACTGAAGGGCATTGCACAAAGAACTTTTAGCCGGGCACTGACTAATAAGAAAAGTTCCCCAAAGGGCAGTGAGAAAGAGAAACAGAAAGAGAAGGAAAAGGATAAAAGCAAAGACATTGCAAAAAGGATATCCGTAATGGAGAAGCAGGAGATTAAAGAAGAGGAGCCAAAAGAAGAACAGACAGCACCAGCTACAACAGAGATGCCAAAAAAGTCCTCCAAGATTGCAAGCTTTATCCCTAAAGGAGGAAAGCTGAATAGTGCCAAGAAGGAGGCCTCTGCCCCTTCGCACAGTGGCATACCAAAACCAGGAATGAAAAACACCACAGGGAAATCCTCAAGTGCCCCAACTTCTGCAAAGGAAGGTGAGAGAAGCCGCAGTGGAAAACCTGGCTCAGGGCTCTCTCATCAGAAGACCCAACTAGACAGCAGGAATTCCAGTTCCACTTCAAGTTTAGCCTCCTCAGAAGGAAAAGGGATAGGAGGGGTATCTGCTCTTAACAGTAGCAGCAGCACCCAAGCTGTCAATGGGCCAGTTAGTACCACACAGACTACCGGCAGCAATACTGTGAGTGTTCAACTACCTCATCCACAACAGCAATACAACCACCCGAACACTGCCACAGTAGCTCCTTTCATGTACAGGTAGGGTGTTCTGAACCTGAAATTTTTATCCATTTATGATATGGTTACTTGGAGGCAGGGGGAGAAAAATTGTATAGCGGTTGCGTTGGTGCTGACAGTTCTTTTAAAAAAGTGACATCATTTATCAAGTTACTGTTAAAAACTAACAGTCATAGCTGAGATAGTTATTGTTCCCAACAGTTAAGAAGTACATTATTGCTGCCTCAGATACTATGTTCGATAAAAGCTGACTTTTTATAATACTGGCTTATTAATAGTATGTATACAGTATGTGTGCTTTAGATGTAATGTTTATATGGTTCAGCTGTAGCAGTCTTAGCCTATGGTGGGTAGAGTGGAATTGCAGTGTAGCACTGGGAGCTTCTGTAGGGGTTGTGGCTTAGGCAGGTATGATGTCTGCAAGGCTCTGTCCAAAACTTCCAACTGTTGGAGACGCCAGTTCAGCTCCATTGGAGTGTGTACCCTGTTCGACGCCCAGTGTAGATAGTCCAGCTGCTGCTTTGGTCATTTTTAACATTGTGTTGATCAGACTGGCTTTTATATGTCATAGTGTTAAAGATGGTTGCAGTAGTTGGTGGCCCCTCTACACCAGTGCTCCTGATGTTGCTAACAGTGGTGAAGCTAACTCAGTGTTTGCAATGCTGAGATATGTTTAGAAAATGTCACTAGTGGAGATGAGGCCTAGGATTGAAGGAAGAGCATGGCAGCAGCTTGATCCTTGGTTAGGGTCAAGCATTCATTCCCCAATGAGTGGGTTTTGCTCTGTTGGTAGGTGTTGACTCAGGGGAGCTGGGCCATAGATCTGTAGCAAAGGTGCATGGAATGATCCTTGCACTCAGGGAAGCAAAAGGATTGATAGTATGCTCGGCCCCTATATGGGAACATAAAATGGGATCCTTGTGTCTTCTGCCCCCTCTCCTTGGGCACCTGCCCATTGCTGGACATAATCAGGCCAATACTGTTTTTCTGCATTGTACAGGATATTTGTGAAAAAGCTGTGCACACTTCCTGCTGTGCCAGTGCATGAAAATGAGCCACCTGTGAATGATTAACCTGATTAAAATACATATTAATATTACATTCTTCTTGGTGCCACTATTAAAATACATATTAAAATTTCTGGATTCACCCTGCTCCGAAACCCACAATTTTCAAATCATCACCAGTGCAGCATCTGATGTTTGCCTGATGGCGAGCTGGACCAAGCCTGCTGTTTGTTTACAAACCCATTAGAGGTGCAGCTCTCTGTTTGGAGCTGGAGAGTGCCAGTGCATTTCTTAGCATTATAATGCTGTAGATAAAGATTGAAAAGACCTCTGTGATTGAGCCTGTCCCCCAATATGGGACATAAGTTAAATTGATTTGCTTAGTAGCCAAAAGGCCAAGTAGTGTTCATCTATGTGTATATATACACACACACACTCTCTTGAAAAAATTGACATAAAATTAAAAAACATCTTGAGCTGGCCTCTCAAATACTCCCCCAGTATTCATGATGAGATCTCAGTTGTTACATTTCTTACCCCCATGAACATGCAAGGGTGAGTTAGGCATTGGATTGTTGTCTGTTTATGACTATAATGTCCTGATGAAAAAGCCAAAATAAAATCCAGTGTAATAACTGACTTGGAGCTGATCTCCATTCAGTGTTTTCAATACTAGTATCATCTGAAGCATGAAAGCAGCTGAGCTGCTAACCATACTATTTTTATAACTCTAATAACAGATTGGTAGTCTCAAGGTAATATTTATTTGACCTTTCAAAAGAATGCAAAACAAATTGTACAATTCTGCCAGAAAAACTGCTGCAGACTTGAAAAAAAATCATATTTACTTGCCCAGCCAGAAGTCAAAGTGAAAGGTCAAAATGTATCATCTTGTTTTCTTGAAAAATGAAGAGGAAAAGCAAATCCATGCTTAATAAAAAGGGATCCAATCACTAATAGTGTGTACCTGAAGAATATAACTTGTAGCATCATTTTTAAGTTTGTTCCAAACTTTAAACTCTGCCTATTACTGGTACTGTTATTGTTGTTGTTTATTCGTATTACCGTAGTGCCTAGGAGCCCCAGCCATGGACCCAGACCTCACTGTGCTAGGAGCTGTACAGATGCAGAACAAAATGACGATCTCTGCCCTAAAGAGCCATTATGTGCTAGATACAGCTGTAGGGGACTCCCAAAGTAGCTAGTGTATCTTCTTGATCTTGGAGTCCTGCCCTCCAGAGTGGGATGTCAGCAGCAGGGTTTGAATCTGGCACATCAGGATGTTAATGCATGGGTCTTTACTGCCTGAATTCAAAGATCCAGCTCTATTAGCTAAGTCTATGTTAGGCTCATCAACCTGTATCTATGGCCCAGCCAGCACTAGAAGAGGACAGACTGCTACACTGAGATGTTACAAGAGCAGCCTCAGATTTGCTCTAGACTATCTCAGTAGGCAATAGCTCTAAGGGGGCCGTTCACTATCTGGGAATCACTGGAGAGCAGGAACAATCTTGCCATCCCCTTCCCCTGCCCACAACCCCTACACAAGATGCTGAGAAGCAGATAATCTGTGGTAAATATACTTCTCCTGGTTTTTTTAAACTGTAAACAGAGAAATTATTATACCCTACTGTATGTTTCCACATGGTCTTTTAGCCGAGATCAAGCGTAGTATCAGTGAAATACCTTCTGTATCCTCCTATCTAGGAACTCTTTCGTGCACTTAAAGGAGGCTGCACTTCTGTGGTCCTCAGATCCAAAACATAGTGTAACTAGTAAAATGAAGTGATCACAGATTTATACTAATGTATAACTGAAAAGCAGATTCTTAGAAAAACACCTTCCACTGAATAATACCATGTCCAATGTTCTTCTTGCAGTCAATGGTTATTATTTTACCTAGTTGTTTCTTTTAAAAAAAGAACTGGTGACATTGCTAGTTAACAAAGGGAATTCTGCACAGGTGTGAAGAACTGTCACATATAAACTCCATTGTTAATGAAGATCACAGTTTCAGCCCAGTGAAAATCTGAAATGTCTTAGTGTCTGGGGGTCTGTGAAGTCTACATTTTGACTATGAATATTTCATTATTTTTTTTTACAGTTCAGTGCCTGTTTCCGTTTCTAGGACGGAGCTCAACATGGGACTAATGAATTATGTAAAGTCAGTCTGCTAGTGTATTCTAGAGAAAAGGACACAGTGGATGATGGCGGGTGCAGTTTTATCAATGTTACACTTGATATATTTTTGGTGGTGAGTGACTGCATATCTCTATATTTGTGTTGCCTTTAAGATCACAGACAGACAATGAAGGGAATGTAACAGCTGAATCCGGCACAGGAGGGGTGAGCATGGATACTGCTCTTTACACTAAAACTGGTCAGCCTGGTCTCGAAGACCTTTCAGGTAGGTCCTGGAAGATGTCTAGATAACTAATTGTGTGCATTGTATATAACAAATGAGAGTGGGCTAAATGAAATTTGTTTCCCCTCTCTTTAGGGGGAATTTAATTTATGTGGTTATTCCTAGTGCCTTATTTTTGATGAGTTCTAATATTTGGTCCTTCAGGAACTGGGTAAAGATCAGAGTTTTGGACACCAGGGGCTTAGTTCTATAAGATACTGAGCATTGAAATCATTGGGAATTGAGGGTAGTTAATATCTTGCTTTAGCACCTTGCAGCAAACATTCAACATCTTGCCAGATTTTACTAAAATATTCCTCAAGCGCCCCTAAGGAGCCATGTATCTGATATGTTTTCTATTTTTTAATATTTCAGACTTCAGAGATTGTGGATTAGATAAAGCTAGTTCCTTTGGCATTTTGCATTAGTTTATAACATTGGGGAAACCCCAACATTGTCACATTCTGTCTGAATAATTTGAGAAGTAGTGTGCTTTAGCTTCAACTCATGTTTGCATTTCCCAGATTTAAAACGATAGGTTAACAAGCTATTTCTTGTTTTGAAAGTTTGGAGTTTTGACAATTGCCCATTCATCATAAAATCAGCCATTACATCTGTACAAGAAGGGAGAGTAGCTCTCTACAGCATTCATCAATTTGATGATTAAATTAATAGGGACACTGAGAAATATAAAACCAATTTTAACTTACTGTGTCTATTGAATAAGAAGTGTGCTGAAATTGATTTGGATTAAGATGCTATGGGTTGTAAAGTAATTTCACGTGTTGTGTGTATTCTAAAATTCCTGCCACTGCTAGGAATAGCTGATAATTAACAATACATGTTCACGAAGTGACTTTTAGCAATAACATTGCAGTACAAATGTGAGTTGTGCTTGTAAGTCTTTGGTGTGTCTCCACCCCTCTTTCTGTTTTTAGAGAACTGTATGTTTTTGTTTATAAACCAAGTATGTCGTTAACATGTCTCACAATTAGGGTATCGCTGTAGAGTTCTTTATCTAGTTAGTTCATACATTCTCCAGGCTAACGTGAGCTTTGGAACTGATCCTTCTGCTTGGGAAGTCATGTGGCTGTAAGCTTCACAATTAGATTAATTTCATATTTCATTATATATTCTGCCTTTGCCACGTTTATACCTGCATGTACACATGCTGGCCGCAGAACCAAGAGGAAGAGTCAGTGGTGAAGAGGAGAGCAGCAGGAGTGCCCGTATACACATATCTGCATATATATGTAAATACATGAAATATTAAGCAGACAAACAAATGGCATTAGGAATACAGTCCTTGTGAACATTCCTGCAGTGATACATAAATAGAGGAGGCAGTGCATTGTTGGTTAGAATTGGGGGAACAAGCATTGGGCTTCCGAGTTTTCTCAATAGTGCCTCTTAATCAGTGTGTTATCTTAGGCAATTCTCCCAAACTATATATATTATTTCCATTTTACAAATGGGTAAAATGAAATGTATATCACATTTTTATATTATATTATTATTTATTATTATTTTTTATTTTACCCATTTGTAAAATGGTATTAATATCTAGTTTACAGAGGGTTTTCAGAGCCCTTAATGGAAGATATTATTTAAGTTTAAAGTATTATTATTTTATTATGCATGTTAGTTTGAGATCCAAAAGTACACAACAGCAGCACAATCTGTATATCATATAATGTGGATCCAGAGAGGAAATTGTTTAAAGCCAAAGTCAACAGATAGTGGTATTCAATCAAGGAGCATTAATGGAGAACAAACAAAACAGTTCCTCAATCCCAAAAGAGAGGAAATTTTTAAGAAATAAATCAGACTTTAATGACTCTTGTTTTGTCCATTCATGCCTGCAACAAACATTGCTGATGAGTTACATGTGTATATGGAGAAATGGAAGTAAACAGTTCACAGACACTATATACAGAATATCCATGAAGAGAAGAATCTTGTAAAGAAGGTGATTAATGTCTTAAGTGTAGTCTAATTGGATATTTTCAATGAAAGTCAATATAATGTCTTCTAAAGAGCTTAGAACTGATGTCTGAATATGACTTTCTCTTTAGAAAAACATTGTCACAATTTAGTTTGGTGAGTCTCAAAGCAAACAACTTTAACAGCTTTTACCTCAGCTAAGCCTCTTATCTGTGCTCTTAATAGCTTATCTAGATCTTGCCTTCATATTTACAAAAGAAATAATCTGTGGAAAGAGCACTTTTATCAGACATAGTCCTAGAAATACTATTTTTAAATGTTCTTTAGTGTTGCAATAATTTGCAGACTAATAAGTGTATAAAAATGTTTACATCCCAGACACTCTGTGGCTGAGAGAATTGAGCTCTATTAGGTTTCTATTTCCAGTCTTGTCAGGTCAGTAGTAATGAAGCCATAACTATCTGATGGTTAGGTGGCCTATGTGAAATGCATTATTAGTGTCACTCTGGTTCCCAGAGACAGCTGTCCACATCATGGAAAAACATCACTAACATGGACGATAATTGGCCCCTTGACTATCTCAGGAAGGCCAAGGACTGGATGAATATGAAACTACTTTCTTTTCCCTAGAGATGATACCTACAAGTAGGGTGACCAGACGTCCCGATTTTGGGGTCTTTTTCTTATATAGGTTCCTATTACTCCCCACCCCCTGTCCCGATTTTTCACACTTGTTGTCTGGTCACCCTACCTTCAAGTCAGAGCTGAGGCACATTGGTGGGGCAGCATGGGACATTTGCACTGAGGCCTGGGAGGTCTTCATCCTCCAGAGCTAGCAATTTGGCACCTTACACAAGCACTAAATTTACTTTAAGAGTTGAGAGACGCTTTCTTAAAGAGCAGCAACTGTTTGGAGACTGTTTTCAGTCTTTACTTAAATCAGAATTTTTAATGTGTAGATTCTCATCTGAACTAACCATTTTGTGGATTAGTTCAACTCAGTTTCATGGGAGCTTTTAGGGAAGAAGGCGTCACTTAAAGAACATGCAAGAGTATCAAGACTGCAGTATTATCAAAAATAGCTAAATTTTGGATATGAAGCATTTTGCTATTTAGCTGTTTGTTGTAAACCTTTTGAATGAGCTCATTCCCTGCTGTGAAGTGGGCCTAGCTAATTAGCAGGGGTTTTTTTTTCTTCTACATCCTGTGTGAAGATTTTCTAGTTCAGTTATGCTCCATGCTGACAGCAAGCACCTTGGTACCACTAACAATCATAAGTCACTTCTTTTTAACACCTAAGGAGTTTTTAAGTAGATAAAATATAGCTGAGCTAGCACTGAAGTGGTTTTTAATCAATTACACAGAACAAGTAAGCAAAATAAATTCCACAGAGGCCACTAGGAGGTTTTATAAAATGGAAGTAAATTCCTTTTCTGGTCCAAAAACAGGTAATATGCTGTTGTCAAATGAACCATCTTAGGGAATTCCTTAAGAATTTCCTTAGGGAAATAAAAATGGCAAAGAATCCTTATGCAAAGCAAAAAAATAGTTGTTATGGCCTTGAGGATTTAAGTATTAAGTGTTCTTGACTATTGCTGGTCTAATTTGGAAGGTTTCTATACTGTTATACAGTAATTTGCTACTGGAACATGAATCATGCTGACCTGAATGTGTTACAGCCTGCAAGGGAAATTAATTTGAGTTCCTACCAAAAAACCAGAACAAAACTGTCTCTGTATCATAGTGCATTCTGGTGACCGTACCTGCTCCGTAAAGCTCATTTCCATGAATGAAATAGCAGGATGAAGCTGGGCAGGCAACTGCATTCGCTGGATTACGTGGTACATCATTCAGCTGTGGAGCAATTAATAGACATGGTTTAGTTTGTTCCCAAAACAGCAGCTTTCTAATAATCAATTTGATGTATTTAAAATGAGAAAAGTATATCTACTGTGATTATAACCTTGCAAAAAACAGGCTTTATCAAGTACATTTCATCATGCCAGTATGGGGGATGGAGCGAACTGCCATATGCTCTAACCATTCTGGCTATTAAGCAAAAGTGTACCAGGGAGATTTGAGTAAAATACAATACAAAAATATTTGATTATTTTATGGTTCAAAGAAAGCCCATGAAAGGAAGTTAACAATACAGTGCTATTCCTCAGTCTGGCCAATGGAAAGCTCCTTTGAAATCCTACATCATATTTAGTGTGGGATTGGATATTAAATAATGTAAAGGCAGGGATTTCTGCTTGACTCAGAGCCATGAAGAGATAATAGTGCATGTCTTGGCTATTGCTAATTAATGTGGGCTAGTTCTTTCCTTCTAAAGGTCTGTTATTTCATAGGGGAGGATCCAGAAACTCGACGATTGCGAACTGTCAAGAACATTGCTGATCTTCGACAGAACTTGGAGGAGACCATGTCCAGCTTACGGGGAACCCAGGTCTCCCACAGGTAGTGACATGAATTGCTTCTTTATTGAACAGTGAAATAACTGTGTTCTTGTATTACCTGTCCTGACTCTGTCTGGGTTGTGCCCTTGCAAAAATTATTAACACTGACAATGGAGGAGCATTCACTGTGCTTTTTTCTTTTATTGAAAGCACAGATTCTGATCCTTGTTTAGTATTTATGAAGATTTCTGAAGAGTAAGCGGTGGTGATGCAGGGAACAGAAAGGTTGGATACAGAAATGCAGTCATAGAAAGAGCAATGCTTGTTAAGTGCATTACGTGGTGTTTGAATAGAATTGTGCAAAGGTTACCATTTAAAATGTTACTTTGGTTTACTTATGAGTGACTTTAATGCATTACCCTCCCCAGATCTATAATATGCTGTTTAAACAAGCAGGTGAACTGTGTTTGACCTACTTGATAAAGTGCATAACTTGAATTCCTAACTGGTCTTTGGACAAACAAAGCTTTATAATATTATTAGTGATGCGAATGTAAAAAAATTTTTAGTAAAGCAGTATTTAGAAATCTCCAGTAATATTTAAAATATGCTTAAGATAAGCAAAAGCTGTGATTACATTTGAACATTCTATGAGCTGTTGTTTTAAATGCTCAACAAGAGACTTAGGAGAATATGATGTTTGGCCGCATGAATGGCCTGATCCTGTGAGGTGCTCAGCTCCCTCAATTTCAGTTGACTAATGATGCTGAACCCTTATAGGATGAAGCCCTAAATGTGTTCAGAGATGAAGGTTTTATTTGCCTGTGCCAGTGCCTCTACAGATGAACTCCCAGTGCATCTGTTTTCCTTTTAAAGTCTCGATTAAAGTGACAGCTCATTATGATTTAATTACTGTAGCCACAGGATACTTAGGCCTGCTCATGGTTCCACAGGATTTATCATGCTTCGAGTAGCCTGAGCCCATGTAGTCCATTTTAGCCAAGGAAATCAGGGTTGGTTGGTCTGGTTTGGGAGAGGGAAGCTGCAGCTCTCGAAAAGGAGAAAATACAGCCTATACTAGCATTTGTCATTGAAGGGAAGCAATATACTTGTCTATACAGGCATGAAGAATATAGTATATATTTGAGCCTTAGAAAATGTATTTAGTGGTCATAAGGTGAAATTGAAAATCAAAGTACTGTGTAAATCAGGAGTCAGCAACCTCTGGCACACAGCTCGCCAGGGTAAGCACCCTGGCGGGCCGGGCCAGTTTGTTTATCTGCCACGTCAGCAGGTTAGGCGGATTGCGGCTCCCCCTGGCCACGGTTCGCCGTCACAGACCAATGGGGACTGCAGGAAGCGGCGCAGGCCGAGGGAAGTGCTGGCCCCCCCCATTGGCTTGGAGCGGCGAACCGCGGCCGGGGGAGCCACAATTGGCCGAACCTGCTGACGTGGCAAGTAAACAAACTGGCCCGGCCCGCCAGGGTGCTTACCCTGGCGAGCCGCGTGCCAGAGGTTGCCAACCCCTGGTGTAAATAGATACAAAGTTCTTAAGTTTGGAAAAACGTCTGAAATTAGTCTAACCTTTATATAACTATTTTTTCCCCGTAAGTCTTCATTGAGAGAGGCAGAAGGATTGTTGGCTATCTTGAGCATCTCCAAACTGATAGGGTATTTTGTGAATGCAGCTAGGAAGTAAAGTGGTCTTTTTATCAGCTTAAGCCTCCTGCATGGAATGGTGACAGCATCAATTATGGGTTAGGTTTGACTGAAAGAGGAAAAGTTGTGCTTGGATACTGAGAAGAACCCATGCCAAAAATGAATAAACACATAAACAGATAACCCCCTCTCTTTCTACTCCCTTCCCCAACACAACATTTGTGGCCTGGCTAGGGAGACCCTTTATTTTTAAAGTAGTGTTGTTAAGGTGTGTAAAATACATGAAGAGATTTGTTTTAGGCAAATGCTGTTAAGTATGTCACCTGCAGTTGATACCTTTGCCACTATTTGGAAGTTACGTTCTTTTATGATGTATGCAGTGGCATCGCCTGAAATCTAATGGTTCTATACCATGTCAGTGAAGACTAAATCAATTTTTTTTTAAGCACATTGGAGACCACGTTTGACACCAATGTCACTACTGAAATAAGCGGTCGCAGTATTCTCAGCTTGACTGGAAGACCAACACCTTTGTCGTGGAGACTTGGGCAGTCCAGCCCCCGCCTTCAGGCAGGTGATGCTCCATCAATGGGAAATGGGTATCCTCCAAGAGCCAATGCCAGCCGCTTCATCAATGCTGAGTCTGGGCGTTATATGTATTCAGCACCTTTGAGAAGACAGCTAGCGTCCCGCGGTAGTAACGTTTGTCACATGGACATCTCAGAGAAGGGTGGTGATGAGATAGATCTTGAAACCATCAGCATGGATGCCACTGGCTATATGAGCGATGGCGATGTTCTGGGCAAGAATATAAGGACTGATGACATTACGAGTGGGTAAGTAAAAGTAATTTGGCTCTTCGTGCATAATGGAACTGTGCATTTTTCAGTCTTATACTGTTGCTTTAAATGGGTCAATTTAAATGACTCCTTAAAGGTAGCAAAGAGATTGTGCCCGTTGTTAATGAGAATTTGGAGCACAAGCTCCCAACCACACTTGAATGAGTGGTGGCTAGCATCTTACTCATGTTGTCTCTTTCTTTCTTTCACACTTAAATGAGAAGTTTCTGTGATAAGTTCTGATAAGCATCCCAGAGCTGGGATGCTTAGCTGAATCTCTTGAATCGACCAGCCTGACCTAGAACTCTCTTATAGGAAGAGCCTTTTCCATGGAGTTTTGGCACCTAAGGTCTAGACGGAAATGGAACCTCAAATTGTTAGACGTGTTTGAAAATGGTGGGGGGTAAAATCCCAACTTTTTTCAAACTTCAACAAAATTTTAGTTTGGAAAAACATATAAAATTAGTCTAATCTTTATCTAGTTGAGTTGTAATCAAAATTTCAGGTGAGGAAAAAGAAAGGATTTGTATTTCAAGTGAATTAGTCACATATTTCTAGTAAATGTTGAAAAGTGTGTATGTAACATAGGTTCATCTCTCTGGCGCCATTTTCAGGAAAGCATCCGTACTCAGCAAATCACTTAATCATGTGCTTAATTCTTCTTGAAGTCAGTGGGATTTTATCACGATTAAAGTAAGGCACGTTTTAGTGTATTCCTGAAAAAGAACATACTCATGGGCATGCTTAAATGCTTTCCTGACTTAGGGTCAATGGTTGTCAGATGTTTGCTGCAGTGTTCACTGTCCCCACAAGATGGTGAAATTGTGGCATTTTTTACGTTGCAACTGAAAGTATTTGCTGCGTATCCCAGTGATTTCTCTGAACTTGCAGTAGAAAGTCCGTGTGTTTTCGGATCACCAGAGGGACATGTTTTTACATTTCAGTGAAGGGGGAAAAATTAGTATGCAAGATGCAACTTAAAGAACAAGTTGTAGATGAAAATGCAGGAATTCTAAATGATGGACAATTATTTAAACTTTGCATTTCTTTGGCTGGGAAACTCATTTTTATGTAAATACATCAGCACTTGATTTATGTAACAAAACTCAAAATCATTGATCTGAAAATGATAATTTTTTCATAACTAGTCTTTTCCTTTTTTTTGGCAACATTACATCTTTTTTTTTAATCTTTAACATTTTAGTATTGTATATAGTAGCAATGGCTTTGTCAGAAGATTTATAGCCTCTTACTGAAACAGAAAGCTAGAATCCAGCTGTTTGTTTGCCAGTATGCAACCATTATTATGAAACAAGGTTCAGCAAATTTAACCACAAAGGACCCTGGAAACCTCCAATTGACTCTGTTCTACCAGAGAGTTTGGAAGTTTTGCTTACATTTTCTTTTTTCCTTTAGGGATCATATACTAAAGAATCCAATGGGAAAGCTGTTTGAAGGAGATGTAGTAAATTCTCGATTTTATATAAGGAACTATTGGTTGCCTGTGTACAAAGACACATTCCTAAAATCACCCATGTTTTACACAAAATAAAGTAGCTTATGCCTTTGTTTTGCAATGTTTATTGTGCTAAAAGTTACCACTCTTTTCTCAAGACAAACAACCTTCACCCAAACCTGGATTTGTAAAATTGACGGGAAGAGAAAGAAAATGATTTTGACTATTGCTGTGGTTATTATAAAAGACCTAGTGCAAGATCTGTGTGGGTTCTAGATAGTGAATGTAATTTGAAGGGAAGGGCTGGTTTTAGCTATATAAGTGAAAGACGTTTGTTCTCATATGGTAAAATACCCCCGTGTAGAGGGAAGACCGACGCACCACCTTAGTCCCACTTGGGCCCTATTTTGAGAATTTAATTGGTGTATGGGTCTAGTGCTGGCCCTCTGGACATCTCATCTATAGCAAGTCATGGATTATGATAGGAGTGTACAGTAACAAGTTTAAGGAAAAAACATCTGTTCTCTCAGATTATACCTGCTGACAAGTAGGGTAGGCCTGTCCAGTGAAAAAGAATGACCTTGGTAGAACTATGGTTTTCTCTATCTTTACACCTTTTTCACAATATTAATGAGCCTGTCTGCAGAGATCTGTCGTGTGTTCTGAACCATGCGTATAAGGCTACTGTGTGTGGCTCTGTCTAATGTTTTGCTCAGGAAGTTAATTTCTTTATCTGAACTGAAAATTGTCCTTAGCAGAATCAGAAGCTGATATTGCCAGCTTCAGTACCTCACATTGTAGAAGTTCATCTTACAAACAAGGATGTAATTATGAAAGGCACAGAAAAAAGGGTTTAAGGTCCTGGATGTACATTTCCAGAGACACTAGTGACTGTATAGATCGCCACATATCATTTTTTACTTTGTACTAATTGGTCACCCTGAACTATATAGCAGTGAACCTGCTGAAGTTGAGAAATATAACACTAGCCTTTAAAATATTGAATAACAATCTAGAATGGAGCTCATATGAAATAATAAAATAGATTAAAATTTGGTCTTACCAAGCGTTTCTCTCATTTCAGGTATCTCAACATAATAAGTACCAGTGGTAGCATAACTGCATAGGCTAGTAGAGCAGCCATTATGTACTCAGCAAGAATTCACCTGTAGTATTGTATATTAGAGCCTATTTAATTGAGGGAGACAGAATATGAGACAGGACTCTTATCTGCTACAATTTTTCAAAAGTACTATGGGATCATTGCCTTTTACTTGGACAGCCAACCAAAGACTGATAGAAAGGACCTCAGTTTCAAGCATAGGATCAGAAGCATGGCTGTATATAAATGGCATTTTTCTTTCTAACGTAGATGGGTCCTTAATGTGGTGAATCATGTTTGCTGCCCTCGCTGACTAAAATGTTTTTATTTATGTGAGCACTGCAGACCCAATACAGGTATGGGAGAGTGAGCTGGACTCTTTTCTGGCCCACGTAGCATTATTTTAATGGTGAGCTGTTCCAATGACATAATCTTTATTATTGGTGATGTCAGGGCCAGAAGGACCAGGTTCACTTTGAGATAATTTATCGAGTTTGAGGTTTGAGCAGTTGGGGGACAAAAACCTACCATATTTACTTATAAATGTGTGCACATTTGAAGTTTGAGCAGTCACAGAGACAATGTAGTACCACACATTGCTGACTTTGGAGACATTCTTCAGAATATAATCACATGGGAAGGTTTCATCTGAAGGGAGGCAATCCTCCAATACTGCATTGAAATGACAGCACTGGATATGATCCCGGTACCAACTAGGGGACTTGAACCTTCTGTCTTGGAGGCGAGGGTGTTACCCTCAGTGAACCCTACTGACACCTAATAATGCTGGATTACTGTCTTCAGTAAGAAAAGATTGTTTTGTAATCTCAGTGTTATGAGTCATCTTCCCTGATGTGAGTTATTCACAACAACAGAAAATGGGATAGCAGTGTATCTCAGTGGGACAAGGGTAATATAGGATCTAGAAGTGAGAGAGCTTGCTTGTAAAGACAGCATTGATGTGGTTTGCTGCACAATGGCTCTTTAAGATTACCTGGAGGACAAATGAGCCCAATATTTTTGTAAATTATGCTACAGAATGTAGAAAACAGCACAAAAGGGCATTTATAGCATGAATAGCCCTTTATTAGTTGGTATACATTTCAGTTTGTCATTTTCAAAATTGCTGCAATGCTGTAGTTTGAAAAACCTTGGATCTGTGTTTTTATTGGCAAACTGATAGGAAAGGAAGCCAAAATATTTGTTACAGCCAAAATAAATCATTTTAGCCCTTGGTTCCTGAGGCTTTCTTTTAAATGCACCAGGTCATGGGAAGTTCCATTTTTCCTGCCTTCCAGTTCTGTTCAAGAAGGGTTCTGGCAGAAATTAGTATTGATTTCATAAGGTTAGAAAGAGTGCCATTCCTTACGGCCTAATCCAGCAGAAAAACCTTTGCTAACCTAGGAAGATCACAGGTGCTGGATCTGCAGCAGGCTGACCCATCCAGGGGAGAAATTGACTTTTCCTGGAAAAAAAGTTGACAAAACAAAGCAGCAGCGGGTAACTTGAGTTTTCCTGGAGCAGGGAGCAAACAAGATCCTGTATCACACTCCCTGGTTTATTAACTCCTATTGGCCGTGTAGCTCCAGGCTTTTCAGGCCTTGATGTGAAATAATTCATTCCCCCTAGGAATCATGTAACCTATCTACTTCAAAACCAAAGCAGTAGTTTTAGGGAGACTTTTAACCTCCCCCCAGATCTGAAGAGTGCTGCTAACTGGAAAGGGCTTGTGACCTGATGTGAGGATCCACGAGTCTTGAACCCAGGTCTGCGAGCAGCCTTGACATCCCAACCACCATCTGGCAGTTTGTTAGTGACTGGTAAGCGATGTGGCACTGTCCAGGGGAATCCTGATTGTACAAGCGCCTGGTCCTCCCAATTGGTCCGGCTGCGCTGTTTAAGCCAGAAGGTGACACAGGAAGTTGTCTCTGCATCTGAGTGAATTCCTGCCTGGCTGCTACATAGGACCCTGCCTTCTTGCTTGACTCCTGAGCTCTGTTTTCCTGACTTGTTCCTGATTCCCTGCCTGTTGCCATTTCTTGCCTTCCTGTCTTGTTCCTGATCCCTGCCCTGGTCTCCGGCTCTGACCCTTGGCTTGACTCCTGATTCTCACTCCAGACCTAATCCTTGACTTGACTTCTGGCTCTGAGCTTTTTTCCCCTAACTCTGGCTCCTGCTCTAACCACCCAAGTCCTGGTTGTGACACCCCCATCCTCCCCTTGCTTTTGGTTTAATTGTCAAGAAAGGGCAATTTACTCCAATCTCCCTTTTGCTAGGATGCTCATTTTCCTTCCATATATTTATGTATGAATTTGTGTGGTTGTACACATGCGCACACATATTGGGAGGTGATCCCTCTTTGCTTATTTGAGGCTTTGTGGTTTCTAATGATCTTCCTACAAGGATTGTGAAGTGAGGATGTAGGGCTGAAGTGGAGGGAAATTCAAAAGGAGAACAGGTTGGGGCAGTTTGGGAATTCAGGCTTTCTCATGGCCTGCTGTCACCAGAATTTAACAGGCCCACAGATGGGGAATTGGGAATGGCATTTTAGCTGGCAGATTGTCTATCTGGTGCAGGATCTTTGGAAGAGTTGTACCCACATAAACTACATAGGCCAAAGCAATCACTGAAGCTGAATTTTATCACACGCTGAGTTTTAATACTGTGTCTATAGTACAGCAGATAAGAGTGCTTTACTAGAGAAGTTAGTGAGAGGATGGATTTGCTTAGGTGTTGAGTAACATGAACAAGATTTTTATGTGACTCTGACGCCTCTATTGATTGATATTGCAATATTCTCTCATTGCTTATCTAGTTGTTGTCTGGAGGGCATCTTAAATTCTGAAGTTATTTTCCATTTGCACGTGGCTTGTCAGTCCTTCATTAGGGTCGAGGTGAGCACATTTATTGGAGAAGGAAAAGAAGGACTTATATATTTCACAAGAAGTAAGAAAAAAGTTCTTGCTAATAATGGTTGCTTTCTTACCTGTTCTCCATAAAAATTATTGCTGCTACAGATTGCTGCTAATGAGAAATAAGGAGAGGTGAGATTAAAATAAGAACCTATTTGACTTGCACATTATTTGAAGTTCAGTTGTCTCTCTTTCCTCAGTATTTTTACTGTTTGTGTAGCTGTGTAATTCTCAGTTTCTGATGGCACTAGAAGCATAGGTGTTGCCATTTAGCATGAGAAGCCTGTTCCAGCATTGTATGATTTAAGAAGATCTACATTCAAACTTTTTGTTGTGTATCCATTCTGCAACTCTGAACCTTTTGCTTTCTACATCTCAGTATGTGTACATGCTGGTTAAACTCGCTCCCTGAATTAGAATACTGAACCCTGGTTTACATTAAAAATTTATGTCAGTGT
Organism: Mauremys mutica; assembly: GCF_020497125.1. Taxonomy (NCBI): domain Eukaryota; kingdom Metazoa; phylum Chordata; order Testudines; family Geoemydidae; genus Mauremys; species Mauremys mutica. The sequence continues at coordinate 84,974,091 of NC_059075.1, forward strand.
TACTACTTACTTACTATTTTCCACACCCCCGAGTGATACTGTTATACTGACCTAGCCCTTGGTATAGACAGTGCTATGTCAAGCCCTAAGCCTTAAAATTCACTTCTGAAAAAACCCATCAGTGTTGAATTGGCAGCAGCAAAAATGCCATCACTTTTCCAGTAAATTTAATAACCAAAAGCCTATGCTCTAAAGGCCCAGTCCAAATGCCCCTGAAATCAATATTAGTCTTTCCTTTGACTTCGGGGTCCTAAGGTGGTATTGTCCTCTTGGTCACACCGCACATTTTGGTTCTGGTTTGTGCCATATCTGTGCAAACTATGAAAGCACTCAAGGATGGGACCATGCCTTTCTTTGTATCTTTTACAGAGCTGAACCCACTGTTGCCACTCAACAAATAATAAATAACGATAATAAGAAGATGGAGTATAAGCCATCAAAATCCTGCATCCAAACACTCCTCATCTTTGGGGTGTTTAAAATACAAATATGGATCAAGGCCCAAATTTTGAAGCCTGGGCCAAATTGCAATGTTATGGCCCATTCAGTACAAGATAAACTTTGTAACCTTTCTCATATCCGTGCTCTGTACCTTGATTGATTCAAATTAATTTCAGTGGTTTGGTCATTTCATTAGGCACTGCAGATTAAATGGCTTAGCATGCATGATAGGACTTGATCTAAGTATGAATAATGAATGAAGTTGAAAACTACAGGTACCATATATGGCTGCAATTCTCCAACATGACGAATAATCATTAGAATGTAGTTTTATATTTTCCCTTTCTCTGAACTTTCTTCTGTCTTGTAGGAACAGGCTTCTTACATTTTGATCCTTTTAATACTGTAGCACAGTAAATACTGTGAGGGTAGGTAGTTAATTGATTTCTTTATTTTTACCTATGCTAGCCCAAGGAGTTCTAAGTAGATTCAGAACAACTCAGCCTGCTATCAGTGACCTTTATGAAATGGCATTAGGAAATTCTGACTTCTGACTCCTCAGAGAACAGTTGTGATATCCAGCTTTGGATTTAGGGAATTGTGGCTGTCCCTATGTTGTAAAAATGAAAAGACCAAAAATAAGGAAATATTTAAATATAAAGTAAATCATGCCCTGAGAGCTATGCCTAAAAAGAAAATAAATAAAATATTACATTAAAAAGCTATTCTGAGAGTGTTAATATTACCCATTTAAGCATGCAAGTCAGCAAATGTCAAAGTTAATGTTTCACACTCAACATTAATTCTCTCTTGTGAATAACAACACAGTTTTTAATCAGTTATGACAAACTCCTTCACATGTAATACAATTGGATATCACAGAGCTTTTTCTACAACTCTAGGGCTCTGTCCCAGAGGCCTGAAGGCATAGTGCTTACCAATAATAGTTCCTTAAGATACGACTACACTGCAAAGAAAAACCTGCATCAATGAGTTTCAGAACCTGGGTCAATTGACTTGGGCTTGCGGATTGTAAACAGACTTGACTTGGTCTCATAGGACTTGAGCTGTGGGGCTAACAATGACAGTGTAAATATTCCTGCTAGGTCTGCAGACTGGGGTCTGAGACCTCCTTGCTGGGTTTCAGAATCTAGGCTCCAGCCCAAGCCCGAATGTCTACACTGCCATTATTAGCCCCACAGCTCAAGTCCCATGAGCCCAAGTCAATTGACCTGGGCTGTGAGGCTCGGTGCGGGGATGTGTTGGGTGTTTTTTTGTTTTTTTGCAGTGTAGAAGGTCTACACTACCCACCGGATCAGCAGGTGGCGATCAATTTATCGCGTGTAGTGTAGACGTGATAAATTGATCCCCGATCACTCTCCCGTTGATTGCTGAACTCCAGCTTGGCGAGAGGCGGAAGCAAAGTTGATGAGTGGCGGCCATTGATCCCGCGCTGATTAAGTGATTATAAGTCGGTCTAAGATACATCGACTTCAGCTACACTAGTAAGTGATTATAAGTCGATCTAAGATACATTGACTTCAGCTACGCTATTCTCGTAGCTGAAGTTGCGTATCTTAGATCGATCCCCCCACACTCCCCAATGTAGACCAGGCCTTTAGAAATCAATGGGACTACACATTTTAGGAAGTACTGTACCAAGTCATAAATGTTTGCAGGATCCAGACCCTTAAATAACTTAATTGGAGTTACACGACTGCACAACAGTGAGGAGTAGGAATGTCTTAGCCAGTGACAGCCAGAAAATCCCTTATCATTATGGGAGAGGGGGAAGAAGCCCACTGGGTAACACTGTGGCACCTGGTTTCCAACGCCCACGTGGGCTTTCTGCTTCTTCTCTCTCTGGTCCCTGGTCAGAGTGAAGCTGTCTCAGATCTTTCCCAGTTACCCTCAGATTGGCACTATGCCATAAAAACAGAGTCTCAGGGTTTCTCCAGCACCCACTCACACCAACTTTGCCAGGGATCCCCAGCCCCTCAGCAATTCCTCTTTCAGACTCACCCATACCAACTCCCTCCAATATTCTGGAACCCAATGGCTTTGCCAGGACCTTGGGCTGTGGTAGCAAGCCCATAAGCCAGGGCCTTAAGCTCCCTTCCCCAAGCCTCATTTGATTCTGACTTGTTTGGGAAATAGTTTCCTACCTGCCCAGCAGGTTCCTGGGGGCAGGGGGAAATCAATTACTCTTGTTCTCAGCATTGAGAAAAGTCACAAATGGAGCTACACAAAATTTGTCAGGTGGGAATGGGTTACACTTCTGGAAGTGGGGGGTGGAGGGGGCAGACTTGATTCATAGTCCTATCCAAGAATGCCACAGGTTGCTTTGCCTTCTCTACAGCTGGGACTGAGCAGGCTGCTACTTACTCAGGATATTTCTACACTTTAAACGCTACAGCAGTGCAGCTGTACTGCTTCACTGTAGACACTATCTATGCCAACGGGAGGGTTTCTCCCATCAGTTTAGGTAATTCACCTCCCCAAGAGGCAATAGCTAGGTCGACAGAAGAATTATAGTGAAGACCAGGCCTCATGCACCTGTCATGCCATAGGTGGCTAGGACATGGCAGCTGCCTGAATGAGGCTGCCAGGGGAATGCCTCTCCTGTCTCCCACCAGCACTTCTGGGCGCACATCATCTAATGTCCAGGCTTCTCTTCTCAGAAGGCTACTCCAGCAGCACCCGTAAGAGACAGAGAGCCAATGTGTTGCTGTGCTGAATGGGAGCCCTGAACAGCTGCTCTCCATGCCAATGCCTGCTTACTTAGCCACAGTTGGGAGTTGAAGAGTCTGGAGTCCCCTCCTCCAACAAATGCCATGATTACTCTCATCAGCCAATGAAGGAGTTGTATTGATGAATTTATATAAGGAGGAGAAAGAGAATGGAATAGTGGTTTGTTTTGTTCCTGGGGTCAGGGTGGAATGTATAAAGAACAGTATTTTACCCAGGGAATGTCACATTTATCGCCAACTGAGGTGGAATTTTTGTGTATGGATTTTGGTGGCGCATCACTGTCGTGGAAGAATGAAGGGAAGAGGTGATGCTGCTGGGATCTCATTGTGATATTTTGTCTAGACTGTGTATAACAACACCAATTCTTAAATTTTTAGATCATCCCACTCTATTGTAAACAATGGGGAATCCTTCCTCTCACACTTCTGTGTACTGTATCACCTTCCCAAATCCAGCTCACCCCACCCTTGCAGCTCCCCGACAGCTGGGCTGCTTCTCCTCCACCCTATAAGGACTGAGAGGGCAATCAGCTGTAGTGTTTAAGCTTTGAAAAGGTGAAGGGAAGTGGAAAGAGATAATCAGCTGCAAATGTGAATGAAGCAACACCAGAAGGAAAAACAGAATGGGCAAAAAGAACAGAAAAGAGATCCATTGTGATTTGTGGTGGGGCAGTCCTCTGGGTCACTTGAATCAACTGAGAGAACATTTGCTATTGACATTTGCTATTGTGGGCTGCTCCTTGGTACAAGAAGAAAATGAAAGGCAATTACCCTCCACCTTCCTACCTCCTTCTTTTTTTTTTTAATGTGTGAAGAATCCTGTCTGCATACACATGTAGACACCAGAGCAGAGATTGAACTGAGGACCTTCTGCACCAAAAATATAGGTTTGCCATTTGAGCTAAAGTACACCTCATTTAGCCGTAAGAAAGGAGTAGACTGTAGGACCAGCCACTAGAGGGAGATACAATCGCATACACTAAACCAGAGGATTACAACTCCACATAATTTACAGTTTAGATTTTTTGCATTGAAGAATTGGATACTAATGCAATTTGAAATGCAACTACTTGTTTCTTTCTAATCGTCTTTTCCCTGTTTTTGAAGAAACAGCATTGCCCTGATTTTTTTTTAATATATTTTTCTTCAAAAGTAGCTGCTTTTCCTGATACCATTAAAAGAGAGAGCTGGATAGTGGGTCAATGTATTTAATCTTGTCATTTATATTATAGTGGCTTAGGTTTGAATAGTGCTTCAAAGATAATACAGGGCAAACTCCTTCCCTGCGCAGCTTACAGTCTAAAGCAGAATTGGCAAAGGGAGGCTGTATCAGTGTCTGAAATAATTGCCTAATGTCTAGTATGGGAACAGGATTTTGAACCAGGACAAGCATGTGCATTTTAACTTTTTTATAAATCCTTTGACCCCAAGAGAGCCCTGCAGAAATAGCAACAAATGGACTCATTTTAGTAAAGGCCCAGTGCTACTGTTAGTGGGAGTTTTGATAATTGTCACACTAACTTTATTTGTGCAGGATTGGACCCTAAATAAGCAACTGTGGCTATAAAGCATATAGAACATACTACTTCATATCTGAGATCTAATCTAGTACAACAGTAAGCTCCAAATCTCTTACAGGAGATGATGTGCTTGATACCCATTCTTCTAGCAAAGGGAAGATCTCTTTACTGTAGAATATCACTAGCACAGCTGTGGACTTTATAATAGTGTGGACCCAGGAGACCAGGCAAGCAGAAATATTCTTAGGCCTCAGCTGAAATGACCAAAAATTGTTACCATGTGACAGCTGTTCAGTGCTGTATGAGGAATGTGTCCCAGTTCTATTCCCAGTGGAGAAGTATCCTGGAGAAGTATGCATTTCACAGAAAGCACCTCCCCATGTTAGTAGCTTTCCCTGCGGAAAGGGTCAAGATTAAATTGGCATGGAGAATGAGCCCTCCATGGGGGAGCTGCTGCTTCCACTGCTAATGATATAAGTATATTGCATTTACCTGGTTTCTCAAACTAAGCTGTGAAATTCACTCATGAGATTTTATTAAAAGAAATTGCCTTTCTCACCTATCTCTTAGATGGCTATCTCCTTCTTCGCAACCCCAAACAATGATTGCTATTCCAGAGAATGCAAGGCATGGTTGGGGGCAGAGGGGTTATTCCATACTAGGGCTTGTCTCCCTCCTCCCCCCAAAGTCCATCTGTTTTGCGCAATCTAATTAGATGTAAAGTGAAGTGCACACTGGGTATGAGTTGATGTGAACCTGAAAGGAAATATTTGGATTGCATGTTGAGTATTTTGGCCTTGTGACAACAGGACCATGCTGAAAAAGCTCAGGACCTGAGCCCATTGCTGAATGCCTTCGCTGAATTGTTGAAATGTACATGAATCAAAACTTGGAATTTAAACCAGAGACAAAACCCAAGCTGACCTTGCTTGGCTGGTTATTTATTTCTTTATTTTTTAATTTAAAGGCAGGCTTTGTGGGCAGGGTGCATGTTCCACCCTTTGGCTAGAAAGATAAAATGCTGAGCTGATGGTTAGCAGTGGCAGGATGATGGTGGTCAGGCAAGATTGATTGGTAACAGGAATTTGGCAAAAAGTGAGAGACAAGCTTATGGTACAGAATATTGTCAGAACAAAAAAGGCAAACCCCAAATTATACTAAACTGAGAAGTTTCTGGTTAGCAGAGGTCCTTCAGTCAGTCGAGCAGTAATAATGATATTTAGCTTAGTCATATTTTAAGATGATTTCCTGGTTTCATCAACAGGCATATTTTGATCACATTTATCATATTTTATAAGCAGTAGTAGAGATGTGCTGTTTACACACATCAAAGCTTTAATGTACTTTGTTCTTGTCTAACTAACTGCATTGACTGGTTGTTGCAGCACTGACACTTAGCAATTAGTAATACCCATGACACTGTAATTGAAGCCTAGAAGAGTAAATGTTTATATTGCCTGATTGGAAACCTTGAGATGACCAATCTTTTGGATTCACTATCCTGTCTGGACTTTGATTTACTTGAGATGATTAATTTAATTTTATTACTGAGGCCAAAAAGTCCTTGGAATGTCAGATTGTATGTTGAAGCCTAGAATATCCCTTAGGCTGTATATACTGTACTCACAATTTGAGATTTAGCAGCAAAATTGAATAAGTATGAGAGCTGTCAGATGTGTAGCCATAAGCATGCTGTTGGTGCTCTGTATACATGGGCAAGTACAGAGTGCATACAAAAGTCAAAAGCCTGCTAAGTAAGACTTTGGTTGATCTGTGGTATAACTTGATCCTGTTTTTTGTATGTGCACTTAGGGAAGGGGGAAAAATCACTTAGGCATCAGAAACATCTTAAAAATATTGAACTTGGAAGGATACGCTACACCATACAAAGTTTCAGGGGCACTTACAGGGGTGTAGTTGGCAAAACAAGAGAGCAATTCAAAGATCTAAATTGCCAAGGGAACTCAAAAACAGTTGAAACAGAGGAGAGCGGGGCACTTTTTTTCTTTTGCCTAGAAAGTACTATGTATTGTTTTGATTCAATTTGTGCCATGCACTTTTAATACGCTATTAAGGACGCCTGTGTAAACAACACCTGTGTAGTCGAGAGGCACAAGTGTGGAAAATTAATTGTATTTCCTTGTTGTTGAAAAGTAAAAATACTGAGATGAGTCCTGAGGGATAATCCACAGAAGGTAGATAAGAAGCTCCTTATTATCAATGCTTCATTGTCCATTAAAAGTCTTCTCCTAGTTGAATCTAGTTGTTAACTTTGTTGAAGCTTGGCTGTTAAATTCTCCTGAGGAACTAAAATTTACACATCTGCATAAAAAGTCAGTGTTTGAGGGCCTCTGGTTGTTATTACTGAAATGCCAGAAAAGTTCCTGAACTATGTCATTTAAACTTTTGTTCATCTAGATATTTAAAGAGTGTTTGACATTGAATGTGTTAGCACGGTACTTCTGATGCAGGAGTCTAATAAGGCAATTAATATATTGTCTTGTAAAGACAAGTAAAGAAATTAAAACAATAGTCGAAGCACTATGTGGAAGCATACTGGAGAGACACTATCACAAGGGAATAAGGAAACTTTCCCTGGGCTGATGGACCCAGTGAGTATTGTGGACGAGTTGTGGTTAGTCTGAGGTTGGGTGAAGATGAAAGAACATCATCTTAGGTGTAAGAACCCATTGCCACACACCAATAGCTGATGACTGGGGACACATTGACAGCAGCCATGGCACTGAACTAAAGGGTAGATCAACCTTCACAGCATCGAAGAGGAACATAGTTATGTATTTGCTTATCAGGAGTTGTACGGGGAACATGAAGACCAAAATACATGTGAGAGAGAAATTCTTTCCTTAGGCTATTCTAGCATCCTGCATTTCTGCTTTGGAGGTACATCTGTTAGAGTCCCTTAGTCAACATAGTGGGTAAGGCTTAATGCTCTTCCTTGTCACTAACTATGCATATCACAATATATTGTTATTAAATACAACCTCTTGACACTGGCTGACACAAATCCCAGCTGCTATTACCAGGTGCTTAGAAGTAGTGAATTGTGATGTATCAGGAGAAGACTAGATCAATGTCAGTGGTAGCATAGGCATTCAATTTCTTCTTGCCCAGCTGAGCCTGTTGTGAAGGCAAGAGTATGAGAGCGCCTGCATTTCACTTCTTTGGACAGAGTGTTATGAATTTGTTTCAGAGCCTTTCATCTGTACAGCCCAACGTACAGTCCAACCTCTTTTAAGTGACCAATGATGGCATGACAGATACTTAACAGAGGTAGACAGGTACTTAATAATAAGGTGTAGGATTGGCCCCTAAATTATGATGGGAAGCAGTTACTGCCAGTAGTAAGTGTTTGCAGAGTTAGGCTCTTAATGGTATTTATGTTTCACTTCGGTAGGCCTGCCTTTCTTCTTAATTTCCCTAATATCTTTACACATGGGGGGAAAGGGGTCTCATAGCCAGTTGGCGCCTCTGTTTCTCCTCCCCCGAAGCCAACCAATAGGAGACAGAGAAACCCACTTCCCCATTCCTCCATGCACAGTATAGCAGATGGGGCCCTCTCCAGCTCCCCCATTTGGCCCCAGTTTGGAGTTAGGGCATCACTCCTTTTAGTCCAACCAAATTTCTCCCTAACTAGGGGCAGGACACCCACATTCTTAAATAGAATTGATGTATAATTGCATTCCAGCTGTAAATCTTTTAATTCAACAAGCTGTGCTACCTATTTGACAATGTTAAATAAAACTCCTGTCTATCTAATATTTAAGAAAACAAACCCATTATGCAATTTTTTTTATAGAGCGAGGTGAGACTACATAACTTGTAGCTGTTATAAGATTTGAGTTCACATATTTTCTTTTTGCCACACTAGTTTTTCTTAAAAAAAAAAATAGTAATAAAACCTGCACACATCATTATCAAAGGTGTTGAGCACCTGCAGCTACATTGACTTATATTGAGTTTATGGATGTTCAGCGCTTCTGAAAGTCTGTCCATGAAAAGCTATTATTTGTTCCAGTTGGCACAAGTACAGAGTTATTTGAATGTATCTGATTGCTGCACATACATACAGAGGGTGAACTCCTGGCCTCATTGAAATCAACAGGAGTTTTTCCATTGACCAGGATTTCACCCAGAGTCTGCATATTAAGATTAGTTAGTGTATGTCGTGTGTATGCACAGTATCATACTTTTCAACTAGTAAAATAGTATCACATCAATTTTAACTTTAAAAAAATCTTGGAAATTAGTTTATTTTATTTAAAAGGATTAGTTATATGCCAGATGATGATGATGACAAACGCAGACCTAAAAGCTACATTTTTGGTGTGTGTGACAGGTACACTCACAATAATGTTTCTGCATTTGAGATGCAAATCGGTCATTGCATGTGCAAACAAGTAGTTGCAATTAGCTGATTTGCATATGCAGGTATGAGTTTTTGCAACATGCCTGTAGTATGCATGTTTAATTATATGGTCTTACATAATTAGAGTGGTATACTTTTTTCTCTTTTTTTTTTTCTTCTGTGAACAAAATTTGCTCTTCCATTTTAAGGATTTTATGAGTTTCTGACAAACAGAATGGAAGACCTGATGTAAGCTATGCTCTAGCAGTTCTGGAGGAACAGTTATAATTCTTTTAAGACTCCTTGTTTATTAAATTTGGAGAAAAGAATTGTATCTTGTCCCTGTAGACTCTGGAGAACTGAGAATAGCCTTGTCCCTAGTTTTACTAGCTTAGCAACCTCTTTGTAAAACTCCCAACGGGGACAATTCTGTTGTTCTTGAACAGGCCCAGTACAGACCTATATAGCTAAATCACATCTAGTGCAGGGTTTTTCATTTTTTTTAACCTTCCTGTCTCATGTAATTGTAGTAATTGAGTCTGGCTGCACAATGAGCTAGGTTTGTTACCAGAGACATTGTGACAGAAATGATACAAAAGAGAAAAGATGGAGCCAGTTCTATCTGCTTCATGATTTTTTCCCTCTAATCCATGGATATATTATGAGTTTAAGGCTGTTTGGCTGTTCTTTCTTCTTGTGAGTAAAAATATGCCCCAGTAGGAAAAGTCAGTAATTGGCTTTGGTCCTTTTAAAACAGAGGAAGAGATCCTAGGGGTTTGGATATAATTTTGGTGTTGTACCACTATTTCCTTAAGAGTGACAAAAGAATTGAGAGGATATAGGCATTTCAATTTACGAGTCACTAAGGTATGTTGAACTGCATGCCAAAGATATCAGCTCTACCACTATAGCTGTCGTATATTTATTTGATTATAGTATTGTTAAAGAGTTGTACAAATATGTACAGATATAAAGCAAGAAAAAAATAACCTGTTTTCTTCAGACTTTATGAACTTCTTTGCATGCTATTTTCCAGTCGGTTTTAAAAATCTAGTTAAATGTTTGATGTATTTGCATTATTTATAACACAGTTAGTTGAGGAGTTATTATAGAAGAAAATAAATTGATCTATGTATTATCTTCAATCTTTGTATTAATGTGTCATGCAAAGTGTTGTTTTGGTATTGTTGGGGATTTTTTTAAAGGATCGGGTATGAGATTATTGCATTTTTTTAAATTTACCAATTTGCAATTTATTTGCACTAAATAAATGCAAGATATTTTAACAATGTTTGTGTCTGTTGGGGATATACTTTACTTGCTTTGGAGCATAAATGTTACACTTATTTAATTCAGTAAGAAGTTTAAAAAATGATATTTGACTTAAATTTTAAAAAGTCTCAGATCATGATTCATAATATCAATAATGAAAAATATATTGAGGATATTTTTTAAAAGAACGGAACATTTGGGATGGAGTGTCATCTGAGATGTTTCAGTTGTTCATTTCTCAAACTGTCTATATAAAGATGTGTTGCACTTACAGTCAGTAACTCCATTCATTTACTTTTTTAAACTTATTAAGAAGAAATGCTCTGCTTTTTTAAGGCAGAAAATGTCTTTTAACTATGTTACAATGAGATAATAAATTCATTCTGTAAGTTATTGATCTGTAAAGCTGGCTTCTAGATAAACATTCAGAGTATCTATGTCCTGAGGTTTTAAGTCCTGTTGTTCTTTACACCCCAGAACTATATAGATACTTTGAATTGTTTATCTAGAAACTACCTTTGCAGATCAAGAACTTACAAATGAATTTTTTGCCCAATTATAGCATAGTTGAGAATGTTAAAAAACACAATTAAAGTAATGAGATCATGTGTATAAAAATCTCAGTGAATATGTTTAAGGTTTATATTCTCATGCTATTCAAATACAGAGTATATGATGTTTTTGTTCATTTGTCCTGCTACATGATCATATCCTTTACCAGCATATATATACCAGCATGATCATATCCTTTACCAGCATATATATAGGGTGTATGTGTACAAAATACACCTACACAAGGCATATTAGTTATGGGGTTCTGTCAACAGGAATGCTGTTCCAGGGGGCAGGAGTTCCAAAAGAGAAGGTACTCTTTTCCTGCTTCAACTTCATACTGTCCTGGGCTAACCCCAGTGAGAACACTCATATCCCATTAAGACCATAGCTAAATTATTGAAAGAAGAGGTGGTGAGATTCGTCCTCGCCCTGCCATCATTTCCACAGCAGATTGTCATTTTAGAATGAAATCACAAGTCCGGCTGGTATTTTCATGCCTGGGCTGAATCAGGGGTCTCTAGACTGTTCCTATAAACCTCCAGTATAAAGCAGAAGGGATGCTTTTAGTACTTGTACTATACATACCCTGTTCCTAGTTGCACAGCAAGTTTCCTACATTATATTCTCTGCAGTGATCTAGAAAACAATTGGGAAATGAAAACTAAATTGGATTGCTTCTCTCGCTCTCTCTCCTCCCCCCCCCATCATGACTAGGGTGGAGAAAGTAAATAAGGAAGTATTATTTACTCCTCCTCAGAGCATCAAGACTAGGGATTGCCAAATTAAATTAACAGGCAGCAGGTTTAAAACAAACAAAAGGAAGTATTTCTTCACACAGCGCACAGTCAACCTGTGGAACTCTGCCAGATGATGTTGTGAAGGCCAAGACTATAACAGGGTTCAAAAAAGAACTAGATAAATTCTTGGAGGATAGGTCCATCAATGCCTATTAGCCAGGATGAGCAGGAATGGTGTCCCTAGCCTCTGTTTGCCAGAAGCTGGGAATAAGCAACAGGGAATGGATCACTTGAAGTCCTTTCTATGTTCTGTTCATTCCCTCTGGGGCACCTGTCATTGGCCACTGTTGGAAGACAGGATACTGGGCTAGATGGACCTTTAGTCCTACCCAGCATAGTCATTCTTATAACAAAACTAGATGCAAAAGGATTTCTGTTTGCCTTGTTGGCCATGCAGAAGTCCACAAAATAAACATAATACATTTCAGACAGATCTCTATTTTGTTTTATTAGACTTGACCTACTTCAGGACAAGGATGTTATAATATATGGAGATATACCTATCTCATAGAAGTGGAAGGGACCCTGAAATGTCATTGAGTCCAGCCCCCTGCCTTTACTAGCTGGAGCAAGTACTGATTTTGCCCCAGATCCCTATGTGGCTCCCTCAAGGATTGAACTCACAACCCTCGGTTTAGCAGGCCAATGCTCAAACCACTGAGCTATCCCTCCCTGTCTTATTCATTTGTAAAGCTCCATATGCACACACAGTCCTTCATAAATATTTAATAATAATAAACCACTGAAATGCAGCCACCTCTCTGGTTGAGGAGGGTAGTTACAGACAGACAGACAGCACAGTGCAAAGAAGTTGAAGAGCAGCCATTTTTGGCCAGTGGTGCAAATCCCCTTTTTCACACAGAGTGCTATGAGATCTTTAATGTAAACGTACAGCAGATAGGACCTTGGGTGGAATCCTGACCCTACTGAAATCAGTGGGAGTTTTGTGAATAACTTCAGTGTCTCCAGGATTTCACCCCCAATGTTTTAAACAACACAAAATAGCTGGGGAATGAGTAAAGAGAGCTGAAATCACAAGTCATTTAGCAATGATGCATGTGGGTTCTTAATGAAAATTGTATTCCTCCTTCTTCATATTTGTCTCATTTTGCCTGGGGGTGGAAAAGAGAAGGGGGGGCACTGAGTTCAGGGCCAGAACTCAGCAAAATGACTCTGGAGTAACTGAGAGCAAAGCTTGCTCTGTCTCTGAGTACTAGGTATAAAATGGATATACAAACACCACCAAAAGTGTGGAAGTGCTTACAAACTGTTTTACTGAACATTTGATATCTTGTTTTGTTTTTTAAAGGTACATGACTGATGGCGGTTTGGGCCTGTACACTCGTAGACTGAATCGGCTACCAGATGGGATGGCTGCAGTGCGGGAGACACTGCAGCGTAACACCTCACTGGGACTAGGAGATGCTGACAGGTATGCTTGTGTCAAGCAAATGCATGTTTAGATTGTGCCTTTTTACGGTGTCATAATTTGCAGTTGCTAATGCATGTTGAAATTCAGGTAAATAGCTGTGTAGTGGGATTTCAGTAGTTGACTATATGGTTGTAAGGGCTCTAACGCGGTGTACCACTTAATGTGTTAGGAAAAGGGCACAGACACAGTGGAAATCCTTTAAAATATGGTCCTCTGATTGTAATGTGGGTTTCTCAAGTGGGTTTTTGTGAGCTGGAAAGAACAAAAGCATATTTAAAAAATTCTACTTTTAATACATTGGACTTGAAAAAGAAAGGCACAATTCTATTCTCACTTTCACCGATGTAACTTCATTAACTTCAATGAGGAGAATCAAGCCCAAAGACTGGTATGAGGGCTTTGTCAGGTTATTAAAAGGAACATGATTAACTGGAGAGAAGAGAATCTAGGAAGTTGATCCAAAAGGCAGCTTCTGCAGAAGATACGTGACATGTACATAGCTAGGTTTGTGATGAATAGAAAAAGCTGAGTACTTTTGCTTTGTAACAGGATTTGATTAGAACTTCCTATCCCCTGCCAACCATCGTGCTTGATGAATTTAACGTAAGCAGTTGATCTATTGGTTGAACCTAGCCTTTGCACTGAGAACATTTGCAGAAGGGCCCATGCATGGCCTCTACATTTCCATAAAGTGCCCCTAAGTAGTAGATTTTGAGCTTCACTTTTTAATCAGATTTTGAAGTTAGCAAATGTGTTTTTCAATGCTACTAGTAAACCTTTCCTGGAAAATGTTGTAATAGACTTCATTTGCTGTGGTTGAGATCTTCTGGTAGGTGACAACTAGATTAATAAGGGTATAATAGTATAGAAGAATCTAGGTGTGGCTTTTGAGGAGATCAGAGCTGGATTTCTTTTGATGCTTCTTTAATACTAGAAGAGGAGCAGAACAAAAAGTTTGAATTCAAACAAATAAACACTATGAAGAAATTCAGTTTAGTTCTCTGTAAGCAGTCACCGCTTTAGGACCAGAACATGCCTATATTTTTCAGGAGTTCATATCTGGTGCTGAATTTTGCAGCTTAGCCCCATCTCTACTTAATACCACTTCTAATTGGTCAGATAGGGTTTTTTGTGAATGACATAAGGGAACTGACAAGGAAGCTGAAGACTATTAGCACAATGGAGTCTTTGCCTATGACTCTAGGGTTACTAGGCACTCCTACAATACAAATAAGTAATAATATTTTCAAAAATACTAAAAACTCTTTTAGGGAGCTGTTGATTACCTCCCTCTCTAATGTTTGCAGCATTTGTCACACTTTAATTTCGTATGAAAATCTTCCTGAGTTCTATGTGCTAAGTCACTTGCCTGAAATCCAGCCTGCCTGTGTGTGGTTTTCTTATTTCTTACAAGAGCTTTTTATTTCAGCTTTAAATAAATTCCAGTTAGAGGAATCATGTCACATTGCAAAAGAAAAGGCAATTACTTGCTAGTAGCAACTTGTTACAGAGAAACCAAAGAACACATTTGGTGAAAGAGCTTTCATCATCCTCATAATTAGAAACTAAGGAGAATGGGAGAGAGAAGGAGGGTTGTTATGAAAATGAATCTTGTAACTTGAGTTGGAAGAAGAAACCATACAAGTACTGAACGCTGGGTCCATGTGGCTGACTCAGGAGAAAAACAGGATCATGAGCACTATCTAGATTCCACTTCGTCCCAGATACTGTGGCTTTATTATTAATAGTTTAGTTAAATCCTTTCTAATTAGAATACAGTAGTTGTATTTGTCTATTCGTCTTAAACAGAAGTTTGGTGCATTCTGCTAGGGTTTAAAGGTATTTAGGTGTTGCTGTGCTCAGTATTGCAATGCCTAACGTATCTAGGAGCCTAAATCTCAATATCAAAAGGGATTTAGGCACTTAGGCGCCAGAATCCCATGGACAGTTGATGGGAGCTAGGGTCCTACATATCTTAATACCTTCTAAAAATGAGATTAAGGCTTCTAAATCAGTTAAGTGTTGCAACATTGAGCTCAGCAACGCCTAAATATCTTGGAAAAATTTGAGTCTGTGATTTGACAAAAGCTCCTATTCAGTCATTGAGCATTTAAAACCTGGGATTAAAACCAAGGGCTTGTCACATGGGCCTTTGCTGCGTGGCAAGCCAGGATGTGACAGTGCACTGGCTTGCTGCTCATTAATGTCCCATGTGGACACTGCACAGCACACTGGAGGTTCCATAGTGCACTTTGACATATTGCTGTTTGAAATGGGAGTTTGTCAAAGCACATTACTGTACTTTCAGCGTGCTGTAGCAGTGACCACATGGGATGTTACTGTGAGGCAAACTAAAGCACTATAGATTCACACCCTGATGTGTGATGTAGTAATGTTTTGTGTAGACAAATCCTAAATTTTAATTCATTTCTCACCTGAACTTTTACTCTAATGAAGGGTAATGTAATAAAATGATATAACAAAGGGTTAGAGTCTACTCCATCTATGAACAGAGGTTAATGATCGTTCAGTTCTGCTCAAGTAGTTTACCTAGAAAATATGTCTGAAGATTAAATTTAGCTCACCATAAATAGCTGTAAACTGAATACCATGAGAAAACCCAGTGTGAAAATATAGCAAATCACACCTAAATGGTTATTTAGTTAAAGAATTCCCAAAGGAGTTTTTGCAATTTGCTTACTTGTTTTACTTACGAGTGTTATCTCATGAATTGTAAATGGCTAGTAGAGAAGCTTTTGTACATTAGCTCTATTAGCATAAAACATAGCCCTCACAAGGTACATTTCTCCCTGCAGCAGGAGAGGAAATCTGAATTAGGCAGTTTAATTTAATGCTTGATTGCAAGGTTAATGGAATCATCACATAACACAGCTGAGTTTATTTACTCACTTGAAGAAAATTTGTGTGTGTGTGTGTGGAACAGACAGCATTTTTATGCCTTTTTATTGTGTTTATTTTTTTTTTAAAGTTTGTAAATTAACCACCTATGGTTTCATCTCTTCCATGTTTATGGTTTGGTGTTTACCATCTGGTTGCTTAAGTTTGTTTCACATTGTCAGACAGAGCTGCTTGATCTAAGGCTACATTAGATTCATGCTCAAAGCTCGCAATTAATAGAGTGCACGTAGTAGAGGGGTAGAATATGGATCTGCGAGTTGAGAAAAAAGTTTAATATATCTACGTACAAACATTCCTTGTTTCTTTCTGTGTAGATAATTTGAGACTGACATCTAGCTAAATTACTGTATCTTCCCGAATAGCTCAGAAGACTATATTAGTGAATGTGACTTTATCAAGAATAACTTCAAAGCTACTATTAAATATATGATAAGGAAATATCAATAAATCTGTCTTTTTTTAAGCCTTAATGAATGAGTGCTTATGAAACTACTTTTGAGAATGATTAAGTTGGAGTATTTCACTTTTATACTTTAGTTTGAGATTGGAAAAATTAGAAATATTTTAATATGAAAAGTAAAACAGCTAAAAGGATTATCGGACCCTTCCAAGGTTCTTCACACTTTGTCCTCTTGAATGCATCCTTCCAACTCTGTTGGGGAGAGAAATTTCACCTAAACTTAAATTACATCCCCCTCCATGAAAAATGAAAGCTACTCTGTTGTGGGCTGTAGTTAAAACATGGTTCAATCTTCCAGCATGAATGGGATCAAACTGTGTTGTAACTGTGTTTTTGAATCATGCTTCACCTTTGCAATGGCCAAGGTTATAGCACAGTCCAGGAACACAATTATTGAAACTACATTTTTGAAGTACTGTGAGAGCAGATTGAGTTTAACTGTGTCACAGGAGTGTGCCATGATGTGACTATTTCCTGCAACTCAATAGCATTTCACAGCATAGACAAGAGTCTCAGATAATCTTATGATGATTATAGACATAGGTATGGACCTAAGAGAGGAGATGCATTGTGAGATACCAGAATTAAGAGTGAAACTGAACCAGAGCAGAATAAAATCAGGGAAATACAAAACACAAATGTAGTGATATTAATATGGAAGTCGGTCAAAGGAGAGAAACCCAGTAGTTTTAATGCTGTCACCACTAGGGAATCTTTTGCATAAATGTGTATAACTCAGCAACATTAATTTTGTTTCACTAATACATCTTAATTCCTCTCACTTACACCAGTGTAACATTATCTACTTCCATGGAGTTAATCCTAATTTACAGCAGTGTAAGAGGGGAATTAAGCCTAGGGACTTTTCCCCATCTGCTCCAGCTCCATAGTAAAAACTGAAATAGAAACTTCAAACTTGCAACCACCTGTAGGTATCAGTGATTAAAACTGTAGATGTCACTGGTTGTGTATTTTTACAGTGCCTTTCACAATGGGGCCCTGGTCTATAACTAGGGCTCCTAGGTGCTGTGGTAACACAAATAATTAATAAAAATTGTTGCAAGATAAAGATCTGAGCTAATGGATGCACACAACAGAATGAAAAACTAGAGACCTTTTGACAATGTCAAAAGACAGTGGCAGAGGACAGGGCAAGTAATGAAAAGCAGACAGCCATAGCCAAGGAATAGATGTCTATGACTGAAGAGTGCAGAGGAAGAAAATAACATAATTGTCAGCCCACTGACCCTGACAGCAAGTTATAGATAGCAAATAGCTTACTGAGGCCCTAGCACTGTTTAGACTCGAAGGCACTATGTCCTGTCATCATTCATCCCATGGAACTGCATGTGAATTGATGGTAGGTTGTGACCTTTATTAAATTGGCTATAAACTGTACTATTGAAAAGCCTGTGACTTGACTGGAAAATCCTTCGTTTTCCTCATATGACAGTGTTGTGCAATTCTCACATATCAGTTTACATCTAATTTAATTAAAATATTCTGAGCAGATTAATTGCTTTTAAAGTCTGTATTCATTTTATGTACAAAGACTTTAAACAACCACAGCAAATTTCAGAAGAAAAAAATTGGTCCATAAACCTAAAACTAGAGGATTATACAGAATACAAAAATATTAATGCTCTGCCTGGGAGTCTAGGCCAAATGTAGGAAGAGATTCTTTTTTACATCACACATACATATTTTGTTGTGTTGTATGTTTTTCTCCTTAAAGAATGTAATACTCATTAGTAATATGAAATATTTATTTTCATGGCTTTCAAAAAAGCAAAGATCGATTCCTTTGGAAGAGAATGACAGCATCTATAGCAATTTACCTGAGATGAATGACCACTTTTTAGGCAGTGGGAAGAAACCTGTATTTCATGTTTGCAGGTAACTTGAACTAATGTTAGGTGCAAAAGAAATGGTAATAACAAATGGGGACTTTCAATAATAATTAACAGTAATACATGGGACTTATTTCACTTTTCATGCAAACATCTTCATGCAGCTCACAAAGGTGGGCAATATTATCCCTGTTTTAAAGCTGAAGTACAGAGAACGGTTAAGGGACTTACCTGAGGTCATAGTGCAAGCCAGTGGTAGAGTTAAATGTTGCATTCCTATATTTTGACTCTGAACAATAGACTACACTTTCATGGTGTAAAAACTGTAGGTTGCAGCATGCATAGGATCACTAGTTGTGAGTTAACTTTGTGAAGTATAACAGGATTATGTTGCTTTAAAATGACAAGGTTAGTAGTAAGTTGTGTTAGTGCTCAGTGGGGGATAGAGGTGGTTATATTATCTGGGTAGACATGGGAACTAGGAGTGCACATCAAAAGAGTTGAGAAAAAGGTTGTAGCATGTGATCAGTTTGGAAGTAATACTCTCAAGTAATGCCATCACTTTTGGCAGGGTAAGAATACTATCACAGATGCTGCAGTAATGAGCATAATATAAAAAGATGAATGGACTTATCTTTTTACGATGTTCATTATGAAAATGTTGCCATTTGCAATCAACACAATTCCACCACAAGTCCCATACTAATGTTAATTACTTGTAAATAGTAGCATTTTAGTGGAAACTGTAGTGATATCTTCCTTAGCTGAAATAAGAGAGACAAGGTAGGTGAGGTAATATCTTTTACTGGAACAACTTCTGTTGGTGAGGAAGACTAGTTTCTAGCTGCACAGAGCTCTTTTGTGGCTCAAAAGCTTGTCTCTCTCACCAACAGAAGTTTTTCCAATAAAAGATATTACCTCATCCATCTCGTCTCTGTAATATCCTGGCTACAACTACACTGCATACAATAATTAGCTGAAATAGTACAGTTATTGTTACAGTAAGGTGTCTCTGTAGTTCCTGTCAAACAGGGTGATGAATCCTTTCCAGAGCAATGGTGAACCAAAAAGCCCCTCAAAAATGGTATGCCCCACAACAGTCATACTCCTCTCATCTTGGATTCAGTTTTATATAATTATGCTACTTTAAGAAGGGCAGCATTATATTGCTGTCTGTTACTGAAGTGCAAAAAACCTATTGAAAACGTGTCTGGAATTTAAGACAGCCTTTATCCTAAAATGTTAAAGCATGACTTGTTACATTTTAACCTTTAGGTTGTCAGCACCTTGATTGCTTAGAGTCTGAGTGCACAAGCAGATACAGAACAGCTTTCAAGGTTAATGTGTAAGAAAACTATTTCAGTATATTTTTAACTCTAGAATACTCTTGACAATCTCTCTCCCCTTCAGTGGCTTCTCCATGTGCTCACATGTTAATCCCTTATGCTCAGAGGCAGGCTGTTTCAGTGCCTTTCTTATCTGAAATTGTGAAATTGCATCCAAAGTCTTGTAGTTTACATCAGGATTTCCTAATTTTTGTCAAACTGGAGAGATCTGAGTTAACCAGAGCCTTCATCCCACAGCAGAAGTGCAGCTGCTCTTCCAGCTAGTAGTAGCAACCATAGGAGTTAAGATGCTACAGTTGTTGCCATTAAAATGCTGTCATTTACCTCCTGGATTTCACTTTCCTACCCCCAACCCTTCACCTGCCTAAAGCCTTAAAAATTGCAAGTGCCTGTGGGACAGCAATGTAGAGCAGGATACCTTCAGACAGGTATCAGATAGAGTAGGTAAAATATATTTTCACAAAAAATAGTGAAAAAGCCATAAATCTGGTAGATTTCAAATCCATCAAAGAATAAATATATATTAACACCTGTGCAACATCTGTGCACTAAGTCATGCAAACCATATGATATAAATATATATACAGTTGCTTAATAACGAAATCAAAGGATTACTCAGATGTTCAATCCCACCAGATCTACCACTCAGCTGCATAGTCTGCTTAGATTTTATCAGTAAACTCAAGAAGAAGCGCCACTCCAAAGATGTAAGATGTACTTTGGTGCTTGTCCATAATCATCCCTCAGCCTTTGAAAGATACCATGTTTATCTTGAAAAATCAGATACCACAGCAACAAAGAAACAAGTTTCTTTGAAGCTTTTGGCCTTGGGATTTTGTAACAAAGATCAGCTGATTAGAATTTCCAGCAGTAACAATACAATATACCTTTATTTTGTATAGTATCTTTTGTACAACCTGTAACCAAAAATGCTTCTTAGGGCTAAATAATACAATTACTATATTAAACAACAAATAAAAGCAGAGGGCAAAAGTGTAGAGGCCAGCTCTGGGGGCTTTGGGGTAACAGGCTCTGACAGAACAAAAGACATTCTCCCTCAGTCCAAAGAAAATAGGACAGTCATAGGGCAGGCACCCTTGGCCATAGGTCCAAATGAGAAAATAAACACAGGGCAGCTTCCTTGTGCCTAGATCAAATGGTCAGTGATTCCCATTCTATAATTCTATGACAAAACAAACAAAAATAGATACTGATTAAAGTCCTGGGCACAAGCATAGACCTCATCCAAACAGGACAAGCAGATAATTAGCAAGTTGTTCTTCTCTCACCTGTATCTGGTTCAGGAGACTCTTGGGCACATAAGCTACTAGAGAACAACTCCTCCCCTTTCTCAAGAATCTTCTGGCACTGCAGAGCTACAGTACTGCCACCCAGCAGCTTAACAAGCCACTCCTGCCAGCTGCTCTCTCCAGGGCTGGCAGCTCACCTCAGGTAGTCTTTCCAGGCTAGATTGGTCTCCATAGTTTAAAACTCGCATCCTGAATTGGCTTCATCACAGAGATAGATATAACTTAGATAATTTTTTCACATCTTAGCTCATAGAGCCGAGAAGCGATGGAGTGGAAGACATGGAGTGGATTTGGACCCCAGAGAATTATATCTATCTTTATTCCTGGTCTGTCTAGGCCACCCCCATGGATAGCCTGATTCTCCATTGCCTTATACTTGGTGTTTTCATTTTAAACCTATGAAAGTGGGTGTAAAACACCACAGACCTTACCTGTGTACGTTAGGAGGGACTTCTGACTTTTTCAGAGTATTGGGTATTGCTTCTAATGGAAGCAGACTATAAAACCATGTTGACTACTAGTCTGATCCAGTATGACTAATCTTATTTTCCTACACATGGGCCTAAATTTTCCTAAAGTGTTTTTCCTTTGTGTGTAAGCATATATGTGTGCATATATAGTGATGTATATGCAATTCAGAGGCTATGTGAAGCCAGTGATATTTTGTATTTCCAGTGCCATTGCCTGGAACTAGCATTGCCTTCTCTGTTACATGCAATTTCTTTTTAAAATGCTTTGGGCATTAAGCTTGTATTCCACGAGTAAACAAGTTTTGCTGATACAAAGGCCATTTTAAACTGCATCAGGGACTTTGTGCTTTGTATGACAAACCAAAGAATGTACGTTTGCTGACACAGCGCAGACCCTGTTATTTAGTTTTTCATGTCTAATGGCAACAATGTCGACATAGTCTCAAGATTGACCTACTCTAGTAACCTCTGAGTTTAGGATTTGGAGATTGGATAGATAAAACTAATGACAGTTTTCAACCTCCAAAAGCAGATTCACATGTTTGTACTACTTGACCAGCTTAAAGGTTTTGATATGGCTATAAAGCAAATGTAAAGAGAGTTGGGACTGAGGATGGGTTCTTTTTCGTTCTGTGTGCAGTCTGAAATGCCTCATTTTTTATATGGCCTGTGTTATATTTTTGGTAGTTCGATGATACACAGTGCAAAGGACTTTTTACTTATAACAAAACAAAATAAAAAAAAACAAAAAAAACACTCAGTGCTCAAGAAAGGCTCAGGAGACTGAAGTCTTTAGCCATTGTCAGGTATAACTTGGGTGATAGTGGTGCAAGCTTTCCCACGCTGTTCTGCCAATATGTGCCACTGCTGACCTAGAAAAATGTCTAGGGGTGAGAAAGTAATGTAGTTTCCATGTCCATTTAATAATTGGCTTCCCTGCTGAGGTGACCAAGAAAGCTATTTAGTTGGCGGGTTTTTTTGCAATGGGGACAGCTTTCCATTAGAAAATGGATAAAGACTGCCAACTCATTTCACTTACTATGATATGATGACCCATGTGACTCCTGTTGATAATCAATGGGAATGAAGGCATAAAGCCCATCCAGCACTTGGAAAATGTACCTTTATGATTTCTAATTTACCTCACTTGGACAGTGCATTAGGCTTTTCAGTGTAATTGTCCACAGTTGTATATTACGCTAGTGTGGGATGACTATTATATTTGCTTGTATACCGCAGATATCTTTTCAGTTTGTATGTATTCCATGTAATTTGTTAATAAACAAATTTCATCTTCATAGCCAGGAGATTAGCATTTTACACAATGACTTTACTTCTGCAATAATTTTACTGCTTTGGAAGTTATATAAAAAACAGGCAGTCCATACCCATGATAAGCTTGTCTCTCATCTTCCTTGCTGTGCTTCTTTTCGCTCTTTTATCTCCTTATCTTGAGTTGTCTTCAGCAGACTTCCTGCATTTTCAGTAGACTCGCACCAAAACTTGCTTGCTTCAGTTCAGTGAATAAGAATTGTCCTTGGGATTAGGACACTAAATATCCAAGAGAAACTATAAGGGTTATATACCAATGAAATCAATCCCTGTATATTTACAAGATTACATATTTTATAAACAACCAGCTCCCTCAGGTGTTGTATATGGCAGCTAGTCTACTGGACCATGACTTTAAAGAAGAGAGTTTCCCTGTTTTCCTAGGGAACTAAATGGAGTTCTTCCTGCCTGAGCAATGTCAGGAAAAACTGAATAGGCCACACAGTCTAGAACATGTGTCCCTGACTCGACACACCTTAACAGTGCTGCCATCCAGGGAGGTGATGGGATCTGACAAAGTGAAGGTTCCTTCTTGCAGCCATCAGGAAAGAGTCCAACTGACCAAATCCACCCTGGTATCTGCATTTCCATAAAGGATTCACCACCACCACCACCACATCTCACTCAATGGCACTTGCTGCTACATCATTGCAGAGCAACTCCTGAAGGCTATGCAATAGGAAAAGGTGGAAGATGGAACTGCAGAGCTCTGGGGGCGGAGACTTCATATAATAAAGGTCCCTCCTCATTTGAATGGCTCTGCACCTTGGGCATTATTCTGTGCCATATCTCAAAGGGAGGGTACAAACCAGGAGATCCCCTGGTTTAAGTTAGAGCAACTCCTGGCATTTATGTTGGCTGCCCATAGCTGCAAATGGATTGCTCCACAGCTGAGGTCACTAGTGTTCTCAATTCTGATATCCCATCCTGCTCTCAGCCACTCAGCATTCCATGGGGGCTAGTTAAGCTAACTTTGGGGCCCCCTTCTGGCAGCTGAGCTGCTGTAAAGGGCCCACAGAAGAGTGCAGACTCCACAGAACAAGTAGCCCCTCTGCCTCTGCACCTACCGCCCTGAACCCCAGGATCCTGAGGCTGAGACAACTTGGGGGTTTAGGTACGCTTTACAACCACATAGAGATTCCTACCCGATATTTGTAAGTATATCACTTAAATATATACACTGGAAAATCTTTGTCTGTCAAGGCAGCTACTGTAAGACAGTGTAACTTATTTTTTATTAGTAGTAGTTTATTCTATTAAGTTTTTCAGTAAAAAATAAAGCACTTGATTCTGTTTTAGCTTACAGCTGTATAACTTGAGGATAACTCCTCTTAAGTAAATGGAGTTATATTATTGTAAAATGGATATAAACCCCAAAGGGCTTCAGGGAACTCTCTCATTGCGGGAGGCCACACTCAAGTATATCAGGGTATGAATGGTCAATAAGTAGCCAGAGGGTCACACTGGACACTGGAACTCTAACCTTTGAATACTATCTGAGCACAGCCCCAGGTCTGCGTTTAAAGAATTTTAGCTGCTTAACTTTTCACTCCTTAACAGACACGGGCTCAGTTCAGCTGATGCTGCCGTGCTGCTACATGCTCTCGTCTGCCTCAAGTAATTTTTTATCTTCATCTAATTTTAACTTTAAATTGCATCTTCACTAATTATTCTGTAGTTTGAGTTACTTTTAATTTGCATCAACTAATTAATCAGTTTGTTTTTGGAGGAAATGAGACATTCCTTTGAATATTCCAAATAGATATCTCCTCCTGACTCCCCCGCCCCAAATTCATGTCTAGCATAGGTGATTTATTCTTGTCATGCAACTTGTAACCAGGAATGTTCATAGTAACATTCCTGGCTGTGCTTTGCATTTGTTTGAAACTATTGATACGTGGTAGGTGCTATCTGATTTGCATGTAAACAGTTCTGGGTTTCACTTTTTTTTTGTTAAGTTTTTTGATTTTCAGAGATAACAAAATGCAGGCTCGGTACTATATTCCATGTGCCCACACATCTGAAGTTGAAAAGCTGTTTTGGATGTGTAAGGAATGAGGGCTCAGGATTGTATATTTTTTGTAGAATAGTCAGAGATGAAAACATAGAAAAAGGAGAGGAAAAGGAGGAGGGAAAATCATAAATGAGCAAACATCACAAACAAATAGATATTAACATCCTCATGCTGGGTGAAGTTCAGATACTACTCCTGTCTTGAAATCGGAGTAGGAGTGAGCATCGTACTGTTCCTTGTCTGACTACAATAGGTATATAATTGCTGGGTTTGTAGCTTATCCGTACCTGGTATCTCATGACACCTAATGTGCCAGCTCTAAGTTTTGCTGTTTTTTTGTTTTTGTTTGTTTAATATCACTAGTTACAGAGTGGTGCCTTGAGGTTAGTGGCAAACTGTAATAGTCAGCATTCTTTACTATTGTGGAGGAGGGTTGGGTTTTGTCCATAGCCCCAAAATGTAGACAGCGTACCCTCAGATGTCTTCTCTGTGGCTCAGAGCTCTGTTAGCTGAGTTTCTGCAATGGCTGCTTACTGTTCCTTGATTTTTCTCTCTCCCCCACTCCTCGCCCCATTTCTGTTCTTTACCATGCTACGTTGCTCACAGTCAGTTCAACAGGAGGCTGCTAAACGTTTCTTTCCCATGAATCTTACTGTGTGTCATCCATCCTCTCTCCCTGGTTGCTTAAAACAACTCTTTCATCCCCTCCAATGTCACCTGCTATTTCCTCCATTCTACCCAAGCTGGCTGCTTCACAGTCCCTTTTTTCTTCCATCTCGCACTGTCTTCTCTGCAGCCTGATTTGAACACTAGCCCCCACTAGCAATTGCTAAGGTCCCTCTGCCTCTACTTTCATGAAGCTATTCAAACCTTTTCTGTTAAACAGATGTTTGAATCTAATGGTCATACCCCACTTTGTATATGTTGTTCTCTTCCGGAGTAATATCAGTCACTGCTTGGCTCTCTAGATTTTAGCCCTTTGGGATAGAGACCCACTTCATGCTGGAAATTGACCTGCTGCTATAAAGAGTAGAGAAAATTTGTGGCATTGTATGCATTTTCAGAAATGATCACATGGCAGGAAGGATTGCTGAGGAAGAAAAAATTAAGAGAGCCAAACATAGTTTATAACTTATTATTCAGCTAAGCAAGGATGGGTGGGAAGGTGGGAGGGAGGACATAGCTGTCGACAGATATTTAAAGGATACTAGCATATCATAATTTAGTGTTGTTTCACATAGGAGTAATGGAATCAGATTAAGACAGGGATCATTTACACTGAACATAAGGAAAAACTCCTTGCCATGTAATGAACTGTGAAATAGTCTCTTAAAGTGGGAGAGGTGGCAGATCTAGTCCTTGGAATTTTTAAATCTGAACTGAGCAAAGCATTACAGAAGAATTGCACATTGACAGGAAGGTGGACGGGATGATCTAGGACATTTTCTCCAGATCTAACCCCAGGGAGTTCAATATTAATATGAAGCTATTATTAAAACACATTACTTTGCTATTTGATAAGTTAAAGTATTTTGCTAGTCCTGAGCACAATTCTTGAGTACAATGCGAGGTGGATAATTATCCATTAAACCACCCAGTGGAATAGACAAACGGGTACTACCTGAAATAATTTAATACGATGCCATCTTCCATTATTTTTGATTGATCCGAAGATGATGCACATCATTTTGTAGTCCTTTTGTAGTTAACCTCATGCCAGAATTTCTGGTGTAATCCCTTGGCAGTGTTGAAGTGTAAAATATTATCAATCAGTTGCAACTATAGTAACATAGATCTGTTGACACATTCATCTGTCTAGTGAGCTTATGTAGAAGATGTTTTAAAATAGGCTGCAAGAAATCAGAGCTTGCACCCATGTGTTGGTGTCTGGAATGATCTCAGTATGCTGTATAATACCCTTGACAAAACCTAACAGCAATGGAAATGTCTATGAAAATTGTTTTTAAATTTCATAGGAAACCGTTTCATTTCTGAAGCAGTAACATTTATATAGCACCTTTCCTTCTAAAGGATTTCAGACCACTTCCCCCTTTTCCACTGACCACAAAGATGGGGCTTCATGGGTAGAAAGCAAGGAGAGAGCTGAACATTTGCTTTCTCTCCAACACATGGACCAACCACTGTAATCTTTCAGAGAGATTTACTGAGTTAATTTTGGCTTTGTCAGAATTAATTTATGACAGTTCCCCAACCACAGCGTGAAACCTCACTTCTTAGCTCATTGCGGAGTATCAGTAGTGTTGCTGTGTTCTGCTTCTACTCAGGCAGGGCAGAGAAAAGAGAAAGCACTGTGGAGATACAGGACCTCCACATTGCCAACTTTCTATTTGCAGAAAACTGAATGCCCTTGCCCCACCCCCATCCCACGCCTTCTCTGAGGCCTGCCCATTCCATACCCCCTCCCTCCGTCGCTCACTCACTCATTTTCACCGGCCTGGGACAGGAGGTTGGGGTGCAAGAGGGGGTGCAGGCTCTGGCGTGGAGACAGGGATGAGGGGTTTGGAGTGCAGGAGGGGACTCTGAGCTGGGGCAGGGAGTTGGGGTGCAGGAGGGGGTGAGGGCTCCGGCTGGGGGTGCGGGGTCTAGGGTGGGGCCGGGGATGAGGGTTTTGGAGTGCAGGATGAATCTCTGGGCAGGGGCTAGGGGTTCAGAGTGCAGGAGGAGGGTCAGGGTTGGTGTAGGTGGTTGGGGTGTGAGAGGGGGTGCAGGCTCCGGAAGGGAGTTTGGCTGTGTGAGGGGACTCAGGATTGGGACATGGGAGGGGGTTGAGGGTGTGGGCTCTGGGCAGCGCTCACCTCAGGCAGCTCCCAGAAGTGACGACATCTCCCTCTGGCTCCTAGGCAGAGGCATGACTAGGTGGCTCTGCGCCCTGCCACTGTCTGCAGGCACCGCCCCCACAGCTCCCATTGGCCACAGTTCCCAGTCAATGGGAGCTGCAGAGCTGGCGGTCAGGGTGGGGGCAATGCACAGAGCCCCTGTGGCTACTCCTATGCCTAGGAGCCAGAGGGACATGCTGGCAGTTTCCCGGGAGCCGTGCGGCGCCAGGCAACCCTAACCTTGCCTGCCCCACTGCAGGCGGCCAACCGGACTTTTAACAGTCAGACTTCCAGTCGAAAAATGGATGCCTTTGAAGGGCAAGAGAGGACATAAGGCTTTGACAGTGTGAGGACGTTAAAGTGGGGGTAAATTATTACATTAAGCCCCATTTATGTTGTCCTAGTAGTGTAAAGGGGCCATAGTGTAACTGGGAAACAGGCTCCTAAAGTTTCCAGTCTCCTATTTAAAAATACCCACGTAGGGCTGAAGTTGGCCCTATATACGTATTACCCAAGAAAAACTACATTAAGAGAACACTAAGGTTGCAAAGTCGAGCACTCCCAAGTTAGGAGATGCCAGAACTAAGGTCAACCTTAATTTGGCTCCCATGACAGCCTTAATTTGGCTCCCTTGTACGTGTGCATTATGATACAGTCTTTAATTATATGACCATGTATACTTTTCCACAGGTCCCTTGCCTCATTCATTGCACAGAATGGACCTGCTTTAGGGATGAATCAGGGTTGTGTAGTGAAGAAGATTGTCTGTTGGACCCCTGCTTCATTTGTTGCAGAAGTTGGAAGGTGTATCGTGAATAAGGCAGGGGATTGCAGGGAGAGAAAGGAGGGTCTCATGGTTAAGAAAGTTGAATGCTGCTTTGGAGAATTGGATTCTATCCCTGCCTCTGCCACAGAGTTCCTGTGTGATGCTGGGCAAGTCACTTCATCCAGACTTTTCACAGGATGACACTAACTGTGTTCCTCATTTTCTGTTTGCTGAACTTGAGACTCTGGGGTCTGATTTCCCTCCTTTCCCTCCCCCTCCCCCTCCAAAAAGGTTCAGCCTAAGGCAAACATCTGGGATGGAAAATTTCAGGGCAAACTGTTAAAGTTTGATGAATTTATAAGCAACTAACAACATGGTCTTATAATGGGTAGTGTTGGTCAATCTTAATAACAGTGCTACCAGCCTTGCCTGTAATACAAGTTCTTCACTACTGCATTATAGCTAGCTATCTCTAGAGTGGAGTGTGTAGACATATCCACAGACAGCAAACATGCCTAAAGCTCAACAGGGGTGAGACAGGAGAGGGAAATATTGGATAAGAGACAGCTGAACAAACCTTGACCCTTATGAAAATGTAACAGAATCTTTAAGCATCTTGCAGAACAGACAGGACCTCAATCTTCTGCAAAATGGGAAGTGGAGGGGTGAGACATCACCCAAGAAATCAGTGATATGGGATACTTGTGGAAGCAGATGGCTAACAAAACGGAGCCAATAAAAAAGCTTTGTTCAAAACTAGTTAATAAAATTTGTCTGCAGTAATTCATTGTTGGAGTAATTAAATTTATTGGGGTACAATCTTAGATAAAAAGGGTAGCAGGACTTAAAAGGGTTTATGATCTTGCATAGCTCAGCCCTTATTATTATTATTATTTTATTATGTTAAAGAAAAAAGAAATGCAACTGTTTGTAACTTTATATTAGTTTGGAAGTAAAGAGAAAAATATAATTTAGGCAATCATGCATGTACTATCTGAACAAGTTACTTTTAAGCAGTCTGCAGTTCAATGGTGTTGTGGGATATTGTACCATGGGAGTGACTCCACTCTGCATTGAACAGGATCAGATGCCTGAGGGCAATTAAATACACAAGATTCTCACTTTAAACAAAGGCACTGAAAGGAGGCTCCCTGTTCCTGTGCAGTTAATGGTCAAGAAAAGAATGAGTAGGAAAAGAAATAAAAGATGGTGCTTTTTAAGGAAAGGAGGTTAGACCTCCACAGGACGTCTGATTGAGTTGCATCTCAGTAAATAATAAGCACTTGTTATGTTAATGGCATTTATGTTCAGTAACGTGGTTTGCCTTCAGATTATAGGTATATTAATTAGACTGTGCACATAACCAATAATACAGCTGCTAGTTTTTCTCCTTACTGATGTTCTTACTTTAGCATGTTTTATTTATAAAGCCATGCCAGATATTAGTGATTATTGCATATTTTTAGTTTGTAAAAGCACAGGTAATGTATAGATTCTAGCATTCTCAGACAGGAGCTCATTGATGATTAAAAAAAAAAGTACATCACGAAAGTTTACAGAACAAAACCATGACACATCTCACCTCTGGTACTGACTGCTTCCACTGTTGCACCTGATTATAATGAAACTAAAACAATTTAAAGAATTATACAAAACCAAAAATAGTTAAAACAGCCATGAAAGCCTGAATCTGAAACAGAATAAATTGATCTAATACCTAGTAATAGATCTCTGCGAAGAGCAGCTTCCTTTTCTCCTTGTTTTGTTATCTCCTGCTGCCTTTTGTTGCAGCTTATGGACTTTTATCATTTTATTGTATCTTATTGAAGGCCAATTCCTGCTCATCTTGCTCACAGAAGCAGTAGGGTTTACTTCACGGAGTAAAGCAACTAGGAATTGGCCCATAGATTGAAAGCGTCTGGCCTGGTTTTCCTACTTTCCTGAAAACTGCTTTGGTGCTCCATTAATTAATTAATTAAATTATATAGATATGAAACCAAAGTATTGTGAGATACAGTATACATTGCAAAAGGGACTACATGAAGTCTGTCCATTTATACTGATGGGCATTTGGTTTTAAGCTTGCTCTTCTTAAGGATGACATTCACTCTAGTGTGAAGGGCCTTATCAAAACAAAACACAGCACTTATACCCCATTTACTTTAACTAGACATTAAGGGTTTGAGTCCCCATTGCCTTCACCTTGAAGAGCTTGTAGGTTTGACAAGTAATTTAAAGAATATCTCATTTGGAAGTTGAGTATCGTTTTTCTCAGAGCTAGCTATAGATGTACCTTGCCCACCTCTGGGCTTGGCTACACTTGAGAGTTACAGCGCTGGTGGTGGCTTTACAGCGCTGTAACTTACTCCCCGTCCACACTGGCAAGGCACATACAGCGCTGTATCTCCCTGGCTACAGCGCTGCTTGTACTCCACCTCGACGAGAGGAATAAAGAGAACAGCGCTGCTGTTGCAGCGCTGGGATGCCAGTGTAAACAGTGATTAATCTTACTACGCTGTAACTGACCTCCGGAACCTTCCCATAATGCTTTTAAGAAAAGATTACACTCTTTGTTTTGTTGTGATGCCTCTCTTTGTTTTGTTGTGAACTCGGGGCTCCCGGAGCTGCTTATCTAAAAAACAAACACAGCTGCTGTTTGCAGTGAATGAGCAGAGGCAGGGGGATCCCTTTGGAATGTCCACAGCTAGTATTTGCTTGAGGAGAGAAGTAGCATGGTGGGTGGTGGTGGGGGGTCCGTTTCGGAGCAGCTGCTTATCTGGTCTGTGAGGAAAAAAACAAAGAAGGCTATTTGCATTTAGTGAATGAGAGAGGGGTGGGGGAAGGGGTCGGAACTTGCAAGGCAGGGAGCTGACACAGTGTCAGCTTCAAAAATCCACTCTCTCTGTCTCCCCCACGCTCCCTGTCACACTCCACCCCAACCCCCTCTTTTGTTGCAGCCACTTGAATGCTGGGATAGCTGCCCATAATGCACCACTCCCAACACCGCTGCAAATGCTGCAAATGTGGCCACACTGCAGCGCTGGTAGCTGTCAGTGTGGCCACACTGCAGAGCTTTCCCTACACAGCTGTACGAAGACAGCTTTAACTCCCAGCGCTGTACAGCTGCAAGTGTAGCCAAACCCGTTTAGGCCATATCTCCTTTTCTGCCTTAGTCACCGTTTTCTCTGCTAGTGTGAAGAGAAGTAGTATATCAACAACCTCTGGAGATACACAGCTTCCTGGATTAACGGCACCCCCTTTTGTGACTACTGTATGGGCAGATACTGGGACAAAACTTGGCCTAACCTCACTTGTAAAGCAATTGCAACATTGGGGTTTGAAAGCAATCGATTATTTTAAAAGAAAAGGTTATCAGCAGAAACATGCACACAGATCTCTACAGCAGGGGTCTCAAACACACAGCCTGTGGGCTGCATGCAGCCTGCAAGGTTATTTTCTGAGGCCCCCCCGCCCTCCTCCAGCATTTACCTAGAGCGGTTCCCCGTTCCCGGCCAATGGGAGATGCTGGGGTCGGTGCCTGAAGCAACAGCAACACACACCCCTGCGCCTCTTTTCCCCCATGTTCCAGCTGCTTCCCAGAGTGGTGCGAGGGCAGGGCCCCCAGTGCGCGCCGGGCCAGAGCCCGCCCCCTGAACCCCTGCTGCAGTCGAACCCCCTGCCCTGAGCCCCTTGCCGCACCCTGCACCCTGACCCCCTGCCACATGCCTCCTGCACCCCAACCCCCTGCCCTGAGCCCCCTGCCACACCCTGACCCCCTGCCCTGAGCCCCCTGCTGTACCTCGCACCCCTTCTGCACCCCAACCCTCTGCCCTGAGCCCTCTGCCACACCCCTCCTGCTCCCCAATCCCCTGCCCTGAACCCTGCTGCACCCCTCAGCCCTCCTGCACCCCACACCCCAACCACTGCCCTGAGCCCCCTGCCGCACCCCTCCTGCACCCTGATCCCCTGCCCTGACCTCCTGCCACACTCCACACCCCAACTCCCTGCCCTGAGCCGCTGCCACACCCACTCACCCCTCCTGCCCCCCCTGGGGGCAGAGAGAGGGTGGAGTTGGGGTGGGGATTTCGGGGAAGGGGTTGAAATGGGGACAGGGAAGGGGTGGGAAGAGGTGGGGCGGAGGGGGCCTCGTGGAAGGGGTGGAGTGGGGACGGGGCCAAGGGCGGGGGGGAGGTGTCAGTAATGCGGCCCTCGGGCCAATGTGGCCCTTGTGGTCATTTGATTTTGAGACCCCTGCTCTACAGTGTTCTTTCCCTGTTTGAGCATAGTGTGGGTGACTTTCGCATGAGCTTTGTTGTCTAAATATTTATCAGCTTTTGGGAGTATAGGTTATCCTGATAGTATTTTGACTCCACTGACCTTTGCTTTCTGAGCCTCAGTTCTGCAGCTCATTAGGCAGAGGAAAGAATAATTATAAGGAAATTTAAAAAACAAAAAAACAAAAAAAAAACACCCCAGTATCTTGGGGAAAGATCTGAGATTTGTCATCTGGCACTCCAGACTAAATATTTAACATAGTCCATAAGGTATATAATGGAAATATTTACTTTACAGGCAACTGAAAGAATATAATTTACAACTCATTATCAGCTTAGCTTTTCAGATATCGGGTAACGATTATAGCCCTCCAGGACACAGAGATTTGGAGTAAGTAATTCTGTTAAAAAATCAGAATCCCCAAAGTAATTCTGTTACCAGAGAAAATAAGGTTGTTAAATACAATAGCTTGCCAGATGCTACCTTGGCTATTACTGTCCTTTGTGTCTACACATACCTTTGCAATATGTGTTCTCCATACAATAACTGAAGAGTTGTTTGTTTAACATGTTGATTTCATGATGGTATCTTCATTTTTTAAAACAGTGCTCTCTTCTGGGGAAAAAAGTTCACATTGTTAATCATTGCTAAGGAGGAAGTGTACAGCCAGAGTAATGAGGCTGTGTACTGGGGAGAACCTCAGGAAGAATGAAAGAGGACAGCCTCCCATTTTGAGGCTATGAAGCACTAGTGAAGCTACTCCATAGCCACAAATGCAATCTTGAGCTAGTCTTCCTCATTGAACTGCCTGGAGGGAATAGCTCATGGATGATCCAAATAGCTGCAAAATCTCTATCCTTGCTTCAGCCCTCACACCCCAATTTTGTTGTATATGGGTTTTTAAACTGTGCCTATCACTATGGTAACTGAGCACGCAATACATGGGTAGGAACTGAAGTGAAAACCATTGTTGTGCCAGCCCAATTGCATCACCGTTAGACTTTGCAGTTCCTGTTGCTGATCCTTAGCTCCCCAAATCCTGCTCCCTCCTGCAGTGGAATGACACTGGTCCGCTGTGTCTATGGTAGTCTTCACTCATGAATGAAAGGAGTGAACAGGATTTGCCCAGTCCTCCACTGCATTGCACAGTCTGTGTACTGGGTAGCACAACCTGGGGAAGGTGTCTTCACTCCTCACCCCCAGGTGGTCACAATTGCATCCATAGGATGCAGTAGACCCCACAGATCCTAGTGAATTATTGTCTGTGAAGGGAGAGAAGTTGGCAACATTCACATATCTGTGGATCTTTGGACCCAGCTCACGTGCTGCTGTACAGGCAGCCACCACATAACTAAGTGCCATGCTGCAAAGGAGGTGTGCAACATCAGTGCAAAATTTCCCCCACTCCAACTCCTTTGCAGAATGAAACAAAACCAGTTCCGCCCCTGGAGGCCATCTGCACCTGCAGAGAAAGGGAGTGAGTTTTCCCCCTATGTGGATAGTCATGAGTAAGTGCTGGAAGATAAGTTTTCATCTGACTGACCATTAAAAGTTTAAAATGTTAGCCTTTTGATCATTATACTTCTACAGGCTGAGGTTTCTTCCAATCAAACTCCTTGAAGCTGATATGTTAGCTACCTAAAAGGTTTCACTGCAGTACTATGATGAGAAAGGGCCATTAATATTCTCAAATGATCTGAAGGCCTTGACTGGGAGCATTATTACGGAGACTAGTTGTCTTTGTAACAGTCAGGAGTTCATATGTGGAAGTGCTGATTTACACGAGATGTTTATGGGATAATAAAGGAGTTTCATTTATGGCATATATCTGATCAGTCACACTTTTCAAATATTATTTTAAATTCTAAGCTTTATTTGGAGAGCTTAGAGTTCTCTTATTGCTTCTTTAAGAGTTTATAACTCCAAAAGGACAGGAACATAGACTCCTTGTTTGTTACTAAAGGTCAGACATTACAATGCAGAATTAGAAAAGGCTTTTGTTTAAATGCACTTACCAGTTAAAGTCGGTGTTTGTAGGCAGATAATACATATCAGATATTGAATAAATTCCTTTTATTGTGGAAAATTGTAGATTGAAGGGAAACTTGGGGCTGTTCTTGCCCAGACATGAGTGAAAATGGTATGGGTGAAAAAAGAAAGGAATCTGAAATCTTGATTTAGTTTCCATTTCCAAATTCTTGAGCAGAATATTAATGAAAGAGAGTAGATTTGACAGGCAGGTAACAGTGAGAGAGAGAAACAATTCACAAGGGAAAGGATGTGAAAACTCATGATGAAAAGATTTTACAAGATAATCTGAACAAGAAACCTGCTTTTGGCTCAGATGCACACTCCAGCTCGTTCATCTCCTGTGCAGGTAAAATGGATCATTTTGTTTTATTTGCAGAACACAGATGTGTTTTTGAAATGTATGTGGTTGTGGATTTGTATAAGGAGATCAATTGTGTTAAAGGATGAAAAATTGTGTGTCTGTTCTTTCACCATAATACATTTTTGGGAAAAAAAATCTTTTGTTTTGGGGTGTCTAGACTGCCTGATGCAGAGGATTTTCACTGGGATATAGAGCCCTTTGCTAAATAGTTAAAATCCAAAACATTAAACATCAGTCTAATTTGATGTTAGCTTGATTTAATACTTATACTTTATTAACTGAGGTTACTTCTGTGGTGGAATGCATTTGCTTTTTAACAAGAAAGCTACCCAAGTATAAAAAGCAGAGAAGGGTCTGACTGAAAAGACAGGTGGAATTTAGGTGGGCAGATTATAATTATTACAGTATCTGAACTAGGATTTGACCAGGACGTAGTTAGAACCTCTGCTTGTACAAAAAGTTCCATGACATTTCTAATGACCACTAATGGTTAAGGCCTTTTGTATCTCATGTGAAAGATGGCATATTCAGAAGCACAGTGCTCTTCAAACGGCATTGGTGTAGCACTGACTCAGATAGTGCTATTTATTGAAAGCTGCCGCACCTAAGTATTCCCTAGAGGTTAGGTATGTCAGATTGGCTGAATGCATCCTCTTGATGTTGTCTTGCAGCTCCTAACAGTTTATGCAGCAAGAGACTAGGATTCAAATCTATCTTCCCCTCCCTGGCAATGAAGAGCAAAGACTTCTGAATTTTTATAACCTTATTCATATTTTTAGCTTCTGTCATTTATTGATATATATTACTAGTTCTGGAACCTGAAAACAAACGTATAAATCATATATGCAGATAAGCTACCATATCCATCCCAAATCCTTTCTACAGACTCCTGATAAGAGAATAACGCTTCAAATTGCACTGTTTTTATAACCCTTTTGTATTTCAGGGATCAAGCTAAAATCTTAAAAGCTGCTGAAGACAAGGATGTCTCATAGCATTAGAGAAATAAAATAATGTTCTGTTCAGCAGCTTAAACCAGAAGAATGGAATGTTTCTCTTTAGTCAAGGAAGCTTAAATTGAAATCTATCATTCACAATGATATATTCTTTACAGCTATGAGATACACTCATTTTTTTACCAGTATCTTTTGGGAAGACAAATTAACTTGTATGATTTGGAAAAGGGAAAGTAGAAAACTATTAAAAAACCCAGGTGAATGATACTGATTTAATTCTTTTTCTCCTTTCTTAGATTGATTGTTTACATTTGAGGGGATTATAAAAATTGTTGGCCTTTTTATGTATACTCTATTTGCTAAGTGACCATTTGCCTGTCACAATTCTTATTATTTATTCTTTTATTTGGGTGACATTTAATATTATGTTTTATTTATATGCCATATACATGCAAGACACATTATACACCTGCGTGCGCGCACACACACAAAGTGTCTTGCTGTGTAGATATAAGCAGACAAGGTCCCTGCCTCAAGGTGCTTGACATTTGATAATGTTTAAGACTTTAGGACAAGTCCTATTCCCTTGATTCATGTAAGCAGTATCATTGGATTCAGTGGTCACCTGGGGTTTATTTAAGTTAAACTACAGAAATAAGTGAAAATTACATGTTTGCTCACCTGCTTTAGTTTGGATAAGACCTTTCCTGCCTTCCCCTTTCCTCATTCCTTACAGAAAGTAACCATTTACACATGAGGCCAGATTCTGCCACCCTTGTTCATTTGAAAAGTACACCAGTGAATGTGTACCCAGCACTTAAGTGACACCAACCTCGGCAGCATTGCAGCGTCAATCTTTAAGTAAAGATAAAGTGACGTTAAACAATTTCTCCCACGTACTCTGCACAAGCAGGCTTTTCTTCTCCATCAGGTATATACCGGTATGTCCTATTGCTGGAGTTATTTGTTGTCTTGAACAAACAGTTTGGTCAGTAAAAGGAAATTCCCAGGATTTAGAGACTGCATGTCTCTTACAGTATTCCCCTAAGGCATTGTCAAAGCACTTGATCTTATTCCAAACATACATGATTTGTCTGTCTGAAATCCTGGTTCCTTGAAGTCAATGGGAGTTTTGCTCTTGACTTAAAACAGGACCAAGGTTTCACTCCAGGACTCTTTTGCTATAGAAATCCCAACATTCAGAGCCCTTTCGCACCAAAAATCCTGTCTTTGAGTATTTACAATAGATTTTCATTATGCCTTTATGAGAAGATACTCTGCTTCTTGCGTGAAAGCATTGGATAGCACCATTGACAATGGTATATGTTTGCTGCTTTAGGGCATCAAAAGTGGAAGCATCTCCAGTAAATCTGATAAAATGGGAGTAGGGGATTTAGAGTTTGAGTGGTTCTTACATGACATACTGTGAAATAGATCACATTGTTGGAGGCTTTGTATCTTTCTTGCTACATTTGAAATCTTTCCCTAAAGGCATGCCTGGCCAGTTCCTACATGTCATATGTGCACCAGCGTACTAGAACATATCTCTGATTCTTTTTTATTTTCTGAATGTGTAAAGTTTACCAATATTCAGAACAGAGCCCTAAATTATTTTGTTAATCTTTAATTATATTAAATCCCCATAGCAAGCCAGTACTCAGCCTAAATCAATGGATTGGTTGCCAGAGAACTCTACAGGGCCAAAGCAGGAAGAATCCTGCCCCTAAAGGTACAGAGTGGAAGCAGAACCAATCTATAACCTGTACCCTGAATAGGTTCTGTGGCTTTAGTGCCCCTTCCATTCAGTGACGTGTGAAAGAAACAGAGGATCGTTATTGCTTAGGGTATGTCTATACTACCCGCCAGATTGGCGGGCAGCGATCGATCCAGCAGGGGTCGATCTATTGTGTCTAATCTAGACACGATAAATCGACCCCTGAGTGCTCTCCCATCGACTCCTGTACTCCTCCGGCACGAGAGGTGCAGGCAGAGGCAACGGGGGACCGGCAGCCGTCGACTCACCGCAGTGAAGACACTGCGGAGAGTAGATGTAAGTATGTCGACTTCAGCTACGTGAACAACATAGCTGAAGTTGCATAACTTGGATCGATCCCCCCTCCAGTGTAGACCAGGCCTTAGATGTACCCCACCTGGCTCCCAAGCTCCTTTACATGAACACATGTACGAAGCTCTCATGGCAGCCACCACAAGACCACAACAAATGTTCTCCCTATATCTTCTTCCCCATTCTTGTACAGTGGAACCATGCTGGTTCTCTGCACTTCCGCATTTCATTAGAAATATCTGGTCTGATTCTCCTATCACTTACACTGACTTCATGGTGGTGTGATTCCACTGATTTGACTCCTGCTTTACTTCAGTGAAGAGCAGAGGATCAGGCAGTCTTATTTTCCATTTCAGTTTCTTGCTTGAAATTTGCTTCAGTTTCACACATTCTAAAATAGTAAATGAGGTTAGGAAAGAGTAATTTAAAATATGCTTATTACATTAATTAAATTGATAGTTTATTTCCTATTGATAAGTGCAGAAGTACCATTTTTAATCTGATGAATGATAGTTGTAATAGGTACAGAAACCTTGCTACGTTTATTTTTCTCATATAATAAATATGAGCACAGTAACAGCACTGAAAAATTATTAATAATAATTTGTTTTATTTTACTTCTAAAAATTGATTTTTGTTCTAAATGCTCCCAGATTAACGGAATGAAAGAACAGAAGAGCAATAGGAGTATATGCAAGTATCCTCTGAATATTTTGTGTGCTGTAAATATTTAAAGCATCTCTCATCCGAAGTGGATGTCAACATCCTTTTTAAAACTTAACACATTGATATGTGGATTATTAAAAGGGATCACTTTGCCAAATTCTGAAATGCAGCTCTTCTGAGATGAAATACTGCAGACGCTAAATTAGAGACATGAGGTGGGTGAGGTAATATCTTTTATTGAACCGACTTTTGTGAGACAAACTTTTGCCCTAGGACAAAAAAGAGGATGCTGTGATTTTTGGAGTACCTTTCCCAGACCTGAAGAAGAGCTCTGTGTAGCTCAAAAGCTTGTCTCTTTCACCAAGAGAGCTTAGAGAATCGGTCCAACAAAAGATATTATCTCACCCACCTTGTCTCTCTAATATCCTGGAACCGACACAGCTAAAACTACACTGCAGACACTAAATGGCATACAGCAACACTACATAACAATGCTGTCTTTACAGTCTCTATTAAATGCAGTGTGGGATCCCGCCATGCTTTTTACTTCCACTGTAATCCTCAAAACCTGCTCAAAGTGATACAACTTGAATAATGGGAGACAAATGTAGAGGGAAGAGGTATAACAAAAATCAATTTTCAAGTATTACATTGCTGTCTAAGGCAGAGTTTGAAATGGGATAGGCTTATGCATTTTTAACCTCACATGAATAGAATGTGATCATATAATTGTGGTCTTAGAATCTGGCACTTTTCAAAAGAGACATAAAACAAAGATTTACTTTTTATATGCATGTATTAAGTCACATTCTGTTTTATCTCCTTTCAATGCATGGACATAACTCCAATTAATGTTAATGGAATTTACACACATGCATAAAGAGGAAAATGTACCCCGAAACTGGTTGCTCTTTGGCTTATCATTCTGTGATTTTATTACCCTAGGTATGTATGACACATTGCAGTGTTTTCTAAGCAGCTGCTCTTTAGGTAAATTAATATCTGGGGTCTCTTTACTTCTCTCTTGAACTTTAACTACTGTAACAGAGCTTAATGTAAAGCTGCTCATAGCTTATCTCACCAGATTGCTATTTGAAAATTCTAACAAAAACACCTTCATAAACTGCTTCCATAACACGCTAATCTCCTAAACTTCCTGACACTTTAAACTATTATTATAACTAAGTATAAAACCAGTCTTGAAATGTCCCTCTGTGCATCTTCAGTACTATGGGCGTATGCTGCAAAATCCCTCTCACTTCATAGTTACAAAATAGAAATTCTTAAGGAAATAAAGACCAAGGCTGCAGCTTTGGGTATGGTGAACGACATCATTCCTTAAGACTATGATCTTGTTTTTATTTGAATTTAGAGAATTAGCAGATTGGATGCTATGGTTTTTTTGCTGTTTGCTAGGCTGAAGTTTTCAGATTTGATTTGACACTGAAAGGAACTAGACTATGCCACGCAGAACCCCATTATTTCCCCTGAGCATAGACTTTTTAAAATGAGGGCTGGCTATTGAATTGCAGATTTACATCATTGTTGTTCCCTGTGGTAATTACACTAAGAATACATCATAGCATAGTATATAGTTGTAACACTCCGATAAAGATTGTGTCAGGACTTCCGTTCTAAATCCCCATTTTAAGTGATTTGATCACTGTTAGAAAAATCATGTTTGATTCCAGTCCTGGTATATAGGTTTTCAAAATAAAATGAAATCTAATCCTTCCTTTAATACTCTGATTTAAATTAAAAAGTCCTAAAGAATTTCAAAGTGTTATATATGAATTCAATAGGAATTATTTTAAAAATGTATAAGGACTCTTTCTGCACTGTTATACCAGTTCTATGAGAGAGTGGCTCCAGTGACGACATGTCAGTGTAAAACTGGTGTTGTGGAGTGGAGACTCAGGTCCATTGAATTTAATAGACAGGTTTTTTTAAAATCTATCCTGTAAAATGCTGTAACAGGGATACAATTTAATACAAACTTGTATGGGATGGATCTGAAAACCTAAAGAAATGCTCTAATTTTCTATAAAATTCTATAGGGCTTTCCTATGTAGGCAAGTAACTAGAAATGAAGGTTATTGTATTATAGCTTATAAAAGAAAAATTAGCTATTTCAGTTTGGTTATCCAGCATAATAACTTTTGTATGATCAAACTAATAGATGACACACAAGGACTGTTACCATTGGCATCAACAGAGGCAGGAGTAGGGCATGAATAGCACATCAGTGTCTTCACTCTCTTTTTATGGGTTATGGATAATGCATATTTTGTTTAAAGTAGTGCATGTTGTAACTACCTTAATATCTCTCCCACGTAATCCTCAACAAGCCAATGAGGCTTCTAGCTTGTCATTATACAAATATGCAGTGAAAGAGTGGGTGACTGTGCTCCAAGTTGGAGACACCATTAAAAAGCATAAGAGTGGTGCTCCTATCTTTTATTCATCACTAATCTAGTTTAATACAGATAATGGTCCAGCTGCAGAAAGGAATTACATTAACAGCCTCTCTTTTCTTGCTAAAACACAAACGTTTATGTTAAATGATGCTTTTCCAAGTTGCTTTGATTATTTATATTTGTTCTAAATAGCAAATTGTCACATCCACCATCCTCTATAAACCAGTCTTCTGTGTTACTATAGTAACATGGTATCCACTAAAATATAGGCTCCAGAATAGAAAGGAAAGTTTGGGCTTTGA
Source organism: Mauremys mutica (assembly GCF_020497125.1). Lineage (NCBI taxonomy): Eukaryota > Metazoa > Chordata > Testudines > Geoemydidae > Mauremys > Mauremys mutica. Next base: position 85,015,601 of record NC_059075.1, read on the forward strand.
CTCGCTTATTTGGAGGTTTTGGCAGGAGAATTTATCTCCTAGAGCATGTATTTTAGACTCTTAGGAACACTTGCATTTTAACTCTTTCAACCAAAAAGATGTCATAATGCAAAAAGGATGTATATTTATATGCTGTAGAATATCTAGTCTCAAAAGGGTTAATAGTCCACTATGGTAGACTTTTTCTGACTTCTGTTCTTTCCTTCTGTTCTCTTTGACTTTCAAATGAATGACTGGTGTTTTTCTAGAGATGAAACTAAGGCTACAGCACAGTATTGCCTCTCCCTGACCCCTTCATGTGAAAGTCTGCCCATCTTGCTTCCATGACACACTCACTCATCAGTAACCTGAATAACTGAGATCTAACCTAGATAGATTAGAAATCTAACACTAGTTTTTAGCCTGATAAATAAATCGTCTTTCAAAAATGAATGAGTGTGTCTGTTCCTGTAAAGCTGAGAGTCAGTGTGCTTGAAGGTGGTAGGGTGACCAGATGGCAAATGTGAAAAATCGGGACAGGGGGTGAGGGGTAATCGGTGCCTATATAAGAAAAAGGCCCAAATATTGGGATATCTGGACACCCTAGAAGGTGGGCAGTAATAGTGTAAACTATAGGAAATGTCATTTTTATATAACACAAAAACTATATTAAAAGAACATCATTATGGTTAAGTATCAGAGGGGTAGCCGTGTTAGTCTGGATCTGTAAAAAACAATAGAGTCCTGTGGCACCTTATAGACTAACAGACGTATTGGAGCATAAGCTTTCGTGGGTGAGTACCCACTTCGTCAGATGAAGACAAAGTGGGTATTCACCCACAGAAGCTTATGCTCCAATACGTCTGTTAGTCTATAAGGTGCCACAGGACTCTTTATCATTGTGGTTGAAACCTTAATTCCCCCCTTTATGTGTTATGATTCAGTATTTAATGACTCAATCACATAATATTTTTTCACAGTCTTAGTGGCCCCCAGCTCAAGTCTACTTGCTCAGTCAGTCCAAGTTCCCCCCCCTCTCCTGGTTTCTCATCCATTCTGTGTTCTCACTCTGACTCCCGGGTCCTAGTCCCAGTCTCCTGCTCAGGCTCCTCATCCCATCTCAGTCTTCCTTGGCTCATAGTCTCAGTCTTTTGGCCTCGCAGATCTCGGTTCTCCCCCTGCCTATCAGCTCCTTGTCTTTCCCGCCTCACTGCCCCCATTTCCCTGTCCCTGCCCACTGATTCCTACTCCCAGTCTGTTCGTGTTTCCCTCACCAGCTCCAGCCCCAATCTCCTGGCCCAACCACCTCCAGGCTTCCCTCCCCATCAGTTACCAGTCCCGGTGTCCTTACTCAACCAGTCCTAGCTTGCCTTCACCCCAGCTCCCCAGTCTCCTTACTAATCCAGTCCCAGTCTCCTTGCCCAAACATTTCCAGTCTCATCCCTCCAAGTCCCAGCCACAGTCCACCTCCATCACAGTATCAAGAATTTTTTTAACATGGGCAAAAGAATGACTTTTTCCCTAGCCGTGTTTTCTGAAATGACTACATCATTTTGCTGAAATTTCCCAAAAAATTCAATCTGAGGGAGGCATATAGCATAGAAAATTTCAGCCCAAAGAGTTAAAAGTTTGGCAAAGTTATAAGCAACTGAAAACGGAAACTTCTAATGTGAAGTGTCAGGCAACCTTAATAATAGGCAGTGCTACCAGCCCCACCAATAACCCCCCCCCCCCCGACTCCCCTTGAAAAATGGGAAGTTCTCTCCCCAGAAACTGAACACACTTCACATGTGTTGTGTTCTTTCCTGGTTAGAGCTTGAACTCCTTGGAAAATGTGCTGTACCGTAATGGATTTTATTTATTGTATGTCCTGAACCATATTAATTATACAGGCATTGATTACCCTTAGAAAAATTACCAAATGAATCATTCCTCATAACTTGCTATGTTGCATGGATCCAGAACATTTAGCATTTATTAACGTATGTCCATGGGAGTTATTTAAAACAACAAAAACTGGGAAGCCTCCAAATTGTACACTTATGATCTGATCTAACCAACACTCAATGCAGCCAAAGGGAATCTTTTCACTTACTTCACTGGGCTTTGGATCAAGCCCTTAGCTGTTCTATGTAGCTTTGTGTTACTATTATTCTCATTCTTGTCTTTCTCCTTCCTCTCTGTATTGAGTTACATGCATGAATAGGTGTTTTCTTGATCCTACAGTTAGATCCATCTGAGTAGAGCCTTATATCCACGTTGAGACTTCACATAGGCTCTACACACGTAGATGCAACTGCAGGAATCTGGCCTTTAAAATAAAAGAGTTCCTGCCCCCACAGACTTTCAGTTTGTGCTGGATGCAGTACAAACATAATCTTGACTGGGGCCTTTGATATCTAGTGTAATACAAATAATAAATATAACAACATCATTTTCTATAGTAGAATTTCAAAGGTGATTTCATATACGAGATTGCAAAGTTTTTGGATAGAATTCTATCAAGTTGTATTTATTTCATGTTGGCTTCAAAATTATTTTTAATCTTAATAACTGTAACATAATTTTTCCTCTATTCAGTATACATAATTAGCCATTTCTGTTTCTCTTGAAGTGATGTAATATACTTCTTATTTTCCAGTGGTGAATATGGATTAGTTAATTCAAACCCTTCTCAGACAAAATCCGTATACCTTGCCACAGTACCATAATGATTCCTCATGCCACACATGCCACAGGTTCTGTATTGAAAATTGAAAGAGTCACTAAGGAATGGATTTATGAGGTATATGTTATATCTAGACTGCAGCCATTTAAGTCTCTGTATATGTTATGGCAAAATAATTGGAATGCCTATTATTCTCTTTTGACACTGCTAAATTCTCATTTAAATACAATGAATGTAAACAAACAAGTGTATTTATTCAGTGTTATCAGAGAGTCTTCTGTGAAAATGTTAAAAAGGAAAAATGTTAGTCTAATTTTTCAACATGGTTTAAATGAAAATAGATTTTGAAATATTTTTCAGATTAAAGGGTTGCAGCTGTGATCAAACTATGCTGTTGAGCTAGTAGAAAATACAAAGTTACAGGTATTCTCACTTCGGCTTTTACTCCGTACCTTATGATATCTGATCTAGAGGTTTGCATAAGCTGGCCGCTTCACTGCCACCACATTACAACTTTTCCCAGATGACCTAGTACCAGCAGAAAGTCTTGACCTCTCACTCCTTCAGCACTTCAGAGGTTAATTTAGTTGAGGGATCAGATTTCTTTTCAGGGGAGTTTGATGATCACCTTCTAGCTAGCTCTTACTTTTAGTGTCTTTCAGAGCTGCTAAGTGTTGAGTGCTCTGCTGAAAAACAACCTTGCTCTTCTTAAAATATCTCTTCATATATTTAAATTAAAAGCTGGTTTCTTTAGCAGAGTTTTTAATGGTAGCCTGATGAAGGTATCAACGTGTAAAATAAATCTAAGCCCTTTCTCTGGAACTCTTCATGGGAAGCAAAGTGGAGAAATGCTTTGGCCTAGGAATATTACAAGGTAGGAAGTTTTCTATACTTTCAAGAGCATGAACTCTGTGCAAGAGCTTTGTTTAAATACAGGCAGTTTTTACACCGGAAGCTTCTTTCTCACTTCACTCTGTATTCCATTTTAAGTGCAGAATAATAAATTAAATCAAGATTTTATTGTTTAGGTATATTTTCATAAAATATCAGGGAATTTAATATGCAAGAATTGAGAGAAAGTATATTTTTTTCTACTGACTTCATCTATGCTTCAGCCAGTTACAAATATATTTATTGACTATTAGCATGAAGTTGTTCTTATTTCATTATAAGTAACTTGGTTTAGAAATCAGTATCTTTCCCATTAGAGTTACAGACCTTTCATCCCTCTCAGGAAGCTATGTTAGGGGCTTTGTAATATTCTTGCACTGTTAGTTTGCTTTTTGTGCAAAATTAAGAACCTGCTTTTACAAGAGTGAGCGCTCTCACGCTCTGCATTGTGTAACAATAGCTTTTGGGGCTGTTGTCACGCCATTGTGAGTGAGGTCTGCTCGTTGACATTTTAGGATTTGATCTGCAGTCTTTTTTTTCATGCATGTAGTTCTTACTTGTGCAAAGTTTCATTGGCTTCCATGGAAGTACTTGCCTGTGTTAAGGAGTACGATCCTTTACATTTGCAGTTTCTTTGAAACAAGCCCAAGACTTACTGATGCTACTTAAAATGTTGCAATTCCACCAGAAAACCAACTGCTTACTGAGCTGATACTGACATCTTCAGCACAATGTGTCTGTATAATTAAGTAGTAAAATGGATTCTATGGATTGATTGTGTGTGTGTGTGTTCTTTAAATCATGGCATGATAAGTCATTCTTTCTTCAGTGGTTTGGCTTCTTTGGGGACAATCCTGCTCCCAGTGATCAAATTAACTACTTTTATTGCCAAGTTTGATTTTATTCAGAACATATGTTGGCTAATTCTAATATTTTAGCAAGACCAAATTTAGTCTCTGTCCTCTTTTTACTGTGGGAGCACAGTGTAAGTGTGCATACATTATCCCTGTGTCCATGTGTGTTCAGTTGCCTTTCATCAGTATTGTATGAAACAAGATGTAAGAGATGTTCCAAGTGTGAAAAATCTGTGTTTGACTGTATGCAGTTTGGGGCAGGAGCTGTACCTTGATTATTTTATAAAGCACTTTTATGGTCCATTATAAATAATGGAGAGCTTCAATGACTGGCAGTTACTTCAGTTCTTGGCACACAGGAGTTCTGCACTTTCTCTCTGCAGTTTCCTGTGCTGAATCCTGGTTGAGGCGGATAGCAATGGGCAGATCTGAAGAGATTGGAGAACTTTTGTATAGTGCTGTCATTCTTCTTAACATATGCACAACTAACTCAGGTGGCATGTGCCCAGGATTCATCACCAAATTTGGTCCATTGGTTGGATCATTAGCTTCCCTGGCCCAGTCCGGGTACTGACGGGGAGTGCAACATGAATGCTGATCCATGCCCCCCATGCTGTCATTGCAATACTGCATAAAGGCAGGAGAGGAAAAACAGGATGACAGGGAAAGAAGAGGTCACATTCTACCATGCCACTTACAGGTAGGTTTCAGTTATGTGAGTGTATGGAGTGTCCATCCATCTTTTGGGATGGCCTTGTCAGTGAGTTCATGGCACTTGACAGTCACATGTGCATATAGGTTGTCCTGTTTGAGAGTGAGCAGAAACACCAACGTGGGATAATAATGCTCAGAGCTTTTCCCACTATGCTTGCTAATGCTGGCTAATCTATCCATCTAGGTTTTTATCACCATGGAACCTGAATACCTGTTGCATTTCAGGATATTTTTGTTTCTTTACTGTAGTTCACCCCTTTCCTCCCACATTTTAATGGTTGATTTACATCAAAACAATAAGAATCCAGCTCATTAACTCTTATTCCATATGCCTTTGCATTACGAACAATATTTTTATATTGTATCAGAAATGTGGATCTCTAATGTACAATCTTTGCTTGATCTGTGAAGCAGAATTTCTGCAACTGTATCTCCTTATGATGTGATCCTATAACAGAGGTCGGCAACCTTTCAGAAGTGCTGTGCCGAGTCTTCATTTATTCACTCTAATTTAAGGTTTCGTGTGCCAGTAATACATTTTAACGTTTTTAGAAGGTCTCTTTCTATAAGTGTATAATATATAACTAAACTATTGTTGTATGTAAAGTAAATAAGGTTTTTAAAATGTTTAAGAAACTTCATTTAAAATTAAATTAAAATGCAGAGCCCCTGGACCGGTGGCCAGGACCCAGGCAGTGTGAGTGCCACTGAAAATCAGCTCATGTGTCACCTCCGGCTCCTGCCATAGGTTGCCTACCCCTGTCCTATAAGATTCACAAGCTAAATAAGGTCCGGAGCTAGCTAGTACTTAGATGGGAGACCTCCAGAGAAAATCTAGGTATTCAGAAGGCATTGTGTCAGGAAATGCTGTTGGTATTTCAATAGGTAGCACTCTCTTCTGTTATTGAACTAATGCCCTAGTACAATGTAAGAGGGCACTGTGATTCTTGAGGTGTCAGCTTTTGGATCAGGAGAAGTGTAAAATCTTTGCAGGGGCAAAATCAAGGGGCAACTACAGAAAGACCCAAAGATTCTGAAATTCACAGTTAGTCTGACATTCTTCTAAGGTAATTCTCAACTCTGTGGGAATTGCTCTGATCAGTCATCCTGGAGCATGTTTCTTAGCCCAGCCCCTCTGCTCCAGTCAATGTAGATGCTCTGAGGGTTCACACTATTGATTTCCTCCAGCTGGAGAGAGGAGGAGAACATTTAATGAAAAAAGAAAAGGCAAATCCTAATTGTGATCCACATGCAGAACTCCCATATATGTCCATGGGGGAAATCCTGCACTCTCTCTGTGGATGTGGAAGAGCCTGAAAACAGAAAAAATACTACAGATCAGTTGTAAAGGGGAAGAATGCAGAGAGTTTGTGCAGTGGCTTAGGGAACGCAACAATTGCAGGGGCCACTAAAGCCCTCAAAACCACCTCTTTCAGCTCTGTGGGCTTCCTCACTTCACCACCCATTTATACAAACTGTACGCTGGATCAGAGTTTATATCCTTGGTTTGTGTGTGTGCGCGCGCGTTCGGGTGTAAATAAGTACTATTGATTTGCAGCCTTGATTTGTTGCTTTTACTGTTTGGAAAACAAAGGATTTATCTGTTACTAAAACAAAAGTATGGTGCAACATTTTTATAGGGATTATTATCACTAACAGTAAAGCTTAACCTTGATCTCAGCAATGGTACAAGAGTTCTGATTCTCCTGCCAACTTCCACTAGTGTAAATCAGGAGTAACTCCAAGGGAGTCAATGGAGCTGGAAGAAAATGGGGTGAGATCCAGGTCAAGCCCTAGACATTCAACCGGTGGCTAAATTAGGCCCTGATCCTGCAATTGACTATGCAGGCAGACTCAGAGGCACAGGGTCCCCTTCCTGTGCACTAATTTCAGGATTAGTCCCTTACTTATACACTTCATAGGTGCTCAGAAACTACAGTAAAGGGGATTATGCAAGTACTTATATAAGAAGATCTACAAAATATGAATGGTGAAGTGCAACTCCAGCAGACAAGAGTTAGTATCTGACTAAAAACTTTTTACAGGATTCCTTTCATGTTGTTGTGGGTTAGTGCTAAACCTACGTTTGGGTCAGACACACCAACTCATGCTGATTTATCTCCAACCCCTCGAGGCAGTGTAGTTTCACAGGAACAATTGTGTTGAACAATGGCCAAAAAACAAGTTCCACCAGTCAAATGTTTGCAACTTAATACAGCAGTCTGGCTGCAGTGCTTAGTGGTTATATATAGTGACTAGCTGATGATTTTTTTATTCCAAATATGATCAGGTAAAGCATGATGATTTCACACTTTAAATTTCTGCTTTTCCAATGTGAGATTATTAGTTTCTATAGAAACTGACATGGTGATTTGTTTTTTTTCCTGAGAATCTTCAGAACGTTTCTGAAGGTAGATTCCATGGGGCAAGCTCAGATAGGATGAAAATCCCCTAGATGGTGTGCGCTTGATTGTGCACACAGAAAGTCTGTCAGTGGCTGGTCTTGTTCCAGTTTTAAAAGAGCGGGAAAGAGGGAAAGAATACTATGTCACTGCTGATAGAAGAATTTTGATTAGGGACTAAGAAAGGGGGCAGAGTAAATATGAAGAGGCCACCTATAACTTTTATAAATCTTTTAAATGTCTTTTGCTGGACTAAATATTATCATCTGGTGATTACGATTCTTTTTCTAATATAGCCTTCAAAAATATTCCTGAAATCATATCTTAGTTAAAATACAATTTAACGAAACGGAATGTTTTATTGAATAAAAACTGAATAGTCCCTAAAAACTAAAATGGTCTGAGCCGCTTTGGCAAGATTTCTGAAAGTCTAACTATGCAGCATGATATGGGATGTCATTAAAAGGATTAGATTCTGTCTCAACAAGACCAGCTGGAAACTTGCTACATGATGGTCAGATCCTTCATGGTTTGCTTTTTCGAAATGTTTTGGCATTCTCACTTTTCAGAGCTGTTCAAATGTAACATTGGTGCCTCTAAACTCCAAATTTGGTTGGCTCTGAAACGTTTCATTTGAAAATGTAAGTAAACATATAGAAATGTGACAAAGGGGACTTACTTCAATATTGTAGATGATTCATATGCATATGAAATATTTTCATTACATTTACAGTTACTCTTTCAAATAGATGCTCTCTTCAGCCACTCTTCTGCAGACATTTATTTGGCATACTGGTATTATAACATTTTGGCGGGGAGGGGAAAGCATGCAAGTGATTCAATATGGTTTCTTGAATTCCTGATACAATCATGTCAGTATCATCCTGGATCCCAAAGGAAACAATGGAAATTTAAGTATAGCTTTATTGTGAGGCTTTCTTTGTGGAAGATTTTATGAGTTTTTAAGTTTTTGTTTGTTTGTTTTTTAATTTTGTACTATGAAGTTTTTCTTCCTCAATCAGCAAATAAACAGTTAAAGCTTTAGGTGGAAAAGGGTAATTGCCATGTTTCCAGCTGAAATACTGTAGATGCCCTAAGGCTCTGCTTCCCCTCTTTGACAAACAATCCTTTTGAAGCTGTTCATTGTAATTTTGTTTTTGATTTTGAAGCTCCAGAGAGAAGTTATAAAATACACACGTCAGTATAAGGGCAAAATTCAAACTTGGACAATGGCACTAGTTAGTAATGATTTAATTGATAGTTTGCATTGAATATGCTAATATGAATGACATCTGCGGTGATAGGTTGTCCTGAGGATTGTGTGGTGATACTTGCGCACCTTCCAAATAGACAAAAGCAGACAACTCTATGGACAAGAATATTATTAAAGGGGAATACGCTGATAGATTGTTTTAAAAAAACACAGACACAACAGCAACAAGCAGGGCCGGATTAACCTTTGGTGGGCTTGTCACCAAACATATTTGTAGGCCCCCATGGGGCTCTGGAGCATGGTGCAGGGGGGTTGGTCCCTGGAGTGAGGGGCCGGCCAGGGGCATGGCATGGCAGAGGTGGCCCCGCTCTGCCCAGCCCAGTCCAAGGGCACTATTTACAAATCTTCAGTTGCAAGACACACAATGGCCCGCCCGGCCCTGTGCTGCCAGCATGCCCCTTCCCCTCGGGGTGGACCCATGCTGCGCCACACATTCTCCCCCTCCTCCCACCCAACACCAGAACTCCCCCCAGAGACCCTCCCCAGACCCGCTATGCCCAACACCCCCCCGACCCTGCCACAAATGCACAGCGCCCTGCACAACACCACCCCTGCCCAGCACCCCCTGCTCACAGCCCTACCACAACTGCCCAGCACCCCCCACAGAACCCCCACTCCCTAGTGCCCCAACATACAGATCTTCCCCACCCCCTCACAGCCCAGCAGCACTCCCCCAGGCCCTCCAGAGACCCACTCCCCCACACCCTGCCTCCTGGCCTCACTCACCAGCCCTTCTGGGAGGCGACTGTGTCTGCTGGGCTGAGCTGCCAGTGCAGCCGGGGCTGGTCCTGGGGTGGGGAATTGCTCTGGCCCCTTGGGAGTGGCGCAATCAGCAGGCCACACCCCAAGCCCTTCGTCCCCAGCTCTGTTGGGTCATGGGCATCAACAATTTTTTTAATTGGGTCGCCAGAAAAAAAGTTTGAAAACCACTGCTCTAAAGCTGGGGTTCTCAACTTTTTTCTTTATGAGGCCCTCCCTACCATGCTATAAAAACTCCACAGCCCACCTGTGCCACAACTGGCTTTCTGCATATAAAAGCCAGGGACAACGTTAGGGGGTAGGAAGCAGGGCAATTGCCTGGGGCCCCATACCACAGGGGCCCCCGTGAAGCTAAGTTCCTCAGGGCCCAGGGTTCAGCCTCATTTGGTGGGGCTTTGGCTTTCTGACCTGGGCCCCAGTGAGTCTAATGCTGGCCCTGCTTGACGGACCCCCTGAAACCTGCTCACAGACTCTGGGGGCTCCTGACCCCTGGTTCAGAACCACTGCTCTAAAGCACCTCTTAGGAGAGAGTGCTGCTATGGAAGAGATTGAAAGATGCAGCTTTCGAGTAGGAGAAGTGTATGTGGGTCAGAGAAACAGTAACTGTGGGAGGGTGAAAACCCAAGGGCCCTTAGTTAATTCATCGTCAGCTTGTTGTCTATGAGGTGGTGAGTCACACAGTGGAACAGGGTAAGATATGAGAGAGTTAGGCTGACAATTGGATGCGTGATAGGAGCCATCGCCCATACTCCAAAAGTAGACATGAAAATATTCAAGTTAATATGTTGATACTAGGCTATTCAGGTTCTTACATATCCCGGCTTTCATTGTGAAACTTTATTTTCAATTCAGAGCATCAGGAAACAGATGCTATTCAAATATAACATCAGCCAAAAATAATTATTAGTGGTATAATAGAGTCTGTTCCTCAGTGCATGGTGTAGGCTTGATCCTGGCGAATACTTAGCACCCAAATTCCCATTGATTCAATGGTTCAGAGTCTAATTGATCTCCATGTATGGGGTTGGGAAGGAATTTTCCCTCGGGTCAGTTTGGCAATGACCATGGGCATATTTTGCCTTCCTCTGCAGCCCGTGGGGTGTGGATCACTTGCCAGGATTATCTGGATATATCTTATTAATTATTTTCCTGCTATTACAGGGTCTTTGAGCACTGGTGCAAATCAGTCCTTCCTATTCTCTGCCTGTGGCACATAATAATCTAGTCTTCTGTGGTTTGTAGTGCTTTTTTTCTTATTTCAGTTATTAGGTTTAGTGCATGGGTGTTATGTTAACATCTTTGGCCCATTTACTCCATCTTAATTAATACAAGTATGTTGGGTGGTGTTGGTGATATACAGGAGGTCAGACTAGATGATCTAGTGGTCCCTTAAACTTGATGGCACTGTGACTGAGAGCTCCAGGCCTCTCTAGGGTCTTGTTACACCCTTTGGATGTCTCTTATCTCTTCAGATGTTACAATATTTGAAATAGCAATATAAGCTATATAGCTATTGCTATAGCTTGACCCTGTTTACAATCTGACATGTTTTCAGTTGTGCTGATATCCTTTGAGAACGTTGTTGTACTACTTCCATGTACATGGGGCAAGAGGTTGAAATAAATATACTTCCAAGAATTCATGTAATTTTGAGTAACCCAAGTAGAGTTTCAGTTGATTGATCAAGTGGATGAAGGAAAGCCCAAAGGCTCCAGCTTTGCGTTATGGCTGAGTTGACTTTTGCTGACATCAGAAATTATTAATTGCACCAGCTAAATTACAAAGAAGTTATCATGGCTCAGAGAGCCAGGAATGTTGTAATTGTGAGGGCTGTTAGATTTCCCTTTCGGCTTCCTCTCTTTTGACTTTAGCCATCAAGACACGGAAGCAAGGTAATAATGTGAACTAATTCATGCGGTTTTGGGGCATCTTTTAAAGAAACAATGTGAAATGGACATTTATCAATTTGGTAACTGATTAGGTCCTCTATGAGGAGACTATACCCTGCCTTTGCAGGGTGGCATACACAGTGATTCGATTTATACATTTTTTTAGAGCTCTATGTTTTTTATGACCCTGGGTATATGATAGGATATAGTGTAATGTGTATTACTCATCATATTATTATTTCTTTAGAATACTGGATGAATAACTTTACATACACTGGAATGAAGAAAAAGAGGTTAAAATATGCATGTATTTTAATTGGATCAAATTAATCCTCCTACTGTTTGTACCCAGATGTATGTTGTACAGATTTTATTTTGTGAAAGATTTAGCCAAGTAACAGATAAACCTACTTCCATGATGATCTTATCTACAGAGTCCAGAGTACAACAGTTATATTAAAATAAAGTCAGTGATCTGTCTTGCTTGAAAGTACGGTGCAAAGTAATTGCTTATATTGCCTTTTTTTAAAACTCTGTTTTAAATAGTCCAAGGTTTCTTTTTCCCGCCCATTTAATTCTCTCCCTTTTTGTTAGACTGATTCCTCCTCTCCCCTCACCCCCCCCCACCCACACACTCTGGAATGCTTTGGAGTAAAGCTGAAATTGACCTGGCTGATTTTAGCTTATGTCGCATCTTATCCTATCAAAACAGCTTTGCTTGTGCATCAGTATCATTTACTGGTGGCATCAGCATTCTTCAAGAATAGTGTAGGTTAGCTGTTAGCAGGCAAAATGCAAGATATTCTAGCTCTGGGCCCCGCATATGTTGCAATTCTGTTTTGTTTTTTTTAATTTGGTAATGAAGTAGTATATTTTTTAATATATAAAGTTTAAATGGTTAATCTTCTCCATCAGAGTATAACAAATTGAAAGTAGATCAAATATTTAAACTAAAACACTGTGCAGTCTCTGTTTAAAGCCACAACAACTAGTACAGTCACATGCATGTTTCTGACTTTGTTCATAGGCATTATGTCTCCGTTTCAGCAATCACATGCCTCACAGTAAGCATGTAAACAGGCTAATTGAAGTCAAGGGAACTGGCTGATGTAAATAGGGCTACTCAGGTGCTTAACATTAGGTACATGCTTAAGTGTCTTGCTGAATCAGGGCCCATTGGAGTACGAGAATGCTGTGTGGTCATACATAATGAGCTGTGGTATATTACAAGGAATACTAGAAACAGCAATTGCATTAAAACTGTTGTTGTGAGGTCTTCTTGCTTATTCTGTTATATTCCAAGGATACTTAGATTTAATTTTAAAAAGCTTATATCTTTGTTTTTCTATTACTAAGTTCTTCTTCTTCAAAATATAACCAAATTAAACTAGCCCTAGGAGGAAAAAATCTTTTTCTTCTAAACAATAGTAACTTCTAATGGGCTTCTTTACAGCTAACAATTTGTCTATGATATATTTGTTTTTACATTTTCTGAAATGTGTATTTACCAGTAGGCTGCAAGGGCTCCAAAGGCATCTTTGGAGCATTGCCTGTAGGACAGTTATTCAAATGGGGTTTTATTATCCTTAGAAAAGAAGTCATTGTATACTAGTTTGTAAATCTTTACTTGAACAGTTTACTTTAAGTGCACATTAAGGGTGGAGTGTCTGCCTTGATGTTCAAATTTTTTTTTCTTTTGTCTGTTATGACCTTCCAATTGCTTTAAATATGTGGTTATTTTTTGTGCTAAACTTCCAGTTGTGTCTTTCATATTTGATGGAAAAAGCTGCAGCTAACATGTGCTGGAAAAGCTGGTCCTAAATAATAAGCTATTGTCTTACCTAGCTGTCAGGAGTATGAATGTAAGGGTCAGCAGGGTTATGCATTAGTTAAACAACAAATGCATTATTTGATTAGAGTTTTAAAAACTACAACCAGATGGCTATTTCTAAATAAATTTCTGTCCCTTTGTCTTGTTTGGCGACCATACAATATAACTAGGCGCTGATGGTGGTGGTGCTGGTGATGGAAGATGATAGTTTGTTATCCAGGTTCAGTTAGTAAGACAGAGTCCAGAAGTTTGCTCAAAAATTAATTTCGCCACTTAAGTTCCTGTCCATGCTGATGAGTCAATAAAGTCCTGCTTCATCTCTCAAGAAGTATCTTCTTAAACATACCAGTTCTCCTCTGGGACTGAGGAGGTAGGGAGTGATGTTTAGTTTAAATGTTATTTTGCTATATAAACTGGGGGCTGAGCCAGTATCCTGGTGGCAGGATGTTATTGCTAATACAGAATAGGTGATCATAAAGTGATGATCTATAGTATTGAATATGATATCCAATAGAAAGTAGGTCACCAAGAAGTACAGCCTCATACTGGTCAAAAGTTGCACTTTGAATATATCTGTATTAATAATAATCATCTTGAGACTTCGTTTTATCACTTGTATGTCTTTGGATTCCTCAACAGCTATAGTATTGTCTTGCTTGGGTATAAAGCATGTGCTTCTTTCTGCAGCTGGGATGACAGCAGCTCCGTTAGCAGTGGGATCAGTGACACCATAGATAACCTCAGCACCGATGACATTAACACCAGCTCCTCCATCAGCTCCTATGCCAACACACCTGCCTCCTCCCGTAAAAACATAGATGCACAGGTAACATTTCTGTTTCCTTTGAGACATACAGCAGCATTGGTGGAGTTATTTTCTCTAAGCAATAGCTACAATCCCTTAAAGTGAATGAGCCTGTCTATTACTTCATCTTTTCAACATTTCAGTGTTTTCTTGAAATGAAGAATGGAATGCATCAGCATATTTCTTATAATAGTAACCCTAGACTGTGATATTTGGCTCCTTTACAGCCTTTCAGCAACTCATGCTGAAAGTGTTGGAAACCTGACCAGAAATAAAATAACAAACTCCTGCTGTCAGAATTTGTTTTGATCAATGTTTAATATTTTACTCTCAGAACTTTCAACCTTAAGGGGTCAATTCTGCCCCCTTTACTGATGTTGAGCAGTACCTGCACAGCTGGTGCCACTGAAATCAGTGGGGCTACTTGCTACTCAGAAAAATTAAGAGGGCAGAATTCATCACTTTTTTTCTGTACATTTTTTTAACCTCTTGAAATATTATTTTACTTTCCAGTTTATTTTTTTTTTACAGATTTGCTACTTTGGAAGGCAAGTCTGATCTTTCAGTGTTCTCTTTCTCTTTAACTCCTTTATATCTTTTTAACAGTATCCTTAATACTCCCTTGTGTCAAAATACATTGTGCCGTGTGTGCATAACAAGTATGTTTTCTGGAGAGTACTTGGTGTAAACATAATGATCAAATAAGAATTTCTGATATTCGCTTATAAGAAGGTCACTTTAGGAGGAGTTTGCTTAACGATTGTAATATGTTTGTGCTTTAAAAGGGGGCAGATACATCTGCTCTGAATTGTGCTATGTGCTAGTTTGCCTGCTGCCCTCCACTCCAAAAGTGATGCTGTATGCGTGTGGAGCTGGTGTTGTTAAAGGCTGAGTACCCACAACTCCCATTGATTTCATTGAGGGTTGTAGGTGCTCAGCACCTATTGAGAACAGGCTTAGCGTTGGTAAAGTGCTGTGGGACTGTAAGTGCTTTTTAGTCTTTATTTTAATGAAAAATATTAACACTAGTGGCCTAAGCAACTTCAGCCGGGGTCAAGCTATGGAAGGAGTTCAGCACCTTTGTAAATCAGGCCATAGGTCACTGAGGTAGTTAGTAATTATTCTCTCTGCTCACATCCCAATACAATGGTCATCATTAGTGCTTACCACCAGTCACCACACTGGTCTATGGGAGATACCACAGTCTCTCTGTATGTGAAATTTGTGACATCTCTGCTACCACAGTGTTAACAATTAAGTGTTGATTTTTTAATAGACCCACTGTACATACAATATTATAAGTAACAGATGTGATTTTTTCTTTCGCACTAGAAAGTATACTGTACCATTTATTAAAGAACAGAGTTTAATTAAGTGAATGCCAGAGTTTAAAGATTATTACACTTTCAGCGGAAATGTAAACACACATTGGCTAAGGAATTGTATTATCTTAAGCTTCCTGGGCTGCACATTATTGCAGGCTTTTTACTTTTGGCAGTATTTCAGAAGACCGTAAATTTCATATCCATAGGCATCATGCATACAACTCTTAGTGCTCAGGAACCACATATCCAAATACAGCAGAAGATGTCCAGTAATTTCATTTTCATACAATAGATTGTTCCTCACTAAGCATTGCAATAACATAAGTGGTTTTCTTTTCATGTTGATACTAATTTTGTCATGAAAAGCGCAGGACTGAAAAACCCATTTTTGTTCTTTTTAAAACAGTTTATGAAGCCAAGGTGTCTCTGTTATCACAAATGGGACACAGGATGTCTTAATTTGATATCACATGTGGCATTGCAAAGGGATCCCTATATGGTCACAATTTTTTTTTAAGTGGGGAGAGGGCAGATTGTACTGGGATCTAAATATTTTTTAATGGCTGTTTTAATGTAGAAGTGTGGTTGCTATGAAGGGTTGCACTGCCAAAGTACTGTGTTGCAAGAGTGTATGACTCTTTGTTGCCTGGCCATGAGGTGCATATTTGAGCCTACATTAAAGATTTGTAGAGTTAGCCTCTAGTTATGTCAGTGATTTCATGTGTGTTTGAAATTGCTAATGCAGGTCCTCCACCGAATTGGAGAAAGGGGTTACGGTCATTGAAGCACTTCTTCAAGCATGTTACAAAAGGATTTACACAGGCAATCTATGGATTTTCCACACAATTGTTAAATTAGAAGTGTCTGAACATTAGAATACATTGAGGAAAATAAAGGCAAGTGACTAAATATTAGTCTGAAATAGGTGACTGAGTTTGACTCATGCCTTTTAGTGGGGCAGATTCTAGAAAGTATTTCTAAGAGTTCACAATCTAATAGTACCATCAAACTTACTTCCCTTTCTCCCACAACCATTCTAGCATCCAAGGGAATGCAAGCTTTTGGTAGAACAATAGGGCCCCAAACTTGCACAGGCAGTACAGTCTAGTAATTGGAGGAGGGATGCTCCCCTCGGATGCCCGGGGTTGTGAGGCACCTCATCAGCACCAGTTCTTAAGCATCAGGCAGCCTTGTCTGTGCCTGCTGTGAGTCAGCTCCCTGAAGCCACTCACTTCTGGCAACATAAGTACTTCCTTCTAGACCTCTGCAGGACCTGCTCCCTCTTTGTAGATTAGTGAATGGCACACACCAATCCCCAAGCCATCTCCAAGCATTCCCTGTAGTATCCAGTCCCTTATCCACTGAACACTCACAGAAAGATCAGGTCTGCTGTTCCCAAAGGAACAGTATATACACACCTGCTTATATCATGCAACTTAGGACCAGCTTTTTGCTTAATACTAGAGCATTGACATATAGTTATAGTGAAAACAAGAATAAATTTATTATCAAAGATTAGAGATTCAGGAGATAGTGAATAAGGATATTGGAAATGGTTATATCTAAACAAGTTCATTACACGCTTTCTAGAGGCTAAACTTAAGTAACAGGTAAAGTTACTGAGTAAAGAAGTTTATCTCACCCAAAGTTCTCTTTGGTGTGTTCAACCAAGGTTGGCTAAACGCCTGTTTTCATGAATGCAAATGTGATGTCCGTTTACTTCCCTAGGTGCAGGGTCTTCTAGAAATACCCCCAAAGTTCATCGTCTTTACTCTTATACAGGATAACCTCCCATGGCTCGTTTTTTCTTGTGTGCTCCTTTCCTGGTGATTTCATTTCTCTTCCTTAACATTTGACTTTGTATGTAAATGGGCTTCCACTGTGTTAGCTTACAATACTTAATATACATCCCAGCAGAGAGATGGTGGCTATACCTTCGTATGGACTCTTAAGAACATATTTTCAGTATATCTGTACATATATTTGGTGGTGATATTGATGACCAGTGTGACACCAGCTTTCATTTGAGACCTCCCATACATTCTTTGGTGAACCAGAATGAGTTCCTGTATCCCACTTCCCTGTTGGCATTAAGGGCTTCTTGGGTCACACCAGGATGCATGGGTTATGTATGCCATTCTGCCATTTACTTGCTGTGACCTAATTTAACTGCTCCTTGCTCAGTTTACCCATTTTTATAACGCCTGTGTGAGAGAATTATGAGACTATCTCACAAAAATATTTAAATTCTTTAGAGAATTTCTGATGTGTTTTGCTGTCCTTAAATGAAAGGTGCTGTTAACTGCAAATTATTATTCACAAAAGACTTTATTTCATCTCTTAAAAGCCAAATCCTAATCTCACTGACATAGAGTAAGTTTATGGGCTTTGACTGTGGGAATCTTGCTTAGTTTGGGAGTGGACTCAGAAGTAATGCCGCAGCCTATGAAAGTGGAGTGTTATATATTGGCCACCACTCTCCTCCCTTTCTTGTATTCTTTGCTTAGACCCATGTATTATGGTCTTTGCCTGTTCGTATTTGCCTTCTTCTATGCGGTGAGCCACAAAGACCTGGCACAGAGATCTTCACAGCACACAAGGATGTGGTGTACCCATTCTCAAGGCTCCCTACTGCTTTGGTCCCCGTGTGACAGGTTCATAGCTTTTTAGTTGTGGTCTTACATCTGTTTAAGGGAGTGCAGGGTTTGGATTTCAGATAATTAAAGAGAGATCGTGGAGCTCATGCATGTGAAACTGGGAGCCCTGACCAACAATACAGCATATCAAAACGGGAGGGCTCTCACATGTTAGTCTCCGTAGATGTAATCAGTAACGCATATGCAGTATTATCTTAACAAAAGAAACAAGAAAGGCAAAACAGAAACAAATCTAATTCTGCTAAATACAAGACTAAGGAACTGATATTTAGATGTACTGAGCACCCACAACTTCAGCTGAAGCCAGAGGGAGCTGTGAGAATTCAGCACCTCTGAAAAACTGACTATAAATGTGGTAAAAGTTTAAATCTATGTAGAAAATTCATGGAGGTTGTCCCTTCCCACAACAACCCAAAAAAAACCCTAAAATTCCATCGTACACATCTTCTGATGGGAAGTAAGAATTAGGAGACATTTGAAAAGGACTCAGACTGCAACAATAATTGGGAGAGAGAATGAGATAAAATAGCTTGGAAGTTTTGCTGGCAGTAGATTAAATGCTAAAATAGTTCACACGAAAAAGCAGTTCCTTCACAAAGGTAACAGCAACAGTAAATTATCAGATGAGTCAAGAAGACTTATCTAAAATCAAAACCCCATTATTTTGAAAGGACGGTAACTGAACCTTTAAATGGAACCTTTTTAAACCAAGCAAATCTCTGGGTTTGCTATCGTAGTCATGAAGTTCTAAGAGTCTCATTAGCTGGTTAAGGTTGCTCCCGGCTCAGCCAGTTGTCAGTTTTTGTTCACCTATTATATCCTGTGCGCCTTCTGATGACCTTCAGCAGACAGCTGCACCCCCGTCTCAGGATTTCCAGGTTCATCCAATGTAATGGTCTCTCAAACTGGGTGGTGTTTCAGCTAATGTTGTGATGGAAAGTTTCTTTGTGTTTGGGTTCTGGGCCTCAGCCATGTTTCTGGTCTGTTCTCATTGTCTGGCATGAAACTGTAGCATCTATGGTCAACTTGTTTCATGAGTGGACTTGCAAAATTTCAAATACCAGGGAAGGTGATGCTTAGTACAATAGTTGCATCAAATAAAGGAAGGTGTGGTACAATAATTGCATCAAATAAAGTTGAAGAGAACAAAGCTGTTACATTGTCAGAGAACTTGCTCTTAGGCACTCTCTGGTGGTGAGATTTTATCTTTCTTTTATTTTCCAAAGGCAAACCAGGGAAGTGTAAAGTAAAGGAACATTTGTCAGTAGGCACCCAAAAGTGTGCTAAGCACTTCGGTGACAAGTAGACACAAGTCCTACTCTGGAGGGCTTTTAGGGTAAATAGACGATGATTAGACAACGGACTGGGAGTAGCACACACAGGAAGAGTGGTGATGATAGGCTTGGATTTATTAGTTCCATTTTTTTGTTTGTAAGAGGTAGATAAACTTAGGCAGTAGTTAAGTGAAGCTACATTGTAGCGAAGAACACCTGGGAGATGTAGCCAGATTCTGTTGGTTAATGACAAAGCTGATATTGTTCACAAGTTTACAGTCACAAACATTAATCCCCAAATCTTGTCTCCATCAGAAAGGGGTGTAAGAAGAAAGCAATATTGTGTTTCTCAGAATTGGGGGATTATGTTGAGACCACTTTTTTTGGATGAAGAGGCAGAGAAACTCTACATTTGAATGGCAAGTGGAAAGTGTCAACAATAAAACAATTCCTGAATCCACAGTCCTGGACTGTATTTTATCATTTAATGAGTTAATAGCAAGAAAAATAAAATACCCCCCAACTATTTCATACACTGAAATAAACCATTACAGTTTATGGTGTTGGGTTTCATATACTGAACACTTAGGCTATTTTTTCTTGATCTCTTTTAAATATCACAATAAAAGGCAAAAGAAATTAAACCAAAAAAATCTCCTTCACTCATATAATATTAGGGATGTGATGTGGTGATAAAAGAAAATAAATTATAAAACTATAGACAGATTCCGGGAGATGGGAGGTTTCAAAATAAAATGTAGTATCTTGCAGAGAGCATGTTAAATTGTCAGGCACTTTTTTTCTGTATTTCCTTTTGCCATTTTGCTGATTACCCAGGTATCTGAGGGTGTTTTTTTAAAAAGCTCTTGGCTAGTTAAGACCACATCTTTGGAAGTTCTTGAAAGCCTAATAAAAGGTTCTCACCACCCTCACCTCCCCTGGGGCCAGTGGGATGAAAGCACTTTTCAGCAAGTTGCAGAAACAGGCCTTAGTTAGCCTCCTTCTGCACAACTCAGTTCAGTGAGACACAAGCAAGTGTGGATTGACAGTTGCTTCCATGAAGGTGCTGTGATTAGAGAATAACCTTAGATATCGCTTGGAGTTCACATTCTCCAAGATGTGGGTGGTGGTCAGCTTTTATAGTTGGTTGTGATATTACAAACTTCCAATTGTTTATCACAAAATAAGTTTGGCAGGGGAAACCTAATTCAGTAAGTGGATTTTTAATAGGTGTATGTCTTAATAATCATTGGTAATGGGAAAGGAAAAGGAGAATGAGTTTGGGAATATATAGGATAATATAATGGGATATTGATAGGGTTGTTTGGAGTTCGGCTATGGTTTGTTCAGTGGGAAATTCCATCCTTGAGCGTGGTTGTTGCAGAAATCTCCATAAAGCATCTGAATTTATAAATGGGATGTGCAGTAGGATTGGCAAAGTATAAAAAAGTAAGAGATGGAGTTTCAGTGCAAATTATGAACTAACTTGCTTTGTGGATTTAAGTCGGATTTTAATGTGTTTGAAAGTGGTATAATGGGGTTTTTATTTCTCTCCAGTTCTTCGGTGTCTTTTTAATGAGTTAGATTAAAACTAACAGCATTCCACATCTCTCAGTCTATGCAAAAAGCCACCTCATTGTGCTCTTGAGATCAAATTGCCAGACGAGAGATAGGAAAGCAGCAAGAACAAAGAAAACCTAGCTGCACGTGTTTGAAATGATCTTTATGCATTGCAATGAAAGGGTTCACATAAAATTCAAGGAGGAGGTAAATGGCAATGAACTGAGTATTTTCCTTATTATTTATTAATCAGATGTTTGGTATGTGTTGGATAGTTGGTTGGTTTTTGGTTTTGGCTTTTTAATGATTGTTCCCCAGTGTATCAGAAAGCAAACGCAGTTAGTAGAATTCATTTATCTTGGCTTTTGCCTGGCAAAAAGCAGGCTTAACAAACAAAAGTAAAATGTCTAAGTGTAATCAAAAATTATTATTGATTTTTTAAATCAGCTTGGTGGTTCTAGATTTTGAACCCTAAAAAAGGAAGAATTTAATAAAGGAATTTGCAATGGAGATTCTGTTATGATATATTGTTTCCCTTAGACTGATGCAGAAAAGCATTCACAGGTCGAGCGGAATTCCCTGTGGTCCAGTGATGAAGTCAAGAAATCTGATGGAGGATCAGATAGTGGCATAAAGATGGAGTCTGGATCTAAATGGAGGCGAAATCCTTCCGATGTGTCTGATGAATCTGATAAAAGCACTTCTGGTAGGAAGAACACTGTCATTTCACAGACTGGTTCCTGGAGACGGGGCATGTCAGCTCAGGTTGGCATTACTACACCGAGGACTAAACCTTCAACTACCTCAGGCTCGCTAAAGACACCAGGAACAGGTGAGGAAAAATGTAACACACAGGCAGGCCAACAGTTTACAATGGAGAAATAAAGTGCTTAATTGCTTTCCTGTGGCAGGAGATGAACTTTAACTAGTTCTATATTTACTCGTAGGTTGTGTGTATATAAAACATACTAAATCTCTGTGTTTCGGTTTTATGGCTGTATTTGAATTTTAAATGATACTTATTATACCAAAATGCTTTGAATATTGTTTGCATGTTTTGAATGTCCCTTAAATTAGACTGTTCGTTGGACACAGTGTTTGCAGTTCAATATTCTTGTTTCTTGTAATTGTAATTAATGGAACTCCATTTTCATAGTCTGGGATTAAGAGTAACTCAGAACCTAGACTTTATGTGGCTAAGGATAGTTGTGTGAAAGAAGCTTTTTCACTGCTAAAATAGCACCTGCATCTTAATTTATATTAAAGGAAATTTTCAGATGGACTTCATCAGAGCTCTTAGCACATGCAAATTTGTGCTTGAACATTAATAATATTTGTGCATGCAAATAGATGAATTACACTTTCACTCATACTTGGTTGTATACCCTATTGTGAATGGAAATTTCAAGGTCTGGTTTGAAAACGTGGCCTCTACCAGTTATATACACATTTTTTCTAAAGCTTATTTATTGTTGCCATATCATATCACTTCACTATTGACAAAAAGGGATCCAACCAATGGTAGTCATGACGGAAAAACACTTCTTATTTATCTGTCACTCTTACTTAACAATTTGTTCACTGTTTTTTGTATTCTCAAGGTAAACACACCAGATACTCTCTCCTGGCAAGCCTGCATATATAACCCTCAATAGTGCATTATTGTTTATTACAAACTGGATCATAATTCTTAACCACACTCTTGTGGCTAGCATACTTTTGTTTTTCATGATGCTTTGATGTTTACCATTTGCTTAGCATTTTCAATTTAAGCATTTGACTTCTTTTTCTATTTTTTAGGGAAAACTGATGATGCCAAGGTATCAGAAAAAGGTAGACTTTCTCCTAAAGCCGGACATGTTAAACGTTCTCCATCAGATGCAGGACGGAGCAGTGGTGATGAATCCAAAAAGCCTCCCACAAGTAACTGTAGAACAGCTGCTGCTAATACAAATACATTTGGATTTAAGAAACAGAGTGGGTCAGCTGGAGGCATGACTATGATTACTGCCAGTGGCGCGACTATCACCAGCAGATCAGCCACACTGGGCAAAATCCCCAAATCATCTGGACTCATGGGTCGGTCCACTGGTCGGAAAACTAGTGTTGATGGCTCACAAAACCAGGACGATGGCTACTTAGCACTTAGTGCCCGCACTAATCTTCAGTATCGTAGTTTACCCAGGCCCAGTAAATCCAGTAGCAGAAGTGGAGCTGGTAATAGATCTAGTACCAGTAGCATAGACTCCAACATAAGCAGCAAGTCAGCTGGGTTGCCTGTCCCTAAAATGAGAGAGCCAGCTAAGGTATCCCTCGGAAGCTCTCTGCCAGGTCTAGTCAACCAAACAGATAAAGAGAAAGGGATATCGTCTGACAATGAAAGTGTGGCTTCATGTAATTCTGTTAAAGTGAACCCTGCATCACAGACTGCTTCTAGTGGAGCTCAAAGCACTCACCAACAAGGAGCCAAGTACCCTGACGTGGCCTCCCCCACTTTGCGCAGGTATGCACAAAATGTATTCATTGTGAAAGTACCATTAACTGGAGTTATACAATTATGTCTGTTTAGGCCAGGGACTGGCTAAGTTTTGTGGGCTCTTACTAATGCCTGTGCTAGGTTGAGGTCTTTGTACTGAAATTTAATTTCACAGCTAGTATATATGTGCACCAATAATATTGTAAATATTTATCGCATTACGAGACAGCAGCAAACTTAAACATTTTGAAATTGATTGTTAAACCCTCCCCAAAATGATCGCAGTTGTGGCTAATTCAGAATAAAGTTAGTACTTGAAAACATTATAAAGGCTGAAATATAAACCCACAGCAACAAGGTTACAGGCTCCTGTAGAACTATTGATTTCACCCCATTGTACTTACACATTGTGCAGTAGCACAGGGAAACTGTCCAAAGTTCAGCCAGATTTACACATTGAAGTCAATGGAGTTACTCCAGATTTGCATTAGTGTGAGAATGTAATTTGACCCAGTATATTTACATTTGTTCACTTACTTGGCCCAATACAGTATCTCACTCCGTTGCGTGTAACATTGTCCTGTGTGGTGAGACTCTTTACCTTAGGTGCCCAAGTATGGAGGTACAGAGCAGCTTAACTAAAGCTGCATGTCAGCTGCATTGAATTTTCTTATTTTTTACAGAAATCTTCTTACATGTAATGATCTATTTCCTAGCTCTTTCTGACTGTATATATTCCCCTCCCTTCCCCATTATTTTTAACACAAGTACATGGATGAGTGGGAGTTAATTTCCTTGCTTTTTTGCAGCATTTGCATCAATGTCTCGACTGTAGCAAATATATGCATTAACATTATTTTCCACTTTAATTTGACATCATAAGTAACATAGTCTCTTTGAGTTGCAGTGTTCTGGATTTCTTTGTTGTCTTGACATCATAATTTCATCTCCATTTAATTACACTGACATCATCCTACTTCAAATGAAGTGAGGATGTCACATTCCATTCAAGTTGCCAACTTGAGCTCCTGTAACTCCTGTAGTGGTGGTTTGGGTTCCAGCTAGGCACAAAAAGACTACTTCATTTCTTTTTAGATGAATGGCCATCTTTGAAAAGCCTGTGCAAGTATAATTCAGCATGACCTGTGTAGTTTAGTGATTCTCCTATTTCTGGACATCATTAGAAAAGTTATGTCTAGCTGAAAATTTAATTTCTAGCAATTACTATTTTAAAATAAAAAAACTAAAAGATTGTTTTGTTGTTCTGATATTACACCATAAATGAAAAATGCCCATGTTGCTTGGCTCAAATATATTAATAATCAAACTCAATCATACATTTCTGTTGATGACCAGAACACCATTTTACTAGACCCTTCATTGGTATAATGTTTGAACTACATGCAACTTTTAAGAATAGACACTGAGAGAATATCAGGTGCCTTAAAGAGTTCCTTGTGGAGGAGGTTAAGGTTTAATCTAAATCTTCACTTTCTTTGTCAGCTGTTTCATTCTTCAGTT
The DNA here is from genome assembly GCF_020497125.1 of Mauremys mutica. NCBI lineage: Eukaryota > Metazoa > Chordata > Testudines > Geoemydidae > Mauremys > Mauremys mutica. The sequence goes on from NC_059075.1 coordinate 85,040,479, forward strand.
GTCACCAGACTATATAAATAAATGTGTGCCTGGCACAGCTAAATCGTTTTTAATGGAATTTGCCCAGGGTGTGTATTTCTGGGCACTAGCCCTGTCATTGTGTAATATTGAGAATTTTGTGGCACTCTTTGTGTTTAATATTCCATGCTGATTTTACACAGCAAATACGCATCTGTAACAATAAAAAGACAGCAGTAAAGACTGCTACTGCTATATGTTAAATGCTACCAACCTTGAATCGGAAAGCAAATATATTTTCTACACTTACGTGAAGAGTAAAATTCCATAATTACAATTATTTTATGAAAGTTTAGTGCTGTCTTAATTGTTCCAGCATATCTCATCTAGCACTTTCTGTCATGTAAAATAATTTATATTACATAGAAGACCATGCATGTTTTTATGCCACTTGTTTGTGAGCCTTAGTGTTCACTCTTCTCCTGATGCACCCCTAAGGATACAACCCAACAGTCAGCTCAGTTATGCCTGTTTCTTGTCAAAACTAGGAGAGAAGCAAAAATATTCTTATTGTCTGTAAGATGTCTCCTTCCAAGATTAACCTTTATACTGACACTGCCAACTTGCTGAGTTGAGCTGGTTCTGCATTCAAAAGGTACATTCTTCAGACCCCAACCTCCTTGGATGTCCAGCTCCATGACTCTTTTTTATTTATTTAATTACCTCATTTACAGGGGCGGCTCTAGAAAATAGGCTGCCCCAAGCAGCGCGGTGTGCTGCGCCAGGTCCACCGGAGCCGCGGGCACGGCTGCGGACAGTTCGCGGGTCTGGCGGCTCCGCTTGAGCTGCCGCAGTCATGCCTGCGGGAGGTCCAGCCGAGCCGCGGGGCGGGCGCCCCCTCCGCAGTCATGCCTGCGGTCCCGCGGCCCCGGTGGACCGCCCGCTGGCATGACTGCGGCAGGTCCACCGGCCCAGCCTGCCGCCCCCTAGATTTGGCCGCCCTAGGCAACAGCTTGGTTTGCTGGTGCCTAGAGCCGCCCCTGCTCATTTAATTAGGTTTGAGAAACAGGATGCCAGGAGACATTATCCATACAACAAGATCATCCCAGTGGGGCTGGGAGTCAGACATATTGACTATATTTTAGGTGGTGACAATCTGCTTTAAAGAAGGAATTTGTCATTGTTCTATGGTAGCACTATGAAAATATCCCTATCTCCCTCTGAAATCTTTTACAGTCTGGTCTCTGAGTATGCACTGGGGGATAATTAGTTTCTTTTGAGAGAAGTTAGCATTAGTTTGGCCTCAAAAATCTCCATTAATCAAAGACGTTCTTCACTTTCTTGGTCTGATGGCAGCTGGCATATGCTTGTTGTTAGTATGCTCAGCAAATTAAGATCAAAGATGAGATTAAGCTAAACACCCTCATAGTACATTCTAGAAACAGGGCTTCCTATATAAATTGCAGGGATCTCCACTGTCAAATCACCACTATGTAGCGATCATATCTGGTCCTAAGCAGAAGAAATCTAGGGCTCCCTTAAGGAAGTTGTTTAGGGATAATAGAAAATGGCATGTTGTTATGTTCCTAGCAGAGAGCTGTCTTAAATGTCCTAACCACTGCTCCTAATGGGTGAAATTTTCAAAAGCACTTAAGTGAATTAGGAGCATATGTCCAATTTTTAAAAGTGATATAAATGCTTAGGAGTCTAAGGTCTAGTCTACACTACGCGTTTAAACCGGTTTTAGGAGCGTAAAACCGATTTAACGCCACACCCATCCACACTAAGAGGCCCTTTATATCGATATAAAGGGCTCTTTAAATCAATTTCTGTACTCCTCCCTAACGAGAGGAGTAGCGCTAGTATCGGAATTACCATATCGGATTAGGGTTAGTGTGGCCGCAGATCGACGGTATTGGCCTCCGGGTGGTATCCCACAGTGCACCACTGACCGCTCTGGACAGCAATCTGAACTCGGATGCAGTGGCCAAGTAGACAGGAAAAGCCCCGCGAACTTTTGAATATTTCCTGTTTGCCCAGCGTGGAGCACGTGTGGCGATGCAGTTAAAAATAAAAATAAAAAAAGAGCTTCAGCATGGACCATGCGGATGTGATCACTGTAAGGGCAGGCAAATCTGTTCTATCAGCGCTCCGTTACAGAAGACGAAATTCAAAATCATTTTTAAAAATTCTCCAGACAGACGCCATAGCAGGGACTCAGCGCACTGCTGCGTGACAAGCGTAACGGAAAGCCAAAGAATCAAATGGACGCTCATGGAGGGAGGGAGCGGGGACTGGAGGACTCAAGCTATCCCACAGTTCCTGCAGTCTCCGAAAAGCATTTGCATTCTTGGCTGAGCTCCAAATGCTTCTAGGGTCAAACACAGTGTCCACGGTGGGTCAGGGCATAGCTCGGCAATTTACGCCCCCACCCCCACCCCCTGAAGTGAAAGGGAAAACAATTCTCTCTTGACTCTTTTACATGTCACCCTATCTTTACTGAATGCTGCAGATAGACGCGATGCTGCAGCAGTCAACACCAACATCCTCGCTCCCCCCCCCGCCATGGGTGGCTGATGGTGCAATATGGCTGATATCCACTGTCATCATCAGCCTTTTGGCACATGGTGCAGTGCAAAAGAACTGGTAACCATGCTGACTAGCATCCAGTGAGGTCGACCATGGGCGCCTGTGTAAAAAACTCCTGATTTTTCCTGGTAGATGGTGCAGTATGGCTGGTAACCGTCTTCATCATAGCAACAGGGGGCTGAGCTCCATCAGCCCCCGCCCTTCATGTGTAAAGAAAAGATTCAGTTGTCCCTGGACTAGCAGCGGGATGCTGGGCTCCTCTCCCCCACACTGCTTAATGTCCTGTCTGGACTATCATAGCAGCTGGAGGCTGCCTTCCACTCATTTCTCACTAACAAGTCACTGTGTCTTATTCCTGCATTCTTTATTACTTCATCACACAAGTGGGGGGACACTGTTACGGTAGCCCAGGAAGGCTGGGGGAGAACGGAATCAACAGGTGGGGTTGTTGCAGGAGCACCCCCTGTGAATAGCATACAGCTCATAATTTCTGTGGGATCTGACACAGAGCAGCTGTGCTCTCTGGTTCTATGATACAGTGGTTTTCTAGTACACTTGCCCCATATTCTAGGCAGGACTGATTCTATTTTTAGATACCAAAAAGGAGGGATTGACTCAGGGAGTCATTCCCAATTTTGGCTTTTGTGCCCCCGGCTGATCTCAGCCAGGGGCACTTATGACAGCCGCAGATAGTGCAGTGCAAAAGGACTGGTAACCATGATCATCTTATTGCCAATTTATGGCATGGTAGATGGTACAGTATGGCTGATAACCATCTCTGCTGTCATGCAAAAGCAAATGTATGCTGCTGTGTAGCGCTGCTGAATCGCCTCTGTCAGTGGCAGCTAGTACACATACGGTGACAGTCACAAAAGGCAAAACAGGCTCTATGATTGCCATGCTATGGCGTCTGCCAGGGCAATCCAGGGAAAAAAGGCACGAAATGCTTGTCTGCCGTTGCTTTCCCAGAGGAAGGAGTGACTGACGACATTTACCCAGAACCACCCGCGACAATGATTTTTGCCCCATCAGGCACTGGGATCTCAACCCGGAAATTCCAATGCTGCGCGAACTATGGGATAGCTACGGAATGGCTACCCACAGTGCAACGCTCCAGAAATGGACGCTAGCCTCGGACCGTGGACGCACACCACCGATTTAATGTGTTTAGTGTGGCCGCGCGCACTCGATTTTATACAATCTGTTTTGCTAAACCGGTTTATGTAAATTCGGAATAATCCCGTAGTGTAGACGTACCCTAAGTGCCATTGACTTGCAATGAGACTTAGGTTCCAAAGTGCTTATGGACCTTTGAAAATGGCTATCTTGAATAGCTTAGGTGTTTTTGAAACTTTCTCCCAATAGCTCTTATGAAGGTAATAGAGGCTATTTGCATGATTTAGACAGGGCAGTGTTTTTTAGCGGAAAATCATCAGACTTTCCCTGCTAGTTGTCATTGACTTTTGTAGGGGATTTCTTCAGATACTTGCTTTTGTATGGGCCGCTTAGTGATTAGTACAAAAGTTAAAATCTTTTCCTCAGAGATCTGTGCTATCTTTCAAAATATGATTTGAGTGATCTGTATTTATAGATCAGAACAACAGGAAGTCTAATATTCCATGCTTTAAAGTAATCAATTCAGTATTATCACGGGCAAAATCCATTTCCCTCAGGAAATAGAAAATAAAATGGCTAATAATTTTTAGTTCTGTGAAAGTTATATTTGAAGGTTCATAGAAGGAAAAGTTAAGATGTGGCTGAAATTGATTGGCATAATAATTTTCCCTGGGTTTTATTAATGGCAAGGAAGGGAAAAGGAAGCCCATCAATTCATGGTTGTCAATATGAATCTAAGACAGACAATTTACAGGCAGGACATTTCTTTAAGGCAGAGCCTATCTTTCTCTTTCTTTTTTCGATTTAGCTAGCAACAAAAAAATATTTTTCTGAAGCACCAGTTTTCAGTCTATTATCATAGTTATCATTGTATCATTTCCTATAGATGTAACATCTGGGGTCTCAATATAATATGTAATTTTCCAATGATAGTTTTTTCAGGTGTTTGAGGACAAATAATATATGTATAAAATATCTTTTGTATTTAATAATTTTACATTCCATTTCATGAAGTTTTTGTTACATTCTCTGAACTTTTTTCCACAGACTTTTTGGTGGAAAACCAAGTAAACAAGTTCCAATCACAACAGCTGACAATATGAAAAATTCAGTGGTGATCTCCAATCCTCATGCTACTTTGAGCCAGCCGGGTAACCTTGATTCTCCTTCTGGCAGTGGTATACTGAGTAGTGGGGGCAGCAGTCCTCTTTACAGTAAAAACACGGATATGAACCAGTCTCCGTTAGCCTCTAGTCCCAGTTCGGCCCATTCAGCTCCTTCCAACAGTTTAACTTGGGGTACCAACGCAAGTAGCTCTTCTGCTGTTAGCAAGGATGGCATTGGATATCAGTCTGTCAGCAGTCTTCACACCAGCTGTGAATCCATTGATATCTCTCTCAGCAGCGGAGGTGGGCTGAGCCATAACTCATCCAGTGGCTTGATCGCAGCTTCTAAAGATGATTCTTTAACTCCCTTTGTCAGAACCAACAGTGTTAAGACAACTTTGTCTGAAAGGTGAGTAGGTTTAAATTTAGACTCCATTAATATGTACTGTATGCTCATATCTTAAAAATCAGTGATGTGACAACTGTAACTAACATTCCATGACTGCAATTCAGATTGCCATTCCTACAAGGTAAATATTGAAGGATACTACCACAACATACAAAAATGGCCATTTCAAGCAAGGAATTCAGTTGTGAATTACATTAAGCATGGGGATGGGTTCAGAAGAGTCTTTCATTTGCAATTGCCACTGCTGTGGAACATTTTAAATTACTCAATGCTACCTCCTATTTGAATTTCATATATCTTCTTATCTTTCTGTATCAGCTGATCTCGTAGTGGTCCACAATACACTCCACCAGCATTTTAATCTTGTCTTGAGAAGCCAAGTATTTCTGGTTAAAATTAATGAGTTTGTTTTAATAATATTTCACACAGTTAGGATGTGGACAATAAGTGCTTGGATACTGTAGTGATTAGTCTGGTATATGAACCGAAGTAGAACAGAAAATTTCTTTCAGAGCAAACAATAAGAGTGCACTGTCTGTAGAAGGCAGTGTAGTTTGAAACCTTGGAATTTAGCCGTACCTTATTATATGACTCTGTTACTAAAATTTTGTTGCATCTTTGTAACAGAAAACAACTACTAAAAAGAAATGTTCTAACAGTTTTTTGTTTTAATGCCTTCCCCTTTCTCTCCTTTTTCACGCTAATATTCCTTCTCTTGTTTTCTGTCTCATTGGACTTGTTCTTCTAGCCCTCTCTCTTCCCCTGGTGCTAGTCCCAAATTCTGCAGAAATACTTTACCCAGGAGACAGGACAGGTAATGCTGTCTCAAGGCAGTAGAATGCACAAAGGATCTGGGTTTTGTTGCCCACATTTATAAAGCAAAGTGTCTTGTGAGAGACGGGCTCAGTTGAGACCTCTGCTGTGTTTGTTGTCCAGATGTAAATTGTGACACATAGACATGCCAGTGAGAGTCCACTTAATTAAATCTGGGGGTGGCATACGGCAGAGTTGACAGATTTAGTTTGGGGTGGGTTAGTTGTTGTTTTTTTTTTGTTTGGTTTGGTTTGTTTCTTTGCCAAAGGCAATTTTAAAATCCTGCAATTTGTATCTACCTTGATGAACTCTCACTAGCATTTCAGCATTCCTATGGCATGCTGCTTTTTTCACTGCGTTTCAGGCTTTTCACCTTTGTCATGAAGTTCAAGTGTTAGTATTGTAAGTCCTTTACTCCAGTTTGGGTCGTAGGTGTCTTTCAGGCTTTTGTGTGTGTCCATTCTTGTATCAATGAATGCAGGACGATGGGAGATAGTGGACATGAAGCTAATGGCTCCAGCTTGCTTTTGCACTCAGCTATGATATTGCTACTCTTACATCTAGGAATTGACAGTGATATTAGCTAGAGGGCTTGACGGTAAATTATTTTATTTAAACATGATATAGTTATTTCAGTTAAAAACAAATCCTCCTCACAAAATAAAAAGCCAGTTGTCCATTTCCCAATTATGTGAAAACACAACTCTAAGGCTATGGCTACACTTGCACTTCAAAGCGCTGCCGCGGCAGCGCTTTGAAGCGCTAAGTGTAGTCAAAGCGCTGTCCGTATTCCACCTCCCTGTGGGGAATAACGTACAGCGCTGGGAGCTGTGCTCCCAGCGCTTGGGCTTTGACCACACTGGCGCTTTGCAGCGCCGCAATTTGCAGTGCTGGAGAGGGTGTGTTTTCACACCCTGCTGCAGCGCTGCAAATTTGCAAGTGTAGCCATGGCCTTAATATTTGATTTTTGCAAATACTAATAGATTGATATCACACTGAAGATGGAATTTAAGTTGAAATACAGAAACACTGAAAACTCTGGGCCAATTTGAAAAAGCCGCCACTATATTTACTTTGCAACTAAGGTGGTGTCTACACTACAGCTTATGCTGAGATAACTTATGTCGCTCACGGATACATATAAACCACACCCTTGAGCAGCGTAAATTACGCCGGCATAAGAGCTTCTTCCGCTGACCTAGCATCTGCCGCTTGCAGAGGTAGGTTTTTTATGCCCTCTCCCGTCAGCATAGAATATTTTCACCACACGGGCTGCAGTGGCGCAGCTGTATCACTACCGCTGGGCCGCTGCAATGCTGTTGGTATTGACATGGCCTAAGTGATAGTAAATGATTGCACTTGCTCTGTGATGAAGGCAGAAGGAAATGGTATGAGGGCATCTTTTGACTTTGAGATACTATCAGTATTCACAAGTAGGTGGCTGCACGCCTGTTTAAATGTATATTTTGAAGCATTCATTTGAAGCATGTTCTTTTATTTTTTAAAGAGCCATTTTTGTTCAGTATGAAAAGGGGAAATAGCAAGGCCACTATTGTGAGCAGATGAAATTCATTAGCATGATACCAAATGCATGTATAACACAATCCACACGTGCCTAGAAGGCTTTTTTTGTTGTTGTTGTTGCATGTTTACTTAGATAGGGTGCATCACTTTTTTCTCTGAAAATGTGATGCAGATGTTTATACTTCTCTCCTCATCCTGATTTTTAATCCTCCCCTTTTGTTCTTCTCTGAAGTTCTTTTCTTTTAACTTTTCTACAGCGACCCACATCTTGATAGGAACACTTTGCCTAAGAAGGGATTCAGGTATTGGTGTTTCCACATAGTATAACAGCTTTTGTTGTGGTTTTGGAGCTTTGCTTTGTGTTTTTGTTGTGGCTGTTCGTGGTAGTCTCTGCTTTTGCAGGGGGTGGCAGCAATCTTTCTTTCTTTCTTTCTTTCTTTTTAAAGTCCTCAAAGAAGGCCCTTTTCCAACATGTTTCTTTTCTTCATCCAGTGGCTTCACTGCTTGAGCAGGAACTGTGGCTTTTGCTGGCTGAATTGCTGAAAAGCATCTCATAAACCATCATTGGGCTTGATTTGAAAGCAATAATTTGCAGCTAAACTAGGTGTATTCGTTTTCACAATGCAGTTCCTGGAACCCTGAAGATTTATTTAAGAAAAAATTGATGTAGAACATCTTAATGAACTTCTTAGGATGAAATTGGAAAAAAAAATTAAACTGTGTTTGCTTCAGAATACACTTTTAATGGATCTCTAGAGAGAGAATCTGTGGCCTGATAGAAAAAAAATACAACCTGACTAACATTTGGTAAATGTCTGTTCCTGAAACACCATTGATATGTAGGGGGTATTGAAATCTAGAAAAAAAACAAACTGGGAAACATTTTTCTTCCCTTAGTAAATGGAAGCAATTTTAGTGACATTATTAACTTTAAGGCTACAAATTAAATGCTTTAAGTCGATGTTACAGAATTCTCGGAAAATATCTAGCCAGTTTAAAACATTTAAACTTTAGACTTGCTTTATGCTGCTTTTAGGATCACTGAACCGATGGCTTCAAATTGCAGCTGCATTTTATTCTGCACTATAAACACATTGTTCTTTGTGTCGGCTTTATCACACTGAGCTGGGTGCTAAAAGCATTTCATAGAATGAAATTTTTGTGTAAAATGTTTCTGTGGCTGTCAAATGTGCATCTAGTTAATAAACGCTATCTTTCAAGATTGAAACATTTGAGGGCTGAAGAGGTAGGTATTAATTTTGTATTATTTTTATTTTAAATAGGTGTTAAAATTGACTATTAAAGGCCCCAGTCCTACAAAGATGTATGCATGTGCATAACTTTAAAGATGCGAGTAGTCCTAAATCAGTGACTATAACTGTAGCATTGAGGCCTACGGCATGAGAAAAGAATGTACTTTTAGAAAACTCTCTTGGCCAAGTTCTTACAATGTTCATTGTTGTTCTTAACTGGCGAACAATATTTTACAGCATTTAATGCAATCTGATCACCTCTATGCCTAAATTAGATGTTAAATAGAACTCCAAATTAATATGGGTTATGTTTGACTAATTTTTTTGTAATTTGAAGCCAAACCTCTTTATAAATATATTAATTCCCCATAAATATTTACTTTCTAAGACTGGATGACATATCTTAGCAGAGATACAGAAACCCATAAGTAAAATTCCATTGAGCTTAATTGGGTGCTATTTTTAAGATAAAAGGGCCAATAACGTTAGGGCTATTTTAGGACAAAAGTTATACTCTTTGAGTAAAAACAAATATAGCTATTATTTACAAGCAATTAGACCTCATGTAGGTTTGGTCATTTTGGCTTTTAAAAAAACATTAAAAGTATCTTGTCAGTTGTTATCTGTATCTTTTTGGCATTTTATGACTATCTCTATATACACAACTACTTCTCTTACAGTGTTTCAAACTGACATGTGCATCATTTCACATCTCTCATTATTAATTATTATTATTATTTATTATTTATGGTTATTAGTTGTATAGCACTTACAGTGGACTAGTTACTTCTAACACAGGTATAAGAATGGGAAAAACCCTGCCCTGATTAATATCATTGAGAGTTTTGTTATTGACTTCAGTGTAGCCAGGATTAAACCCAGGTCCTTGCCCTGAAGAGAAGGTTAAACACAGTCTCCTTCATAATGATGTAATGCTAAAAATTTTGAACAAATGTGGTGTATTTCCAGGGGCCTATGTATTAATGTCTCCCTAATATGAATCATTGCAATACACCTTGTTTAAAGGCCTACCTTTTAATGGCTCCATTGATCTGAATCTGGTTATAGTATGCCAAAGAGCCATGCTAAGGTACTGCAAAGATGAATTGAGATGTTCAAATAATGATAAAATTGTGGTATAAACTAAAAGAAGAAAAGAAATTCCAAAGTAAGGTGCTGATCCTGCAAACACTGACTTATGTGCTTGACTGTAAGCATACAAGTGTTTGCCAAATCAGATCTTAAGGCTCCTTCCCTTGTACTTACCCATTGCAGAATCCATAGTAAAAATATGCACTTTTTGAACGCCAGTGGAATGAGTTGGGGTTGGGACAAGAGCCTTAATTCAGAATTATATACCTTTTATATCACTTAGTCCTTAAATTTTATCTGAAGATTGTTTTCCCAAGTAATATTTCTTTCAAGTACATTTTAAGATAAGTTTTGAAATAATTTCTGGTTTTGTAGGTATACCCCTTCATCCCAACTTCGGAGTCAAGAGGATGCAAAAGAATGGCTACGGTCACATTCGGCAGGAGGCCTTCAGGACACTGCTGTCAATTCTCCATTTTCATCTGGCTCCAGTATAACATCACCCTCTGGAACTAGATTTAATTTCTCCCAGCTTGGTGAGTAATTAAGTGTTATGATAATCAGGGTAACATAATGTGACAGGGTGTACCTGGCCTTTGCAGCTCCCTGCAGGAGGCCCCACAGTCCTACTTCACCCTGCCTCAGGAAATGAGCAGTGAAGCTGTCTAGAGAAGCCTCACAGAAGCAGCAAGTCAGAGCCCAGCAGACTCGCATAAAAAGAGCTGCGGGGCCTTAGCCAATCAGTTCCTGGCTGGGACCTGGGGGGAGGGATAGCTCAGTGGTTTGAGCATTGGCCTGCTAAACCCAGGGTTGTGAGTTCAATCCATGAGGGGGCCACTTAGGGAGCTGGGGCAAAATCAGTACTTGGTCCTGCTAGTGAAGGCAGGGGGCTGGACTCGATGACCTTTCAAGGTCCCTTCCAGTTCTAGGAGATTGGTATATCTCCAATTAAAAAAAAAAAAAAAGACCAGAGGGGCATGCTCCTCTCTGGCCAAAGCAGCTCGAGGGAAACCAGTGTGTGGTTCTGGCTACATTTGCTTAAACTGGGAAAGAAAGGACCTGAAAACTTTAACCCAGAGGTATGGGGTGAAGAAAAGGAGCTAGGTGTGAAGAAGCCCAGGAAAATAGCGCAGCATTGCAGTAACAGGTACATGGCTGCTGTTTATAGGTTCCTGGGTTGGAACCCAGAATTGTGGGCCAGTCTGGGTTCCCCCACAGGCCACCACTAAAGTTGCACAAACCCCAGGTAAAAGGCTGAATTTAAAGGGCCCAGAGCTGGTGCTGCCGAGAACCGAAGAGGGCAGCTAGACAGATTTTGTTGGACTTTTTGCTACCCTGGAAGGGTTTCGTTTTGACTGTGAGCCAGCTGAAGGGCTGAGTCACTGAAGCAGGAGCAGCAGGTGCTTAAGAGCTGAGTGCCCCCAGTTACACATGTTCTCTATTTTGAAAGTAGTGAATTGAACAATGTACCTTTCTTCTCACAGGTCCAAATGCCCTACCTAGCTCTGGGTACAGCATGCTACCATCTAGCTTCAATTCAGGAGGTATTTATCTTGAAAGTGCTAAGATAGGCCTTTGGGTGCTGACCAGTCAGCACTGTTCTGTGGTGTGATCAAAAGTGGTACATCTGAATTGACCTTATTCAAAATGGTGCTGTGCGTATAATCAAATGCTCTACATAAGCTATTCACGGGCCTAAACTACTACTAAATTTGGAAGCACCTAAACTTTCCTACATGCTTAGATCTACTTCATCTTTAGACTCCAAGCATATTAACAAAACATGATCATCTAAGCATTTGAGTATCTTTTATCATTGTATATAGACTTTGTCAGCTTATAATGAAACCAGACAAAGCTTTATCCATCACAATCACAGACAAGCCACTGGAATTTTAAGTTGGAAAGTTTACCATTCCTTCATTTGGTAACTTGGATTAAAATAAACACGTTTTTAAATGGATGAAATGTTAAAGTTGGTTAGAAGAAGTTATAAAATGCCATGAGCTTTAATTAAATGTACTAGCATATGAAACAAAGTAATTTAAAGTTCCCGTAGTCTTGAACTTCTATCCAGTAATAGACTTGCTTTCATCTTAAAAGCAATTGCACAGTAATTCCCTGTTCATTTAGGGCCCAGTTTAGGTACATAAATCAGTACTTAGGCACTCAAGTTGGAACAGAGGGGTTTCAAAATATTTTATATAAGAAACACATATATTATTATTTATAAAATTGTATTCTTTAAAGAGATAAAAACTCTCATATATTGTATATATCATCAGCCAAGTATCGGGGGGTAGCCATGTTAGTCTGTATCCACAAAAACAATACCCACAAAAGCTTATGCCCAAATAAATCTGTTAGTCTTTAAGGTGCCACCAGACTCCTTATTGTTTTTATCATCAGCGTTGCTCAGTTACTGGTTTTTATAGGCATTGACTGTTGCTTGAACTCTTACCTGACACTATTTAAAACAATTTATTTTTCTGTGTAAGTATCCATTTATTGTGTGAGTTAAGCTTTCTGTGTGCTGTGTGGACAGTTGTCTGTAGAAATCCTGTTAACACAAACACATCTGTCTTCTGCACCGATTTAAAATATTTCTTAGTTACCTTTGCAGTTTATTTTGGTGTGAAAAATATAAATCCTACGAGGTGACATATATATACTTAATGTACTCTAAACAAAGGTTGTATCTCAGATCATCCATACTTAAGTTTTTAGTTTTTGTGTTAATTTTTAAAAATCTATATGCTAGAAAGACAAAGCAATAATATGAAAAAAGTTAAGCCTATGCACGTGAGCTATCTGCATCCTAGTATTTATGGAACAGTTTGTGTACTATGTGATTTGTAGAAACTTGTGTGGTCACTTATTTCCTGTGCAATTTTGAGCTGAAGCAAAAATGTCCTAACAACAATTTGAATGCACTGAAACAAGCAAGCTATAAGCCAGTCCAAAATAGTTTTAGTCAAATCAACATCTAAAATGAAATTCCAGATAAATAGAGAGAGGGAGTAACTTCCTAAAGTGTTAGCAGCAAACAAGCTGCATCAGGAGCATGGAATTATATCACTAGTCAAGCCAAACCATATGACAGTCTTTGCAGGCTCAGAAAGTAAAAATGTTGGGGCTTTTAGCTACTTTAGAATTTACATGAAGATCAATGATCTGACCATATTTCATAAGTAATGCAGCTACCAGAAATGAAGTTCATTAAGATGATGTAAATCATTTTTTTTCTTAAATAAATCTTCAAGGTTCCAGGAACTGCATTGTGAAAATGAATACACCTAGTTTAGTGCACTAGCCATAAAAGCTGCAAATTATTGTTTTCAAAGCAAGCCCAGTGATGGTTTATGAGATGCTTTTCAGCAATTCAGCCAGCAAAGTGATAGTTAACTTTATCCTCAATAGAAGAGAAAGGTGATTGATTTGGGTTTTATCCTTCGGGACATTTTGGGCTCAAGAGATGCCCTGCAATGGAAGTAAACTTCCACTGACTTCAGTAGCAAGTGCTGGCATGCAGGATCAAACCCTTTTGGACACAGGTGTAATTATATCTATTTTCAAAGAAAAAAGACCTCTTGTAAGAGAAATAGGAACCATATCTGTGATGGCAAATGAGCCCAAGATACCAAGAGAACATAATACTAGATACGAAATTATGAAATCAGTAGACCAGGAAGAGATGGGACTCAGCAGTCAAACCTTCAACTTGACTCCTAACCAACTGTTTCTCAGTCAGATAAACAAGTGAATAGTAACAAACCTAATGGACCATCAGACTGCTGGGTGGCAAGTTTGGCTGATGTTATCAATTTGCTCTACAAAATGATTGAATAATAATAAAAAAGAGGCATAATTTAGCGCGTGCACACACAAAAAATCCAGAAAAAAGGTGGTCCTGGATGTAGAATTTTCATATTCCAAACAACATTGGTCCTCGTGGGGTATTTGAGGCAGGGGTAATATTGTATAAAACCCTTGATCTATGTGTTCTGTATGCATGTATGTATGTGTATCATTCAGTTGTAACTTACTGAGATCCCTTGCTGGAAAACAACAATTGAGAAGCGCAGTACTATTATGAAACTAAAAGTTCTTTGAATTTGTAGCTACTCTTATATCCATATGAAAATGTCAGTCTTTCTTAGAGCTTTAAAGCAAATACTTCACAAATTATGCTATTTATGCAAAAGATCGGGGTTCTCAAACTTCATTGCATCGCGACCCCCTTCTGAAGACAAAAATTATTTCATGACCCCAGGAGCGGGGACTGAAGCTTGAGGGGCCACCTGAGGCCCACTGTCCTGGGTCAGGGGGCCCAAGCCCCACCGCTTCAGTCCCAGGCAGAGGATGTGAAACCTGAGTCCTGCCACCCAGGGTTGAAGCCCTAGGGCTTTGGCATCAACCCTGGGCAGTAGGGTTCAGGCTTCAGCCCTGGGGCCCAGCAAGTCTAAGCCAGCCCTGGAGACCCCATTCAAAGGGGGTCACGACCCACAGTTTGAGAACCACTGCAAAAGATCATTTAAATTAGTTTGGGCTCTTTACTCCAGTTGGAGAGAGAACTATTCCAAATGAGTTTAGAATTAATTAATTCCTGCCTATGAGGTGATATTGACATGACTGAGCTTCCAGCGTAAACATAAAGACTCAAAGACTGTGCCAAAGCTGACCTTTTTATTTTTAACTTAGTTTATATAGCTCTTGTATGAATCCACTGCATTGTAGGAAGGAAATTAAGCCAAGAAGAAATGTAGGCAGAAATTTATATATGATTATAAGGAAACAATCTTTTTTTGTTAGCTGTAGAAGAAATAGATATGTGAATTTCCTGTTCTACTATATATTCCTTACTTTTTAGCAAGCCCTACTACTGCGGTCCAGATGAGCTTGTCAAATCCAACCATGCTACGGACGCACAGCCTTTCCAATGCAGATGGTCCTTATGATCCTTACAGTGACACACGCTTCCGGAATAGCTCAATGTCACTAGATGAGAAGAGTAGAACTATGAGCCGCTCTGGGTCGTTCCGTGATGGCTTTGAAGAAGGTAAATCAAGCATGTGAAGGCACTGCTAATGGACTGGAAACCATTTACACTGAAATCAATGGAAAAAGCCCCATGGATTTAAGCAGGAATAGAATCAGGCCCATAATCCTATCAATTGAATGTTAAGTGTCAAGTTATTTTGTTCTACCAGTTTTGAAAATGGAAGAGAAAGGGAATGTAAGGCAGTATCCAAAGTCCATTACCATTAATGGAAAGACTTCCATTGATTTCACTGAGTTTTGGATCAGGCTCATAAAATGCAAGAAGAGAAAGACAAGCCAGATAGTAAGGACTTTGCTGATTTCTGTAGACATGGGTATATTGTCCAGCTTGTGTGTAAGACTGAAATTTAACTAAAGAGATTGGTAGAGGCAAAAGAATAGCATATTTTAATAATGGGTGCGTTTTGAGATTCAGCTTAAACAGTTAAATCAAAGGCTAATATGATTTTTTTTCTCCCCTTTCTATAAACCTACCTTTCAGTGTCAACTAGTTAGTATGTTTACTTTATTTCATATTAACATTCAGAACGATGATACAGAAGATTTATGACAAGTATGCAATAAGAAGTGTCAATTTTTTAGGAATATAAGAAAAAATGTATGCATACAGATTGAACTATGCAAAATATTCTGCCATAACAAGATTAATATTCCACCAAAAGTGGTGGAACTTAATATACAGGTTGGAAGAGAAAAGCTTACTATTAGTATTGCAATTTCTTGAAAGGCAAGCATGTTAATCTTTTAAGAGGTTACAATTAAATTCTAGGCATTCTCTATGGTTAAATTTCATTTTTCAGGATCCATTATGTTGCTACTGTGGGGATATGGTAGCTTGGAGTTTATGTTCACACAGAGGTCCGTTGGTATCAGCCCCCTATCATCCCTGCATCCCCAAAGCCCTTCCCTCTTGAAGGAAACAGCCTCTGAAAGCCTTTACAAAATAAATTCTTTCCTGGGCTGGTTGCCCTTTCTGCCTACAGGCTTTGCTGTGGGAGAGTACAACATCACTAGGTCACTGAGGTGGCGCACACAATTCCTAATGGTGAAATTCTGGCTCCACTGAAGTCAATGGGAGGTTTTTTTTTTAGTGGGGTCAGGATTTCACTCTTAAGGGTTGATAAAGACTGGTAGGTTGGTAGGTTTTACTTAGGATCAAATTCTACTCTGGATTTATACTGGGGTTACTCCATTGACTTTGGTTCATTATTCCACAGTACAACCATGTAACCAAGTTGAATTTGTTACATGGGGTTCCAAAGGGCCTAACTGAGCTTTCTGTGAGGTCTTTAGTCTGAAGATTGAAATAGAGCCAGTGCACATATGTTCTAAGTCAGCATGTTAAAGTGTGTTATCTCTGTAGGTGCTGAATAACTGCTGCATGTTTGAAATTGAATTCTTTTTTTAGTAGGGCCATCCTGGGGTCAAATTCTCTCCTCAGATACAGGTGATAATCTCCCACTGACTTCAAGTCACTCAGTCTGAAGGCCTAATGGATTGAATGTTGTTTTTATATGAAAAATGATTTGAGTTATAGGAGCCAAATTATTTTTTCCTGTGTGAAGGCATTTTATATAACACTTGCCCTTGTAGCAATTTCAACTTACATCTTGATACTTCTGCAAAGATTTCTTACAATAAAAAGTTTATGATGGATGATGCAATTTTGTTTACATTCTTATGAAAATTTGCTCTCAGTAGGTGTAAAATCTGCAGTGAATGCTCTGTATATGATTCCACTATGTGCTTACTATATTTCAAACAGATATGCAATTTGTTTATTTTATCTTTCCTTTAGTGCATGGATCCTCTCTCTCTTTGGTGTCCAGTACATCATCTATTTACTCAACGGTGAGTGTCATGAAATGTAAACCTTCAGTAGGAGCCTGCTGAGAAACGTAATATTAAATACTATTTTGCAGTTGTACAACTTTTTTAGTAAAACACATTAATTGATTGGACCAAGTGTGCTAATTGCTTTTGCCATGTAAAGAGGATAGCTCTTTGCATGTAAACATAAATAATGTATGCTGCCTATGTAAGGTTTTTTTTATGTTCCCAAAAATATTTTGATGGATATTTATCACAATACTCATGTTAGACCCTAATGACCCAGAAGAAAGAGTTAATCTCTTGAATCAGCGATCCACAACTGTTCTAAGGAGGTCTTGATACAAAGGACCATAATGGATAGTCCTGGTCTTTTGTGCCAACACCACCCACATTGATTCAATAGATAAAGCCATTTCAGTCTGATAGATTAGTGATCTGCTAATTAAGAATTATCCAAGTAAGTCTTAATGCAATGGATTTAATGATTGCAAAGGAGCCATTACTTCTCATTTTGGCAAGAATTTTTGTATTAAAAGTCTTGATTGCATAGTGTCTTAATAATCTGACATTGAAAGAAGATCTAGTGGTATTTTGGGACAAATAATATAATTATAGTGTATTTTTTAGAAGTGTATTATATTTTCTTCTAATACTTTAACAAAAGCATCTTACTTCAGAATATGTAACATTAAAGGTTACTAAAGGAAAATATATCCGAAAATCTGAACTGACACTCTGGTCTTTTAAAAAAAATGAACAACAATGGAATCCGGGCATTGTGTTAATAGAGGATGACCGTACAAATTGGTATGAAAGTATGATACAACCACACAACTACCATGCATCCATATTTGAAACAAACCTATTCTTAATAACATTATCTTTAAGGGCATGGTCCTGCAATTTTTAGTCAGGCAAGTAGTTCTTTTCAAGTCAGCGATACTAGGTGCATGAAAGAGTTGGAGCATCAGGCCCTAAAACAGAAAACCTGTTACCTTTGGTTAAAAAAAATCACCTTAGACTGTAATCCAATTACATGAAATTAAAATTCACAAATGACTAGATTGTAGAGCCCCCTACTCAAATTGGTGAACGTTTATTCATATAATGAATCCCATTGAAAGCAAGAACACTACAAAAGTAAGTGCTCACTATGTGAATAAGCCCTCCACCTTTTCTTCCAAAAGTAATTATGGTCACAATGAATGGTGCATGTAAATGTAAGATGTACTTAAAGTATATTATTCTAAACACTGAATGTAATAGGCTTTGGGGGGAATTAGGATGTTAAAAGTTTTAGAGTATCAGGATTACTGCTAGTACATTTAATTTCAAACTAAACAGAGCCAAACATGTTCAGAAATACAGAACTAAGATTATTGATTTAGATTGATAGAATGTCATAGTTTTTAATGGTGAACATGGCGGTACTCAGTGGAATTACTCATGTGAATAAAGTTACCTGCAAACACCTATGTATGCTGAATCAATAAGTAATAAATAAGGACTCCTGTTTTGAGTTTTACTTGTAAAAAAATTTGACCTATGCTAGTAATGAACTATTGTAAGTTCCTCATACGTTTTTTCCTGATTTTTTTGGTTGCAGCCTGAAGAAAAATGCCAGTCAGAGGTAAGGAGCAATATCGGTTTTGTAAACATAAACTTTCAATCTAGACGCTTTGCATGAGTGTCTTATGCCTCTAATTCTGTAGATTACAGTACAATAAACTAATCTTTTAAATACAATATTTAGATTCGCAAGCTACGAAGGGAGTTGGATGCATCCCAGGAGAAGGTGTCAGCTCTAACAACTCAGTTGACTGCCAATGTGAGTACAATTCAGAAAAATGGAGGCTGATAGATAACTTATGTAGTGCACAAATCACCACCCCAGTTTTCCTAATTAGCAAAAAGATCACTAGTCTATAATAATCAATTCAGGTCACATATTTGTGTTAAAAATAAATACAGTAACTCCTCACTTTAAGTCGTCCCAGTTAATGTTGTTTCATTGCTGATCAATTAGGGAACATGCTCACTTAAAGTTCTGCAATGCTTCACTCTTACGTTTTGTCTGCCTGCTTTCTCCACAGCTGGCAGCCTCCCTACGCCCCCCACCCCCCCGCACCTCCTGCCCGCCGGCAGACCCTGCGGATCAGCACCTTCCCTCTCTCTTCTCCCCCCCCCCCCGTGGCAATCAGCTGGCTTGCAGCATTTCGGGGGCAGGAGGGCAGGGGGAGGAGCAAGGACTCTTTTGCGTGCAGGCTCCCCCTCCCTCCCCTGCCTCATGAATGCCGCAAGCCAGCTGATTGCCCTGGGCAGGAGGCGGGGGGGAGGGAAGGGGAGTCTGCGCACCGGGTCTTCGCTCCTCCTTCCTGCCCCCTAAACACTGCAAGCCAGCTGATCGCCCCAGACAGGAGGGAGCAGGAGGAACGAGGACTCAGCGTGAAGGCTCCCCCTCCCTCCCCTGCCTCCTGCCCGCGGCAATCAGCTGGCTTGCCACCTTTAGAAGGAAGGAGAGGGAGGGGGGAGGAGCGAGGATGCAGCGTGGGAAGTAAAGGGGAGGAGATGGGGGGAGAGAAGAGGCAGGTCAGGGATGGGGACTTGGGGGAAGGGGGGGGAGTGGGCAGGTTGAGGCCCTCCTCCCCCCGGCCCCTGGTGCTTGCAGAGTAGGGGAAGCTGCTGCTGCTGCGCAATGTGCTTCTCCTACCCTACAGCACCTTCAGCTTCCCTGCCTGCCTCATCTCCAGTGCCAGTGGGCTGTGCCTGTGTAGGGTAAGGCAGGGGCACCTCCCAACTATAGTACTGTACTGTATGTAGAGTATGTTTGTAAACACACAGCACGTGCACACTACTCCCCCCCCACCCAGCGTAGTATTAAATTACTTGTTTAAAATGTATATAATGCCTTTTGTCTGGCAAAAAAAAAATTTCCCGGGAACCTAACCCCCCCGCATTTACATTAATTCTTGTGGGGAAATTGGATTCGCTTAACATGGTTTCTCTTAAAGTCGCATTTTTCAGGAACGTAACTACAATGTTAAGTGAGGAGTTACCATATATGCATTTTGGGTCATTCTGAAAACAAAAACCCGTCTATCCTAGTGTTCAAGTGATTATTTAAAAAAACCCATTAAATACAGTTATACTGATTTGGCTGTTCCTTTTGTATATGTACAGCATGCAAGTACATACGTTTGGTTAATACTGAAAGAGATTCTTTGAAGACTCAGTTCTCTTCATAAAAGTGGGTCTTACATTCACATATAGGTGTCAAAGGGGTCATAAGAGACAGATGAGAATTACCGCGGATGCCCATGAGAAATAAGAAACCTGATTTAAATGCATTATGTTTTCCCATAGCATACAAACCATTCAACACTGTGGGTTGATGGCAAGGGTAGGCAAAACTGACACACAAAAAGGGCCCTGAGAACCAGTTTATGGTAGGGTCTAAGAAGCATAATGCATCTGATTCAAATCAGTGTGTGCTGTGTTTTCACTTGTTTGCATTGAGGAATATTCCCTACCATGAAATAACTACCTTTGCGTGCTGTTTGGAACAAAGGATTGAAAACCAAGGATACATTGGGGTTTTAATCCCCATGGAGTCAACACTGTGTAATCACAGGTGGCTGAAATCCTGGTTAAAAAAACCCAGAAGCTCACTGGAGAAATAAGTGATTCCAATGTAAATAAGACAAAAATGAATAGTGACCATTTTAAAACCATTTCATATTTGTATTCTAGGATTATGGGACTGGGTAGATGTGAAACTCTCAGTTACCAAAGAGGAAATCATGGCCATTAGCTCTTGAATGAGTGGTAATAGCAAATACACCAACATGAAGAATGAGTTTGACCTAAGTGATACTATCCTTCACAAAGTGGAAATCAGAACTAGAGCTAATGTATATCAGCGTGTTGGCCATGCACACTTGAAAACATAGAAAAGGGAAGCCAACTGAATTGTTAACATATAGAATCATAGAATCTCAGGGTTGGAAGGGACCTCAGGAGGTCATCTAGTCCAACCCCCTGCTCAGAGCAGGACCAAACCCAACTAAACCATCCCAGCCAGGGCTTTGTCAAGCCTGACCTTAAAAACCTCCAAGGAAGGAGATTCCACCACCTCCCTAGGTAACCCATTCCAGTTCTTCACCACCCTACTAGTGAAAAAGTTTTTCCTAATGTCCAACCTAAACCTCCCCCCTCTGCAACTTGAGACCATATAGGTTAAGGAAAGAAAATTAAGGCTACATTTAGTACTTTGCCACGTTCCAGGAGCAAAAAGCAAAACAACCCCCAAAATGAAAATTGTTAACTTTGCCCTGCAGATGAAAATACCTGACTACATCAAATGATTTCATTCAAACCACCTCATTTGTATCTAATATCTTTTAAAACTCATCTTAATGTGCAGTGTCTACAGAAAAGTGGGCTTTGCTTTCTTAAATGTAGGCCAAGTCTTTTACAGAGTTTTCTTAAGTTTGTTTTTTTTGCTGACAGTAATTATTCTTGAACTACTCCAGCTTCTGCTCCTTACAACAAATTATGCAACTGTTCATGTAAGTTAGGCTCCATTTTGCACTCAAGGGGCTGCTCTGCCTACTGATTTGGAAGAGTAACCACTTCAGACTGTAGAGAAGAAATGTTCTCTCTAGGGCAGCAATTACTTCCCTTCTTTGTCTATACTAAGAAGCCATTCAGCATCCCTGCCGTTCCTCCTCCTTGAAGGAGGAGGAACTGCTCTTTCCAAAAACTTCTAGTCTCAAAATATTTCTGCCTGGTACTTATGGTGCCATTGTCTGAACAGATTGTCCTCCATGTTGATACTCCATTTGCTTTTTGTAAAATTAGCCACATTTACTACTTTCTTTTTTCCATTTCACTTTCTTCAGAGTGAATTTAGCACTGCTGTAATGTGCTAAGGCCTTGACAGCCCTGAGTACTGAAGTCCCTTATTTATCCACAAAACAGGTGGAGCTGAGTCACTGGCAGTACAGCCTTCCCCAGACTGTCCTGCCAGTGTGCCCCAGCCTGAACCTGGGGTGAACCACCTTTCTGCAAAAGGTTACTCTATTTCCTGTGGCCACTTTGCTGAGGCTACCATCATGGATTGTGGTGATAATTTTGTGGAAAGGGCTTGTTTTCACTAAAAAGTGAACCAAGGCCCTCCAACCTATTTCCTATAGCCCACTGATAGGGTTGCCAGTTTTGGTTGGACATATTCCTGGCGGTTTAATCACATGACATAATCTTTAACTAAAGATTAACATTTAATTCCTGGAGACTCCCAGACAATCCTGGAGGGTTGGCAACCCTACTCACTGAACAATTACAAGATAGTAACAACTTGTGGTCACTTTAAATGGCTTCAAAAGGGCAACTGAAAGTTGAAAGGCTCTGTAACTGTTTACTTATCCCTTGATCCATGCAGTCCCATTCACCATATTTTTTTCACTTTCTCAAAGATTGTAAATGATATTCCTCATTGTTACTGAACATAGCATCCCCCCCACCGCCCAAAAGAAATTATTCAATCCAGTGTTTTTAAAATAAACATTTTGGTTTTCCAACACATGTAGTGGGTATTTAACTTGTTTTATTTTCAGCCATTTTTCTCACAGTCTCAGCTCTGTTTATTTTCATAGGGTGTGAGGGGCATGACAGCCACATATATCCTCATGTTATTGTACTATTCATGTTTGTTTTCATTGTGAGTGTGAGAACAGTTATTTGGGATAAGTCAGCTATGTGCTGATGAAGTACAAGTCTGGAATGGCTACATGAAAGGTTTTACCATTCTGTATATACGTAGATGAGAGAATGACCTTTTCTCTAGTGGACAGATTTAAAATACATATATACAATTTGTACTTGCTCAGTGTACGTAATTATTTTTGATCTGAGAATAAAATATCATTAGTTTATTTTGATTATCATCAATTTTTGTGGCAAAGGGTAGGCAAGTATGTATTCAATATTATGTATATTAAGGGTTTGTCTACACAGGAATATATTCAGGATTAACTTTTTGTGCCTTATTCCAAATTAGCTTAATCTAAGTAAATTAAGATAATTTGGAATAAAGCACTCTTATTCAAGAGTAAGAACATCCACAGATGGAATATATTGGGAATTGTTAATCCACTTTAAATTCACATCTTATTCTGGCATGGCACTGGGAAAATGAGTCTTCTGTCGCATCAAGTTAATTCTTACTATTCCAATCTCTCTCTTCTGGTCGGAGACTGTGTATTAAATGTGATTATTTTTTCTTTGCAGATTGTGAGAATATTTAGTGTCTTATAGATCGTGTATTCTGTTGCTAATGCTCACTGGTGTTTTGTTTTTTAAAGAAAAGGATCAGAGGAAGGCTCAACTCAGAATTTTGGGGCCATTCAGATACAGGTCTAAAATTCCAAACTTCATTACTCTGGCCCCTGTCATTATAATGACCTGAATAAAAAAAATAGATCTGACCACCACCAAAGTTCAGGAAAGTTTGAATCAGAAACTCAGAAAATAACATGTAGTATAGAAGTAGGGTAGGGTAGGGTATGGCAAGAAAGGAGAGATTTAAAAAGAAAATGTCAGGTTATTAAGGGAAGTGGGTCCTGAAAAATGGACAATGAGCAAAGTGTTAAGATTTTGAGGATTTTGCTTTTCTTGGGCTAAACAGTGCAATTTATTAAAAAAAAAAAAAAAAAGCCTCCCACACAGTTCAAAGTTAGAATTAAAACTGATTTAAGATGGAAACTCCATCCTGTGAGACCTAACTCCTGCAATTTATAACGAGGTGGATTATGTACCATTGTGAAGACTCCTGGGTAGAAGTGTATAACAGAAATATTTCTCTTCATTTAGCTTCAAGCAATGAGACTGGACAAGTACCTCTCAGATAATAGGTCTTCAGTGGTTACAGCTGCCAATTCCAGACATCATCTGGACAAAGAAATGAAAACTCTCCTTTCATAATAAACTGGGGTAGATAGGAAGTGAATGTTGAATTTACAAGTTGCAGATATATGGCTGATAACCTTCATGCCTTCCCTCATTTAAAGCAGCTGTAGACTTACTGTTAGCACTTTTCTCCTCCCCACCCCTGCAGCCCCTATAGTTTAGACTTGTACAACTTCAGAAAATACGTGTTCTTCTCAATACAGCATATAGTATTGTATTATAATACGTTGCAGTCAACATTATAATATGTTGCAGAGTACTAACGACAAATATTATTATGTATGACGCTAGAGCAGCAGGATTTCCTTTGCTGTTAGAGGCGGTTGGTTATCACACTGATCACCAGTCATTTAAAATATCCTAGATAATTATTTCCTGTGTTGATAGTGCACTGAGTATTCTGTCTATATACATTGTAACAGCACTTGCATTTATGAGTCTATAAAAGTGTCATCTAGACAACTGCAGAAACTCTACTGAAATACAGAACTTCTAATTGCCCACATGTTGGTATCTGTTCAGTCCTCTTCATACTGGCTTATCTCTACCCTCAAGCCCTATATTCTGAGTACAAAACCTTGGGGAGATTCACATATTTGCATTGCAGCCATTTAAGTTCAGGGACCACAGCACTTCTCTTATCTCAAGGCAAACTGAGCTCCAATATTTTTGTTTTCTTGGTGGATGTGCAAGAAAGTGAGAATATTACAGAATTATTATTTAATTGAAGAGCAACCATTTCCAAGTCAATTTGGCAAATTTACAGCAACTTTAAACATTAGTGGTAAAATGATTTTAGCTACATGAATACCTCTAACAGAAAGTTGAGGAAAACAGTTCAAAGTTCATTCCTTATTTGTACAGTGGAGGATTTTGCATTTCTACTTGCTTGCTTTTCGAAGCTGAAAATACGCATTTCGAAGTGATAGTTGATGTCAGTAGTAATAAAGGGGAAAAACAGTTGAACTTCATATGGACCCGTGTGTGAAGACCTGAAAGCGAGGAAATTTGATGGATGTTGCATCATTTTCTATTAGCATCAATTATTTTATTTTCAAGCCTGAACTATATTTTTAATATAATGTTGCATTCCATGGAAATAGGAAAACATGAAGAAAAACTGGTCTGAACATCTGGAATTCCTGGAATGATATTTAATCAATGGCTCTTCTGGTCCTCCTTTTGATGGCATCTCCATCAACCTTAAACTTTTCTGAAGAACTCTAGCTGAATGCAAAATGTGAGCTCTGAAATTCTCTAGTAAATTGGCAACTCCTTCACACTGTCCCGGCCTCAGCCATTATCCTTCTATGCAAAAAAGACATGTTGGACCTAAACTGACTTGCAATATTCTCCCTATTCAGCAGTCGGAAAAGATTCTCAGCCTCTGTTACCAAAATCAAGCTGCAGGCTAGTGAGGTTCAATCTTGTTTTCTTAAGACACTTATATTATGAATACTGCAGATGAATTATTGACTATCCTATCTAAGGAAAGGATAATTATCAAACTCAAGTTTAATATTTGTTACTAAGCATTTCTGTGAGTTGGTTAATTAGTTACTTAGCAGTGTATTGTTTTTTATTTAACTTTGTAGATTTTTTAGTCAAATTTTAATAGAGATCTAAAATATTAAGCTCTGTACAGCTCTGATTTTAATATTCTACATAGCTAGAATGAAGGCTTGGTAAGAAATAGAAAAATCCTGGTAATGGACTTTTGCTTTAGACTATTTGCTTGTAAAATTCCACAGTGTCCTGTTATTTTGCTGAGAGTCTACAAGCCTATCTGGGATAAGAGTTTTTTTTAAACCCCTACACTGTTAGTTTATAAATAGATTAATAAATAATTCATTTGACAAAAGCTCTCTCTCGCTCTCTCTCTGGTGAGTATTTCTTTTAAGGTGAGATTAGCACATCAATGTGTGATAGCGCTTTTGTAGCTTGACTTAAAAGCAGCTGTGAGAAATTCATTTGGAATTTAGTTTTGTCCTAGAAATTGAAACTCTAACTACATTTTAACAATTTTAGAAGATAACGGCTGGTCAAGCAGAAGCCAGCAGCAGCTATATGTGCAGTCACTAGCTTTTGCCAGCAAACTCAGTCATTGCCTTCCCCCTTCAAAAGCATATAATTGTCACAATTGTATCTATGCACTTAATATTTATGAGAAACATGGTATAGAATCATAGAAATGTAGGCCTGCAAGGGACCTTGTCAGGTCATCTACCCTGTGCTGAGGCAGGATCATGTATACCTAACGCATCACTCACAGGTCTTTGTCTAACCTGTTTTTAAAATCCTCCTTGACGAGGATTCCACTACCTTCCTTGGAAGCCTATTCTAGTATTTAACTAGTTTTAGAGTTAGAAAGTTTTTTCTAATACCTAATGTAAATCTCTCTTGCTGCAGTTTAAGCTCATTATTTCTTGTCCTACCTTCACCATTGCTCTTAATAACAGCATTTAACATATTTGAAGATTATGAGGTTCCCCCTCAGCCTTCTTCTCTCAGGTCTAAAAATATCCGATTTTTTTAACCCTTCCCCCTATGTCATGTTTTCTCAATCTTATTTTTGTTGCCCTCCTTTGGACACATACCAGTTTGTCAACATCTTTCTTAAAGTGTAGGGCCCAAAACTGGAAACGTACTCTAGCTGAGGTCTCACCAGAGCTGAGTAGCGTGGAACGATTACCTCCCAATGTGACGTTCCCAGGTATAATTTGGATTAATGGACAGCTGTGTCCCCCCAATTCTCCAACCTGGGGTGTCTTTTACACTGCTTTGCTGAGAGAGCAACCACTCTTGGCCTTCTCACTCTCTCTCACAACCTCTGACACACACACACACACACACACACATCCTCCAGCATGTAAATGACTCCTAGCTGAGTTATATGAGTGCTCTTAGCTAACCACTCTTGAATAATATTGCAGTGTGACACCAGCAAATTCCGAGTCCCAGACTTTTCCCTAGAAACGTGTTTCTTGTACTGCCCAGTACCTTCTTGGACAATACGAGCTTATATAATTTATATATATAATTATATATTAATAGAAAATGATATACACAAACCTTGTTATCTCAAATGAAGCTTCCTAAACACGTCAATCCCAACGCACTGGCATAGATAAAACAATAAAACAAGTTTAACTACAACAGAAAGTTAGATTTTAAGTGATTACAAGCAATGAGGCATAAAAGTCAGAATTGGTTACAAAGAAATAACTAATATCTAACTTATCAAGCTGAGTGAATTCAAAGCAAAAAGGTTTCTCTCACCATATGTTTATAGCAGTCTGGCTGGATTCTTCTTCTGTCAAGATTCCTCCTCCAGTTCAATCATGCTTTCATTCCCTTTCAGATGTTGTTGATGATGTGAGTAGAGATAAGGGGAGAGAGGTGTTTGCTCATATTTATATCTTTCTCCTCCACTTTGAGAATCATCTCCAGCTGAGGTTCAGGCAACAGCCAGTCTGTTTACAAGGGAACCCCCAGCTGTTCCATTGCCAAAATGTAAATTTCTTTCTCACACCTTTCTTTCTACCAGAGAATGATCGCTTAATCAGGTGATAGTCCATAAGATTGTGTTGAGACCTGGCTGAGACATCAGTTTGTCTTTTGTTTCTGGGGAACTGGTTTGAAGTTGTTTCCCCAGACTTGGAACATGTCTTATACAGTAGAATTTTATAACTCTACATACAATGTTGCCACACACATTTGACCAGGGCAATAATGTTCAGCAGATTTAAGTTTTCAAATGATACCTCGCAATGCATACTTAGTATAAAATGTATTATAGTTTTGTAAAAAGGATGAATAAAAGGGTAGACTGTCACACCCGTGTATTGCATATGACCCTCCTGTTAATATACCTCAGAGTGGTATTAGTCCTGTTTGCAACTGCATCACATTCCACTATAACCCTCAGATCCTTTTCTGCAGCACTCCGCTTAGCCAGTTATTCCCCATTTTGTAGTTGTGCATTTGATTTTTCCTTCCTAAGTGTGATACTTTGAACTTGTCTTTATTGAATTTCATCTCATTTATTTCAGACCAATTCTCCAATTTTTCACGGTCATTTTGAATTCTAATCCTGTGCTCCAAAGTGCTAGCAACCCCTCCCATCTTGCTGTCATCTTCACATTTTATATGCAGACTCTCCACTGCATTATCCAAGTCACTAATGAAAATATTGAGTTGTACCAGACCCAGGACAGATACCTGCAGGACCCTACTAGATATATCCTCCCAATTTGATAGTAAACCATTGATAACCAGTCTTTGAATATGGTTTGTCAACCAGTTCTGAACCTACTTTATAGTAATTTAATCTAAACCACATTTTCCTAGTTTGCTTACGAGAATATCATGTGTCAAAAGCCATGCTAAAATCAAATTATATCATGTTTGCAAACTGTTGCTATATGTGAAACCTGCACATTTTGATCATATTTTAAAATCCTGAAACTGAAGTATTTAAAATGTTTTGTGGAGTATTTTTGAATCATTCTACTGGCTGATTTCCCAGTTGATTTTTAATGGCAATTCAGTAAAGGGAAGATAATTCTGTGTCAGGTAAAATCAGAAACAGTAGTAATACATATAGTTTGGGATATTTCATAGAGACAACATTGGTGTGTACACCTTCAGAGAATCATTGTATGCCCTTTAGAGTTCCATCACTGCAGTTATGTACAGTTTTTATATAGCCACTTCTTTATTATTTAATTCTACTATTTAAATAATAGGGGGGACCTCCATGTCATTGACAAAGCCCTGGAGAGTCTTTCCCCCTGCACATGTATTCACACCCCTCCTATGCCTCCTATTTTAATCTTTCACTCTCCCTTTTCCATCCGTAAACAAAAATAATTCATCATATCATGGCCACCATGGAGCCTTTATGTCTCTTTGTAAAAGAATTCATGAATAAAGCAAGATGTTGTCATCTAATGGGATAGTGGGGGTCAAGGTTTCTGGGTTCTCTTCCCCACTCTGTCCCAAACTTGCTTTGTGGCTTGGAACAACCCATTTAACCTCTTTATGCCTCAGTTTCCTCATATGAGAAATGGCTGTAGTAATACTTAACTACCTGAGATGAGGCTTACTGTTTGTAAAATGCTTTGAGTCTCTTTGGTAAGAGGTGCTTTGGAAGTACAAAGGTACTGAAAACTTAGTCTATATAGAGATTGTGGTGGATAGAAAATCTGCTTTTGTATTGTTCCTTAATATCCAAAGGACAAAATTTAGTCCCTGAAATATTCTTTACAAAAAAATTAAATGATGTTGTCTCACATTTCCAACAGTGGGTCAAATAGTTCCTTCCAGCTGAACAAAGCAGCAGAATAAAAGTTTCCCGGTTAGAATGAAATCCAAGCAGCTTTAAACTACTGTGAAAAATATATAAAATGGACTGGACCTATTATGAGACTGTGTTTTTCAAAGGCATTTTATTCCCAGTTACTCTAGAACAGTTCTCACTCTGTTATCCTCTATACGGAGAATTGTATTTTCTTTTCAGAATAAATAAAAACTCCAGTCCAGAACAGATTGCAATTATTTGCTGATATATCTGTACATTTGTGAGATTCCTGTTCCGTCCACTGATCTCATAGTGAAAAATGGATGTAGAATATTAATCAGGGAGAACTGTAAAGAATATCTCTACTATGAGCAGAATGTCTTTAGGAAATCCAAGTATTGCCATGCCAGATCAGACTAATGATCCTTCTAGTTTAGTATCCTGTCACCAGCAATGACCAGTATCAACTGCTCCAGAGGAAGAAACACTGCAGTTGGCAATTGTGGGATAATCTGCACCCCAGGAAGGGTTCCTGCTAACCTCCAGTAATCAGAGGTTGGTTTATGCCCCAAAGCTCGAGGATTTTCAAAATTGTTACCTTCTGGCACACATAAGTCACTGCTAGAAGTTTTGTTTGTAAATGTTTTTGCCAAGAGTTGTTCCTATTTTGCCAAGCCTACTCTAACCTCTCTACTTCTTTATGTAGTATATAGTTAGCAAACACTGGAAGATGCCATATAACTTTTCTTAAATACTTAAATAAGCACACACTTTTATTTGGTGGAGAGAACAGTATTCATTCTACATTCTCATTTAATTTTCAGGCTCACCTTGTGGCAGCGTTTGAGCAGAGCCTTGGAAACATGACTATCAGACTACAGAGTTTGACTATGACAGCAGAACAAAAGGCAAGTTTGAGAAACATTTGTTCAGTATGCGTATGTGTAGATGCACACATCCCAATGAGGAGGAGGACCAAGTGATTTTTAAAAATTAATTCACAGTAGCGGTATTTTTATCAAATCTGTCTTACAAATTTGGTAAGTTGCCCTGTTCTGTTCGTTCCCTTGGAAGCAGCTGGAACTGGCCACTGTCCAAAGACAGGATACTGGGCTAAATGGACATTGGTCTAACCCAGTTTGGCCGTTCTTACGGTCTTATGAAAGAGGATAATCCTTTCATTTGTATTTTAAAATAAAAATGTGCATGTGATTATTGGGACACAGCACAAGAATGGGAACCTGGATCTTTCCTAAGTTCTGTTTCCATCTCTGACACTGTGACTTCCTTTGTAGCCTTGGGCAAATCACATAATCTTTCTGCCTCGGTTTCCACACCTGTAAAATTGCTTACCTCATGGGGTGTTGTGAGGACTGATTAGATAATGACTGTAAGTTGCTTGGAACAAAAGAAGCGCTAATTATTGCTTTTTATTACAGTTTGTCTTCTTCCCAACACATACATGCATATATCCAGTAAAAACACTATTAAAAATTACTGTGCTTTGTACAATCACCAATTTTTAGTGCTACTTTAATGTACAATAATTTCTCCACATTGTGGAATGACAATATCTGAACCCCTAGAAAGTAATGCTTTCAAGGTCCAGACAATCGTACAGTATACACCAAGCCTCAGCACATTTCTTATGCACCCCAGACCATTCACCAAGCACCTAAACCAAGATTGAAAGGAGGCTGCCTGGGAATACTTACATGGAATCTAACTGTATAGATATCTCATTGGTTTCTTTTTCATTTCAGGATTCAGAACTGAATGAGTTAAGGAGAACCATTGAACTTCTGAAAAAGCAGAATGCTGCTGCCCAAGCTGCCATTAATGGAGTAATTAACACACCTGAGCTCACCTGCAAAGGTAAAGAGGCAAACTCTACTTTTAACAGCAGTGTAGCACTCCTGAGACATTAGTCCTCTTGGTAATATCTGATGCAATTTACCTTGCCAGAGTCTGGCTTTGTATATATCAACTGTATTTGCTCCTGCTTTGATGTAAAATGGAGATGTATACATTTGTATCTCAGTAGAGCCCTATGATTTTCATTGGTCCCTTCTATTTAAATAAACTGTTATCAGCAGTTTAACAAAACTTTGCTATCTGCAGTTGCTATATTGCTAAAATTCACTGTAAGTATTTCATAATTCTCATCTCTACACAGCAGCACAATAAAGGAACAGAATCCCCTTTCTGAGAGTTGCAGATACGTGAAATCTCTAAGTAATTACCTGATTCTTTTTTTAATATTTTTTTTAATTTCCAGTGCAAAGCAAGGGCCTGATCCTGCAAAGTCTCCCTCACATTACTTGTCTCACTGACTTAAATTGGGACTATTTGCATGAGGAAAGGTTTGCAGACTCGTATGTGAAATATTAATTGCACCACGAGAAACAAGGAATATTGCTGTGAACTATGCAATGCATCATTTTGTGCAAGTGATTCTAAATGCTCTTAATTCCTGAAATATTTTTGAGTGACCAGTGGAGATATTGAAATATCTCCAGTAAATTTGACTATGTTGCTGTTAATATTCAGGTACTGGGACTGCCCAGCCTGCTGACCTGCGAATCAGAAGGCAACACTCTTCAGATAGTGTGTCTAGTATTAACAGTGCTACTAGTCACTCCAGTGTGGGAAGCAACATAGAGAGTGATTCAAAGAAAAAGAAGAGGAAGAACTGGGTGAGTGTACTTCAGGAGATTGCGTGAAATGAATATAAAATTGTCCTATTAACATCTAGGTTGAAATTCACCCTTGTGCATCAGGTCAGCACAAGGACTATGCACCACTTAACTCAACCCTAAGCCCTATTTTGAAGACATAAGTGAATCTTAAGTGATGCCTATGCTTGTGCTGGCCCTCGGCATGGAAAAGAATTTTACCTTCACTAGCCAAAAAGCCAGTCATAAAACCTGTAGTTGTTGTATCTCTCAAAGACTAATCCTGGCTAAGAGACATACATAATCTAGTCTATTAGTATAAAACATTAGAGAAAACGCCAAGTACATATATTAAATTAAACAATTCACAATGAAGGAAGATTAAGCCTCTTAGCTCATATTGCTTTCCTCCTCTGAGTGCATTCATTCCATTTTAACTTGGGCTGTGTTCTGAATGCTACCATGAAATTTTTAAATCAAATGAATCAGTTTTTAAAGTTCTCTTGTGATAGAAATTTCTTCCAAAAGGTTTCAAAATAACCATCTTTCACTTTCCACTTCTCTTTCTTTGCTCATCATGTGTTCTATACAAGGTACCATGCACTGGAGGAAAGGTACACAGTATTAAACTCCATTTTTAATTAAACCATTGCTGCTGTAGTAACATTAGCTTTGTTTTTGTTTTGACTAAAATACTTAGTTCTTGTAATGTAGTCAATACAGCAGTCCACACCCTCCTTCCCACTCAGCGTAAATGTTCCTGGATCCTTAGCACACTGAAATTATAAATATGCTGCTACAAAATGTTATAGTTTGCTCTTGTGAACATTTATTCTGAAATTATCAGTGATCCTGTTACGGTTATGTCTGAAACTCCCTTTGTACCATGAGACTGCAACATTTTACTTGAACAGAATCTCATTTTAAAGTATCTTTTCTATCCCAGTGGTTTCACTTCCATATTTTAATCATAACACTTTCTCTCCCCTCCCCACACTGTCCAAAACCTTGGGTTCAATGAAAACAGTGGCTTCTCCAAATCCTCACAGGGTGTCTTGTGTGTTACTTGTTGGGGCACTCTGCTGGCAAGGTGGACTTTATTTTCTCTCCTGCTTGTAAACAGTTAATGAGTCTTTTTCACATCCGCTATATGATCAGTAATCCCTCAGTCATGATCAATACCTCATCATATCTTTTCAGTCCTACTCTATTAGTTATTTTATGTTTCCATAGTCTGGAAGATTTCATCCTAGCACCAAGCTACATATCTCATTTGTCATTCAGCTACTCTTAGTGTGGGTTAGGGGACATTTATTTATTGTGAAAAAGATGAATATATAGAGTCTTAGTGAAGTTGGGGTAAACAGAGGAATAGTATCTTGATTTCATCAAAGGAGCACATTATAGCAGAATGAAGAATGGATATAAAATTAATTCTTTATTTATAAACTGGACATAAGTTGCACCCAGTGAATGTAGAATGCTTATTTCACAAATATTTGTGAGGTCTTGTCTAAACTCAGAATGTCTAATTACATAGTGAAACATTACCTTCAGGCTAAAATAAAGGCACTTCAGAGACATGTTGCCACTGTAAACTTAGTGCAATTAAAAAAAATCTTATTCACCTATAAAACATGTGAGTTACACTTTTGTAATGAACTGAGATCTCAGGGACCCACCAGTTTAGTCATAATCATACTTGATTTTTCAGTTGTTTTGTAAGTCGGATTCCCATTCAAAGGATTTACTAGTTGCGGATAGGTAGAGAAGCTGAATATTTTAATCTGACGAAATATTTATCCCGTGAAGGAAGACACAATGTACCGGTGCCTCAGCAACTCAGTTAAGAGATTACTAGCCAAGGAGAAAATAAGATTTAGGCAGTATTGAGATTCAGATCTGTGTGCCATGTGATGTGAAATGACCGTGTGTTTGAAGGTCCCATTTTTAGAGAATATAGCTCCATGTACTCGGATTCCTGTTTAAAATTATTTCTGGTGTGTTTGTTGTTTATTGGTCATGTTTGTCTGAGATCCAAAGCTTTCCCCGTCACTGGCTTTCTCTGTTAAAACTTGTCTTTTTTCCTTCCCCCTTCCCTTTTGCTTGCGCTTCCTCTGGCAGGTCAATGAGGTAAGGAAGACCTACTTTAAACTATAAAATACAAAGCTAACCCATCCATTTACATGACTAACCCCATCAGCATCAGTAACCTTGTCTGAGCGGTGTTGCTTTATAACTGCAAGTTGCAATAACATTGTTACAACGTTTCTTGTGCTGAATGGAATTCAGTATTTGTTGTAAGGGAGACACTCTAAAAACAGGAGGTATCAACATCTAGCCCTTTCAAGAGCTTATTCTAGATTCCCCTATTAATCTTATAAAATGGCTAAGATTAATATGAAGAATTTGTTGCCATTTTGTTGGAAAGATTTGCATGCTAGAGTTTTTACTTTGTGGCTTAATTTATTGGTTAGATGCATTCTTTATGATGTCTCTACTGTTATGATTTTGTTGTTTCAGTTACGCAGCTCCTTCAAGCAAGCATTTGGTAAAAAGAAATCCCCTAAGTCAGCATCTTCTCATTCAGATATTGAGGAGATGACTGATTCGTCATTACCTTCATCACCAAAGCTGCCACACAATGGCTCAACTGTTTCTACCCCGTTGCTCAGAGCTTCTCATTCCAATTCTCTGTAAGTGTCATTTTTATTTTTTAAAATCTCTTAAAATGAGTGGTTTGGAAATGCAACAGTAGGAAATGTACTGTAAGGAGCAGACAGAGAAGTAGGACTGAATGAGCTAACGGAATGAGGAGTGCCATATATTATTTAGTGATATTACCCCAAGATGAGATCGGAGCCCCATTTTGCCATACATATATACACATACATTCACACAGTTCTGGGTGAAATTCTGAACTCAGTGTTTTCCCACTGACTTAAATGAAGCCTGGATTTCACATAATGTCTGCCCTGAAGATTTCACAATCTAAGTAGATAAGGTAAACCAAACGTGGAAGAAAGGAAGTGGTAGTAGTAGTATCCCTATTTTACAGCAGGAGTACAGAGAGATTAGATGACTTGCCAGGGGAGTAGCAGGAAGTCTGTGGCAGAGCTGGGAATATATATCCTGAGTCCCAATCCAGCATCATAACCATAATACTCCAAAGACACAAAAGACATCAACTCTCTTCTATAGAGTAATTCAGTATTTTCACCATGTAAGGGAAGTGATTGCAACCAAAGTGATCTTGGACTGCAGAACTAATTGAAACTTCTCCTCGTGCTATCAACGTTCCAACACAGGCTGGCATCTGGGATTTCATATTTTCTGTTAAGTAAAGACAACACACATTGCTATAAGCTTCAGAGAAGAGTTTAATTTCAAAGTGGTTGAACTAGTTCAAGTAATGATAAGAATTGTTCCAAACATTTATGCCAAAAGCCCAATTCTCCACTCTGTCATTTGACTCGCTACGGGACCTTGGGCAGACCACATAATCTCTCTATGTTTCAGTTTGACAATTTGTAAAATGAGGTTAATAGTGCCTCCTTCAGAGAGGTGTTTTGAGGATAAATTAATGTTTATAAAGTGCTGAGAGAATCTTGTAAAGCTGTTTTATAATTACAGTGCATCAGTAACTTCTTCACTTTGATTTGGATCAGTAGAAATAGGAAGCATTGAAAATATTGTAAGCGATCCTGTCTCATGAGACTTCCAGATTGATTTCAGATCAAATATATTTGAATAGTATCCAAACTTGAAGTTTCCCATCATTTGTTTCCATGTAAGGAGGTATGATTCAAGAGAACAATGGCAATAAAATGTTGCTAGCATGAAATAATCCCCCCACCGCATTTAAAGGTCACGGTTCTTCTACCTCTTAACTGCATCATCATCATCACTTTCAAGCAACCTCAGCCCATAATACTATGGAATAGTCAAAGCTTAAAGCCTGCTTTTAATGTTGAAATTCATCATATCTTTTTTGATTATATCTGTCATCAATCAAAATACGCTGTGAATATGGCTAGTCTTGACAAGTATCTGGAGAGCCAATGAGCTAGAGATGAATTGAGAAAAGGTCAAATACTTCATCTGTGGGGAGGGCATCAGTATGAGTGAGGTGCATATGTTTTGGTTTATTTGTTGTCTGATGGGAGGGAAAACTTTGTTCATTACTTAGGAATTTAGGCAGAGACATTTTAAACTGAAACCTCCCTGAAAGCATACACGTCTGGTGCTGATCTTCCTATGTACAAACTCGTGCACCTGAACATCAGCTTCAATCTGTTTAATCGCTTTGCATTGAGTAAAAGGCTCCGGCAGAGTGAAAGAGAAGGGCTAGCAGAGTGAAGAGGGAGCATGGCAATCTTCCAGAAAATGTATGTGCGGAAAGGCTGTTCACCCAGAGTCTTGGGGGAGAACAACAAAAATGCCATCAAAATAAACTTTTACGCATGAGTGGTTTAAAGCGAGCAGGAATTTATCATGTCTGAATAGGTGCAGGGTTCCAAAGCCCTCCAGAATCATTCAGGGAAGCCCACCTGTGCACACCTGTTGAGCTTTAAATCTTTCTGTAAACTCATCAATCTCCAAGTGACTGCTGCTACTCTCTGTACTTCCTTAATTTATTTAGATTTTTTGCATTTAAAAGATTTCCTGCATGATGACTACTTTGAAAGAAATACTAATGTTCTCCAATGATTGGTAATGGCCAGAATTCAGTTCCATGTGCTAATCTTATTACCCTCAAAGCATAATTCCTGTGCTGGTAGAGATAGTTTCTGATGTTTCAGAGTCATAGGTTCATAGATTCCAAGACCAGAAGGGACCATTAGACCATCTAGTCTGACCTCCTGTATAACACAGGCCATAGAACTTCCTCAAAATAATTCCTAGCACATCTCTTTTAAAAAAACCATTTAATCTTGATTTTAAAATTATCGGTGATGCAGAATCCACCACGACACTTGGTAAATTGTTCCAGTGGTTAATTACTTTCACTGCTAAAAATGTATGCCATATTTCCAGTCTGAATTTGTCTAGCTTCCACTTCCAGCCCTTGGGTTGTTTATACCTTTCTCTGCTAGACCGAAGGGTCCATTATTAAATATTTGTTTCCTGTATAGATACTTATAAACTGTAATCAAGTCATCCCCCTTACCGTCTTTGTTAAGCGAAATAGATTGAGCTTTTTGAGTCTATGACTCTAAGGTATGTTTTCTAATCCTTGAATCATTCTTGTGAACCCTCTCCAGTTTATCGACATAAAGGTCAACAGATACTGGGCTGGATGAGCCCATGGGTGGTATGATCATGGGAAGGGAGGGAATTTAATCTCCCTGGTACCTCCAATGGAGAATGACTCAGGACAACAGGTTCACTCCAAAAAAGGGGAGGCGGGGCCCACATTTAAAATATATGGGGAATGCCTCCAAACCTGAGCGGATTTTTTCAAATCAGTACTTGGTAATTACATGAGAAATGGTAAAATCTGAAATTGATATCAGTGTTCAGTGATTAAAAAGAAAAGGGTACGAATATGAGATCCATTGTCACAAATTAGAGGAAAGTGGAAAAGGTTGAGGGATTTTATAGCCATAGTTGATACATATAAAGAGGTAACATTTGAGTGTATTTTATATCCGTATATGATAATTAGAGAGAAAATTAGCAAATTTTGCAAGGATTTTATATCAATCAATATTCAAGAATTGGAAGAAAAGAGTGTTTTAATGTTAATATCAGATAATTGGATGAGAAAATCTCAAGGGATAACAAATTAGACATAGCTAACTAGAGCGACAATGGGGCAAAATTTTGCAGGAATTTTATATCAGTATTTTAGAATTGAGGAGAAAGTGGGGCAAAAACTTCTATGTAGAACTTTATCTATGTCATCACTGGTGCTGTAAGCAGCAACTGATTTTTCTTCATCAAGCACATCTTGCTGAATCAGGGGAAATTGTTTTTGCTTTATTAATTAAATACTCTGAAACAGCATTTGAAAGTAATGCTCCCAAGTTCTCTGGTTAACTGACTGTTTTATAACCTTTCCCAGTATTTCTGAATGTACTGACAGTGAAGCTGAAACAGTCATGCAGTTACGCAACGAGCTAAGAGACAAAGAGATGAAACTGACTGATATTCGTCTGGAGGCCCTTAGCTCTGCCCACCAGCTAGACCAGCTTCGGGAGGCTATGAACAGGATGCAGGTAGGAATGGAACAAAAACCAAAAAAATTAAAATTTGCTTTTATCTGTTAAAGACTGAGCAGTCCACCATACTACTGTAAAATCAAGGTCCACTGACGCCTCATGGCCATTGAAGATCCCATGGCTCTTCTCACCAATGTAGACATGGTAACCCACGCCTCTGGCATTACACTTTCAATCTTACAAGCTACTGGTTTAAAGAAATCACTTCATCCACCACCAGTGGTCATTTAGCCAGTTGCCATGCTCTACCCAGGGGTGACTGCATGTCAGTGGGGGTGGGGAAGTGATTTGTAGTGTGCCTTGGGAAACTTGTATCAGAATGTAAAGGATTTTCATTGGACGAACTTGCAAAAGCCTTACACTTAACGGCATTTCTCTTTTTGTCTGTATGTAACACAATAATGTTTGAATGCTGCATCCAATCAATTCAAACATTTCAGGGAATATTCTAGGCATCAGTGGCCAGAATTCTGTTGATTTGGGGGAACAGTGCAAATTCAAAAGAAGGAAATGAGGGACAGTATTTCTGAGTTGACTGTGAGGCCTTTGCAAGCTCGGCCAACTAGGGTGGTAGGGCTAGGGAGAAATGGTCGGTACAAGAGGAAATGGGAACATGTACACAGACCCTGACATGGTGAGGAGGATGTGGGACCCCTGGAAATGGAGGGAGGAGTAGGGGGAGGACCCCTAGAACTGGGGGGCACACAGCCCCTGGTGTAGGGGGAATTGGGGCACCCTGAAATTGGAGATAGGAAATGGGAGACACACAGAATCCCTGGTCTGGGGGAGACTGTGGGATCCTGGTATGGTAGAGGGGTGAATGCACACAAAGCCCCCAGCATGTGGGAGAATGGCAATAGAGTGAAATACAAGAACCTCTAGCAGGAAGGGGAGACTGAAGAACCATGGTACAGGTGGAAGGAGGAATTGGGACACACGCTGAGCCTCTGCCTTGAAAAGAGAGAATGGGGAACCCAGGAGTGAGAGGAGGGGAAATGGAGAGGGGCACACAACCCCTGGCAGGGAGAGAGATTTCAGGGAATCCCAGAAATATAGTGGGATGGGAGGATGGCACACAAGGAGCTTGTGGGATGGAATGGAGGAACACAAGGAGCCCTTGGTGTGTGCGTACATTTGGCCTACAGTCACTACAAAGTCTGAACCCCTTAGACTTCTTAGTATGCAGGTTTTTCAAAGGGATTTTGAAAAGTGCATCTTATTAAATATCTGGGGTTTATTCTTTAGATACTTTAGTTAGTTTCTTGAAACGTATACTTGCAGCCACTCATAAATGAATTGAGGTAGCATGTACGTCTTTTCTACTGACTTTTCTTTTCAAGAGCGAGATTGAGAAGTTAAAAGCAGAAAATGACCGGTTGAAGTCTGAAAACCATGGCAGCTGTAGCAGGGCTCAGTCTCAGGTTTCCATTTCATCCTCGCCAAGACAGTCCATGGGTCTTTCGCAGCACAGCCTGAACCTCACAGAGTCTACCAGCCTTGGTGAGCATACTGTGAAAGGCAATGGGCAAGTTTTATCCTGTAGTTGGAATGTTCACTTTGGTTAACCATGAGAAACAAAAGAATAAGGTTTGTTAATGGCTATGGTGTGGATATGTATCAGCCTCTGGGATAAACCCTTCTATTAGGATGTTGTCATACTTCTGCTACACCCTAAAA
This sequence comes from Mauremys mutica, assembly GCF_020497125.1. Lineage (NCBI taxonomy): Eukaryota > Metazoa > Chordata > Testudines > Geoemydidae > Mauremys > Mauremys mutica. The sequence continues at coordinate 85,080,077 of NC_059075.1, forward strand.
GCTAGCTTTCCAATTATGACCTCAGCTATACAGAATCATGTTCAGAGCCATTTAATTGTGTACATTTGCTAGCATTATATTTTGTAGGAAGGAAAATATGGGGTAACTGATGGTAATTTTCTGTAACTTTCCCTTTTTGAGAATTGTAAGCAGATTTGGGAGGGATGTCACTAACAATATTCTCACGTTATGCCTCTATGCACGTGAGGTCTAAGCTGTGTTCTGTCACAGTGTAACAAAAATATTGGTGTAATGCTCTTCAATGCTGTCTTGTAAAATTAAGAGACTGTTGATGTTTGCCATTCACAGACATGCTATTAGATGACCCTGGTGATGGCTGTGCCCGGAAGGAAGGAGGCAGGCATGTTAAAATAGTTGTTAACTTTCAGGATGAAATTAAATGGAAGGAGGTGAGTTGTGTTCTATATTAGGCCTCTACACCCTCTCCTCAGCTTTGAAACATAACTGGGTTGGGGCTTGATCCTGAACTCCTGACTTTACTGCTTGATATCTGTTTTGCATTTTTTTTGGCAAATATTTTAAAATTATTTTAGCAATTCTCCAGTTCTCATACTAATTTAGCATTCAAATCATTCTGTTAAGATAGGCAGTAAGAAGAGTGGCCTGCCTAACAGCAAAACTAATGGATCCAGTCTGAGGAGACCCAAAGTTTGTCATTCCATCCCCAAATTGTCTACATTTAAATCAGGGTCACATTTTGAAACTATTCCAGGCTTAAACACCTCTGTCCCCTGACCTCCAGACACACCTGGTTAATTTTAAACTGATTAAACAACAAACACATTTCAAGTCCTTTTAATAAACTTGTAGTGCATGTGTAAATCTGCTAAATTGCATTTACAGAGCACCAATCAAACCAAATCTTTAAGTAGCTGTTCCTTAATAAACACCTATTTGAGGAATAGTTTGTGTCACTCACGCATGCATGTATTATATAGGGTGACATAAGATAAATCAAATAATTGGAGATGCAGCTGAGTCAACAGATCTGCTTTCCATTAAATGCCAAATGTACTTGAATAAATTCTATGGGGAAATTAATTCACCAAGGATGCACCCATGCATAAGCAAATTAACTATAAAAATGATTTGTTTTAATTCTATTTGACTAGACCTGTGTTCATGATCAGAAAAGTAATTAAATAGAAACGGTATCTTATTACACTGATGTGTCTTGGAGTCATATCTGTTGTCTTTAATGACAACAACTATTGTTTCTTCTGTTAGCAGTGCAGATCCCATACAGTTTTTGCAAAACAAGTTGGTTTCTATTCTCCCTTAGACAGTCATGGACAAAATTGTCAGCTAAATTCTCTTAGTATAATCTTTATTGCCAACAGATACAAAGAATCTAACTTGATTTTCAGATCCCCGGTGCAGTTTTCAGAAAAGGGGAGGGGGAAACTTTTTTCACTTGTAAATTGAGCATATTTGATCTGAAAGTTATTGAGAAAATAAATATGATACCACAATCTCAGTTGCTGATTATAATGGCTATAATTTTCTTCTTCTTGCTAAGCTCTACTTCCTGATATTTAAAACTTCTGATGGATTGACTTTTAAGGGCCCTCTATATTAATAACCATTATTTTAATTGTGCATTTAACATTGCAAAGACTATTCAGTAGACTAGGGAGGATTTTGGTATGGTTTTCAAAATTTACCATATGTTATAAAGTAGAGACCAACTATGGTAGAGAGAAACCAGGATTTTAAACAAATCATTTACTTTGGACAGTCTCACATCATTAGCTTTCTTTTCATTTTAATTAATACATTTGTATGCATTAGGATTCCAGACCCCGCCTCTTCCTTATTGGCTGCATTGGAGTCAGTGGCAAGACAAAATGGGATGTACTGGATGGGGTTGTTAGACGGTTATTTAAGGTAAACAGTGACAATTTACTGTGTATTTGAATCTTCCCACTCAATAATAAATGTTTTCATAGTTAACAGTACATCTAACTACAATATCTTATCACCCTCCATGGAGACTTGGATTTGCATATTGGTCTGAATGCAAGCTTGGCTCCAGGGAGCACTGAATTCTAATCTTGGCTCAGACAGACGTGCTGTGTGACTTGGGGCAATTCAGTTAACCTCTTTCTACCTCAACTTCCTTGTTTGTAAAGTAGAGATAACAGTTACCATCCTACTTCAGAGGGATGCTGTGAGGATTAATTAGATAATGTTTGTATAGCACTTTGAAAATGCAAAGCACTACCTAAGTGGTGGTGGTGGTGTGTTGTTATTGTGACATACAACCTTCAGGGCAAGTAGATTTTAGAAGTTATTTTTTCACCCCAGGAATATATCATTCATGTGGATCCAGTGAGTCAGCTAGGATTGAATTCAGACAGTGTTTTGGGATACAACATTGGGGAAATCAAACGCACAAATAGTGCCGAGACACCTGAACTGCTGCCCTGTGGCTATCTGGTTGGCGAAAACAACACCATCTCAGTTACTATCAAAGGTAATTATACTTGATCCATCCATTGTAGTTCTCAGCAATTATATCTGATAATGCCCATGGTTTTAGGAAGCTCAGAGAATCGGAGAAGTTTTATTACATTTCTTTTTCCCTGTCTCTCGCTTTAAGCCACCTGTACCTTACTTCTTCAGTGACATTTGTTAATTTAAGCATTAGACTCTGAAGAGTTTTAGGACATTGGGCCTGTACCCAAATTCAGTATCACTGTATCTGCTTAGTCCTGTAATAGTAGTAATAACAATTGCACTTGCAGCAGATTTCATTCTGGATTCGGAATGCACCTTGGGCCAGACTCTGATACCCTTACTCTTATTGGTTAGCACCTTTCTCCACCAGGGCCCATCAACTTCAGTAAAGGTCCCTCGTTGGGTCACAGGTAGAACCAAGAAAAGATCCCAGGATTCATCGTTTGAACTCCATTGCGTTTGTTCTTTCCTTCCTTCCTTCTTTCTTTAATTGGCTGGGTGGGGGGGGAAGGAAATCTTCTATATTTCTTTTGGTGACTCATTCTGTCCCCTCCCTCTCTTCAGATCTGTGCCATAATCAACTTCCTTCCAGCTGAGGTGAACTGTATGGGAGTCCCTTTATTGGCTGACAGTGCTGCTCATTTAATCAACCAGAGGTGCTGTTAAGCAACAGAAAATGTTCTGTTCCTACCACATAAAGAACTGATCAGGCTTGCTGTCATGAAAAAGAGGGACCCAGGAATGGAATCAATTTCTCTTTCATGGCCCTACACAGCAACAGTACCATTAAGTTACCACCACAGCCTCACCTGTGTAATTTAGCGCTGGTGTGCACTAAAACTTCTGAAGTATGCTTGAACATAATACTGTTTGAAACAGTATTTTGTTAAAGTGCACCAGCAGAGTCTACACGGGCCAATGAATATGCAACACATTAGTGCACTTTAGAAATCACATGCCTGTGAAGCATATCATCCTACAGAGTAGACAAGCCCTTAGTGTTAATATTAGCTGTAAAGTAGGAAAAACATAATCACAAAAATACTGAAAAAGTTCAGTTTATTCAGGTTTATCCAAGAACCAAGACATTCTTCTAAAAGCCCCATAGTACAATTTGAATGAAAATGTTGCTTGAGAACTTGTCATACTAAATAAGCTATATATTCAGCTTGTAATAGCTTTACTTGTTCTTTGTAGACTCATTTATGATATACTTACTTTTTTATTTTAAAAATTCTATTTTAATCAATTTGTGGGAAGCCAGTAATTCATTTATACCTTCCAGATATAGAGCTGTGCATACAAATGTTTGATCTTGTAAGTAATCAGTCAGGTGCTAGCAATTCTCTCAGCCGTTGATGTGCTAACATTCCCTTCCTTCAGTTTATTTTTAAGCTTTATGTGCTTGCCCTGAGCCAGTTCTGCCTAAAGTGACTGCTGACATTGCACAAATGCTCCTCTATGGAAATTTTTATGCCTGAAGCTGTGTCTATCATAATACACAGAAGGAGTTTAATTTCAAATGGTTTGGATGTTTGGTGAAGGCAGGGGGACTTGATGATAGATAGGTTTGTTTTGCAGAGCAAAAATAAATGGCTAAATTCTGGGTAAATGTATCTCTTTCCATGACTGTATTTGACAATGAAATGGCCTGTGAATAGATTTGTCTACAATCGAACTGGAAGCCAGGCTTTTTACCCAGCAGTTCTTGATAGACAAAATAAACTTTCACTGCTCCGTGGTGGAGGAAATCCAAAGAATGGAGATGGCTTATGGGCATATAGTTGAACCAGAAATTATATCTATGGCCATTAGTCCAGGGCAGGACTTAAGCAGCGTAGGCTGTGTTGGCTAGTCTGTGAGCTAGAGAGCCAGGATTGGTCCCAGTAAAGACACTTTGCATTCAATATAACTAACTGATTCATGACTCTTCTCTACCACAAGAGATGCTATAGTGTAGAGAGGAGTCTTCATCTGGGGTAGGGAAGGTTCTGCTTATGACTGGTGTGGGTGGAGTCTGCAACTTCTGAGTGAAGCTTTTGGGTTGTTTCCTGGTATAACTGGCCACAGGGTCTCACACACACACAATCAGATTTTCTATTTTAGAACAGTGCTTTCTTTTACCTTTTAGCTCTAATTTAGTCTAAACTTGGTAGTTGAAATACATACATTTTTCTCAATGGGAACTGATATTTTTGCTACTGAGAGAAAAGTTTAAAACCCCTTTAAAAAAAACTTTTAGCAACTTTAGCAAGGTATGGATCTCCTGAATGATGATGATTTTCTAAATGCAGGTATCTGTGAGAACAGTTTGGACTGTCTGGTGTTTGAGTCACTGATTCCAAAGCCTATACTTCAGCGATATGTCTCTCTCTTAATGGAACATAGACGGATTATCTTGTCTGGGCCAAGTGGCACTGGTAAAACGTACCTAGCAAATCGTCTTTCTGAGTTTATGGTACTTAGAGAGGGCAGAGAGCTGGCTGATGGAGTTATTGCAACCTTCAACGTGGATCATAAGTCCAGTAAGGTGAGGAAATGGAAAGTGTCTTTATAGAAACGCTGCTACTATGTTCCAGAAATGAGGGATTCAGCTGTTAAACTTTAAGTAAATATCAGTAAGCTACTGTGATGTAAAACCTTTGAGAGAGCTATTGGGTGCCTTGAAAAAAAAAGGTAACAGTATAATGCCCCTCTATATTGTATTAACATAAAAGCTAGAGTGGCTATGTGCCTACAGACAATAGCAGCAACATTTTTCTATGTATACCTCTGGTAAGGTTTGTAGGTAAGAAAACAAAGCTGTCCTGCCAACCTATGTATGTGATGGCCTCAGGTGGAGTAGAGAGTTCTTTGGAGCAAAGTGCTGGAAAATGTGGTCACTAGCAACTGATATAATTTGGGGCATCCCGTTTAATGCACACTTTAGAGAAGATGAGAGCAACCTCACCCAAATGTTCAGCATTGGCACTGAACTCATCCTTCTTTCATGCCATCATCCAAGCCATCTAACTTCTGCCTCCGCAAATGAGCATCATGGCCAGGCTCATTCTCTGTGCTGTAGTTAGTGACAGAATGGCAAGAACGTGATCAGACATGGCAAGCATGGGCAGCTGAGGTGCACTGCTCCTTCTGCAACTTTCTCGCCTGCTTACCGAGTATACGGAGATATGAGTAAGTTCTTAAAACATCTCAGTGCTCTGTGTAGCATGGCCAAAACAGTGTAGTGCAAGGTGCTTTAGCAAAAAGGCAGACCATGCCCCCTGGCAACACCCAAATAGGCTTCCCAAACAGAACTCCTGGTACATCTCTGAGTCTGTAACACCCGAAAGTATTCGGATTAAAACAAAAGTTAAAAGTAGAAGTCATATGATTACTCCACTTGGAACAATCTGACCTCTTGTGACTAAAGCAAAGCAGGCTATGTTATATTCTTTATCAGGAGCATTTCTAGAACTGAATCCAACAGTCAAATAGCAAATCGTTTTTCTCTGTTAACTGGGTTTCCAAGGAATAATATGAAAACCAGCTTCCTCTTCTACATATACTTTGCAGGAACTGCGTCAATACTTGTCCAACCTTGCTGACCAATGTAATAGCGAAAATAATGCTGTGGATATGCCTCTTGTCATCATTCTGGACAATTTGCATCATGTTAGCTCCCTAGGAGAGATCTTCAATGGGCTTCTGAACTGCAAGTACCATAAATGGTAATGGGATATTAGACCCACACTTCAAACCCTAAAACAGATCCTTCCACAGAGCCAGACTTATACCCCGATCAATAAAATAAATTCTAGACAACATGTATCAGATAATTTTTGATACTATGATGAGACAGCTAGAACTGATTCTGTACGCAGAGTCTAGTTGCGTAGAACTGTTAAAAATGTATATATGTGTATATATATATGTAATAAAAATGTAGTAAAGTATTTGGGTAAATTGTATTCATCACACACAATAACCCTTGAATATTAAGAACCCAGTTTCAGTGATGGCCTCTATTTTGAGGTGTTAGTTTTGCACCCACAATTAATTGCAGGCACAAAAATGTTATACCTGCAGATAAACTGCACTGGTACACTAGGGGCTGGAGTAAAACTAGCTGAATATTAAGGTTGTAAAGGTCTTAATTTGAAAGTTACTTATTAAATGTGTTTGAATTATTGCCTAGAAATGAGCTTACAAATATTGATTTGTTCAATGTTTTCTCATAGTCCTTACATTATTGGCACAATGAACCAGGCCACATCCTCAACACCTAACCTTCAACTACACCACAATTTCAGGTACTGTATGTAAGTTGCCAAATTACCTGATGGTTATGGTTCTACTGCTTAGCTGAGAATATAAAGAGAATATCAGCTAGATAGGATGAACAAAACCCACTCAGGACCTACCCTGTCATTTTACTACTCTCTAGAATAACAGGTAAATCTCTGACACTTCTCTTCTTCTGCTTTAGATGGGTGCTATGTGCTAACCACACTGAGCCAGTCAAGGGCTTTCTTGGTCGTTTCCTGAGACGAAAACTAATTGAAACAGAAATCAGTGGTAGGATGAGAAATGCAGAACTGGTTAAAATCATTGACTGGATTCCCAAGGTCTGGCAGCATCTCAACAAATTCTTGGAGGCTCACAGTTCCTCTGATGTTACTATTGGTGAGAACTGAGAATTCGCATTCTAGCACCAAAGCATCCCCTGGCGTTCCTGAGAGGATAGATTCCTCATACTCCGCTGGAATTAAAGATCCACTGGGGGGAAATGATATATAAAAGCCACATTTTTAGACTGACCATGCTATCAAGCAAAACTGTACCAAGGGTTCATAATAAATAGATTGTAGACATAAAGGAGTTTTTAAAATTCTGTTTGTGAACTCTGTAATTGATTCCTTCTTGAATGCAATACAGTATTGAGGTAATTCAGGGACTTTCAAATTATCTCAAAAAGAGCAGCTGCTGACATTTGTACGTCTCTTCTCACCTCTTAAGTTACAATCTCCAAAGAATTTAGAGTTGGTGTTTGATATTGCTTTTGAATTGACTGCTGCAAACCATGTTAATGATGAGACTTTCATTTCCCCTTCCAGGTCCACGGCTCTTCCTCTCTTGTCCAATAGACGTGGATGGTTCTAGGGTCTGGTTTACTGATTTGTGGAACTACTCTATTATCCCATATCTTTTGGAGGCAGTCAGAGAAGGACTACAGGTGAGGAAGTCAAATGTGAAACCTGAATAGGGTTTCTGTCTAAATAGCAAGGAGATACCGGATGCAATAGAACCACAGTAACACTTTCCTCTAGAAACTACTTGAGATTTAGGGTAAAATTTTAAAAAATGATTTAGGCATTAGGAGCCTAAATCCCTTTTGAGTTTCAATGAGAATTAGGCTTCTGAGTGCCCTAAACCATTTTTGAAAATGGGACTTAGGTTTTTAAGTTTTTTAAGCACGTTTGAAAATGTTACCCCACATCTAAAATGCCATGCTTGAAAGCATTCATTTACAGTATTATCCCTAATTTTCCTTCTTAAAACTACATGTGAATTTGCAGTATGTTTACAGTGGCCAATGAACTCGCAATCTTTAGCTATCTGTCAGCAGAGAAACTAAACAGCATGGGGAGAGATTTATTGGACAAATGTTAGGATCGTTCTCACAGGCACTTTGTCTATTTTTTTCTCAGTCCAGGTGATGAAATATTGATTGAATTTTTTGCAGTGCCTCCAGGGTCTGTAAATAAACCTTGATTAACTCAAATTTTAGCAGAGTTATTGAACTGCCTGCACTTAGCATTTGATTAAAAATTCAGGTTCTCCGTCAGTTTTAGAAAGCTGGGATAGTACTGGCACTTTTACCTTTTATGGGAGCCAGCATGTCTATGGCTAGAGCAGGGGGGTTGGAGTCAGGAGATACAATTCAGTTCAAGATTGCTACTGACTTGCTGTGTGGCCTTGGAAAAAGAACTTGATCTCTTTGTACTTCAATTCCCTATTCACAAAGTAGTTATAATAAAATACCTGCCTCACCCGGGTGTCATGGCATTTATCTAATTAATGGTAGTAAAGTTTTATGGGTGATTGTTTGACAGTAATTGTTCCACAGAACAAGCTTTTTATTAAAAATAATCAAACTCATTGCATTTAAATTTCATGGAACAATTTACAGATGTTTTGCTGGCTAAGATAATTTTTAGGATGTCAGTGGCCCTGTACTCTTCCCCTGCCCCTCCCAACTTTCAAAATAAAAATCAGCACAGTCACATTAAAACCAAGAGGGATGGCAACCCTAGGTTTTCCATGTTCATAGATCTGATCTGGATTGCTTGGTAAGGTGAGCTCATTTGAACGTGTGTTTTAATACACCAAGGTCCTACATCTAGGAACAAAGAATGTAGGTCACACAAAATGGCAGACAGTATCCTGAAAAGGTTTTAGGAGCAATGGTAGATAATCAGCTGAACACCAGCACCCAATGCAATACTATAGCTAATAAGGTGAACATGATCCTTGGAGGCATCAGCAGGAGACTATCAAGTAGGAGTTGGGAGGTGGCATCACCTCCCAGTACAGCATTAGCAAGTTCATTGCTGCAATATTGTGTGAAGTTCTCGTGTCCACATTTCAAATAGGATATTGAAAAATTGGAAAGGGTTCAGAAAACAGCTACATGAATGATTTAAAGTCAGGAAAACATGCTTTATAGTGAGAGACTTGAGAAGCTCAATCTATTTAGTTAATCCTAAAGAAGGTTAAGAGATAATTTGATCATGGTTTACAAGTATCTACATGGGGAAGGGTTTTCTGGTAGTAGATGGCTCTTTAATCTAGCAGAAAAAGGCATAATGAGATCTAATGGCTGGAAGTTGGAGTTAGACACATTCAGACAAGTAACCAGGCACAAATTTTTAACAGTGAGAGTTGGAAAAATGTAATCTAGGGATATGGTGGATTCCCTGCCACTTGAAGTTTCTAAATCAAGACTGGATATCTTTCTAAAAGGTATACTGGAGCTCAAACAGAAATTATGCGCTGGATACAGAAATTATTAGGCCAGAGTCTATGGCCTGTGTTATGGAGCAGGTCAGACTAAGCCCTGGTCTACACTAAGGTCGGGGGTCGAACTAGGGTACGCGAATTCAGCTACGTGAATAACGTAGCTGAATTCGAACTACCCTAGTTCGACTTACTTACCCGTCCAGACGCCGCGGAAGCGAACTCCGCGGCTCCAAGGTCGACTCCGGCAACTCCTCCTGCCGCGGTGGAGTACCGGAGTTCGAACTAGCGCTTCTGGGGTTCGAACTATCGCGTCTAGATCAGACGCGATAGTTCGAACTCCGAGCAGTCGAAGTCGCCGCGTCGACCCAGCAGGTAAGTGTAAACGTGGCCTTAGTGATCCTAATGGTCCCTTCTGGCCTTAAAATTTAGAGTGAAAAGTAAAATTACATGTAACACTTGTTAAGAATCATTGTTTCAGTTTTCCTTAATGGTGACCTTCCTTTTTATTCTACTTCATGATGTATAAAGAAAGAATGGTTTGTGTTTAAAAATGATAAAATAGTAGCATTTTTTCTGGTGAAATGTCATCTCTATATTAGAGAGTCAGTTCTCATCTGTATTGGAAGACTGATTCTGTGGCAACTGGAGAATTAGTGAAGTCATGACACCACAATAGACTGAAAACAAAGTAATTGACAGGAAGAAGGATTTTTAGTTGTACTGCCTAAAACTTAGGTTTAATTGTTAACATACATTTAACTCCAGTGCCTGAAAAACACTGCAGAGAATGCTGCTGTTAAAGATTCAACACAACTGGCCCTTTGCTGAAGATGAGAAAAAGCTCCAACTACCCACCTGAATCCCTCAACAAATTTTTTGTCCAAACTACAGAAGACCAGACTTTTATTATTTATCTTTTAATTTTATATTAAATATTTAATTTAATATTGTTTATTATTAACTTTTATTATTTATCATTTTACTGTGGTAGCTCCTAGAGGCCTTGAGCACATTGGAGACAATAGTTATAGGGGAGGGATAGCTTGGTGGTTTGAGCATTGGCCCGCTAAACCCAGGGTTGTGAGTTCAATCCTTGAGGGGGCCACATAGGGAGCTGGGGCAAAAATCAGTACTTGGTCCTGCTAGTGAAGGCAGGGGGCTGGACTTGATGGCCTTTCAAGGACCCTTCCAGTTCTAGGAGATTGGTATATCTCCAATTATTATTTTTTATTTATTACTGTGAAGTATGTGATAATCTCTGCCCTTTGCTTATTTGATATTCCTGATACTTCTAAGATAAAAAACAAACAGACTAAAGGAACTTAAAAAACAAATTTCTTTGTACCTCCCAAAGAAGGGGAAAAAATCAGGTAGCGCAATCTCTTCTTAAAATATCCTTTACAGGTCATCTTTAAAGCAGGAGAGTGGGAGCCAGTAGAACAGCTTTTTGTCTTTGGACAGGTGACTTAACCTGTATGTGCCTCAGTTTTTTAATCAATAAAATGGGATCACAATATTCACATAGGTTGCGAGGCTGCCTCTACTGTACCTTGAGTGATTCAAATCAGAGTTGTGTAAAGCATTGGAGCATTTGAAAAATGAAGAGAGAATAGTCAAACCTTCCTCCTTCCTGTTTTTGTTTTGGTTGTGCATGCTATTTATGGCCCCTTACAGTCGCTTACCAAGACTAAGGGTTTCCATTTCCTTGCTTTTGGCTTCAGTGTCTTTTTGTCTAGCTTCCTGATTTCTTTTGAAACCCTTATGATGTTGAGCTTAATTATATTACTTAATGGCTCAGCTTACTCCAAACTTTTGTTTCCCTGTGTCTGAGGATATGAATTATGACTGCAAGCCTCAGAAAATAGACAAGATTGTTGTAATAGTCACAGAGTTTAAGGCCAGAAGGGGCCATCAGGTCATCTAATCTGACCTCCTGTACAGCACAGACCACCAGCGCCACCCAGCACCTGCACACTAAACCCAACAACCGAAATTAGAACAAAGTATTAAAGCCTACAGGAGACTAGACTTTTGCATGCCACAAGGATCACCAGTGTCCACAGCCTCTGCAGTGGCAGGAAAATGATTAAATGAGAGAATCCCAGATGATCCTGGCAAGTGACCCACACCCACATGCTGCAGAGGAAGGTGAAAAAACCCTAAGGTCACTGACAAACTGACCTGGGGGAAATTCCTTCTGCACCCCACTTATGACAATCAGACCCTGAGCATGAACCAGCCAGCCAAGCACAGGAGAGACAGAAAGCTCAGTGCTGCCTCAGAGCCTTGGCACATCCTGGTCCCCTCTACAGCTGTGGCCATTTCAGAATACATTTGAGGAATGGGGGGTGGAGAATCTTTTCCTGACCCATGCAGGTGGCCAGCTGAAGCCCTGAAGCATGAGTTTTTAGGAACATAAGGCATGAACTGGAAGTGAGCCCCAGAGGTACTGAGTCCTGCCCTTCACCATCACAAGCAACCCTGTCATACAATCACACTCATAAATGTGTCCTGGTCTCTCTCAAAACTAATTAAGTTGTTTACCCCCACATCTCCTGTTGAGCAGCTTTTCCAGAACCTCGCTCTTCAGAGGGTGAGAAATCCTCTTCTACTTCCCAGCCCGCATTTTCAGAGCCAATTTATACCCATGTGTTCTTGTGGAAAAAAATGGTGCTAGAAATGTATATTTGACTCTGGCATCTGTCTTTCCCCCATACCCACAAGTGCTCCTTTCTGAACACATCTTGTTACGTGGAACCACTATCAGAAAGGAACAGCGAAGTCCTGATTTCAGTCCAGTCCCTGTGATTTATGGGGCTGGACATGGCCTGAATTAATACTGTGTTTGTATTGCTATTTAAAGACACATTGTGGGTGAAAGGCATGTGGGCCAAGTGGATCCTTTTAGCGACTGTTCCCATTGAACTTGCTGAGTCTTGATTTTGGCTCTGTACCCTAAAGCAGGGATGTGAAAGTGTGAAAATCCATCTCTCTCCCTCCTGTTCTTGTTATAGGCCACAGCTAGAGCAAATAGGAGGTCCCAGAATGCCTGCTTCCTGCCAGTCTGGTACATGCTTTTATGCTTTATCTTTGGCGCTTGTGCATGTTAACTAGGAACTGCCACCTTCTAATATGCACAGGGGGAACATTCCTAGTCACTCTGCAGGGTGAGCATCTGCAAGGGTTGCAGGAAGAAAACGTTAGTTTCTGTCCTGAGTTTGCTGGAGATATGTTTTTCTTCTTTTCATCCCAAAGCATATTCGCAGACACAGGGAGAAGTACAACATTGCCATTCATTCCTATCTATGGCTCATTAAGCCAAACCTTGTTATGTCCTTGCATACAATGTCCCACCATCTAGTTGGTGATCAGCCTCTAGGTCTGTCTGACTTTGGTTGTGTTTGCATTATTTTCTTTGGCATCTTATCTCTTTGTCTTCTGAGCATCCCTACCATCATAATCCTTTTTTATTGCAGCCAATCCCATATCCTAATTTCACATCCTACTCTCCTTCTAACTTCTTTTGTTGTCTTAAAATCATTCAGTTTTGCAGATTCCCTCATCTTTACTGCCCCCAGCCTTCTGCCTGTTTCATTTAAAGCATCTGCTTTCAGATCATAGAGTAATACTATTAGTACACTGGTTTGGTAGCACACTGGAGATATGGTAGTTACTTAAATAGGAAATGCACTTACTATATAACTATTTTTCAGAGCTGGACTAGGAATTAATGGAAACATTTGTCTTTTTCAGTAGTCAGGAGCCTTATGTAGAGTTTACAAATCTCTCCACTTCTTAGCAGCTGTAATGAATGTTCCATATGTTGGGGAAACAGATTTAAATAGTAGATCCAGTTTACCACAACTTACAGTGAAACCTAACTAAATGATTATGAAGAATATTTTCTTTTTGGGAAGGGAAAGATGGATTTAAGACTGACTGGCACCACCTACTGGACAACTGTGCCAACTCATTTGATCACTTGGGCATAATTTCAGAATGGAATAAATGTTAACATTTAAAGCAATTAATCATTGCATAATTTCTGAATCTGCACTTTGCTGCCATATACATAAAAATCTATATTTATATACACCACCATTGCACATAAACTTTAAACTCCTCAGTGGCTCCAGTGGAATAAGCCACTTGGCTCATATAATTTGGTAGGATCAGAATCTTCCAGGAAGGAATTAGTCTGTTTTGCTATATATGTATCTTTGTAACAAAGTCTCCTGTTATGTGATGTTTCTGTGGAGTTTGTTGTGTTTCTTTCTGTATTTATTCAGGGCACCATTCAGCCACCCTTACTCAGACTGAGTAGTGCCTTACTCCATGAGTAGTCTATTTTTGTGATGTTCCTTCAGTCTGCAGAATCAGTAACAGAACTGGGCTTTGGCTATTAATCTTCCTGATCTAATTCACCATCACAAACACAAGCAAAAATTTGAGAAAACATTTCTCAGATAATAATGATGTTCCCTTTAAGTACATTAATCTCAGTAAGCACATTTGTTTCATTGGAAGCTTATTTTAATCATTGTGCTGTTTCTTCCACATAGCTAATGGCATTCAGACACTATTGTCTTGGTGCATAGTTGGTGCTAACACTCCTCATCGGCATCCAGGAGAACTACATTTGATTCTCTAACCAGGCCACTGGTTGGGACTGTGGAAGCCAGTAAATAATTAACAAGGATTTGAAGAAATCTTAATGAATGTTAGTTAGCAAGAGTCAGGCCATACTGTAACCTTAATGACGTAAGACTTGTAGGAGCAAAGATAGTGCGAGGCGACAGGACAGGAACTGTGTACAAAGTTATTACGACCTTGCAATCACTAACCAAAATGCAGGCTTGCTTTTTCTAGGATTGAGACAAATAAGATAAGCCTTTTTGCTATGTATAAACAAAATGTAGTTGTTGCTTTTTACTGTCTGTATTATTGTTAGAAATTGTCTGTAAAAGGTATAAAGGCTTGCTGTGATTGTTTACCAGTTGAGAGACCTGTCCAGGACTGGGGTGACCCTGTGTCCTATGGCACTCTCTCCCTCCATGGTAATTACTGGAGAAATTAAGTATTTGGTTTTGCTGCACCCAAACAAAAAGCGAGAACTGAGTTTTTCTTCGACAGGACCATTCTTTTTGGATTGTTCTGGAGGCAGCATGCTGGACTAGGAGGGGAGTAGTTGTCTGTTGCTCCCAGTGCCATCGACAGTAATAACCAATATAAGAAATAGCACTGATAGGCTTCTGAGTTTGCCCTAACGAGCCCTACTTGGCCAGCAGCCTCAATGATAGATAAGTGGGTGGAAGTTGGAGGAAACTGAGCTATTCTTGAGCTCTGAAAAAGTTGGCAAATCCCTTTATCCTCACCACTTCTGCTAAAGGAAAGGTACTTCCTCTTTATAGGAGCTGTTTAGTCACGGAACAGCTTTTGTGACAGTTATGAAGTAGCTTTCTCATTCAGATATTTTTAAGTCTTTCGTTTCCAAAATTGTCAGAGGAGTATGTTTGTCCAGAAATGCATGGAAAATCTGTGGTCTTGATTTTTCTCCTCACTTATCCCAGTGTAAATTGGGAATAACTGCACTGAAGTTAGTGTGTGGAACTGGTGTATTAGTCTCTCTGTCTCTTTCCTCATTCATTCCTCTCCAGTTTCACCTATTAGCGCTTAATATATGGGGTTGTCGATCATTGCTACTTTCCAGACTATGATATGAAAACCAACAAATTAATCTCAAAATGATATTTTACTTTATGTCTTGGTTGGTTGTGAGGAAGTCTGTTCAAGACTGTAATTATTTTCTGGAAAAATACATTTAAAAACTCAATGTTGGGTGGGGATAGACTCTGAGAGACAGAATGCTGACTGAGGATGTAGGTGCCAGGACTTCAGGAATTCGGCTTCAATTGAGCTTTCTAAGAGCATTAGGGAGAATGGGTTCATGGCTAAATATCCTTTTTTGGCTTACTTTTGCATTCTGTATTGTAAACATTCTTGGGTTGAGGCTTTGTTCAGATGTCTGGAGAATAATCTAAAATGAGAGCGTTGGGATTAATCTGGGAGAATCTCACAGCTCGGTTGCTTTTCAGCTTTCTAAAATACCAACATCAACCATTTCCGTGTGTGGAAACACATTTGCCTTCATCATAAAAAGTGTTCTTAATGTCAATAAAGGGATTTGGGGTGAGGGTTAGCACTGAGTTATACCCCGTGGATCAAAGGCATTCAGATGTTCTCATAATACAACCGTGACCTCCTACTGTGTCTTATTGCTTCACTCATCACTGTACACCATAAAGGGGAGTATAAATCCTTTGAGCTCAAGTAACAAAGAGCAGCTACTGAAATCCAGTTCCTGAAGGGCAGTCAGCCTAGAGCGCCCTATAGCAGAAGTGAAAACCTGAAGATCTCTTTTCATTTGGCGTCTGCTTTTGCAACCCATTTGGCTCAACAGTGAGTTTTCATCTAATGAAAACTAAGAGAATAGATCAAAGAGCGTTTATTTAAAAATAAAACAAATGCTATAACTCAGCCGCACTGGCTGTGTTTTCCTGACCATTATGTTCAAATCAAAACACCTTTCTGGAGGTGTGTGTGTTTCGAGGCTGATCACACAGAGCCAGGTTCTGCTGGCACTCTAGCTAGTGTGAGCACAGAGAAAGTCCAAAAGTCCGTTGACTTCCAAAAGTATTTCTTTGGCATTCATCCCCATAGTTTCTGATTAAAGGCATTGAGCAGCTACACTTGTATGCTCTAGCAACATACTGCAACTTCTTGGTGACTTTGAAAGCAAATATTTGGTATCCTCCTGCAGGCAGGATGTGTACACTAGTGACTTGGATTTTGAATTTTGCTTATTTAGTCCAAAAGAAATAGGAACAGAGAAGTGGTGCACTCAATGTCTGAAGCAAGATTGTTTGTTCTCAGGTTCCCTTTCTCCCCAGTTGATGGCAGATTAAGAGGGTTTGTGGTCTCAAAGGAAATGCTCAGCCTCCTCTGAGTCAGTTACCATTACATAGCTAGAACTTCAAAGTCAGAGTAAGAAGGATGAAAGTCACACCCTGTTTGGCCAGCCTTCATTCAGAGTGTTTTCTACACTGGGAGAACCATGACACAAAAGTTCACTTTGATGAGACTAAAGTAGTAGATCCCATTATATTACAGACATATGTTAAGAGATGCATTTGCTCTTGTTTTCTAGTTGTATGGAAGGAGAGCTCCCTGGGAGGATCCAGCCAAATGGGTAATGGACACGTATCCCTGGGCAGCCACCCCACAGCACCACGAGTGGCCTCCGTTGCTGCAGCTGCGGCCTGAAGATGTTGGATTTGATGGGTACTCAATGCCACGGGATGGTTCAACTAGCAAACAAGTTCCCCCGAGTGATGCTGAAGGAGATCCTCTGGTGAGTTCTCTCATCTACAGCTCCAGAGCTAATTAGGATAAACTGTACTTGCTAGGGGGAAAGACAAATAGGAGTGAAAGAGTAAGTGACAAGTTAAGAGTGTTAAATGTTTTAGAATTACAAGGAAATGTTTCTTGCCACAGAGGACAGTCAGCCTGTGGAATGCACTACCACAGGAGACCAGTGTCAGGTGTAATTCTGCCAGATACAATGAAGGAGAATACTCAGATCTCCTAGTTGTGAGAGTGTAGCTGAAATGGCTATAAGAATATGAAGGAAATTTCGTCCACCTCATGTAAAACTCTGCACAATAAACTAGATGCCTTTTGCATTTTTCTGGTGTTTGTGTGTATATATAAAGTATGCAAATACATTATTTAATAGAACACATTAATATAATGTTGTGGAAATTCTTGACCTAACCTGCCCGGCCAGGATCACATGATAGCCATGTCAACTATGATATTGAGCTGTTTTTCTGGTTCAGTTGCTGCGTGAAAATTGAGGCTTACATAATTGGTGTCTAATTTATTAATCAGCAAATAGCATGCAAGTGTATGGAAACCAAGATTTTAAACATTGTACACAATATATACAATAGTTTAAGCTTTGGATTTGCTTGCTAATGCACATTTTAATATAAGCCTGATGGTAACACTAGTTCATGCAGCTTTCTTCCTGGTGAAAACAGTTATTGCAATAATTGCTTGTTACTCTTAAATTATTGTTTGGAATCATGTACATCTCCAAAATAAGTTGGGTGTATTGAAGAATCACCTTACATTTCCACTATGTTATGCACACATTCACAGAGATGTTATCATCTGTTGTCTAATTTAATAGATCTCTTTTTCTGACCTGTTTCTAGAAATACAGAATTCTAGTTAATGTATATTAACACTGGTTAGTGCGAGTGGCTGGGAATAAGGAGCTGTGGAATCTTTATAGCTCTTCCACTGACTTTGTGTGTGACCTAGAACAAGTCATTTAACCGCTCTGCGTTTCAGTCTCTCATAGGAGGAGTGTAATAACAACTGCCCATCTCACGGAGTGCTGTGAGAATTGCTTTACATTGGGTATCCAGTTTGAGAGTCTCGGAAATAAATATCCCAGTTTTCCCCTCTCTCTTGCACTGGTTTCACATGAGTGATGTGAGTGCAAATATGACTGTTTTATAGTATTAAGATTCTTTCGTCTCAGCAGACAAATAACCCTTAGCCCTTTTCCGCGCTTTCTTAGATGAACATGCTAATGAGACTGCAAGAGGCAGCCAACTATTCGAGCCCCCAGAGTTATGACAGCGACTCCAACAGCAACAGCCATCATGATGACATCCTTGACTCATCCTTGGAGTCGACGTTGTGATCTTCAGCAGACAGAAAACAGGCGGTTTCCCACTGTCCCTCTCCTACTTTACAAGACTCTTTATCACAAACTAATGAAGATGACTTGTTACTGGACTGGGCAGATGTCTCAGTATTAGAGCTGCAAGAACAAGACACTTTATTTGAGTCAGTCTTGAATGTGGGTGCAGGTAACCCAAACAACTTTTGTACTGTTTTCTTTTTACAATGATAAGAACTGCACTATGTCTTTGTTTTGTTCTGTTTAGTTACTGTAAGCCCTCATGCCTAAGATACTGAAGACATTTAAAAAAACAAAACACTTCACAGCTATGAAACAAACAGCATTGTGCCATGTACTGTCCAGAAGGAGAGGGGAGGGATGTTTATTGCCTATGTTGCTTCTGACCAAACACATTTGGGTGAGGGCTGGATTTCTACTAATCAGCTTTGCAGACTAACCTTAGCTGCGGATAGTTCTGGTGCTATAATATATTGCTTGCCTTGGTAATAATGGTCCATAAAAGGCAAAGCTGCAAGACAGGGAAATTTAAAGTAAATATTAAAATAAAAAAAAGCTGCTCTTCTTGCCAGT
Organism: Mauremys mutica; assembly: GCF_020497125.1. NCBI lineage: Eukaryota > Metazoa > Chordata > Testudines > Geoemydidae > Mauremys > Mauremys mutica. The sequence goes on from NC_059075.1 coordinate 85,098,909, forward strand.
CTGAGACCTTGGCTTGCTTTCCTCTATTTCACCATGTGTTTATAGAGATTTACAGATATATAAATAGAAATATATGTACAGTCTAAACAAATCAGGTTTTTTTTCAAACACTGTGTAACAAACCATCCTACAGAATTTTAAACACCAAGTACCTGTTTGATATTCAGGGCTTGATTCTCCTCTTTCTTACACCAGTAAAACTCCACTGACTGTAGTAGAGCTACTCCTGCTTTACACTGGTGTAAGTGAGCAAAATTCACTCCTCTGCACAGGGCCTATGCCGCATTTAAATGCCATCGCTTAAGTGGAACTTCATAGGCGCATAGGTTCTCTGTTCACCCTATGGATGGGGGTGAATTTCACCCAATTAGGGTATAGTCAGGCCTTCAGTTTTTACCCTTTGTATTAGAATTTTATAGCTGTTTTCTAAGACTTTTTTGTCAGGGATTTCTCTCTCTGACCATTACAACTGCAAAAGGGGTTCATTAAAGCTCAGCTCTGCAGGCAGTCTGCTGCTACTCTGGTAACATCATTTAGTCTTGTTTGGTTTTTAAATAGCAGAAAGTAGTGTTTTGGCAGTTCATCAAAACTGTCTTATCCAGGTCTTAAAAGGGGCGGTGTGTGTGTGTGTGTGTGTGTGTGTGTGTGTGTGTGTGTGTGTGTGTAGTATCTCTTTAAAGTTTAAAAGTTGCTCATGGGTTATGGCTGAGCTGTGAACCTGGTTCTCTATTTCTCCTCCTCCTCTCCACACGCACACAATACAGTTTCAGTATTAAGGCTTGTACTTCTGTTGAGGAGCAAGAACACCTCACAAAGAATTGCACTTTCCTTTCCTTGGGAGCAAATACGTTCAATAAAGCCACCACACATCAGCTGTCTCAGGCTGTACTCAGCAAGAACCGCAGTCCTCAACATTGATCTGTACAAGCCTTTCCAGCTCTATTTCGGTGCTGAATTTTTAAAGCGATGCCTTACTTATTTTGTACTAATTGTATTAATTACATTAGTGCTGTATATTATGGGGTTTTATGTAAGTAAACAGGGCTAAAGAAGTCATCTCTTGGAATATAACAACAAATTTGCTGTGAATATTGTTTGTGTGAAATATTAGATTTTGTTTAAATGTGACGGTAACAAAAGGAGGGAAATGAGATAACCTTTCAGGTTCATATCAATCTGCAGCTAATAGGTCATTGGATAGCTGTTTATTCAATGCAAGAAAAAAAAATAAAAGCTTTTCTATGATGAAAAATGCCATCGCTACTAAACTACAGAAAAGCGATTGCTGTTTTTTTCAGTGTACAGGTAGAAAACTTATTACAAACACTTTTTTTTAAGAGCTTGTTAATCCTTCTGGGTTTAAAATAATGTAACAGACACAAGTTCATGCTTCTGTGACTCAGTTTGAATGGATAATTTTATTATCCCTCATGACTTTCTACTATCTGTGACTTGACTGTAGTTACTTTTTTGTCTTTATCCAATGAGAGCTGGTCGTGAATCGGCTCCCATTACAGCTTTCAAGTCTTGTTGATCTTTTTCAAAAAAGAAATTGTAAAAGAATAAGTAAAATATTTTAATGACGGGGAGGGGAAAATCCCCTGAGCTGGTATCACTGCTTTAACCTCGCTGAACTCTAATTTAGATTGTATCATTTAAATGAAAGGCAAAGTGTTACTCAACCAACCTTATTAAACCAGATCTTCTTACTGTAAAATGAGCTACACTTATATGGAATCATATGCAGCGCGTGCTGATGAGTTAGAGTGATTCATTTCTCAGCAATCTGACAATTCTGCTTCCCAGCACTGACTTTACCTGCTACTACTGTGAATCTGGATAGAGACTGAATACCTGAACCTGAGACTGATCCCATGCAAGTAGACCCTTGTGCCTGGGTGGATCGGTTTGCAGGACAGAGCCTAAACTGACTTAACATCACAGCATTTCTCAGCAAACTTTTAACTGAACCCTACAAATACATTTGAAATTGTCAGATAATTTTTTGTTTTTAATCCTGTGTTCAGATGCAGGAAAGGGGTTCTATCTATCTGCTCCTCTCTGATTGACAACAATTTGGGGTACTGTAAAGGAGGCGACTTTGAGTAGGTTAGTCATTTTAGTCTTCACAAAACTCAGTGTCCTTTCTGAAACTTCGGGAAGCAGGGTTACCTGTTATGCACATTTCTTATCTTCATCCTGATTTCACTATAGTTTAGTAAACTTTGTTTTTCATTAATTTGTTCTCATTTTAAGGCTTTGTCCAAAATGCTTCCAATTTTTTTGCCTTTTTTTCTACAAAGTTGGCTTGTTTTTTAAAAAAAAAAACAAAAACAAAAAAACACAAGATTCTATGCAACATTCATGTTGAGTTATAAATTGGAAGCTTAAACCATTTCTTTTCCTTCAGAACTGCCAAGAATTGTACAGGCCATAACTGAAACATGGAGACAGTTTTAGTTGAGGGTGGGTTTGGCTAGCTTTTTTTTTTTTTGTACATTTTGGAAGAAAAAACTATTTCATTGTTGATGCTTAACTTCGATATTATGTGTATTGAATCTTGTCTAAATGTGGCAATTCTTTCAAGAAAAACAAAAAACAAAAAAAAAGTCTTTGTGGATATTAAATGGAAGGTTGCTGTTTTGATCTAGTTGTTTCCAGTGGAACAGTTTATGAAATATGTTCTATAAGATGTACATTTTTTCACTGTAACATAGAAATGTAAATATTTGATTAAAAGTGCTGCATTTTGATGAATTTTTTCTAGCCATTTTTAAAGAGAAAACTAGGAATTGAGTATTTTGTGTACGGTATGATGTTTGCCATCTGTTCCCCTCCCTATTTAATTTTCAGTTGTCATTTAGGATTGGAATTTGCAAATGGTCTGTTTAAGATCATGGCCCCCACCCCAGTGTCATGGAAAATAAAGCTGATGATTGTACCAGTCTTAAATTATTCATGATTCAATAAAATTGATACTTATTTATTCAGATTTGTGGTTTTGCTGCAATTTTGTGCCATGTTGATCAAGTGTATCTGTTTAGTATACTGGCGTTTGGGCTTTTTAGTTCTTTAAAATACATTTATTTTAGTGCTTGTGAAAGAATGCTGGCTCGACAGCCCTCTAGACTGAAGCCCCTGTGTCCACAGAACAAGGAAGTGGAAATGAAGCTTTTAGTCCATTTCTCTGAGTATAGTAACATGCCAAGCTTCATAAGGGCTTGTCTACACAGGGAAATTTGCCAGGAGAACTATACCATGGCCCAAGGACTATTCACTGTGCCATGGACCTAGCAAGAAAATAACTCTATAGAATGGTGGTTAGGCCACTCTAGGATGTAAGAGGTTCAAGTCCCTGCTCCATTGATTTTATTTATAAAAAATTGAACAGGAAAGACTGAAGCTGTGTCTGTGCTACAGTTTGGTCAACATAAGTTACATCAGTTTAGAGCTGCCAACTTTTTTATATCGCTCAGGCATGTGGGGTGCTTGTGTCGGCACTGCGTGTCCTCACCACAGCTGGTTGGGTCAATAGACGATACGGTAGGTATACCAGTGTACCTCACGTCACCATCCAGCGCTATGCTTCATGGGACATTTTCACAGTGCGCTGAGGGACACCAGCAAGTCAGCCAGGTCAAATCCCTCAATCTCTCTTTTTCCGTCCCATAATTTTCATACCACTTTTAAAATTCCTACATGCCACTTTTTGAAACTTCAGCATGTACAACTACAACCAAGTGTGCAAGGAGGAAGATGAGCTTCTCACGGATGATGAGTGGATGATGGACACAGTGAATAAAAGTGTTAGGTGGTTGCTGGCCTTCGCACAGCAACTCCACATGGTGAATAGGAGCTTCTGGGCCTGAGAAATGAGCGCAGATTGTTGGGTGGCATTGTAATGCAGGTTTGGGATGACAAGCATTGGTTGCAGAACTTTTGGATGCAAAAGCCCACATTCCTGCATCTGTGTGCCGAGCTTGCCCCAGCCCTGCAGTGCAGAGACGTTACAGCAGCATTGGCAGTGTAAAAGCGAGTGGTGAGCGTGCTGTGGAACTTTGCACAGGTACATTGCTATTGACCAGTGGGGAATCAGTTCAGAACTGGAAAAATCCACAGTGTGGGGGCCAATGGCATCCAAGTGTGCAAGGCCATCAAGTGTATCCTGCTCTGCAGGAAGTAGTAGCTGGATTTGAAGCAATGGGGTTCCTGAACTGTGGTGAGGCTAGATGGGGCAAACATCCTTATTCTGGCACCACCCCATCTTTCCCTGACCACAGCATTCACACTGGTGATGTTGAAATAATTGTAGTGATTCTGGAGGAACCTTGTTCCCCTAGTTCATGAAACTGTACACTGGCCACCCTGACAGAGTCCAGGAAAGATTCACTTCCCAGCTGAGTAGATGCAAGCTCCCTGATGAATGTCCCATTGGTAATCTCAGAGCTCACCGGTGATATTTAATTACTACTTGGCTCTCAACAAGGCAAACATTCCTATTAGTATTGCTGCATCCAGAATGATGTGATGTTCGTCCATCGTTGTCGATGAAGACCTCAACAACTCATTCGTTCGATGACCGGGCACTGTGCGTCCGAAGATGACTGATCAGTCCGATTCGGGCGTGGAACGTCCTGTCACACGTCGGGCAGACATGTGATGGCACTGTCGATGATGTGCGGGCAGCTCTGGACTTGCGCAGCTCATGCTTTCTTTCAGCCTCAGCAGTACGCCTCACCTCAGAGGTATTACTGCCTGTGTGAATGAGGCTGCGCCATGCTGGACGGTTCAGTGCGAGGGTTTCCCATGTGGTGGTGTTGATCTCGAGGGACTTCAGAGAGGTCTTCAGCGTGTCCTTGAACCGTTTCTTTTGTCCTCCATGGGAGCGCTTTCCCTGGGTGAGTTCTCTGTAGAAGAGCTGTTTAGGAATGTGCTCGTCTGACATTCTCACGACATTTCCAGCCCATCTGGTCTGGGCTCTCATCAGCAGTGTGTGAACTGACGGCAGACTGGCTCTGGTAAGGACTTCAGTATCGGGCACTTTATCCTACCATCTGATTTTTAGAAGCTTTCGCAGACAGGAAATGTGGAAGTGATTGAGCCTTCGTGCATGACTCCGATAGACAGTCCACATCTCGCAGGCGTACAGCAGAGTTGGAAGCACCACTGCTCGGTAGACCTTCAGCTTCGTTGGTAGGCTGATCCCTCAACGTTCCCAGACATTGGAGCGCAATTGGCCAAATGCAGAGCTGGCTTTAGCAATTCTGCAGTTTACTTCATCATCGATTGACACTGCTTGAGAAACGGTACTGCCCAGGTACGTGAAGTAGTCCACTGCCTGAAGTCTCTGTCCATTTACAGTGATGGACAGTTCTGAGTACAGAGCGTGGGGAGCTGGCTGGTGCATGACCTCAATCTTCTTCATGTTAATGGTGAGACCGAAGTTGTTGCACGCAGATGAAAACTTGTCCATACTGGCTTGCATTTCTGGCTCTGTACTAGCATTCAGAGCACAATCATCGGCAAAGAGAAAGTCTCAAAGTACAGTTTCCTTCACCTTGGTGATGGCACGCAGTCGCCTCAGATTGAATAGTTTCCCGTCAGTTCTGTACTTCAGGCCTACTCCTTCAGTGCAGTGTTGAAAGGCATCAGTCAGAGTGGCAGAGAATATCATGCTGAACAAAGTGGGTGCTAAAACACACCCTTGCTTGACGCCGTTAGTGACTGGGAAGGCCTCAGATGTTTCACCGTCATCTAGGACACGAGCCATCATACCGTGATGAAATTGACTTACCAATCGTATGAATCTGTCTGGACAGCCGAATTTCGACATGATCCTCCACAGGCCCTGGCAACTGACAGAGTCGAACGCTTTCGTGAGGTCCACAAAAGTTGTGTAGAGTTCACGATTCTGCTCTTGACATTTCTCCTGTAGCTGACGTGCAGCGAAGATCATGTCAATAGTCCCACGTCCCTTGCGGAAGCCACACTGTGATTCTGGCAGTAAGCCCTGCTCCAGGTGAGTGATCAATCGGTTCAACAGAACCCGTGCAAGAACTTTCCCCGCTGTAGAGAGCAGCGAGATTCCACAGTGATTGTCGCATACCTGGCGATTGCCCTTCCTCTTATAGAGATGCACGATGGACGTGTCTCTAAATTCCTGTGGAATGGATCCCTGCTTCCAGAAGGACTGAAACAGCTCAGTGAGTTTTCGTAGCAGCACAGGTCCACCGACTTTGTACACCTCTGCTGGTATGGCATCTGATCCTGGAGCTTTGCCACTTGACAGCTGGTTGATGGCTTTCTTCACTTCGTCCTCTTCTGGTGAAGCATCCATGGAGTCATTGACTGCAACCTGGGGCATCTTGTCAATGGCCTTATCATTGATGACTGTGGGGCAGTTGAGAACTACTTCAAAATGTTCAACCGATTTCTGGAGAATCTGCGTCTTCTCTGTAAGGAGCACAGTGCCATCAGAGTTCAGGAGGGGAAAACTCCCAGAAGACTGTGGACCATAGAGTGTGTTGAGAGCTTCACAGAGTCGTTCCTGTCTGCATACGCCTGTATTTCATTTGCTTTGGCGCTCAGCCACAAGTCCTGCATTTTGCGCAGTCGGTTCTGTACTGTTCTGCGAGCGTTGATAAAGGCAGTCTTCTTTGCTGCTGAGGATGGGTCGTTCTGATATGCACGATGCAGGCGGTGCTTCTCAGCAAGTAAGGCCTGGATTTCTGCATCATTTTCATCAAACTAGTCTTGCCGCCTGTGTGTGGAGGGCCCCAATACCTTCGATGCAGCTGTATGGACAGTGTTGCAGAATCGCTTCCAGTCTTTCTCAGCGTCATCCTCAATACGAAGATCAGCAAGCTCATTCTCTAGGTCTTCCGCTAGATTTTCAGTGATGTGGCTGTTCTTCAGCTTCGACACGTTGATCCTTTTGAGAGCCTTACAGCATTGTGGTCGTCTCTTCGGCATGATACGGAGCTTCATTTTGGATATTATGAGCCTGTGATCTGTCCAACAGTCAGCGCCGCACATAGCTTTTGTAACCATGACATCTTGTCTGTCCCTTCTCCTGATGATGACATAGTCGATCAGATGCCAGTGCTTGGAACGGGGATGCATCCACGAAGTCCTGTTACGGGTAGGGAGGCGGAAGACCGTATTGGTGATCAGAAGGTTATGTGCTGCACAAGTTTTCAGCAGTAACAGGCCATTGCTGTTACACTTTTCCACTCCATTTTTCCCCGATGACTCCTTCCCAGGCTGTGGCATCGCATCCGACTCTTGCGTTAAAATCGCCAAGCAGGATCAGCTTGTCTGTGCAGTGCACTGATGATAGCAGAGCATCTAGTTCTTCATAGAATTTATCCTTCACATCCTCTGGGTTGGTCATTGTGGGAGCGTATGCGCTGATCAAAGTAGCTTGTTTTCCTTTTTGAAGCGGAAGCTGCATTGTCATGAGTCGGTCATTCACACCCTTGGGGAGACTGGCAAGTTTCCAAACAAGATGATTCTTGATGGCGAAGCCAACTCCAGATTCGCGACACTCATCACTGCTGCGGCCACTCCAGAAGTCGTTCCTCTGTCTGACTTGGACAGCTGTCCTTCATTAGCAAGGCGAGTTTCGCTAAAGGCTGCAATGTCAATGTTGTAGCGTGCGAGCTCTCTGGCGACAAGTGCTGTTCTTCTCTCCGGTCTGTCTGCCGTGATGTTGTCCAGTAGCATGCGCACATTCCATGTGCCAATGGTGATCGGTGTCACTCTAAGTTTTGTTTTTATTCGACCGCTTTTATGGGATCCCCGCCAGCCGCGGTATGCTGGCCAGGGTAAGGTGAAGCAGGCAATGTTTAGGGCACCTTTTCTACCCCCCTCCTCATTCTACGGAGGTGAGCAGTGCAATCCTGAATAGGGCTGCTCAGTCGCTCAAGAAGATGCCGAGCTCCACTGCTGCTTCGGTCAGTGAGGAACGACCATTATACCTGAGCCACCTGTGTGCAGGCCCACGGCTACAGCTCCCAGTGTATCCACACCTGCTGCTTCGTCGCCCGCCCATCGCCACAGGACTTGATATGATATGATGTCGAGACTTGCGCGTGAATTAAGGTGAGGGAGAGTTGTGCGACGTCAACCTCACGCTCTCTTCCCAGTTTTCAACGTATTGATTCACTGGCAATTTAAAAAGAAAATTGGTTTCAACTCAACCTGAAACAAAACTTTTTTTGGAATTTTCAGAATTGGCAGCAAACCAAAAAAAAACCATTATTCACCCATTTCTGATCCACACAATTCTGGCCTTAGGGAGAACCCCCATTGGCCAGCCAGGGTGTATCCTGCTCTGGGGCTTGGCCTCAGTTTCATTAGACCCCTCCCACAAAGTGCGCACTCCAGCTGCCAGTTTGGCTGTGTCTTTTCTCCTCTGTCCCACCCATTTCTTTTTAGGGCACTGTATAGAACTCTCCTTCCTTATTCAGACAAAAACCCAGTCTAAATTCAGATGCCAATGTGAATTCCACATTGTTCAGATGAGTAAACTGAGACAGAGCAGCTAAAAGGCTTCTTAGCCTTTTTTCCTGAGTGGGTCATATTGAAAAAATTAAGTATCCACAAAACTAAGAAAGCATTTCCCCAGGACAGAGCCTTCATCTCGCCCATACAGTTCCAGCACTGAGTGCTAGTTTCGCTATAATTTGAGCCAACAGTATAAAATTCAGGACAGACCTTTGGGCTCAAGCTGAGGCTCTGCTTCTGTGCTGAGAGGTGGGGAGAAAGCACCTTCCTCTTGGTCCCTGATTGCTGGGTGTGAATAACCTGGCCATTGGGGGGGGTTCTATTGATGTCTCAGATTTCCACTGATATGGGTTCACCTGGCCAGTTCTTTAATGTCAGTCCATCTCAGCTGGACAACACCTACACACCCCTCAAGTCTCCTTAATTTCCCCAAGAGCATAATTAACCCTTTTGCACAGGTTGTCATGGGGGCTTCATAAAAATATTACTGAAAATTCCCACTGAGTCACAAGTAATTCAATGTATAGCTAATAACCTGCTCCTGTGTACACCAGGTCTACCCGAAAAGGGTATTTTCACCCACTAAAGAGAAAGTGGTTCTTTAACATTATTGTTGGCTTTTTAAAGGGACTCTCAAGACAGGAAGAGCTACCTACAATAAGCCCTGTCAACTTTTTGTTGTTTGTTGTAAGCTAGGGAAAGGTATTGGCTGCTGGGCATTACTACACCCTATTACAAGAAAGTATTAGCCAGTAAGTATTGCTCCCTTGGAGCATAATGGGGATGGAAATAAGGTTTGCTGAGTGGCAGATCTTTGTGGCTTTAGTCATTTCGCTGCACTTTTCAATTCTCAGCTACAAGCCTTCCCTCACTTGTCTCTTAATAATGTAACAGAGTACAAACTATAATCTAGCACTGAGCAGCCAATAATACAGTGTTTCAGTTTGTGGCAGTTTTTTCCTGAGGCAGGAGCAACTTTATTTCTGAAAGATTCTTTTTAGCCAGCTGGGTTTTTTCCTGTTCTGCAGACTTCGTTTTGATTCATGGACATGCAAATTTGGTGCTGAAAGGTGCTCAGCACGCTGGCTCTAACCCTGCCACGAGTGCTTTTGGGGATTGGAGCCAAAGGGCTCAGCACCACGAACCTCTTCTTTCTTTCTCACCCTCACCCTTACCTTTGGCCCCACTCTTTTTTGAACCCTTTCTGCTGGGTCTACATGTAGCATCCTCAAAACAGCCTCCCTTCACCCCACTTTCTCTTTAATTGCTGCTCTGTCTCCCTCCTTCCAACAGGCTACACTTCCTCTCTCTTCCAGCTCCTTCCTGCCCATAGCTTCCAGGTTTCCTACCTTAGTCCATCCTCTTCACTCTCTGTAGACAGCCTCACCCACCATTGATTACCACCTCTGACTCCTACGTCTACCTCTCTACATGGGTGTTATTTACCTGGGCCTGAAGGGTGGAGGGGAAACATCCCACCCGCCCCGTGACTTTCAATGCGGGGGCAGGGTATCACTGTGTTTCTCTACCAACTTTCAGCCCCCTACTTGGACGGGAGCAAAAAAAAAAGAGAACCGTCTAAGGCATCAGCTCTCAATACACCCAGTGGTTCCCTTGGGCAGGGAAGAAGCAGCTGCAGTTGCAGCTTGCTGCCACTAGGCCCATACTTTCCCTTTGCTAGCCAGGCTGGAGACTACTTTCTGAAGCCAGTTCAGCTCTCTCTCTGCCTCCTTCCTTCCCCCACCAACCCACACACCATCAGAGGGAGCCAAGCGGGGCCGCCAAATGCACTGCACTGCACTGAAGAGAGGCTCAACTCCTCCCTCTGCAGTTCCTCTCAGCAAAGCTGTTTCAGGTATGAGGAGGAAGGGAGCTAAAGGTGCTCTAGGGGGAGCTGCACAGGGGGAACACAAAAGTTCAGGGAAGGACTCTGGAGGGAGTCTCACAAGCCTGTGGCGATGCTCTGAGGGTCTTTGTGTCCCACGCCAATCAAAGCTGCTGGCAAAGTTACTCCCCTGCGTTCAGCTCCAAGCTAGCCCCCCCCCCCCGCCCGCCTTGAGTTTCATTTTATGGCATTGTGTCGCTGGCATATTTGAACACCCTGCTTCCTGTCAAGAAGGAAACCACCAAGGCAGGAACAGCACAGATAGTGCACCTGGGATTGCAGAAAACATACTACACTGGGGAAGTGCCGCTCACCCACCAGAGCTCTTACTGTAATGATATTGTTTTCCCTGGCTGTCATGGGGGAAGGGGCAGGAACGGATACATTTCCCAGCATTAGGAAGATGCTCGTGATTTTACAAGTGGCTCGTGATTTTGAGCATCTATCATGGGATCTCTTAAAGGGGCCAGGTTTTCAGAGGGTGGGAGCTCAGCACTTTCTGAAGATCAGGCCCCTTAAAGGGATCTCAAGTTAGACACACACATTTGCTAGTCACGTCTGGTAATCTTGGCCATTGGTAGTGAGAAGCTCTCTCTTTCTCTCATCAGAGGCTATTCTTTTTGAAGATTACACATGCTAAAGAAATGTTTCTGCTAGGAAATGTTAATCAACAGTGGCTATTTTTTTTTCAGATGTTGTTTTTGAAGTGTGTGGAACAGAACTACAGGCCTGGGGAACAGACTGGCTGGTGTGAAAGCAGGCATCACTGTTCCTCTTACTGCTCTAAGTAAAGCCCCACTGTTTCATGCTGGTGTGACAAACATGTTTTTGTGCCTATGGTGTTAACAGCTGTGGCTTATTAGCTGTAGCCTGTGTGTTTATGTAAGCATCCGCTAACTGAACATACTGCATTATTGACATCAGTGTGATGCTTAATGCAGTGCTGTGTGTTCTATTGTACTCATGGTGCAATTCTGTAAGGGGAGCCTTTAATGGCATATGTTCAATGTTTTTAACACAAAGGGCTCAGTTTTGCACTAGCCAGATAGGCGTAGCTTCTATTGAGGTCAATGGCTCTGACTTTCTAGTCGGGGTATAAACCACTGCAACTCCATGACTTCAGTGAACTTACGCTGGTATTACACAGGGTAACACAGTGGCATCAGGCCCCGAGTACTTTGAGATAAATGACAGTTGCACCTGCGTAGCTGAGGCCAGCCCTGGGCCCAAGGACTTCACACCATTCACATCTTGGTATTTGTTATTGAAAGTCTGTCAGCCTGTGGCCCCAGCAAAGAGAGGTGGAGCAGGGCAGGACTCAGAGCAGGAAGTGAAACAAGGCCCTTGACTTAGCCCTCCTCCTGGAGACACCAGCCTTTAGTGAACTTACTAGAGCTGACCTTAGCCAATGCCCAAGTTACATGAATTAGCTCATATGACAGCAATCTTGCCATTGTTTTCTTATGTCTAGTTGAGCATTTTTTCCCCATATAACCCTTAGTTAATGGTGTTACTGTTTGTATAGTAAAGTACTATGTGTATAATATATAGTATTAACCCTCTTGCACTCCTGCCCATCAACATCTTTGCCAGTATAGAAGAATCACAATATCTCTGCATCTCAGTTTTCTGTCTGTAAATTGGGGCTACTACTACTTCCTTTCTCCACTTTGATTGTATTGTCTACTTGGACTCTGATCCTGCAAAGACTTATGCACTGGGGTGAATGGGACTACTTGGAGTGTGTAAAGGCTACCACACACATACTTCTTTGTAGGACAAGGGCCTTAGCTTATAAGCTCTTTGGGATAGGCTGTCTCTTAGTTTGAGAACTTGAAAGGTATTTAGGTACCTAACTCCAGGCTAATGTGTCTGTACAGTGCCTCGCACAATGTGGCCCTAATCTTAGTTCAGGTTTGTAGGAGCTACTGTAATGCCAGTAAGAATAATGCTCTTTTTTTGTTGTTTGATGTACCAAGCATACTATTCCAGGAGCCCTGCATGCCATGGAGGTGGGTGGGACAGAGGGGGAAAGCAAATAATGGTACAACCACCATTGTTGCAAAATAATGCCTTTTTCGTTCAGTATGAGGGAGGGGTGTTTTCAGTTAATTACCACAACATTGCCACCAGATGGCAGCAAAGACAAAACAATTGAATCCAAAGCTCTGCCTGAGGCACTCAATTCCAAATGTAAGCAAGACAAAGTTCTAAAAGAGGATGTATTTCTGAGATTGCCATTAACATCTGCTAATGACACTGAACTATGAAATGGTTTCACATGCAAAGCAGAGATGGTGCCTATTTTATTTTTCTTGTTTGCTGAAGGAGAAAATGTTTTGCTTTGGCAACAATTTGCAGTAACATAAAATGTGCTAGAACAAAGAAATACAAGCCAAACTCCATAGCAAATATTAGGTCTCCATTATTTTATTTTGTGGGTGCAGGAACTTGGGAGTCAAGGATTTTAGTTCTACCACTGATTCATTGTGACCTGGGGAAGTGACTTTAGGCCCTTCATTGCTCCATGCCTCACCTATAAAATGGGGACACTACAGGCTGTTGTGAGGACTATCATTTGTAAAGCACACTGAGATCATTGTACTAATTAAATGCAAGGTGCTAGTATCCATAACAACAGTGCTATGGTTAATTCAGCTTTTATACCTGGTTAACTGTGATTTTTATAAGTGTTTATATTCTCCTAAACACTTTGGGCCAGATTCTCACTCTGGTGTAAAGCCATGTCGGTCCCCTGACTTGAGACAAGCTATGCTGAGTTACACCAGCTGAGGATCTGGCCCATTGTGTTCTATTTTTTCTGGTTTCTGTACTATGCCTTTCTTGCTTTTATTTAAGGTCACTGGAATGGTGAGGTGTTGAGTGTTAGGTTTGGATAGACAAACATGTCTTGTCAGTCTAGAAGGCTCACTTTAAACAAAGGCAAACTGCAGTGAAAAGAACAATAGTAAACTATTTTACACCTGTGCAAAATGCTACCACATCAGAGTTCTCAACTCAGTTACACCTGTAGTAGCATTTTACACCCACTTTACACAAGTGCAAGGCAGAGGAAAATCACTCCCCTTGGGTTTAGCTCCACTCTTACAGGCTGCAAAAACTTTCTGAACAAAATGACCACTGTTTCTCCATGCAGCGTAGTTCTGGCTGTGTCGGTCTCAGGATATTACAGAGACAAGGTGGGTAAGGTAATATATTTTATTGGACCAACTTCTATTGATGAGAAAGACAAGCTTTCGAGCCACACAGAGCTCTTCTTCAGATCTCAGCCCTGTGTGGCTCAAAAGCTTGTCTCTCTTACCAACAGGAGTTGGTCCAATATAAGCTATTACCTCACCCACTTTGCTTCGCTGTCTCTACAGACAGGCAGCGTTTTAGGGTATGTCTACACTGGCAGAGTTACAGCGCTGCTCAGAGAGTGCTGAAGGGAAACTGCTGTTGTGTATTCACACTGTCAGCTGCCTGCACAATAGTGTGTTCACACTTGTGGCACTTGCAGCGGTATTCGGAGTGGTGCACTCTAGGCAGCTATCCCACAGAGCATCTCTTCCTCTTCTGCCACTAAGAGTTGTGGGAAGGCGGAGGGGGCCACGAGGCATCCCGAGTTCTGTCCCAATGCCCCGTGATGCATTGCTTTGCATCCCAGCAATCCCTGTGCTTCCGTCCGCATTTGGCACCATCTTTCAATGGTTTGTGTGTTGCACGCTCTGCTCTGTCTCTTTGGTCTGAAAGAATGGATCCCGCACTGTTGACCAGTATGCTGCTCGCTTTCAGTAACACATCACGAGTAGCAGTGGAGATATCCCTTAAATGACAAAGGCAAGAGGAGTTCAGCATTGATCATGCCACACATAGTAGCTATGACACGAGATTGCCTGTGGCATTCACGGAGATGCTGACCACAGCGGAATGCCATTTTTGGGCTCGGGAACAAGCACTGAGTGGTGGGATCACATCGTTATGCATGTCTGGGATGACGAGCAGTGGCTGCAGAACTTTTGGATGAGGAAAGCCACTTTCATGGGACTATGTGATGTGCTTGCCCGAGCCCTGCAGCGCAAGGACACGAGAATGAGAGCTGCCCTGCCGTTGGAGAAGCGCATGGTGATTGCACTGTGGACGCTGGCTACTCCAGACTGCTACCAATCGGTTGCTAACCAGTTCGGACTGGCAAAGTTGACCGTTGGACTCGTGTTGATGGACGTGTGCAGGGCTCCGAAAGACCATGACTTTGGGCAATGTGCGTGACATTGTGGATGGCTTTGCACAAATGGGCTTCCCTAACTGCAGAGGGGCGATAGATGGCACACATATTCCAATTCTGACACCAGACCACTTAGCCATCAAATACATTAATTGGAAGGGGTATTTCTCAATGGTTCTCCAGGCGCTTGTGGATCACCGTGAGCGTTTCACGGACATTAACGCAGGCTGGTCTGGAAAGGTGCATGACACATGCGTCTTTTGGAACACTGGCCTGTTTAAGAAGCTGAAAGCAGGGACTTTCTTCCCAGCCCAGAAGATCACCGTAGGGGAAGTTGAAATGCCCATTGTGATCCTGGGAGACCCTACTTAGCTCTTAATGCTGTGGCTTATGAAGCCATACATGGGACAGCTTGACAGCAGCAAGGAGCAGTTCAACAACAGGTTGAGCAAGTGCAGAATGACTGTTGAGTGTGCTTTTGGCCATTTAAAGGCCTGCTGGTGCTGCTTATATGGGAGGCTGGACCGGGCTGATGATAATATTCCTATGCTAATAGCTGCGTGCTGTACACTCCATAATATTTGTGAAGGGAAAGATGAAAGTTTCACTCAGGGCTGGACTGCTGAGGCTCAGTGCCTGGAGGCTGAGTTTGAACAGCCAGAGACCAGGGGTATTAGAGGGGCGCAGTGTGGGGTCATAAGGATCAGGGATGCCTTGAGGCACAAATTGAAACTGAAAGCCACTAATATTTGTTGCTATGCTCGGGAATGCAGTGCTTGTAATGCTAGGAGGTGATTGAGATTGGTGCAAATGATGCCCTATGAAGGTTTAAGAAAATTGCCTGTTGCTTTGCAGAGCTCTGTTTGCTTTCAATTAATGGACTAAAGATTGCTTTCAAACCAAAACAATTCTTTTATTAAAAAACAACAACCGGAGGGGAGAGACAAACTAAAAACACATTACTGAGGGGAATGGGGAGAAGGGAGGGTCCCAGGAAGAGGTGGGGTCCCAGAACAGATAAAGAGTTGTGTATGTCCAGGTATCATATCCAGTCTTCTCCTTTTGAGTACAGTGCAGCGATACTGTACTTCAGCAGGGCTAAACTGCAGAGGGACGGGGGTTGAGTGCAGTGGGTACTGGGAGTCCGCAGGGCTGGACTGTAATAGGGGAGGAGTGGAATGCAGCGGGTACAGACTGGAGCCAGGAGGTTGGTAAGTGTGTGTTGATGGTGTCTTGGGGGCGCATGGGAAAGAGTTTTGTGACAGCAGCTGCGGGGGAAGGCAGGTGTGGAGCTGTTTGGTTTGCAGTGCTAGTAGGGCCTGGAGCGTGTCTGCTTAGTGCTCCATAATGTTTAAGAGCTGCTTCGTGGCTTCGTTCTGGTGCACCACGTTCTCCTTTCAGTCCCTCTTCTCGCTGTCCCACCACTCCTTCAATTCTTGTTTTTTGGCCATGGAGTACATCATGACATTTAGTACTTCATGGCCACTTTCTAATTCTGTGCAGCTGTTCAGCTGGCGATAACAAAGAGGGAGGCTGGGCTCCCAAGGTCATATCTGTGAAGTCAAAATGCAACATTTTACAGAAGCAGTATTGGTTGCAACACAGACCACTGATTCAGTAATTTAAAACACAGCCACTATTCACAAACCTGTCACTAACTGGCTGATCCCAGGCAAGTACACATGAGCCACAAGATCCCCAAAATGGGGAGTAACCACAGGGGAAATCAGTGTTCCAGAACCATACTGTACATTGAGCATGTGGCTCTTGAGGAGAGCCAGCACTGTAGGGGGGCCCTTATAATCATTACTGTCCCCACATTTTCCACAGGTTGTGTTCATTAAGGAAGATATCTCACTGCTGAGGGTGAGCAGGGAATCATGGGAGGGTCTTCTCCAGGACTACTGCTTCCAGCCTGGCCCTTATGTGGCTCACCTGTGTGCAGTCATTGTCCCACCCCACCCCCTTGTGATGACAGAGAGACGCGGGAAAGTTACCCTTAATGGGGCAAGAAACAAAGCATCTCTGCCAAAGAATCTGTGGCAGCAGATTTCCCAGTATCTCCATGAGAGTTTCCTGGAGATCTCTGAGATAGATTCCCATGAAGTGAGGGAGTCAATCAACACCCTGTACAACCACTCAGACTAGGCATGTGCTTTGGTTTTTCCACCTTTCCAATTAGTTTATGGTTTCGTTTGAAAAGTGTACATCTCCAGCCCCTGTCAGTGTCAATATCTCCTTCTGTGAGCAGATGTAATACTGCCTGCCAACAGACAGCATGAAATAATAGCTCTGAGAAAAGTATGAGCCGCTTCATTTGTTTGGGCTGGATGTTAACTCTGAAGTCTAACGATGGTGGTACACGTTAACATTGGGAACAAGATCAAGAGTGAAATATTTAACAAAAAACATCTCCCCTTCAGAGTGATCTTCTCCTCTCCTGCCTATTGGCAAGGGGGAAAACGGCGTCTGCTGCAGAAGGTACAACATCTCCCCCCCTCAAATAGTTTCAAGTCAGCGCCATTCCTTCTGCTAATATGGAATACCTAACACACAACAGCAATCCCAGCTGTGGTGTCCCTTAGACAAATGGTTAAATGTTTTAACATGGGCCCTAGTTTGCACCTGTGTGTTAGACAAAGGATTGCTTTGTGCCAGAGTTTAGGCTTATACAAATATTGACATTAGGTATCAAAACAAAACATTGTGTGACATTGAAGCCACTGTCTCCCTTCCTCTCTCAGAACTGACAGTAACTAGCACTCTGAGCTCTGTAGCAAAAGACCAAGCATTTATAAGGACCAGCACTTTAACATGTCCTCATCAGTACTAGAAAGCTTCAGGCCAAGCACATCATGGGATATCTAATGTCTCTAGCTCTGCCTCAGACACTCCCTTATGTAAACAGCAAATCAAGAGGCACTTCCTCTCTTCTAAGGGAAGGTCTAACCAGAATTCCCAGCACTACCATACCCCTAACACAAACTCAGCTTCCATCAGGCTCTGGCACAGCCACAGAACTTCCTTCTTGTCTTCCTTCTTGGCCCCACAATATGCCAATATTTTTATGGCTGATGTGGAACAACGCTTCCTCAGCTCCCATCCACTCACGCCCCTTCTCTACCTACCCTACATTGATGACATCTTCATCATCTGGACCCATGGGAAGGAGACTCTGGAAAAATTCCACCATGATTTCAACAGCTTCCACCCCTCCATCAACCTCAGCCTGGACCAATCTACACGGGAGGTCCACTTCCTAGACACCACGGTGCAAATAAGTGGTGGTCACATTAACACCACCCTATACCGAAAACCTACCGACCGCTATGCCTACCTTCATGCCTCCAGCTTCCATCCCGGGCACACCACAAGATCCATTGTCTATAGCCAAGCACTGAGGTACAACCGTATCTGCTCTAACCCCGCAGACAGAGACCAACACCTAGAAAATCTCCACCAAGCATTCTCAAGACTACAGTACCCACACGAGGAAATAAGGAAACAGATCAACAGAGCCAGATGTGTACCCAGAAGCCTCCTACTGCAAGACAAACCCAAGAAAGAAACCAACAGGACTCCACTGGCCATCACATACAGTCACCAGCTCAAACCCCTCCAACGCATCATCAGGGATCTACAACCCATCCTGGACAATGATCCCACACTTTCACAGGCCTTGGGTGGCAGGCCAGTCCTCGCCCACAGACAACCTGCCAACCTGAAGCATATTCTCACCAGCAACTGCACACTGCACCATAGTAACTCTAGCTCAGGAACCAACCCATGCAACAAACCTCGATGCCAACTCTGCCCACATATCTACACCAGCAACACCATTACAGGACCTAACCAGATCAGCCACACCATCACCGGTTCATTCACCTGCACGTCCACCAATGTAATATATGCCATCATATGCCAGCAATGCCCCTCTGCTATGTACATCGGCCAAACTGGACAGTCTCTAAGGAAAAGGATAAATGGACACAAATCAGACATTAGGAATGGCAATATACAAAAACCTGTAGGAGAACACTTCAACCTCCCTGGCCACACAATAGCAGGTTTTAAGGTGGCCATCCTACAGCAAAAAAACTTTAGGACCAGACTTCAAAGAGAAACTGCTGAGCTCCAGTTCATCTGCAAATTTAACACCATCAGCTCAGGACTAAACAAAGACTGTGAATGGCTTGCCAATTACAGAACCAGTTTCTCCTCCCTTGGTTTTCACACCTCAGTTGCTGGAACAGGGCCTCATCCTCCCTGATTGATCTAACCTCGTTATCTCTAGCTTGCTTCTTGTTTGCTTATATATACACCTGCCCCTGGAAATTTCCACTGCTTGCATCCGAAGAAGTGGGTATTCACCCACGAAAGCTCATGCTGCAAAACGTCTGTTAGTCTATAAGGTGCCACAGGATTCTTTGCTGCTTCTACAGAACCAGACTAACACGGCTACCCCTCTGATTCTTGTCTGAGGTAAGTGATGGGCCTTTTTGTTCCAGTATCTTTTCACCATGAAGAAACAAACAATGGCGCTTTAAGGGCTTGTGCATGCTTGGAAATGTACTAAAATAGCTGGTCCAGAATAATTATTCTAGAATAGTTGTGTAAACACGCCCTCAGGAGCCCAAGGGCAAGGGTGGACTGTTACCTTTTCTTGAGCACCAGGTCTAAGGGAGCTACATGTAAATTACAGTTCCTCATCCTAAATATGACATTTAGTGCATTGTGATCTGTGTGACTGTAGTTATATCTGTGACCTCTGAAGGAATTATGAGGGGGCCTTAATGGCTATAGGGTTGATCTGATTTAAGACTGTTAGTATAGTTATAGTTCCCTGCTACTGGTTACTGACTTCTGCACGACTGTCATGCAGTGCTGCATCATGCACAACGGTGTGTGATGCCAAAGGCAATGTAATTTTTTCCATGTGTGTGTTGTTACGTGGGGGCTAAGGGTTCTTTTATTTAAGCCTGGTTGGAGCTGAGGCCCATCCTGTGAATCTCTGTTTCATATACATTGATATGACCTTTTGGGTAATGGGGGAAGGGATTCTCTTTTGGAGGTGGTAGAGCTAGGAAATACTAATTTGGTCAGGTCTTCCCCCCACCTCTGTCCAGGTTTTTTTGTGTGTGTGTGTGGTGGTCTATCCTGCCTGAAGTTTGTGGTTACTTGCTTACATGATCCTCAGCTGTTAGTGATGCAAAAGAATTAATGGGAAGATGCATCCCAGGTGTTATAGGCATGTGGAGACATGTTATGTGTTTCCTAAAAGGTGCTAGTTTACCACAGTCAATTGGAATGTGGATTGTCCCCTCACCTACATTCATTTTTTGTAGTGTGTTTTGCTGTTGGCCTTGAGAGGCACAAGTATAGCAAGCAGGGAAAGCTCTGTGGTAGTCTAAGTATAGCAAGCAGAGAGTAGAGGAAAGGGCTATTTGTTAACACCAGATTTCTAACACCCAAATCCAAGGGAAAGGGAGAAAAAGAATCAAAATACCTGTTGATGTGTGTGCACAGAGAGTCACGGGCCGTGATGGGTGACTCTGTCCGATGACAGTATTTTGCCCTGCCCTGACCATTGTGTACTTGATTAGACACAGGTTGTAAAGTGATTCTTATCCTAGACTATAGCAGGCCTGGATCAGGTAGGGACAATCGTCTCTTCCCCATTTTATATTACTGTCTCCTGTTCTTTATTACTTTAATAACAATGGGACTTTTCCCACACCAACAGGCTGAGCAAGGATATCTGCCACTGATATTCTGATAGTGATTATTTTATTCAAACTATACAAAGCCAATGAACCATTTACTAGACACGGTCCTGCAGAACCATGAGGCTTTGCAGGCCAGTGTGACGCTGAGTACTGTCACTGGTGGTTTGTCTACACTGGAGCTGGAAGCATGCCTTCCAGTCTGAGTCGACAGACACTTGCTAGCTCTGCTTAGGCTGGCACACTAAAAATAGCAGTGTGGATGTTGCAGCACAGGCAATGGCTTGGGCTAGCCACCTGAGCTTGGACCCAGGGGATGAGGCAGGCTTGTACTCGGGCAGCTAGCCCACGCTGCTGCTCGGGCTGCAATGTCCACATTGCTATTTTTGCCATGCTAGCTTGAAAAGAACTCGAGCACGTCTGTCTGTCCTGGCGGAGATGCACACTCCCATCTGCAGTTTAGACATACCCTAGCATAGCCATTAGCATTGAAAGCATGAGTATTGCCTCTGCTGTGTGTACTGTGGGTAAATAACCCCCCAGGGCCGTTCTCTACTCTTGTGTGTGATTCCGCATAAGGAATATGGAGATGTACAGCTGAAGGCAGGGGCGGCTCTAGGATTTGCGCCGCCCCAAGCAGTTTCTCTTTGGAGTCTGTTTTTGAAGTTTTTTTGTTGCAAAATTGCCACCTTCAAGTCTGTCACTGAGTGACAGACTTGAAGGTTGAAGTGTTCTCCCACTGGTTTTTGAATGTTATGATTCCTGATGTCACATTTGTGTCCATTTATTATTGTGCCCCTCTGCCATGTACATTGGCCAAACCGGACAGTCTCTACGCAAAACAATAAATGGACACAAATCTGACATCAGGAATCATAACATTCAAAAACCAGTGGGAGAACACTTCAACCTCTCTAACCACTCAGTGACAGACTTGAAGGTGGCAATTTTGCAACAAAAAAACTTCAAAAACAGACTCCAAAGAGAAACTGCTGAACTCGAATTAATATGCAAATTAGATACAATTAACTCTGGCCTAAACAGAGACTGGGAATGGTTGGGTCATTACACTAATTGAATCTATTTCCCTATGTTAAGTTCTCCTCGCACCTTCTATGGGCCATCTTAATTATCACTTCAAAAAGTTTTTTTTCCTCCTGCTGATGATAGCTCATCTCAATTGATTAGACTTTTCCTGTTGTTATGCATACTTCCACCTTTTCATGTTCTCTGTATGTATAAATATCTCCTGTCTGTGTGTTCCATTCTATGCATCCGAAGAAGTGAGCTGTAGCTCACAAAAGCTCATGCTAAAATAAATTTGTTAGTCTTTAAGGTGCCACAAGTACTCCTGTTCTTTTTGCGGATACAGACTAACACGGCTGCTACTCTGAAACTAATTTTACTGAATAACATAATGTAACTTTTGTTGCCCTAAGACATTTGAATTCCTCAGAAAACTTTCCCTCTTCTTTATCAAAGCCTGTACATACCTGTAAAGGTGATCAGTTGTTTCTTTCACCACACAAGGTGCACATAGTCCATCTTTGTGTCTATTTATTTGAAAAATATTTTTGTTTAAGCCACAATGGCCAGTTAGTACGCTAAACAAAATAACTTGGTTTTTCCTGTTCAGGCCCTGAAGAGTGTCATTATTCTCAACTCTAGGGCAAAGTTCAAAGTCTCCTTCCTCTTTTTTCACTAATCCATTTTTTTTTGCTGTTTCTCTCCAACTTTTCTGCACTAGCTGTTTGAATGTCTGTTTACTCAAGGATATTTCTATGTCAATCTTTCCATTTCTTATAATGTTTTCAGCTGCTTTGTCTGCAGTTTTGTTCCCTGTTACCCCAATATATGCTAGGATCCAAGCTACTGCTACATTTATCCCTAGCTGTACTAACTCTGTTATTAGAAATATAATTTCATTGATTACGTCACTTCTACATACCAAGACACCCTTTGTATGGCCATATGGCCTGAGATTGAATCCAATAAAATGACAGCCATTGCTGAGCATACATCCCAGATCCTATTTAATGCTAGCATAATTGCTACTAGTTCAATTCATGATAGCTACACAATTGGATATTCTTTTAGATGTACTAATTCCAGTTTTGGTATACAATATGCTGTCCCTAGTCTTCCTGATTTTTCTGTTTTGGACCCATCTGTATATATTTGAAAAAAAAAACCTCCTTATAGTTCCCATTAACGTTGGCCCAGAAAGTTAGGTCCAGTAGTTTCATTTGTAGTGTAACTGGCATTTCATCAGAAACTATCTGTAGTGTACATACAGGTACTGCCTGCAATTCATAGTGCCTGGGCTTGTATTAAACCTATTTTTTTAAGTTCTGATTTTGATGCTGACCCAAAAACTTGGCAGCCATAGTTAACAACTGGTCTGATTAAGGCTGCATGTACCACCACTAGCATTTTCTTATTCACCCCCAATTAGTCCCACTAAGACATAAACAGGATAATCTTTCCTATACATTTATCTCTAACATGGTTTATGATCTTCCCAAAGTAATTTAGTATCAAGTATTACCCCTAGGAATTTAAAACTTTTTAATATGTCCATTTGTTCCCCATAAAGACACAGTTTACATTACTTCGTAACTTTTGTTTCAGTTCTTTGGTTTGGCAGTGGAAAACTTGAAACACCATATGTTTCCCCAGTCATGTCTCACAATGTCTTTTCCTCCACCTCAAATTTTTGCTCCTAACCCACAGAGCACAATCATCTATGAATAGAGTAACTTCTACTGCAACTCTTATGATCACCCCAAACAAATTTTTCATCACATTAAACAAGGCTGGGTTGATAACACTGCTTTGTGTTATACCACTTTAAAAAAAAATTTTAAAGCAAGCTCTTTAACCAACCATGTTTCCTTGATACGTATAATATCTGGTTTAGTTTTCATTTCCAGGATATTTTCTTTTAGATCTTAACAATGTGCTGTCAGATTGTGGACATTCCAACAAGAGATTGTGATACCCATTCTAGTCATATTTCACCGTTAACCTCATTCAGTATGGTCAATTGACAGATTGCTAACATACAAGTATCTTTCTGCTTGCTATAATTTTCATATTTTTCCTGTTTTTCCCCACTGTTTGAAATATGCAATTTATCACTGCCATCATAAATGCAATAAACCTTTCTTTTTTCTCTACTAGTATATAATTGCCTTTTCCTTCCACAGTATTTATCATATTTTTAATAGAGTAAGGTTAAGTCTGCAGTTCCCCTTTTCCCTGTGCTGGTTTTCTCCTTTTCATATTTTGACAGCCTCCTTGCATCTTCTGCATAAGATATATTAACAACTTTTGCCTTTTGTATCTCCTTAGCTTGTCACTGTACACCCTCCATATGCTGAACTGTATTTACCATTGCATTTGAACTCCACCCGTTCAATACAATTTTCATAGGCATGCTCTCTCCCACATTTACCACATCTCATTTTCCCTTTACAAACATTTACTACATGTCTATACTGTTGGCTCTGACACCTGAGGGGGGTGGTGGTGGTGGGTATATGTCTTGGTTCTAAAGATCTTAGTTCTAAAACTCCCCCTGGGTTTCCTCCATTTTCTCTCCGATGCCCAGAGCGTGACTGCATCCCTTTTCTGCTGCCGCAGCTCTGTAGCTGTAGCAGTTGTAGTGTGACCATAGCTGTAGTGAGCTATGGAACCAGTTATTTGCAGGTCACTGGTTTGAATGCTGCCCAGATCCGTAGAAATTAAAATGTATTGCCCTTGAATGGATGTTTGATAGCCTCTGTAGGGGATGAGTTTGGTGGGTGTAACCCCAGAGTAGCTCCATGGCACTAGGTAAGTCGCATTATTGAAGGCCTCATTTTGCATCAAGGCAGTGTGTCTACATTAGGGGCATACACCAAAGCGAATTTCCCTGACCTAGATAAGCCCTTAGTTGATGCATGTAAGTGAAAGAGATGAGTTTGTAGAACATGTAGTGAGTTCTAGTGGTTCCTAAAGACTCTTCCACCTATCTACTTTAGAGGGAATACGGTAAATGAAAGACCTAGTGCCATTTTAAAACTGTAGGCTCAAAGTCTGAAGGATGAAAAGTCACTTTGATGCATTGAATGGGTGGCACAGCAACATATGAGGAAGATGTTAAGAAGATTCAATTCAGAATTGATGGAATTTCCTAATGAAGTCTCAGTGACCTGAATCAGTAAAGCTACATTTGAAGGGGAGAGGAAAAGTTTTGTAATGGATCAGTTCTTAGGGAGGCATCAAGTTGTTCAGTCAGAGTAAATGATGTTGTTGTAAGTCTTTTAGTCTATAACCAGTATACCCTACCTGATAAGCTTTATCTAGATTTCAAATTCCAAGGACTTTCAATTATTACTTATTTCACTTCTGTCTAGTTAGGAGTTTGAACTAGTGAATGCAAATATAGATTTGGAGTGGAGTCAGGATTCTTAATTACATTGGCTGGATCAGAGACTAATGACTTTCTTCTACTTTTGGCGCAAGTCAATGTACAATATTTAAAGCTAGATGTTTCTTAGCAAAAAAAAATCAAAGGAAATCAAACATTCCACTTCTTATACCAGCCTCCTGTTTCTATTGTGGTTAATCCACTGGACCACATTGCCTCTCTTTGGAATTAATTCATGTAAATGAGGTAAGTCGACTTTTTGGTGTGTTCATTATAATTCAGGAGAAAGCATCCATTTCAGACAAGCACATTTTGGGGGGATCATTGTTCAGAGAAGCAACTTTTCACTATAGTATTTCTGAGAGACCTACGAACAGAATCAGACATGGGGGTTACATCTTGATTACAGCTGCAGAGCAGATAGAGATGGATATTTTGAATTCTCCATATGAGGATCTTGATAGGCAAGTTTCCATTTTCTACCCTGCAAAATGTGGACTGCTTAGTGGAAATGAAAGATACACGCTCTTGAGATATGCTCAACAATCCTCTCTTTCATTTTAACACTGTTTGAGACAGAGCAACAGTTTCACAGCTGCTGAACACCTGCTGCTTCCATTGATTTTACTGAGGTTTGTGGGTGGTCAGCACTTCTGAAAATCTGGTCACTCATATTTATGTACCAAAAGATAGATTTAGGCTCTTAGCATTAAGCACCTAAATTTTAAAATTTAGGCCAATGATTCTAGCCAAATTCAGACCAGGTATTTCTCTACAATGACATGAGGCAATTTCCCCAAACTGCAGTCTCAGATATTATTCAGGAAGCTTCTTCATTGGGTTATGTGCTTGGTTAACTAGTGGATTTGAATCAATTGGACGGTCTCCCCAGCAGAACTGGTTGGTTGTCTCTCTAAGCCCCAATGATTATGGTGTTTCAGATACTATTGCTACATAATTATCACCCTCCCCCTTCTTTCATGCACACACACATCTCTCTTAAACCCCCTCCCCCCCCAGAGGTTTTCCCAGCAGACATTACATCATCACTTCTGAATACAGTGGATTTGTCTTGCCACATTTCTTTTTAGTTAAGAAGAAAAAGTGGCCAGTTTTGAGACAAACACTATCTATAAGTAACTGATATTGCATTACTTGGCACGTGTGGAGCAAAGACCAGAGCCCAGCATGTTTCATGCCTTGTCTTGCAAAAGCATTGAAAAAAGGTGAGACAATTTGGTGAAAAATATAAAAAAGAGATGATTTTGGAAATATTATTTTTTCTGTATTGACCCATTTTTCATCAAACCACTGTGAAAAATTCAAATATTAGTCAAAATTCAGATGCTTTTTCATTTTTGCCATTTTACTATGTTTTTTATGAAATAAAAAGTGAACAATTTCTGTTAAACCTCTACCTAACTATATTGTCACAACCAGTTCCAGCATAATAAACAGCACTTGTAGAAATTACATTTATGAGGACAAGTAGTTTACATTTTGTAATTTTTGTTGTTAAAAACTTAATGAATGGGAAGACTCTCAATATATGGCATCTTTAGATGAAAGGTTCTATAGCAATGCAAAGGAATACAAAGATCTCAAATTAATTTACAAATATTAGTTAAACCTTTCAAAACCATTGTGAGATAATGCATGTAAGTTTTAGATACATTTTGCAGATGCATAAACTGAAGCACAGAGAGGTTAAGTGACTTTTTCCAAGCGTCATCTACTCTTTTACTTATCCTCTTGGATTGTGCTTCACTCTTAATCATTCTTCTGTCACAAAGGAGGACAGAGAGCTTTCTAAATGAATGACATGCTATGGCGGTTACTATTTTCATCTTCATCTTTAGAAACAAAAAAAATTGCTGCTAAGTGTGCTGGCTCAGAGACTGATGCTAATATGCGGTTATTTTATTGCATATAGGAATAACCTCTAGAGCAATGGTTCTTCATCTGGGGTGCACACACCCCCTAGGGGTGCGAGATGCCCTTTCTGGGGGGAAAGGGGGGCGAGACATGCCAGATTTTTTTAGAAGGTAAATCATCGAAAACACAAATTAAGCACAGGCACGTAAGTACAACTACTTTGTTTCCTCAAACCTATGTATTGATTAACATTATACTTTTTTTTAACAATTACTGCATTAAATTTTAACTGAGAATTATATATTTATTTTAATTTCGATCTCTTTCATTCTATAGTTATATCTAGGTTTAAAGAACTGGCCTATTTCAACGATTTTTGATAAGGGGTACAAGAACGTATATTTTTGGGAGCCAAAGGAGTGCAGGCTGCAGTAAAGGTTAAGAACCACTGCTGTAGAGTAAGTGAAACAAGGTGGGTGAAGTAATATCTTTTATTGGACCAACGTCTGTTTAGTGAGAGGGAAAAGCTTTCAAGCCACACAGAGCTCTTCTTCAGGCAGCCTTCTTGGCTGCTGTTTCATTCTCCATGTCCGGACTCCTCATGCGTACATTTTGTTACATTGGATGTTTATCATATTAGGGTAGATTAAGAGACCTTGCTTTCAATTACAAGGCCTGAGAACTTGGTGTAGTGGTATATCCTGGGTCATAATCCCAGATCTTCTGAAGCAGTCTTGCTAAGTGAGGTACTAAGGTCCTATAGGATCAGCATCTTTGAACATTAATCCTCAAACCTCTTGAACTCCCATTCAGGTAAAGATATTTAACTCTTTGAGTATCTAGATTGAACTCTTTCTTTGAAATACATTGGCATTTGGTTTGATTTTTTTTCAAGTCCATTTTTAAAGCAGATTCAGATGAATATTCTTGACTCAATGCCAAGAGGTGGTATTCAGCAGAGAATGCAAACCCTGATCCAAGCAAAAAAGTCATGTGTGGAATAATTTTTGAATGCATTTTTCTTGGTTTTTTTTTTTAAATCAAATTCTCCTATTAGGTACACATTGAACTTTCACATATGATCTGTGCCCTAGTGCAGTTTTCTTTTAATTAAAGGTAATTGTTTCTTCTTTTTCCCCCTTGGTTTTTGAATGGAAAAGAGTTGATACCAGAGAGTTGCCTTGCTTCTAGCACAAAGTAGGTAAAAGATCAAGGAACAATAATAAAGAATTCAGGGAAGGGACATTTTACATAAGATCATTCCCAGTGGAGTGAAATCATTTGCCCATTTTGTGTATAATCTGACAGAAAAAATGACCTGCACTTCTGATTAATGCCAAGAGGAGTTGGGTTGGTTTTAAAAACAATATGGCAGTGCAGTGTAGATCCAGGTTATACATTTATTCACAAAGAAATAGTTAATATATTGCATAGTTTTGATCTGCCTTCACAGCTTCCTGTTAAAGTAGCAAGTGAATAATATCTTTGTGCAATATCATATATATTTGGATGAGACTTACAAAGCAAAGGTTAAATCTTGACTCCACTGAGGTCAATGGCAAAACTTCCATTAATCTCAGAAGGCTACCACAAGTCCGATGCCCATTTAAGTATTAATGGTATCATCTTCACTGCTAAATATTTTGGCGGAAACTATAACAATGCACCTATTTGACTGATACAGTGGCCATTATTGGAGCTGGGTGAAGTGGGGTGGCTAATTTCTGTCAAGGACCGCTGGGATAGGGAAAGAGGAAACTAAACCATTCCCCTCATCCCCAGGAAACTGCATTGTTGTCCACTCCCCACAAACAATTCATATTAAAATTCTTATGAAATTCACCTAAAAATGCAAGGAACTATGCACAGAAAATTTTTTGCACTATTCATCTGGCCTTAGTCTGAATTAATGTACAGCTAGTTAGTAATCACCTTTAATATCTGTCTAACCCAGCGGTGGGCAAACTATGGCCCGGGGACTGCTTCCGGCCCATCAGATGTTTTTATCTGACCCTCGAGATCTTGCCGGGGGTTGGGGGCTTGCCCCACTCCATCCACCTGGCATTTCCCAGCCCCGCACTCACAATTCCCTTGATGAGCACCATCTTCCAGCACGCAGAGTCACACTGCGCAGGCCTGACTTCACTGCACTGTTTCTGGGATCGGAACTCCACCCCTACATGGCAGTGTCGTCCCCGCCTCCCCATGCAGCAGCGTATCCAATCCCCTTCCAGTCTTCTACGGCCCCACCCTTGAGAGCCTCAAAACAGCCCAGGGGCCACACCCATCCCAGCTAGGGTGCCATGGTGGTGCCTGGTACAGCCACCTTAGTGTCACTGCCAGCAAGACGCTTAGGAGTCCCTGGTACTGCCCCTGTAGAGCCCCACCCCGTGCCACACTCCATGAGTCCTCCCTCCCCCAACTCAGTAACATTCCTTATAGAGCCCCCCCTCCATGCTACACCCCATAGAGTCCCCCTCCCCCACTGGGCATTCATGGCCCGACATACAATTTCCTTACCCAGATGCGGCCCTCAAGCCAAAAAGTTTGCCCACCCCTGGTCTAATCTT
Source organism: Mauremys mutica (assembly GCF_020497125.1). Taxonomy (NCBI): domain Eukaryota; kingdom Metazoa; phylum Chordata; order Testudines; family Geoemydidae; genus Mauremys; species Mauremys mutica. Next base: position 85,128,109 of record NC_059075.1, read on the forward strand.
TTTAAAGACCAAAACCTTGTAAGTCTGAATTAATTTCAAGCAGTGAAAAATGCCTTGGTTTAGAGGTAAGATACTGTTGAGCAACAGTAACTAAGAAGAAGAATAGGCTGATGGGACAGTAGGAAGAGTGTTAAGTTTTGCTTTCTCTCCCTATCTGTATTTGAAGTTCATTTTACTTTTTTAACTTTTTTTTTAAGAGTGCAGAGCAACATCAAAACAAAGTATTCAGAAATCTGCAAACTCAGTGAGCTTTGTTCTCTGAAGTCAGGTGCTTTTGAAAATCCCACTCATTGTCTGTGCAAACAAGAATCTGGGTGAAAGCCAAGGACAGAAGCACTGTACAGGTCTTGTGCTGGTAGGGTGACCAGATGTCCTGATTTTATAGGGACAATCCCAATGTTCAGGGCTCTGTCTTAAATAGGCACCTATTACCCCCACCTCCACCCCCTGTCCCAATTTTTCACACTTGTTATCTGGTCACCCTATGTGCTGGCCCATTGCACCATGGTGTATTTCACCCTTTGTGGTATTGTGGGTATCGCCAAACTGGATCAGAGTAATGGTCCATCTAGCCTGGGATCCTTTCTTTGAAAGTGATGCAAGAAACGTCTTAGTGCAAGATAATATAATAATCTGTCCATACAACAAGTCTTTTCTTAATCCCTGTCAGTTAGAGTTTGGCTTCTCCATGAGTGTTTATAGCTCTTATTTTTTATACATGTTCATATGATAACTAAAGTAACTGCAGATGGTCTCATTATACATATACCCATTGAAGTCCATGGGAGTTTGCCATTGACTTTAATAAGGCCAGGATTTCATCCCTAATCCTTTTTAGAAGCCTACTGAGCTCTTGACTTTAATATGATCTTGTAGCAATCAGTTCCAATGATTAATTATGCATTTTGTGGGTTTTTTAAAACTCTATCCAAATTAATGTCATTAATGCTATATGATGAAATCTTGACGAAAGCTCATTTTATGTTACATGAATTGAACTGTCCAACTGTGCTCAGTGGAGGTGATGTAATGTACCCACAGATAATAGGGAGGGAGCGGAAGAGGAGGGGGATATTGTATACTGACCCTGGACTAATTTGTTTCTTCCAGCTGCTCCCAAAAAAGGGAGAAATCCTCTCCTACTTATACTGCACTCAAATGAGACAAATTTGAGTTTGTTATCGTACAATTGTTAATTTTCAACCATCATGTTCAGAGGGGCCTTGAGTCAAGAGTTTTAAAAGTAATTAGTGTTTTTGGCTGCCTCCATTTTTGGCTGCCCAGCTTTAGACACCTTCATGGGGCCTGATTTTCAGAGGATGAGAACACTTTAAGAAAATCAAGCTCCTGTAAGGCATCTCTGGTTGGACACCCAAAATCATTAATTACTTAAAACTCTTGGCCATGATTATTGTCATCTTCTTATGTCATAAGTGGAGTTTTGGTCACAAAACATTAATTTTAAATAAAATATCAGAGGATGAGACTAAGGAGAGAAAAGGCTCTCAGATACTTTGTCTTTCCTTGTCAGTGGACAGGTCATCAATTAATCCTGACACAAATTTAGTTGCTGACAAAATGATAATATTGGAATAGAAAGGGCACAATGTATGGGATGTAACTGTGTTTTTAGCACTTAAGCACATACCAATAAAGAACCTTCACCCAATGCCAAATAAGTGCTTCGGCAATTGTCAATGCCTTTTTCTTTGTAAATCAGCTTTACAATTACCCAGTGAGTGAATCATAGAAGTTAGAGATGAAAAAGACCTATTAGGTCATCTAATCCATCCCTGCAGTCAGTTCAGAGCTATTCCATGCAGTATAATCCCCATTCCAATTTTAAATGTCTCAAGCAATGGGGCTCCCATAATTTCCTTGAAGAGATTATTCCACAATTGTTAGGAATTTCCCCATAATTCCTGATATTCAGGAATATTCCTTTGCTTAATTTCATTGCATTACTCCTAGTTGTAAATCCTAAAGATTATTCTCTTTTCTTGGAACCCAATCCTGCTCCCTTTGGAGTCAATGGGAGTTTGGCTGTTGGATTTAATGGAAGAAGTATTGTGCTCTTAGTGTTTTAAATACTTGTGAATGGTTATCATAGACCTTAGTCCTCCTCTTTAGTGGAACATCATTGAGTCCCTAATATGAAATTGAAACAGTTAAAATTATAAATAAAATATAAAAGGCACAGGCCCTACCCCAACTCTGCTGGGATTACTGATCTGAGGATAGTGTGGTATTACTAGCTTGGAGCCAGATCCTGGTAACATTGTGTTGTAAGCCCTCCACCCACTTGTGTAGGCAGGATGGGGCTTAAAGCTTCTAAATTGTCTGCTTGTTCCAAACTGAGTTACTAAAAGGGTCACAGGGTCTTGATGTGGTTTTCTCACATTTGGAGTAACAACTTGTTGCCTACCTGGAGTTTCCCCTTTTCTTTGATTCCTCCCTCCCCATGCAAACATTCTGACCACATGGGACCCAGTGTAGGACGTAAGGCTGCTCAGCGCCATGTAGGACTGGGCCTATGGAGTCAAGGGTTTGCCCTCTGATGTTGGTTTGGGTGAGGGTTGGAGTTGGAGGAAAGAGGAATCATAACTGAGGAAGGTGCAAACTGTTGCTCATGCATAGCACTGTAGCTAGCGAGATTATTTGTGAAAGTACGGGCTACTCATAGGAATAAGGGTTTCAGGACAGTCCCATATCCTTTAAAATCTATTTAGTAACATGATTGAAATGTAGCAGTTTTAAATTAAAGTGCTGATATGGGTGTTATAGAATCTCTGGTCCTGATATTCTCCTGTTGTTCATACATTCCTTTGTTCCCAGACACAACCTACAGCAGCCTGTAAACAACAGACTGACATGACCAACCACAGAAATCTACTTTTTATTTGGCATTTATTCCATTTATTATATATACATATTTAAAATCTGTACACATAAAATACAAAATAAAAGTGTTTTTTATAAGTTACACAGTTAAACAGCTACTTTTTTAGTTTAAAAACCATTAAAAAACAAAAGAGAGATCTTATCAGTCCATCTTTATACTCATTCAGAATAACCTTGGTATAAAACATCCATACAGCGTAAGTGTACAAAATAGTGTACAGTTCATAAAAGCTGTGCAAAGACAGCAAAGTTCAGTCAAAAATCAAAGAGGCATATCCATTATCCTCCATCCACATTAAACCGATACTAGAAGCAATGTAGAAATTGATCACAGATGTGTGGACAAAAAGTGGTTTAGAGAGTGCTTCATATATAGTATTGCTGCACCAATTAAAATGTAAACACATAGATCCCAGTTTTGAAACCCTTGTTCATGCCAGTTAGTCCTTACTTATGAGGGTCTAAGTTCTCCCAATTAAGTAACAACATACTCCAAATGTGTCCCACTGGCATACTTGGAGTATGGTACTACTGGATGTGATTAAGAGGAGCATGGTCTGGTCCATGAATAGTTCCACAGGGATTACTCACATGTGTAAGGACTACTCATGTAAACATGGGTTCCAGGATCAGACTATACAGCTTTCATCATTTCCATAACTTAATAATAGCAGAGAGTTCTCTTGAAATCTAATAAAAGGATTACAGCGTTTACCATGATTTTGTCTCCAAACCACAGTCTCCACTCCATTTAATTACTTCCCCCTTGCTATATATCAAGCATGCCTTCCAAAGCAGGGTGTTCCAATTATCTTGTCTGTGGCTTGCATGGGGAAAATGCAGCTATCACACAAGTTTGGTTGCTAAACATAGGGAAAGGCTAATGGCTGCTATGTATACAAGGCCTCATAAGAAGAGCAAATAGACAAGGAAAGGAGTGTAAGTGTAGACAGACTTGGCTATGCCATAAATAACCTGCATGTGAGAACCATGTAGACATTCAGGAGGGACACCACCTCTTCAATTGTATAGCACTTCTATACTTCTATTTATTGATTTACATCTTTGCAACGTCCCCTGTTGTGGTGGGGGCAGGCAGGAGATCTAAGAGACTGTGATCTCCTCCTCCTCCTCTTCCCCCTCATCATCCTCTTCCTCCGAGTCTGAGAAGTCTGAAGGTTTGCTGGGGCTGCTGGAGTGGGATGGAGAGGGGGGCATCTGGGAGTCCAGTCTGTCCCTCAAGTGCAGGTACTCGGGGGGCTGGTGATAGGTCAGGGTGTGCTGAGGGCTGGCTGGGCACAGAGGGGACACTTCCTCCTCCTCCTCCTCCTCCTCCGAACATTTCTTGCCCACGTCGCTGAGGTCTGGGTGAGGGTTGAACTTGGTGGGTAAGGTTTGTTCCCTGCAGCCCCCGGAGGAGAGGAGCTCTCTCTCTTTGGAGTTCCTCCACTTCATCCTTCTGTTCTGGAACCAGATCTTCACCTGGATTGAAAGGGATTCACAAAGCCCCGGGCTCCGGTTACACAGAATTGTAGCGTGCGCGGCTGGGCACGTGTGACTTACAGCCCCCACCCCCGCTGCCACTTCACCGCTCCCATGCGCCGCTGCTGAGAGCTGCCTCGGCCCAGGGGGAGTCCGATAGACTCTCCATTCATGTCAGCGCCCCGGGGAGGCACTGAGGCCTCGCGGGAGGGGGTGGTCGGTGCCCAGCGCGCAGTGGGCACTAGCAGATTGTTGGTGGGCAGCCCTGATCTACCGGCTCCTGGCAGCGACGTCCGGCTTGCTCTCCCTTCCGCTTTCCCCCACTCTGGGCTCTCCGCTGGCCTTTGAATGCCCGCCCGCCAGCCCGCCCCAACCTGGACCAGCCTTCGGGTCTCCCTGCTCCACCTGACAGCCGCCGCCTCCTCCCACTCCAGCCGTAGCGGTTACTGCACCCGCCCCTTGATCTCTTCCCCCCTGTCCAGCGCTAGCCCGGGCGCAGGCTGGATGCGGGGAGCGTTACCACCCCGCAGGGCGCTGGGTCCCAGCCAGCCGGGAGCGGAGAGCGCCCGGGAGCTGGCAAGATCGGGCCCCAAATTGTAAGATCTTTGGGGTAAGGCTCTTCGGTGTGCGCCAGGATAAAGGTAGCGAAGCGGTGACACGTGAGAAGGGGAGGAAGGATAGAAACCCCATCCCTGCAAGCGAGGCGAGCCCTCGTTGTGTACACGCTGTAACTCCCCACCCAGGGAATCCACATTTCTCTCCCCCCGTGTGTGTCTCTGGGGGCTCTACCGACATTTGCTGAGTCCTTAGGGACACGCTGTTCATCCTGATGGTGCCCGTAAGGTGGCGCCCAGCAGCTGGCAGGATTGGCCCCAATGGCCCAGAGACGGATATCCCCGCCAGTGGCCTGCGAAAGGCTCTCCCCTTGGATGGCGTGGTGCTGATCTCATGGCTGGTCCTCGGGCTCCCATGCCACCCTCCCCCTACACCACTTCCCCCATGCACACACACGCGGGGGTTGTTAGTTACCTGCGAGTCTTTGAGCCCCAGTTTGGCTGCCAGCTTTTTCCTGTCTGGTTTGCTGATGTACTTCTGCTTCTGAAACATTTTCTCCAGAGCTTTGCGTTGCACGTCGGAGAAGACTGCCCTGCGAAGCATCCCTCTGCGGGGCTTTCCTCTAGCAGCCAGGGGCCAGGAGAAAGTGCCAGGGATAGGCACCACCGAGGAGGACGCTGGGGAAAGAGACAAGAGCAGAGAGTATCAGAGGGGCAGCTGTGTTAGTCTGGATCTGTAAAAGCAGCAAAGAATCCTGTGGCACCTTATAGACTAACTTGACGTTTTGCAGCATGAGCTTTCGTGGGTGAATACCCACTTCTTCGGATGCAAGACCACGGAAAGCTCATGCTGTAAGAGCAGAGACTAAGCTGAGCTAGCCAAGAAACTGCAAACAGGCTTTCCCCCGCTTTCTACTTCTCCGCTTCTCTCCCCTTCTTTCGTTTAACTTCTTTACGCTTTCTCCAGCTTTTTCTTTCTTTCTGTCTGTCTTTTTCACTCTCTCTCGCCATCCCCCTTTCTTTCACTCTGTACACACATCCCACTGAATGGACCAGCACCTATAAACCTGAAGCAATGAAAGGAACTTTACGCTTAAATAACTGTCCCTTTCAACAAGTGATAACTAGGATTAGATACATCAACTGAAACGTGTAAAATGTATCAATAGTGGGGTGTTTTGTTATGTGTTTCAAAGGTTTGCAGCTTGAAAAGGCAAAGCGAGGCATACCAACTAAAATAGAGGTATAATAAAAAAGCTTTTTCCCCCCCTCTCTCTCCAAAGTATTTGATTTTTCAGAAGCTTTTATCATTTCAGACACTTTATTATTCTTGAGATGAAAATGAGGGACTTTTCTGGTTTGAACAAAAAAGTCCTCTTTAGATGCAGTTTTGATCAATCAGTATTCATCTTTTTTATATTAATCTTCCCTCCCCCCTTACAAAACTTGAAGAATTCAATCCGAAGACATGAAAAGTAACAGCTAATTAGCACATTGACTGGTTCCCAATGGTATTGGTATGATAAAAAGGGCACAGTTTCGCCTTAAAAAAATCCCAAAGAGAGACAGAGATTCTAATGAAGCGTGAATGGTAATTGTGTAGTAATGAACTAACAGAAAAAGACTGAGGACAAGCAGCTAAAGCCATATATTATTGGAACAAAAGAGATTTACACTTTCAAACTAAACACAACTGCATGCCAAGCTCCTTGGGAGAATACTGATGACACAGTCTTCTCTTTCCCCAAATCATTTTCATTAAATGGACATGAAAAGCTATTTATAAAGCTCAAGTTGTTTTTGTTAGGCCATTCACATGCTGGAGAAAAGAAGCAAATTCCATTATCAGGAGCATGAATGGAAGAGCTTGGATTATTTTCTTCCTCTTTTTAAAAAAATATTAATAGCTTGTTTGTCTAATTAGATTTTTTTAATTGTTGCCCCAAATCCTGACACTTTGCAACCATAGGACTCAGATCTCAATACCCTGAGCCTTCTTGATTTTTATCTTTTTTAATCAGTGTAAATTTTATTACATTTTAATAGCCATTAATTAATATAGATAAATATATGAAATTAGAGACCCAAGAACGAAATGATTAATATACTCTCAAGTTGTAAGGGGATAAGATTTGCATTTCCATGTAACTCTTATTGGGAGAAGTGGTTAATACTTAGTCAATGACACTGAAGACACAAAGTAGGCAATGAAAAGGTTAATAGACTTTTCATCGTAGTCTTGATTTGTTTTGTTTACCTGCCTAGATCGTATTTGTAAATTTTCTAATGGACAGGGATTTGGGGTATGTATGTGGCTTTTTTGCCACACCGAATACCCCAAACAAGGGAACGCTCCATGTGGTCTTGTGAAAATACTGGAACACTGAATGACCCTTAATGGGAAATTAGCCCATGGCTGGTAAATGTCTATCAGCAGCATGGTAAAGTCAGCGCTAGGTCTGTGTGTGGCTGCCCAGAGGGAGCTGACCAAATTGGTCATGGTGCTGAAACTTTTGTTGGGGATCACCGGCAGAGTGCACTGACTCTGTGGGAAAACCGCAGCCATGAAGAGGATGCCAGCAGCTTCTCTGTGAGAAGGGAACCGCCTCAAATTTGGACCATGACAATTCCGGCTAATTTGTAGATCAGGGGGGAATTGGTACGAAATGTCAAGCAGTCACTGCTTGTGCTAAATAGGGCATCAAATTGGCGCGACTGATTCTTGAATGTTGTTCTCCGTCCAACCTCTGAACTAGAGCATAACCCCCAAGGGTGGACGGAGAAATATGACTGGGATATGCCTTGAACAAGTAAGGGGGCTGGGAGTGGAGGAGAGCGATGAGATAGGCGTCAGGAGGGAGGAGGGGCCTTGAGACCTACCTGGGAAATAAGAAGATCTGATAAAAGGCTGGAAGGATCCTTCAAAGTATGGAAAGGAGAATGTCTTTGGAGGGACACTCGGAAGCAACGCAGGGGAGGTTTCTGGCAAAAATAAAAGCAAATAAAAAAAGATATTTACCGTTCATGGGATTCCACCAGTAGCAGGAAGAGAGCAGTGGAGATGATAAAGTAGCAGCGCAATACAATATTTCTTCCCTAAAGCAGATGCAGACGGATCAAATTAATCTGCCTGGTTCTAGTTTAAAAAATAATCCCGTTCCTGGGAGTGTTTTGTTTTCTTTTTGCCAGGGAACTGATACTAACGAAGCAGAGATTAGTCACTTTGGCATCGTTTATCAGACCGACAAACAAACAAACAGCTCTGCTCTCCGAAATTTAGAAGGACCCTCATCATTTCTGCAAAGATGCAGGAGGCAATGCGGCAGAACGAACGGAGAGCCAGGGCCTCCCATTACTCTTCAACCAATGCTATGCAGAAGATCTCTGCTTCTCGATTGCAGGTCTCCCCCTCTTCCCCCCCCCCCGCCCCTTCCTCAGACTCTTAGCCGATGATCATTTCTTCAACACTGGCAGTGATGTATAGGAAGAAACCCTCCCCACCCTTCACGTACTTAATGGTTTTCCGATTGGAAAACAGTGCACAGGAATACGCTCCTGCTAGTCCTCCTGAAACACTAAATTGAGGCGCTACAGTTGGACGCTTACCAGCTCTAGGAGTGGACGAGAGGATGGCGTTGACCCCAAACTTCAGGAAAGTGGAATCGTTATTGGCTGAGACTGAAGTCTGCGGGGAACAGACCCTCCTAGCGCTAGAGGTGTTGCAGCTGACGAGGTCTGATGTCACAGTGTCTGTCCTGGCTGTGCTGGTCCCGGAGGCTGGAGGGGACATGCTAGGCGGAGGGCCGTTCCTAGGCAGGTAACTGGCAGGCCTGCTGATCCTGATCAAATCTTCCACCAAGAAGCTAGAATGGCTAGAAAAGGCTGACTGCAGAGACTGAGGCAAAGTTAAAGTAGGAGTTGGCCGCAGGAGACTCGGGTACACAGCCGGAGGAGCTATGAGACTTGGGAACATCATCGCAGAGGCTGAGCAAACACTTTTCAGGGACCAAGGAACCTGGCTTGGTATTTTTTTTCTGCTTTGCAAACCTCTTTAGTAAAGATCCAACTAGTAAGTCTGGCAGGGTTCTCTTTGCCCTTCCTCCTGGATGATGGGTTTTATAGTGGTCAGCCCTGCTAAAGCTCTTTCAAAAGTGACAGCTCGAACAAAGGGGTTCAACAAAGTTCTCCACTTGAGCTTCATTCATCGAGAGCTCTGGGCTTTCTGATTGGTCCAGGGGTGCAATTTATGATTGGATTAGACTTCATAAACAAGCAATGCACAATGGCCTTGCAACAAAGAAAGTGTAGTCATCAATTTTGCATATTGACCGCCTCTTTGGAATACATTTCTCCAAAGGCTCGCAGCAGGGTTTTGTTCAGAAGCAACACACACAAGCTAATTAAATGCCTATTTAAAAGTTTCAAATGACATCTTGCCTCATAGAAAAAGAATTATTTAAAGAAAGCACTAAATTTATTTGCTGCTCCCCTGCCGAGTTTAGGAAATAAATCAATAAATATTCATACAAACTTATCTACGGGCTGTTAAAAAAGCACCATTTTTGAATAGTGGAAGATACAAATTAGTGAACATAAAATTAAACTCTGTTGATGAAAAGATCCTGCTATTGGATCTGATTGTTTTCTGAAAATGTCTTCCGTGCTATCGTATGCAGTGAAATTTGAAAGTATACTGTACGTATGTAAGACAATCTTTTCTATCCTAAAAATCAAGCCTACAAGCATTTGGAATAATATAAACTTGTTAATCTCTAAGGTGCCACAAGTACTCCTGTTCTATAAACTGATTGAATGATTATATCGGTTTTTGTTACTATGCCCATGATTGGATAGTAAATAAGTAATTTTATGTATTCAAACAACAGGTTTGCAAATAAACTTAAATGTAATAGTTATTTTAGTTCATGAGGAAATATGAACATAAAAAATAGGAAAAAAACCTATAAAACTCTTTAGTTACACAACAAACAATTGACGTTTTATATCGGCTAGTACGGTTTATCTAATTTATTTTTTAAAATGGTAGAAATAAACATTATTTGAAAGTGAAGGCGAGTGAAACATTCCAACGTCTTGATCCATATTACTAACATAAGTATTATTTGAGTATGTGCCATTCTTTATAAACAGCAGTTTTAAAAATACAGCTTGAATCCTTCTCAGATCCCCCCAAATGCATATTCAATGTTTTTTTTATCTGAGTCTCTGAAAGTATATGTATGTTCCCCAAAACAGAGAGCCCACCACTTTCCTCTGGGAACAAGTAATATTTTAAGAGAATAGTGTAAAAAGTGATTTTCTGATAGCCCTTTTAATGGCAAATATGGAAATATATGAAATTGTAGTTAATTTTCTTTGGGGTAGGTCGATGAAAGAGGCTATTGAAAAGTGGTTTTACCTGATTTCTCTGTTAAATAATATAACAGATGTGTTAAATGTTTTAAAAGCACCCTTTTCAGTTCTTTGGTGTTGCGGAACCTTTGCAAGCAGAAGTGTGCAGCCTCAGCCATGCAGCCTTTATCCTATTAACCATGAACTAACTGTCACCTTCAGCTGTTTTCTCTTTTTACTTTTTAACACAAAGCTTTCTCAAAAATCTTATTAACCAGCTTTATTTCTCTCGATGGTTTTTGTCCGGGTGTTTTGTGTTGATTATCTCCATGTCGATGCTTTAACCATTCAATAAAAGTGCATCTGCGATTTATATCACATTAGGGAAGAAAGAAAGTCTGTTAAACCTCTCCCATGATTCAAATCGAATAGTTATTTATTAGAGAGGACGAAACTGGCCATCGAAAGTATATGATGCTGACAAGTTTCCCCAATGCTATTCCAAGGCTCCAACAACCTATCGCTTGTAAGAGTATTTGGTGATTCAGAAGATCTCCGGTATCAGTTTAAGAACTCTGCGATTTTTAAAATTAGTGTTAACGTTTTGCAGAAGCAAGGAAGAAAGAGAGCCCCAGCAAGACCTACAAAGGAACCAACTAAGTTCAAATGAAGCCCAGTTCTAAAACACCTGCACTTGGAAGCTGGCATAGTTTATGCACTACTCCAGTGCATAGTCACAGAGGGGAGGCTTAGTCTGTCGGTATCATATCCTGCTCTGTTGTGGGGGTTTTTTTTGGGTTTTTTTGCATTTACTTCTTTTCTTACCATAGCATTTCCCTACGGATAGGGCGAGACCATGCAATATGCCTGGCTGCTCTCAAGGTGTTACTTTCGGGCAAGTGGAACAGTAGCAAATAAAACAATCGAATAGAACTTTGCAAACAATAAATAATGCCTTCTCCCCGACCCCCATCCCCAAACGCGGTATTTCCCAGCAGAACTTGAGTGTCTAGAAGAGCAGCCCAGGCGGATCTGAGAACACATAGTTTTTACAGTCATTATGTTCCATTGAGATGATTTACTCCTTTCTTTACATATACATCGGGGGCATTTTGCCTCACTATAGACCAACTGCTGCTAATTTCTCTGGTTTTTAAAAAAGGGGCTGACATTTTCTGGAAGGTTGGGTCAAGCGCATGCTGTGGCACACGTGGACCCAGTTCCTTGTGATATGTCTTAGCACACTCATAAAGAATTCCTTAAGCACCAAGGCAAAAGGGACTAGACATCTATTGAAAGGGAAGATAGACCATAAGAAACCAAGAAATCGGACGAAAGGATCTTATTTTAAGTGATCTCCTTTGGAAGTTTCTTTTCAAAGGCAGTGATCGTTTAAGATAAGAGAATTCTAACGTCTGGAGATAAAACCTGTGACTAATGCCGTTTGACCTATGCTCATGTGGTTTTGTGCTTCCTGCCATTCATTTTAATGTCGTTATCTTCAAATTTATTTCTTAAAAGTCACTCGCGTTCTTTGTCGCCCCCTCTTTAGTTTAAAAAAAAATCGAGGGGAAAAACTTTGAAGTCTGCGTGTGTCACACTCCCAGGCTGCTGGTAATCTGCACGGAATTGTCCGAGAGAGCCAGAACTCCGCATTGGCACTCAGATTGCTTCACCTAATATACAGAATTCTGTTTGTGTCAGTTAGATCATCTCCTCCCGTTCAGTATCATTGGTACAGTGTCACTCCGTGTCGGTCATATTTACAAGGTCTCAGTCATTCTGGAGGGAAGATATGAGACGCCTGAAACGAAAATCAGGAAATAACTTTTAAAGACAGAGAATGGGGATTTGATGCTACAGAACCTCATAAGCGATTGGTGGTTTTTGTAGGTCCCTGTAAAAGAGAGATGTGGTAGGGTTTTGTTTAAAGCCCTGCAACGTTTTACTCAACTGGCATTGCTCGCCAAGATATTTGCCCAGCTGCCCAGCTTGCAAATCAGAAACATGAATCAATTTCAGAACGGATCGCGGGCAAGTCTTTTTATGAAAATGGAGAGCTCAGCGGTATTTCAGAGGTTGTGTCTCCACTCACACAGTTATTGTGTCTTGTACCTGCCTTGGGCTTGGAGAGCAATTTCAAGATAATAAACAAATGAAAAGTTCTGATTTGTTTTAATTAAGCGGGAAAAAAATCAAACCCAAACGCGTGAACGTAATATTCGGCTGTAAACTATCACAAAGGAAAATGATCGTGGAATATCTTTATAAACCATCAACTTTAATGCACTATTTGACACGTGCAGCGATTAAAGGAGAGAGATTTGTAGTCATCAGTTTGCTCCATTCTATTCATTGGTCTTTATTTGCCAAACACTTTTTTGCAAGCTCCTGAAGCTCTTTGTAGCGCTCTCGACTGCAGCTGGGAGCCAGGTAGCAGTTTGGCTGGAGCCTCCCTGCTGCTGATTCAGAACGCGGAAGGGCTCTGTATACTATGGGCACTTTGACTTGTTGTTCTGAAAATCTATAGAGTAAAGCTATACGTGGCTTTTATTTTTCCTGGGGGAGGGGAAGGTGGATGCTCTATCCTCGAGTTTAATGCGTTTCCAAGCTCTTTAATGATGCTTATCCACCTCGTTGAGAGCTTAAATGCAGGCTGTGGGTGCGAAGCTCTATTAAGACACCTAAGGCGTTCACCTTTAGAATTCAACACAAGGAACAGTAACTGTTGGTTCGTTCAAAGCTTTTCTAGATCCCCCTTTTTCTTGAAAATCCTTCTATTGTGCCAATCAAGCAGATGGTTTGCAGGAAATATAGCTTGGCCCCAGTGACCGAAACTAATTTTAATTAGCTTTCCAAGCCTGGCACGTTTGTTTTGCTCTTACAAAATAGCTAAAAAACAGCTGGCAAGGGTGAATTAAATCCATTAAAGACACATTTATAAGAAATTATATTCACATAGGTTGCCTGAAACCCCCCCCCCCAAGAGGGGAGAGAGGAGCTTATTGAAATGAAAATGTCCCCGAACACACTGCCCTCCTTAACATCGCTTGAAAGTCTCAAAACATTTTACTAAATAGATTAACTTGACTATTGTTTTGCATCACATTTATCAGCTTCATTAAGTGAATAGCTGAACAAATATATTACGCATGCATGAAAAGCTCTTTTGGGGGCTGCCTTATTGTGTCCTCAGCCCTGACAGGTGGTTAACTGTGTTTCTCCCCCCCTCCCCCGCGTAAAGAAAGAGGGGATCTTGGATAGAGCGCACAACCCAGACTTGGCAGAGAGACCTAGAGGGGAGAGCTACTTTCTTCTACCCCACCATTCATTCTAGCCAGCCCAGAGTGCACAATCTGTAATGGAACCATATGATCTGATCATGTCAAAACTAATTAACTTTAGTTTTGTCTTTGTGTCTTGCTTGCGCTTTACCAATGCATTCCAAGCCTGTTTAATTTGCTTTTCTTTCAACTTTTGATTATTTTGTCGTTTTCATCTGTTTATCTTTTCCTCACCTGTCCCTTTGACTTTTTTTTTTAAATCTAGTGTGTTCCAGTCTTTCTGCTCTCTTCTCCTTCGTTCTGTTTGTTTATTTAAAAAAACAATAAAAGAGAGGGGAAATATTTCTGAGGATTCCAAATTGCTATATGGGATTTTCCTCTTTGCCTTATTGTTGCTTTATCATTTATTTTATTGTGGGATCTAGGGCTGAAACGACACAGGAGTTAGGAATTGCTTATTATTTGTATTCCAGTAATCCCGGAGGCTGTAAACTTGCAGCCATTCTACAAGAGTCAGGGTTTCTGCCCAAGGAGTTTACAATCTAAATAGACAATACATGCAAAGAGTGGGCGAAAGGGGTAGAATAAAATCAGAGTGAGCAAAGTGATGGTCTGCAAAAAGCTTCATGCTCGCTCTTTTTTTTTTTTTTTTGGTGCGGTTTGTTGCTGAATTTAACTTTTGTGTGTAAAATTTTATTTTATCTTCCTAAGGGAGTTTCTAAAAACAAACACAGAAACACAAACTTGACCCCAACCTTTCTCACAAATCGGACCCCCCCGCACCCCACTTCCCCATAAAACTCCCCCAAACAAACTCACAGCCCATTTCTGGCAAGTTTCTTATAAAGCCCTTCTCCAGACATACAGTAGCGTGCAGCAATCTTTAGGGCGGGGGATAGGGTTTGCCAGCAAAGTACTGTACCAGGACTTTCCCTGAGGAAGCAGGTTGTCTCGTCCCCAGAAGCCACGGATTTCGTCCCCACTCGCCAGATTACAGCGTGAAAGAAAAAGGTCCCTTTGCAGATGTATTACTGAGGAGGTTTTGGTCCTGACTGCAGAGGCACAGAACTGGGGAATGAGTGTCTCCCTCGGTTCCTCTGCAAAGAGCCTGGGGACTCAGGGTAATGAACTTTCAGCTTGGTTTAAGGCATTTATTTGCAAGCAGCAACTCTGGCGCTGCTGCAAAGGTTGGGATGACCAGGATTTGAGGGGGCCGTGAGCGACCCAGGGCACTTGAACCTGGGGTGTCTCCTCCTGTGGACTCCTAAATGTGATCAGTCATGGAGTGAGAAATATGAAGTGATGCTGCCCCGCTTGCTCCCCCCTTCAGCAGTTCAATTCCGGCCTCAAAGCCGGGCTGTTGAGTCTGTCCTTAATTGACTTTGGTAAAGGGGTGGAATAAGGTGAGGTTAGCGACTGACCCGAGGGTAGTAAAGGGAGGGAGGGGAGGGAGTGCTTTCGGTCTAGAAAATAGACCACTTTTGTCCCTAGGATGAAGTCTGTTCATTGTCTTTGTCTCCCTCCACCCCCCTTAGATGGTTCCTGTAAGGGGACCAGAGGCTGATCTCAAACCCTGTGGGCTGCTGGAGGAGCACACGGAAAGTTTAGTATGGCAGATGGGAAGGAGGGCAGAAACAGCCACTTTTAAGCAGACAACCCCACTCGGGGTTAAAACCAGGACGCCCGCTTCCCACCTCCCTCCACCCCCCATCTTGCCAAAGGAAAAAGAAAAGTGAGACCATGACCCTTCCAGGCACCTTGACTTTGACCTTTACAACTAATACCAGCCAGTATTTCCCTTCTTTGGGACTTAAACCTCAGTGAGGAGACGAGGGCGAGTAAGGATGGCTAGTTAGTGGACTAGCACATTCAGGTAGGGGTGTGTGTGTGTGTGTGTGTGTGTGTGAGCAACACAGAGCTCTAGCTATTGCTGAGAACACTAGTTCGTTTGAAACACTTGTATTCAGCCACAGAGGAAAGGTTGCCTTGGCGTCTGAAAGTAATTCTGCTGCGGCTAGTGAGTGATCAGGAAGGTGGCAGAAGAGAAGCCAAAGGAGGGGTTTTATTTGCTCCTTTAGCTGTAGGAAACACACACACATTGTGAGTCAGTGGTTAAACCAGCTCTCATTTAGGGGCTTTCAGGGTGCAGATGGTAGAGTGTAGGGTATGTATGAACGGGCTTTACCTGTATGTTAGATCCTCTGCTCTTAACCAGCAAGTGAAACCATCGCTTTGGGGAAGTACTTTGTTCCACACGAGAAGAAGTGTTTAGCACGAAATCATCCTCGGCGTGCAACCATTAATTTCAGCGGAGGTATTGTACAGCTGGGATAAATGTGGCACCCGGTGTGCTGAGAACTGGGGTATCTTCTTCAAAACATACCCTCTCCCCACCAAAAGCACAGTATTAAGAATCTCATGAAAGTCTTGATTGGCGGGAGACGGTCAATTACCACTTTTAACCCACTACATCTTCCCCGGCAACTACCAAAGGCTTCCAAGGGAAGAAAAACAAGAAATCGAACCGCAGAGTAACTTTTCACATGCAAGAAACTTTGACTTTTTTTTTTTACCTCTCGGATGCTGAAATCTTCTTAGCTCCCTTCTATTTGTATCTTAATAAGCCGAGAGAAAAAGAAATCAATTGGAGTTCAATGGTTACACTGCCAGAGGCATTACACTGGCCAATTTAAGATGAGGAAACAGAATAAGTTGATACGACGTTCAGTGGTTCAGTTTCAAGCTGGTAACTCAAAGGTAGTTATCTTTATACACGTGGGTAACTGGCAGCTACTAGCCACCTTAAGGAAAAGCTCTGGCATCTTCAGGATGTGACATAAGCAAGATAGAGACTACGGGTATATCTACACTTGCAGTGTTTTTGCGCTATAAGTTTCACAGGTGATAGTGAAACTAAAGCTCTGGTTTGTGTAATTCCGCAGGAGTCATAGAGTGTTTACACTAGCAGCACTTCCATGGCCAATGAGAGCAGCGCTGTAGGGCAGCTATCCCATAGTGCCGCTCTCGATAGGTCTGGTGAGGGGTGGGGGTGAGCAGAAGGCATTTTGGGTCCCTGCTCAGTGTCCCGTGGTGCACTGCTTCATGTCCCAGCAGCCCCATTACTTCCTTGTTTCTTTCGCGGCTTTTTTTTTTTACCGCCTCCCGTCTGGCTGCTTTCCCGCCACATCTACAAGCAGGAATGGATCCTGCACTGCTGTCCACTACTCTGCTAGCTGTCGCTAGCACATCGCGCTTGGCAGTGCAGCTGTTCTTAAACTTGCAAAGAGAGCTGCAGTCAGAGATGCCTGATGAGCTGCCTGAAATTGAAATAAGCAACATGCGGTTTCTTTTGGCATTAGCTGAGGGGCTGTGCACTGTGGAAAGGCGTTTTTGGGCCAGAGAAACTAGCTCAGAGTGGTGGGATCGTATCGTTATGCATGTCTGGGATGACGACCAGTGGCTTCAAAACTTTCGGATGCGGAAAGCCACCTTCATGGAACTGTGTGCTGAGCTTTCCCCAGCCCTGCGTCGCCAGGACACCAGACTGAGAGCTGCAATCACTGTAGAGAAGCGTGTGGCAATCACATTGTGGAAGCTGGCGACTCCAGACAACTACCGGTCGGTTGCGAACCAGTTTGGAGTGGGGAAATCGACCGTTGGCGCCGTGGTAACTCAAGTGTGCAAGGCCATTAATCGTGTCCTACTGCGCAAGACCGTGACGCTTAGTAATGTGTGTGACATTTTGGATGGCTTTGCAGAAATGGGCTTTCCTAACTGTGGTGGGGTGATAGATGGTACGCACATCCCTATTGTTGCCCCAGCCCACCTTGGCACCGAGTACATAAATCGTAAGGGGTACTTCTCCATGGTTTTGCAGGCACTAGTGGATCACCGTGGGCGTTTCACTGCTATTAATGCTGGATGGTCCGGAAAGGTGCATGATGGACGTATCTTTAAAAAGACTGGCCTGTACAGAAAGTTGCAAGCGGGGACTTTCTTTCCAGACCAGCGGATCACTGTTGGGGAAGTGGAAATGCCAATTGTGATCCTGGGAGACCCAGCTTACCCATTGATGCCATGGCTCATGAAGCCATACACTGAAAACCTAGATGTGAGTAAGGAGCGTTTCAACAACAGGCTGACTAGGTGCAGAATGGCTGTCGAATGTGCATTTGGCCGTTTGAAAGCACGCTGGAGATGTTTGTACAGTAGACTGAAAATGAGTGAGGAAAATATTCCACTGGTTATTGCAGCATGCTGTACTTTACATAACATTTGTGAGGGGAAGGGCGAAAGGTTTATTCATACATGGAGCGTGGAGGCTGAACACCTGGCTGCTGAGTTTCAGCAGCCATATACCAGGGCTGTTAGAGGGGCACAATGTGTGGCAGTTAGGATCCGGGATGCCTTGAGGGAAAAGTTTGCAAATGAAAATCATTAAACTTTGCTCCTGTGTTTGGGAAAGGACGTGTTAGCAGCATGTGCTGTGCTACATGGCGGTTCTGTGTGTAATTTCAGTGAAGATGAAGTGCTAGTTGACTTGTAGCTGTGATGACATGTACGGATATGTGACCACACAAATAAAGCTTGCTTCTTTTTGAAAAATTTGTCCTTTTATTTTAAAAACAGGGAAAACACCACATGCACATATATCAATCCAGAGTGATGGTGGGGAACAGGGTGTGGGTGGGGGGGCCGTATACCTTTTTGAAAATTTTGTCCTTTTTATTTTAAAAACAGACAAAAACTCCCTATACCTCACAGCTGTGTATAACTCCAGTTTTCGTTTGACAAGCTGTCTGTGGGTGTGGATTGTCGAGAAATGGAAACATTTGCAGCAAGCCTATAAGAATGTGCAGTGGGAGTTTGGGGAGTACACGGGAAAGAATTCTGCACTTGCTACAATGTGGGGTGGGCACAAATCAGGTCACTCTGCAGTGTAATGAGAGAATGCAACATATCTGTCTGATGCTCCAGAACGCTGATTAGCCTCTCCGTGGCTTCCCTATGGAAAGCATTATTCTCTCTTTGATCTCAGTTCTCTCCCTCTTTCCACTTTGTCATGGGTTCTCTCCATTTATTTTTATCATGCGTCTCTGCTTGGGAGTGCTGAATCACCTCAAGAAACATGTCCGCCCTAGTGCATCTTGGCCGCTTTCTTATACGTCGCAGACGGTCTGCTACAGTGGGGGATGGGTCTTCCACAGTCTTTTCTGGGAAGACAAAAGCAACACATTGCTGTGAAACATGCATACAGGAATCACTGTGTATGTTGCAATACACCACTGGTAAGAAATCACTGTCTTGGTGACAAAAGTCAAGCATCCCTAGTGCACAAGAACCCAGCAATGGTGAGGTAACGCAGGGTTAGACGTTTATTGCATACACCCATTCTGAAAAGGGCTAGCATGAAGGGAGGGCACCTAGCACACAAACACAGTCACCTTAGTACTTTTCTGTGCCCTCAACCTGCTTTATGCATTGTTAAAGCAAAGCAACACACCAGAGCTCTGCTCTCCTGCCTCTGCCTCAGCACACAGTGGCCACTCCTCCAGAGCAGAGAAGGGGTCCTGAGTGCACACAGCAACTAGCTCCACAGCTTCCTCAGACACCTCCTCTTCATCTATGACCTCCTCCTCCTCCTGGCTAGGGCCACTTTCCACTGTCTCCAGACATGAAGAAGTATCCACTGGGCTCTTTGCTCTGCACTGAAGTGTGTCCCTGTTATGCCCCTTCTCCTGCAAGCTGTGTGCAATCTGCTTGTAGGTATTGAAATTCCTACGGCTGGAACACAGCTGGCACTGCATAGCCTCCAGGGCTGGCTCCAGGCACCAGCCCAGCAAGCAGCTGCTTGGGACGGCCAACGGTGAGGGGTGGCACGTCCGGGTCTTCGGCGGCAATTCGGCGGCAGGTCCCTCGGTCCCTCTTGGAGGGAAGGACCAGCCGCCGAATTGCCACCAAAGACTGAAGCGGCGGCGGTAGAGCTGCAGATCGCAATCACCGCTTTTTTTTTTTTTTTTTCCCTTTTTGCTGCTTTGGGCAGCAAAAACCCTGGAGCTGGCCCTGACAGACTCCTCTCTCGAAACACTGATCAGATCCAGTAGCTCGGCATTGCTCCGAGCAGGGGATCGTTTGCTATGTGGAGCAGCCATGGTGACCTGGGCAGATAAGCACTTGCAACAGGAAATGGAGTTTTAAAGTTCCCAGGGCTTACACAGGGAGGGGCAGATGTCACTTTACCTGGTGTCAGAGCAGTGGAGATGCTGGCCAGAGTGGTCACTTTTGGAACTGTGGGATATCCTCTGCAGGCCAAAAGGTGATTATACAGGTAGAATGTGTCTCCGCTGTTCTTTTTGCGCTGTTGTGAAAGTGAAAAGAACTGTATGCCTCTCATGAAGGTGGTTTTCTTTTTGCGGTGAAACTTCTGAGTTTCACTGCAAGAAGTCATTAACAAGTATAGACACTCCCATGGTTTTAGCACAAAAAAGGGACTTCTTGCACTTTAAATGTTAAGTGTAGACATAGCCTATAATGTTAAACAGTTAATGCCTCTAAAAACAGAGAGGTTCCTTATATTGAGGTGAGCTAAGTAACATGTTAAGAGAATATTAACTAGCACACCAGGAAATCATTTAGCCGGATGATCTGATTAAAGAGGAGGACTTGAAGCCTATGATGCATTGTTCCCCAGTTCCAGCATTTAGAGAATCGGAGCAGAACTTTGGGGTTGGATTGGTCAAGCCGCATGAACCCACAACCCCCCAAACCCGACCAAAGCTAAAATGTGTGTGTGAGAGAGAGACTGACTGCTCTTATGCTTTTTTAACTTCTGTCTTCACAGTCGTTTCTGAAAAGTGAAAATATGGGGATCAGAAATAAAAGAATCACAGCACTGTATTTCTATTTGTCTGTCTGAGGTGTTTCGCAGGAGAAAGGAACTCAACCACACTGACACTGTGCATTGTGCGGGAAGGGATAGCTCAGTGGTTTGCGCATTGGTCTGCTAAATTCAGTGTCATGCGCTCAATCCTTGAGGGGGCCACTTAGGGATCTGGGGCAAAAATCTGTCTGGGGAATTGGTCCTGCTTTGAGCAGGGGGTTGGACTAGACGACCTCCTAAGGTCCCTTCCAACCCTGATATTCTATGATTGTGGGGAATGAACACCTTTAGATTCCTCCATAGCAGGATGGCCTCTTAGATTTCCCAAGTTGAAACCTATGGAGCTGGAGTTTTATTTCATGTAAGAAAGATTCATAGCAGATTTAATGGCTTTTAGAAACCATTTTGCACCTGAGTGCAACTTTGTTTAGGATACATTGTCTTCAGAACAGAACTCAAAAGAGAAGATCTAGGGACAGCTTCAATTTGCAGGTATTTACATTAGGGAATGTGAGATCTTGTCCTTCTAGGCCTTGCTTTGGTTACAGTATAATTTTTCCCATTGTTCAGATTCTGATCTCAGTTACGTTGGAGTGAATTAACTCTCCTGAAGTAAGGGAAGAAACTGAGATCAGAATAAGAACATAAGAATGACCATGCTAGGTCAGACCAATGGTCCATGTAGTCCAGTATCCTGTCTTCTGACAGTGGCCAGTGCCAGATGCTTCAGAGCGAATGAACAGAACAGGGCAATGTAGGGAATGACCCATCCCCTGTCATCTAGTCCTGGCTTCCAGCAGTCAGATGTTCAGGGACACCCAGAGTATGGAATTGTGTCCCTGACCATCTTGGTTAGTAGCTGTTGATAGATCAATCCTCCATGACTTTATCTATCTAATTTCTTTTTTGAACCCAGTTATACTTTTGTCCTTCACATGATCCCTGGCAACAAGTTCCAGAGGTTCACTATGTGGTGTGTGAAGAAGTAATTCCTTATGTTTGGTTTAAACCTGCTGCCTATTAATTTCATTGGGTGACACCTGGTTCTTGTGTTATGTGAAGGGATAAATAACATTTCCTTATTTACTTTCTCCATACCATTCATAATTTTATAGCCCTCTATCATATCCCCCTCCCTTAGTCATCACTTTTCTATACTAAAAAGTCCCAATCTTTTTAATATCTTCTCAGATGGAAGCTGTTCCATACGCCTAATAATTTTTCTTGCCCTTCTCTGTACATTGTCCAATCTAAAATATCTTTCTTGAGATGGGGCAACCAGAACTGTGCATCATTTTCAAGGTGTGGGCATAACATAGGTTTATATAGTGGCATTATGGTATTTTCTGTTTTATTATCTATCCCTTTCCTAATAGAGCCTAATGATCTGTTTTCTTTTTTAACTGCCACTGCACATTGAGTGGATGGTTTCAGAGAACTCTCCAAGATGACACCATTCAAGAAAGAGAGCTTAGAAACATCATTTTGTATGTATAGTCAGGATTATTTTTTCCTATGTGCATTACTTTGCATTTATCAACATTAAATTTCATCTACTATTTTGTTTCCCAGTCACCCAGTTTAGTGAGATCATGTTAATCTGTGTGTCTGATAATTCTGTTCTTTACTATAGTTTCAACCAATATGCCTAGCACTGAAGTTAGGTTTACTGACCTGTAATTGCCAGAATCACTTCTGGAGCCTTTAAAAAAAAAATCGTGTTACATTAGGTACCCTCCAGTCATCTAGTACAAAGTCTGATTTAAGTGATAGGTTATGTAGCAGTTAGTAGTTCTGCAATTTCATATCTGAGTTCCTTCATAACTTTTGTGTGAATACCATCTGGTCCTGGTGGCTTATTATTTTTTAATGTATTAATTTGCTCCAAAATATCGTCTAACTGACACCTCAATCTGGGATAGTACCTTAGATTTGTCACCTAAAAAGAATGGCTCACATTCTTTGCAGTGAAGGCTGATGCCAAAAATTCATCCCAATGATTCTCCCAATGGCCTTGTTTTCCTTGAGTGCTCCTTTAGCACCTTAATTGTCCAGTGGCCCCACTGATTGTTTGGCAGGCTTTCTGCTTCTGATGCACTTCACAAAAATGAAGAGCAAAATTATTTTATTTTTTGCTAGTTGCTCATTCAAATCTTTTTGGGCCTGCCTAATTGTACTTGAGTTGACAGAGTTTATGCTCCTTTCTATTTTCCTCACTAGGATTTTACTTCCAATGTTTAAAGGATGCCTGTTTGCCTCTTACTTCCTCTCTTACATTGTTGTTTAGCCCTGGTGGCATTTTTTTGATTCTCTTACTGTTTTTTTTTTTTTTTTTTTTAAATTTGGGGTATGCCATATAGTTGGTGTTTTTTAAAAAAAACTTCCATGTAGCTTGCAGGCATTTCACCTTTTGTGACTATTCCTTTTAATTTCCATGTTCCCAGTATCCTCTTTTTTGTGTAGTTCCACTTTTTGAAGTCAAATGTGACTGGTGGGTTTCTTTTTGTATTTCCCTCCCTACACGCATGTTAAATTTAATTACATTATGGTTGCTATTACTGAGCAGTTCAGCTATGTTCACCTCTCTGTCCCAGTGGAGCTGAACCAGTGTATAGAAAGTGCCTCTTTATTAAATGACCATGCTCCGAGGTCACATGTAGAAGAATAGGAAACCCCATCATGCTCCATCATTTTGACTATCTACAAGGGCTTTGGAGCAGAGCCTGGCGCTGGAGCGCGGAGCAGCTCCGGAGCAGTGGAGCTGCAGGTTTTTGCCTGACGCTGGAGCGGAGCAGAAGCACAGCTCCAAAGCCCTGCTATCTATCCCCATGGTTGATTGAAGATAAGGGGAGTGTCGCCTATACTGTCAAGATGAAGAGGAAGAATACTCCTGAAACAGGAAATGGGAATTCCCAAGAACAGAGGAGACGGGTGGAAACTGTGTATAATATTCTAGTAAAGAATGCAAATCTTCCCATGCCTACATCCTGAGATCCCTGCTTGGTCATTAAAGGCGTGATAATGCTTGCATTGAAGCCACTGGCAAAAATCTCATTGATTCAATGGAGCAAGGTCAGGTTCTAAAATCTGAGTGTACTTGTCCATGCCCAGCACTTTGTTGTAGGTATTTTGATACCGAAGAGAAAATCTAGCATAATGGGGTCTTGGTCCATGACAAGGGCTCCTAGGCTCTATGGTAATACATATAAAAAGAATGGGGTTGGGGTTTGGTTTAGGAAACCATCCCAAAGTTTGGATGGTTACAGTGTCTGAGCTAGGAGAACCTCTATGGTCTGGAACTGGCTTTCTTTAAGATTTCTGATACTTCCTGCTTCTGAATAAGCTAGAACTACTGCAAGAATAGTCTTTCTTGTGGCATTGGAGCACTCCCAGTTCTGGTTATTGTTGAATTCTGAGACTTGTTTTCTTTTTTGTTCTCTGTTAGATACAGATACTTATATTTACTGAAATGTAAGTTATCTGTTAACAAAAACCCCTCCAATAAAACCAAACACCCCCCACCCTTGTATATTTCACGAGTATTGATCACTTTCTGTTGCCTAGATCATTCTTGCATTTAGAAATAACTGTTTTGCAACAAAAAGAATGAGAAGTACTTGTGGCACCTTAGAGACTAACAAATTTATCTGAGCATAAGCTTTTGTAGGCTAAAGCCCACTTCATCAG
Source organism: Mauremys mutica (assembly GCF_020497125.1). Classification (NCBI taxonomy): domain Eukaryota; kingdom Metazoa; phylum Chordata; order Testudines; family Geoemydidae; genus Mauremys; species Mauremys mutica. The sequence goes on from NC_059075.1 coordinate 85,152,249, forward strand.
ATGCCTGCAGTGGAAAATACACTAGGAAGAGAGATATTTAATTTGAAGATGAGGTATGAAAATATTACACCCTATTTATGGGGGAAGGGGAGGGGAAGCTAAAAGCTAGATTGCTCCATCCTGAGGAAAAACCTGTGAAGGAAGAAAACCAAGGTTCCCCTTGTAGGGAGTTTTCCTGGCTCAGTAGCAGCCATGGTAGGGATCCAGAGTGAGATACTACAACTCCTAGATATATTACCTCTCACCTAGAGATACTTGTGGAAGGCAATGCAGGTGCAGAGCAGGAGATGGTGCTATGGAGAATGGTACTTCCACTACTCCTGGCCCCACTGACTTCTGAGAAGCTCCGGGCAGGCCTCGCACCAGCAAAGGTTATAAGTCAGGGTGAGGGGGACACTCCTGTGGTGGCAACTCAGCCCCTTTTCCTGTAGGAATTTAAGGAGGGCTTCCTCTGATTCTATTGGGGGATAATGTGGGATATAGTTAAGGGCCAAATCCTGCCCCACTGAAGCTAATGAGGGGTTTTGGCATTGATTTCAGTGGCAGTAGGCTTGGAAACTAAACCACTTGTCCAGAGTTAGAGTGAATCAGTGCAGAGCCATTCTTTTGTTCCAGCCACTAAACAATACACCTTTGGTACTGTGCAGACTGTTTGTTATTATCATACAACATTCACAGTGTGCTAAGTATTAGCCGTGCGTGCACATACCCAGCAGAAGACTCCGTCACTGCCCCAAAGAGCACATAATTCAGCAGCATGTGTATTGAACATGCATATATATTTACCTGCTGCCTCCAAAAGACCCTCCCCCCACAATAGAGATGCTGCATTCCACGAGCCAAACTTTAAATTAATTACATGTGTCTCATTCATGTATGTGCTCAGATCCAAAATCAATGGAAACATTCAGCAACTCTAAGCTCCTTGTTTGCGTTCGTGAAGAGCAGAAATGGTTTCCATCTCAGGAACAGAAAAAATGGGGAGAAATAGGCACATTGGGGAGCTTGGGTTACACTGATCTCTAACACACTGTATAATAATTACAGGTGGTCTTAGTCACAATGGAAGGACTGGTTTTTAGAAGTGCTGTGCCAATCTATTGTGAGGTATATTTTAATGCAGACACAAGCACTGGATATGTAACTCTTTTATGTTTTCAACAGGTCTAGCTCGAAGGGCTGCCATAACATCACGCAGCTTGCATTATGATTCATATTTTCAAATAATGCCTTATCTAATGCCAAGCAATTCTAGCTTTTTAAGTAATGAGAGATTTGTTTTATTTTCCTTCTTCATTTAAATTCCATGGTGCCCAGGACTCAAAATTTTAAGTAGAATTTAACCATGACTTGAGAAGCTTAGTTATCAATTATGCACAATAAACAATATAGAAGGGGGAAAATGTTTTGATCAGAGCTATTCAATTCTTTCCTGCTAATCTAATTACAAAGTGTAGGTTCCCTGACAGAGCCGCCTGCTTAGAAATAGCTTTCCTCACACCTGGTGGATTGTTTAGACAAGCTTTTTAAATGCCTACAGTTTTAAAGGGGGTGTGGGGAGAAGAGATCTTTTTAAAAAACAAGTTCCTGTGAAGTGCAATAGAAAGAATTTAGTGGTTGTCAACATGAGTTTAGTATGAGGGTGCTGTGTAAAATGTGGGTTCAGTTTACATTGGCCTTTGGTCATAGTAGCCTAAAACATTGTTTTACTTTTTTTTTTTTAATCAGCATACAAAAGAAAATAGACCTTGGTGATTGTTTTAATTTATATATATATGATATATACATATATATATATATAAATTGTGTGTGTGTGTGTATAAATTATATACATATATATATACACACACACATACTCATATATTTGGGGTATTTATTGTTAATGACTCAAGTGCTCAGTCGCTCTGAAAGGGCAGCTTTGAATTGCAGCCCCAGCAAAACAGTATTTTTGAACTGTTTAGTCCTTGATTCCTACAAACAAAATAAAGTACCTTGTCGAATAGGGCCCATTGAGCAGGGATGATGGGTTAAGATGGGGCTACGAGGTGGCAGCGTGGGTGCTTGTTTATCAGGGAGGAGTTGTCAGTTGTTAGCAGGGCTGGTGAAAGGAGGGACGCCAGAGTCTGATGGCTGGGAGAGCATTGATGTGAGGTAACGGAGTAATCGGATTGAAAGTTAGCCATGGTATTTATGTCAGTTCACATTTCGTCAAATGAATAATATGAGGTTGCTACCTAGCCTAGGCCTTGGCCTGGGGTTCAGTTATAAAGAGTCTAGGCCTCATTTGATTCAAATATAAATTAATTCTCACTGGAGCATTGGCTGATTAATCTATTTGCATAATAGTAGAAACACTGCAGTGTGGTTACTTTTGCAGGGATTTGGACAAGAAAAGCTTTAAATTTATTTGAAAGAACAGTGTGTGAGAAGTCAGGGAAGCAAAAGCACCTCAATAGGGCTCCTGAAGCCATTTTTTTTTATCCAGACCCTGACGTGCTAAACTCGGGGGCTGGATTTGTTCACATAAGGGGTTTAATGCTTTCCTGAAGGAACATTATGTACTATCTGTCTTTTTAAGAATTTATTTGTCTGCATTTGGTTTAAATAGTTTTACTTTTTATGGTAAGGGACGTGGCCTATGATATTGTTGCTATTATAACATTCAAGTCATATGCAGTTTAAGGAATAATGCATGCCCAAGTATGCAGAATAAATATTGAATTCCATCTAGGTTTTCTGGTGACATGATGAACTGCGAGAGCCAGACTTAATTCTGATTCACATTTATTTATATGGAGAAGTTTGTTATAAAGAAAAAGAGGATGCTCAGTCTTCTATTGCTTGCTGAGCAGGACTCTGCCAGCCACATGCATCTCCCAGAAACACTGGAACATGCACTGAGGGTAGCAGCACCTCCAATAGAGAAATGGAACTTGTAGGAGAGAGGGCCTTTTTTCACAGCCTGTCTGGCCAGAATGGTTGTAGATGAAACATGGCCAAGCAAAGTCAAGATGACTGAAAATGTAAGTCCTAATCTAACTGCAGCACCATTCTCACATTGATCTTTCAGATGAGACATAAATCTGAGGCCCTTATTGGTCCTTTGGGCTTTGAGCAGTGGGTTGGACTAGATGACCTCCTGAGGCCCCTTCCAACCCTGATATTCTATTATTCTATGATTTTTATCACTGGAGATCATTAAACAAAAAGAAACCAAAATAAACCTGGTACATTTCACAAGGGTAAAGGCGTTAACTTTACACTACATTCCCCCTACCTAAATCCCCCCTGTAATTTTAATAGGAAACAGTGTGCTTCTTCACTTCCTGTCTTAAAGTGTTATATAGTGTAGCTGTGCATTATTAAAGCAGTTACTGCTTCATCCCAGAAGTGACTGCATTTCACAGTTGGGCAAAGTAATAATATACGTATATGTACACCTAGCACATTTTATGAAGTACACTGGAATCCATTTAGATGAAAGGCATCAGATAAAAATCATAAGAAATGGTAGCATTAGGGACAACCCAGATATCCTCTGGAAAACCAAGAACCAAATCCTGTTCTCACTGAAGTCAAAGGGAATTTTGCTAGTGACTTCAGTGGGAGTAGGATGAGGCCCTAGTAAAGCAAAATGCAGCTCTTCCCTCAAGAATTTTGGGGGTGGACTCAAGCATGTGTCTATTGAGGCATGCTAGATAAGCAGAAGTTTGTTTGTGAAACCCTTGTATGTCACCAAGGTGATGGAAAATGGATGGGCTTATGGTTAAGACACAGACCTGGGCCTTGGGATACCCAGGCTCAAGTCCCTTTTCAGCCACAGACATCTTGTGTGAACTTGGATAAGTCACACAGGGTATGTGCTCACTATAGAGCTAGACTGTGTGACTGGTGTCAGGGTGTGAGCATTGTATCTTCACTGGTGCTATACTGCCATGGGATTTAGCCTGCACTTCACTGGTGAATGCAAGTGTAAATAGGTAGGTTATCAGTCCGAGTGAAAGCCTCACTCAGGCTCTAAGCCCTCTGATACTCAGATCTCTGTGGTTCAGGAGCCTATATTATTCTCACAGTAAATAAGTTAATAACTTAGTGTAAATTGATATCTTAATTGGTTAATAACATAGTAAAAGTATCCTGATTGTTTAATAACTTAGATCGGTTAAGAATGAAATCACATAGTGTTTTAATATCATGTGCTGCAAAGAGCTCAGGACCTACAGTCTGAATATCACTGCTCTAGCCTGTATCTTAGGATGGGCCAGGATTGACAGCACCACCAACCTTGCATGCGAGGGTTTTGTGTGGCCAGAAGTGGGGTTAAGGGAAACACTTAATTTAAGAGCCCAGGTTAACTCTGTAGTGAAGACATAACAGTGAAGCATTGCTCTGGCTGGTAACCCACCCGCTTTACAATCATGACTTAGGTTCAATAACATGAATGCTGATCGTCCTCCAGTAACTTTCCACAATTCACCTTGTGTGCTCAGAAGGATAGGCAAGTTCTCCCACAATTCACTGGGAAAGCCTCAGAAAGCAGCTCAACTTGCAGCGGCATAAAAAATCATGGAGCTATCCCCAGAAGTTCTAGCAACACACGCAGGAGGGAGCACAGCACCAGAGGGGACACAGTTACTCTGGTAGAGCATGGCAATGTGGCTGCAAACACTGGGGCACTGATCATCTGAGTTAACTGTGCATTGAAGTCCTATTAGGTGATGAAGCTGGAAGGGATTGCAAAGTCTGGCTCTCTGCCATGTTTCCCCTTTCCCTGGTAGATGGTGGGACTGAAGGGGGTTGGGGTGTGTGGGAATTCCCTGCAGGGGGCACTTCAGACAGCTCTGTGGCTCCTTTACATCAGCAGAGAGCATCCATGGACGAGAAAGTGATTTGTATAGAGACTGTTTAAAATTCTTTGACCTTTGTTGTTTTTGCTGTTGCAAACCCTTTCCTTCATTTAAGGGCTGAGAAAGCATAGGCATCTCTGAGATCCCCAATGAAACATCAAGCAATACCACAGCTGATCTAATGTGATGTTCCTGATATGTTTAAGATTAAAAAAAAAGACTGTAGGAACCTTTCAGATGTTCTTTGTCCCATAGAGGGCAAAAATATTTTTTTCCCCTTTGCAGATCACCTGTAGGTAATATTTCCCCAAGTTGAGCTTTCTGCCTCCTCATCTATTTCAGTGTTTCTAAGCTCCAGTTTCACTGGGACCTGTACCTCACTATTTGTTGCTGGGTACTTCCATGTATTTCCTGCGTATGCAAGAGGGGGCCAGATCCTCTACTGGTGTTGGTAGGCATAGCTCTGTTGTCTTCAGTGAAACTTTACCAATGTACAGTATTATTCTACCGGACTTATTCCTCAGAAGGAAGTGTCTTATTTTTTCTGGTGCCTGCTTTCCAACATCTGCTTTTTCATAGTTAATGGGCCACTTTCATAACACTTGACATCGGGGAGATTGCATGTGTGTAACTGAGAGCAGATTTTGACCCTATTAATTTTAATGCAAAAATATTTACCTGGAGGTAGCACCTTTCCAAAGCACTGTACAAAATATACACACTGCTTCGCCTCTGGATGCAGCCAGCTCTGGGGAGAATCATGACAGTCACCACGCAGCAGCTGGAGAAGGGAAAATCTTGGCCGAGAGCCCCTGTTCTTTTAGAAAAATGATGTAGTATACATGCCCAGCTGACGGCGCAACAGGTTTTTTTTTTGTTTTTTTTTTTAAGGTGGCTGTTGATAGCTCAATGTTTGAAACTACAAAACAAACTGTTCCGAGTGCTGGTCACAAAGCACCTAGTTAAATTCTTGCGGAGGGGGGAAATGCTTGGGACCTGCAGAAGGTTAGGCCATACAAGCAAATGACATGCCTAATTAACAGAACGTTGTCACAGGATAATAGTGACCCTGCTGCTTTGCTTTGGTATTTATCAAGAATAAACAAGACCAAGGCAAAGCCAAGACATCTGCTTTCCAAACAGAAGACAAGACCTCAATTCTGTGACTACATTCTAGTCAAATTACTCCATCTCTTTTACACTAAATGATTGATGTAGGTGTGGTTGTTTTGTTCGATGGAGATTGGAGCCAGATGAAATAGGAGCTCAGTGCTTGTCTGATTGACTTAGATAGCAGACCTATTTGTGTTAGCCACAAGTAGTTTTTCTGTACAAATACAAGGTTTTGGTTCTTTTTTGCTAGAACACAGTAGGAAGAAGTGTTGCTTAGTGGACAAGGCATCTGGACTCCTGGTTCTATTCCTGGCTCTGATTTACTCAGTGAACTTATGTAAAAGTTGCTTCATTTCTCTGACCCTCAGCTGTCTCATCTATCAGATGTGATCATAATGTTCATATACTTATTAACTCCATGGGGCTGTACTGAGATTTAAATAACTTTGAAAAGAGCTTTGAGGCTTTCATACAAAAGGCACCATTGATGTAAAAAAAAAATCTTGTTATAATATTTTTCTTAACCAGCACTATCTGAATGGGTGCCTTTGTTTCCTTTACACTTTACCAGTAAACAAAGATCAAATCATCAGCCAATCTGATTTTCTAATACAGATTCCATTTTGTGCTATATAAAAATTAAAGAAACGACCAGTCAGTGTTTTACTACTTGGAGTTAACCTCAGGGTTAGGTTCTGTTACAGTGTTCATCAGCTGTTATCTGATATTTTGCTTTTAATGTCATCATGGTAAAGAAGGGAAGGGTAGAAAAAAAAGACGTTCCCTTCCACACAACCTCTCACAAGATTGTAGTAATACCTTGAATCAAAATAGTAAGTGCTAGTAAGGGCTGGTGTATGAATGATGCTCAAGTGGCAAGTTTGTTTAATGCCTGTTTACTTTAAGCCTAACTCCAGAAGTCCATTGCAAGGTAGGCAATTGAGGTTTATCCTGCTATTTATTGTTACTATAAGGAAAGCCAGTCCAACTGGTTTCTTCAGCTAAATCTGTGTTGCACAGACAGACGAAGGCCAGCAAATGTGAGATGTGTGAAAGCACTTCCTTTCCTGACTTTAGCAAGGCAGCACAATAGTAGTTTTGGGAGATCATAAGGTCTGTTCTAATCGGCACATCAGCAAAACAGGCCAAAAAGCAAGCAACCAACAGCCAGATGCAGGTATGGGGAAGTACACAGATGCCCTCTGAATGAGGCTCCTGGCTAGATGGATTTCTCTGAAAAGACCCCCATAATTAAGAAGTGATGTCACTTGGGTGCCTCAAGCAAACTCTGAATTTTCAAAAATGTTTGGCTCAGGTTTGATTTGAGGGATGAATAACTCTTCATACTGCCCCTCACCTCCCTAATCCTTTTGGTTCTGGTGACTTTTCTGCCCCGGATGTTCATCTAGTTGCCAGCAAAGGAGAATGTTGGTAAGAGAAGTGTGGTTAACCCAAATCTGGAGGCCAGCTGGACAATTCTAAAATAGCCTTGAAGTAAAGTTGCGTGAAAATCCTATTTACATTCCATATAAGCTGCTCATTCACTGATACCTTCAGGAAGGGCTTAGATTGCGTAAGCAGGCAGCCCATTCCTCTGAGGCAGTAAAGGAAGAGGAATCAGGTAGGCTTCCATATGCCTTTCTGGGACTCTTTTTTTACATGCAGAGGCCTCACAGACTATGCTGCAACTTATTTCAATGCCATTTGTAAAGCTGGGTTTGCACTCTGGCTGCCTCTGGTCTCCATCAACCCTTCTTTTATGTTCTATTTGGTTCCACATTTTTTGTCGGTTGGGGATGAACAAATCTGTGTTTGACATTTCCAGCGCAGTTCATTACTGGTAAAAGGGGAACAAGAAGCTTGCCATGTCTGCTGGGTAAGTCAGATATATGACACTGAAAGAAATGATCTTCCACAGAGAGCTGTAGAAAGTTGAATGGCAGAAGTAAATAACCAACTATTCCACAATGGGATATGCTCAACAATATTTATGTGAGCTTTGTGCTCTCAGATACACTTGGATGGCAGTGAATTGTCAGTTACTATATCAATCTGCCAAGTATGAATAGATCTCAATGAGCTTGAACGTTCTCAGGTTAAGGAATCTGTAAAGCTGATAGAGATCATGCATGATATCGATATGACCTCAATCTCAGGGCGTATAAATTAGACCATTCCTAAGCCAGGGTGCCTGCTCACTCAGCAATGTTCACATGGAAACATAAGCCATTTTACAAACAGGCAAGTGTCCCAGAACTGCCTGTCAAACTATGTGTTTAGATATATCATTTTTATATTGTACTCATCACCAGGGTATCAGATGACAAAATGAGGGGCTTACAATTTCCTGGAAAGTATTTGACTTTGGCAGAGAATCTTTTTGGAGGATGCTGGAGTTTGTACTGTCTCAATGTAATTTGATGTAAAATATTCCACAGGCACCAAAAATGTCCAAATTAGAAAAAGAACCATTTAACATTAACCATATGGCAACTAGAAAAACAGACATGTTAAAAAAAAATCTATAATTTAAGGGCCTGATTCTGCTTCATTCACATCAAACGGGAATTTTGCCAGCAATTTCAAGCTGGAGTTCACAAAGGTACATATAATATGGGTGCTCTGAGTGGATAAAAATGTCTCCTGTTTGTATCATTAGTATTACTGCTTGTAAACTGCAGTAGCCTCCTCTCCATGCCTTTTCCAAATTATAGAAATGTAGGACTGGGAGGGACCTTGATAGGCCATGTAGTCCAGTCCTCTGCATGGAGGCAGGACCAAGATCCTCCCTGACAGGTATTTGTCTATCCTGTTCTTAAAAACCTCCGAAGACAACCACAAACTCCCTAGGCAATTTATTCCAGTGCTTAACTACCTTGCCAGGAAGTTTTTCCTAATGTCTAATCTAAATCTCCCTTACTGCAATTTAAGCCCATTATTTCTCATGGATAGAAACTGATCCATACCTTTCTCTTCCCAGTCTTGTGTGGCTCTGATGGGGCCAAGATACAAAGCTGACACGGTTGTTCTCACATTTTCCCTGCCTTCCTTCAGAAAGAATGGCTGAGGGGACAATCTAGTGATCCAAGAAACAACATGCTATTGTGTCGTTACTAAGCTTTCCAAATTCATCACCTTATTTTCTGTTTTCCATCCCACACAACCATAGCTGCACCATTGGTAAACTGTGTCTTCACCAGTGCAGCTTACCTCAGTGAGCATGTATTATCAGTCGTTCAACTGAGTTTCAAAGCAAAGGAATTGGCACACCTACACTAGGCCTTTGCACTGGTGCAGCTATGCTGGTGCCAAACCCTCTAGGATAGACAACGCGTTAGGGTTCTCTGGCGCTCTCTCTGTCTTTCCCAACCCAAACTGGATATAGAAATAAACTCATTGTACTGTGTTTGGAATGCACAAAACATACTCTAGGTCAGATTTTGCCCTTCCATAGGAAAAGCTGGGTGGTGAATAAGAGACGTTATATTAATTTAAATGGACTATATGGGCCTAAAGGCATTAACACAACCCAATTGCTGTCCATCAATAAACAGGGTTAAACAAGGTTTGGGGCTTGGTGTACAGAGACCTCAGCCTGCTTAGTACCATGGCAAATGCACCGTTGAAAAAATCCTTTGAAACCTTTTTATTAAAGACGCAGAAAAGAAAAAGCAGTTAAAGCATTTAAAATACAAAATATTAACATTTCAGCATCCCTTATGCCCTTTCCCTTTAGCTGGAGAGAGTTTTTAACAGTCTCTTAGATGGTAATAACTGTCTTATTTGGGAAAAAGAGAAGACGTTAGATGAAATGGGCTGGAGCTGTCATTGCTGTTGTTAAAGTCCAATCCCATTTCCTAAAAGACCAAACAAAACCATACAAGAGAGAAAAGAAAAGCAGACACAAAATGCAGCTGCTGTCTTGTGTGTTGACTCTCACTCGCAACCTCAGTGCTGCAGAAAACACAGCACACAGTCTTATCAGCCGCTCCAATACCTGGTGAACTTGTACCAACATTGGGCTGTTTAGGACATTACTTTTATCTGCCTCTTTCTAGTCACAGGCTTATAGCAAAATGTACAGTCTTGGCTGGCTAAGCCAGACTCTTATTAGACAGAAGGAAAAAAAGAGAGTGAGAGGAAACAGAAGATATAAGACAGAGAATGAAAAGGACACGTGGTGGTGGTGGTCGGGGGAGGGGGGAGGAGACACCCATGGTGTTTGGGATTTAGTTGGAGCTGGTGGAGGTGGCAGTGTCATCTGGCTTCTTCTTTCTGGCCTGGTCCAGTCAGGACACATCTCAGGATTAGGAAGAATTAGGTCTGGGTTCCCAGGAGAGAGTGGAGGTGACAGTCATGATGGTGAAGCTGTCTCCTTCCCCATCTCTTGTCTTTTAGTCTTCCAGCATTGTGGTAGTCAGCTTTTCCCCATCAAAGTCTCTCTTTAAGGACCCAAAAAGGGGAATTATTTTGAATTAGACTTAATTTCCGACACATCCATTTTGATTAATTGATTTCTGGTCTTTCACTGCTCTTGTTTACCAGGCATGTTCCCAATACGGTCCTTAAATTATAGCGGTAGACCTTTTTGTTTTGACTAATTCATTTTTTCCCCTTCAACATTTTTTTAATTATAGGTTATTGTGACATTTTATGAACTTTCACTCACTTTGCAGAGTGGAGCTCACAAGTATGGTAAATTTTTAGGCCCAGTTATAATAAGAGAAGAACAGGACTGGAGGCAAATTGCAAGGTCTCCTCAAAGAGGTCCATCCAAATTCTTCCACTGCATGGTGGAGCTGGCATCCTATCCTTGCAGAGACGCAGGAGGGTGTAATAAAGTTCCTGTGGAATCCCCGCCCCTGCTCGATCCTGGCCTTTCCTTTCCAGACTAGGTGTAGCGCTTCCTAATGTGTGGATGCTAGTGCTATGGATTCAGAGATGAATCCCACATAAGCAGCTGACACTTTGTTCTGTGCAGTTAGCTAGTCTATAAGAGCTGAGGGTCACCATTTCTAACTACAGCACAGAATGGTGTTCACTTCTTTTGAACCTCTTTACCCTCTAATCTTCATAGCAGAATTGCTTCTTACATCATATTCGGTAAAGATGCAAACTAGCTGGCAAAACCTGCAATTATAATGGGTTACTGCTAGTGCCTTTAAACTGAGAAGTCAAAATCCTTGGCAAGCCATGAATTTAAGTGAAAAGCTCTAGTGTACACAGATCCTCACTAGAAAGAAAGGTGTGTTTTAACCAACGTTAGCTACTGTGTTAAAATCCTAGCACAGACAGGACAAGTTGTAATTTTAGCATGTGAGGTAAAGCCTAGACTGCTTCGAGGGCTTATCTCGAAACCCTCAACGCAACATGTGTTAAAACTACAACTACCTTGTCTACAGTAGCATTTGAACATGTGTTAGCTAATGAGGTTCAAAGTACACTTTTTGTGCTATTGTAGACATGTGGTTAAGCTGGACTCTTATTAGACAAAAGGTAAAAGGAGAGCAAGGGTATGTCTACACTATAAAATTAGGTCGATTTAATATAAGTCAATTTTTTAGAAATAGATTTGATACAGTTGATTGTGTGTGTCCCCACTTAAGACCATTAAGACCATTAAGTCAGCGGAGTGCATCCACAGTACCGAGGCTAGCATTAACTTCCAGAGCATTGCACTGTGGGTAGCTATCCCACAGTCTCCGCCACCCATTGGAATTCTGTGTTGAGCACCCAATGCCTGATGGGGCAAAAACATTGTTGCGGGTGGTTCTGGGTACATGTCAGGTTGCCCCCACCATGAAAGCTACGGGGAAAAAAATCATTTCTCGCCTTTTTTCCTGGGTTACAGGATGACATACCATGGCAAGCATGGAGCCCATTCAGCTCACTGTCACCGTATGTCTTCTGGGTGCTGCTGGCAGACGCAGTACTGCAATGCTACACAGCAGCAGCTCCTTGCCTTTGCAAGTTAGCAAAGACGGTTAGCAGCCATATTGTACTGTCTGCTGCTGTCTCCTGGTTCCTCCTGGCCAGCCTCAGTGAGGTTGGTTGGGGGCGCCTGGACATAAATGAGAGTGACTCCAGGTCATTCCCTTCTTTAAGTTTCATCTAATGGAGATTCAGTCCTGCCTGGAATATCTGGCAAGCCTACCAAAGAACCAGAGAGGCAAACGGCCGCTCCGGGTCAGAGCCCCAGACATCCCACTTCTATGATGAGCTGCATGCCATTCTAGGGGGTGCCTCTACAACTACCCCACCCCTGTGCTTCCCTCGTCCTCCACCCCTCCTGGGCTACCTTGGCAGTTATCCCCCCATTTATGCGATGAATTAATAAAGACTGCATGAATTTGAAACAATGATTTTATTGCCTCTGCAAGCAGAGATCAAAGCGGGGGGTGGGAGGAGGAGGGCGGTTGGTTTACAGGGAAGTAGAGTGAACCAAGGGGGTGGGTTTTCATCAAGAAGAAACAAACAGAACTTTCAGCTATAGCCTGGCCAGTCATGAAACTGGTTTTCAAAGCTTCTCTGATGTGCAACGCGCCCTGCTCTGCTCTTCTAGCCACCCTGGTTTTCTGGCTGTGCATAATCATTTCATCTTTTAGAAGGTAGTTCTGATAGCACAGATTCGTCTCCCCATACAGCGATTAGATCCAGGACCTCCCGTTTGATCCATGCTGGAGCTCTTTTGCGATTCTGGGACTCCATGGTCACCTGTGCTGATCAGCTCGCCACGGTGGCCAAACAGGAAATGAAAATCAAAAGTTTGTGGGGCTTTTCCTGGCTACGTGGCCAGTGCATCTGAGTTGAGAGTGCTGTCCAGAGCGGCCACAATGGAGCACTCTGGGATAGCTCCCGGAGGCCAATACCGTCGAATTGCATCCACACTACCCCAAATTTGTGATTTTCAGCGCTAATCCTCTCGTCGGGGAGGAGTACCGAAATGATTTTAAGAGCACTTTAAGTTGACAAAAATGGCTTTGTTCTGTGGACAGATGCAGGGTTAAATTGATCTAAAGCAGCTAAATTCTACCTAAACTTGTAGTGTAGACTAGGGCCAAGAGAGAGGAAAGAAGAAATAAGGTAGGGAAGGAAAAGGACCCATGGGGGGCGGAGGGGACCCATGAAATCCCCCATCCCCGGTGACGGTTGGGATTTAGATGAAGCTGGTGGAGATGGCAATGTCATGAGAATGGTAGAATTGTGGGAGTCTTTAACTAAGCTTAAATTTTACCATTTTAGCACATGTGAAACTGCCTTTGGGATGCTAGACTTTTCAAACCTTAGTTAGAATGTGTTAGCTAACATGTTCCAACCTTGCACTGTTTATGTCCTAGTCCAGCCAAGGCCAAAGAGTAAGCACAAACTTTACAGTTTTGGCTTTTTTTTTTAAATTAACAATTTATCTATGTGATTTGACTAGGAAACTGGTTGAAGTAGGACAGGAGACTGAGCCAAATGGATTCATAATACATACTTGCATACAGGGGCGGCTCTAGGAATTTGGCCGCCCCAAGCAGTCATGCCTGCGGGAGGTGCACCGGAGCCGCGGGACCAGCGGACTCCCACAGGCATGACTGCGGAGGGTCCGCTGGTCCCACGGCTCCAGTGGACCTCCCGCAGCTGCGGAGGGTTCGCTGGTCCCGCGGCTCCGGTGGAGCATCCGCAGTCATGCCTGCGGGAGGTCCACCTGAGCTGCGGGAACAGCGAACCATCCGCAGTCATGCCTGCGGGAGGTCCGCTGGTCCCGCGGCTCCGCTGGACCTCGCGCAGGCATGACTGCGGAAGGTCCACCGGAGCCCCCTGCCGCCCTACCGAGAAAATGCCGCCCCACGCGCGCACTTGGTGAGCTGGGGTCTGGAGCCGGCCTTCCTTGCATAGCTTTTGAAACATTTTTCTCTATTTAAAATAATATATTGAAAAATAATTGTATATTGAAGCTATTCCAATGAATATCCTTTCCTTTTTTTCTAGCTGACTGATAATCTCAGGATATTCTAGTGAGAGAAGATGGAAATAGGATATACAATCATAGTGCCAAATTAAATGCTAATAAGAAGGTTGCACAAAGGTTCGGGGGTGAGAAAACAAAGAGCCTGTCCTTCTTTGCACTTCCCATGCAGGGGTTGAACAATCACTATTACATCCCTTTCACTTCCCTGAACTCAGGGATTGGTCCCTGCTTACTGCTCACTGGGGCACAAACTCACTCCACAGTGGGCAGTGAGGAGGCTGATCCTGTCCACACTTGGCTGGCCATCAAGGTAAATGTAGTGGGTGCATTTGCCCTACACGCCTCCAACACAAGCCTGTACTTTACTAGTACGATCTGGCCCACTATGAATGTTATTTGGGTCAGGGAGGGTTTCTGCCTGTCTGTACAGCTCCTAGCACAATAACACAATACAAAAGAGTAGGTAATAGGATAGAACTTAACTGGTGTAAACGATGATCAGGTATAATTCAGCCAAGGACTTAAACATATGCTTAACTTTAAGCACATGCTTAAGTCCATCCCCGTGTAGCAAAGCACTGGAATACCTAATCCATTAAAGCCTTCTCATGTCAAAATCCTTACGCATTTGTGCAGTCTCACTGAAATCAATAGGACTACTTACATAAGTGAAAGTTACTCATATAACTAACATTTTATGTCCAAATGCTGCATTGACATATACCCTGTGGCTCTCCATTGGCTAGAGTAGGTATTCACAGGGTATGTTTCAGCACAGAATTTGGTCCATTGTGTTAGAATTCAGTCCAGTAATCTTTACTCATGCACGTAGTACTGTCACTTCAGTGTGATGAAGTGTAGGAGTAGGCACCTGGCCCAGATCTTCAAAGTTATTTGGGCTTCTAACTTCCATTGAACTCAATGTGAGTTAGGTGCCTAAACACCTTTGAGGATATGGACTGTTATGCTTGAACTAGAGCTTGGGGGATTAAGCCTTCTCATTTTACACTGAAAAGCATATAAAAATCTGATTGCCCCATACACAAAAGGTCTTTGGCTTGAAGGATTTGTCTATACGCTAGCTAAAGGCTTTTTCAAACTCAGGTTAATTGATTGCCAGTTAACTTGAATTAGCTTTCTTGGTTGTACAAGATAGTCTGGACACCCCACAAATGTTGGTGGAAAATGCAGTCTACCATGTAGAGATGTGTTAGCTAACCTGAGTTAACTGGCAGTTGAGTCACTCAATTTTTAAAACTCTAAGACCTTTGAGGCAGGAACTGCCATTCACTACACATTCATACAGTACCAGGACCCAGATGAGGCCTCTAGACTCTATTTAAATGTTAAATAATAAAATATTGTATTGTTATAACTGTACAAAAATCACATGACAAAAATATGGGCTGTAATAAATCAATGTAACACTAATAAAATACTAGAGCTTAACACTGATACAGTTTCTCAGTAAACATTTACTTTCTGAAAAGGAAAAATAAAAATCCTTGGCCCTAGTTAATATACTGTAGAATTTACAATGTTTGCTGTTAACTAACATTGTGTTATATTTTCTTAAATTATGAAACATTAATGTAGAGTGATTATTCCTAGCAAAAGGCAAATGTCCTTACTCTCCGGCAGACGATGACTAGAGCATGATCATAATTTAGTGCAAACATCTATCTTATCTGATCAGAGTATTTCTACCAGGTTTATCACTGAGGTATCTCCATGTCTAAAATAATCACCTTCTCGTGTTCTAAAACAAACCACTAAAACAGTTATGCAGTGTTATCTTAAAGTTAGTGTGAGTGACAGTATTCAGTAAATTAATGTTAGTGCTTGTTAGTTTTAAAAAACAAAGTAACATTAGCAAATCAATAATTTTGGTAATCCAGCACTGATGCCACAATATAAAATACATACTCCTCTATGATGCTGTTAACTGAAATGGAAGATAAAATTAAAACTGCTAATAAAAAGTGGCTTATGCAATACTGAATAGTCTAATGGTATCACAAGGAAGAACCAGTAAAATGAAGAGGAGACAGAAAGATGAGTGAAGCTGTGGGGGGCTGGGAGGTTAGTTCATCTCTCTCTCTCTCTCTCTCTTTCTCCCCCCTTCTTCTTCTTTTTTTTTTCCATAGACTTTAAGAAGTGAACAGCCACACTGGTTCTTTGGAATTTGATCCTGGTCAGTATCACACAAATCTTAGGGCAGAAAGGTCGTTAACATTCCGTTAGGACCTTTTGAACTCTGTCCACTCTACAAAAACATCTTTTGAAAAGAGCCGATTGACTGGCCTGTCAGAACCAGGGCAATACTAAATTAAAACGCTAATAACGTCTTGTTTGACTAAGCATCTTGCCAGCAGTATTAATTCCAGTTGCTGTTGGATTAATAGTAGGTGCTACTTCCAAAAACTTACTAGCACTTTCATCTATAATATAAAGCTCACACAAATATTACATTTAAATAAACATTGTACCCTTTTTTAAATCCTCAAAAGATAGGTGTTTCCCCATTATCGTGGGGGAACTTAGTGGTATAATTTAATTACAAACAAAAATGGACACATTGTGAAGGCAGACAAAACACTGAAACATTTTTCTTTCCTTTTTCCATCATTCTCTCATTAATTGCTCGGCTCTGTGAAGGGAAGGCCTCCAAGCCCTAGCTTTGCACAAAACTCATCCAAGAGTGAAGAGGGCAAGCTGAACACTTAGCCTCTCCAGCTGCCTTTAAGTGAATGGCTTTCTGAAGGGTCTGAATGCGCTCTGTCTCTCCCCATACAATGTAGGTGTGACTGCTCTGAGGGAAAAAAACAAAACAATAATCACTCGAAGGGGGGGAGAGCGCTGTCCTGGCAAGGGGAAAGACTCATTCTCAGTCATAAAATCATGCCTCCTTCATGTAAGTAAGAGGGACTGGGCACAAAAGGTGACTTGGAATGGTACTTTCAGAGGGTTGGGAGCACTTGGAAAGTGACATGCTGTTCTAAATGAGATTGTGAGAGAGGCTGCGTTTTTCAGTGAAATAGCCATCAAAAAGACTGAGCAGCGCTTCTAAAGATTCATGCAGTGGATGTGGATGTTTTAATACTAAACCCCTCCCTCTAACTGCCTGTCCCTACCTTCTTCATTAGCATCTCTACAAACGCCTGTGCACCTAACTACTGTGATCACAGGATGTACCATTCGTCTGTATAGTACAGAATTTCCTATGCTAAGTTAAGTAAGTTCCTTTGCTAAGTACAGAAAATACCAGAATAAAGATACTTAGTAGCAAAGGCAACACAGCAACAATTTTAATAGCACACATCTACATATATATGTCTGATAAATATCCGCTGTTTGATCTCTGTGCAGCATTGGCAGGGATATGGACTTGATGATCGGATGAATGCTTTCTAGCTGTAACTTCTAGCATTACTCTGTCTAAGCGTTTCTAATGCGCCCATCGTTTTAGTATTTAATGGGCACCTCCAGAGCCAGTTGGCAGAAGCAGAGAGCAAAAAGGGAAAGTTGCTGAGATCAGATGCCTGCCTTGCCTTAACTCTGATCTTGTTCAGTTTGTATTTAGACCCTCCAAAGCCCTTTCACATTAGTTACTTTTGGTCTGAGCAGACCTTTACTCTTATTTCAGCACAAAGGGTTTAGGTGCCGTGCTTTCTATGGCAAAAAAGCCCTTGCTGGGTCAGAGCAAAATCTCTGCTTTTTCTGGAGCATAGCAACACAAAAGATTTAAGGGGGAAATTGTTAAAAGGGAAGCCCTTTTCTCTTTGGACTGAATGCAGTGGGGAGATTAAAACTTCCATTTGAGATTTTGCTGTATTCATAGTAGTGAGGCCATGAATAGGTCTAAGTCAGAGCCCACAGTGGTGGTGGTGTGCCCTTTTATTCTCTGGCACATCTTCAGACACAGGTTGTTTTGCACTTGAAAGAGGTGAAAGAGGGGGAATGTGGGATTTTGACAGCTGATATTGGCCTCTGAGCTCTTGATGGGGATTTTCTAATTAACCCCAAGGGCCCATCAGGTGGTCAAAATGAAATGATTTCTGTCAGAGAGGGCAAAAAGTTGAATTTGTCTATTCCATTTCAATTAAATGCACCAGGGAAGATATTTTACATCACTTACGTAATAAAAGCAATTTTGTCTCTGAAAAAGAAGTTTGAGAAGTTTAGGGCTGAAAGAACCCATACAAGTGCGAGATTTCAAGGAAATGGTTTCCACAATTTGGAAAAGTTCTTAGTATTTATATAAAAATAATGCTAATGTAGTTAAAATTTTGCAAAGCACCTTTGATCCCAAAGCACTTTCCTCAAATATATGCATATAACAACACTGAAATGCAGCTGACTCTAGGATGGAGCACACCCACATCATGCTCCACAACCGTGGGGAAATTGTAACCAAGGATACCAGGGAAAACCACTACTCTTACAAAAAGTCCTATAAGATCTTTATTGGACACACAACAGATGGGACTTCGATTTTTAAGGCAAAAAGCAGTATTGCAAAAGCCTCAGATCTGCCAGTCAGCTAGAGTGATGTGAAAAGATTTGTGTATTGCACAATACTGGCAAAATCCACCTCTTGGTCAGTTTAAAAAATGCAAAAAGTAAAGACTATTTGCCTTTGTTTGCAAAACTGACAAAAGGTGGGGGTGGGGTTTGCCAACATTGTGCAATACACAAATATATCATTGCTTGTTTTATTTTTGTGATAAGTGTAAATTTTGGGACACATAAGCAAAGGTAAGTGAAGCTACCTGTATTGTCTCCATCTGAATGACACCCATGTGATCACTGACTGGCACATTAGAAAGACACAGGAAGGACTGTGAAGAAAAGGAGGAAGGACACTGGGAAAAGAGGGAGAGAAGAATCATAGTGAACCAGTTGAAGTTGTAGGTGATTTGATTTTTTTTTAAAGGAACCCTAACACAGACTAATGGTATGCCTACACTATGGAGACTATACTGGCATAGCTAATCAGTATAATTGCTGGCATAACACTGTAGTGTGGAAGCATCCTACACTGACAGAAGAGGTTTTTCCATTGATGAAGGAATACCACCTTCCCGAGTGACAGTAGCTATATCAACAGGAGCATTCTTCAATTGAACTAACTGCATCTATACTGGGGGCTAGGTCAGCATACCTATGGTGCTCAGGGATGTATTTTTTTCTCACCCTCCCTTGACTGATGTAGCTATGCTGATATAACTTTTAAGTGTAGATCAGGTCTAACCCCCACCCATACCTTCCATTGCTCCTACACATGAAGCCCAGGACAAGAAATGGTACTAGTATCTCCAATACACCTGACCATGGTTAAGGTCACTTCAGACAGCCATCTGCTTTGTCTGTTACTACTTCTAACTAAAGATAAGCCTCAACCAAATCTCCAGCTCGGACAGCCCTGAATTTTGTAAAGTTCAAAATGTGGATCTGAAAGTTGCAACTTGGGGTTATTTATGATTCAACATTTGCGCTAAGGCTAAGGACTGAGTATGGCAAAGGGGGCAAGAGAAAAGCAGTAGCCACAGTTGCAGTGTGAAATGTGACTATATTTATATTGCTAATTCATTTGATATTCAGCCTGTAAATCAGGGGAAAAGGTTGGGATCAGAGTCGAAATAGAAAGTCTGAATAGCAGATCACCTAATTAAAGGCCTGGAACAAATGTGCAAAATTTTCATAGGAAAATCTTAAACCAGCAAAACTTTCCTATATTTACATTAGGCTACAAGATCTTGGACCAGGTTAAAAAAATACAGTGAAATTGGGTTTAATTTTGAGTAAACATAGGCCAAAGCCATGCAAATGTAAGTGGGGTCAACTGAGTTTTACTCAATGT
The DNA here is from genome assembly GCF_020497125.1 of Mauremys mutica. Lineage (NCBI taxonomy): Eukaryota > Metazoa > Chordata > Testudines > Geoemydidae > Mauremys > Mauremys mutica. The sequence goes on from NC_059075.1 coordinate 85,172,026, forward strand.
CCATAGAAAACTGTGGGGGGGGGGGAGCGGGGAGGGGGATATGTGCATGTGAGAGAGAAAATTTCCTCAAAACAACAAAAAGTTTGTTCCATCCATTTTAAATTAAAATGGTCCAATTTCACACCACTTTAGTGGGTCATCAGAATTTTAGAGTTGATGAGAGGAGAGAGAGTGGTCCTGTGGTTGAAGCTCAGGAGAAGGAACTCAGGAGAGCTGAATTTAATTCCCAGCTCTTCCACAGGCTTCTGCTGTGATGCTAATATGGTCACTTAGATCCAGCTCCTCAAAAAAATGTAGGCCTCTCACTCCCAATGTTTTTTAGATGCCTAATGCAGTTGGGGCACACAAATCACAAACCCCAGAAAATTAATTGATCACATCTGAAAATGTTGGCCTAAAGCCCAGATCCTCAAAGTATTTAGGCACCTAATTCCCAGGGCCTAAATACCTTTGGTACATTTGAGGATTTGGGCCTTACCACATGTGTACATTGATTTTCTGTGGTTTGTGTGCCCCAATTTAATTAGTTTCAGAGTGGTAGCTGTGATAGGCTGTATCAGCAAAAACAACAAGGAGTCCTTGTGGCATGTTAGTCTCTAAGGTGCCACAAGGACTCCTCGTTGTTTTTCCAATTGAATTAGGCACCAAAACACCGGTGGGAATTTGGACTTGATTTTCAGAGTTGCTGAGACATCGCAGCTCCTGTTAAATGGGAACAATGGGATTTGAGCATGTTCCCTCAGTGTATTGGGGTTTTTTTTATTTGTTTTTGTTTTTTTGCTTTTTTCTGCTCTAGCAACAAAAATAAGTGTTATTGTTTCTTACTCTTGTTAGCGCTGCAGAGCCAGCATAGCTAAGAGAGAGCGAGCTGACGATTCTTGTTCTACTATTTTGTGCATCAACAGAATTTTCTCTATAGTCCATTCATTTACATCTGTGCAAACCCACTGAAGCAAACCGATTTGCACAGGTTTCATTGGTGGCATAATCTGAAGCCAATGAGACTGCACCAGTGTCAATGAGGAAAAAATTTGACCTGCAAAACCGCTTATGTTGATACATATGATGAAAAGGACCCAGTTGGCTGGCAAGGCCCAAGCTGTTTATGTGGCTGGCTAGGGCTAGAAGTTAGAAGGCACATTAGATATGAAATCATTCAGATGATAAATATGGAATCCCAAAATACTATTTATGCAGAGCCTCTTTCAGAGTTAAATTCCTCTAATTAAATATGATGGAAGGTTGGAAACTTCCAAATGCAGATTCAGGGATGGTAATGATTTTGTGAAGTTTGGATAGTGCTCCCTTAAATAGTATTTGATGATGATTTGAATAAACAGGCTTGAATTGGGTAATGTCATAAATTCACAAATTCCATGCTCAGAAGGGACCGTTGTAATAATCTAATCCGACCTCTTGTATAAAACAGGCAATAGCTATTCCCCAAAATAATTCCTAGTGCATATCTTTTAGAAAAAGGTCCAGTCTTGATTTAAAAATTGACAGTAATGAAGAATCCATCAGAACCCCCCACTAAATTGTCCTAGCCATTAAAATTGCCCTTACTGTTAAAAGCTTATGCCTTATTTCCATTCAGAATTTGTCTAGCTTCAACTTCCAGTCATTGGATCATGTTATACCTTTGTCTGTTAGGCTGAAGAGTCCATTATCAAATATTTGTTCCCCATGTAGGTACTTATAGACTGTGATAAAGTCATTCATTAACTTTCTCTTTGTTAAGCTAAATAGATTGAGCTCCTTGAGTCATTAGCATAATGCATGTTGTCTAATCCTTTAATCATTTTTGTGGCTCTTCTCTGAACTCTCTCCAATTTATCAACATCCTTCTTGAATTGTGGGCACCAGAATTGTCCTCTTCATTATTTACCATTCCCTGAATTTTTGTGTCATCTGCAAACTTTTATCAGTGATTTTATGTTTTCTTCCAGATCACTGATAAATAGTGTAGCACTAAGAACCTGTACTTGAGAGACCCCTGTAGAAACATACCTGCTCAGTGATGATTCCCCATTTACAATTAAATTTTGAGGTCTATCAGTTAGCCAGTTTTTAATCCACTTAATGTGTGCCATGTTAATTTTGTATTGGTGTAGTTTTTTAATCAAAATGTCATTCAGCACCAAGCCAAAGACTTTACAGAAGTCTAAGTTTACTACATGAACACTATTACCTTTATCAACAACACCTGTACTCTCATCAAAAAATTATATCAAATTAGTCTGACAGGATTTATTTTCCATAAACCCATGTGGATTGGCATTAATTACATTACCCTTCTTTAATTCTTTGTTAATTGAGTCCTGTATCAGTTGTTCCATTATCTTGCCTGGGATCGATGTCAGAGTGACAGGCTTATTACCTGGGTCATGCTGTGGCACTACACCCCATATTCTTCAGAGAGATATGCTTATGATATGAATATGGCATAACTAAGATATATTTTGTGCAAGATGAGTCATTGGAGATATCATTGGAAAGGTTATGATTTCCTGAATGCGATTATCCTATTTATATGCATGTATCATTTATTGTATCAAAAGTTAGGACTATGAAACAATCACAACTGTGTTTGGACCTTTGGAACACCCACCAGACAGAATGCAATCAGCCTGGATGGGCCATTAGGGAGAACAATAGGACTTTGAAGATGCTAATCTCCCTCCTTCCTGAGAAGTTTCCTGGGATGCTGCTTTGACACTGCAGGGTCAGGTGATCATGTCACCTGGCCCTGAACACCATCTTGAACTGCTAGTATTTTTCCATGAGTAGGGGGTCGGGATCAAACTGGGAAACAAAGGATTCCCGCCTTATGCAAATCCTATTTAAGGCTGGGGAGTGAGTTAATCTAGGTTCATTCTTCACTGAATTCCCCACCCAGGATGACTGTTGGAAACATCTATGAAACAAAGACAAAGGGGAAGGGAGGGGGAATACTGAATCCCGGCTGGGAATGGTTTCTGGCCTATGAAGGATATACTTTGAGTTTTAAGCTACTAGCAAGAGCTGTATATCCACAAAGAAATTCTGCAACCTGCTTAGAACAACATTTTAGGGTAAGGAATTACTATTTGTAGCCCATTTCTTTAATGTATTAAGCTTAGTATGCGTGATTGTTTAATTTGCTCAGTAATTGCTTTGATCTGTTTGCTATCTCTTATAATCACATAAAGTCTACCTTTTGTGGTTGATAGACTTGTTTTTTTGTTTATTCTATAACCAGTTTGTATAATTCATAATGGGGGCGGGTGGGGGGAACTGTGCATATCTTCCTCCACGTTGAGGGAGGGAGCGACTTTCATGAGCTTATGCTATACAGTTGTCTGTGCAGTGCAAGACAATACAATTTTGAGTTTACATTCCAGAGGGGATGTGCACTTGAGTGCTGTGCAATCCCCGAGCTGAGACTTCCCACACGGATGATCTCAGTGTCCGTGTGCCTTTACAGCTGGGTGTGTCCTTATCTGTGTGTGTTCTAGAGGAGGCTTGAGAGCCTGACACAGCAGGACAGGGTGAGGGAGTCCAGGCTGGTGAAACGGGAGGGCTCAGTGGGACCCCAGTACATCAGGTGGCACCCCGGAGAGGGGGGAGAAACCATCACTCACCCCATTTACCCTTTATAAATATTGGCACAGTGTTGTCAAGATTGGTATGAACTGTTTAGCTAAGGACTGACTCAAATAAACGGATAGGACTCAGAGATTGTCCATCTTCACCACTGTGAAGCATTACATTTCACCAAACACATGCTGCAAGCAGGACTGAGTTCATTTCTGATTAGGGTTGCAGTAGGTACTGACAAGTTGCATTAATCTTACTGATGCCTCTTGATTCAGCTGTTGTGACAAATTGTCTTTCCGAAAGTTCAGCTAAAATACTGTAGTTTGGCTAAGACTACTGTATTTTGTGGGTTGTCTGTACCATATTTTAAACCAGTTTCTGAGGGCAGCTTTCATTCAAAATCAAAGTAAGCTGCGCAAAGAACACTGTAGTTATGGATGACTTTGGTTCGTATAAGGTCCTGTCACCACTCATTCCCTGCTCTCTCCCGCCCCCCTTCCCAGGTTCCCCTCCCAAGTCCATTCTTAGACCTTGACACCAGGATTTTGTTTCACTCAGTACAATCTGTTGTTTAAGAGCTAGACTAAACATTTCATTGACTACTCTAGTGCTTCCTTGATAATGACTGTTTCAGTTTGTGCTATAGAATTTCATACGTTTTGTGTCTAGTGGAGAAAACAATTCTGGTCTAACAATGATATATGATATTAAAGATCTACACATTCTCACTCTCAACTAAACATTTTCTTCCCATAATGAAGAAAAACAGAAAACCTGCTTCTCTTACTTTGTCTATATGACTGTTTATGGTAGGACTATCATCTTGGACCAGGAACATCTCCTCAGTCTAGGGCTGTGTTTTCTTCTATTGACTCATGTATCTGGAACTTTAGTCCCAGGGTTACTTTCCTTTAAACCTACCCTTAAAATGCACATTTTCTCTCTAACCGCTGATTGACAATCTCTGTGGTGTTTTGGGTGATACACTGTATTAGGGATGCTATAAAAATATATTGAATTGTTTGAAGGCCAAATCCTGAAAGCCTTACTCAACTTTTATTCAGCCTTCCCTGGGAAAAACTCCCATTTACTCACATAATGATAGCTCAGTATTACAAGGGGGAAATTATTTCCCTGAGATCAGGGTGCTGTTGTTGCATCAGAGCTGAAGTCAATCCTACTTCCATTTCCAGTGAACCCATGTACAGGGGAACAGACCTGACAAGTCCTGACAAGGACCATGAGTTTGTTCAAGTGTTGAATGTTTTAGAACGTCAGGGCCTGCAAACCAGAGAGATCCAGTTCTCACACTGCTTTTGAAACAAACTTGGAAGAGTTTGCACAGTTCCGGTTCTGAACCTTCCTTTACCCTCCTGCAGAAAATACCAAACCCTCTTAGGCATTGGAGCTTCTCTCTAGTTAGCTGGCTTCTAACTATATTTGTGCTGGTTCATTTTTGGGAGGGTAATTGTGAAAGATGATGGCCTCTCCAAAACAAGTAGTGTTTATAGGAGCCTCTGGACAATATTGGGCTATGCCTGCTTGTCTGTTAAAAGGGATTCTAAAAGAGGGAACTATTCCAACAAACCTGCCTTTCTCTTCTCAATATTACATATAGATGGAAGCAAAATATAAATGCTCTTTTCCTAGTGGTTTAATAGATATAAATTGCAGTGTTGGGTTTAGCAATAATCTCAGGGCACTCTTTGTTCTGTGTATGTATTTTTGTTCTGTGTATACATGAGCATGTGCTCAGTTTTTTTAGACATATTTTCTCTTGGTAGGTGTGACAGTGTGCAGGAGCATTCTCTGGTTGTTGGTGAACAAGGTGTTAATCCCAGCATATCTTCCTCCTCCACTTACACAGATGCTCAGGGGAAAGGCTAAAGAATGGATGCTTGGGAGACCATGGAAGGAGAATATCTTTTAAAATATACTCAGGGCCACAGGACTGGATTGGGGAGTTTTCTGTTTAGTTTCTGATAATGTAATATTATTTTACTACTTTCCCAATAATAACTAACCCCTGAGGCAAACACAGAGCCTAATGTTTTTTTCAACAGCCATTCCACAGTCATATGGACTTCCCCATCCTCCTGAGTTATACTGACATGCAAGGTCACTGTCCTGTGCAATTTTAAATAATAATAACTAAAACCCTTCAGATGAAATTCCACAAGTCTTTTTTGTTAAACATGTGGCATCAAATTCAGCTCTTTCTTACGTGAGTGGAATTCCATTTATTTCATTGATTTTTATAGGCTGTTCTGTGGAACTCGTTATTGTTGTATCTGAATATTTCACATACATTAAAATGTACACCCTCACAACATCCCTGTAAGATAGGGAATTATCCCCATTTTACAGCTGGGGGGAAGACTGAGGCACAGGGAGACTAAGTGACTTGTCCCAGGTCATACAGGTAAAACCAGGACTAGAACCCAGCTCTCCTGTGTCCTAGGTCAGTACCTTACCATAGGCCATCCTTCCTCTCACCACAAAGAACCACAGGCCAGATTTTGTTCTTATTTACACCAGCATAAATGTGGAGTAACTCCGTTGACTTCAGTGGACATTCACTGGTATATAAAAGGAAAATCTGACTCTATGAGCTTACACTGATATAGCTGAGAGTAGGATCTGGTTGATAATTGTTTAGGATTATCAAATCCTCAATGCCTTAAATTACTAATCATCTTTTGGAAGAGTTATATATTTTTTATTCATGGTTATTGACAAATATGTGTAATATTTCATACATATAATCTTTGTGTAACTTAAATACTTTTTCTCCTCCCATTGCTTCTTCCGCTCTCCCAACCTTTCTTTGCTTTGTCTATTTAGATCATAAGCTTTGTGGAGCAATGACTGCTCTTGACTATGTGTAGGTATAGGACCTCACAATGGCCAGCAGAGTGGAACTTCAATCCCAGTGGAGGTTTCTAGGTGCTACTGTAATAACAATAAATGTGTTATCTTCCCAGAGATGTTTAAAACAATGTAAGATCCCATGATTAGAGAGCTTAAGGGGTAAATGTGTATACTTTGGGGTTTTAAATCATTAATGCTCTTACGACTTTAAGGTTAGGTGAAGAAAGATATTGATAGAAGCTGTCCTCTCCATGTTCTTCAGACAATAGATAAACTTAATAGAGAAACCACACATACATCAGCAGTTTCAGAACCAGAACACTGGTCCTTTAGTTCCAAAAAATACAGTTCTTAATCACTTGAGCTCAAGGAGACTTTCTTAAACTGGTGGTACATCCTGTATTCTTTTGATAGATCAGCCACAAGAGGGCAACATGAGCATGATTACACACAAAGCCAATACGTCAGTGAGTCTCAAACGTTTGTACTGGTGACCCCTTTCACACAGCAAGCCTCTGAGTGCGACCCCCCTTATGAATTAAAAACACTTTAAAATATATTTAACACCATTATAAATGCTGGAGGTAAAGTGGGGCTTGAGGTGGAAGCTGACAGCTCGCGACCCCCCACATAATAACCTCACGATCCTTTGAGGCGCCCTGATCCCCAGTTTGAGAACCCCTGCAATAGGTTATAAAGGGAGGAGGCAGGCTAAAGCATAAATTATGACTCTCATTGGCAAGAACTATTGGCTTAGATCTAGTTTGGCTTCTTGTATGTTTGGAGGGAGAAATCAAATTCTTCCTATCTGGCCTATGTCTCCACTGTCTCACACCTTGTTTAGGTCTTTAAAGGGAGTGCACCCACTTTGCACAAGTGTAAAGACTGTGTAGAATCAGACCCAATGGGCCAGATCATCTGCCCCTATTTGCAAGTGCGATGTTGCCACCTCTCTCAATTTTATCTCAAGTCTCATGATATGTGGTGTTTTTCTTAAAGACCCAGCTCCTGGTGTTATGTGAATACACTAGTTTAGTGTTCATTTTTTAAAAAGTAAGTTTTTAGCCCTCATGATTTCAGAGAAAAGCTTGACAACATGACTTGAGGTGTACCCTTGACAACATGACTTGAGGTGTACCCTTAAAGGAAATTAGAAGGCAAATAAAAACAACTTAAATATATTATTTTTTAAAACTAATTATTTTTTAGTCAGCCTCATGATGTTTTGGAGCCTCCCTCATGATTTTTTGAATGCTTGGGTTGCCAGTACTGTGATAGTGTAATATCACATGGTAATTACAGCAATTGCTTCTATGAAAAATTAAAACAAAGAATGTATTTTATCTATTTGCAGCTAATTTTTGAGGTGTATCACTGCATAAGATGCAGTTTCCGTCCCAAGGTGCCTTTGCAATCTAAGAATGTTTGTACAGTGCCTAGCACAATAGGTCCAACCTGATGTTTTAGGTGCTACTGCAACACAAATGTTAAATAAGAATATAATAGCCGTTTGGAGAACTGATGGGAAGCAGTTTCCACAGAAGCATGAGACAACAGATGGAAACTGAAACTGAAAGGCAAATATTTGCTTGAGAGTGCTCCTTCTTAAGTGGCATTTCCATTACCGGAGGTCTGCTACCCTGATAGCCCATTCTGTATGATACTCTGTTAATCTCTTTATAAATTAATAGTCCTTTTGATCCTCCCAGGATACCACATCATCCATTCAAGATCTTCTTTTTCTGCTTTGTGTTCTTCTGCATCAACTTTTCCTTCCAGTGCCCATAAACATGCATCGCCTACTGAACCTCTTAAAATGTTCCCTGCAAATTGAATCTTTCTTTTTATAAGATCTCTGACTAGTGTTCACTGAGTTCCAATACTTTTTCACTAGTTACATGGTCTATCCATGAACTTTTCAGAATTCTTATATAAAACTGTAATTTGAAAGATTGCTGTTTATTTATTGATTGTTTGACTGTCCATGTCTCACTGCCATAATTGATTTCTGGGAGCTGTCCCTTTAAATGTGGCATTTTATTGCAGAGAGTGAGTCTGAGAGTAAACTGGAGGAAATTTTGCCTGTTTTCACAGAGTGAAAGTCCCTGGTTGCCCAAAGGTGACTACTGAATGTCATTAACACTTCTTTCCAGAAAGCGAGCCTCTTTGTTGAAGGCACTTCTGGAGGACTGGATGTCTCAGGGAATTGCTAAGGAGCAATAGAGCCTTTCACCTATGGCTCAAACCTCAATCAAATGGGAACCATTTTTACTCCCTCATTAGCTGTGCAATGTGAATCCTGCACAGCTAAGCAGGGAGTAAAAATGGTTCCCATTTGATTGATGTTTGGTGGACCCTATATAAGATGAGTTTGGTAGGTCTCATTTCCAGCTCCTATAGCATAAAAAAAAGTTATAATTATTCTTTGCACAAGATTGTAAATTCTTTGGAGGAAGGGATTGTCTCTTACTACTCAATACCAGGCAAACTATAGTCTAGGGGAGTTTTGTCATGGTGGGGATTGCAGGATTTTTTGCACAGATCTTAGGGTTGCCAACCCTAAAGGATTATCCTGGAGTCTCCAGGAATTAAAGATTAATCTTTAATTAAAGATGAGGTCATGTGATGAAACCTCCAGGAATACATCCAACCAAAATTGGTGTTGTATTAATGTAGTTTTTAAAAACTCCTTCTCCTTCTGGCTCTGCTGCTCAGAAACCTCTAATATTCCCATCTTGTTGCACACCACACTCAGGGCCGGCGCAACCCATTAGGCGGTAGCCTAGGGCACTAACATTTGGGGGGCAGCAGCCGCCCTGGTCGTCGTTGGTATTTCGGGGGACCGTCCGCCACCTTTGTCGGGGGCGCCATATCGGGGGTGGAACCTTCCACCGCCTAGGCACCAAAAAAGCTGGCGGTGTTCCTGACCACACTTTCACGTGGAAAACCTTCCTTCAATGGAACAAATCCAGTGGGCTTTGGATCAAGCCTTTACTGCATGAAGCAACCTCTAGCTCCTCATACAAATCCCTCCCTCTCTCTTCTGTGAGATATGCAGCAATTATCAACTGAATACACTTTTTTTTAAAACTAAATGCACAGGCAGTGTGCTATATTGTGCATATGGGAGTGTTTTTGTTTTTAAAGAAAGTGACATGAAAGTGTGCTGGTGACAATCCCATGTGTCTTATTATCTTTTTATATCTCTGTCAACAAACACATCCAGTTTCCTATTAAGGCTTGTTGATAGGGAACTCTAGGCAATTTCTTATTCTACAATGGGCAGTCATTAGATCTACCACTGGAGGGTGTTCAAAACATGGATGAAATTCACCCCTGTGCAGCAGGCCAGAACAGAACCTATGCACAACTGCAGGCCTACATAACCCTCAAAATAGCACTTAGGTGAATCCTAAGTATCACATAGACCTTGAACTGGCCTGCTGAATGGGCGTGAATTTCAGCCTAAATGCATATATTACTACATCACAGTTTACAAGTGTGTGTGTGTGTGCGCGCGTGTATATATATATATAGAGAGAGAGAGATTAAGGGTGCAGTTTTGACTTGTGGAGGGCAGGGATTGAATCTTCTTTTATATTTTCACAGTTCCAAGAACATTAATGGTTTAAAAAATATTACATTCATCATATATTAAGTTTAAAGATATATCTCAATCATACCACTCAATGACAGGACACGTGAAAAAAACACTAACTTAATAAATGGCTTCTAAATATCTTAATTATTTGCGTGATTATTTCCCTTTGACCTTTCTCGATAGGCATCTATTTGGCATAGTCATACCAAGAGATGTTTTGCACAGAGGGGGAAAAACGTTCACCTGTTTAAAAAGCTGCCACCAGGATGCTGACCCAAGAAAAGATTCTTTCTCTCATCACTATATTATTTCCCTGAACACACTGTAATTTCATCAATTTTCCATGCTTATGGTCATGAATGCTTGACATTACCATGTCTTTGCTTTAACAAAAAAGAAATTTCATGGCTTAAGTTTTCACTAGAAGAATGAGGAAAGCGTGAAAAGGCAGCCAAAATATGGAGTGTCCTTTGTTCAACAGCAAGATTTCCTTGTGCTTTAATTATTACAGCTACTTAAACTTTAGAAACAAACTGACATAATATTAATAAGCTTTTTTTCTAAATGACATGGAACTGGCTTGCATTCTGACATTCTATCTAGTTTTCATGTGTGTTAACAGGATGAAATGCAAATTTAATACAATTTTATAAGCCTTTGGGAATTCAGAAAGCACACAAGGGTTAGATCCTCAGCTGTTGTAAATTGTCATAGCTCTGTTGATTTCAGTGGAGCTACGCTGATTTACACCAGCTGAGAATTTGGCTCTACACATGTTTTCCAATATTGCTTTTTTAAATGATTTCAACAATTCAGCTGGCAATATTAAAAAACAAATAGTGATATAACATTATGTAGGAAGAATTTGATAGTCCCTTCCCATAAAAGATACCCCTATCTGCCAAGAACCCAGTAAAAGGGGCAATATGTTGTTGCACTGCACCTGGAGCAGCCTGGGAGGAAGAGTGTGACTTCTTGTGTCAAAATGAGAGCCCATAAAGTACCTGTTCTAATGTTGTTGATCTCAGACACAGTGGTGATGGTGACACATTCACGATCTCCCTCCTGGATCCCCCTCTGGTCTGGGGAGGTAGTAAACTGCATAGGGGTCTATACCTGGTGCAGTGTATGTTCCCTGGTGTAGATGCACTGGCTGGCATGTTGGGGTGAGGTGGAGACAAGTCTCTAGCTCAATCTACTCCCATCCTGGCAATCTATAGAAGAGGGGGTGAGGGGAAGGTAGCAGCCTCAGGTGTGGAGCCTGCTTCGCCTCCTGTGCTTCTAGCCGTCAAGCAAATACCTGGGGTAGGGGCATAAGGGGCCACGGTCTGGCCCCAAACAAATTAGGATATTCAGAAACCATTATTTAGAACTTCCTATTGTACTTTTGCTAGCTATTGGTTTCATATTCTCAGCTATGAATGTCAAATAAAAAATGTGTATAAACAATGTCATTTGTATGGTAGGGAAATTTGTATAAATGTTATGCCTGCTTTTAGCTGGTTTAGCGGGTGCTACTTGATTACATTCACAAGCCATAACCCACTAACTTTATGGATTAAACGATGTGTCATAGAGTTAGGTTTTCCATGAGCATTTAGTTCGTAAGTTATTGGCTCAATTCTGTAGTCTTTATACCATTGACTGAAGTGACAATTTTGTCTGGATAAGGACTGCAAGATTGGCCTATGGCTTTTCTGAGGCACTCACACAGGCTACTAGCTTGCAGGAAGGAGACTGTTACTAAGTTACCTGGTTGACAGCAGTCCCCAAACAATTTTTGCTAGAGAGAACTTGCTGTTGAGACTAAAACAAATGGACCTGATTCTCTACTGACTAGTGTTCATCAGGAGTATCAGTGTAAAAGTGGCATAAATGAAAGCAGAGTCAGATGCATCTGATATTTAGGTCTTCTAAAATGAGTCTAAGCTACTGAATTATATAGCAATTTTACAGTCTATAGAAATTTACCTGTTGGTCTTTGAATTATTAACTGTTTGCTCCTTTTTAATGTTCTTTCACCACACTGCTAAAAATACTAATAAAAAAACCTAGATAAACTATCCAGAAAATTTATTATTTTACTCATAATAATGTTGCCAACCTATAAATGTGTATGTTATGGAGAATAAAATGCTACAGGTAATTGTATCCATCATGTATATATTTGCTGCATCTGTCTTTTGTTTCTGTAACATACAGGTACTATAAAGAGACGATACCATCTCTTTAGATGTAAATGATTAATTTTATTGCTATTTGCCTTAGAAGTACTTCTTCTAGCAAGGCATATAATCTTTGCAGCTTGATCTGGTATCATTGTATTTGTTTTGAACTACTGTTCTCTGTGTATTGGGCTGATAGTTTCAAAGGATGTTGTCTGAAATCAATGAAGTAGAAGATTAAAACACATGATTTGTGGACTTTCATTTTATGCTCATGGAGATGTAACTTCTTTAAGTAGATTTGACACCAGTAATAATGACTTGTCTGTGGATGTTCTTTGTGTTTGAGGAAAAGTGTCAGACTGCGGGTCTTTGAGACTGACGTCCTCGGTTTTGGCACAGAATGGGTACAGCACAAACAGTGACAGTGAGAGCTTCCTTAATGTGAATAGACAACCCTTGGGAGTGATCACTATCTGTTGCCCATGGAAAGCTTGGCCTTTCTGCTGAGATTGCAAACTAGGGGATCACCGACTGCCAATTTTTATGATCAGGGCCGGCTCTAGGTTTTTTGCTGCCCCAAGCAAAAAAATTTTTGGCTGCCTCCCACCCCAGCCCTGGGCTCTCAGCCCCCCACCAGTGCCGTCCCCGACCCACACCCCCTGCCACGCCAGCCCTGGGCTCTCACCTCCCCACCAGTGCCCTTCCCGACCCGCATTCCCTGCCACCCCAGCCCTGGGCTCCCCCCCACCAGTGCTGACTTCACCCGCTCCCCCCTCGCCTCCAGTTGGTCTGGTGCTGGCAGGGTTGGGGTAAGCAGCAGGGCTCCCGGGCTGCGCCTCAGCCCAGGGTCCCTCCAGCCAGGGCTCCTGCCTCCAGGACTGGCCGGGACCTGGCAGGGGGCTGAGGAGCTGGAGCAGGGTAGCCCCAGAGGGAGCAGAGCCCTGCATGGCAGCGCCCTGCCCTCTATAGCCCCGCTGCTGTTGCTGATTCTGGCCACCCTGCCGCAGTTCCTGGGCGGCTCAGGCTGCTTTGCTCAGCCCTGGCTGCAGTGCTGGGGTGTGGCCGCCCTGAGGCACCTGCAGGCGGTTCCGTGTGCCCTGCAGGGCGGCCCCCAGCCCAAGGGTCACCCATTCGGAGCCTGCCTGGTCCAGTCACAAGGTGTGGGTGCTGCTCCCCTATGGTGCGAACCATAGTGGCCCAAGGGCACCCCCCCAGTGCATGACGCGTTGCTGCTACCAGGGCTGGCTCTAGGCTTTTACCGCCTGAAAAAAAAAAAAAAAAAAAAAGGATGGCTGGAATGCCACCCCTGAAAATGTGCCACCCCAAGCACATGCTTGGTTTGCTGGTGCCTAGAGCCGGCCCTGTTTATGATACAGAAACTTGTCAACTTGGAACTAGATTACAATCATTCATTTCACAATGTCCATGAAGGAGGAGGTCTCCAGTAGGGCCAGGTGACTCAATGGTAAGAGTTTTAAATGTGTACAGGGTAAGCTTAAATTCAATACCAAGGAGGATGAAACATGATCAGGACTGTTCAGTCCAGTGACCATGCATGATGCTGCATTCTGTCCAAGCTGCAAATGAAGGAGAACCTTCCAGAAGCCCCTGAAGAGAGAATTAGAGGAACTGAGCCTTGTGGTTACAAGGCCATTTGTTCCTGTTGTGATAAACTACTTCTCCAGCCTGTGCAAGTTACGCAGCTGAGAGAAAGTTTCTGTATCACAGTTGTCCCCATACTTTCCATGGAAAAGGTGTTATTAGTGATAATAGTATTTAGCATCTAAAATACTTTTAATACAAATTTGCCTCCACAATGACTCTGTATTATCCCCATGCTACAGCTGGAAAAGCTGAGCAGAGGCTGTGACTCACCCAAAGTCACAGAAGGACTCACAATTAGAACTCAGGAGCTCCTAACGCACAGTTTTCTACTGAGACACCAAGCTCTCAACTCATTCTTGATGGTAGAAAGAATCAGATTTTCAAGAACGCTGAGGAAAAAAAAGGGAGAAATTGCGTTAACAATTGCAACTGTAGAAATATTGAGGAAGGATCTAAATATCTGGCATTAGCAGTGATCTTTGTTACCCTGAGGATTCAGCATCTGCCTGTATGTTCTGTAGCTTGAATCTGAGCAATCTTGGTAGAAGAGGTGGAAATGCTGGAAGAGAGGTAAGAGGTTCCATGTCACAGACATTCAGCTCCATTTTACTGCTTTCACTTGTTTGTGTGTCTTGCATGTTCTCATAAATAAATGTATAGAATGTTAGATTGAAATGAGAGCAGTTGGAACTAGGAGAAAAATGCACGCAGCTCAGCCCATAGATACACAACGCTGGAGGCAGGTGGCTCTGTAATTGCTGGTTAGCCTGTTGCTGGACCAGTTCTGGTTCTTTGTGAGTTTGAAGCCACCTGCAGTTAGGTGAGTTAGGGAACATAGATGATGTTTGCCTTATTTACATAATGGTACCTGGGCCCATTGCTGTGAGGGTTTTGTGCACTGAAACTCTACAGCAGGATACCAGCCTGCTCACCCAATATGGCCAGCTGGGGAGGAAAACTGCACATAGCATACAAAGGAGGAAAGGGACACTTTAATGCTCTCATGTGGGATCAGTTCTCATTTATGAATTTTTAAGCAGCGGATGGAGAGTCCATACTGGGGAAGAGGAAAAAGCTAATGCAAAAAGACAATGGATTAAATAAATAGCACTTATTACAGTTTAATTTATTAATTTGTTTCCAAACCTCCTCTACTGACACCTCAATCTCTGATCGTTCCTCAAATTTGTCACTTAAAAAGATTGGCTCAGGCATGGGAATCTCCTTCACATCTTCTTCAGTGAAAGCTGATGCAAAAAATTCATTTAGCTTCTCTGCAATAGTCTTGTCTTCCTTGAGTGCTCCTTCAGCACCTTGATCGTCCAGTGGCCCCACTGATAATGCTTCTGATGTACTTACATTTATTTTTGCTGTTAGTTTTTGTGTCTTTTGCTATTTGCTCGTTTAATTCTTTTGTGGCCTGCCTAATTATACTTGAGTTTTCAGAGTTTATGTGCCTTTCTATTTGCCTCAGTAGGATTTGACTTCCAATTTTTAAAGGATGGCTTTTTGCCTTTAATCACCTCTTTTACTCAGTTGTTTGTCATGGTGATGTTTTTTGGTCCTCTTACTGTTTTATTTTATTTGGGGTATACACTTAATTTGAGCTTCTATTATGGTATTTTTAAATAGTTTCCATGCAGTCTGCAGGTATTTCCTTCTTGTGACTGTTCCTTTTAATTTCCTTTTAACTAGTTTCCTCACTTTTGTGTAGTTCCCCTTTTTGAAATTAAATGCTACTGTGATAGGTTTCTTTGGTATTTCCCCCCAGTAAGGATGTTAATTTAATTACATTATGGTCGCAATTACTCAGCAGTTCAGCTATATTCACATTTTGGACAAGATCCTGTGCTCTACTTAGAACTAAATCAAGAATTGCCTTTTCCCTTGTAGGTATTAAGATTAGCTTCTCCAAGTAGCAGTAATTAACGGTGTATAGAAATTTCATCATGAGGTGACATGTACACAGTCAGCATGGGGATAATTGAAATTACCCATTATTATTGGGTTTTCTGTTTTTTTAGCCTCTCTAATCTCCCTGAACATTTCACAACCACTGTCACCGTCCTGGTCAGATGATCGATAGTATGTTCTTAAGGCTAGACTATTTTTTATTATTCAAGCACGGAATTTATATCCATAGAGAGTCTATGGTACAGTTTGATTCATTTAACATTTTTACTATATTTGACTCTATGCTTTTTTTCATATATAGTGCCACTCTTGTGACCTATTCTGCCATTCTGTTATGTTTTTGTACCCCAGTATTATTTGATATTGTTGTTCCATTGATTATCACCATTCCACCAAGATTTTGTCTTACCTCTTATATCAGTATCCTTATTTAATACCAGGTACTTATGTTCATCTATCTTAATATTTAGACTTCTGGCATTTGTATACAAGCACTTAAAACACTGGTTAATATTCAGTTATCTGTCTTCATGTGATGACTCTTTTTCATTTGACTGTTTTTCTTTAGTTCCTACATGTACTTCATCAACTTCTGTCCTCTCTTCTGCACTAGGCTATAGAGCAGAGGTCCCCAAACTGTGGAGCGAGGTCCCCTAGGGGGACACAGAGGAAAGTTCAGGGGGGCACTGCTGGCCCTGGCTGCTGACCCCGCACCCAGGCACCTGGCTGCCAACCCCCAGCCAACGCTCCATTCCCAGCCCTGTCCCTGCCCCCAACCTCAGCCCAATCTTGTCTCTCTTACTCCTGTCCATGTCTCCCCGCAGCTTCCCAGAGCCACAGCCCCACTCCCAGCCCAGGCTCTGGGGGGCAGATAAGGGTAAGGGGGGCATGAGGTAAAACGTTTGGGGATATAGAGTATCCCCTTCAATAAATCCTCTCCTAAGGTATGTCTCTGTCTGAATTGTGTGCTTCTCCATACCTGTAGAAGCAGCAAAGAATCCTGTGGCACCTTATAGACTAACAGACATTTTGCAGCATGAGCTTTCGTGGGTGAATACCCACTTCTTCGGATGCAAGCAGTGGAAATTTCCAGGGGCAGGTGTGTATATATAAGCCTCCATACCTGTTGGCTTCCCACAGATCTTAGTTTAAAAATTCCTCTCCAATGTTTTTAATTTTACATGCCAGCAATCTGGTTCCATTTTGGTATAGGTGAGCCCATCCTTCCCATATAGGCTCCTTCTTTCACAAAAGGTTCCTCATAATGAACCTCCCAACATCATTGTCTCATCCATGCACTGAGATCCTGCAGTTCTGTCTGTCCAATTGGCCTTGTGTGTGGAACTGGAAGCATTTCAGAGAATACTACCTACCATGGAAGTCCTAGACTTTAATCTCTTACCTAACAGCTTAAATTTGGTCTCCAGAACCTCTCTCCTACCTTTCCCTATGTCACTGGTACCTACATGTACCATGGCCACCAACTGCTCCCCAGCACGGCACATAAATCTACCTAGATGTCTTGAGAGGTCCACAACTTTCACACATGGCGGGCAATTCACCATGTGGTTCTCTTGATCATGACAAACCCAATTATCTATATTCTAATAATCAACCCCCCATTACTATTACCTGTTTCTTCCTAATAAGTGGGGTCAGTGTGAAAAGATACCATAACATCATCTGGAAGGAGGGTCCCAATTATGGGATCATTTCCCTCAAGCTCCAACTTGATGTTCTGCTTCCCAAGATTTTCATCCTCCTCAACAGTACAGAGTCTGTCAGATTTGGGTGGCAACCACACTACTGTGTCCCTGAAAGTCTAGTCTATGTATGTATGTCTTTGTCTCTCTTAACTCCTCCAGTTCAGCCACTCTGGTCTCAAAAGCCTGTACTCATTCTCTGAGGACAGACAGCTTTCGTGTCTGGTGATTGATTTTTCCATTTAAGTCTGATGCTTGCTGAATGCTAGTGTGAAAGGACATGGTTTAGAGATTCACATTCTACCTAGGCCTGGTCTACACTAGGAAATGAGGTCAGTATAACTATGTCGCCCAGAAGTGTGAAAAATCCACACCCTGTGAGCGATGCAGTTAAACTGATCTAAACCCTGGTGTAGCCAGTGCTAGGTCTAGGGGAAAATTCTCCTGTTGAGGCTCCCTAGCTATTGAACCTTGGAGAGATGGACCCCTCCCATTGGCGTAGGTAGCATCTTCACTGAAGCACTGCAGCTGTGCAGCTGTAGCGGTTTATGCCGCTGTGCAGCTGTGTGGTTTATGTGTAGACAAGCCCCTGCTGACTCTTCTATTTCTTTCCTCCTTTTTACATCTAAACTACTTGAGTGGCCAAAATTTACTTTTTTCTTGTTTAAGATCATAATTTGCTCAGTATCATCCTGGATATGTGATAAAAATTTTTTTGATTTTTTTTAAATTACCTTACTTCTGCTGAATCTCTAGGAATATCATTGCTTTGAATTTTACTTGATTTATTGGCAGCCTTTGATAACACTGAACCAAAAGGGGTATTTCTCAATGGTTCTCCAGGCGCATTTGGATCATTGTGAGTGTTTCACGGACATTAATGCAGTGTTTCCAGAAAGGTGAATGATGCACGCATCTTTTGAAACACTGGCCTGTTCAGGAAGCTGTAAGCAGAGACTTTCTTCCCAGACCAGAAGTTCACTGTAGAGGAAGTAAAAATGCCCATTGTGATCCTGTGAGACCCCGCCTATCCCTTAATGCCATGGCTTATGAAGCCATACACGGGGCACCTTGACAGCAGAAAGGAGGGTTCAACAACAGGCTGAACAAGTGCAGAATGACTGTGGTGTGTGCATTAGGCCGTTTAAAGGCCTGCTGGTGCTGCCTATATGGGAGGTTGGACCTGGCCAATGACAATATTCCTGTGCTTATAACCACGTGCTGTATGCTCCATAATATTTGTAAGGGAGGGGTGAAAGCTTCACTTAGGGCTGGACCACTGAAGCTCAGCACCTGGAGACTGAATTTGAACAGCCAGAGACCAGGGGTATTAGAGGGGCGCAGCACAGGGCCATAAGGATCAGGGGGACCTTGAGGCAGCAAATTGAAGCTGAAAGCCACTAATATTTGTTGCTATGCTCGGGAGTGCAGTGCTTGTAATGCTAGGAGGTGATTGTGATTGGTGCAGACAATGCACTATGAAGGTTTAAGAAAATTGCCTGTTGCTTTGCATGGCTCTGTTTGCTTTCAATTAATGGAATAAAGATTGCTTTCAAACCAAAACAATTCTTCTATTAAAAAACAACCAGAGGAGAGAGACAAACAAAAAAACACATCAGCACTGAGGGGGATGGTGGAAGGGAGGGTCCCAGGAGGAGGTGGGAGTCCCAGGATGGTTAAAGATTTGTGTATGTCCAAGTATCCTATCCAGCCACCTCCTTTTGGAGTACAGTGCAGCGGGTACTGTACTTCAGCAGGGCTAAATTGCATAGGGACAGCTGTTGATTGCAGTGGGTACTGGGAGTCCGCAGGGCTGGACTGTGATGGGGCAGGGCTGGAATGCAGCGGGCAGGGCCATCCCTAGCTATTTTGATGCCCTGTGCAGCCCCCCATGGGGGTGGCTGGCCCCAGGCCTCCGTGGGGGATGGGAGGGAAGAGGGGCTGGCCACTTCCTGTGGGAGGTGGAGTGACCCGGCCCCAGCCGGCTCCGCTCCTCTGGCTCCCAGCTGTGCCGCCGGAAAGTGCTGTGGGGACGGTTTCCTCCTCCTCCCAAGCCTGGGAGCCAGGGGAGCGGAGCAGGGTGGGGCCAGGTCACTCCACTTCCTGTAGGAAGTGGCCAGCCCCTCTTCCCCCCTGTCCCCCGTGGAGGCTTGGGGCCCCAGCCTGCTCCGCTCCCTTGGCTCCCAAGCTAGGAGGGGGGAACCGCCCCCCAGCACTCACCAGCGGCGTGGCTGGGAGCCAGGGGAGCGGAGCAGGCTGGGGCCGTGTCACTCTACTTACCATGCGGTGAGTGCAGGGTCGGGCCTGGCTGCAGTCTTCAGGGAGTGGGGGCGGGGCTGGGGTGGAGCAGGGGCAGGGGTGGAGGCGGTGGGGCCCATGGGACTGGAGCAGCATGTAGCTACGCAGGGCACTAGGAAATATAGTGCCCCAAATTTCCTGGTGCCCTATGCAGCTGCCTACTTTGCCTATGGGTAAGGATGGCCCTGGCAGCGGGTACAGACTGGAGCCAGGAGGTTGGTAAGAGTGTGTTGGTGGTGTCTGGGGGGCGCATGGGAAAGAGTTTTGTGACAGCAGCTGCAGGGGTGGGCGCGTGCAGAGTTGCTCGGTTTGCAGTGCTAGTAGCGCCTGGAGTGTGTCCAGTTGGTGCTCCATAACGTTTAAGAGCCGCTCCATGGCTTCGTTCTGGTGCACCACATTCTCCTTTCTGTCCTCCTTCTCGCTGTCCTGCCACTCCTTCAATTCTTGTTTTTTTGGCTGCGGAGTGCATCATGACCTCATGGAGAAAGTCTCCTTTAGTTCTTCGTGGCCGCTTTCTAATTCTATGTAGCCTTTCAGCCAGCAATAACAAAAAGGGAAGCTGGGCTCCCACAGTCATATCTGTGAAGCCAAAATGCAACATTTTACAGAAGCAGTATTGTTTGCAACACACAGACCACTGATTCAGTGATTTAAAACACAGCTACTACTCACATACTTCTCACTAACTGGATGACCCCAGGCAAACACATGAGCCACAGGACCCTCAGAATGGTGAGTAGCCGCAAGGGCAGGGGAAATCAGTGTTCCAGGACCCTACTGTACATGTGGCTCTTGGGAAGACACAGCACTGTACTGGGGGCAGGAGGGCCTTATAGTCATTCCTGTCCCCACAATTGCCACAGGCTGTGTTCATTATGGAAGCTATCTCGCTGCTGAGGGTGAGCAGGGAATCAAGGGAGGGTCTTCTCCAAGACTGCGGCTTCCGCCCTGACCCCTATGCGGCTCGCCTGTGTGCAGCAATGTTCCTCCCACTCTGCCCCCCTACCCCCGTGACAGCCGAGTATTGCGTCAAGCTCTTTGTAGAACTGGCAGCTTGTGAGTGCAGCACCAGAGCAGTGGTTTGCCTCCTGTGCCTTGTGGTAGACGTTCTGCAGCTCCTTCACTTTGACCCTACACTGCACTATGTCCTGGTCATGGCCCCTTTCTGTCATGAATCGTGAAATCTGTCCGTAGATATCCTAATTCCTATGGCTGGAACACAGCTAGGGCTGGACAGCCTCCTCTCCCCAAATGCTGATGAGGACCAGCAGCTTGGCATTGCTTCAAGCGGGGTATCACCTGTTGCGTGGACTAGGCATGGTCGCCTGGAACAATGCACTGAGACCACTGCACGCATCACGGAGCAAACAGAAAGGGGACTTTCTAAATTCCCAAGGAATTTAAGGGATGAGGCTCACAGTTGGGGCAGGGCAGGGCAGTAGAGTTCAAACTGATGACCAGAGAGGCAAGAAGAGGCATTGTGGGACACCTCCCGGAGGCCAATCGCAGCGTGATAATTGACCAGGGTGTCCACACTGGCGCTGCAGCACTGTACCTCCAGTGCAGAAAGCTGTACACCTCTCGTCGGGGTGGTTTTTTTACAGTGCTGCAACTGCGCAGTTTATGCTCACTAAGTGGCTTGGCAGTGTGTACACCTCGGGAGTTACAATGCAGAAAGCTTCTTTACTGCACAGAAACTTACCAGTACAGACAAGGCCTAAGTTGTGGTAACTAAAGGTCTGTGCTGAAAACTCTTCCAGGTTTATGCCAGTAACCTGTAGCAAGGACCACCGGGGTTTGACTCCAAGTCATCCTTTGCCTCCTCCCATAAATTCTAATATTAAAATGCATTTTTACTTTTTCTTTCTCTAAATCTAACTTGCAAATAGAACACAATAATAATCTTCTTTATGAACTTCACAGCTTACTCAGCACTAAGGTGGTTGTTGAATTTTTTCTTTTTACATTCCTCTAACGATGGTTATTAATTATTTGTACTTAATTGTTTGAGCAACTGGCTTTTGAAATTAAGAGTTAATCTTTACAATTTTAGTTATCTCCACATCAAATAAACATGTAGAATATTGCACAGAATTATACTCCTTGTTGTATTTTACATTATTCCTTTGACCTGACCTTGATCCTGTATGACTGCAACCTAAATAACATTCCTTTAATGTAATTTTTGTACACAATTTCCTATTCCTAGAACACAAATTCTACAATCCCTTTTCCTGAGGAATGCAAGTTAGAGAAGAGCTTTGGCAATGGGCAACGGTTTATACCTCTGCAAAATTGAACTTTTTGTAATCTGGGGCCTAACCTTCTGCCAAATATCAAAAGCCTGGTACAAACAATGGAGGTCAGAGATCTTCTCAAAATAACGGTAATAAGAATCCTTTACAATGAAAAATGTTAGGAATCCTAAATATAGGAGCTGCTATAACAAAATACAAATTTGTGTAGGTGCAAATTATTTTTAGGATTAGTTTTGTTGATTACTAACTCCTCCCTTTTTTAGTCTATCATGATTAAATTCTCTCATCCTTCAAGTTCAAGGCCTGCATATTCTAGTCCTCCTCTTGAAAGAAGGATCATTAAAATAGATATGAAAAAGAATCCGTAATAAATCCCCTCAATATATAAATTAGAACTGTAGACCTTTATCAGACATGCACTGTGGCCAGCTCTTAGGATTTTATATGCATCTCAAGATATTTGGGGAGGGGATTTTTAACCTGAAGCTCCTGAGATCATGTAATGTTTTGAGAATCTCAGTTTTCATTTAAAGTTTATTTTCATTTAATTAGCTTAACTTAAAGTTTATAAACCTCATGGTCATGGAGAAAACCTAAAAAGTGAATTAAGAGTGCCCTAAAGATTCAAAACCCAGAAGGCATATAAAAGGAAACCCACATAATTTATTATTATTTTTAAATCTTTGGCTTTAAGATCAGACGTTCTGATTTGTGGGGAAGCCTGACTCATAATTTTTGAATGCTTGGCATTAGGAATACTGAACCATGGCAAACTGTTCAAATCACACTGCAGTTTGCATCATCCAAATCCCTCCTCCCTTGTCCATGTGTTGCCTATGGTCCCATAACACTCAGAGTGTTATACAGAGTGTCGTGCTTACCACAGCAAGTTGTCCCTTTGGCTCATGGTAGTAAGTACTGTGTGCCCCAATCCAAAGACTCCCCTTGATATTTATAGGCACTGGATCAAGTCTTATACTTGGAAGTAGGTATTTGTTGCAGGATCAGTCTCCTGGATTATAAAATCCTCAAAGCAGGTCCTTGATCACACCAGTAGTCCCATTGACTACTAAAGGACTACTCATGTGAGTAGGAGTTTCAGGATCAAGCCTTTGTCTTCTTTATCTATAAAATATGTAGCATTGTGGGTGCTGTAACAATACATGTGTTATTTAGTTGATCACTTAAAGTACTCTGAATCATATGACTTAAGATATATCCATCAATAATAATACTGTCAAAACTGTTCTGTTGCTGTCAGGTACAATGAACTCAAACGCAAAGAAGCAAACCTCTCCCTCACTCTCTACAACAAATATATAAACTCTAAAATAGTAGAAGGCAAGTAGAAAACATGTAGCTAAATGTTGATTTCCTTCTCTCCCCCCTGCCCCACCTAAGTATAAGTGATGTCTCTGTATTTTATTTATCCCAGTTCGTAAGTGATTATCAGTGACCTAACCCATGGCAGTTTTTCCAGTCCTCTAAATAAGGATGCGTTTACACGTGGTAGTAGCTTGATGTAATGACAGTGGATAATCAAAATAAATAACAATAGTTTACTGTGCAGCACTTTGCTTAGGAAACTCAAAACATATTTATAAATTGTAACTATCTCCCTACACTTTTTCTATGGAGACAAAATTGTATTTAAAAAAAAAACCCAACAACAACCTTCATTAGCAATTAACAATTATATTTGTGGGTTATGCTTTCTGTACTAGCAGAGAGAAATCAACTCAACATGCATAAATCATCTGTAATAGCTGTGAAGTTGAAAGGTTCAGTTGCATTAGTTAGTTTCATATGCTGGCATGAAATTAACCCAGTCTACAACTAGGAAAATGATAGTGCTGTGATAGATGTTTACTGTTAATTTAGTTAAACAATATTTCATCCAAGGGTCTTATCAAGCTATAAGACAGGCATATCTGTTGTAATTATATTTTACATCAGCAATGTGACACATTAATGAAATGTGTCACTACACCAGTGTTAGGATACATTTCATTAATGCAAAGCACTTTTGTTCTATGCTTTACATTTGGAAACAGATTTAAGTATTAAGTGGCTAATGTCTGCAGCCAGGGAATCCTTTCCGAATTTGTAACACTGACCAGAACAGACCGCATTACACTCTCCAAATGGTGCATTTTTGCATTTGAATGTCTGAATTATCCTGGTTTCTTAGAGACGACCACAACACCAACATCTTAAATCCTCAAAATATTGTCCGCTTCATTGAATGCTCGTGATCTAAGCATATGTGTAATTATTCTGTAATTCTCCCCAAAATGTGATTCCTTGGAAATGCATACTAGATTTCCTCTATTGTAACTGCAATGACTATTTCTTTGTGTCCGTTTTTTTAAATACGGTCACAAGGAAGTCTGTGTGCCTTGGTGCACCGCATGTGTAATGATGATTCCTCCCCCCCACCTCTTAGCACGCCCATCAGGGGGAAAAAAAAAACAAAACCCAAACTGCTTCATTTGTTTGAGGGTACAGACCGAGGTCACAAAAAGACCATTTAAGATAGTATACATACAACACTGGTCTTTCTTACAAGAAATGGGCCTAATGTCACATACAATGGACTTATAGCTAGGCATGTATACAAAACTAGAATTTACAATTGTTACTAAACCTGGTTGTGGTAATCCATGCATACATATACTTCTGAGGAGAGGGAAAAAGGGTCCTGTGTACCCAGAAGTTCTGTAGCTATTTTGATGCAATTGATTGCATGTTTGATTTTCCAGAAATATTCTACCAAATTTAGTAGGGAACTTTAAATATATAGAGACTTTTTTTTAATACAATCTGTAAGTAAGTAAATTCAGCGTATGGGGGGGAATTCAGTTTTAGTTAACTTGATTTTTATTGAGCACGGCTCAATAGTGCAAAAATGCATTATATTTTTAGCATAAACTAAAATAATCTAATTAATCTTCATTCACAGATAAGAAAGTGTTTCTGTCACACTAAGCATGACCAGACTATATCGTTCAAGGGTGGAGTGCTAGTCGTAATCTTTATTTTTGCACTTCGTGTATAAATAACTTTATCTGGCTTATTTTAATTGGGAAAGATCAGACTTTACTTAGAAGTTGTCCATGATGGTTTCTCTTAACCCCTTCCCTTTAGAAGTCCATATAATGATTTTTTTGATACTTGTGTTAGTAACCATAGCATAATAATTCATCATTCATTTTAAAGAAACTAAATTCATCAAGGCTGGAGGTGTGTGAAATGGTTGTCATGAAATGCCAAAATCAAGTATTTTTGCAATTTGTTGCAAATTTATAAATAGAACTATTTCAGACAAAAATTTTGCTTAGATATATATTTTCTTCAAGTAAAATGGGCCTTTTTTCAACAAATAGGCTTAATTTTAAAAATTAATTTTAATCACTTTTTTCTTTGCATCAGAAATGTGAAAATAACTATTTTATCAAAAGCAACATTTTAGAGGTGTGAAACTATGTAAAATGCAATACAATGTCCATAAGAAGATATATGAAACAATAACAATAAATTCTGCAAAACTGATTATGACTAGGAATCCATGCAACAAGTATTGTACAATATTCTTGAAGGTTTGAGGGCTGCGGGTTTACGGTTTACAGTTTAAATAAAATGTAAAAATCTGAGTTTAAAAAATAATCTTAATTGGTAAATTAGATAAAGATTAAGCCACGTAGAATAGACATCTGAATAGAGGAAAATGCAGCTTTCTGTAAAATACCCAGATGATTTTGCATGAACAATAATTTCTTAGTATATATAACAATGTTTGGAAGATTTTATTATACTTATTAACCATTAGCTCATTATCCTATTTCAGTATTCACCATTAGTTTCATCCTGTAATCTTAGCTATTCATTGGCTTATTTCACTTATTAGTATTAATAATATATTATTTAAAAAACCTTCATTAGTAAAGAAAATTACATCGGTTTTGAAGGCAAATTATTAATTGTTGTCTGTATGGTTAATGTGAAATCTGTTGCTTGTTTAAAAACAAAACAACCTCATCTATTGTTAAGCCCAAGTTACAAAGAGAAGGAAATTGAAGGAGAAGATGGATTACTATTATTCATTATTTCTATTGTGCCTGAAAATGGATATTAGGAGTACTGATGGAGTTCAATCCTACATTCTCCTGCACTCCCAAATCTCCTGATGAAATCAGTGAGAATTCTAGACAACCAAGAAATTCCAGTTTGGGCCCTTTAATGGTGACAGTATTCCTGGTTTATACTCTAAGCACACTGAATAAGAGTGAAATTCATACCAAATGTGTGTGAAATTCATACCCCTTGTGGAGGATTTATAAAAGGCCATAGTCCTACATGCAAAAGTGCAATGGTTGTACAGAATCCTTCAGAGCCCCTATGAGCCAAAGTGGTACCATTGCGGGTTAGAGGGGGGTTGGTCTGAGTATCTAATATTCAGGAACCCTTCATTTGGGACAATGGCCACTATAGTGACTGTAGAGGGACTGCACAGTAGCCCTGTGGCCTGCCTTCAAGGTTAGATTTCGTCATCCCTATTCTCCCGTTAATTTCTCCCACAAAACCTGGTTACTTGTACCTTGTGCAGGAAAGGTGTTTATTTCACTGTATGGGCTTACTTTGTCGCTTAGATGCAATGTAGTGTAGCACTAAATATTTTCCCTCAGTCATAAACAAAGGGTGAGAAGGGAATTAGGACACAGGTGAAATGACTTGCCCATAGTCCCACAGCAGGTTAGTGGCAGAGCCCGGAACAGAACTCAGATTTCCTGACACTTCATCTGGTGCCCTGTCCACTAGGCAATGCTGCCTCAAGTGTTACTTAATCTCTTTTTAAATGGAATTACAAGCACTTGACTAGCTGGATGAGTTTCACAAGTCTGATGAAACAATACAACAAAGCATATGGTATTTCAGTATAATTCAGAGGTGGACCGATTTCCTGTCAATTATTTTTGCTGATCTGTAAAATGAGCAATAATCAATTTCCCAGGATTATTTGCAACCAGAACCCAATGTCCCTACATACACTGCTGAGGGTATAAGAATGATTTAATGCAATGTGGCCAGCTCTTCTCTGCTAAAATAAGAACTCCTACTCGATGTGTCAGTGACTTAGTGCCTGAACTGGGAGAAATCAATAGGATGACAATCTCTTTCAACAAGTTGAAGCACAAAGAAATAAGGTTTTTCAATGGTATGCTTTTCGTCCTAGATTCATAGAGTGAATGAAAATCAAAAGCAAACTCCCAGTGGCTTCAGTAGGGTCAAGGTTTCTCCCATAAAATTGCGCTATCTCTCTCTCCCTCTCCCCAATACGTCATATATGACAAGTATTTTTGTGTGTGTTTACACACACATTTACACACACAAATACATGTACACATATATGCATATTCATATAACATCTAGGTTTGATTTGTATCTCGACATGAATTAGTGACTGGTAGGCAGCTATCAATCTAAACTGGCTACGTTTAATTGTAATGACCAGCTCTCTGTTCCATTTTTTGCTGTTTTCCCTGTATTGTTATATGGAGTGTTTTAGTCCAATATCCTGAAATGGCCAAATAAACGGCAGTTGTTCCCTATATCACATAAATTACTGAAAAACAAACTGTGGCTGGAAAAACATTGGTACTGTGTGAACTTCACTTGCAAGTATTTTTTTAATGATGCCAGTCTACTCATGGTTTAAAAAAAAATGTTGATTGTAAATCAGCAAAATAGGCTGGGCTTTGTAAGCTCCAAGTTGGCAACAGCTTGTTGAGAGTAAATCCTCTCATGGAAGGTTTTGCTAATCTGAATAAATTCAATTTCAAAATCCTTCCTTGATCTAAGCTTGCTTAAGCTCTCACCAAGGCCTAAGGACCCCGAGGGTCAATTCCAATAACAAAAGATAAGAAAAATCTGCCCTTTCTCATATCTCTTTGCAGTACACTATAAGCTGTTACCTCCGTGCAAAAAATCTTTAGGTTTAATGAAGTAGCCTTTTGATACTTTTTAAGGATGAAGTTCAATGTTTCCCACCCTGATGCACGAGTGCTCTGCATACCACCCAGGAGTGATGTCATAGGGACCTTATATGCTCCTTTCCCAAGACTGAATTGTGCCTTGTAAAGGAGAAGCCCTTGAAATTGCTACAGGGAACCAAAGAGTCATAAGAAAATAAGTTAGATGGCCCTTTGTAAATGAGCTGGGCTAGTTAACAGTAAGTTAAGCAAACTATAAAGTGGAACTTCAGTTGACCTGAGGCAGTTTCTGCTTGGTGGAAGGATGAGCTGTTGTATTTGCAATGGAGAAAGTTAGTTTAGGAAAGTGGAAGAGGTTCGGGGGTGAGGAGGCACTGTGGTCTTTGTGCCCAATCCTGCTCCCATTGACGTCAGTGGTACAGGTCCTTTCTTCTGAATCTTGCCTACACGGGCTGAAAATAAACAATGTCAAGAAAAATTGCTTTATTTTTTCTTCTAAATGCTTTTCTGTAACTTTTTCCTTTTGGTTGGAGCTTTGCATGTTAGGCAGTAGCTTATTCTAGAGGTCTTCTAGGCTTTTTTCTTATGAGATATTGGGAAAATAATGTAAAAAGCGAAAGAACTATTGATTTTGAAAAAATGGGTCAGATCCTCAGCTGGTATAGCCCATAGACATTAATAGAACTATGTTGATTTACATCAGCTGATGATCTGGCCTAATGTGTATCAGAAATCCATTATATAATAGCAATTATTAAAACTGTCGTAACAGAAGAGGCTGAGGCATTTGGCCTCAACTTGGAGGAGAGGACATTAGTATACCCAGAATGTCCACTCAAGGGATGGGAAAGGCAATTTATGTATATACACAGAGGGAGAGAGAGAGGAGAAGAGAAGGTGGAGGGGTAAAGATGAGGAGTTCTGTTCTCACCATGTTGCATTGAGTTATACACGAGGAGGATGGATTTTATGGAAATAATAGGCCTGTTCTGGCTCCCACTGAAGTGAATGGAAGACTTGCCCTACATATTAGTGCGAGCAAAATCAGACTTAGTGTTGGCTTAGAATGTAAGTTAAGAAGTCAACAATTTCTGGTAAGAAAAAATCAGCTTTACTGCCATTGTTAGGAGCTCAGTATTGAAAGGAGTGGGCTGCACAAGGTCAAAATGTAATTTGGTATATATAATAGAAATGTTACTATGATTTTATATCTTTCTTTGTAATTTCATTAGGAGAGGTAGATATTGTGTTAATCCATTTTCTGAGATAAAATAACTCACTTTGCTTATTGTTATTAGGCATAAGTATCTAAGGCTAAGCCTACCAGAGACTGTAAAATCTTATTCTTTTTTGTTTCTATTATCACTGTTCTTCTAACTTAGTACTTTAAAATATTTGACCACTACCTGACCATTAAGCATGTGTGAGACACGTTGATTCAGTATTAGCAATTCACATGACCTTACAGCAAGTCCTGTGATCTTTGATGTTTTCATTAAAGCCCCAGCTCCTGGAGTCATGTTATTACATGCAAATTTCAACTTTTAAAAATAAATAAATTTCTAACTCTCTTGGTTGTAGAGAAAAGCTGTAAAATGTGACCCAAATGCACCCTAAAGATTAAAAAAAAACAGAAGGCAAATCAGGAACAAATTATTTAAAACAAAATAATTACTTTTAAGCCTATGTCATGATTTTTTGGCACTTGATTTTTGAACATATAGAGTTGATGATACAGTTGACATCAATAGGTCTATTCATGCTTAAATTAAGTACATGTATAAGTGTTTGCAAGATCAGGGCACAAATGAGCTTGCTTATTTCTTAGTCCCTAATGGATGCTTTTCATATCTCCCAAATCATTGTACAATTCACCACAATGGTGTAAAGCCTAGAAATAGCAAGAGTCCTACAGATTGTGATTCATTCATAAGCATACAGGAAAGGTGTATGGTAACCTTGCAGGTGATGGGTTTTATCCCTATCACCTGTAAAGCTAGGGAATGCACCCAATTAGTCATGCTTTGCACCTGTGGAGGTGAGTAGTTAATTGGCTGCAGGCTAGAAGGGGTGGGGCTAAGTCATAATAAATAGACTGAAGAGTTCAGCTGATGGAGAGAAAACAGGTCTCTCTGGCTGAAGAAAGCCCAGGGTTAGGGTACACAGACCAAAACAGTGGAGTTGTGACTGCAGGCCTAGCATAGGCTCTTGTAAGGGAAGCCCTGAGGTAGAGTCTGTAAGTAGAAAATAAGAGACTTCAGTAGCCCAAGAGGGCAGAAGAACTATTCAGTTTCATCTGGACTTTTGCTTGGACTTGTTTATGATACCTTGGAAAGGGTCTGAACTTGGCTGGAGGCCTGAGGCACAGAAGACCTGGGGCCAGAGACAGAGAGCTGGTAGGAGATGCTGGAGGCAAAGATAGTGACAACATCCTGCACTGATGCAAAGGGGCACTCCAAGGGTGAGATCCCCATCCATTCCATTTCTGATGCCAGGCACTGTTATCACGCCCTCACATTTCAGTGATGTTAGAAGTCTATTTTGTTTTAAGTTCCCTTAATCAGCTGATAAGTCTCCTAAGCAGAAAGAGCTTGCTTTATGGATTGTACACATACAACCATATTTGTTTCTAAGCTCAGCACTGTGAAAGTGACAAATGTTTTTTGTAAACTTAAATTAGGATTTTAAATGGAACATTTTTATTGACAGGCAAATTATTTTACTATTCCACCATGCATGCACTTTATTGTCCTCATAAGAAGAGCTGTTTTCTTGCCCCAAAGCTACTTCATGTCACAAACATACAACAATTATTAGAGGGGTAGCCGTGTTAGTCTGGTTCTGTAGAAGCAGCAAAGAATCCTTGCATCTGAAGAAGTGGGTATTCACCCACGAAAGCTCATGCTGCAAAACGTCTGTTAGTCTATAAGGTGCCACAGGATTCTTTGCTGCTTATACAACAATTATTGGTTATCATAAAGCTTTTTGATTCAAGACTGTAATATTCATACAGGGCTTGCTTACTTTTCCAATATTGGATGGAGTGTGACTAAATGAAAGGGAAAAGGCTTGCGTCTCACTATTCAACATTTTAGGAAACCCACCAAGGTTCAGTTTATATGTAGCTAAAAATGTCACTGCTGTTTTAGCTGTTGCTTAAAATCTCCCAGGCAGAGTTGGTCAAATTATTCATTGTGGATGAATGAACAGATTAATTTACTGTTTTTCTATTTTCAAATCATTTGTGAACGGATCTAATTTAGACAAAGATGCTCATTATTCATAAGTAGTTGCCAAAAATTTCATGCAGACAAATGTCAGCTTAGAGTTTGGAAAGTGTTCTCTGACTCTGATTGCAATGGGTAATTGGTCACCTGCATCAGAGATATTGCTTTTGCTCTGTGACTGCCTGAAACTTTTAAAAGAGGAGAAGTGAATAATGCACAGTCTGGTTGGACTTCCCAGGGGAATAAACATTTATGCCACTATGTGTGAAACTTTTTCAGTTTCAAATTAAACTATTGGTCAACTGAAGACTCTTCAGCTACAAATAAAATGGCCTCATCCATAAGAGTAGGGTTAATTCACCCACTTTATTTGTTAAAATATTTCAGTGTTGCTAAATCTCATGATTTTATTGTAAGTTTTGTGATTTTTGTGTGTGTGTATGTTTATCTTATAGCCCCAGCTCCTGGAGGCATGAGATTGTGAGAATCTCAGCTTTCATTTAAAAAATGTATAGTTCTACCCTTTGTGGTTGAAAAAGAAAGCTTTAAACTGTGTTCTAAATGCACCCTAAAGGCTCAGAAGCCAAAAGGCAAAACCCATATCTGAAACCAAACTGATATTTGAAAATCACTTCTTTTATTATTCAACCAGTTCAGTTTTCAGGTAAAACTACCAAAGGATGAGAAGAAGGGCTTCATCTGATGTACCACACGATCTCCTAGCCACTTAATGTAACAGAAATGTGTTTATCTCAGCAGTGAGGATTGGGCTAAGATCAGATGCAAAATTAATAACCACAAGAAACTGAATAGTGACTTTTCCACTGATTCTTTGCAAGCACGACACGACCCAATAATTATTTGCTGTTGGGGAGGCAAACACATGTCTGCTTGATGCAGAGCATTGTCTAATGTGTGCTCAGTAAAGGGTTGCTTCCTTCCATAAGGGTGAAGACATTTGTCATGCATTTCTGTGCTAGATAATAGTAAAGAGGAGTGTACACTGTGACAGAGGACAATGCACGGGGTTGCGGAGTAGCATGTGTACACCACCAATACGCTCAGGTGGAGTATGGGGCTCTCTTATTGGCTGAAAGCAAATTACACAAAATGGAGATCCTGTTAGTACCAGGTATCTGAAACATAAGTGGCGAATAAATGCATGAAATGTGTTAACAAATAAGGCAGACGGGAGAGAGGTTTCTCATAAATTACAGCCCCTATTCCATCTAATTTGCAGTGATTCATGAGCCTCCCTCTACCACTCAGCAAGCATGTGTCATGAGTACCACACTAGCATTGTCATGATGGACTGCACACGGCTGCCATATCTGAAATCCATATGCTACAAAAGTACAGATACAGTCACACTGCTGTCTCCTGAGGTTCATGAGAATTAATTACTCTAAAAACAAGATTTCCAGGCCAGTCCACCTAGGTATTGGCTGAGTTAATGGTTAAGTTGCCCTCTACCCAAACATCCATGGGTGGTGAGGACCAGTGTAGTCTGTGCATTTCCAGGTGGCACAAGGGGTAGGCCCAATAAGTTGCTGGTCTTGTTTCCCAGGACCGCCACATTAGTCTGGTTGCATTACTCCTTCTTGTGAGTGAGCACCATCAACTCCTTCCTCATCTTTACTGTCATTGGCTGGGGGCTCGAATTCTATGAAGGGTATTCCACATCTCATGGCTATGTTACGTTGCATACATCACACTAGATGCACATGGTGATGTATTACCAGTCTGAGAAAGTGGCCTTAAATAAGGCCAGCGTAATCCTATGGTGATAAATGGGATCCATGTGAGACTGTGTCTCCCAGCACACTGCTTGACCACTTGTGTGTGCTCTTCCAAACTGCAGCACACACATGTGAACACATACACACTCTTTGTACATCTTGTCACCACTCTGCCTAGCAGCAGCAGATTTTGGAACCATGAAGGTCAGTTTGCTGTTGGAGGAAAAATGAGTGGCATGGAGTCTGGGTATTTTTTCTGCATAATATTATTATTAATATTACAGTACCTCATTTTATTTACACTGAATACACCAGTTCTTGGGCAGAAATGATCACAAACAACCGGCAGGCAATCTCCTGTTTCCCCCTGGTTCCCAGGGATACCACAAGTACAATTCTGCCACAAGAACTGACACAAGTTAGAGAGATTAAGCCATTTAGCCATCATGCTGTCCCCTGCAAAATACTACTTTCCCTTTCCTCACCTCAGACTTCTGTCCACTAGCCAAAATCATTATCTTCTCCTCTCCCTAGGATCCCAAATCCAAAAATCAAATGAATGGCTTCTCCCTTCCCCTCCACAACTTCCTAAAAAACTTGGCTGATCCTAGATCCTTTTCTTTTTTGTCATTTAGGACGATAATTGACCTAAAAGACTTAGTTATTAGCCTTTTTTAACCTAGGATTTGAAAGTGAATCCTAGATGATAGTGGGTCTGAAGAACTGTTACCTTTGTAGTCTGCCTGGACACTCAGTATCATGTTGCTCCATAGTTTCCATTTCCATAATTCTTTGATTTTTGATGGTAGTCCTGAGGTCCTGGGAAATCACACAAATGCCTGACTTGGGCTAATGGTCTGATGTTATGCAGGCCTCTCTCTTTACCCTTCCCTTCGAGGAAAAAAATCAGACTCCTCTCCTTCCCCTCATAACATTCATTTCTTCTCTCCACCAAATCTCTTTCCTTCCATTGCAAATTCAACTCCCCTTCCCAGCTCCTTTTGTTCTAAATGTGTTTCTTCTCCCCACAACCCCCACATGTGATAGAAACACCAAAGGGGGCCTATAGACTTTACCATAAATGGAGGATGGAGGCAGAGGGTCAGTTCTCTCCTTTGCTACAGATAGAAAGGCAGGATTGGCTGTCTAGGAGCTTGACTTGCTTCTGGATGGCAAGGTGCAGGGTTAGGACAGAGGCATCAAGTCTCCCTCGTATATAATTACTATCAGTCCTGATTTGGCCTGGATAGGCCCAGGTTTTTACAAATGGTCTATAGGAGAAATTACCTTAGTGGGGTAATTGTGCATATGGCAGAAAAGCAGCTCTGGCAGGGCTCTGAGAGGCCAGTAATGGGATTTAGCTAGAGGACAGATACTCTAGTTTCTACTAATAGTGAATTTTGAGGTTAGGATGGAAGAAGAGTTAATTGAGGAGGAACTGATTTTATGTATTGTGAGGTAAAGAAGACAGGAATAATTTGTGCATGTATTTGAATTTATTTCTCTGAAGTGGGGGACACGGGGGATGGTAAGGGAGCTCACAAGGGGGTGGGGATGCACAGAAGGACCCTGAGGACTTCCCCAATACCCAGGAGAGAGGAAAAATAAGGGGGAAGCCTGGAGGGAGGAATAGCAGGCTTTTGGGCTTTCCTACTGTAGGTAAGAAGAGACCCCTCTTAGGAGAAGGGTGGGTTTCATGGTTTCTGGTTGCTTAGCTGAACCCCCCCCCCAACCTTCTGAGGCCTTGAAAATTGAGATATTCCTATTCAAATCACCTAACGTTCCTTTGGGTTACACACACAGCACCCCTTCTTGCCTCAGTTTCTTCTCAGAATTGTCCCAGGATATTTTTTTAAATAGCAACTCTGCTCATGGTAGATGGTGCATTGGACCTGAGCAGGTGGGATGCATCTGAGGTCAGGGCACTGTCAGCTGAGCAGCTCCTTGCCTGGAGGAAGTCTCAGGAAGGGATGATATTTCATTTACCTTCAACCAGTTGCTGAGTCACCTCACTGTTCCTCTGCCATTTGTTGGGGAGAGGGAGAGGAGCACTCAGTGCAGGAATACAGGATCTGTGATAGCAAAAAGTGGAACAGCCTTGCAACTGGATAAGAAAGCAACCCATTAGGCAAGTGGTTGCACAGCCAGCGTTCCAGTTTGGGCTGGCATGTGTATTATAAAATACATGATATACAATACTGCCACTAACAAAATCAGCTCTTTGGGGAATTTTCCAATTGTTACTAGTGCCATGACAAAGTTAATTACCATGGTGTTGTCAATGCGGACTGCTTTTTAATGATGCCCATTGCACACTAATTTACAACTTTACCAGTGATGCACACACAAAATACCATGTATGTGAAATATCATGTTTGCATTTCTTAATATTTTGTGATTAATGGTGCAAGTGTAACGTAGTTTTTTGCATTTATTTTCCTAGATTCATTTTAAAAAGAATGTGGTAGAAAAGGTGGTGGGAGGTGATGAGGGTTGAAAGGCCTTGTGCCTAAAAAATGTTCGCATTTAAATTGTTCCAAATAAGCAGTGAAATGCATAGCTCACCTCACTGAGGCCTGGTCTACACTAGGCATTTAAACCGGTTTTAGGAGCGTAAAACCGATTTTACGCCACACCCGTC
This sequence comes from Mauremys mutica, assembly GCF_020497125.1. Lineage (NCBI taxonomy): Eukaryota > Metazoa > Chordata > Testudines > Geoemydidae > Mauremys > Mauremys mutica. The sequence goes on from NC_059075.1 coordinate 85,207,620, forward strand.
CACACTAAGAGGCCCTTTATATCGGTATAAAGGGCTCTTTAAACCGGTTTCTGTACTCCTCCCTAACGAGAGGAGTAGCGCTAATATCGGTATTACCATATCGGATTAGGGTTAGTGTAGCCGCAGATCGACGGTATTGGCCTCCGGGCGGTATCCCACAGTGCACCACTGACCGCTCTGGACAGCAATCTGAACTCGGATGCAGTGGCCAGGTAGACAGGAAAAGCCCCGCGAACTTTTGAATATTTCCTGTTTGCCCAGCGTGGAGCTCCGATCAGCACATGTGGTGATGCAGTTAAAAATCAAAATAAAGAAAGAGCTCCCGCATGGACGATGCAGACGTGATCGCTGTAAGAGCAGGCAAATCTGTTCTATCAGCGCTCCGTTACAGAAGACGAAATTCAAAATCATTTTAAAAAAATCTCCAGACAGATGCCATAGCAGGGACTCAGCGCACTGCTGCGTGACAAGCGTAACGGAAAGCCAAAGAATAAAATGGATGCTCATGGACTGGAGGACTCAAGCTATCCCACAGTTCCTGCAGTCTCTGAAAAGCATTTGCATTCTTGGCTGAGCTCCAAATGCTTCTAGGGTCAAAAACAGTGTCTGCGGTGGGTCAGGGCATAGCTAGGCAATTTACGCACCCCCCCCACCCCCCCCCAGAAGTGAAAGGGAAAACAATCCTCTCTTGACTCTTTTACATGTCACCCTATCTTTACTGAATGCTGCAGATAGACGTGATGGTGCAGCACTCAACACCAACATCCTTGCTCCCCCCACGCCATGGATGGCTGATGGTACAATATGACTGGTATCCGTCCTCATCATCAGCCTATTGGCACATGGGGCAGTGCAAAAGGACTGGTAACCATGCTGACTAGCATCGGTAAGGTCAATCAAGGGCGCCTGGTCCTAATTTTTCGTGGTAGATGGTACAGTATGGCTGATAACCATCGTCATCATAGCAACAGGGGGCTGAGCTCCATCAGCCCCCACCCTTCATGTGTAAAGAAAAGATTCAATTGCCCCTGGACTAGCAGAGGGATGCTGGGCTCCTCTCCTCCACACTCCTTACTGTCCTGTCTGGACTATCATAGCAGCTGGAGGCTGCCTTCCACTCATATCTCACTAACAAGTCACTGTGTCTTATTCCTGAATTCTTTATTACTTCATCACACAAGTGGGGGGACAATGCTACGGTAGCCCAGGAAGGCTGGGGGAAGAACGGAATCAACAGGTGGGGTTGTTGCAGGAGCACCCCCTGTGAATAGCATACAGCTCATAATTTCTGCAGGATCTGACACAGAGCAGCTGTGCTCTCTGGTTCTATGATACAGTGGTTCTCTAGTACACTTGCCCATATTCTAGGCAGGACTGATTCTATTTTTAGATACCAAAAAGGAGGGATTGACTCAGGGAGTCATTCCCAATTTTGGCTTTTGCGCCCCTGGCTGATCTCAGCCAGGGGCACTTATGACAGCAGCAAATGGTGCAGTGCAAAAGGACTGGTAGCCACGATCATCTTATTACCAATTTATGGTATGGTAGATGGTACAATATGGCTGGTAACCATCTCTGCTATCATGCAAAAGCAAAAGCATGCTGCTGTGTAGTGCTGCTGAATTGCCTCTGTGAGCGGCATCTAGTACACATACGGTGACAGTCACAAAAGGCTAAACAGGCTCCATGATTGCCATGCTATGGCATCTGCCAGGGCAATCCAGGGAAAAAAGGCATGAAATGCTTGCCGTTGCTTTCCCAGCAGAAGGAGTGACTGACGACATTTACCCAGAACCACCCGCGACAATGATTTTTGCCGCATCAGGCACTGGGATCTCAACCCGGAAATTCCAAGGGGCGGGGGAGGCTGCGGGAACTATGGGATAGCTACGGAATAGCTACCCACAGTGCAATGCTCCAGAAATCGACGCTAGCCTCGGACCGTGGACGCACACCACCGATTTAATGTGTTTAGTGTGGCCGCGCACACTCGATTTTATACAATCTGTTTTGTTAAACCGGTTTATGTAAATTCGGAATAATCCCGTAGTGTAGACGTACCCTGAGATAAATAGGGTTAAAGGGAGGGCACAATGTTGCCACTGAAGTTGTTTGGCTGGTGACAATTTTCTTCAAGACTGAACTAGAAGAATGATGTCACAGGATTGCCAACCCCACTTGTTCAAAAATGAATTGGAAGATTTTTAAAAATAATAATTTTGGATTGATTTTATTTTCATTCTGGTTTTCGATTCTTTAGGATTCACATTTTCTCCACATGATTTTTTTTTAAATGAAAGTTGTTTTCATGTAATCACATGGTGCCAGGAGCTAGGGCTTTAAGAAAAACACAAAATATCTAGAAATTCATGATAAAATTGCATTACTGTTGCAGTGGTACCTGTTTCTCAATCTTAAAAATATCAGTTGTTGCTGACAACTCCTGTAGTCCTTATTATATTAGTAGATGTGATGTGTGCTTTGTAAAAGTAATGAGGCCTTCATAAGCTGAGCCATCATTACTGCTCACTGTTATTAAATCTTGTCTGAGAAGCTGAGAGATCCCACTCGTGAGCTGGGTGAATTACTGGGTTTGTTGATACCAAACAGGGCCGGCTCCAGACCCCAGCGCGCCAAGCGCGCGCTTGGGGCGGCATTTTGCCGGGAGGGTGGCAGGCGGCTCCGGCGGACCTTCCACAGTCATGACTGTGGAGGGTCCGCTAGTCCCGTGGCTCCGGTGGACCTCCCGCAGGCATGCCTGCGGATGCTCCACCGGAGCCGCGGGACCAGCGGACCCTCCGCAGGCACATCTGCAAGAGGTCCCTCGGAGCCGCGGGACCGGTGACCGCCAGCGCGCCCCCCGTGGCGTGCCGCCGTGCTTGGGGCGGCCAAATTCCTAGAGCCGCCCCTTATACCAAAGTGCATGTGACAGGATGAAGGAACATTACCTGGTCTCTCTTATACAGAGGGGTTAATCCCAGCTCTGCTCCCCCATTTTCTTTATCCTTTGAGCAGGTGCTATGAGAAGGGCGATCAGAGTGGCTGCTTGGCAGACAGATGGTGTAACATGCCTTTGGGAAGGTCAGGCTTCTCACCTAGGTGTCCAAGTATTGAACTGAACTCAAAGCTGAAGTGTTTTCTTTTTCTTTGTGATTATATTAATTTATTTTACTTTCCTGTTAGAAAACTAACCCTTGAGGAAAAGACCTTGCTGACTCTATCTTTCTTTTTCTGCCGAGTCTTTCCACCATAATGTCAGGGTCTACTGGATGCATGCATAATATATAATGTATACAGATACATATACACCAGAGCACCAGTCTGAGGAGGTGTCTACACTATGAAATTAGGTCGATTTTATAGAAGTTGATCTTTAGAAAGCGATTTTATACAGTCGATTGTGTGTGTTCCCACTAAGCGCATCAAGTCAGCAGAGTGTGTCCTCAATACAATGGCTAGCATCAACTCACGGAGCGGTGCACTGTGGGTAGCTATCCCATAATACCTGCAGTCTCTGCTGCCCATTGGAATTCTGGGTTAAGCTCCCAATGCCTGATGGAGCAAAAACATTGTCGTGGGTGGTGTTGGGTACATGTAGTCAGTCTCCCCTCCCTCAGTGAAAGCAACGGCAGACAATCATTTTGCACCTTTTTTCCTGGGTTACCATGCAGATGGCAAGGATGAAGCCCGCTCAACTCACCGCTGCTGTTGTGAGCATAGTAAACACCTTGCGCATTATCCTGCAGTATGTGCAGAACCTGGCTAGGAGCCGCCAGCATGAGGACGATTATGAGGAGGACATGGACACAGATGTTCCTGAAAGCACGGGATATGGCAGTTGGAACATCATGGCGGCAGTGGGGCAGGTTGATACAGTGGAACACCAGTTCTGGGCCCGGCAAACAATCACAGACTGGTGGGACCGCATAGTGTTGCAGGTATGGGATGTTTCCCAGTGGCTGCGAAACTTTCGCATGTGTAAGGCCACTCTCCTGGAACTTTGTGAGTTGCTTTCCCTCATCCTGAAGTGCAGGAATACCAAGATGAGAGCTGCCCTGACAGTTGAGAAGCGAGTGGCTATAGCTCTGTGGAAGTTTGCAACGCCTGACTGCTATTGGTCAGTCAGGAATCAATTTGGAGTGGGGAAATCTACTGTGGGGGCTGCTGTGATCCAAGTAGCCAAGGCAATCACTAATCTTCTGCTAGCAAGGGTAGTGACTCTGGGAAATATGCAGGTCATAGTGGATGGCTTTTCTGCAATGGGGTTCCATAACTGTCATGGGGTGATAGATGGAATGCATATCCCCATCTTGGCACCGGACCACCTTGCCAGCCAGTACGTAAACCACAAGGGGTACTTCTCAATGGTGCTGAAAGCACTGGTGGATCACAAGGGATGTTTCACCGATATCAACGTGGGATGGCTGGGAAAGGTGCATGATGCTAGCATCTTTAGGAACTCCTGGCTGTTTGAACAGTTGCAAGAAGGGACTTACTTCCCAGACCAGAAAACTACTGTTGGGGATGTTGAAATGCCAATAGTTATCCTTGGGGACCCAGCCTACCCCTTAATGCCATGGCTCATGAAGCCTGGACATAATTTGGCGGCGGGGGGTCCTTCTGCTCCGGGACCCACCGTCGAAGTGCCCCGAAGACCTGCGGCGGGGGCCCCCCGCCGCCAAATTACCGCCAAAGACCCGGCACTTCGGCAGTGGGTCCCGCTTCGGCGGTAATTCGGCGGTGGGGGGGGGAGTCCTTCCGGGGTGGAAGGACCCCCTGCTGCTGAAGACCCAGAGCGGAAGACGCTCCGGGGGCCCGGGCCCCGCGAGAGTTTTCTGGGCCCCCCGCAGGGAGTGAAGGACCCCGCTCCAGGGCCCCCGAAAAACTCTTGTGGGGGACCCTGCGGGGCCCGGGGCCTGGGGCAAATTGCCCCACTTGTCTCTCCCCGCTGGGCGTCCCTGGTTTCAAACTGCAGCGCCCTCCTTTCCCATAGCAAGCAATGCTGGTTGGGTTTGCCATTTGAAAGGAGGGGCTGTGGTTTTCGCGTGGCTATTCTCTGGGATGATCCCTTCACCCCTCCCTCCACCATGTGGCTATTCTCAGAGGTGATCCCTTTTAGCCAAGCGCAAACAGCCCAGCATGAACAAGGTCCTTTTACTGTTCCCTTATAAAAATTCCCCTATTTCAACCAGGTGACCATGAATGATATCACTCTCCTGAGGCTAACACAGGCCTGGTCTATACTAGGACTTTAATTCGAATTTAGCAGCATTAATTCGAATTAACCGTGCACCCGTCCACACCACAAAGCTATTTAATTCGACATAGAGGGCTCTTTAGTTCGACTTCTGTACTCCTCCCCGACGAGGGGAGTAGCGCTAAATTCGACATGGCTATGTCGAATTAGGCTAGGTGTGGATGCAAATTGACCTTAGTAGCTCCGGGAGCTATCCCACAGTGCACCACTCTGTTGACGCTCTGGACAGCAGTCCGAGCTTGGATGCTCTGACCAGCCACACTGGAAATGCCCCAGGAAAATTTGAATTCCTTTTCCTGTCTGGCCAGTTTGAATCTCATTTCCTGTGTGGACGTCATGGCGAGCTCAGCAGCACTGGCAACGATGCAGAGCTCTCCAGCAGAGGAGTCCAGGGAATCTCAGAGTAGAAAGAGGGCCCCAGCATGGACTGACCAGGAAGTCTTGGATCTCATTGCTGTGTGGGGCGATGAGTCTGTGCTTTCGGAGCTGCGCTCCAACAAATGGAATGCAAAGACCTACGAGAAGGTCTCCAAAGCCATGACAGACAGAGGATACAGCCGGGATGCAATGCAGTGCCGCGTGAAAGTCAAGGAGCTGAGACAAGGCTACCAAAAAATCAAAGCGGCAAACGGACGCTCCGGAGCCCAGCCCCAGACATGCCGCTTCTACGAGGCACTGCATGCCATTTTCGGTGGGTCTGCCACCACTGCCCCACCAGTGTGCGTGGATTCTGACGAAGGGATAGTGTTGACGGCCAGTTCCTCGTCGATGTTCGCAGATGGGGAAGATGAGGAAGGAGATGAGGTGGGGGGGGGCAGTCGACAGCGCTTACAACGCTGATTTTCCAGACAGCCAGGATCGCTTCATCACCCTCACTGAGATCCCCTACCAACCCTCCCCAGCCGTTACCCCGGACCCTGAATCAGGGGAAGGATCAGTCTGTAAGTGCTTTAAACATGTTAACATTTATTTTTAATGGAGCAGGAATAGTTACTAGTTGAAAAGAAGGTCAATATATATGGGGATAGAACAGAAATCCTCTTGGGAGATCTCCGAGAAGCTCTCCTGGAGGTAATCGAAAAGCCTCTGCATGAGGTTCCTGGGGAGAGCTGCCTTATTGGATGCTCTGAAGTAGCACACTTTTCCGCGCCAGGCTTTCATCTGGTACTCCGGGACCATTGCCTCAACGAGCATGGCAGCATAGGCCCCTGGTTTGTGCTCGCTTTCACGCAGCATGCGCTCTCTATCTCTTTCTGTGACCCTCCTCAGGGTGATCTCGCTCGGAGACTCCTGCATTTAATTAGAGTAATTTGTTTACTATTAGTATTGGGAGTGCTTCACTGTTCCTTTGCATAACAAGAAGCGTCACTTTACAGCCACATGGTGGAGGCTGCAGAGTGGCAGCATACAGGGATCTTTCCCAGGGAACAGACACGAGGGGGTGGAACAGGGGCAGAGTTTATGCTTTCAGGATTGCCTGCAGCAAGAGGACAGTGGTAAACATTCACTTTTAAGCAGCCAAAAGTCTTTGGCTTACCATGCCTGGCTGCTCCACGGATTCTGCTGTCCTGCCCCGATTGTCTGATCTGCAGTGCAATCCCCCAGGCAATGAAAGCGAATTCCGAAAATTCGAACTTCCCCTGAGTGAGTGCACATGAGATAGGTGCTGTGCATGGTCTTGTTCACAGAGACTGACTAGAGTATGTTTCTTCTTTGCAAAAATGTATCTTTGTAAGGAATTCACTCCCTTTTTCCCATCACACCGCTGCAACTGTATCCCGACCTGCTCCAGCATGTCCCTCACAGAGGCTGGCGCAGATTAGGCGGTGCAAGAAAAAGACACGGGACGAGATGTTCGCTGAACTTATGGGCTGCTCCCGAGCCGAGGCGGCCCAGCAGAGCCAGTGGAAGGAGAACCTCTCTCAGCAGCAGCGCTCACACAGCGAACGGGAGGACAGATGGCGTCTGGAGGACCAGCAGGCGACTCAAACGCTGCTTGGGCTAATGAGGGAGCAAACGGACACGCTCAGGTGCCTTGTGGATGTTCTGCAGGACCACAGGCAGGAGGACAGAGCCCCCCTGCACTGTATCTGCAACCACCCTCCCCCGCCACAAAGTCCAATACCCCATCACCCAAAATAACAAGAAGGAGGTGCGCCAAGGGCCGTGAACACTGTCATTCCACCCCAGCAGAGTGCTCAAGTACCAAAAAGCTCTCATTCGCTAAATTTTGAGAAGTCCTTCCCTTTCTGGGTCACCCAAGCCCAAATCCCAGTTTCATCCCCTAACTGTGTAGTTGATTATTAAAAATAGTTTGCTGTTCATTACTGTTTCCGTCATGTTTCTTTACAGAAGACTTTGTGTGAAGGGTGGGGAGGGGTTTGGTAATTGCATAGGACAGTCACCATTACCAGGGTACAGACACGGGGGCAGGATCTACAGAAGGTCACACACACAGTGCAGTCACTAGGCACCCTGGTCAGTCTGGGAGGTGTTTTTCATGTTCTGTGCATAGGTGGCAGGTGCCCTACTCCAGCTATATTTGGAGCTGGGTCTCTCCCCGGCCCTGCCTGGATCGGGCCCTGGTCCCCACGGGTCTCCCCCCGCCCTGCCGCGCTGCGTCCCTGCCTGACAGTAGAGCAGCTCCCCGCAGAAATGCTGTCTGCTGCCCCAGGGTCCTAGCGCCTGCCATCCACAAATGGCAAGGCAGGCTGCCCTTACCCTGCCCTTCCAACATAGCCCTGAGCCTCTCCAATGCCCCAAACCCTCAGCCCCAGCCAGAGCCCTCATCCCCCTACACCTCCTCCCCCTTCCCACACAACCCTCACCCCTTCCTACGCCCCCACCCCCATCCCAGAGCCTGCACCCCTCACCCCTTCCTGCACACCCACCTGTAACCGTCCTCCCCCCAGTCCTCCCCCGCCACAAGGCCACATAGCCACTGCACACAGAGTCCTGAAAAGGAGGGATGGCAGGCTCCGTTGAAACAACCAGTCCGGCACTGCAGACCGCTCTAGGAGCAGGAGCCTGTCATTCCTCGAGTGTAGAAGCGGTGTTAACATCACTGCACACTCTACCCACCACAGTCTGCGTCCCTGTTTCAACCCTTTAACGCGAATTCATTAGTAAAGAAAATGTTGTTAATTAACAATGTTCCATTAACTTTATTTTTAAACGTGTGTTGGAAGGGGGGAAACGTGGTGAACGGGGTATGTAACCGCAAAAGAAAGTCAACAGTAACTGAAACAGGGGCAGGTTCTGCTTCTCTGTAAAGAAACTGAACAGTCACAGGTTACCCTGCAACCTGAGGAATCTATCTTTCAAAGCCTCTTGGATGCACAGCGCTTCCCGCTGGGCTCTTCTAATCGCACGGGTGTCTGGCTGAGCATAATCAGCAGCCAGGCGATTTGCCTCAACCTCCCACCCCGCCATAAAGGTCTCCCCCTTGCTCTCACAGAGATTGTGGAGCACACAGCAAGCTGCAATAACAATGGGGATATTGGTTTCGCTGAGATCCGAGCGAGTCAGTAAGCTCCTCCATCTCCCCTTGAGACGTCCGAAAGCACACTCCACCACCATTCTGCACTTGCTCAGCCGGTAGTTGAAGAGTTCCTTGTCACTGTCCAAGGCACCTGTATAGGGCTTCATGAGCCAGGGCATCAGCGGGTAGGCTGGGTCCCCGAGGATCACTGTAGGCATCTGCACATCCCCAACCGTTATTTTGTGGTCCGGGAAGAAACTACCTTCCTGCAGGCATCTAAACAGACCAGAGTTCCTGAACACACGCGCGTCATGAACCTTGCCCGGCCACCCGACGTTGATGTTGGTAAAGCGTCCCCTATGGTCCACCAGTGCTTGCAGCACCATTGAAAAGTAGCCCTTTCGGTTTATATACTGGCTGGCCTGGTGGGCCGGTCCCAGGATAGGGATGTGAGTTCCGTCTATAGCCCCACTGCAGTTTGGGAATCCCATCGCGGCGAAGCCATCTATGATGACCTGGACGTTTCCCAGGGTCACTACCTTTGAGAGCAGGAGCTCAACGATTGCGTGGGCTACTTGCATCACAGCAAACCCCACGGTAGATTTGCCCACGCCAAAGTGGTTTGCTACTGACCGGTAGCTGTCTGGCGTGGCAAGTTTCCAGAGGGCTCTGGCCACTCGCTTCTGCACAGTCAGGGGTGCTCACATCCGGGTGTCCTTGCGCTTCAGGGCAGGGGACAGCAAGTCACACAGTTCAAGGAAAGTGCCCTTACGCATGCGGAAGTTTCGCAGCCACTGTGATTCATCCCAGACCTGCAGCACTATGCGGTCCCACCAGTCCGTGCTTGTTTCCCGGGCCCAGAATCGCCGTTCCATAGCATGAACATGACCCATTGCCACCATGATGTCCACGGCGCGGGGTCCCGTGCTTTCTGAGAGGTCTGTGCCACTCTGTGACTTCATGTCCTCACCGCGCTGCCGTTGCCTCCTCGCCCGATTTCTCAGCATCTGACTGTTGAAGAGGTGTACAATAAGGTGCGAGGAGTTGACAACGGCCATAAGTGCAGCGATGATCGCAGTGGAGTGCTGTGGCGTCCGCGCTGTCACTAACAGGAAAAGTGCGCGAACTGATTTCCCACCGGTGGGAGTGATGGTTGAATGCTGACAGTTACCCAAGACCACCCTCGACACAGTTTTCCCCCCAGCATGCATTGGGGGGAAATCCCAGAATTCCAATGGGCAGCGGGGAGTGCGGGAACTGCGGGATAGCTTCCCACAGTGCACCGCTTCCAATTTCGACGCTTGCCCCGTTAGTGTGGACTCACAAAGTCGAATTAGTGTCCTTAGTGTGGACACACAAATTCGACTTTGTAAGGTCGATTCTACAAATTCGAATTAACTTATATCGAACTAATCTGGTAGTGTAGACATACCCACAGAAAGAAATAGACGGAATGTTGCTTGAATGCAACCAAAACCCAGGACCATTTGCTGCCATGCTTTGTGCTGCAATGATTCCAGACTACTTGCTACTGGCTTTGCGTGGTAAAGTGTTCTACCGTGGAGGACGAAATAAGGCAGCCCTCCCCAGAAACCTTCTGCAAAGGCTTTCAGAGTACATCCAGGAGAGCTTCATGGAGATGTCCCTGGAGGATTCCTGCTCCATCCCCAGACCCATTAACAGACTTTTCCAGTAGCTGTACTGGCCGCAAATGCATCCCAAGTCTTCAGGGCAAATCAAACATTAAACACAATTGCTTTTAAACCCTGTAGTGTAGTTACAAATGTGCACTCACCAGAGGTGCCTTCTCCGGCTTCAGGATCCAGGAACCCGCCATGGAAGATGTGATGAACGGGGTGATGAAAAGGTCCTGGCTGCCAGGGAGAATGGATTCTCCTCTTCCTCATCTACAAAATCCTTCTTCCTGTTGCATGAGACTCCCCACTTGCAGTTGTCCATGGACAGTGGTGGGGTAGTGGTACGGTCTCCCCCAGAATGCCATGCAGCTGATCATAGAAACGGCATGTATGGGGGTCTGACCCGGAGTGACCATTTGCCACCTTTGTCTTTTGGTAGGCTTGCCTGAGCTCCTTAACTTTCAAGCGGCGCTGCTGTGTGTCCCTGTTGTAGCCTCTATTCATCATGCCCTGTGCGATTTTGGCATATATATTAGCATTTCTTCTTTTTGATCGGAGTTTGGCCTGCACAAATTCTTCTCCCCATGCAGCAATCTGATCCAGTGTCTCCCGTTTGGTCCATGCTGGAGCTCGTTTGTGATTCTGGGACTGCATGGTCACCTATGCTGCTGACCAAACAGGAAATGAAATTCAAAATTTTCTGGGGCTTTTCCTGTGTACCTGGCTAGTGCATCGGAGTTGCAAGTGATGTCCAGAGTGGTCACATTGGAGCACTCTGGGATAGCTCCCGGCGGCCAATATCTTCGAACTGCATCTGCACTACCCGAAATTTGACCCAGTAAGGTCGATTTTTATTGCTACTCCCCTTGCCGGGGAGGAGTACAGCAGTTGATTTTAAGAGCCCTTTAGGTCAATGGAACGGGGTTGGTTGTGTAGCATGACAGCTTACATGACCATGTCAACAAGACATATTCCTATTGGATTGTTTACATGTTATTATAGCGAAGAAACACTTGGAGCATTTTACTTTCTTTGTAACATGGTGGGTAATTAAAATATCTTGCATTGCAGTTTTCCTTTTAAAGTGGTTCTCGGCATCCCGACCAGCCTCTCATGAAGATTTCCAACAGGTAGGTACCAGGAGATGAGGAATGAGGGATAAAAATGCTTTTTATATATTGCGTATGTGCCTCATGATAACTTATTATCTGGAAAGTTAACTTCTCCTTCTCTTTGTTTTGTTTACATGAACCTGAAATCACTTAGTACAAATTTTCTTAACTTTGTTGGAGAGAATGGATCATTTTGATGTCCTACCTAACCATACCAGGACCACAAATAGATTTATTCCTCTGTGACTTACTGCCACCATTCTAATTCCTGAAGCAGAGTTCAGTTTACAATAAATTTTAACTTTATGGCCCTTCATTTTGTGTTCAGGGAACCATATACATGCAGGTCTGTAGACAATCAATAATATCTGTGCTGACTTTTGCCAATCTTTTGACTGTGCAAGGTGAATTAAAATATCATCTGGGCCCTGAGTTGGAAGCATCAAATTCATTTCAGTGTTTAGATTCTTTTGTAAATATGTATGTTGTATATCAAACTAGTGTAACAATCTTAGATAGAAATCAACATTTGAACTTGTCTTGGAGCTTGAATTGTCATGTGTGAATAGTAGTGTCCCAGAATTTTAAAGGTTAAATAACTATGCAAAACCCGGTTTGGCAAAAATATTACCCCTTCTTCTGAATACACATCTGGCTAGATCTTTAAAACGTAAAGTCTTCCACTTGTGTGCTGGAATATTGAAGTCAACTACCTGAGCTGTTTTAAAGAAGCATACTGGACCTTTTCTGAAGTGACTGTATGAGACTTACAGATATGACCATAAAAATAATTAGCAAGATATGAAGTGGATTCCAGTAAATGGCTGTTCTATTAGAATTGTTATGAGGAAATGTTTACACAGATGTCGTAAGTGAGACTTAAAAAAAAAAAAAAACCAACAAAAAAAGCCAACCTTACGTAGCTGACAGCCCGACAACTTTGCATATGTGTGTTAACAGGAGAATGTGCTGTGTTTAGAATGAATGGAGAAGCGGGCCTAAATGACTTTCAGATTAGCTGGAACAGATGGAAGGGTCACAGTTGAACAACTTTACACAGCAATATAAAGGCAATGTTCAAGTGGAGTTCATTGCCTCTGACAGATACTGTCAATCAAACAGGGGACTCTCAGTTAACCAGCAGCCTGTCTTTTTAAAGATTAAATTAAAAAAAATGCATTGTGAGGCAATGACTGGAGTTTATCTGGTCTATGTCAGGCATAAATTCCACCCCAAGTGACTAGCGTTTTCAAATGAAACACAATAGATTGTGGACATTTTGAAGACAACTGAGATATAGCCAGCACGGGGTGCTAGTGCTAATATATCATTTTTGCAAATGTGTAATCCAAATCAGGTCTTCTAAGGGCATGCATCAGGTCTCAATAGCTAGGTACCCTTATTCATATGCTGTATGTTGTGCTTTTATACAGTCTCCTGTTATTGAAAATGGAAACAATAGTCACAGCTATGGTAGGCAAGCTGAATTATTTGTTTCAAACAAGGAAAAAATGGTATTTGGACTTGAATTTGATATTGTGATTTTTAACATATCCACAGATATACTTATGGATATCCCTTAAAAAATTGTGGTATTAGGAACAAGGGAGTGCTTTTAGTATAGACTGGATAGTCTGTTGCCTGTGATACCACCATGTTTCAGAGGTCACCATTCCTGAGTGAAGAGACATTGTAGGGAGGAACTGTTCAGTCACAATACTTACACATTCCAGGTGTCCACCTCCAGCATCTGGACTGCAGAGAACGTCTGGCTGACAAGAACACTAATTCCCAACCTTAGCAAGAGGCAGGAGAGAGGGATGAGGTTAATGAATACACTAGCAGTTGGAAAAGTGAAAAGAGAGGATGGATTCACTTTGTTGACTCGGAAAGAGGACACCTGAAAAAAATTATTTTCTTAGTGTAAGTATGTCCCCCCTCCACTCCAACACACACTTCACTAGTGGTCACCGTTTCCAAATCCCTGGAGCCTAAGCCAGGAGTGGAGCTGCCACTGGTGCAGTGTGATAGTATGTTCTCTTTGCAACTCTCTCCATCTTGATCCTACAGGGAGGGCTGTGGGAGAGGGGAGGAAACATCAGTGGGAGAGGGGAGGCAACATCCAGGAGAACAGAATCTAGTGGCTGGAGGTACAAATTGTACAACAGAAATACATTGGTGACAAAGCCCCTTCTGGTCTCTTGCCTCGGCTCTCTTGGTATAATTCAAACGGTCCCAGCTTGAGTTCAGGTTCCAAGAGCTTGATGAGACCAGACTTACCACTTGTACCATCTTCAGTTGCTGTGGCTTTAAAAGTCCATAAAAATATGAGGTGATGAGAGGTAGCGCTGTCCTCAGCTGACCTACTCAGTGACAAGACTGGCTCACTAAAGCCCTTTTAAATACACAACTGTAGACCTTATTGATTCTCATACAAATGAGCTCGGCTGTCTTTGCTGACCACTGCATCTTATTCAGCGGGCAGGTTAATGCCAAATCCATGGCAGTGTGGTATATAGCAAGGCCTGAATGTTATTCCTTGTTGCCGTTATCATAACACCTTTCCTTCAGTCTAAGCAGCAGCTAGAAAAGTGAAAGCCTGGAGTGTTTCCCAACCATGGTCACTCATACAGGAAAAGACTCAATGTCCAAATCTACAAATTTTATTTATATATATATAGAATTTAAATAAGAGCTCTAGTCTGCTAACTTGTCTTCCACTGAATCCTTAGGCACTAGCCACAGCGGAAAATGACAGATTAGATGAAACAGTGGCTTGATCCATTACATCCAATCTCACGTGCACTAGTGTTGCTTCATCATGGCTCTGTCTGAACGAAGGGTGAGCTCCAGCAGTAGTGCTGAGCCCTCATTTCCCTTGAGTAATGTGCTTGCTCTCTACTGGCTGGGGTGGATTTCTTTTTGGCAGCTCATAGTACTTGTAATTTGCCACCACCCACTTGAGGTTGTCCAGGCTACCTTTTAGAGCTGACCATAGTTGTGCCACAGCCCAGAAAGAGACTGGAAATGGGCATTTGGTGCCTCAGACAGTGGCTACAAATGGACCATTCCCATTGACTCAAATACCCACCCATCTCTAATGTAAACCATTGCTTATATGTTCATATGGGCCTACCGATTAAATCCTGGGCCCATTTTAGTCAGTGGGAATTTTGCCAGTGACTTTAGTAGATCCAGGGTTTCATCCTACGACTCTGAGAATCTAGAAGAATTCCATGAGTTAATTAATCAATCATTCATGTCTGATTCTCCTCTGACTTAGGCTGGTGAACTCCATCGACTTGAATGGAATTACTCCTGATTTACTCTGGAGTGGAGAATCAATCCCTTCATGGCTTTTCAGATTGTAAGCAGCCTGTTCAAATGAGGGGCCAACAATTATCTGCTAGAGATTATAAGGATTTAACAAAATGTTTAAAATGATTTCTAAATTGAAAAACATGATTTTCATGCCAGGGGAACATTTAACAATAGGAAGAATTAAATTAACCCATCCTCCCACTTAGTCTGCATTCCAAGAATGAGACCTGCCTTATTAAGCAGGCTTTGAAAACAAACAAACATCCAAACAAAGAAAATCACTGAGATAAAGCAAGGAACCCATTTTCCATTTAGATTCTGTGACACAGCATGAAAGCAAACTGGTTATGGATTAATAAATGCTACACAGATACTTCATCTACAAGCCTTGTGTCAACTGCAAATAAAACCAGTCATGTCACGCATCCCTTTAGAAGTTCATTAATGGACCACAGACAGCACTGCTTTTTAAAAATATAATGGTGACAATTGGGGGGTATATTTTGAACAGATGCTTAACAAATCAACTTGTCTGATAAAAGTGTTGAACTTCACACATGTTTTTTGTGGCTGCTAGTAAAACAGCTACTGTTTTTCTGCAAAGTAAATATTGGCATGGGCTGGAGGGAAAGCATGAACAGGTAAGTTGATATTTGCTGAGGATTTTTATATTCAGTCTTTCTTCACGGCCTATGTTTTCCATCCTTTTCTTTTGTCTCCTTTGGGTTAGTGCCTGTAGGAACACCAGTACTGTCTGAGCTGCAATGTTAATGCAAGTTGCCTTGCATAATGCTGACCATTGTCTAGCAAGTAGCCACACCAGCTCAACAGATCAAGGAGATGCATGCAATGGATCAGGAACACACACAGAGGTTTTCTCCTCACCTAAGAGGATAACAGCTATGGAGAGCAAGTACAGTATGTTCATCGCTAGTAGCTGAGAATTGTAGAACGTTGCTCTATATTCAGATTTTGATAGACTCAAACTTCCTGGCTCAAGGGATGGCTGTTGACTGAGCGCTGCAATTTAGCAGCTACATGCTGGTGATCCAAATAAACTACTAATACACTTTGAAGCCAAAGAAGAGAGTGACTTGCTACATGACCTTAACGTTTGTGTCCTGATTAATTAATGCTGGCAAATCACTTTGAGATAGCAAAATGAAAGATGGCATAGAAAGTTAAATAATCTTATCTTTCTTAATTTTTTTAATTAAGTGAGATCTGGCATGTCGAAAAGAAGAAAGTAAATGGGGAGCGTTGACAGAAGCTGCGGGCTTGATGTAAGTTACACTAGTGGTTTGTTAATAGAGTCAGCGTGGTCTAGAGGTCAAGATTCTAGACTGGGTTCTATTCCCACGTTTGCTACTAATCTACTGGGTGACCTTGGACAAGTCACTTTATCTTTGGTTTCCTTCCCATCTTATGTCTTGTCTATTTTGATTCTAAATTATTTGGGGGCAGGGACTGTCTCTGACTATATGTTTGTGCAGCACTTAGCACAATGGGGTCAAATCTTGGTTGCAGCCCCTAATGCTGCTGTAATACAAATAAATAATCATGAGATTTGCACCACTGTATGAGGTGAGAATCTGGGCCAGAACTGTACAGTGTGTGAAACTGGCAAACATGACCGGTGAATAGACACAAAGATTTTCTCATAGATGTAAAATGGAAATCTGTAAATTGTAGGGGGTTGGATTTGTCAGATAAAGACTTGTTTAGATTTGATTGCTTTTCAAGTCACATAGCCTAGTCCTAGTCCTATTGGAAGCAATGTCAAAACTACCATTGTCTTCAAATGGAATAGCTCAGTCTCTTATTCCTCTGAGCCCCTCCACTGAATCAAGTGAGTGAAGGATTACACATGCAATCATACACACCTCACCGTAAATAGGGATTACAGTCAAACCCCACACAAGTAACTAGCATAATGCATGTCTGAATGCATGATGTAATGTGTCAGTGAGGGGCTGTGTGACCCTAGGTTCCATTTCTTGGGCTAGCGAGAACTTTTGTGTGGATGCATGCAGAGCGAGTAGGCAAAGCATCAGATTGCTATAGGTGCTGGAAACTTCCTGCAAAGTACTGAGAATCCAACTCCCAGCGAGCTCATTCTCATGACTCTAATAGTGTTTGACTGCTGCTTTAGGGCTAGCACTTCAGGGGAGATTTCCCACACAACTTGGCCTTCAGTTACTGTTTTGGTTTAGCCTTAAAATCCCCTAAGAGTGCCCCCAATATAGGTGCATTTCCGTGACCACGTTGAACCATTGTGCTGGGATATTATTGCTAGAAGTGCTGACTCAGAGTTGTTTCATAGTCTGTGTAGGCACAATACTATTAATACTGATCAGCTACTCTTAAAATTAATTTGTTGAGTACCAGAAGAGCCATGAGAACTATGCAGGACACAAGGGAAGAGATCCTGCCTCTCCCAAGTTGTTTATAAAGTATGGGCCTGATCCCTGAGGATGCTGAACACCATCTGAGAGATGCTGAAAGCCCGCAATTTCCATTGGCTTCAGTCACCAGCTCAGCATTGTGCAGGACTGAGCTCTAAGTAAACCAGCAGTACAAATCAGGCATGTCACAAAACAGGTGACCAGATGATGGATTTAACTATGCAGACATCTCTTTTTTGATGGTGACAAATGCTGATCGTGATGCCAGATGCACAAATCTTGACTTCTCTGTTGTGTCACTAATCCCTTTGGTTTAGCATCTTTTACATTTTAACTGATAGTTTCAAAAGCCCAGATTTGGAAATATCATTGAAACATCAGTGGGAACAGAAATAGAAATGAAGATTTTGTTTGGGTGTGTGGATTGGTGGTTTTATTTGGATTCCCGCCCCCATTTGAAACTATTAAAAAGAAGTTGGAAATGTGGGAAGAACTGGGAATGGATTATGCTTGCAAATGGCAACATTTTTCTATTGCTTTTCTAATAATTGCACATAAATTGTTTTCAAGGCATGATCTGACATGTGGCATAAATCATTTTAAAGACTCAGGTAGAAATGTGGTTTTCTTTGTCAAGTGTTTTTAAGGAGCACTTATTTTTTGATTATCTCAGTGTAATGGTGCATTATCCAGCATGTATTTCCAGAAACAGAGACGTTTTTGGGAACAGTCCTATACTGCTGGGAAAATCAGATGAAGGGCCAATTCTGTCCAGAGTTACCACTGTGCAAATGTAGTGCAGTTGCATGGGTGTAAATGAGAGCAGTATTTCTCCCATTAAATATAGGTCTAGATTCTGAAGACCAAACATATATTTGTGTTACTCTCAATTCAACAGACCAAAAAGACTCAATGGCAAGGTGCTTTATGATACTTGTAAGACTTGCTGTAGGATACACTAGACAAAATAGATTTCAAATATTTAAAAGCACAGCAGTGTCTCTCTCTCTCTCTCTCTCTCAAAATTGCTGAGACTTTGCCTTCACCTGCTGAAGAAAGCACATTCCTCCAGTGAAGGGAAGGCCCTGTTTTCTTCTCTTGTCTTATAAAGAGGCTGGGGTTGTCAAGCTTTGATTCAGAACAGGAGTGCATTCAGAAGCATCCTCAGGCCTGGCTGGGAGCTGCTCACATCCCCGGAAAATTCAGTGGGAGAAAAAGTTTATGGAAGCGAGTAGGAGTTTATTCAACAGTGTCTGAGGCCTTTCAGAGTCATGAGTGAGTGTCTATAAGGGGGCAATCAAGCATAGGCTGGGAATTATCTCTGTTGGTTGCCTACCTGTGACAGGCCCTCAAGTGCGGCTAAGAGGCTCATTCAGTGCTGGACAAACAATAGCTGAAGGGGAACAAACAATTCAGAGGAGTCTATCATTCTGTATGGTGTTATCTTTAGCACTGAATAAAACCGGAGTTCCCCCTTTCTGCCTCATAGTCAGCACTATTTTTAGGAGCCAGTGGTACTTTTCAACTCTCTTTCACTACTTTTCAACAGGTTCACAAGGGCACGAAGTGCAGTATATAAAAAAAGGATAATAACTTTACTTGAGTGCAGGAAAAGACCCAATGAACAGAGCAGCCAAGCTTGCAGGACTAGAATAGATGAAAGTTTTTTGGAAGACTCAAGAAGAAATGTCATTGTCTACATCTAAAAAGGTCCCCGTTTTATGCATAGTAGCTTCTGGGGAATGATGCAGAAGTTACTATTTTGGGGTTGCTGTTGTTGTTTTTAATGAGGAAAGATCTTTCTTTTAAAAATTATTTAAAATTTAAAAACTCTAAATAGAAATGGACAAGTTTACTTGACAAAAATGTTACAGTATCAGAGGGGTAGCCTTGTTAGTCTGGATCTGTAAAAGCAGCAAAGAATCCTGTGGCACCTTATAGACTAACAGACGTTTTGCAGCATGAGCTTTCGTGGGTGAATACCCACTTCTTCGGATGCAAGGGAAGAAGTGCATCCGAAGAAGTGGGTATTCACCCACGAAAGCTCATGCTGCAAAACGTCTGTTAGTCTATAAGGTGCCACAGGATTCT